>NW_026988495.1:2616924-5233848 GCF_030222135.1 Aotus nancymaae | reverse complement strand
GGAAGAAACAGCAGTAAGCCCAGGGAAATATCTGCTTCTAAATCCAAAACGCAGCTATCTAACAGAACGGTTGTCAATGTGTGCACTCAACTTCCAGAGTTAAACCCGTGTGTGGATTCAGCAGTCTGCAAACACTTTCTCTGCAGAGTCCCAAAACAGGCGTTTTCAGCCCATTACCGGCCTATGGAAGAAACAGCAGTAAGCACAGGGAAATATCTGCTTCTAAATCCAAAACGCAGCTATCTAACAGAACGGTTGTCAATGTGTGCACTCAACTTCCAGAGTTAAACCCGTGTGTGGATTCAGCAGTCTGCAAACACTTTCTCTGCAGAGTCCCTAAACAGGCGTTTTCAGCCCATTACCGGCATATGGAAGAAACAGCAGTAAGCACAGGGAAATATCTGCTTCTAAATCCAAAACACAGCTATCTAACTGAACGGTTGTCAATGTGTGCACTCAACTTCCAGAGTTAAACCCGTGTGTGGATTCAGCAGTCTGCAAACACTTTCTCTGCAGAGTCCCAAAACAGGCGTTTTCAGCCCATTACCGGCCTATGGAAGAAACAGCAGTAAGCACAGGGAAATATCTGCTTCTAAATCCAAAACGCAGCTATGTAACAGAACGGTTGTCAATGTGTGCACTCAACTTCCAGAGTTAAACCCGTGTGTGGATTCAGCAGTTTGCAAACACATTCTCTGCAGAGTCCCAAAACTGGCGTTTTCAGCCCATTACCGGCATATGGAAGAAACAGCAGTATGCACAGGGAAATATCTGCTTCTAAATCCAAAACGCAGCTATCTAACAGAACGGTTGACAATGTGTGCATTCAACTTCCAGAGTTAAACCCGTGTGTGGATTCAGCAGTCTGCAAACGCCTTATCTGCAGTGTCCAAAAACAGTCGGTTTCAGCCCATTACCGGCATATGGAAGAAACAGCAGTAAGCACAGGGAAATATCTGCTTCTAAATCCATAACGCAGCTATCTAACAGAACGGTTGTCAATGTGTGCACTCAACTTCCAGAGTTAAACCCGTGTGTGGATTCAGCAGTCTGCAAACGCTTTCTCTGCAGAGTCCCAAAACAGGCGTTTTCAGCCCATTACCGGCCTATGGAAGAAACAGCAGTAAGCACAGGGAAATATCTGCTTCTAAATCCAAAACACAGCTATATAACAGAACGGTTGTCAATGTGTGCACTCAACTTCCAGAGTTAAACCCGTGTGTGGATTCAGCAGTCTTGAAACACTTTCTCTGCAGAGTCCCAAAACAGGCGTTTTCAGCCCATTACCAGCATATGGAAGAAACAGCAGTAAGCCCAGGGAAATATCTGCTTCTAAATCAAAAACGCAGCTATCTAACAGAACGGTTGTCAATGTGTGCACTCAACTTCCAGAGTTAAACCCGTGTGTGGATTCAGCAGTCTGCAAACGCTTTCTCTGCAGAGTCCCAAACAGGCGTTTTCAGCCCATTACCGGCATATGGAAGAAACAGCAGTAAGCACAGGGAAATATCTGCTTCTAAATCCAAAACACAGCTATCTAACAGAACTGTTATCAATGTGTGCACTCAACTTCCAGAGTTAAACCCGTGTGTGGATTCAGCAGTCTGCAAACACTATCTCTGCAGAGTCCCAAAACAGGCGTTTTCAGCCCATTACCGGCATATGGAAGAAACAGCAGAAAGCACAGTGAAATATCTGCTTCTAAATCCAAAACGCAGCTATCTAACAGAACGGTTGTCAATGTGTGCACTCAACTTCCAGAGTTAAACCCGTGTGTGGATTCAGCAGTCTGCAAACACTTTCTCTGCAGAGTCCCAAAACAGGCGTTTTCAGCCCATTACCGGCATACGGAAGAAACAGCAGTAAGCACAGGGAAATATCTGCTTCTAAATCCAAAACGCAGCTATCTAACAGAACGGTTGTCAATGTGTGCACTCAACTTCCAGAGTTAAACCCGTGTGTGGATTCAGCAGTCTGCAAACGCTTTCTCTGCAGAGTCCCAAAACAGGCGTTTTCAGCCCATTACCGGCATATGGAAGAAACAGCAGTAAGCACAGGGAAATATCTGCTTCTAAATCCAAAACGCAGCTATCTAACAGAACGGTTGTCAATGTGTGCACTCAACTTCCAGAGTTAAACCCGTGTGTGGATTCAGCAGTCTGCAAACACTTTCTCTGCAGAGTCCCAAAACAGGCGTTTTCAGCCCATTACCGGCATATGGAAGAAACAGCAGTAAGCCCAGGGAAATATCTGCTTCTAAATCCAAAACGCAGCTATGTAACAGAACGGTTGTCAATGTGTGCACTCAACTTCCAGAGTTAAACCCGTGTGTGGATTCAGCAGTCTGCAAACGCTTTCTCTGCAGAGCCCCAAAACAGGCGTTTTCAGCCCATTACCGGCATATGGAAGAAACAGCAGTAAGCACAGGGAAATATCTGCTTCTAAATCCAAAACGCAGCTATCTAACAGAACGGTTGTCAATGTGTGCACTCAACTTCCAGAGTTAAACCCGTGTGTGGATTCAGCAGTCTGTAAACAATTTCTCTGCAGAGTCCCAAAACAGGCGTTTTCAGCCCATTACCGGCATACGGAAGAGACAGCAGTAAGCACAGGGAAATATCTGCTTCTAAATCCAAAACGCAGCTATCTAACAGAACGGTTGTCAATGTGTGCACTCAACTTCCAGAGTTAAACCCGTGTGTGGATTCAGCAGTCTGCAAACGCTTTCTCTGCAGAGTCCCAAAACAGGCGTTTTCAGCCCATTACCGGCATATGGAAGAAACAGCAGTAAGCACAGGGAAATATCTGCTTCTAAATCCAAAACGCAGCTATCTAACAGAACGGTTGTCAATGTGTGCACTCAACTTCCAGAGTTAAACCCGTGTGTGGATTCAGCAGTCTGCAAACACTTTCTCTGCAGAGTCCCAAAACAGGCGTTTTCAGCCCATTACCGGCATATGGAAGAAACAGCAGTAAGCACAGGGAAATATCTGCTTCTAAATCCAAAACGCAGCTATCTAACAGAACGGTTGTCAATGTGTGCACTCAACTTCCAGAGTTAAACCCGTGTGTGGATTCAGCAGTCTGTAAACAATTTCTCTGCAGAGTCCCAAAACAGGCGTTTTCAGCCCATTCCCGGCATACGGAAGAGACAGCAGTAAGCACAGGGAAATATCTGCTTCTAAATCCAAAACGCAGCTATCTAACAGAACGGTTGTCAATGTGTGCACTCAACTTCCAGAGTTAAACCCGTGTGTGGATTCAGCAGTCTGCAAACGCTTTCTCTGCAGAGTCCCAAAACAGGCGTTTTCAGCCCATTACCGGCATATGGAAGAAACAGCAGTAAGCACAGGGAAATATCTGCTTCTAAATCCAAAACGCAGCTATCTAACAGAACGGTTGTCAATGTGTGCACTCAACTTCCAGAGTTAAACCCGTGTGTGGATTCAGCAGTCTGCAAACGCTTTCTCTGCAGAGTCCCAAAACAGGCGTTTTCAGCCCATTACCGGCATATGGAAGAAACAGCAGTAAGCACAGGGAAATATCCGCTTCTAAATCCAAAACGCAGCTATCTAACAGAACGGTTGTCAATGTGTGCACTCAACTTCCAGAGTTAAACCCGTGTGTGGATTCAGCAGTCTGCAAACACTTTCTCTGCAGAGTCCCAAAACAGGCGTTTTCAGCCCATTACCGGCATATGGAAGAAACAGCAGTAAGCACAGGGAAATATCTGCTTCTAAATCCAAAACGCAGCTATGTAACAGAACGGTTGTCAATGTGTGCACTCAACTTCCAGAGTTAAACCCGTGTGTGGATTCAGCAGTCTGCAAACACTATCTCTGCAGAGTCCCAAAACAGGCGTTTTCAGCCCATTACCGGCATATGGAAGAAACAGCAGTAAGCACAGTGAAATATCTGCTTCTAAATCCAAAACGCAGCTATCTAACAGAACGGTTGTCAATGTGTGCACTCAACTTCCAGAGTTAAACCCGTGTGTAGATTCAGCAGTCTGCAAACACTTTCTCTGCAGAGTCCCAAAACAGGCATTTTCAGCCCATTACCGGCATACGGAAGAAAGAGCAGTAAGCACAGGGAAATATCTGCTTCTAAATCCAAAACGCAGCTATCTAACAGAACGGTTGTCAATGTGTGCACTCAACTTCCAGAGTTAAACCCGTGTGTGGATTCAGCAGTCTGCAAACGCTTTCTCTGCAGAGTCCCAAAACAGGCGTTTTCAGCCCATTACCGGCATATGGAAGAAACAGCAGTAAGCACAGGGAAATATCCGCTTCTAAATCCAAAACGCAGCTATCTAACAGAACGGTTGTCAATGTGTGCACTCAACTTCCAGAGTTAAACCCGTGTGTGGATTCAGCAGTCTGCAAACACTTTCTCTGCAGAGTCCCAAAACAGGCGTTTTCAGCCCATTACCGGCATATGGAAGAAACAGCAGTAAGCACAGGGAAATATCTGCTTCTAAATCCAAAACGCAGCTATGTAACAGAACGGTTGTCAATGTGTGCACTCAACTTCCAGAGTTAAACCCGTGTGTGGATTCAGCAGTCTGCAAACACTATCTCTGCAGAGTCCCAAAACAGGCGTTTTCAGCCCATTACCGGCATATGGAAGAAACAGCAGTAAGCACAGTGAAATATCTGCTTCTAAATCCAAAACGCAGCTATCTAACAGAACGGTTGTCAATGTGTGCACTCAACTTCCAGAGTTAAACCCGTGTGTAGATTCAGCAGTCTGCAAACACTTTCTCTGCAGAGTCCCAAAACAGGCATTTTCAGCCCATTACCGGCATACGGAAGAAAGAGCAGTAAGCACAGGGAAATATCTGCTTCTAAATCCAAAACGCAGCTATCTAACAGAACGGTTGTCAATGTGTGCACTCAACTTCCAGAGTTAAACCCGTGTGTGGATTCAGCAGTCTGCAAACGCTTTCTCTGCAGAGTCCCAAAACAGGCGTTTTCAGCCCATTACCGGCATATGGAAGAATCAGCAGTAAGCACAGGGAAATATCTGCTTCTAAATCCAAAACGCAGCTACCTAACAGAACGGTTGTCAATGTGTGCACTCAACTTCCAGAGTTAAACCCGTGTGTGGATTCAGCAGTCTGCAAACACTTTCTCTGCAGAGTCCCAAAACAGGCGTTTTCAGCCCATTACCGTCCTATGGAAGAAACAGCAGTAAGCACAGGGAAATATCTGCTTCTAAATCCAAAACGCAGCTATCTAACAGAACGGTTGTCAATGTGTGCACTCAACTTCCAGAGTTAAACCCGTGTGTGGATTCAGCAGTCTGCAAACACTTTCTCTGCAGAGTCCCATAACAGGCGTTTTCAGCCCATTGCCGGCATGTGGAAGAAACAGCAGTAAGTCCAGGGAAATATCTGCTTCTAAATCCAAAACGCAGCTATCTAACAGAACGGTTGTCAATGTGTGCACTCAACTTCCAGAGTTAAACCCGTGTGTGGATTCAGCAGTCTGCAAACACTTTCTATGCAGAGTCCCAAAACAGGCGTTTTCAGCCCATTACCGGCCTATGGAAGAAACAGCAGTAAGCACAGGGAAATATCTGCTTCTAAATTCAAAACGCAGCTTTATAACAGAACGGTTGTCAATGTGTGCACTCAACTTCCAGAGTTAAACCCGTGTGTGTATTCAGCAGTCTGCAAACGCTTTCTCTGTAGAGTCCCAAAACAGGCGTTTTCAGCCCATTACCGGCATATGGAAGAAACAGCAGTAAGCCCAGGGAAATAGCTGCTTCTAAATCCAAAACGCAGCTATCTAACAGAATGGTTGTCAATGTGTGCACTCAACTTCCAGAGTTAAACCCGTGTGTGGATTCAGCAGTCTGCAAACACTGTCTCTGCAGAGTCCCAAAACAGGCGTTTTCAGCCCATTACCGGCATAGGAAAGAAACAGCAGTAAGCCCAGGGAAATATCTGCTTCTAAATCCAAAACGCAGCTATCTAACAGAACGGTTGTCAATGTGTGCACTCAACTTCCAGAGTTAAACCCGTGTGTGGATTCAGCAGTCTGCAAACACTTTCTCTGCAGAGTCCCAAAACAGGCGTTTTCAGCCCATTACCGGCATATGGAAGAAACAGCAGTAAGCACAGGGAAATATCTGCTTCTAAATCCAAAACGCAGCTATCTAACAGAACGGTTGTCAATGTGTGCACTCAACTTCCAGAGTTAAACCCGTGTGTGGATTCTGCAGTCTGGAAACCCTTTCTCTGTAGAGTCCCAAAACAGGCGTTTTCAGCCCATTACCGGCATATGGAAGAAACAGCAGTAAGCACAGGGAAATATCTGCTTCTAAATCCAAAACGCAGCTATCTAACAGAACGGTTGTCAATGTGTGCACTCAACTTCCAGAGATAAACCCGTGTGTGGATTCAGCAGTCTGCAAACACTTTCTCTGCAGAGTCCCAAAACAGGCGTTTTCAGCCCATTACCGGCATATGGAAGAAACAGCAGTAAGCCCAGGGAAATATCTGCTTCTAAATCCAAAACGCAGCTATCTAACAGAACGGTTGTCAATGTGTGCACTCAACTTCCAGAGTTAAACCCGTGTGTGGATTCAGCAGTCTGCAAACACTTTCTCTGCAGAGTCCCAAAACAGGCGTTTTCAGCCCATTACCGGCCTATGGAAGAAACAGCAGTAAGCACAGGGAAATATCTGCTTCTAAATCCAAAACGCAGCTATCTAACAGAACGGTTGTCAATGTGTGCACTCAACTTCCAGAGTTAAACCCGTGTGTGGATTCAGCAGTCTGCAAACACTTTCTCTGCAGAGTCCCTAAACAGGCGTTTTCAGCCCATTACCGGCATATGGAAGAAACAGCAGTAAGCACAGGGAAATATCTGCTTCTAAATCCAAAACACAGCTATCTAACTGAACGGTTGTCAATGTGTGCACTCAACTTCCAGAGTTAAACCCGTGTGTGGATTCAGCAGTCTGCAAACACTTTCTCTGCAGAGTCCCAAAACAGGCGTTTTCAGCCCATTACCGGCCTATGGAAGAAACAGCAGTAAGCACAGGGAAATATCTGCTTCTAAATCCAAAACGCAGCTATGTAACAGAACGGTTGTCAATGTGTGCACTCAACTTCCAGAGTTAAACCCGTGTGTGGATTCAGCAGTTTGCAAACACATTCTCTGCAGAGTCCCAAAACTGGCGTTTTCAGCCCATTACCGGCATATGGAAGAAACAGCAGTATGCACAGGGAAATATCTGCTTCTAAATCCAAAACGCAGCTATCTAACAGAACGGTTGCCAATGTGTGCATTCAACTTCCAGAGTTAAACCCGTGTGTGGATTCAGCAGTCTGCAAACGCCTTATCTGCAGTGTCCAAAAACAGTCGGTTTCAGCCCATTACCGGCATATGGAAGAAACAGCAGTAAGCACAGGGAAATATCTGCTTCTAAATCCATAACGCAGCTATCTAACAGAACGGTTGTCAATGTGTGCACTCAACTTCCAGAGTTAAACCCGTGTGTGGATTCAGCAGTCTGCAAACGCTTTCTCTGCAGAGTCCCAAAACAGGCGTTTTCAGCCCATTACCGGCCTATGGAAGAAACAGCAGTAAGCACAGGGAAATATCTGCTTCTAAATCCAAAACACAGCTATATAACAGAACGGTTGTCAATGTGTGCACTCAACTTCCAGAGTTAAACCCGTGTGTGGATTCAGCAGTCTTGAAACACTTTCTCTGCAGAGTCCCAAAACAGGCGTTTTCAGCCCATTACCAGCATATGGAAGAAACAGCAGTAAGCCCAGGGAAATATCTGCTTCTAAATCAAAAACGCAGCTATCTAACAGAACGGTTGTCAATGTGTGCACTCAACTTCCAGAGTTAAACCCGTGTGTGGATTCAGCAGTCTGCAAACGCTTTCTCTGCAGAGTCCCAAACAGGCGTTTTCAGCCCATTACCGGCATATGGAAGAAACAGCAGTAAGCACAGGGAAATATCTGCTTCTAAATCCAAAACACAGCTATCTAACAGAACTGTTATCAATGTGTGCACTCAACTTCCAGAGTTAAACCCGTGTGTGGATTCAGCAGTCTGCAAACACTATCTCTGCAGAGTCCCAAAACAGGCGTTTTCAGCCCATTACCGGCATATGGAAGAAACAGCAGTAAGCACAGTGAAATATCTGCTTCTAAATCCAAAACGCAGCTATCTAACAGAACGGTTGTCAATGTGTGCACTCAACTTCCAGAGTTAAACCCGTGTGTGGATTCAGCAGTCTGCAAACACTTTCTCTGCAGAGTCCCAAAACAGGCGTTTTCAGCCCATTACCGGCATACGGAAGAAACAGCAGTAAGCACAGGGAAATATCTGCTTCTAAATCCAAAACGCAGCTATCTAACAGAACGGTTGTCAATGTGTGCACTCAACTTCCAGAGTTAAACCCGTGTGTGGATTCAGCAGTCTGCAAACGCTTTCTCTGCAGAGTCCCAAAACAGGCGTTTTCAGCCCATTACCGGCATATGGAAGAAACAGCAGTAAGCACAGTGAAATATCTGCTTCTAAATCCAAAACGCAGCTATCTAACAGAACGGTTGTCAATGTGTGCACTCAACTTCCAGAGTTAAACCCGTGTGTGGATTCAGCAGTCTGCAAACACTTTCTCTGCAGAGTCCCAAAACAGGCGTTTTCAGCCCATTACCGGCATATGGAAGAAACAGCAGTAAGCCCAGGGAAATATCTGCTTCTAAATCCAAAACGCAGCTATGTAACAGAACGGTTTTCAATGTGTGCACTCAACTTCCAGAGTTAAACCCGTGTGTGGATTCAGCAGTCTGCAAACGCTTTCTCTGCAGAGCCCCAAAACAGGCGTTTTCAGCCCATTACCGGCATATGGAAGAAACAGCAGTAAGCACAGGGAAATATCTGCTTCTAAATCCAAAACGCAGCTATCTAACAGAACGGTTGTCAATGTGTGCACTCAACTTCCAGAGTTAAACCCGTGTGTGGATTCAGCAGTCTGTAAACAATTTCTCTGCAGAGTCCCAAAACAGGCGTTTTCAGCCCATTACCGGCATACGGAAGAGACAGCAGTAAGCACAGGGAAATATCTGCTTCTAAATCCAAAACGCAGCTATCTAACAGAACGGTTGTCAATGTGTGCACTCAACTTCCAGAGTTAAACCCGTGTGTGGATTCAGCAGTCTGCAAACGCTTTCTCTGCAGAGTCCCAAAACAGGCGTTTTCAGCCCATTACCGGCATATGGAAGAAACAGCAGTAAGCACAGGGAAATATCTGCTTCTAAATCCAAAACGCAGCTATCTAACAGAACGGTTGTCAATGTGTGCACTCAACTTCCAGAGTTAAACCCGTGTGTGGATTCAGCAGTCTGCAAACACTTTCTCTGCAGAGTCCCAAAACAGGCGTTTTCAGCCCATTACCGGCATATGGAAGAAACAGCAGTAAGCACAGGGAAATATCTGCTTCTAAATCCAAAACGCAGCTATCTAACAGAACGGTTGTCAATGTGTGCACTCAACTTCCAGAGTTAAACCCGTGTGTGGATTCAGCAGTCTGTAAACAATTTCTCTGCAGAGTCCCAAAACAGGCGTTTTCAGCCCATTACCGGCATACGGAAGAGACAGCAGTAAGCACAGGGAAATATCTGCTTCTAAATCCAAAACGCAGCTATCTAACAGAACGGTTGTCAATGTGTGCACTCAACTTCCAGAGTTAAACCCGTGTGTGGATTCAGCAGTCTGCAAACGCTTTCTCTGCAGAGTCCCAAAACAGGCGTTTTCAGCCCATTACCGGCATATGGAAGAAACAGCAGTAAGCACAGGGAAATATCTGCTTCTAAATCCAAAACGCAGCTATCTAACAGAACGGTTGTCAATGTGTGCACTCAACTTCCAGAGTTAAACCCGTGTGTGGATTCAGCAGTCTGCAAACGCTTTCTCTGCAGAGTCCCAAAACAGGCGTTTTCAGCCCATTACCGGCATATGGAAGAAACAGCAGTAAGCACAGGGAAATATCCGCTTCTAAATCCAAAACGCAGCTATCTAACAGAACGGTTGTCAATGTGTGCACTCAACTTCCAGAGTTAAACCCGTGTGTGGATTCAGCAGTCTGCAAACACTTTCTCTGCAGAGTCCCAAAACAGGCGTTTTCAGCCCATTACCGGCATATGGAAGAAACAGCAGTAAGCACAGGGAAATATCTGCTTCTAAATCCAAAACGCAGCTATGTAACAGAACGGTTGTCAATGTGTGCACTCAACTTCCAGAGTTAAACCCGTGTGTGGATTCAGCAGTCTGCAAACACTATCTCTGCAGTGTCCCAAAACAGGCGTTTTCAGCCCATTACCGGCATATGGAAGAAACAGCAGTAAGCACAGTGAAATATCTGCTTCTAAATCCAAAACGCAGCTATCTAACAGAACGGTTGTCAATGTGTGCACTCAACTTCCAGAGTTAAACCCGTGTGTAGATTCAGCAGTCTGCAAACACTTTCTCTGCAGAGTCCCAAAACAGGCATTTTCAGCCCATTACCGGCATACGGAAGAAAGAGCAGTAAGCACAGGGAAATATCTGCTTCTAAATCCAAAACGCAGCTATCTAACAGAACGGTTGTCAATGTGTGCACTCAACTTCCAGAGTTAAACCCGTGTGTGGATTCAGCAGTCTGCAAACGCTTTCTCTGCAGAGTCTCAAAACAGGCGTTTTCAGCCCATTACCGGCATATGGAAGAAACAGCAGTAAGCACAGGGAAATATCTGCTTCTAAATCCAAAACGCAGCTATCTAACAGAACGGTTGTCAATGTGTGCACTCAACTTCCAGAGTTCAACCCGTGTGTGGATTCAGCAGTCTGCAAACACTTTCTCTGCAGAGTCCCAAAACAGGCGTTTTCAGCCCATTACCGGCATATGGAAGAAACAGCAGTAAGCCCAGGGAAATATCTGCTTCTAAATCCAAAACGCAGCTAACTAACAGAACGGTTGTCAATGTGTGCACTCAACTTCCAGAGTTAAACCCGTGTGTGGATTCAGCAGTCTGCAAACGCTTTCTCTGCAGAGTCCCAAAACAGGCGTTTTCAGCCCATTACCGGCATATGGAAGAAACAGCAGTAAGCACAGGGAAATATCTGCTTCTAAATCCAAAACGCAGCTATCTAACAGAACGGTTGTCAATGTGTGTACTCAACTTCCAGAGTTAAACCCGTGTGTGGATTCAGCAGTCTGCAAACACTTTCTCTGCAGAGTCCCAAAACAGGCGTTTTCAGCCCATTACCGGCATATGGAAGAAACAGCAGTAAGCCCAGGGAAATAGCTGCTTCTAAATCCAAAACGCAGCTATCTAACAGAACGGTTGTCAATGTGTGCACTCAACTTCCAGAGTTAAACCCGTGTGTGGATTCAGCAGTCTGCAAACACTTTCTCTGCAGAGTCCCAAAACAGGCGTTTTCAGCCCATTACCGGCATATGGAAGAAACAGCAGTAAGCCCAGGGAAATAGCTGCTTCTAAATCCAAAACGCAGCTATCTAACAGAACGGTTGTCAATGCATGCACTCAACTTCCAGAGTTAAACCCGTGTGTGTATTCAGCAGTCTGCAAACACTTTCTCTGCAGAGTCCCAAAACAGGCGTTTTCAGCCCATTACCGGCATGTGGAAGAAACAGCAATAAGCACAGGGAAATATCTGCTTCTAAATCCAAAACACAGCTATCTAACAGAACGGTTGTCAATGTGTGCACTCAACTTCCAGAGTTAAACCCGTGTGTGGATTCAGCAGTCTGTAAACACTTTCTCTGCAGAGTCCCATAACAGGCGTTTTCAGCCCATTACCGGCATACGGAAGAGACAGCAGTAAGCACATGAAATATCTGCTTCTAAATCCAAAACGCAGCTATCTAACAGAACGGTTGTCAATGTGTGCACTCAACTTCCAGAGTTAAACCCGTGTGTGGATTCAGCAGTCTGCAAACGCTTTCTCTGCAGAGTCCCAAAACAGGCGTTTTCAGCCCATTACCGGCATATGGAAGAATCAGCAGTAAGCACAGGGAAATATCTGCTTCTAAATCCAAAACGCAGCTACCTAACAGAACGGTTGTCAATGTGTGCACTCAACTTCCAGAGTTAAACCCGTGTGTGGATTCAGCAGTCTGCAAACACTTTCTCTGCAGAGTCCCAAAACTGGCGTTTTCAGCCCATTACCGTCCTATGGAAGAAACAGCAGTAAGCACAGGGAAATATCTGCTTCTAAATCCAAAACGCAGCTATCTAACAGAACGGTTGTCAATGTGTGCACTCAACTTCCAGAGTTAAACCCGTGTGTGGATTCAGCAGTCTGCAAACACTTTCTCTGCAGAGTCCCATAACAGGCGTTTTCAGCCCATTGCCGGCATGTGGAAGAAACAGCAGTAAGCCCAGGGAAATATCTGCTTCTAAATCCAAAACGCAGCTATCTAACAGAACGGTTGTCAATGTGTGCACTCAACTTCCAGAGTTAAACCCGTGTGTGGATTCAGCAGTCTGCAAACACTTTCTATGCAGAGTCCCAAAACAGGCGTTTTCAGCCCATTACGGGCCTATGGAAGAAACAGCAGTAAGCACAGGGAAATATCTGCTTCTAAATTCAAAACGCAGCTTTATAACAGAACGGTTGTCAATGTGTGCACTCAACTTCCAGAGTTAAACCCGTGTGTGTATTCAGCAGTCTGCAAACGCTTTCTCTGCAGAGTCCCAAAACAGGCGTTTTCAGCCCATTACCGGCATATGGAAGAAACAGCAGTAAGCCCAGGGAAATAGCTGCTTCTAAATCCAAAACGCAGCTATCTAACAGAATGGTTGTCAATGTGTGCACTCAACTTCCAGAGTTAAACCCGTGTGTGGATTCAGCAGTCTGCAAACACTTTCTCTGCAGAGTCCCAAAACAGGCGTTTTCAGCCCATTACCGGCATATGGAAGAAACAGCCGTAAGCACAGGGAAATATCTGCTTCTAAATCCAAAACGCAGCTATCTAACAGAACGGTTGTCAATGTGTGCACTCAACTTCCAGAGTTAAACCCGTGTGTGGATTCAGCAGTCTGCAAACACTTTCTCTGCAGAGTCCCAAAACAGGCGTTTTCAGCCCATTACCGGCATATGGAAGAAACAGCAGTAAGCCCAGGGAAATAGCTGCTTCTAAATCCAAAACGCAGCTATCTAACAGAACGGTTGTCAATGCGTGCACTCAACTTCCAGAGTTAAACTCGTGTGTGTATTCAGCAGTCTGCAAACACATTCTCTGCAGAGTCCCAAAACAGGCGTTTTCAGCCCATTACCGGCATATGGAAGAAACAGCAGTAAGCACAGGGAAATATCTGCTTCTAAATCCAAAACGCAGCTATCTAACAGAACGGTTGTCAAGGTGTGCACTCAACTTCCAGAGTTAAATCCGTGTGTGGATTCAGCAGTCTGTAAACACTTTCTCTGCAGAGTCCCAAAACAGGCGTTTTCAGCCCATTACCGGCATACGGAAGAAACAGCAGTAAGCACAGGGGAATATGTGCTTCTAAATCCAAAACGCAGCTATATAACAGAACGGTTGTCAATGTGTGCACTCAACTTCCAGAGTTAAACCCGTCTGTGGATTCAGCAGTCTGTAAACGCTTTCTCTGCAGAGTCCCAAAACAGGCGTTTTCAGCCCGTTACCGGCATATGGAAGAAACAGCTGTAAGCACAGGGAAATATCTGCTTGTAATTCCAAAACGCAGCTATCTAACAGAACGGTTGTCAATGTGTGCACTCAACTTCCAGAGTTAAACCCGTGTGTGGATTCAGCAGTCTGCAAACGCCTTCTCTGCAGAGTCCCAAAACAGGCGTTTTCAGCCCATTACCGGCATATGGAAGAAACAGCAGTAAGCACAGGGAAATATCTGCTTCTAAATCCAAAACGCAGCAATCTAACAGAACGGTTGTCAATGTGTGCACTCAACTTCCAGAGTTAAACCCGTGTGTGGATTTTGCAGTCTGCAAACACTTTCTCTGCAGAGTCCCAAAACAGGCGTTTTCAGCCCATTACCGGCATATGGAAGAAACAGCAGTAAGCCCAGGGAAACATCTGCTTCTAAATCCAAAACGCAGCTGTCTAACAGAACGGTTGTCAATGTGTGCACTCAACTTCCAGAGTTAAACCCGTGTGTGGATTCAGCAGTCTGCAAACGCTTTCTCTGCAGAGTCCCAAAACAGGCGTTTTCAGCCCATTACCGGCATATGGAATAAACAGCAGTAAGCACAGGGAAATATCTGCTTCTAAATCCAAAACGCAGCTATCTAACAGAACGGTTGTCAATGTGTGTACTCAACTTCCAGAGTTAAACCCGTGTGTGGATTCAGCAGTCTGCAAACGCTTTCTCTGCAGAGTCCCAAAACAGGCGTTTTCAGCCCATTACCGGCATATGGAAGAAACAGCAGTAAGCCCAGGGAAATAGCTGCTTCTAAATCCAAAACGCAGCTATCTAACAGAACGGTTGTCAATGCGTGCACTCAACTTCCAGAGTTAAACTCGTGTGTGTATTCAGCAGTTTGCAAACACTTTCTCTGCAGAGTCCCAAAACAGGCGTTTTCAGCCCATTACCGGCATATGGAAGAAACAGCAGTAAGCACAGGGAAATATCTGCTTCTAAATCCAAAACGCAGCTATCTAACAGAACGGTTGTCAAGGTGTGCACTCAACTTCCAGAGTTAAATCCGTGTGTGGATTCAGCAGTCTGTAAACACTTTCTCTGCAGAGTCCCAAAACAGGCGTTTTCAGCCCATTACCGGCATACGGAAGAAACAGCAGTAAGCACAGGGGAATATGTGCTTCTAAATCCAAAACGCAGCTATCTAACAGAACGGTTGTCAATATGTGCACTCAACTTCCAGAGTTAAACCCGTGTGTGGATTCAGCAGTCTGCAAACGCTTTCTCTGCAGAGTCCCAAAACAGGCGTTTTCAGCCCATTACCGGCATATGGAAGAAACAGCAGTAAGCACAGGGAAATATCTGCTTGTAAATCCAAAACGCAGCTATCTAACAGAACGGTTGTCAATGTGTGCACTCAACTTCCAGAGTTAAACCCGTGTGTGGATTCAGCAGTCTGCAAACGCCTTCTCTGCAGAGTCCCAAAACAGGCGTTTTCAGCCCATTACCGGCATATGGAAGAAACAGCAGTAAGCACAGGGAAATATCTGCTTCTAAATCCAAAACGCAGCAATCTAACAGAACGGTTGTCAATGTGTGCACTCAACTTCCAGAGTTAAACCCGTGTGTGGATTCAGCAGTCTGCAAACACTTTCTCTGCAGAGTCCCAAAACAGGCGTTTTCAGCCCATTACCGGCATATGGAAGAAACAGCAGTAAGCCCAGGGAAATATCTGCTTCTAAATCCAAAACGCAGCTATCTAACAGAACGGTTGTCAATGCATGCACTCAACTTCCAGAGTTAAACCCGTGTGTGTATTCAGCAGTCTGCAAACACTTTCTCTGCAGAGTCCCAAAATAGGCGTTTTCAGCCCATTACCGGCATATGGAAGAAGCAGCAGTAACCACAGGGAAATATCTGCTTCTAAATCCAAAACGCAGCTATCTAACAGAACGGTTGTCAATGTGTGCACTCAAATTCCAGAGTTAAACCCGTGTGTGGATTCAGCAGTCTGTAAACACTTTCTCTACAGAGTCCCAAAACAGGCGTTTTCAGCCGATTACCGGCATACGGAAGAGACAGCAGTAAGCACAGGGAATATCTGCTTCTAAATACAAAACGCAGTTATCTAACAGAACGGTTGTCAATGTGTGCACTCAACTTCCAGAGTTAAACCCGTGTGTGGATTCAGCAGTCTGCAAACGCCTTCTCTGCAGTGTCCCAAAACAGGCCTTTTCAGCCCATAACCGGACTAAGGAAGAAATAGCAGTAAGCACAGGGAAATATCTGCTTCTAAATCCAAAACGCAGCTATCTAACAGAACGGTTGTCAATGTGTGCACTCAACTTCCAGAGTTAAACCCGTGTGTGGATTCAGCATTCTGCAAACACGTTCTCTGCAGAGTCCCAAAACAGGCGTTTTCAGCCCATTACCGGCATAAGGAAGAAACAGCAGTAAGCCCAGGGAAATATCTGCTTCTAAATCCAAAACGCAGCTATCTAACAGAACGGTTGTCAATGTGTGCACTCAACTTCCAGAGTTAAACCCGTGTGTGGATTCAGCAGTCTGCAAACGCTTTCTCTGCAGAGTCCCAAAACAGGCGTTTTCAGCCCATTACCGGCATATGGAAGAAACAGCAGTAAGCACAGGGAAATATCTGCTTCTAAATCCAAAACGCAGCTATCTAACAGAACGGTTGTCAATGTGTGCACTCAACTTCCAGAGTTAAACTCGTGTGTGTATTCAGCAGTCTGCAAACACTTTCTCTGCAGAGTCCCAAAACAGGCGTTTTCAGCCCATTACCGGCCTATGGAAGAAACAGCAGTAAGCACAGGGAAATATCTGCTTCTAAATCCAAAACGCAGCTATCTAACAGAACGGTTGTCAATGTGTGCACTCAACTTCCAGAGTTAAACCCGTGTGTGGATTCAGCAGTCTGTAAACACTTTCTCTGCAGAGTCCCAAAACAGGCGTTTTCAGCCCATTACCGGCATATGGAAGAAACAGCAGTAAGCACAGGGAAATATCTGCTTCTAAATCCAAAACGCAGCTATCAAACAGAACGGTTGTCAATGTGTGCACTCAACTTCCAGAGTTAAACCCGTGTGTGGATTCAGCAGTCTGCAAACGCCTTCTCTGCAGAGTCCCAAAACAGGCGTTTTCAGCCCATTACCGGCATATGGAAGAAACAGCAGTAAGCCCAGGGAAATAGATGCTTCTAAATCCAAAACGCAGCTATCTAACAGAACGGTTGTCAATGCGTGCACTGAACTTCCAGAGTTAAACCGTGTGTGGATTCAGCAGTCTGCAAACACTTTCTCTGCAGAGTCCCAAAACAGGCGTTTTCAGCCCATTACCGGCATATGGAAGAAACAGCAGTAAGCACAGGGAAATATCTGGTTCTAAAACCAAAACGCAGCTATGTAACAGAACGGTTGTCAATG
Source organism: Aotus nancymaae (assembly GCF_030222135.1). Lineage (NCBI taxonomy): Eukaryota > Metazoa > Chordata > Mammalia > Primates > Aotidae > Aotus > Aotus nancymaae. Next base: position 5,216,754 of record NW_026988495.1, on the reverse strand, counting down.
TGTGCACTCAACTTCCAGAGTTAAACCCGTGTGTGGATTCAGCAGTGTGCAAACGCCTTCTCTGCAGTGTCCCAAAACAGGCGTTTTCAGCCCATTACTGGCCTATGGAAGAAACAGCAGTAAGCACAGGGAAATATCTGCTTCTAAATCCAAAACGCAGCTATCTAACAGAACGGTTGTCAATGTGTGCACTCAACTTCCAGAGTTAAACCCGTGTGTGTATTCAGCAGTCTGCAAACACTTTCTCTGCAGAGTCCCAAAACAGGCGTTTTCAGCCCATTACCGGCATATGGAAGAAACAGCAGTAAGCCCAGGGAAATATCTGCTTCTAAATCCAAAACGCAGCTATCTAACAGAACGGTTGTCAATGTGTGCACTCAACTTCCAGAGTTAAACCCGTGTGTGGATTCAGCAGTCTGCAAACACTTTCTCTGCAGAGTCCCAAAACAGGCGTTTTCAGCCCATTACCGGCATATGGAAGAAACAGCAGTAAGCACAGGGAAATATCTGCTTCTAAATCCAAAACGCAGCTATCTAACAGAACGGTTGTCAATGTGTGCACTCAACTTCCAGAGTTAAACCCGTGTGTGGATTCAGCAGTCTGCAAACACTTTCTCTGTAGTGTCCCAAAACATTCGTTTTCAGCCCATTACCGGCATATGGAAGAAACAGCAGTAAGCACAGGGAAATATCTGCTTCTAAATCCAAAACGCAGCTATCTAACAGAACGGTTGTCAATGTGTGCACTCAACTTCCAGAGATAAACCCGTGTGTGGATTCAGCAGTCTGCAAACGCTTTCTCTGCAGAGTCCCAAAACAGGCGTTTTCAGCCCATTACCGGCATATGGAAGAAACAGCAGTAAGCCCAGGGAAATAGCTGCTTCTAAATCCAAAACGCAGCTATCTAACAGAACGGTTGTCAATGCGTGCACTCAACTTCCAGAGTTAAACTCGTGTGTGTATTCAGCAGTTTGCAAACACTTTCTCTGCAGAGTCCCAAAACAGGCGTTTTCAGCCCATTACCGGCATATGGAAGAAACAGCAGTAAGCACAGGGAAATATCTGCTTCTAAATCCAAAACGCAGCTATCTAACAGAACGGTTGTCAATGTGTGCACTCAACTTCCAGAGTTAAACCCGTGTGTGGATTCAGCAGTCTGCAAACACTTTCTCTGTAGTGTCCCAAAACATTCGTTTTCAGCCCATTACCGGCATATGGAAGAAACAGCAGTAAGCACAGGGAAATATCTGCTTCTAAATCCAAAACGCAGCTATCTAACAGAACGGTTGTCAATGTGTGCACTCAACTTCCAGAGATAAACCCGTGTGTGGATTCAGCAGTCTGCAAACACTTTCTCTGCAGAGTCCCAAAACAGGCGTTTTCAGCCCATTACCGGCATATGGAAGAAACAGCAGTAAGCCCAGGGAAATATCTGCTTCTAAATCCAAAACGCAGCTATGTAACAGAACGGTTGTCAATGTGTGCACTCAACTTCCAGAGTTAAACCCGTGTGTGGATTCAGCAGTCTGCAAACACTTTCTCTGCAGAGTCCCAAAACAGGCGTTTTCAGCCCATTACCGGCATATGGAAGAAACAGCAGTAAGCCCAGGGAAATATCTGCTTCTAAATCCAAAACGCAGCTATCTAACAGAACGGTTGTCAATGTGTGCACTCAACTTCCAGAGTTAAACCCGTGTGTGGATTCAGCAGTTTGCAAACACATTCTCTGCAGAGTCCCAAAACTGGCGTTTTCAGCCCATTACCGGCATATGGAAGAAACAGCAGTAAGCACAGGGAAATATCTGCTTCTAAATCCAAAACGCAGCTATCTAACAGAACGGTTGTCAATGTGTGCACTCAACTTCCGGAGTTAAACCCGTGTGTGGATTCAGCAATCTGCAAACGCCTTCTCTGCAGTGTCCCAAAACAGGCGTTTTCAGCCCATTACCGGCATATGGAAGAAACAGCAGTAAGCACAGGGAAATATCTGCTTCTAAATCCAAAACGCAGCTATCTAACAGAACGGTTGTCAATGTGTGCACTCAACTTCCAGAGTTAAACCCGTGTGTGGATTCAGCAGTCTGCAAACACTTTCTCTGCAGAGTCCCAAAACAGGCGTTTTCAGCCCATTACCGGCCTATGGAAGAAACAGCAGTAAGCCCAGGGAAATATCTGCTTCTAAATCCAAAACGCAGCTATGTAACAGAACGGATGTCAATGTGTGCACTCAACTTCCAGAGTTAAACCCGTGTGTGGATTCAGCAGTCTGCAAACACTTTCTCTGCAGAGTCCCAAAACAGGCGTTTTCAGCCCATTACCGGCATATGGAAGAAACAGCAGTAAGCACAGGGAAATATCTGCTTCTAAATCCAAAACGCAGCTATGTAACAGAACGGTTGTCAATGTGTGCACTCAACTTCCAAAGATAAACCCGTGTGTGGATTCAGCAGTTTGCAAACACCTTCTCTGCAGAGTCCCAAAACTGGCGTTTTCAGCCCATTACCGGCATATGGAAGAAACAGCAGTAAACACAGGGAAATATCTGCTTCTAAATCCAAAACGCAGCTATCTAACAGAACGGTTGTCAATGTGTGCACTCAACTTCCAGAGTTAAACCCGTGTGTGGATTCAGCAGTCTGCAAACGCCTTCTCTGCAGTGTCCCAAAACAGGCGTTTTCAGCCCGTAACCGGCCTATGGAAGAAATAGCAGTAAGCACAGGGAAATATCTGCTTCTAAATCCAAAACGCAGCTATCTAACAGAACGGTTGTCAATGTGTGCACTCAACTTCCAGAGTTAAACCCGTGTGTGGATTCAGCAGTCTGCAAACACTTTCTCTGCAGAGTCCCAAAACAGGCGTTTTCAGCCCATTACCGGCATATGGAAGAAACAGCAGTAAGCACAGGGAAATATCTGCTTCTAAATCCAAAACGCAGCTATGTAACAGAACGGTTGTCAATGTGTGCACTCAACTTCCAGAGTTAAACCCGTGTGTGGATTCAGCAGTCTGCAAACACTTTCTCTGCAGAGTCCCAAAACAGGCGTTTTCAGCCCATTACTGGCATACGGAAGAAACAGCAGTAAGCACAGGGAAATATCTGCTTCTAAATCCAAAACGCAGCTATCTAACAGAACGGTTGTCAATGTGTGCACTCAACTTCCAGAGTTAAACCCGTGTGCGGATTCAGCAGTCTGCAAACGCTTTCTCTGCAGAGTCCCAAAACAGGCGTTTTCAGCCCATTACCGGCATATGGAAGAAACAGCAGTTAGCCCAGGGATATATCTGCTTCTAAATCCAAAACGAAGCTATCTAACAGAACGGTTGTCAATGTGTGCACTCAACTTCCAGAGTTAAACCCGTGTGTGTATTCAGCAGTCTGCAAACACTTTCTCTGCAGAGTCCCAAAACAGGCGTTTTCAGCCCATTACCGGCATATGGAAGAAACAGCAGTAAGCACAGGGAAATATCTGCTTCTAAATCCAAAACGCAGCTATGTAACAGAACGGTTGTCAATGTGTGCACTCAACTTCCAGAGTTAAACCCGTGTGTGGATTCAGCAGTCTGCAAACGCCTTCTCTGCAGTGTCCCAAAGCAGGTGTTTTCAGCCCATTACCGGCCTATGGAAGAAACAGCAGTAAGCACAGGGAAATATCTGCTTCTAAATCCAAAACGCAGCTATCTAACAGAATGGTTGTCAATGTGTGCACTCAACTTCCAGAGTTAAACCCGTGTGTGGATTCAGCAGTCTGCAAACACTGTCTCTGCAGAGTCCCAAAACAGGCGTTTTCAGCCCATTACCGGCATAGGAAAGAAACAGCAGTAAGCCCAGGGAAATATCTGCTTCTAAATCCAAAACGCAGCTATCTAACAGAACGGTTGTCAATGCATGCACTCAACTTCCAGAGTTAAACCCGTGTGTGTATTCAGCAGTCTGCAAACACTTTCTCTGCAGAGTCCCAAAACAGGCGTTTTCAGCCCATTACCGGCATGTGGAAGAAACAGCAATAAGCACAGGGAAATATCTGCTTCTAAATCCAAAACACAGCTATCTAACAGAACGGTTGTCAATGTGTGCACTCAACTTCCAGAGTTAAACCCGTGTGTGGATTCAGCAGTCTGTAAACACTTTCTCTGCAGAGTCCCATAACAGGCGTTTTCAGCCCATTACCGGCATACGGAAGAGACAGCAGTAAGCACATGAAATATCTGCTTCTAAATCCAAAACGCAGCTATCTAACAGAACGGTTGTCAATGTGTGCACTCAACTTCCAGAGTTAAACCCGTGTGTGGATTCAGCAGTCTGCAAACGCTTTCTCTGCAGAGTCCCAAAACAGGCGTTTTCAGCCCATTACCGGCATATGGAAGAATCAGCAGTAAGCACAGGGAAATATCTGCTTCTAAATCCAAAACGCAGCTACCTAACAGAACGGTTGTCAATGTGTGCACTCAACTTCCAGAGTTAAACCCGTGTGTGGATTCAGCAGTCTGCAAACACTTTCTCTGCAGAGTCCCAAAACAGGCGTTTTCAGCCCATTACCGTCCTATGGAAGAAACAGCAGTAAGCACAGGGAAATATCTGCTTCTAAATCCAAAACGCAGCTATCTAACAGAACGGTTGTCAATGTGTGCACTCAACTTCCAGAGTTAAACCCGTGTGTGGATTCAGCAGTCTGCAAACACTTTCTCTGCAGAGTCCCATAACAGGCGTTTTCAGCCCATTGCCGGCATGTGGAAGAAACAGCAGTAAGCCCAGGGAAATATCTGCTTCTAAATCCAAAACGCAGCTATCTAACAGAACGGTTGTCAATGTTTGCACTCAACTTCCAGAGTTAAACCCGTGTGTGGATTCAGCAGTCTGCAAACACTTTCTATGCAGAGTCCCAAAACAGGCGTTTTCAGCCCATTACCGGCCTATGGAAGAAACAGCAGTAAGCACAGGGAAATATCTGCTTCTGAATTCAAAACGCAGCTTTATAACAGAACGGTTGTCAATGTGTGCACTCAACTTCCAGAGTTAAACCCGTGTGTGTATTCAGCAGTCTCCAAACGCTTTCTCTGCAGAGTCCCAAAACAGGCGTTTTCAGCCCATTACCGGCATATGGAAGAAACAGCAGTAAGCCCAGGGAAATAGCTGCTTCTAAATCCAAAACGCAGCTATCTAACAGAACGGTTGTCAATGTGTGCACTCAACTTCCAGAGTTAAACCCGTGTGTGGATTCAGCAGTCTGCAAACACTTTCTCTGCAGAGTCCCAAAACAGGCGTTTTCAGCCCATTACCGGCATATGGAAGAAACAGCCGTAAGCACAGGGAAATATCTGCTTCTAAATCCAAAACGCAGCTATCTAACAGAACGGTTGTCAATGTGTGCACTCAACTTCCAGAGTTAAACCCGTGTGTGGATTCAGCAGTCTGCAAACACTTTCTCTGCAGAGTCCCAAAACAGGCGTTTTCAGCCCATTACCGGCATATGGAAGAAACAGCAGTAAGCCCAGGGAAATAGCTGCTTCTAAATCCAAAACGCAGCTATCTAACAGAACGGTTGTCAATGCGTGCACTCAACTTCCAGAGTTAAACTCGTGTGTGTATTCAGCAGTCTGCAAACACATTCTCTGCAGAGTCCCAAAACAGGCGTTTTCAGCCCATTACCGGCATATGGAAGAAACAGCAGTAAGCACAGGGAAATATCTGCTTCTAAATCCAAAACGCAGCTATCTAACAGAACGGTTGTCAAGGTGTGCACTCAACTTCCAGAGTTAAATCCGTGTGTGGATTCAGCAGTCTGTAAACACTTTCTCTGCAGAGTCCCAAAACAGGCGTTTTCAGCCCATTACCGGCATACGGAAGAAACAGCAGTAAGCACAGGGGAATATGTGCTTCTAAATCCAAAACGCAGCTATATAACAGAACGGTTGTCAATGTGTGCACTCAACTTCCAGAGTTAAACCCGTCTGTGGATTCAGCAGTCTGTAAACGCTTTCTCTGCAGAGTCCCAAAACAGGCGTTTTCAGCCCGTTACCGGCATATGGAAGAAACAGCTGTAAGCACAGGGAAATATCTGCTTGTAATTCCAAAACGCAGCTATCTAACAGAACGGTTGTCAATGTGTGCACTCAACTTCCAGAGTTAAACCCGTGTGTGGATTCAGCAGTCTGCAAACGCCTTCTCTGCAGAGTCCCAAAACAGGCGTTTTCAGCCCATTACCGGCATATGGAAGAAACAGCAGTAAGCACAGGGAAATATCTGCTTCTAAATCCAAAACGCAGCAATCTAACAGAACGGTTGTCAATGTGTGCACTCAACTTCCAGAGTTAAACCCGTGTGTGGATTTTGCAGTCTGCAAACACTTTCTCTGCAGAGTCCCAAAACAGGCGTTTTCAGCCCATTACCGGCATATGGAAGAAACAGCAGTAAGCCCAGGGAAACATCTGCTTCTAAATCCAAAACGCAGCTGTCTAACAGAACGGTTGTCAATGTGTGCACTCAACTTCCAGAGTTAAACCCGTGTGTGGATTCAGCAGTCTGCAAACGCTTTCTCTGCAGAGTCCCAAAACAGGCGTTTTCAGCCCATTACCGGCATATGGAATAAACAGCAGTAAGCACAGGGAAATATCTGCTTCTAAATCCAAAACGCAGCTATCTAACAGAACGGTTTTCAATGTGTGTACTCAACTTCCAGAGTTAAACCCGTGTGTGGATTCAGCAGTCTGCAAACGCTTTCTCTGCAGAGTCCCAAAACAGGCGTTTTCAGCCCATTACCGGCATATGGAAGAAACAGCAGTAAGCCCAGGGAAATAGCTGCTTCTAAATCCAAAACGCAGCTATCTAACAGAACGGTTGTCAATGCGTGCACTCAACTTCCAGAGTTAAACTCGTGTGTGTATTCAGCAGTTTGCAAACACTTTCTCTGCAGAGTCCCAAAACAGGCGTTTTCAGCCCATTACCGGCATATGGAAGAAACAGCAGTAAGCACAGGGAAATATCTGCTTCTAAATCCAAAACGCAGCTATCTAACAGAACGGTTGTCAATGTGTGCACTCAACTTCCAGAGTTAAACCCGTGTGTGGATTCAGCAGTCTGCAAACACTTTCTCTGCAGAGTCCCATAACAGGCGTTTTCAGCCCATTGCCGGCATGTGGAAGAAACAGCAGTAAGCCCAGGGAAATATCTGCTTCTAAATCCAAAACGCAGCTATCTAACAGAACGGTTGTCAATGTGTGCACTCAACTTCCAGAGTTAAACCCGTGTGTGGATTCAGCAGTCTGCAAACACTTTCTCTGCAGAGTCCCAAAACAGGCGTTTTCAGCCCATTACCGGCCTATGGAAGAAACAGCAGTAAGCACAGGGAAATATCTGCTTCTAAATTCAAAACGCAGCTTTATAACAGAACGGTTGTCAATGTGTGCACTCAACTTCCAGAGTTAAACCCGTGTGTGTATTCAGCAGTCTGCAAACGCTTTCTCTGCAGAGTCCCAAAACAGGCGTTTTCAGCCCATTACCGGCATATGGAAGAAACAGCAGTAAGCCCAGGGAAATAGCTGCTTCTAAATCCAAAACGCAGCTATCTAACAGAATGGTTGTCAATGTGTGCACTCAACTTCCAGAGTTAAACCCGTGTGTGGATTCAGCAGTCTGCAAACACTGTCTCTGCAGAGTCCCAAAACAGGCGTTTTCAGCCCATTACCGGCATAGGAAAGAAACAGCAGTAAGCCCAGGGAAATATCTGCTTCTAAATCCAAAACGCAGCTATCTAACAGAACGGTTGTCAATGCATGCACTCAACTTCCAGAGTTAAACCCGTGTGTGTATTCAGCAGTCTGCAAACACTTTCTCTGCAGAGTCCCAAAACAGGCGTTTTCAGCCCATTACCGGCATGTGGAAGAAACAGCAATAAGCACAGGGAAATATCTGCTTCTAAATCCAAAACACAGCTATCTAACAGAACGGTTGTCAATGTGTGCACTCAACTTCCAGAGTTAAACCCGTGTGTGGATTCAGCAGTCTGTAAACACTTTCTCTGCAGAGTCCCATAACAGGCGTTTTCAGCCCATTACCGGCATACGGAAGAGACAGCAGTAAGCACATGAAATATCTGCTTCTAAATCCAAAACGCAGCTATCTAACAGAACGGTTGTCAATGTGTGCACTCAACTTCCAGAGTTAAACCCGTGTGTGGATTCAGCAGTCTGCAAACGCTTTCTCTGCAGAGTCCCAAAACAGGCGTTTTCAGCCCATTACCGGCATATGGAAGAATCAGCAGTAAGCACAGGGAAATATCTGCTTCTAAATCCAAAACGCAGCTACCTAACAGAACGGTTGTCAATGTGTGCACTCAACTTCCAGAGTTAAACCCGTGTGTGGATTCAGCAGTCTGCAAACACTTTCTCTGCAGAGTCCCAAAACAGGCGTTTTCAGCCCATTACCGTCCTATGGAAGAAACAGCAGTAAGCACAGGGAAATATCTGCTTCTAAATCCAAAACGCAGCTATCTAACAGAACGGTTGTCAATGTGTGCACTCAACTTCCAGAGTTAAACCCGTGTGTGGATTCAGCAGTCTGCAAACACTTTCTCTGCAGAGTCCCATAGCAGGCGTTTTCAGCCCATTGCCGGCATGTGGAAGAAACAGCAGTAAGCCCAGGGAAATATCTGCTTCTAAATCCAAAACGCAGCTATCTAACAGAATGGTTGTCAATGTGTGCACTCAACTTCCAGAGTTAAACCCGTGTGTGGATTCAGCAGTCTGCAAACACTTTCTATGCAGAGTCCCAAAACAGGCGTTTTCAGCCCATTACCGGCCTATGGAAGAAACAGCAGTAAGCACAGGGAAATATCTGCTTCTAAATTCAAAACGCAGCTTTATAACAGAACGGTTGTCAATGTGTGCACTCAACTTCCAGAGTTAAACCCGTGTGTGTATTCAGCAGTCTGCAAACGCTTTCTCTGCAGAGTCCCAAAACAGGCGTTTTCAGCCCATTACCGGCATATGGAAGAAACAGCAGTAAGCCCAGGGAAATAGCTGCTTCTAAATCCAAAACGCAGCTATCTAACAGAACGGTTGTCAATGTGTGCACTCAACTTCCAGAGTTAAACCCGTGTGTGGATTCAGCAGTCTGCAAACACTTTCTCTGCAGAGTCCCAAAACAGGCGTTTTCAGCCCATTACCGGCATATGGAAGAAACAGCCGTAAGCACAGGGAAATATCTGCTTCTAAATCCAAAACGCAGCTATCTAACAGAACGGTTGTCAATGTGTGCACTCAACTTCCAGAGTTAAACCCGTGTGTGGATTCAGCAGTCTGCAAACACTTTCTCTGCAGAGTCCCAAAACAGGCGTTTTCAGCCCATTACCGGCATATGGAAGAAACAGCAGTAAGCCCAGGGAAATAGCTGCTTCTAAATCCAAAACGCAGCTATCTAACAGAACGGTTGTCAATGCGTGCACTCAACTTCCAGAGTTAAACTCGTGTGTGTATTCAGCAGTCTGCAAACACATTCTCTGCAGAGTCCCAAAACAGGCGTTTTCAGCCCATTACCGGCATATGGAAGAAACAGCAGTAAGCACAGGGAAATATCTGCTTCTAAATCCAAAACGCAGCTATCTAACAGAACGGTTGTCAAGGTGTGCACTCAACTTCCAGAGTTAAATCCGTGTGTGGATTCAGCAGTCTGTAAACACTTTCTCTGCAGAGTCCCAAAACAGGCGTTTTCAGCCCATTACCGGCATACGGAAGAAACAGCAGTAAGCACAGGGGAATATGTGCTTCTAAATCCAAAACGCAGCTATATAACAGAACGGTTGTCAATGTGTGCACTCAACTTCCAGAGTTAAACCCGTCTGTGGATTCAGCAGTCTGTAAACGCTTTCTCTGCAGAGTCCCAAAACAGGCGTTTTCAGCCCGTTACCGGCATATGGAAGAAACAGCTGTAAGCACAGGGAAATATCTGCTTGTAATTCCAAAACGCAGCTATCTAACAGAACGGTTGTCAATGTGTGCACTCAACTTCCAGAGTTAAACCCGTGTGTGGATTCAGCAGTCTGCAAACGCCTTCTCTGCAGAGTCCCAAAACAGGCGTTTTCAGCCCATTACCGGCATATGGAAGAAACAGCAGTAAGCACAGGGAAATATCTGCTTCTAAATCCAAAACGCAGCAATCTAACAGAACGGTTGTCAATGTGTGCACTCAACTTCCAGAGTTAAACCCGTGTGTGGATTTTGCAGTCTGCAAACACTTTCTCTGCAGAGTCCCAAAACAGGCGTTTTCAGCCCATTACCGGCATATGGAAGAAACAGCAGTAAGCCCAGGGAAACATCTGCTTCTAAATCCAAAACGCAGCTGTCTAACAGAACGGTTGTCAATGTGTGCACTCAACTTCCAGAGTTAAACCCGTGTGTGGATTCAGCAGTCTGCAAACGCTTTCTCTGCAGAGTCCCAAAACAGGCGTTTTCAGCCCATTACCGGCATATGGAATAAACAGCAGTAAGCACAGGGAAATATCTGCTTCTAAATCCAAAACGCAGCTATGTAACAGAACGGTTGTCAATGTGTGCACTCAACTTCCAGAGTTAAACCCGTGTGTGGATTCAGCAGTCTGCAAACGCCTTCTCTGCAGTGTCCCAAAGCAGGTGTTTTCAGCCCATTACCGGCCTATGGAAGAAACAGCAGTAAGCACAGGGAAATATCTGCTTCTAAATCCAAAACGCAGCTATCTAACAGAATGGTTGTCAATGAATGCACTCAACTTCCAGAGTTAAACCCGTGTGTGTATTCAGCAGTCTGCAAACACTTTCTCTGCAGAGTCCCAAAACAGGCGTTTTCAGCCCATTACCGGCATGTGGAAGAAACAGCAATAAGCACAGGGAAATATCTGCTTCTAAATCCAAAACACAGCTATCTAACAGAACGGTTGTCAATGTGTGCACTCAACTTCCAGAGTTAAACCCGTGTGTGGATTCAGCAGTCTGTAAACACTTTCTCTGCAGAGTCCCATAACAGGCGTTTTCAGCCCATTACCGGCATACGGAAGAGACAGCAGTAAGCACATGAAATATCTGCTTCTAAATCCAAAACGCAGCTATCTAACAGAACGGTTGTCAATGTGTGCACTCAACTTCCAGAGTTAAACCCGTGTGTGGATTCAGCAGTCTGCAAACGCTTTCTCTGCAGAGTCCCAAAACAGGCGTTTTCAGCCCATTACCGGCATATGGAAGAATCAGCAGTAAGCACAGGGAAATATCTGCTTCTAAATCCAAAACGCAGCTACCTAACAGAACGGTTGTCAATGTGTGCACTCAACTTCCAGAGTTAAACCCGTGTGTGGATTCAGCAGTCTGCAAACACTTTCTCTGCAGAGTCCCAAAACAGGCGTTTTCAGCCCATTACCGTCCTATGGAAGAAACAGCAGTAAGCACAGGGAAATATCTGCTTCTAAATCCAAAACGCAGCTATCTAACAGAACGGTTGTCAATGTGTGCACTCAACTTCCAGAGTTAAACCCGTGTGTGGATTCAGCAGTCTGCAAACACTTTCTCTGCAGAGTCCCATAACAGGCGTTTTCAGCCCATTGCCGGCATGTGGAAGAAACAGCAGTAAGCCCAGGGAAATATCTGCTTCTAAATCCAAAACGCAGCTATCTAACAGAACGGTTGTCAATGTGTGCACTCAACTTCCAGAGTTAAACCCGTGTGTGGATTCAGCAGTCTGCAAACACTTTCTATGCAGAGTCCCAAAACAGGCGTTTTCAGCCCATTACCGGCCTATGGAAGAAACAGCAGTAAGCACAGGGAAATATCTGCTTCTAAATTCAAAACGCAGCTTTATAACAGAACGGTTGTCAATGTGTGCACTCAACTTCCAGAGTTAAACCCGTGTGTGTATTCAGCAGTCTGCAAACGCTTTCTCTGCAGAGTCCCAAAACAGGCGTTTTCAGCCCATTACCGGCATATGGAAGAAACAGCAGTAAGCCCAGGGAAATAGCTGCTTCTAAATCCAAAACGCAGCTATCTAACAGAACGGTTGTCAATGTGTGCACTCAACTTCCAGAGTTAAACCCGTGTGTGGATTCAGCAGTCTGCAAACACTTTCTCTGCAGAGTCCCAAAACAGGCGTTTTCAGCCCATTACCGGCATATGGAAGAAACAGCCGTAAGCACAGGGAAATATCTGCTTCTAAATCCAAAACGCAGCTATCTAACAGAACGGTTGTCAATGTGTGCACTCAACTTCCAGAGTTAAACCCGTGTGTGGATTCAGCAGTCTGCAAACACTTTCTCTGCAGAGTCCCAAAACAGGCGTTTTCAGCCCATTACCGGCATATGGAAGAAACAGCAGTAAGCCCAGGGAAATAGCTGCTTCTAAATCCAAAACGCAGCTATCTAACAGAACGGTTGTCAATGCGTGCACTCAACTTCCAGAGTTAAACTCGTGTGTGTATTCAGCAGTCTGCAAACACATTCTCTGCAGAGTCCCAAAACAGGCGTGTTCAGCCCATTACCGGCATATGGAAGAAACAGCAGTAAGCACAGGGAAATATCTGCTTCTAAATCCAAAACGCAGCTATCTAACAGAACGGTTGTCAAGGTGTGCACTCAACTTCCAGAGTTAAATCCGTGTGTGGATTCAGCAGTCTGTAAACACTTTCTCTGCAGAGTCCCAAAACAGGCGTTTTCAGCCCATTACCGGCATACGGAAGAAACAGCAGTAAGCACAGGGGAATATGTGCTTCTAAATCCAAAACGCAGCTATATAACAGAACGGTTGTCAATGTGTGCACTCAACTTCCAGAGTTAAACCCGTCTGTGGATTCAGCAGTCTGTAAACGCTTTCTCTGCAGAGTCCCAAAACAGGCGTTTTCAGCCCGTTACCGGCATATGGAAGAAACAGCAGTAAGCACAGGGAAATATCTGCTTGTAATTCCAAAACGCAGCTATCTAACAGAACGGTTGTCAATGTGTGCACTCAACTTCCAGAGTTAAACCCGTGTGTGGATTCAGCAGTCTGCAAACGCCTTCTCTGCAGAGTCCCAAAACAGGCGTTTTCAGCCCATTACCGGCATATGGAAGAAACAGCAGTAAGCACAGGGAAATATCTGCTTCTAAATCCAAAACGCAGCAATCTAACAGAACGGTTGTCAATGTGTGCACTCAACTTCCAGAGTTAAACCCGTGTGTGGATTTTGCAGTCTGCAAACACTTTCTCTGCAGAGTCCCAAAACAGGCGTTTTCAGCCCATTACCGGCATATGGAAGAAACAGCAGTAAGCCCAGGGAAACATCTGCTTCTAAATCCAAAACGCAGCTGTCTAACAGAACGGTTGTCAATGTGTGCACTCAACTTCCAGAGTTAAACCCGTGTGTGGATTCAGCAGTCTGCAAACGCTTTCTCTGCAGAGTCCCAAAACAGGCGTTTTCAGCCCATTACCGGCATATGGAATAAACAGCAGTAAGCACAGGGAAATATCTGCTTCTAAATCCAAAACGCAGCTATCTAACAGAACGGTTTTCAATGTGTGTACTCAACTTCCAGAGTTAAACCCGTGTGTGGATTCAGCAGTCTGCAAACGCTTTCTCTGCAGAGTCCCAAAACAGGCGTTTTCAGCCCATTACCGGCATATGGAAGAAACAGCAGTAAGCCCAGGGAAATAGCTGCTTCTAAATCCAAAACGCAGCTATCTAACAGAACGGTTGTCAATGCGAGCACTCAACTTCCAGAGTTAAACTCGTGTGTGTATTCAGCAGTTTGCAAACACTTTCTCTGCAGAGTCCCAAAACAGGCGTTTTCAGCCCATTACCGGCATATGGAAGAAACAGCAGTAAGCACAGGGAAATATCTGATTCTAAATCCAAAACGCAGCTATCTAACAGAACGGTTGTCAATGTGTGCACTCAACTTCCAGAGTTAAACCCGTGTGTGGATTCAGCAGTCTGCAAACACTTTCTCTGCAGAGTCCCATAACAGGCGTTTTCAGCCCATTGCCGGCATGTGGAAGAAACAGCAGTAAGCCCAGGGAAATATCTGCTTCTAAATCCAAAACGCAGCTATCTAACAGAACGGTTGTCAATGTGTGCACTCAACTTCCAGAGTTAAACCCGTGTGTGGATTCAGCAGTCTGCAAACACTTTCTATGCAGAGTCCCAAAACAGGCGTTTTCAGCCCATTACCGGCATATGGAAGAAACAGCAGTAAGCACAGGGAAATATCTGCTTCTAAATTCAAAACGCAGCTTTATAACAGAACGGTTGTCAATGTGTGCACTCAACTTCCAGAGTTAAACCCGTGTGTGTATTCAGCAGTCTGCAAACGCTTTCTCTGCAGAGTCCCAAAACAGGCGTTTTCAGCCCATTACCGGCATATGGAAGAAACAGCAGTAAGCCCAGGGAAATAGCTGCTTCTAAATCCAAAACGCAGCTATCTAACAGAACGGTTGTCAATGTGTGCACTCAACTTCCAGAGTTAAACCCGTGTGTGGATTCAGCAGTCTGCAAACACTTTCTCTGCAGAGTCCCAAAACAGGCGTTTTCAGCCCATTACCGGCATATGGAAGAAACAGCCGTAAGCACAGGGAAATATCTGCTTCTAAATCCAAAACGCAGCTATCTAACAGAACGGTTGTCAATGTGTGCACTCAACTTCCAGAGTTAAACCCGTGTGTGGATTCAGCAGTCTGCAAACACTTTCTCTGCAGAGTCCCAAAACAGGCGTTTTCAGCCCATTACCGGCATATGGAAGAAACAGCAGTAAGCCCAGGGAAATAGCTGCTTCTAAATCCAAAACGCAGCTATCTAACAGAACGGTTGTCAATGCGTGCACTCAACTTCCAGAGTTAAACTCGTGTGTGTATTCAGCAGTCTGCAAACACATTCTCTGCAGAGTCCCAAAACAGGCGTTTTCAGCCCATTACCGGCATATGGAAGAAACAGCAGTAAGCACAGGGAAATATCTGCTTCTAAATCCAAAACGCAGCTATCTAACAGAACGGTTGTCAAGGTGTGCACTCAACTTCCAGAGTTAAATCCGTGTGTGGATTCAGCAGTCTGTAAACACTTTCTCTGCAGAGTCCCAAAACAGGCGTTTTCAGCCCATTACCGGCATACGGAAGAAACAGCAGTAAGCACAGGGGAATATGTGCTTCTAAATCCAAAACGCAGCTATATAACAGAACGGTTGTCAATGTGTGCACTCAACTTCCAGAGTTAAACCCGTCTGTGGATTCAGCAGTCTGTAAACGCTTTCTCTGCAGAGTCCCAAAACAGGCGTTTTCAGCCCGTTACCGGCATATGGAAGAAACAGCTGTAAGCACAGGGAAATATCTGCTTGTAATTCCAAAACGCAGCTATCTAACAGAACGGTTGTCAATGTGTGCACTCAACTTCCAGAGTTAAACCCGTGTGTGGATTCAGCAGTCTGCAAACGCCTTCTCTGCAGAGTCCCAAAACAGGCGTTTTCAGCCCATTACCGGCATATGGAAGAAACAGCAGTAAGCACAGGGAAATATCTGCTTCTAAATCCAAAACGCAGCAATCTAACAGAACGGTTGTCAATGTGTGCACTCAACTTCCAGAGTTAAACCCGTGTGTGGATTTTGCAGTCTGCAAACACTTTCTCTGCAGAGTCCCAAAACAGGCGTTTTCAGCCCATTACCGGCATATGGAAGAAACAGCAGTAAGCCCAGGGAAACATCTGCTTCTAAATCCAAAACGCAGCTGTCTAACAGAACGGTTGTCAATGTGTGCACTCAACTTCCAGAGTTAAACCCGTGTGTGGATTCAGCAGTCTGCAAACGCTTTCTCTGCAGAGTCCCAAAACAGGCGTTTTCAGCCCATTACCGGCATATGGAATAAACAGCAGTAAGCACAGGGAAATATCTGCTTCTAAATCCAAAACGCAGCTATCTAACAGAACGGTTTTCAATGTGTGTACTCAACTTCCAGAGTTAAACCCGTGTGTGGATTCAGCAGTCTGCAAACGCTTTCTCTGCAGAGTCCCAAAACAGGCGTTTTCAGCCCATTACCGGCATATGGAAGAAACAGCAGTAAGCCCAGGGAAATAGCTGCTTCTAAATCCAAAACGCAGCTATCTAACAGAACGGTTGTCAATGCGTGCACTCAACTTCCAGAGTTAAACTCGTGTGTGTATTCAGCAGTTTGCAAACACTTTCTCTGCAGAGTCCCAAAACAGGCGTTTTCAGCCCATTACCGGCATATGGAAGAAACAGCAGTAAGCACAGGGAAATATCTGCTTCTAAATCCAAAACGCAGCTATCTAACAGAACGGTTGTCAAGGTGTGCACTCAACTTCCAGAGTTAAATCCGTGTGTGGATTCAGCAGTCTGTAAACACTTTCTCTGCAGAGTCCCAAAACAGGCGTTTTCAGCCCATTACCGGCATACGGAAGAAACAGCAGTAAGCACAGGGGAATATGTGCTTCTAAATCCAAAACGCAGCTATCTAACAGAACGGTTGTCAATATGTGCACTCAACTTCCAGAGTTAAACCCGTGTGTGGATTCAGCAGTCTGTAAACGCTTTCTCTGCAGAGTCCCAAAACAGGCGTTTTCAGCCCATTACCGGCATATGGAAGAAACAGCAGTAAGCACAGGGAAATATCTGCTTGTAAATCCAAAACGCAGCTATCTAACAGAACGGTTGTCAATGTGTGCACTCAACTTCCAGAGTTAAACCCGTGTGTGGATTCAGCAGTCTGCAAACGCCTTCTCTGCAGAGTCCCAAAACAGGCGTTTTCAGCCCATTACCGGCATATGGAAGAAACAGCAGTAAGCACAGGGAAATATCTGCTTCTAAATCCAAAACGCAGCTATCTAACAGAACGGTTGTCAATGTGTGCACTCAACTTCCAGAGTTAAACCCGTGTGTGGATTCAGCAGTCTGCAAACACTTTCTCTGCAGAGTCCCAAAACAGGCGTTTTCAGCCCATTACCGGCATATGGAAGAAACAGCAGTAAGCCCAGGGAAATAGCTGCTTCTAAATCCAAAACGCAGCTATCTAACAGAACGGTTATCAATGCATGCACTCAACTTCCAGAGTTAAACCCGTGTGTGTATTCAGCAGTCTGCAAACACTTTCTCTGCAGAGTCCCAAAATAGGCGTTTTCAGCCCATTACCGGCATATGGAAGAAGCAGCAGTAACCACAGGGAAATATCTGCTTCTAAATCCAAAACGCAGCTATCTAACAGAACGGTTGTCAATGTGTGCACTCAAATTCCAGAGTTAAACCCGTGTGTGGATTCAGCAGTCTGTAAACACTTTCTCTACAGAGTCCCAAAACAGGCGTTTTCAGCCGATTACCGGCATACGGAAGAGACAGCAGTAAGCACAGGGAATATCTGCTTCTAAATACAAAACGCAGTTATCTAACAGAACGGTTGTCAATGTGTGCACTCAACTTCCAGAGTTAAACCCGTGTGTGGATTCAGCAGTCTGCAAACGCCTTCTCTGCAGTGTCCCAAAACAGGCCTTTTCAGCCCATAACCGGCCTAAGGAAGAAATAGCAGTAAGCACAGGGAAATATCTGCTTCTAAATCCAAAACGCAGCTATCTAACAGAACGGTTGTCAATGTGTGCACTCAACTTCCAGAGTTAAACCCGTGTGTGGATTCAGCATTCTGCAAACACGTTCTCTGCAGAGTCCCAAAACAGGCGTTTTCAGCCCATTACCGGCATAAGGAAGAAACAGCAGTAAGCCCAGGGAAATATCTGCTTCTAAATCCAAAACGCAGCTATCTAACAGAACGGTTGTCAATGTGTGCACTCAACTTCCAGAGTTAAACCCGTGTGTGGATTCAGCAGTCTGCAAACGCTTTCTCTGCAGAGTCCCAAAACAGGCGTTTTCAGCCCATTACCGGCATATGGAAGAAACAGCAGTAAGCACAGGGAAATATCTGCTTCTAAATCCAAAACGCAGCTATCTAACAGAACGGTTGTCAATGTGTGCACTCAACTTCCAGAGTTAAACTCGTGTGTGTATTCAGCAGTCTGCAAACACTTTCTCTGCAGAGTCCCAAAACAGGCGTTTTCAGCCCATTACTGGCCTATGGAAGAAACAGCAGTAAGCACAGGGAAATATCTGCTTCTAAATCCAAAACGCAGCTATCTAACAGAACGGTTGTCAATGTGTGCACTCAACTTCCAGAGTTAAACCCGTGTGTGGATTCAGCAGTCTGTAAACACTTTCTCTGCAGAGTCCCAAAACAGGCGTTTTCAGCCCATTACCGGCATACGGAAGAAACAGCAGTAAGCACAGGGAAATATCTGCTTCTAAATCCAAAACGCAGCTATCAAACAGAACGGTTGTCAATGTGTGCACTCAACTTCCAGAGTTAAACCCGTGTGTGGATTCAGCAGTCTGCAAACGCCTTCTCTGCAGAGTCCCAAAACAGGCGTTTTCAGCCCATTACCGGCATATGGAAGAAACAGCAGTAAGCCCAGGGAAATAGATGCTTCTAAATCCAAAACGCAGCTATCTAACAGAACGGTTGTCAATGCGTGCACTGAACTTCCAGAGTTAAACCGTGTGTGGATTCAGCAGTCTGCAAACACTTTCTCTGCAGAGTCCCAAAACAGGCGTTTTCAGCCCATTACCGGCATATGGAAGAAACAGCAGTAAGCACAGGGAAATATCTGGTTCTAAAACCAAAACGCAGCTATGTAACAGAACGGTTGTCAATGTGTGCACTCAACTTCCAGAGTTAAACCCGTGTGTGGATTCAGCAGTGTGCAAACGCCTTCTCTGCAGTGTCCCAAAACAGGCGTTTTCAGCCCATTACCGGCCTATGGAAGAAACAGCAGTAAGCACAGGGAAATATCTGCTTCTAAATCCAAAACGCAGCTATCTAACAGAACGGTTGTCAATGTGTGCACTCAACTTCCAGAGTTAAACCCGTGTGTGGATTCAGCAGTCTGCAAACACTTTCTCTGCAGAGTCCCAAAACAGGCGTTTTCAGCCCATTACCGGCATATGGAAGAAACAGCAGTAAGCCCAGGGAAATATCTGCTTCTAAATCCAAAACGCAGCTATCTAACAGAACGGTTGTCAATGTGTGCACTCAACTTCCAGAGTTAAACCCGTGTGTGGATTCAGCAGTCTGCAAACACTTTCTCTGCAGAGTCCCAAAACAGGCGTTTTCAGCCCATTACCGGCATATGGAAGAAACAGCAGTAAGCACAGGGAAATATCTGCTTCTAAATCCAAAACGCAGCTATCTAACAGAACGGTTGTCAATGTGTGCACTCAACTTCCAGAGTTAAACCCGTGTGTGGATTCAGCAGTCTGCAAACACTTTCTCTGTAGTGTCCCAAAACATTCGTTTTCAGCCCATTACCGGCATATGGAAGAAACAGCAGTAAGCACAGGGAAATATCTGCTTCTAAATCCAAAACGCAGCTATCTAACAGAACGGTTGTCAATGTGTGCACTCAACTTCCAGAGATAAACCCGTGTGTGGATTCAGCAGTCTGCAAACACTTTCTCTGCAGAGTCCCAAAACAGGCGTTTTCAGCCCATTACCGGCATATGGAAGAAACAGCAGTAAGCCCAGGGAAATATCTGCTTCTAAATCCAAAACGCAGCTATGTAACAGAACGGTTGTCAATGTGTGCACTCAACTTCCAGAGTTAAACCCGTGTGTGGATTCAGCAGTCTGCAAACACTTTCTCTGCAGAGTCCCAAAACAGGCGTTTTCAGCCCATTACCGGCATATGGAAGAAACAGCAGTAAGCCCAGGGAAATATCTGCTTCTAAATCCAAAACGCAGCTATCTAACAGAACGGTTGTCAATGTGTGCACTCAACTTCCAGAGTTAAACCCGTGTGTGGATTCAGCAGTTTGCAAACACATTCTCTGCAGAGTCCCGAAACTGGCGTTTTCAGCCCATTACCGGCATATGGAAGAAACAGCAGTAAGCACAGGGAAATATCTGCTTCTAAATCCAAAACGCAGCTATCTAACAGAACGGTTGTCAATGTGTGCACTCAACTTCCAGAGTTAAACCCGTGTGTGGATTCAGCAATCTGCAAACGCCTTCTCTGCAGTGTCCCAAAACAGGCGTTTTCAGCCCATTACCGGCATATGGAAGAAACAGCAGTAAGCACAGGGAAATATCTGCTTCTAAATCCAAAACGCAGCTATCTAACAGAACGGTTGTCAATGTGTGCACTCAACTTCCAGAGTTAAACCCGTGTGTGGATTCAGCAGTCTGCAAACACTTTCTCTGCAGAGTCCCAAAACAGGCGTTTTCAGCCCATTACCGGCCTATGGAAGAAACAGCAGTAAGCCCAGGGAAATATCTGCTTCTAAATCCAAAACGCAGCTATGTAACAGAACGGATGTCAATGTGTGCACTCAACTTCCAGAGTTAAACCCGTGTGTGGATTCAGCAGTCTGCAAACACTTTCTCTGCAGAGTCCCAAAACAGGCGTTTTCAGCCCATTACCGGCATATGGAAGAAACAGCAGTAAGCACAGGGAAATATCTGCTTCTAAATCCAAAACGCAGCTATCTAACAGAACGGTTGTCAATGTGTGCACTCAACTTCCAAAGATAAACCCGTGTGTGGATTCAGCAGTTTGCAAACACCTTCTCTGCAGAGTCCCAAAACTGGCGTTTTCAGCCCATTACCGGCATATGGAAGAAACAGCAGTAAACACAGGGAAATATCTGCTTCTAAATCCAAAACGCAGCTATCTAACAGAACGGTTGTCAATGTGTGCACTCAACTTCCAGAGTTAAACCCGTGTGTGGATTCAGCAGTCTGCAAACGCCTTCTCTGCAGTGTCCCAAAACAGGCGTTTTCAGCCCGTAACCGGCCTATGGAAGAAATAGCAGTAAGCACAGGGAAATATCTGCTTCTAAATCCAAAACGCAGCTATCTAACAGAACGGTTGTCAATGTGTGCACTCAACTTCCAGAGTTAAACCCGTGTGTGGATTCAGCAGTCTGCAAACACTTTCTCTGCAGAGTCCCAAAACAGGCGTTTTCAGCCCATTACCGGCATATGGAAGAAACAGCAGTAAGCACAGGGAAATATCTGCTTCTAAATCCAAAACGCAGCTATGTAACAGAACGGTTGTCAATGTGTGCACTCAACTTCCAGAGTTAAACCCGTGTGTGGATTCAGCAGTCTGCAAACACTTTCTCTGCAGAGTCCCAAAACAGGCGTTTTCAGCCCATTACTGGCATACGGAAGAAACAGCAGTAAGCACAGGGAAATATCTGCTTCTAAATCCAAAACGCAGCTATCTAACAGAACGGTTGTCAATGTGTGCACTCAACTTCCAGAGTTAAACCCGTGTGCGGATTCAGCAGTCTGCAAACGCTTTCTCTGCAGAGTCCCAAAACAGGCGTTTTCAGCCCATTACCGGCATATGGAAGAAACAGCAGTAAGCCCAGGGATATATCTGCTTCTAAATCCAAAACGAAGCTATCTAACAGAACGGTTGTCAATGTGTGCACTCAACTTCCAGAGTTAAACCCGTGTGTGTATTCAGCAGTCTGCAAACACTTTCTCTGCAGAGTCCCAAAACAGGCGTTTTCAGCCCATTACCGGCATATGGAAGAAACAGCAGTAAGCACAGGGAAATATCTGCTTCTAAATCCAAAACGCAGCTATGTAACAGAACGGTTGTCAATGTGTGCACTCAACTTCCAGAGTTAAACCCGTGTGTGGATTCAGCAGTCTGCAAACGCCTTCTCTGCAGTGTCCCAAAGCAGGTGTTTTCAGCCCATTACCGGCCTATGGAAGAAACAGCAGTAAGCACAGGGAAATATCTGCTTCTAAATCCAAAACGCAGCTATCTAACAGAATGGTTGTCAATGTGTGCACTCAACTTCCAGAGTTAAACCCGTGTGTGGATTCAGCAGTCTGCAAACACTGTCTCTGCAGAGTCCCAAAACAGGCGTTTTCAGCCCATTACCGGCATAGGAAAGAAACAGCAGTAAGCCCAGGGAAATATCTGCTTCTAAATCCAAAACGCAGCTATCTAACAGAACGGTTGTCAATGTGTGCACTCAACTTCCAGAGTTAAACCCGTGTGTGGATTCAGCAGTCTGCAAACACTTTCTCTGCAGAGTCCCAAAACAGGCGTTTTCAGCCCATTACCGGCATATGGAAGAAACAGCAGTAAGCACAGGGAAATATCTGCTTCTAAATCCAAAACGCAGCTATCTAACAGAACGGTTGTCAATGTGTGCACTCAACTTCCAGAGTTAAACCCGTGTGTGGATTCTGCAGTCTGCAAACCCTTTCTCTGTAGAGTCCCAAAACAGGCGTTTTCAGCCCATTACCGGCATATGGAAGAAACAGCAGTAAGCACAGGGAAATATCTGCTTCTAAATCCAAAACGCAGCTATCTAACAGAACGGTTGTCAATGTGTGCACTCAACTTCCAGAGATAAACCCGTGTGTGGATTCAGCAGTCTGCAAACACTTTCTCTGCAGAGTCCCAAAACAGGCGTTTTCAGCCCATTACCGGCATATGGAAGAAACAGCAGTAAGCCCAGGGAAATATCTGCTTCTAAATCCAAAACGCAGCTATGTAACAGAACGGTTGTCAATGTGTGCACTCAACTTCCAGAGTTAAACCCGTGTGTGGATTCAGCAGTCTGCAAACACTTTCTCTGCAGAGTCCCAAAACAGGCGTTTTCAGCCCATTACCGGCCTATGGAAGAAACAGCAGTAAGCACAGGGAAATATCTGCTTCTAAATCCAAAACGCAGCTATCTAACAGAACGGTTGTCAATGTGTGCACTCAACTTCCAGAGTTAAACCCGTGTGTGGATTCAGCAGTCTGCAAACACTTTCTCTGCAGAGTCCTTAAACAGGCGTTTTCAGCCCATTACCGGCATATGGAAGAAACAGCAGTAAGCACAGGGAAATATCTGCTTCCAAATCCAAAACACAGCTATCTAACTGAACGGTTGTCAATGTGTGCACTCAACTTCCAGAGTTAAACCCGTGTGTGGATTCAGCAGTCTGCAAACACTTTCTCTGCAGAGTCCCAAAACAGGCGTTTTCAGCCCATTACCGGCCTATGGAAGAAACAGCAGTAAGCACAGGGAAATATCTGCTTCTAAATCCAAAACGCAGCTATCTAACAGAACGGTTGTCAATGTGTGCACTCAACTTCCAGAGTTAAACCCGTGTGTGGATTCAGCAGTCTGCAAACACTTCCTCTGCAGAGTCCCAAAACAGGCGCTTTCAGCCCATTACCGGCCTATGGAAGAAACAGCAGTAAGCACAGGGAAATATCTGCTTCTAAATCCAAAACGCAGCTATGTAACAGAACGGTTGTCAATGTGTGCACTCAACTTCCAGAGTTAAACCCGTGTGTGGATTCAGCAGTTTGCAAACACATTCTCTGCAGAGTCCCAAAACTGGCGTTTTCAGCCCATTACCGGCATATGGAAGAAACAGCAGTAAGCACAGGGAAATATCTGCTTCTAAATCCAAAACGCAGCTATCTAACAGAACGGTTGCCAATGTGTGCATTCAACTTCCAGAGTTAAACCCGTGTGTGGATTCAGCAGTCTGCAAACGCCTTATCTGCAGTGTCCAAAAACAGTCGGTTTCAGCCCATTACCGGCATACGGAAGAAACAGCAGTAAGCACAGGGAAATATCTGCTTCTAAATCTATAACGCAGCTATCTAACAGAACGGTTGTCAATGTGTGCGCTCAACTTCCAGAGTTAAACCCGTGTGTGGATTCA
This sequence comes from Aotus nancymaae, assembly GCF_030222135.1. Classification (NCBI taxonomy): domain Eukaryota; kingdom Metazoa; phylum Chordata; class Mammalia; order Primates; family Aotidae; genus Aotus; species Aotus nancymaae. The sequence continues at coordinate 5,193,038 of NW_026988495.1, read as the reverse complement.
GCAGTCTGCAAACGCTTTCTCTGCAGAGTCCCAAAACAGGCGTTTTCAGCCCATTACCGGCCTATGGAAGAAACAGCAGTAAGCACAGGGAAATATCTGCTTCTAAATCCAAAACACAGCTATATAACAGAACGGCTGTCAATGTGTGCACTCAACTTCCAGAGTTAAACCCGTGTGTGGATTCAGCAGTCTTGAAACACTTTCTCTGCAGAGTCCCAAAACAGGCGTTTTCAGCCCATTACCAGCATATGGAAGAAACAGCAGTAAGCCCAGGGAAATATCTGCTTCTAAATCAAAAACGCAGCTATCTAACAGAACGGTTGTCAATGTGTGCACTCAACTTCCAGAGTTAAACCCGTGTGTGGATTCAGCAGTCTGCAAACGCTTTCTCTGCAGAGTCCCAAACAGGCGTTTTCAGCCCATTACCGGCATATGGAAGAAACAGCAGTAAGCACAGGGAAATATCTGCTTCTAAATCCAAAACACAGCTATCTAACAGAACTGTTATCAATGTGTGCACTCAACTTCCAGAGTTAAACCCGTGTGTGGATTCAGCAGTCTGCAAACACTATCTCTGCAGAGTCCCAAAACAGGCGTTTTCAGCCCATTACCGGCATATGGAAGAAACAGCAGTAAGCACAGTGAAATATCTGCTTCTAAATCCAAAACGCAGCTATCTAACAGAACGGTTGTCAATGTGTGCACTCAACTTCCAGAGTTAAACCCGTGTGTGGATTCAGCAGTCTGCAAACACTTTCTCTGCAGAGTCCCAAAACAGGCGTTTTCAGCCCATTACCGGCATACGGAAGAAACAGCGGTAAGCACAGGGAAATATCTGCTTCTAAATCCAAAACGCAGCTATCTAACAGAACGGTTGTCAATGTGTGCACTCAACTTCCAGAGTTAAACCCGTGTGTGGATTCAGCAGTCTGCAAACGCTTTCTCTGCAGAGTCCCAAAACAGGCGTTTTCAGCCCATTACCGGCATATGGAAGAAACAGCAGTAAGCACAGGGAAATATCTGCTTCTAAATCCAAAACGCAGCTATCTAACAGAACGGTTGTCAATGTGTGCACTCAACTTCCAGAGTTAAACCCGTGTGTGGATTCAGCAGTCTGCAAACACTTTCTCTGCAGAGTCCCAAAACAGGCGTTTTCAGCCCATTACCGGCATATGGAAGAAACAGCAGTAAGCCCAGGGAAATATCTGCTTCCGAATCCAAAACGCAGCTATGTAACAGAACGGTTTTCAATGTGTGCACTCAACTTCCAGAGGTAAACCCGTGTGTGGATTCAGCAGTCTGCAAACGCTTTCTCTGCAGAGCCCCAAAACAGGCGTTTTCAGCCCATTACCGGCATATGGAAGAAACAGCAGTAAGCACAGGGAAATATCTGCTTCTAAATCCAAAACGCAGCTATCTAACAGAACGGTTGTCAATGTGTGCACTCAACTTCCAGAGTTAAACCCGTGTGTGGATTCAGCAGTCTGTAAACAATTTCTCTGCAGAGTCCCAAAACAGGCGTTTTCAGCCCTTTACCGGCATACGGAAGAGACAGCAGTAAGCACAGGGAAATATCTGCTTCTAAATCCAAAACGCAGCTATCTAACAGAACGGTTGTCAATGTGTGCACTCAACTTCCAGAGTTAAACCCGTGTGTGGATTCAGCAGTCTGCAAACGCTTTCTCTGCAGAGTCCCAAAACAGGCGTTTTCAGCCCATTACCGGCATATGGAAGAAACAGCAGTAAGCACAGGGAAATATCTGCTTCTAAATCCAAAACGCAGCTATCTAACAGAACGGTTGTCAATGTGTGCACTCAACTTCCAGAGTTAAACCCGTGTGTGGATTCAGCAGTCTGCAAACACTTTCTCTGCAGAGTCCCAAAACAGGCGTTTTCAGCCCATTACCGGCATATGGAAGAAACAGCAGTAAGCACAGGGAAATATCTGCTTCTAAATCCAAAACGCAGCAATCTAACAGAACGGTTGTCAATGTGTGCACTCAACTTCCAGAGTTAAACCCGTGTGTGGATTTTGCAGTCTGCAAACACTTTCTCTGCAGAGTCCCAAAACAGGCGTTTTCAGCCCATTACCGGCATATGGAAGAAACAGCAGTAAGCCCAGGGAAACATCTGCTTCTAAATCCAAAACGCAGCTGTCTAACAGAACGGTTGTCAATGTGTGCACTCAACTTCCAGAGTTAAACCCGTGTGTGGATTCAGCAGTCTGCAAACGCTTTCTCTGCAGAGTCCCAAAACAGGCGTTTTCAGCCCATTACCGGCATATGGAATAAACAGCAGTAAGCACAGGGAAATATCTGCTTCTAAATCCAAAACGCAGCTATCTAACAGAACGGTTTTCAATGTGTGTACTCAACTTCCAGAGTTAAACCCGTGTGTGGATTCAGCAGTCTGCAAACGCTTTCTCTGCAGAGTCCCAAAACAGGCGTTTTCAGCCCATTACCGGCATATGGAAGAAACAGCAGTAAGCCCAGGGAAATAGCTGCTTCTAAATCCAAAACGCAGCTATCTAACAGAACGGTTGTCAATGCGTGCACTCAACTTCCAGAGTTAAACTCGTGTGTGTATTCAGCAGTTTGCAAACACTTTCTCTGCAGAGTCCCAAAACAGGCGTTTTCAGCCCATTACCGGCCTATGGAAGAAACAGCAGTAAGCACAGGGAAATATCTGCTTCTAAATCCAAAACGCAGCTATCTAACAGAACGGTTGTCAAGGTGTGCACTCAACTTCCAGAGTTAAATCCGTGTGTGGATTCAGCAGTCTGTAAACACTTTCTCTGCAGAGTCCCAAAACAGGCGTTTTCAGCCCATTACCGGCATACGGAAGAAACAGCAGTAAGCACAGGGGAATATGTGCTTCTAAATCCAAAACGCAGCTATCTAACAGAACGGTTGTCAATATGTGCACTCAACTTCCAGAGTTAAACCCGTGTGTGGATTCAGCAGTCTGTAAACGCTTTCTCTGCAGAGTCCCAAAACAGGCGTTTTCAGCCCATTACCGGCATATGGAAGAAACAGCAGTAAGCACAGGGAAATATCTGCTTGTAAATCCAAAACGCAGCTATCTAACAGAACGGTTGTCAATGTGTGCACTCAACTTCCAGAGTTAAACCCGTGTGTGGATTCAGCAGTCTGCAAAAGCCTTCTCTGCAGAGTCCCAAAACAGGCGTTTTCAGCCCATTACCGGCATATGGAAGAAACAGCAGTAAGCACAGGGAAATATCTGCTTCTAAATCCAAAACGCAGCAATCTAACAGAACGGTTGTCAATGTGTGCACTCAACTTCCAGAGTTAAACCCGTGTGTGGATTCAGCAGTCTGCAAACACTTTCTCTGCAGAGTCCCAAAACAGGCGTTTTCAGCCCATTACCGGCATATGGAAGAAACAGCAGTAAGCCCAGGGAAATAGCTGCTTCTAAATCCAAAACGCAGCTATCTAACAGAACGGTTGTCAATGCATGCACTCAACTTCCAGAGTTAAACCCGTGTGTGTATTCAGCAGTCTGCAAACACTTTCTCTGCAGAGTCCCAAAATAGGCGTTTTCAGCCCATTACCGGCATATGGAAGAAGCAGCAGTAACCACAGGGAAATATCTGCTTCTAAATCCAAAACGCAGCTATCTAACAGAACGGTTGTCAATGTGTGCACTCAAATTCCAGAGTTAAACCCGTGTGTGGATTCAGCAGTCTGTAAACACTTTCTCTACAGAGTCCCAAAACAGGCGTTTTCAGCCGATTACCGGCATACGGAAGAGACAGCAGTAAGCACAGGGAATATCTGCTTCTAAATACAAAACGCAGTTATCTAACAGAACGGTTGTCAATGTGTGCACTCAACTTCCAGAGTTAAACTCGTGTGTGGATTCAGCAGTCTGCAAACGCCTTCTCTGCAGTGTCCCAAAACAGGCCTTTTCAGCCCATAACAGGCCTAAGGAAGAAATAGCAGTAAGCACAGGGAAATATCTGCTTCTAAATCCAAAACGCAGCTATCTAACAGAACGGTTGTCAATGTGTGCACTCAACTTCCAGAGTTAAACCCGTGTGTGGATTCAGCATTCTGCAAACACGTTCTCTGCAGAGTCCCAAAACAGGCGTTTTCAGCCCATTACCGGCATAAGGAAGAAACAGCAGTAAGCCCAGGGAAATATCTGCTTCTAAATCCAAAACGCAGCTATCTAACAGAACGGTTGTCAATGTGTGCACTCAACTTCCAGAGTTAAACCCGTGTGTGGATTCAGCAGTCTGCAAACGCTTTCTCTGCAGAGTCCCAAAACAGGCGTTTTCAGCCCATTACCGGCATATGGAAGAAACAGCAGTAAGCACAGGGAAATATCTGCTTCTAAATCCAAAACGCAGCTATCTAACAGAACGGTTGTCAATGTGTGCACTCAACTTCCAGAGTTAAACTCGTGTGTGTATTCAGCAGTCTGCAAACACTTTCTCTGCAGAGTCCCAAAACAGGCGTTTTCAGCCCATTACCGGCCTATGGAAGAAACAGCAGTAAGCACAGGGAAATATCTGCTTCTAAATCCAAAACGCAGCTATCTAACAGAACGGTTGACAATGTGTGCACTCAACTTCCAGAGTTAAATCCGTGTGTGGATTCAGCAGTCTGTAAACACTTTCTCTGCAGAGTCCCAAAACAGGCGTTTTCAGCCCATTACCGGCATACGGAAGAAACAGCAGTAAGCACAGGGGAATATCTGCTTCTAAATCCAAAACGCAGCTATCTAACAGAACGGTTGTCAATGTGTGCACTCAACTTCCAGAGTTAAACCTGTGTGTGGATTCTGCAGTCTGCAAACGCTTTCTCTGCAGAGTCCCAAAACAGGCGATTTCAGCCCATTACCGGCATATGGAAGAAACAGCAGTAAGCACAGGGAAATATCTGCTTCTAAATCCAAAACGCAGCTATCTAACAGAACGGTTGTCAATGTGTGCACTCAACTTCCAGAGTTAAACCCGTGTGTGGATTCAGCAGTCTGCAAACGCCTTCTCTGCAGAGTCCCAAAACAGGCGTTTTCAGCCCATTACCGGCCTATGGAAGAAACAGCAGTAAGCACAGGGAAATATCTGCTTCTAAATCCAAAACGCAGCTATCTAACAGAACGGTTGTCAATGTGTGCACTCAACTTCCAGAGATAAACCCGTGTGTGGATTCAGCAGTCTGCAAACACTTTCTCTGCAGAGTCCCAAAACAGGCGTTTTCAGCCCATTACCAGCATATGGAAGAAACAGCAGTAAGCCCAGGGAAATAGATGCTTCTAAATCCAAAACGCAGCTATCTAACAGAACGGTTGTCAATGCGTGCACTGAACTTCCAGAGTTAAACCCGTGTGTGGATTCAGCAGTCTGCAAACACTTTCTCTGCAGAGTCCCAAAACAGGCGTTTTCAGCCCTTTACCGGCATATGGAAGAAACAGCAGTAAGCACAGGGAAATAGCTGCTTCTAAATCCAAAACGCAGCTATCTAACAGAATGGTTGTCAATGTGTGCACTCAACTTCCAGAGCTAAACCCGTGTGTGGATTCAGCAGTCTGCAAACACTTTCTCTGCAGAGTCCCAAAACAGGCGTTTTCAGCCCATTACCGGCATATGGAAGAAACAGCAGTAAGCACAGGGAAATATCTGCTTCTAAATCCAAAACGCAGCTATCTAACAGAACGGTTGTCAATGTGTGCACTCAACTTCCAGAGTTAAACCCGTGTGTGGATTCAGCAGTCTGCAAACACTTTCTCTGCAGAGTCCCAAAACAGGCGTTTTCAGCCCATTACCGGCTTATGGAAGAAACAGCAGTAAGCCCAGGGAAATAGCTGCTTCTAAATCCAAAACGCAGCTATCTAACAGAACGGTTGTCAATGCGTGCACTCAACTTCCAGAGTTAAACTCGTGTGTGTATTCAGCAGTCTGCAAACACTTTCTCTGCAGAGTCCCAAAACAGGCGTTTTCAGCCCATTACCGGCATATGGAAGAAACAGCAGTAAGCACAGGGAAATATCTGCTTCTAAATCCAAAACGCAGCTATCTAACAGAACGGTTGTCAATGTGTGCACTCAACTTCCAGAGTTAAACCCGTGTGTGGATTCAGCAGTCTGTAAACACTTTCTCTGCAGAGTCCCAAAACAGGCGTTTTCAGCCCATTACCGGCATATGGAAGAAACAGCAGTAAGCACAGGGAAATATCTGCTTCTAAATCCAAAACGCAGCTATGTAACAGAACGGTTGTCAATGTGTGTACTCAAATTCCAGAGTTAAACCCGTGTGTGGATTCAGCAGTCTGCAAACGCTTTCCCTGCAGAGTCCCAAAACAGGCGTTTTCAGCCCATTACCGGCATATGGAAGAAACAGCAGTAAGCCCAGGGAAATAGCTGCTTCTAAATCCAAAACGCAGCTATCTAACAGAACGGTTGTCAATGCGTGCACTCAACTTCCAGAGTTAAACTCGTGTGTGTATTCAGCAGTCTGCAAACACTTTCTCTGCAGAGTACCAAAACAGGCGTTTTCAGCCCATTACCGGCATATGGAAGGAACAGCAGTAAGCCCAGGGAAATAGCTGCTTCTAAATCCAAAACGCAGCTATCTAACAGAATGGTTGTCAATGCGTGCACTCAACTTCCGGAGTTAAACTCGTGTGTGTATTCAGCAGTCTGCAAGCACTTTCTCTGCAGAGTCCCAAAACAGGCGTTTTCAGCCCATTACCGGCATATGGAAGAAACAGCAGTAAGCACAGGGAAATATCTGCTTCTAAATCCAAAACGCAGCTATCTAACAGAACGGTTGTCAATGTGTGCACTCAACTTCCAGAGTTAAATCCGTGTGTGGATTCAGCAGTCTGTAAACACTTTCTCTGCAGAGTCCCAAAACAGGCGTTTTCAGCCCATTACCGGCATACGGAAGAAACAGCAGTAAGCACAGGGGAATATCTGCTTCTAAATCCAAAACGCAGCTATCTAACAGAACGGTTGTCAATGTGTGCACTCAACTTCCAGAGTTAAGCCCGTGTGTGGATTCAGCAGTCTGTAAACGCTTTCTCTGCAGAGTCCCAAAACAGGCGTTTTCAGCCCATTACCGGCATATGGAAGAAACAGCAGTAAGCACAGGGAAATATCTGCTTGTAAATCCAAAACGCAGCTATCTAACAGAACGGTTGTCAATGTGTGCACTCAACTTCCAGAGTTAAACCCGTGTGTGGATTCAGCAGTCTGCAAACGCCTTCTCTGCAGAGTCCCAAAACAGGCGTTTTCAGCCCATTACCGGCATATGGAAGAAACAGCAGTAAGCACAGGGAAATATCTGCTTCTAAATCCAAAACGCAGCTATCTAACAGAACGGTTGTCAATGCATGCGCTCAACTTCCAGAGTTACACCCGTGTGTGTATTCAGCAGTCTGCAAACACTTTCTCTGCAGAGTCCCAAAACAGGCGTTTTCAGCCCATTACCGGCATATGGAAGAAACAGCAGTAAGCACAGGGAAATATCTGCTTCTAAATCCAAAACGCAGCTATCTAACAGAACTGTTGTCAATGTGTGCACTCAACTTCCAGAATTAAACCCGTGTGTGGATTCAGCAGTCTGTAAACACTTTCTCTGCAGAGTCCTAAAACAGGCGTTTTCAGCCCATTACCGGCATATGGAAGAAACAGCAGTAAGCACAGGGAAATATCTGCTTCTAAATCCAAAACGCAGATATCTAACAGAACGGTTGTCAATGTGTGCACTCAACTTCCAGAGTTAAACCCGTGTGTGGATTCAGCAGTCTGCAAACGCCTTCTCTGCAGTGTCCCAAAACAGGCGTTTTCAGCCCATTACCGGCCTATGGAAGAAATAGCAGTAAGCACAGGGAAATATCTGCTTCTAAATCCAAAACGCAGCTATCTAACAGAACGGTTGTCAATGTGTGCACTCAACATCCAGAGTTAAACCCGTGTGTGGATTCAGTAGTCTGCAAACACTTTCTCTGCAGAGTCCCAAAACAGGCGTTTTCAGCCCATTACCGGCATATGGAAGAAACAGCAGTAAGCACAGGGAAATATCTGCTTCTAAATCCAAAACGCAGCTATCTAACAGAACGGTTGTCAATGTGTGCACTCAACTTCCAGAGTTAAACCCGTGTGTGGATTCAGCAGTCTGCAAACACTTTCTCTGCAGAGTCCCAAAACAGGCGTTTTCAGCCCATTACCGGCAGATGGAAGAAACAGCAGTAAGCACAGGGAAATATCTGCTTCTAAATCCAAAACGCAGCTATCTAACAGAACGGTTGTCAATGTGTGTACTCAACTTCCAGGGTTAAACCCGTGTGTGGATTCAGCAGTCTGCAAACGCTTTCTCTGCAGAGTCCCAAAACAGGCGTTTTCAGCCCATTACCGGCATATGGAAGAAACAGCAGTAAGCCCAGGGAAATATCTGCTTCTAAATCCAAAACGCAGCTATCTAACAGAACGGTTGTCAATGTGTGCACTCAACGTCCAGAGTTAAACCCGTGTGTGGATTCAGCAGTCTGCAAACACGTTCTCTGCAGAGTCCGAAAACAGGCGTTTTCAGCCCATTACCGGCATATGGAAGAAACAGCAGTAAGCACAGGGAAATATCTGCTTCTAAATCCAAAACGCAGCTATCTAACAGAACGGTTGTCAATGTGTGCACTCAACTTCCAGAGTTAAACCCGTGTGTGGATTCAGCAGTCTGCACACACTTTCTCTGCAGAGTCCCAAAACAGGCGTTTTCAGCCCATTACCGGCATATGGAAGAAACAGCAGTAAGCCCAGGGAAATAGCTGCTTCTAAATCCAAAACGCAGCTACCTAACAGTACAGTTATCAATGCGTGCACTCAACTTCCAGAGTTAAACTCGTGTGTGTATTCAGCAGTCTGCAAACACTTTCTCTGCAGAGTCCCAAAACAGGCGTTTTCAGCCCATTACCGGCATATGGAAGAAACAGCAGTAAGCACAGGGAAATATCTGATTCTAAATCCAAAACGCAGCTTTCTAACAGAACGGTTGACAATGTGTGCACTCAACTTCCAGAGTTAAATCCGTGTGTGGATTCAGCAGTCTGTAAACACTTTCTCTGCAGAGTCCCAAAACAGGCGTTTTCAGCCCATTACCGGCATACGGAAGAAACAGCAGTAAGAACAGGGAAATATCTGCTTCTAAATCCAAAACGCAGCTATCTAACAGAACGGTTGTCAATGTGTGGACTCAACTTCCAGAGTTAATCCTGTGTGTGGATTCAGCAGTCTGCAAACGCCTTCTCTGCAGAGTCCCAAAACAGGCGTTTTCAGCCCATTACCGGCCTATGGAAGAAACAGCAGTAAGCACAGGGAAATATCTGCTTCTAAATCCAAACGCAGCTATCTAACAGAACGGTTGTCAATGTGTGCACTCAACTTCCAGAGTTAAACCCGTGTGTGGATTCAGGAGTCTGCAAACACTTTCTCTGCAGAGTCCCAAAACAGGCGTTTTCAGCCCATTACCGGCATATGGAAGAAACAGCAGTAAGCCCAGGGAAACAGCTGCTTCTAAATCCAAAACGCAGCGATCTAACAGAACGGTTGTCAATGTGTGCACTCAACTTCCAGAGCTAAACCCGTGTGTGGATTCAGCAGTCTGCAAACACTTTCTCTGCAGAGTCCCAAAACAGGCGTTTTCAGCCCATTACCGGCATATGGAAGAAACAGCAGTAAGCACAGGGAAATATCTGCTTCTAAATCCAAAACGCAGCTATCTAACAGAACGGTTGTCAATGTGTGCACTCAACTTCCAGAGTTAAACCCGTGTGTGGATTCAGCAGTCTGCAAACACTTTCTCTGCAGAGTCCCAAAACAGGCGTTTTCAGTCCATTACCGGCATATGGAAAAAACAGCAGTAAGCCCAGGGAAATAGCTGCTTCTAAATCCAAAACGCAGCTATCTAACAGAACGGTTGTCAATGCGTGCACTCAACTTCCAGAGTTAAACTCGTGTGTGTATTCAGCAGTCTGCAAACACTTTCTCTGCAGAGTCCCAAAACAGGCGTTTTCAGCCCATTACCGGCATATGGAAGAAACAGCAGTAAGCACAGGGAAATATCTGCTTCTAAATCCAAAACGCAGCTATCTAACAGAACGGTTGTCAATGTGTGCACTCAACTTCCAGAGTTAAACCCGTGTGTGGATTCAGCAGTCTGCAAACACTTTCTCTGCAGAGTCCCAAAACAGGCGTTTTCAGCCCATTACCGGCATATGGAAGAAACAGCAGTAAGCCCAGGGAAATAGCTGCTTCTAAATCCAAAACGCAGCTATCTAACAGAACGGTTGTCAATGCGTGCACTCAACTTCCAGAGTTAAACTCGTGTGTGTATTCAGCAGTCTGCAAACACTTTCTCTGCAGAGTCCCAAAACAGGCGTTTTCAGCCCATTACCGGCATATGGAAGAAACAGCAGTAAGCACAGGGAAATATCTGCTTCTAAATCCAAAACGCAGCTATCTAACAGAACGGTTGTCAATGTGTGCACTCAACTTCCAGAGTTAAACCCGTGTGTGGATTCAGCAGTCTGCAAACACTTTCTCTGCAGAGTCCCAAAACAGGCGTTTTCAGCCCATTACCGGCATATGGAAGAAACAGCAGTAAGCACAGGGAAATATCTGCTTCTAAATCCAAAACGCAGCTATCTAACAGAACGGTTGTCAATGTGTGCACTCAACTTCCAGAGTTAAACCCGTGTGAGGATTCAGCAGTCTGCAAACACTTTCTCTGCAGAGTCCCAAAACAGGCGTTTTCAGCCCATTACCGGCATATGGAAGAAACAGCAGTAAGCACAGGGAAATATCTGCTTCTAAATCCAAAACGCAGCTATCTAACAGAACGGTTGTCAATGTGTGTACTCAACTTCCAGGGTTAAACCCGTGTGTGGATTCAGCAGTCTGCAAACACTTTCTCTGCAGAGTCCCAAAACAGGCGTTTTCAGCCCATTACCGACATATGGAAGAAACAGCAGTAAGCCCAGGGAAATAGCTGCTTCTAAATCCAAAACGCAGCTTTGTAACAGAACGGTTGTCAATGTGTGCACTCAACTTCCAGAGTTAAACCCGTGTGTGGATTCAGCAGTCTGCAAACACGTTCTCTGCAGAGTCCGAAAATAGGCGTTTTCAGCCCATTACCGGCATATGGAAGAAACAGCAGTAAGCACAGGGAAATATCTGCTTCTAAATCCAAAACGCAGCTATGTAACAGAACGGTTGTCAATGTGTGCACTCAACTTCCAGAGTTAAACCCGTGTGTGGATTCAGCAGTCTGCACACACTTTCTCAGCAGAGTCCCAAAACAGGCGTTTTCAGCCCATTACCGGCATATGGAAGAAACAGCAATAAGCCCAGGGAAATAGCTGCTTCTAAATCCAAAACGCAGCTATCTAACAGAACGGTTATCAATGCGGGCACTCAACTTCCAGAGTTAAACTCGTGTGTGTATGCAGCAGTCTGCAAACACTTTCTCTGCAGAGTCCCAAAACAGGCGTTTTCAGCCCATTACCGACCTATGGAAGAAACAGCAGTAAGCACAGGGAAATATCTGCTTCTAAATCCAAAACGCAGCTATCTAACAGAACGGTTGTCAATGTGTGCACTCAACTTCCAGAGTTAAACCCGTGTGTGGATTCAGCAGTCTACAAACACTTTCTCTGCAGAGTCCCAAAACAGGCGTTTTCAGCCCTTTACCAGCATATGGAAGAAACAGCAGTAAGCCCAGGGAAATAGCTGCTTCTAAATCCAAAACGCAGCTATCTAACAGAACGGTTGTCAATGCGTGCACTCAACTTCCAGAGTTAAACCCGTGTGTGTATTCAGCAGTCTGCAAACGCTTTCTCTGAAGAGTCCCAAAACAGGCGTTTTCAGCCCATTACCGGCATATGGAAGAAACAGCAGTAAGCACAGGGAAATATCTGCTTCTAAATCCAAAACGCAGCTATCTAACAGAACGGTTGTCAATGTGTGCACTCAACTTCCAGAGTTAAACCCGTGTGTGGATTCAGCAGTCTGCAAACACTTTCTCTGCAGAGTCCCAAAACAGGCGTTTTCAGCCCTTTACCGGCATATGGAAGAAACAGCAGTAAGCCCAGGGAAATATCTGCTTCTAAATCCAAAACGCAGCTATCTAACAGAACAGTTGTCAATGTGTGCACTCAACTTCCAGAGTTAAACCCGTGTGTGGATTCAGCAGTCTGCAAACGCTTTCTCTGCAGAGTCCCAAAACAGGCGTTTTCAGCCCATTACCGGCATATGGAAGAAACAGCAGTAAGCCCAGGGAAATAGCTGCTTCTAAATCCAAAACGCAGCTAGCTAACAGAACGGTTGTCAATGCATGCACTCAACTTCCAGAGTTAAACCCGTGTGTGTATTCAGCAGTCTGCAAACACTTTCTCTGCAGAGTCCCAAAACAGGCGTTTTCAGCCCATTACCGGCATATGGAAGAAACAGCAGTAAGCACAGGGAAATATCTGCTTCTAAATCCAAAACGCAGCTATCTAACAGAACGGTTGTCAATGTGTGCACTCAACTTCCAGAGTTAAACCCGTGTGTGGATTCAGCAGTCTTCAAACGCCTTCTCTGCAGAGTCCCAAAACAGGCGATTTCAGCCCATTACCGGCCTATGGAAGAAACAGCAGTAAGCACAGGGAAATATCTGCTTCTAAATCCAAAACGCAGCTATCTAACAGAACGGTTGTCAATGTGTGTACTCAACTTCCAGAGTTATACCCGTGTGTGGATTCAGCAGTCTGCAAACGCTTTCTCTGCAGAGTCCCAAAACAGGCGTTTTCAGCCCATTACCGGCATATGGAAGAAACAGCAGTAAGCCCAGGGAAATAGCTGCTTCTAAATCCAAAACGCAGCTATCTAACAGAACGGTTGTCAATGTGTGCACTCAACTTCCAGAGTTAAACCCGTCTGTGGATTCAGCAGTCTGCAAACACTTTCTCTGCAGAGTCCCAAAACAGGCGTTTTCAGCCCATTACCGGCTTATGGATGAAATAGCAGTAAGCACAGGGAAATATCTGCTTCTAAATCCAAAACGCAGCTATCTAACAGAACGGTTGTCAATGTGTGCACTCAACTTCCAGAGTTAAACCCGTGTGTGGATTCAGCAGTCTGCAAACACTTTCTCTGCAGAGTCTCAAAACAGGCGTTTTCAGCACATTACCGGCATATGGAAGTAACAGCAGTAAGCCCAGGGAAATAGCTGCTTCTAAATCCAAAACGCAGCTATCTAACAGAACGGTTGTCAATGCGTGCACTCAACTTCCAGAGTTAAACTCGTGTGTGTATTCAGCAGTCTGCAAACACTTTCTCTGCAGAGTCCCAAAACAGGCGTTTTCAGCCCATTACCGGCATATGGAAGAAACAGCAGTAAGCCCAGGGAAATAGCTGCTTCTAAATACAAAACGCAGCTATCTAACAGAACGGTTGTCAATGCGTGCACTCAACTTCCAGAGTTAAACTCGTGTGTGTATTCAGCAGTCTGCAAACACTTTCTCTGCAGAGTCCCAAAACAGGCGTTTTCAGCCCATTACCGGCATATGGAAGAAACAGCAGTAAGCACAGGGAAATATCTGCTTCTAAATCCAAAACGCAGCTATCTAACAGAACGGTTGTCAATGTGTGCACTCAACTTCCAGAGTTAAATCCGTGTGTGGATTCAGCAGTCTGTAAACACTTTCTCTGCAGAGTCCCAAAACAGGCGTTTTCAGCCCATTACCGGCATACGGAAGAAACAGCAGTAAGCACAGGGAAATATCTGCTTCTAAATCCAAAACGCAGCTATCTAACAGAACGGTTGTCAATGTGTGCACTCAACTTCCAGAGTTAAACCCGTGTGTGGATTCAGCAGTCTGTAAACGCTTTCTCTGCAGAGTCCCAAAACAGGCGTTTTCAGCCCATTACCGGCATATGGAAGAAACAGCACTAAGCACAGGGAAATATCTGCTTGTAAATCCAAAACGCAGCTTTCTAACAGAACGGTTGTCAATGTGTGCACTCAACTTCCAGAGTTAAACCCGTGTGTGGATTCAGCAGTCTGCAAACACTTTCTCTGCAGAGTCCCAAAACAGGCGTTTTCAGCCCATTACCGGCATATGGAAGAAACAGCAGTAAGCACAGGGAAATATCTGCTTCTAAATCCAAAACGCAGCTATCTAACAGAACGGTTGTCAATGTGTGCACTCAACTTCCAGATATAACCCGTGTGTGGATTCAGCAGTCTGCAAACACTTTCTCTGCAGAGTCCCAAAACAGGCGTTTTCAGCCCATTACCGGCATATGGAAGAAACAGCAGTAAGCCCAGGGAAATAGCTGCTTCTAAATCCAAAACGCAGCTATCTAACAGAACGGATGTCAATGCGTGCACTCAACTTCCAGAGTTAAACTCGTGTGTGTATTCAGCAGTCTGCAAACACTTTCTCTGCAGAGTCCCAAAACAGGCGTTTTCAGCCCATTACCGGCATATGGAAGAAACAGCAGTAAGCACAGGGAAATATCTGCTTCTAAATCCAAAACGCAGCTATCTAACAGAACGGTTGTCAATGTGTGCACTCAACTTCCAGAGTTAAACCCGTGTGTGGATTCAGCAGTCTGTAAACTCTTTCTCTGCAGAGTCACAAAACAGGCGTTTTCAGCCCATTACCGGCATACGGAAGAAACAGCAGTAAGCACAGGGAAATATCTGCTTCTAAATCCAAAACGCAGCTATCTAACAGAACGGTTGTCAATGTGTGCACTCAACTTCCAGAGTTAAACCTGTGTGTGGATTCAGCAGTCTGCAAACGCTTTCTCTGCAGAGTCCCAAAACAGGCGTTTTCAGCCCATTACCGGCATAAGGAAGAAACAGCAGTAAGCACAGGGAAATATCTGCTTCTAAATCCAAAACGCAGCTATCTAACAGAACGGTTGTCAATGTGTGCACTCAACTTCCAGAGTTAAACCCGTGTGTGGATTCAGCAGTCTGCAAACGCCTTCTCTGCAGAGTCCCAAAACAGGCGTTTTCAGCCCATTACCGGCCTATGGAAGAAACAGCAGTAAGCACAGGGAAATATCTGCTTCTAAATCCAAAACGCAGCTATCTAACAGAACGGTTGTCAATGTGTGCACTCAACTTCCAGAGTTTAAACCGTGTGTGGATTCAGCAGTCTGCAAACACTTTCTCTGCAGAGTCCCAAAACAGGCGTTTTCAGCCCATTACCAGCATATGGAAGAAACAGCAGTAAGCCCAGGGAAATAGCTGCTTCTAAATCCAAAACGCAGCTATCTAACCGAACGGTTGTCAATACGTGCACTCAACTTCCAGAGTTAAACCCGTGTGTGTATTCAGCAGTCTGCAAACACTTTCTCTGCAGAGTCCCAAAACAGGCGTTTTCAGCCCATTACCGGCATATGGAAGAAACAGCAGTAAGCACAGTGAAATATCTGCTTCTAAATCCAAAACGCAGCTATCTAACAGAACGGTTGTGAATGTGTGCACTCAACTTCCAGAGTTAAACCCGTGTGTGGATTCAGCAGTCTGTAAACACTTTCTCTGCAGAGTCCCAAAACAGGCGTTTTCAGCCCATTACCGGCATACGGAAGAGACAGCAGTAAGCACAGGGAAATATCTGCTTCTAAATCCAAAACGCAGCTATCTAACAGAACGGTTGTCAATGTGTGCACTCAACTTCCAGAGTTAAACCCGTGTGTGGATTCAGCAGTCTGCAAACACTTTCTCTGCAGAGTCCCAAAACAGGCGTTTTCAGCCCATTACCGGTATATGGAAGAAACAGCAGTAAGCACAGGGAAATATCTGCTTCTAAATCCAAAACGCAGCTATGTAACAGAACGGTTGTCAATGTGTGCACTCAACTTCCAGAGTTAAACCGGTGTGTGGATTCAGCAGTCTGCAAACGCCTTCTCTGCAGTGTCCCAAAACAGGCGTTTTCAGCCCATTACCGGCCTATGGAAGAAATAGCAGTAAGCACAGGGAAATATCTGCTTCTAAATCCAAAACGCAGCTATCTAACAGAACGGTTGTCAATGTGCGCACTCAACTTCGAGAGTTAAACCCGTGTGTGGATTCAGCAGTCTGCAAACACTTTCTCTGCAGAGTCCCAAAACAGGCGTTTTCAGCCCATTACCGGCCTATGGAAGAAATAGCAGTAAGCACACGGAAATATCGGCTTCTAAACCCAAAACGCAGTTATCTAACAGAGCGGTTGTCTATGTGTGCACTCAACTTCCAGAATTAAACCCGTCTGTGGTTTCAGCAGTCTGTAGACACTTTTGTGCAGAGTCTCAAAACAGGCGTTTTCAGACCAATAACGGCATTCGGAAGAAACTGCAGTAAGCACAGGGAAATATCTGCTTCTATATCCAAAACTCAGCTCTCTAACAGAACGGTTGTCAATGTGTGCACTCAACCTCCAAAGTTAAACCCGTGTGTGGATTCAGCAGTCTGCATACACGTTCTGTGCAGAGTCTCAAAACAGGCGTTTTCAGCCCAATACCGGCATAAGGAAGAAACAGCAGTAAGCACAGGGAAATATCTGCTTCTAAATCCAAAACGCAGCTATCTAACAGAACGGTTGTCAATGTTTGCACTCAACTTACAGAGTTCAACCCGTGTGTGGATTCAGCAGTCTGCAGACACTTTCTGTGCAGAGTCTCAAAAGAGGCGTTTTCAGCCCAATACCGAAATATGGAAGAAACAGCAGTAAGAACACGGAAATACCGGCTTATAAACCCAAAACGCAGCTATCTAACAGAACGGTTATCTACGTGTGCACTCAACTTCCAGAATTAAACCCGTGTGTGGATTCAGCAGTCTGTAGACACTTTCTCTGCAGAGTCTCAAAACAGGCGTTTTCAGACCAATAACAGCATTCGGAATAAACTGCAGTAAGCACAGGGAAATATCTGTTTCTAAATCCAAAACTCAGCTATCTAACAGAACGGTTGTCAATGTGTGCACTCAACTTCCAGAGTTAAACCCGTGTGTGGATTCAGCAGTCTGCAGACACGTTCTGTGCAGAGTCTCAAAACAGGCGTTTTCAGCCCAATACCGGATTATGGAAGAAACAGCAGTAAGCACAGGGAAATATCTGCTTCTAAATCCAAAACGCAGCTTTCTAACAGAACGGTTGTCAATGTGTGCACTCAACTTCCAGAGTTAAACGCGTGTGAGGATTAAGCAGTCTGCAGACACTTACTGTACAGAGTCTCAAAACAGGCGTTTTCAGCCCAAGTCCGGCATATGGAAGAAACAGCAGTAAGCACAGCGAAATATTTCCTTCTGAATCCAAACGCAGCTATGTGCCAGAACGGAAGTCAATGGGTGCACTCAACTTCAAGAGTTCAACCCGTGTGTGGATTCAGCAGTCTGCAGACAGTTTCTGTGCAGAGTCTCAAATCAGGTATTTTCATCCCAATACGGGCATAAGGAAGAAACAGCAGTAAGCACAGGGAAATATCTGCTTCTAAATCCAAAACGCCGCTATCTAACCGAACGGTTTTGAATGTGTGCACTCAACTTCCAGAGTTAAACCCGTGTGTGGATTCAGCAGTCTGCAGACACTTTCTCTGCAGAGTCTCAAAATAGGCGTTTTCAGCCCAATACATGCATATGGAAGAAACAGCGGTAAGCACAGCGAAATATTTGCTTCTGATTCCAAAACGCAGCTATGTTCCAGAACGGAAGTCAATGGGTGCACTCAACTTCAAGAGTTCAACCCGTGTGTGGATTCAGCAATCTGCAGACAATTTCTGTGCAGAGTCTCAAATCAGGCATTTTCTTCCCAATACGGGCATAAGGAAGAAACAGCAGTAAGCACAGGGAGATATCTGCTTCTAAATCCAAAATGCCGCTATCTAACAGAATGGTTGTCAATGTGTGCACTCAACTTCCAGAGTTAAACCCGTGTGTGGATTCAGCAGTCTGCAGACACTTTCTGTGCAGAGTCTCAAAACAGGCGTTTTCAGCCCAATACCGGCATATGGAAGAAACAGCAATAAGCACAGGGAAATATCTGCTTCTAAATCCAAAACGCAGCTATCTAACAGAACGGTTTTCAATGTGTGCACTCAACTTCCAGAGTTAAACCCGTTTGTGGATTCAGTAGTCTGCAGACACTTTCTCTGCAGAGTCTCAAAACAGGCGTTTTCAGCCCAATACAGGCATATGGAAGAAACAGCGGTAAGCACAGGGAAATATTTGCTATAAAATCCAAAACGCAGCTGTGTACCTGAACGGAAGTCAATGTGTGCACTCAACTTCCAGAGTTCAACCCGTGTGTGGATTCAGCAGTCTGCAGACAGTTTCTGCGCAGATGCTCAAAACAGGCGTTCACAGGCCAATACCGGCATATGTATGAAACAGAAGTAAGCACAGGGAAATATCTGCTTCTAAACCCAAAACGCAGCTGTTTAACAGAAGAGTTGTCAAATTTTACACACAACTTCAAGAGTTAAAACCGTGTGTGGATTCAGTAGTCTGCAGACACTTTCTGTGCAGAGTCTCAAAACAGGCGTGTTCAGCCCAATATCGGCATATGGTAGAAACAGCAGTAAGCACACGGAAATATCGGCTTCTAAACCCAAAACACAGCTATCTAACATAACGGTTGTCTATGTGTGCACTCAACTTCCAGAATTAAACCCGTGTGTGGATTCAGCAGTCTGTAGATACTTTCTCTGCAGAGTCTCAAAACAGGCGTTTTCAAACCATTAACGACATTCGGAAGAAACTACAGTAAGCACAGGGAAATATCTGCTTCTAAATCCAAAACGCAGCTATCTAACAGAATGGTTGTCAATGTGTGCACTGAACTTCCAAAGTTAAACCCGTGTGTGGATTCAGCAGTCTGCAGACACTTTCTGGGCAGAGTCTCATAACAGCCGTTTTCAGCCCAATACCGGTTTAAGGAAGAAACAGCAGTAAGCACAGGGAAATATCTGCTTCTAAATCCGAAATGCAGCTATCTAACAGAACGGTTGTCAATGTGTGCACTGAACTTCCAGAGTTAAACCCGTGTGTGGATTCAGCAGTGTGCAGCCACATTCTGTGCAGAGTCTCAACACAGGCGTTTTCAGCACAATACCGGCATAAGGATGAAACAGCAGTAAGCAAAGGGAAATATCTGCTTCTAAATCCAAAACGCAGCTATCTAACAGAACGGTTGTCAATGTGTGCACTCAACTTCCAGAGTTAAACCCGTGTGAGGATTAAGCAGTCTGCAGACACTGTCTGTGCAGAGTCTCAAAACAGGCTTTCTCAGCCCAATACCGGCATATGGAAGAAACAGCAGAAAGCACACGGCAATATCGGCTTCTAAACCCAAAACGCAGCTCTCTAACAGAACGGTTGTCAATTTGTGCACTCAACTTCCAGAGTTAAACCCGTGTCAGGATTAAGCAGTCTGCAGACACTTTCTGTGCAGAGTCTCAAAACAGGCGTTTTCAGCCCAATACTGGCATATGGAGGAAACAGCAGTAAGCACAGCGAAATATTTGCTTCTGAATCCAAAACGCAGCTATGTACCATAACAGAAGTCAATGGGTGCACTCAACTTCCGGAGTACAACCCGTGTGTGGATTCAGCAGTCTGCAGACAGTTTCTGTGCAGAGTCTCTAAACAGGCGTTTTCATCCCAATACGGGCATAAGGAAGAAACAGCAGTAAGCACAGGGAAATATCTTCTTCTAAATCCAAAACGCAGCTATCTAACAGAACGGTTGTCAATGTGTGTACTCAACTTCCAGAGTTAAACCCGTGTGTGGATTCAGCAGTCTGCAGACACTTTCTGTGCAGAGTCTCAAAACAGGCGTTTTCAGCCCAAAACCGGCATATGGAAAAAACAGCAGTAAGCACAGGGAAATATCTGCTTCTAAATCCAAAACGCCGCTATCTAACAGAACATTTGTCAATGTGTGCACTCAACTTCCAGAGTTAAACCCATGTGTGGATTCAGCAGTCTGCAGACACGTTCTGTGCAGAGTCTCAAAAAAGGCGTTTTCAGCCCAATACCGGATTAAGGAAGAAACAGCAGTAAGCACATGGAAATATCGGCTTCTAAACTCAAAACGCAGCTATCTAACAGAACGGTTGTCAATGTGTGCACTCAACTTCCAGAGTTAAACCCGTGTGAGGATTAAGCAGTCTGCAGACACTTTCTGTGCAGAGTCTCAAAGCCGGCGTTTTCAGCCCAATACCGGCATATGGAAGAAACAGCAGTAAGCACAGGGAAATATCTGCTTCTAAATCCAAAACGCAGCTATCTAACAGAACGGTTGTCAATGTGTGTACTCAACTTCCAGAGTTAAACCCGTGTGTGGATTCAGCAGTCTGCAGACACTTTCTGTGCAGAGTCTCAAAACAGGCGTTTTCAGCCCAATACCGGCATATGGAAGAAACAGCAGTAAGCACAGGGAAATATCTGCTTCTAAATCCAAAACGCAGCTATCTAACAGAACGTTTGTCAATGTGTGCACTCAACTTCCAGAGTTAAACCCATGTGTGGATTCAGCAGTCTGCAGACACTTTCTGTGCAGAGTCTCATAACAGCCGTTTTCAGCCCAATAACAGTTTAAGGAAGAAACAGCAGTAAGCACAGGGAAATATCTGCTTCGAAACCCACAACGCAGCTATCTAACAGAACTGTTGTCAAAGTGTGCACTCAACTTCCAGAGTTAAACCCCTGTGTGGATTCAGCAGTCTGCAGACACTTTCTGTGCTGAGTCTCAAAACAGGCGTTTTCAGCCCAATATCGACATATGGAAGAAACAGCAGTAAGCACACGTTAATATCGGCTTCTAAACCCAAAACGCAGCTATCTAACAGAACGGTTGTCTTTGTGTGTGCACTGAACTTCCAGAACTAAACCCGTGTGTGGATTCAGCAGTCTGTAGACATTTTCTGTGCAATGTCTCAAAACTGGCGTTTTCAGAACAATAACGGCATTCGGAAGAAACTGCAGTAAGCAGAGGGAAATATCTGCTTCTATATCCAAAACTCAGCTCTCTAACAGAACGGTTGTCAATGTGTGCACTCAACTTCCAGAGTTAAACCCGTGTGTGGATTCAGCAGTCTGCAGACACGTTCTGTGCAGAGTCTCAAAACAGGCGTTTTCAGACCAATACCGGATTATGGAAGAAACAGCAGTAAGCACACGGAAATATCGGCTTCTAAACCCAAAACGCAGCTATCTAACAGAACGGTTGTCAATGTGTGCACTCAACTTCCAGAGTTAAACCCGTGTGAGGATTAAGCAGTGTGCAGACACT
This sequence comes from Aotus nancymaae, assembly GCF_030222135.1. NCBI lineage: Eukaryota > Metazoa > Chordata > Mammalia > Primates > Aotidae > Aotus > Aotus nancymaae. Next base: position 5,171,751 of record NW_026988495.1, on the reverse strand, counting down.
TTCTGTGCAGAGTCTCAAAACAGGCGTTTTCAGCCCAAGTACGGCATATGGAAGAAACAGCAGTAAGCACAGCGAAATATTTCCTTCTGAATCCAAAACGCAGCTATGTACCAGAACGGAAGTCAATGGGTGCACTCAACTTCAAGAGTTCAACCCGTGTGTGGATTCAGCAGTCTGCAGACAGTTTCTGTGCAGACTCTCAATTCAGGCATTTTCATCCCAATACGGGCATAAGGAAGAAACAGCAGTAAGCACAGGGAAATATCTGCTTCTAAATCCAAAACGCCGCTATCTAACAGAACGGTTGTCAATGTGTGCACTGAACTTCCAGAGTTAAACCCGTGTGTGTATTCAGCAGTCTGCAGACACTTTCTGTGCAGAGTCTCAAAACAGGCGTTTTCAGCCCAATACAGGCATATGGAAGAAACAGCAGTAAGCACAGGGAAATATCTGCTTCTAAATCCAAAACGCCGCTATCTAACAGAATGGTTGTCAATGTGTGCACTCAACTTCCAGAGTTAAACCCGTGTGTGTATTCAGCAGTCTGCAGACACTTTCTGTGCAGAGTCTCAAAACAGGCGTTTTCAGCCCAATACAGGCATATGGAAGAAACAGCGGTAAGCACAGCGAAATATTTGCTTCTGAATCCAAAACGCAGCTGTGTACGAGAACGGAAGTCAATGTGTGCACTCAACTTCCAGAGTTCAACCCGTGTGTGGATTCAGCAGTCTGCAGACAGTTTCTGCGCAGATGCTCAAAACAGGCGTTCACAGGCCAATACCGGCATATGTATGAAACAGAAGTAAGCACAGGGAAATATATGCTTCTAAACCCAAAACGCAGCTGTTTAACAGAAGAGTTCTCAAATTGTACACAAAACTTCAAGAGTTAAACCCGTGTGTGGATTCAGTAGTCTGCAGACACATTCTGTGCAGAGTCTCAAAACAGGCGTGTTCAGCCCAATATCGGCATATGGTAGAAACAGCAGTAAGCACACGGAAATATCGGCTTCTAAACACAAAACACAGCTATCTAACAGAACGGTTGTCTATGTGTGCACTCAACTTCCAGATTAAACCCGTGTGTGGATTCAGGAGTCTGTAGATACTTTCTCTGCAGAGTCTCAAAACAGGCGTTTTCAAACCAATAACGACATTCGGAAGAAACTACAGTAAGCACAGGGAAATATCTGCTTCTAAATCCAAAACGCAGCTATCTAACAGAATGGTTGTCAATGTGTGCACTGAACTTCCAAAGTTAAACCCGTGTGTGGATTCAGCAGTCTGCAGACACTTTCTGGGCAGAGTCTCAACACAGGCGTTTTCAGCACAATACCGGCATAAGCATGAAACAGCAGTAAGCAATGGGAAATATCTGCTTCTAAATCCAAAACGCAGCTATCTAACAGAACGGTTGTCAATGTGTGCACTCAACTTCCAGAGTTAAACCCGTGTGAGGATTAAGCAGTCTGCAGACACTGTCTGTGCAGAGTCTCAAAACAGGCTTTCTCAGCCCAATACCGGCATATGGAAGAAACAGCAGAAAGCACACGGCAATATCGGCTTCTAAACCCAAAACGCAGCTCTCTAACAGAACGGTTGTCAATTTGTGCACTCAACTTCCAGAGTTAAACCCGTGTCAGGATTAAGCAGTCTGCAGACACTTTCTGTGCAGAGTCTCAAAACAGGCGTTTTCAGCCCAATACTGGCATATGGAAGAAACAGCAGTAAGCACAGCGAAACATTTGCTTCTGAATCCAAAACGCAGCTATGTACCATAACAGAAGTCAATGGGTGCACTCAACTTCCAGAGTACAACCCGTGTGTGGATTAAGCGGTGTGCAGACACTTTATGTGCAGAGTCTCCAAACTCGCGTTTTCAGCCCAAAACCAGCATATGGAAAAAACAGCAGTAAGCACAGGGAAATATCTGCTTCTAAATCCAAAACGCCGCTATCTAACAGAACATTTGTCAATGTGTGCACTCAACTTCCAGAGTTAAACCCATGTGTGGATTCAGCAGTCTGCAGACACGTTCTGTGCAGAGTCTCAAAAAAGGCGTTTTCAGCCCAATACCGGATTAAGGAAGAAACAGCAGTAAGCACAGGGAAATATTGGCTTCTAAACCCAAAACGCAGCTATCTAACAGAACGGTTGTCAATGTGTGCACTCAACTTCCAGAGTTAAACCCGTGTGAGGATTAAGCAGTCTGCAGACACTTTCTGTGCAGAGTCTCAAATCCGGCGTTTTCAGCAAAAAACCGGCACAAGGAAAAAACAGCAGTAAGCCCAGAGAAATATGTGCTTCTAAATCCAAAACACAGCTATCTAACAGAACGGTTGTCAATGTGTGCACTCAACTTCCAGAGTTAAACCCGTGTGTGGATTAAGCGGTGTGCAGACACTTTATGTGCAGAGTCTCCAAACTCGCGTTTTCAGCCCAATACCAGAATATGGATGAAACAACAGTAAGCACAGTGAAATATCTGCTTCTAAATCCAAAACGCAGCTATCTAACAGAATGGTTGTCAATGTGTGCACTGAACTTCCAAAGTTAAACCCGTGTGTGGATTCAGCAGTCTGCAGACACTTTCTGGGCAGAGTCTCCAAACTCGCGTTTTCAGCCCAAAACCAGCATATGGAAAAAACAGCAGTAAGCACAGGGAAATATCTGCTTCTAAATCCAAAACGCCGCTATCTAACAGAACATTTGTCAATGTGTGCACTCAACTTCCAGAGTTAAACCCATGTGTGGATTCAGCAGTCTGCAGACACGTTCTGTGCAGAGTCTCAAAAAAGGCGTTTTCAGCCCAATACCGGATTAAGGAAGAAACAGCAGTAAGCACAGGGAAATATTGGCTTCTAAACCCAAAACGCAGCTATCTAACAGAACGGTTGTCAATGTGTGCACTCAACTTCCAGAGTTAAACCCGTGTGAGGATTAAGCAGTCTGCAGACACTTTCTGTGCAGAGTCTCAAATCCGGCGTTTTCAGCAAAAAACCGGCACAAGGAAAAAACAGCAGTAAGCCCAGAGAAATATCTGCTTCTAAATCCAAAACACAGCTATCTAACAGAACGGTTGTCAATGTGTGCACTCAACTTCCAGAGTTAAACCCGTGTGTGGATTAAGCGGTGTGCAGACACTTTATGTGCAGAGTCTCCAAACTCGCGTTTTCAGCCCAATACCAGAATATGGATGAAACAACAGTAAGCACAGTGAAATATCTGCTTCTAAATCCAAAATGCAGCTATCTAACAGAACGGTTGTCAATGTGTGCACTGAACTTCCAGAGTTAAACCCGTGTGTGGATTCAGCAGTGTGCAGCCACTTTCTGTGCAGAGTCTCAACACAGGCGTTTTCAGCACAATACCGGCATACGGAAGAAACAGCAGTAAGCCCAGGGAAATATCTGCTTCGAAACCCACAACGCAGCTATCTAACAGAATGGTTGTCAATGTGTGCACTCATCTTCAAGAGTTAAACTCGTGTGTGGATTCAGCAGTCTGTAGACACTTTGTGTGCAGAGTCTCAAAACAGGCGTTTTCAGCCCTATACCAGCATATGGAAGAAACAGCAGTAAGCACAGGGAAATATCTGCTTCTAAATCCACAACGCAGCTATCTAACAGAACGGTTTTGAATGTGTGCACTCAACTTCCAGAGTTAAACCGGTGTGTGGATTCCGCAGTCTGTAGACACTTTCTGTGCAGAGTCTCAAAACAGCCGTTTTCAGTCCAATACCGGCATAAGGAAGAAACAGCAGTAAGCACAGGGAAATATCTGCTTCTAAATCCAAAACGCAGCTATCTAACAGAATGGTTGTCAATGTGTGCACTGAACTTCCAGAGTTAAACCCGTGTGTGGATTCAGCAGTCTGCAGACACTTTCTGGGCAGAGTCTCAACACAGGCGTTTTCAGCACAATACCGGCATAAGCATGAAACAGCAGTAAGCAATGGGAAATATCTGCTTCTAAATCCAAAACGCAGCTATCTAACAGAACGGTTGTCAATGTGTGCACTCAACTTCCAGAGTTAAACCCGTGTGAGGATTAAGCAGTCTGCAGACACTGTCTGTGCAGAGTCTCAAAACAGGCTTTCTCAGCCCAATACCGGCATATGGAAGAAACAGCAGAAAGCACACGGCAATATCGGCTTCTAAACCCAAAACGCAGCTCTCTAACAGAACGGTTGTCAATTTGTGCACTCAACTTCCAGAGTTAAACCCGTGTCAGGATTAAGCAGTCTGCAGACACTTTCTGTGCAGAGTCTCAAAACAGGCGTTTTCAGCCCAATACTGGCATATGGAAGAAACAGCAGTAAGCACAGCGAAACATTTGCTTCTGAATCCAAAACGCAGCTATGTACCATAACAGAAGTCAATGGGTGCACTCAACTTCCAGAGTACAACCCGTGTGTGGATTAAGCGGTGTGCAGACACTTTATGTGCAGAGTCTCCAAACTCGCGTTTTCAGCCCAAAACCAGCATATGGAAAAAACAGCAGTAAGCACAGGGAAATATCTGCTTCTAAATCCAAAACGCCGCTATCTAACAGAACATTTGTCAATGTGTGCACTCAACTTCCAGAGTTAAACCCATGTGTGGATTCAGCAGTCTGCAGACACGTTCTGTGCAGAGTCTCAAAAAAGGCGTTTTCAGCCCAATACCGGATTAAGGAAGAAACAGCAGTAAGCACAGGGAAATATTGGCTTCTAAACCCAAAACGCAGCTATCTAACAGAACGGTTGTCAATGTGTGCACTCAACTTCCAGAGTTAAACCCGTGTGAGGATTAAGCAGTCTGCAGACACTTTCTGTGCAGAGTCTCAAATCCGGCGTTTTCAGCAAAAAACCGGCACAAGGAAAAAACAGCAGTAAGCCCAGAGAAATATCTGCTTCTAAATCCAAAACACAGCTATCTAACAGAACGGTTGTCAATGTGTGCACTCAACTTCCAGAGTTAAACCCGTGTGTGGATTAAGCGGTGTGCAGACACTTTATGTGCAGAGTCTCCAAACTCGCGTTTTCAGCCCAATACCAGAATATGGATGAAACAACAGTAAGCACAGTGAAATATCTGCTTCTAAATCCAAAATGCAGCTATCTAACAGAACGGTTGTCAATGTGTGCACTGAACTTCCAGAGTTAAACCCGTGTGTGGATTCAGCAGTGTGCAGCCACTTTCTGTGCAGAGTCTCAACACAGGCGTTTTCAGCACAATACCGGCATACGGAAGAAACAGCAGTAAGCCCAGGGAAATATCTGCTTCGAAACCCACAACGCAGCTATCTAACAGAATGGTTGTCAATGTGTGCACTCATCTTCAAGAGTTAAACTCGTGTGTGGATTCAGCAGTCTGTAGACACTTTGTGTGCAGAGTCTCAAAACAGGCGTTTTCAGCCCTATACCAGCATATGGAAGAAACAGCAGTAAGCACAGGGAAATATCTGCTTCTAAATCCACAACGCAGCTATCTAACAGAACGGTTTTGAATGTGTGCACTCAACTTCCAGAGTTAAACCCGTGTGTGGATTCCGCAGTCTGTAGACACTTTCTGTGCAGAGTCTCAAAACAGCCGTTTTCAGTCCAATACCGGCATAAGGAAGAAACAGCAGTAAGCACAGGGAAATATCTGCTTCTAAATCCAAAACGCAGCTATCGAACAGAATGGTTGTCAATGTGTGCACTGAACTTCCAGAGTTAAACCCGTGTGTGGATTCAGCAGTCTGCAGACACTTTCTGTGCAGAGTCTCAAAACAGCCGTTTTCAGCCCAATACCGGATTAAGGAAGAAACAGTAGTAAGCACACGGAAATAATGGCTTCTAAACCCAAAACGCAGCTATCTAACAGAACGGTTGTCAATGTGTGCACTCAACTTCCAGAGTTAAACCCGTGTGTGGATTCAGCAGTCTGCAGACACTTTCTGTGCAGAGCCTCAAAACGGCCTTTTCAGCTCAATACCGGCATAAGGAAGAAACAGTAATAAGCACAGGAAAATATCTGCTTCTAAATCCAAAACGCAGCTATCTAACAGAACGGTTGTCAATGTGTGCACTCAACTTGCAGAGTTAAACTCGTGTGTTTATTCAGAAGTCTGCAGACACTTTCTGTGCAGATTCTCAAAAGAGGCGTTTACAACCCAATACCGGCATATGGAAGAAACAGAAGTAAGCACAGGGAAATACCTGCTTCTAAACCCAAAACGCAGCTATCTAACAGAACGGTTTTCAATGTGTGCACTCAACTTCCAGAGTGAAACCCTTGTGTGGAGTCAGCAGTCTGCAGACACTTTCTGTGCAGAGTCTCTAAACAGGCGTTTTCAGCCCAATTCCGGCATAAGGAAGAAACAGCAGTAAGCCCAGGGAAATATCTGCTTCGAAACCCACAACGCAGCTATCTAACAGAATGGTTGTCAATGTGTGCACTCATCTTCAAGAGTTAAACTCGTGTGTGGATTCAGCAGTCTGTAGACACTTTGTGTGCAGAGTCTCAAAACAGGCGTTTTCAGCCCTATACCAGCATATGGAAGAAACAGCAGTAAGCACAGGGAATTATCTGCTTCTAAATCCACAACGCAGCTATCTAACAGAACGGTTTTGAATGTGTGCACTCAACTTCCAGAGTTAAACCCGTGTGTGGATTCCGCAGTCTGTAGACACTTTCTGTGCAGAGTCTCAAAACAGCCGTTTTCAGTCCAATACCGGCATAAGGAAGAAACAGCAGTAAGCACAGGGAAATATCTGCTTCTAAATCCAAAACGCAGCTATCTAACAGAATGGTTGTCAATGTGTGCACTGAACTTCCAGAGTTAAACCCGTGTGTGGATTCAGCAGTCTGCAGACACTTTCTGTGCAGAGTCTCAAAACAGCCGTTTTCAGCCCAATACCGGATTAAGGAAGAAACAGTAGTAAGCACACGGAAATAATGGCTTCTAAACCCAAAACGCAGCTATCTAACAGAACGGTTGTCAATGTGTGCACTCAACTTCCAGAGTTAAACCCGTGTGTGGATTCAGCAGTCTGCAGACACTTTCTGTGCAGAGCCTCAAAACGGCCTTTTCAGCTCAATACCGGCATAAGGAAGAAACAGTAATAAGCACAGGAAAATATCTGCTTCTAAATCCAAAACGCAGCTATCTAACAGAACGGTTGTCAATGTGTGCACTCAACTTGCAGAGTTAAACTCGTGTGTTTATTCAGAAGTCTGCAGACACTTTCTGTGCAGATTCTCAAAAGAGGCGTTTACAACCCAATACCGGCATATGGAAGAAACAGAAGTAAGCACAGGGAAATACCTGCTTCTAAACCCAAAACGCAGCTATCTAACAGAACGGTTTTCAATGTGTGCACTCAACTTCCAGAGTGAAACCCTTGTGTGGAGTCAGCAGTCTGCAGACACTTTCTGTGCAGAGTCTCTAAACAGGCGTTTTCAGCCCAATTCCGGCATAAGGAAGAAACAGCAGTAAGCACAGGGAAATATTTGCTTCTAAATCCAAAGCGCAGCTATCTAACAGAACTGTTGTCAAAGAGTGCACTCAACTTCCAGAGTTAAACCCCTGTGTGGATTCAGCAGTCTGCAGACACTGTCTGTGCTGAGTCTCAAAACAGGCGTTTTCAGCCCAATACCGACATATGGAAGAAACAGCAGTAAGCACACGTTAATATCGGCTTCTAAACCCAAAACGCAGCTATCTAACAGAACGGTTGTCTTTGTGTGTGCACTGAACTTCCAGAACTAAACCCGTGTGTGGATTCAGCAGTCTGTAGACATTTTCTGTGCAAAGTCTCAAAACTGGCGTATTCAGAACAATAACGGCTTTCGGAAGAAACTGCAGTAAGCAGAGGGAAATATCTGCTTCTATATACAAAAGTCAGCTCTCTAACAGAACGGTTGTCAATGTGTGCACTCAACTTCCAGAGTTAAACCCGTGTGAGGATTAAGCAGTCTGCAGACACTGTCTGTGCAGAGTCTCAAAACAGGCTTTCTCAGCCCAATACCGGCATATGGAAGAAACAGCAGAAAGCACACGGCAATATCGGCTTCTAAACCCAAAACGCAGCTCTCTAACAGAACGGTTGTCAATTTGTGCACTCAACTTCCAGAGTTAAACCCGTGTCAGGATTAAGCAGTCTGCAGACACTTTCTGTGCAGAGTCTCAAAACAGGCGTTTTCAGCCCAATACTGGCATATGGAGGAAACAGCAGTAAGCACAGCGAAACATTTGCTTCTGAATCCAAAACGCAGCTATGTACCATAACAGAAGTCAATGGGTGCACTCAACTTCCAGAGTTCAACCCGTGTGTGGATTCAGCAGTCTGCAGACAGTTTCTGTGCAGAGTCTCAAAACAGGCGTTTTCATCCCAATACGGGCATAAGGAAGAAACAGCAGTAAGCACAGGGAAATATCTGCTTCTAAATCCAAAACGCAGCTATCTAACAGAACGGTTGTCAATGTGTGTACTCAACTTCCAGAGTTAAACCCGTGTGTGGATTCAGCAGTCTGCAGACACTTTCTGTGCAGAGTCTCAAAACATTCGTTTTCAGCAAAATACCGGCATATGGAAGAAACAGCAGTAAGCACAGGGAAATATCTGCTTCTAAATCCAAAATGCCGCTATCTAACAGAACGTTTGTCAATGTGTGCACTCAACTTCCAGAGTTAAACCCATGTGTGGATTCAGAAGTCTGCAGACACTTTCTGTGCAGGAGTCTCAAAACAGGCGTTTTCAGCCCAATACCGGCATATGGAAGAAGCAGCAGTAAGCACACGGAAATTTCAGCTTCTAATCCCAAAACGCAGCTATCTAACAGAACGGTTGTCAATGTGTGCACTCAACTTCCAGAGTTAAACCCGTGTGAGGATTAAGCAGTCTGCAGACACTTTCTGTGCAGAGTTTCAAAACAGGCGTTTTCAGCCCAATACCGGCATATGGAAGAAACAGCAGTAAGTACAGCGAAATATTTGCTTCTGAATCCAAAACGCAGCTATGTACCAGAACGGAAGTCAATGGGTGCACTCAAGTTCCAGAGTTCAACCCGTGTGTGGATTCAGCAGTCTGCACACAGTTTCTGTGCAGAGTCTCAAAACAGGCGTTTTCAGCCCAATACCGGCATAAGGAAGAAACAGCAGTAAGCACAGGGAAATATCTGCTTCTAAATCCAAAACGCAGCTATCTAACAGAACGGTTGTCTATGTGTGCACTCAGGTTCCTGAATTTAACCCGTGTGTGGATTCAGCAGTCTGTAGAAAATTTCTCTGCAGAGTCTCAAAACAGGCGTTTTCAGACCAAAAACGGCATTCGGAAGAAACTGCAGTAAGCACCGGGAAATATCTGCTTCTAAATCCAAAACTCAGCTATCTAACAGAACGGTTGTCAATGTGTGCACTCAACTTTCAGAGTTAAACCCGTGTGTGGATTCAGCAGTCTGCAGACACGTTCTTTGCAGAGTCTCAAAACAGGCGTTTTCAGCCCAATACCGGCATATGGAAGAAACAGTAGTAAGCACACGGAAATAATGGCTTCTAAACCCAAAACGCAGCTATCTAACAGAACGGTTGTCAATGTGTGCACTCAACTTCCAGATGTAAACCCGTGTGTGGATTCAGCAGTGTGCAGACACTTTCTATGCAGAGTCTCAAAACAGGCATTTTCAGCCCAATACCGGCATATGGAAGAAATTGCAGTAAGCACACGGAAATATCTGCTTCTAAATACAAAACGCAGCTATCTAACAGAGCGGTTGTAAATGTGTGCACTCAACTTCCAGAGTTATACCCGTGTGTGGATTCAGCAGTGTGCAGATACTTTCTATGCAGAGTCTCAAGACAGGCGTTTTCAGCCCATTACCTGCATATGGAAGAAACAGCAGTAAGCACAGGGAAATATCTGCTTCGAAATACAAAACGCAGCTATCTAACATAATGTTTGTCAATGTGTGCACTCAACTTCCATTGTTAAACCCGTGTGTGGATTCAGCATTGTGCAGACATTTTCTGGGCAGAGTCTCAAAACAGGCATTTTCAGCCCAATACTGGCAATATGGAAGAAACAGCAGTAAGCACAGGGAAATATCTGCTTCTTAATCCAAAGCGCAGGTATCTAACAGAACGGTTGTCAACGTGTGCACTCAACTTCCAGGGCTAAACCCGTGTGTGGATTCAGCAGTGTTCAGACACTTTCTGGGCAGAGTCTCAAAACAGGCCATGTAAGCCCAATACCGGCATATGGAAGAAACAGCAGTAAGCACAGGGAAATATGTGCTTCTAAAACCAAAACGCAGCTATCTAGCAGAACGGTTGTCAATGTTTGCACTCAAATTCCAGAGTTAAACCCGTGTGAGGATTAAGCAGTCTGCAGACACTTTCTGTGCAGAGTCACAAAACAGGCGTTTTCAGCCCAAGTCCGGCATATGGAAGAAACAGCAGTAAGCACGGCGAAATATTTCCTTCTGAATCCAAAACGCAGCTATGTACCAGAACGGAAGTCAATGTGTGCACTCAACTTCCAGAGTTCATGCCGTGTGTGGATTCAGCAGTCTGCAGACAGTTTCTGCGCAGATGCTCAAAACAGGCGTTCACAGGCCAATACCGTCATATGTAAGAAACAGAAGTAAGCACAGGGAAATATCTGCTTCTAAACCCAAAACGCAGCTGTTTAACAGAAGAGTTGTCAAATTGTACACACAACTTCAAGAGTTAAACCCGTGTGTGGATTCAGTATTCTGCAGACACTTTCTGTGCAGAGTCTCAAAACAGGCGTTTTCAGCCCAATACCGGCATATGGAAGAAACAGCAGTAAGCACAGCGAAATATTTGCTTCTGAATCCAAAAGGCAGCTATGTACCAGAACGGAAGTCAATGGGTGCACTCAACTTCAAGAGTTCAACCCGTGTGTGGATTCAGCAGTCTGCAGACAGTTTCTGTGCAGAGTCTCAAAACTGGCGTTTTCAGGCCAATACCGGCATATGGAACAAACAGCAGTAAGCACAGGGAAATATCTGCTTCTAAATCCGAAATGCAGCTATCTAACAGAACGGTTGTCAATGTGTGCACTCAACTTCCAGAGTTAAACCCGTGTGTGGATTCAGCAGTGTGCAGCCACTTTCTGTGCAGAGTCTCAACACAGGCGTTTTCAGCACAATACCGGCATATGGAAGAAACAGCAGTAAGCCCAGTGAAATACCTGCTTCGAAACCCACAACGCAGCTATCTAACAGAATGGTTGCCAATGTGTGCACTCAACTTCCAGAGTTAAACCCATGTGTGGATTCAGCAGTCTGCAGACACTTTCTGTGCAGAGTCTCAAAACAGGCGTTTTCAGCCCAATACCGGTATATGGAAGAAGCAGCAGTAAGCACACGGAAATTTCAGCTTCTAATCCCAAAACGCAGCTAACTAACAGAACGGTTGTCAATGTGTGCACTCAGCTTCCAGAGTTAAACCCGTGTGAGGATTAAGCAGTCTGCAGACACTTTCTGTGCAGAGTTTCAAAACAGGCGTTTTCAGCCCAATACCGGCATATGGAAGAAACAGCAGTAAGCACAGCGAAATATTTGCTTCTGAATCCAAAACGCAGCTATGTAACAGAACGGAAGTCAATGGGTGCACTCAAGTTCCAGAGTTCAACCCGTGTGTGGATTCAGCAGTCTGCACACAGTTTCTGTGCAGAGTCTCAAAACAGGCGTTTTCAGCCCAACACCGGCATAAGGAAGAAACAGCAGTAAGCACAGGGAAATATCTGCTTCTAAACCAAAAACGCAGCTGTTTAACAGAAGAGGTGTCAAATTGTACACACAACTTCAAGAGTTAAACCCGTGTGTGACTTCAGTAGTCTGCAGACCCTTTCTGTGCAGAGTCTCAAAACAGGCGTGTTCCGCCCAATATCGGCATATGGTAGAAACAGCAGTAAGCACACGGAAATATCGGCTTCTAAACCCAAAACACAGCTATCTAACAGAACGGTGTCTATGTGTGCACTCAACTTCCAGAATTAAACCCGTGTGTGGATTCAGCAGTCTGTAGATTCTTTCTCTGCAGAGTTTCAAAACAGTCGTTTTCTAACCAATAACGACATTCGGAAGAAACTGCAGTAAGCACAGGGAATTATCTGCTTCTAAATCCAAAACTCAGCTATCTTACAGAACGGTTGTCAATGTGTGCACTCAACTTCCAGAGTTAAACCCGTGTGAGCATTAAGCAGTCTGCAGACACTTTCTGTGCAGGGTCTCAAAACAGGCGTTTTCAGCCCAATACCGGCATATGGAAGAAACAGCAGTAAGCACAGCGAAATATGTGCTTCTGAATCCAAAAGGCAGCTATGTACCAGAACGGAAGTCAATGGGTGCACTCAACTTCAAGAGTTCAACCCGTGTGTGGATTCAGCAGTCTGCAGACAGTTTCTGTGCAGAGTCTCAAAACAGGCATTTTCATCCCAATACGGGCATAAGGAAGAAACAGCAGTAAGCACAGGGAAATATCTGCTTCTAAATCCAAAACGCAGCTATCTAACTGAACCGTTGTCAATGTGTGCACTCAACTTCCAGAGTTAAACCCGTGTTTGGATTAAGCAGTCTGCAGAAACTTTCTGTGTAGAGTCTCAAAACAGGCGTTTTCAGCCCAATACTGGCTTATGGAAGAAACAGCAGTAAGCCCAGGGAATTATCTGCTTCGAAACCCACAATGCAGCTATCTAACAGAATGATTGACAATGTGTGCACTCAACTTCAAGAGTTAAACCCGTGTGTGGATTTAGCAGTCTGCAGTCACTTTCTGTACAGAGTCTCAAAACTGGCGTTTTCAGGCCAGTACCGGCATATGGAATAAACAGCAGTAAGCACAGGGAAATATCTGCTTCTAAATCCAAAACGCAGCTATCTAACAGAATGGTTGTCAATGTGTGCACTGAACTTCCAAAGTTAAACCCGTGTGTGAATTCAGCAGTCTGCAGACACTTTCTGGGCAGAGTCTCATAACAGCCGTTTTCAGCCCAATACCGGTTTAAGGAAGAAACAGCAGTAAGCACAGGGAAATATCTGCTACTAAATCGGAAATGCAGCTATCTAACAGAACGGTTGTCAATGTGTACACTCAACTTCCAGAGTTAAACCCGTGTGTGGATTCAGCAGTGTGCTGCCACTTTCTGTGCAGTGTCTCAACACAGGCGTTTTCAGCACAATACCGGCATATGGAAGAAACAGCAGTAAGCCCAGGGAAATATCTGCTTCGAAACCCACAACGCAGCTATCTAACAGAATGGTTGTCAATGTGTGCACTCATCTTCAAGAGTTAAACTCGTGTGTGGATTCAGCAGTCTGTAGACACTTTGTGTGCAGAGTCTCAAAACAGGCGTTTTCAGCCCTATACCAGCATATGGAAGAAACAGCAGTAAGCACAGGGAAATATCTGCTTCTAAATCCAAAACGCAGCTATCTAACAGAACGGTTTTGAATGTGTGTACTCAACTTCCAGAGTTAAACCCGTGTGTGGATTCCGCAGTCTGTAGACACTTTCTGTGCAGAGTCTGAAAACAGCCGTTTTCAGTCCAATACCGGCATAAGGAAGAAACAGCAGTAAGCACAGGGAAATATCTGCTTCTAAATCCAAAACGCAGCTATCTAACAGAATGGTTGTCAATGTGTGCACTGAACTTCCAGAGTTAAACCCATGTGTGGATTCAGCAGTCTGCAGACACTTTCTGTGCAGAGTCTCAAAACAGCCGTTTTCAGCCCAATACCAATTTAAGGAAGAAACAGCAGTAATCACAGGGAAATATCTGCTTCTAAACCCAAAATGCAGCTATCTAACAGAACGGTTGTCAATGTGTGCACTCAACTTAAAGATGTAAACCCGTGTGTGGATTCAGCAGTCTACAGACACTTTCTGTGCAGAGCCTCAAAACGGCCTTTTCAGCCCAATACCGGCATATGGAAGAAACAGTAATAAGCACAGGAAAATATCTGCTTCTAAATCCAAAACGCAGCTATCTAACAGAACGGTTGTCAATGTGTGCACTCAACTTGCAGAGTTAAACTCGTGTGTTTATTCAGAAGTCTGCAGACACTTTCTGTGCAGATTCTCAAAAGAGGCGTTTACAACACAATACCGGCATATGGAAGAAACAGAAGTAAGCACAGGGAAATATCTGCTTCTAAACCCAAAACGCAGCTATCTTACAGAACAGTTGTCAATTTGTACACTCAACTTCCAGAGTTAAACGTGTGTGTGGATTCAGCAGTCTGCAGACACTTTCTGTGCAGAGTCTCAAAAGAGGCGTTTACAACCCAATACCGGCATATGGAAGAAACAGAAGTAAGCACAGGGAAATATCTGCTTCTAAACCCAAAACGCAGCTATCTAACAGAACGGTTTTCAATGTCTGCACTCAACTTCCAGAGTGAAACCCTTGTGTGGATTCAGCAGTCTGCAGACACTTTCTGTGCAGAGTCTCTAAACAGGCGTTTTCAGCCCAATACCGGCATAAGGAAGAAACAGCAGTAAGCACAGGGAAATATCTGCTTCTAAATCCAAAGCGCAGCTATCTAACAGAACTGTTGTCAATGTGTGCACTCAACTTCCAGAGTTAAACCCGTGTGTGGATTCAGCAGTCTGCAGACACATTCTGTGCAGAGTCTCAAAACAGGCGTTTTCAGCCCAATACCGACATATGGAAGAAACAGCAGTAAGCACACGTTAATATCGGCTTCTAAACCCAAAACGCAGCTATCTAACAGAACGGTTGTCTTTGTGTGTGCACTGAACTTCCAGAACTAAACCCGTGTGTGGATTCAGCAGTCTGTAGACATTTTCTGTGCAAAGTCTCAAAACTGGCGTTTTCAGAGCAATAACGGCATTCGGAAGAAACTGCAGTAAGCACACGGAAATATCGGCTTCTAAACCCAAAACGCAGCTATCTAACAGAACGGTTGTCTATGTGTGCACTCAACTTCCAGAGTTAAACCAGCGTGTGGATTCAGCAGTCTGCAGACACTTTCTGTGCTGAGTCTCAAAACAGGCGTTTTCAGCCCAATACCGACATATGGAAGAAACAGCAGTAAGCACACGGAAATATCGGCTTCTAAACCCAAAACGCAGCTCTCTAACAGAACGGTTGTCTATGTGTGCACTCAACTTCCAGAATTAAACCCGTGTGTGGTTTCAGCAGTCTGTAGACACTTTCTGTGCATAGTCTAAAAACAGGCGTTTTCAGAACAATAACGGCATTCGGAAGAAACTGCAGTAAGCACAGGGAAATATCTGCTTCTATATTCAAAACTCAGCTCTCTAACAGAACGGTTGTCAATGTGTGCACTCAACTTCCAGAGGTAAACCCGTGTGTGGATTCAGCAGTCTGCAGACACGTTCTGTGCAGAGTCTCAAAACAGGCGTTTTCAGCCCAATACCGGCATAAGGAAGAAACAGCAGTAAGCACAGGGAAATATCTGCTTCTAAATCCAAAACGCAGCTATCTAACAGAACGGTTGTCAATGTGTGCACTCAACTTACAGAGTTCAACCCGTGTGTGGATTCAGCAGTCTGCAGACACTTTTTGTGCAGAGTCTCAAAAGAGGCGTTTTCAGCCCAATACCGACATATGGAAGAAACAGCAGTAAGAACACGGAAATATCGCCTTCTAAACCGAAAACGCAGCTATCTAACAGAACGGTTATCTATGTGTGCACTCAACTTCCTGAATTAAACCCGTGTGTGGATTCAGCAGTCTGTTGACACTTTCTCTGCAGAGTCTCAAAACAGGCGTTTTCAGATCAATAACAGCATTCAGAAGAAACTGCAGTAAGCACAGGGAAATATCTGTTTCTAAATACGAAACTCAGCTATCTAACAGAACGGTTGTCAATGTGTGCACTCAACTTCCAGAGTTAAACCCGTGTGTGGATTCAGCAGTCTGCAGACACGATCTGTGCAGAGTCTCAAAACAGGCGTTTTCAGCCCAATACCGGATTATGGAAGAAACAGCAGTAAGCACACGGAAATATCGGGTTCTAAACCCAAAACGCAGCTATCTAACAGAACGGTTGTCAATGTGTGCACTCAACTTCCAGAGTTAAACCCGTGTGAGCATTAAGCAGTCTGCAGACACTTTCTGTGCAGAGTCTCAAAACAGGCGTTTTCAGCCCAAGTCCGGCATATGGAAGAAACAGCAGTAAGCACAGCGAAATATTTCCTTCTGAATCCAAAACGCAGCTATGTACCAGAACGGAAGTCAATGGGTGCACTCAACTTCAAGAGTTCAACCCGTGTGTGGATTCAGCAGTCTGCAGACAGTTTCTGTGCAGACTCTCAAATCAGGCATTTTCATCCCAATACGGGCATAAGGAAGAAACAGCAGTAAGCACAGGGAAATATCTTCTTCTAAATCCAAAACACCGCTATCTAACAGAACGGTTGTCAATGTGTGCGCTCAACTTCCAGAGTTAAACTCGTGTGTGGATTCAGCACTCTGCAGACACTTTCTGTGCAGAGTCTCAAAACAGGCGTGTTCCGCCCATTATCGGCATATGGTAGAAACAGCAGTAAGCACACGGAAATATCGGCTTCTAAACCCAAAACACAGCTATCTAACAGAACGGTTGTCTATGTGTGCACTCAACTTCCAGAATTAAACCCGTGTGTGGATTCAGCAGTCTGTAGATTCTTTCTCTGCAGAGTCTCAAAACAGTCGTTTTCAAACCAATAACGACATTCGGAAGAAACAGCAGTAAGCAAAGGGAAATATCTGCTTCTAAATCCAAAGCGCAGCTATCTAACAGAACTGTTGTCAATGTGTGCACTCAACTTCCAGAGTTAAACCCCTGTGTGGATTCAGCAGTCTGCAGACACTTTCTGTGCTGAGTCTCAAAACAGGCGTTTTCAGCCCAATACCGACATATGGAACAAACAGCAGTAAGCACACGGAAATATCGGCTTCTAAACCCAAAATGCAGCTATCTAACAGAACGGTTGTCTATGTGTGCACTCAACTTCCAGAATTAAACCCGTGTGTGGTTTCAGCGGTCTGTAGACACTTTCTGTGCATAGTC
Source organism: Aotus nancymaae (assembly GCF_030222135.1). Lineage (NCBI taxonomy): Eukaryota > Metazoa > Chordata > Mammalia > Primates > Aotidae > Aotus > Aotus nancymaae. Next base: position 5,154,716 of record NW_026988495.1, on the reverse strand, counting down.
TCAAAACAGGCGTTTTCAGAACAATAACGGCTTTCGGAAGAAACTGCAGTAAGCAGAGGGAAATATCTGCTTCTATATCCAAAACTCAGCTCTCTAACAGAACGGTTGTCAATGTGTGCACTCAACTTCCAGAGTTAAACCCGTGTGTGGATTCAGCAGTCTGCAGACACGTTCTGTGCAGAGTCTCAAAACAGGCGTTTTCAGCCCAATACCGGATTATGGAAGAAACAGCAGTAAGCACACGGAAATATCGGCTTCTAATCCCAAAACGCAGCTATCTAACAGAACGGTTGTCAATGTGTGCACTCAACTTCCAGAGTTAAATCCGTGTGAGGATTAAGCAGTGTGCAGACACTTTCTGTGCAGAGTCTCAAAACAGGCGTTTTCAGCCCAAGTCCGGCATATGGAAGAAACAGCAGTAAGCACAGCTAAATATTTCCTTCTGAATCCAAAACGCAGCTATGTACCAGAACGGAAGTCAATGGGTGCACTCAACTTCAAGAGTTCAACCCGTGTGTGGATTCAGCAGTCTGCAGACAGTTTCTGTGCAGACTCTCAATTCAGGCATTTTCATCCCATTACGGGCATAAGGAAGAAACAGCAGTAAGCACAGGGAAATATCTGCTTCTAAATCCAAAACGCAGCTATCTAACAGAACGGTTGTCAATGTGTGCACTCAACTTCCAGAGTTAAACCCGTGTGTGGATTCAGCAGTCTGCAGACACTTTCTCTTCAGAGTCTCAAAACAGGGGTTTTCAGCCCAATACAGGCATATGGAAGAAACAGCGGTAAGCACAGCGAAATATTTGCTTCTGAATCCAAAACGCAGCTGTGTACCAGAACGGAAGTCAATGTGTGCACTCAACTTCCAGAGTTCAACCCGTGTGTGGATTCAGCAGTCTGCAGACAGTTTCTGCGCAGATGCTCAAAACAGGCGTTCACAGGCCAATACCGTCATATGTAAGAAACAGAAGTAAGCACAGGGAAATATCTGCTTCTAAACCCAAAACGCAGCTGTTTAACAGAAGAGTTGTCAAATTGTACACACAACTTCAAGAGCTTAACCCGTGTGTGGATTCAGTAGTCTGCAGACACTTTCTGTGCAGAGTCTCAAAACAGGCGTGTTCAGCCCAATATCGGCATATGGTAGAAACAGCAGTAAGCACACGGAAATATCGGCTTCTAAACCCAAAACACAGCTATCTAACAGAACGGTTGTCTATGTGTGCACTCAACTTCCAGAATTAAACCCGTGTGTGGATTCAGCAGTCTGTAGATACTTTCTCTACAGAGTCTCAAAACAGGCGTTTTCAAACCAATAACGACATTCGGAAGAAACTGCAGTAAGCACACGGAATTATCTGCTTCTAAATCCAAAAGGCAGCTATCTAACAGAATGGTTGTCAATGTGTGCACTGAACTTCCAAAGTTAAACCCGTGTGTGGATTCAGCAGTATGCAGACACTTTCTGGGCAGAGTCTCATAACAGCCGTTTTCAGCCCAATACCGGTTTAAGGAAGAAACAGCAGTAAGCACAGGGAAATATCTGCTTCTAAATCCAAAATGCAGCTATCTAACAGAACGGTTGTCAATGTGTGCACTGAACTTCCAGAGTTAAACCCGTGTGTGGATTCAGCAGTGTGCAGCCACTTTCTGTGCAGAGTCTCAACACAGGCGTTTTCAGCACAATACCGGCCTAAGGATGAAACAGCAGTAAGCAAAGGGAAATATCTGCTTCTAAATCCAAAACGCAGCTATCTAACAGAACCGTTGTCAATGTGTGCACTCAACTTCCAGAGTTAAACCCGTGTGAGGATTAAGCAGTCTGCAGACACTGTCTGTGCAGAGTCTCAAAACAGGCTTTCTCAGCCCAATACCGGCATATGGAAGAAACAGCAGAAAGCACACGGCAATATCGGCTTCTAAACCCAAAACGCAGCTCTCTAACAGAACGGTTGTCAATTTCTGCACTCAACTTCCAGAGTTAAACCCGTGTCAGGATTAAGCAGTCTGCAGATACTTTCTGTGCAGAGTACCAAAACAGGCGTTTTCAGCCCAATACTGGCATATGGAGGAAACAGCAGTAAGCACAGCGAAACATTTGCTTCTGAATCCAAAACGCAGCTATGTACCATAACAGAAGTCAATGGGTGCACTCAACTTCCAGAGTTCAACTAGTATGTGGATTCAGCAGTCTGCAGACAGTTTCTGTGCAGAGTCTCATAACAGGCGTTTTCATCCCAATACGGGCATAAGGAAGAAACAGCAGTAAGCACAGGGAAATATCTGCTTCTAAATCCAAAACGCAGCTATCTAACAGAACGGTTGTCAATGTGTGTACTCAACTTCCAGAGTTAAACCCGTGTGTGGATTCAGCAGTCTGCAGACACTTTCTGTGCAGAGTCTCAAAACAGGCGTTTTCAGCCCAATACCGGCATATGGAAGAAACAGCAGTAAGCACAGGGAAATATCTGCTTCTAAATCCAAAACGCCGCTATCTAACAGAACGTTTGTCATTGTGTGCACTCAACTTCCAGAGTTAAACCCATGTGTGGATTCAGCAGTCTGCAGACACTTTCTGTGCAGAGTCTCAAAACAGACGTTTTCAGCCCAATACCGGCATATGGAAGAAGTAGCAGAAAGCACACGGAAATTTCAGCTTCTAATCCCAAAACGCAGCTATCTAACAGAACGGTTGTCAATGTGTGCACTCAACTTCCAGAGTTAAACCCGTGTGAGGATTAAGCAGTCTGCAGACACGTTCTGTGCAGAGTTTCAAAACAGGCGTTTTCAGCCCAATACCGGCATATGGAAGAAACAGCAGTAAGCACAGCGAAATATTTCCTTCTGAATCCAAAATGCAGCTATGTACCAGAACGGAAGTCAATGGGTGCACTCAAGTTCCAGAGTTCAACCCGTGTGTGGATTCAGCAGTCTGCACACAGTTTCTGTGCAGAGTCTCAAAACATGCGTTTTCAGCCCAATACCGGCATAAGGAAGAAACAGCAGTAAGCACAGGGAAATATCTGCTTCTAAATCCAAAACGGAGCTATCTAACAGAACGGTTTTCTATGTGTGCACTCAGCTTCCTGAATTAAACCCGTGTGTGGGTTCAGCAGTCTGTAGACAATTTCTCTGCAGAGTCTCAAAACAGGCGTTTTCAGACCAAAAACGGCATTCGGAAGAAACTGCAGTAAGCACCGGGAAATATCTGCTTCTAAATCCAAAACTCAGCTATCTAACAGAACGGTTGTCAATGTGTGCACTCAACTTCCAGAGTTAAACCCGTGTGAGCATTAAGCAGTCTGCAGACACTTTCTGTGCAGAGTCTCAAAACAGGCATTTTCATCCCAATACGGGCATAAGGAAGAAACAGCAGTAAGAACAGGGAAATATCTGCTTCTAAATCCAAAACGCAGCTATCTAACTGAACCGTTGTCAATGTGTGCACTCAACTTCCAGAGTTAAACCCGTGTGTGGATTCAGCAGTCTGCAGACACTTTCTGCTCAGAGTCTCAAAACAGGCGTTTTCAGCCCAATACTGGCTTATGGAAGAAACAGCAGTAAGCCCAGGGAATTATCTGCTTCGAAACCCACAATGCAGCTATCTAACAGAATGATTGTCAATGTGTGCACTCAACTTCAAGAGTTAAAACCGTGTATGGATTCAGCAGTCTGCAGACACTTTCTGTGCAGAGTCTCAAAACAGGCGTTTTCAGCCCAATACCGGCATATGGAAGAAACTGCAGTAAGCACACGTTAATATCGGCTTCTAAACCCAAAACGCAGCTATCTAACAGAACGTTTGTCTATGTGTGCACTCAACTTCCAGAGTTAAACCCGTGTGTGGATTCAGCAGTCTGTAAACACTTTCTGTGCAGAGTCTCAAAACAGGCGTTTTCAGACCAATACTGGCATATGGAAGAAACAGCAGTAAGCACAGGGAAATATCTGCTTCTAAATCCAAAACACAGCTATCTAACAGAACGGTTGTCAATGTGTGCCCTCAACTTCTAGAGTGAAACCCGTGTGTGGATTCAGCAGTCTGCAGACACTTTTTGTTCAGAGTCTCAAAACAGGCGTTTTCAGTCCAATAAAGGCATATGGAAGAAACAGGAGTAAGCACAGGGAAATATCTGCTTCTAAAATCAATACACAGCTATCTAACACAATGGTTGTCAATGTGTGCACTCAACTTCCAGAGTTAAACCCGTGTTTGGATTCAGCAGTCTGCAGACACTTTCTGTGCAGAGTCTCAAAACAGGCGTTTTCAGCCCATTTCCGGCATATGGAGGAAACAGCAGTAAGCACAGAGAAATATCTGCTTCTAAATCCAAAATGCAGCTATCTAACAGTACGGTTGTCAATGTGTGCTCTCAACTTCCGGAGTTGAGTGTGTGGCTGTACAGATACTTCTCTGTACATCCTATAGTCCCATTCACTCGGGAATATCCCAACGCAGCTCCTAGAAAGAACGTGTTTCTGACTTGCTGAATCTCAACATAGATTCAACTCTCTTAGGTGAACGAATGCACAGCAGAGCAGCTTCAAGGAAACGTTTCTCCTGAGTTTTAGACGAAGTCATACTGCTGTTTCTTACGTACGCCAGCAGTGGGCTGGAAATGCCAGTTTCGGGATTCTGCACAGAAAGTGTTTGCAAACCTCTGATTCCACACGTGAGTTTTACTCTGTCAGTTGAAAGCACACATTGACAACCATTCAGTTAGATAGCTCCGTGTTGGTTTCAGAAGCAGATATTTCTCTGTACAGCCTATGGTCCCATTCACTCGGGAATATCCCAACCGAGCTACTGGAAGAAACGTGTTTCCGACTCGCTGAATCTCAACATAGATTCAACTCTCTTAGGTGAACGAACGCACAGCAGAGCAGTTTCAAGGAAACGTTTCTCCTGAGTTTTAGACGAAGTCATACTGCTGTTTCGTACGTATTCCGGCACTGGGATGGAAATGCCGGCTTTGGCATTCTGCACAGAAAGGGTTTTCAAACCGCTGAATCCACACGTGAGTTTAACTCTGTCAATTGAATGCACCCATTGACAAACAGTCAGTTAGATAGCTCCATTTTGGTTTTAGAAGCAGATATTTCTCTGTACAGCCTAAGGTCCCATTCACTCAGGAATATCCCAATGCAGGTCCTAGAAGAAACGTGTTTCTGACTCGCTGAATCTCAACATCGATTCAACTCTCTTAGGTGAACGAACGGACATCAGAGCAGTTTCAAGGAAACGTTTCTCCTGAGTTTTAGACGAAGTTTAATGCTGTTTCGTACTTATGCCGGCATAGGGCTGGAAATGCTGGTTTTGCGACTCTGCACAGAAAGGTTTTGCAAACTGCTGAATCCACCCGTAAGATTTACTCTGTCAGTTGAATGCACTCATTGACAACCATTCATTTAGATAGCTCCATTTTGGTGTTAGAAGTAGATATTTCTCTGTACAACCTATGGTCCCATTGACTCGGGAATATCCCAACGCAGCTACTAGAAGAAACGTTCTTCTGACTCGATGAATCTGAACATAGATTCAACTCTCTCAGGTGAACGAACTCACAGCAGAGCAGTTTCAAGGAAACCTTTCTCCTGAGTTTTAGACGAAGTTTACTTCTGTTTCGTACGTATGCCGACATTGGGCTGGAAATGCCGGTTTTGGGATTCTTCTCAGAAATTGTTTGTAAACCGATGAATCCACACGTGAGTTTAACTCTGACATTTGAATGCTCACATTGACAACCATTCAGTTAGATAGCTCCGTTTTGGTATTAGAAGCAGCTATTTCTCTGTACAGCTTATGGTCCCATTCACTCGGGAATATCCCATCGCAGCTCCTAGAAGAAACGTGTTTCTGACTCGCTGAATCTCAACATAGAATCAACTCTCTTAGGTGAACGAACGCACAGCAGAGCAGTTGCAAGGAAACGTTTCTCCTGAGTTTTAGACGAAGTTTACTGCTCTTTCAAACGTATGCCGGCATTGGGTTGGAAATGCCGGTTTTGCGATTCTGCACAGAAAGGGTTTCCAAACCACTGAATCCACACGTGAGGTTAACTCTGTCAGTTGAATGCAACCATTGACAACCATTCAGTTAGATAGCTCCGTTTTGGTTTTAAAAGTACATATTTCTCTAAACAACCTATGGTCCCGTTCACTCGGGAATATCCCAACGCAGCTCCTAGAAAGAACGTGTTTCTGACTTGCTGAATCTCAACATAGATTCAACTCTCTTAGGTGAACGAATGCACAGCAGAGCAGCTTCAAGGAAACGTTTCTCCTGAGTTTTAGACGAAGTCATACTGCTGTTTCTTACGTACGCCAGCAGTGGGCTGGAAATGCCAGTTTCGGGATACTGCACAGAAAGTGTTTGCAAACCTCTGATTCCACACGTGAGTTTTACTCTGTCAGTTGAATGCACCCATTGACAACCATTCAGTTAGATAGCTCCGTTTTGGTTTTAGAAGTAGATATTTCTCTGTACAGCCTATGGTCCCATTCATTCGGGAATGTCCCAACGCACCTCTTGGAAGAAACGTGTTTCTGACTCGCTGAATCTCAACATAGATTCAACTCTCTTAGGTAAACAAACGCATATCAGAGCAGTTTCAAGGAAACGTTCCTCCTGAGATTCAGACGAAGCCATATTGCTGTTTCGTACGTATGCTTGCAGTGGACTGTAAATGCCGTTTCAGGATTCTGCACAGAAAGTGTTTGCAATCTGCTGAATCCACACCTGACTTTAACTCTGTCAGTTGAATGTACACATTGACAACCATTCAGTTAGATAGCTCCGTTTTGGTTTTAGAAGCAGATATTTCTCTGTACAGCCTATGGTCCCATTCACTCGGGAATACCCCAGCTCAGCACCTAGAAGAAACGTCTTTCTGACTCGCTGTATCTCAACATAGATTCAACTCTCTTAGTTGAACGAACGCACAGCAGAGGAGTTTGAAGGAAACGTTTCTCCTGAGTATTAGACGAAGTCTTACTGCTGTTTCGTAGTAATGCCGGCATTGGCCTGTAAATGCCGATTTTGGGATTCATCACAGAAAGGGTTTGCAAAGCGCTGAATCCACACGTGAGTATAACTCTGTGAGTTGAATGCACACATGAACAACCATTCAGTTAGATAGCTCCGTTTTGGTTTTAGAAGCAGTTATTTCTCTGTACAGCCTATGGTCCCATTCACTCAGGAATATCCCAACGCAGCTCCTAGAAGAAACGTGTTTCTGACTCGTTGAATCTGAACATAGATTCAAATCTCTTAGGTGAACGAACTCACAGCAGAGCAGTTTCAAGGAAACCTTTCTCCTGAGTTTTAGACGAAGTTTACTGCTGTTTCGTACGTAAGCCGGCATTTGGCTAGAAATGCCGGTTTTTGGATTCTGCACAAAAATTGTTTGCAAAACGTTGAATCCACACGTGAGTTTAACTCTGACATTTGAATGCTCACATTGACAACCATTCAGCTAGATAGCTCCGTTTTGGTATTAGAAGCAGATATTTCTCTGTACAGCCTATGGTCCCATTCACTCGGGAATATCCCAACGCAGCTCCTAGAAGAAACGTGTTTCTGACTCGCTGAATCTCAAAATAGATTCAACTCTCTTAGGTGAACGAACGCACAACAGAGCAGTTTCAAGCAAACATTTCTCCTGAGTTTTAGATGACGTTTACTGCTGTTTCGTACGTATGCCGGCATTGGGTTGCAAATGCCGGTTTTGGGATTCTGCACAGAAAGGGTTTGCAAACCGCTGAATTCACAGGTGAGTTTAACTCTGTCAGTTGAATGCACACATTGACAACCATTCAGTTAGATAGCTCTGTTTTGGATTTGGAAGCAGATATTTCTCTGTACAGCCTATATTCCCATTCACTCGGGAATATCCCAACGCAGCTCCTAGAAGCAAAGTGTACCCACTCGCTCTATCTCAACATAGATTCAACTCTCTTAGGTGAACGAAAGCACAGCAGAACAGTTTCAACGAAACGTTTCTCCTGAGTTTTAGACGAAGTCATACTGTTATTTCGTACGTAAGCCGGCACTGCGCTGGAAATGCCGGTTTTGGGATTCTGCACAGAAAGGATTTGCAAACCGCTGAATCCACCCGTGAGATTAACTCTGTCAGTTGAATGCACTCATTGACAACCATTCAGTTAGATACCTCCGTTTTGGTTTTAGAAGCAGATATTTCTCTTTACAGCCTATGGTCCCCTTCACTCGGGAGTATCCCAACGCAGCTCCTAGAAGGAACGTGATTCTGACTCGCTGAATCTCAATATAGATTCAATTTTCTTAGGTGAACGAATGCACAGCAGAGCGGTTTCAAGGAAACGTTTCTCCCGAATTTTAGACGAAGTTTACTGCTATTTCGTACATATGCTGGCATTGGGTTGGAAATGCCGGTTTCGGGATTCTGCACAGAAAGTGTTTTCAATCCGCTGAATCCACACGTGAGTTTAACTCTGTAAGTTGAATGCACCCATTGACAAACATTCAATTAGATTGTTCCGTTTCGGTTTTAGAAGTTGATATTTCTCTGTATAGCCTATGGTCCCATTCACTCGTACATATCCCAACGCAGCTACTGGAAGAAACGTGTTTCTGACTCGCTGAATCTCAACATAGATTTAACTCTCTTAGGTGAACGAAAGCACAGCAGAGCAGTTTCAAGGAAACGTTTCTCCTGAGTTTTAGACGAAGTCGTGCTGCTGTTTCGTATGTATGCCGGCACTGGGATGGAAATGCCGATTTCGGCATTCTGCACAGAACGTGTTTTGAAACCGCTGAATCCAGCCGTGAGTTTAACTCCATCAGTTGAATGCAAACATTGACAACCATTCAGTTAGATAGCTCCGTTTTCTTTTTAGAAGCAGATATTTCTCTGTACAACCTATGGTCCCATTCACTCGGGAATATCCCAACGCAGCTCCGAGAAGAAACGAGTTTCTGACTCGCTGAATGCCAACATAGATTCAATTCTCCTAGGTGAACGAACGCACAGCAGAGCAGTTTCAAGGAGACGTTTCTCCTGAGTTTTAGACGAAGTTTACTGCTATTTCATACGTATGCCGGCATTGGGCTTGAAATGCCGGTTTTGGGATTCTGCACAGAAAGGGTTTGCAAAGCGCTGAATCCACACATGAGTTTAACGTTGTCAGTTGAATGCACACATTGACAACCATTCAGTTAGATAGCTCCGTTTTGGTTTAAGAAGCAAATATTTCTCTGTCCAGCCCATGGTCCCATTCAGTCGGGATTATCCCAACGCAGCTCCTAGAAGAAACGTGTTTCTAAGTCGCTGAATCTGAACATAGATTCATCTCTCTTAGGTGAAGTAATGCTCAGCAGAGCAATTTCAAGAAAACTTATGTCCTGAGTTTTATACGTAGTTTACTGCTGTTTCGTACGTATGCCGGCATTGGGCTGGAAATGCCGGTATTGCGATTCTGCACAGAAAGGGTTTGCAATCCGCTGAATCCACAAGTGAGTTTAACTCCGTCAGTTGAATGCACACCTTGACAACCATTCAGTTAGATAGCTCCGTTTTGGTTTTAGAAGCAGATATTTCTCTGTACAGCCATTGGTCCCATTCACTCGGGAATATCCCAACGCAGGTCCTAGAAGAAACGTGTTTCTGACTCGCTGAATCTCAACATAGATTCAACTCTCTTAGGTGAACGAACGCACAGCAGAGCAGTTTCAAGGAAAAGTTTCTCCTGAGTTTTAGAGGAAGTTTATTGCTGTTTCGTACATATGCCGGCACTGGGCTGGAAATGCCCGTTTTGGGATTCTGCACAGAAATGTTTTGCAAACCGGTGAACGCACAGGTGAGTTTAACTCTGTCAGTTGAATGCACACATCGACAGCCATTCAGTTAGATAGCTCCGTTTTGGTTTTAGAATCAGATATTTCTCTGATCAGCCTATGGTCCCATTCACTCGGGAATATCCCAACGCAGCTCCTAGAAGAAACGTGTTTCTGACTCGCTGAATCTCAAAATAGATTCATCTCCCTTAGGTGAATGAACGCACAGCAGAGCAGTTTGAAGGAAACGTTTCTCCTGAGTTTTAGACGAAGTTTACTGCTGTTTCGTACGTATGCCGGCATTGGGCTGGATATGCAGGTTTTGGGATTCTGCACAGAAAGGTTTTGCAAACCGCTAAATCCACAGACGAGTTTAACTGTGTCAGTTGAAAACACACATTGACAACCATTCCGTTAGATTGCTCCGTTTTGGTTTTAGAAGCACATATTTCTCTGTACAGCATATGGTCCCATTCACTCGGGAATATCCCAACGCAGCTCCTAGAAGAAACGTGTTTCTGACTCGCTGAATCTCAACATAGATTCAACACTCTTAGGTGAACGAACGCACAGCAGAGCAGTTTCAAGGAAACGTGTCTCCTGAGTTTTAGACGAAGTTTACTGCTGTTTCGTACGAATGCCAGCATTTGTATGGAAATGCCGGTTTTGGAATTCTGCACAGAAAGGGTTTGTACACCGCTGAATCCACACGTGAGTTTAATTCTGTCATTTGAATGGACACATTGACAACCATTGAGTTAGGTAGGTCTATTTTGGTTTTTGAAGCAGATATTTCTCTGTACAGCCAATGGTCCCTTTGACCCGGGAATATCCCAACGCAGCTCCTAGAAGAAACGTGTTTCTGACTCGCTGAATCTCAACATAGATTCAACTCTCTTAGGTGAACGAATGCACAGCAGATCAGTTTCAAGGAAACGTTTCTCCTCAGTTTTACACGATATTTATTGCTGTCTCGTACGTATGCCGGACTTGGGCTGGAAATGCCAGTTTTGGAATTCTGCACAGAAAGGGTTTGCAAACCGCTGAATCCACACGTGAGTTTAACTCTGTCAGTTGAATGAACACATTGACAACCATTCAGTTAGATAACTCCGTTTTGGTTTTAGAAGCAGATATTTCTCTGTACAGCCTATGGTACCTTTCACTTAGGAATATCCCAACGCAGCCCCTAGAAGAAACGTGTTTCTGACTCGCTGAATCTCAATATAGATTCATCTCTCGTTAGTGAACGAACGCACAGCAGAGCATTTTTAAGGAAACGTTTCTTCTGAGTTTTAGATGAAGTTTACTGCTGTTTCGTACGAATGCCAGCATTTGTATGGAAATGCCGGTTTTGGAATTCTGCACAGAAAGGGTTTGCAAACCGCTGAATAGACCCGTGAGTTTACCTCCATCAGGTGAATGCACACATTGACAACCATTCAGTTAGATAGCTCCGTTTTGGTTTTAGAGGCAGATATTTCTCTATACAACCTATGGTCCCATTCACTCGGGAATATCCCAACGCAGCTCCTAGAAGAAACTTGTTTCTGACTCGCTGAATCTCAACATAGATTCAACTCTCTTAGGTGAACGAACGCACTGTAGAGCAGTTTCAAGGAAACGTTTCTCCTGAGTTTTAGACGAAGTTTACTGCTGTTTCGTACGTATGCCAGCATTTGGAATGAAATGCCAGTTTTGGGATTCTGCTCTGAAAGGGTTTGCAAAGCGCTGAATCCACACATGAGTTTAACTCTGTCAGTTGAATGCACACATTGACTACCATTCAGTTAGAAAGCTCTGTTTTGGTTTTAGAGGCAGATATTTCACTGTACACCCTACGGTCCCATTCACTCGGGAATATCCCAACGCAGCTCCTAGAAGAAACGTGTTTCTGACTCGCTGAATCTCAACATAGATTCAACTCTCTTAGGTTAACGAACTCACAGCAGAGCAGTTTCAAGGAAACGTTTCTCCTGAGTTTTAGACGAAGTTTCCTGCTGTTTAGTACGAATGCCGGCATTGGGATGGAAATACCGGTTTTGGGATTCTGCACAGAAAGTGTTGGCAATCCGCCGAATCCACACCTGAGTTGAACTCTGTCAGTTGAATGCACACATTGACAACCATTCAGTTAGATATCTCCGTTTTGGTTTTAGAAGCAGATATTTCTCTGTACAGCCTATGGTCCCATTCACTCGGGAATATCCCAATGCAGCTCCTAGAAGAAACGTGTTTCTGACTCGCTGAATCTCAACATAGATCCAGCTCTCTTCGGTGAACGAACGCACAGCAGAGCAGTTTCAAGGAAACGTTTCTCCTGAGTTTTAGACGAAGTTTCCTGCTGTTTAGTACGTATGCCGGCATTGGGCTGGAAATACCGGTTTTGGGATTCTGCACAGAAAGTGTTGGCAATCCGCTGAATCCACACGTGAGTTTAACTCTGTCAGTTGAATTCACACATTGACAACCATTCAGTTAGATAGCTCCATTTTGGTTTTAGAAGCAGATATTTCTCTGTACAGCCTATGGTCCCATTCATTCGGGAATATCCCAACGCAGCTCCTAGAAGAAACTTGTTTCTGACTCGCTGAATCTCAACATAGATCCAACTCTCTTAGGTGAACGAACGCACAGCAGAGCAGTTTCAAGGAAACGTTTCTCCTGAGTTTTAGACGAAGTTTCCTGGTGTTTAGTACGTATGCCGGCATTGGGCTGGAAATACCGGTTTTGGGATTCTGCACAGAAAGGGTTGGCAAACCGCTGAATCCACACGTGAGTTTAACTCTGTCAGTTGAATGCACACATTGACAACCATTCAGTTAGATATCACCGTTTTGGTTTTAGAAGCAGATATTTCTCTGTACAGCCTATGGTCACATTCACTCGGGAATATCCCAACGCAGCTCCTAGAAGAAACGTGTTTCTGACTCGCTGAATCTCAACATAGATTCAACTCTCTTAGGTGAACGAACGCAGAGCAGAGCAGTTTCAAGGAAACGTTTCTCCTGAATTTTAGGCGAAGTTTCCTGCTGTTTAGTACGTATGCCGGCATTTGGCTGGAAATACCTGTTTTGGGATTCTGCACAGAAAGGGTTGGCAAACCGCTGAATCCACACGTGAGTTTAACTCTGTCAGTTGAATGCGCACATTGACAACCATTCAGTTAGATAGCTCCGTTTTGTTTTTAGAAGCAGATATTTCTCTGTACAGTCTATGGTCCCATTCACTCGGGAATATCCCAACGCAGCTCCTAGAAGAAACGTGTTTCTGACTCGCTGAATCTCAACATAGTTCCAACTCTCTTAGGTGAACGAACGCACAGCAGAGCAGTTTCAAGGAAACGTTTATCCTGAGTTTTAGACGAAGTTTCCTGCTGTTTAGTACGAATGCCGGCATTGGGCTGGAAATACCGGTTTTGGGATTCTGCACAGAAAGGGTTGGTAATCCGCTGAATCCACACGTGAGTTTAACTCTGTCAGGTGAATGCACACATTGAAAACCATTCAGTTAGATAGCTCCGTTTTGGTTTTAGAAGCAGATATTTCTCTGTACAGCCTATGGTCCCTTTCACTCGGGAATATCCCAATGCAGCTCCTAGAAGAAACGTGTTTCTGACTCGCTGAATCTCAACATAGATCCAACTCTCTTAGGTGAACGAACGTACAGCAGAGCAGTTTCAAGGAAACGTTTCTCCTGAGTTTTAGACGAAGTTTCCTGCTGTTTAGTACGTATGCCGGCATTGGGCTAGAAATACCGGTTTTGGGATTCTCCACAGAAAGTGTTGGCAATCTGCTGAATCCACACGTGAGTTTAACTCTGTTAGTTGAATGCACACATTGACAACCATTCAGTTAGATAGCTCCGTTTTGGTTTTAGAAGCAGATATTTCTCTGTACAGCCTATGGTCCCATTCACTCGGGAGTATCCCAACGCAGCTCCTAGAAGAAACGTGTTTCTGACTCGCTGAATCTCAACATAGATTCAACTCTCTTAGGTGAACGAACGCACAGCAGAGCAGTTTCAAGGAAACGTTTCTCCTGAGTTTTAGGCGAAGTTTCCTGCTGTTTAGTACATATGCCGGCATTGGGCTGGAAATACCGGTTTTGGGATTCTGCACAGAAAGGGTTGGCAAACCGCTGAATCCACACGTGAGTTTAACTGTGTCAGTTGAATGCACACATTGACAACCATTCAGTTAGATAGCTCCGTTTTGGTTTTAGAAGCAGATATTTCTCTGTACAGCCTATGGTCCCATTCACTCGGGAATATCCCAATGCAGCTCCTAGAAGAAACGTGTTTCTGACTCGCTGAATCTCAACATAGATCCAACTCTCTTAGGTGAACGAACGCACAGCAGAGCAGTTTCAAGGAAACGTTTCTCCTGAGTTTTAGACGAAGTTTCTTGCTGTTTAGTACGTATGCCGGCATTGGGCTGGAAATACCGGTTTTGGGATTCTGCACAGAAAGTGTTGGCAATCCGCCGAATCCACACGTGAGTTTAACTCTGTCAGTTGAATGCACACATTGACAACCATTCAGTTAGATAGCTCCGTTTTGGTTTTAGAAGCAGATATTTCTCTGTACAGCCTATGGTCCCATTCACTCGGGAATATCCCATCGCAGCTCCTAGAAGAAACGTGTTTCTGACTCGCTGAATCTCAACATAGATTCAACTCTCTTAGGTGAACGAACGCACAGCAGAGCAGTTTCAAGGAAACGTTTCTCCTGAGTTTTAGACGAAGTTTCCTGCTGTTTAGTATGAATGCCGGCATTGGGATGGAAATACCGGTTTTGGGATTCTGCACAGAAAGGGTTGGCAATCTGCTGAATCCACACGTGAGTTTAACTCTGTCAGTTGAATGCACACATTGACAACCATTCAGTTAGATAGCTCCGTTTTGGTTTTAGAAGCAGATATTTCTCTGTACAGCCTATGGTCCCATTCACTCGGGAATATACCAATGCAGCTCCTAGAAGAAACGTGTTTCTGACTCGCTGAATCTCAACATAGATCCAACTCTCTTAGGTGAACGAACGCACAGCAGAGCAGTTTCAAGGAAACGTTTCTCCTGAGTTTTAGACGAAGTTTCCTGCTGTTTAGTACGTATGCCGGCATTGGGCTGGAAATACCGGTTTTGGGATTCTGCACAGAAAGTGTTGGCAATCCGCTGAATCCACACGTGAGTTTAACTCTGTCAGTTGAATACACACATTGACAACCATTCAGTTAGATAGCTCCATTTTGGTTTTAGAAGCAGATATTTCTCTGTACAGCCTATGGTCCCATTCACTCGGGAATATCCCAACGCAGCTCCTAGAAGAAACGTGTTTCTGACTCGCTGAATCTCAACATAGATTCAACTCTCTTAGGTGAACGAGCGCACAGCAGAGCACTTTCAAGGAAACGTTTCTCCTGAGTTTTAGGCGAAGTTTCCTGCTGTTTAGTACGTATGCCGGCATTGGGCTGGAAATACCGGTTTTGGGATTCTGCACAGAAAGGGTTGGCAAACCGCTGAATCCACACGTGAGTTTAACTCTGTCAGTTGAATGCGCACATTGAAAACCATTCAGTTAGATAGCTCCGTTTTGTTTTTAGAAGCAGATATTTCTCTGTACAGCCTATGGTCCCATTCACTCGGGAATATCCCAACGCAGCTCCTAGAAGAAACTTGTTTCTGACTCGCTGAATCTCAACATAGATCCAACTCTCTTAGGTGAACGAACGAACAGCAGAGCAGTTTCAAGGAAACGTTTCTCCTGAGTTTTAGACGAAGTTTCCTGCTGTTTAGTACGTATGCCGGTATTGGGCTGGAAATACCGGTTTTGGGATTCTGCACAGAAAGGGTTGGCAAACCGCTGAATCCACACGTGAGTTTAACTCTGTCAGTTGAATGCACACATTGACAACCATTCAGTTAGATAGCTCCGTTTTGGTTTTAGAAGCAGATATTTCTCTGTACAGCCTATGGTCCCATTCACTCGGGAAGATCCCAGCGCAGCTCCTAGAAGAAACGTGTTTCTGACTCGCTGAATCTCAACATAGATTCAACTCTCTTAGGTGAACGAACGCAGAGCAGAGCAGTTTCAAGGAAACGTTTCTCCTGAATTTTAGGCGAAGTTTCCTGCTGTTTAGTACGTATGCCGGCATTGGGCTGGAAATACCGGTTTTGGGATTCTGCACAGAAAGGGTTGGCAAACCGCTGAATCCACACGTGAGTTTAACTCTGTCAGTTGAATGCGCACATTGACAACCATTCAGTTAGATAGCTCCGTTTTGTTTTTAGAAGCAGATATTTCTCTGTACAGCCTATGGTCCCATTCACTCGGGAATATCCCAACGCAGCTCCTAGAAGAAACGTGTTTCTGACTCGCTGAATCTCAACATAGATTCAACTCTCTTAGGTGAACGAACGCACAGCAGAGCAGTTTCAAGGAAACGTTTCTCCTGAATTTTAGGCGAAGTTTCCTGCTGTTTAGTACGTATGCCGGCATTTGGCTGGAAATACCGGTTTTGGGATTCTGCACAGAAAGGGTTGGCAAACCGCTGAATCCACACGTGAGTTTAACTCTGTCAGTTGAATGCTCACATTGACAACCATTCAGTTAGATAGCTCCGTTTTGTTTTTAGAAGCAGATATTTCTCTGTACAGTCTATGGTCCCATTCACTCGGGAATATCCCAACGCAGCTCCTAGAAGAAACGTGTTTCTGACTCGCTGAATCTCAACATAGTTCCAACTCTCTTAGGTGAACGAACGCACAGCAGAGCAGTTTCAAGGAAACGTTTATCCTGAGTTTTAGACGAAGTTTCCTGCTGTTTAGTACGAATGCCGGCATTGGACTGGAAATACCGGTTTTGGGATTCTGCACAGAAAGGGTTGGTAATCCGCTGAATCCACACGTGAGTTTAACTCTGTCAGGTGAATGCACACATTGAAAACCATTCAGTTAGATAGCTCCGTTTTGGTTTTAGAAGCAGATATTTCTCTGTACAGTCTATGGTCCCATTCACTCGGGAATATCCCATCGCAGCTCCTAGAAGAAACGTGTTTCTGACTCGCTGAATCTCAACATAGATTCAACTCTCTTAGGTTAACGAACGCACAGCAGAGCAGTTTCAAGGAAACGTTTCTCCTGAGTTTTAGACGAAGTTTCCTGCTGTTTAGTACGAATGCCGGCATTGGGATGGAAATACCGGTTTTGGGATTCTGCACAGAAAGGGTTGGCAAACCGCTGAATCCACACGTGAGTTTAACTCTGTCAGTTGAATGCACACATTGACAACCATTCAGTTAGATAGCTCCGTTTTGGTTTTAGAAGCAGATATTTCTCTGTACAGCCTATGGTCCCATTCACTCGGGAATATCCCAACGCAGCTCCTAGAAGAAACGTGTTTCTGACTCGCTGAATCTCAACATAGTTCCAACTCTCTTAGGTGAACGAACGCACAGCAGAGCAGTTTCAAGGAAACGTTTATCCTGAGTTTTAGACGAAGTTTCCTGCTGTTTAGTACGAATGCCGGCATTGGGCTGGAAATACCGGTTTTGGGATTCTGCACAGAAATGGTTGGTAATCCGCTGAATCCACACGTGAGTTTAACTCTGTCAGGTGAATGCACACATTGACAACCATTCAGTTAGATAGCTCCGTTTTGTTTTTAGAAGCAGATATTTCTCTGTACAGCCTATGGTCCCATTCACTCGGGAATAAACCCAACGCAGCTCCTAGAAGAAACGTGTTTCTGACTCGCTGAATCTCAACATAGATTCAACTCTCTTAGGTGAACGAACGCACAGCAGAGCAGTTTCAAGGAAACGTTTCTCCTGAGTTTTAGGCGAAGTTTCCTGCTGTTTAGTACGTATGCCGGCATTTGGCTGGAAATACCGGTTTTGGGATTCTGCACAGAAAGGGTTGGCAAACCGCTGAATCCAAACGTGAGTTTAACTCTGTCAGTTGAATGCGCACATTGACAACCATTCAGTTAGATAGCTCCGTTTTGTTTTTAGAAGCAGATATTTCTCTGTACAGTCTATGGTCCCATTCACTCGGGAATATCCCAACGCAGCTCCTAGAAGAAACGTGTTTCTGACTCGCTGAATCTCAACATAGTTCCAACTCTCTTAGGTGAACGAACGCACAGCAGAGCAGTTTCAAGGAAACGTTTATCCTGAGTTTTAGACGAAGTTTCCTGCTGTTTAGTACGAATGCCGGCATTGGGCTGGAAATACCGGTTTTGGGATTCTGCACAGAAAGGGTTGGTAATCCGCTGAATCCACACGTGAGTTTAACTCTGTCAGGTGAATGCACACATTGAAAACCATACAGTTAGATAGCTCCGTTTTGGTTTTAGAAGCAGATATTTCTCTGTACAGCCTATGGTCCCTTTCACTCGGGAATATCCCAATGCAGCTCCTAGAAGAAACGTGTTTCTGACTCGCTGAATCTCAACATAGATCCAACTCTCTTAGGTGAACGAACGTACAGCAGAGCAGTTTCAAGGAAACGTTTCTCCTGAGTTTTAGACGAAGTTTCCTGCTGTTTAGTACGTATCTCGGCATTGGGCTAGAAATACCGGTTTTGGGATTCTCCACAGAAAGTGTTGGCAATCTGCTGAATCCACACGTGAGTTTAACTCTGTTAGTTGAATGCACACATTGACAACCATTCAGTTAGATTGCTCCGTTTTGGTTTTAGAAGCAGATATTTCTCTGTACAGCCTATGGTCCCATTCACTCGGGAATATCCCAACGCAGCTCCTAGAAGAAACGTGTTTCTGACTCGCTGAATCTCAACATAGATTCAACTCTCTTAGGTGAACGAACGCACAGCAGAGCAGTTTCAAGGAAACGTTTCTCCTCAGTTTTAGGCGAAGTTTCCTGCTGTTTAGTACATATGCCGGCATTGGGCTGGAAATACCGGTTTTGGGATTCTGCACAGAAAGGGTTGGCAAACCGCTGAATCCACACGTGAGTTTAACTGTGTCAGTTGAATGCACACATTGACAACCATTCAGTTAGATAGCTCCGTTTTGGTTTTAGAAGCAGATATTTCTCTGTACAGCCTATGGTCCCATTCACTCGGGAATATCCCAATGCAGCTCCTAGAAGAAACGTGTTTCTGACTCGCTGAATCTCAACATAGATCCAACTCTCTTAGGTGAACGAACGCACAGCAGAGCAGTTTCAAGGAAACGTTTCTCCTGAGTTTTAGACGAAGTTTCTTGCTGTTTAGTACGTATGCCGGCATTGGGCTGGAAATACCGGTTTTGGGATTCTGCACAGAAAGTGTTGGCAATCCGCCGAATCCACACGTGAGTTTAACTCTGTCAGTTGAATGCACACATTGACAACCATTCAGTTAGATAGCTCCGTTTTGGTTTTAGAAGCAGATATTTCTCTGTACAGCCTATGGTCCCATTCACTCGGGAATATCCCATCGCAGCTCCTAGAAGAAACGTGTTTCTGACTCGCTGAATCTCAACATAGATTCAACTCTCTTAGGTGAACGAACGCACAGCAGAGCAGTTTCAAGGAAACGTTTCTCCTGAGTTTTAGACGAAGTTTCCTGCTGTTTAGTATGAATGCCGGCATTGGGATGGAAATACCGGTTTTGGGATTCTGCACAGGAAGGGTTGGCAAACCGCTGAATCCACACGTGAGTTTAACTCTGTCAGTTGAATGCACACATTGACAACCATTCAGTTAGATAGCTCCGTTTTGGTTTTAGAAGCAGATATTTCTCTGTACAGCCTATGGTCCCATTCACTCGGGAATATACCAATGCAGCTCCTAGAAGAAACGTGTTTCTGACTCGCTGAATCTCAACATAGATCCAACTCTCTTAGGTGAACGAACGCACAGCAGAGCAGTTTCAAGGAAACGTTTCTCCTGAGTTTTAGACGAAGTTTCCTGCTGTTTAGTACGTATGCCGGCATTGGGCTGGAAATACCGGTTTTGGGATTCTGCACAGAAAGTGTTGGCAATCCGCTGAATCCACACGTGAGTTTAACTCTGTCAGTTGAATGCACACATTGACAACCATTCAGTTAGATAGCTCCATTTTGGTTTTAGAAGCAGATATTTCTCTGTACAGCCTATTGTCCCATTCACTCGGGAATATCCCAACGCAGCTCCTAGAAGAAACGTGTTTCTGACTCGCTGAATCTCAACATAGATTCAACTCTCTTAGGTGAACGAACGCACAGCAGAGCACTTTCAAGGAAACGTTTCTCCTGAGTTTTAGACGAAGTTTCCTGCTGTTTAGTACGTATGCCGGCATTGGGCTGGAAATACCGGTTTTGGGATTCTGCACAGAAAGTTTTGGCAATCCGCCGAATCCACACGTGAGTTTAACTCTGTCAGCTGAATGCACACATTGACAACCATTCAGTTAGATAGCTCCGTTTTGGTTTTAGAAGCAGATATTTCTCTGTACATCCTATGGTCCCATTCACTCGGGAATATCCCATCGCAGCTCCTAGAAGAAACGTGTTTCTGACTCGCTGAATCTCAACATAGATTCAACTCTCTTAGGTTAACGAACGCACAGCAGAGCAGTTTCAAGGAAACGTTTCTCCTGAGTTTTAGACGAAGTTTCCTGCTGTTTAGTACGAATGCCGGCATTGGGATGGAAATACCGGTTTTGGGATTCTGCACAGAAAGGGTTGGCAAACCGCTGAATCCACACGTGAGTTTAACTCTGTCAGTTGAATGCACACATTGACAACCATTCAGTTAGATAGCTCCGTTTTGGTTTTAGAAGCAGATATTTCTCTGTACAGCCTATGGTCCCATTCACTCGGGAATATCCCAACGCAGCTCCTAGAAGAAACGTGTTTCTGACTCGCTGAATCTCAACATAGTTCCAACTCTCTTAGGTGAACGAACGCACAGCAGAGCAGTTTCAAGGAAACGTTTATCCTGAGTTTTAGACGAAGTTTCCTGCTGTTTAGTACGAATGCTGGCATTGGGCTGGAAATACCGGTTTTGGGATTCTGCACAGAAAGGGTTGGTAATCCGCTGAATCCACACGTGAGTTTAACTCTGTCAGGTGAATGCACACATTGACAACCATTCAGTTAGATAGCTCCGTTTTGGTTTTAGAAGCAGATATTTCTCTGTACAGCCTATGGTCCCTTTCACTCGGGAATATCCCAATGCAGCTCCTAGAAGAAACGTGTTTCTGACTCGCTGAATCTCAACATAGATCCAACTCTCTTAGGTGAACGAACGTACAGCAGAGCAGTTTCAAGGAAACGTTTCTCCTGAGTTTTAGACGAAGTTTCCTGCTGTTTAGTACGTATGCCGGCATTGGGCTAGAAATACCGGTTTTGGGATTCTCCACAGAAAGTGTTGGCAATCTGCTGAATCCACACGTGAGTTTAACTCTGTTAGTTGAATGCACACATTGACAACCATTCAGTTAGATAGCTCCGTTTTGGTTTTAGAAGCAGATATTTCTCTGTACAGCCTATGGTCCCATTCACTCGGGAATATCCCAACGCAGCTCCTAGAAGAAACGTGTTTCTGACTCGCTGAATCTCAACATAGATTCAACTCTCTTAGGTGAACGAACGCACAGCAGAGCAGTTTCAAGGAAACGTTTCTCCTCAGTTTTAGGCGAAGTTTCCTGCTGTTTAGTACATATGCCGGCATTGGGCTGGAAATACCGGTTTTGGGATTCTGCACAGAAAGGGTTGGAAACCGCTGAATCCACACGTGAGTTTAACTCTGTCAGTTGAATGCACACATTGACAACCATTCAGTTAGATAGCTCCGTTTTGGTTTTAGAAGCAGATATTTCTCTGTACAGCCTATGGTCCCATTCACTCGGGAATATCCCAACGCAGCTCCTAGAAGAAACGTGTTTCTAACTCGCTGAATCTCAACATAGATCCAACTGTCTTAGGTGAACGAACGCACAGCAGAGCAGTTTCAAGGAAACGTTTCTCCTGAGTTTTAGACGAAGTTTCTTGCTGTTTAGTACGTATGCCGGCATTGGGCTGGAAATACCGGTTTTGGGATTCTGCACAGAAAGTGTTGGCAATCCGCCGAATCCACACGTGAGTTTAACTCTGTCAATTGAATGCACACATTGACAACCATTCAGTTAGATAGCTCCGTTTTGGTTTTAGAAGCAGATATTTCTCTGTACAGCCTATGGTCCCATTCACTCGGGAATATCCCATCGCAGCTCCTAGAAGAAACGTGTTTCTGACTCACTGAATCTCAACATAGATTCAACTCTCTTAGGTGAACGAACGCACAGCAGAGCAGTTTCAAGGAAACGTTTATCCTGAGTTTTAGACGAAGTTTCCTGCTGTTTAGTACGAATGCCGGCATTGGGCTGGAAATACCGGTTTTGGGATTCTGCACAGAAAGGGTTGGTAATCCGCTGAATCCACACGTGAGTTTAACTCTGTCAGGTGAATGCACACATTGACAACCATTCAGTTAGATAGCTCCGTTTTGGTTTTAGAAGCAGATATTTCTCTGTACAGCCTATGGTCCCTTTCACTCGGGAATATCCCAATGCAGCTCCTAGAAGAAACGTGTTTCTGACTCGCTGAATCTCAACATAGATCCAACTCTCTTAGGTGAACGAACGTACAGCAGAGCAGTTTCAAGGAAACGTTTCTCCTGAGTTTTAGACGAAGTTTCCTGCTGTTTAGTACGTATGCCGGCATTGGGCTAGAAATACCGGTTTTGGGATTCTCCACAGAAAGTGTTGGCAATCTGCTGAATCCACACGTGAGTTTAACTCTGTTAGTTGAATGCACACATTGACAACCATTCAGTTAGATAGCTCCGTTTTGGTTTTAGAAGCAGATATTTCTCTGTACAGCCTATGGTCCCATTCACTCGGGAATATCCCAACGCAGCTCCTAGAAGAAACGTGTTTCTGACTCGCTGAATCTCAACATAGATTCAACTCTCTTAGGTGAACGAACGCACAGCAGAGCAGTTTCAAGGAAACGTTTCTCCTCAGTTTTAGGCGAAGTTTCCTGCTGTTTAGTACATATGCCGGCATTGGGCTGGAAATACCGGTTTTGGGATTCTGCACAGAAAGGGTTGGAAACCGCTGAATCCACACGTGAGTTTAACTCTGTCAGTTGAATGCACACATTGACAACCATTCAGTTAGATAGCTCCGTTTTGGTTTTAGAAGCAGATATTTCTCTGTACAGCCTATGGTCCCATTCACTCGGGAATATCCCAACGCAGCTCCTAGAAGAAACGTGTTTCTGACTCGCTGAATCTCAACATAGATCCAACTGTCTTAGGTGAACGAACGCACAGCAGAGCAGTTTCAAGGAAACGTTTCTCCTGAGTTTTAGACGAAGTTTCTTGCTGTTTAGTACGTATGCCGGCATTGGGCTGGAAATACCGGTTTTGGGATTCTGCACAGAAAGTGTTGGCAATCCGCCGAATCCACACGTGAGTTTAACTCTGTCAATTGAATGCACACATTGACAACCATTCAGTTAGATAGCTCCGTTTTGGTTTTAGAAGCAGATATTTCTCTGTACAGCCTATGGTCCCATTCACTCGGGAATATCCCATCGCAGCTCCTAGAAGAAACGTGTTTCTGACTCACTGAATCTCAACATAGATTCAACTCTCTTAGGTGAACGAACGCAGAGCAGAGCAGTTTCAAGGAAACGTTTCTCCTGAGTTTTAGACGAAGTTTCCTGCTGTTTAGTATGAATGCCGGCATTGGGATGGAAATACCGGTTTTGGGATTCTGCACAGAAAGGGTTGGCAATCTACTGAATCCACACGTGAGTTTAACTCTGTCAGTTGAATGCACACATTGACAACCATTCAGTTAGATAGCTCCGTTTTGGTTTTAGAAGCAGATATTTCTCTGTACAGCCTATGGTCCCATTCACTCGGGAATATACCAATGCAGCTCCTAGAAGAAACGTGTTTCTGACTCGCTGAATCTCAACATAGATCCAACTCTCTTAGGTGAACGAACGCACAGCAGAGCAGTTTCAAGGAAACGTTTCTCCTGAGTTTTAGACGAAGTTTCCTGCTGTTTAGTACGTATGCCGGCATTGGGCTGGAAATACCGGTTTTGGGATTCTGCACAGAAAGTGTTGGCAATCCGCTGAATCCACACGTGAGTTTAACTCTGTCAGTTGAATGCACACATTGACAACCATTCAGTTAGATAGCTCCGTTTTGGTTTTAGAAGCAGATATTTCTCTGTACAGCCTATGGTCCCATTCACTCGGGAATATCCCAACGCAGCTCCTAGAAGAAACGTGTTTCTGACTCGCTGAATCTCAACATAGATTCAACTATCTTAGGTTAACGAACGCACAGCAGAGCAGTTTCAAGGAAACGTTTCTCCTGAGTTTTAGACGAAGTTTCCTGCTGTTTAGTACGAATGCCGGCATTGGGATGGAAATACCGGTTTTGGGATTCTGCACAGAAAGGGTTGGCAAACCGCTGAATCCACACGTGAGTTTAACTCTGTCAGTTGAATGCACACATTGACAACCATTCAGTTAGATAGCTCCGTTTTGGTTTTAGAAGCAGATATTTCTCTGTACAGCCTATGGTCCCATTCACTCGGGAATATCCCAACGCAGCTCCTAGAAGAAACGTGTTTCTGACTCGCTGAATCTCAACATAGTTCCAACTCTCTTAGGTGAACGAACGCACAGCAGAGCAGTTTCAAGGAAACGTTTATCCTGAGTTTTAGACGAAGTTTCC
The DNA here is from genome assembly GCF_030222135.1 of Aotus nancymaae. NCBI lineage: Eukaryota > Metazoa > Chordata > Mammalia > Primates > Aotidae > Aotus > Aotus nancymaae. Next base: position 5,130,174 of record NW_026988495.1, on the reverse strand, counting down.
TGCTGTTTAGTACGAATGCCGGCATTGGGCTGGAAATACCGGTTTTGGGATTCTGCACAGAAAGGGTTGGTAATCCGCTGAATCCACACGTGAGTTTAACTCTGTCAGGTGAATGCACACATTGACAACCATTCAGTTAGATAGCTCCGTTTTGGTTTTAGAAGCAGATATTTCTCTGTACAGCCTATGGTCCCTTTCACTCGGGAATATCCCAATGCAGCTCCTAGAAGAAACGTGTTTCTGACTCGCTGAATCTCAACATAGATCCAACTCTCTTAGGTGAACGAACGTACAGCAGAGCAGTTTCAAGGAAACGTTTCTCCTGAGTTTTACACGAAGTTTCCTGCTGTTTAGTACGTATGCCGGCATTGGGCTAGAAATACCGGTTTTGGGATTCTCCACAGAAAGTGTTGGCAATCTGCTGAATCCACACGTGAGTTTAACTCTGTTAGTTGAATGCACACATTGACAACCATTCAGTTAGATAGCTCCGTTTTGGTTTTAGAAGCAGATATTTCTCTGTACAGCCTATGGTCCCATTCACTCGGGAATATCCCAACGCAGCTCCTAGAAGAAACGTGTTTCTGACTCGCTGAATCTCAACATAGATTCAACTCTCTTAGGTGAACGAACGCACAGCAGAGCAGTTTCAAGGAAACGTTTCTCCTCAGTTTTAGGCGAAGTTTCCTGCTGTTTAGTACATATGCCGGCATTGGGCTGGAAATACCGGTTTTGGGATTCTGCACAGAAAGGGTTGGAAACCGCTGAATCCACACGTGAGTTTAACTCTGTCAGTTGAATGCACACATTGACAACCATTCAGTTAGATAGCTCCGTTTTGGTTTTAGAAGCAGATATTTCTCTGTACAGCCTATGGTCCCATTCACTCGGGAATATCCCAACGCAGCTCCTAGAAGAATCGTGTTTCTGACTCGCTGAATCTCAACATAGATCCAACTGTCTTAGGTGAACGAACGCACAGCAGAGCAGTTTCAAGGAAACGTTTCTCCTGAGTTTTAGACGAAGTTTCTTGCTGTTTAGTACGTATGCCGGCATTGGGCTGGAAATACCGGTTTTGGGATTCTGCACAGAAAGTGTCGGCAATCCGCCGAATCCACACGTGAGTTTAACTCTGTCAATTGAATGCACACATTGACAACCATTCAGTTAGATAGCTCCGTTTTGGTTTTAGAAGCAGATATTTCTCTGTACAGCCTATGGTCCCATTCACTCGGGAATATCCCATCGCAGCTCCTAGAAGAAACGTGTTTCTGACTCACTGAATCTCAACATAGATTCAACTCTCTTAGGTGAACGAACGCACAGCAGAGCAGTTTCAAGGAAACGTTTCTCCTGAGTTTTAGACGAAGTTTCCTGCTGTTTAGTATGAATGCCGGCATTGGGATGGAAATACCGGTTTTGGGATTCTGCACAGAAAGGGTTGGCAATCTACTGAATCCACACGTGAGTTTAACTCTGTCAGTTGAATGCACACATTGACAACCATTCAGTTAGATAGCTCCGTTTTGGTTTTAGAAGCAGATATTTCTCTGTACAGCCTATGGTCCCATTCACTCGGGAATATACCAATGCAGCTCCTAGAAGAAACGTGTTTCTGACTCGCTGAATCTCAACATAGATCCAACTCTCTTAGGTGAACGAACGCACAGCAGAGCAGTTTCAAGGAAACGTTTCTCCTGAGTTTTAGACGAAGTTTCCTGCTGTTTAGTACGTATGCCGGCATTGGGCTGGAAATACCGGTTTTGGGATTCTGCACAGAAAGTGTTGGCAATCCGCTGAATCCACACGTGAGTTTAACTCTGTCAGTTGAATGCACACATTGACAACCATTCAGTTAGATAGCTCCATTTTGGTTTTAGAAGCAGATATTTCTCTGTACAGCCTATGGTCCCATTCACTCGGGAATATCCCAACGCAGCTCCTAGAAGAAACGTGTTTCTGACTCGCTGAATCTCAACATAGATTCAACTCTCTTAGGTGAACGAACGCACAGCAGAGCAGTTTCAAGGAAACGTTTCTCCTGAGTTTTAGACGAAGTTTCTTGCTGTTTAGTACGTATGCCGGCATTGGGCTGGAAATACCGGTTTTGGGATTCTGCACAGAAAGTTTTGGCAATCCGCCGAATGCACACGTGAGTTTATCTCTGTCAGCTGAATGCACACATTGACAACCATTCAGTTAGATAACTCCGTTTTGGTTTTAGAAGCAGATATTTCTCTGTACAGCCTATGGTCCCATTCACTCGGGAATATCCCATCGCAGCTCCTAGAAGAAACGTGTTTCTGACTCGCTGAATCTCAACATAGATTCAACTCTCTTAGGTTAACGAACGCACAGCAGAGCAGTTCAAGGAAACGTTTCTCCTGAGTTTTAGACGAAGTTTCCTGCTGTTTAGTACGAATGCCGGCATTGGGATGGAAATACCGGTTTTGGGATTCTGCACAGAAAGTGTTGGCAATCCGCCGAATCCACACCTGAGTTGAACTCTGTCAGTTGAATGCACACATTGACAACCGTTCAGTTAGATAGCTCCGTTTTGGTTTTAGAAGCAGATATTTCTCTGTACAGCCTATGGTCCCATTCACTCGGGAATATCCCAATGCAGCTCCTAGAAGAAACGTGTTTCTGACTCGCTGAATCTCAACATAGATCCAACTCTCTTCGGTGAACGAACGCACAGCAGAGCAGTTTCAAGGAAACGTTTCTCCTGAGTTTTAGACGAAGTTTCCTGCTGTTTAGTACGTATGCCGGCATTGGGCTGGAAATACCGGTTTTGGGATTCTGCACAGAAAGTGTTGGCAATCCGCTGAATCCACACGTGAGTTTAACTCTGTCAGTTGAATGCACACATTGACAACCATTCAGTTAGATAGCTCCATTTTGGTTTTAGAAGCAGATATTTCTCTGTACAGCCTATGGTCTCATTCACTCGGGAATATCCCAACGCAGCTCCTAGAAGAAACGTGTTTCTGACTCGCTGAATCTCAACATAGATTCAACTCTCTTAGGTGTACGAAAGCACAGCAGAGCAGTTTCAAGGAAACGTTTCTCCTGAGTTTTAGACGAAGTTTCCTGCTGTTTAGTACGTATGCCGGCATTGGGCTGGAAATACCGGTTTTGGGATTCTGCACAGAAAGGGTTGGCAATCCGCTGAATCCACACGTGAGTTTAACTCTGTCAGTTGAATGCACACATTGACAACCATTCCGTTAGATAGCTCCGTTTTGGTTTTAGAAGCAGATATTTCTCTGTACAGCCTATGGTCCCTTTCACTCGGGAATATCCCAACGCAGCTCCTAGAAGAAACGTGTTACTGACTTGCTGAATCTCAACATAGATTCAACTCTCTTAGGTGAACGAACGCACAGAAGAGCAGTTTCAAGGAAACGTTTCTCCTGAGTTTTAGACGAAGTTTCCTGCTGTTTAGTACGAATGCCGGCATTGGGCTGGAAATACCGGTTTTGGGATTCTGCACAGAAAGGGTTGGTAATCCGCTGAATCCACACGTGAGTTTAACTCTGTCAGTTGAATGCACACATTGACAACCATTCAGTTAGATAGCTCCGTTTTGGTTTTAGAAGCAGATATTTCTCTGTACAGCCTATGGTCCCTTTCACTCGGGAATATCCCAATGCAGCTCCTAGAAGAAACGTGTTTCTGACTCGCTGAATCTCAACATAGATCCAACTCTCTTCGGTGAACGAACGCACAGCAGAGCAGTTTCAAGGAAACGTTTCTCCTGAGTTTTAGACGAAGTTTCCTGCTGTTTAGTACGTATGCCGGCATTTGGCTGGAAATACCGGTTTTGGGATTCTGCACAGATAGTGTTGGCAATCCGCTGAATCCACACGTGAGTTTAACTCTGTCAGTTGAATGCACACATTGACAACCATTCAGTTAGATAGCTCCATTTTGGTTTTAGAAGCAGATATTTCTCTGTACAGCCTATGGTCCCATTCACTCGGGAATATACCAATGCAGCTCCTAGAAGAAACGTGTTTCTGACTCGCTGAATCTCAACATAGATCCAACTCTCTTAGGTGAACGAACGCACAGCAGAGCAGTTTCAAGGAAACGTTTCTCCTGAGTTTTAGACGAAGTTTTCTGCTGTTTAGTACGTATGCCGGCATTGGGCTGGAAATACCGGTTTTGGGATTCTGCACAGAAAGTGTTGGCAATCCGCTGAATCCACACGTGAGTTTAACTCTGTCAGTTGAATGCGCACATTGACAACCATTCAGTTAGATAGCTCCGTTTTGTTTTTAGAAGCAGATATTTCTCTGTACAGCCTATGGTCCCATTCACTCGGGAATATCCCAACGCAGCTCCTAGAAGAAACGTGTTTCTGACTCGCTGAATCTCAACATAGATCCAACTCTCTTAGGTGAACGAACGCACAGCAGAGCAGTTTCAAGGAAACGTTTCTCCTGAGTTTTAGACGAAATTTCCTGCTGTTTAGTACGTATGCCGCCATTGGGCTGGAAATACCGGTTTTGGGATTCTGCACAGAAAGGGTTTGCAAACCGCTGAATCCACACGTGACTTTAACTATGTCAGTTGAATGCGCACATTGACAACCATTCAGTTAGATAGCTCCGTTTTGGTTTTAGAAGCAGATATTTCTCTGTACAGCCTATGGTCCCATTCACTCGGGAATATCCCAACGCAGCTCCTAGAACAAACGTGTTTCTGACTCGCTGAATCTCAACATAGATTAACTCTCTTAGGTGAACGAACGCACAGCAGAGCAGTTTCAAGGAAACGTTTCTCCTGAGTTTTAGACGAAGTTTCCTGCTGTTTAGTACGTATGCCGGCATTGGGCTGGAAATACCGGTTTTGGGATTCTGCACAGAAAGGGTTGGCAAACCGCTGAATCCACACGTGAGTTTAACTCTGTCAGTTGAATGCACACATTGACAACCATTCAGTTAGATAGCTCCGTTTTGGTTTTAGAAGCAGATATTTCTCTGTACAGCCTATGGTCCCATTCACTCGGGAATATCCCAATGCAGCTCCTAGAAGAAACGTGTTTCTGACTCGCTGAATCTCAACATAGATCCAACTCTCTTAGGTGAACGAACGCACAGCAGAGCAGTTTCAAGGAAACGTTCCTCCTGAGTTTTATACGAAGTTTCCTGCTGTTTAGTACGTATGCCGGCATTGGGCTGGAAATACCGGTTTTGGGATTCTGCACAGAAAGTGTTGGCAATCTGCCGAATCCACACGTGAGTTTAACTCTGTCAGTTGAATGCACACATTGACAACCATTCAGTTAGATAGCTCCGTTTTGGTTTTAGAAGCAGATATTTCTCTGTACAGCCTATGGTCCCATTCACTCATGAATATCCCATCGCAGCTCGTAGAAGAAACGTGTTTCTGACTCGCTGATTCTCAACATAGATTCAACTCTCTTAGGTGAACGAACGCACAGCAGAGCAGTTTCAAGGAAACGTTTCTCCTGAGTTTTACACGAAGTTTCCTGCTGTTTAGTACGAATGCCGGCATTGGGATGGAAATACCGGTTTTGGGATTCTGCACACAAAGGGTTGGCAATCTGCTGAATCCACACGTGAGTTTAACTCTGTCAGTTGAATGCACACATTGACAACCATTCAGTTAGATAGCTCCGTTTTGGTTTTAGAAGCAGATATTTCTCTGTACAGCCTATGGTCCCATTCACTTGGGAATATACCAATGCAGCTAGAGAAGAAACGTGTTTCTGACTCGCTGAATCTCAACATAGATCCAATTCTCTTAGGTGAACGAACGCACAGCAGAGCAGTTTCAAGGAAACGTTTCTCCTGAGTTTTAGACGAAGTTTCCTGCTGTTTAGTACGTATGCCGGCATTGGGCTGGAAATACCGGTTTTGGGATTCTGCACAGAAAGTGTTGGCAATCCGCTGAATCCACACGTGAGTTTAACTCTGTCAGTTGAATGCGCACATTGACAACCATTCAGTTAGATAGCTCCGTTTTGTTTTTAGAAGCAGATATTTCTCTGTACAGCCTATGGTCCCATTCACTCGGGAATATCCCAACGCAGCTCCTAGAAGAAACGTGTTTCTGACTCGCTGAATCTCAACATAGATCCAACTCACTTAGGTGAACGAACGCACAGCAGAGCAGTTTCAAGGAAACGTTTCTCCTGAGTTTTAGACGAAGTTTCCTGCTGTTTAGTACGTATGCCGCCATTGGGCTGGAAATACCGGTTTTGGGATTCTGCACAGAAAGGGTTTGCAAACCGCAGAATCCACACGTGAGTTTAACTATGTCAGTTGAATGCGCACATTGACAACCATTCAGTTAGATAGCTCCGTTTTGGTTTTAGAAGCAGATATTTCTCTGTACAGCCTATGGTCCCATTCACTCGGGAATATCCCAACGCAGCTCCTAGAACAAACGTGTTTCTGACTCGCTGAATCTCAACATAGATTAACTCTCTTAGGTGAACGAACGCACAGCAGAGCAGTTTCAAGGAAACGTTTCTCCTGAGTTTTAGACGAAGTTTCCTGCTGTTTAGTACGTATGCCTGCATTGGGCTGGAAATACCGGTTTTGGGATTCTGCACAGAAAGGGTTGGCAAACCGCTGAATCCACACGTGAGTTTAACTCTGTCAGTTGAATGCACACATTGACAACCATTCAGTTAGATAGCACCGTTTTGGTTTTTGAAGCAGATATTTCTCTGTACAGCCTATGGTCCCTTTCACTCGGGAATATCCCAACGCAGCTCCTAGAACAAACGTGTTTCTGACTCGCTGAATCTCAACATAGATTAACTCTCTTAGGTGAACGAACGCACAGCAGAGCAGTTTCAAGGAAACGTTTCTGCTGAGTTTTAGACGAAGTTTCCTGCTGTTTAGTACGTATGCCGGCATTGGGCTGGAAATACCGGTTTTGGGATTCTGCACAGAAAGTGTTGGCAATCGGCTGAATCCACACGTGAGTTTAACTCTGTCAGTTGAATGCACACATTGACAACCATTCAGTTAGATAGCTCCGTTTTGGTTTTAGAAGCAGATATTTCTCTGTACAGCCTTTGGTCCCTTTCACTCGGGAATATCCCAACGCAGCTCCTAGAAGAAACGTGTTTCTGACTCGCTGAATCTCAGCATAGATTCAACTCTGTTAGGTGAACGAACGCACAGCAGAGCAGTTTCAAGGAAACGTTTCTCCTGAGTTTTAGACGAAGTTTCCTGCTCTTTAGTACGTATGCCGGCATTGGGCTGGAAATACCGGTTTTGGGATTCTGCACAGAAAGTGGTGGCAATCCGCTGAATCCACACGTGAGTTTAACTCTGTCAGTTGAATGCACACATTGACAACCATTCCGTTAGATAGCTCCGTTTTGGTTTTAGATGCAGATATTTCTCTGTACAGCCTATCGTCCCTTTCACTCGGGAATATCCCAACGCAGCTCCTAGAAGAAACGTGTTTCTGACTCGCTGAATCTCAACATAGATTCAACTCTCTTAGGTGAACGAACGCACCGCAGAGCAGTTTCAAGGAAACGTTTCTCCTGAGTTTTAGACGAAGTTTCCTGCTGTTTAGTACGTATGCCGGCATTGGGCTGGAAATACCGGTTTTGGGATTCTGCACAGAAAGGGTTGGCAAACCGCTGAATCCACACGTGAGTTTAACTCTGTCAGTTGAATGCACACATTGACAACCATTCAGTTAGATAGCTCCGTTTTGGTTTTAGAAGCAGATATTTCTCTGTACAGCCTATGGTCCCATTCACTCGGGAATATCCCAATGCAGCTCCTAGAAGAAACGTGTTTCTGACTCGCTGAATCTCAACATAGATCCAACTCTCTTAGGTGAACGAACGCACAGCAGAGCAGTTTCAAGGAAACGTTTCTCCTGAGTTTTATACGAAGTTTCCTGCTGTTTAGTACGTATGCCGGCATTGGGCTGGAAATACCGGTTTTGGGATTCTGCACAGAAAGTGTTGGCAATCTGCCGAATCCACACGTGAGTTTAACTCTGTCAGTTGAATGCACACATTGACAACCATTCAGTTAGATAGCTCCGTTTTGGTTTTAGAAGCAAATATTTCTCTGTACAGCCTATGGTCCCATTCACTCATGAATATCCCATCGCAGCTCCTAGAAGAAACGTGTTTCTGACTCGCTGATTCTCAACATAGATTCAACTCTCTTAGGTGAACGAACGCACAGCAGAGCAGTTTCAAGGAAACGTTTCTCCTGAGTTTTAGACGAAGTTTCCTGCTGTTTAGTACGAATGCCGGCATTGGGCTGGAAATACCGGTTTTGGGATTCTGCACAGAAAGGGTTGGTAATCCGCTGAATCCACACGTGAGTTTAACTCTGTCAGTTGAATGCACACATTGACAACCATTCAGTTAGATAGCTCCGTTTTGGTTTTAGAAGCAGATATTTCTCTGTACAGCCTATGGTCCCTTTCACTCGGGAATATCCCAATGCAGCTCCTAGAAGAAACGTGGTTCTGACTCGCTAAATCTCAACATAGATCCAACTCTCTTAGGTGAACGAACGCACAGCAGAGCAGTTTCAAGGAAACGTTTCTCCTGTGTTTTAGACGAAGTTTCTTGCTGTTTAGTACGTATGCCGGCATTGGGCTGGAAATACCGGTTTTGGGATTCTGCACAGAAAGTGTTGGCAATCCGCCGAATCCACACGTGAGTTTAACTCTGTCAGTTGAATGCACACATTGACAACCATTCAGTTAGATAGCTCCGTTTTGGTTTTAGAAGCAGATATTTCTCTGTACAGCCTATGGTCCCATTCACTCGGGAATATCCCAATGCAGCTCCTAGAAGAAACGTGTTTCTGACTCGCTGAATCTCAACATAGATTCAACTCTCTTAGGTGAAGGAACGCACAGCAGAGCAGTTTCAAGGAAACGTTTCTCCTGAGTTTTAGACGAAGTTTCCTGCTGTTTAGTACGAATGCCGGCATTGGGATGGAAATACCGGTTTTGGGATTCTGCACAGAAAGGGTTGGCAATCTGCTGAATCCACACGTGAGTTTAACTCTGTCAGTTGAATGCACACATTGACAACCATTCAGTTAGATAGCTCCGTTTTGGTTTTAGAAGCAGATATTTCTCTGTACAGCCTATGGTCCCATTCACTCGGGAATATACCAATGCAGCTCCTAGAAGAAACGTGTTTCTGACTCGCTGAATCTCAAGATAGATCCAACTCTCTTAGGTGAACGAACACACAGCAGAGCAGTTTCAAGGAAACGTTTCTCCTGAGTTTTAGACGAAGTTTCCTGCTGTTTAGTACGAATGGCGGCATTGGGCTGGAAATACCGGTTTTGGGATTCTGCACAGAAAGGGTTGGTAATCCACTGAATCCACACGTGAGTTTAACTCTGTCAGTTGAATGCACACATTGACAACCATTCAGTTAGATAGCTCCGTTTTGGTTTTAGAAGCAGATATTTCTCTGTACAGCCTATGGTTCCTTTCACTCGGGAATATCCCAATGCAGCTCCTAGAAGAAACGTGTTTCTGACTCGCTGAATCTCAACATAGATCCAACTCTCTAAGGTGAACGAACACACAGCAGAGCAGTTTCAAGGAAACGTTTCTCCTGAGTTTTAAACGAAGTTTCCTGCTGTTTAGTACGTATGCCGCCATTGGGCTAGAAATACCGGTTTTGGGATTCTCCACAGAAAGTGTTGGCAATCTGCTGAATCCACACGTGAGTTTAACTCTGTCAGTTGAATGCACACATTGACAACCATTCAGTTAGATAGCTCCGTTTTGGTTTTAGAAGCAGATATTTCTCTGTACAACCTATGGTCCCATTCACTCGGGAATATCCCAACGCAGCTCCTAGAAGAAACGTGTTTCTGACTCGCTGAACCTCAACATAGATTCAACTCTCTTAGGTGAACGAACGCACAGCAGAGCAGTTTCAAGGAAACGTTTCTCCTGAGTTTTAGGCGAAGTTTCCTGCTGTTTAGTACATATGCCGGCATTGGGCTGGAAATACCGGTTTTGGGATTCTGCACAGAAAGGGTTGGCAAACCGCTGAATCCACACGTGAGTTTAACTCTGTCAGTTGAATGCACACATTGACAACCATTCAGTTAGATAGCTCCGTTTTGGTTTTAGAAGCAGATATTTCTCTGTACAGCCTATGGTCCCATTCACTCGGGAATATCCCAATGCAGCTCCTAGAAGAAACGTGTTTCTGACTCGCTGAATCTCAACATAGATCCAACTCTCTTAGGTGAACGAACGCACAGCAGAGCAGTTTCAAGGAAACGTTCCTCCTGAGTTTTATACGAAGTTTCCTGCTGTTTAGTACGTATGCCGGCATTGGGCTGGAAATACCGGTTTTGGGATTCTGCTCAGAAAGTGTTGGCAATCTGCCGAATCCACACGTGAGTTTAACTCTGTCAGTTGAATGCACACATTGACAACCATTCAGTTAGATAGCTCCGTTTTGGTTTTAGAAGCAGATATTTCTCTGTACAGCCTATGGTCCCATTCACTCATGAATATCCCATCGCAGCTCCTAGAAGAAACGTGTTTCTGACTCGCTGATTCTCAACATAGATTCAACTCTCGTAGGTGAACGAACGCACAGCAGAGCAGTTTCAAGGAAACGTTTCTCCTGAGTTTTACACGAAGTTTCCTGCTGTTTAGTACGAATGCCGGCATTGGGATGGAAATACCGGTTTTGGGACTCTGCACAGAAAGGGTTGGCAATCTGCTGAATCCACACGTGAGTTTAACTCTGTCAGTTGAATGCACACATTGACAACCATTCAGTTAGATAGCTCCGTTTTGGTTTTAGAAGCAGATATTTCTCTGTACAGCCTATGGTCCCATTCACTTGGGAATATACCAATGCAGCTACTAGAAGAAACGTGTTTCTGACTCGCTGAATATCAACATAGATCCAATTCTCTTAGGTGAACGAACGCACAGCAGAGCAGTTTCAAGGAAACGTTTCTCCTGAGTTTTAGACGAAGTTTCCTGCTGTTTAGTACGTATGCCGGCATTGGGCTGGAAATACCGGTTTTGGGATTCTGCACAGAAAGTGTTGGCAATCCGCTGAATCCACACGTGAGTTTAACTCTGTCAGTTGAATGCGCACATTGACAACCATTCAGTTAGATAGCTCCGTTTTGTTTTTAGAAGCAGATATTTCTCTGTACAGCCTATGGTCCCATTCACTCGGGAATATCCCAACGCAGCTCCTAGAAGAAACGTGTTTCTGACTCGCTGAATCTCAACATAGATCCAACTCACTTAGGTGAACGAACGCACAGCAGAGCAGTTTCAAGGAAACGTTTCTCCTGAGTTTTAGACGAAGTTTCCTGCTGTTTAGTACGTATGCCGCCATTGGGCTGGAAATACCGGTTTTGGGATTCTGCACAGAAAGGGTTTGCAAACCGCAGAATCCACACGTGAGTTTAACTATGTCAGTTGAATGCGCACATTGACAACCATTCAGTTAGATAGCTCCGTTTTGGTTTTAGAAGCAGATATTTCTCTGTACAGCCTATGGTCCCATTCACTCGGGAATATCCCAACGCAGCTCCTAGAACAAACGTGTTTCTGACTCGCTGAATCTCAACATAGATTAACTCTCTTAGGTGAACGAACGCACAGCAGAGCAGTTTCAAGGAAACGTTTCTCCTGAGTTTTAGACGAAGTTTCCTGCTGTTTAGTACGTATGCCTGCATTGGGCTGGAAATACCGGTTTTGGGATTCTGCACAGAAAGGGTTGGCAAACCGCTGAATCCACACGTGAGTTTAACTCTGTCAGTTGAATGCACACATTGACAACCATTCAGTTAGATAGCACCGTTTTGGTTTTTGAAGCAGATATTTCTCTGTACAGCCTATGGTCCCTTTCACTCGGGAATATCCCAACGCAGCTCCTAGAAGAAACGTGTTTCTGACTCGCTGAATCTCAACATAGATCCAACTCTCTTAGGTGAACGAACGCACAGCAGAGCAGTTTAAAGGAAACGTTTCTCCTGAGTTTTAGACGAAGTTTCCTGCTGTTTAGTACGTATGCCGCCATTGGGCTGGAAATACCAGTTTTGGGATTCTGCACAGAAAGGGTTTGCAAACCGCTGAATCCACACCTGAGTTTAACTCTGTCAGTTGAATGCACACATTGACAACCATTCAGTTAGGTAGCTCCGTTTTGGTTTTAGAAGCAGATATTTCTCTGTACAGCCTATGGTCCCATTCACTCGGGAATATCCCAACGCAGCTCCTAGAACAAACGTGTTTCTGACTCGCTGAATCTCAACATAGATTAACTCTCTTAGGTGAACGAACGCACAGCAGAGCAGTTTCAAGGAAACGTTTCTGCTGAGTTTTAGACGAAGTTTCCTGCTGTTTAGTACGTATGCCGGCATTGGGCTGGAAATACCGGTTTTGGGATTCTGCACAGAAAGGGTTGGCAATCGGCTGAATCCACACGTGAGTTTAACTCTCTCAGTTGAATGCACACATTGACAACCATTCAGTTAGATAGCTCCGTTTTGGTTTTAGAAGCAGATATTTCTCTGTACAGCCTTTGGTCCCTTTCACTCGGGAATATCCCAACGCAGCTCCTAGAAGAAACGTGTTTCTGACTCGCTGAATCTCAGCATAGATTCAACTCTGTTAGGTGAACGAACGCACAGCAGAGCAGTTTCAAGGAAACGTTTCTCCTGAGTTTTAGACGAAGTTTCCTGCTCTTTAGTACGTATGCCGGCATTGGGCTGGAAATACCGGTTTTGGGATTCTGCACAGAAAGTGGTGGCAATCCGCTGAATCCACACGTGAGTTTAACTCTGTCAGTTGAATGCACACATTGACAACCATTCCGTTAGATAGCTCCGTTTTGGTTTTAGATGCAGATATTTCTCTGTACAGCCTATCGTCCCTTTCACTCGGGAATATCCCAACGCAGCTCCTAGAAGAAACGTGTTTCTGACTCGCTGAATCTCAACATAGATTCAACTCTCTTAGGTGAACGAACGCACCGCAGAGCAGTTTCAAGGAAACGTTTCTCCTGAGTTTTAGACGAAGTTTCCTGCTGTTTAGTACGTATGCCGGCATTGGGCTGGAAATACCGGTTTTGGGATTATGCACAGAAACGGTTTGCAAACCGCTGAATCCACACGTGAGTTTAATTCTGTCAGTTGAATGCACACATTGACAACCATTCAGTTAGATAGCTCCGTTTTGGTTTTAGAAGCAGATATTTCTCTGTACAGCCTATGGTCCCATTCACTCGGGAATATCCCAACGCAGCTCCTAGAAGAAACGTGTTTCTGACTCGCTGAATCTCAACATAGATTCAACTCTCTTAGGTGAACGAACGCACCGCAGAGCAGTTTCAAGGAAACGTTTCTCCTGAATTTTAGACGAAGTTACCTGCTGTTTCGTACGTATGCCGGCATTGGGCTGGAAATACCGGTTTTGGGATTCTGCACAGACAGGGTTGGCAAACCGCTGAATCCACACGTGAGTTTAACTCTGTGAGTTGAATGCACACATTGAAAACCATTCAGTTAGATAGCTCCGTTTTGGTTTTAGAAGCAGATATTTCTCTGTACAGCCTATGGTCCCATTCACTCGGGAATATCCCAACGCAGCTCCTAGAAGAAACGTGTTTCTGACTCGCTGATTCTCAACATAGATTCAACTCTCTTAGGTGAACGAACGCACAGCAGAGCAGTTTCAAGGAAACGTTTCTCCTGAGTTTTAGACGAAGTTTCCTGCTGTTTAGTACGTATGCCGGCATTGGGCTGGAAATACCGGTTTTGGGATTCTGCACAGAAAGGGTTTGCAAACCGCTGAATCCACACGTGAGTTTAACTCTGTCAGTTGAATGCACACATTGACAACCAGTCAGTTAGATAGCTCCGTTTTGGTTTTAGAAGCAGATATTTCTCTGTACAGCCTATGGTCCCATTCACTCGGGAATATCCCAACGCAGCTCCTAGAAGAAACGTGTTTCTGACTCGCTGAATCTCAACATAGATTTAACTCTCTTAGGTGAACGAACGCACAGCAGAGCAGTTTCAAGGAAACGTTTCTCCTGAGTTTTAGACGAAGTTTCCTGCTGTTTAGTACGTATGCCGGCATTGGACTGGAAATACCGGTTTTGGGATTCTGCACAGAAAGGGTTGGCAAACCGCTGAATCCACACGTGAGTTTAACTCTGTCAGTTGAATGCACACATTGACAACCATTCAGTTAGATAGCTCCGTTTTGGTTTTAGAAGCAGATATTTCTCTGTACAGCCTATGGTCCCATTCACTCGGGAATATCCCAACGCAGCTCCTAGAAGAAAAGTGTTTCTGACTCGCTGAATCTCAACATAGATTCAACTCTCTTAGGTGAACGAACGCACAGCAGAGCAGTTTCAAGGAAACGTTTCTCCTGAGTTTTAGACGAAGTTTCCTGCTGTTTCGTACGTATGCCGGCATTGGGCTGGAAATACCGGTTTTGGGATTCTGCACAGAAAGGGTTTGCAAAACCGCTGAATCCACAAGTGAGTTTAACTCTGTCAGTTGAATGCACACATTGACAAACATTCAGTTAGATAGCTTAGATAGCTCCGTTTTGGTTTTAGAAGCAGATATTTCTCTGTACAGCCTATGGTCCCATTCACTCGGGAATATCCCAACGCAGCTCCTAGAAGAAAAGTGTTTCTGACTCGCTGAATCTCAACATAGATTCAACTCTCTTAGGTGAATGAACGCACCGCAGAGCAGTTTCAAGGAAACGTTTCTCCTGAATTTTAGACGAAGTTTCCTGCTGTTTAGTACGTATGCTGCTATTGGGCTGGAAATACCGGTTATGGGATTCTGCACAGAAAGGGTTTGCAAACCGCTGAATCCACACGTGAGTTTAACTCTGTCAGTTGAATGCACACATTGAATACCATTCAGTTAGATAGCTCCGTTTTGGTTTTAGAAGCAGATATTTCTCTGTGCAGACTATGGTCCCATTCACTCGGGAATGTCCCAACGCAGCTCCTAGAAGAAACGTGTTTCTGACTCGCTGAATCTCAACATAGATTCAACTCTCTTAGGTGAACGAACGCACAGCAGAGCAGTTTCAAGGAAACGTTTCTCCTGAGTTTTAGACGAAGTTTCCTACTGTTTAGTACGTATGCCGTCATTGGGCTGGAAATACCGGTTTTGGGATTCTGCACAGAAAGGGTTGGCAAACCGCAGAATCCACACGTGAGTTTAACTCTGTCAGTGGAATGCACACATTGACAACCGTTCAGTTAGATAGCTCCGTTTTGGTTTTAGAAGCAGATATTTCTCTGTACAGCCTATGGTCCCATTCACTCGGGAATATCCCAACGCAGCTCCTAGAAGAAAAGTGTTTCTGACTCACTGAATCTCAACATAGATTCAACTCTCTTAGGTGAACGAACGCACAGCAGAGCAGTTTCAAGGAAACGTTTCTCCTGAGTTTTAGACGAAGTTTCCTGCTGTTTCGTACGTATGCCGGCATTGGGCTGGAAATACCGGTTTTGGGATTCTGCACAGAAAGGGTTTGCAGAACCGCTGAATCCACACGTGAGTTTATCTCTGTCAGTTGAATGCACACATTGACAACCATTCAGTTAGATAGCTCCGTTTTGGTTTTAGAAGCAGATATTTCTCTGTACAGCCTATGGTCCCATTCACTCGGGAATATCCCAACGCAGCTCCTAGAAGAAAAGTGTTTCTGACTCGCTGAATCTCAACATAGATTCAACTCTCTTAGGTGAACGAACGCACCGCAGAGCAGTTTCAAGGAAACGTTTCTCCTGAGTTTTAGACGAAGTTTCCTGCTGTTTAGTACGTATGCCAGCATTGGGCTGGAAATACCGGTTTTGGGATTCTGCACAGAAACGGTTTGCAAACCGCTGAATCCACACGTGAGTTTAATTCTGTCAGTTGAATGCACACATTGACAACCATTCAGTTAGATAGCTCCGTTTTGGTTTTAGAAGCAGATATTTCTCTGTACAGCCTATGGTCCCATTCACTCGGGAATATCCCAACGCAGCTCCTAGAAGAAACGTGTTTCTGACTCGCTGAATCTCAACATAGAGTCAACTCTCTTAGGTGAACGAACGCACCGCAGAGCAGTTTCAAGGAAACGTTTCTCCTGAATTTTAGACGAAGTTTCCTGCTGTTTCGTACGTATGCCGGCATTGGGCTGGAAATACCGGTTTTGGGATTCTGCACAGAAAGGGTTTGCAAACCGCTGAATCCACACGTGAGTTTAACTCTGTCAGTTGAATGCACACATTGACAACCATTCAGTTAGATAGCTCCGTTTTGGTTTTAGAAGCAGATATTTCTCTGTACAGCCTATGGTCCCATTCACTCGGGAATGTCCCAACGCAGCTCCTAGAAGAAACGTGTTTCTGACTCGCTGAATCTCAACATAGATTCAACTCTCTTAGGTGAACGAACGCACAGCAGAGCAGTTTCAAGGAAACGTTTCTCCTGAGTTTTAGACGACGTTTCCTGCTCTTTCGTACGTATGCCGGCATTGGGCTGGAAATACCGGTTTTGGGAATCTGCACAGAAAGTGTTGGCAAACCGCTGAATCCACACGTGAGTTTAACTCTGTCAGTTGAATGCACACATTGACAACCATTCAGTTAGATAGCTCCGTTTTGGTGTTAGAAGCAGATATTTCTCTGTAGAGCCTATGGTCCCATTCACTCGGGAATATCCCAACGCAGCTCCTAGAAGAAAAGTGTTTCTGACTCACTGAATCTCAACGTAGATTCAACTCTCTTAGGTGAACGAACGCACAGCAGAGCAGTTTCAAGGAAACGTTTCTCCTGAGTTTTAGACGAAGTTTCCTGCTGTTTCGTACGTATGCCGGCATTGGGCTGGAAATACCGGTTTTGGGATTCTGCACAGAAAGGGTTTGCAAAACCGCTGAATCCACACGTGAGTTTAACTCTGTCAGTTGAATGCACACATTGACAACCATTCAGTTAGATAGCTCCGTTTTGGTTTTAGAAGCAGATATTTCTCTGTACAGCCTATGGTCCCATTCACTCGGGAATATCCCAACGCAGCTCCTAGAAGAAAAGTGTTTCTGACTCGCTGAATCTCAACATAGATTCAACTCTCTTAGGTGAACGAACGCACAGCAGAGCAGTTTCAAGGAAACGTTTCTCCTGAATTTTAGACGAAGTTTCCTGCTGTTTCGTACGTATGCCGGCATTGGGCTGGAAATACCGGTTTTGGGATTCTGCACAGAAAGGGTTTGCAAACCGCTGAATCCACACGTGAGTTTAACTCTGTCAGTTGAATGCACACATTGACAACCATTCAGTTAGATAGCTCCGTTTTGGTTTTAGAAGCAGATATTTCTCTGTACAGCCTATGGTCCCATTCACTCGGGAATGTCCCAACGCAGCTCCTAGAAGAAACGTGTTTCTGACTCGCTGAATCTCAACATAGATTCAACTCTCTTAGGTGAACGAACGCACAGCAGAGCAGTTTCAAGGAAACGTTTCTCCTGAGTTTTAGACGAAATTTCCTGCTGTTTAGTACGTATGCCGGCATTGGGCTGGAAATACCGGTTTTGGGATTCTGCACAGAAAGGGTTTGCAAACCGCTGAATCCACACGTGAGTTTAACTCTGTCAGTTGAATGCACACATTGACAACCAGTCAGTTAGATAGCTCCGTTTTGGTTTTAGAAGCAGATATTTCTCTGTACAGCCTATGGTCCCATTCACTCGGGAATATCCCAACGCAGCTCCTAGAAGAAACGTGTTTCTGACTCGCTGAATCTCAACATAGATTCAACTCTCTTAGGTGAACGAACGCACAGCAGAGCAGTTTCAAGGAAACGTTTCTCCTGAGTTTTAGACGAAGTTTCCTGCTGTTTCGTACGTATGCCGGCATTGGGCTGGAAATACCGGTTTTGGGATTCTGCACAGAAAGGGTTTGCAAAACCGCTGAATCCACACGTGAGTTTAACTCTGTCAGTTGAATGCACACATTGACAACCATTCAGTTAGATAGCTCCGTTTTGGTTTTAGAAGCAGATATTTCTCTGTACAGCCTATGGTCCCATTCACTCGGGAATATCCCAACGCAGCTCCTAGAAGAAAAGTGTTTCTGACTCGCTGAATCTCAACATAGATTCAACTCTCTTAGGTGAACGAACGCACAGCAGAGCAGTTTCAAGGAAACGTTTCTCCTGAATTTTAGACGAAGTTTCCTGCTGTTTCGTACGTATGCCGGCATTGGGCTGTAAATACCGGTTTTGGGATTCTGCACAGAAAGGGTTTGCAAACCGCTGAATCCACACGTGAGTTTAACTCTGTCAGTTGAATGCACACATTGACAACCATTCAGTTAGATAGCTCCGTTTTGGTTTTAGAAGCAGATATTTCTCTGTACAGCCTATGGTCCCATTCACTCGGGAATGTCCCAACGCAGCTCCTAGAAGAAACGTGTTTCTGACTCGCTGAATCTCAACATAGATTCAACTCTCTTAGGTGAACGAACGCACAGCAGAGCAGTTTCAAGGAAACGTTTCTCCTGAGTTTTAGACGAAATTTCCTGCTGTTTAGTACGTATGCCGGCATTGGGCTGGAAATACCGGTTTTGGGATTCTGCACAGAAAGGGTTTGCAAACCGCTGAATCCACACGTGAGTTTAACTCTGTCAGTTGAATGCACACATTGACAACCAGTCAGTTAGATAGCTCCGTTTTGGTTTTAGAAGCAGATATTTCTCTGTACAGCCTATGGTCCCATTCACTCGGGAATATCCCAACGCAGCTCCTAGAAGAAACGTGTTTCTGACTCGCTGAATCTCAACATAGATTCAACTCTCTTAGGTGAACGAACGCACAGCAGAGCAGTTTCAAGGAAACGTTTCTCCTGAGTTTTAGACGAAGTTTCCTGCTGTTTCGTACGGATGCCGGCATTGGGCTGGAAATACCGGTTTTGGGATTCTGCACAGAAAGGGTTTGCAAAACCGCTGAATCCACACGTGAGTTTACCTCTGTCAGTTGAATGCACACATTGACAACCATTCAGTTAGATAGCTCCGTTTTGGTTTTAGAAGCAGATATTTCTCTGTACAGCCTATGATCCCATTCACTCGGGAATATCCCAACGCAGCTCCTAGAAGAAAAGTGTTTCTGACTCGCTGAATCTCAACATAGATTCAACTCTCTTAGGTGAACGAACGCACCGCAGAGCAGTTTCAAGGAAACGTTTCTCCTGAGTTTTAGACGAAGTTTCCTGCTGTTTAGTACGTATGCCGGCATTGGGCTGGAAATACCGGTTTTGGGATTCTGCACAGAAAGGGTTTGCAAACCGCTGAATCCACACGTGAGTTTAACTCTGTCAGTTGAATGCACACATTGACAACCAGTCAGTTAGATAGCTCCGTTTTGGTTTTAGAAGCAGATATTTCTCTGTACAGCCTATGGTCCCATTCACTCGGGAATATCCCAACGCAGCTCCTAGAAGAAACGTGTTTCTGACTCGCTGAATCTCAACATAGATTTAACTCTCTTAGGTGAACGAACGTACAGCAGAGCAGTTTCAAGGAAACGTTTCTCCTGAGTTTTAGACGAAGTTTCCTGCTGTTTAGTACGTATGCCGGCATTGGACTGGAAATACCGGTTTTGGGATTCTGCACAGAAAGGGTTGGCAAACCGCTGAATCCACACGTGAGTTTAACTCTGTCAGTTGAATGCACACATTGACAACCATTCAGTTAGATAGCTCCGTTTTGTTTTTAGAAGCAGATATTTCTCTGTACAGCCTATGGTCCCATTCACTCGGGAATATCCCAACGCAGCTCCTAGAAGAAACGTGTTTCTGACTCGCTGAATCTCAACATAGATTCAACTCTCTTAGGTGAACGAACGCACAGCAGAGCAGTTTCAAGGAAACGTTTCTCCTGAATTTTAGGCGAAGTTTCCTGCTGTTTAGTACGTATGCCGGCATTTGGCTGGAAATACCGGTTTTGGGATTCTGCACAGAAAGGGTTGGCAAACCGCTGAATCCACACGTGAGTTTAACTCTGTCAGTTGAATGCGCACATTGACAACCATTCAGTTAGATAGTTCCGTTTTGTTTTTAGAAGCAGATATTTCTCTGTACAGCCTATGGTCCCATTCACTCGGGAATATCCCAACGCAGCTCCTAGAAGAAACGTGTTTCTGACTCGCTGAATCTCAACGTAGATTCAACTCTCTTAGATGAACGAACGCACAGCAGAGCAGTTTCAAGGAAACGTTTCTCCTGAGTTTTAGGCGAAGTTTCCTGCTGTTTAGTACATATGCCGGCATTGGGCTGGAAATACCGGTTTTGGGATTCTGCACAGAAAGGGTTGGCAAACCGCTGAATCCACACGTGAGTTTAACTCTGTCAGTTGAATGCACACATTGACAACCATTCAGTTAGATAGCTCCGTTTTGGTTTTAGAAGCAGATATTTCTCTGTACAGCCTATGGTCCCATTCACTCGGGAATATACCAATGCAGCTCCTAGAAGAAACGTGTTTCTGACTCGCTGAATCTCAAGATAGATCCAACTCTCTTAGGTGAACGAACGCACAGCAGAGCAGTTTCAAGGAAACGTTTCTCCTGAGTTTTAGACGAAGTTTGCTGCTGTTTAGTACGAATGCCGGCATTGGGATGGAAATACCGGTTTTGGGATTCTGCACAGAAAGTGTTGGCAATCCGCCGAATCCACACCTGAGTTGAACTCTGTCACTTGAATGCACACATTGACAACCATTCCGTTAGATAGCTCCATTTTGGTTTTAGAAGCAGATATTTCTCTGTACAGCCTATGGTCCCTTTCACTCGGGAATATCCCAATGCAGCTCCTAGAAGAAACGTGTTTCTGACTCGCTGAATCTCAACATAGATCCAACTCTCTTAGGTGAATGAACGCAGAGCAGAGCAGTTTCAAGGAAACGTTTCTCCTGAGTTTTAGACGAAGATTCCTGCTGTTTAGTACGTATGCCGGCATTGGGCTGGAAATACCGGTTTTGGGATTCTCCACAGAAAGTGATGGCAATCCGCTGAATCCACACGTGAGTTTAACTCTGTCAGTTGAATGCGCACATTGACAACCATTCAGTTAGATAGCTCCGTTTTGGTTTTAGAAGCAGATATTTCTCTGTACAGCCTATGGTCCCATTCACTCGGGAATATCCCAACGCAGCTCCTAGAAGAAACTTGTTTCTGACTCGCTGAATCTCAACATAGTTCCAACTCTCTTAGGTGAACGAACGCACAGCAGAGCAGTTTCAAGGAAACGTTTCTCCTGAGTTTTAGACGAAGTTTCCTGCTGTTTAGTACGTATGCCGGCATTGGGCTGGAAATACCGGTTTTGGGATTCTGCACAGAAAGGGTTGGCAAACCGCTGAATCCACACGTGAGTTTAACTCTGTCAGTTGAATGCACACATTGACAACCATTCAGTTAGATAGCACCGTTTTGGTTTTAGAAGCAGATATTTCTCTGTACAGCCTATGGTCCCATTCACTCGGGAATATCCCAACGCAGCTCCTAGAAGAAACGTGTTTCTGACTCGCTGAATCTCAACATAGATTCGACTCTCTTAGGTGAACGAACGCAGAGCAGAGCAGTTTCAAGGAAACGTTTCTCCTGAATTTTAGGCGAAGTGTCCTGCTGTTTAGTACGTATGCCGGCATTTGGCTGGAAATACCGGTTTTGGGATTCTGCACAGAAAGGGTTGGCAAACCGATGAATCCACACGTGAGTTTAACTCTGTCAGTTGAATGCGCACATTGACAACCATTCAGTTAGATAGCTCCGTTTTGTTTTTAGAAGCAGATATTTCTCTGTACAGCCTATGGTCCCATTGACTCGGGAATATCCCAACGCAGCTCCTAGAAGAAACGTGTTTCTGACTCGCTGAATCTCAACATAGATTCAACTCTCTTAGGTGAACGAACGCACAGCAGAGCAGTTTCAAGGAAACGTTTCTCCTGAGTTTTAGACGAAGTTTCCTGCTGTTTAGTACGTATGCCGGCATTTGGCTGGAAATACCGGTTTTGGGATTCTGCACAGAAAGGGTTGGGAAACCGCTGAATCCACACGTGAGTTTAACTCTGTCAGTTGAATGCGCACATTGACAACCATTCAGTTAGATAGCTCCGTTTTGTTTTTAGAAGCAGATATTTCTCTGTACAGCCTATGGTCCCATTCACTCGGGAATATCCCAACGCAGCTCCTAGAAGAAACGTGTTTCTGACTCGCTGAATCTCAACATAGTTCCAACTCTCTTAGGTGAACGAACGCACAGCAGAGCAGTTTCAAGGAAACGTTTCTCCTGAGTTTTAGACGAAATTTCCTGCTGTTTAGTACGAATGCCGGCATTGGGCTGGAAATACCGGTTTTGGGATTCTGCACAGAAAGGGTTGGTAATCCGCTGAATCCACACGTGAGTTTAACTCTGTCAGTTGAATGCACACATTGACAACCATTCAGTTAGATAGCTCCGTTTTGGTTTTAGAAGCAGATATTTCTCTGTACAGCCTATGGTCCCTTTCACTCGGGAATATCCCAATGCAGCTCCTAGAAGAAACGTGTTTCTGACTCGCTGAATCTCAACATAGATCCAACTCTCTTAGGTGAACGAACGCACAGCAGAGCAGTTTCAAGGAAACGTTTCTCCTGAGTTTTAGACGAAGATTCCTGCTGTTTAGTACGTATGCCGGCATTGGGCTGGAAATACCGGTTTTGGGATTCTCCACAGAAAGTGATGGCAATCCGCTGAATCCACACGTGAGTTTAACTCTGTCAGTTGAATGCGCACATTGACAACCATTCAGTTAGATAGCTCCGTTTTGGTTTTAGAAGCAGATATTTCTCTGTACAGACTATGGTCCCATTCACTCGGGAATATCCCAACGCAGCTCCTAGAAGAAACTTGTTTCTGACTCGCTGAATCTCAACATAGTTCCAACTCTCTTAGGTGAACGAACGCACAGCAGAGCAGTTTCAAGGAAACGTTTCTCCTGAGTTTTAGACGAAGTTTCCTGCTGTTTAGTACGTATGCCGGCATTGGGCTGGAAATACCGGTTTTGGGATTCTGCACAGAAAGGGTTGGCAAACCGCTGAATCCACACGTGAGTTTAACTCTGTCAGTTGAATGCACACATTGACAACCATTCAGTTAGATAGCACCGTTTTGGTTTTAGAAGCAGATATTTCTCTGTACAGCCTATGGTCCCATTCACTCGGGAATATCCCAACGCAGCTCCTAGAAGAAACGTGTTTCTGACTCGCTGAATCTCAACATAGATTCAACTCTCTTAGGTGAACGAACGCAGAGCAGAGCAGTTTCAAGGAAACGTTTCTCCTGAATTTTAGGCGAAGTGTCCTGCTGTTTAGTACGTATGCCGGCATTTGGCTGGAAATACCGGTTTTCGGATTCTGCACAGAAAGGGTTGGCAAACCGATGAATCCACACGTGAGTTTAACTCTGTCAGTTGAATGCGCACATTGACAACCATTCAGTTAGATAGCTCCGTTTTGTTTTTAGAAGCAGATATTTCTCTGTACAGCCTATGGTCCCATTGACTCGGGAATATCCCAACGCAGCTCCTAGAAGAAACGTGTTTCTGACTCGCTGAATCTCAACATAGATTCAACTCTCTTAGGTGAACGAACGCACAGCAGAGCAGTTTCAAGGAAACGTTTCTCCTGAGTTTTAGACGAAGTTTCCTGCTGTTTAGTACGTATGCCGGCATTGGGCTGGAAATACCGGTTTTGGGATTCTGCACAGAAAGGGTTGGCAAACCGCTGAATCCACACGTGAGTTTAACTCTGTCAGTTGAATGCGCACATTGACAACCATTCAGTTAGATAGCTCCGTTTTGTTTTTAGAAGCAGATATTTCTCTGTACAGCCTATGGTCCCATTCACTCGGGAATATCCCAACGCAGCTCCTAGAAGAAACGTGTTTCTGACTCGCTGAATCTCAACATAGTTCCAACTCTCTTAGGTGAACGAACGCACAGCAGAGCAGTTTCAAGGAAACGTTTCTCCTGAGTTTTAGACGAAGTTTCCTGCTGTTTAGTACGAATGCCGGCATTGGGCTGGAAATACCGGTTTTGGGATTCTGCACAGAAAGGGTTGGTAATCCGCTGAATCCACACGTGAGTTTAACTCTGTCAGTTGAATGCACACATTGACAACCATTCAGTTAGATAGCTCCGTTTTGGTTTTAGAAGCAGATATTTCTCTGTACAGCCTATGGTCCCTTTCACTCGGGAATATCCCAATGCAGCTCCTAGAAGAAACGTGTTTCTGACTCGCTGAATCTCAACATAGATCCAACTCTCTTAGGTGAACGAACGTACAGCAGAGCAGTTTCAAGGAAACGTTTCCCCTGAGTTTTAGACGAAGTTTCCTGCTGTTTAGTACGTATGACGGCATTGGGCTAGAAATACTGGTTTTGGGATTCTCCACAGAAAGTGTTGGCAATCTGCTGAATCCACACGTGAGTTTAACTCTGTTAGTTGAATGCACACATTGACAACCATTCAGTTAGATAGCTCCGTTTTGGTTTTAGAAGCAGATATTTCTCTTTACAGCCTATGGTCCCATTCACTCGGGAATATCCCAACGCAGCTCCTAGAAGAAACGTGTTTCTGACTCGCTGAATCTCAACATAGATTCAACTCTCTTAGGTGAACGAAAGCACAGCAGAGCAGTTTCAAGGAAACGTTTCTCCTGAGTTTTAGGCGAAGTTTCCTGCTGTTTAGTACATATGCCGGCATTGGGCTGGAAATACCGGTTTTGAGATTCTGCACAGAAAGGGTTGGCAAACCGCTGAATCCACACGTGAGTTTAACTCTGTCAGTTGAATGCACACATTGACAACCATTCAGATAGATAGCTCCGTTTTGGTTTTAGAAGCAGATATTTCTCTGTACAGCCTATGGTCCCTTTCACTCGGGAATATCCCAATGCAGCTCCTAGAAAAAACGTGTTTCTGACTCGCTAAATCTCAACATAGATCCAACTCTCTTAGGTGAACGAACGCACAGCAGAGCAGTTTCAAGGAAACGTTTCTCCTGAGTTTTAGACGAAGTTTCTTGCTGTTTAGTACGTATGTCGACATTGGGCTGGAAATACCGGTTTTGGGATTCTGCACAGAAAGTGTTGGCAATCCGCCGAATCCACACGTGAGTTTAACTCTGTCAGTTGAATGCACACATTGACAACCATTCAGTTAGATAGCTCCGTTTTGGTTTTAGAAGCAGATATTTCTCTGTACAGCCTATGGTCCCATTCACTCGGGAATATCCCATCGCAGCTCCTAGAAGAAACGTGTTTCTGACTCGCTGAATCTCAACATAGATTCAACTCTCTTAGGTGAACGAACGCACAGCAGAGCAGTTTCAAGGAAACGTTTCTCCTGAGTTTTAGACGAAGTTTCCTGCTGTTTAGTACGAATGCCGGCATTGGGATGGAAATACCGGTTTTGGGATTCTGCACAGAAACGGTTGGCAATCTGCTGAATCCACACGTGAGTTTAACTCTGTCAGTTGAATGCACACATTGACAACCATTCAGTTAGATAGCTCCATTTTGGTTTTAGAAGCAGATATTTCTCTGTACAGCCTATGGTACCATTCACTCGGGAATATACCAATGCATCTCCTAGAAGAAACGTGTTTCTGACTCGCTGAATCTCAAGATAGATCCAACTCTCTTAGGTGAACGAACGCACAGCAGAGCAGTTTCAAGGAAACGTTTCTCCTGAGTTTTAGACGAAGTTTCCTGCTGTTTAGTACGAATGCCGGCATTGGGCTGGAAATACCGGTTTTGGGATTCTGCACAGAAAGTGTTGGCAATCCGCCGAATCCACACCTGAGTTGAACTCTGTCAGTTGAATGCACACATTGACAACCATTCAGTTAGATAGCTCCGTTTTGGTTTTAGAAGCAGATATTTCTCTGTACAGCCTATGGTCCCATTCACTCGGGAATATCCCAATGCAGCTCCTAGAAGAAACGTGTTTCTGACTCGCTGAATCTCAACATAGATCCAACTCTCTACGGTGAACGAACGCACAGCAGAGCAGTTTCAAGGAAACGTTTCTCCTGAGTTTTAGACGAAGTTTCCTGCTGTTTAGTACGTATGCCGGCATTGGGCTGGAAATACCGGTTTTGGGATTCTGCACAGAAAGTGTTGGCAATCCGCTGAATCCACAAGTGAGTTTAACTCTGTCAGTTGAATGCACACATTGACAACCATTCAGTTAGATAGCTCCATTTTGGTTTTAGAAGCAGATATTTCTCTGTACAGCCTATGGTCTCATTCACTCGGGAATATCCCAACGCAGCTCCTAGAAGAAACGTGTTTCTGACTCGCTGAATCTCAACATAGATTCAACTCTCTTAGGTGAACGAACGCACAGCAGAGCAGTTTCAAGGAAACGTTTCTCCTGAGTTTTAGACGAAGTTTCCTGCTGTTTAGTACGTATGCCGGCATTTGGCTGTAAATACCGGTTTTGGGATTCTGCACAGAAAGGGTTGGCAAACCGCTGAATCCACACGTGAGTTTAACTCTGTCAGTTGAATGCGCACATTGACAACCATTCAGTTAGATAGCTCCGTTTTTTTTTAGAAGCAGATATTTCTCTGTACAGCCTATGGTCCCATTCACTCGGGAATATCCCAACGCAGCTCCTAGAAGAAAAGTGTTTCTGACTCGCTGAATCTCAACATAGTTCCAACTCTCTTAGGTGAACGAACGCACAGCAGAGCAGTTTCAAGGAAACGTTTCTCCTGAGTTTTAGACGAAGTTTCCTGCTGTTTAGTACAAATGCCGGCATTGGGCTGGAAATACCGGTTTTGGGATTCTGCACAGAAAGGGTTGGTAATCCGCTGAATCCACACGTGAGTTTAACTCTGTCAGTTGAATGCACACATTGACAACCATTCAGTTAGATAGCTCCGTTTTGGTTTTAGAAGCAGATATTTGTCTGTACAGCCTATGGTCCCTTTCACTCGGGAATATCCCAATGCAGCTCCTAGAAGAAACGTGTTTCTGACTCGCTGAATCTCAACATAGATCCAACTCTCTTAGGTGAACAAACGTACAGCAGAGCAGTTTCAAGGAAACGTTTCCCCTGAGTTTCAGACGAAGTTTCCTGCTGTTTAGTACGTATGACGGCATTGGGCTAGAAATACTGGTTTTGGGATTCTCCACAGAAAGTGTTGGCAATCTGCTGAATCCACACGTGAGTTTAACTCTGTTAGTTGAATGCACACATTGACAACCATTCAGTTAGATAGCTCCGTTTTGGTTTTAGAAGCAGATATTTCTCTGTACAGCCTATGGTCCCATTCACTCGGGAATATCCCAACGCAGCTCCTAGAAGAAACGTGTTTCTGACTCGCTGAATCTCAACATAGATTCAACTCTCTTAGGTGAACGAACGCACAGCAGAGCAGTTTCAAGGAAACGTTTCTCCTGAGTTTTAGGCGAAGTTTCCTGCTGTTTAGTACATATGCCGGCATTGGGCTGGAAATACCGGTTTTGGGATTCTGCACAGAAAGGGTTGGCAATCCGGTGAATCCACACGTGAGTTTAACTCTGTCAGTTGAATGCACACATTGACAACCATTCAGATAGATAGCTACGTTTTGGTTTTAAAAGCAGATATTTCTCTGTACAGCCTATGGTCCCTTTCACTCGGGAATATCCCAATGCAGCTCCTAGAAGAAACGTGTTTCTGACTCGCTAAATCTCAACATAGATCCACCTCTCTTAGGTGAACGAACGCACAGCAGAGCAGTTTCAAGGAAACGTTTCTCCTGAGTTTTAGACGAAGTTTCTTGCTGTTTAGTACGTATGTCGACATTGGGCTGGAAATACCGGTTTTGGGATTCTGCACAGAAAGTGTTGGCAATCCGCCGAATCCACACGTGAGTTTAACTCTGTCAGTTGAATGCACACATTGACAACCATTCAGTTAGATAGCTCCGTTTTGGTTTTAGAAGCAGATATTTCTCTGTACAGCCTATGGTCCCATTCACTCGGGAATATCCCATCGCAGCTCCTAGAAGAAACGTGTTTCTGACTCGCTGAATCTCAACATAGATTCAACTCTCTTAGGTGAACGAACGCACAGCAGAGCAGTTTCAAGGAAACGTTTCTCCTGAGTTTTAGACGAAGTTTCCTGCTGTTTAGTACGAATGCCGGCATTGGGATGGAAATACCGGTTTTGGGATTCTGCACAGAAAGTGTTGGCAATCCGCCGAATCCACACCTGAGTTGAACTCTGTCAGTTGAATGCACACATTGACAACCATTCAGTTAGATAGCTCCGTTTTGGTTTTAGAAGCAGATATTTCTCTGTACAGCCTATGGTCCCATTCACTCGGGAATATCCCAATGCAGCTCCTAGAAGAAACGTGTTTCTGACTCGCTGAATCTCAACATAGATCCAACTCTCTTCGGTGAACGAACGCACAGCAGAGCAGTTTCAAGGAAACGTTTCTCCTGAGTTTTAGACGAAGTTTCCTGCTGTTTAGTACGTATGCCGGCAATGGGCTGGAAATACCGGTTTTGGGATTCTGCACAGAAAGGGTTGGCAATCCGCTGAATCCACACGTGAGTTTAACTCTGTCAGTTGAATGCACACATTGACAACCATTCCGTTAGATAGCTCCATTTTGGTTTTAGAAGCAGATATTTCTCTGTACAGCCTATGGTCCCATTCACTCGGGAATATCCCAACGCAGCTCCTAGAAGAAACGTGTTTCTGACTCGCTGAATCTCAACATAGATTCAACTCTCTTAGGTGAACGAACGCACAGCAGAGCAGTTTCAAGGAAACGTTTCTCCTGAGTTTTAGACGAAGTTTCCTGCTGTTTAGTACGTATGCCGGCATTGGGCTGGAAATACCGGTTTTGGGATTCTGCACAGAAAGGGTTGGCAAACCGCTGAATCCACACGTGAGTTTAACTCTGTCAATTGAATGCACACATTGACAACCATTCCGTTAGATAGCTCCGTTTTGGATTTAGAAGCAGATATTTCTCTGTACAGCCTATGGTCCCTTTCACTCGGGAATATCCCAACGCAGCTCCTAGAAGAAACGTGTTTCTGACTTGCTGAATCTCAACATAGATTCAACTCTCTTAGGTGAACGAACGCACAGAAGAGCAGTTTCAAGGAAACGTTTCTCCTGAATTTTAGACGAAGTTTCCTGCTGTTTAGTACGAATGCCGGCATTGGGATGGAAATACCGGTTTTGGGATTCTGCACAGAAAGGGTTGGTAATCCGCTGAATCCACACGTGAGTTTAACTCTGTCAGTGGAATGCACACATTGACAACCATTCAGTTAGATAGCTCCGTTTTGGTTTTAGAAGCAGATATTTCTCTGTACAACCTATGGTCCCATTCACTCGGGAATATCCCAACGCAGCTCCTAGAAGAAACGTGTTTCTGACTCGCTGAATCTCAACATAGATTCAACTCTCTTAGGTGAACGAACGCACAGCAGAGCAGTTTCAAGGAAACGTTTCTCGTGAGTTTTAGACGAAGTTTCCTGCTGTTTAGTACGAATGCCGGCATTGGGATGGAAATACCGGTTTTGGGATTCTGCACAGAAAGGGTTGGTAATCCGCTGAATCCACACGTGAGTTTAACTCTGTCAGTTGAATGCACACATTGACAACCATTCAGTTAGATAGCTCCGTTTTGGTTTTAGAAGCAGATATTTCTCTGTACAGCCTATGGTCCCTTTCACTCGGGAATATCCCAATGCAGCTCCTAGAAGAAACGTGTTTCTGACTCGCTGAATCTCAACATAGATCCAACTCTCTTAGGTGAACGAACGCACAGCAGAGCAGTTTCAAGGAAACGTTTCTCCAGAGTTTTAGACGAAGTTTCCTGCTGTTTAGTACGTATGCCGGCATTGGGCTGGAAATACCGGTTTTGGGATTCTGCACAGAAAGTGTTGGCAATCCGCTGAATCCACACGTGAGTTTATCTCTGTCAGTTGAATGCACACATTGACAACCATTCCGTTAGATAGCTCCATTTTGGTTTTAGAAGCAGATATTTCTCTGTACAGCCTATGGTCCCTTTCACTCGGGAATATCCCAACGCAGCTCCTAGAAGAAACGTGTTTCTGACTTGCTGAATCTCAACATAGATTCAACTCTCTTAGGTGAACGAACGCACAGCAGAGCAGTTTCAAGGAAACGTTTCTCCTGAGATTTAGACGAAGTTTCCTGCTGTTTAGTACGAATGCCGGCATTGGGATGGAAATACCGGTTCTGGGATTCTGCACAGAAAGGGTTGGTAATCCGCTGAATCCACACGTGAGTTTAACTCTGTCAGTTGAATGCACACATTGACAACCATTCAGTTAGATAGCTCCGTTTTGGTTTTAGAAGCAGATATTTCTCTGTACAGCCTATGGTCCCTTTCACTCGGGAATATCCCAATGCAGCTCCTAGAAGAAACGTGTTTCTGACTCGCTGAATCTCAACATAGATCCAACTCTCTTAGGTGAACGAACGCACAGCAGAGCAGTTTCAAGGAAACGTTTCTCCTGAGTTTTAGACGAAGATTCCTGCTGTTTAGTACGTATGCCGGCATTGGGCTGTAAATACCGGTTTTGGGATTCTCCACAGAAAGTGATGGCAATCCGCTGAATCCACACGTGAGTTTAACTCTGTCAGTTGAATGCACACATTGACAACCATTCAGTTAGATAGCTCCGTTTTGGTTTTAGAAGCAGATATTTCTCTGTACAGCCTATGGTCCCATTCACTCGGGAATATCCCAACGCAGCTCCTAGAAGAAACGTGTTTCTGACTCGCTGAATCTCAACATAGATTCAACTCTCTTAGGTGAACGAACGCACAGCAGAGCAGTTTCAAGGAAAGGTTTCTCCTGAATTTTAGGCGAAGTTTCCTGCTGTTTAGTACGTATGCCGGCATTTGGCTGGAAATACCGGTTTTGGGATTCTGCACAGAAAGGGTTGGCAAACCGCTGAATCCACACGTGAGTTTAACTCTGTCAGTTGAATGCGCACATTGACAACCATTCAGTTAGATAGCTCCGTTTTGTTTTTAGAAGCAGATATTTCTCTGTACAGCCTCTGGTCCCATTCACTCGGGAATATCCCAACGCAGCTCCTAGAAGAAACGTGATTCTGACTCGCTGAATCTCAACATAGTTCCAACTCTCTTAGGTGAACGAACGCACAGCAGACCAGTTTCAAGGAAACGTTTCTCCTGAGTTTTAGACGAAGTTTCCTGCTGTTTAGTACGAATGCCGGCATTGGGCAGGAAATACCGGTTTTGGGATTCTGCACAGAAAGGGTTGGTAATCCGCTGAATCCACACGTGAGTTTAACTCTGTCAGTTGAATGCACACATTGACAACCATTCAGTTAGATAGCTCCATTTTGGTTTTAGAAGCAGATATTTCTCTGTACAGCCTATGGTCCCTTTCACTCGGGAATATCCCAATTCAGCTCCTAGAAGAAACGTGTTTCTGACTCGCTGAATCTCAACATAGATCCAACTCTCTTAGGTGAACGAACGTACAGCAGAGCAGTTTCAAGGAAACGTTTCTCCTGAGTTTTAGACGAAGTTTCCTGCTGTTTAGTACGTATGCCGGCATTGGGCTAGAAATACCGGTTTTGGGATTCTCCACAGAAAGTGTTGGCAATCTGCTGAATCCACACGTGAGTTTAACTCTGTTAGTTGAATGCACACATTGACAACCATTCAGTTAGATAGCTCCATTTTGGTTTTAGAAGCAGATATTTCTCTGTACAGCCTATGGTCCCATTCACTCGGGAATATCCCAACGCAGCTCCTAGAAGAAACGTGTTTCTGACTCGCTGAATCTCAACATAGATTCAACTCTCTTAGGTGAACGAACGCACAGCAGAGCAGTTTCAAGGAAACGTTTCTCCTGAGTTTTAGGCGAAGTTTCCTGCTGTTTAGTACATATGCCGGCATTGGGCTGGAAATACCGGTTTTGGGATTCTGCACAGAAAGGGTTGGCAAACCGCTGAATCCACACGTGAGTTTAACTCTGTCAGTTGAATGCACACATTGACAACCATTCAGTTAGATAGCTCCGTTTTGGTTTTAGAAGCAGATATTTCTCTGTACAGCCTATGGTCCCTTTCACTCGGGAATATCCCAATGCAGCTCCTAGAAGAAACGTGTTTCTGACTTGCTGAATCTCAACATAGTTTCAACTCTCTTAGGTGAACGAAGGCACAGCAGAGCAGTTTCAAGGAAACGTTTCTCCTGAGTTTTAGACGAAGTTTCCTGCTGTTTAGTACGAATCACGGCATTGGGATGGAAATACCGGTTTTGGGATTCTGCACAGAAAGGGTTGGTAATCCGCTGAATCCACACGTGAGTTTAACTCTGTCAGTTGAATGCACACATTGACAACCATTCAGTTAGATAGCTCCGTTTTGGTTTTAGAAGCAGATATTTCTCTGTACAGCCTATGGTCCCATTCACTCGGGAATATCCCATCGCAGCTCCTAGAAGAAACGTGTTTCTGACTCGCTGAATCTCAACATAGATCCAACTCTCTTAGGTGAACGAACGCACAGCAGAGCAGTTTCAAGGAAACGTTTCTCCTGAGTTTTAGACGAAGTTTCCTGCTGTTTAGTACGTATGCCGACATTGGGCTGGAAATACCGGTTTTGGGAATCTGCACAGAAAGTGTTGGCAATCCGCTGAATCCACACGTGAGTTTAACTCTGTCAGTTGAATGCACACATTGACAACCATTCAGTTAGATAGCTCCGTTTTGGTTTTAGAAGCAGATATTTCTCTGTACAGCCTATGGTCCCATTCACTCGGGAATATCCCAACGCAGCTCCTAGAACAAACGTGTTTCTGACTCGCTGAATCTCAACATAGATTCAACTCTCTTAGGTGAACGAACGCACAGCAGAGCAGTTTCAAGGAAACGTTTCTCCAGAGTTTTAGACGAAGTTTCCTGCTGTTTAGTACGTATGCCGGCATTGGGCTGGAAATACCGGTTTTGGGATTCTGCACAGAAAGTGTTGGCAATCCGCTGAATCCACACGTGAGTTTAACTCTGTCAGTTGAATGCACACATTGACAACCATTCCGTTAGATAGCTCCATTTTGGTTTTAGAAGCAGATATTTCTCTGTACAGCCTATGGTCCCTTTCACTCGGGAATATCCCAACGCAGCTCCTAGAAGAAACGTGTTTCTGACTTGCTGAATCTCAACATAGATTCAACTCTCTTAGGTGAACGAACGCACAGCAGAGCAGTTTCAAGGAAACGTTTCTCCTGAGATTTAGACGAAGTTTCCTGCTGTTTAGTACGAATGCCGGCATTGGGATGGAAATACCGGTTCTGGGATTCTGCACAGAAAGGGTTGGTAATCCGCTGAATCCACACGTGAGTTTAACTCTGTCAGTTGAATGCACACATTGACAACCATTCAGTTAGATAGCTCCGTTTTGGTTTTAGAAGCAGATATTTCTCTGTACAGCCTATGGTCCCTTTCACTCGGGAATATCCCAATGCAGCTCCTAGAAGAAACGTGTTTCTGACTCGCTGAATCTCAACATAGATTCAACTCTCTTAGGTGAACGAACGCACAGCAGAGCAGTTTCAAGGAAACGTTTCTCCAGAGTTTTAGACGAAGTTTCCTGCTGTTTAGTACGTATGCCGGCATTGGGCTGGAAATACCGGTTTTGGGATTCTGCACAGAAAGTGTTGGCAATCCGCTGAATCCACACGTGAGTTTAACTCTGTCAGTTGAATGCACACATTGACAACCATTCCGTTAGATAGCTCCATTTTGGTTTTAGAAGCAGATATTTCTCTGTACAGCCTATGGTCCCTTTCACTCGGGAATATCCCAACGCAGCTCCTAGAAGAAACGTGTTTCTGACTTGCTGAATCTCAACATAGATTCAACTCTCTTAGGTGAACGAACGCACAGCAGAGCAGTTTCAAGGAAACGTTTCTCCTGAGATTTAGACGAAGTTTCCTGCTGTTTAGTACGAATGCCGGCATTGGGATGGAAATACCGGTTCTGGGATTCTGCACAGAAAGGGTTGGTAATCCGCTGAATCCACACGTGAGTTTAACTATGTCAGTTGAATGCACACATTGACAACCATTCAGTTAGATAGCTCCGTTTTGGTTTTAGAAGCAGATATTTCTCTGTACAGCCTATGGTCCCTTTCAATCGGGAATATCCCAATGCAGCTCCTAGAAGAAACGTGTTTCTGACTCGCTGAATCTCAACATAGATCCAACTCTCTTAGGTGAACGAACGCACAGCAGAGCAGTTTCAAGGAAACGTTTCTCCTGAGTTTTAGACGAAGATTCCTGCTGTTTAGTACGTATGCCGGCATTGGGCTGTAAATACCGGTTTTGGGATTCTCCACAGAAAGTGTTGGCAATCTGCTGAATCCACACGTGAGTTTAACTCTGTCAGTTGAATGCACACATTGACAACCATTCAGTTAGATAGCTCCGTTTTGGTTTTAGAAGCAGATATTTCTCTGTACAGCCTATGGTCCCATTCACTCGGGAATATCCCAACGCAGCTCCTAGAAGAAACGTGTTTCTGACTCGCTGAATCTCAACATAGATTCAACTCTCTTAGGTGAACGAACGCACAGCAGAGCAGTTTCAAGGAAACGTTTCTCCTGAATTTTAGGCGAAGTTTCCTGCTGTTTAGTACGTATGCCGGCATTGGGCTGGAAATACCGGTTTTGGGATTCTGCACAGAAAGGGTTGGCAAACCGCTGAATCCACACGTGAGTTTAACTCTGTCAGTTGAATGCGCACATTGACAACCATTCAGTTAGATAGCTCCGTTTTGTTTTTAGAAGCAGATATTTCTCTGTACAGCCTCTGGTCCCATTCACTCGGGAATATCCCAACGCAGCTCCTAGAAGAAACGTGATTCTGACTCGCTGAATCTCAACATAGTTCCAACTCTCTTAGGTGAACGAACGCACAGCAGAGCAGTTTCAAGGAAACGTTTCTCCTGAGTTTTAGACGAAGTTTCCTGCTGTTTAGTACGAATGCCGCCATTGGGCTGGAAATACCGGTTTTGGGATTCTGCACAGAAAGGGTTGGTAATCCGCTGAATCCACACGTGAGTTTAACTCTGTCAGTTGAATGCACACATTGACAACCATTCAGTTAGATAGCTCCATTTTGGTTTTAGAAGCAGATATTTCTCTGTACAGCCTATGGTCCCTTTCACTCGGGAATATCCCAATTCAGCTCCTAGAAGAAACGTGTTTCTGACTCGCTGAATCTCAACATAGATCCAACTCTCTTAGGTGAACGAACGTACAGCAGAGCAGTTTCAAGGAAACGTTTCTCCTGAGTTTTAGACGAAGTTTCCTGCTGTTTAGTACGTATGCCGGCATTGGGCTAGAAATACCGGTTTTGGGATTCTCCACAGAAAGTGTTGGCAATCTGCTGAATCCACACGTGAGTTTAACTCTGTTAGTTTAATGCACACATTGAAAACCATTCAGTTAGATAGCTCCGTTTTGGTTTTAGAAGCAGATATTTCTCTGTACAGCCTATGGTCCCATTCACTCGGGAATATCCCATGCAGCTCCTAGAAGAAACGTGTTTCTGACTCGCTGAATCTCAACATAGATTCAACTCTCTTAGGTGAACGAACGCACAGCAGAGCAGTTTCAAGGAAACGTTTCTCCTGAGTTTTAGGCGAAGTTTCCTGCTGTTTAGTACATATGCCGGCATTGGGCTGGAAATACCGGTTTTGGGATTCTGCACAGAAAGGGTTGGCAAACCGCTGAATCCACACGTGAGTTTAACTCTGTCAGTTGAATGCACACATTGACAACCATTCAGTTAGATAGCTCCGTTTTGGTTTTAGAAGCAGATATTTCTCTGTACAGCCTATGGTCCCTTTCACTCGGGAATATCCCAATGCAGCTCCTAGAAGAAACGTGTTTCTGACTTGCTGAATCTCAACATAGTTTCAACTCTCTTAGGTGAACGAAGGCACAGCAGAGCAGTTTCAAGGAAACGTTTCTCCTGAGTTTTAGACGAAGTTTCCTGCTGTTTAGTACGAATCCCGGCATTGGGATGGAAATACCGGTTTTGGGATTCTGCACAGAAAGGGTTGGTAATCCGCTGAATCCACACGTGAGTTTAACTCTGTCAGTTGAATGCACACATTGACAACCATTCAGTTAGATAGCTCCGTTTTGGTTTTAGAAGCAGATATTTCTCTGTACAGCCTATGGTCCCATTCACTCGAGAATATCCCATCGCAGCTCCTAGAAGAAACGTGTTTCTGACTCGCTGAATCTCAACATAGATTCAACTCTCTTAGGTGAACGAACGCACAGCAGAGCAGTTTCAAGGAAACGTTTCTCCTGAGTTTTAGACGAAGTTTCCTGCTGTTTAGTACGTATGCCGGCATTGGGCTGGAAATACCGGTTTTGGGAATCTGCACAGAAAGTGTTGGCAATCCGCTGAATCCACACGTGAGTTTAACTCTGTCAGTTGAATGCACACATTGACAACCATTCAGTTAGATAGCTCCGTTTTGGTTTTAGAAGCAGATATTTCTCTGTACAGCCTATGGTCCCATTCACTCGGGAATATCCCAACGCAGCTCCTAGAACAAACGTGTTTCTGACTCGCTGAATCTCAACATAGATTCAACTCTCTTAGGTGAACGAACGCACAGCAGAGCAGTTTCAAGGAAACGTTTCTCCAGAGTTTTAGACGAAGTTTCCTGCTGTTTAGTACGTATGCCGGCATTGGGCTGGAAATACCGGTTTTGGGATTCTGCACAGAAAGTGTTGTCAATCCGCTGAATCCACACGTGAGTTTAACTCTGTCAGTTGAATGCACACATTGACAACCATTCCGTTAGATAGCTCCATTTTGGTTTTAGAAGCAGATATTTCTCTGTACAGCCTATGGTCCCTTTCACTCGGGAATATCCCAACGCAGCTCCTAGAATAAACGTGTTTCTGACTCGCTGAATCTCAACATAGATTCAACTCTCTTAGGTGAACGAACGCACAGCAGAGCAGTTTCAAGGAAACGTTTCTCCTGAGATTTAGACGAAGTTTCCTGCTGTTTAGTACGAATGCCGGCATTGGGATGGAAATACCGGTTCTGGGATTCTGCACAGAAAGGGTTGGTAATCCGCTGAATCCACACGTGAGTTTAACTCTGTCAGTTGAATGCACACATTGACAACCATTCAGTTAGATAGCTCCGTTTTGGTTTTAGAAGCAGATATTTCTCTGTACAGCCTATGGTCCCTTTCACTCGGGAATATCCCAATGCAGCTCCTAGAAGAAACGTGTTTCTGACTCGCTGAATCTCAACATAGATCCAACTCTCTTAGGTGAACGAACGCACAGCAGAGCAGTTTCAAGGAAACGTTTCTCCTGAGTTTTAGGCGAAGTTTCCTGCTGTTTATTACGTATGCCGGCATTGGGCTGGAAATACCGGTTTTGGGATTCTCCACAGAAAGGGTTGGCAAACCGCTGAATCCACACGTGAGTTTAACTCTGTCAGTTGAATGCGCACATTGACAACCATTCAGTTAGATAGCTCCGTTTTGTTTTTAGAAGCAGATATTTCTCTGTACAGCCTATGGTCCCATTCACTCGGGAATATCCCAACGCAGCTCCTAGAAGAAACGTGTTTCTGACTCGCTGAATCTCAACATAGTTCCAACTCTCTTAGGTGAACGAACGCACAGCAGAGCAGTTTCAAGGAAACGTTTATCCTGAGTTTTAGACGAAGTTTCCTGCTGTTTAGTACGAATGCCGGCATTGGGCTGGAAATACCGGTTTTGGGATTCTGCACAGAAAGGGTTGGTAATCCGCTGAATCCACACGGGAGTTTAACTCTGTCAGTTGAATGCACACATTGACAACCATTCAGTTAGATAGCTCCGTTTTGGTTTTAGAAGCAGATATTTCTCTGTACAGCCTATGGTCCCATTCACTCGGGAATATCCCAACGCAGCTCCTAGAAGAAACGTGTTTCTGACTCGCTGAATCTCAACATAGATTCAACTCTCTTAGGTGAACGAACGCACAGCAGAGCAGTTTCAAGGAAACGTTTCTCCAGAGTTTTAGACGAAGTTTCCTGCTGTTTAGTACGTATGCCGGCATTGGGCTGGAAATACCGGTTTTGGGATTCTGCACAGAAAGTGTTGGCAATCCGCTGAATCCACACGTGAGTTTAACTCTGTCAGTTGAATGCACACATTGACAACCATTCCGTTAGATAGCTCCATTTTGGTTTTAGAAGCAGATATTTCTCTGTACAGCCTATGGTCCCTTTCACTCGGGAATATCCCAACGCAGCTCCTAGAAGAAACGTGTTTCTGACTTGCTGAATCTCAACATAGATTCAACTCTCTTAGGTGAACGAACGCACAGCAGAGCAGTTTCAAGGAAACGTTTCTCCTGAGATTTAGACGAAGTTTCCTGCTGTTTAGTACGAATGCCGGCATTGGGATGGAAATACCGGTTCTGGGATTCTGCACAGAAAGGGTTGGTAATCCGCTGAATCCACACGTGAGTTTAACTCTGTCAGTTGAATGCACACATTGACAACCATTCAGTTAGATAGCTCCGTTTTGGTTTTAGAAGCAGATATTTCTCTGTACAGCCTATGGTCCCTTTCACTCGGGAATATCCCAATGCAGCTCCTAGAAGAAACGTGTTTCTGACTCGCTGAATCTCAACATAGATCCAACTCTCTTAGGTGAACGAACGCACAGCAGAGCAGCTTCAAGGAAACGTTTCTCCTGAGTTTTAGACGAAGTTTCCTGCTGTTTAGTACGTATGCCGGCATTGGGCTAGAAATACCGGTTTTGGGATTCTCCACAGAAAGTGTTGGCAATCTGCTGAATCCACACGTGAGTTTAACTCTGTTAGTTGAATGCACACATTGACAACCATTCAGTTAGATAGCTCCATTTTGGTTTTAGAAGCAGATATTTCTCTGTACAGCCTATGGTCCCATTCACTCGGGAATATCCCAACGCAGCTCCTAGAAGAAACGTGTTTCTGACTCGCTGAATCTCAACATAGATTCAACTCTCTTAGGTGAACGAACGCACAGCAGAGCAGTTTCAAGGAAACGTTTCTCCTGAGTTTTAGGCGAAGTTTCCTGCTGTTTAGTACATATGCCGGCATTGGGCTGGAAATACCGGTTTTGGGATTCTGCACAGAAAGGGTTGGCAAACCGCTGAATCCACACGTGAGTTTAACTCTGTCAGTTGAATGCACACATTGACAACCATTCAGTTAGATAGCTCCGTTTTGGTTTTAGAAGCAGATATTTCTCTGTACAGCCTATGGTCCCTTTCACTCGGGAATATCCCAATGCAGCTCCTAGAAGAAACGTGTTTCTGACTTGCTGAATCTCAACATAGTTTCAACTCTCTTAGGTGAACGAAGGCACAGCAGAGCAGTTTCAAGGAAACGTTTCTCCTGAGTTTTAGACGAAGTTTCCTGCTGTTTAGTACGAATCCCGGCATTGGGATGGAAATACCGGTTTTGGGATTCTGCACAGAAAGGGTTGGTAATCCGCTGAATCCACACGTGAGTTTAACTCTGTCAGTTGAATGCACACATTGACAACCATTCAGTTAGATAGCTCCGTTTTGGTTTTAGAAGCAGATATTTCTCTGTACAGCCTATGGTCCCATTCACTCGGGAATATCCCATCGCAGCTCCTAGAAGAAACGTGTTTCTGACTCGCTGAATCTCAACATAGATCCAACTCTCTTAGGTGAATGAACGCACAGCAGAACAGTTTCAAGGAAACGTTTCTCCTGAGTTTTAGACGAAGTTTCCTGCTGTTTAGTACGTATGCCGGCATTGGGCTGGAAATACCGGTTTTGGGAATCTGCACAGAAAGTGTTGGCAATCCGCTGAATCCACACGTGAGTTTAACTCTGTCAGTTGAATGCACACATTGACAACCATTCAGTTAGATAGCTCCGTTTTGGTTTTAGAAGCAGATATTTCTCTGTACAGCCTATGGTCCCATTCACTCGGGAATATCCCAACGCAGCTCCTAGAAGAAACGTGTTTCTGACTCGCTGAATCTCAACATAGATTCAACTCTCTTAGGTGAACGAACGCACAGCAGAGCAGTTTCAAGGAAACGTTTCTCCTGAGTTTTAGACGAAGTTTCCTGCTGTTTAGTACGTATGCCGGCATTGGGCTGGAAATACCGGTTTTGGGATTCTGCACAGAAAGTGTTGGCAATCCGCTGAATCCACACGTGAGTTTAACTCTGTCAGTTGAATGCACACATTGACAACCATTCCGTTAGATAGCTCCATTTTGGTTTTAGAAGCAGATATTTCTCTGTACAGCCTATGGTCCCTTTCACTCGGGAATATCCCAACGCAGCTCCTAGAAGAAACGTGTTTCTGACTTGCTGAATCTCAACATAGATTCAACTCTCTTAGGTGAACGAACGCACAGCAGAGCAGTTTCAAGGAAACGTTTCTCCTGAGATTTAGACGAAGTTTCCTGCTGTTTAGTACGAATGCCGGCATTGGGATGGAAATACCGGTTCTGGGATTCTGCACAGAAAGGGTTGGTAATCCGCTGAATCCACACGTGAGTTTAACTCTGTCAGTTGAATGCACACATTGACAACCATTCAGTTAGATAGCTCCGTTTTGGTTTTAGAAGCAGATATTTCTCTGTACAGCCTATGGTCCCTTTCACTCGGGAATATCCCAATGCAGCTCCTAGAAGAAACGTGTTTCTGACT
The DNA here is from genome assembly GCF_030222135.1 of Aotus nancymaae. Taxonomy (NCBI): domain Eukaryota; kingdom Metazoa; phylum Chordata; class Mammalia; order Primates; family Aotidae; genus Aotus; species Aotus nancymaae. The sequence continues at coordinate 5,089,332 of NW_026988495.1, read as the reverse complement.
CGCTGAATCTCAACATAGATTCAACTCTCTTAGGTGAACGAACGCACAGCAGAGGAGTTTCAAGGAAACGTTTCTCCTGAGTTTTAGACGAAGTTTCCTGCTGTTTAGTACGTATGCCGGCATTGGGCTGGAAATACCGGTTTTGGGATTCTGCACAGAAAGTGTTGGCAATCCGCTGAATCCACACGTGAGTTTAACTCTGTCAGTTGAATGCACACATTGACAACCATTCCGTTAGATAGCTCCATTTTGGTTTTAGAAGCAGATATTTCTCTGTACAGCCTATGGTCCCTTTCACTCGGGAATATCCCAACGCAGCTCCTAGAAGAAACGTGTTTCTGACTTGCTGAATCTCAACATAGATTCAACTCTCTTAGGTGAATGAACGCACAGCAGAGCAGTTTCAAGGAAACGTTTCTCCTGAGATTTAGACGAAGTTTCCTGCTGTTTAGTACGAATGCCGGCATTGGGATGGAAATACCGGTTCTGGGATTCTGCACAGAAAGGGTTGGTAATCCGCTGAATCCACACGTGAGTTTAACTCTGTCAGTTGAATGCACACATTGACAACCATTCAGTTAGATAGCTCCGTTTTGGTTTTAGAAGCAGATATTTCTCTGTACAGCCTATGGTCCCATTCACTCGGGAATATCCCAACGCAGCTCCTAGAAGAAACGTGTTTCTGACTCTCTGAATCTCAACATAGCTTCAACTCTCTTAGGTGAACGAACGCACAGCAGAGCAGTTTCAAGGAAACGTTTCTCCTGAGTTTTAGACGAAGATTCCTGCTGTTTAGTACGTATGCCGGCATTGGGCTGGAAATACCGGTTTTGGGATTCTCCACAGAAAGTGATGGCAATCCGCTGAATCCACACGTGAGTTTAACTCTGTCAGTTGAATGCACACATTGACAACCATTCAGTTAGATAGCTCCGTTTTGGTTTTAGAAGCAGATATTTCTCTGTACAGCCTATGGTCCCATTCACTCGGGAATATCCCAACGCAGCTCCTAGAAGAAACGTGTTTCTGACTCGCTGAATCTCAACATAGATTCAACTCTCTTAGGTGAACGAACGCACAGCAGAGCAGTTTCAAGGAAACGTTTCTCCTGAATTTTAGGCGAAGTTTCCTGCTGTTTAGTACGTATGCCGGCATTTGGCTGGAAATACCGGTTTTGGGATTCTGCACAGAAAGGGTTGGCAAACCGCTGAATCCACACGTGAGTTTAACTCTGTCAGTTGAATGCGCACATTGACAACCATTCAGTTAGATAGCTCCGTTTTGTTTTTAGAAGCAGATATTTCTCTGTACAGCCTCTGGTCCCATTCACTCGGGAATATCCCAACGCAGCTCCTAGAAGAAACGTGATTCTGACTCGCTGAATCTCAACATAGTTCCAACTCTCTTAGGTGAACGAACGCACAGCAGAGCAGTTTCAAGGAAACGTTTCTCCTGAGTTTTAGACGAAGTTTCCTGCTGTTTAGTACGAATGCCGGCATTGGGCTGGAAATACCGGTTTTGGGATTCTGCACAGAAAGGGTTGGTAATCCGCTGAATCCACACGTGAGTTTAACTCTGTCAGTTGAATGCACACATTGACAACCATTCAGTTAGATAGCTCCATTTTGGTTTTAGAAGCAGATATTTCTCTGTACAGCCTATGGTCCCTTTCACTCGGGAATATCCCAATTCAGCTCCTAGAAGAAACGTGTTTCTGACTCGCTGAATCTCAACATAGATCCAACTCTCTTAGGTGAACGAACGTACAGCAGAGCAGTTTCAAGGAAACGTTTCTCCTGAGTTTTAGACGAAGTTTCCTGCTGTTTAGTACGTATGCCGGCATTGGGCTAGAAATACCGGTTTTGGGATTCTCCACAGAAAGTGTTGGCAATCTGCTGAATCCACACGTGAGTTTAACTCTGTTAGTTGAATGCACACATTGACAACCATTCAGTTAGATAGCTCCGTTTTGGTTTTAGAAGCAGATATTTCTCTGTACAGCCTATGGTCCCATTCACTCGGGAATATCCCAACGCAGCTCCTAGAAGAAACGTGTTTCTGACTCGCTGAATCTCAACATAGATTCAACTCTCTTAGGTGAACGAACGCACAGCAGAGCAGTTTCAAGGAAACGTTTCTCCTGAGTTTTAGGCGAAGTTTCCTGCTGTTTAGTACATATGCCGGCATTGGGCTGGAAATACCGGTTTTGGGATTCTGCACAGAAAGGGTTGGCAAACCGCTGATTCCACACGTGAGTTTAACTCTGTCAGTTGAATGCACACATTGACAACCATTCAGTTAGATAGCTCCGTTTTGGTTTTAGAAGCAGATATTTCTCTGTACAGCCTATGGTCCCTTTCACTCGGGAATATCCCAATGCAGCTCCTAGAAGAAACGTGTTTCTGACTTGCTGAATCTCAACATAGTTTCAACTCTCTTAGGTGAACGAAGGCACAGCAGAGCAGTTTCAAGGAAACGTTTCTCCTGAGTTTTAGACGAAGTTTCCTGCTGTTTAGTACGAATCCCGGCATTGGGATGGAAATACCGGTTTTGGGATTCTGCACAGAAAGGGTTGGTAATCCGCTGAATCCACACGTGAGTTTAACTCTGTCAGTTGAATGCACACATTGACAACCATTCAGTTAGATAGCTCCGTTTTGGTTTTAGAAGCAGATATTTCTCTGTACAGCCTATGGTCCCATTCACTCGGGAATATCCCATCGCAGCTCGTAGAAGAAACGTGTTTCTGACTCGCTGAATCTCAACATAGATCCAACTCTCTTAGGTGAACGAACGCACAGCAGAGCAGTTTCAAGGAAACGTTTCTCCTGAGTTTTAGACGAAGTTTCCTGCTGTTTAGTACGTATGCCGGCATTGGGCTGGAAATACCGGTTTTGGGAATCTGCACAGAAAGTGTTGGCAATCCGCTGAATCCACACGTGAGTTTAACTCTGTCAGTTGAATGCACACATTGACAACCATTCAGTTAGATAGCTCCGTTTTGGTTTTAGAAGCAGATATTTCTCTGTACAGCCTATGGTCCCATTCACTCGGGAATATCCCAACGCAGCTCCTAGAACAAACGTGTTTCTGACTCGCTGAATCTCAACATAGATTCAACTCTCTTAGGTGAACGAACGCACAGCAGAGCAGTTTCAAGGAAACGTTTCTCCAGAGTTTTAGACGAAGTTTCCTGCTGTTTAGTACGTATGCCGGCATTGGGCTGGAAATACCGGTTTTGGGATTCTGCACAGAAAGTGTTGGCAATCCGCTGAATCCACACGTGAGTTTAACTCTGTCAGTTGAATGCACACATTGACAACCATTCCGTTAGATAGCTCCATTTTGGTTTTAGAAGCAGATATTTCTCTGTACAGCCTATGGTCCCTTTCATTCGGGAATATCCCAACGCAGCTCCTAGAAGAAACGTGTTTCTGACTTGCTGAATCTCAACATAGATTCAACTCTCTTAGGTGAACGAACGCACAGCAGAGCAGTTTCAAGGAAACGTTTCTCCTGAGATTTAGACGAAGTTTCCTGCTGTTTAGTACGAATGCCGGCATTGGGATGGAAATACCGGTTCTGGGATTCTGCACAGAAAGGGTTGGTAATCCGCTGAATCCACACGTGAGTTTAACTCTGTCAGTTGAATGCACACATTGACAACCATTCAGTTAGATAGCTCCGTTTTGGTTTTAGAAGCAGATATTTCTCTGTACAGCCTATGGTCCCTTTCACTCGGGAATATCCCAATGCAGCTCCTAGAAGAAACGTGTTTCTGACTCGCTGAATCTCAACATAGATCCAACTCTCTTAGGTGAACGAACGCACAGCAGAGCAGTTTCAAGGAAACGTTTCTCCTGAGTTTTAGACGAAGATTCCTGCTGTTTAGTACGTATGCCGGCATTGGGCTGGAAATACCGGTTTTGGGATTCTTCACAGAAAGTGATGGCAATCCGCTGAATCCACACGTGAGTTTAACTCTGTCAGTTGAATGCACACATTGACAACCATTCAGTTAGATAGCTCCGTTTTGGTTTTAGAAGCAGATATTTCTCTGTACAGCCTATGGTCCCATTCACTCGGGAATATCCCAACGCAGCTCCTAGAAGAAACGTGTTTCTGACTCGCTGAATCTCAACATAGATTCAACTCTCTTAGGTGAACGAACGCACAGCAGAGCAGTTTCAAGGAAACGTTTCTCCTGAATTTTAGGCGAAGTTTCCTGCTGTTTAGTACGTATGCCGGCATTTGGCTGGAAATACCGGTTTTGGGATTCTGCACAGAAAGGGTTGGCAAACCGCTGAATCCACACGTGAGTTTAACTCTGTCAGTTGAATGCGCACATTGACAACCATTCAGTTAGATAGCTCCGTTTTGTTTCTAGAAGCAGATATTTCTCTGTACAGCCTATGGTCCCATTCACTCGGGAATATCCCAACGCAGCTCCTAGAAGAAACGTGTTTCTGACTCGCTGAATCTCAACATAGTTTCAACTCTCTTAGGTGAACGAACGCACAGCAGAGCAGTTTCAAGGAAACGTTTATCCTGAGTTTTAGACGAAGTTTCCTGCTGTTTAGTACGAATGCCGGCATTGGGCTGGAAATACCGGTTTTGGGATTCTGCACAGAAAGGGTTGGTAATCCGCTGAATCCACACGTGAGTTTAACTCTGTCAGGTGAATGCACACATTGAAAATCATTCAGTTAGATAGCTCCGTTTTGGTTTTAGAAGCAGATATTTCTCTGTACAGCCTACGGTCCCTTTCACTCGGGAGTATCCCAATGCAGCTCCTAGAAGAAACGTGTTTCTGACTCGCTGAATCTCAACATAGATCCAACTCTCTTAGGTGAACGAACGTACAGCAGAGCAGTTTCAAGGAAACGTTTCTCCTGAGTTTTAGACGAAGTTTCCTGCTGTTTAGTACGTATGCCGGCATTGGGCTAGCAATACCGGTTTTGGGATTCTCCACAGAAAGTGTTGGCAATCTGCTGAATCCACACGTGAGTTTAACTCTGTTAGTTGAATGCACACATTGACAACCATTCAGTTAGATAGCTCCGTTTTGGTTTTAGAAGCCGATATTTCTCTGTACAGCCTATGGTCCCATTCACTCGGGAATATCCCAACGCAGCTCCTAGAAGAAACGTGTTTCTGACTCGCTGAATCTCAACATAGATTCAACTCTGTTAGGTGAACGAACGCACAGCAGAGCAGTTTCAAGGAAACGTTTCTCCTTAGTTTTAGGCGAAGTTTCCTGCTGTTTAGTACATATGCCGGCATTGGGCTGGAAATACCGGTTTTGGGATTCTGCACAGAAAGGGTTGGCAAACCGCTGAATCCACACGTGAGTTTAACTCTGTCAGTTGAATGCACACATTGACACCCATTCAGTTAGATAGCTCCGTTTTGGTTTTAGAAGCAGATATTTCTCTGTACAGCCTATGGTCCCTTTCACTCGGGAATATCCCAATGCAGCTCCTAGAAGAAACGTGTTTCTGACTCGCTGAATCTCAACATAGATCCAACTCTCTTAGGTGAACGAACGCACATCAGAGCAGTTTCAAGGAAACGTTTCTCCTGAATTTTAGGCGAAGTTTCCTGCTGTTTAGTACGTATGCCGGCATTTGGCTGGAAATACCGGTTTTGGGATTCTGCACAGAAAGGGTTGGCAAACCGATGAATCCACACGTGAGTTTAACTCTGTCAGTTGAATGCGCACATTGACTACCATTCAGTTAGATAGCTCCGTTTTGTTTTTAGAAGCAGATATTTCTCTGTACAGCCTATGGTCCCATTCACTCGGGAATATCCCAACGCAGCTCCTAGAAGAAACGTGTTTCTGACTCGCTGAATCTCAACATAGATTCAACTCTCTTAGGTGAACGAACGCACAGCAGAGCAGTTTCAAGGAAACGTTTCTCCTGAATTTTAGGCGAAGTTTCCTGCTGTTTAGTACGTATGCCGGCATTTGGCTGGAAATACCGGTTTTGGGATTCTGCACAGAAAGGGTTGGCAAACCGCTGAATCCACACGTGAGTTTAACTCTGTCAGTTGAATGGGCACATTGACAACCGTTCAGTTAGATAGCTCCGTTTTGTTTTTAGAAGCAGATATTTCTCTGTACAGCCTATGGTCCCATTCACTCGGGAATATCCCAACGCAGCTCCTAGAAGAAACGTGTTTCTGACTCGCTGAATCTCAACATAGTTCCAACTCTCTTAGGTGAACGAACGCACAGCAGAGCAGTTTCAAGGAAACGTTTCTCCTGAGTTTTAGACGAAGTTTCCTGCTGTTTAGTACGAATGCCGGCATTGGGCTGGAAATACCGGTTTTGGGATTCTGCACAGAAAGGGTTGGTAATCCGCTGAATCCACACGTGAGTTTAACTCTGTCATTTGAATGCACACATTGACAACCATTCAGTTAGATAGCTCCGTTTTGGTTTTAGAAGCAGATATTTCTCTGTACAGCCTATGGTCCCTTTCACTCGGGAATATCCCAATGCAGCTCCTAGAAGAAACGTGTTTCTGACTCGCTGAATCTCAACATAGATCCAACTCTCTTAGGTGAACGAACGTACAGCAGAGCAGTTTCAAGGAAACGTTTCTCCTGAGTTTTAGACGAAGTTTCCTGCTGTTTAGTACGTATGCCGGCATTGGGCTAGAAATACCGGTTTTGGGATTCTCCACAGAAAGTGTTGGCAATCTGCTGAATCCACACGTGAGTTTAACTCTGTTAGTTGAATGCACACATTGACAACCATTCAGTTAGATAGCTCCGTTTTGGTTTTAGAAGCAGATATTTCTCTGTACAGCCTATGGTCCCATTCACTCGGGAATATCCCAACGCAGCTCCTAGAAGAAACGTGTTTCTGACTCGCTGAATCTCAACATAGATTCAACTCTCTTAGGTGAACGAACGCACAGCAGAGCAGTTTCAAGGAAACGTTTCTCCTGAGTTTTAGGCGAAGTTTCCTGCTGTTTAGTACATATGCCGGCATTGGGCTGGAAATACCGGTTTTGGGATTCTGCACAGAAAGGGTTGGCAAACCGCCGAATCCACACGTGAGTTTAACTCTGTCAGTTGAATGCACACATTGACAACCATTCAGTTAGATAGCTCCGTTTTGGATTTAGAAGCAGATATTTCTCTGTACAGCCTATGGTTCCTTTCACTCGGGAATATCCCAATGCAGCTCCTAGAAGAAACGTGTTTCTGACTCGCTGAATCTCAACATAGATCCAAATCTCTAAGGTGAACGAACACACAGCAGAGCAGTTTCAAGGAAACGTTTCTCCTGAGTTTTAAACGAAGTTTCCTGCTGTTTAGTACGTATGCCGCCATTGGGCTAGAAATACCGGTTTTGGGATTCTCCACAGAAAGTGTTGGCAATCTGCTGAATCCACACGTGAGTTTAACTCTGTCAGTTGAATGCACACATTGACAACCATTCAGTTAGATAGCTCCGTTTTAGTTTTAGAAGCAGATATTTCTCTGTACAGCCTATGGTCCCATTCACTCGGGAATATCCCAACGCAGCTCCTAGAAGAAACGTGTTTCTGACTCGCTGAACCTCAACATAGATTCAACTCTCTTAGGTGAACGAACGCACAGCAGAGCAGTTTCAAGGAAACGTTTCTCCTGAGTTTTATACGAAGTTTCCTGCTGTTTAGTACGTATGCCGGCATTGGGCTGGAAATACCGGTTTTGGGATTCTGCACAGAAAATGTTGGCAATCCGCCGAATCCACACGTGAGTTTAACTCTGTCAGTTGAATGCACACATTGAAAACCATTCAGTTAGATAGCTCCGTTTTGGTTTTAGAAGCAGATATTTCTCTGTACAGCCTATGGTCCCATTCACTCATGAATATCCCATCGCAGCTCCTAGAAGAAACGTGTTTCTGACTCGCTGAATCTCAACATAGATTCAACTCTCTTAGGTGAACGAACGCACAGCAGAGCAGTTTCAAGGAAACGTTTCTCCTGAGTTTTAGACGAAGTTTCCTGCTGTTTACTACGAATGCCGGCATTGGGATCGAAATACCGGTTTTGGGATTCTGCACAGAAAGTGTTGGCAATCCGACGAATCCACACCTGAGTTGAACTCTGTCAGTTGAATGCACACATTGACAACCATTCAGTTAGATAGCTCCGTTTTGGTTTTAGAAGCAGATATGTCTCTGTACAGCCTATGGTCCCATTCACTCGGGAATATCCCAATGCAGCTCCTAGAAGAAACGTGTTTCTGACTCGCTGAATCTCAACATAGATCCAACTCTCTTAGGTGAACGAACGCACAGCAGAGCAGTTTCAAGGAAACGTTTCTCCTGAGTTTTAGACGAAGTTTCCTGCTGTTTAGTACGTATGCCGGCATTGGGCTGGAAATACCGGTTTTGGGAATCTGCACAGAATGTGTTGGCAATCCGCTGAATCCACACGTGAGTTTAACTCTGTCAGTTGAATGCACACATTGACAACCATTCAGTTAGATAGCTCCATTTTGGTTTTAGAAGCAGATATTTCTCTGTACAGCCTATGGTCCCATTCACTCGGGAATATCCAAACGCAGCTCCTAGAATAAACGTGTTTCTGACTCGCTGAATCTCAACATAGATTCAACTCTATTAGGTGAACGAATGCACAGCAGAGCAGTTTCAAGGAAACGTTTCTCCTGAGTTTTAGACGAAGTTTCCTGCTCTTTAGTACGTATGCCGGCATTGGGCTGGAAATACCGGTTTTGGGATTCTGCACAGAAAGTGTTGGCAATCCGCTGAATCCACACGTGAGTTCAACTCTGTCAGTTGAATGCACACATTGACAACCATTCCGTTAGATAGCTCCATTTTGGTTTTAGAAGCAGATATTTCTCTGTACAGCCTATGGTCCCTTTCACTCGGTAATATCCCAACGCAGCTCCTAGAAGAAACGTGTTTCTGACTTGCTGAATCTCAACATAGATTCAACTCTCTTAGGTGAACGAACGCACAGCAGAGCAGTTTCATGGAAACGTTTCTCCTGAGTTTTAGACGAAGTTTCCTGCTGTGTAGTACGAATGCCGGCATTGGGATGGAAATACCGGTTCTGGAATTCTGCACAGAAAGGGTTGGTAATCCGCTGAATCCACACGTGAGTTTAACTCTGTCAGTTGAATGCACACATTGACAACCATTCAGTTAGATAGCTCCGTTTTGGTTTTAGAAGCAGATATTTCTCTGTACAGCCTATGGTCCCTTTCACTCGGGAATATCCCAATGCAGCTCCTAGAAGAAACGTGTTTCTGACTCGCTGAATCTCAACATAGATCCAACTCTCTTAAGTGAACGAACGCACAGCAGAGCAGTTTCAAGGAAACGTTTCTACTGAGTTTTAGACGAAGATTCCTGCTGTTTAGTACGTATGCCGGCATTGGGCTGGAAATACCGGTTTTGGGATTCTGCACAGAAAGGGTTGGCAAACCGCTGAATCCACACGTGAGTTTAACTCTGTCAGTTGAATGCACACATTGACAACCATTCAGTTAGATAGCTCCGTTTTGGTTTTAGAAGCAGATATTTCTCTGTACAGCCTATGGTCCCTTTCACTCGGGAATATCCCAATGCAGCTCCTAGAAGAAACGTGTTTCTGACTTGCTGAATCTCAACATAGATTCAACTCTCTTAGGTGAACGAACGCACAGCAGAGCAGTTTCAAGGAAACGTTTCTCCTGAGTTTTAGACGAAGTTTCCTGCTGTTTAGTACGAATGCCGGCATTGGGATGGAAATACCGGTTCTGGGATTCTGCACAGAAAGGGTTGGTAATCCGCTGAATCCACACGTGAGTTTAACTCTGTCAGTTGAATGCACACATTGACAACCATTCAGTTAGATAGCTCCGTTTTGGTTTTAGAAGCAGATATTTCTCTGTACAGCCTATGGTCCCTTTCACTCGGGAATATCCCAATGCAGCTCCTAGAAGAAACGTGTTTCTGACTCGCTGAATCTCAACATAAATCCAACTCTCTTAGGTGAACGAACGCACAGCAGAGCAGTTTCAAGGAAACGTTTCTCCTGAGTTTTAGGCGAAGTTTCCTGCTGTTTAGTACGTATGCCGGCATTGGGCTGGAAATACCGGTTTTGGGATTCTGCACAGAAAGGGTTGGCAAACCGGTGAATCCACACGTGAGTTTAACTCTGTCAGTTGAATGCGCACATTGACAAACATTCAGTTAGATAGCTCCGTTTTGGTTTTAGAAGCAGATATTTCTCTGTACAGCCTATGGTCCCATTCACTCGGGAATATCCCAACGCAGCTCCTAGAAGAAACTTGTTTCTGACTCGCTGAATCTCAACATAGATCCAACTCTCTTAGGTGAACGAACGCACAGCAGAGCAGTTTCAAGGAAACGTTTCTCCTGAGTTTTAGACGAAGTTTCCTGCTGTTTAGTACATATGCCGGCATTGGGCTGGAAATACCGGTTTTGGGATTCTGCACAGAAAGGGTTGGCAAACCGCTGAATCCACACGTGAGTTTAACTCTGTCAGTTGAATGCACACATTGACAACCATTCAGTTAGATAGCACCGTTTTGGTTTTAGAAGCAGATATTTCTCTGTACAGCGTATGGTCCCATTCACTCGGGAATATCCCAACGCAGCTCCTAGAAGAAACGTGTTTCTGACTCGCTGAATCTCAACATAGATTCAACTCTCTTAGGTGAACGAACGCAGAGCAGAGCAGTTTCAAGGAAACGTTTCTCCTGAATTTTAGGCGAAGTTTCCTGCTGTTTCGTACGTATGCCGGCATTTGGCTGGAAATACCGGTTTTGGGATTCTGCACAGAAAGGGTTGGCAAACCGATGAATCCACACGTGAGTTTAACTCTGTCAGTTGAATGCGCACATTGACAACCATTCAGTTAGATAGCTCCGTTTTGTTTTTAGAAGCAGATATTTCTCTGTACAGCCTATGGTCCCATTCACTCGGGAATATCCCAACGCAGCTCCTAGAAGAAACGTGTTTCTGACTCGCTGAATCTCAACATAGATTCAACTCTCTTAGGTGAACGAACGCACAGCAGAGCAGTTTCAAGGAAACGTTTCTCCTGAATTTTAGGCGAAGTTTCCTGCAGTTTAGTACGTATGCCGGCATTTGGCTGGAAATACCGGTTTTGGGATTCTGCACAGAAAGTGTTGGCAATCCGCCGAATCCACACGTGAGTTTAACTCTGTCAGTTGAATGCACACATTGACAACCATTCAGTTAGATAGCTCCGTTTTGGTTTTAGAAGCAGATATTTCTCTGTACAGCCTATGGTCCCATTCACTCGGGAATATCCCATCGCAGCTCCTAGAAGAAACGTGCTTCTGACTCGCTGAATCTCAACATAGATTCAACTCTCTTAGTTGAACGAACGCACAGCAGAGCAGTTTCAAGGAAACGTTTCTCCTGAGTTTTAGACGAAGTTTCCTGCTGTTTAGTACGAATGCCGGCATTGGGATGGAAATACCGGTTTTGGGATTCTGCACAGAAAGGGTTGGCAATCTGCTGAATCCACACGTGAGTTTAACTCTGTCAGTTGAATGCACACATTGACAACCATTCAGTTAGATAGCTCCGTTTTGGTTTTAGAAGCAGATATTTCTCTGTACAGCCTATGGTCCCATTCACTCGGGAATATACCAACGCAGCTCCTAGAAGAAACGTGTTTCTGACTCGCTGAATCTCAAGATAGATCCAACTCTCTTAGGTGAACGAACGCACAGCAGAGCAGTTTCAAGGAAACGTTTCTCCTGAGTTTTAGACGAAGTTTCCTGCTGTTTAGTACGAATGGCGGCATTGGGCTGGAAATACCGGTTTTGGGATTCTGCACAGAAAGGCTTGGTAATCCACTGAATCCACACGTGAGTTTAACTCTGTCAGTTGAATGCACACATTGACAACCATTCAGTTAGATAGCTCCGTTTTGGTTTTAGAAGCAGATATTTCTCTGTACAGCCTATGGTTCCTTTCACTCGGGAATATCCCAATGGAGCTCCTAGAAGAAACGTGTTTCTGACTCGCTGAATCTCAACATAGATCCAACTCTCTAAGGTGAACGAACACACAGCAGAGCAGTTTCAAGGAAACGTTTCTCCTGAGTTTTAAACGAAGTTTCCTGCTGTTTAGTACGTATGCCGCCATTGGGTTAGAAATACCGGTTTTGGGATTCTCCACAGAAAGTGTTGGCAATCTGCTGAATCCACACGTGAGTTTAACTCTGTCAGTTGAATGCACACATTGACAACCATTCAGTTAGATAGCTCCGTTTTGGTTTTAGAAGCAGATATTTCTCTGTACAGCCTATGGTCCCATTCACTCATGAATATCCCATCGCAGCTCCTAGAAGAAACGTGTTTCTGACTCTCTGATTCTCAACATAGATTCAACTCTCTTAGGTGAACGAACGCACAGCAGAGCAGTTTCAAGGAAACGTTTCTCCTGAGTTTTAGACGAAGTTTCCTGCTGTTTAGTACAAATGCCGGCATTGGGATGGAAATACCGGTTTTGGGATTCTGCACAGAAAGGGTTGGCAATCTGCTGAATCCACACGTGAGTTTAACTCTGTCCGTTGAATGCACACATTGACAACCATTCAGTTAGATAGCTCCGTTTTGGTTTTAGAAGCAGATATTTCTCTGTACAGCCTATGGTCCCATTCACTCGGGAATATACCAATGCAGCTCCTAGAAGAAACGTGTTTCTGACTCGCTGAATCTCAACATAGATCCAACTCTCTTAGGTGAACGAATGCACAGCAGAGCAGTTTCAAGGAAACGTTTCTCCTGAGTTTTAGACGAACTTTCCTGCTGTTTAGTACGTATGCCGGCATTGGGCTGGAAATACCGGTTTTGGGATTCTGCACAGAAAGTGTTGGCAATCCGCTGAATCCACACGTGAGTTTAGCTCTGTCAGTTGAATGCGCACATTGACAACCATTCAGTTAGATAGCTCCGTTTTGTTTTTAGAAGCAGATATTTCTCTGTACAGCCTATGGTCCTATTCACTCGGGAATATCCCAACGCAGCTCCTAGAAGAAACGTGTTTCTGACTCGCTGAATCTCAACATAGATCCAACTCTCTTAGGTGAACGAACGCACAGCAGAGCAGTTTCAAGGAAACGTTTCTCCTGAGTTTTAGACGAAGTTTACTGCTGTTTAGTACGTATGCCGCCATTGGGCTGGAAATACCGGTTTTGGGATTCTGCACAGAAAGGGTTTGCAAACCGCAGAATACACACGTGAGTTTAACTATGTCAGTTGAATGCGCACATTGACAACCATTCAGTTAGATAGCTCCGTTTTGGTTTTAGAAGCAGATATTTCTCTGTACAGCCTATGGTCCCATTCACTCGGGAATATCCCAACGCAGCTCCTAGAACAAACGTGTTTCTGACTCGCTGAATCTCAACATAGATTAACTCTCTTAGGTGAACGAACGCACAGCAGAGCAGTTTCAAGGAAACGTTTCTCCTGAGTTTTAGACGAAGTTTCCTGCTGTTTAGTACGTATGCCGGCATTGGGCTGGAAATACCGGTTTTGGGATTCTGCACAGAAAGGGTTGGCAATCGGCTGAATCCACACGTGAGTTTAACTCTCTCAGTTGAGTGCACACATTGACAACCATTCAGTTAGATAGCTCCGTTTTGGTTTTAGAAGCAGATATTTCTCTGTACAGCCTATGGTCCCTTTCACTCGGGAATATCCCAACGCAGCTCCTAGAAGAAACGTGTTTCTGACTCGCTGAATCTCAGCATAGATTCAACTCTGTTAGGTGAACGAACGCACAGCAGAGCAGTTTCAAGGAAACGTTTCTCCTGAGTTTTAGACGAAGTTTCCTGCTCTTTAGTACGTATGCCGGCATTGGGCTGGAAATACCGGATTTGGGATTCTGCACAGAAAGTGGTGGCAATCCGCTGAATCCACACTTGAGTTTAACTCTGTCAGTTGAATGCACACATTGACAACCATTCCGTTAGATAGCTCCGTTTTGGTTTTAGAAGCAGATATTTCTCTGTACAGCCTATGGTCCCTTTCACTCGGGAATATCCCAACGCGGCTCCTAGAAGAAACGTGTTTCTGACTCGCTGAATCTCAACATAGATTCAACTCTCTTAGGTGAACGAACGCACAGCAGAGCAGTTTCAAGGAAACGTTTCTCGTGAGTTTTAGACGAAGTTTCCTGCTGTTTAGTACGAATCCCGGCATTGGGATGGAAATACCGGTTTTGGGATTCTGCACAGAAAGGGTTGGTAATCCGCTGAATCCACACGTGAGTTTAACTCTGTCAGTTGAATGCACACATTGACAACCATTCAGTTAGATAGCTCCGTTTTGGTTTTAGAAGCAGATATTTCTCTGTACAGCCTATGGTCCCTTTCACTCGGGAATATCCCAATGCAGCTCCTAGAAGAAACGTGTTTCTGACTCGCTGAATCTCAACATAGATCCAACTCTCTTAGGTGAACGAAGGCATAGCAGAGCAGTTTCAAGGAAACGTTTCTCCTGAGTTTTAGACGAAGTTTCTTGCTGTTTAGTACGTATGCCGGCATTGGGCTGGAAATACCGGTTTTGGGATTCTGCACAGAAAGTTTTGGCAATCCGCCGAATCCACACGTGAGTTTAACTCTGTCAGCTGAATGCACACATTGACAACCATTCAGTTAGATAGCTCCGTTTTGGTTTTAGAAGCAGATATTTCTCTGTACAGCCTATGGTCCCATTCACTCGGGAATATCCCATCGCAGCTCCTAGAAGAAACGTGTTTCTGACTCGCTGAATCTCAACATAGATTCAACTCTCTTAGGTGAACGAACGCACAGCAGAGCAGTTTCAAGGAAACGTTTCTCCTGAGTTTTAGACGAAGTTTCTTGCTGTTTACTACGAATGCCGGCATTAGGATCGAAATACCGGTTTTGGGATTCTGCACAGAAAGTGTTGGCAATCCGCCGAATCCACACCTGAGTTTAACTCTGTCAGTTGAATGCACACATTGACAACCATTCAGTTAGATAGCTCCGTTTTGGTTTTAGAAGCAGATATGTCTCTGTACAGCCTATGGTCCCATTCACTCGGGAATATCCCAATGCAGCTCCTAGAAGAAACGTGTTTCTGACTCGCTGAATCTCAACATAGATCCAACTCTCTTAGGTGAACGAACGCACAGCAGAGCAGTTTCAAGGAAACGTTTCTCCTGAGTTTTAGACGAAATTTCCTGCTGTTTAGTATGTATGCCGGCATTGGGCTGGAAATACCGGTTTTGGGAATCTGCACAGAAAGTGTTGGCAATCCGCTGAATCCACACGTGAGTTTAACTCTGTCAGTTGAATGCACACATTGACAACCATTCAGTCAGATAGCTCCATTTTGGTTTTAGAAGCAGATATTTCTCTGTACAGCCTATGGTCCCATTCACTCGGGAATATCCCAACGCAGCTCCTAGAAGAAACGTGTTTCTGACTCGCTGAATCTCAACATAGATTCAACTCTCTTAGGTGAACGAACGCACAGCAGAGCAGTTTCAAGGAAACGTTTCTCCTGAGTTTTAGACGAAGTTTCCTGCTCTTTAGTACGTATGCCGGCATTGGGCTGGAAATACCGGATTTGGGATTCTGCACAGAAAGTGGTGGCAATCCGCTGAATCCACACTTGAGTTTAACTCTGTCAGTTGAATGCACACATTGACAACCATTCCGTTAGATAGCTCCGTTTTGGTTTTAGAAGCAGATATTTCTCTGTACAGCCTATGGTCCCTTTCACTCGGGAATATCCCAACGCGGCTCCTAGAAGAAACGTGTTTCTGACTCGCTGAATCTCAACATAGATTCAACTCTCTTAGGTGAACGAACGCACAGCAGAGCAGTTTCAAGGAAACGTTTCTCGTGAGTTTTAGACGAAGTTTCCTGCTGTTTAGTACGAATCCCGGCATTGGGATGGAAATACCGGTTTTGGGATTCTGCACAGAAAGGGTTGGTAATCCGCTGAATCCACACGTGAGTTTAACTCTGTCAGTTGAATGCACACATTGACAACCATTCAGTTAGATAGCTCCGTTTTGGTTTTAGAAGCAGATATTTCTCTGTACAGCCTATGGTCCCTTTCACTCGGGAATATCCCAATGCAGCTCCTAGAAGAAACGTGTTTCTGACTCGCTGAATCTCAACATAGATCCAACTCTCTTAGGTGAACGAACGCATAGCAGAGCAGTTTCAAGGAAACGTTTCTCCTGAGTTTTAGACGAAGTTTCTTGCTGTTTAGTACGTATGCCGGCATTGGGCTGGAAATACCGGTTTTGGGATTCTGCACAGAAAGTTTTGGCAATCCGCCGAATCCACACGTGAGTTTAACTCTGTCAGCTGAATGCACACATTGACAACCATTCAGTTAGATAGCTCCGTTTTGGTTTTAGAAGCAGATATTTCTCTGTACAGCCTATGGTCCCATTCACTCGGGAATATCCCATCGCAGCTCCTAGAAGAAACGTGTTTCTGACTCGCTGAATCTCAACATAGATTCAACTCTCTTAGGTGAACGAACGCACAGCAGAGCAGTTTCAAGGAAACGTTTCTCCTGAGTTTTAGACGAAGTTTCTTGCTGTTTACTACGAATGCCGGCATTAGGATCGAAATACCGGTTTTGGGATTCTGCACAGAAAGTGTTGGCAATCCGCCGAATCCACACCTGAGTTTAACTCTGTCAGTTGAATGCACACATTGACAACCATTCAGTTAGATAGCTCCGTTTTGGTTTTAGAAGCAGATATGTCTCTGTACAGCCTATGGTCCCATTCACTCGGGAATATCCCAATGCAGCTCCTAGAAGAAACGTGTTTCTGACTCGCTGAATCTCAACATAGATCCAACTCTCTTAGGTGAACGAACGCACAGCAGAGCAGTTTCAAGGAAACGTTTCTCCTGAGTTTTAGACGAAATTTCCTGCTGTTTAGTATGTATGCCGGCATTGGGCTGGAAATACCGGTTTTGGGAATCTGCACAGAAAGTGTTGGCAATCCGCTGAATCCACACGTGAGTTTAACTCTGTCAGTTGAATGCACACATTGACAACCATTCAGTCAGATAGCTCCATTTTGGTTTTAGAAGCAGATATTTCTCTGTACAGCCTATGGTCCCATTCACTCGGGAATATCCCAACGCAGCTCCTAGAAGAAACGTGTTTCTGACTCGCTGAATCTCAACATAGATTCAACTCTCTTAGGTGAACGAACGCACAGCAGAGCAGTTTCAAGGAAACGTTTCTCCTGAGTTTTAGACGAAGTTTCCTGCTGTTTAGTACGTATGCCGGCATTGGGCTGGAAATACCGGTTTTGGGATTCTGCACAGAAAGTGTTGGCAATCCGCTGAATCCACACGTGAGTTCAACTCTGTCAGTTGAATGCACACATTGACAACCATTCCGTTAGATAGCTCCGTTTTGGTTTTAGAAGCAGATATTTCTCTGTACAGCCTATGGTACCTTTCACTCGGGAATATCCCAACGCAGCTCCTAGAATAAACGTGTTTCTGACTTGCTGAATCTCAACATAGATTCAACTCTCTTAGGTGAACGAACGCACAGCAGAGCAGTTTCAAGGAAACGTTTCTCCTGAGTTTTAGACGAAGTTTCCTGCTGTTTAGTACGAATGCCGGCATTGGGATGGAAATACCGGTTCTGGGATTCTGCACAGAAAGGGTTGGTAATCCGCTGAATCCACACGTGAGTTTAACTCTGTCAGTTGAATGCACACATTGACAACCATTCAGTTAGATAGCTCCGTTTTGGTTTTAGAAGCAGATATTTCTCTGTACAGCCTATGGTCCCTTTCACTCGGGAATATCCCAATGCAGCTCCTAGAAGAAACGTGTTTCTGACTCGCTGAATCTCAACATAGATCCAACTCTCTTAAGTGAACGAACGCACAGCAGAGCAGTTTCAAGGAAACGTTTCTCCTGAGTTTTAGACGAAGATTCCTGCTGTTTAGTACGTATGCCGGCATTGGGCTGGAAATACCGGTTTTGGGATTCTCCACAGAAAGTGATGGCAATCCGCTGAATCCACATGTGAGTTTAACTCTGTCAGTTGAATGCACACATTGACAACCATTCAGTTAGATAGCTCCGTTTTGGTTTTAGAAGCAGATATTTCTCTGTACAGCCTATGGTCCCATTCACTCGGGAATATCCCAACGCAGCTCCTAGAAGAAACGTGTTTCTGACTCGCTGAATCTCAACATAGATTCAACTCTCTTAGGTGAACGAACGCACAGCAGAGCAGTTTCAAGGAAACGTTTCTCCTGAATTTTAGGCGAAGTTTCCTGCTGTTTAGTACGTATGCCAGCATTTGGCTGGAAATACCGGTTTTGGGATTCTGCACAGAAAGGGTTGGGAAACCGCTGAATCCACACGTGAGTTTAACTCTGTCAGTTGAATGCGCACATTGACAACCATTCAGTTAGATAGCTCCGTTTTGTTTTTAGAAGCAGATATTTCTCTGTACAGCCTATGGTCCCATTCACTCGGGAATATCCCAACGCAGCTCCTAGAAGAAACGTGTTTCTGACTCGCTGAATCTCAACATAGATCCAACTCTCTTAGGTGAACGAATGCACAGCAGAGCAGTTTCAAGGAAACGTTTCTCCTGAGTTTTAGACGAAGTTTCCTGCTGTTTAGTACGAATGCCGGCATTGGGCTGGAAATACCGGTTTTGGGATTCTGCACAGAAAGGTTTGGTAATCCGCTGAATCCACACGTGAGTTTAACTCTGTCAGTTGAATGCACACATTGACAACCATTCAGTTAGATAGCTCCGTTTTGGTTTTAGAAGCAGATATTTCTCTGTACAGCCTATGGTCCCATTCACTCGGGAATATCCCAATGCAGCTCCTTGAAGAAACGTGTTTCTGACTCGCTGAATCTCAAGATAGATCCAACTCTCTTAGGTGAACGAACGCACAGCAGAGCAGTTTCAAGGAAACGTTTCTCCTGAGTTTTAGACGAAGTTTCCTGCTGTTTAGTATGAATGCCGGCATTGGGATGGAAATACCGTTTTTGGGATTCTGCACAGAAAGTGTTCGCAATCCGCCGAATCCACACCTGAGTTGAACTCTGTCAGTTGAATGCACACATTGACAACCATTCAGTTAGATAGCTCCGTTTTGGTTTTAGAAGCAGATATTTCTCTGTACAGCCTATGGTCCCATTCACTCGGGAATATTCCAATGCAGCTCCTAGAAGAAACGTGTTTCTGACTCGCTGAATCTCAACATAGATCCAACTCTCTTCGGTGAACGAACGCACAGCAGAGCAGTTTCAAGGAAACGTTTCTCCTGAGTTTTAGACGAAGTTTCCTGCTGTTTAGTACGTATGCCGGCATTGGGCTGGAAATACCGGTTTTGGGATTCTGCACAGAAAGTGTTGGCAATTCGCTGAATCCACACGTGAGTTTAACTCTGTCAGTTGAATGCACACATTGACAACCATTCAGTTAGATAGCTCCATTTTGGTTTTAGAAGCAGATATTTCTCTGTACAGCCTATGGTCCCATTCACTCGGGAATATCCCAACGCAGCTCCTAGAAGAAACGTGTTTCTGACTCGCTGAATCTCAACATAGATTCAACTCTCTTAGGTGAACGAACGCACAGCAGAGCAGTTTCAAGGAAACGTTTCTCCTGAGTTTTAGACGAAGTTTCCTGCTGTTTAGTACGTATGCCGGCATTGGGCTGGAAATACCGGTTTTTGGATTCTGCACAGAAAGGGTTGGCAAACCGCTGAATCGACACGTGAGTTTAACTCTGTCAGTTGAATGCACACATTGACAACCATTCAGTTAGATAGCACCGTTTTGGTTTTAGAAGCAGATATTTCTCTGTACAGCCTATGGTCCCATTCACTCGGGAATATCCCAACGCAGCTCCTAGAAGAAACGTGTTTCTGACTCGCTGAATCTCAACATAGATTCAACTCTCTTAGGTGAACGAACGCACAGCAGAGCAGTTTCAAGGAAACGTTTCTCCTGAATTTTAGGCGAAGTTTCCTGCTGTTTAGTACGTATGCCGGCATTTGGCTGGAAATACCGGTTTTGGGATTCTGCACAGAAAGGGTTGGCAAACCGCTGAATCCACACGTGAGTTTAACTCTGTCAGTTGAATGCGCACATTGACAACCATTCAGTTAGATAGCTCCGTTTTGGTTTTAGAAGCAGATATTTCTCTGTACAGCCTATGGTCCCATTCACTCGGGAATATCCCAACACAGCTCCTAGAAGAAACTTTTTCTGACTCGCTGAATCTCAACATAGATTCAACTCTCTTAGGTGAACGAACGCACAGCAGAGCAGTTTCAAGGAAACGTTTCTCCTGAATTTTAGGCGAAGTTTCCTGCTGTTTAGTACGTATGCCGGCATTTGGATGGAAATACCGGTTTTGGGATTCTGCACAGAAAGGGTTGGCAAACCGCTGAATCCACACGTGAGTTTAACTCTGTCAGTTGAATGCGCACATTGACAACCATTCAGTTAGATAGCTCCGTTTTGTTTTTAGAAGCAGATATTTCTCTGTACAGCCTATGGTCCCATTCACTCGGGAATATCCCAACGCAGCTCCTAGAAGAAACGTGTTTCTGACTCGCTGAATCTCAACATAGTTCCAACTCTCTTAGGTGAACGAACGCACAGCAGAGCAGTTTCAAGGAAACGTTTCTCCTGAGTTTTAGACGAAGTTTCCTGCTGTTTAGTACGAATGGCGGCATTGGGCTGGAAATACCGGTTTTGGGATTCTGCACAGAAAGGGTTGGTAATCCACTGAATCCACACGTGAGTTTAACTCTGTCAGTTGAATGCACACATTGACAACCATTCAGTTAGATAGCTCCGTTTTGGTTATAGAAGCAGATATTTCTCTGTACAGCCTATGGTCCCATTCACTCGGGAATATCCCAACGCAGCCCCTAGAAGAAACGTGTTTCTGACTCGCTGAACCTCAACATAGATTCAACTCTCTTAGGTGAACGAACGCACAGCAGAGCAGTTTCAAGGAAACGTTTCTCCTGAGTTTTAGACGAAGTTTCCTGCTGTTTAGTACGTATGCCGGCATTGGGCTGGAAATACCGGTTTTGGGATTCTGCACAGAAAGGGTTGGCAAACCGCTGAATCCACACGTGAGTTTAACTCTGTCAGTTGAATGCACACATTGACAACCATTCAGTTAGATAGCTCCGTTTTGTTTTTAGAAGCACATATTTCTCTGTACATCCTATGGTCCCATTCACTCGGGAATATCCCAACGCAGCTCCTAGAAGATACTTGTTTCTGACTCGCTGAATCTCAACATAGATCCAACTCTCGTAGGTGAACGAATGCACAGCAGAGTAGTTTCAAGGAAACGTTTCTCCTGAGTTTTAGACGAAGTTTCCTGCTGTTTAGTACGTATGCCGGCATTGGGCTGGAAATACCGGTTTTGGGATTCTGCACAGAAAGGGTTGGCAAACCGCTGAATCCACACGTGAGTTTAACTCTGTCAGTTGAATGCATACATTGACAACCATTCAGTTAGATAGCACCGTTTTGGTTTTAGAAGCAGATATTTCTCTGTACAGCCTATGGTCCCATTCACTGGGGAATATCCCAACGCAGCTCCTAGAAGAAACGCGTTTCTGACTCGCTGAATCTCAACATAGATTCAACTCTCTTAGGTGAACGAACGCACAGCAGAGCAGTTTCAAGGAAACGTTTCCAGAGCAGTTTCAAGGAAACGTTTCTCCTGAGTTTTAGACGAAGTTTCCTGCTGTTTCGTACGTATGCCGGCATTGGGCTGGAAATACCGGTTTGGGGATTCTGCACAGAAAGGGTTTGCAAAACCGCTGAATCCACACGTGAGTTTAACTCTGTCAGTTGAATGCACACATTGACAACCATTCAGTTAGATAGCTCCGTTTTGGTTTTAGAAGCAGATATTTCTCTGTACAGCCTATGGTCCCATTCACTCGGGAATATCCCAACGCAGCTCCTAGAAGAAACGTGTTTCTGACTCGCTGAATCTCAACATAGATTCAACTCTCTTAGGTGAACGAACGCACAGCAGAGCAGTTTCAAGGAAACGTTTCTCCTGAGTTTTAGACGAAGTTTCCTGCTGTTTAGTACGTATGCCGGCATTGGGCTGGAAATACCGGTTTTGGGATTCTGCACAGAAAGGGTTGGCAAACCGCTGAATCCACACGTGAGTTTAACTCTGTCAGTTGAATGCACACATTGACAACCATTCAGTTAGATAGCTCCGTTTTGGTTTTAGAAGCAGATATTTCTCTGTACAGCCTATGGTCCCATTCACTCGGGAATATCCCAACGCAGCTCCTAGAAGAAAAGTGTTTCTGACTCGCTGAATCTCAACATAGATTCAACTCTCTTAGGTGAACGAACGCACCGCAGAGCAGTTTCAAGGAAACGTTTCTCCTGAGTTTTAGACGAAGTTTCCTGCTGTTTCGTACGTATGCCGGCATTGGGCTGGAAATACCGGTTTGGGGATTCTGCACAGAAAGGGTTTGCAAAACCGCTGAATCCACACGTGAGTTTAACTCTGTCAGTTGAATGCACACATTGACAACCATTCAGTTAGATAGCTCCGTTTTGGTTTTAGAAGCAGATATTTCTCTGTACAGCCTATGGTCCCATTCACTCGGGAATGTCCCAACGCAGCTCCTAGAAGAAAAGTGTTTCTGACTCGCTGAATCTCAACATAGATTCAACTCTCTTAGGTGAACGAACGCACCGCAGAGCAGTTTCAAGGAAACGTTTCTCCTGAGTTTTAGACGAAGTTTCCTGCTGTTTAGTACGTAAGCCGGCATTGGGCTGGAAATACCGGTTTTGGGATTCTGCACAGAAAGGGTTTGCAAACCGCTGAATCCACACGTGAGTTTAACTCTGTCAGTTGAATGCACACATTGACAACCATTCAGTTAGATAGCTCCGTTTTGGTTTTAGAAGCAGATATTTCTCTGTACAGCCTATGGTCCCATTCACTCGGGAATATCACAACGCAGCTCCTAGAAGAAAAGTGTTTCTGACTCGCTGAATCTCAACATAGATTCAACTCTCTTAGGTGAACGAACGCACAGCAGAGCAGTTTCAAGGAAACGTTTCTCCTGAGTTTTAGACGAAGTTTCCTGCTGTTTCGTACGTATGCCGGCATTGGGCTGGAAATACCGGTTTTGGGATTCTGCACAGAAAGGGTTGGCAAACCGCTGAATCCACACGTGAGTTTAACTCTGTCAGTTGAATGCACACATTGACAACCATTCAGTTAGATAGCTCCGTTTTGGTTTTAGAAGCAGATATTTCTCTGTACAGCCTATGGTCCCATTCACTCGGGAATGTCCCAACGCAGGTCCTAGAAGAAACGTGTTTCTGACTCGCTGAATCTCAACATAGATTCAACTCTCTTAGGTGAACGAACGCACAGCAGAGCAGTTTCAAGGAAACGTTTCTCCTGAGTTTTAGACGAAATTTCCTGCTGTTTAGTACGTATGCCAGCATTGGGCTGGAAATACCGGTTTTGGGATTCTGCACAGAAAGGGTTTGCAAACCGCTGAATCCACACGTGAGTTTAACTCTGTCAGTTGAATGCACACATTGACAACCATTCAGTTAGATAGCTCCGTTTTGGTTTTAGAAGCAGATATTTCTCTGTACAGCCTATGGTCCCATTCACTCGGGAATATCCCAACGCAGCTCCTAGAAGAAACGTGTTTCTGACTCGCTGAATCTCAACATAGATTCAACTCTCTTAGGTGAACGAACGCACAGCAGAGCAGTTTCAAGGAAACGTTTCTCCTGAGTTTTAGACGAAGTTTCCTGCTGTTTCGTACGTATGCCGGCATTGGGCTGGAAATACCGGTTTTGGGATTCTGCAAAGAAAGGGTTTGCAAAACCGCTGAATCCACACGTGAGTTTAACTCTGTCAATTGAATGCACACATTGACAACCATTCAGTTAGATAGCTCCGTTTTGGTTTTAGAAGCAGATATTTCTCTGTACAGCCTATGGTCCTATTCACTCGGGAATATCCCAGCGCAGCTCCTAGAAGAAAAGTGTTTCTGACTCGCTGAATCTCAACATAGATTCAACTCTCTTAGGTGAATGAACGCACAGCAGAGCAGTTTCAAGGAAACGTTTCTCCTGAGTTTTAGACGAAGTTTCCTGCTCTTTCGTATGTATGCCGGCTTTGGGCTGGAAATACCGGTTTTGGGATTCTGCACAGATAGAGTTTGCAAACCGCTGAATCCACACGTGAGTTTAACTCTGTCAGTTGAATGCACACATTGACAACCATTCAGTTAGATAGCTCCGTTTTGGTTTTAGAAGCAGATATTTCTCTGTAAAGCCTATGGTCCCATTCACTCGGGAATATCCCAACGCAGCTCCTAGAAGAAACGTGTCTCTGACTCGCTGAATCTCAACATAGATTCAACTCTCTTAGGTGAACGAACGCACAGCAGAGCAGTTTCAAGGAAACGTTCCTCCTGAATTTTAGACGAAATTTCCTGCTGTTTAGTACGTATGCCGGCATTGGGCTGGAAATACCGGTTTTGCGATTCTGCACAGAAAGGGTTTGCAAACCGCTGAATCCACACGTGAGTTTAACTCTGTCAGTTGAATGCACACATTGACAACCATTCAGTTAGATAGCTCCGTTTTGGTTTTAGAAGCAGATATTTCTCTGTACAGCCTATGGTCCCATTCACTCGGGAATATCCCAACGCAGCTCCTAGAAGAAACGTGTTTCTGACTCGCTGAATCTCAACATAGATTCAACTCTCTTAGGTGAACGAACGCACAGCAGAGCAGTTTCAAGGAAACGTTTCTCCTGAGTTTTAGACGAAGTTTCCTGCTGTTTCGTACGTATGCCGGCATTGGGCTGGAAATACCGGTTTTGGGATTCTGCACAGAAAGGGTTTGCAAAACCGCTGAATCCACACGTGAGTTTAACTCTGTCAGTTGAATGCACACATTGACAACCATTCAGTTAGATAGCTCCGTTTTGGTTTTAGAAGCAGATATTTCTCTGTACAGCCTATGGTCCCATTCACTCGGGAATATCCCAATGCAGCTCCTAGAAGAAACGTGTTTCTGACTCGCTGAATCTCAACATAGATTCAACTCTCTTAGGTGAACGAACGCACCGCAGAGCAGTTTCAAGGAAACGTTTCTCCTGAATTTTAGACGAAGTTTCCTGCTGTTTCGTACGTATGCCGGCATTGGGCTGGAAATACCGGTTTTGGGATTCTGCACAGAAAGGGTTTGCAAACCGCTGAATCCACACGTGAGTTTAACTCTGTCAGTTGAATGCACACATTGAAAACCATTCAGTTAGATAGCTCCGTTTTGGTTTTAGAAGCAGATATTTCTCTGTACAGCCTATGGTCCCATTCACTCGGGAATGTCCCAACGCAGCTCCTAGAAGAAACGTGTTTCTGACTCGCTGAATCTCAACATAGATTCAACTCTCTTAGGTGAACGAACGCACCGCAGAGCAGTTCCAAGGAAACGTTTCTCCTGAGTTTTAGACGAAGTTTCCTGCTGTTTAGTACGTATGCCGGCATTGGGCTGGAAATACCGGTTTTGGGATTCTGCACAGAAAGGGTTTGCAAACCGCTGAATCCACACGTGAGTTTAACTCTGTCAGTTGAATGCACACATTGACAACCATTCAGTTAGATAGTTCCCTTTTGGTTTTAGAAGCAGATATTTCTCTGTACAGCCTATGGTTTCATTCACTCGGGAATATCCCAACGCAGCTCCTAGAAGAAACGTGTTTCTGACTCGCTGAATCTCAACATAGATTCAACTCTCTTAGGTGAACGAACGCACAGCAGAGCAGTTTCAAGGAAACGTTTCTCCTGAGTTTTAGACGAAGTTTCCTGCTGTTTCGTACGTATGCCGGCATTGGGCTGGAAATACCGGTTTTGGGATTCTGCACAGAAAGGGTTTGCAAAACCGCTGAATCCACACGTGAGTTTAACTCTGTCAGTTGAATGCACACATTGACAACCATTCAGTTAGATAGCTCCGTTTTGGTTTTAGAAGCAGATATTTCTCTGTACAGCCTATGGTACTATTCACTCGGGAATATCCCAACGTAGCTCCTAGAAGAAAAGTGTTTCTGACTCGCTGAATCTCAACATAGATTCAACTCTCTTAGATGAACGAACGCACAGCAGAGCAGTTTCAAGGAAACGTTTCTCCTGAGTTTTAGACGAAGTTTCCTGCTCTTTCGTACGTATGCCGGCTTTGGGCTGGAAATACCGGTTTTGGGATTCTGCACAGATAGAGTTTGCAAACCGCTGAATCCACACGTGAGTTTAACTCTGTCAGTTGAATGCACACATTGACAACCATTCAGTTAGATAGCTCCGTTTTGGTTTTAGAAGCAGATATTTCTCTGTACAGCCTATGGTCCCATTCACTCGGGAATATCCCAACGCAGCTCCTAGAAGAAACGTGTTTCTGACTCGCTGAATCTCAACATAGATTCAACTCTCTTAGGTGAACGAACGCACAGCAGAGCAGTTTCAAGGAAACGTTCCTCCTGAATTTTAGACGAAATTTCCTGCTGTTTAGTACGTATGCCGGCATTGGGCTGGAAATACCGGTTTTGCGATTCTGCACGGAAAGGGTTTGCAAACCGCTGAATCCACACGTGAGTTTAACTCTGTCAGTTGAATGCACACATTGACAACCATTCAGTTAGATAGCTCCGTTTTGGTTTTAGAAGCAGATATTTCTCTGTACAGCCTATGGTCCCATTCACTCGGGAATATCCCAACGCAGCTCCTAGAAGAAACGTGTTTCTGACTCGCTGAATCTCAACATAGATTCAACTCTCTTAGGTGAACGAACGCACAGCAGAGCAGTTTCAAGGAAACGTTTCTCCTGAGTTTTAGACGAACTTTCCTGCTGTTTAGTACATATGCCGGCATTGGGCTGGAAATACCGGTTTTGGGATTCTGCACAGAAAGGGTTGGCAAACCGCTGAATCCACACGTGAGTTTAACTCTGTCAGTTGAATGCACACATTGAAAACCATTCAGTTAGATAGCTCCGTTTTGGTTTTAGAAGCAGATATTTCTCTGTACAGCCTATGGTCCCATTCACTCGGGAATATCCCAACGCAGCTCCTAGAAGAAAAGTGTTTCTGACTCACTGAATCTCAACATAGATTCAACTCTCTTAGGTGAACGAACGCACAGCAGAGCAGTTTCAAGGAAACGTTTCTCCTGAGTTTTAGACGAACTTTCCTGCTGTTTCGTACGTATGCCGGCATTGGGCTGGAAATACCGGTTTTGGGATTCTGCACAGAAAGGGTTTGCAAAACCGCTGAATCCACACGTGAGTTTAACTCTGTCAGTTGAATGCACACATTGACAACCATTCAGTTAGATAGCTCCGTTTTGGTTTTAGAAGCAGATATTTCTCTGTACAGACTATGGTCCGATTCACTCGGGAATATCCCAACGCAGCTCCTAGAAGAAACGTGTTTCTGACTCGCTGAATCTCAACATAGATTCAACTCTCTTAGGTGAACGAACGCACCGCAGAGCAGTTTCAAGGAAACGTTTCTCCTGAATTTTAGACGAAGTTTCCTGCTGTTTCATACGTATGCCGGCATTGGGCTGGAAATACCGGTTTTGGGATTCTGCACAGAAAGGGTTTGCAAACCGCTGAATCCACATGTGAGTTTAACTCTGTCAGTTGAATGCACACATTGAAAACCATTCAGTTAGATAGCTCCGTTTTGGTTTTAGAAGCAGATATTTCTCTGTACAGCCTATGGTCCCATTCACTCGGGAATATCCCAACGCAGCTCCTAGAAGAAACGTGTTTCTGACTCGCTGAATCTCAACATAGATTCAACTCTCTTAGGTGAACGAACGCACAGCAGAGCAGTTTCAAGGAAACGTTCCTCCTGAATTTTAGACGAAATTTCCTGCTGTTTAGTACGTATGCCGGCATTGGGCTGGAAATACCGGTTTTGCGATTCTGCACAGAAAGGGTTTGCAAACCGCTGAATCCACACGTGAGTTTACCTCTGTCAGTTGAATGCACACATTGACAACCATTCAGTTAGATAGCTCCGTTTTGGTTTTAGAAGCAGATATTTCTCTGTACAGCCTATGGTCCCATTCACTCGGGAATATCCCAACGCAGCTCCTAGAAGAAACGTGTTTCTGACTCGCTGAATCTCAACATAGATTCAACTCTCTTAGGTGAACGAACGCACAGCAGAGCAGTTTCAAGGAAACGTTTCTCCTGAGTTTTAGACGAACTTTCCTGCTGTTTAGTACATATGCCGGCATTGGGCTGGAAATACCGGTTTTGGGATTCTGCACAGAAAGGGTTGGCAAACCGCTGAATCCACACGTGAGTTTAACTCTGTCAGTTGAATGCACACATTGAAAACCATTCAGTTAGATAGCTCCGTTTTGGTTTTAGAAGCAGATATTTCTCTGTAAAGCCTATGGTCCCATTCACTCGGGAATATCCCAACGCAGCTCCTAGAAGAAAAGTGTTTCTGACTCACTGAATCTCAACATAGATTCAACTCTCTTAGGTGAACGAACGCACAGCAGAGCAGTTTCAAGGAAACGTTTCTCCTGAGTTTTAGACGAACTTTCCTGCTGTTTCGTACGTATGCCGGCATTGGGCTGGAAATACCGGTTTTGGGATTCTGCACAGAAAGGGTTTGCAAAACCGCTGAATCCACACGTGAGTTTAACTCTGTCAGTTGAATGCACACATTGACAACCATTCAGTTAGATAGCTCCGTTTTGGTTTTAGAAGCAGATATTTCTCTGTACAGCCTATGGTCCGATTCACTCGGGAATATCCCAACGCAGCTCCTAGAAGAAACGTGTTTCTGACTCGCTGAATCTCAACATAGATTCAACTCTCTTAGGTGAACGAACGCACCGCAGAGCAGTTTCAAGGAAACGTTTCTCCTGAATTTTAGACGAAGTTTCCTGCTGTTTCGTACGTATGCCGGCATTGGGCTGGAAATACCGGTTTTGGGATTCTGCACAGAAAGGGTTTGCAAACCGCTGAATCCACATGTGAGTTTAACTCTGTCAGTTGAATGCACACATTGAAAACCATTCAGTTAGATAGCTCCGTTTTGGTTTTAGAAGCAGGTATTTCTCTGTACAGCCTATGGTCCCATTCACTCGGGAATGTCCCAACGCAGCTCCTAGAAGAAACGTGTTTCTGACTCCCTGAATCTCAACACAGATTCAACTCTCTTAGGTGAACGAACGCACCGCAGAGCAGTTTCAAGGAAACGTTTCTCCTGAGTTTTAGACGAAGTTTCCTGCTGTTTAGTACGTATGCCGGCATTGGGCTGGAAATACCGGTTTTGGGATTCTGCACAGAAAGGGTTTGCAAAACCGCTGAATCCACACGTGAGTTTAACTCTGTCAGTTGAATGCACACATTGACAACCATTCAGTTAGATAGCTCCGTTTTGGTTTTAGAAGCAGATATTTCTCTGTACAGCCTATGGTCCTATTCACTCGGGAATATCCCAACGTAGCTCCTAGAAGAAAAGTGTTTCTGACTCGCTGAATCTCAACATAGATTCAACTCTCTTAGATGAACGAACGCACAGCAGAGCAGTTTCAAGGAAACGTTTCTCCTGAGTTTTAGACGAAGTTTCCTGTACTTTCGTACGTATGCCGGCTTTGGGCTGGAAATACCGGTTTTGGGATTCTGCACAGATAGAGTTTTCAAACCGCTGAATCCACACGTGAGTTTAACTCTGTCAGTTGAATGCACACATTGACAACCATTCAGTTAGATAGCTCCGTTTTGGTTTTAGAAGCAGATATTTCTCTGTACAGCCTATGGTCCCATTCACTCGGGAATATCCCAACGCAGCTCCTAGAAGAAACGTGTTTCTGACTCGCTGAATCTCAACATAGATTCAACTCTCTTAGGTGAACGAACGCACAGCAGAGCAGTTTCAAGGAAACGTTCCTCCTGAATTTTAGACGAAATTTCCTGCTGTTTAGTACGTATGCCGGCATTGGGCTGGAAATACCGGTTTTGCGATTCTGCACAGAAAGGGTTTGCAAACCGCTGAATCCACACGTGAGTTTAACTCTGTCAGTTGAATGCACACATTGACAACCATTCAGTTAGATAGCTCCGTTTTGGTTTTAGAAGCAGATATTTCTCTGTACAGCCTACGGTCCCATTCACTCGGGAATATCCCAACGCAGCTCCTAGAAGAAACGTGTTTCTGACTCGCTGAATCTCAACATAGATTCAACTCTCTTAGGTGAACGAACGCACCGCAGAGCAGTTTCAAGGAAACGTTTCTCCTGAATTTTAGACGAAGTTTCCTGCTGTTTCGTACGTATGCCGGCATTGGGCTGGAAATACCGGTTTTGGGATTCTGCACAGAAAGGGTTTGCAAACCGCTGAATCCACACGTGAGTTTAACTCTGTCAGTTGAATGCACACATTGAAAACCATTCAGTTAGATAGCTCCGTTTTGGTTTTAGAAGCAGATATTTCTCTGTACAGCCTATGGTCCCATTCACTCGGGAATGTCCCAACGCAGCTCCTAGAAGAAACGTGTTTCTGACTCGCTGAATCTCAACATAGATTCAACTCTCTTAGGTGAACGAACGCACCGCAGAGCAGTTCCAAGGAAACGTTTCTCCTGAGTTTTAGACGAAGTTTCCTGCTGTTTAGTACGTATGCCGGCATTGGGCTGGAAATACCGGTTTTGGGATTCTGCACAGAAAGGGTTTGCAAACCGCTGAATCCACACGTGAGTTTAACTCTGTCAGTTGAATGCACACATTGACAACCATTCAGTTAGATAGTTCCCTTTTGGTTTTAGAAGCAGATATTTCTCTGTACAGCCTATGGTCCCATTCACTCGGGAATATCCCAACGCAGCTCCTAGAAGAAACGTGTTTCTGACTCGCTGAATCTCAACATAGATTCAACTCTCTTAGGTGAACGAACGCACAGCAGAGCAGTTTCAAGGAAACGTTTCTCCTGAGTTTTAGACGAAGTTACCTGCTGTTTCGTACGTATGCCGGCATTGGGCTGGAAATACCGGTTTTGGGATTCTGCACAGAAAGGGTTTGCAAAACCGCTGAATCCACACGTGAGTTTAACTCTGTCAGTTGAATGCACACATTGACAACCATTCAGTTAGATAGCTCCGTTTTGGTTTTAGAAGCAGATATTTCTCTGTACAGCCTATGGTACTATTCACTCGGGAATATCCCAAAGTAGCTCCTAGAAGAAAAGTGTTTCTGACTCGCTGAATCTCAACATAGATTCAACTCTCTTAGATGAACGAACGCACAGCAGAGCAGTTTCAAGGAAACGTTTCTCCTGAGTTTTAGACGAAGTTTCCTGCTCTTTCGTACGTATGCCGGCTTTGGGCTGGAAATACCGGTTTTGGGATTCTGCACAGATAGAGTTTGCAAACCGCTGAATCCACACGTGAGTTTAACTCTGTCAGTTGAATGCACACATTGACAACCATTCAGTTAGATAGCTCCGTTTTGGTTTTAGAAGCAGATATTTCTCTGTACAGCCTATGGTCCCATTCACTCGGGAATATCCCAACGCAGCTCCTAGAAGAAACGTGTTTCTGACTCGCTGAATCTCAACATAGATTCAACTCTCTTAGGTGAACGAACGCACAGCAGAGCAGTTTCAAGGAAACGTTCCTCCTGAATTTTAGACGAAATTTCCTGCTGTTTAGTACGTATGCCGGCATTGGGCTGGAAATACCGGTTTTGGGATTCTGCACAGAAAGGGTTTGCAAACCGCTGAATCCACACGTGAGTTTAACTCTGTCAGTTGAATGCACACATTGACAACCATTCAGTTAGATAGCTCCGTTTTGGTTTTAGAAGCAGATATTTCTCTGTACAGCCTATGGTCCCATTCACTCGGGAATATCCCAACGCAGCTCCTAGAAGAAACGTGTTTCTGACTCGCTGAATCTCAACATAGATTCAACTCTCTTAGGTGAACGAACGCACAGCAGAGCAGTTTCAAGGAAACGTTTCTCCTGAGTTTTAGACGAACTTTCCTGCTGTTTAGTACATATGCCGGCATTGGGCTGGAAATACCGGTTTTGGGATTCTGCACAGAAAGGGTTGGCAAACCGCTGAATCCACACGTGAGTTTAACTCTGTCAGTTGAATGCACACATTGAAAACCATTCAGTTAGATAGCTCCGTTTTGGTTTTAGAAGCAGATATTTCTCTGTACAGCCTATGGTCCCATTCACTCGGTAATATCCCAACGCAGCTCCTAGAAGAAAAGTGTTTCTGACTCACTGAATCTCAACATAGATTCAACTCTCTTAGGTGAACGAACGCACAGCAGAGCAGTTTCAAGGAAACGTTTCTCCTGAGTTTTAGACGAACTTTCCTGCTGTTTCGTACGTATGCCGGCATTGGGCTGGAAATACCGGTTTTGGGATTCTGCACAGAAAGGGTTTGCAAAACCGCTGAATCCACACGTGAGTTTAACTCTGTCAGTTGAATGCACACATTGACAACCATTCAGTTAGATAGCTCCGTTTTGGTTTTAGAAGCAGATATTTCTCTGTACAGCCTATGGTCCGATTCACTCGGGAATATCCCAACGCAGCTCCTAGAAGAAACGTGTTTCTGACTCGCTGAATCTCAACATAGATTCAACTCTCTTAGGTGAACGAACGCACCGCAGAGCAGTTTCAAGGAAACGTTTCTCCTGAATTTTAGACGAAGTTTCCTGCTGTTTCGTACGTATGCCGGCATTGGGCTGGAAATACCGGTTTTGGGATTCTGCACAGAAAGGGTTTACAAACCGCTGAATCCACATGTGAGTTTAACTCTGTCAGTTGAATGCACACATTGAAAACCATTCAGTTAGATAGCTCCGTTTTGGTTTTAGAAGCAGATATTTCTCTGTACAGCCTATGGTCCCATTCACTCGGGAATATCCCATCGCAGCTCCTAGAAGATACGTGTTTCTGACTCGCTGAATCTCAACATAGATTCAACTCTCTTAGGTGAACGAACGCACAGCAGAGCAGTTTCAAGGAAACGTTCCTCCTGAATTTTAGACGAAATTTCCTGCTGTTTAGTACGTATGCCGGCATTGGGCTGGAAATACCGGTTTTGCGATTCTGCACAGAAAGGGTTTGCAAAACCGCTGAATCCACACGTGAGTTTAACTCTGTCAGTTGAATGCACACATTGACAACCATTCAGTTAGATAGCTCCGTTTTGGTTTTAGAAGCAGATATTTCTCTGTACAGCCTATGGTCCCATTCACTCGGGAATATCCCAACGCAGCTCCTAGAAGAAACGTGTTTCTGACTCGCTGAATCTCAACATAGATTCAACTCTCTTAGGTGAACGAACGCACAGCAGAGCAGTTTCAAGGAAACGTTTCTCCTGAGTTTTAGACGAACTTTCCTGCTGTTTAGTACATATGCCGGCATTGGGCTGGAAATACCGGTTTTGGGATTCTGCACAGAAAGGGTTGGCAAACCGCTGAATCCACACGTGAGTTTAACTCTGTCAGTTGAATGCACACATTGAAAACCATTCAGTTAGATAGCTCCGTTTTGGTTTTAGAAGCAGATATTTCTCTGTACAGCCTATGGTCCCATTCACTCGGGAATATCCCAACGCAGCTCCTAGAAGAAAAGTGTTTCTGACTCACTGAATCTCAACATAGATTCAACTCTCTTAGGTGAACGAACGCACAGCAGAGCAGTTTCAAGGAAACGTTTCTCCTGAGTTTTAGACGAACTTTCCTGCTGTTTCGTACGTATGCCGGCATTGGGCTGGAAATACCGGTTTTGGGATTCTGCACAGAAAGGGTTTGCAAAACCGCTGAATCCACACGTGAGTTTAACTCTGTCAGTTGAATGCACACATTGACAACCATTCAGTTAGATAGCTCCGTTTTGGTTTTAGAAGCAGATATTTCTCTGTACAGCCTATGGTCCGATTCACTCGGGAATATCCCAACGCAGCTCCTAGAAGAAACGTGTTTCTGACTCGCTGAATCTCAACATAGATTCAACTCTCTTAGGTGAACGAACGCACCGCAGAGCAGTTTCAAGGAAACGTTTCTCCTGAATTTTAGACGAAGTTTCCTGCTGTTTCGTACGTATGCCGGCATTGGGCTGGAAATACCGGTTTTGGGATTCTGCACAGAAAGGGTTTGCAAACCGCTGAATCCACATGTGAGTTTAACTCTGTCAGTTGAATGCACACATTGAAAACCATTCAGTTAGATAGCTCCGTTTTGGTTTTAGAAGCAGGTATTTCTCTGTACAGCCTATGGTCCCATTCACTCGGGAATGTCCCAACGCAGCTCCTAGAAGAAACGTGTTTCTGACTCCCTGAATCTCAACATAGATTCAACTCTCTTAGGTGAACGAACGCACCGCAGAGCAGTTTCAAGGAAACGTTTCTCCTGAGTTTTAGACGAAGTTTCCTGCTGTTTAGTACGTATGCCGGCATTGGGCTGGAAATACCGGTTTTGGGATTCTGCACAGAAAGGGTTTGCAAACCGCTGAATCCACACGTGAGTTTAACTCTGTCAGTTGAATGCACACATTGACAACCATTCAGTTAGATAGCTCCGTTTTGGTTTTAGAAGCAGATATTTCTCTGTACAGCCTATGGTCCTATTCACTCGGGAATATCCCAACGTAGCTCCTAGAAGAAAAGTGTTTCTGACTCGCTGAATCTCAACATAGATTCAACTCTCTTAGATGAACGAACGCACAGCAGAGCAGTTTCAAGGAAACGTTTCTCCTGAGTTTTAGACGAAGTTTCCTGCTCTTTCGTACGTATGCCGGCTTTGGGCTGGAAATACCGGTTTTGGGATTCTGCACAGATAGAGTTTGCAAACCGCTGAATCCACACGTGAGTTTAACTCTGTCAGTTGAATGCACACATTGACAACCATTCAGTTAGATAGCTTCGTTTTGGTTTTAGAAGCAGATATTTCTCTGTACAGCCTATGGTAACATTCACTCGGGAATATCCCAACGCAGCTCCTAGAAGAAACGTGTTTCTGACTCGCTGAATCTCAACATAGATTCAACTCTCTTAGGTGAACGAACGCACAGCAGAGCAGTTTCAAGGAAACGTTTCTCCTGAGTTTTAGACGAAGTTTCCTGCTGTTTCGTACGTATGCCGGCATTGGGCTGGAAATACCGGTTTTGGGATTCTGCACAGAAAGGGTTTGCAAAACCGCTGAATCCACACGTGAGTTTAACTCCGTCAGTTGAATGCACACATTGACAACCATTCAGTTAGATAGCTCCGTTTTGGTTTTAGAAGCAGATATTTCTCTGTACAGCCTATGGTCCTATTCACTCGGGAATATCCCA
Organism: Aotus nancymaae; assembly: GCF_030222135.1. NCBI lineage: Eukaryota > Metazoa > Chordata > Mammalia > Primates > Aotidae > Aotus > Aotus nancymaae. The sequence goes on along the minus strand of NW_026988495.1, from coordinate 5,053,896 downwards.
ACGTAGCTCCTAGAAGAAAAGTGTTTCTGACTCGCTGAATCTCAACATAGATTCAACTCTCTTAGATGAACGAACGCACAGCAGAGCAGTTTCAAGGAAACGTTTCTCCTGAGTTTTAGACGAAGTTTCCTGTTCTTTCGTACGTATGCCGGCTTTGGGCTGGAAATACCGGTTTTGGGATTCTGCACAGATAGAGTTTGCAAACCGCTGAATCCACACGTGAGTTTAACTCTGTCAGTTGAATGCACACATTGACAACCATTCAGTTAGATAGCTCCGTTTTGGTTTTAGAAGCAGATATTTCTCTGTACAGCCTATGGTCCCATTCACTCGGGAATATCCCAACGCAGCTCCTAGAAGAAACGTGTTTCTGACTCGCTGAATCTCAACATAGATTCAACTCTCTTAGGTGAACGAACGCACAGCAGAGCAGTTTCAAGGAAACGTTCCTCCTGAATTTTAGACGAAATTTCCTGCTGTTTCGTACGTATGCCGGCATTGGGCTGGAAATACCGGTTTTGCGATTCTGCACAGAAAGGGTTTGCAAACCGCTGAATCCACACGTGAGTTTAACTCTGTCAGTTGAATGCACACATTGACAACCATTCAGTTAGATAGCTCCGTTTTGGTTTTAGAAGCAGATATTTCTCTGTACAGCCTATGGTCCCATTCACTCGGGAATATCCCAACGCAGCTCCTAGAAGAAACGTGTTTCTGACTCGCTGAATCTCAACATAGATTCAACTCTCTTAGGTGAACGAACGCACAGCAGAGCAGTTTCAAGGAAACGTTTCTCCTGAGTTTTAGACGAACTTTCCTGCTGTTTAGTACATATGCCGGCATTGGGCTGGAAATACCGGTTTTGGGATTCTGCACAGAAAGGGTTGGCAAACCGCTGAATCCACACGTGAGTTTAACTCTGTCAGTTGAATGCACACATTGACAACCATTCAGTTAGATAGCTCCGTTTTGGTTTTAGAAGCAGATATTTCTCTGTACAGCCTATGGTCCCATTCACTCGGGAATATCCCAACGCAGCTCCTAGAAGAAAAGTGTTTCTGACTCACTGAATCTCAACATAGATTCAACTCTCTTAGGTGAACGAACGCACAGCAGAGCAGTTTCAAGGAAACGTTTCTCCTGAGTTTTAGACGAACTTTCCTGCTGTTTCGTACGTATGCCGGCATTGGGCTGGAAATACCGGTTTTGGGATTCTGCACAGAAAGGGTTTGCAAAACCGCTGAATCCACACGTGAGTTTAACTCTGTCAGTTGAATGCACACATTGACAACCATTCAGTTAGATAGCTCCGTTTTGGTTTTAGAAGCAGATATTTCTCTGTACAGCCTATGGTCCGATTCACTCGGGAATATCCCAACGCAGCTCCTAGAAGAAACGTGTTTCTGACTCGCTGAATCTCAACATAGATTCAACTCTCTTAGGTGAACGAACGCACCGCAGAGCAGTTTCAAGGAAACGTTTCTCCTGAGTTTTAGACGAAGTTTCCTGCTGTTTCGTACGTATGCCGGCATTGGGCTTGAAATACCGGTTTTGGGATTCTGCACAGAAAGGGTTTGCAAAACCGCTGAATCCACACGTGAGTTTAACTCTGTCAGTTGAATGCACACATTGACAACCATTCAGTTAGATAGCTCCGTTTTGGTTTTAGAAGCAGATATTTCTCTGTACAGCCTATGGTCCCATTCACTCGGGAATATCCCAACGCAGCTCCTAGAAGAAACGTGTTTCTGACTCGCTGAATCTCAACATAGATTCAACTCTCTTAGGTGAACGAACGCACAGCAGAGCAGTTTCAAGGAAACGTTTCTCCTGAGTTTTAGACGAACTTTCCTGCTGTTTAGTACATATGCCGGCATTGGGCTGGAAATACCGGTTTTGGGATTCTGCACAGAAAGGGTTGGCAAACCGCTGAATCCACACGTGAGTTTAACTCTGTCAGTTGAATGCACACATTGACAACCATTCAGTTAGATAGCTCCGTTTTGGTTTTAGAAGCAGATATTTCTCTGTACAGCCTATGGTCCTATTCACTCGGGAATATCCCAACGCAGCTCCTAGAAGAAAAGTGTTTCTGACTCACTGAATCTCAACATAGATTCAACTCTCTTAGGTGAACGAACGCACAGCAGAGCAGTTTCAAGGAAACGTTTCTCCTGAGTTTTAGACGAACTTTCCTGCTGTTTCGTACGTATGCCGGCATTGGGCTGGAAATACCGGTTTTGGGATTCTGCACAGAAAGGGTTTGCAAAACCGCTGAATCCACACGTGAGTTTAACTCTGTCAGTTGAATGCACACATTGACAACCATTCAGTTAGATAGCTCCGTTTTGGTTTTAGAAGCAGATATTTCTCTGTACAGCCTATGGTCCGATTCACTCGGGAATATCCCAACGCAGCTCCTAGAAGAAACGTGTTTCTGACTCGCTGAATCTCAACATAGATTCAACTCTCTTAGGTGAACGAACGCACCGCAGAGCAGTTTCAAGGAAACGTTTCTCCTGAGTTTTAGACGAAGTTTCCTGCTGTTTCGTACGTATGCCGGCATTGGGCTGGAAATACCGGTTTTGGGATTCTGCACAGAAAGGGTTTGCAAAACCGCTGAATCCACACGTGAGTTTAACTCTGTCAGTTGAATGCACACATTGACAACCATTCAGTTAGATAGCTCCGTTTTGGTTTTAGAAGCAGATATTTCTCTGTACAGCCTATGGTCCCATTCACTCGGGAATATCCCAACGCAGCTCCTAGAAGAAACGTGTTTCTGACTCGCTGAATCTCAACATAGATTCAACTCTCTTAGGTGAACGAACGCACAGCAGAGCAGTTTCAAGGAAACGTTCCTCCTGAATTTTAGACGAAATTTCCTGCTGTTTAGTACGTATGCCGGCATTGGGCTGGAAATACCGGTTTTGCGATTCTGCACAGAAAGGGTTTGCAAACCGCTGAATCCACACGTGAGTTTAACTCTGTCAGTTGAATGCACACATTGACAACCATTCAGTTAGATAGCTCCGTTTTGGTTTTAGAAGCAGATATTTCTCTGTACAGCCTATGGTCCCATTCACTCGGGAATATCCCAACGCAGCTCCTAGAAGAAACGTGTTTCTGACTCGCTGAATCTCAACATAGATTCAACTCTCTTAGGTGAACGAACGCACAGCAGAGCAGTTTCAAGGAAACGTTTCTCCTGAGTTTTAGACGAAGTTTCCTGCTGTTTAGTACATATGCCGGCATTGGGCTGGAAATACCGGTTTTGGGATTCTGCACAGAAAGGGTTGGCAAACCGCTGAATCCACACGTGAGTTTAACTCCGTCAGTTGAATGCACACATTGACAACCATTCAGTTAGATAGCTCCGTTTTGGTTTTAGAAGCAGATATTTCTCTGTACAGCCTATGGTCCCATTCACTCGGGAATATCCCAACACAGCTCCTAGAAGAAAAGTGTTTCTGACTCACTGAATCTCAACATAGATTCAACTCTCTTAGGTGAACGAACGCACAGCAGAGCAGTTTCAAGGAAACGTTTCTCCTGAGTTTTAGACGAACTTTCCTGCTGTTTCGTACCTATGCCGGCATTGGGCTGGAAATACCGGTTTTGGGATTCTGCACAGAAAGGGTTTGCAAAACCGCTGAATCCACACGTGAGTTTAACTCTGTCAGTTGAATGCACACATTGACAACCATTCAGTTAGATAGCTCCGTTTTGGTTTTAGAAGCAGATATTTCTCTGTACAGCCTATGGTCCGATTCACTCGGGAATATCCCAACGCAGCTCCTAGAAGAAACGTGTTTCTGACTCGCTGAATCTCAACATAGATTCAACTCTCTTAGGTGAACGAACGCACCGCAGAGCAGTTTCAAGGAAACGTTTCTCCTGAATTTTAGACGAAGTTTCCTGCTGTTTCGTACGTATGCCGGCATTGGGCTGGAAATACCGGTTTTGGGATTCTGCACAGAAAGGGTTTGCAAACCGCTGAATCCACATGTGAGTTTAACTCTGTCAGTTGAATGCACACATTGAAAACCATTCAGTTAGATAGCTCCGTTTTGGTTTTAGAAGCAGGTATTTCTCTGTACAGCCTATGGTCCCATTCACTCGGGAATGTCCCAACGCAGCTCCTAGAAGAAACGTGTTTCTGACTCCCTGGATCTCAACATAGATTCAACTCTCTTAGGTGAACGAACGCACCGCAGAGCAGTTTCAAGGAAACGTTTCTCCTGAGTTTTAGACGAAGTTTCCTGCTGTTTAGTACGTATGCCGGCATTGGGCTGGAAATACCGGTTTTGGGATTCTGCACAGAAAGGGTTTGCAAACCGCTGAATCCACACGTGAGTTTAACTCTGTCAGTTGAATGCACACATTGACAACCATTCAGTTAGATAGCTCCGTTTTGGTTTTAGAAGCAGATATTTCTCTGTACAGCCTATGGTCCTATTCACTCGGGAATATCCCAACGTAGCTCCTAGAAGAAAAGTGTTTCTGACTCGCTGAATCTCAACATAGATTCAACTCTCTTAGATGAACGAACGCACAGCAGAGCAGTTTCAAGGAAACGTTTCTCCTGAGTTTTAGACGAAGTTTCCTGCTCTTTCGTACGTATGCCGGCTTTGGGCTGGAAATACTGGTTTTGGGATTCTGCACAGATAGAGTTTGCAAACCGCTGAATCCACACGTGAGTTTAACTCTGTCAGTTGAATGCACACATTGACAACCATTCAGTTAGATAGCTTCGTTTTGGTTTTAGAAGCAGATATTTCTCTGTACAGCCTATGGTAACATTCACTCGGGAATATCCCAACGCAGCTCCTAGAAGAAACGTGTTTCTGACTCGCTGAATCTCAACATAGATTCAACTCTCTTAGGTGAACGAACGCACCGCAGAGCAGTTTCAAGGAAACGTTTCTCCTGAGTTTTAGACGAAGTTTCCTGCTGTTTCGTACGTATGCCGGCATTGGGCTGGAAATACCGGTTTTGGGATTCTGCACAGAAAGGGTTTGCAAAACCGCTGAATCCACACGTGAGTTTAACTCCGTCAGTTGAATGCACACATTGACAACCATTCAGTTAGATAGCTCCGTTTTGGTTTTAGAAGCAGATATTTCTCTGTACAGCCTATGGTCCTATTCACTCGGGAATATCCCAACGTAGCTCCTAGAAGAAAAGTGTTTCTGACTCGCTGAATCTCAACATAGATTCAACTCTCTTAGATGAACGAACGCACAGCAGAGCAGTTTCAAGGAAACGTTTCTCCTGAGTTTTAGACGAAGTTTCCTGTTCTTTCGTACGTATGCCGGCTTTGGGCTGGAAATACCGGTTTTGGGATTCTGCACAGATAGAGTTTGCAAACCGCTGAATCCACACGTGAGTTTAACTCTGTCAGTTGAATGCACACATTGACAACCATTCAGTTAGATAGCTCCGTTTTGGTTTTAGAAGCAGATATTTCTCTGTACAGCCTATGGTCCCATTCACTCGGGAATATCCCAACGCAGCTCCTAGAAGAAACGTGTTTCTGACTCGCTGAATCTCAACATAGATTCAACTCTCTTAGGTGAACGAACGCACAGCAGAGCAGTTTCAAGGAAACGTTCCTCCTGAATTTTAGACGAAATTTCCTGCTGTTTCGTACGTATGCCGGCATTGGGCTGGAAATACCGGTTTTGCGATTCTGCACAGAAAGGGTTTGCAAACCGCTGAATCCACACGTGAGTTTAACTCTGTCAGTTGAATGCACACATTGACAACCATTCAGTTAGATAGCTCCGTTTTGGTTTTAGAAGCAGATATTTCTCTGTACAGCCTATGGTCCCATTCACTCGGGAATATCCCAACGCAGCTCCTAGAAGAAACGTGTTTCTGACTCGCTGAATCTCAACATAGATTCAACTCTCTTAGGTGAACGAACGCACCGCAGAGCAGTTTCAAGGAAACGTTTCTCCTGAATTTTAGACGAAGTTTCCTGCTGTTTCGTACGTATGCCGGCATTGGGCTGGAAATACCGGTTTTGGGATTCTGCACAGAAAGGGTTTGCAAACCGCTGAATCCACATGTGAGTTTAACTCTGTCAGTTGAATGCACACATTGAAAACCATTCAGTTAGATAGCTCCGTTTTGGTTTTAGAAGCAGGTATTTCTCTGTACAGCCTATGGTCCCATTCACTCGGGAATGTCCCAACGCAGCTCCTAGAAGAAAAGTGTTTCTGACTCCCTGGATCTCAACATAGATTCAACTCTCTTAGGTGAACGAACGCACCGCAGAGCAGTTTCAAGGAAACGTTTCTCCTGAGTTTTAGACGAAGTTTCCTGCTGTTTAGTACGTATGCCGGCATTGGGCTGGAAATACCGGTTTTGGGATTCTGCACAGAAAGGGTTTGCAAACCGCTGAATCCACACGTGAGTTTAACTCTGTCAGTTGAATGCACACATTGACAACCATTCAGTTAGATAGCTCCGTTTTGGTTTTAGAAGCAGATATTTCTCTGTACAGCCTATGGTCCTATTCACTCGGGAATATCCCAACGTAGCTCCTAGAAGAAAAGTGTTTCTGACTCGCTGAATCTCAACATAGATTCAACTCTCTTAGATGAACGAACGCACAGCAGAGCAGTTTCAAGGAAACGTTTCTCCTGAGTTTTAGACGAAGTTTCCTGCTCTTTCGTACGTATGCCGGCTTTGGGCTGGAAATACTGGTTTTGGGATTCTGCACAGATAGAGTTTGCAAACCGCTGAATCCACACGTGAGTTTAACTCTGTCAGTTGAATGCACACATTGACAACCATTCAGTTAGATAGCTCCGTTTTGGTTTTAGAAGCAGATATTTCTCTGTACAGCCTATGGTCCCATTCACTCGGGAATATCCCAACGCAGCTCCTAGAAGAAAAGTGTTTCTGACTCACTGAATCTCAACATAGATTCAACTCTCTTAGGTGAAAGAACGCACAGCAGAGCAGTTTCAAGGAAACGTTTCTCCTGAGTTTTAGACGAAGTTTCCTGCTGTTTCGTACGTATGCCGGCATTGGGCTGGAAATACCGGTTTTGGGATTCTGCACAGAAAGGGTTTGCAAAACCGCTGAATCCACACGTGAGTTTAACTCTGTCAGTTGAATGCACACATTGACAACCATTCAGTTAGATAGCTCCGTTTTGGTTTTAGAAGCAGATATTTCTCTGTACAGCCTATGGTCCCATTCACTCGGGAATATCCCAACGCAGCTCCTAGAAGAAAAGTGTTTCTGACTCGCTGAATCTCAACATAGATTCAACTCTCTTAGGTGAAGGAACGCACCGCAGAGCAGTTTCAAGGAAACGTTTCTCCTGAGTTTTAGACGAAGTTTCCTGCTGTTTAGTACGTATGCCGGCATTGGGCTGGAAATACCGGTTTTGGGATTCTGCACAAAAAGGGTTTGCAAACCGCTGAATCCACACGTGAGTTTAACTCTGTCAGTTGAATGCACACATTGACAACCATTCAGTTAGATAGCTCCGTTTTGGTTTTAGAAGCAGATATTTCTCTGTACAGCCTATGGTCCCATTCACTCGGGAATATCCCAACGCAGCTCCTAGAAGAAACGTGTTTCTGACTCGCTGAATCTCAACATAGATTCAACTCTCTTAGGTGAACGAACGCACAGCAGAGCAGTTTCAAGGAAACGTTTCTCCTGAGTTTTAGACGAAGTTTCCTGCTGTTTAGTACGTATGCCGGCATAGGGCTGGAAATACCGGTTTTGGGATTCTGCACAGAAAGGGTTTGCAAACCGCTGAATCCACACGTGAGCTTAACTCTGTCAGTTGAATGCACACATTGACAACCATTCAGTTAGATAGCTCCGTTTTGGTTTTAGAAGCAGATATTTCTCTGTACAGCCTATGGTCCCATTCACTCGGGAATATCCCAACGCAGCTCCTAGAAGAAACGTGTTTCTGACTCGCTGAATCTCAACAGAGATTCAACTCTCTTAGGTGAACGAACGCACAGCAGAGCAGTTTCAAGGAAACGTTTCTCCTGAGTTTTAGACGAACTTTCCTGCTGTTTAGTACATATGCCGGCATTGGGCTGGAAATACCGGTTTTGGGATTCTGCACAGAAAGGGTTGGCAAACCGCTGAATCCACACGTGAGTTTAACTCTGTCAGTTGAATGCACACATTGACAACCATTCAGTTAGATAGCTCCGTTTTGGTTTTAGAAGCAGATATTTCTCTGTACAGCCTATGGTCCCATTCACTCGGGAATATCCCAACGCAGCTCCTAGAAGAAAAGTGTTTCTGACTCACTGAATCTCAACATAGATTCAACTCTCTTAGGTGAAAGAACGCACAGCAGAGCAGTTTCAAGGAAACGTTTCTCCTGAGTTTTAGACGAAGTTTCCTGCTGTTTCGTACGTATGCCGGCATTGGGCTGGAAATACCGGTTTTGGGATTCTGCACAGAAAGGGTTTGCAAAACCGCTGAATCCACACGTGAGTTTAACTCTGTCAGTTGAATGCACACATTGACAACCATTCAGTTAGATAGCTCCGTTTTGGTTTTAGAAGCAGATATTTCTCTGTACAGCCTATGGTCCCATTCACTCGGGAATATCCCAACGCAGCTCCTAGAAGAAAAGTGTTTCTGACTCGCTGAATCTCAACATAGATTCAACTCTCTTAGGTGAAGGAACGCACCGCAGAGCAGTTTCAAGGAAACGTTTCTCCTGAGTTTTAGACGAAGTTTCCTGCTGTTTAGTACGTATGCCGGCATTGGGCTGGAAATACCGGTTTTGGGATTCTGCACAAAAAGGGTTTGCAAACCGCTGAATCCACACGTGAGTTTAACTCTGTCAGTTGAATGCACACATTGACAACCATTCAGTTAGATAGCTCCGTTTTGGTTTTAGAAGCAGATATTTCTCTGTACAGCCTATGGTCCCATTCACTCGGGAATATCCCAACGCAGCTCCTAGAAGAAACGTGTTTCTGACTCGCTGAATCTCAACATAGATTCAACTCTCTTAGGTGAACGAACGCACAGCAGAGCAGTTTCAAGGAAACGTTTCTCCTGAGTTTTAGACGAAGTTTCCTGCTGTTTAGTACGTATGCCGGCATAGGGCTGGAAATACCGGTTTTGGGATTCTGCACAGAAAGGGTTTGCAAACCGCTGAATCCACACGTGAGCTTAACTCTGTCAGTTGAATGCACACATTGACAACCATTCAGTTAGATAGCTCCGTTTTGGTTTTAGAAGCAGATATTTCTCTGTACAGCCTATGGTCCCATTCACTCGGGAATATCCCAACGCAGCTCCTAGAAGAAACGTGTTTCTGACTCGCTGAATCTCAACAGAGATTCAACTCTCTTAGGTGAACGAACGCACAGCAGAGCAGTTTCAAGGAAACGTTTCTCCTGAGTTTTAGACGAAGTTTCCTGCTGTTTAGTACGTATGCCGGCATTGGGCTGGAAATACCGGTTTTGGGATTCTGGACAGAAAGGGTTTGCAAACCGCTGAATCCACACGTGAGTTTAACTCTGTCAGTTGAATGCACACATTGACAACCATTCAGTTAGATAGCTCCGTTTTGGTTTTAGAAGCAGATATTTCTCTGTACAGCCTATGGTCCCATTCACTCGGGAATATCCCAACGCAGCTCCTAGAAGAAACGTGTTTCTGACTCGCTGAATCTCAACATAGATTCAACTCTCTTAGGTGAACGAACGCACCGCAGAGCAGTTTCAAGGAAACGTTTCTCCTGAATTTTAGACGAAGTTTCCTGCTGTTTCGTACGTATGCTGGCATTGGGCTGGAAATACCGGTTTTGGGATTCTGCGCAGAAAGGGTTTGCAAACCGCTGAATCCACACGTGAGTTTAATTCTGTCAGTTGAATGCACACATTGACAACCATTCAGTTAGATAGCTCCGTTTTGGTTTTAGAAGCAGATATTTCTCTGTACAGCCTATGGTCCCATTCACTCGGGAATATCCCAAAGCAGCTCCTAGACGAAACGTGTTTCTGACTCGCTGAATCTCAACATAGATTCAACTCTCTTAGGTGAACGAACGCACAGCAGAGCAGTTTCAAGGAAACGTTTCTCCTGAGTTTTAGACGAAGTTTCCTGCTGTTTAGTACGTATGTCAGCATTGGGCTGGAAATACCGGTTTTGGGATTCTGCACAGAAAGGGTTTGCAAACCGGTGAATCCACACGTGAGTTTAACTCTGTCAGTTGAATGCACACATTGACAACCATTCAGTTAGATAGCTCCGTTTTGGTTTTAGAAGCAGATATTTCTCTGTACAGCCTATGGTCCCATTCACTCGGGAATATCCCAACGCAGCTCCTAGAAGAAAAGTGTTTCTGACTCGCTGAATCTCAACATAGATTCAACTCTCTTAGGTGAACGAACGCACCGCAGAGCAGTTTCAAGGAAACGTTTCTCCTGAATTTTAGACGAAGTTTCCTGCTGTTTCGTACGTATGCCGGCATTGGGCTGGAAATACCGGTTTTGGGATTCTGCACAGAAAGGGTTTGCAAACCGCTGAATCCACACGTGAGTTTAACTCTGTCAGTTGAATGCACACATTGACAACCATTCAGTTAGATAGCTCCGTTTTGGTTTTAGAAGCAGATATTTCTCTGTACAGCCTATGGTCCCATTCACTCGGGAATGTCCCAACGCAGCTCCTAGAAGAAACGTGTTTCTGACTCGCTGAATCTCAACATAGATTCAACTCTCTTAGGTGAACGAACGCACAGCAGAGCAGTTTCAAGGAAACGTTTCTCCTGAGTTTTAGACGAAGTTTCCTGCTGTTTCGTACGTATGCCGGCATTGGGCTGGAAATACCGGTTTTGGGATTCTGCACAGAAAGGCTTTGCAAAACCGCTGAATCCACACGTGAGTTTAACTCTGTCAGTTGAATGCACACATTGACAACCATTCAGTTAGATAGCTCCGTTTTGGTTTTAGAAGCAGATATTTCTCTGTACAGCCTATGGTCCCATTCACTCGGGAATATCCCAACGCAGCTCCTAGAAGAAAAGTGTTTCTGACTCGCTGAATCTCAACATAGATTCAACTCTCTTAGGTGAACGAACGAACCGCAGAGCAGTTTCAAGGAAACGTTTCTCCTGAATTTTGGACGAAATTTCCTGCTGTTTAGTACGTATGCCGGCATTGGGCTGGAAATACCGGTTTTGCGATTCTGCACAGAAAGGGTTTGCAAACCGCTGAATCCACACGTGAGTTTAACTCTGTCAGTTGAATGCACACATTGACAACCATTCAGTTAGATAGCTGCGTTTTGGTTTTAGAAGCAGATATTTCTCTGTACAGCCTACGGTCCCATTCACTCGGGAATATCCCAACGCAGCTCCTAGAAGAAACGTGTTTCTGACTCGCTGAATCTCAACATAGATTCAACTCTCTTAGGTGAACGAACGAACCACAGAGCAGTTTCAAGGAAACGTTTCTCCTGAATTTTGGACGAAATTTCCTGCTGTTTAGTATGTATGCCGGCATTGGGCTGGAAATACCGGTTTTGCGATTCTGCACAGAAAGGGTTTGCAAACCGCTGAATCCACACGTGAGTTTAACTCTGTCAGTTGAATGCACACATTGACAACCATTCAGTTAGATAGCTCCGTTTTGGTTTTAGAAGCAGATATTTCTCTGTACAGCCTACGGTCCCATTCACTCGGGAATATCCCAACGCAGCTCCTAGAAGAAACGTGTTTCTGACTCGCTGAATCTCAACATAGATTCAACTCTCTTAGGTGAACGAACGCACAGCAGAGCAGTTTCAAGGAAACGTTTCTCCTGAGTTTTAGACGAAGTTTCCTGCTGTTTCGTACGTATGCCGGCATTGGGCTGGAAATACCGGTTTTGGGATTCTGCACAGAAAGGGTTTGCAAAACCGCTGAATCCACACGTGAGTTTAACTCTGTCAGTTGAATGCACACATTGACAACCATTCAGTTAGATAGCTCCGTTTTGGTTTTAGAAGCAGATATTTCTCTGTACAGCCTATGGTCCCATTCACTCGGGAATATCCCAACGCAGTTCCTAGAAGAAAAGTGTTTCTGACTCGCTGAATCTCAACATAGATTCAACTCTCTTAGGTGAACGAACGTACCGCAGAGCAGTTTCAAGGAAACGTTTCTCCTGAATTTTAGACGAAGTTTCCTGCTGTTTCGTACGTATGCCGGCATTGGGCTGGAAATACCGGTTTTGGGATTCTGCACAGAAAGGATTTGCAAAACCGCTGAATCCACACGTGAGTTTAACTCTGTCAGTTGAATGCACACATTGACAACCATTCAGTTAGATAGCTCCGTTTTGGTTTTAGAAGCAGATATTTCTCTGTACAGCCTATGGTCCCATTCACTCGGGAATATCCCAACGCAGCTCCTAGAAGAAAAGTGTTTCTGACTCGCTGAATCTCAACATAGATTCAACTCTCTTAGGTGAAGGAACGCACCGCAGAGCAGTTTCAAGGAAACGTTTCTCCTGAGTTTTAGACGAAGTTTCCTGCTGTTTAGTACGTATGCCGGCATTGGGCTGGAAATACCGGTTTTGGGATTCTGCACAGAAAGGGTTTGCAAACCGCTGAATCCACACGTGAGTTTAACTCTGTCAGTTGAATGCACACATTGACAACCATTCAGTTAGATAGCTCCGTTTTGGTTTTAGAAGCAGATATTTCTCTGTACAGCCTATGGTCCCATTCACTCGGGAATATCCCAACGCAGCTCCTAGAAGAAACGTGTTTCTGACTCGCTGAATCTCAACATAGATTCAACTCTCTTAGGTGAACGAACGCACAGCAGAGCAGTTTCAAGGAAACGTTTCTCCTGAGTTTTAGACGAAGTTTCCTGCTGTTTAGTACGTATGCCGGCATAGGGCTGGAAATACCGGTTTTGGGATTCTGCACAGAAAGGGTTTGCAAACCGCTGAATCCACACGTGAGCTTAACTCTGTCAGTTGAATGCACACATTGACAACCATTCAGTTAGATAGCTCCGTTTTGGTTTTAGAAGCAGATATTTCTCTGTACAGCCTATGGTCCCATTCACTCGGGAATATCCCAACGCAGCTCCTAGAAGAAACGTGTTTCTGACTCGCTGAATCTCAACAGAGATTCAACTCTCTTAGGTGAACGAACGCACAGCAGAGCAGTTTCAAGGAAACGTTTCTCCTGAGTTTTAGACGAAGTTTCCTGCTGTTTAGTACGTATGCCGGCATTGGGCTGGAAATACCGGTTTTGGGATTCTGCACAGAAAGGGTTTGCAAACCGCCGAATCCACACGTGAGGTTAACTCTGTCAGTTGAATGCACACATTGACAACCATTCAGTTAGATAGCTCCGTTTTGGTTTTAGAAGCAGATATTTCTCTGTACAGCCTATGGTCCCATTCACTCGGGAATATCCCAACGCAGCTCCTAGAAGAAACGTGTTTCTGACTCGCTGAATCTCAACATAGATTCAACTCTCTTAGGTGAACGAACGCACCGCAGAGCAGTTTCAAGGAAACGTTTCTCCTGAATTTTAGACGAAGTTTCCTGCTGTTTCGTACGTATGCTGGCATTGGGCTGGAAATACCGGTTTTGGGATTCTGCGCAGAAAGGGTTTGCAAACCGCTGAATCCACACGTGAGTTTAATTCTGTCAGTTGAATGCACACATTGACAACCATTCAGTTAGATAGCTCCGTTTTGGTTTTAGAAGCAGATATTTCTCTGTACAGCCTATGGTCCCATTCACTCGGGAATATCCCAAAGCAGCTCCTAGACGAAACGTGTTTCTGACTCGCTGAATCTCAACATAGATTCAACTCTCTTAGGTGAACGAACGCACAGGAGAGCAGTTTCAAGGAAACGTTTCTCCTGAGTTTTAGACGAAGTTTCCTGCTGTTTAGTACGTATGCCAGCATTGGGCTGGAAATACCGGTTTTGGGATTCTGCACAGAAAGGGTTTGCAAACCGGTGAATCCACACGTGAGTTTAACTCTGTCAGTTGAATGCACACATTGACAACCATTCAGTTAGATAGCTCCGTTTTGGTTTTAGAAGCAGATATTTCTCTGTACAGCCTATGGTCCCATTCACTCGGGAATATCCCAACGCAGCTCCTAGAAGAAAAGTGTTTCTGACTCGCTGAATCTCAACATAGATTCAACTCTCTTAGGTGAACGAACGCACCGCAGAGCAGTTTCAAGGAAACGTTTCTCCTGAATTTTAGACGAAGTTTCCTGCTGTTTCGTACGTATGCTGGCATTGGGCTGGAAATACCGGTTTTGGGATTCTGCACAGAAAGGGTTTGCAAACCGCTGAATCCACACGTGAGTTTAACTCTCTCAGTTGAATGCACACATTGACAACCATTCAGTTAGATAGCTCCATTTGGTTTTAGAAGCAGATATTTCTCTGTACAGCCTATGGTCCCATTCACTCGGGAATGTCCCAACGCAGCTCCTAGAAGAAACGTGTTTCTGACTCGCTGAATCTCAACATAGATTCAACTCTCTTAGGTGAACGAACGCACAGCAGAGCAGTTTCAAGGAAACGTTTCTCCTGAGTTTTAGACGAAGTTTCCTGCTGTTTAGTACGTATGCCGGCATTGGGCTGGAAATACCGGTTTTGGGATTCTGCACAGAAAGGCTTTGCAAAACCGCTGAATCCACACGTGAGTTTAACTCTGTCAGTTGAATGCACACATTGACAACCATTCAGTTAGATAGCTCCGTTTTGGTTTTAGAAGCAGATATTTCTCTGTACAGCCTATGGTCCCATTCACTCGGGAATATCCCAACGCAGCTCCTAGAAGAAAAGTGTTTCTGACTCGCTGAATCTCAACATAGATTCAACTCTCTTAGGTGAACGAACGAACCGCAGAGCAGTTTCAAGGAAACGTTTCTCCTGAATTTTGGACGAAATTTCCTGCTGTTTAGTACGTATGCCGGCATTGGGCTGGAAATACCGGTTTTGCGATTCTGCACAGAAAGGGTTTGCAAACCGCTGAATCCACACGTGAGTTTAACTCTGTCAGTTGAATGCACACATTGACAACCATTCAGTTAGATAGCTGCGTTTTGGTTTTAGAAGCAGATATTTCTCTGTACAGCCTACGGTCCCATTCACTCGGGAATATCCCAACGCAGCTCCTAGAAGAAACGTGTTTCTGACTCGCTGAATCTCAACATAGATTCAACTCTCTTAGGTGAACGAACGAACCACAGAGCAGTTTCAAGGAAACGTTTCTCCTGAATTTTGGACGAAATTTCCTGCTGTTTAGTATGTATGCCGGCATTGGGCTGGAAATACCGGTTTTACGATTCTGCACAGAAAGGGTTTGCAAACCGCTGAATCCACACGTGAGTTTAACTCTGTCAGTTGAATGCACACATTGACAACCATTCAGTTAGATAGCTGCGTTTTGGTTTTAGAAGCAGATATTTCTCTGTACAGCCTACGGTCCCATTCACTCGGGAATATCCCAACGCAGCTCCTAGAAGAAACGTGTTTCTGACTCGCTGAATCTCAACATAGATTCAACTCTCTTAGGTGAACGAACGCACAGCAGAGCAGTTTCAAGGAAACGTTTCTCCTGAGTTTTAGACGAAGTTTCCTGCTGTTTCGTACGTATGCCGGCATTGGGCTGGAAATACCGGTTTTGGGATTCTGCACAGAAAGGGTTTGCAAAACCGCTGAATCCACACGTGAGTTTAACTCTGTCAGTTGAATGCACACATTGACAACCATTCAGTTAGATAGCTCCGTTTTGGTTTTAGAAGCAGATATTTCTCTGTACAGCCTATGGTCCCATTCACTCGGGAATATCCCAACGCAGTTCCTAGAAGAAAAGTGTTTCTGACTCGCTGAATCTCAACATAGATTCAACTCTCTTAGGTGAACGAACGTACCGCAGAGCAGTTTCAAGGAAACGTTTCTCCTGAATTTTAGACGAAGTTTCCTGCTGTTTCGTACGTATGCCGGCATTGGGCTGGAAATACCGGTTTTGGGATTCTGCACAGAAAGGATTTGCAAACCGCTGAATCCACACGTGAGTTTAACTCTGTCAGTTGAATGCACACATTGACAACCATTCAGTTAGATAGCTCCGTTTTGGTTTTAGAAGCAGATATTTCTCTGTACAGCCTATGGTCCCATTCACTCGGGAATATCCCAACGCAGCTCCTAGAAGAAACGTGTTTCTGACTCGCTGAATCTCAACATAGATTCAACTCTCTTAGGTGAACGAACGCACCGCAGAGCAGTTTCAAGGAAACGTTTCTCCTGAATTTTAGACGAAGTTTCCTGCTGTTTCGTACGTATGCCGGCATTGGGCTGGAAATACCGGTTTTGGGATTCTGCACAGAAAGGGTTTGCAAACCGCTGAATCCACACGTGAGTTTAACTCTGTCAGTTGAATGCACACATTGACAACCATTCAGTTAGATAGCTCCGTTTTGGTTTTAGAAGCAGATATTTCTCTGTACAGCCTATGGTCCTATTCACTCGGGAATATCCCAACGCAGCTCCAAGAAGAAAAGTGTTTCTCACTCGCTGAATCTCAACATAGATTCAACTCTCTTAGGTGAACGAACGCACAGCAGAGCAGTTTCAAGGAAACGTTTCTCCTGAGTTTTAGACGAAGTTTCCTGCTCTTTCGTACGTATGCCGGCTTTGGGCTGGAAATACCGGTTTTGGGATTCTGCACAGATAGAGTTTGCAAACCGCTGAATCCACACGTGAGTTTAACTCTGTCAGTTGAATGCACACATTGACAACCATTCAGTTAGATAGCTCCGTTTTGGTTTTAGAAGCAGATATTTCTATGTACAGCCTATGGTCCCATTCACTCGGGAATATCCCAACGCAGCTCCTAGAAGAAACGTGTTTCTGACTCGCTGAATCTCAACATAGATTCAACTCTCTTAGGTGAACGAATGCACAGCAGAGCAGTTTCAAGGAAACGTTCCTCCTGAATTTTACACGAAATTTCCTGCTGTTTAGTACGTATGCCGGCATTGGGCTGGAAATACCGGTTTTGGGATTCTGCACAGAAAGGGTTTGCAAACCGCTGAATCCACACGTGAGTTTAACTCTGTCAGTTGAATGCACACATTGACAACCATTCAGTTAGATAGCTCCGTTTTGGTTTTAGAAGCAGATATTTCTCTGTACAGCCTATGGTCCCATTCACTCGGGAATATCCCAACGCAGCTCCTAGAAGAAAAGTGTTTCTGACTCACTGAATCTCAACATAGATTCAACTCTCTTAGGTGAACGATCGCACAGCAGAGCAGTTTCAAGGAAACGTTCCTCCTGAATTTTAGACGAAATTTCCTGCTGTTTAGTACGTATGCCGGCATTTGGCTGGAAATACCGGTTTTGGGATTCTGCACAGAAAGGGTTTGCAAACCGCTGAATCCACACGTGAGTTTAACTCTGTCAGTTGAATGCACACATTGACAACCATTCAGTTAGATAGCTCCGTTTTGGTTATAGAAGCAGATATTTCTCTGTACAGCCTATGGTCCCATTCACTCGGGAATATCCCAACGCAGCTCCTAGAAGAAAAGTGTTTCTGACTCGCTGAATCTCAACATAGATTCAACTCTCTTAGGTGAACGAACGCACAGCAGAGCAGTTTCAAGGAAACGTTTCTCCTGAGTTTTAGACGAAGTTTCCTGCTGTTTAGTACGTATGCCGGCATTGGGCTGGAAATACCGGTTTTGGGATTCTGCACAGAAAGGCTTTGCAAAACCGCTGAATCCACACGTGAGTTTAACTCTGTCAGTTGAATGCACACATTGACAACCATTCAGTTAGATAGCTCCGTTTTGGTTTTAGAAGCAGATATTTCTCTGTACAGCCTATGGTCCCATTCACTCGGGAATATCCCAACGCAGCTCCTAGAAGAAAAGTGTTTCTGACTCGCTGAATCTCAACATAGATTCAACTCTCTTAGGTGAACGAACGAACCGCAGAGCAGTTTCAAGGAAACGTTTCTCCTGAATTTTGGACGAAATTTCCTGCTGTTTAGTACGTATGCCGGCATTGGGCTGGAAATACCGGTTTTGCGATTCTGCACAGAAAGGGTTTGCAAACCGCTGAATCCACACGTGAGTTTAACTCTGTCAGTTGAATGCACACATTGACAACCATTCAGTTAGATAGCTGCGTTTTGGTTTTAGAAGCAGATATTTCTCTGTACAGCCTATGGTCCCATTCACTCGGGAATATCCCAACGCAGCTCCTAGAAGAAACGTGTTTCTGACTCGCTGAATCTCAACATAGATTCAACTCTCTTAGGTGAACGAACGCACAGCAGAGCAGTTTCAAGGAAACGTTTCTCCTGAGTTTTAGACGAAGTTTCCTGCTCTTTCATACGTATGCCGGCTTTGGGCTGGAAATACCGGTTTTGGGATTCTGCACCGAAAGGGTTTGCAAACCGCTGAATCCACACGTGAGTTTAACTCTGTCAGTTGAATGCACACATTGACAACCATTCAGTTAGATAGCTCCGTTTTGGTTTTAGAAGCAGATATTTCTCTGTACAGCCTATGGTCCCATTCACTCGGGAATATCCCAACGCAGCTCCTAGAAGAAACGTGTTTCTGACTCGCTGAATCTCAACATAGATTCAACTCTCTTAGGTGAACGAACGCACAGCAGAGCAGTTTCAAGGAAACGTTTCTCCTGAGTTTTAGACGAAGTTTCCTGCTGTTTCGTACGCATGCCGGCATTGGGCTGGAAATACCGGTTTTGGGATTCTGCACAGAAAGGCTTTGCAAAACCGCTGAATCCACACGTGAGTTTAACTCTGTCAGTTGAATGCACACATTGACAACCATTCAGTTAGATAGCTCCGTTTTGGTTTTAGAAGCAGATATTTCTCTGTACAGCCTATGGTCCCATTCACTCGGGAATATCCCAACGCAGCTCCTAGAAGAAAAGTGTTTCTGACTCGCTGAATCTCAACATAGATTCAACTCTCTTAGGTGAACGAACGAACCGCAGAGCAGTTTCAAGGAAACGTTTCTCCTAAGTTTTAGACGAAGTTTCCTGCTGTTTAGTACGTATGCCGGCATTGGGCTGGAAATACCGGTTTTGGGATTCTGCACAGAAAGGGTTTGCAAACCGCTGAATCCACACGTGAGTTTAACTCTGTCAGTTGAATGCACACATTGACAACCATTCAGTTAGATAGCTCCGTTTTGGTTTTAGAAGCAGATATTTCTCTGTACAGCCTATGGTCCCATTCACTCGGGTATATCCCAACGCAGCTCCTAGAAGAAACGTGTTTCTGACTCGCTGAATCTCAACATAGATTCAACTCTCTTAGGTGAACGAACGCACCGCAGAGCAGTTTCAAGGAAACGTTTCTCCTGAATTTTAGACGAAGTTTCCTGCTTTTTCGTACGTATGCCGGCATTGGGCTGGAAATACCGGTTTTGGGATTCTGCACAGAAAGGGTTTGCAAACCGCTGAATCCACACGTGAGTTTAACTCTGTCAGTTGAATGCACACATTGAAAACCATTCAGTTAGATAGCTCCGTTTTGGTTTTAGAAGCAGATATTTCTCTGTACAGCCTATGGTCCCATTCACTCGGGAATGTCCCAACGCAACTCCTAGAAGAAACGTGTTTCTGACTCGCTGAATCTCAACATAGATTCAACTCTCTTAGGTGAACGAAGGCACAGCAGAGCAGTTTCAAGGAAACGTTTCCCCTGAGTTTTAGACGAACTTTTCTGCTGTTTAGTACGTATGACTGCATTGGGCTGGAAATACCGGTTTTGGGATTCTGCACAGAAAGGGTTTGCAAACCGCTGAATCCACACGTGAGTTTAACTCTGTCGGTTGAATGCACACATTGACAACCATTCAGTTAGATAGCTCCGTTTTGGTTTTAGAAGCAGATATTTCTCTGTACAGCCTATGGTCCCATTCACTCGGGAATATCCCAACGCAGCTCCTAGAAGAAACGTGTTTCTGACTCGCTGAATCTCAACATAGATTCAACTCTCTTAGGTGAACGAACGCACCGCAGAGCAGTTTCAAGGAAACGTTTCTCCTGAGTTTTAGACGAAGTTTCCTGCTGTTTCGTACGCATGCCGGCATTGGGCTGGAAATACCGGTTTTGGGATTCTGCACAGAAAGGCTTTGCAAAACCGCTGAATCCACACGTGAGTTTAACTCTGTCAGTTGAATGCACACATTGACAACCATTCAGTTAGATAGCTCCGTTTTGGTTTTAGAAGCAGATATTTCTCTGTACAGCCTATGGTCCCATTCACTCGGGAATATCCCAACGCAGCTCCTAGAAGAAAAGTGTGTCTGACTCGCTGAATCTCAACATAGATTCAACTCTCTTAGGTGAACGAACGAACCGCAGAGCAGTTTCAAGGAAACGTTTCTCCTGAGTTTTAGACGAAGTTTCCTGCTGTTTAGTACGTATGCCGGCATTGCGCTGGAAATACCGGTTTTGGGATTCTGCACAGAAAGGGTTTGCAAACCGCTGAATCCACACGTGAGTTTAACTCTGTCAGTTGAATGCACACATTGACAACCATTCAGTTAGATAGCTCCGTTTTGGTTTTAGAAGCAGATATTTCTCTGTACAGCCTATGGTCCCATTCACTCGGGTATATCCCAACGCAGCTCCTAGAAGAAACGTGTTTCTGACTCGCTGAATCTCAACATAGATTCAACTCTCTTAGGTGAACGAACGAACCGCAGAGCAGTTTCAAGGAAACGTTTCTCCTGAATTTTAGACGAAGTTTCCTGCTGTTTCGTACGTATGCCGGCATTGGGCTGGAAATACCGGTTTTGGGATTCTGCACAGAAAGGGTTTGCAAACCGCTGAATCCACACGTGAGTTTAACTCTGTCAGTTGAATGCACACATTGAAAACCATTCAGTTAGATAGCTCCGTTTTGGTTTTAGAAGCAGATATTTCTCTGTACAGCCTATGGTCCCATTCACTCGGGAATGTCCCAACGCAGCTCCTAGAAGAAACGTGTTTCTGACTCGCTGAATCTCAACATAGATTCAACTCTCTTAGGTGAACGAAGGCACAGCAGAGCAGTTTCAAGGAAACGTTTCTCCTGAGTTTTAGACGAACTTTCCTGCTGTTTAGTACGTATGCCGGCATTGGGCTGGAAATACCGGTTTTGGGATTCTGCACAGAAAGGGTTTGCAAACCGCTGAATCCACACGTGAGTTTAACTCTGTCAGTTGAATGCACACATTGACAACCATTCAGTTAGATAGCTCCGTTTTGGTTTTAGAAGCAGATATTTCTCTGTACAGCCTATGGTCCCATTCACTCGGGAATATCCCAACGCAGCTCCTAGAAGAAACGTGTTTCTGACTCGCTGAATCTCAACATAGATTCAACTCTCTTAGGTGAACGAACGCACCGCAGAGCAGTTTCAAGGAAACGTTTCTCCTGAATTTTAGACGAAGTTTCCTGCTGTTTAGTACGTATGCCGGCATTGGGCTGGAAATACCGGTTTTGGGATTCTGCACAGAAAGGGTTTGCAAACCGCTGAATCCACACGTGAGTTTAACTCTGTCAGTTGAATGCACACATTGAAAACCATTCAGTTAGATAGCTCCGTTTTGGTTTTAGAAGCAGATATTTCTCTGTACAGCCTATGGTCCCATTCACTCGGGAATGTCCCAACGCAGCTCCTAGAAGAAACGTGTTTCTGACTCGCTGAATCTCAACATAGATTCAACTCTCTTAGGTGAACGAACGCACAGCAGAGCAGTTTCAAGGAAACGTTTCTCCTGAGTTTTAGACGAACTTTCCTGCTGTTTAGTACGTATGCCTGCATTGGGCTGGAAATACCGGTTTTGGGATTCTGCACAGAAAGGGTTTGCAAACCGCTGAATCCACACGTGAGTTTAACTCTGTCAGTTGAATGCACACATTGACAACCATTCAGTTAGATAGCTCCGTTTTGGTTTTAGAAGCAGATATTTCTCTGTACAGCCTATGGTCCCATTCACTTGGGAATATCCCAACGCAGCTCCTAGAAGAAACGTGTTTCTGACTCGCTGAATCTCAACATAGATTCAACTCTCTTAGGTGAACGAACGCACCGCAGAGCAGTTTCAAGGAAACGTTTCTCCTGAGTTTTAGACGAAGTTTCCTGCTGTTTCGTACGCATGCCGGCATTGGGCTGGAAATACCGGTTTTGGGATTCTGCACAGAAAGGCTTTGCAAAACCGCTGAATCCACACGTGAGTTTAACTCTGTCAGTTGAATGCACACATTGACAACCATTCAGTTAGATAGCTCCGTTTTGGTTTTAGAAGCAGATATTTCTCTGTACAGCCTATGGTCCCATTCACTCGGGAATATCCCAACGCAGCTCCTAGAAGAAACGTGTTTCTGACTCGCTGAATCTCAACATAGATTCAACTCTCTTAGGTGAACGAACGAACCGCAGAGCAGTTTCAAGAAACGTTTCTCCTGAGTTTTAGACGAAGTTTCCTGCTGTTTAGTACGTATGCCTGCATTGGGCTGGAAATACCGGTTTTGGGATTCTGCACAGAAAGGGTTTGCAAACCGCTGAATCCACACGTGAGTTTAACTCTGTCAGGTGAATGCACACATTGACAACCATTCAGTTAGATTGCTCCGTTTTGGTTTTAGAAGCAGATATTTCTCTGTACAGCCTATGGTCCCATTCACTCGGGAATATCCCAACGCAGCTCCTAGAAGAAACGTGTTTCTGACTCGCTGAATCTCAACATAGATTCAACTCTCTTAGGTGAACGAACGCACCGCAGAGCAGTTTCAAGGAAACGTTTCTCCTGAATTTTAGACGAAGTTTCCTGCTGTTTCGTACGTATGCCGGCATTGGGCTGGAAATACCGGTTTTGGGATTCTGCGCAGAAAGGGTTTGCAAACCGCTGAATCCACACGTGAGTTTAATTCTGTCAGTTGAATGCACACATTGACAACCATTCAGTTAGATAGCTCCGTTTTGGTTTTAGAAGCAGATATTTCTCTGTACAGCCTATGGTCCCATTCACTCGGGAATATCCCAACGCAGCTCCTAGACGAAACGTGTTTCTGACTCGCTGAATCTCAACATAGATTCAACTCTCTTAGGTGAACGATCGCACCGCAGAGCAGTTTCAAGGAAACGTTTCTCCTGAGTTTTAGACGAAGTTTCCTGCTGTTTAGTACGTATGCCAGCATTGGGCTGGAAATACCGGTTTTGGGATTCTGCACAGAAAGGGGTTGCAAACCGCTGAATCCACACGTGAGTTTAACTCTGTCAGTTGAATGCACACATTGAAAACCATTCAGTTAGATAGCTCCGTTTTGGTTTTAGAAGCAGATATTTCTCTGTACAGCCTATGGTCCCATTCACTCGGGAATATCCCAACGCAGCTCCTAGAAGAAAAGTGTTTCTGACTCGCTGAATCTCAACATAGATTCAACTCTCTTAGGTGAACGAACGCACCGCAGAGCAGTTTCAAGGAAACGTTTCTCCTGAATTTTAGACGAAGTTTCCTGCTGTTTCGTACGTATGCCGGCATTGGGCTGGAAATACCGGTTTTGGGATTCTGCACAGAAAGGGTTTGCAAACCGCTGAATCCACACGTGAGTTTAACTCTGTCAGTTGAATGCACACATTGAAAACCATTCAGTTAGATAGCTCCGTTTTGGTTTTAGAAGCAGATATTTCTCTGTACAGCCTATGGTCCCATTCACTCGGGAATGTCCCAACGCAGCTCCTAGAAGAAACGTGTTTCTGACTCGCTGAATCTCAACATAGATTCAACTCTCTTAGGTGAACGAATGCACAGCAGAGCAGTTTCAAGGAAACGTTTCTCCTGAGTTTTAGACGAAGTTTCCTGCTCTTTAGTACGCATGCCGGCATTGGGCTGGAAATACCGGTTTTGGGATTCTGCACAGAAAGGCTTTGCAAAACCGCTGAATCCACACGTGAGTTTAACTCTGTCAGTTGAATGTACACATTGACAACCATTCAGTTAGATAGCTCCGTTTTGGTTTTAGAAGCAGATATTTCTCTGTACAGCCTATGGTCCCATTCACACGGGAATATCCCAACGCAGCTCCTAGACGAAACGTGTTTCTGACTCGCTGAATCTCAACATAGATTCAACTCTCTTAGGTGAACGAACGCACCGCAGAGCAGTTTCAAGGAAACGTTTCTCCTGAGTTTTAGACGAAGTTTCCTGCTGTTTAGTACGTATGCCGGCATTGGGCTGGAAATACCGGTTTTGGGATTCTGCACAGAAAGGGTTTGCAAACCGCTGAATCCACACGTGAGTTTAACTCTGTCAGTTGAATGCACACATTGACAACCATTCAGTTCGATAGCTCCGTTTTGGTTTTAGAAGCAGATATTTCTCTGTACAGCCTATGGTCCCATTCACTCGGGAATATCCCAACGCAGCTCCTAGAAGAAAAGTGTTTCTGACTCGCTGAATCTCAACATAGATTCAACTCTCTTAGGTGAACGAACGCACCGCAGAGCAGTTTCAAGGAAACGTTTCTCCTGAATTTTAGACGAAGTTTCCTGCTGTTTCGTACGTATGCCGGCATTGGGCTGGAAATACCGGTTTTGGGATTCTGCACAGAAAGGGTTTGCAAACCGCTGAATCCACACGTGAGTTTAACTCTGTCAGTTGAATGCACACATTGACAACCATTCAGTTAGATAGCTCCGTTTTGGTTTTAGAAGCAGATATTTCTCTGTACAGCCTATGGTCCCATTCACTCGGGAATATCCCAACGCAGCTCCTAGAAGAAACGTGTTTCTGACTCGCTGAATCTCAACATAGATTCAACTCTCTTAGGTGAACGAACGCACAGCAGAGCAGTTTCAAGGAAACGTTTCTCCTGAGTTTTAGACGAAGTTTCCTGCTGTTTAGTACGTATGCCGGCATTGGGCTGGAAATACCGGTTTTGGGATTCTGCACAGAAAGGGTTTGCAAACCGCTGAATCCACACGTGAGTTTAACTCTGTCAGTTGAATGCACACATTGACAACCATTCAGTTAGATAGCTCCGTTTTGGTTTTAGAAGCAGATATTTCTCTGTACAGCCTATGGTCCCATTCACTCGGGAATATCCCAACGCAGCTCCTAGAAGAAAAGTGTTTCTGACTCGCTGAATCTCAACATAGATTCAACTCTCTTAGGTGAACGAACGCACCGCAGAGCAGTTTCAAGGAAACGTTTCTCCTGAATTTTAGACGAAGTTTCCTGCTGTTTCGTACGTATGCCGGCATTGGGCTGGAAATACTGGTTTTGGGATTCTGCACAGAAAGGGTTTGCAAACCGCTGAATCCACACGTGAGTTTAACTCTGTCAGTTGAATGCACACATTGAAACCATTCAGTTAGATAGCTCCGTTTTGGTTTTAGAAGCAGATATTTCTCTGTACAGCCTATGGTCCCATTCACTCGGGAATGTCCCAACGCAGCTCCTAGAAGAAACGTGTTTCTGACTCGCTGAATCTCAACATAGATTCAACTCTCTTAGGTGAACGAACGCACAGCAGAGCAGTTTCAAGGAAACGTTTCTCCTGAGTTTTAGACGAAGTTTCCTGCTGTTTAGTACGAATGCCGGCATTGGGCTGGAAATACCGGTTTTGGGATTCTGCACAGAAAGGGTTTGCAAACCGCTGAATCCACACGTGAGTTTAACTCTGTCAGTTGAATGCACACATTGACAACCATTCAGTTAGATAGCTCCGTTTTGGTTTTAGAAGCAGATATTTCTCTGTACAGCCTATGGTCCCATTCACTCGGGAATATCCCAACGCAGCTCCTAGAAGAAACGTGTTTCTGACTCGCTGAATCTCAACATAGATTCAACTCTCTTAGGTGAACGAACGCATAGCAGAGCAGTTTCAAGGAAACGTTTCTCCTGAGTTTTAGACGAAGTTTCCTACTGTTTCGTACGCATGCCGGCATTGGGCTGGAAATACCGGTTTTGGGATTCTGCACAGAAAGGCTTTGCAAAACCGCTGAATCCACACGTGAGTTTAACTCTGTCAGTTGAATGCACACATTGACAACCATTCAGTTAGATAGTTCCGTTTTGGTTTTAGAAGCAGATATTTCTCTGTACAGCCTATGGTCCCATTCACTCGGGAATATCCCAACGCAGCTCCTAGAAGAAAAGTGTTTCTGACTCGCTGAATCCCAACATAGATTCAACTCTCTTAGGTGAACGAACGAACCGCAGAGCAGTTTCAAGGAAACGTTTCTCCTGAGTTTTAGACGAAGTTTCCTGCTGTTTAGTACGTATGCCGGCATTGGGCTGGAAATACCGGTTTTGGGATTCTGCACAGAAAGGGTTTGCAAACCGCTGAATCCACACGTGAGTTTAACTCTGTCAGTTGAATGCACACATTGAAAACCATTCAGTTAGATAGCTCCGTTTTGGTTTTAGAAGCAGATATTTCTCTGTACAGCCTATGGTCCCATTCACTCGGGAATATCCCAACGCAGCTCCTAGAAGAAACGTGTTTCTGACTCGCTGAATCTCAACATAGATTCAACTCTCTTAGGTGAACGAACGCACAGCAGAGCAGTTTCAAGGAAACGTTTCTCCTGAGTTTTAGACGAAGTTTCCTGCTGTTTCGTACGTATGCCGGCATTGGGCTGGAAATACCGGTTTTGGGATTCTGCGCAGAAAGGGTTTGCAAACCGCTGAATCCACACGTGAGTTTAATTCTGTCAGTTGAATGCACACATTGACAACCATTCAGTTAGATAGCTCCGTTTTGGTTTTAGAAGCAGATATTTCTCTGTTCAGCCTATGGTCCCATTCACTCGGGAATATCCCAACGCAGCTCCTAGAAGAAACGTGTTTCTGACTCGCTGAGTCTCAACATAGATTCAACTCTCTTAGGTGAACGAACGCACAGCAGAGCAGTTTCAAGGAAACCTTTCTCCTGAATTTTGGACGAAATTTCCTGCTGTTTAGTACGTATGCCGGCATTGGGCTGGAAATACCGGTTTTGCGATTCTGCACAGAAAGGGTTTGCAAACCGCTGAATCCACACGTGAGTTTAACTCTGTCAGTTGAATGCACACATTGACAACCATTCAGTTAGATAGCTCCGTTTTGGTTTTAGAAGCAGATATTTCTCTGTACAGCCTATGGTCCCATTCACTCGGGAATATCCCAACGCAGCTCCTAGAAGAAAAGTGTTTCTGACTCGCTGAATCTCAACATAGATTCAACTCTCTTGGGTGAACGAACGCACCGCAGAGCAGTTTCAAGGAAACGTTTCTCCTGAATTTTAGACGAAGTTTCCTGCTGTTTCGTACGTATGCCGGCATTGGGCTGGAAATACCGGTTTTGGGATTCTGCGCAGAAAGGGTTTGCAAACCGCTGAATCCACACGTGAGTTTAATTCTGTCAGTTGAATGCACACATTGACAACCATTCAGTTAGATAGCTCCGTTTTGGTTTTAGAAGCAGATATTTCTCTGTACAGCCTATGGTCCCATTCACTCGGGAATATCCCAACGCAGCTCCTAGACGAAACGTGTTTCTGACTCGCTGAATCTCAACATAGATTCAACTCTCTTAGGTGAACGAACGCACAGCAGAGCAGTTTCAAGGAAACGTTTCTCCTGAGTTTTAGACGAAGTTTCCTGCTGTTTAGTACGTGTGCCGGCATTGGGCTGGAAATACCGGTTTTGGGATTCTGCACAGAAAGGGTTTGCAAACCGCTGAATCCTCACGTGAGTTTAACTCTGTCAGTTGAATGCACACATTGACAACCATTCAGTTAGATAGCTCCGTTTTGGTTTTAGAAGCAGATATTTCTCTGTTCAGCCTATGGTCCCATTCACTCGGGAATATCCCAACGCAGCTCCTAGAAGAAACGTGTTTCTGACTCGCTGAGTCTCAACATAGATTCAACTCTCTTAGGTAAACGAACGCACAGCAGAGCAGTTTCAAGGAAACCTTTCTCCTGAATTTTGGACGAAATTTCCTGCTGTTTAGTACGTATGCCGGCATTGGGCTGGAAATACCGGTTTTGCGATTCTGCACAGAAAGGGTTTGCAAACCGCTGAATCCACACGTGAGTTTAACTCTGTCAGTTGAATGCACACATTGACAACCATTCAGTTAGATAGCTCCGTTTTGGTTTTAGAAGCAGATATTTCTCTGTACAGCCTACGGTCCCATTCACTCGGGAATATCCCAACGCAGCTCCTAGAAGAAAAGTGTTTCTGACTCGCTGAATCTCAACATAGATTCAACTCTCTTAGGTGAACGAACGCACCGCAGAGCAGTTTCAAGGAAACGTTTCTCCTGAATTTTAGACGAAGTTTCCTGCTGTTTCGTACGTATGCCGGCATTGGGCTGGAAATACTGGTTTTGGGATTCTGCACAGAAAGGGTTTGCAAACCGCTGAATCCACACGTGAGTTTAACTCTGTCAGTTGAATGCACACATTGACAACCATTCAGTTAGATAGCTCCGTTTTGGTTTTAGAAGCAGATATTTCTCTGTACAGCCTATGGTCCCATTCACTCGGGAATGTCCCAACGCAGCTCCTAGAAGAAACGTGTTTCTGACTCGCTGAATCTCAACATAGATTCAACTCTCTTAGGTGAACGAACGCACAGCAGAGCAGTTTCAAGGAAACGTTCCTCCTGAGTTTTAGACGAAGTTTCCTGCTGTTTAGTACGAATGCCGGCATTGGGCTGGAAATACCGGTTTTGGGATTCTGCACAGAAAGGGTTTGCAAACCGCTGAATCCACACGTGAGTTTAACTCTGTCAGTTGAATGCACACATTGACAACCATTCAGTTAGATAGCTCCGTTTTGGTTTTAGAAGCAGATATTTCTCTGTACAGCCTATGGTCCCATTCACTCGGGAATATCCCAACGCAGCTCCTAGAAGAAACGTGTTTCTGACTCGCTGAATCTCAACATAGATTCAACTCTCTTAGGTGAACGAACGCACAGCAGAGCAGTTTCAAGGAAACGTTTCTCCTGAGTTTTAGACGAAGTTTCCTACTGTTTCGTACGCATGCCGGCATTGGGCTGGAAATATCGGTTTTGGGATTCTGCACAGAAAGGCTTTGCAAAACCGCTGAATCCACACGTGAGCTTAACTCTGTCAGTTGAATGCACACATTGACAACCATTCAGTTAGATAGCTCCGTTTTGGTTTTAGAAGCAGATATTTCTCTGTACAGCCTATGGTCCCATTCACTCGGGAATATCCCAACGCAGCTCCTAGAAGAAAAGTGTTTCTGACTCGCTGAATCTCAACATAGATTCAACTCTCTTAGGTGAACGAACGAACCGCAGAGCAGTTTCAAGGAAACGTTTCTCCTGAGTTTTAGACGAAGTTTCCTGCTGTTTAGTACGTATGCCGGCATTGGGCTGGAAATACCGGTTTTGGGATTCTGCACAGAAAGGGTTTGCAAACCGCTGAATCCACACGTGAGTTTAACTCTGTCAGTTGAATGCACACATTGACAACCATTCAGTTAGATAGCTCCGTTTTGGTTTTAGAAGCAGATATTTCTCTGTACAGCCTATGGTCCCATTCACTCGGGAATATCCCAACGCAGCTCCTAGAAGAAACGTGTTTTTGACTCGCTGAATCTCAACATAGATTCAACTCTCTTAGGTGAACGAACGCACAGCAGAGCAGTTTCAAGGAAACGTTTCTCCTGAATTTTAGACGAAGTTTCCTGCTGTTTCGTACGTATGCCGGCATTGGGCTGGAAATACCGGTTTTGGGATTCTGCGCAGAAAGGGTTTGCAAACCGCTGAATCCACAAGTGAGTTTAATTCTGTCAGTTGAATGCACACATTGACAACCATTCAGTTAGATAGCTCCGTTTTGGTTTTAGAAGCAGATATTTCTCTGTACAGCCTTTGGTCCCATTCACTCGGGAATATCCCAACGCAGCTCCTAGACGAAACGTGTTTCTGACTCGCTGAATCTCAACATAGATTCAACTCTCTTAGGTGAACGAACGCACAGCAGAGCAGTTTCAAGGAAACGTTCCTCCTGAATTTTAGACGAAATTTCCTGCTCTTTAGTACGTATGCCGGCATTGGGCTGGAAATACCGGTTTTGCGATTCTGCACAGAAAGGGTTTGCAAACCGCTGAATCCACACGTGAGTTTTACTCTGTCAGTTGAATGCAAACATTGACAACCATTCAGTTAGATAGCTCCGTTTTGGTTTTAGAAGCAGATATTTCTCTGTACAGCCTATGGTGCCATTCACTCGGGAATATCCCAACGCAGCTCCTAGAAGAAACGTGTTTCTGACTCGCTGAATCTCAACATAGATTCAACTCTCTTAGGTGAACGAACGCACCGCAGAGCAGTTTCAAGGAAACGTTTCTCCTGAGTTTTAGACGAAGTTTCCTGCTGTTTCGTACGTATGCCGGCATTGGGCTGGAAATACCGGTTTTGGGATTCTGCACAGAAAGGGTTTGCAAAACCGCTGAATCCACACTTGAGTTTAACTCTGTCAGTTGAATGCACACATTGACAACCATTCAGTTAGATAGCTCCGTTTTGGTTTTAGAAGCAGATATTTCTCTGTACAGCCTATGGTCCCATTCACTCGGGAATATCCCAACGCAGCTCCTAGAAGAAAAGTGTTTCTGACTCGCTGAATCTCAACATAGATTCAACTCTCTTAGGTGAACGAACGCACCGCAGAGCAGTTTCAAGGAAACGTTTCTCCTGAGTTTTAGACGAAGTTTCCTGCTGTTTAGTACGTATGCCAGCATTGGGCTGGAAATACCGGTTTTGGGATTCTGCACAGAAACGGTTTGCAAACCGCTGAATCCACACGTGAGTTTAACTCTGTCAGTTGAATGCACACATTGACAACCATTCAGTTAGATAGCTCCGTTTTGGTTTTAGAAGCAGATATTTCTCTGTACAGCCTATGGTCCCATTCACTCGGGAATATCCCAATGCAGCTCCTAGAAGAAACGTGTTTCTGACTCGCTGAATCTCAACATAGATTCAACTCTCTTAGGTGAACGAACGCACCGCAGAGCAGTTTCAAGGAAACGTTTCTCCTGAATTTTAGACGAAGTTTCCTGCTGTTTCGTACGTATGCCGGCATTGGGCTGGAAATACCGGTTTTGGGATTCTGCACAGAAAGGGTTTGCAAACCGCTGAATCCACACGTGAGTTTAACTCTGTCAGTTGAATGCACACATTGAAAACCATTCAGTTAGATAGCTCCGTTTTGGTTTTAGAAGCAGATATTTCTCTGTACAGCCTATGGTCCCATTCACTCGGGAATATCCCAACGCAGCTCCTAGAAGAAAAGTGTTTCTGACTCGCTGAATCTCAACATAGATTCAACTCTCTTAGGTGAACCAACGCACAGCAGAGCAGTTTCAAGAAAACGTTTCTCCTGAGTTTTAGACGAAGTTTCCTGCTGTTTAGTATGTATGCGGGCATTGGGCTGAAAATACCGGTTTTGGGATTCTGCACAGAAAGGGTTTGCAAACCGCTGAATCCACACGTGAGTTTAACTCTGTCAGTTGAATGCACACATTGACAACCATTCAGTTAGATAGCTCCGTTTTGGTTTTAGAAGCAGATATTTCTCTGTACAGCCTATGGTCCCATTCACTCGGGAATATCCCAACGCAGCTCCTAGAAGAAACGTGTTTCTGACTCGCTGAATCTCAACATAGATTCAACTCTCTTAGGTGAACGAAGGCACCGCAGAGCAGTTTCAAGGAAACGTTTCTCCTGAATTTTAGACGAAGTTTCCTGCTGTTTCGTACGTATGCCGGCATTGGGCTGGAAATTCCGGTTTTGGGATTCTGCACAGAAAGGATTTGCAAACCGCTGAATCCACACGTGAGTTTAACTCTGTCAGTTGAATGCACACATTGACAACCATTCAGTTAGATAGCTCCGTTTGGGTTTTAGAAGCAGATATTTCTCTGTAAAGCCTATGGTCCCATTCACTCGGGAATATCCCAACGCAGCTCCTAGAAGAAACGTGTTTCTGACTCGCTGAATCTCAACATAGATTCAACTCTCTTAGGTGAACGAACGCACAGCAGAGCAGTTTCAAGGAAACGTTCCTCCTGAATTTTAGACGAAATTTCCTGCTCTTTAGTACGTATGCCGGCATTGGGCTGGAAATACCGGTTTTGCGATTCTGCACAGAAAGGGTTTGCAAACCGCTGAATCCACACGTGAGTTTAACTCTGTCAGTTGAATGCACACATTGACAACCATTCAGTTAGATAGCTCCGTTTTGGTTTTAGAAGCAGATATTTCTCTGTACAGCCTATGGTCCCATTCACTCGGGAATATCCCAACGCAGCTCCTAGAAGAAACGTGTTTCTGACTCGCTGAATCTCAACATAGATTCAACTCTCTTAGGTGAACGAACGCACAGCAGAGCAGTTTCAAGGAAACGTTTCTCCTGAGTTTTAGACGAAGTTTCCTGCTGTTTAGTACGTGTGCCGGCATTGGGCTGGAAATACCGGTTTTGGGATTCTGCACAGAAAGGGTTTGCAAACCGCTGAATCCTCACGTGAGTTTAACTCTGTCAGTTGAATGCACACATTGACAACCATTCAGTTAGATAGCTCCGTTTTGGTTTTAGAAGCAGATATTTCTCTGTTCAGCCTATGGTCCCATTCACTCGGGAATATCCCAACGCAGCTCCTAGAAGAAACGTGTTTCTGACTCGCTGAGTCTCAACATAGATTCAACTCTCTTAGGTGAACGAACGCACAGCAGAGCAGTTTCAAGGAAACCTTTCTCCTGAATTTTGGACGAAATTTCCTGCTGTTTAGTACGTATGCCGGCATTGGGCTGGAAATACCGGTTTTGCGATTCTGCACAGAAAGGGTTTGCAAACCGCTGAATCCACACGTGAGTTTAACTCTGTCAGTTGAATGCACACATTGACAACCATTCAGTTAGATAGCTCCGTTTTGGTTTTAGAAGCAGATATTTCTCTGTACAGCCTACGGTCCCATTCACTCGGGAATATCCCAACGCAGCTCCTAGAAGAAAAGTGTTTCTGACTCGCTGAATCTCAACATAGATTCAACTCTCTTAGGTGAACGAACGCACCGCAGAGCAGTTTCAAGGAAACGTTTCTCCTGAATTTTAGACGAAGTTTCCTGCTGTTTCGTACGTATGCCGGCATTGGGCTGGAAATACTGGTTTTGGGATTCTGCACAGAAAGGGTTTGCAAACCGCTGAATCCACACGTGAGTTTAACTCTGTCAGTTGAATGCACACATTGACAACCATTCAGTTAGATAGCTCCGTTTTGGTTTTAGAAGCAGATATTTCTCTGTACAGCCTATGGTCCCATTCACTCGGGAATGTCCCAACGCAGCTCCTAGAAGAAACGTGTTTCTGACTCGCTGAATCTCAACATAGATTCAACTCTCTTAGGTGAACGAACGCACAGCAGAGCAGTTTCAAGGAAACGTTCCTCCTGAGTTTTAGACGAAGTTTCCTGCTGTTTAGTACGAATGCCGGCATTGGGCTGGAAATACCGGTTTTGGGATTCTGCACAGAAAGGGTTTGCAAACCGCTGAATCCACACGTGAGTTTAACTCTGTCAGTTGAATGCACACATTGACAACCATTCAGTTAGATAGCTCCGTTTTGGTTTTAGAAGCAGATAT
This sequence comes from Aotus nancymaae, assembly GCF_030222135.1. NCBI lineage: Eukaryota > Metazoa > Chordata > Mammalia > Primates > Aotidae > Aotus > Aotus nancymaae. The sequence continues at coordinate 5,020,209 of NW_026988495.1, read as the reverse complement.
TTCTCTGTACAGCCTATGGTCCCATTCACTCGGGAATATCCCAACGCAGCTCCTAGAAGAAACGTGTTTCTGACTCGCTGAATCTCAACATAGATTCAACTCTCTTAGGTGAACGAACGCACAGCAGAGCAGTTTCAAGGAAACGTTTCTCCTGAGTTTTAGACGAAGTTTCCTACTGTTTCGTACGCATGCCGGCATTGGGCTGGAAATATCGGTTTTGGGATTCTGCACAGAAAGGCTTTGCAAAACCGCTGAATCCACACGTGAGCTTAACTCTGTCAGTTGAATGCACACATTGACAACCATTCAGTTAGATAGCTCCGTTTTGGTTTTAGAAGCAGATATTTCTCTGTACAGCCTATGGTCCCATTCACTCGGGAATATCCCAACGCAGCTCCTAGAAGAAAAGTGTTTCTGACTCGCTGAATCTCAACATAGATTCAACTCTCTTAGGTGAACGAACGAACCGCAGAGCAGTTTCAAGGAAACGTTTCTCCTGAGTTTTAGACGAAGTTTCCTGCTGTTTAGTACGTATGCCGGCATTGGGCTGGAAATACCGGTTTTGGGATTCTGCACAGAAAGGGTTTGCAAACCGCTGAATCCACACGTGAGTTTAACTCTGTCAGTTGAATGCACACATTGACAACCATTCAGTTAGATAGCTCCGTTTTGGTTTTAGAAGCAGATATTTCTCTGTACAGCCTATGGTCCCATTCACTCGGGAATATCCCAACGCAGCTCCTAGAAGAAACGTGTTTTTGACTCGCTGAATCTCAACATAGATTCAACTCTCTTAGGTGAACGAACGCACAGCAGAGCAGTTTCAAGGAAACGTTTCTCCTGAATTTTAGACGAAGTTTCCTGCTGTTTCGTACGTATGCCGGCATTGGGCTGGAAATACCGGTTTTGGGATTCTGCGCAGAAAGGGTTTGCAAACCGCTGAATCCACAAGTGAGTTTAATTCTGTCAGTTGAATGCACACATTGACAACCATTCAGTTAGATAGCTCCGTTTTGGTTTTAGAAGCAGATATTTCTCTGTACAGCCTTTGGTCCCATTCACTCGGGAATATCCCAACGCAGCTCCTAGACGAAACGTGTTTCTGACTCGCTGAATCTCAACATAGATTCAACTCTCTTAGGTGAACGAACGCACAGCAGAGCAGTTTCAAGGAAACGTTCCTCCTGAATTTTAGACGAAATTTCCTGCTCTTTAGTACGTATGCCGGCATTGGGCTGGAAATACCGGTTTTGCGATTCTGCACAGAAAGGGTTTGCAAACCGCTGAATCCACACGTGAGTTTTACTCTGTCAGTTGAATGCAAACATTGACAACCATTCAGTTAGATAGCTCCGTTTTGGTTTTAGAAGCAGATATTTCTCTGTACAGCCTATGGTGCCATTCACTCGGGAATATCCCAACGCAGCTCCTAGAAGAAACGTGTTTCTGACTCGCTGAATCTCAACATAGATTCAACTCTCTTAGGTGAACGAACGCACCGCAGAGCAGTTTCAAGGAAACGTTTCTCCTGAGTTTTAGACGAAGTTTCCTGCTGTTTCGTACGTATGCCGGCATTGGGCTGGAAATACCGGTTTTGGGATTCTGCACAGAAAGGGTTTGCAAAACCGCTGAATCCACACTTGAGTTTAACTCTGTCAGTTGAATGCACACATTGACAACCATTCAGTTAGATAGCTCCGTTTTGGTTTTAGAAGCAGATATTTCTCTGTACAGCCTATGGTCCCATTCACTCGGGAATATCCCAACGCAGCTCCTAGAAGAAAAGTGTTTCTGACTCGCTGAATCTCAACATAGATTCAACTCTCTTAGGTGAACGAACGCACCGCAGAGCAGTTTCAAGGAAACGTTTCTCCTGAGTTTTAGACGAAGTTTCCTGCTGTTTAGTACGTATGCCAGCATTGGGCTGGAAATACCGGTTTTGGGATTCTGCACAGAAACGGTTTGCAAACCGCTGAATCCACACGTGAGTTTAACTCTGTCAGTTGAATGCACACATTGACAACCATTCAGTTAGATAGCTCCGTTTTGGTTTTAGAAGCAGATATTTCTCTGTACAGCCTATGGTCCCATTCACTCGGGAATATCCCAATGCAGCTCCTAGAAGAAACGTGTTTCTGACTCGCTGAATCTCAACATAGATTCAACTCTCTTAGGTGAACGAACGCACCGCAGAGCAGTTTCAAGGAAACGTTTCTCCTGAATTTTAGACGAAGTTTCCTGCTGTTTCGTACGTATGCCGGCATTGGGCTGGAAATACCGGTTTTGGGATTCTGCACAGAAAGGGTTTGCAAACCGCTGAATCCACACGTGAGTTTAACTCTGTCAGTTGAATGCACACATTGAAAACCATTCAGTTAGATAGCTCCGTTTTGGTTTTAGAAGCAGATATTTCTCTGTACAGCCTATGGTCCCATTCACTCGGGAATATCCCAACGCAGCTCCTAGAAGAAAAGTGTTTCTGACTCGCTGAATCTCAACATAGATTCAACTCTCTTAGGTGAACCAACGCACAGCAGAGCAGTTTCAAGAAAACGTTTCTCCTGAGTTTTAGACGAAGTTTCCTGCTGTTTAGTATGTATGCGGGCATTGGGCTGAAAATACCGGTTTTGGGATTCTGCACAGAAAGGGTTTGCAAACCGCTGAATCCACACGTGAGTTTAACTCTGTCAGTTGAATGCACACATTGACAACCATTCAGTTAGATAGCTCCGTTTTGGTTTTAGAAGCAGATATTTCTCTGTACAGCCTATGGTCCCATTCACTCGGGAATATCCCAACGCAGCTCCTAGAAGAAACGTGTTTCTGACTCGCTGAATCTCAACATAGATTCAACTCTCTTAGGTGAACGAAGGCACCGCAGAGCAGTTTCAAGGAAACGTTTCTCCTGAATTTTAGACGAAGTTTCCTGCTGTTTCGTACGTATGCCGGCATTGGGCTGGAAATTCCGGTTTTGGGATTCTGCACAGAAAGGATTTGCAAACCGCTGAATCCACACGTGAGTTTAACTCTGTCAGTTGAATGCACACATTGACAACCATTCAGTTAGATAGCTCCGTTTTGGTTTTAGAAGCAGATATTTCTCTGTAAAGCCTATGGTCCCATTCACTCGGGAATATCCCAACGCAGCTCCTAGAAGAAACGTGTTTCTGACTCGCTGAATCTCAACATAGATTCAACTCTCTTAGGTGAACGAACGCACAGCAGAGCAGTTTCAAGGAAACGTTCCTCCTGAATTTTAGACGAAATTTCCTGCTCTTTAGTACGTATGCCGGCATTGGGCTGGAAATACCGGTTTTGCGATTCTGCACAGAAAGGGTTTGCAAACCGCTGAATCCACACGTGAGTTTAACTCTGTCAGTTGAATGCACACATTGACAACCATTCAGTTAGATAGCTCCGTTTTGGTTTTAGAAGCAGATATTTCTCTGTACAGCCTATGGTCCCATTCACTCGGGAATATCCCAACGCAGCTCCTAGAAGAAACGTGTTTCTGACTCGCTGAATCTTAACATAGATTCAACTCTCTTAGGTGAACGAACGCACAGCAGAGCAGTTTCAAGGAAACGTTTCTCCTGAGTTTTAGACGAAGTTTCCTGCTGTTTAGTACGTATGCCGGCATTGGGCTGGAAATATCGGTTTTGGGATTCTGCACAGAAAGGGTTTTCAAAACCGCTGAATCCACACGTGAGTTTAACTCTGTCAGTTGAATGCACACATTGACAACCATTCAGTTAGATAGCTCCGTTTTGATTTTAGAAGCAGATATTTCTCTGTACAGCCTATGGTCCCATTCACTCGGGAATATCCCAACGCAGCTCCTAGAAGAAACGTGTTTCTGACTTGCTGAATCTCAACATAGATTCAACTCTCTTAGGTGAACGAACGCACCGCAGAGCAGTTTCAAGGAAACGTTTCTCCTGAGTTTTAGACGAAGTTTCCTGCTGTTTCGTACGTATGCCGGCATTGCGCTGGAAATACCGGTTTTGGGATTCTGCACAGAAAGGGTTTGCAAACCGCTGAATCCACACGTGAGTTTAACTCTGTCAGTTGAATGCACACATTGACAACCATTCAGTTAGATAGCTCCGTTTTGGTTTTAGAAGCAGATATTTCTCTGTACAGCCTATGGTCCCATTCACTCGGGAATATCCCAACGCAGCTCCTAGAAGAAACGTGTTTCTGACTCGCTGAATCTCAACATAGATTCAACTCTCTTAGGTGAACGAACGCACCGCAGAGCAGTTTCAAGGAAACGTTTCTCCTGAATTTTAGACGAAGTTTCCTGCTGTTTCGTACGTATGCCGGCATTGGGCTGGAAATACCGGTTTTGGGATTCTGCACAGAAAGGATTTTCAAACCGCTGAATCCACACGTGAGTTTAACTCTGTCAGTTGAATGCACACATTGACAACCATTCAGTTAGATAGCTCCGTTTTGGTTTTAGAAGCAGATATTTCTCTGTAAAGCCTATGGTCCCATTCACTCGGGAATATCCCAACGCAGCTCCTAGAAGAAACGTGTTTCTGACTCGCTGAATCTCAACATAGATTCAACTCTCTTAGGTGAACGAACGCACAGCAGAGCAGTTTCAAGGAAACGTTCCTCCTGAATTTTAGACGAAATTTCCTGCTCTTTAGTACGTATGCCGGCATTGGGCTGGAAATACCGGTTTTGCGATTCTGCACAGAAAGGGTTTGCAAACCGCTGAATCCACACGTGAGTTTAACTCTGTCAGTTGAATGCACACATTGACAACCATTCAGTTAGATAGCTCCGTTTTGGTTTTAGAAGCAGATATTTCTCTGTACAGCCTATGGTCCCATTCACTCGGGAATATCCCAACGCAGCTCCTAGAAGAAACGTGTTTCTGACTCGCTGAATCTCAACATAGATTCAACTCTCTTAGGTGAACGAACGCACAGCAGAGCAGTTTCAAGGAAACGTTTCCCCTGAGTTTTAGACGAAGTTTCCTGCTGTTTAGTACGTATGCCGGCATTGGGCTGGAAATACCGGTTTTGGGATTATGCACAGAAACGGTTTGCAAACCGCTGAATCCACACGTGAGTTTAATTCTGTCAGTTGAATGCACACATTGACAACCATTCAGTTAGATAGCTCCGTTTTGGTTTTAGAAGCAGATATTTCTCTGTACAGCCTATGGTCCCATTCACTCGTGAATATCCCAACGCAGCTCCTAGAAGAAACGTGTTTCTCACTCGCTGATTCTCAACATAGATTCAACTCTCTTAGGTGAACGAACGCACCGCAGAGCAGTTTCAAGGAAACGTTTCTCCTGAATTTTAGACGAAGTTTCCTGCTGTTTCGTACGTATGCCGGCATTGGGCTGGAAATACCGGTTTTGGGATTCTGCACAGAAAGGGTTTGCAAACCGCTGAATCCACACGTGAGTTTAACTCTGTCAGTTGAATGCACACATTGAAAACCATTCAGTAAGATAGCTCCGTTTTGGTTTAAGAAGCAGATATTTCTCTGTACAGCCTAGGGTCCCATTCACTCGGGAATGTCCCAACGCAGCTCCTAGAAGAAACGTGTTTCTGACTCGCTGAATCTCAACATAGATTCAACTCTCTTAGGTGAACGAACGCACAGCAGAGCAGTTTCAAGGAAACGTTTCTCCTGAGTTTTAGACGAAGTTTTCTGCTGTTTCGTACGTATGCCAGCATTGGGCTGGAAATACCGGTTTTGGGATTCTGCACAGAAAGGGTTTGCAAACCGCTGAATCCACACGTGAGTTTAACTCTGTCAGTTGAATGCACACATTGACAACCATTCAGTTAGATAGCTCCGTTTTGGTTTTAGAAGCAGATATTTCTCTGTACAGCCTATGGTCCCATTCACTCGGGAATATCCCAACGCAGCTCCTAGAAGAAACGTGTTTCTGACTCGCTGAATCTCAACATAGATTCAACTCTCTTAGGTGAACGAACGCACAGCAGAGCAGTTTCAAGGAAACGTTCCTCCTGAATTTTAGACGAAATTTCCTGCTCTTTAGTACGTATGCCGGCATTGGGCTGGAAATACCGGTTTTGCGATTCTGCACAGAAAGGGTTTGCAAAACCGCTGAATCCACACGTGAGTTTAACTCTGTCAGTTGAATGCACACATTGACAACCATTCAGTTAGATAGCTCCGTTTTGGTTTTAGAAGCAGATATTTCTCTGTACAGCCTATGGTCCCATTCACTCGGGAATATCCCAACGCAGCTCCTAGAAGAAAAGTGTTTCTGACTCACTGAATCTCAACATAGATTCAACTCTCTTAGGTGAACGAACGCACAGCAGAGCAGTTTCAAGGAAACGTTTCTCCTGAGTTTTAGACGAAGTTTCCTACTGTTTAGTACGTATGCCAGCAATGGGATGGAAATACCGGTTTTGGGATTCTGCACAGAAAGGGTTTGCAAACCGCTGAATCCACACGTGAGTTTAACTCTGTTAGTTGAATGCACACATTGACAACCATTCAGTTAGATAGCTCCGTTTTGGTTTTAGAAGCAGATATTTCTCTGTACAGCCTATGGTCCCATTCACTCGGGAATATCACAACGCAGCTCCTAGAAGAAAAGTGTTTCTGACTCGCTGAATCTCAACATAGATTCAACTCTCTTAGGTGAACGAACGCACAGCAGAGCAGTTTCAAGGAAACGTTTCTCCTGAATTTTAGACGAAGTTTCCTGCTGTTTCGTACGTATGCCGGCATTGGGCTGGAAATACCGGTTTTGGGATTCTGCACAGAAAGGGTTTGCAAACCGCTGAATCCACACGTGAGTTTAACTCTGTCAGTTGAATGCACACATTGAAAACCATTCAGTTAGATAGCTCCGTTTTGGTTTTAGAAGCAGATATTTCTCTGTACAGCCTATGGTCCCATTCACTCGGGAATGTCCCAACGCAGCTCCTAGAAGAAACGTGTTTCTGACTCGCTGAATCTCAACATAGATTCAACTCTCTTAGTTGAACGAACGCACAGCAGAGCAGTTTCAAGGAAACGTTTCTTCTGAGTTTTAGACGAAGTTTCCTGCTGTTTAGTACGTATGCCGGCATTGGGCTGGAAATACCGGTTTTGGGATTCTGCACAGAAAGGGTTGGCAAACCGCTGAATCCACACGTGAGTTTAACTCTGTCAGTTGAATGCACACATTGACAACCATTCAGTTAGATAGCTCCGTTTTGGTTTTAGAAGCAGATATTTCTCTGTACAGCCTATGGTCCCATTCACTCGGGAATATCCCAACGCAGCTCCTAGAAGAAAAGTGTTTCTGACTCACTGAATCTCAACATAGATTCAACTCTCTTAGGTGAACGAACGCACAGCAGAGCAGTTTCAAGGAAACGTTTCTCCTGAGTTTTAGACGAAGTTTCCTGCTGTTTCGTACGTATGCCGGCATTGGGCTGGAAATACCGGTTTTGGGATTCTGCACAGAAAGGGTTTGCAAAACCGCTGAATCCACACGTGAGTTTAACTCTGTCAGTTGAATGCACACATTGACAACCATTCAGTTAGATAGCTCCGTTTTGGTTTTAGAAGCAGATATTTCTCTGTACAGCCTATGGTCCCATTCACTCGGGAATATCCCAACGCAGCTCCTAGAAGAAAAGTGTTTCTGACTCGCTGAATCTCAACATAGATTCAACTCTCTTAGGTGAACGAACGCACAGCAGAGCAGTTTCAAGGAAACGTTTCTCCTGAGTTTTAGACGAAGTCTCCTGCTGTTTAGTACGTATGCCAGCATTGGGCTGGAAATACCGGTTTTGGGATTCTGCACAGAAACGGTTTGCAAACCGCTGAATCCACACGTGAGTTTAATTCTGTCAGTTGAATGCACACATTGACAACCATTCAGTTAGATAGCTCCGTTTTGGTTTTAGAAGCAGATATTTCTCTGTACAGCCTATGGTCCCATTCACTCGGGAATATCCCAACGCAGCTCCTAGAAGAAACGTGTTTCTGACTCGCTGAATCTCAACATAGATTCAACTCTCTTAGGTGAACGAACGCACCGCAGAGCAGTTTCAAGGAAACGTTTCTCCTGAATTTTAGACGAAGTTTCCTGCTGTTTCGTACGTATGCCGGCATTGGGCTGGAAATACCGGTTTTGGGATTCTGCACAGAAAGGGTTTGCAAACCGCTGAATCCACAAGTGAGTTTAACTCTGTCAGTTGAATGCACACATTGACAACCATTCAGTTAGATAGCTCCGTTTTGGTTTTAGAAGCAGATATTTCTCTGTACAGCCTATGGTCCCATTCACTCGGGAATATCCCAACGCAGCTCCTAGAAGAAAAGTGTTTCTGACTCGCTGAATCTCAACATAGATTCAACTCTCTTAGGTGAACGAACGCACCGCAGAGCAGTTTCAAGGAAACGTTTCTCCTGAGTTTTAGACGAAGTTTCCTGCTGTTTAGTACGTATGCCAGCATTGGTCTGGAAATACCGGTTTTGGGATTCTGCACAGAAAGGGTTTGCAAACCGCTGAATCCACACGTGAGTTTAACTCTGTCAGTTGAATGCACACATTGACAACCATTCAGTTAGATAGCTCCGTTTTGGTTTTAGAAGCAGATATTTCTCTGTACAGCCTATGGTCCCATTCACTCGGGAATGTCCCAACGCAGCTCCTAGAAGAAACGTGTTTCTGACTCGCTGAATCTCAACATAGATTCAACTCTCTTAGGTGAACGAACGCACAGCAGAGCAGTTTCAAGGAAACGTTTCTCCTGAGTTTTAGACGAAGTTTCCTGCTGTTTAGTACGTATGCCGGCATTGGGCTGGAAATACCGGTTTTCGGATTCTGCACAGAAAGGGTTTGCAAACCGCGGAATCCACACGTGAGTTTCACTCTTTCAGTTGAATGCACACATTGACAACCATTCAGTTAGATAGCTCCGTTTTGGTTTTAGAAGCAGATATTTCTCTGTACAGCCTATGGTCCCATTCACTCGGGAATATCCCAACGCAGCTCCTAGAAGAAACGTGTTTCTGACTCGCTGAATCTCAGCATAGATTCAACTCTCTTAGGTTAACGAACGCACAGCAGAGCAGTTTCAAGGAAACGTTTCTCCTGAGTTTTAGAGGAAGTTTCCTGCTGTTTCGTACGTATGCCGGCATTGGGCTGGAAATACCGGTTTTGGGATTCTGCACAGAAAGGGTTTGCAAAACCGCTGAATCCACACGTGAGTTTAACTCTGTCAGTTGAATGCACACATTGACAACCATTCAGTTAGATAGCTCCGTTTTGGTTTTAGAAGCAGATATTTCTCTGTACAGCCTATGGTCCCATTCACTCGGGAATATCCCAACGCAGCTCCTAGAAGAAACGTGTTTCTGACTCGCTGAATCTCAACATAGATTCAACTCTCTTAGGTGAACGAACGCACAGCAGAGCAGTTTCAAGGAAACGTTCCTCCTGAATTTTAGACGAAATTTCCTGCTCTTTAGTACGTATGCCGGCATTGGGCTGGAAATACCGGTTTTGCGATTCTGCACAGAAAGGGTTTGCAAACCGCTGAATCCACACGTGAGTTTTACTCTGTCAGTTGAATGCACACATTGACAACCATTCAGTTAGATAGCTCCGTTTTGGTTTTAGAAGCAGATATTTCTCTGTACAGCCTATGGTGCCATTCACTCGGGAATATCCCAACGCAGCTCCTAGAAGAAACGTGTTTCTGACTCGCTGAATCTCAACATAGATTCAACTCTCTTAGGTGAACGAACGCACCGCAGAGCAGTTTCAAGGAAACGTTTCTCCTGAGTTTTAGACGAAGTTTCCTGCTGTTTCGTACGTATGCCGGCATTGGGCTGGAAATACCGGTTTTGGGATTCTGCACAGAAAGGGTTTGCAAAACCGCTGAATCCACACTTGAGTTTAACTCTGTCAGTTGAATGCACACATTGACAACCATTCAGTTAGATAGCTCCGTTTTGGTTTTAGAAGCAGATATTTCTCTGTACAGCCTATGGTCCCATTCACTCGGGAATATCCCAACGCAGCTCCTAGAAGAAAAGTGTTTCTGACTCGCTGAATCTCAACATAGATTCAACTCTCTTAGGTGAACGAACGCACCGCAGAGCAGTTTCAAGGAAACGTTTCTCCTGAGTTTTAGACGAAGTTTCCTGCTGTTTAGTACGTATGCCAGCATTGGGCTGGAAATACCGGTTTTGGGATTCTGCACAGAAACGGTTTGCAAACCGCTGAATCCACACGTGAGTTTAATTCTGTCAGTTGAATGCACACATTGACAACCATTCAGTTAGATAGCTCCGTTTTGGTTTTAGAAGCAGATATTTCTCTGTACAGCCTATGGTCCCATTCACTCGGGAATATCCCAATGCAGCTCCTAGAAGAAACGTGTTTCTGACTCGCTGAATCTCAACATAGATTCAACTCTCTTAGGTGAACGAACGCACCGCAGAGCAGTTTCAAGGAAACGTTTCTCCTGAATTTTAGACGAAGTTTCCTGCTGTTTCGTACGTATGCCGGCATTGGGCTGGAAATACCGGTTTTGGGATTCTGCACAGAAAGGGTTTGCAAACCGCTGAATCCACACGTGAGTTTAACTCTGTCAGTTGAATGCACACATTGAAAACCATTCAGTTAGATAGCTCCGTTTTGGTTTTAGAAGCAGATATTTCTCTGTACAGCCTATGGTCCCATTCACTCGGGAATATCCCAACGCAGCTCCTAGAAGAAAAGTGTTTCTGACTCGCTGAATCTCAACATAGATTCAACTCTCTTAGGTGAACCAACGCACAGCAGAGCAGTTTCAAGGAAACGTTTCTCCTGAGTTTTAGACGAAGTTTCCTGCTGTTTAGTATGTATGCGGGCATTGGGCTGAAAATACCGGTTTTGGGATTCTGCACAGAAAGGGTTTGCAAACCGCTGAATCCACACGTGAGTTTAACTCTGTCAGTTGAATGCACACATTGACAACCATTCAGTTAGATAGCTCCGTTTTGGTTTTAGAAGCAGATATTTCTCTGTACAGCCTATGGTCCCATTCACTCGGGAATATCCCAACGCAGCTCCTAGAAGAAACGTGTTTCTGACTCGCTGAATCTCAACATAGATTCAACTCTCTTAGGTGAACGAAGGCACCGCAGAGCAGTTTCAAGGAAACGTTTCTCCTGAATTTTAGACGAAGTTTCCTGCTGTTTCGTACGTATGCCGGCATTGGGCTGGAAATTCCGGTTTTGGGATTCTGCACAGAAAGGATTTGCAAACCACTGAATCCACACGTGAGTTTAACTCTGTCAGTTGAATGCACACATTGACAACCATTCAGTTAGATAGCTCCGTTTTGGTTTTAGAAGCAGATATTTCTCTGTAAAGCCTATGGTCCCATTCACTCGGGAATATCCCAACGCAGCTCCTAGAAGAAACGTGTTTCTGACTCGCTGAATCTCAACATAGATTCAACTCTCTTAGGTGAACGAACGCACAGCAGAGCAGTTTCAAGGAAACGTTCCTCCTGAATTTTAGACGAAATTTCCTGCTCTTTAGTACGTATGCCGGCATTGGGCTGGAAATACCGGTTTTGCGATTCTGCACAGAAAGGGTTTGCAAACCGCTGAATCCACACGTGAGTTTAACTCTGTCAGTTGAATGCACACATTGACAACCATTCAGTTAGATAGCTCCGTTTTGGTTTTAGAAGCAGATATTTCTCTGTACAGCCTATGGTCCCATTCACTCGGGAATATCCCAACGCAGCTCCTAGAAGAAACGTGTTTCTGACTCGCTGAATCTTAACATAGATTCAACTCTCTTAGGTGAACGAACGCACAGCAGAGCAGTTTCAAGGAAACGTTTCTCCTGAGTTTTAGACGAAGTTTCCTGCTGTTTAGTACGTATGCCGGCATTGGGCTGGAAATATCGGTTTTGGGATTCTGCACAGAAAGGGTTTTCAAAACCGCTGAATCCACACGTGAGTTTAACTCTGTCAGTTGAATGCACACATTGACAACCATTCAGTTAGATAGCTCCGTTTTGATTTTAGAAGCAGATATTTCTCTGTACAGCCTATGGTCCCATTCACTCGGGAATATCCCAACGCAGCTCCTAGAAGAAACGTGTTTCTGACTTGCTGAATCTCAACATAGATTCAACTCTCTTAGGTGAACGAACGCACCGCAGAGCAGTTTCAAGGAAACGTTTCTCCTGAGTTTTAGACGAAGTTTCCTGCTGTTTCGTACGTATGCCGGCATTGCGCTGGAAATACCGGTTTTGGGATTCTGCACAGAAAGGGTTTGCAAACCGCTGAATCCACACGTGAGTTTAACTCTGTCAGTTGAATGCACACATTGACAACCATTCAGTTAGATAGCTCCGTTTTGGTTTTAGAAGCAGATATTTCTCTGTACAGCCTATGGTCCCATTCACTCGGGAATATCCCAACGCAGCTCCTAGAAGAAACGTGTTTCTGACTCGCTGAATCTCAACATAGATTCAACTCTCTTAGGTGAACGAACGCACCGCAGAGCAGTTTCAAGGAAACGTTTCTCCTGAATTTTAGACGAAGTTTCCTGCTGTTTCGTACGTATGCCGGCATTGGGCTGGAAATACCGGTTTTGGGATTCTGCACAGAAAGGATTTTCAAACCGCTGAATCCACACGTGAGTTTAACTCTGTCAGTTGAATGCACACATTGACAACCATTCAGTTAGATAGCTCCGTTTTGGTTTTAGAAGCAGATATTTCTCTGTAAAGCCTATGGTCCCATTCACTCGGGAATATCCCAACGCAGCTCCTAGAAGAAACGTGTTTCTGACTCGCTGAATCTCAACATAGATTCAACTCTCTTAGGTGAACGAACGCACAGCAGAGCAGTTTCAAGGAAACGTTCCTCCTGAATTTTAGACGAAATTTCCTGCTCTTTAGTACGTATGCCGGCATTGGGCTGGAAATACCGGTTTTGCGATTCTGCACAGAAAGGGTTTGCAAACCGCTGAATCCACACGTGAGTTTAACTCTGTCAGTTGAATGCACACATTGACAACCATTCAGTTAGATAGCTCCGTTTTGGTTTTAGAAGCAGATATTTCTCTGTACAGCCTATGGTCCCATTCACTCGGGAATATCCCAACGCAGCTCCTAGAAGAAACGTGTTTCTGACTCGCTGAATCTCAACATAGATTCAACTCTCTTAGGTGAACGAACGCACAGCAGAGCAGTTTCAAGGAAACGTTTCTCCTGAGTTTTAGACGAAGTTTCCTGCTGTTTAGTACGTATGCCGGCATTGGGCTGGAAATACCGGTTTTGGGATTATGCACAGAAACGGTTTGCAAACCGCTGAATCCACACGTGAGTTTAATTCTGTCAGTTGAATGCACACATTGACAACCATTCAGTTAGATAGCTCCGTTTTGGTTTTAGAAGCAGATATTTCTCTGTACAGCCTATGGTCCCATTCACTCGTGAATATCCCAACGCAGCTCCTAGAAGAAACGTGTTTCTCACTCGCTGATTCTCAACATAGATTCAACTCTCTTAGGTGAACGAACGCACCGCAGAGCAGTTTCAAGGAAACGTTTCTCCTGAATTTTAGACGAAGTTTCCTGCTGTTTCGTACGTATGCCGGCATTGGGCTGGAAATACCGGTTTTGGGATTCTGCACAGAAAGGGTTTGCAAACCGCTGAATCCACACGTGAGTTTAACTCTGTCAGTTGAATGCACACATTGAAAACCATTCAGTAAGATAGCTCCGTTTTGGTTTAAGAAGCAGATATTTCTCTGTACAGCCTAGGGTCCCATTCACTCGGGAATGTCCCAACGCAGCTCCTAGAAGAAACGTGTTTCTGACTCGCTGAATCTCAACATAGATTCAACTCTCTTAGGTGAACGAACGCACAGCAGAGCAGTTTCAAGGAAACGTTTCTCCTGAGTTTTAGACGAAGTTTTCTGCTGTTTCGTACGTATGCCAGCATTGGGCTGGAAATACCGGTTTTGGGATTCTGCACAGAAAGGGTTTGCAAACCGCTGAATCCACACGTGAGTTTAACTCTGTCAGTTGAATTCACACATTGACAACCATTCAGTTAGATAGCTCCGTTTTGGTTTTAGAAGCAGATATTTCTCTGTACAGCCTATGGTCCCATTCACTCGGGAATATCCCAACGCAGCTCCTAGAAGAAACGTGTTTCTGACTCGCTGAATCTCAACATAGATTCAACTCTCTTAGGTGAACGAACGCACAGCAGAGCAGTTTCAAGGAAACGTTCCTCCTGAATTTTAGACGAAATTTCCTGCTCTTTAGTACGTATGCCGGCATTGGGCTGGAAATACCGGTTTTGCGATTCTGCACAGAAAGGGTTTGCAAACCGCTGAATCCACACGTGAGTTTTACTCTGTCAGTTGAATGCACACATTGACAACCATTCAGTTAGATAGCTCCGTTTTGGTTTTAGAAGCAGATATTTCTCTGTACAGCCTATGGTCCCATTCACTCGGGAATATCCCAATGCAGCTCCTAGAAGAAACGTGTTTCTGACTCGCTGAATCTCAACATAGATTCAACTCTCTTAGGTGAACGAACGCACCGCAGAGCAGTTTCAAGGAAACGTTTCTCCTGAATTTTAGACGAAGTTTCCTGCTGTTTCGTACGTATGCCGGCATTGGGCTGGAAATACCGGTTTTGGGATTCTGCACAGAAAGGGTTTGCAAACCGCTGAATCCACACGTGAGTTTAACTCTGTCAGTTGAATGCACACATTGAAAACCATTCAGTTAGATAGCTCCGTTTTGGTTTTAGAAGCAGATATTTCTCTGTACAGCCTATGGTCCCATTCACTCGGGAATATCCCAACGCAGCTCCTAGAAGAAAAGTGTTTCTGACTCGCTGAATCTCAACATAGATTCAACTCTCTTAGGTGAACCAACGAACAGCAGAGCAGTTTCAAGGAAACGTTTCTCCTGAGTTTTAGACGAAGTTTCCTGCTGTTTAGTATGTATGCGGGCATTGGGCTGAAAATACCGGTTTTGGGATTCTGCACAGAAAGGGTTTGCAAACCGCTGAATCCACACGTGAGTTTAACTCTGTCAGTTGAATGCACACATTGACAACCATTCAGTTAGATAGCTCCGTTTTGGTTTTAGAAGCAGATATTTCTCTGTACAGCCTATGGTCCCATTCACTCGGGAATATCCCAACGCAGCTCCTAGAAGAAACGTGTTTCTGACTCGCTGAATCTCAACATAGATTCAACTCTCTTAGGTGAACGAAGGCACCGCAGAGCAGTTTCAAGGAAACGTTTCTCCTGAATTTTAGACGAAGTTTCCTGCTGTTTCGTACGTATGCCGGCATTGGGCTGGAAATTCCGGTTTTGGGATTCTGCACAGAAAGGATTTGCAAACCGCTGAATCCACACGTGAGTTTAACTCTGTCAGTTGAATGCACACATTGACAACCATTCAGTTAGATAGCTCCGTTTTGGTTTTAGAAGCAGATATTTCTCTGTACAGCCTATGGTCCCATTCACTCGGGAATATCCCAACGCAGCTCCTAGAAGAAACGTGTTTCTGACTCGCTGAATCTCAACATAGATTCAACTCTCTTAGGTGAACGAACGCACAGCAGAGCAGTTTCAAGGAAACGTTCCTCCTGAATTTTAGACGAAATTTCCTGCTCTTTAGTACGTATGCCGGCATTGGGCTGGAAATACCGGTTTTGCGATTCTGCACAGAAAGGGTTTGCAAACCGCTGAATCCACACGTGAGTTTAACTCTGTCAGTTGAATGCACACATTGACAACCATTCAGTTAGATAGCTCCGTTTTGGTTTTAGAAGCAGATATTTCTCTGTACAGCCTATGGTCCCATTCACTCGGGAATATCCCAACGCAGCTCCTAGAAGAAACGTGTTTCTGACTCGCTGAATCTTAACATAGATTCAACTCTCTTAGGTGAACGAACGCACAGCAGAGCAGTTTCAAGGAAACGTTTCTCCTGAGTTTTAGACGAAGTTTCCTGCTGTTTAGTACGTATGCCGGCATTGGGCTGGAAATATCGGTTTTGGGATTCTGCACAGAAAGGGTTTTCAAAACCGCTGAATCCACACGTGAGTTTAACTCTGTCAGTTGAATGCACACATTGACAACCATTCAGTTAGATAGCTCCGTTTTGATTTTAGAAGCAGATATTTCTCTGTACAGCCTATGGTCCCATTCACTCGGGAATATCCCAACGCAGCTCCTAGAAGAAACGTGTTTCTGACTTGCTGAATCTCAACATAGATTCAACTCTCTTAGGTGAACGAACGCACCGCAGAGCAGTTTCAAGGAAACGTTTCTCCTGAGTTTTAGACGAAGTTTCCTGCTGTTTCGTACGTATGCCGGCATTGCGCTGGAAATACCGGTTTTGGGATTCTGCACAGAAAGGGTTTGCAAACCGCTGAATCCACACGTGAGTTTAACTCTGTCAGTTGAATGCACACATTGACAACCATTCAGTTAGATAGCTCCGTTTTGGTTTTAGAAGCAGATATTTCTCTGTACAGCCTATGGTCCCATTCACTCGGGAATATCCCAACGCAGCTCCTAGAAGAAACGTGTTTCTGACTCGCTGAATCTCAACATAGATTCAACTCTCTTAGGTGAACGAACGCACCGCAGAGCAGTTTCAAGGAAACGTTTCTCCTGAATTTTAGACGAAGTTTCCTGCTGTTTCGTACGTATGCCGGCATTGGGCTGGAAATACCGGTTTTGGGATTCTGCACAGAAAGGATTTTCAAACCGCTGAATCCACACGTGAGTTTAACTCTGTCAGTTGAATGCACACATTGACAACCATTCAGTTAGATAGCTCCGTTTTGGTTTTAGAAGCAGATATTTCTCTGTAAAGCCTATGGTCCCATTCACTCGGGAATATCCCAACGCAGCTCCTAGAAGAAACGTGTTTCTGACTCGCTGAATCTCAACATAGATTCAACTCTCTTAGGTGAACGAACGCACAGCAGAGCAGTTTCAAGGAAACGTTCCTCCTGAATTTTAGACGAAATTTCCTGCTCTTTAGTACGTATGCCGGCATTGGGCTGGAAATACCGGTTTTGCGATTCTGCACAGAAAGGGTTTGCAAACCGCTGAATCCACACGTGAGTTTAACTCTGTCAGTTGAATGCACACATTGACAACCATTCAGTTAGATAGCTCCGTTTTGGTTTTAGAAGCAGATATTTCTCTGTACAGCCTATGGTCCCATTCACTCGGGAATATCCCAACGCAGCTCCTAGAAGAAACGTGTTTCTGACTCGCTGAATCTCAACATAGATTCAACTCTCTTAGGTGAACGAACGCACAGCAGAGCAGTTTCAAGGAAACGTTTCTCCTGAGTTTTAGACGAAGTTTCCTGCTGTTTAGTACGTATGCCGGCATTGGGCTGGAAATACCGGTTTTGGGATTATGCACAGAAACGGTTTGCAAACCGCTGAATCCACACGTGAGTTTAATTCTGTCAGTTGAATGCACACATTGACAACCATTCAGTTAGATAGCTCCGTTTTGGTTTTAGAAGCAGATATTTCTCTGTACAGCCTATGGTCCCATTCACTCGTGAATATCCCAACGCAGCTCCTAGAAGAAACGTGTTTCTCACTCGCTGATTCTCAACATAGATTCAACTCTCTTAGGTGAACGAACGCACCGCAGAGCAGTTTCAAGGAAACGTTTCTCCTGAATTTTAGACGAAGTTTCCTGCTGTTTCGTACGTATGCCGGCATTGGGCTGGAAATACCGGTTTTGGGATTCTGCACAGAAAGGGTTTGCAAACCGCTGAATCCACACGTGAGTTTAACTCTGTCAGTTGAATGCACACATTGAAAACCATTCAGTAAGATAGCTCCGTTTTGGTTTAAGAAGCAGATATTTCTCTGTACAGCCTAGGGTCCCATTCACTCGGGAATGTCCCAACGCAGCTCCTAGAAGAAACGTGTTTCTGACTCGCTGAATCTCAACATAGATTCAACTCTCTTAGGTGAACGAACGCACAGCAGAGCAGTTTCAAGGAAACGTTTCTCCTGAGTTTTAGACGAAGTTTTCTGCTGTTTCGTACGTATGCCAGCATTGGGCTGGAAATACCGGTTTTGGGATTCTGCACAGAAAGGGTTTGCAAACCGCTGAATCCACACGTGAGTTTAACTCTGTCAGTTGAATGCACACATTGACAACCATTCAGTTAGATAGCTCCGTTTTGGTTTTAGAAGCAGATATTTCTCTGTACAGCCTATGGTCCCATTCACTCGGGAATATCCCAACGCAGCTCCTAGAAGAAACGTGTTTCTGACTCGCTGAATCTCAACATAGATTCAACTCTCTTAGGTGAACGAACGCACAGCAGAGCAGTTTCAAGGAAACGTTCCTCCTGAATTTTAGACGAAATTTCCTGCTCTTTAGTACGTATGCCGGCATTGGGCTGGAAATACCGGTTTTGCGATTCTGCACAGAAAGGGTTTGCAAACCGCTGAATCCACACGTGAGTTTTACTCTGTCAGTTGAATGCACACATTGACAACCATTCAGTTAGATAGCTCCGTTTTGGTTTTAGAAGCAGATATTTCTCTGTACAGCCTATGGTCCCATTCACTCGGGAATATCCCAATGCAGCTCCTAGAAGAAACGTGTTTCTGACTCGCTGAATCTCAACATAGATTCAACTCTCTTAGGTGAACGAACGCACCGCAGAGCAGTTTCAAGGAAACGTTTCTCCTGAATTTTAGACGAAGTTTCCTGCTGTTTCGTACGTATGCCGGCATTGGGCTGGAAATACCGGTTTTGGGATTCTGCACAGAAAGGGTTTGCAAACCGCTGAATCCACACGTGAGTTTAACTCTGTCAGTTGAATGCACACATTGAAAACCATTCAGTTAGATAGCTCCGTTTTGGTTTTAGAAGCAGATATTTCTCTGTACAGCCTATGGTCCCATTCACTCGGGAATATCCCAACGCAGCTCCTAGAAGAAAAGTGTTTCTGACTCGCTGAATCTCAACATAGATTCAACTCTCTTAGGTGAACCAACGAACAGCAGAGCAGTTTCAAGGAAACGTTTCTCCTGAGTTTTAGACGAAGTTTCCTGCTGTTTAGTATGTATGCGGGCATTGGGCTGAAAATACCGGTTTTGGGATTCTGCACAGAAAGGGTTTGCAAACCGCTGAATCCACACGTGAGTTTAACTCTGTCAGTTGAATGCACACATTGACAACCATTCAGTTAGATAGCTCCGTTTTGGTTTTAGAAGCAGATATTTCTCTGTACAGCCTATGGTCCCATTCACTCGGGAATATCCCAACGCAGCTCCTAGAAGAAACGTGTTTCTGACTCGCTGAATCTCAACATAGATTCAACTCTCTTAGGTGAACGAAGGCACCGCAGAGCAGTTTCAAGGAAACGTTTCTCCTGAATTTTAGACGAAGTTTCCTGCTGTTTCGTACGTATGCCGGCATTGGGCTGGAAATTCCGGTTTTGGGATTCTGCACAGAAAGGATTTGCAAACCGCTGAATCCACACGTGAGTTTAACTCTGTCAGTTGAATGCACACATTGACAACCATTCAGTTAGATAGCTCCGTTTTGGTTTTAGAAGCAGATATTTCTCTGTAAAGCCTATGGTCCCATTCACTCGGGAATATCCCAACGCAGCTCCTAGAAGAAACGTGTTTCTGACTCGCTGAATCTCAACATAGATTCAACTCTCTTAGGTGAACGAACGCACAGCAGAGCAGTTTCAAGGAAACGTTCCTCCTGAATTTTAGACGAAATTTCCTGCTCTTTAGTACGTATGCCGGCATTGGGCTGGAAATACCGGTTTTGCGATTCTGCACAGAAAGGGTTTGCAAACCGCTGAATCCACACGTGAGTTTAACTCTGTCAGTTGAATGCACACATTGACAACCATTCAGTTAGATAGCTCCGTTTTGGTTTTAGAAGCAGATATTTCTCTGTACAGCCTATGGTCCCATTCACTCGGGAATATCCCAACGCAGCTCCTAGAAGAAACGTGTTTCTGACTCGCTGAATCTTAACATAGATTCAACTCTCTTAGGTGAACGAACGCACAGCAGAGCAGTTTCAAGGAAACGTTTCTCCTGAGTTTTAGACGAAGTTTCCTGCTGTTTAGTACGTATGCCGGCATTGGGCTGGAAATATCGGTTTTGGGATTCTGCACAGAAAGGGTTTTCAAAACCGCTGAATCCACACGTGAGTTTAACTCTGTCAGTTGAATGCACACATTGACAACCATTCAGTTAGATAGCTCCGTTTTGATTTTAGAAGCAGATATTTCTCTGTACAGCCTATGGTCCCATTCACTCGGGAATATCCCAACGCAGCTCCTAGAAGAAACGTGTTTCTGACTTGCTGAATCTCAACATAGATTCAACTCTCTTAGGTGAACGAACGCACCGCAGAGCAGTTTCAAGGAAACGTTTCTCCTGAGTTTTAGACGAAGTTTCCTGCTGTTTCGTACGTATGCCGGCATTGCGCTGGAAATACCGGTTTTGGGATTCTGCACAGAAAGGGTTTGCAAACCGCTGAATCCACACGTGAGTTTAACTCTGTCAGTTGAATGCACACATTGACAACCATTCAGTTAGATAGCTCCGTTTTGGTTTTAGAAGCAGATATTTCTCTGTACAGCCTATGGTCCCATTCACTCGGGAATATCCCAACGCAGCTCCTAGAAGAAACGTGTTTCTGACTCGCTGAATCTCAACATAGATTCAACTCTCTTAGGTGAACGAACGCACCGCAGAGCAGTTTCAAGGAAACGTTTCTCCTGAATTTTAGACGAAGTTTCCTGCTGTTTCGTACGTATGCCGGCATTGGGCTGGAAATACCGGTTTTGGGATTCTGCACAGAAAGGATTTTCAAACCGCTGAATCCACACGTGAGTTTAACTCTGTCAGTTGAATGCACACATTGACAACCATTCAGTTAGATAGCTCCGTTTTGGTTTTAGAAGCAGATATTTCTCTGTAAAGCCTATGGTCCCATTCACTCGGGAATATCCCAACGCAGCTCCTAGAAGAAACGTGTTTCTGACTCGCTGAATCTCAACATAGATTCAACTCTCTTAGGTGAACGAACGCACAGCAGAGCAGTTTCAAGGAAACGTTCCTCCTGAATTTTAGACGAAATTTCCTGCTCTTTAGTACGTATGCCGGCATTGGGCTGGAAATACCGGTTTTGCGATTCTGCACAGAAAGGGTTTGCAAACCGCTGAATCCACACGTGAGTTTAACTCTGTCAGTTGAATGCACACATTGACAACCATTCAGTTAGATAGCTCCGTTTTGGTTTTAGAAGCAGATATTTCTCTGTACAGCCTATGGTCCCATTCACTCGGGAATATCCCAACGCAGCTCCTAGAAGAAACGTGTTTCTGACTCGCTGAATCTCAACATAGATTCAACTCTCTTAGGTGAACGAACGCACAGCAGAGCAGTTTCAAGGAAACGTTTCTCCTGAGTTTTAGACGAAGTTTCCTGCTGTTTAGTACGTATGCCGGCATTGGGCTGGAAATACCGGTTTTGGGATTATGCACAGAAACGGTTTGCAAACCGCTGAATCCACACGTGAGTTTAATTCTGTCAGTTGAATGCACACATTGACAACCATTCAGTTAGATAGCTCCGTTTTGGTTTTAGAAGCAGATATTTCTCTGTACAGCCTATGGTCCCATTCACTCGTGAATATCCCAACGCAGCTCCTAGAAGAAACGTGTTTCTCACTCGCTGATTCTCAACATAGATTCAACTCTCTTAGGTGAACAAACGCACCGCAGAGCAGTTTCAAGGAAACGTTTCTCCTGAATTTTAGACGAAGTTTCCTGCTCTTTCGTACGTATGCCGGCATTGGGCTGGAAATACCGGTTTTGGGATTCTGCACAGAAAGGGTTTGCAAACCGCTGAATCCACACGTGAGTTTAACTCTGTCAGTTGAATGCACACATTGAAAACCATTCAGTAAGATAGCTCCGTTTTGGTTTAAGAAGCAGATATTTCTCTGTACAGCCTAGGGTCCCATTCACTCGGGAATGTCCCAACGCAGCTCCTAGAAGAAACGTGTTTCTGACTCGCTGAATCTCAACATAGATTCAACTCTCTTAGGTGAACGAACGCACAGCAGAGCAGTTTCAAGGAAACGTTTCTCCTGAGTTTTAGACGAAGTTTTCTGCTGTTTCGTACGTATGCCGGCATTGGGCTGGAAATACCGGTTTTGGGATTCTGCACAGAAAGGGTTTGCAAAACCGCTGAATCCACACGTGAGTTTAACTCTGTCAGTTGAATGCACACATTGACAACCATTCAGTTAGATAGCTCCGTTTTGGTTTTAGAAGCAGATATTTCTCTGTACAGCCTATGGTCCCATTCACTCGGGAATATCCCAACGCAGCTCCTAGAAGAAAAGTGTTTCTGACTCGCTGAATCTCAACATAGATTCAACTCTCTTAGGTGAACGAACGCACAGCAGAGCAGTTTCAAGGAAACGTTTCTCCTGAGTTTTAGACGAACTTTTCTGCTGTTTCGTACGTATGCCGGCATTGGGCTGGAAATACCGGTTTTGGGATTCTGCACAGAAAGGGTTTGCAAAACCGCTGAATCCACACGTGAGTTTAACTCTGTCAGTTGAATGCACACATTGACAACCATTCAGTTAGATAGCTCCGTTTTGGTTTTAGAAGCAGATATTTCTCTGTACAGCCTATGGTCCCATTCACTCGGGAATATCCCAACGCAGCTCCTAGAAGAAAAGTGTTTCTGACTCACTGAATCTCAACATAGATTCAACTCTCTTAGGTGAACGAACGCACAGCAGAGCAGTTTCAAGGAAACGTTTCTCCTGAGTTTTAGACGAAGTTTCCTACTGTTTAGTACGTATGCCAGCAATGGGATGGAAATACCGGTTTTGGGATTCTGCACAGAAAGGGTTTGCAAACCGCTGAATCCACACGTGAGTTTAACTCTGTCAGTTGAATGCACACATTGACAACCATTCAGTTAGATAGCTCCGTTTTGGTTTTAGAAGCAGATATTTCTCTGTACAGCCTATGGTCCCATTCACTCGGGAATATCACAACGCAGCTCCTAGAAGAAAAGTGTTTCTGACTCGCTGAATCTCAACATAGATTCAACTCTCTTAGGTGAACGAACGCACAGCAGAGCAGTTTCAAGGAAACGTTTCTCCTGAATTTTAGACGAAGTTTCCTGCTGTTTCGTACGTATGCCGGCATTGGGCTGGAAATACCGGTTTTGGGATTCTGCACAGAAAGGGTTTGCAAACCGCTGAATCCACACGTGAGTTTAACTCTGTCAGTTGAATGCACACATTGAAAACCATTCAGTTAGATAGCTCCGTTTTGGTTTTAGAAGCAGATATTTCTCTGTACAGCCTATGGTCCCATTCACTCGGGAATGTCCCAACGCAGCTCCTAGAAGAAACGTGTTTCTGACTCGCTGAATCTCAACATAGATTCAACTCTCTTAGTTGAACGAACGCACAGCAGAGCAGTTTCAAGGAAACGTTTCTTCTGAGTTTTAGACGAAGTTTCCTGCTGTTTAGTACGTATGCCGGCATTGGGCTGGAAATACCGGTTTTGGGATTCTGCACAGAAAGGGTTGGCAAACCGCTGAATCCACACGTGAGTTTAACTCTGTCAGTTGAATGCACACATTGACAACCATTCAGTTAGATAGCTCCGTTTTGGTTTTAGAAGCAGATATTTCTCTGTACAGCCTATGGTCCCATTCACTCGGGAATATCCCAACGCAGCTCCTAGAAGAAAAGTGTTTCTGACTCACTGAATCTCAACATAGATTCAACTCTCTTAGGTGAACGAACGCACAGCAGAGCAGTTTCAAGGAAACGTTTCTCCTGAGTTTTAGACGAAGTTTCCTGCTGTTTCGTACGTATGCCGGCATTGGGCTGGAAATACCGGTTTTGGGATTCTGCACAGAAAGGGTTTGCAAAACCGCTGAATCCACACGTGAGTTTAACTCTGTCAGTTGAATGCACACATTGACAACCATTCAGTTAGATAGCTCCGTTTTGGTTTTAGAAGCAGATATTTCTCTGTACAGCCTATGGTCCCATT
Organism: Aotus nancymaae; assembly: GCF_030222135.1. Lineage (NCBI taxonomy): Eukaryota > Metazoa > Chordata > Mammalia > Primates > Aotidae > Aotus > Aotus nancymaae. Next base: position 4,996,090 of record NW_026988495.1, on the reverse strand, counting down.
CACTCGGGAATATCCCAACGCAGCTCCTAGAAGAAAAGTGTTTCTGACTCGCTGAATCTCAACATAGATTCAACTCTCTTAGGTGAACGAACGCACCGCAGAGCAGTTTCAAGGAAACGTTTCTCCTGAGTTTTAGACGAAGTCTCCTGCTGTTTAGTACGTATGCCAGCATTGGGCTGGAAATACCGGTTTTGGGATTCTGCACAGAAACGGTTTGCAAACCGCTGAATCCACACGTGAGTTTAATTCTGTCAGTTGAATGCACACATTGACAACCATTCAGTTAGATAGCTCCGTTTTGGTTTTAGAAGCAGATATTTCTCTGTACAGCCTATGGTCCCATTCACTCGGGAATATCCCAACGCAGCTCCTAGAAGAAACGTGTTTCTGACTCGCTGAATCTCAACATAGATTCAACTCTCTTAGGTGAACGAACGCACCGCAGAGCAGTTTCAAGGAAACGTTTCTCCTGAATTTTAGACGAAGTTTCCTGCTGTTTCGTACGTATGCCGGCATTGGGCTGGAAATACCGGTTTTGGGATTCTGCACAGAAAGGGTTTGCAAACCGCTGAATCCACAAGTGAGTTTAACTCTGTCAGTTGAATGCACACATTGAAAACCATTCAGTTAGATAGCTCCGTTTTGGTTTTAGAAGCAGATATTTCTCTGTACAGACTATGGTCCCATTCACTCGGGAATGTCCCAACGCAGCTCCTAGAAGAAACGTGTTTCTGACTCGCTGAATCTCAACATAGATTCAACTCTCTTAGGTGAACGAACGCACAGCAGAGCAGTTTCAAGGAAACGTTTCTCGTGAGTTTTAGACGAAGTTTCCTGCTGTTTAGTATGTATGCCAGCATTGGGCTGGAAATACCGGTTTTGGGATTCTGCACAGAAAGGGTTTGCAAACCGCTGAATCCACACGTGAGTTTAACTCTGTCAGTTGAATGCACACATTCACAACCAGTCAGTTAGATAGCTCCGTTTTGGTTTTAGAAGCAGATATTTCTCTGTACAGCCTATGGTCCCATTCACTCGGGAATATCCCAACGCAGCTCCTAGAAGAAACGTGTTTCTGACTCGCTGAATCTCAACATAGATTCAACTCTCTTAGGTGAACGAACGCACAGCAGAGCAGTTTCAAGGAAACGTTTCTCCTGAGTTTTAGACGAAGTTTCCTGCTGTTTCGTACGTATGCCGGCATTGGGCTGGAAATACCGGTTTTGGGATTCTGCACAGAAAGGGTTTGCAAAACCGCTGAATCCACACGTGAGTTTAACTCTGTCAGTTGAATGCACACATTGACAACCATTCAGTTAGATAGCTCCGTTTTGGTTTTAGAAGCAGATATTTCTCTGTACAGCCTATGGTCCCATTCACTCGGGAATATCCCAACGCAGCTCCTAGAAGAAAAGTGTTTCTGACTCGCTGAATCTCAACATAGATTCAACTCTCTTAGGTGAACGAACGCACCGCAGAGCAGTTTCAAGGAAACGTTTCTCCTGAGTTTTAGACGAAGTTTCCTGCTGTTTAGTACGTATGCCAGCATTGGTCTGGAAATACCGGTTTTGGGATTCTGCACAGAAAGGGATTGCAAACCGCTGAATCCACACGTGAGTTTAACTCTGTCAGTTGAATGCACACATTGACAACCATTCAGTTAGATAGCTCCGTTTTGGTTTTAGAAGCAGATATTTCTCTGTACAGCCTATGGTCCCATTCACTCGGGAATATCACAACGCAGCTCCTAGAAGAAAAGTGTTTCTGACTCGCTGAATCTCAACATAGATTCAACTCTCTTAGGTGAACGAACGCACAGCAGAGCAGTTTCAAGGAAACGTTTCTCCTGAATTTTAGACGAAGTTTCCTGCTGTTTCGTACGTATGCCGGCATTGGGCTGGAAATACCGGTTTTGGGATTCTGCACAGAAAGGGTTTGCAAACCGCTGAATCCACACGTGAGTTTAACTCTGTCAGTTGAATGCACACATTGAAAACCATTCAGTTAGATAGCTCCGTTTTGGTTTTAGAAGCAGATATTTCTCTGTAGAGCCTATGGTCCCATTCACTCGGGAATGTCCCAACGCAGCTCCTAGAAGAAACGTGTTTCTGACTCGCTGAATCTCAACATAGATTCAACTCTCTTAGGTGAACGAACGCACCGCAGAGCAGTTTCAAGGAAACGTTTCTCCTGAGTTTTAGACGAAGTTTCCTGCTGTTTAGTACGTATGCCGGCATTGGGCTGGAAATACCGGTTTTGGGATTCTGCACAGAAAGGGTTGGCAAACCGCTGAATCCACACGTGAGTTTAACTCTGTCAGTTGAATGCACACATTGACAACCATTCAGTTAGATAGCTCCGTTTTGGTTTTAGAAGCAGATATTTCTCTGTACAGCCTATGGTCCCATTCACTCGGGAATATCACAACGCAGCTCCTAGAAGAAAAGTGTTTCTGACTCGCTGAATCTCAACATAGATTCAACTCTCTTAGGTGAACGAACGCACAGCAGAGCAGTTTCAAGGAAACGTTTCTCCTGAATTTTAGACGAAGTTTCCTGCTGTTTCGTACGTATGCCGGCATTGGGCTGGAAATACCGGTTTTGGGATTCTGCACAGAAAGGGTTTGCAAACCGCTGAATCCACACGTGAGTTTAACTCTGTCAGTTGAATGCACACATTGAAAACCATTCAGTTAGATAGCTCCGTTTTGGTTTTAGAAGCAGATATTTCTCTGTACAGCCTATGGTCCCATTCACTCGGGAATGTCCCAACGCAGCTCCTAGAAGAAACGTGTTTCTGACTCGCTGAATCTCAACATAGATTCAACTCTCTTAGTTGAACGAACGCACAGCAGAGCAGTTTCAAGGAAACGTTTCTTCTGAGTTTTAGACGAAGTTTCCTGCTGTTTAGTACGTATGCCGGCATTGGGCTGGAAATACGGGTTTTGGGATTCTGCACAGAAAGGGTTGGCAAACCGCTGAATCCACACGTGAGTTTAACTCTGTCAGTTGAATGCACACATTGACAACCATTCAGTTAGATAGCTCCGTTTTGGTTTTAGAAGCAGATATTTCTCTGTACAGCCTATGGTCCCATTCACTCGGGAATATCCCAACGCAGCTCCTAGAAGAAAAGTGTTTCTGAATCACTGAATCTCAACATAGATTCAACTCTCTTAGGTGAACGAACGCACAGCAGAGCAGTTTCAAGGAAACGTTTCTCCTGAGTTTTAGACGAAGTTTCCTGCTGTTTCGTACGTATGCCGGCATTGGGCTGGAAATACCGGTTTTGGGATTCTGCACAGAAAGGGTTTGCAAAACCGCTGAATCCACACGTGAGTTTAACTCTGTCAGTTGAATGCACACATTGACAACCATTCAGTTAGATAGCTCCGTTTTGGTTTTAGAAGCAGATATTTCTCTGTACAGCCTATGGTCCCATTCACTCGGGAATATCCCAACGCAGCTCCTAGAAGAAAAGTGTTTCTGACTCGCTGAATCTCAACATAGATTCAACTCTCTTAGGTGAACGAACGCACCGCAGAGCAGTTTCAAGGAAACGTTTCTCCTGAGTTTTAGACGAAGTCTCCTGCTGTTTAGTACGTATGCCAGCATTGGGCTGGAAATACCGGTTTTGGGATTCTGCACAGAAACGGTTTGCAAACCGCTGAATCCACACGTGAGTTTAATTCTGTCAGTTGAATGCACACATTGACAACCATTCAGTTAGATAGCTCCGTTTTGGTTTTAGAAGTAGATATTTCTCTGTACAGCCTATGGTCCCATTCACTCGGGAATATCCCAACGCAGCTCCTAGAAGAAACGTGTTTCTGACTCGCTGAATCTCAACATAGATTCAACTCTCTTAGGTGAACGAACGCACCGCAGAGCAGTTTCAAGGAAACGTTTCTCCTGAATTTTAGACGAAGTTTCCTGCTGTTTCGTACGTATGCCGGCATTGGGCTGGAAATACCGGTTTTGGGATTCTGCACAGAAAGGGTTTGCAAACCGCTGAATCCACAAGTGAGTTTAACTCTGTCAGTTGAATGCACACATTGAAAACCATTCAGTTAGATAGCTCCGTTTTGGTTTTAGAAGCAGATATTTCTCTGTACAGCCTATGGTCCCATTCACTCGGGAATGTCCCAACGCAGCTCCTAGAAGAAACGTGTTTCTGACTCGCTGAATCTCAACATAGATTCAACTCTCTTAGGTGAACGAACGCACAGCAGAGCAGTTTCAAGGAAACGTTTCTCCTGAGTTTTAGACGAAGTTTCCTGCTGTTTAGTACGTATGCCAGCATTGGGCTGGAAATACCGGTTTTGGGATTCTGCACAGAAAGGGTTTGCAAACCGCTGAATCCACACGTGAGTTTAACTCTGTCAGTTGAATGCACACATTCACAACCAGTCAGTTAGATAGCTCCGTTTTGGTTTTAGAAGCAGATATTTCTCTGTACAGCCTATGGTCCCATTCACTCGGGAATATCCCAACGCAGCTCCTAGAAGAAACGTGTTTCTGACTCGCTGAATCTCAACATAGATTCAACTCTCTTAGGTGAACGAACGCACAGCAGAGCAGTTTCAAGGAAACGTTTCTCCTGAGTTTTAGACGAAGTTTCCTGCTGTTTCGTACGTATGCCGGCATTGCGCTGGAAATACCGGTTTTGGGATTCTGCACAGAAAGGGTTTGCAAAACCGCTGAATCCACACGTGAGTTTAACTCTGTCAGTTGAATGCACACATTGACAACCATTCAGTTAGATAGCTCCGTTTTGGTTTTAGAAGCAGATATTTCTCTGTACAGCCTATGGTCCCATTCACTCGGGAATATCCCAACGCAGCTCCTAGAAGAAAAGTGTTTCTGACTCGCTGAATCTCAACATAGATTCAACTCTCTTAGGTGAACGAACGCACCGCAGAGCAGTTTCAAGGAAACGTTTCTCCTGAGTTTTAGACGAAGTTTCCTGCTGTTTAGTACGTATGCCAGCATTGGTCTGGAAATACCGGTTTTGGGATTCTGCACAGAAAGGGTTTGCAAACCGCTGAATCCACACGTGAGTTTAACTCTGTCAGTTGAATGCACACATTGACAACCATTCAGTTAGATAGCTCCGTTTTGGTTTTAGAAGCAGATATTTCTCTGTACAGCCTATGGTCCCATTCACTCGGGAATATCACAACGCAGCTCCTAGAAGAAAAGTGTTTCTGACTCGCTGAATCTCAACATAGATTCAACTCTCTTAGGTGAACGAACGCACAGCAGAGCAGTTTCAAGGAAACGTTTCTCCTGAATTTTAGACGAAGTTTCCTGCTGTTTCGTACGTATGCCGGCATTGGGCTGGAAATACCGGTTTTGGGATTCTGCACAGAAAGGGTTTGCAAACCGCTGAATCCACACGTGAGTTTAACTCTGTCAGTTGAATGCACACATTGAAAACCATTCAGTTAGATAGCTCCGTTTTGGTTTTAGAAGCAGATATTTCTCTGTAGAGCCTATGGTCCCATTCACTCGGGAATGTCCCAACGCAGCTCCTAGAAGAAACGTGTTTCTGACTCGCTGAATCTCAACATAGATTCAACTCTCTTAGGTGAACGAACTCACCGCAGAGCAGTTTCAAGGAAACGTTTCTCCTGAGTTTTAGACGAAGTTTCCTGCTGTTTAGTACGTATGCCGGCATTGGGCTGGAAATACCGGTTTTGGGATTCTGCACAGAAAGGGTTGGCAAACCGCTGAATCCACACGTGAGTTTAACTCTGTCAGTTGAATGCACACATTGACAACCATTCAGTTAGATAGCTCCGTTTTGGTTTTAGAAGCAGATATTTCTCTGTACAGCCTATGGTCCCATTCACTCGGGAATATCCCAACGCAGCTCCTAGAAGAAAAGTGTTTCTGACTCACTGAATCTCAACATAGATTCAACTCTCTTAGGTGAACGAACGCACAGCAGAGCAGTTTCAAGGAAACGTTTCTCCTGAGTTTTAGACGAAGTTTCCTGCTGTTTCGTACGTATGCCGGCATTGGGCTGGAAATACCGGTTTTGGGATTCTGCACAGAAAGGGTTTGCAAAACCGCTGAATCCACACGTGAGTTTAACTCTGTCAGTTGAATGCACACATTGACAACCATTCAGTTAGATAGCTCCGTTTTGGTTTTAGAAGCAGATATTTCTCTGTACAGCCTATGGTCCCATTCACTCGGGAATATCCCAACGCAGCTCCTAGAAGAAAAGTGTTTCTGACTCGCTGAATCTCAACATAGATTCAACTCTCTTAGGTGAACGAACGCACCGCAGAGCAGTTTCATGGAAACGTTTCTCCTGAGTTTTAGACGAAGTTTCCTGCTGTTTAGTACGTATGCCAGCATTGGGCTGGAAATACCGGTTTTGGGATTCTGCACAGAAACGGTTTGCAAACCGCTGAATCCACACGTGAGTTAATTCTGTCAGTTGAATGCACACATTGACAACCATTCAGTTAGATAGCTCCGTTTTGGTTTTAGAAGCAGATATTTCTCTGTACAGCCTATGGTCCCATTCACTCGGGAATATCCCAACGCAGCTCCTAGAAGAAACGTGTTTCTGACTCGCTGAATCTCAACATAGATTCAACTCTCTTAGGTGAACGAACGCACCGCAGAGCAGTTTCAAGGAAACGTTTCTCCTGAATTTTAGACGAAGTTTCCTGCTGTTTCGTACGTATGCCGGCATTGGGCTGGAAATACCGGTTTTGGGATTCTGCACAGAAAGGGTTTGCAAACCGCTGAATCCACACGTGAGTTTAACTCTGTCAGTTGAATGCACACATTGAAAACCATTCAGTTAGATAGCTCCGTTTTGGTTTTAGAAGCAGATATTTCTCTGTACAGCCTATGGTCCCATTCACTCGGGAATGTCCCAACGCAGCTCCTAGAAGAAACGTGTTTCTGACTCGCTGAATCTCAACATAGATTCAACTCTCTTAGGTGGACGAACGCACAGCAGAGCAGTTTCAAGGAAACGTTTCTCCTGAGTTTTAGACGAAGTTTCCTGCTGTTTAGTACGTATGCCGGCATTGGGCTGGAAATACCGGTTTTCGGATTCTGCACAGAAAGGGTTTGCAAACCGCTGAATCCACACGTGAGTTTAACTCTGTCAGTTGAATGCACACATTCACAACCAGTCAGTTAGATAGCTCCGTTTTGGTGTTAGAAGCAGATATTTCTCTGTACAGCCTATGGTCCCATTCACTCGGGAATATCCCAACGCAGCTCCTAGAAGAAACGTGTTTCTGACTAGCTGAATCTCAACATAGATTCAACTCTCTTAGGTGAACGAACGCACAGCAGAGCAGTTTCAAGGAAACGTTTCTCCTGAGTTTTAGACGAAGTTTCCTGCTGTTTCGTACGTATGCCGGCATTGGGCTGGAAATACCGGTTTTGGGATTCTGCACAGAAAGGGTTTGCAAAACCGCTGAATCCACACGTGAGTTTAACTCTGTCAGTTGAATGCACACATTGACAACCATTCAGTTAGATAGCTCCGTTTTGGTTTTAGAAGCAGATATTTCTCTGTACAGCCTATGGTCCTATTCACTCGGGAATATCCCAATGCAGCTCCTAGAAGAAAAGTGTTTCTGACTCGCTGAATCTCAACATAGATTCAACTCTCTTAGGTGAACGAACGCACAGCAGAGCAGTTTCAAGGAAACGTTTCTCCTGAGTTTTAGACGAAGTTTCCTGCTCTTTCGTACGTATGCCGGCTTTGGGCTGGAAATACCGGTTTTCGGATTCTGAACAGATAGAGTTTGCAAACCGCTGAATCCACACGTGAGTTTAACTCTGTCAGTTGAATGCACACATTGACAACCATTCAGTTAGATAGCTCCGTTTTGGTTTTAGAAGCAGATATTTCTCTGTAAAGCCTATGGTCCCATTCACTCGGGAATATCCCAACGCAGCTCCTAGAAGAAACGTGTTTCTGACTCGCTGAATCTCAACATAGATTCAACTCTCTTAGGTGAACGAACGCACAGCAGAGCAGTTTCAAGGAAACGTTCCTCCTGAATTTTAGACGAAATTTCCTGCTCTTTAGTACGTATGCCGGCATTGGGCTGGAAATACCGGTTTTGGGATTCTGCACAGAAAGGGTTTGCAAACCGCTGAATCCACACGTGAGTTTAACTCTGTCAGTTGAATGCACACATTGACAACCATTCAGTTAGATAGCTCCGTTTTGGTTTTAGAAGCAGATATTTCTCTGTACAGCCTATGGTCCCATTCACTCGGGAATGTCCCAACGCAGCTCCTAGAAGAAACGTGTTTCTGACTCGCTGAATCTCAACATAGATTCAACTCTCTTAGGTGAACGAACGCACAGCAGAGCAGTTTCAAGGAAACGTTTCTCCTGAGTTTTAGACGAAGTTTCCTGCTGTTTCGTACGTATGCCGGCATTGGGCTGGAAATACCGGTTTTGGCATTCTGCACAGAAAGGGTTTGCAAAACCGCTGAATCCACACGTGAGTTTAACTCTGTCAGTTGAATGCACACATTGACAACCATTCAGTTAGATAGCTCCGTTATGGTTTTAGAAGCAGATATTTCTCTGTACAGCCTATGGTCCCATTCACTCGGGAATATCCCAACGCAGCTCCTAGAAGAAACGTGTTTCTGACTCGCTGAATCTCAACATAGATTCAACTCTCTTAGGTGAACGAACGCACCGCAGAGCAGTTTCAAGGAAACGTTTCTCCTGAGTTTTAGACGAAGTTTCCTACTGTTTAGTACGTATGCCAGCATTGGGCTGGAAATACCGGTTTTGGGATTCTGCACAGAAAGGGATTGCAAACCGCTGAATCCACACGTGAGTTTAACTCTGTCAGTTGAATGCACACATTGACAACCATTCAGTTAGATAGCTCCGTTTTGGTTTTAGAAGCAGATATTTCTCTGTACAGCCTATGGTCCCATTCACTCGGGAATATCCCAACGCAGCTCCTAGAAGAAAAGTGTTTCTGACTCGCTGAATCTCAACATAGATTCAACTCTCTTAGGTGAACGAACGCACCGCAGAGCAGTTTCAAGGAAACGTTTCTCCTGAGTTTTAGACGAAGTTTCCTGCTGTTTAGTACGTATGCCATCATTGGGCTGGAAATACCGGTTTTGGGATTCTACACAGAAATGGTTTGCAAACCGCTGAATCCACACGTGAGTTTCACTCTGTCAGTTGAATGCACACATTGACAACCATTCAGTTAGATAGCTCCGTTTTGGTTTTAGAAGCAGATATTTCTCTGTACAGCCTATGGTCCCATTCACTCGGGAATATCCCAACGCAGCTCCTAGAAGAAACGTGTTTCTGACTCGCTGAATCTCAACACAGATTCAACTCTCTTAGGTGAACGAACGCACAGCAGAGCAGTTTCAAGGAAACGTTTCTCCTGAATTTTAGACGAAGTTTCCTGCTGTTTCGTACGTATGCCGGCATTGGGCTGGAAATACCGGTTTTGGGATTCTGCACAGAAAGGGTTTGCAAAACCGCTGAATCCACACGTGAGTTTAACTCTGTCAGTTGAATGCACACATTGACAACCATTCAGTTAGATAGCTCCGTTTTGGTTTTAGAAGCAGATATTTCTCTGTACAGCCTATGGTCCCATTCACTCGGGAATATCCCAACGCAGCTCCTAGAAGAAAAGTGTTTCTGACTCGCTGAATCTCAACATAGATTCAACTCTCTTAGGTGAACGAACGCACCGCAGAGCAGTTTCAAGGGAACGTTTCTCCTGAGTTTTAGACGAAGTTTCCTGCTGTTTAGTACGTATGCCAGCATTGGGCTGGAAATACCGGTTTTGGGATTCTGCACAGAAACGGTTTGCAAACCGCTGAATCCACACGTGAGTTTAATTCTGTCAGTTGAATGCACACATTGACAACCATTCAGTTAGATAGCTCCGTTTTGGTTTTAGAAGCAGATATTTCTCTGTACAGCCTATGGTCCCTTTCACTCGGGAATATCCCAACGCAGCTCCTAGAAGAAACGTGTTTCTGACTCGCTGAATCTCAACATAGATTCAACTCTCTTAGGTGAACGAACGCACCGCAGAGCAGTTTCAAGGAAACGTTTCTCCTGAATTTTAGACGAAGTTTCCTGCTGTTTCGTACGTATGCCGGCATTGGGCTGGAAATACCGGTTTTGGGATTCTGCACAGAAAGGGTTTGCAAACCGCTGAATCCACACGTGAGTTTAACTCTGTCAGTTGAATGCACACATTGACAACCATTCAGTTAGATAGCTCCGTTTTGGTTTTAGAAGCAGATATTTCTCTGTAGAGCCTATGGTCCCATTCACTCGGGAATGTCCCAACGCAGCTCCTAGAAGAAACGTGTTTCTGACTCGCTGAATCTCAACATAGATTCAACTCTCTTAGGTGAACGAACGCACAGCAGAGCAGTTTCAAGGAAACGTTTCTCCTGAGTTTTAGACGAAGTTTCCTGCTGTTTAGTACGTATGCCGGCATTGGGCTGGAAATACCGGTTTTGGGATTCTGCACAGAAAGGGTTGGCAAACCGCTGAATCCACACGTGAGTTTAACTCTGTCAGTTGAATGCACACATTGACAACCATTCACTTAGATAGCTCCGTTTTGGTTTTAGAAGCAGATATTTCTCTGTACAGCCTATGGTCCCATTCACTCGGGAATATCCCAACGCAGCTCCTAGAAGAAAAGTGTTTCTGACTCGCTGAATCTCAACATAGGTTCAACTCTCTTAGGTGAACGAACGCACAGCAGAGCAGTTTCAAGGAAACGTTTCTCCTGAATTTTAGACGAAGTTTCCTGCTGTTTCGTACGTATGCCGGCATTGGGCTGGAAATACCGGTTTTGGGATTCTGCACAGAAAGGGTTTGCAAAACCGCGGAATCCACACGTGAGTTTAACTCTGTCAGTTGAATGCACACATTGACAACCATTCAGTTAGATAGCTCCGTTTTGGTTTTAGAAGCAGATATTTCTCTGTACAGCCTATGGTCCCATTCACTCGGGAATATCCCAACGCAGCTCCTAGAAGAAAAGGGTTTCTGACTCGCTGAATCTCAACATAGATTCAACTCTCTTAGGTGAACGAACGCACCGCAGAGCAGTTTCAAGGAAACGTTTCTCCTGAGTTTTAGACGAAGTTTCCTGCTCTTTCGTACGTATGTCGGCTTTGGGCTGGAAATACCGGTTTTGGGATTCTGCACAGAAACGGTTTGCAAACCGCTGAATCCACACGTGAGTTTAATTCTGTCAGTTGAATGCACACATTGACAACCATTCAGGTAGATAGCTCCGTTTTGGTTTTAGAAGCAGATATTTCTCTGTACAGCCTATGGTCCCATTCACTCGGGAATATCCCAACGCAGCTCCTAGAAGAAACGTGTTTCTGACTCGCTGAATCTCAACATAGATTCAACTCTCTTAGGTGAACGTACGCACCGCAGAGCAGTTTCAAGGAAACGTTTCTCCTGAATTTTAGACGAAGTTTCCTGCTGTTTCGTACGTATGCCGGCATTGGGCTGGAAATACCGGTTTTGGGATTCTGCACAGAAAGGGTTTGCAAACCGCTGAATCCACACGTGAGTTTAACTCTGTCAGTTGAATGCACACATTGAAAACCATTCAGTTAGATAGCTCCGTTTTGGTTTTAGAAGCAGATATTTCTCTGTACAGCCTATGGTCCCATTCACTCGGGAAAGTCCCAACGCAGCTCCTAGAAGAAACGTGTTTCTGACTCGCTGAATCTCAACATAGATTCAACTCTCTTAGGTGGACGAACGCACAGCAGAGCAGTTTCAAGGAAACGTTTCTCCTGAGTTTTAGACGAAGTTTCCTGCTGTTTAGTACGTATGCCGGCATTGGGCTGGAAATACTGGTTTTCGGATTCTGCACAGAAAGGGTTTGCAAACCGCTGAATCCACACGTGAGTTTAACTCTGTCAGTTGAATGCACACATTGACAACCATTCAGTTAGATAGCTCCGTTTTGGTGTTAGAAGCAGATATTTCTCTGTACAGCCTATGGTCCCATTCACTCGGGAATATCCCAACGCAGCTCCTAGAAGAAACGTGTTTCTGACTCGCTGAATCTCAACATAGATTCAACTCTCTTAGGTGAACGAACGCACAGCAGAGCAGTTTCAAGGAAACGTTTCTCCTGAGTTTTAGACGAAGTTTCCTGCTGTTTAGTACGTATGCCGGCATTGGGCTGGAAATACCGGTTTTGGGATTCTGCACAGAAAGGGTTTGCAAAACCGCTGAATCCACACGTGAGTTTAACTCTGTCAGTTGAATGCACACATTGACAACCATTCAGTTAGATAGCTCCGTTTTGGTTTTAGAAGCAGATATTTCTCTGTACAGCCTATGGTCCTATTCACTCGGGAATATCCCAACGCAGCTCCTAGAAGAAAAGTGTTTCTGACTCGCTGAATCTCAACATAGATTCAACTCTCTTAGGTGAACGAACGCACAGCAGAGCAGTTTCAAGGAAACGTTTCTCTTGAGTTTTAGACGAAGTTTCCTGCTCTTTCGTACGTATGCCGGCTTTGGGCTGGAAATACCGGTTTTGGGATTCTGCACAGATAGAGTTTGCAAACCGCTGAATCCACACGTGAGTTTAACTCTGTCAGTTGAATGCACACATTGACAACCATTCAGTTAGATAGCTCCGTTTTGGTTTTAGAAGCAGATATTTCTCTGTAAAGCCTATGGTCCCATTCACTCGGGAATATCCCAACGCAGCTCCTAGAAGAAACGTGTTTCTGACTCGCTGAATCTCAACATAGATTCAACTCTCTTAGGTGAACGAACGCACAGCAGAGCAGTTTCAAGGAAACGTTCCTCCTGAATTTTAGACGAAATTTCCTGCTCTTTAGTACGTATGCCGGCATTGGGCTGGAAATACCGGTTTTGCGATTCTGCACAGAAAGGGTTTGCAAACCGCTGAATCCACACGTGAGTTTAACTCTGTCAGTTGAATGCACACATTGACAACCATTCAGTTAGATAGCTCCGTTTTGGTTTTAGAAGCAGATATTTCTCTGTACAGCCTATGGTCCCATTCACTCGGGAATGTCCCAACGCAGCTCTTAGAAGAAACGTGTTTCTGACTCGCTGAATCTCAACATAGATTCAACTCTCTTAGGTGAACGAACGCACAGCAGAGCAGTTTCAAGGAAACGTTTCTCCTGAGTTTTAGACGAAGTTTCCTGCTGTTTAGTACGTATGCCGGCATTGGGCTGGAAATACCGGTTTTGGGATTCTGCACAGAAAGGGTTTGCAAAACCGCTGAATCCACACGTGAGTTTAACTCTGTCAGTTGAATGCACACATTGACAACCATTCAGTTAGATAGCTCCGTTTTGGTTTTAGAAGCAGATATTTCTCTGTACAGCCTATGGTCCCATTCACTCGGGAATATCCCAACGCAGCTCCTAGAAGAAACGTGTTTCTGACTCGCTGAATCTCAACATAGATTCAACTCTCTTAGGTGAACGAACGCACCGCAGAGCAGTTTCAAGGAAACGTTTCTCCTGAGTTTTAGACGAAGTTTCCTACTGTTTAATACGTATGCCAGCATTGGGCTGGAAATACCGGTTTTGGGATTCTGCACAGAAAGGGTTTGCAAACCGCTGAATCCACACGTGAGTTTAACTCTGTCAGTTGAATGCACACATTGACAACCATTCAGTTAGATAGCTCCGTTTTGGTTTTAGAAGCAGATATTTCTCTGTACAGCCTATGGTCCCATTCACTCGGGAATATCCCAACGCAGCTCCTAGAAGAAAAGTGTTTCTGACTCGCTGAATCTCAACATAGATTCAACTCTCTTAGGTGAACGAACGCACCGCAGAGCAGTTTCAAGGAAACGTTTCTCCTGAGTTTTAGACGAAGTTTCCTGCTGTTTAGTACGTATGCCATCATTGGGCTGGAAATACCGGTTTTGGGATTCTACACAGAAATGGTTTGCAAACCGCTGAATCCACACGTGAGTTTCACTCTGTCAGTTGAATGCACACATTGACAACCATTCAGTTAGATAGCTCCGTTTTGGTTTTAGAAGCAGATATTTCTCTGTACAGCCTATGGTCCCTTTCACTCGGGAATATCCCAACGCAGCTCCTAGAAGAAACGTGTTTCTGACTCGCTGAATCTCAACATAGATTCAACTCTCTTAGGTGAACGAACGCACAGCAGAGCAGTTTCAAGGAAACGTTTCTCCTGAATTTTAGACGAAGTTTCCTGCTGTTTCGTACGTATGCCGGCATTGGGCTGGAAATACCGGTTTTGGGATTCTGCACAGAAAGGGTTTGCAAACCGCTGAATCCACACGTGAGTTTAACTCTGTCAGTTGAATGCACACATTGAAAACCATTCAGTTAGATAGCTCCGTTTTGGTTTTAGAAGCAGATATTTCTCTGTAGAGCCTATGGTCCCATTCACTCGGGAATGTCCCAACGCAGCTCCTAGAAGAAACGTGTTTCTGACTCGCTGAATCTCAACATAGGTTCAACTCTCTTAGGTGAACGAACGCACAGCAGAGCAGTTTCAAGGAAACGTTTCTCCTGAATTTTAGACGAAGTTTCCTGCTGTTTCGTACGTATGCCGGCATTGGGCTGGAAATACCGGTTTTGGGATTCTGCACAGAAAGGGTTTGCAAAACCGCTGAATCCACACGTGAGTTTAACTCTGTCAGTTGAATGCACACATTGACAACCATTCAGTTAGATAGCTCCGTTTTGGTTTTAGAAGCAGATATTTCTCTGTACAGCCTATGGTCCCATTCACTCGGGAATATCCCAACGCAGCTCCTAGAAGAAAAGGGTTTCTGACTCGCTGAATCTCAACATAGATTCAACTCTCTTAGGTGAACGAACGCACCGCAGAGCAGTTTCAAGGAAACGTTTCTCCTGAGTTTTAGACGAAGTTTCCTGCTGTTTAGTACTTATGCCAGCATTGGGCTGGAAATACCGGTTTTGGGATTCTGCACAGAAACGGTTTGCAAACCGCTGAATCCACACGTGAGTTTAATTCTGTCAGTTGAATGCACACATTGACAACCATTCAGTTAGATAGCTCCGTTTTGGTTTTAGAAGCAGATATTTCTCTGTACAGCCTATGGTCCCATTCACTCGGGAATATCCCAACGCAGCTCCTAGAAGAAACGTGTTTCTGACTCGCTGAATCTCAACATAGATTCAACTCTCTTAGGTGAACGTACGCACCGCAGAGCAGTTTCAAGGAAACGTTTCTCCTGAATTTTAGACGAAGTTTCCTGCTGTTTCGTACGTATGCCGGCATTGGGCTGGAAATACCGGTTTTGGGATTCTGCACAGAAAGGGTTTGCAAACCGCTGAATCCACACGTGAGTTTAACTCTGTCAGTTGAATGCACACATTGAAAACCATTCAGTTAGATAGCTCCGTTTTGGTTTTAGAAGCAGATATTTCTCTGTACAGCCTATGGTCCCATTCACTCGGGAAAGTCCCAACGCAGCTCCTAGAAGAAACGTGTTTCTGACTCGCTGAATCTCAACATAGATTCAACTCTCTTAGGTGGACGAACGCACAGCAGAGCAGTTTCAAGGAAACGTTTCTCCTGAGTTTTAGACGAAGTTTCCTGCTGTTTAGTACGTATGCCGGCATTGGGCTGGAAATACCGGTTTTCGGATTCTGCACAGAAAGGGTTTGCAAACCGCTGAATCCACACGTGAGTTTAACTCTGTCAGTTGAATGCACACATTCACAACCAGTCAGTTAGATAGCTCCGTTTTGGTGTTAGAAGCAGATATTTCTCTGTACAGCCTATGGTCCCATTCACTCGGGAATATCCCAACGCAGCTCCTAGAAGAAACGTGTTTCTGACTCGCTGAATCTCAACATAGATTCAACTCTCTTAGGTGAACGAACGCACAGCAGAGCAGTTTCAAGGAAACGTTTCTCCTGAGTTTTAGACGAAGTTTCCTGCTGTTTAGTACGTATGCCGGCATTGGGCTGGAAATACCGGTTTTGGGATTCTGCACAGAAAGGGTTTGCAAAACCGCTGAATCCACACGTGAGTTTAACTCTGTCAGTTGAATGCACACATTGACAACCATTCAGTTAGATAGCTCCGTTTTGGTTTTAGAAGCAGATATTTCTCTGTACAGCCTATGGTCCTATTCACTCGGGAATATCCCAACGCAGCTCCTAGAAGAAAAGTGTTTCTGACTCGCTGAATCTCAACATAGATTCAACTCTCTTAGGTGAACGAACGCACAGCAGAGCAGTTTCAAGGAAACGTTTCTCTTGAGTTTTAGACGAAGTTTCCTGCTCTTTCGTACGTATGCCGGCTTTGGGCTGGAAATACCGGTTTTGGGATTCTGCACAGATAGAGTTTGCAAACCGCTGAATCCACACGTGAGTTTAACTCTGTCAGTTGAATGCACACATTGACAACCATTCAGTTAGATAGCTCCGTTTTGGTTTTAGAAGCAGATATTTCTCTGTAAAGCCTATGGTCCCATTCACTCGGGAATATCCCAACGCAGCTCCTAGAAGAAACGTGTTTCTGACTCGCTGAATCTCAACATAGATTCAACTCTCTTAGGTGAACGAACGCACAGCAGAGCAGTTTCAAGGAAACGTTCCTCCTGAATTTTAGACGTAATTTCCTGCTCTTTAGTACGTATGCCGGCATTGGGCTGGAAATACCGGTTTTGCGATTCTGCACAGAAAGGGTTTGCAAACCGCTGAATCCACACGTGAGTTTAACTCTGTCAGTTGAATGCACACATTGACAACCATTCAGTTAGATAGCTCCGTTTTGGTTTTAGAAGCAGATATTTCTCTGTACAGCCTATGGTCCCATTCACTCGGGAATGTCCCAACGCAGCTCCTAGAAGAAACGTGTTTCTGACTCGCTGAATCTCAACATAGATTCAACTCTCTTATGTGAACGAACGCACAGCAGAGCAGTTTCAAGGAAACGTTTCTCCTGAGTTTTAGACGAAGTTTCCTGCTGTTTAGTACGTATGCCGGCATTGGGCTGGAAATACCGGTTTTGGGATTCTGCACAGAAAGGGTTTGCAAAACCGCTGAATCCACACGTGAGTTTAACTCTGTCAGTTGAATGCACACATTGACAACCATTCAGTTAGATAGCTCCGTTTTGGTTTTAGAAGCAGATATTTCTCTGTAAAGCCTATGGTCCCATTCACTCGGGAATATCCCAACGCAGCTCCTAGAAGAAACGTGTTTCTGACTCGCTGAATCTCAACATAGATTCAACTCTCTTAGGTGAACGAACGCACAGCAGAGCAGTTTCAAGGAAACGTTTCTCCTGAGTTTTAGACGAAGTTTCCTGCTGTTTAGTATGTATGCCGGCATTGGGCTGGAAATACCGGTTTTGGGATTCTGCACAGAAAGGGTTTGCAAACCGCTGAATCCACACGTGAGTTTAACTCTGTCAGTTGAATGCACACATTGACAACCATTCAGTTAGATAGCTCCGTTTTGGTTTTAGAAGCAGATATTTCTCTGTACAGCCTATGGTCCCATTCACTCGGGAATATCCCAACGCAGCTCCTAGAAGAAACGTGTTTCTGACTCGCTGAATCTCAACATAGATTCAACTCTCTTAGGTGAACGAACGCACCGCAGAGCAGTTTCAGGGAAACGTTTCTCCTGAATTTTAGACGAAGTTTCCTGCTGTTTCGTACGTATGCCGGCATTGGGCTGGAAATACCGGTTTTGGGATTCTGCACAGAAAGGATTTGCAAACCGCTGAATCCACACGTGAGTTTAACTCTGTCAGTTGAATGCACACATTGACAACCATTCAGTTAGATAGCTCCGTTTTGGTTTTAGAAGCAGATATTTCTCTGTACAGCCTATGGTCCCATTCACTCGGGAATATCCCAACGCAGCTCCTAGAAGAAACGTGTTTCTGACTCGCTGAATCTCAACATAGATTCAACTCTCTTAGGTGAACGAACGCACAGCAGAGCAGTTTCAAGGAAACGTTTCTCCTGAGTTTTAGACGAAGTTTCCTGCTGTTTAGTACGTATGCCGGCATTGGGCTGGAAATACCGGTTTTGGGATTCTGCACAGAAAGGGTTGGCAAACCGCTGAATCCACACGTGAGTTTAACTCTGTCAGTTGAATGCACACATTGACAACCATTCAGTTAGATAGCTCCGTTTTGGTTTTAGAAGCAGATATTTCTCTGTACAGCCTATGGTCCCATTCACTCGGGAATATCACAACGCAGCTCCTAGAAGAAAAGTGTTTCTGACTCGCTGAATCTCAACATAGATTCAACTCTCTTAGGTGAACGAACGCACAGCAGAGCAGTTTCAAGGAAACGTTTCTCCTGAATTTTAGACGAAGTTTCCTGCTGTTTCGTACGTATGCCGGCATTGGGCTGGAAATACCGGTTTTGGGATTCTGCACAGAAAGGGTTTGCAAACCGCTGAATCCACACGTGAGTTTAACTCTGTCAGTTGAATGCACACATTGAAAACCATTCAGTTAGATAGCTCCGTTTTGGTTTTAGAAGCAGATATTTCTCTGTACAGCCTATGGTCCCATTCACTCGGGAATGTCCCAACGCAGCTCCTAGAAGAAACGTGTTTCTGACTCGCTGAATCTCAACATAGATTCAACTCTCTTAGTTGAACGAACGCACAGCAGAGCAGTTTCAAGGAAACGTTTCTTCTGAGTTTTAGACGAAGTTTCCTGCTGTTTAGTACGTATGCCGGCATTGGGCTGGAAATACGGGTTTTGGGATTCTGCACAGAAAGGGTTGGCAAACCGCTGAATCCACACGTGAGTTTAACTCTGTCAGTTGAATGCACACATTGACAACCATTCAGTTAGATAGCTCCGTTTTGGTTTTAGAAGCAGATATTTCTCTGTACAGCCTATGGTCCCATTCACTCGGGAATATCCCAACGCAGCTCCTAGAAGAAAAGTGTTTCTGAATCACTGAATCTCAACATAGATTCAACTCTCTTAGGTGAACGAACGCACAGCAGAGCAGTTTCAAGGAAACGTTTCTCCTGAGTTTTAGACGAAGTTTCCTGCTGTTTCGTACGTATGCCGGCATTGGGCTGGAAATACCGGTTTTGGGATTCTGCACAGAAAGGGTTTGCAAAACCGCTGAATCCACACGTGAGTTTAACTCTGTCAGTTGAATGCACACATTGACAACCATTCAGTTAGATAGCTCCGTTTTGGTTTTAGAAGCAGATATTTCTCTGTACAGCCTATGGTCCCATTCACTCGGGAATATCCCAACGCAGCTCCTAGAAGAAAAGTGTTTCTGACTCGCTGAATCTCAACATAGATTCAACTCTCTTAGGTGAACGAACGCACCGCAGAGCAGTTTCAAGGAAACGTTTCTCCTGAGTTTTAGACGAAGTCTCCTGCTGTTTAGTACGTATGCCAGCATTGGGCTGGAAATACCGGTTTTGGGATTCTGCACAGAAACGGTTTGCAAACCGCTGAATCCACACGTGAGTTTAATTCTGTCAGTTGAATGCACACATTGACAACCATTCAGTTAGATAGCTCCGTTTTGGTTTTAGAAGTAGATATTTCTCTGTACAGCCTATGGTCCCATTCACTCGGGAATATCCCAACCCAGCTCCTAGAAGAAACGTGTTTCTGACTCGCTGAATCTCAACATAGATTCAACTCTCTTAGGTGAACGAACGCACCGCAGAGCAGTTTCAAGGAAACGTTTCTCCTGAATTTTAGACGAAGTTTCCTGCTGTTTCGTACGTATGCCGGCATTGGGCTGGAAATACCGGTTTTGGGATTCTGCACAGAAAGGGTTTGCAAACCGCTGAATCCACAAGTGAGTTTAACTCTGTCAGTTGAATGCACACATTGAAAACCATTCAGTTAGATAGCTCCGTTTTGGTTTTAGAAGCAGATATTTCTCTGTACAGCCTATGGTCCCATTCACTCGGGAATGTCCCAACGCAGCTCCTAGAAGAAACGTGTTTCTGACTCGCTGAATCTCAACATAGATTCAACTCTCTTAGGTGAACGAACGCACAGCAGAGCAGTTTCAAGGAAACGTTTCTCCTGAGTTTTAGACGAAGTTTCCTGCTGTTTAGTACGTATGCCAGCATTGGGCTGGAAATACCGGTTTTGGGATTCTGCACAGAAAGGGTTTGCAAACCGCTGAATCCACACGTGAGTTTAACTCTGTCAGTTGAATGCACACATTCACAACCAGTCAGTTAGATAGCTCCGTTTTGGTTTTAGAAGCAGATATTTCTCTGTACAGCCTATGGTCCCATTCACTCGGGAATATCCCAACGCAGCTCCTAGAAGAAACGTGTTTCTGACTCGCTGAATCTCAACATAGATTCAACTCTCTTAGGTGAACGAACGCACAGCAGAGCAGTTTCAAGGAAACGTTTCTCCTGAGTTTTAGACGAAGTTTCCTGCTGTTTCGTACGTATGCCGGCATTGCGCTGGAAATACCGGTTTTGGGATTCTGCACAGAAAGGGTTTGCAAAACCGCTGAATCCACACGTGAGTTTAACTCTGTCAGTTGAATGCACACATTGACAACCATTCAGTTAGATAGCTCCGTTTTGGTTTTAGAAGCAGATATTTCTCTGTACAGCCTATGGTCCCATTCACTCGGGAATATCCCAACGGAGCTCCTAGAAGAAAAGTGTTTCTGACTCGCTGAATCTCAACATAGATTCAACTCTCTTAGGTGAACGAACGCACCGCAGAGCAGTTTCAAGGAAACGTTTCTCCTGAGTTTTAGACGAAGTTTCCTGCTGTTTAGTACGTATGCCAGCATTGGTCTGGAAATACCGGTTTTGGGATTCTGCACAGAAAGGGTTTGCAAACCGCTGAATCCACACGTGAGTTTAACTCTGTCAGTTGAATGCACACATTGACAACCATTCAGTTAGATAGCTCCGTTTTGGTTTTAGAAGCAGATATTTCTCTGTACAGCCTATGGTCCCATTCACTCGGGAATATCACAACGCAGCTCCTAGAAGAAAAGTGTTTCTGACTCGCTGAATCTCAACATAGATTCAACTCTCTTAGGTGAACGAACGCACAGCAGAGCAGTTTCAAGGAAACGTTTCTCCTGAATTTTAGACGAAGTTTCCTGCTGTTTCGTACGTATGCCGGCATTGGGCTGGAAATACCGGTTTTGGGATTCTGCACAGAAAGGGTTTGCAAACCGCTGAATCCACACGTGAGTTTAACTCTGTCAGTTGAATGCACACATTGAAAACCATTCAGTTAGATAGCTCCGTTTTGGTTTTAGAAGCAGATATTTCTCTGTAGAGCCTATGGTCCCATTCACTCGGGAATGTCCCAACGCAGCTCCTAGAAGAAACGTGTTTCTGACTCGCTGAATCTCAACATAGATTCAACTCTCTTAGGTGAACGAACTCACCGCAGAGCAGTTTCAAGGAAACGTTTCTCCTGAGTTTTAGACGAAGTTTCCTGCTGTTTAGTACGTATGCCGGCATTGGGCTGGAAATACCGGTTTTGGGATTCTGCACAGAAAGGGTTGGCAAACCGCTGAATCCACACGTGAGTTTAACTCTGTCAGTTGAATGCACACATTGACAACCATTCAGTTAGATAGCTCCGTTTTGGTTTTAGAAGCAGATATTTCTCTGTACAGCCTATGGTCCCATTCACTCGGGAATATCCCAACGCAGCTCCTAGAAGAAAAGTGTTTCTGACTCACTGAATCTCAACATAGATTCAACTCTCTTAGGTGAACGAACGCACAGCAGAGCAGTTTCAAGGAAACGTTTCTCCTGAGTTTTAGACGAAGTTTCCTGCTGTTTCGTACGTATGCCGGCATTGGGCTGGAAATACCGGTTTTGGGATTCTGCACAGAAAGGGTTTGCAAAACCGCTGAATCCACACGTGAGTTTAACTCTGTCAGTTGAATGCACACATTGACAACCATTCAGTTAGATAGCTCCGTTTTGGTTTTAGAAGCAGATATTTCTCTGTACAGCCTATGGTCCCATTCACTCGGGAATATCCCAACGCAGCTCCTAGAAGAAAAGTGTTTCTGACTCGCTGAATCTCAACATAGATTCAACTCTCTTAGGTGAACGAACGCACCGCAGAGCAGTTTCATGGAAACGTTTCTCCTGAGTTTTAGACGAAGTTTCCTGCTGTTTAGTACGTATGCCAGCATTGGGCTGGAAATACCGGTTTTGGGATTCTGCACAGAAACGGTTTGCAAACCGCTGAATCCACACGTGAGTTAATTCTATCAGTTGAATGCACACATTGACAACCATTCAGTTAGATAGCTCCGTTTTGGTTTTAGAAGCAGATATTTCTCTGTACAGCCTATGGTCCCATTCACTCGGGAATATCCCAACGCAGCTCCTAGAAGAAACGTGTTTCTGACTCGCTGAATCTCAACATAGATTCAACTCTCTTAGGTGAACGAACGCACCGCAGAGCAGTTTCAAGGAAACGTTTCTCCTGAATTTTAGACGAAGTTTCCTGCTGTTTCGTACGTATGCCGGCATTGGGCTGGAAATACCGGTTTTGGGATTCTGCACAGAAAGGGTTTGCAAACCGCTGAATCCACACGTGAGTTTA
Organism: Aotus nancymaae; assembly: GCF_030222135.1. Taxonomy (NCBI): domain Eukaryota; kingdom Metazoa; phylum Chordata; class Mammalia; order Primates; family Aotidae; genus Aotus; species Aotus nancymaae. Next base: position 4,973,471 of record NW_026988495.1, on the reverse strand, counting down.
ACTCTGTCAGTTGAATGCACACATTGAAAACCATTCAGTTAGATAGCTCCGTTTTGGTTTTAGAAGCAGATATTTCTCTGTACAGCCTATGGTCCCATTCACTCGGGAATGTCCCAACGCAGCTCCTAGAAGAAACGTGTTTCTGACTCGCTGAATCTCAACATAGATTCAACTCTCTTAGGTGGACGAACGCACAGCAGAGCAGTTTCAAGGAAACGTTTCTCCTGAGTTTTAGACGAAGTTTCCTGCTGTTTAGTACGTATGCCGGCATTGGGCTGGAAATACCGGTTTTCGGATTCTGCACAGAAAGGGTTTGCAAACCGCTGAATCCACACGTGAGTTTAACTCTGTCAGTTGAATGCACACATTCACAACCAGTCAGTTAGATAGCTCCGTTTTGGTGTTAGAAGCAGATATTTCTCTGTACAGCCTATGGTCCCATTCACTCGGGAATATCCCAACGCAGCTCCTAGAAGAAACGTGTTTCTGACTAGCTGAATCTCAACATAGATTCAACTCTCTTAGGTGAACGAACGCACAGCAGAGCAGTTTCAAGGAAACGTTTCTCCTGAGTTTTAGACGAAGTTTCCTGCTGTTTCGTACGTATGCCGGCATTGGGCTGGAAATACCGGTTTTGGGATTCTGCACAGAAAGGGTTTGCAAAACCGCTGAATCCACACGTGAGTTTAACTCTGTCAGTTGAATGCACACATTGACAACCATTCAGTTAGATAGCTCCGTTTTGGTTTTAGAAGCAGATATTTCTCTGTACAGCCTATGGTCCTATTCACTCGGGAATATCCCAACGCAGCTCCTAGAAGAAAAGTGTTTCTGACTCGCTGAATCTCAACATAGATTCAACTCTCTTAGGTGAACGAACGCACAGCAGAGCAGTTTCAAGGAAACGTTTCTCCTGAGTTTTAGACGAAGTTTCCTGCTCTTTCGTACGTATGCCGGCTTTGGGCTGGAAATACCGGTTTTCGTATTCTGAACAGATAGAGTTTGCAAACCGCTGAATCCACACGTGAGTTTAACTCTGTCAGTTGAATGCACACATTGACAACCATTCAGTTAGATAGCTCCGTTTTGGTTTTAGAAGCAGATATTTCTCTGTAAAGCCTATGGTCCCATTCACTCGGGAATATCCCAACGCAGCTCCTAGAAGAAACGTGTTTCTGACTCGCTGAATCTCAACATAGATTCAACTCTCTTAGGTGAACGAACGCACAGCAGAGCAGTTTCAAGGAAACGTTCCTCCTGAATTTTAGACGAAATTTCCTGCTCTTTAGTACGTATGCCGGCATTGGGCTGGAAATACCGGTTTTGGGATTCTGCACAGAAAGGGTTTGCAAACCGCTGAATCCACACGTGAGTTTAACTCTGTCAGTTGAATGCACACATTGACAACCATTCAGTTAGATAGCTCCGTTTTGGTTTTAGAAGCAGATATTTCTCTGTACAGCCTATGGTCCCATTCACTCGGGAATGTCCCAACGCAGCTCCTAGAAGAAACGTGTTTCTGACTCGCTGAATCTCAACATAGATTCAACTCTCTTAGGTGAACGAACGCACAGCAGAGCAGTTTCAAGGAAACGTTTCTCCTGAGTTTTAGACGAAGTTTCCTGCTGTTTCGTACGTATGCCGGCATTGGGCTGGAAATACCGGTTTTGGCATTCTGCACAGAAAGGGTTTGCAAAACCGCTGAATCCACACGTGAGTTTAACTCTGTCAGTTGAATGCACACATTGACAACCATTCAGTTAGATAGCTCCGTTATGGTTTTAGAAGCAGATATTTCTCTGTACAGCCTATGGTCCCATTCACTCGGGAATATCCCAACGCAGCTCCTAGAAGAAACGTGTTTCTGACTCGCTGAATCTCAACATAGATTCAACTCTCTTAGGTGAACGAACGCACCGCAGAGCAGTTTCAAGGAAACGTTTCTCCTGAGTTTTAGACGAAGTTTCCTACTGTTTAGTACGTATGCCAGCATTGGGCTGGAAATACCGGTTTTGGGATTCTGCACAGAAAGGGATTGCAAACCGCTGAATCCACACGTGAGTTTAACTCTGTCAGTTGAATGCACACATTGACAACCATTCAGTTAGATAGCTCCGTTTTGGTTTTAGAAGCAGATATTTCTCTGTACAGCCTATGGTCCCATTCACTCGGGAATATCCCAACGCAGCTCCTAGAAGAAAAGTGTTTCTGACTCGCTGAATCTCAACATAGATTCAACTCTCTTAGGTGAACGAACGCACCGCAGAGCAGTTTCAAGGAAACGTTTCTCCTGAGTTTTAGACGAAGTTTCCTGCTGTTTAGTACGTATGCCATCATTGGGCTGGAAATACCGGTTTTGGGATTCTACACAGAAATGGTTTGCAAACCGCTGAATCCACACGTGAGTTTCACTCTGTCAGTTGAATGCACACATTGACAACCATTCAGTTAGATAGCTCCGTTTTGGTTTTAGAAGCAGATATTTCTCTGTACAGCCTATGGTCCCATTCACTCGGGAATATCCCAACGCAGCTCCTAGAAGAAACGTGTTTCTGACTCGCTGAATCTCAACACAGATTCAACTCTCTTAGGTGAACGAACGCACAGCAGAGCAGTTTCAAGGAAACGTTTCTCCTGAATTTTAGACGAAGTTTCCTGCTGTTTCGTACGTATGCCGGCATTGGGCTGGAAATACCGGTTTTGGGATTCTGCACAGAAAGGGTTTGCAAAACCGCTGAATCCACACGTGAGTTTAACTCTGTCAGTTGAATGCACACATTGACAACCATTCAGTTAGATAGCTCCGTTTTGGTTTTAGAAGCAGATATTTCTCTGTACAGCCTATGGTCCCATTCACTCGGGAATATCCCAACGCAGCTCCTAGAAGAAAAGTGTTTCTGACTCGCTGAATCTCAACATAGATTCAACTCTCTTAGGTGAACGAACGCACCGCAGAGCAGTTTCAAGGGAACGTTTCTCCTGAGTTTTAGACGAAGTTTCCTGCTGTTTAGTACGTATGCCAGCATTGGGCTGGAAATACCGGTTTTGGGATTCTGCACAGAAACGGTTTGCAAACCGCTGAATCCACACGTGAGTTTAATTCTGTCAGTTGAATGCACACATTGACAACCATTCAGTTAGATAGCTCCGTTTTGGTTTTAGAAGCAGATATTTCTCTGTACAGCCTATGGTCCCTTTCACTCGGGAATATCCCAACGCAGCTCCTAGAAGAAACGTGTTTCTGACTCGCTGAATCTCAACATAGATTCAACTCTCTTAGGTGAACGAACGCACCGCAGAGCAGTTTCAAGGAAACGTTTCTCCTGAATTTTAGACGAAGTTTCCTGCTGTTTCGTACGTATGCCGGCATTGGGCTGGAAATACCGGTTTTGGGATTCTGCACAGAAAGGGTTTGCAAACCGCTGAATCCACACGTGAGTTTAACTCTGTCAGTTGAATGCACACATTGACAACCATTCAGTTAGATAGCTCCGTTTTGGTTTTAGAAGCAGATATTTCTCTGTAGAGCCTATGGTCCCATTCACTCGGGAATGTCCCAACGCAGCTCCTAGAAGAAACGTGTTTCTGACTCGCTGAATCTCAACATAGATTCAACTCTCTTAGGTGAACGAACGCACAGCAGAGCAGTTTCAAGGAAACGTTTCTCCTGAGTTTTAGACGAAGTTTCCTGCTGTTTAGTACGTATGCCGGCATTGGGCTGGAAATACCGGTTTTGGGATTCTGCACAGAAAGGGTTGGCAAACCGCTGAATCCACACGTGAGTTTAACTCTGTCAGTTGAATGCACACATTGACAACCATTCACTTAGATAGCTCCGTTTTGGTTTTAGAAGCAGATATTTCTCTGTACAGCCTATGGTCCCATTCACTCGGGAATATCCCAACGCAGCTCCTAGAAGAAAAGTGTTTCTGACTCGCTGAATCTCAACATAGGTTCAACTCTCTTAGGTGAACGAACGCACAGCAGAGCAGTTTCAAGGAAACGTTTCTCCTGAATTTTAGACGAAGTTTCCTGCTGTTTCGTACGTATGCCGGCATTGGGCTGGAAATACCGGTTTTGGGATTCTGCACAGAAAGGGTTTGCAAAACCGCGGAATCCACACGTGAGTTTAACTCTGTCAGTTGAATGCACACATTGACAACCATTCAGTTAGATAGCTCCGTTTTGGTTTTAGAAGCAGATATTTCTCTGTACAGCCTATGGTCCCATTCACTCGGGAATATCCCAACGCAGCTCCTAGAAGAAAAGGGTTTCTGACTCGCTGAATCTCAACATAGATTCAACTCTCTTAGGTGAACGAACGCACCGCAGAGCAGTTTCAAGGAAACGTTTCTCCTGAGTTTTAGACGAAGTTTCCTGCTCTTTCGTACGTATGTCGGCTTTGGGCTGGAAATACCGGTTTTGGGATTCTGCACAGAAACGGTTTGCAAACCGCTGAATCCACACGTGAGTTTAATTCTGTCAGTTGAATGCACACATTGACAACCATTCAGGTAGATAGCTCCGTTTTGGTTTTAGAAGCAGATATTTCTCTGTACAGCCTATGGTCCCATTCACTCGGGAATATCCCAACGCAGCTCCTAGAAGAAACGTGTTTCTGACTCGCTGAATCTCAACATAGATTCAACTCTCTTAGGTGAACGTACGCACCGCAGAGCAGTTTCAAGGAAACGTTTCTCCTGAATTTTAGACGAAGTTTCCTGCTGTTTCGTACGTATGCCGGCATTGGGCTGGAAATACCGGTTTTGGGATTCTGCACAGAAAGGGTTTGCAAACCGCTGAATCCACACGTGAGTTTAACTCTGTCAGTTGAATGCACACATTGAAAACCATTCAGTTAGATAGCTCCGTTTTGGTTTTAGAAGCAGATATTTCTCTGTACAGCCTATGGTCCCATTCACTCGGGAAAGTCCCAACGCAGCTCCTAGAAGAAACGTGTTTCTGACTCGCTGAATCTCAACATAGATTCAACTCTCTTAGGTGGACGAACGCACAGCAGAGCAGTTTCAAGGAAACGTTTCTCCTGAGTTTTAGACGAAGTTTCCTGCTGTTTAGTACGTATGCCGGCATTGGGCTGGAAATACTGGTTTTCGGATTCTGCACAGAAAGGGTTTGCAAACCGCTGAATCCACACGTGAGTTTAACTCTGTCAGTTGAATGCACACATTGACAACCATTCAGTTAGATAGCTCCGTTTTGGTGTTAGAAGCAGATATTTCTCTGTACAGCCTATGGTCCCATTCACTCGGGAATATCCCAACGCAGCTCCTAGAAGAAACGTGTTTCTGACTCGCTGAATCTCAACATAGATTCAACTCTCTTAGGTGAACGAACGCACAGCAGAGCAGTTTCAAGGAAACGTTTCTCCTGAGTTTTAGACGAAGTTTCCTGCTGTTTAGTACGTATGCCGGCATTGGGCTGGAAATACCGGTTTTGGGATTCTGCACAGAAAGGGTTTGCAAAACCGCTGAATCCACACGTGAGTTTAACTCTGTCAGTTGAATGCACACATTGACAACCATTCAGTTAGATAGCTCCGTTTTGGTTTTAGAAGCAGATATTTCTCTGTACAGCCTATGGTCCTATTCACTCGGGAATATCCCAACGCAGCTCCTAGAAGAAAAGTGTTTCTGACTCGCTGAATCTCAACATAGATTCAACTCTCTTAGGTGAACGAACGCACAGCAGAGCAGTTTCAAGGAAACGTTTCTCTTGAGTTTTAGACGAAGTTTCCTGCTCTTTCGTACGTATGCCGGCTTTGGGCTGGAAATACCGGTTTTGGGATTCTGCACAGATAGAGTTTGCAAACCGCTGAATCCACACGTGAGTTTAACTCTGTCAGTTGAATGCACACATTGACAACCATTCAGTTAGATAGCTCCGTTTTGGTTTTAGAAGCAGATATTTCTCTGTAAAGCCTATGGTCCCATTCACTCGGGAATATCCCAACGCAGCTCCTAGAAGAAACGTGTTTCTGACTCGCTGAATCTCAACATAGATTCAACTCTCTTAGGTGAACGAACGCACAGCAGAGCAGTTTCAAGGAAACGTTCCTCCTGAATTTTAGACGAAATTTCCTGCTCTTTAGTACGTATGCCGGCATTGGGCTGGAAATACCGGTTTTGCGATTCTGCACAGAAAGGGTTTGCAAACCGCTGAATCCACACGTGAGTTTAACTCTGTCAGTTGAATGCACACATTGACAACCATTCAGTTAGATAGCTCCGTTTTGGTTTTAGAAGCAGATATTTCTCTGTACAGCCTATGGTCCCATTCACTCGGGAATGTCCCAACGCAGCTCTTAGAAGAAACGTGTTTCTGACTCGCTGAATCTCAACATAGATTCAACTCTCTTAGGTGAACGAACGCACAGCAGAGCAGTTTCAAGGAAACGTTTCTCCTGAGTTTTAGACGAAGTTTCCTGCTGTTTAGTACGTATGCCGGCATTGGGCTGGAAATACCGGTTTTGGGATTCTGCACAGAAAGGGTTTGCAAAACCGCTGAATCCACACGTGAGTTTAACTCTGTCAGTTGAATGCACACATTGACAACCATTCAGTTAGATAGCTCCGTTTTGGTTTTAGAAGCAGATATTTCTCTGTACAGCCTATGGTCCCATTCACTCGGGAATATCCCAACGCAGCTCCTAGAAGAAACGTGTTTCTGACTCGCTGAATCTCAACATAGATTCAACTCTCTTAGGTGAACGAACGCACCGCAGAGCAGTTTCAAGGAAACGTTTCTCCTGAGTTTTAGACGAAGTTTCCTACTGTTTAATACGTATGCCAGCATTGGGCTGGAAATACCGGTTTTGGGATTCTGCACAGAAAGGGTTTGCAAACCGCTGAATCCACACGTGAGTTTAACTCTGTCAGTTGAATGCACACATTGACAACCATTCAGTTAGATAGCTCCGTTTTGGTTTTAGAAGCAGATATTTCTCTGTACAGCCTATGGTCCCATTCACTCGGGAATATCCCAACGCAGCTCCTAGAAGAAAAGTGTTTCTGACTCGCTGAATCTCAACATAGATTCAACTCTCTTAGGTGAACGAACGCACCGCAGAGCAGTTTCAAGGAAACGTTTCTCCTGAGTTTTAGACGAAGTTTCCTGCTGTTTAGTACGTATGCCATCATTGGGCTGGAAATACCGGTTTTGGGATTCTACACAGAAATGGTTTGCAAACCGCTGAATCCACACGTGAGTTTCACTCTGTCAGTTGAATGCACACATTGACAACCATTCAGTTAGATAGCTCCGTTTTGGTTTTAGAAGCAGATATTTCTCTGTACAGCCTATGGTCCCTTTCACTCGGGAATATCCCAACGCAGCTCCTAGAAGAAACGTGTTTCTGACTCGCTGAATCTCAACATAGATTCAACTCTCTTAGGTGAACGAACGCACAGCAGAGCAGTTTCAAGGAAACGTTTCTCCTGAATTTTAGACGAAGTTTCCTTCTGTTTCGTACGTATGCCGGCATTGGGCTGGAAATACCGGTTTTGGGATTCTGCACAGAAAGGGTTTGCAAACCGCTGAATCCACACGTGAGTTTAACTCTGTCAGTTGAATGCACACATTGAAAACCATTCAGTTAGATAGCTCCGTTTTGGTTTTAGAAGCAGATATTTCTCTGTAGAGCCTATGGTCCCATTCACTCGGGAATGTCCCAACGCAGCTCCTAGAAGAAACGTGTTTCTGACTCGCTGAATCTCAACATAGGTTCAACTCTCTTAGGTGAACGAACGCACAGCAGAGCAGTTTCAAGGAAACGTTTCTCCTGAATTTTAGACGAAGTTTCCTGCTGTTTCGTACGTATGCCGGCATTGGGCTGGAAATACCGGTTTTGGGATTCTGCACAGAAAGGGTTTGCAAAACCGCTGAATCCACACGTGAGTTTAACTCTGTCAGTTGAATGCACACATTGACAACCATTCAGTTAGATAGCTCCGTTTTGGTTTTAGAAGCAGATATTTCTCTGTACAGCCTATGGTCCCATTCACTCGGGAATATCCCAACGCAGCTCCTAGAAGAAAAGGGTTTCTGACTCGCTGAATCTCAACATAGATTCAACTCTCTTAGGTGAACGAACGCACAGCAGAGCAGTTTCAAGGAAACGTTTCTCCTGAGTTTTAGACGAAGTTTCCTGCTGTTTAGTACGAATGCCGGCATTGGGCTGGAAATACCGGTTTTGGGATTCTGCACAGAAAGGGTTTGCAAACCGCTGAATCCACACGTGAGTTTAACTCTGTCAGTTGAATGCACACATTGACAACCATTCAGTTAGATAGCTCCGTTTTGGTTTTAGAAGCAGATATTTCTCTGTACAGCCTATGGTCCCATTCACTCGGGAATATCCCAACGCAGCTCCTAGAAGAAACGTGTTTCTGACTCGCTGAATCTCAACATAGATTCAACTCTCTTAGTTGAACGAACGCACCACAGAGCAGTTTCAAGGAAACGTTTCTCCTGAATTTTAGACAAAGTTTCCTGCTCTTTCGTACGTATGCCGGCATTGGGCTGGAAATACCGGTTTTGGGATTCTGCACAGAAAGGGTTTGCAAACCGCTGAATCCACACGTGAGTTTAACTCTGTCAGTTGAATGCACACATTGACAACCATTCAGTTAGATAGCTCCGTTTTGGTTTTAGAAGCAGATATTTCTCTGTACAGCCTATGGTCCTATTCACTCGGGAATATCCCAACGCAGCTCCAAGAAGAAAAGTGTTTCTCACTCGCTGAATCTCAACATAGATTCAACTCTCTTAGGTGAACGAACGCACAGCAGAGCAGTTTCAAGGAAACGTTCCTCCTGAATTTTAGACGAAATTTCCTGCTGTTTAGTACGCATGCCGGCATTGGGCTGGAAATACCGGTTTTGGGATTCTGCACAGAAAGGGTTTGCAAACCGCTGAATCCACACGTGAGTTTAACTCTGTCAGTTGAATGCACACATTGACAACCATTCAGTTAGATAGCTCCGTTTTGGTTTTAGAAGCAGATATTTCTCTGTTCAGCCTATGGTCCCATTCACTCGGGAATATCCCAACGCAGCTCCTAGAAGAAACGTGTTTCTGACTCGCTGAGTCTCAACATAGATTCAACTCTCTTAGGTGAACGAACGCACAGCAGAGCAGTTTCAAGGAAACGTTTCTCCTGAATTTTGGACGAAATTTCCTGCTGTTTAGTACGTATGCCGGCATTGGGCTGGAAATACCGATTTTGCGATTCTGCACAGAAAGGGTTTGCAAACCGCTGAATCCACACGTGAGTTTAACTCTCTCAGTTGAATGCACACATTGACAACCATTCAGTTAGATAGCTCCGTTTTGGTTTTAGAAGCAGATATTTCTCTGTACAGCCTATGGTCCCATTCACTCGGGAATATCCCAACGCAGCTCCTAGAAGAAAAGTGTTTCTGACTCGCTGAATCTCAACATAGATTCAACTCTCTTAGGTGAACGAACGCACCGCAGAGCAGTTTCAAGGAAACGTTTCTCCTGAGTTTTAGACGAAGTTTCCTGCTGTTTAGTACGTATGCCAGCATTGGGCTGGAAATACCGGTTTTGGGATTCTGCACAGAAAGGGTTTGCAAACCGCTGAATCCACACGTGAGTTTAACTCTGTCAGTTGAATGCACACATTGACAACCATTCAGTTAGATAGCTCCGTTTTGGTTTTAGAAGCAGATATTTCTCTGTACAGCCTATGGTCCCATTCACTCGGGAATATCCCAACGCAGCTCCTAGAAGAAACGTGTTTCTGACTCGCTGAATCTCAACATAGATTCAACTCTCTTAGTTGAACGAACGCACCGCAGAGCAGTTTCAAGGAAACGTTTCTCCTGAATTTTAGACAAAGTTTCCTGCTCTTTCGTACGTATGCCGGCATTGGGCTGGAAATACCGGTTTTGGGATTCTGCACAGAAAGGGTTTGCAAACCGCTGAATCCACACGTGAGTTTAACTCTGTCAGTTGAATGCACACATTGACAACCATTCAGTTAGATAGCTCCGTTTTGGTTTTAGAAGCAGATATTTCTCTGTACAGCCTATGGTCCTATTCACTCGGGAATATCCCAACGCAGCTCCAAGAAGAAAAGTGTTTCTCACTCGCTGAATCTCAACATAGATTCAACTCTCTTAGGTGAACGAACGCACAGCAGAGCAGTTTCAAGGAAACGTTCCTCCTGAATTTTAGACGAAATTTCCTGCTGTTTAGTACGCATGCCGGCATTGGGCTGGAAATACCGGTTTTGGGATTCTGCACAGAAAGGGTTTGCAAACCGCTGAATCCACACGTGAGTTTAACTCTGTCAGTTGAATGCACACATTGACAACCATTCAGTTAGATAGCTCCGTTTTGGTTTTAGAAGCAGATATTTCTCTGTACAGCCTATGGTCCCATTCACTCGGGAATATCCCAACGCAGCTCCTAGAAGAAAAGTGTTTCTGACTCACTGAATCTCAACATAGATTCAACTCTCTTAGGTGAACGAACGCACAGCAGAGCAGTTTCAAGGAAACGTTTCTCCTGAGATTTAGACGAAGTTTCCTGCTGTTTCGTACGTATGCCGGCATTGGGCTGGAAATACCGGTTTTGGGATTCTGCACAGAAAGGGTTTGCAAAACCGCTGAATCCACACGTGAGTTTAACTCTGTCAGTTGAATGCACACATTGACAACCATTCAGTTAGATAGCTCCGTTTTGGTTTTAGAAGCAGATATTTCTCTGTACAGCCTATGGTCCCATTCACTCGGGAATATCCCAACGCAGCTCCTAGAAGAAAAGTGTTTCTGACTCGCTGAATCTCAACATAGATTCAACTCTCTTAGGTGAACGAACGCACCGCAGAGCAGTTTCAAGGAAACGTTTCTCCTGAGTTTTAGACGAAGTTTCCTGCTGTTTAGTACGTATGCCAGCATTGGGCTGGAAATACCGGTTTTGGGATTCTGCACAGAAAGGGTTTGCAAACCGCTGAATCCACACGTGAGTTTAACTCTGTCAGTTGAATGCACACATTGACAACCATTCAGTTAGATAGCTCCGTTTTGGTTTTAGAAGCAGATATTTCTCTGTACAGCCTATGGTCCCATTCACTCGGGAATATCCCAACGCAGCTCCTAGAAGAAAAGTGTTTCTGACTCACTGAATCTCAACATAGATTCAACTCTCTTAGGTGAACGAACGCACAGCAGAGCAGTTTCAAGGAAACGTTTCTCCTGAGTTTTAGACGAAGTTTCCTGCTGTTTCGTACGTATGCCGGCATTGGGCTGGAAATACCGGTTTTGGGATTCTGCACAGAAAGGGTTTGCAAAACCGCTGAATCCACACGTGAGTTTAACTCTGTCAGTTGAATGCACACATTGACAACCATTCAGTTAGATAGCTCCGTTTTGGTTTTAGAAGCAGATATTTCTCTGTACAGCCTATGGTCCCATTCACTCGGGAATATCCCAACGCAGCTCCTAGAAGAAACGTGTTTCTGACTCGCTGAATCTCAACATAGATTCAACTCTCTTAGGTGAACGAACGCACAGCAGAGCAGTTTCAAGGAAACGTTTCTCCTGAGTTTTAGACGAAGTTTCCTGCTGTTTCGTACGCATGCCGGCATTGGGCTGGAAATACCGGTTTTGGGATTCTGCACAGAAAGGGTTTGCAAAACCGCTGAATCCACACGTGAGTTTAACTCTGTCAGTTGAATGCACACATTGACAACCATTCAGTTAGATAGCTCCGTTTTGGTTTTAGAAGCAGATATTTCTCTGTACAGCCTATGGTCCCATTCACTCGGGAATATCCCAACGCAGCTCCTAGAAGAAAAGTGTTTCTGTGTCGCTGAATCTCAACATAGATTCAACTCTCTTAGGTGAACGAACGAACCGCAGAGCAGTTTCAAGGAAACGTTTCTCCTGAGTTTTAGACGAAGTTTCCTGCTGTTTAGTACGTATGCCGGCATTGGGCTGGAAATACCGGTTTTGGGATTCTGCACAGAAAGGGTTTGCAAACCGCTGAATCCACACGTGAGTTTAACTCTGTCAGTTGAATGCACACATTGACAACCATTCAGTTAGATAGCTCCGTTTTGGTTTTAGAAGCAGATATTTCTCTGTACAGCCTATGGTCCCATTCACTCGGGAATATCCCAACGCAGCTCCTAGAAGAAACGTGTTTCTGACTCGCTGAATCTCAACATAGATTCAACTCTCTTAGGTGAACGAACGCACCGCAGAGCAGTTTCAAGGAAACGTTTCTCCTGAATTTTAGACGAAGTTTCCTGCTGTTTCGTACGTATGCCGGCATTGGGCTGGAAATACCGGTTTTGGGATTCTGCACAGAAAGGGTTTGCAAACCGCTGAATCCACACGTGAGTTTAACTCTGTCAATTGAATGCACACATTGAAAACCATTCAGTTAGATAGCTCCGTTTTGGTTTAAAAGCAGATATTTCTCTGTACAGCCTATGGTCCCATTCACTCGGGAATGTCCCAACGCAGCTCCTAGAAGAAACGTGTTTCTGACTCGCTGAATCTCAACATAGATTCAACTCTCTTAGGTGAACGAACGCACAGCAGAGCAGTTTCAAGGAAACGTTTCTCCTGAGTTTTAGACGAACTTTCCTGCTGTTTAGTACGTATGCCGGCATTGGGCTGGAAATACCAGTTTTGGGATTCTGCACAGAAAGGGTTTGCAAACCGCTGAATCCACACGTGAGTTTAACTCTGTCAGTTGAATGCACACATTGACAACCATTCAGTTAGATAGCTCCGTTTTGGTTTTAGAAGCAGATATTTCTCTGTACAGCCTATGGTCCCATTCACTCGGGAATATCCCAACGCAGCTCCTAGAAGAAACGTGTTTCTGACTCGCTGAATCTCAACATAGATTCAACTCTCTTAGGTGAACGAACGCACAGCAGAGCAGTTTCAAGGAAACGTTTCTCCTGAGTTTTAGACGAAGTTTCCTGCTGTTTCGTACGCATGCCGGCATTGGGCTGGAAATACCGGTTTTGGGATTCTGCACAGAAAGGGTTTGCAAAACCGCTGAATCCACACGTGAGTTTAACTCTGTCAGTTGAATGCACACATTGACAACCATTCAGTTAGATAGCTCCGTTTTGGTTTTAGAAGCATATATTTCTCTGTACAGCCTATGGTCCCATTCACTCGGGAATATCCCAACGCAGCTCCTAGAAGAAAAGTGTTTCTGACTCGCTGAATCTCAACATAGATTCAACTCTCTTAGGAGAACGAACGAACCGCAGAGCAGTTTCAAGGAAACGTTTCTCCTGAGTTTTAGACGAAGTTTCCTGCTGTTTAGTACGTATGCCGGCATTGGGCTGGAAATACCGGTTTTGGGATTCTGCACAGAAAGGTTTTGCAAACCGCTGAATCCACACGTGAGTTTAACTCTGTCAGTTGAATGCACACATTGACAACCATTCAGTTAGATAGCTCCGTTTTGGTTTTAGAAGCAGATATTTCTCTGTACAGCCTATGGTCCCATTCACTCGGGAATATCCCAACGCAGCTCCTAGACGAAACGTGTTTCTGACTCGCTGAATCTCAACATAGATTCAACTCTCTTAGGTGAACGAACGCACCGCAGAGCAGTTTCAAGGAAACGTTTCTCCTGAGTTTTAGACGAAGTTTCCTGCTGTTTAGTACGTATGACAGCATTGGGCTGGAAATACCGGTTTTGGGATTCTGCACAGAAAGGGTTTGCAAACCGCTGAATCCACACGTGAGTTTAACTCTGTCAGTTGAATGCACACATTGACAACCATTCAGTTAGATAGCTCCGTTTTGGTTTTAGAAGCAGATATTTCTCTGTACAGCCTATGGTCCCATTCACTCGGGAATATCCCAACGCAGCTCCTAGAAGAAAAGTGTTTCTGACTCGCTGAATCTCAACATAGATTCAACTCTCTTAGGTGAACGAACGCACCGCAGAGCAGTTTCAAGGAAACGTTTCTCCTGAATTTTAGACGAAGTTTCCTGCTGTTTCGTACGTATGCCGGCATTGGGCTGGAAATACCGGTTTTGGGATTCTGCACAGAAAGGGTTTGCAAACCGCTGAATCCACACGTGAGTTTAACTCTGTCAGTTGAATGCACACATTGAAAACCATTCAGTTAGATAGCTCCGTTTTGGTTTTAGAAGCAGATATTTCTCTGTACAGCCTATGGTCCCATTCACTCGGGAATGTCCCAACGCAGCTCCTAGAAGAAACGTGTTTCTGACTCGCTGAATCTCAACATAGATTCAACTCTCTTAGGTGAACGAACGCACAGCAGAGCAGTTTCAAGGAAACGTTTCTCCTGAGTTTTAGACGAAGTTTCCTGCTGTTTAGTACGAATGCCGGCATTGGGCTGGAAATACCGGTTTTGGGATTCTGCACAGAAAGGGTTTGCAAACCGCTGAATCCACACGTGAGTTTAACTCTGTCAGTTGAATGCACACATTGACAACCATTCAGTTAGATAGCTCCGTTTTGGTTTTAGAAGCAGATATTTCTCTGTACAGCCTATGGTCCCATTCACTCGGGAATATCCCAACGCAGCTCCTAGAAGAAACGTGTTTCTGACTCACTGAATCTCAACATAGATTCAACTCTCTTAGGTGAACGAACGCACAGCAGAGCAGTTTCAAGGAAACGTTTCTCCTGAGTTTTAGACGAAGTTTCCTACTGTTTCGTACGCATGCCGGCATTGGGCTGGAAATACCGGTTTTGGGATTCTGCACAGAAAGGCTTTGCAAAACCGCTGAATCCACACGTGAGTTTAACTCTGTCAGTTGAATGCACACATTGACAACCATTCAGTTAGATAGCTCCGTTTTGGTTTTAGAAGCAGATATTTCTCTGTACAGCCTATGGTCCCATTCACTCGGGAATATCCCAACGCAGCTCCTAGAAGAAAAGTGTTTCTGACTCGCTGAATCTCAACATAGATTCAACTCTCTTAGGTGAACGAACGCACAGCAGAGCAGTTTCAAGGAAACGTTTCTCCTGAGTTTTAGACGAAGTTTCCTGCTGTTTCGTACGTATGCCGGCATTGGGCTGGAAATACCGGTTTTGGGATTCTGCACAGAAAGGGTTTGCAAAACCGCTGAATCCACACGTGAGTTTAACTCTGTCAGTTGAATGCACACATTGACAACCATTCAGTTAGATAGCTCCGTTTTGGTTTTAGAAGCAGATATTTCTCTGTACAGCCTATGGTCCCATTCACTCGGGAATATCCCAACGCAGCTCCTAGAAGAAACGTGTTTCTGACTCGCTGAATCTCAACATAGATTCAACTCTCTTAGGTGAACGAACGCACAGCAGAGCAGTTTCAAGGAAACGTTTCTCCTGAGTTTTAGACGAAGTTTCCTGCTGTTTCGTACGCATGCCGGCATTGGGCTGGAAATACCGGTTTTGGGATTCTGCACAGAAAGGGTTTGCAAAACCGCTGAATCCACACGTGAGTTTAACTCTGTCAGTTGAATGCACACATTGACAACCATTCAGTTAGATAGCTCCGTTTTGGTTTTAGAAGCAGATATTTCTCTGTACAGCCTATGGTCCCATTCACTCGGGAATATCCCAACGCAGCTCCTAGAAGAAAAGTGTTTCTGTGTCGCTGAATCTCAACATAGATTCAACTCTCTTAGGTGAACGAACGAACCGCAGAGCAGTTTCAAGGAAACGTTTCTCCTGAGTTTTAGACGAAGTTTCCTGCTGTTTAGTACGTATGCCGGCATTGGGCTGGAAATACCGGTTTTGGGATTCTGCACAGAAAGGGTTTGCAAACCGCTGAATCCACACGTGAGTTTAACTCTGTCAGTTGAATGCACACATTGACAACCATTCAGTTAGATAGCTCCGTTTTGGTTTTAGAAGCAGATATTTCTCTGTACAGCCTATGGTCCCATTCACTCGGGAATATCCGAACGCAGCTCCTAGAAGAAACGTGTTTCTGACTCGCTGAATCTCAACATAGATTCAACTCTCTTAGGTGAACGAACGCACCGCAGAGCAGTTTCAAGGAAACGTTTCTCCTGAATTTTAGACGAAGTTTCCTGCTGTTTCGTACGTATGCCGGCATTGGACTGGAAATACCGGTTTTGGGATTCTGCGGAGAAAGTGTTTGCAAACCGCTGAATCCACACGTGAGTTTAATTCTGTCAGTTGAATGCACACATTGACAACGATTCAGTTAGATAGCTCCGTTTTGGTTTTAGAAGCAGATATTTCTCTGTACAGCCTATGGTCCCATTCACTCGGGAATATCCCAACGCAGCTCCTAGACGAAACGTGTTTCTGACTCGCTGAATCTCAACATAGATTCAACTCTCTTAGGTGAACGAACGCACAGCAGAGCAGTTTCAAGGAAACGTTTCTCCTGAGTTTTAGACGAAGTTTCCTGCTGTTTAGTACGTGTGCCGGCATTGGGCTGGAAATACCGGTTTTGGGATTCTGCACAGAAAGGGTTTGCAAACCGCTGAATCCACACGTGAGTTTAACTCTGTCAGTTGAATGCACACATTGACAACCATTCAGTTAGATAGCTCCGTTTTGGTTTTAGAAGCAGATATTTCTCTGTTCAGCCTATGGTCCCATTCACTCGGGAATATCCCAACGCAGCTCCTAGAAGAAACGTGTTTCTGACTCGCTGAGTCTCAACATAGATTCAACTCTCTTAGGTGAACGAACGCACAGCAGAGCAGTTTCAAGGAAACGTTTCTCCTGAATTTTGGACGAAATTTCCTGCTGTTTAGTACGTATGCCGGCATTGGGCTGGAAATACCGATTTTGCGATTCTGCACAGAAAGGGTTTGCAAACCGCTGAATCCACACGTGAGTTTAACTCTCTCAGTTGAATGCACACATTGACAACCATTCAGTTAGATAGCTCCGTTTTGGTTTTAGAAGCAGATATTTCCCTGTACAGCCTATGGTCCCATTCACTCGGGAATATCCCAACGCAGCTCCTAGAAGAAAAGTGTTTCTGACTCGCTGAATCTCAACATAGATTCAACTCTCTTAGGTGAACGAACGCACCGCAGAGCAGTTTCAAGGAAACGTTTCTCCTGAGTTTTAGACGAAGTTTCCTGCTGTTTAGTACGTATGCCAGCATTGGGCTGGAAATACCGGTTTTGGGATTCTGCACAGAAAGGGTTTGCAAACCGCTGAATCCACACGTGAGTTTAACTCTGTCAGTTGAATGCACACATTGACAACCATTCAGTTAGATAGCTCCGTTTTGGTTTTAGAAGCAGATATTTCTCTGTACAGCCTATGGTCCCATTCACTCGGGAATATCCCAACGCAGCTCCTAGAAGAAACGTGTTTCTGACTCGCTGAATCTCAACATAGATTCAACTCTCTTAGTTGAACGAACGCACCACAGAGCAGTTTCAAGGAAACGTTTCTCCTGAATTTTAGACAAAGTTTCCTGCTCTTTCGTACGTATGCCGGCATTGGGCTGGAAATACCGGTTTTGGGATTCTGCACAGAAAGGGTTTGCAAACCGCTGAATCCACACGTGAGTTTAACTCTGTCAGTTGAATGCACACATTGACAACCATTCAGTTAGATAGCTCCGTTTTGGTTTTAGAAGCAGATATTTCTCTGTACAGCCTATGGTCCTATTCACTCGGGAATATCCCAACGCAGCTCCAAGAAGAAAAGTGTTTCTCACTCGCTGAATCTCAACATAGATTCAACTCTCTTAGGTGAACGAACGCACAGCAGAGCAGTTTCAAGGAAACGTTCCTCCTGAATTTTAGACGAAATTTCCTGCTGTTTAGTACGCATGCCGGCATTGGGCTGGAAATACCGGTTTTGGGATTCTGCACAGAAAGGGTTTGCAAACCGCTGAATCCACACGTGAGTTTAACTCTGTCAGTTGAATGCACACATTGACAACCATTCAGTTAGATAGCTCCGTTTTGGTTTTAGAAGCAGATATTTCTCTGTTCAGCCTATGGTCCCATTCACTCGGGAATATCCCAACGCAGCTCCTAGAAGAAACGTGTTTCTGACTCGCTGAGTCTCAACATAGATTCAACTCTCTTAGGTGAACGAACGCACAGCAGAGCAGTTTCAAGGAAACGTTTCTCCTGAATTTTGGACGAAATTTCCTGCTGTTTAGTACGTATGCCGGCATTGGGCGGGAAATACCGATTTTGCGATTCTGCACAGAAAGGGTTTGCAAACCGCTGAATCCACACGTGAGTTTAACTCTCTCAGTTGAATGCACACATTGACAACCATTCAGTTAGATAGCTCCGTTTTGGTTTTAGAAGCAGATATTTCTCTGTACAGCCTATGGTCCCATTCACTCGGGAATATCCCAACGCAGCTCCTAGAAGAAAAGTGTTTCTGACTCGCTGAATCTCAACATAGATTCAACTCTCTTAGGTGAACGAACGCACCGCAGAGCAGTTTCAAGGAAACGTTTCTCCTGAGTTTTAGACGAAGTTTCCTGCTGTTTAGTACGTATGCCAGCATTGGGCTGGAAATACCGGTTTTGGGATTCTGCACAGAAAGGCTTTGCAAACCGCTGAATCCACACGTGAGTTTAACTCTGTCAGTTGAATGCACACATTGACAACCATTCAGTTAGATAGCTCCGTTTTGGTTTTAGAAGCAGATATTTCTCTGTACAGCCTATGGTCCCATTCACTCGGGAATATCCCAACGCAGCTCCTAGAAGAAACGTGTTTCTGACTCGCTGAATCTCAACATAGATTCAACTCTCTTAGTTGAACGAACGCACCGCAGAGCAGTTTCAAGGAAACGTTTCTCCTGAATTTTAGACAAAGTTTCCTGCTCTTTCGTACGTATGCCGGCATTGGGCTGGAAATACCGGTTTTGGGATTCTGCACAGAAAGGGTTTGCAAACCGCTGAATCCACACGTGAGTTTAACTCTGTCAGTTGAATGCACACATTGACAACCATTCAGTTAGATAGCTCCGTTTTGGTTTTAGAAGCAGATATTTCTCTGTACAGCCTATGGTCCTATTCACTCGGGAATATCCCAACGCAGCTCCAAGAAGAAAAGTGTTTCTCACTCGCTGAATCTCAACATAGATTCAACTCTCTTAGGTGAACGAACGCACAGCAGAGCAGTTTCAAGGAAACGTTCCTCCTGAATTTTAGACGAAATTTCCTGCTGTTTAGTACGCATGCCGGCATTGGGCTGGAAATACCGGTTTTGGGATTCTGCACAGAAAGGGTTTGCAAACCGCTGAATCCACACGTGAGTTTAACTCTGTCAGTTGAATGCACACATTGACAACCATTCAGTTAGATAGCTCCGTTTTGGTTTTAGAAGCAGATATTTCTCTGTACAGCCTATGGTCCCATTCACTCGGGAATATCCCAACGCAGCTCCTAGAAGAAAAGTGTTTCTGACTCACTGAATCTCAACATAGATTCAACTCTCTTAGGTGAACGAACGCACAGCAGAGCAGTTTCAAGGAAACGTTTCTCCTGAGATTTAGACGAAGTTTCCTGCTGTTTCGTACGTATGCCGGCATTGGGCTGGAAATACCGGTTTTGGGATTCTGCACAGAAAGGGTTTGCAAAACCGCTGAATCCACACGTGAGTTTAACTCTGTCAGTTGAATGCACACATTGACAACCATTCAGTTAGATAGCTCCGTTTTGGTTTTAGAAGCAGATATTTCTCTGTACAGCCTATGGTCCCATTCACTCGGGAATATCCCAACGCAGCTCCTAGAAGAAAAGTGTTTCTGACTCGCTGAATCTCAACATAGATTCAACTCTCTTAGGTGAACGAACGCACCGCAGAGCAGTTTCAAGGAAACGTTTCTCCTGAGTTTTAGACGAAGTTTCCTGCTGTTTAGTACGTATGCCAGCATTGGGCTGGAAATACCGGTTTTGGGATTCTGCACAGAAAGGGTTTGCAAACCGCTGAATCCACACGTGAGTTTAACTCTGTCAGTTGAATGCACACATTGACAACCATTCAGTTAGATAGCTCCGTTTTGGTTTTAGAAGCAGATATTTCTCTGTACAGCCTATGGTCCCATTCACTCGGGAATATCCCAACGCAGCTCCTAGAAGAAAAGTGTTTCTGACTCACTGAATCTCAACATAGATTCAACTCTCTTAGGTGAACGAACGCACAGCAGAGCAGTTTCAAGGAAACGTTTCTCCTGAGTTTTAGACGAAGTTTCCTGCTGTTTCGTACGTATGCCGGCATTGGGCTGGAAATACCGGTTTTGGGATTCTGCACAGAAAGGGTTTGCAAAACCGCTGAATCCACACGTGAGTTTAACTCTGTCAGTTGAATGCACACATTGACAACCATTCAGTTAGATAGCTCCGTTTTGGTTTTAGAAGCAGATATTTCTCTGTACAGCCTATGGTCCCATTCACTCGGGAATATCCCAACGCAGCTCCTAGAAGAAACGTGTTTCTGACTCGCTGAATCTCAACATAGATTCAACTCTCTTAGGTGAACGAACGCACAGCAGAGCAGTTTCAAGGAAACGTTTCTCCTGAGTTTTAGACGAAGTTTCCTGCTGTTTCGTACGCATGCCGGCATTGGGCTGGAAATACCGGTTTTGGGATTCTGCACAGAAAGGGTTTGCAAAACCGCTGAATCCACACGTGAGTTTAACTCTGTCAGTTGAATGCACACATTGACAACCATTCAGTTAGATAGCTCCGTTTTGGTTTTAGAAGCAGATATTTCTCTGTACAGCCTATGGTCCCATTCACTCGGGAATATCCCAACGCAGCTCCTAGAAGAAAAGTGTTTCTGTGTCGCTGAATCTCAACATAGATTGAACTCTCTTAGGTGAACGAACGAACCGCAGAGCAGTTTCAAGGAAACGTTTCTCCTGAGTTTTAGACGAAGTTTCCTGCTGTTTAGTACGTATGCCGGCATTGGGCTGGAAATACCGGTTTTGGGATTCTGCACAGAAAGGGTTTGCAAACCGCTGAATCCACACGTGACTTTAACTCTGTCAGTTGAATGCACACATTGACAACCATTCAGTTAGATAGCTCCGTTTTGGTTTTAGAAGCAGATATTTCTCTGTACAGCCTATGGTCCCATTCACTCGGGAATATCCCAACGCAGCTCCTAGAAGAAACGTGTTTCTGACTCGCTGAATCTCAACATAGATTCAACTCTCTTAGGTGAACGAACGCACCGCAGAGCAGTTTCAAGGAAACGTTTCTCCTGAATTTTAGACGAAGTTTCCTGCTGTTTCGTACGTATGCCGGCATTGGGCTGGAAATACCGGTTTTGGGATTCTGCACAGAAAGGGTTTGCAAACCGCTGAATCCACACGTGAGTTTAACTCTGTCAATTGAATGCACACATTGAAAACCATTCAGTTAGATAGCTCCGTTTTGGTTTAAAAGCAGATATTTCTCTGTACAGCCTATGGTCCCATTCACTCGGGAATGTCCCAACGCAGCTCCTAGAAGAAACGTGTTTCTGACTCGCTGAATCTCAACATAGATTCAACTCTCTTAGGTGAACGAACGCACAGCAGAGCAGTTTCAAGGAAACGTTTCTCCTGAGTTTTAGACGAACTTTCCTGCTGTTTAGTACGTATGCCGGCATTGGGCTGGAAATACCAGTTTTGGGATTCTGCACAGAAAGGGTTTGCAAACCGCTGAATCCACACGTGAGTTTAACTCTGTCAGTTGAATGCACACATTGACAACCATTCAGTTAGATAGCTCCGTTTTGGTTTTAGAAGCAGATATTTCTCTGTACAGCCTATGGTCCCATTCACTCGGGAATATCCCAACGCAGCTCCTAGAAGAAACGTGTTTCTGACTCGCTGAATCTCAACATAGATTCAACTCTCTTAGGTGAACGAACGCACAGCAGAGCAGTTTCAAGGAAACGTTTCTCCTGAGTTTTAGACGAAGTTTCCTGCTGTTTCGTACGCATGCCGGCATTGGGCTGGAAATACCGGTTTTGGGATTCTGCACAGAAAGGGTTTGCAAAACCGCTGAATCCACACGTGAGTTTAACTCTGTCAGTTGAATGCACACATTGACAACCATTCAGTTAGATAGCTCCGTTTTGGTTTTAGAAGCAGATATTTCTCTGTACAGCCTATGGTCCCATTCACTCGGGAATATCCCAACGCAGCTCCTAGAAGAAAAGTGTTTCTGACTCGCTGAATCTCAACATAGATTCAACTCTCTTAGGAGAACGAACGAACCGCAGAGCAGTTTCAAGGAAACGTTTCTCCTGAGTTTTAGACGAAGTTTCCTGCTGTTTAGTACGTATGCCGGCATTGGGCTGGAAATACCGGTTTTGGGATTCTGCACAGAAAGGTTTTGCAAACCGCTGAATCCACACGTGAGTTTAACTCTGTCAGTTGAATGCACACATTGACAACCATTCAGTTAGATAGCTCCGTTTTGGTTTTAGAAGCAGATATTTCTCTGTACAGCCTATGGTCCCATTCACTCGGGAATATCCCAACGCAGCTCCTAGACGAAACGTGTTTCTGACTCGCTGAATCTCAACATAGATTCAACTCTCTTAGGTGAACGAACGCACCGCAGAGCAGTTTCAAGGAAACGTTTCTCCTGAGTTTTAGAGGAAGTTTCCTGCTGTTTAGTACGTATGACAGCATTGGGCTGGAAATACCGGTTTTGGGATTCTGCACAGAAAGGGTTTGCAAACCGCTGAATCCACACGTGAGTTTAACTCTGTCAGTTGAATGCACACATTGACAACCATTCAGTTAGATAGCTCCGTTTTGGTTTTAGAAGCAGATATTTCTCTGTACAGCCTATGGTCCCATTCACTCGGGAATATCCCAACGCAGCTCCTAGAAGAAAAGTGTTTCTGACTCGCTGAATCTCAACATAGATTCAACTCTCTTAGGTGAACGAACGCACCGCAGAGCAGTTTCAAGGAAACGTTTCTCCTGAATTTTAGACGAAGTTTCCTGCTGTTTCGTACGTATGCCGGCATTGGGCTGGAAATACCGGTTTTGGGATTCTGCACAGAAAGGGTTTGCAAACCGCTGAATCCACACGTGAGTTTAACTCTGTCAGTTGAATGCACACATTGAAAACCATTCAGTTAGATAGCTCCGTTTTGGTTTTAGAAGCAGATATTTCTCTGTACAGCCTATGGTCCCATTCACTCGGGAATGTCCCAACGCAGCTCCTAGAAGAAACGTGTTTCTGACTCGCTGAATCTCAACATAGATTCAACTCTCTTAGGTGAACGAACGCACAGCAGAGCAGTTTCAAGGAAACGTTTCTCCTGAATTTTAGACGAAGTTTCCTGCTGTTTAGTACGAATGCCGGCATTGGGCTGGAAATACCGGTTTTGGGATTCTGCACAGAAAGGGTTTGCACACCGCTGAATCCACACGTGAGTTTAACTCTGTCAGTTGAATGCACACATTGACAACCATTCAGTTAGATAGCTCCGTTTTGGTTTTAGAAGCAGATATTTCTCTGTACAGCCTATGGTCCCATTCACTCGGGAATATCCCAACGCAGCTCCTAGAAGAAACGTGTTTCTGACTCACTGAATCTCAACATAGATTCAACTCTCTTAGGTGAACGAACGCACAGCAGAGCAGTTTCAAGGAAACGTTTCTCCTGAGTTTTAGACGAAGTTTCCTACTGTTTCGTACGCATGCCGGCATTGGGCTGGAAATACCGGTTTTGGGATTCTGCACAGAAAGGCTTTGCAAAACCGCTGAATCCACACGTGAGTTTAACTCTGTCAGTTGAATGCACACATTGACAACCATTCAGTTAGATAGCTCCGTTTTGGTTTTAGAAGCAGATATTTCTCTGTACAGCCTATGGTCCCATTCACTCGGGAATATCCCAACGCAGCTCCTAGAAGAAAAGTGTTTCTGACTCGCTGAATCTCAACATAGATTCAACTCTCTTAGGTGAACGAACGCACAGCAGAGCAGTTTCAAGGAAACGTTTCTCCTGAGTTTTAGACGAAGTTTCCTGCTGTTTCGTACGTATGCCGGCATTGGGCTGGAAATACCGGTTTTGGGATTCTGCACAGAAAGGGTTTGCAAAACCGCTGAATCCACACGTGAGTTTAACTCTGTCAGTTGAATGCACACATTGACAACCATTCAGTTAGATAGCTCCGTTTTGGTTTTAGAAGCAGATATTTCTCTGTACAGCCTATGGTCCCATTCACTCGGGAATATCCCAACGCAGCTCCTAGAAGAAACGTGTTTCTGACTCGCTGAATCTCAACATAGATTCAACTCTCTTAGGTGAACGAACGCACAGCAGAGCAGTTTCAAGGAAACGTTTCTCCTGAGTTTTAGACGAAGTTTCCTGCTGTTTCGTACGCATGCCGGCATTGGGCTGGAAATACCGGTTTTGGGATTCTGCACAGAAAGGGTTTGCAAAACCGCTGAATCCACACGTGAGTTTAACTCTGTCAGTTGAATGCACACATTGACAACCATTCAGTTAGATAGCTCCGTTTTGGTTTTAGAAGCAGATATTTCTCTGTACAGCCTATGGTCCCATTCACTCGGGAATATCCCAACGCAGCTCCTAGAAGAAAAGTGTTTCTGTGTCGCTGAATCTCAACATAGATTCAACTCTCTTAGGTGAACGAACGAACCGCAGAGCAGTTTCAAGGAAACGTTTCTCCTGAGTTTTAGACGAAGTTTCCTGCTGTTTAGTACGTATGCCGGCATTGGGCTGGAAATACCGGTTTTGGGATTCTGCACAGAAAGGGTTTGCAAACCGCTGAATCCACACGTGAGTTTAACTCTGTCAGTTGAATGCAAACATTGACAACCATTCAGTTAGATAGCTCCGTTTTGGTTTTAGAAGCAGATATTTCTCTGTACAGCCTATGGTCCCATTCACTCGGGAATATCCGAACGCAGCTCCTAGAAGAAACGTGTTTCTGACTCGCTGAATCTCAACATAGATTCAACTCTCTTAGGTGAACGAACGCACCGCAGAGCAGTTTCAAGGAAACGTTTCTCCTGAATTTTAGACGAAGTTTCCTGCTGTTTCGTACGTATGCCGGCATTGGACTGGAAATACCGGTTTTGGGATTCTGCGGAGAAAGTGTTTGCAAACCGCTGAATCCACACGTGAGTTTAATTCTGTCAGTTGAATGCACACATTGACAACGATTCAGTTAGATAGCTCCGTTTTGGTTTTAGAAGCAGATATTTCTCTGTACAGCCTATGGTCCCATTCACTCGGGAATATCCCAACGCAGCTCCTAGACGAAACGTGTTTCTGACTCGCTGAATCTCAACATAGATTCAACTCTCTTAGGTGAACGAACGCACAGCAGAGCAGTTTCAAGGAAACGTTTCTCCTGAGTTTTAGACGAAGTTTCCTGCTGTTTAGTACGTGTGCCGGCATTGCGCTGGAAATACCGGTTTTGGGATTCTGCATAGAAAGGGTTTGCAAACCGCTGAATCCACACGTGAGTTTAACTCTGTCAGTTGAATGCACACATTGACAACCATTCAGTTAGATAGCTCCGTTTTGGTTTTAGAAGCAGATATTTCTCTGTTCAGCCTATGGTCCCATTCACTCGGGAATATCCCAACGCAGCTCCTAGAAGAAACGTGTTTCTGACTCGCTGAGTCTCAACATAGATTCAACTCTCTTAGGTGAACGAACGCACAGCAGAGCAGTTTCAAGGAAACGTTTCTCCTGAATTTTGGACGAAATTTCCTGCTGTTTAGTACGTATGCCGGCATTGGGCTGGAAATACCGATTTTGCGATTCTGCACAGAAAGGGTTTGCAAACCGCTGAATCCACACGTGAGTTTAACTCTCTCAGTTGAATGCACACATTGACAACCATTCAGTTAGATAGCTCCGTTTTGGTTTTAGAAGCAGATATTTCCCTGTACAGCCTATGGTCCCATTCACTCGGGAATATCCCAACGCAGCTCCTAGAAGAAAAGTGTTTCTGACTCGCTGAATCTCAACATAGATTCAACTCTCTTAGGTGAACGAACGCACCGCAGAGCAGTTTCAAGGAAACGTTTCTCCTGAGTTTTAGACGAAGTTTCCTGCTGTTTAGTACGTATGCCAGCATTAGGCTGGAAATACCGGTTTTGGGATTCTGCACAGAAAGGGTTTGCAAACCGCTGAATCCACACGTGAGTTTAACTCTGTCAGTTGAATGCACACATTGACAACCATTCAGTTAGATAGCTCCGTTTTGGTTTTAGAAGCAGATATTTCTCTGTACAGCCTATGGTCCCATTCACTCGGGAATATCCCAACGCAGCTCCTAGAAGAAACGTGTTTCTGACTCGCTGAATCTCAACATAGATTCAAATCTCTTAGTTGAACGAACGCACCGCAGAGCAGTTTCAAGGAAACGTTTCTCCTGAATTTTAGACAAAGTTTCCTGCTCTTTCGTACGTATGCCGGCATTGGGCTGGAAATACCGGTTTTGGGATTCTGCACAGAAAGGGTTTGCAAACCGCTGAATCCACACGTGAGTTTAACTCTGTCAGTTGAATGCACACATTGACAACCATTCAGTTAGATAGCTCCGTTTTGGTTTTAGAAGCAGATATTTCTCTGTACAGCCTATGGTCCTATTCACTCGGGAATATCCCAACGCAGCTCCAAGAAGAAAAGTGTTTCTCACTCGCTGAATCTCAACATAGATTCAACTCTCTTAGGTGAACGAACGCACAGCAGAGCAGTTTCAAGGAAACGTTCCTCCTGAATTTTAGACGAAATTTCCTGCTGTTTAGTACGCATGCCGGCATTGGGCTGGAAATACCGGTTTTTGGATTCTGCACAGAAAGGGTTTGCAAACCGCTGAATCCACACGTGAGTTTAACTCTGTCAGTTGAATGCACACATTGACAACCATTCAGTTAGATAGCTCCGTTTTGGTTTTAGAAGCAGATATTTCTCTGTACAGCCTATGGTCCCATTCACTCGGGAATATCCCAACGCAGCTCCTAGAAGAAAAGTGTTTCTGACTCACTGAATCTCAACATAGATTCAACTCTCTTAGGTGAACGAACGCACAGCAGAGCAGTTTCAAGGAAACGTTTCTCCTGAGATTTAGACGAAGTTTCCTGCTGTTTCGTACGTATACCGGCATTGGGCTGGAAATACCGGTTTTGGGATTCTGCACAGAAAGGGTTTGCAAAACCGCTGAATCCACACGTGAGTTTAACTCTGTCAGTTGAATGCACACATTGACAACCATTCAGTTAGATAGCTCCGTTTTGGTTTTAGAAGCAGATATTTCTCTGTACAGCCTATGGTCCCATTCACTCGGGAATATCCCAACGCAGCTCCAAGAAGAAAAGTGTTTCTGACTCGCTGAATCTCAACATAGATTCAACTCTCTTAGGTGAACGAACGCACCGCAGAGCAGTTTCAAGGAAACGTTTCTCCTGAGTTTTAGACGAAGTTTCCTGCTGTTTAGTACGTATGCCAGCATTGGGCTGGAAATACCGGTTTTGGGATTCTGCACAGAAAGGGTTTGCAAACCGCTGAATCCACACGTGAGTTTAACTCTGTCAGTTGAATGCACACATTGACAACCATTCAGTTAGATAGCTCCGTTTTGGTTTTAGAAGCAGATATTTCTCTGTACAGCCTATGGTCCCATTCACTCGGGAATATCCCAACGCAGCTCCTAGAAGAAACGTGTTTCTGACTCGCTGAATCTCAACATAGATTCAAATCTCTTAGTTGAACGAACGCACCGCAGAGCAGTTTCAAGGAAACGTTTCTCCTGAATTTTAGACAAAGTTTCCTGCTCTTTCGTACGTATGCCGGCATTGGGCTGGAAATACCGGTTTTGGGATTCTGCACAGAAAGGGTTTGCAAACCGCTGAATCCACACGTGAGTTTAACTCTGTCAGTTGAATGCACACATTGACAACCATTCAGTTAGATAGCTCCGTTTTGGTTTTAGAAGCAGATATTTCTCTGTACAGCCTATGGTCCTATTCACTCGGGAATATCCCAACGCAGCTCCAAGAAGAAAAGTGTTTCTCACTCGCTGAATCTCAACATAGATTCAACTCTCTTAGGTGAACGAACGCACAGCAGAGCAGTTTCAAGGAAACGTTCCTCCTGAATTTTAGACGAAATTTCCTGCTGTTTAGTACGCATGCCGGCATTGGGCTGGAAATACCGGTTTTTGGATTCTGCACAGAAAGGGTTTGCAAACCGCTGAATCCACACGTGAGTTTAACTCTGTCAGTTGAATGCACACATTGACAACCATTCAGTTAGATAGCTCCGTTTTGGTTTTAGAAGCAGATATTTCTCTGTACAGCCTATGGTCCCATTCACTCGGGAATATCCCAACGCAGCTCCTAGAAGAAAAGTGTTTCTGACTCACTGAATCTCAACATAGATTCAACTCTCTTAGGTGAACGAACGCACAGCAGAGCAGTTTCAAGGAAACGTTTCTCCTGAGATTTAGACGAAGTTTCCTGCTGTTTCGTACGTATACCGGCATTGGGCTGGAAATACCGGTTTTGGGATTCTGCACAGAAAGGGTTTGCAAAACCGCTGAATCCACACGTGAGTTTAACTCTGTCAGTTGAATGCACACATTGACAACCATTCAGTTAGATAGCTCCGTTTTGGTTTTAGAAGCAGATATTTCTCTGTACAGCCTATGGTCCCATTCACTCGGGAATATCCCAACGCAGCTCCTAGAAGAAAAGTGTTTCTGACTCGCTGAATCTCAACATAGATTCAACTCTCTTAGGTGAACGAACGCACCGCAGAGCAGTTTCAAGGAAACGTTTCTCCTGAGTTTTAGACGAAGTTTCCTGCTGTTTAGTACGTATGCCAGCATTGGGCTGGAAATACCGGTTTTGGGATTCTGCACAGAAAGGGTTTGCAAACCGCTGAATCCACACGTGAGTTTAACTCTGTCAGTTGAATGCACACATTGACAACCATTCAGTTAGATAGCTCCGTTTTGGTTTTAGAAGCAGATATTTCTCTGTACAGCCTATGGTCCCATTCACTCGGGAATATCCCAACGCAGCTCCTAGAAGAAAAGTGTTTCTGACTCACTGAATCTCAACATAGATTCAACTCTCTTAGGTGAACGAACGCACAGCAGAGCAGTTTCAAGGAAACGTTTCTCCTGAGTTTTAGACGAAGTTTCCTGCTGTTTCGTACGTATGCCGGCATTGGGCTGGAAATACCGGTTTTGGGATTCTGCACAGAAAGGGTTTGCAAAACCGCTGAATCCACACGTGAGTTTAACTCTGTCAGTTGAATGCACACATTGACAACCATTCAGTTAGATAGCTCCGTTTTGGTTTTAGAAGCAGATATTTCTCTGTACAGCCTATGGTCCCATTCACTCGGGAATATCCCAACGCAGCTCCTAGAAGAAACGTGTTTCTGACTCGCTGAATCTCAACATAGATTCAACTCTCTTAGGTGAACGAACGCACAGCAGAGCAGTTTCAAGGAAACGTTTCTCCTGAGTTTTAGACGAAGTTTCCTGCTGTTTCGTACGCATGCCGGCATTGGGCTGGAAATACCGGTTTTGGGATTCTGCACAGAAAGGGTTTGCAAAACCGCTGAATCCACACGTGAGTTTAACTCTGTCAGTTGAATGCACACATTGACAACCATTCAGTTAGATAGCTCCGTTTTGGTTTTAGAAGCAGATATTTCTCTGTACAGCCTATGGTCCCATTCACTCGGGAATATCCCAACGCAGCTCCTAGAAGAAAAGTGTTTCTGTGTCGCTGAATCTCAACATAGATTCAACTCTCTTAGGTGAACGAACGAACCGCAGAGCAGTTTCAAGGAAACGTTTCTCCTGAGTTTTAGACGAAGTTTCCTGCTGTTTAGTACGTATGCCGGCATTGGGCTGGAAATACCGGTTTTGGGATTCTGCACAGAAAGGGTTTGCAAACCGCTGAATCCACACGTGAGTTTAACTCTGTCAGTTGAATGCACACATTGACAACCATTCAGTTAGATAGCTCCGTTTTGGTTTTAGAAGCAGATATTTCTCTGTACAGCCTATGGTCCCATTCACTCGGGAATATCCCAACGCAGCTCCTAGAAGAAACGTGTTTCTGACTCGCTGAATCTCAACATAGATTCAACTCTCTTAGGTGAACGAACGCACCGCAGAGCAGTTTCAAGGAAACGTTTCTCCTGAATTTTAGACGAAGTTTCCTGCTGTTTCGTACGTATGCCGGCATTGGGCTGGAAATACCGGTTTTGGGATTCTGCACAGAAAGGGTTTGCAAACCGCTGAATCCACACGTGAGTTTAACTCTGTCAATTGAATGCACACATTGAAAACCATTCAGTTAGATAGCTCCGTTTTGGTTTAAAAGCAGATATTTCTCTGTACAG
Source organism: Aotus nancymaae (assembly GCF_030222135.1). Lineage (NCBI taxonomy): Eukaryota > Metazoa > Chordata > Mammalia > Primates > Aotidae > Aotus > Aotus nancymaae. Next base: position 4,943,092 of record NW_026988495.1, on the reverse strand, counting down.
CCTATGGTCCCATTCACTCGGGAATGTCCCAACGCAGCTCCTAGAAGAAACGTGTTTCTGACTCGCTGAATCTCAACATAGATTCAACTCTCTTAGGTGAACGAACGCACAGCAGAGCAGTTTCAAGGAAACGTTTCTCCTGAGTTTTAGACGAACTTTCCTGCTGTTTAGTACGTATGCCGGCATTGGGCTGGAAATACCAGTTTTGGGATTCTGCACAGAAAGGGTTTGCAAACCGCTGAATCCACACGTGAGTTTAACTCTGTCAGTTGAATGCACACATTGACAACCATTCAGTTAGATAGCTCCGTTTTGGTTTTAGAAGCAGATATTTCTCTGTACAGCCTATGGTCCCATTCACTCGGGAATATCCCAACGCAGCTCCTAGAAGAAAAGTGTTTCTGACTCACTGAATCTCAACATAGATTCAACTCTCTTAGGTGAACGAACGCACAGCAGAGCACTTTCAAGGAAACGTTTCTCCTGAGTTTTAGACGAAGTTTCCTGCTGTTTCGTACGTATGCCGGCATTGGGCTGGAAATACCGGTTTTGGGATTCTGCACAGAAAGGGTTTGCAAAACCGCTGAATCCACACGTGAGTTTAACTCTGTCAGTTGAATGCACACATTGACAACCATTCAGTTAGATAGCTCCGTTTTGGTTTTAGAAGCAGATATTTCTCTGTACAGCCTATGGTCCCATTCACTCGGGAATATCCCAACGCAGCTCCTAGAAGAAACGTGTTTCTGACTCGCTGAATCTCAACATAGATTCAACTCTCTTAGGTGAACGAACGCACAGCAGAGCAGTTTCAAGGAAACGTTTCTCCTGAGTTTTAGACGAAGTTTCCTGCTGTTTCGTACGCATGCCGGCATTGGGCTGGAAATACCGGTTTTGGGATTCTGCACAGAAAGGGTTTGCAAAACCGCTGAATCCACACGTGAGTTTAACTCTGTCAGTTGAATGCACACATTGACAACCATTCAGTTAGATAGCTCCGTTTTGGTTTTAGAAGCAGATATTTCTCTGTACAGCCTATGGTCCCATTCACTCGGGAATATCCCAACGCAGCTCCTAGAAGAAAAGTGTTTCTGTGTCGCTGAATCTCAACATAGATTCAACTCTCTTAGGTGAACGAACGAACCGCAGAGCAGTTTCAAGGAAACGTTTCTCCTGAGTTTTAGACGAAGTTTCCTGCTGTTTAGTACGTATGCCGGCATTGGGCTGGAAATACCGGTTTTGGGATTCTGCACAGAAAGGGTTTGCAAACCGCTGAATCCACACGTGAGTTTAACTCTGTCAGTTGAATGCACACATTGACAACCATTCAGTTAGATAGCTCCGTTTTGGTTTTAGAAGCAGATATTTCTCTGTACAGCCTATGGTCCCATTCACTCGGGAATATCCCAACGCAGCTCCTAGAAGAAACGTGTTTCTGACTCGCTGAATCTCAACATAGATTCAACTCTCTTAGGTGAACGAACGCACCGCAGAGCAGTTTCAAGGAAACGTTTCTCCTGAATTTTAGACGAAGTTTCCTGCTGTTTCGTACGTATGCCGGCATTGGGCTGGAAATACCGGTTTTGGGATTCTGCACAGAAAGGGTTTGCAAACCGCTGAATCCACACGTGAGTTTAACTCTGTCAATTGAATGCACACATTGAAAACCATTCAGTTAGATAGCTCCGTTTTGGTTTAAAAGCAGATATTTCTCTGTACAGCCTATGGTCCCATTCACTCGGGAATGTCCCAACGCAGCTCCTAGAAGAAACGTGTTTCTGACTCGCTGAATCTCAACATAGATTCAACTCTCTTAGGTGAACGAACGCACAGCAGAGCAGTTTCAAGGAAACGTTTCTCCTGAGTTTTAGACGAACTTTCCTGCTGTTTAGTACGTATGCCGGCATTGGGCTGGAAATACCAGTTTTGGGATTCTGCACAGAAAGGGTTTGCAAACCGCTGAATCCACACGTGAGTTTAACTCTGTCAGTTGAATGCACACATTGACAACCATTCAGTTAGATAGCTCCGTTTTGGTTTTAGAAGCAGATATTTCTCTGTACAGCCTATGGTCCCATTCACTCGGGAATATCCCAACGCAGCTCCTAGAAGAAAAGTGTTTCTGACTCACTGAATCTCAACATAGATTCAACTCTCTTAGGTGAACGAACGCACAGCAGAGCACTTTCAAGGAAACGTTTCTCCTGAGTTTTAGACGAAGTTTCCTGCTGTTTCGTACGTATGCCGGCATTGGGCTGGAAATACCGGTTTTGGGATTCTGCACAGAAAGGGTTTGCAAAACCGCTGAATCCACACGTGAGTTTAACTCTGTCAGTTGAATGCACACATTGACAACCATTCAGTTAGATAGCTCCGTTTTGGTTTTAGAAGCAGATATTTCTCTGTACAGCCTATGGTCCCATTCACTCGGGAATATCCCAACGCAGCTCCTAGAAGAAACGTGTTTCTGACTCGCTGAATCTCAACATAGATTCAACTCTCTTAGGTGAACGAACGCACAGCAGAGCAGTTTCAAGGAAACGTTTCTCCTGAGTTTTAGACGAAGTTTCCTGCTGTTTCGTACGCATGCCGGCATTGGGCTGGAAATACCGGTTTTGGGATTCTGCACAGAAAGGGTTTGCAAAACCGCTGAATCCACACGTGAGTTTAACTCTGTCAGTTGAATGCACACATTGACAACCATTCAGTTAGATAGCTCCGTTTTGGTTTTAGAAGCAGATATTTCTCTGTACAGCCTATGGTCCCATTCACTCGGGAATATCCCAACGCAGCTCCTAGAAGAAAAGTGTTTCTGTGTCGCTGAATCTCAACATAGATTCAACTCTCTTAGGTGAACGAACGAACCGCAGAGCAGTTTCAAGGAAACGTTTCTCCTGAGTTTTAGACGAAGATTCCTGCTGTTTAGTACGTATGCCGGCATTGGGCTGGAAATACCGGTTTTGGGATTCTGCACAGAAAGGGTTTGCAAACCGCTGAATCCACACGTGAGTTTAACTCTGTCAGTTGAATGCACACATTGACAACCATTCAGTTAGATAGCTCCGTTTTGGTTTTAGAAGCAGATATTTCTCTGTACAGCCTATGGTCCCATTCACTCGGGAATATCCCAACGCAGCTCCTAGAAGAAACGTGTTTCTGACTCGCTGAATCTCAACATAGATTCAACTCTCTTAGGTGAACGAACGCACCGCAGAGCAGTTTCAAGGAAACGTTTCTCCTGAATTTTAGACGAAGTTTCCTGCTGTTTCGTACGTATGCCGGCATTGGGCTGGAAATACCGGTTTTGGGATTCTGCACAGAAAGGGTTTGCAAACCGCTGAATCCACACGTGAGTTTAACTCTGTCAATTGAATGCACACATTGAAAACCATTCAGTTAGATAGCTCCGTTTTGGTTTAAAAGCAGATATTTCTCTGTACAGCCTATGGTCCCATTCACTCGGGAATGTCCCAACGCAGCTCCTAGAAGAAACGTGTTTCTGACTCGCTGAATCTCAACATAGATTCAACTCTCTTAGGTGAACGAACGCACAGCAGAGCAGTTTCAAGGAAACGTTTCTCCTGAGTTTTAGACGAACTTTCCTGCTGTTTAGTACGTATGCCGGCATTGGGCTGGAAATACCAGTTTTGGGATTCTGCACAGAAAGGGTTTGCAAACCGCTGAATCCACACGTGAGTTTAACTCTGTCAGTTGAATGCACACATTGACAACCATTCAGTTAGATAGCTCCGTTTTGGTTTTAGAAGCAGATATTTCTCTGTACAGCCTATGGTCCCATTCACTCGGGAATATCCCAACGCAGCTCCTAGAAGAAACGTGTTTCTGACTCGCTGAATCTCAACATAGATTCAACTCTCTTAGGTGAACGAACGCACCGCAGAGCAGTTTCAAGGAAACGTTTCTCCTGAATTTTAGACGAAGTTTCCTGCTGTTTCGTACGTATGCCGGCATTGGGCTGGAAATACCGGTTTTGGGATTCTGCACAGAAAGGGTTTGCAAACCGCTGAATCCACACGTGAGTTTAACTCTGTCAATTGAATGCACACATTGAAAACCATTCAGTTAGATAGCTCCGTTTTGGTTTAAAAGCAGATATTTCTCTGTACAGCCTATGGTCCCATTCACTCGGGAATGTCCCAACGCAGCTCCTAGAAGAAACGTGTTTCTGACTCGCTGAATCTCAACATAGATTCAACTCTCTTAGGTGAACGAACGCACAGCAGAGCAGTTTCAAGGAAACGTTTCTCCTGAGTTTTAGACGAACTTTCCTGCTGTTTAGTACGTATGCCGGCATTGGGCTGGAAATACCAGTTTTGGGATTCTGCACAGAAAGGGTTTGCAAACCGCTGAATCCACACGTGAGTTTAACTCTGTCAGTTGAATGCACACATTGACAACCATTCAGTTAGATAGCTCCGTTTTGGTTTTAGAAGCAGATATTTCTCTGTACAGCCTATGGTCCCATTCACTCGGGAATATCCCAACGCAGCTCCTAGAAGAAAAGTGTTTCTGACTCACTGAATCTCAACATAGATTCAACTCTCTTAGGTGAACGAACGCACAGCAGAGCACTTTCAAGGAAACGTTTCTCCTGAGTTTTAGACGAAGTTTCCTGCTGTTTCGTACGTATGCCGGCATTGGGCTGGAAATACCGGTTTTGGGATTCTGCACAGAAAGGGTTTGCAAAACCGCTGAATCCACACGTGAGTTTAACTCTGTCAGTTGAATGCACACATTGACAACCATTCAGTTAGATAGCTCCGTTTTGGTTTTAGAAGCAGATATTTCTCTGTACAGCCTATGGTCCCATTCACTCGGGAATATCCCAACGCAGCTCCTAGAAGAAACGTGTTTCTGACTCGCTGAATCTCAACATAGATTCAACTCTCTTAGGTGAACGAACGCACAGCAGAGCAGTTTCAAGGAAACGTTTCTCCTGAGTTTTAGACGAAGTTTCCTGCTGTTTCGTACGCATGCCGGCATTGGGCTGGAAATACCGGTTTTGGGATTCTGCACAGAAAGGGTTTGCAAAACCGCTGAATCCACACGTGAGTTTAACTCTGTCAGTTGAATGCACACATTGACAACCATTCAGTTAGATAGCTCCGTTTTGGTTTTAGAAGCAGATATTTCTCTGTACAGCCTATGGTCCCATTCACTCGGGAATATCCCAACGCAGCTCCTAGAAGAAAAGTGTTTCTGTGTCGCTGAATCTCAACATAGATTCAACTCTCTTAGGTGAACGAACGAATCGCAGAGCAGTTTCAAGGAAACGTTTCTCCTGAGTTTTAGACGAAGTTTCCTGCTGTTTAGTACGTATGCCGGCATTGGGCTGGAAATACCGGTTTTGGGATTCTGCACAGAAAGGGTTTGCAAACCGCTGAATCCACACGTGAGTTTAACTCTGTCAGTTGAATGCACACATTGACAACCATTCAGTTAGATAGCTCCGTTTTGGTTTTAGAAGCAGATATTTCTCTGTACAGCCTATGGTCCCATTCACTCGGGAATATCCCAACGCAGCTCCTAGAAGAAACGTGTTTCTGACTCGCTGAATCTCAACATAGATTCAACTCTCTTAGGTGAACGAACGCACCGCAGAGCAGTTTCAAGGAAACGTTTCTCCTGAATTTTAGACGAAGTTTCCTGCTGTTTCGTACGTATGCCGGCATTGGGCTGGAAATACCGGTTTTGGGATTCTGCACAGAAAGGGTTTGCAAACCGCTGAATCCACACGTGAGTTTAACTCTGTCAATTGAATGCACACATTGAAAACCATTCAGTTAGATAGCTCCGTTTTGGTTTAAAAGCAGATATTTCTCTGTACAGCCTATGGTCCCATTCACTCGGGAATGTCCCAACGCAGCTCCTAGAAGAAACGTGTTTCTGACTCGCTGAATCTCAACATAGATTCAACTCTCTTAGGTGAACGAACGCACAGCAGAGCAGTTTCAAGGAAACGTTTCTCCTGAGTTTTAGACGAACTTTCCTGCTGTTTAGTACGTATGCCGGCATTGGGCTGGAAATACCAGTTTTGGGATTCTGCACAGAAAGGGTTTGCAAACCGCTGAATCCACACGTGAGTTTAACTCTGTCAGTTGAATGCACACATTGACAACCATTCAGTTAGATAGCTCCGTTTTGGTTTTAGAAGCAGATATTTCTCTGTACAGCCTATGGTCCCATTCACTCGGGAATATCCCAACGCAGCTCCTAGAAGAAAAGTGTTTCTGACTCACTGAATCTCAACATAGATTCAACTCTCTTAGGTGAACGAACGCACAGCAGAGCACTTTCAAGGAAACGTTTCTCCTGAGTTTTAGACGAAGTTTCCTGCTGTTTCGTACGTATGCCGGCATTGGGCTGGAAATACCGGTTTTGGGATTCTGCACAGAAAGGGTTTGCAAAACCGCTGAATCCACACGTGAGTTTAACTCTGTCAGTTGAATGCACACATTGACAACCATTCAGTTAGATAGCTCCGTTTTGGTTTTAGAAGCAGATATTTCTCTGTACAGCCTATGGTCCCATTCACTCGGGAATATCCCAACGCAGCTCCTAGAAGAAACGTGTTTCTGACTCGCTGAATCTCAACATAGATTCAACTCTCTTAGGTGAACGAACGCACAGCAGAGCAGTTTCAAGGAAACGTTTCTCCTGAGTTTTAGACGAAGTTTCCTGCTGTTTCGTACGCATGCCGGCATTGGGCTGGAAATACCGGTTTTGGGATTCTGCACAGAAAGGGTTTGCAAAACCGCTGAATCCACACGTGAGTTTAACTCTGTCAGTTGAATGCACACATTGACAACCATTCAGTTAGATAGCTCCGTTTTGGTTTTAGAAGCAGATATTTCTCTGTACAGCCTATGGTCCCATTCACTCGGGAATATCCCAACGCAGCTCCTAGAAGAAAAGTGTTTCTGTGTCGCTGAATCTCAACATAGATTCAACTCTCTTAGGTGAACGAACGAACCGCAGAGCAGTTTCAAGGAAACGTTTCTCCTGAGTTTTAGACGAAGATTCCTGCTGTTTAGTACGTATGCCGGCATTGGGCTGGAAATACCGGTTTTGGGATTCTGCACAGAAAGGGTTTGCAAACCGCTGAATCCACACGTGAGTTTAACTCTGTCAGTTGAATGCACACATTGACAACCATTCAGTTAGATAGCTCCGTTTTGGTTTTAGAAGCAGATATTTCTCTGTACAGCCTATGGTCCCATTCACTCGGGAATATCCCAACGCAGCTCCTAGAAGAAACGTGTTTCTGACTCGCTGAATCTCAACATAGATTCAACTCTCTTAGGTGAACGAACGCACCGCAGAGCAGTTTCAAGGAAACGTTTCTCCTGAATTTTAGACGAAGTTTCCTGCTGTTTCGTACGTATGCCGGCATTGGGCTGGAAATACCGGTTTTGGGATTCTGCACAGAAAGGGTTTGCAAACCGCTGAATCCACACGTGAGTTTAACTCTGTCAATTGAATGCACACATTGAAAACCATTCAGTTAGATAGCTCCGTTTTGGTTTAAAAGCAGATATTTCTCTGTACAGCCTATGGTCCCATTCACTCGGGAATGTCCCAACGCAGCTCCTAGAAGAAACGTGTTTCTGACTCGCTGAATCTCAACATAGATTCAACTCTCTTAGGTGAACGAACGCACAGCAGAGCAGTTTCAAGGAAACGTTTCTCCTGAGTTTTAGACGAACTTTCCTGCTGTTTAGTACGTATGCCGGCATTGGGCTGGAAATACCAGTTTTGGGATTCTGCACAGAAAGGGTTTGCAAACCGCTGAATCCACACGTGAGTTTAACTCTGTCAGTTGAATGCACACATTGACAACCATTCAGTTAGATAGCTCCGTTTTGGTTTTAGAAGCAGATATTTCTCTGTACAGCCTATGGTCCCATTCACTCGGGAATATCCCAACGCAGCTCCTAGAAGAAACGTGTTTCTGACTCGCTGAATCTCAACATAGATTCAACTCTCTTAGGTGAACGAACGCACAGCAGAGCAGTTTCAAGGAAACGTTTCTCCTGAGTTTTAGACGAAGTTTCCTGCTGTTTCGTACGCATGCCGGCATTGGGCTGGAAATACCGGTTTTGGGATTCTGCACAGAAAGGGTTTGCAAAACCGCTGAATCCACACGTGAGTTTAACTCTGTCAGTTGAATGCACACATTGACAACCATTCAGTTAGATAGCTCCGTTTTGGTTTTAGAAGCAGATATTTCTCTGTACAGCCTATGGTCCCATTCACTCGGGAATATCCCAACGCAGCTCCTAGAAGAAAAGTGTTTCTGACTCGCTGAATCTCAACATAGATTCAACTCTCTTAGGAGAACGAACGAACCGCAGAGCAGTTTCAAGGAAACGTTTCTCCTGAGTTTTAGACGAAGTTTCCTGCTGTTTAGTACGTATGCCGGCATTGGGCTGGAAATACCGGTTTTGGGATTCTGCACAGAAAGGTTTTGCAAACCGCTGAATCCACACGTGAGTTTAACTCTGTCAGTTGAATGCACACATTGACAACCATTCAGTTAGATAGCTCCGTTTTGGTTTTAGAAGCAGATATTTCTCTGTACAGCCTATGGTCCCATTCACTCGGGAATATCCCAACGCAGCTCCTAGACGAAACGTGTTTCTGACTCGCTGAATCTCAACATAGATTCAACTCTCTTAGGTGAACGAACGCACCGCAGAGCAGTTTCAAGGAAACGTTTCTCCTGAGTTTTAGACGAAGTTTCCTGCTGTTTAGTACGTATGACAGCATTGGGCTGGAAATACCGGTTTTGGGATTCTGCACAGAAAGGGTTTGCAAACCGCTGAATCCACACGTGAGTTTAACTCTGTCAGTTGAATGCACACATTGACAACCATTCAGTTAGATAGCTCCGTTTTGGTTTTAGAAGCAGATATTTCTCTGTACAGCCTATGGTCCCATTCACTCGGGAATATCCCAACGCAGCTCCTAGAAGAAAAGTGTTTCTGACTCGCTGAATCTCAACATAGATTCAACTCTCTTAGGTGAACGAACGCACCGCAGAGCAGTTTCAAGGAAACGTTTCTCCTGAATTTTAGACGAAGTTTCCTGCTGTTTCGTACGTATGCCGGCATTGGGCTGGAAATACCGGTTTTGGGATTCTGCACAGAAAGGGTTTGCAAACCGCTGAATCCGCACGTGAGTTTAACTCTGTCAGTTGAATGCACACATTGAAAACCATTCAGTTAGATAGCTCCGTTTTGGTTTTAGAAGCAGATATTTCTCTGTACAGCCTATGGTCCCATTCACTCGGGAATGTCCCAACGCAGCTCCTAGAAGAAACGTGTTTCTGACTCGCTGAATCTCAACATAGATTCAACTCTCTTAGGTGAACGAACGCACAGCAGAGCAGTTTCAAGGAAACGTTTCTCCTGAGTTTTAGACGAAGTTTCCTGCTGTTTAGTACGAATGCCGGCATTGGGCTGGAAATACCGGTTTTGGGATTCTGCACAGAAAGGGTTTGCAAACCGCTGAATCCACACGTGAGTTTAACTCTGTCAGTTGAATGCACACATTGACAACCATTCAGTTAGATAGCTCCGTTTTGGTTTTAGAAGCAGATATTTCTCTGTACAGCCTATGGTCCCATTCACTCGGGAATATCCCAACGCAGCTCCTAGAAGAAACGTGTTTCTGACTCACTGAATCTCAACATAGATTCAACTCTCTTAGGTGAACGAACGCACAGCAGAGCAGTTTCAAGGAAACGTTTCTCCTGAGTTTTAGACGAAGTTTCCTACTGTTTCGTACGCATGCCGGCATTGGGCTGGAAATACCGGTTTTGGGATTCTGCACAGAAAGGCTTTGCAAAACCGCTGAATCCACACGTGAGTTTAACTCTGTCAGTTGAATGCACACATTGACAACCATTCAGTTAGATAGCTCCGTTTTGGTTTTAGAAGCAGATATTTCTCTGTACAGCCTATGGTCCCATTCACTCGGGAATATCCCAACGCAGCTCCTAGAAGAAAAGTGTTTCTGACTCGCTGAATCTCAACATAGATTCAACTCTCTTAGGTGAACGAACGCACCGCAGAGCAGTTTCAAGGAAACGTTTCTCCTGAGTTTTAGACGAAGTTTCCTGCTGTTTAGTACGTATGCCGGCATTGGGCTGGAAATACCGGTTTTGGGATTCTGCACAGAAAGGGTTTGCAAACCGCTGAATCCACACGTGAGTTTAACTCTGTCAGTTGAATGCACACATTGACAACCATTCAGTTAGATAGCTCCGTTTTGGTTTTAGAAGCAGATATTTCTCTGTACAGCCTATGGTCCAATTCACTCGGGAATATCCCAACGCAGCTCCTAGAAGAAAAGTGTTTCTGACTCACTGAATCTCAACATAGATTCAACTCTCTTAGGTGAACGAACGCACAGCAGAGCAGTTTCAAGGAAACGTTTCTCCTGAGTTTTAGACGAAGTTTCCTGCTGTTTCGTACGTATGCCGGCATTGGGCTGGAAATACCGGTTTTGGGATTCTGCACAGAAAGGGTTTGCAAAACCGCTGAATCCACACGTGAGTTTAACTCTGTCAGTTTAATGCACACATTGACAACCATTCAGTTAGATAGCTCCGTTTTGGTTTTAGAAGCAGATATTTCTCTGTACAGCCTATGGTCCCATTCACTCGGGAATATCCCAACGCAGCTCCTAGAAGAAACGTGTTTCTGACTCGCTGAATCTCAACATAGATTCAACTCTCTTAGGTGAACGAACGCACAGCAGAGCAGTTTCAAGGAAACGTTTCTCCTGAGTTTTAGACGAAGTTTCCTGCTGTTTCGTACGCATGCCGGCATTGGGCTGGAAATACCGGTTTTGGGATTCTGCACAGAAAGGGTTTGCAAAACCGCTGAATCCACACGTGAGTTTAACTCTGTCAGTTGAATGCACACATTGACAACCATTCAGTTAGATAGCTCCGTTTTGGTTTTAGAAGCAGATATTTCTCTGTACAGCCTATGGTCCCATTCACTCGGGAATATCCCAACGCAGCTCCTAGAAGAAAAGTGTTTCTGTGTCGCTGAATCTCAACATAGATTCAACTCTCTTAGGTGAACGAACGAACCGCAGAGCAGTTTCAAGGAAACGTTTCTCCTGAGTTTTAGACGAAGTTTCCTGCTGTTTAGTACGTATGCCGGCATTGGGCTGGAAATACCGGTTTTGGGATTCTGCACAGAAAGGGTTTGCAAACCGCTGAATCCACACGTGAGTTTAACTCTGTCAGTTGAATGCACACATTGACAACCATTCAGTTAGATAGCTCCGTTTTGGTTTTAGAAGCAGATATTTCTCTGTACAGCCTATGGTCCCATTCACTCGGGAATATCCGAACGCAGCTCCTAGAAGAAACGTGTTTCTGACTCGCTGAATCTCAACATAGATTCAACTCTCTTAGGTGAACGAACGCACCGCAGAGCAGTTTCAAGGAAACGTTTCTCCTGAATTTTAGACGAAGTTTCCTGCTGTTTCGTACGTATGCCGGCATTGGGCTGGAAATACCGGTTTTGGGATTCTGCACAGAAAGGGTTTGCAAACCGCTGAATCCACACGTGAGTTTAACTCTGTCAATTGAATGCACACATTGAAAACCATTCAGTTAGATAGCTCCGTTTTGGTTTAAAAGCAGATATTTCTCTGTACAGCCTATGGTCCCATTCACTCGGGAATGTCCCAACGCAGCTCCTAGAAGAAACGTGTTTCTGACTCGCTGAATCTCAACATAGATTCAACTCTCTTAGGTGAACGAACGCACAGCAGAGCAGTTTCAAGGAAACGTTTCTCCTGAGTTTTAGACGAACTTTCCTGCTGTTTAGTACGTATGCCGGCATTGGGCTGGAAATACCAGTTTTGGGATTCTGCACAGAAAGGGTTTGCAAACCGCTGAATCCACACGTGAGTTTAACTCTGTCAGTTGAATGCACACATTGACAACCATTCAGTTAGATAGCTCCGTTTTGGTTTTAGAAGCAGATATTTCTCTGTACAGCCTATGGTCCCATTCACTCGGGAATATCCCAACGCAGCTCCTAGAAGAAACGTGTTTCTGACTCGCTGAATCTCAACATAGATTCAACTCTCTTAGGTGAACGAACGCACAGCAGAGCAGTTTCAAGGAAACGTTTCTCCTGAGTTTTAGACGAAGATTCCTGCTGTATCGTACGCATGCCGGCATTGGGCTGGAAATACCGGTTTTGGGATTCTGCACAGAAAGGGTTTGCAAAACCGCTGAATCCACACGTGAGTTTAACTCTGTCAGTTGAATGCACACATTGACAACCATTCAGTTAGATAGCTCCGTTTTGGTTTTAGAAGCAGATATTTCTCTGTACAGCCTATGGTCCCATTCACTCGGGAATATCCCAACGCAGCTCCTAGAAGAAAAGTGTTTCTGACTCGCTGAATCTCAACATAGATTCAACTCTCTTAGGAGAACGAACGAACCGCAGAGCAGTTTCATGGAAACGTTTCTCCTGAGTTTTAGACGAAGTTTCCTGCTGTTTAGTACGTATGCCGGCATTGGGCTGGAAATACCGGTTTTGGGATTCTGCACAGAAAGGTTTTGCAAACCGCTGAATCCACACGTGAGTTTAACTCTGTCAGTTGAATGCACACATTGACAACCATTCAGTTAGATAGCTCCGTTTTGGTTTTAGAAGCAGATATTTCTCTGTACAGCCTATGGTCCCATTCACTCGGGAATATCCCAACGCAGCTCCTAGACGAAACGTGTTTCTGACTCGCTGAATCTCAACATAGATTCAACTCTCTTAGGTGAACGAACGCACCGCAGAGCAGTTTCAAGGAAACGTTTCTCCTGAGTTTTAGACGAAGTTTCCTGCTGTTTAGTACGTATGACAGCATTGGGCTGGAAATACCGGTTTTGGGATTCTGCACAGAAAGGGTTTGCAAACCGCTGAATCCACACGTGAGTTTAACTCTGTCAGTTGAATGCACACATTGACAACCATTCAGTTAGATAGCTCCGTTTTGGTTTTAGAAGCAGATATTTCTCTGTACAGCCTATGGTCCCATTCACTCGGGAATATCCCAACGCAGCTCCTAGAAGAAAAGTGTTTCTGACTCGCTGAATCTCAACATAGATTCAACTCTCTTAGGTGAACGAACGCACCGCAGAGCAGTTTCAAGGAAACGTTTCTCCTGAATTTTAGACGAAGTTTCCTGCTGTTTCGTACGTATGCCGGCATTGGGCTGGAAATACCGGTTTTGGGATTCTGCACAGAAAGGGTTTGCAAACCGCTGAATCCACACGTGAGTTTAACTCTGTCAGTTGAATGCACACATTGAAAACCATTCAGTTAGATAGCTCCGTTTTGGTTTTAGAAGCAGATATTTCTCTGTACAGCCTATGGTCCCATTCACTCGGGAATGTCCCAACGCAGCTCCTAGAAGAAACGTGTTTCTGACTCGCTGAATCTCAACATAGATTCAACTCTCTTAGGTGAACGAACGCACAGCAGAGCAGTTTCAAGGAAACGTTTCTCCTGAGTTTTAGACGAAGTTTCCTGCTGTTTAGTACGAATGCAGGCATTGGGCTGGAAATACCGGTTTTGGGATTCTGCACAGAAAGGGTTTGCAAACCGCTGAATCCACACGTGAGTTTAACTCTGTCAGTTGAATGCACACATTGACAACCATTCAGTTAGATAGCTCCGTTTTGGTTTTAGAAGCAGATATTTCTCTGTACAGCCTATGGTCCCATTCACTCGGGAATATCCCAACGCAGCTCCTAGAAGAAACGTGTTTCTGACTCACTGAATCTCAACATAGATTCAACTCTCTTAGGTGAACGAACGCACAGCAGAGCAGTTTCAAGGAAACGTTTCTCCTGAGTTTTAGACGAAGTTTCCTACTGTTTCGTACGCATGCCGGCATTGGGCTGGAAATACCGGTTTTGGGATTAGCACAGAAAGGCTTTGCAAAACCGCTGAATCCACACGTGAGTTTAACTCTGTCAGTTGAATGCACACATTGACAACCATTCAGTTAGATAGCTCCGTTTTGGTTTTAGAAGCAGATATTTCTCTGTACAGCCTATGGTCCCATTCACTCGGCAATATCCCAACGCAGCTCCTAGAAGAAAAGTGTTTCTGACTCGCTGAATCTCAACATAGATTCAACTCTCTTAGGTGAACGAACGCACCGCAGAGCAGTTTCAAGGAAACGTTTCTCCTGAGTTTTAGACGAAGTTTCCTGCTGTTTAGTACGTATGCCGGCATTGGGCTGGAAATACCGGTTTTGGGATTCTGCACAGAAAGGGTTTGCAAACCGCTGAATCCACACGTGAGTTTAACTCTGTCAGTTGAATGCACACATTGACAACCATTCAGTTAGATAGCTCCGTTTTGGTTTTAGAAGCAGATATTTCTCTGTACAGCCTATGGTCCCATTCACTCGGGAATATCCCAACGCAGCTCCTAGAAGAAACGTGTTTCTGACTCGCTGAATCTTAACATAGATTCAACTCTCTTAGGTGAACGAACGCACCGCAGAGGAGTTTCAAGGAAACGTTTCTCCTGAATTTTAGACGAAGTTTCCTGCTGTTTCGTACGTATGCCGGCATTGGGCTGGAAATACCGGTTCTGGGATTCTGCGCAGAAAGGGTTTGCAAACCGCTGAATCCACACGTGAGTTTAATTCTGTCAGTTGAATGCACACATTGACAACCATTCAGTTAGATAGCTCCGTTTTGGTTTTAGAAGCAGATATTTCTCTGTACAGCCTATGGTCCCATCCACTCGGGAATATCCCAACGCAGCTCCTAGACGAAACGTGTTTCTGACTCGCTGAATCTCAACATAGATTCATCTCTCTTAGGTGAACGAACGCACCGCAGAGCAGTTTCAAGGAAACGTTTCTCCTGAATTTTAGACGAAGTTTCCTGCTGTTTCGTACGTATGCCGGCATTGGGCTTGAAATACCGGTTTTGGGATTCTGCACAGAAAGGGTTTGCAAACCGCTGAATCCACACGTGAGTTTAACTCTGTCAGTTGAATGCACACATTGAAAACCATTCAGTTAGATAGCTCCGTTTTGGTTTTAGAAGCAGATATTTCTCTGTACAGCCTATGGTCCCATTCACTCGGGAATGTCCCAACGCAGCTCCTAGAAGAAACGTGTTTCTGACTCGCTGAATCTCAATATAGATTCAACTCTCTTAGGTGAACGAACGCACAGCAGAGCAGTTTCAAGGAAACGTTTCTCCTGAGTTTTAGACGAAGTTTCCTGCTGTTTAGTACGAATGCCGGCATTGGGCTGGAAATACCGGTTTTGGGATTCTGCACAGAAAGGGTTTGCAAACCGCTGAATCCACACGTGAGTTTAACTCTGTCAGTTGAATGCACACATTGACAACCATTCAGTTAGATAGCTCCGTTTTGGTTTTAGAAGCAGATATTTCTCTGTACAGCCTATGGTCCCATTCACTCGGGAATATCCCAACGCAGCTCCTAGAAGAAACGAGTTTCTGACTCGCTGAATCTCAACATAGATTCAACTCTCTTAGGTGAACGAACGCACAGCAGAGCAGTTTCAAGGAAACGTTTCTCCTGAGTTTTAGACGAAGTTTCCTGCTGTTTCGTACGTATGCCGGCATTGGGCTGGAAATACCGGTTTTGGGATTCTGCACAGAAAGGGTTTGCAAAACCGCTGAATCCACACGTGAGTTTAACTCTGTCAGTTGAATGCACACATTGACAACCATTCAGTTAGATAGCTCCGTTTTGGTTTTAGAAGCAGATATTTCTCTGTACAGCCTATGGTCCCATTCACTCGGGAATATCCCAACGCAGCTCCTAGAAGAAAAGTGTTTCTGACTCGCTGAATCTCAACATAGATTCAACTCTCTTAGGTGAACGAACGCACCGCAGAGCAGTTTCAAGGAAACGTTTCTCCTGAGTTTTAGACGAAGTTTCCTGCTGTTTAGTACGTATGCCAGCATTGGGCTGGAAATACCGGTTTTGGGATTCTGCACAGAAAGGGTTTTCAAACCGCTGAATCCACACGTGAGTTTAACTCGGTCAGTTGAATGCACCCATTGACAACCATTCAGTTAGATAGCTCCGTTTTGGTTTTAGAAGCAGATATTTCTCTGTACAGCCTATGGTCCCATTCACTCGGGAATATCCCAACGCAGCTCCTAGAAGAAACGTGTTTCTGACTCGCTGAATCTCAACATAGATTCAACTCTCTTAGGTGAACGAACGCACAGCAGAGCAGTTTCAAGGAAACGTTCCTCCTGAATTTTAGACGAAATTTCCTGCTGTTTAGTACGTATGCTGGCATTGGGCTGGAAATACCGGTTTTGGGATTCTGCACAGAAAGGGTTTGCAAACCGCTGAATCCACACGTGAGTTTAACTCTGTCAGTTGAATGCACACATTGACAACCATTCAGTTAGATAGCTCCGTTTTGGTTTTAGAAGCAGATATTTCTCTGTACAGCCTATGGTCCCATTCACTCGGGAATATCCCAACGCAGCTCCTAGAAGAAAAGTGTTTCTGACTCACTGAATCTCAACATAGATTCAACTCTCTTAGGTGAACGAACGCACAGCAGAGCAGTTTCAAGGAAACGTTTCTCCTGAGTTTTAGACGAAGTTTCCTGCTGTTTCGTACGTATGCCGGCATTGGGCTGGAAATACCGGTTTTGGGATTCTGCACAGAAAGGGTTTGCAAAACCGCTGAATCCACACGTGAGTTTAACTCTGTCAGTTGAATGCACACATTGAAAACCATTCAGTTAGATAGCTCCGTTTTGGTTTTAGAAGCAGATATTTCTCTGTACAGCCTATGGTCCCATTCACTCGGGAATGTCCCAACGCAGCTCCTAGAAGAAACGTGTTTCTGACTCGCTGAATCTCAACATAGATTCAACTCTCTTAGGTTAACGAACGCACAGCAGAGCAGTTTCAAGGAAACGTTTCTCCTGAGTTTTAGACGAAGTTTCCTGCTGTTTAGTACGAATGCCGGCATTGGGCTGGAAATACCGGTTTTGGGATTCTGCACAGAAAGGGTTTGCAAACCGCTGAATCCACACGTGAGTTTAACTCTGTCAGTTGAATGCACACATTGACAACCATTCAGTTAGATAGCTCGGTTTTGGTTTTAGAAGCAGATATTTCTCTGTACAGCCTATGGTCCAATTCACTCGGGAATATCCCAACGCAGCTCCTAGAAGAAACGTGTTTCTGACTCGTTGAATCTCAACATAGATTCAACTCTCTTAGGTGAACGAACGCACAGCAGAGCAGTTTCAAGGAAACGTTTCTCCTGAGTTTTAGACGAAGTTTCCTACTGTTTCGTACGCATGCCGGCATTGGGCTGGAAATACCGGTTTTGGGATTCTGCACAGAAAGGCTTTGCAAAACCGCTGAATCCACACGTGAGTTTAACTGTGTCAGTTGAATGCACACATTGACAACCATTCAGTTAGATAGCTCCGTTTTGGTTTTAGAAGCAGATATTTCTCTGTACAGCCTATGGTCCCATTCACTCGGGAATATCCCAACGCAGCTCCTAGAAGAAAAGTGTTTCTGACTCGCTGAATCTCAACATAGATTCAACTCTCTTAGGTGAACGAACGCACCGCAGAGCAGTTTCAAGGAAACGTTTCTCCTGAGTTTTAGACGAAGTTTCCTGCTGTTTAGTACGTATGCCGGCATTGGGCTGGAAATACCGGTTTTGGGATTCTGCACAGAAAGGGTTTGCAAACCGCTGAATCCACACGTGAGTTTAACTCTGTCAGTTGAATGCACACATTGACAACCATTCAGTTAGATAGCTCCGTTTTGGTTTTAGAAGCAGATATTTCTCTGTACAGCCTATGGTCCCATTCACTCGGGAATATCCCAACGCAGCTCCTAGAAGAAACGTGTTTCTGACTCGCTGAATCTTAACATAGATTCAACTCTCTTAGGTGAACGAACGCACCGCAGAGCAGTTTCAAGGAAACGTTTCTCCTGAATTTTAGACGAAGTTTCCTGCTGTTTCGTACGTATGCCGGCATTGGGCTGGAAATACCGGTTCTGGGATTCTGCGCAGAAAGGGTTTGCAAACCGCTGAATCCACACGTGAGTTTAATTCTGTCAGTTGAATGCACACATTGACAACCATTCAGTTAGATAGCTCCGTTTTGGTTTTAGAAGCAGATATTTCTCTGTACAGCCTATGGTCCCATTCACTCGGGAATATCCCAACGCAGCTCCTAGACGAAACGTGTTTCTGACTCGCTGAATCTCAACATAGATTCAACTCTCTTAGGTGAACGAACGCACCGCAGAGCAGTTTCAAGGA
Source organism: Aotus nancymaae (assembly GCF_030222135.1). Classification (NCBI taxonomy): domain Eukaryota; kingdom Metazoa; phylum Chordata; class Mammalia; order Primates; family Aotidae; genus Aotus; species Aotus nancymaae. The sequence continues at coordinate 4,924,721 of NW_026988495.1, read as the reverse complement.
AACGTTTCTCCTGAATTTTAGACGAAGTTTCCTGCTGTTTCGTACGTATGCCGGCATTGGGCTGGAAATACCGGTTTTGGGATTCTGCACAGAAAGGGTTTGCAAACCGCTGAATCCACACGTGAGTTTAACTCTGTCAGTTGAATGCACCCATTGACAACCATTCAGTTAGATAGCTCCGTTTTGGTTTTAGAAGCAGATATTTCTCTGTACAGCCTATGGTCCCATTCACTCAGGAATGTCCCAACGCAGCTCCTAGAAGAAACGTGTTTCTGACTCGCTGAATCTCAATATAGATTCAACTCTCTTAGGTGAACGAACGCACAGCAGAGCAGTTTCAAGGAAACGTTTCTCCTGAGTTTTAGACGAAGTTTCCTGCTGTTTAGTACGATTGCCGGCATTGGGCTGGAAATACCGGTTTTGGGATTCTGCACAGAAAGGGTTTGCAAACCGCTGAATCCACACGTGAGTTTAACTCTGTCAGTTGAATGCACACATTGACAACCATTCAGTTAGATAGCTCCGTTTTGGTTTTAGAAGCAGATATTTCTCTGTACAGCCTATGGTCCCATTCACTCGGGAATATCCCAACGCAGCTCCTAGAAGAAACGTGTTTCTGACTCACTGAATCTCAACATAGATTCAACTCTCTTAGGTGAACGAACGCACAGCAGAGCAGTTTCAAGGAAACGTTTCTCCTGAGTTTTAGACGAAGTTTCCTGCTGTTTCGTACGTATGCCGGCATTGGGCTGGAAATACCGGTTTTGGGATTCTGCACAGAAAGGGTTTGCAAAACCGCTGAATCCACACGTGAGTTTAACTCTGTCAGTTGAATGCACACATTGACAACCATTCAGTTAGATAGCTCCGTTTTGGTTTTAGAAGCAGATATTTCTCTGTACAGCCTATGGTCCCATTCACTCGGGAATATCCCAACGCAGCTCCTAGAAGAAAAGTGTTTCTGACTCGCTGAATCTCAACATAGATTCAAGTCTCTTAGGTGAACGAACGCACCGCAGAGCAGTTTCAAGGAAACGTTTCTCCTGAGTTTTAGACGAAGTTTCCTGCTGTTTAGTACGTATGCCAGCATTGGGCTGGAAATACCGGTTTTGGAATTCTGCACAGAAAGGGTTTGCAAACCGCTGAATCCACACGTGAGTTTAACTCTGTCAGTTGAATGCACCCATTGACAACCATTCAGTTAGATAGCTCCGTTTTGGTTTTAGAAGCAGATATTTCTCTGTACAGCCTATGGTCCCATTCACTCGGGAATATCCCAACGCAGCTCCTAGAAGAAACGTGTTTCTGACTCGCTGAATCTCAACATAGATTCAACTCTCTTAGGTGAACGAACGCACAGCAGAGCAGTTTCAAGGAAACGTTCCTCCTGAATTTTAGACGAAATTTCCTGCTGTTTAGTACGTATGCTGGCATTGGGCTGGAAATACCGGTTTTGGGATTCTGCACAGAAAGGGTTTGCAAACCGCTGAATCCACACGTGAGTTTAACTCTGTCAGTTGAATGCACACATTGACAACCATTCAGTTAGATAGCTCCGTTTTGGTTTTAGAAGCAGATATTTCTCTGTACAGCCTATGGTCCCATTCACTCGGGAATATCCCAACGCAGCTCCTAGAAGAAAAGTGTTTCTGACTCACTGAATCTCAACATAGATTCAACTCTCTTAGGTGAACGAACGCACAGCAGAGCAGTTTCAAGGAAACGTTTCTCCTGAGTTTTAGACGAAGTTTCCTGCTGTTTCGTACGTATGCCGGCATTGGGCTGGAAATACCGGTTTTGGGATTCTGCACAGAAAGGGTTTGCAAAACCGCTGAATCCACACGTGAGTTTAACTCTGTCAGTTGAATGCACACATTGACAACCATTCAGTTAGATAGCTCCGTTTTGGTTTTAGAAGCAGATATTTCTCTGTACAGCCTATGGTCCCATTCACTCGGGAATATCCCAACGCAGCTCCTAGAAGAAAAGTGTTTCTGACTCACTGAATCTCAACATAGATTCAACTCTCTTAGGTGAACGAACGCACAGCAGAGCAGTTTCAAGGAAACGTTTCTCCTGAGTTTTAGACGAAGTTTCCTGCTGTTTCGTACGTATGCCGGCATTGGGCTGGAAATACCGGTTTTGGGATTCTGCACAGAAAGGGTTTGCAAAACCGCTGAATCCACACGTGAGTTTAACTCTGTCAGTTGAATGCACACATTGAAAACCATTCAGTTAGATAGCTCCGTTTTGGTTTTAGAAGCAGATATTTCTCTGTACAGCCTATGGTCCCATTCACTCGGGAATGTCCCAACGCAGCTCCTAGAAGAAACGTGTTTCTGACTCGCTGAATCTCAACATAGATTCAACTCTCTTAGGTGAACGAACGCACAGCAGAGCAGTTTCAAGGAAACGTTTCTCCTGAGTTTTAGACGAAGTTTCCTGCTGTTTAGTACGAATGCCGGCATTGGGCTGGAAATACCGGTTTTGGGATTCTGCACAGAAAGGGTTTGCAAACCGCTGAATCCACACGTGAGTTTAACTCTGTCAGTTGAATGCACACATTGACAACCATTCAGTTAGATAGCTCCGTTTTGGTTTTAGAAGCAGATATTTCTCTGTACAGCCTATGGTCCCATTCACTCGGGAATATCCCAACGCAGCTCCTAGAAGAAACGTGTTTCTGACTCGCTGAATCTCAACATAGATTCAACTCTCTTAGGTGAACGAACGCACAGCAGAGCAGTTTCAAAGAAACGTTTCTCCTGAGTTTTAGACGAAGTTTCCTACTGTTTCGTACGCATGCCGGCATTGGGCTGGAAATACCGGTTTTGGGATTCTGCACAGAAAGGCTTTGCAAAACCGCTGAATCCACACGTGAGTTTAACTCTGTCAGTTGAATGCACACATTGACAACCATTCAGTTAGATACCTCCGTTTTGGTTTTAGAAGCAGATATTTCTCTGTACAGCCTATGGTCCCATTCACTCGGGAATATCCCAACGCAGCTCCTAGAAGAAAAGTGTTTCTGACTCGCTGAATCTCAACATAGATTCAACTCTCTTAGGTGAACGAACGCACCGCAGAGCAGTTTCAAGGAAACGTTTCTCCTGAGTTTTAGACGAAGTTTACTGCTGTTTAGTACGTATGCCGGCATTGGGCTGGAAATACCGGTTTTGGGATTCTGCACAGAAAGGGTTTGCAAACCGCTGAATCCACACGTGAGTTTAACTCTGTCAGTTGAATGCACACATTGACAACCATTCAGTTAGATAGCTCCGTTTTGGTTTTAGAAGCCGATATTTCTCTGTACAGCCTATGGTCCCATTCACTCGGGAATATCCCAACGCAGCTCCTAGACGAAACGTGTTTCTGACTCGCTGAATCTCAACATAGATTCAACTCTCTTAGGTGAACGAACGCACCGCAGAGCAGTTTCAAGGAAACGTTTCTCCTGAATTTTAGACGAAGTTTCCTGCTGTTTCGTACGTATGCCGGCATTGGGCTGGAAATACCGGTTTTGGGATTCTGCACAGAAAGGGTTTGCAAACCGCTGAATCCACACGTGAGTTTAACTCTGTCAGTTGAATGCACACATTGAAAACCATTCAGTTAGATAGCTCCGTTTTGGTTTTAGAAGCAGATATTTCTCTGTACAGCCTATGGTCCCATTCACTCGGGAATGTCCCAACGCAGCTCCTAGAAGAAACGTGTTTCTGACTCGCTGAATCTCAATATAGATTCAACTCTCTTAGGTGAACGAACGCACAGCAGAGCAGTTTCAAGGAAACGTTTCTCCTGAGTTTTAGACGACGTTTCCTGCTGTTTAGTACGAATGCCGGCATTGGGCTGGAAATACCGGTTTTGGGATTCTGCACAGAAAGGGTTTGCAAACCGCTGAATCCACACGTGAGTTTAACTCTGTCAGTTGAATGCACACATTGACAACCATTCAGTTAGATAGCTCCGTTTTGGTTTTAGAAGCAGATATTTCTCTGTACAGCCTATGGTCCCATTCACTCGGGAATATCCCAACGCAGCTCCTAGAAGAAACGTGTTTCTGACTCACTGAATCTCAACATAGATTCAACTCTCTTAGGTGAACGAACGCACAGCAGAGCAGTTTCAAGGAAACGTTTCTCCTGAGTTTTAGACGAAGTTTCCTGCTGTTTCGTACGTATGCCGGCATTGGGCTGGAAATACCGGTTTTGGGATTCTGCACAGAAAGGGTTTGCAAAACCGCTGAATCCACACGTGAGTTTAACTCTGTCAGTTGAATGCACACATTGACAACCATTCAGTTAGATAGCTCCGTTTTGGTTTTAGAAGCAGATATTTCTCTGTACAGCCTATGGTCCCATTCACTCGGGAATATCCCAACGCAGCTCCTAGAAGAAACGTGTTTCTGACTCGCTGAATCTCAACATAGATTCAACTCTCTTAGGTGAACGAACGCACCGCAGAGCAGTTTCAAGGAAACGTTTCTCCTGAATTTTAGACGAAGTTTCCTGCTGTTTCGTACGTATGCCGGCATTGGGCTGGAAATAGCGGTTCTGGGATTCTGCGCAGAAAGGGTTTGCAAACCGCTGAATCCACCCGTGAGTTTAATTCTGTCAGTTGAATGCACACATTGACAACCATTCAGTTAGATAGCTCCGTTTTGGTTTTAGAAGCAGATATTTCTCTGTACAGCCTATGGTCCCATTCCCTCGGGAATATCCCAACGCAGCTCCTAGACGAAACGTGTTTCTGACTCGCTGAATCTCAACATAGATTCAACTCTCTTAGCTGAACGAACGCACCGCAGAGCAGTTTCAAGGAAACGTTTCTCCTGAATTTTAGACGAAGTTTCCTGCTGTTTCGTACGTATGCCGGCATTGGGCTGGAAATAGCGGTTCTGGGATTCTGCGCAGAAAGGGTTTGCAAACCGCTGAATCCACCCGTGAGTTTAATTCTGTCAGTTGAATGCACACATTGACAACCATTCAGTTAGATAGCTCCGTTTTGGTTTTAGAAGCAGATATTTCTCTGTACAGCCTATGGTCCCATTCACTCGGGAATATCCCAACGCAGCTCCTAGAAGAAACGTGTTTCTGACTCGCTGAATCTCAACATAGATTCAACTCTCTTAGGTGAACGAACGCACAGCAGAGCAGTTTCAAGGAAACGTTTCTCCTGAGTTTTAGACGAAGTTTCCTGCTGTTTCGTACGCATGCCGGCATTGGGCTGGAAATACCGGTTTTGGGATTCTGCACAGAAAGGGTTTGCAAAACCGCTGAATCCACACGTGAGTTTAACTCTGTCAGTTGAATGCACACATTGACAACCATTCAGTTAGATAGCTCCGTTTTGGTTTTAGAAGCAGATATTTCTCTGTACAGCCTATGGTCCCATTCACTCGGGAATATCCCAACGCAGCTCCTAGAAGAAAAGTGTTTCTGTCTCGCTGAATCTCAACATAGATTCAACTCTCTTAGGTGAACGAACGAACCGCAGAGCAGTTTCAAGGAAACGTTTCTCCTGAGTTTTAGACGAAGTTTCCTGCTGTTTAGTACGTATGCCGGCATTGGGCTGGAAATACCGGTTTTGGGATTCTGCACAGAAAGGATTTGCAAACCGCTGAATCCACACGTGAGTTTAACTCTGTCAGTTGAATGCACACATTGACAACCATTCAGTTAGACAGCTCCGTTTTGGTTTTAGAAGCAGATATTTCTCTGTACAGCCTATGGTCCCATTCACTCGGGAATATCCCAACGCAGCTCCTAGAAGAAAAGTGTTTCTGACTCACTGAATCTCAACATAGATTCAACTCTCTTAGGTGAACGAACGCACAGCAGAGCAGTTTCAAGGAAACGTTTCTCCTGAGTTTTAGACGAAGTTTCCTGCTGTTTCGTACGTATGCCGGCATTGGGCTGGAAATACCGGTTTTGGGATTCTGCACAGAAAGGGTTTGCAAAACCGCTGAATCCACACTTGAGTTTAACTCTGTCAGTTGAATGCACACATTGACAACCATTCAGTTAGATAGCTCCGTTTTGGTTTTAGAAGCAGATATTTCTCTGTACAGCCTATGGTCCCATTCACTCGGGAATATCCCAACGCAGCTCCTAGAAGAAACGTGTTTCTGACTCGCTGAATCTCAACATAGATTCAACTCTCTTAGGTGAACGAACGCACAGCAGAGCAGTTTCAAGGAAACGTTTCTCCTGAGTTTTAGACGAAGTTTCCTGCTGTTTCGTACGCATGCCGGCATTGGGCTGGAAATACCGGTTTTGGGATTCTGCACAGAAAGGGTTTGCAAAACCGCTGAATCCACACGTGAGTTTAACTCTGTCAGTTGAATGCACACATTGACAACCATTCAGTTAGATAGCTCCGTTTTGGTTTTAGAAGCAGATATTTCTCTGTACAGCCTATGGTCCCATTCACTCGGGAATATCCCAACGCAGTTCCTAGAAGAAAAGTGTTTCTGACTCGCTGAATCTCAACATAGATTCAACTCTCTTAGGTGAACGAACGAACCGCAGAGCAGTTTCAAGGAAACGTTTCTCCTGAGTTTTAGACGAAGTTTCCTGCTGTTTAGTACGTATGCCAGCATTGGGCTGGAAATACCGGTTTTGGGATTCTGCACAGAAAGGGTTTGCAAACCGCTGAATACACACGTGAGTTTAACTCTGTCAGTTGAATGCACCCATTGACAACCATTCAGTTAGATAGCTCCGTTTTGGTTTTAGAAGCAGATATTTCTCTGTACAGCCTATGGTCCCATTCACTCGGGAATATCCCAACGCAGCTCCTAGAAGAAACGTGTTTCTGACTCGCTGAATCTCAACATAGATTCAACTCTCTTAGGTGAACGAACGCACAGCAGAGCAGTTTCAAGGAAACGTTCCTCCTGAATTTTAGACGAAATTTCCTGCTGTTTAGTACGTATGCCGGCATTGGGCTGGAAATACCGGTTTTGCGATTCTGCACAGAAAGGGTTTGCAAACCGCTGAATCCACACGTGAGTTTAACTCTGTCAGTTGAATGCACACATTGACAACCATTCAGTTAGATAGCTCCGTTTTGGTTTTAGAAGCAGATATTTCTCTGTACAGCCTATGGTCCCATTCACTCGGGAATATCCCAACGCAGCTCCTAGAAGAAACGTGTTTCTGACTCGCTGAATCTCAACATAGATTCAACTCTCTTAGGTGAACGAACGCACAGCAGAGCAGTTTCAAGGAAACGTTTCTCCTGAGTTTTAGACGAAGTTTCCTGCTGTTTCGTACGCATGCCGGCATTGGGCTGGAAATACCGGTTTTGGGATTCTGCACAGAAAGGCTTTGCAAAACCGCTGAATCCACACGTGAGTTTAACTCTGTCAGTTGAATGCACACATTGACAACCATTCAGTTAGATAGCTCCGTTTTGGTTTTAGAAGCAGATATTTCTCTGTACAGCCTATGGTCCCATTCACTCGGGAATATCCCAACGCAGCTCCTAGAAGAAAAGTGTTTCTGACTCACTGAATCTCAACATAGATTCAACTCTCTTAGGTGAACGAACGCACAGCAGAGCAGTTTCAAGGAAACGTTTCTCCTGAGTTTTAGACGAAGTTTCCTGCTGTTTCGTACGTATGCCGGCATTGGGCTGGAAATACCGGTTTTGGGATTCTGCACAGAAAGGGTTTGCAAAACCGCTGAATCCACACGTGAGTTTAACTCTGTCAGTTGAATGCACACATTGACAACCATTCAGTTAGATAGCTCCGTTTTGGTTTTAGAAGCAGATATTTCTCTGTACAGCCTATGGTCCCATTCACTCGGGAATATCCCAACGCAGCTCCTAGAAGAAAAGTGTTTCTGACTCGCTGAATCTCAACATAGATTCAACTCTCTTAGGTGAACGAACGAACGGCAGAGCAGTTTCAAGGAAACGTTTCTCCTGAGTTTTAGACGAAGTTTCCTGCTGTTTAGTACGTATGCCGGCATTGGGCTGGAAATACCGGTTTTGGGATTCTGCACAGAAAGGGTTTGCAAACCGCTGAATCCACACGTGAGTTTAACTCTGTCAGTTGAATGCACACATTGACAACCATTCAGTTAGATAGCTCCGTTTTGGTTTTAGAAGCAGATATTTCTCTGTACAGCCTATGGTCCCATTCACTCGGGAATATCCCAACGCAGCTCCTAGAAGAAACGTGTTTCTGACTCGCTGAATCTTAACATAGATTCAACTCTCTTAGGTGAACGAACGCACCGCAGAGCAGTTTCAAGGAAACGTTTCTCCTGAATTTTAGACGAAGTTTCCTGCTGTTTCGTACGTATGCCGGCATTGGGCTGGAAATACCGGTTCTGGGATTCTGCGCAGAAAGGGTTTGCAAACCGCTGAATCCACACGTGAGTTTAATTCTGTCAGTTGAATGCACACATTGACAACCATTCAGTTAGATAGCTCCGTTTTGGTTTTAGAAGCAGATATTTTTCTGTACAGCCTATGGTCCCATTCACTCGGGAATATCCCAACGCAGCTCCTAGACGAAACGTGTTTCTGACTCGCTGAATCTCAACATAGATTCAACTCTCTTAGGTGAACGAACGCACCGCAGAGCAGTTTCAAGGAAACGTTTCTCCTGAATTTTAGACGAAGTTTCCTGCTGTTTCGTACGTATGCCGGCATTGGGCTGGAAATACCGGTTTTGGGATTCTGCACAGAAAGGGTTTGCAAACCGCTGAATCCACACGTGAGTTTAACTCTGTCAGTTGAATGCACACATTGAAAACCATTCAGTTAGATAGCTCCGTTTTGGTTTTAGAAGCAGATATTTCTCTGTACAGCCTATGGTCCCATTCACTCGGGAATATCCCAACGCAGCTCCTAGACGAAACGTGTTTCTGACTCGCTGAATCTCAACATAGATTCAACTCTCTTAGGTGAACGAACGCACCGCAGAGCAGTTTCAAGGAAACGTTTCTCCTGAGTTTTAGACGAAGTTTCCTGCTGTTTAGTACGTGTGCCGGCATTGGGCTGGAAATACCGGTTTTGGGATTCTGCACAGAAAGGGTTTGCAAACCGCTGAATCCACACGTGAGTTTAACTCTGTCAGTTGAATGCACACATTGACAACCATTCAGTTAGATAGCTCCGTTTTGGTTTTAGAAGCAGATATATCTCTGTTCAGCCTATGGTCCCATTCACTCGGGAATATCCCAACGCAGCTCCTAGAAGAAACGTGTTTCTGACTCGCTGAGTCTCAACATAGATTCAACTCTCTTAGGTGAACGAACGCACAGCAGAGCAGTTTCAAGGAAACGTTTCTCCTGAATTTTGGACGAAATTTCCTGCTGTTTAGTACGTATGCCGGCATTGGGCTGGAAATACCGATTTTGCGATTCTGCACAGAAAGGGTTTGCAAACCGCTGAATCCACACGTGAGTTTAACTCTCTCAGTTGAATGCACACATTGACAACCATTCAGTTAGATAGCTGCGTTTTGGTTTTAGAAGCAGATATTTCTCTGTACAGCCTATGGTCCCATTCACTCGGGAATATCCCAACGCAGCTCCTAGAAGAAACGTGTTTCTGACTCGCTGAATCTCAACATAGATTCAACTCTCTTAGGTGAACGAACGCACCGCAGAGCAGTTTCAAGGAAACGTTTCTCCTGAGTTTTAGACGAAGTTTCCTGCTGTTTCGTACGTATGCCGGCATTGGGCTGGAAATACCGGTTTTGGGATTCTGCACAGAAAGGGTTTGCAAACCGCTGAATCCACACGTGAGTTTAACTCTGTCAGTTGAATGCACACATTGACAACCATTCCGTTAGATAGCTCCGTTTTGGTTTTAGAAGCAGATATTTCTCTGTACAGCCTATGGTCCCATTCACTCGGGAATATCCCAACGCAGCTCCTAGAAGAAACGTGTTTCTGACTCGCTGAATCTCAACATAGATTCAACTCTCTTAGGTGAACGAACGCACCGCAGAGCAGTTTCAAGGAAACGTTTCTCCTGAATTTTAGACAAAGTTTCCTGCTCTTTCGTACGTATGCCGGCATTGGGCTGGAAATACCGGTTTTGGGATTCTGCACAGAAAGGGTTTGCAAACCGCTGAATCCACACGTGAGTTTAACTCTGTCAGTTGAATGCACACATTGACAACCATTCAGTTAGATAGCTCCGTTTTGGTTTTAGAAGCAGATATTTCTCTGTACAGCCTATGGTCCTATTCACTCGGGAATATCCCAACGCAGCTCCAAGAAGAAAAGTGTTTCTCACTCGCTGAATCTCAACATAGATTCAACTCTCTTAGGTGAACGAACGCACAGCAGAGCAGTTTCAAGGAAACGTTCCTCCTGAATTTTAGACGAAATTTCCTGCTCTTTCGTACGTATGCCGGCTTTGGGCTGGAAATACCGGTTTTGGGATTCTGCACAGAAAGGGTTTGAAAACCGCTGAATCCACACGTGAGTTTAACTCTGTCAGTTGAATGCACACATTGACAACCATTCAGTTAGATAGCTCCGTTTTGGTTTTAGAAGCAGATATTTCTCTGTACAGCCTATGGTCCCATTCACTCGGGAATATCCCAACGCAGCTCCTAGAAGAAAAGTGTTTCTGACTCACTGAATCTCAACATAGATTCAAGTCTCTTAGGTGAACGAACGCACAGCAGAGCAGTTTCAAGGAAACGTTTCTCCTGAGTTTTAGACGAAGTTTTCTGCTGTTTCGTACGTATGCCGGCTTTGGGCTGGAAATACCGGTTTTGGGATTCTGCACAGAAAGGCTTTGCAAAACCGCTGAATCCACACGTGAGTTTAACTCTGTCAGTTGAATGCACACATTGACAACCATTCAGTTAGATAGCTCCGTTTTGGTTTTAGAAGCAGATATTTCTCTGTACAGCCTATGGTCCCATTCACTCGGGAATATCCCAACGCAGCTCCTAGAAGAAACGTGTTTCTGACTCGCTGAATCTCAACATAGATTCAACTCTCTTAGGTGAACGAACGCACAGCAGAGCAGTTTCAAGGAAACGTTTCTCCTGAGTTTTAGACGAAGTTTCCTGCTGTTTAGTACGTATGCCGGCATTGGCCTGGAAATACCGGTTTTGGGATTCTGCACAGAAAGGGTTTGCAAAACCGCTGAATCCACACGTGAGTTTAATTCTGTCAGTTGAATGCACACATTGACAACCATTCAGTTAGATAGCTCCGTTTTGGTTTTAGAAGCAGATATTTCTCTGTACAGCCTATGGTCCCATTCACTCGGGAATATCCCAACGCAGCTCCTAGAAGAAAAGTGTTTCTGTCTCGCTGAATCTCAACATAGATTCAACTCTCTTAGGTGAACGAACGAACCGCAGAGCAGTTTCAAGGAAACGTTTCTCCTGAGTTTTAGACGAAGTTTCCTGCTGTTTAGTACGTATGCCGGCATTGGCCTGGAAATACCGGTTTTGGGATTCTGCACAGAAAGGGTTTGCAAACCGCTGAATCCACACGTGAGTTTAACTCTGTCAGTTGAATGCACACATTGACAACCATTCAGTTAGATAGCTCCGTTTTGGTTTTAGAAGCAGATATTTCTCTGTACAGCCTATGGTCCCATTCACTCGGGAATATCCCAACGCAGCTCCTAGAAGAAAAGTGTTTCTGACTCACTGAATCTCAACATAGATTCAACTCTCTTAGGTGAACGAACGCACAGCAGAGCAGTTTCAAGGAAACGTTTCTCCTGAGTTTTAGACGAAGTTTCCTGCTGTTTCGTACGTATGCCGGCATTGGGCTGGAAATACCGGTTTTGGGATTCTGCACAGAAAGGGTTTGCAAACCGCTGAATCCACACGTGAGTTTAACTCTGTCAGTTGAATGCACACATTGAAAACCATTCAGTTAGATAGCTCCGTTTTGGTTTTAGAAGCAGATATTTCTCTGTACAGCCTATGGTCCCATTCACTCGGGAATATCCCAACGCAGCTCCTAGAAGAAACGTGTTTCTGACTCGCTGAATCTCAACATAGATTCAACTCTCTTAGGTGAACGAACGCACAGCAGAGCAGTTTCAAGGAAACGTTTCTCCTGAGTTTTAGACGAAGTTTCCTGCTGTTTCGTACGCATGCCGGCATTGGGCTGGAAATACCGGTTTTGGGATTCTGCACAGAAAGGGTTTGCAAAACCGCTGAATCCACACGTGAGTTTAACTCTGTCAGTTGAATGCACACATTGACAACCATTCAGTTAGATAGCTCCGTTTTGGTTTTAGAAGCAGATATTTCTCTGTACAGCCTATGGTCCCATTCACTCGGGAATATCCCAACGCAGCTCCTAGAAGAAAAGTGTTTCTGTCTCGCTGAATCTCAACATAGATTCAACTCTCTTAGGTGAACGAACGAACCGCAGAGCAGTTTCAAGGAAACGTTTCTCTTGAGTTTTAGACGAAGTTTCCTGCTGTTTAGTACGTATGCCGGCATTGGGCTGGAAATACCGGTTTTGGGATTCTGCACAGAAAGGGTTTGCAAACCGCTGAATCCACACGTGAGTTTAACTCTGCCAGTTGAATGCACACATTGACAACCATTCAGGTAGATAGCTCCGTTTTGGTTTTAGAAGCAGATATTTCTCTGTACAGCCTATGGTCCCATTCACTCGGGAATATCCCAACGCAGCTCCTAGAAGAAACGTGTTTCTGACTCGCTGAATCTCAACATAGATTCAACTCTCTTAGGTGAACGAACGCACAGCAGAGCAGTTTCAAGGAAACGTTTCTCCTGAGTTTTAGACGAAGTTTCCTACTGTTTCGTACGCATGCCGGCATTGGGCTGGAAATACCGGTTTTGGGATTCTGCACAGAAAGGCTTTGCAAAACCGCTGAATCCACACGTGAGTTTAACTCTGTCAGTTGAATGCACACATTGACAACCATTCAGTTAGATAGCTCCGTTTTGGTTTTAGAAGCAGATATTTCTCTGTACAGCCTATGGTCCCATTCACTCGGGAATATCCCAACGCAGCTCCTAGAAGAAAAGTGTTTCTGACTCGCTGAATCTCAACATAGATTCAACTCTCTTAGGTGAACGAACGAACGGCAGAGCAGTTTCAAGTAAACGTTTCTCCTGAGTTTTAGACGAAGTTTCCTGCTGTTTAGTACGTATGCCGGCATTGGGCTGGAAATACCGGTTTTGGGATTCTGCACAGAAAGGGTTTGCAAACCGCTGAATCCACACGTGAGTTTAACTCTGTCAGTTGAATGCACACATTGACAACCATTCAGTTAGATAGCTCCGTTTTGGTTTTAGAAGCAGATATTTCTCTGTACAGCCTATGGTCCCATTCACTCGGGAATATCCCAACGCAGCTCCTAGAAGAAAAGTGTTTCTGACTCGCTGAATCTTAACATAGATTCAACTCTCTTAGGTGAACGAACGCACCGCAGAGCAGTTTCAAGGAAACGTTTCTCCTGAATTTTAGACGAAGTTTCCTGCTGTTTCGTACGTATGCCGGCATTGGGCTGGAAATACCGGTTCTGGGATTCTGCGCAGAAAGGGTTTGCAAACCGCTGAATCCACACGTGAGTTTAATTCTGTCAGTTGAATGCACACATTGACAACCATTCAGTTAGATAGCTCCGTTTTGGTTTTAGAAGCAGATATTTCTCTGTACAGCCTATGGTCCCATTCACTCGGGAATATCCCAACGCAGCTCCTAGAAGAAAAGTGTTTCTGACTCGCTGAATCTCAACATAGATTCAACTCTCTTAGGTGAACGAACGAACGGCAGAGCAGTTTCAAGTAAACGTTTCTCCTGAGTTTTAGACGAAGTTTCCTGCTGTTTAGTACGTATGCCGGCATTGGGCTGGAAATACCGGTTTTGGGATTCTGCACAGAAAGGGTTTGCAAACCGCTGAATCCACACGTGAGTTTAACTCTGTCAGTTGAATGCACACATTGACAACCATTCAGTTAGATAGCTCCGTTTTGGTTTTAGAAGCAGATATTTCTCTGTACAGCCTATGGTCCCATTCACTCGGGAATATCCCAACGCAGCTCCTAGACGAAACGTGTTTCTGACTCGCTGAATCTCAACATAGATTCAACTCTCTTAGGTGAACGAACGCACCGCAGAGCAGTTTCAAGGAAACGTTTCTCCTGAGTTTTAGACGAAGTTTCCTGCTGTTTAGTACGTGTGCCGGCATTGGGCTGGAAATACCGGTTTTGGGATTCTGCACAGAAAGGGTTTGCAAACCGCTGAATCCACACGTGAGTTTAACTCTGTCAGTTGAATGCACACATTGACAACCATTCAGTTAGATAGCTCCGTTTTGGTTTTAGAAGCAGATATTTCTCTGTACAGCCTATGGTCCCATTCACTCGGGAATATCCCAACGCAGCTCCTAGAAGAAAAGTGTTTCTGACTCGCTGAATCTTAACATAGATTCAACTCTCTTAGGTGAACGAACGCACCGCAGAGCAGTTTCAAGGAAACGTTTCTCCTGAATTTTAGACGAAGTTTCCTGCTGTTTCGTACGTATGCCGGCATTGGGCTGGAAATACCGGTTCTGGGATTCTGCGCAGAAAGGGTTTGCAAACCGCTGAATCCACACGTGAGTTTAATTCTGTCAGTTGAATGCACACATTGACAACCATTCAGTTAGATAGCTCCGTTTTGGTTTTAGAAGCAGATATTTCTCTGTACAGCCTATGGTCCCATTCACTCGGGAATATCCCAACGCAGCTCCTAGACGAAACGTGTTTCTGACTCGCTGAATCTCAACATAGATTCAACTCTCTTAGGTGAACGAACGCACCGCAGAGCAGTTTCAAGGAAACGTTTCTCCTGAATTTTAGACGAAGTTTCCTGCTGTTTCGTACGTATGCCGGCATTGGGCTGGAAATACCGGTTTTGGGATTCTGCACAGAAAGGGTTTGCAAACCGCTGAATCCACACGTGAGTTTAACTCTGTCAGTTGAATGCACACATTGACAACCATTCAGTTAGATAGCTCCGTTTTGGTTTTAGAAGCAGATATTTCTCTGTACAGCCTATGGTCCCATTCACTCGGGAATATCCCAACGCAGCTCCTAGACGAAACGTGTTTCTGACTCGCTGAATCTCAACATAGATTCAACTCTCTTAGGTGAACGAACGCACCGCAGAGCAGTTTCAAGGAAACGTTTCTCCTGAGTTTTAGACGAAGTTTCCTGCTGTTTAGTACGTGTGCCGGCATTGGGCTGGAAATACCGGTTTTGGGATTCTGCACAGAAAGGGTTTGCAAACCGCTGAATCCACACGTGAGTTTAACTCTGTCAGTTGAATGCACACATTGACAACCATTCAGTTAGATAGCTCCGTTTTGGTTTTAGAAGCAGATATTTCTCTGTACAGCCTATGGTCCCATTCACTCGGGAATATCCCAACGCAGCTCCTAGAAGAAACGTGTTTCTGACTCGCTGAGTCTCAACATAGATTCAACTCTCTTAGGTGAACGAACGCACAGCAGAGCAGTTTCAAGGAAACGTTTCTCCTGAATTTTGGACGAAATTTCCTGCTGTTTAGTACGTATGCCGGCATTGGGCTGGAAATACCGATTTTGGGATTCTGCACAGAAAGGGTTTGCAAACCGCTGAATCCACACGTGAGTTTAACTCTCTCAGTTGAATGCACACATTGACAACCATTCAGTTAGATAGCTGCGTTTTGGTTTTAGAAGCAGATATTTCTCTGTACAGCCTATGGTCCCATTCACTCGGGAATATCCCAACGCAGCTCCTAGAAGAAACGTGTTTCTGACTCGCTGAATCTCAACATAGATTCAACTCTCTTAGGTGAACGAACGCACCGCAGAGCAGTTTCAAGGAAACGTTTCTCCTGAGTTTTAGACGAAGTTTCCTGCTGTTTCGTACGTATGCCGGCATTGGGCTGGAAATACCGGTTTTGGGATTCTGCACAGAAAGGGTTTGCAAACCGCTGAATCCACACGTGAGTTTAACTCTGTCAGTTGAATGCACACATTGAAAACCATTCCGTTAGATAGCTCCGTTTTGGTTTTAGAAGCAGATATTTCTCTGTACAGCCTATGGTCCCATTCACTCGGGAATATCCCAACGCAGCTCCTAGAAGAAACGTGTTTCTGACTCGCTGAATCTCAACATAGATTCAACTCTCTTTGGTGAACGAACGCACCGCAGAGCAGTTTCAAGGAAACGTTTCTCCTGAATTTTAGACGAAGTTTCCTGCTGTTTCGTACGCATGCCGGCATTGGGCTGGAAATACCGGTTTTGGGATTCTGCACAGAAAGGGTTTGCAAAACCGCTGAATCCACACGTGAGTTTAACTCTGTCAGTTGAATGCACACATTGACAACCATTCAGTTAGATAGCTCCGTTTTGGTTTTAGAAGCAGATATTTCTCTGTACAGCCTATGGTCCCATTCACTCGGGAATATCCCAACGCAGCTCCTAGAAGAAAAGTGTTTCTGTCTCGCTGAATCTCAACATAGATTCAACTCTCTTAGGTGAACGATCGAACCGCAGAGCAGTTTCAAGGAAACGTTTCTCTTGAGTTTTAGACGAAGTTTCCTGCTGTTTAGTACGTATGCCGGCATTGGGCTGGAAATACCGGTTTTGGGATTCTGCACAGAAAGGGTTTGCAAACCGCTGAATCCACACGTGAGTTTAACTCTGCCAGTTGAATGCACACATTGACAACCATTCAGGTAGATAGCTCCGTTTTGGTTTTAGAAGCAGATATTTCTCTGTACAGCCTATGGTCCCATTCACTCGGGAATATCCCAACGCAGCTCCTAGAAGAAACGTGTTTCTGACTCGCTGAATCTCAACATAGATTCAACTCTCTTAGGTGAACGAACGCACAGCAGAGCAGTTTCAAGGAAACGTTTCTCCTGAGTTTTAGACGAAGTTTCCTACTGTTTCGTACGCATGCCGGCATTGGGCTGGAAATACCGGTTTTGGGATTCTGCACAGAAAGGCTTTGCAAAACCGCTGAATCCACACGTGAGTTTAACTCTGTCAGTTGAATGCACACATTGACAACCATTCAGTTAGATAGCTCCGTTTTGGTTTTAGAAGCAGATATTTCTCTGTACAGCCTATGGTCCCATTCACTCGGGAATATCCCAACGCAGCTCCTAGAAGAAAAGTGTTTCTGACTCGCTGAATCTCAACATAGATTCAACTCTCTTAGGTGAACGAACGAACGGCAGAGCAGTTTCAAGTAAACGTTTCTCCTGAGTTTTAGACGAAGTTTCCTGCTGTTTAGTACGTATGCCGGCATTGGGCTGGAAATACCGGTTTTGGGATTCTGCACAGAAAGGGTTTGCAAACCGCTGAATCCACACGTGAGTTTAACTCTGTCAGTTGAATGCACACATTGACAACCATTCAGTTAGATAGCTCCGTTTTGGTTTTAGAAGCAGATATTTCTCTGTACAGCCTATGGTCCCATTCACTCGGGAATATCCCAACGCAGCTCCTAGAAGAAAAGTGTTTCTGACTCGCTGAATCTTAACATAGATTCAACTCTCTTAGGTGAACGAACGCACCGCAGAGCAGTTTCAAGGAAACGTTTCTCCTGAATTTTAGACGAAGTTTCCTGCTGTTTCGTACGTATGCCGGCATTGGGCTGGAAATACCGGTTCTGGGATTCTGCGCAGAAAGGGTTTGCAAACCGCTGAATCCACACGTGAGTTTAATTCTGTCAGTTGAATGCACACATTGACAACCATTCAGTTAGATAGCTCCGTTTTGGTTTTAGAAGCAGATATTTCTCTGTACAGCCTATGGTCCCATTCACTCGGGAATATCCCAACGCAGCTCCTAGACGAAACGTGTTTCTGACTCGCTGAATCTCAACATAGATTCAACTCTCTTAGGTGAACGAACGCACCGCAGAGCAGTTTCAAGGAAACGTTTCTCCTGAATTTTAGACGAAGTTTCCTGCTGTTTCGTACGTATGCCGGCATTGGGCTGGAAATATCGGTTTTTGGATTCTGCACAGAAAGGGTTTGCAAACCGCTGAATCCACACGTGAGTTTAACTCTGTCAGTTGAATGCACACATTGAAAACCATTCAGTTAGATAGCTCCGTTTTGGTTTTAGAAGCAGATATTTCTCTGTACAGCCTATGGTCCCATTCACTCGGGAATATCCCAACGCAGCTCCTAGACGAAACGTGTTTCTGACTCGCTGAATCTCAACATAGATTCAACTCTCTTAGGTGAACGAACACACCGCAGAGCAGTTTCAAGGAAACGTTTCTCCTGAGTTTTAGACGAAGTTTCCTGCTGTTTAGTACGTGTTCCGGCATTGGGCTGGAAATACCGGTTTTGGGATTCTGCACAGAAAGGGTTTGCAAACCGCTGAATCCACACGTGAGTTTAACTCTGTCAGTTGAATGCACACATTGACAACCATTCAGTTAGATAGCTCCGTTTTGGTTTTAGAAGCAGATATTTCTCTGTTCAGCCTATGGTCCCATTCACTCGGGAATATCCCAACGCAGCTCCTAGAAGAAACGTGTTTCTGACTCGCTGAGTCTCAACATAGATTCAACTCTCTTAGGTGAACGAACGCACAGCAGAGCAGTTTCAAGGAAACGTTTCTCCTGAATTTTGGACGAAATTTCCTGCTGTTTAGTACGTATGCCGGCATTGGGCTGGAAATACCGATTTTGCGATTCTGCACAGAAAGGGTTTGCAAACCGCTGAATCCACACGTGAGTTTAACTCTCTCAGTTGAATGCACACATTGACAACCATTCAGTTAGATAGCTGCGTTTTGGTTTTAGAAGCAGATATTTCTCTGTACAGCCTACGGTCCCATTCACTCGGGAATATCCCAACGCAGCTCCTAGAAGAAACGTGTTTCTGACTCGCTGAATCTCAACATAGATTCAACTCTCTTAGGTGAACGAACGCACCGCAGAGCAGTTTCAAGGAAACGTTTCTCCTGAATTTTAGACAAAGTTTCCTGCTCTTTCGTACCTATGCCGGCATTGGGCTGGAAATACCGGTTTTGGGATTCTGCACAGAAAGGGTTTGCAAACCGCTGAATCCACACGTGAGTTTAACTCTGTCAGTTGAATGCACACATTGACAACCATTCAGTTAGATAGCTCCGTTTTGGTTTTAGAAGCAGATATTTCTCTGTACAGCCTATGGTCCTATTCACTCGGGAATATCCCAACGCAGCTCCAAGAAGAAAAGTGTTTCTCACTCGCTGAATCTCAACATAGATTCAACTCTCTTAGGTGAACGAACGCACAGCAGAGCAGTTTCAAGGAAACGTTCCTCCTGAATTTTAGACGAAATTTCCTGCTCTTTCGTACGTATGCCGGCTTTGGGCTGGAAATACCGGTTTTGGGATTCTGCACAGAAAGGGTTTGAAAACCGCTGAATCCACACGTGAGTTTAACTCTGTCAGTTGAATGCACACATTGACAACCATTCAGTTAGATAGCTCCGTTTTGGTTTTAGAAGCAGATATTTCTCTGTACAGCCTATGGTCCCATTCACTCGGGAATATCCCAACGCATCTCCTAGAAGAAACGTGTTTCTGACTCGCTGAATCTCAACATAGATTCAACTCTCTTAGGTGAACGAACGCACAGCAGAGCAGTTTCAAGGAAACGTTTCTCCTGAGTTTTAGACGAAGTTTCCTGCTGTTTCGTACGCATGCCGGCATTGGGCTGTAAATACCGGTTTTGGGATTCTGCACAGAAAGGGTTTGCAAAACCGCTGAATCCACACGTGAGTTTAATTCTGTCAGTTGAATGCACACATTGACAACCATTCAGTTAGATAGCTCCGTTTTGGTTTTAGAAGCAGATATTTCTCTGTACAGCCTATGGTCCCATTCACTCGGGAATATCCCAACGCAGCTCCTAGAAGAAAAGTGTTTCTGTCTCGCTGAATCTCAACATAGATTCAACTCTCTTAGGTGAACGAACGAACCGCAGAGCAGTTTCAAGGAAACGTTTCTCCTGAGTTTTAGACGAAGTTTCCTGCTGTTTAGTACGTATGCCGGCATTGGGCTGGAAATACCGGTTTTGGGATTCTGCACAGAAAGGGTTTGCAAACCGCTGAATCCACACGTGAGTTTAACTCTGTCAGTTGAATGCACACATTGACAACCATTCAGTTAGATAGCTCCGTTTTGGTTTTAGAAGCAGATATTTCTCTGTACAGCCTATGGTCCCATTCACTCGGGAATATCCCAACGCAGCTCCTAGAAGAAACGTGTTTCTGACTCACTGAATCTCAACATAGATTCAACTCTCTTAGGTGAACGAACGAACCGCAGAGCAGTTTCAAGTAAACGTTTCTCCTGAGTTTTAGACGAAGTTTCCTGCTGTTTAGTACGTATGCCGGCATTGGGCTGGAAATACCGGTTTTGGGATTCTGCACAGAAAGGCTTTGCAAACCGCTGAATCCACACGTGAGTTTAACTCTGTCAGTTGAATGCACACATTGACAACCATTCAGTTAGATAGCTCCGTTTTGGTTTTAGAAGCAGATATTTCTCTGTACAGCCTATGGTCCCATTCACTCGGGAATATCCCAACGCAGCTCCTAGAAGAAACGTGTTTCTGACTCGCTGAATCTCAACATAGATTCAACTCTCTTAGGTGAACGAACGCACAGCAGAGCAGTTTCAAGGAAACGTTTCTCCTGAATTTTAGACGAAGTTTCCTGCTGTTTCGTACATATGCCGGCATTGGGCTGGAAATACCGGTTTTGGGATTCTGCACAGAAAGGATTTGCAAACCGCTGAATCCACACGTGAGTTTAACTCTGTCAGTTGAATGCACACATTGACAACCATTCAGTTAGATAGCTCCGTTTTGGTTTTAGAAGCAGATATTTCTCTGTACAGCCTATGGTCCCATTCACTCGGGAATATCCCAACGCAGCTCCTAGAAGAAACGTGTTTCTGACTCGCTGAATCTCAACATAGATTCAACTCTCTTAGGTGAACGAACGCACAGCAGAGCAGTTTCAAGGAAACGTTTCTCCTGAATTTTAGACGAAGTTTCCTGCTGTTTCGTACGTATGCCGGCATTGGGCTGGAAATACCGGTTTTGGGATTCTGCACAGAAAGGGTTTGCAAACCGCTGAATCCACACGTGAGTTTAACTCTGTCAGTTGAATGCACACATTGACAACCATTCAGTTAGATAGCTCCGTTTTGGTTTTAGAAGCAGATATTTCTCTGTACAGCCTATGGTCCCATTCACTCGGGAATATCCCAACGCAGCTCCTAGAAGAAAAGTGTTTCTGACTCGCTGAATCTCAACATAGATTCAACTCTCTTAGGTGAACGAACGCACAGCAGAGCAGTTTCAAGGAAACGTTTCTCCTGAGTTTTAGACGAAGTTTCCTGCTGTTTAGTATGTATGCCGGCATTGGGCTGGAAATACCGGTTTTGGGATTCTGCACAGAAAGGGTTTGCAAACCGCTGAATCCACACGTGAGTTTAACTCTGTCAGTTGAATGCACACATTGACAACCATTCAGTTAGATAGCTCCGTTTTGGTTTTAGAAGCAGATATTTCTCTGTACAGCCTATGGTCCCATTCACTCGGGAATATCCCAACGCAGCTCCTAGAAGAAAAGTGTTTCTGACTCACTGAATCTCAACATAGATTCAACTCTCTTAGGTGAACGAACGCACCGCAGAGCAGTTTCAAGGAAACGTTTCTCCTGAGTTTTAGACGAAGTTTCCTGCTGTTTCGTACGTATGCCGGCATTGGGCTGGAAATACCGGTTTTGGGATTCTGCACAGAAAGGCTTTGCAAATCCGCTGAATCCACACGTGAGTTTAACTCTGTCAGTTGAATGCACACATTGACAAACATTCAGTTAGATAGCTCCGTTTTGGTTTTAGAAGCAGATATTTCTCTGTACAGCCTATGGTCCCATTCACTCGGGAATATCCCAACGCAGCTCCTAGAAGAAACGTGTTTCTGACTCGCTGAATCTCAACATAGATTCAACTCTCTTAGGTGAACGAACGCACAGCAGAGCAGTTTCAAGGAAACGTTTCTCCTGAGTTTTAGACGAAGTTTCCTGCTGTTTCGTACGCATGCCGGCATTGGGCTGGAAATACCGGTTTTGGGATTCTGCACAGAAAGGGTTTGCAAAACCGCTGAATCCACACGTGAGTTTAATTCTGTCAGTTGAATGCACACATTGACAACCATTCAGTTAGATAGCTCCGTTTTGGTTTTAGAAGCAGATATTTCTCTGTACAGCCTATGGTCCCATTCACTCGGGAATATCCCAACGCAGCTCCTAGAAGAAAAGTGTTTCTGTCTCGCTGAATCTCAACATAGATTCAACTCTCTTAGGTGAACGAACGAACCGCAGAGCAGTTTCAAGGAAACGTTTCTCCTGAGTTTTAGACGAAGTTTCCTGCTGTTTAGTACGTATGCCGGCATTGGGCTGGAAATACCGGTTTTGGGATTCTGCACAGAAAGGGTTTGCAAACCGCTGAATCCACACGTGAGTTTAACTCTGTCAGTTGAATGCACACATTGACAACCATTCAGTTAGATAGCTCCGTTTTGGTTTTAGAAGCAGATATTTCTCTGTACAGCCTATGGTCCCATTCACTCGGGAATATCCCAACGCAGCTCCTAGAAGAAACGTGTTTCTGACTCGCTGAATCTCAACATAGATTCAACTCTCTTAGGTGAACGAACGAACCGCAGAGCAGTTTCAAGTAAACGTTTCTCCTGAGTTTTAGACGAAGTTTCCTGCTGTTTAGTACGTATGCCGGCATTGGGCTGGAAATACCGGTTTTGGGATTCTGCACAGAAAGGCTTTGCAAAACCGCTGAATCCACACGTGAGTTTAACTCTGTCAGTTGAATGCACACATTGACAACCATTCAGTTAGATAGCTCCGTTTTGGTTTTAGAAGCAGATATTTCTCTGTACAGCCTATGGTCCCATTCACTCGGGAATATCCCAACGCAGCTCCTAGAAGAAACGTGTTTCTGACTCGCTGAATCTCAACATAGATTCAACTCTCTTAGGTGAACGAACGCACAGCAGAGCAGTTTCAAGGAAACGTTTCTCCTGAATTTTAGACGAAGTTTCCTGCTGTTTCGTACATATGCCGGCATTGGGCTGGAAATACCGGTTTTGGGATTCTGCACAGAAAGGATTTGCAAACCGCTGAATCCACACGTGAGTTTAACTCTGTCAGTTGAATGCAAACATTGACAACCATTCAGTTAGATAGCTCCGTTTTGGTTTTAGAAGCAGATATTTCTCTGTACAGCCTATGGTCCCATTCACTCGGGAATATCCCAACGCAGCTCCTAGAAGAAACGTGTTTCTGACTCGTTGAATCTCAACATAGATTCAACTCTCTTAGGTGAACGAACGCACAGCAGAGCAGTTTCAAGGAAACGTTTCTCCTGAGTTTTAGACGAAGTTTCCTGCTGTTTCGTACGCATGCCGGCATTGGGCTGGAAATACCGGTTTTGGGATTCTGCACAGAAAGGGTTTGCAAAACCGCTGAATCCACACGTGAGTTTAACTCTGTCAGTTGAATGCACACATTGACAACCATTCAGTTAGATAGCTCCGTTTTGGTTTTAGAAGCAGATATTTCTCTGTACAGCCTATGGTCCCATTCACTCGGGAATATCCCAACGCAGCTCCTAGAAGAAAAGTGTTTCTGTCTCGCTGAATCTCAACATAGATTCAACTCTCTTAGGTGAACGAACGAACCGCAGAGCAGTTTCAAGGAAACGTTTCTCTTGAGTTTTAGACGAAGTTTCCTGCTGTTTAGTACGTATGCCGGCATTGGGCTGGAAATACCGGTTTTGGGATTCTGCACAGAAAGGGTTTGCAAACCGCTGAATCCACACGTGAGTTTAACTCTGCCAGTTGAATGCACACATTGACAACCATTCAGGTAGATAGCTCCGTTTTGGTTTTAGAAGCAGATATTTCTCTGTACAGCCTATGGTCCCATTCACTCGGGAATATCCCAACGCAGCTCCTAGAAGAAACGTGTTTCTGACTCGCTGAATCTCAACATAGATTCAACTCTCTTAGGTGAACGAACGCACAGCAGAGCAGTTTCAAGGAAACGTTTCTCCTGAGTTTTAGACGAAGTTTCCTACTGTTTCGTACGCATGCCGGCATTGGGCTGGAAATACCGGTTTTGGGATTCTGCACAGAAAGGCTTTGCAAAACCGCTGAATCCACACGTGAGTTTAACTCTGTCAGTTGAATGCACACATTGACAACCATTCAGTTAGATAGCTCCGTTTTGGTTTTAGAAGCAGATATTTCTCTGTACAGCCTATGGTCCCATTCACTCGGGAATATCCCAACGCAGCTCCTAGAAGAA
Organism: Aotus nancymaae; assembly: GCF_030222135.1. Taxonomy (NCBI): domain Eukaryota; kingdom Metazoa; phylum Chordata; class Mammalia; order Primates; family Aotidae; genus Aotus; species Aotus nancymaae. Next base: position 4,900,355 of record NW_026988495.1, on the reverse strand, counting down.
AAGTGTTTCTGACTCGCTGAATCTCAACATAGATTCAACTCTCTTAGGTGAACGAACGAACGGCAGAGCAGTTTCAAGTAAACGTTTCTCCTGAGTTTTAGACGAAGTTTCCTGCTGTTTAGTACGTATGCCGGCATTGGGCTGGAAATACCGGTTTTGGGATTCTGCACAGAAAGGGTTTGCAAACCGCTGAATCCACACGTGAGTTTAACTCTGTCAGTTGAATGCACACATTGACAACCATTCAGTTAGATAGCTCCGTTTTGGTTTTAGAAGCAGATATTTCTCTGTACAGCCTATGGTCCCATTCACTCGGGAATATCCCAACGCAGCTCCTAGAAGAAAAGTGTTTCTGACTCGCTGAATCTTAACATAGATTCAACTCTCTTAGGTGAACGAACGCACCGCAGAGCAGTTTCAAGGAAACGTTTCTCCTGAATTTTAGACGAAGTTTCCTGCTGTTTCGTACGTATGCCGGCATTGGGCTGGAAATACCGGTTCTGGGATTCTGCGCAGAAAGGGTTTGCAAACCGCTGAATCCACACGTGAGTTTAATTCTGTCAGTTGAATGCACACATTGACAACCATTCAGTTAGATAGCTCCGTTTTGGTTTTAGAAGCAGATATTTCTCTGTACAGACTATGGTCCCATTCACTCGGGAATATCCCAACGCAGCTCCTAGACGAAACGTGTTTCTGACTCGCTGAATCTCAACATAGATTCAACTCTCTTAGGTGAACGAACGCACCGCAGAGCAGTTTCAAGGAAACGTTTCTCCTGAATTTTAGACGAAGTTTCCTGCTGTTTCGTACGTATGCCGGCATTGGGCTGGAAATACCGGTTTTGGGATTCTGCACAGAAAGGGTTTGCAAACCGCTGAATCCACACGTGAGTTTAACTCTGTCAGTTGAATGCACACATTGAAAACCATTCAGTTAGATAGCTCCGTTTTGGTTTTAGAAGCAGATATTTCTCTGTACAGCCTATGGTCCCATTCACTCGGGAATATCCCAACGCAGCTCCTAGACGAAACGTGTTTCTAACTCGCTGAATCTCAACATAGATTCAACTCTCTTAGGTGAACGAACGCACCGCAGAGCAGTTTCAAGGAAACGTTTCTCCTGAGTTTTAGACGAAGTTTCCTGCTGTTTAGTACGTGTGCCGGCATTGGGCTGGAAATACCGGTTTTGGGATTCTGCACAGAAAGGGTTTGCAAACCGCTGAATCCACACGTGAGTTTAACTCTGTCAGTTGAATGCACACATTGACAACCATTCAGTTAGATAGCTCCGTTTTGGTTTTAGAAGCAGATATTTCTCTGTTCAGCCTATGGTCCCATTCACTCGGGAATATCCCAACGCAGCTCCTAGAAGAAACGTGTTTCTGACTCGCTGAGTCTCAACATAGATTCAACTCTCTTAGGTGAACGAACGCACAGCAGAGCAGTTTCAAGGAAACGTTTCTCCTGAATTTTGGACGAAATTTCCTGCTGTTTAGTACGTATGCCGGCATTGGGCTGGAAATACCGATTTTGCGATTCTGCACAGAAAGGGTTTGCAAACCGCTGAATCCACACGTGAGTTTAACTCTCTCAGTTGAATGCACACATTGACAACCATTCAGTTAGATAGCTCCGTTTTGGTTTTAGAAGCAGATATTTCTCTGTACAGCCTATGGTCCCATTCACTCGGGAATATCCCAACGCAGCTCCTAGAAGAAACGTGTTTCTGACTCGCTGAATCTCAACATAGATTCAACTCTCTTAGGTGAACGAACGCACCGCAGAGCAGTTTCAAGGAAACGTTTCTCCTGAATTTTAGACAAAGTTTCCTGCTCTTTCGTACGTATGCCGGCATTGGGCTGGAAATACCGGTTTTGGGATTCTGCACAGAAAGGGTTTGCAAACCGCTGAATCCACACGTGAGTTTAACTCTGTCAGTTGAATGCACACATTGACAACCATTCAGTTAGATAGCTCCGTTTTGGTTTTAGAAGCAGATATTTCTCTGTACAGCCTATGGTCCTATTCACTCGGGAATATCCCAACGCAGCTCCAAGAAGAAAAGTGTTTCTCACTCGCTGAATCTCAACATAGATTCAACTCTCTTAGGTGAACGAACGCACCGCAGAGCAGTTTCAAGGAAACGTTCCTCCTGAATTTTAGACGAAATTTCCTGCTCTTTCGTACGTATGCCGGCTTTGGGCTGGAAATACCGGTTTTGGGATTCTGCACAGAAAGGGTTTGAAAACCGCTGAATCCACACGTGAGTTTAACTCTGTCAGTTGAATGCACACATTGACAACCATTCAGTTAGATAGCTCCGTTTTGGTTTTAGAAGCAGATATTTCTCTGTACAGCCTATGGTCCCATTCACTCGGGAATATCCCAACGCAGCTCCTAGAAGAAAAGTGTTTCTGACTCACTGAATCTCAACATAGATTCAAGTCTCTTAGGTGAACGAACGCACCGCAGAGCAGTTTCAAGGAAACGTTTCTCCTGAGTTTTAGACGAAGTTTCCTGCTGTTTAGTACGTATGCCGGCATTGGGCTGGAAATACCGGTTTTGGGATTCTGCACAGAAAGGCTTTGCAAAACCGCTGAATCCACACGTGAGTTTAACTCTGTCAGTTGAATGCACACATTGACAACCATTCAGTTAGATAGCTCCGTTTTGGTTTTAGAAGCAGATATTTCTCTGTACAGCCTATGGTCCCATTCACTCGGGAATATCCCAACGCAGCTCCTAGAAGAAACGTGTTTCTGACTCGCTGAATCTCAACATAGATTCAACTCTCTTAGGTGAACGAACGCACAGCAGAGCAGTTTCAAGGAAACGTTTCTCCTGAGTTTTAGACGAAGTTTCCTGCTGTTTAGTACGTATGCCGGCATTGGGCTGGAAATACCGGTTTTGGGATTCTGCACAGAAAGGGTTTGCAAAACCGCTGAATCCACACGTGAGTTTAATTCTGTCAGTTGAATGCACACATTGACAACCATTCAGTTAGATAGCTCCGTTTTGGTTTTAGAAGCAGATATTTCTCTGTACAGCCTATGGTCCCATTCACTCGGGAATATCCCAACGCAGCTCCTAGAAGAAAAGTGTTTCTGTCTCGCTGAATCTCAACATAGATTCAACTCTCTTAGGTGAACGAACGAACCGCAGAGCAGTTTCAAGGAAACGTTTCTCCTGAGTTTTAGACGAAGTTTCCTGCTGTTTAGTACGTATGCCGGCATTGGGCTGGAAATACCGGTTTTGGGATTCTGCACAGAAAGGGTTTGCAAACCGCTGAATCCACACGTGAGTTTAGCTCTGTCAGTTGAATGCACACATTGACAACCATTCAGTTAGATAGCTCCGTTTTGGTTTTAGAAGCAGATATTTCTCTGTACAGCCTATGGTCCCATTCACTCGGGAATATCCCAACGCAGCTCCTAGAAGAAAAGTGTTTCTGACTCACTGAATCTCAACAAAGATTCAACTCTCTTAGGTGAACGAACGCACAGCAGAGCAGTTTCAAGGAAACGTTTCTCCTGAGTTTTAGACGAAGTTTCCTGCTGTTTCGTACGTATGCCGGCATTGGGCTGGAAATACCGGTTTTGGGATTCTGCACAGAAAGGGTTTGCAAAACCGCTGAATTCACACGTGAGTTTAACTCTGTCAGTTGAATGCACACATTGACAACCATTCAGTTAGATAGCTCCGTTTTGGTTTTAGAAGCAGATATTTCTCTGTACAGCCTATGGTCCCATTCACTCGGGAATATCCCAACGCAGCTCCTAGAAGAAACGTGTTTCTGACTCGCTGAATCTCAACATAGATTCAACTCTCTTAGGTGAACGAACGCACAGCAGAGCAGTTTCAAGGAAACGTTTCTCCTGAGTTTTAGACGAAGTTTCCTGCTGTTTCGTACGCATGCCGGCATTGGGCTGGAAATTCCGGTTTTGGGATTCTGCACAGAAAGGGTTTGCAAAACCGCTGAATCCACACGTGAGTTTAACTCTGTCAGTTGAATGCACACATTGACAACCATTCAGTTAGATAGCTCCGTTTTGGTTTTAGAAGCAGATATTTCTCTGTACAGCCTATGGTCCCATTCACTCGGGAATATCCCAACGCAGCTCCTAGAAGAAAAGTGTTTCTGTCTCGCTGAATCTCAACATAGATTCAACTCTCTTAGGTGAACGAACGAACCGCAGAGCAGTTTCAAGGAAACGTTTCTCTTGAGTTTTAGACGAAGTTTCCTGCTGTTTAGTACGTATGCCGGCATTGGGCTGGAAATACCGGTTTTGGGATTCTGCACAGAAAGGGTTTGCAAACCGCTGAATCCACACGTGAGTTTAACTCTGCCAGTTGAATGCACACATTGACAACCATTCAGGTAGATAGCTCCGTTTTGGTTTTAGAAGCAGATATTTCTCTGTACAGCCTATGGTCCCATTCACTCGGGAATATCCCAACGCAGCTCCTAGAAGAAACGTGTTTCTGACTCGCTGAATCTCAACATAGATTCAACTCTCTTAGGTGAACGAACGCACAGCAGAGCAGTTTCAAGGAAACGTTTCTCCTGAGTTTTAGACGAAGTTTCCTACTGTTTCGTACGCATGCCGGCATTGGGCTGGAAATACCGGTTTTGGGATTCTGCACAGAAAGGCTTTGCAAAACCGCTGAATCCACACGTGAGTTTAACTCTGTCAGTTGAATGCACACATTGACAACCATTCAGTTAGATAGCTCCGTTTTGGTTTTAGAAGCAGATATTTCTCTGTACAGCCTATGGTCCCATTCACTCGGGAATATCCCAACGCAGCTCCTAGAAGAAAAGTGTTTCTGACTCGCTGAATCTCAACATAGATTCAACTCTCTTAGGTGAACGAACGAACGGCAGAGCAGTTTCAAGTAAACGTTTCTCCTGAGTTTTAGACGAAGTTTCCTGCTGTTTAGTACGTATGCCGGCATTGGGCTGGAAATACCGGTTTTGGGATTCTGCACAGAAAGGGTTTGCAAACCGCTGAATCCACACGTGAGTTTAACTCTGTCAGTTGAATGCACACATTGACAACCATTCAGTTAGATAGCTCCGTTTTGGTTTTAGAAGCAGATATTTCTCTGTACAGCCTATGGTCCCATTCACTCGGGAATATCCCAACGCAGCTCCTAGAAGAAAAGTGTTTCTGACTCGCTGAATCTTAACATAGATTCAACTCTCTTAGGTGAACGAACGCACCGCAGAGCAGTTTCAAGGAAACGTTTCTCCTGAATTTTAGACGAAGTTTCCTGCTGTTTCGTACGTATGCCGGCATTGGGCTGGAAATACCGGTTCTGGGATTCTGCGCAGAAAGGGTTTGCAAACCGCTGAATCCACACGTGAGTTTAATTCTGTCAGTTGAATGCACACATTGACAACCATTCAGTTAGATAGCTCCGTTTTGGTTTTAGAAGCAGATATTTCTCTGTACAGCCTATGGTCCCATTCACTCGGGAATATCCCAACGCAGCTCCTAGACGAAACGTGTTTCTGACTCGCTGAATCTCAACATAGATTCAACTCTCTTAGGTGAACAAACGCACCGCAGAGCAGTTTCAAGGAAACGTTTCTCCTGAATTTTAGACGAAGTTTCCTGCTGTTTCGTACGTATGCCGGCATTGGGCTGGAAATATCGGTTTTGGGATTCTGCTCAGAAAGGGTTTGCAAACCGCTGAATCCACACGTGAGTTTAACTCTGTCAGTTGAATGCACACATTGAAAACCATTCAGTTAGATAGCTCCGTTTTGGTTTTAGAAGCAGATATTTCTCTGTACAGCCTATGGTCCCATTCACTCGGGAATATCCCAACGCAGCTCCTAGACGAAACGTGTTTCTGACTCGCTGAATCTCAACATAGATTCAACTCTCTTAGGTGAACGAACGCACCGCAGAGCAGTTTCAAGGAAACGTTTCTCCTGAGTTTTAGACGAAGTTTCCTGCTGTTTAGTACGTGTGCCGGCATTGGGCTGGAAATACCGGTTTTGGGATTCTGCACAGAAAGGGTTTGCAAACCGCTGAATCCACACGTGAGTTTAACTCTGTCAGTTGAATGCACACATTGACAACCATTCAGTTAGATAGCTCCGTTTTGGTTTTAGAAGCAGATATTTCTCTGTTCAGCCTATGGTCCCATTCACTCGGGAATATCCCAACGCAGCTCCTAGAAGAAACGTGTTTCTGACTCGCTGAGTCTCAACATAGATTCAACTCTCTTAGGTGAACGAACGCACAGCAGAGCAGTTTCAAGGAAACGTTTCTCCTGAATTTTGGACGAAATTTCCTGCTGTTTAGTACGTATGCCGGCATTGGGCTGGAAATACCGATTTTGCGATTCTGCACAGAAAGGGTTTGCAAACCGCTGAATCCACACGTGAGTTTAACTCTCTCAGTTGAATGCACACATTGACAACCATTCAGTTAGATAGCTGCGTTTTGGTTTTAGAAGCAGATATTTCTCTGTACAGCCTACGGTCCCATTCACTCGGGAATATCCCAACGCAGCTCCTAGAAGAAACGTGTTTCTGACTCGCTGAATCTCAACATAGATTCAACTCTCTTAGGTGAACGAACGCACCGCAGAGCAGTTTCAAGGAAACGTTTCTCCTGAATTTTAGACAAAGTTTCCTGCTCTTTCGTACGTATGCCGGCATTGGGCTGGAAATACCGGTTTTGGGATTCTGCACAGAAAGGGTTTGCAAACCGCTGAATCCACACGTGAGTTTAACTCTGTCAGTTGAATGCACACATTGACAACCATTCAGTTAGATAGCTCCGTTTTGGTTTTAGAAGCAGATATTTCTCTGTACAGCCTATGGTCCTATTCACTCGGGAATATCCCAACGCAGCTCCAAGAAGAAAAGTGTTTCTCACTCGCTGAATCTCAACATAGATTCAACTCTCTTAGGTGAACGAACGCACAGCAGAGCAGTTTCAAGGAAACGTTCCTCCTGAATTTTAGACGAAATTTCCTGCTCTTTCGTACGTATGCCGGCTTTGGGCTGGAAATACCGGTTTTGGGATTCTGCACAGAAAGGGTTTGAAAACCGCTGAATCCACACGTGAGTTTAACTCTGTCAGTTGAATGCACACATTGACAACCATTCAGTTAGATAGCTCCGTTTTGGTTTTAGAAGCAGATATTTCTCTGTACAGCCTATGGTCCCATTCACTCGGGAATATCCCAACGCATCTCCTAGAAGAAACGTGTTTCTGACTCGCTGAATCTCAACATAGATTCAACTCTCTTAGGTGAACGAACGCACAGCAGAGCAGTTTCAAGGAAACGTTTCTCCTGAGTTTTAGACGAAGTTTCCTGCTGTTTCGTACGCATGCCGGCATTGGGCTGTAAATACCGGTTTTGGGATTCTGCACAGAAAGGGTTTGCAAAACCGCTGAATCCACACGTGAGTTTAATTCTGTCAGTTGAATGCACACATTGACAACCATTCAGTTAGATAGCTCCGTTTTGGTTTTAGAAGCAGATATTTCTCTGTACAGCCTATGGTCCCATTCACTCGGGAATATCCCAACGCAGCTCCTAGAAGAAAAGTGTTTCTGTCTCGCTGAATCTCAACATAGATTCAACTCTCTTAGGTGAACGAACGAACCGCAGAGCAGTTTCAAGGAAACGTTTCTCCTGAGTTTTAGACGAAGTTTCCTGCTGTTTAGTACGTATGCCGGCATTGGGCTGGAAATACCGGTTTTGGGATTCTGCACAGAAAGGGTTTGCAAACCGCTGAATCCACACGTGAGTTTAACTCTGTCAGTTGAATGCACACATTGACAACCATTCAGTTAGATAGCTCCGTTTTGGTTTTAGAAGCAGATATTTCTCTGTACAGCCTATGGTCCCATTCACTCGGGAATATCCCAACGCAGCTCCTAGAAGAAACGTGTTTCTGACTCGCTGAATCTCAACATAGATTCAACTCTCTTAGGTGAACGAACGAACCGCAGAGCAGTTTCAAGTAAACGTTTCTCCTGAGTTTTAGACGAAGTTTCCTGCTGTTTAGTACGTATGCCGGCATTGGGCTGGAAATACCGGTTTTGGGATTCTGCACAGAAAGGCTTTGCAAAACCGCTGAATCCACACGTGAGTTTAACTCTGTCAGTTGAATGCACACATTGACAACCATTCAGTTAGATAGCTCCGTTTTGGTTTTAGAAGCAGATATTTCTCTGTACAGCCTATGGTCCCATTCACTCGGGAATATCCCAACGCAGCTCCTAGAAGAAACGTGTTTCTGACTCGCTGAATCTCAACATAGATTCAACTCTCTTAGGTGAACGAACGCACAGCAGAGCAGTTTCAAGGAAACGTTTCTCCTGAATTTTAGACGAAGTTTCCTGCTGTTTCGTACATATGCCGGCATTGGGCTGGAAATACCGGTTTTGGGATTCTGCACAGAAAGGATTTGCAAACCGCTGAATCCACACGTGAGTTTAACTCTGTCAGTTGAATGCACACATTGACAACCATTCAGTTAGATAGCTCCGTTTTGGTTTTAGAAGCAGATATTTCTCTGTACAGCCTATGGTCCCATTCACTCGGGAATATCCCAACGCAGCTCCTAGAAGAAACGTGTTTCTGACTCGCTGAATCTCAACATAGATTCAACTCTCTTAGGTGAACGAACGCACAGCAGAGCAGTTTCAAGGAAACGTTTCTCCTGAATTTTAGACGAAGTTTCCTGCTGTTTCGTACGTATGCCGGCATTGGGCTGGAAATACCGGTTTTGGGATTCTGCACAGAAAGGGTTTGCAAACCGCTGAATCCACACGTGAGTTTAACTCTGTCAGTTGAATGCACACATTGACAACCATTCAGTTAGATAGCTCCGTTTTGGTTTTAGAAGCAGATATTTCTCTGTACAGCCTATGGTCCCATTCACTCGGGAATATCCCAACGCAGCTCCTAGAAGAAAAGTGTTTCTGACTCGCTGAATCTCAACATAGATTCAACTCTCTTAGGTGAACGAACGCACAGCAGAGCAGTTTCAAGGAAACGTTTCTCCTGAGTTTTAGACGAAGTTTCCTGCTGTTTAGTATGTATGCCGGCATTGGGCTGGAAATACCGGTTTTGGGATTCTGCACAGAAAGGGTTTGCAAACCGCTGAATCCACACGTGAGTTTAACTCTGTCAGTTGAATGCACACATTGACAACCATTCAGTTAGATAGCTCCGTTTTGGTTTTAGAAGCAGATATTTCTCTGTACAGCCTATGGTCCCATTCACTCGGGAATATCCCAACGCAGCTCCTAGAAGAAAAGAGTTTCTGACTCACTGAATCTCAACATAGATTCAACTCTCTTAGGTGAACGAACGCACCGCAGAGCAGTTTCAAGGAAACGTTTCTCCTGAGTTTTAGACGAAGTTTCCTGCTGTTTCGTACGTATGCCGGCATTGGGCTGGAAATACCGGTTTTGGGATTCTGCACAGAAAGGCTTTGCAAAACCGCTGAATCCACAGGTGAGTTTAACTCTGTCAGTTGAATGCACACATTGACAACCATTCAGTTAGATAGCTCCGTTTTGGTTTTAGAAGCAGATATTTCTCTGTACAGCCTATGGTCCCATTCACTCGGGAATATCCCAACGCAGCTCCTAGAAGAAACGTGTTTCTGACTCGCTGAATCTCAACATAGATTCAACTCTCTTAGGTGAACGAACGCACAGCAGAGCAGTTTCAAGGAAACGTTTCTCCTGAGTTTTAGACGAAGTTTCCTGCTGTTTCGTACGCATGCCGGCATTGGGCTGGAAATACCGGTTTTGGGATTCTGCACAGAAAGGGTTTGCAAAACCGCTGAATCCACACGTGAGTTTAATTCTGTCAGTTGAATGCACACATTGACAACCATTCAGTTAGATAGCTCCGTTTTGGTTTTAGAAGCAGATATTTCTCTGTACAGCCTATGGTCCCATTCACTCGGGAATATCCCAACGCAGCTCCTAGAAGAAAAGTGTTTCTGTCTCGCTGAATCTCAACATAGATTCAACTCTCTTAGGTGAACGAACGAACCGCAGAGCAGTTTCAAGGAAACGTTTCTCCTGAGTTTTAGACGAAGTTTCCTGCTGTTTAGTACGTATGCCGGCATTGGGCTGGAAATACCGGTTTTGGGATTCTGCACAGAAAGGGTTTGCAAACCGCTGAATCCACACGTGAGTTTAACTCTGTCAGTTGAATGCACACATTGACAACCATTCAGTTAGATAGCTCCGTTTTGGTTTTAGAAGCAGATATTTCTCTGTACAGCCTATGGTCCCATTCACTCGGGAATATCCCAACGCAGCTCCTAGAAGAAACGTGTTTCTGACTCGCTGAATCTCAACATAGATTCAACTCTCTTAGGTGAACGAACGAACCGCAGAGCAGTTTCAAGTAAACGTTTCTCCTGAGTTTTAGACGAAGTTTCCTGCTGTTTAGTACGTATGCCGGCATTGGGCTGGAAATACCGGTTTTGGGATTCTGCACAGAAAGGCTTTGCAAAACCACTGAATCCACACGTGAGTTTAACTCTGTCAGTTGAATGCACACATTGACAACCATTCAGTTAGATAGCTCCGTTTTGGTTTTAGAAGCAGATATTTCTCTGTACAGCCTATGGTCCCATTCACTCGGGAATATCCCAACGCAGCTCCTAGAAGAAACGTGTTTCTGACTCGCTGAATCTCAACATAGATTCAACTCTCTTAGGTGAACGAACGCACAGCAGAGCAGTTTCAAGGAAACGTTTCTCCTGAATTTTAGACGAAGTTTCCTGCTGTTTCGTACATATGCCGGCATTGGGCTGGAAATACCGGTTTTGGGATTCTGCACAGAAAGGATTTGCAAACCGCTGAATCCACACGTGAGTTTAACTCTGTCAGTTGAATGCAAACATTGACAACCATTCAGTTAGATAGCTCCGTTTTGGTTTTAGAAGCAGATATTTCTCTGTACAGCCTATGGTCCCATTCACTCGGGAATATCCCAACGCAGCTCCTAGAAGAAACGTGTTTCTGACTCGTTGAATCTCAACATAGATTCAACTCTCTTAGGTGAACGAACGCACCGCAGAGCAGTTTCAAGGAAACGTTTCTCCTGAATTTTAGACGAAGTTTCCTGCTGTTTCGTACGTATGCCGGCATTGGGCTGGAAATACCGGTTTTGGGATTCTGCACAGAAAGGGTTTGCAAACCGCTGAATCCACACGTGAGTTTAACTCTGTCAGTTGAATGCACACATTGACAACCATTCAGTTAGATAGCTCCGTTTTGGTTTTAGAAGCAGATATTTCTCTGTACAGCCTATGGTCCCATTCACTCGGGAATATCCCAACGCAGCTCCTAGAAGAAAAGTGTTTCTGACTCGCTGAATCTCAACATAGATTCAACTCTCTTAGGTGAACGAACGCACAGCAGAGCAGTTTCAAGGAAACGTTTCTCCTGAGTTTTAGACGAAGTTTCCTGCTGTTTAGTATGTATGCCGGCATTGGGCTGGAAATACCGGTTTTGGGATTCTGCACAGAAAGGGTTTGCAAACCGCTGAATCCACACGTGAGTTTAACTCTGTCAGTTGAATGCACACATTGACAACCATTCAGTTAGATAGCTCCGTTTTGGTTTTAGAAGCAGATATTTCTCTGTACAGCCTATGGTCCCATTCACTCGGGAATATCCCAACGCAGCTCCTAGAAGAAACGTGTTTCTGACTCGCTGAATCTCAACATAGATTCAACTCTCTTAGGTGAACGAACGCACCGCAGAGCAGTTTCAAGGAAACGTTTCTCCTGAATTTTAGACGAAGTTTCCTGCTGTTTCGTACGTATGCTGGCATTGGGCTGGAAATACCGGTTTTGGGATTCTGCACAGAAAGGGTTTGCAAACCGCTGAATCCACACGTGAGTTTAACTCTGTCAGTTGAATGCACACATTGAAAACCATTCAGTTAGATAGCTCCGTTTTGGTTTTAGAAGCAGATATTTCTCTGTACAGCCTATGGTCCCATTCACTCGGGAATGTCCCAACGCAGCTCCTAGAAGAAACGTGTTTCTGACTCGCTGAATCTCAACATAGATTCAACTCTCTTAGGTGAACGAACGCACAGCAGAGCAGTTTCAAGGAAACGTTTCTCCTGAGTTTTAGACGAAGTTTCCTGCTGTTTAGTACGTATGCCGGCATTGGGCTGGAAATACCGGTTTTGGGATTCTGCACAGAAAGGGTTTGCAAACCGCTGAATCCACACGTGAGCTTAATTCTGTCAGTTGAATGCACACATTGACAACCATTCAGTTAGATAGCTCCGTTTTGGTTTTAGAAGCAGATATTTCTCTGTACAGCCTATGGTCCCATTCACTCGGGAATATCCCAACGCAGCTCCTAGAAGAAACGTGTTTCTGACTCGCTGAATCTCAACATAGATTCAACTCTCTTAGGTGAACGAACGCACAGCAGAGCAGTTTCAAGGAAACGTTTCTCCTGAATTTTAGACGAAGTTTCCTGCTGTTTCGTACGTATGCCGGCATTGGGCTGGAAATACCGGTTTTGGGATTCTGCACAGAAAGGGTTTGCAAACCGCTGAATCCACACGTGAGTTTAACTCTGTCAGTTGAATGCACACATTGAAAACCATTCAGTTAGATAGCTCCGTTTTGGTTTTAGAAGCAGATATTTCTCTGTACAGCCTATGGTCCCATTCACTCGGGAATGTCCCAACGCAGCTCCTAGAAGAAACGTGTTTCTGACTCGGTGAATCTCAACATAGATTCAACTCTCTTAGGTGAACGAACGCACAGCAGAGCAGTTTCAAGGAAACGTTTCTCCTGAGTTTTAGACGAAGTTTCCTGCTGTTTAGTACGTATGCCGGCATTGGGCTGGAAATACCGGTTTTGGGATTCTGCACAGAAAGGGTTTGCAAACCGCTGAATCCACACGTGAGCTTAATTCTGTCAGTTGAATGCACATATTGACAACCATTCAGTTAGATAGCTCCGTTTTGGTTTTAGAAGCAGATATTTCTCTGTACAGCCTATGGTCCCATTCACTCGGGAATATCCCAACGCAGCTCCTAGAAGAAACGTGTTTCTGACTCGCTGAATCTCAACATAGATTCAACTCTCTTAGGTGAACGAACGCACCGCAGAGCAGTTTCAAGGAAACGTTTCTCCTGAGTTTTAGACGAAGTTTCCTGCTGTTTCGTACGTATGCCGGCATTGGGCTGGAAATACCGGTTTTGGGATTCTGCACAGAAAGGGTTTGCAAACCGCTGAATCCACACGTGAGCTTAATTCTGTCAGTTGAATGCACACATTGACAACCATTCAGTTAGATAGCTCCGTTTTGGTTTTAGAAGCAGATATTTCTCTGTACAGCCTATGGTCCCATTCACTCGGGAATATCCCAACGCAGCTCCTAGAAGAAACGTGTTTCTGACTCGCTGAATCTCAACATAGATTCAACTCTCTTAGGTGAACGAACGCACAGCAGAGCAGTTTCAAGGAAACGTTTCTCCTGAGTTTTAGACGAAGTTTCCTGCTGTTTAGTATGTATGCCGGCATTGGGCTGGAAATACCGGTTTTGGGATTCTGCACAGAAAGGGTTTGCAAACCGCTGAATCCACACGTGAGTTTAACTCTGTCAGTTGAATGCACACATTGACAACCATTCAGTTAGATAGCTCCGTTTTGGTTTTAGAAGCAGATATTTCTCTGTACAGCCTATGGTCCCATTCACTCGGGAATATCCCAACGCAGCTCCTAGAAGAAACGTGTTTCTGACTCGCTGAATCTCAACATAGATTCAACTCTCTTAGTTGAACGAACGCACCGCAGAGCAGTTTCAAGGAAACGTTTCTCCTGAATTTTAGACGAAGTTTCCTGCTGTTTCGTACGTATGCCGGCATTGGGCTGGAAATACCGGTTTTGGGATTCTGCACAGAAAGGATTTGCAAACCGCTGAATCCACACGTGAGTTTAACTCTGTCAGTTGAATGCACACATTGACAACCATTCAGTTAGATAGCTCCGTTTTGGTTTTAGAAGCAGATATTTCTCTGTACAGCCTATGGTCCCATTCACTCGGGAATATCCCAACGCAGCTCCTAGAAGAAACGTGTTTCTGACTCGCTGAATCTCAACATAGATTCAACTCTCTTAGGTGAACGAACGCACCGCAGAGGAGTTTCAAGGAAACGTTTCTCCTGAATTTTAGACGAAGTTTCCTGCTGTTTCGTACGTATGCCGGCATTGGGCTGGAAATACCGGTTTTGGGATTCTGCACAGAAAGGGTTTGCAAACCGCTGAATCCACACGTGAGTTTAACTCTGTCAGTTGAATGCACACATTGAAAACCATTCAGTTAGATAGCTCCGTTTTGGTTTTAGAAGCAGATATTTCTCTGTACAGCCTATGGTCCCATTCACTCGGGAATATCCCAACGCAGCTCCTAGAAGAAAAGTGTTTCTGACTCGCTGAATCTCAACATAGATTCAACTCTCTTAGGTGAACGAACGCACAGCAGAGCAGTTTCAAGGAAACGTTTCTCCTGAGTTTTAGACGAAGTTTCCTGCTGTTTAGTATGTATGCCGGCATTGGGCTGGAAATACCGGTTTTGGGATTCTGCACAGAAAGGATTTGCAAACCGCTGAATCCACACGTGAGTTTAACTCTGTCAGTTGAATGCACACATTGACAACCATTCAGTTAGATAGCTCCGTTTTGGTTTTAGAAGCAGATATTTCTCTGTACAGCCTATGGTCCCATTCACTCGGGAATATCCCAACGCAGCTCCTAGAAGAAACGTGTTTCTGACTGGCTGAATCTCAACATAGATTCAACTCTCTTAGGTGAACGAACGCACCGCAGAGGAGTTTCAAGGAAACGTTTCTCCTGAATTTTAGACGAAGTTTCCTGCTGTTTCGTACGTATGCCGGCATTGGGCTGGAAATACCGGTTTTGGGATTCTGCACAGAAAGGGTTTGCAAACCGCTGAATCCACACGTGAGTTTAACTCTGTCAGTTGAATGCACACATTGAAAACCATTCAGTTAGATAGCTCCGTTTTGGTTTTAGAAGCAGATATTTCTCTGTACAGCCTATGGTCCCATTCACTCGGGAATATCCCAACGCAGCTCCTAGAAGAAAAGTGTTTCTGACTCGCTGAATCTCAACATAGATTCAACTCTCTTAGGTGAACGAACGCACAGCAGAGCAGTTTCAAGGAAACGTTTCTCCTGAGTTTTAGACGAAGTTTCCTGCTGTTTAGTATGTATGCCGGCATTGGGCTGGAAATACCGGTTTTGGGATTCTGCACAGAAAGGGTTTGCAAACCGCTGAATCCACACGTGAGTTTAACTCTGTCAGTTGAATGCACACATTGACAACCATTCAGTTAGATAGCTCCGTTTTGGTTTTAGAAGCAGATATTTCTCTGTACAGCCTATGGTCCCATTCACTCGGGAATATCCCAACGCAGCTCCTAGAAGAAACGTGTTTCTGACTCGCTGAATCTCAACATAGATTCAACTCTCTTAGTTGAACGAACGCACCGCAGAGCAGTTTCAAGGAAACGTTTCTCCTGAATTTTAGACGAAGTTTCCTGCTGTTTCGTACGTATGCCGGCATTGGGCTGGAAATACCGGTTTTGGGATTCTGCACAGAAAGGATTTGCAAACCGCTGAATCCACACGTGAGTTTAACTCTGTCAGTTGAATGCACACATTGACAACCATTCAGTTAGATAGCTCCGTTTTGGTTTTAGAAGCAGATATTTCTCTGTACAGCCTATGGTCCCATTCACTCGGGAATATCCCAACGCAGCTCCTAGAAGAAACGTGTTTCTGACTCGCTGAATCTCAACATAGATTCAACTCTCTTAGGTGAACGAACGCACCGCAGAGCAGTTTCAAGGAAACGTTTCTCCTGAATTTTAGACGAAGTTTCCTGCTGTTTCGTACATATGCCGGCATTGGGCTGGAAATACCGGTTTTGGGATTCTGCACAGAAAGGGTTTGCAAACCGCTGAATCCACACGTGAGTTTAACTCTGTCAGTTGAATGCACACATTGAAAACCATTCAGTTAGATAGCTCCGTTTTGGTTTTAGAAGCAGATATTTCTCTGTACAGCCTATGGTCCCATTCACTCGGGAATGTCCCAACGCAGCTCCTAGAAGAAACGTGTTTCTGACTCGCTGAATCTCAACATAGATTCAACTCTCTTAGGTGAACGAACGCACAGCAGAGCAGTTTCAAGGAAACGTTTCTCCTGAGTTTTAGACGAAGTTTCCTGCTGTTTAGTACGTATGCCGGCATTGGGCTGGAAATACCGGTTTTGGGATTCTGCACAGAAAGGGTTTGCAAACCGCTGAATCCACACGTGAGCTTAATTCTGTCAGTTGAATGCACACATTGACAACCATTCAGTTAGATAGCTCCGTTTTGGTTTTAGAAGCAGATATTTCTCTGTACAGCCTATGGTCCCATTCACTCGGGAATATCCCAACGCAGCTCCTAGAAGAAACGTGTTTCTGACTCGCTGAATCTCAACATAGATTCAACTCTCTTAGGTGAACGAACGCACAGCAGAGCAGTTTCAAGGAAACGTTTCTCCTGAGTTTTAGACGAAGTTTCCTGCTGTTTCGTACGTATGCCGGCATTGGGCTGGAAATACCGGTTTTGGGATTCTGCACAGAAAGGGTTTGCAAAACCGCTGAATCCACACGTGAGTTTAACTCTGTCAGTTGAATGCACACATTGACAACCATTCAGTTAGATAGCTCCGTTTTGGTTTTAGAAGCAGATATTTCTCTGTACAGCCTATGGTCCCATTCACTCGGGAATATCCCAACGCAGCTCCTAGAAGAAACGTGTTTCTGACTCGCTGAATCTCAACATAGATTCAACTCTCTTAGGTGAACGAACGCACCGCAGAGCAGTTTCAAGGAAACGTTTCTCCTGAATTTTAGACGAAGTTTCCTGCTGTTTCGTACGTATGCCGGCATTGGGCTGGAAATACCGGTTTTGGGATTCTGCACAGAAAGGGTTTGCAAACCGCTGAATCCACACGTGAGTTTAACTCTGTCAGTTGAATGCACACATTGAAAACCATTCAGTTAGATAGCTCCGTTTTGGTTTTAGAAGCAGATATTTCTCTGTACAGCCTATGGTCCCATTCACTCGGGAATATCCCAACGCAGCTCCTAGAAGAAAAGTGTTTCTGACTCGCTGAATCTCAACATAGATTCAACTCTCTTAGGTGAACGAACGCACAGCAGAGCAGTTTCAAGGAAACGTTTCTCCTGAGTTTTAGACGAAGTTTCCTGCTGTTTAGTATGTATGCCGGCATTGGGCTGGAAATACCGGTTTTGGGATTCTGCACAGAAAGGGTTTGCAAACCGCTGAATCCACACGTGAGTTTAACTCTGTCAGTTGAATGCACACATTGACAACCATTCAGTTAGATAGCTCCGTTTTGGTTTTAGAAGCAGATATTTCTCTGTACAGCCTATGGTCCCATTCACTCGGGAATATCCCAACGCATCTCCTAGAAGAAACGTGTTTCTGACTCGCTGAATCTCAACATAGATTCAACTCTCTTAGGTGAACGAACGCACCGCAGAGCAGTTTCAAGGAACCGTTTCTCCTGAATTTTAGACGAAGTTTCCTGCTGTTTCGTACGTATGCCGGCATTGGGCTGGAAATACCGGTTTTGGGATTCTGCACAGAAAGGATTTGCAAACCGCTGAATCCACACGTGAGTTTAACTCTGTCAGTTGAATGCACACATTGACAACCATTCAGTTAGATAGCTCCGTTTTGGTTTTAGAAGCAGATATTTCTCTGTACAGCCTATGGTCCCATTCACTCGGGAATATCCCAACGCAGCTCCTAGAAGAAACGTGTTTCTGACTCGCTGAATCTCAATATAGATTCAACTCTCTTAGGTGAACGAACGCACCGCAGAGCAGTTTCAAGGAAACGTTTCTCCTGAATTTTAGACGAAGTTTCCTGCTGTTTCGTACGTATGCCGGCATTGGGCTGGAAATACCGGTTTTGGGATTCTGCACAGAAAGGGTTTGCAAACCGCTGAATCCACACGTGAGTTTAACTCTGTCAGTTGAATGCACACATTGACAACCATTCAGTTAGATAGCTCCGTTTTGGTTTTAGAAGCAGATATTTCTCTGTACAGCCTATGGTCCCATTCACTCGGGAATGTCCCAACGCAGCTCCTAGAAGAAACGTGTTTCTGACTCGCTGAATCTCAACATAGATTCAACTCTCTTAGGTGAACGAACGCACAGCAGAGCAGTTTCAAGGAAACGTTTCTCCTGAGTTTTAGACGAAGTTTCCTGCTGTTTAGTACGTATGCCGGCATTGGGCTGGAAATACCGGTTTTGGGATTCTGCACAGAAAGGGTTTGCAAACCGCTGAATCCACACGTGAGCTTAATTCTGTCAGTTGAATGCACACATTGACAACCAGTCAGTTAGATAGCTCCGTTTTGGTTTTAGAAGCAGATATTTCTCTGTACAGCCTATGGTCCCATTCACTCGGGAATATCCCAACGCAGCTCCTAGAAGAAACGTGTTTCTGACTCGCTGAATCTCAACATAGATTCAACTCTCTTAGGTGAACGAACGCACAGCAGAGCAGTTTCAAGGAAACGTTTCTCCTGAGTTTTAGACGAAGTTTCCTGCTGTTTCGTACGTATGCCGGCATTGGGCTGGAAATACCGGTTTTGGGATTCTGCACAGAAAGGGTTTGCAAAACCGCTGAATCCACACGTGAGTTTAACTCTGTCAGTTGAATGCACACATTGACAACCATTCAGTTAGATAGCTCAGTTTTGGTTTTAGAAGCAGATATTTCTCTGTACAGCCTATGGTCCTATTCACTCGGGAATATCCCAACGCAGCTCCTAGAAGAAAAGTGTTTCTGACTCGCTGAATCTCAACATAGATTCAACTCTCGTAGGTGAACGAACGAACCGCAGAGCAGTTTCAAGGAAACGTTTCTCCTGAGTTTTAGACGAAGTTTCCTGCTCTTTCGTACGTATGCCGGCTTTGGGCTGGAAATACCGGTTTTGGGATTCTGCACAGATAGAGTTTGCAAACCGCTGAATCCACACGTGAGTTTAACTCTGTCAGTTGAATGCACACATTGACAACCATTCAGTTAGATAGCTCCGTTTTGGTTTTAGAAGCAGATATTTCTCTGTACAGCCTATGGTCCCATTCACTCGGGAATATCCCAACGCAGCTCCTAGAAGAAACGTGTTTCTGACTCGCTGAATCTCAACATAGATTCAACTCTCTTAGGTGAACGAACGCACAGCAGAGCAGTTTCAAGGAAACGTTCCTCCTGAATTTTAGACGAAATTTCCTGCTGTTTAGTACGTATGCCGGCATTGGGCTGGAAATACCGGTTTTGCGATTCTGCACAGAAAGGGTTTGCAAACCGCTGAATCCACACGTGAGTTTAACTCTGTCAGTTGAATGCACACATTGACAACCATTCAGTTAGATAGCTCCGTTTTGGTTTTAGAAGCAGATATTTCTCTGTACAGCCTATGGTCCCATTCACTCGGGAATATCCCAACGCAGCTCCTAGAAGAAACGTGTTTCTGACTCGCTGAATCTCAACATAGATTCAACTCTCTTAGGTGAACGAACGCACAGCAGAGCAGTTTCAAGGAAACGTTTCTCCTGAGTTTTAGACGAAGTTTCCTGCTGTTTAGTACATATGCCGGCATTGGGCTGGAAATACCGGTTTTGGGATTCTGCACAGAAAGGGTTTGCAAACCGCTGAATCCACACGTGAGTTTAACTCTGTCAGTTGAATGCACACATTGACAACCATTCAGTTAGATAGCTCCGTTTTGGTTTTAGAAGCAGATATTTCTCTGTACAGCCTATGGTCCCATTCACTCGGGAATATCCCAACGCAGCTCCTAGAAGAAAAGTGTTTCTGACTCACTGAATCTCAACATAGATTCAACTCTCTTAGGTGAACGAACGCACAGCAGAGCAGTTTCAAGGAAACGTTTCTCCTGAGTTTTAGACGAAGTTTCCTGCTGTTTCGTACGTATGCCGGCATTGGGCTGGAAATACCGGTTTTGGGATTCTGCACAGAAAGGGTTTGCAAAACCGCTGAATCCACACGTGAGTTTAACTCTGTCAGTTGAATGCACACATTGACAACCATTCAGTTAGATAGCTCCGTTTTGGTTTTAGAAGCAGATATTTCTCTGTACAGCCTATGGTCCCATTCACTCGGGAATATCCCAACGCAGCTCCTAGAAGAAAAGTGTTTCTGACTCACTGAATCTCAACATAGATTCAACTCTCTTAGGTGAACGAACGCACAGCAGAGCAGTTTCAAGGAAACGTTTCTCCTGAGTTTTAGACGAAGTTTCCTGCTGTTTCGTACGTATGCCGGCATTGGGCTGGAAATACCGGTTTTGGGATTCTGCACAGAAAGGGTTTGCAAAACCGCTGAATCCACACGTGAGTTTAACTCTGTCAGTTGAATGCACACATTGACAACCATTCAGTTAGATAGCTCCGTTTTGGTTTTAGAAGCAGATATTTCTCTGTACAGCCTATGGTCCCATTCACTCGGGAATATCCCAACGCAGCTCCTAGAAGAAAAGTGTTTCTGACTCACTGAATCTCAACATAGATTCAACTCTCTTAGGTGAACGAACGCACAGCAGAGCAGTTTCAAGGAAACGTTTCTCCTGAGTTTTAGACGAAGTTTCCTGCTGTTTCGTACGTATGCCGGCATTGGGCTGGAAATACCGGTTTTGGGATTCTGCACAGAAAGGGTTTGCAAAACCGCTGAATCCACACGTGAGTTTAACTCTGTCAGTTGAATGCACACATTGACAACCATTCAGTTAGATAGCTCCGTTTTGGTTTTAGAAGCAGATATTTCTCTGTACAGCCTATGGTCCCATTCACTCGGGAATATCCCAACGCAGCTCCTAGAAGAAACGTGTTTCTGACTCGCTGAATCTCAACATAGATTCAACTCTCTTAGGTGAACGAACGCACAGCAGAGCAGTTTCAAGGAAACGTTTCTCCTGAATTTTAGACGAAGTTTCCTGCTGTTTCGTACG
Source organism: Aotus nancymaae (assembly GCF_030222135.1). NCBI lineage: Eukaryota > Metazoa > Chordata > Mammalia > Primates > Aotidae > Aotus > Aotus nancymaae. The sequence goes on along the minus strand of NW_026988495.1, from coordinate 4,879,230 downwards.
TATGCCGGCATTGGGCTGGAAATACCGGTTTTGGGATTCTGCACAGAAAGGGTTTGCAAACCGCTGAATCCACACGTGAGTTTAACTCTGTCAGTTGAATGCACACATTGACAACCATTCAGTTAGATAGCTCCGTTTTGGTTTTAGAAGCAGATATTTCTCTGTACAGCCTATGGTCCCATTCACTCGGGAATATCCCAACGCAGCTCCTAGAAGAAAAGTGTTTCTGACTCGCTGAATCTCAACATAGATTCAACTCTCTTAGGTGAACGAACGCACAGCAGAGCAGTTTCAAGGAAACGTTTCTCCTGAGTTTTAGACGAAGTTTCCTGCTGTTTAGTATGTATGCCGGCATTGGGCTGGAAATACCGGTTTTGGGATTCTGCACAGAAAGGGTTTGCAAACCGCTGAATCCACACGTGAGTTTAACTCTGTCAGTTGAATGCACACATTGACAACCATTCAGTTAGATAGCTCCGTTTTGGTTTTAGAAGCAGATATTTCTCTGTACAGCCTATGGTCCCATTCACTCGGGAATATCCCAACGCAGCTCCTAGAAGAAAAGAGTTTCTGACTCACTGAATCTCAACATAGATTCAACTCTCTTAGGTGAACGAACGCACCGCAGAGCAGTTTCAAGGAAACGTTTCTCCTGAGTTTTAGACGAAGTTTCCTGCTGTTTCGTACGTATGCCGGCATTGGGCTGGAAATACCGGTTTTGGGATTCTGCACAGAAAGGCTTTGCAAAACCGCTGAATCCACAGGTGAGTTTAACTCTGTCAGTTGAATGCACACATTGACAACCATTCAGTTAGATAGCTCCGTTTTGGTTTTAGAAGCAGATATTTCTCTGTACAGCCTATGGTCCCATTCACTCGGGAATATCCCAACGCAGCTCCTAGAAGAAACGTGTTTCTGACTCGCTGAATCTCAACATAGATTCAACTCTCTTAGGTGAACGAACGCACAGCAGAGCAGTTTCAAGGAAACGTTTCTCCTGAGTTTTAGACGAAGTTTCCTGCTGTTTCGTACGCATGCCGGCATTGGGCTGGAAATACCGGTTTTGGGATTCTGCACAGAAAGGGTTTGCAAAACCGCTGAATCCACACGTGAGTTTAATTCTGTCAGTTGAATGCACACATTGACAACCATTCAGTTAGATAGCTCCGTTTTGGTTTTAGAAGCAGATATTTCTCTGTACAGCCTATGGTCCCATTCACTCGGGAATATCCCAACGCAGCTCCTAGAAGAAAAGTGTTTCTGTCTCGCTGAATCTCAACATAGATTCAACTCTCTTAGGTGAACGAACGAACCGCAGAGCAGTTTCAAGGAAACGTTTCTCCTGAGTTTTAGACGAAGTTTCCTGCTGTTTAGTACGTATGCCGGCATTGGGCTGGAAATACCGGTTTTGGGATTCTGCACAGAAAGGGTTTGCAAACCGCTGAATCCACACGTGAGTTTAACTCTGTCAGTTGAATGCACACATTGACAACCATTCAGTTAGATAGCTCCGTTTTGGTTTTAGAAGCAGATATTTCTCTGTACAGCCTATGGTCCCATTCACTCGGGAATATCCCAACGCAGCTCCTAGAAGAAACGTGTTTCTGACTGGCTGAATCTCAACATAGATTCAACTCTCTTAGGTGAACGAACGAACCGCAGAGCAGTTTCAAGTAAACGTTTCTCCTGAGTTTTAGACGAAGTTTCCTGCTGTTTAGTACGTATGCCGGCATTGGGCTGGAAATACCGGTTTTGGGATTCTGCACAGAAAGGCTTTGCAAAACCGCTGAATCCACACGTGAGTTTAACTCTGTCAGTTGAATGCACACATTGACAACCATTCAGTTAGATAGCTCCGTTTTGGTTTTAGAAGCAGATATTTCTCTGTACAGCCTATGGTCCCATTCACTCGGGAATATCCCAACGCAGCTCCTAGAAGAAACGTGTTTCTGACTCGCTGAATCTCAACATAGATTCAACTCTCTTAGGTGAACGAACGCACAGCAGAGCAGTTTCAAGGAAACGTTTCTCCTGAATTTTAGACGAAGTTTCCTGCTGTTTCGTACATATGCCGGCATTGGGCTGGAAATACCGGTTTTGGGATTCTGCACAGAAAGGATTTGCAAACCGCTGAATCCACACGTGAGTTTAACTCTGTCAGTTGAATGCAAACATTGACAACCATTCAGTTAGATAGCTCCGTTTTGGTTTTAGAAGCAGATATTTCTCTGTACAGCCTATGGTCCCATTCACTCGGGAATATCCCAACGCAGCTCCTAGAAGAAACGTGTTTCTGACTCGATGAATCTCAACATAGATTCAACTCTCTTAGGTGAACGAACGCACCGCAGAGCAGTTTCAAGGAAACGTTTCTCCTGAATTTTAGACGAAGTTTCCTGCTGTTTCGTACGTATGCCGGCATTGGGCTGGAAATACCGGTTTTGGGATTCTGCACAGAAAGGGTTTGCAAACCGCTGAATCCACACGTGAGTTTAACTCTGTCAGTTGAATGCACACATTGACAACCATTCAGTTAGATAGCTCCGTTTTGGTTTTAGAAGCAGATATTTCTCTGTACAGCCTATGGTCCCATTCACTCGGGAATATCCCAACGCAGCTCCTAGAAGAAAAGTGTTTCTGACTCGCTGAATCTCAACATAGATTCAACTCTCTTAGGTGAACGAACGCACAGCAGAGCAGTTTCAAGGAAACGTTTCTCCTGAGTTTTAGACGAAGTTTCCTGCTGTTTAGTATGTATGCCGGCATTGGGCTGGAAATACCGGTTTTGGGATTCTGCACAGAAAGGGTTTGCAAACCGCTGAATCCACACGTGAGTTTAACTCTGTCAGTTGAATGCACACATTGACAACCATTCAGTTAGATAGCTCCGTTTTGGTTTTAGAAGCAGATATTTCTCTGTACAGCCTATGGTCCCATTCACTCGGGAATATCCCAACGCAGCTCCTAGAAGAAACGTGTTTCTGACTCGCTGAATCTCAACATAGATTCAACTCTCTTAGGTGAACGAACGCACAGCAGAGCAGTTTCAAGGAAACGTTTCTCCTGAGTTTTAGACGAAGTTTCCTGCTGTTTCGTACGTATGCCGGCATTGGGCTGGAAATACCGGTTTTGGGATTCTGCACAGAAAGGGTTTGCAAAACCGCTGAATCCACACGTGAGTTTAACTCTGTCAGTTGAATGCACACATTGACAACCATTCAGTTAGATATCTCCGTTTTGGCTTTAGAAGCAGATATTTCTCTGTACAGCCTATGGTCCCATTCACTCGGGAATATCCCAACGCAGCTCCTAGAAGAAACGTGTTTCCGACTCGCTGAATCTCAACATAGATTCAACTCTCTTAGGTGAACGAACGCACCGCAGAGCAGTTTCAAGGAAACGTTTCTCCTGAATTTTAGACGAAGTTTCCTGCTGTTTCGTACGTATGCCGGCATTGGGCTGGAAATACCGGTTTTGGGATTCTGCACAGAAAGGGTTTGCAAACCGCTGAATCCACACGTGAGTTTAACTCTGTCAGTTGAATGCACACATTGAAAACCATTCAGTTAGATAGCTCCGTTTTGGTTTTAGAAGCAGATATTTCTCTGTACAGCCTATGGTCCCATTCACTCGGGAATATCCCAACGCAGCTCCTAGAAGAAACGTGTTTCTGACTCGCTGAATCTCAACATAGATTCAACTCTCTTAGGTGAACGAACGCACAGCAGAGCAGTTTCAAGGAAACGTTTCTCCTGAGTTTTAGACGAAGTTTCCTGCTGTTTAGTATGTATGCCGGCATTGGGCTGGAAATACCGGTTTTGGGATTCTGCACAGAAAGGGTTTGCAAACCGCTGAATCCACACGTGAGTTTAACTCTGTCAGTTGAATGCACACATTGACAACCATTCAGTTAGATAGCTCCGTTTTGGTTTTAGAAGCAGATATTTCTCTGTACAGCCTATGGTCCCATTCACTCGGGAATATCCCAACGCAGCTCCTAGAAGAAACGTGTTTCTGACTCGCTGAATCTCAACATAGATTCAACTCTCTTAGGTGAACGAACGCACCGCAGAGCAGTTTCAAGGAAACGTTTCTCCTGAATTTTAGACGAAGTTTCCTGCTGTTTCGTACGTATGCCGGCATTGGGCTGGAAATACCGGTTTTGGGATTCTGCACAGAAAGGATTTGCAAACCGCTGAATCCACACGTGAGTTTAACTCTGTCAGTTGAATGCACACATTGACAACCATTCAGTTAGATAGCTCCGTTTTGGTTTTAGAAGCAGATATTTCTCTGTACAGCCTATGGTCCCATTCACTCGGGAATATCCCAACGCAGCTCCTAGAAGAAACGTGTTTCTGACTCGCTGAATCTCAACATAGATTCAACTCTCTTAGGTGAACGAACGCACCGCAGAGCAGTTTCAAGGAAACGTTTCTCCTGAATTTTAGACGAAGTTTCCTGCTGTTTCGTACGTATGCCGGCATTGGGCTGGAAATACCGGTTTTGGGATTCTGCACAGAAAGGGTTTGCAAACCGCTGAATCCACACGTGAGTTTAACTCTGTCAGTTGAATGCACACATTGAAAACCATTCAGTTAGATAGCTCCGTTTTGGTTTTAGAAGCAGATATTTCTCTGTACAGCCTATGGTCCCATTCACTCGGGAATGTCCCAACGCAGCTCCTAGAAGAAACGTGTTTCTGACTCGGTGAATCTCAACATAGATTCAACTCTCTTAGGTGAACGAACGCACAGCAGAGCAGTTTCAAGGAAACGTTTCTCCTGAGTTTTAGACGAAGTTTCCTGCTGTTTAGTACGTATGCCGGCATTGGGCTGGAAATACCGGTTTTGGGATTCTGCACAGAAAGGGTTTGCAAACCGCTGAATCCACACGTGAGCTTAATTCTGTCAGTTGAATGCACACATTGACAACCATTCAGTTAGATAGCTCCGTTTTGGTTTTAGAAGCAGATATTTCTCTGTACAGCCTATGGTCCCATTCACTCGGGAATATCCCAACGCAGCTCCTAGAAGAAACGTGTTTCTGACTCGCTGAATCTCAACATAGATTCAACTCTCTTAGGTGAACGAACGCACAGCAGAGCAGTTTCAAGGAAACGTTTCTCCTGAGTTTTAGACGAAGTTTCCTGCTGTTTCGTACGTATGCCGGCATTGGGCTGGAAATACCGGTTTTGGGATTCTGCACAGAAAGGGTTTGCAAAACCGCTGAATCCACACGTGAGTTTAACTCGGTCAGTTGAATGCACACATTGACAACCATTCAGTTAGATATCTCCGTTTTGGCTTTAGAAGCAGATATTTCTCTGTACAGCCTATGGTCCCATTCACTCGGGAATATCCCAACGCAGCTCCTAGAAGAAACGTGTTTCCGACTCGCTGAATCTCAACATAGATTCAACTCTCTTAGGTGAACGAACGCACCGCAGAGCAGTTTCAAGGAAACGTTTCTCCTGAATTTTAGACGAAGTTTCCTGCTGTTTCGTACGTATGCCGGCATTGGGCTGGAAATACCGGTTTTGGGATTCTGCACAGAAAGGGTTTGCAAACCGCTGAATCCACACGTGAGTTTAACTCTGTCAGTTGAATGCACACATTGAAAACCATTCAGTTAGATAGCTCCGTTTTGGTTTTAGAAGCAGATATTTCTCTGTACAGCCTATGGTCCCATTCACTCGGGAATATCCCAACGCAGCTCCTAGAAGAAACGTGTTTCTGACTCGCTGAATCTCAACATAGATTCAACTCTCTTAGGTGAACGAACGCACAGCAGAGCAGTTTCAAGGAAACGTTTCTCCTGAGTTTTAGACGAAGTTTCCTGCTGTTTAGTATGTATGCCGGCATTGGGCTGGAAATACCGGTTTTGGGATTCTGCACAGAAAGGGTTTGCAAACCGCTGAATCCACACGTGAGTTTAACTCTGTCAGTTGAATGCACACATTGACAACCATTCAGTTAGATAGCTCCGTTTTGGTTTTAGAAGCAGATATTTCTCTGTACAGCCTATGGTCCCATTCACTCGGGAATATCCCAACGCAGCTCCTAGAAGAAACGTGTTTCTGACTCGCTGAATCTCAACATAGATTCAACTCTCTTAGGTGAACGAACGCACAGCAGAGCAGTTTCAAGGAAACGTTTCTCCTGAGTTTTAGACGAAGTTTCCTGCTGTTTCGTACGTATGCCGGCATTGGGCTGGAAATACCGGTTTTGGGATTCTGCACAGAAAGGGTTTGCAAAACCGCTGAATCCACACGTGAGTTTAACTCTGTCAGTTGAATGCACACATTGACAACCATTCAGTTAGATATCTCCGTTTTGGCTTTAGAAGCAGATATTTCTCTGTACAGCCTATGGTCCCATTCACTCGGGAATATCCCAACGCAGCTCCTAGAAGAAACGTGTTTCCGACTCGCTGAATCTCAACATAGATTCAACTCTCTTAGGTGAACGAACGCACCGCAGAGCAGTTTCAAGGAAACGTTTCTCCTGAATTTTAGACGAAGTTTCCTGCTGTTTCGTACGTATGCCGGCATTGGGCTGGAAATACCGGTTTTGGGATTCTGCACAGAAAGGGTTTGCAAACCGCTGAATCCACACGTGAGTTTAACTCTGTCAGTTGAATGCACACATTGAAAACCATTCAGTTAGATAGCTCCGTTTTGGTTTTAGAAGCAGATATTTCTCTGTACAGCCTATGGTCCCATTCACTCGGGAATATCCCAACGCAGCTCCTAGAAGAAACGTGTTTCTGACTCGCTGAATCTCAACATAGATTCAACTCTCTTAGGTGAACGAACGCACAGCAGAGCAGTTTCAAGGAAACGTTTCTCCTGAGTTTTAGACGAAGTTTCCTGCTGTTTAGTATGTATGCCGGCATTGGGCTGGAAATACCGGTTTTGGGATTCTGCACAGAAAGGGTTTGCAAACCGCTGAATCCACACGTGAGTTTAACTCTGTCAGTTGAATGCACACATTGACAACCATTCAGTTAGATAGCTCCGTTTTGGTTTTAGAAGCAGATATTTCTCTGTACAGCCTATGGTCCCATTCACTCGGGAATATCCCAACGCAGCTCCTAGAAGAAACGTGTTTCTGACTCGCTGAATCTCAACATAGATTCAACTCTCTTAGGTGAACGAACGCACCGCAGAGCAGTTTCAAGGAAACGTTTCTCCTGAATTTTAGACGAAGTTTCCTGCTGTTTCGTACGTATGCCGGCATTGGGCTGGAAATACCGGTTTTGGGATTCTGCACAGAAAGGATTTGCAAACCGCTGAATCCACACGTGAGTTTAACTCTGTCAGTTGAATGCACACATTGACAACCATTCAGTTAGATAGCTCCGTTTTGGTTTTAGAAGCAGATATTTCTCTGTACAGCCTATGGTCCCATTCACTCGGGAATATCCCAACGCAGCTCCTAGAAGAAACGTGTTTCTGACTCGCTGAATCTCAACATAGATTCAACTCTCTTAGGTGAACGAACGCACCGCAGAGCAGTTTCAAGGAAACGTTTCTCCTGAATTTTAGACGAAGTTTCCTGCTGTTTCGTACGTATGCCGGCATTGGGCTGGAAATACCGGTTTTGGGATTCTGCACAGAAAGGGTTTGCAAACCGCTGAATCCACACGTGAGTTTAACTCTGTCAGTTGAATGCACACATTGAAAACCATTCAGTTAGATAGCTCCGTTTTGGTTTTAGAAGCAGATATTTCTCTGTACAGCCTATGGTCCCATTCACTCGGGAATGTCCCAACGCAGCTCCTAGAAGAAACGTGTTTCTGACTCGGTGAATCTCAACATAGATTCAACTCTCTTAGGTGAACGAACGCACAGCAGAGCAGTTTCAAGGAAACGTTTCTCCTGAGTTTTAGACGAAGTTTCCTGCTGTTTAGTACGTATGCCGGCATTGGGCTGGAAATACCGGTTTTGGGATTCTGCACAGAAAGGGTTTGCAAACCGCTGAATCCACACGTGAGCTTAATTCTGTCAGTTGAATGCACACATTGACAACCATTCAGTTAGATAGCTCCGTTTTGGTTTTAGAAGCAGATATTTCTCTGTACAGCCTATGGTCCCATTCACTCGGGAATATCCCAACGCAGCTCCTAGAAGAAACGTGTTTCTGACTCGCTGAATCTCAACATAGATTCAACTCTCTTAGGTGAACGAACGCACAGCAGAGCAGTTTCAAGGAAACGTTTCTCCTGAGTTTTAGACGAAGTTTCCTGCTGTTTCGTACGTATGCCGGCATTGGGCTGGAAATACCGGTTTTGGGATTCTGCACAGAAAGGGTTTGCAAAACCGCTGAATCCACACGTGAGTTTAACTCGGTCAGTTGAATGCACACATTGACAACCATTCAGTTAGATATCTCCGTTTTGGCTTTAGAAGCAGATATTTCTCTGTACAGCCTATGGTCCCATTCACTCGGGAATATCCCAACGCAGCTCCTAGAAGAAACGTGTTTCCGACTCGCTGAATCTCAACATAGATTCAACTCTCTTAGGTGAACGAACGCACCGCAGAGCAGTTTCAAGGAAACGTTTCTCCTGAATTTTAGACGAAGTTTCCTGCTGTTTCGTACGTATGCCGGCATTGGGCTGGAAATACCGGTTTTGGGATTCTGCACAGAAAGGGTTTGCAAACCGCTGAATCCACACGTGAGTTTAACTCTGTCAGTTGAATGCACACATTGAAAACCATTCAGTTAGATAGCTCCGTTTTGGTTTTAGAAGCAGATATTTCTCTGTACAGCCTATGGTCCCATTCACTCGGGAATATCCCAACGCAGCTCCTAGAAGAAACGTGTTTCTGACTCGCTGAATCTCAACATAGATTCAACTCTCTTAGGTGAACGAACGCACAGCAGAGCAGTTTCAAGGAAACGTTTCTCCTGAGTTTTAGACGAAGTTTCCTGCTGTTTAGTATGTATGCCGGCATTGGGCTGGAAATACCGGTTTTGGGATTCTGCACAGAAAGGGTTTGCAAACCGCTGAATCCACACGTGAGTTTAACTCTGTCAGTTGAATGCACACATTGACAACCATTCAGTTAGATAGCTCCGTTTTGGTTTTAGAAGCAGATATTTCTCTGTACAGCCTATGGTCCCATTCACTCGGGAATATCCCAACGCAGCTCCTAGAAGAAACGTGTTTCTGACTCGCTGAATCTCAACATAGATTCAACTCTCTTAGGTGAACGAACGCACCGCAGAGCAGTTTCAAGGAAACGTTTCTCCTGAATTTTAGACGAAGTTTCCTGCTGTTTCGTACGTATGCCGGCATTGGGCTGGAAATACCGGTTTTGGGATTCTGCACAGAAAGGATTTGCAAACCGCTGAATCCACACGTGAGTTTAACTCTGTCAGTTGAATGCACACATTGACAACCATTCAGTTAGATAGCTCCGTTTTGGTTTTAGAAGCAGATATTTCTCTGTACAGCCTATGGTCCCATTCACTCGGGAATATCCCAACGCAGCTCCTAGAAGAAACGTGTTTCTGACTCGCTGAATCTCAACATAGATTCAACTCTCTTAGGTGAACGAACGCACCGCAGAGCAGTTTCAAGGAAACGTTTCTCCTGAATTTTAGACGAAGTTTCCTGCTGTTTCGTACGTATGCCGGCATTGGGCTGGAAATACCGGTTTTGGGATTCTGCACAGAAAGGGTTTGCAAACCGCTGAATCCACACGTGAGTTTAACTCTGTCAGTTGAATGCACACATTGAAAACCATTCAGTTAGATAGCTCCGTTTTGGTTTTAGAAGCAGATATTTCTCTGTACAGCCTATGGTCCCATTCACTCGGGAATGTCCCAACGCAGCTCCTAGAAGAAACGTGTTTCTGACTCGGTGAATCTCAACATAGATTCAACTCTCTTAGGTGAACGAACGCACAGCAGAGCAGTTTCAAGGAAACGTTTCTCCTGAGTTTTAGACGAAGTTTCCTGCTGTTTAGTACGTATGCCGGCATTGGGCTGGAAATACCGGTTTTGGGATTCTGCACAGAAAGGGTTTGCAAACCGCTGAATCCACACGTGAGCTTAATTCTGTCAGTTGAATGCACATATTGACAACCATTCAGTTAGATAGCTCCGTTTTGGTTTTAGAAGCAGATATTTCTCTGTACAGCCTATGGTCCCATTCACTCGGGAATATCCCAACGCAGCTCCTAGAAGAAACGTGTTTCTGACTCGCTGAATCTCAACATAGATTCAACTCTCTTAGGTGAACGAACGCACAGCAGAGCAGTTTCAAGGAAACGTTTCTCCTGAGTTTTAGACGAAGTTTCCTGCTGTTTCGTACGTATGCCGGCATTGGGCTGGAAATACCGGTTTTGGGATTCTGCACAGAAAGGGTTTGCAAACCGCTGAATCCACACGTGAGCTTAATTCTGTCAGTTGAATGCACACATTGACAACCATTCAGTTAGATAGCTCCGTTTTGGTTTTAGAAGCAGATATTTCTCTGTACAGCCTATGGTCCCATTCACTCGGGAATATCCCAACGCAGCTCCTAGAAGAAACGTGTTTCTGACTCGCTGAATCTCAACATAGATTCAACTCTCTTAGGTGAACGAACGCACAGCAGAGCAGTTTCAAGGAAACGTTTCTCCTGAGTTTTAGACGAAGTTTCCTGCTGTTTAGTATGTATGCCGGCATTGGGCTGGAAATACCGGTTTTGGGATTCTGCACAGAAAGGGTTTGCAAACCGCTGAATCCACACGTGAGTTTAACTCTGTCAGTTGAATGCACACATTGACAACCATTCAGTTAGATAGCTCCGTTTTGGTTTTAGAAGCAGATATTTCTCTGTACAGCCTATGGTCCCATTCACTCGGGAATATCCCAACGCAGCTCCTAGAAGAAACGTGTTTCTGACTCGCTGAATCTCAACATAGATTCAACTCTCTTAGTTGAACGAACGCACCGCAGAGCAGTTTCAAGGAAACGTTTCTCCTGAATTTTAGACGAAGTTTCCTGCTGTTTCGTACGTATGCCGGCATTGGGCTGGAAATACCGGTTTTGGGATTCTGCACAGAAAGGATTTGCAAACCGCTGAATCCACACGTGAGTTTAACTCTGTCAGTTGAATGCACACATTGACAACCATTCAGTTAGATAGCTCCGTTTTGGTTTTAGAAGCAGATATTTCTCTGTACAGCCTATGGTCCCATTCACTCGGGAATATCCCAACGCAGCTCCTAGAAGAAACGTGTTTCTGACTCGCTGAATCTCAACATAGATTCAACTCTCTTAGGTGAACGAACGCACCGCAGAGGAGTTTCAAGGAAACGTTTCTCCTGAATTTTAGACGAAGTTTCCTGCTGTTTCGTACGTATGCCGGCATTGGGCTGGAAATACCGGTTTTGGGATTCTGCACAGAAAGGGTTTGCAAACCGCTGAATCCACACGTGAGTTTAACTCTGTCAGTTGAATGCACACATTGAAAACCATTCAGTTAGATAGCTCCGTTTTGGTTTTAGAAGCAGATATTTCTCTGTACAGCCTATGGTCCCATTCACTCGGGAATATCCCAACGCAGCTCCTAGAAGAAAAGTGTTTCTGACTCGCTGAATCTCAACATAGATTCAACTCTCTTAGGTGAACGAACGCACAGCAGAGCAGTTTCAAGGAAACGTTTCTCCTGAGTTTTAGACGAAGTTTCCTGCTGTTTAGTATGTATGCCGGCATTGGGCTGGAAATACCGGTTTTGGGATTCTGCACAGAAAGGATTTGCAAACCGCTGAATCCACACGTGAGTTTAACTCTGTCAGTTGAATGCACACATTGACAACCATTCAGTTAGATAGCTCCGTTTTGGTTTTAGAAGCAGATATTTCTCTGTACAGCCTATGGTCCCATTCACTCGGGAATATCCCAACGCAGCTCCTAGAAGAAACGTGTTTCTGACTGGCTGAATCTCAACATAGATTCAACTCTCTTAGGTGAACGAACGCACCGCAGAGGAGTTTCAAGGAAACGTTTCTCCTGAATTTTAGACGAAGTTTCCTGCTGTTTCGTACGTATGCCGGCATTGGGCTGGAAATACCGGTTTTGGGATTCTGCACAGAAAGGGTTTGCAAACCGCTGAATCCACACGTGAGTTTAACTCTGTCAGTTGAATGCACACATTGAAAACCATTCAGTTAGATAGCTCCGTTTTGGTTTTAGAAGCAGATATTTCTCTGTACAGCCTATGGTCCCATTCACTCGGGAATATCCCAACGCAGCTCCTAGAAGAAAAGTGTTTCTGACTCGCTGAATCTCAACATAGATTCAACTCTCTTAGGTGAACGAACGCACAGCAGAGCAGTTTCAAGGAAACGTTTCTCCTGAGTTTTAGACGAAGTTTCCTGCTGTTTAGTATGTATGCCGGCATTGGGCTGGAAATACCGGTTTTGGGATTCTGCACAGAAAGGGTTTGCAAACCGCTGAATCCACACGTGAGTTTAACTCTGTCAGTTGAATGCACACATTGACAACCATTCAGTTAGATAGCTCCGTTTTGGTTTTAGAAGCAGATATTTCTCTGTACAGCCTATGGTCCCATTCACTCGGGAATATCCCAACGCAGCTCCTAGAAGAAACGTGTTTCTGACTCGCTGAATCTCAACATAGATTCAACTCTCTTAGTTGAACGAACGCACCGCAGAGCAGTTTCAAGGAAACGTTTCTCCTGAATTTTAGACGAAGTTTCCTGCTGTTTCGTACGTATGCCGGCATTGGGCTGGAAATACCGGTTTTGGGATTCTGCACAGAAAGGATTTGCAAACCGCTGAATCCACACGTGAGTTTAACTCTGTCAGTTGAATGCACACATTGACAACCATTCAGTTAGATAGCTCCGTTTTGGTTTTAGAAGCAGATATTTCTCTGTACAGCCTATGGTCCCATTCACTCGGGAATATCCCAACGCAGCTCCTAGAAGAAACGTGTTTCTGACTCGCTGAATCTCAACATAGATTCAACTCTCTTAGGTGAACGAACGCACCGCAGAGCAGTTTCAAGGAAACGTTTCTCCTGAATTTTAGACGAAGTTTCCTGCTGTTTCGTACATATGCCGGCATTGGGCTGGAAATACCGGTTTTGGGATTCTGCACAGAAAGGGTTTGCAAACCGCTGAATCCACACGTGAGTTTAACTCTGTCAGTTGAATGCACACATTGAAAACCATTCAGTTAGATAGCTCCGTTTTGGTTTTAGAAGCAGATATTTCTCTGTACAGCCTATGGTCCCATTCACTCGGGAATGTCCCAATGCAGCTCCTAGAAGAAACGTGTTTCTGACTCGCTGAATCTCAACATAGATTCAACTCTCTTAGGTGAACGAACGCACAGCAGAGCAGTTTCAAGGAAACGTTTCTCCTGAGTTTTAGACGAAGTTTCCTGCTGTTTAGTACGTATGCCGGCATTGGGCTGGAAATACCGGTTTTGGGATTCTGCACAGAAAGGGTTTGCAAACCGCTGAATCCACACGTGAGCTTAATTCTGTCAGTTGAATGCACACATTGACAACCATTCAGTTAGATAGCTCCGTTTTGGTTTTAGAAGCAGATATTTCTCTGTACAGCCTATGGTCCCATTCACTCGGGAATATCCCAACGCAGCTCCTAGAAGAAACGTGTTTCTGACTCGCTGAATCTCAACATAGATTCAACTCTCTTAGGTGAACGAACGCACAGCAGAGCAGTTTCAAGGAAACGTTTCTCCTGAGTTTTAGACGAAGTTTCCTGCTGTTTCGTACGTATGCCGGCATTGGGCTGGAAATACCGGTTTTGGGATTCTGCACAGAAAGGGTTTGCAAAACCGCTGAATCCACACGTGAGTTTAACTCTGTCAGTTGAATGCACACATTGACAACCATTCAGTTAGATAGCTCCGTTTTGGTTTTAGAAGCAGATATTTCTCTGTACAGCCTATGGTCCCATTCACTCGGGAATATCCCAACGCAGCTCCTAGAAGAAACGTGTTTCTGACTCGCTGAATCTCAACATAGATTCAACTCTCTTAGGTGAACGAACGCACCGCAGAGCAGTTTCAAGGAAACGTTTCTCCTGAATTTTAGACGAAGTTTCCTGCTGTTTCGTACGTATGCCGGCATTGGGCTGGAAATACCGGTTTTGGGATTCTGCACAGAAAGGGTTTGCAAACCGCTGAATCCACACGTGAGTTTAACTCTGTCAGTTGAATGCACACATTGAAAACCATTCAGTTAGATAGCTCCGTTTTGGTTTTAGAAGCAGATATTTCTCTGTACAGCCTATGGTCCCATTCACTCGGGAATATCCCAACGCAGCTCCTAGAAGAAAAGTGTTTCTGACTCGCTGAATCTCAACATAGATTCAACTCTCTTAGGTGAACGAACGCACAGCAGAGCAGTTTCAAGGAAACGTTTCTCCTGAGTTTTAGACGAAGTTTCCTGCTGTTTAGTATGTATGCCGGCATTGGGCTGGAAATACCGGTTTTGGGATTCTGCACAGAAAGGGTTTGCAAACCGCTGAATCCACACGTGAGTTTAACTCTGTCAGTTGAATGCACACATTGACAACCATTCAGTTAGATAGCTCCGTTTTGGTTTTAGAAGCAGATATTTCTCTGTACAGCCTATGGTCCCATTCACTCGGGAATATCCCAACGCAGCTCCTAGAAGAAACGTGTTTCTGACTGGCTGAATCTCAACATAGATTCAACTCTCTTAGGTGAACGAACGCACCGCAGAGGAGTTTCAAGGAAACGTTTCTCCTGAATTTTAGACGAAGTTTCCTGCTGTTTCGTACGTATGCCGGCATTGGGCTGGAAATACCGGTTTTGGGATTCTGCACAGAAAGGGTTTGCAAACCGCTGAATCCACACGTGAGTTTAACTCTGTCAGTTGAATGCACACATTGACAACCATTCAGTTAGATAGCTCCGTTTTGGTTTTAGAAGCAGATATTTCTCTGTACAGCCTATGGTCCCATTCACTCGGGAATATCCCAACGCAGCTCCTAGAAGAAAAGTGTTTCTGACTCGCTGAATCTCAACATAGATTCAACTCTCTTAGGTGAACGAACGCACAGCAGAGCAGTTTCAAGGAAACGTTTCTCCTGAGTTTTAGACGAAGTTTCCTGCTGTTTAGTATGTATGCCGGCATTGGGCTGGAAATACCGGTTTTGGGATTCTGCACAGAAAGGGTTTGCAAACCGCTGAATCCACACGTGAGTTTAACTCTGTCAGTTGAATGCACACATTGACAACCATTCAGTTAGATAGCTCCGTTTTGGTTTTAGAAGCAGATATTTCTCTGTACAGCCTATGGTCCCATTCACTCGGGAATATCCCAACGCAGCTCCTAGAAGAAACGTGTTTCTGACTCGCTGAATCTCAACATAGATTCAACTCTCTTAGTTGAACGAACGCACCGCAGAGCAGTTTCAAGGAAACGTTTCTCCTGAATTTTAGACGAAGTTTCCTGCTGTTTCGTACGTATGCCGGCATTGGGCTGGAAATACCGGTTTTGGGATTCTGCACAGAAAGGATTTGCAAACCGCTGAATCCACACGTGAGTTTAACTCTGTCAGTTGAATGCACACATTGACAACCATTCAGTTAGATAGCTCCGTTTTGGTTTTAGAAGCAGATATTTCTCTGTACAGCCTATGGTCCCATTCACTCGGGAATATCCCAACGCAGCTCCTAGAAGAAACGTGTTTCTGACTCGCTGAATCTCAACATAGATTCAACTCTCTTAGGTGAACGAACGCACCGCAGAGCAGTTTCAAGGAAACGTTTCTCCTGAATTTTAGACGAAGTTTCCTGCTGTTTCGTACATATGCCGGCATTGGGCTGGAAATACCGGTTTTGGGATTCTGCACAGAAAGGGTTTGCAAACCGCTGAATCCACACGTGAGTTTAACTCTGTCAGTTGAATGCACACATTGAAAACCATTCAGTTAGATAGCTCCGTTTTGGTTTTAGAAGCAGATATTTCTCTGTACAGCCTATGGTCCCATTCACTCGGGAATGTCCCAATGCAGCTCCTAGAAGAAACGTGTTTCTGACTCGCTGAATCTCAACATAGATTCAACTCTCTTAGGTGAACGAACGCACAGCAGAGCAGTTTCAAGGAAACGTTTCTCCTGAGTTTTAGACGAAGTTTCCTGCTGTTTAGTACGTATGCCGGCATTGGGCTGGAAATACCGGTTTTGGGATTCTGCACAGAAAGGGTTTGCAAACCGCTGAATCCACACGTGAGCTTAATTCTGTCAGTTGAATGCACACATTGACAACCATTCAGTTAGATAGCTCCGTTTTGGTTTTAGAAGCAGATATTTCTCTGTACAGCCTATGGTCCCATTCACTCGGGAATATCCCAACGCAGCTCCTAGAAGAAACGTGTTTCTGACTCGCTGAATCTCAACATAGATTCAACTCTCTTAGGTGAACGAACGCACAGCAGAGCAGTTTCAAGGAAACGTTTCTCCTGAGTTTTAGACGAAGTTTCCTGCTGTTTCGTACGTATGCCGGCATTGGGCTGGAAATACCGGTTTTGGGATTCTGCACAGAAAGGGTTTGCAAAACCGCTGAATCCACACGTGAGTTTAACTCTGTCAGTTGAATGCACACATTGACAACCATTCAGTTAGATAGCTCCGTTTTGGTTTTAGAAGCAGATATTTCTCTGTACAGCCTATGGTCCCATTCACTCGGGAATATCCCAACGCAGCTCCTAGAAGAAACGTGTTTCTGACTCGCTGAATCTCAACATAGATTCAACTCTCTTAGGTGAACGAACGCACCGCAGAGCAGTTTCAAGGAAACGTTTCTCCTGAATTTTAGACGAAGTTTCCTGCTGTTTCGTACGTATGCCGGCATTGGGCTGGAAATACCGGTTTTGGGATTCTGCACAGAAAGGGTTTGCAAACCGCTGAATCCACACGTGAGTTTAACTCTGTCAGTTGAATGCACACATTGAAAACCATTCAGTTAGATAGCTCCGTTTTGGTTTTAGAAGCAGATATTTCTCTGTACAGCCTATGGTCCCATTCACTCGGGAATATCCCAACGCAGCTCCTAGAAGAAAAGTGTTTCTGACTCGCTGAATCTCAACATAGATTCAACTCTCTTAGGTGAACGAACGCACAGCAGAGCAGTTTCAAGGAAACGTTTCTCCTGAGTTTTAGACGAAGTTTCCTGCTGTTTAGTATGTATGCCGGCATTGGGCTGGAAATACCGGTTTTGGGATTCTGCACAGAAAGGGTTTGCAAACCGCTGAATCCACACGTGAGTTTAACTCTGTCAGTTGAATGCACACATTGACAACCATTCAGTTAGATAGCTCCGTTTTGGTTTTAGAAGCAGATATTTCTCTGTACAGCCTATGGTCCCATTCACTCGGGAATATCCCAACGCATCTCCTAGAAGAAACGTGTTTCTGACTCGCTGAATCTCAACATAGATTCAACTCTCTTAGGTGAACGAACGCACCGCAGAGCAGTTTCAAGGAACCGTTTCTCCTGAATTTTAGACGAAGTTTCCTGCTGTTTCGTACGTATGCCGGCATTGGGCTGGAAATACCGGTTTTGGGATTCTGCACAGAAAGGATTTGCAAACCGCTGAATCCACACGTGAGTTTAACTCTGTCAGTTGAATGCACACATTGACAACCATTCAGTTAGATAGCTCCGTTTTGGTTTTAGAAGCAGATATTTCTCTGTACAGCCTATGGTCCCATTCACTCGGGAATATCCCAACGCAGCTCCTAGAAGAAACGTGTTTCTGACTCGCTGAATCTCAATATAGATTCAACTCTCTTAGGTGAACGAACGCACCGCAGAGCAGTTTCAAGGAAACGTTTCTCCTGAATTTTAGACGAAGTTTCCTGCTGTTTCGTACGTATGCCGGCATTGGGCTGGAAATACCGGTTTTGGGATTCTGCACAGAAAGGGTTTGCAAACCGCTGAATCCACACGTGAGTTTAACTCTGTCAGTTGAATGCACACATTGACAACCATTCAGTTAGATAGCTCCGTTTTGGTTTTAGAAGCAGATATTTCTCTGTACAGCCTATGGTCCCATTCACTCGGGAATGTCCCAACGCAGCTCCTAGAAGAAACGTGTTTCTGACTCGCTGAATCTCAACATAGATTCAACTCTCTTAGGTGAACGAACGCACAGCAGAGCAGTTTCAAGGAAACGTTTCTCCTGAGTTTTAGACGAAGTTTCCTGCTGTTTAGTACGTATGCCGGCATTGGGCTGGAAATACCGGTTTTGGGATTCTGCACAGAAAGGGTTTGCAAACCGCTGAATCCACACGTGAGCTTAATTCTGTCAGTTGAATGCACACATTGACAACCAGTCAGTTAGATAGCTCCGTTTTGGTTTTAGAAGCAGATATTTCTCTGTACAGCCTATGGTCCCATTCACTCGGGAATATCCCAACGCAGCTCCTAGAAGAAACGTGTTTCTGACTCGCTGAATCTCAACATAGATTCAACTCTCTTAGGTGAACGAACGCACAGCAGAGCAGTTTCAAGGAAACGTTTCTCCTGAGTTTTAGACGAAGTTTCCTGCTGTTTCGTACGTATGCCGGCATTGGGCTGGAAATACCGGTTTTGGGATTCTGCACAGAAAGGGTTTGCAAAACCGCTGAATCCACACGTGAGTTTAACTCTGTCAGTTGAATGCACACATTGACAACCATTCAGTTAGATAGCTCAGTTTTGGTTTTAGAAGCAGATATTTCTCTGTACAGCCTATGGTCCTATTCACTCGGGAATATCCCAACGCAGCTCCTAGAAGAAAAGTGTTTCTGACTCGCTGAATCTCAACATAGATTCAACTCTCGTAGGTGAACGAACGAACCGCAGAGCAGTTTCAAGGAAACGTTTCTCCTGAGTTTTAGACGAAGTTTCCTGCTCTTTCGTACGTATGCCGGCTTTGGGCTGGAAATACCGGTTTTGGGATTCTGCACAGATAGAGTTTGCAAACCGCTGAATCCACACGTGAGTTTAACTCTGTCAGTTGAATGCACACATTGACAACCATTCAGTTAGATAGCTCCGTTTTGGTTTTAGAAGCAGATATTTCTCTGTACAGCCTATGGTCCCATTCACTCGGGAATATCCCAACGCAGCTCCTAGAAGAAACGTGTTTCTGACTCGCTGAATCTCAACATAGATTCAACTCTCTTAGGTGAACGAACGCACAGCAGAGCAGTTTCAAGGAAACGTTCCTCCTGAATTTTAGACGAAATTTCCTGCTGTTTAGTACGTATGCCGGCATTGGGCTGGAAATACCGGTTTTGCGATTCTGCACAGAAAGGGTTTGCAAACCGCTGAATCCACACGTGAGTTTAACTCTGTCAGTTGAATGCACACATTGACAACCATTCAGTTAGATAGCTCCGTTTTGGTTTTAGAAGCAGATATTTCTCTGTACAGCCTATGGTCCCATTCACTCGGGAATATCCCAACGCAGCTCCTAGAAGAAACGTGTTTCTGACTCGCTGAATCTCAACATAGATTCAACTCTCTTAGGTGAACGAACGCACAGCAGAGCAGTTTCAAGGAAACGTTTCTCCTGAGTTTTAGACGAAGTTTCCTGCTGTTTAGTACATATGCCGGCATTGGGCTGGAAATACCGGTTTTGGGATTCTGCACAGAAAGGGTTTGCAAACCGCTGAATCCACACGTGAGTTTAACTCTGTCAGTTGAATGCACACATTGACAACCATTCAGTTAGATAGCTCCGTTTTGGTTTTAGAAGCAGATATTTCTCTGTACAGCCTATGGTCCCATTCACTCGGGAATATCCCAACGCAGCTCCTAGAAGAAAAGTGTTTCTGACTCACTGAATCTCAACATAGATTCAACTCTCTTAGGTGAACGAACGCACAGCAGAGCAGTTTCAAGGAAACGTTTCTCCTGAGTTTTAGACGAAGTTTCCTGCTGTTTCGTACGTATGCCGGCATTGGGCTGGAAATACCGGTTTTGGGATTCTGCACAGAAAGGGTTTGCAAAACCGCTGAATCCACACGTGAGTTTAACTCTGTCAGTTGAATGCACACATTGACAACCATTCAGTTAGATAGCTCCGTTTTGGTTTTAGAAGCAGATATTTCTCTGTACAGCCTATGGTCCCATTCACTCGGGAATATCCCAACGCAGCTCCTAGAAGAAAAGTGTTTCTGACTCGCTGAATCTCAACATATATTCAACTCTCTTAGGTGAACGAACGCACAGCAGAGCAGTTTCAAGGAAACGTTTCTCCTGAGTTTTAGACGAAGTTTCCTGCTGTTTAGTACGTATGCCGGCATTGGGCTGGAAATACCGGTTTTGGGATTCTGCACAGAAAGGGTTTGCAAACCGCTGAATCCACACGTGAGTTTAACTCTGTCAGTTGAATGCACACATTGACAACCATTCAGTTAGATAGCTCCGTTTTGGTTTTAGAAGCAGATATTTCTCTGTACAGCCTATGGTCCCATTCACTCGGGAATATCCCAACGCAGCTCCTAGAAGAAACGTGTTTCTGACTCGCTGAATCTCAACATAGATTCAACTCTCTTAGGTGAACGAACGCACAGCAGAGCAGTTTCAAGGAAACGTTTCTCCTGAATTTTAGACGAAGTTTCCTGCTGTTTCGTACGTATGCCGGCATTGGGCTGGAAATACCGGTTTTGGGATTCTGCACAGAAAGGGTTTGCAAACCGCTGAATCCACACGTGAGTTTAACTCTGTCAGTTGAATGCACACATTGACAACCATTCAGTTAGATAGCTCCGTTTTGGTTTTAGAAGCAGATATTTCTCTGTACAGCCTATGGTCCCATTCACTCGGGAATGTCCCAACGCAGCTCCTAGAAGAAACGTGTTTCTGACTCGCTGAATCTCAACATAGATTCAACTCTCTTAGGTGAACGAACGCACAGCAGAGCAGTTTCAAGGAAACGTTTCTCCTGAGTTTTAGACGAAGTTTCCTGCTGTTTAGTACGTATGCCGGCATTGGGCTGGAAATACCGGTTTTGGGATTCTGCACAGAAAGGGTTTGCAAACCGCTGAATCCACACGTGAGCTTAATTCTGTCAGTTGAATGCACACATTGACAACCATTCAGTTAGATAGCTCCGTTTTGGTTTTAGAAGCAGATATTTCTCTGTACAGCCTATGGTCCCATTCACTCGGGAATATCCCAACGCAGCTCCTAGAAGAAACGTGTTTCTGACTCGCTGAATCTCAACATAGATTCAACTCTCTTAGGTGAACGAACGCACAGCAGAGCAGTTTCAAGGAAACGTTTCTCCTGAGTTTTAGACGAAGTTTCCTGCTGTTTCGTACGTATGCCGGCATTGGGCTGGAAATACCGGTTTTGGGATTCTGCACAGAAAGGGTTTGCAAAACCGCTGAATCCACACGTGAGTTTAACTCGGTCAGTTGAATGCACACATTGACAACCATTCAGTTAGATATCTCCGTTTTGGTTTTAGAAGCAGATATTTCTCTGTACAGCCTATGGTCCCATTCACTCGGGAATATCCCAACGCAGCTCCTAGAAGAAACGTGTTTCTGACTCGCTGAATCTCAACATAGATTCAACTCTCTTAGGTGAACGAACGCACCGCAGAGCAGTTTCAAGGAAACGTTTCTCCTGAATTTTAGGCGAAGTTTCCTGCTGTTTCGTACGTATGCCGGCATTGGGCTGGAAATACCGGTTTGGGATTCTGCACAGAAAGGGTTTGCAAACCGCTGAATCCACACGTGAGTTTAACTCTGTCAGTTGAATGCACACATTGAAAACCATTCAGTTAGATAGCTCCGTTTTGGTTTTAGAAGCAGATATTTCTCTGTACAGCCTATGGTCCCATTCACTCGGGAATATCCCAACGCAGCTCCTAGAAGAAAAGTGTTTCTGACTCGCTGAATCTCAACATAGATTCAACTCTCTTAGGTGAACGAACGCACAGCAGAGCAGTTTCAAGGAAACGTTTCTCCTGAGTTTTAGACGAAGTTTCCTGCTGTTTAGTATGTATGCCGGCATTGGGCTGGAAATACCGGTTTTGGGATTCTGCACAGAAAGGGTTTGCAAACCGCTGAATCCACACGTGAGTTTAACTCTCTCAGTTGAATGCACACATTGACAACCATTCAGTTAGATAGCTCCGTTTTGGTTTTAGAAGCAGATATTTCTCTGTACAGCCTATGGTCCCATTCACTCGGGAATATCCCAACGCAGCTCCTAGAAGAAACGTGTTTCTGACTCGCTGAATCTCAACATAGATTCAACTCTCTTAGGTGAACGAACGCACCGCAGAGCAGTTTCAAGGAAACGTTTCTCCTGAATTTTAGACGAAGTTTCCTGCTGTTTCGTACGTATGCCGGCATTGGGCTTTAAATACCGGTTTTGGGATTCTGCACAGAAAGGATTTGCAAACCGCTGAATCCACACGTGAGTTTAACTCTGTCAGTTGAATGCACACATTGACAACCATTCAGTTAGATAGCTCCGTTTTGGTTTTAGAAGCAGATATTTCTCTGTACAGCCTATGGTCCCATTCACTCGGGAATATCCCAACGCAGCTCCTAGAAGAAACGTGTTTCTGACTCGCTGAATCTCAACATAGATTCAACTCTCTTAGGTGAACGAACGCACCGCAGAGCAGTTTCAAGGAAACGTTTCTCCTGAATTTTAGACGAAGTTTCCTGCTGTTTCGTACGTATGCCGGCATTGGGCTGGAAATACCGGTTTTGGGATTCTGCACAGAAAGGGTTTGCAAACCGCTGAATCCACACGTGAGTTTAACTCTGTCAGTTGAATGCACACATTGAAAACCATTCAGTTAGATAGCTCCGTTTTGGTTTTAGAAGCAGATATTTCTCTGTACAGCCTATGGTCCCATTCACTCGGGAATGTCCCAACGCAGCTCCTAGAAGAAACGTGTTTCTGACTCGCTGAATCTCAACATAGATTCAACTCTCTTAGGTGAACGAACGCACAGCAGAGCAGTTTCAAGGAAACGTTTCTCCTGAGTTTTAGACGAAGTTTCCTGCTGTTTAGTACGTATGCCGGCATTGGGCTGGAAATACCGGTTTTGGGATTCTGCACAGAAAGGGTTTGCAAACCGCTGAATCCACACGTGAGCTTAATTCTGTCAGTTGAATGCACACATTGACAACCATTCAGTTAGATAGCTCCGTTTTGGTTTTAGAAGCAGATATTTCTCTGTACAGCCTATGGTCCCATTCACTCGGGAATATCCCAACGCAGCTCCTAGAAGAAACGTGTTTCTGACTCGCTGAATCTCAACATAGATTCAACTCTCTTAGGTGAACGAACGCACAGCAGAGCAGTTTCAAGGAAACGTTTCTCCTGAGTTTTAGACGAAGTTTCCTGCTGTTTCGTACGTATGCCGGCATTGGGCTGGAAATACCGGTTTTGGGATTCTGCACAGAAAGGGTTTGCAAAACCGCTGAATCCACACGTGAGTTTAACTCTGTCAGTTGAATGCACACATTGACAACCATTCAGTTAGATAGCTCCGTTTTGGTTTTAGAAGCAGATATTTCTCTGTACAGCCTATGGTCCCATTCACTCGGGAATATCCCAACGCAGCTCCTAGAAGAAAAGTGTTTCTGACTCGCTGAATCTCAACATATATTCAACTCTCTTCGGTGAACGAACGCACAGCAGAGCAGTTTCAAGGAAACGTTTCTCCTGAGTTTTAGACGAAGTTTCCTGCTGTTTAGTACGTATGCCGGCATTGGGCTGGAAATACCGGTTTTGGGATTCTGCACAGAAAGGGTTTGCAAACCGCTGAATCCACACGTGAGTTTAACTCTGTCAGTTGAATGCACACATTGACAACCATTCAGTTAGATAGCTCCGTTTTGGTTTTAGAAGCAGATATTTCTCTGTACAGCCTATGGTCCCATTCACTCGGGAATATCCCAACGCAGCTCCTAGAAGAAACGTGTTTCTGACTCGCTGAATCTCAACATAGATTCAACTCTCTTAGGTGAACGAACGCACCGCAGAGCAGTTTCAAGGAAACGTTTCTCCTGAATTTTAGACGAAGTTTCCTGCTGTTTCGTACGTATGCCGGCATTGGGCTGGAAATACCGGTTTTGGGATTCTGCACAGAAAGGGTTTGCAAACCGCTGAATCCACACGTGAGTTTAACTCTGTCAGTTGAATGCACACATTGACAACCATTCAGTTAGATAGCTCCGTTTTGGTTTTAGAAGCAGATATTTCTCTGTACAGCCTATGGTCCCATTCACTCGGGAATGTCCCAACGCAGCTCCTAGAAGAAACGTGTTTCTGACTCGCTGAATCTCAACATAGATTCAACTCTCTTAGGTGAACGAACGCACAGCAGAGCAGTTTCAAGGAAACGTTTCTCCTGAGTTTTAGACGAAGTTTCCTGCTGTTTAGTACGTATGCCGGCATTGGGCTGGAAATACCGGTTTTGGGATTCTGCACAGAAAGGGTTTGCAAACCGCTGAATCCACACGTGAGCTTAATTCTGTCAGTTGAATGCACACATTGACAACCATTCAGTTAGATAGCTCCGTTTTGGTTTTAGAAGCAGATATTTCTCTGTACAGCCTATGGTCCCATTCACTCGGGAATATCCCAACGTAGCTCCTAGAAGAAACGTGTTTCTGACTCGCTGAATCTCAACATAGATTCAACTCTCTTAGGTGAACGAACGCACAGCAGAGCAGTTTCAAGGAAACGTTTCTCCTGAGTTTTAGACGAAGTTTCCTGCTGTTTCGTACGTATGCCGGCATTGGGCTGGAAATACCGGTTTTGGGATTCTGCACAGAAAGGGTTTGCAAAACCGCTGAATCCACACGTGAGTTTAACTCGGTCAGTTGAATGCACACATTGACAACCATTCAGTTAGATATCTCCGTTTTGGTTTTAGAAGCAGATATTTCTCTGTACAGCCTATGGTCCCATTCACTCGGGAATATCCCAACGCAGCTCCTAGAAGAAACGTGTTTCTGACTCGCTGAATCTCAACATAGATTCAACTCTCTTAGGTGAACGAACGCACCGCAGAGCAGTTTCAAGGAAACGTTTCTCCTGAATTTTAGGCGAAGTTTCCTGCTGTTTCGTACGTATGCCGGCATTGGGCTGGAAATACCGGTTTTGGGATTCTGCACAGAAAGGATTTGCAAACCGCTGAATCCACACGTGAGTTTAACTCTGTCAGTTGAATGCACACATTGAAAACCATTCAGTTAGATAGCTCCGTTTTGGTTTTAGAAGCAGATATTTCTCTGTACAGCCTATGGTCCCATTCACTCGGGAATATCCCAACGCAGCTCCTAGAAGAAAAGTGTTTCTGACTCGCTGAATCTCAACATAGATTCAACTCTCTTAGGTGAACGAACGCACAGCAGAGCAGTTTCAAGGAAACGTTTCTCCTGAGTTTTAGACGAAGTTTCCTGCTGTTTAGTACGTATGCCAGCATTGGGCTGGAAATACCGGTTTTGGGATTCTGCACAGAAAGGGTTTGCAAACCGCTGAATCCACACGTGAGTTTAACTCTCTCAGTTGAATGCACACATTGACAACCATTCAGTTAGATAGCTCCGTTTTGGTTTTAGAAGCAGATATTTCTCTGTACAGCCTATGGTCCCATTCACTCGGGAATATCCCAACGCAGCTCCTAGAAGAAACGTGTTTCTGACTCGCTGAATCTCAACATAGATTCAACTCTCTTAGGTGAACGAACGCACCGCAGAGCAGTTTCAAGGAAACGTTTCTCCTGAATTTTAGACGAAGTTTCCTGCTGTTTCGTACGTATGCCGGCATTGGGCTTTAAATACCGGTTTTGGGATTCTGCACAGAAAGGATTTGCAAACCGCTGAATCCACACGTGAGTTTAACTCTGTCAGTTGAATGCACACATTGACAACCATTCAGTTAGATAGCTCCGTTTTGGTTTTAGAAGCAGATATTTCTCTGTACAGCCTATGGTCCCATTCACTCGGGAATATCCCAACGCAGCTCCTAGAAGAAACGTGTTTCTGACTCGCTGAATCTCAACATAGATTCAACTCTCTTAGGTGAACGAACGCACCGCAGAGCAGTTTCAAGGAAACGTTTCTCCTGAATTTTAGACGAAGTTTCCTGCTGTTTCGTACGTATGCCGGCATTGGGCTGGAAATACCGGTTTTGGGATTCTGCACAGAAAGGGTTTGCAAACCGCTGAATCCACACGTGAGTTTAACTCTGTCAGTTGAATGCACACATTGACAACCATTCAGTTAGATAGCTCCGTTTTGGTTTTAGAAGCAGATATTTCTCTGTACAGCCTATGGTCCCATTCACTCGGGAATGTCCCAACGCAGCTCCTAGAAGAAACGTGTTTCTGACTCGCTGAATCTCAACATAGATTCAACTCTCTTAGGTGAACGAACGCACAGCAGAGCAGTTTCAAGGAAACGTTTCTCCTGAGTTTTAGACGAAGTTTCCTGCTGTTTAGTACGTATGCCGGCATTGGGCTGGAAATACCGGTTTTGGGATTCTGCACAGAAAGGGTTTGCAAACCGCTGAATCCACACGTGAGCTTAATTCTGTCAGTTGAATGCACACATTGACAACCATTCAGTTAGATAGCTCCGTTTTGGTTTTAGAAGCAGATATTTCTCTGTACAGCCTATGGTCCCATTCACTCGGGAATATCCCAACGCAGCTCCTAGAAGAAACGTGTTTCTGACTCGCTGAATCTCAACATAGATTCAACTCTCTTAGGTGAACGAACGCACAGCAGAGCAGTTTCAAGGAAACGTTTCTCCTGAGTTTTAGACGAAGTTTCCTGCTGTTTCGTACGTATGCCGGCATTGGGCTGGAAATACCGGTTTTGGGATTCTGCACAGAAAGGGTTTGCAAAACCGCTGAATCCACACGTGAGTTTAACTCTGTCAGTTGAATGCACACATTGACAACCATTCAGTTAGATATCTCCGTTTTGGTTTTAGAAGCAGATATTTCTCTGTACAGCCTATGGTCCCATTCACTCGGGAATATCCCAACGCAGCTCCTAGAAGAAACGTGTTTCTGACTCGCTGAATCTCAACATAGATTCAACTCTCTTAGGTGAACGAACGCACCGCAGAGCAGTTTCAAGGAAACGTTTCTCCTGAATTTTAGACGAAGTTTCCTGCAGTTTCGTACGTATGCCGGCATTGGGCTGGAAATACCGGTTTTGGGATTCTGCACAGAAAGGGTTTGCAAACCGCTGAATCCACACGTGAGTTTAACTCTGTCAGTTGAATGCACACATTGAAAACCATTCAGTTAGATAGCTCCGTTTTGGTTTTAGAAGCAGATATTTCTCTGTACAGCCTATGGTCCCATTCACTCGGGAATATCCCAACGCAGCTCCTAGAAGAAAAGTGTTTCTGACTCGCTGAATCTCAACATAGATTCAACTCTCTTAGGTGAACGAACGCACAGCAGAGCAGTTTCAAGGAAACGTTTCTCCTGAGTTTTAGACGAAGTTTCCTGCTGTTTAGTATGTATGCCGGCATTGGGCTGGAAATACCGGTTTTGGGATTCTGCACAGAAAGGGTTTGCAAACCGCTGAATCCACACGTGAGTTTAACTCTGTCAGTTGAATGCACACATTGACAACCATTCAGTTAGATAGCTCCGTTTTGGTTTTAGAAGCAGATATTTCTCTGTACAGCCTATGGTCCCATTCACTCGGGAATATCCCAACGCATCTCCTAGAAGAAACGTGTTTCTGACTCGCTGAATCTCAACATAGATTCAACTCTCTTAGGTGAACGAACGCACCGCAGAGCAGTTTCAAGGAACCGTTTCTCCTGAATTTTAGACGAAGTTTCCTGCTGTTTCGTACGTATGCCGGCATTGGGCTGGAAATACCGGTTTTGGGATTCTGCACAGAAAGGATTTGCAAACCGCTGAATCCACACGTGAGTTTAACTCTGTCAGTTGAATGCACACATTGACAACCATTCAGTTAGATAGCTCCGTTTTGGTTTTAGAAGCAGATATTTCTCTGTACAGCCTATGGTCCCATTCACTCGGGAATATCCCAACGCAGCTCCTAGAAGAAACGTGTTTCTGACTCGCTGAATCTCAATATAGATTCAACTCTCTTAGGTGAACGAACGCACCGCAGAGCAGTTTCAAGGAAACGTTTCTCCTGAATTTTAGACGAAGTTTCCTGCTGTTTCGTACGTATGCCGGCATTGGGCTGGAAATACCGGTTTTGGGATTCTGCACAGAAAGGGTTTGCAAACCGCTGAATCCACACGTGAGTTTAACTCTGTCAGTTGAATGCACACATTGACAACCATTCAGTTAGATAGCTCCGTTTTGGTTTTAGAAGCAGATATTTCTCTGTACAGCCTATGGTCCCATTCACTCGGGAATGTCCCAACGCAGCTCCTAGAAGAAACGTGTTTCTGACTCGCTGAATCTCAACATAGATTCAACTCTCTTAGGTGAACGAACGCACAGCAGAGCAGTTTCAAGGAAACGTTTCTCCTGAGTTTTAGACGAAGTTTCCTGCTGTTTAGTACGTATGCCGGCATTGGGCTGGAAATACCGGTTTTGGGATTCTGCACAGAAAGGGTTTGCAAACCGCTGAATCCACACGTGAGCTTAATTCTGTCAGTTGAATGCACACATTGACAACCAGTCAGTTAGATAGCTCCGTTTTGGTTTTAGAAGCAGATATTTCTCTGTACAGCCTATGGTCCCATTCACTCGGGAATATCCCAGCGCAGCTCCTAGAAGAAACGTGTTTCTGACTCGCTGAATCTCAACATAGATTCAACTCTCTTAGGTGAACGAACGCACAGCAGATCAGTTTCAAGGAAACGTTTCTCCTGAGTTTTAGACGAAGTTTCCTGCTGTTTCGTACGTATGCCGGCATTGGGCTGGAAATACCGGTTTTGGGATTCTGCACAGAAAGGGTTTGCAAAACCGCTGAATCCACACGTGAGTTTAACTCTGTCAGTTGAATGCACACATTGACAACCATTCAGTTAGATAGCTCCGTTTTGGTTTTAGAAGCAGATATTTCTCTGTACAGCCTATGGTCCTATTCACTCGGGAATATCCCAACGCAGCTCCTAGAAGAAAAGTGTTTCTGACTCGCTGAATCTCAACATAGATTCAACTCTCGTAGGTGAACGAACGAACCGCAGAGCAGTTTCAAGGAAACGTTTCTCCTGAATTTTAGACGAAGTTTCCTGCTGTTTCGTACGTATGCCGGCATTGGGCTGGAAATACCGGTTTTGGGATTCTGCACAGAAAGGATTTGCAAACCGCTGAATCCACACGTGAGTTTAACTCTGTCAGTTGAATGCACACATTGACAACCATTCAGTTAGATAGCTCCGTTTTGGTTTTAGAAGCAGATATTTCTCTGTACAGCCTATGGTCCCATTCACTCGGGAATATCCCAACGCAGCTCCTAGAAGAAACGTGTTTCTGACTCGCTGAATCTCAATATAGATTCAACTCTCTTAGGTGAACGAACGCACCGCAGAGCAGTTTCAAGGAAACGTTTCTCCTGAATTTTAGACGAAGTTTCCTGCTGTTTCGTACGTATGCCGGCATTGGGCTGGAAATACCGGTTTTGGGATTCTGCACAGAAAGGGTTTGCAAACCGCTGAATCCACACGTGAGTTTAACTCTGTCAGTTGAATGCACACATTGACAACCATTCAGTTAGATAGCTCCGTTTTGGTTTTAGAAGCAGATATTTCTCTGTACAGCCTATGGTCCCATTCACTCGGGAATGTCCCAACGCAGCTCCTAGAAGAAACGTGTTTCTGACTCGCTGAATCTCAACATAGATTCAACTCTCTTAGGTGAACGAACGCACAGCAGAGCAGTTTCAAGGAAACGTTTCTCCTGAGTTTTAGACGAAGTTTCCTGCTGTTTAGTACGTATGCCGGCATTGGGCTGGAAATACCGGTTTTGGGATTCTGCACAGAAAGGGTTTGCAAACCGCTGAATCCACACGTGAGCTTAATTCTGTCAGTTGAATGCACACATTGACAACCAGTCAGTTAGATAGCTCCGTTTTGGTTTTAGAAGCAGATATTTCTCTGTACAGCCTATGGTCCCATTCACTCGGGAATATCCCAGCGCAGCTCCTAGAAGAAACGTGTTTCTGACTCGCTGAATCTCAACATAGATTCAACTCTCTTAGGTGAACGAACGCACAGCAGATCAGTTTCAAGGAAACGTTTCTCCTGAGTTTTAGACGAAGTTTCCTGCTGTTTCGTACGTATGCCGGCATTGGGCTGGAAATACCGGTTTTGGGATTCTGCACAGAAAGGGTTTGCAAAACCGCTGAATCCACACGTGAGTTTAACTCTGTCAGTTGAATGCACACATTGACAACCATTCAGTTAGATAGCTCCGTTTTGGTTTTAGAAGCAGATATTTCTCTGTACAGCCTATGGTCCTATTCACTCGGGAATATCCCAACGCAGCTCCTAGAAGAAAAGTGTTTCTGACTCGCTGAATCTCAACATAGATTCAACTCTCGTAGGTGAACGAACGAACCGCAGAGCAGTTTCAAGGAAAAGTTTCTCCTGAGTTTTAGACGAAGTTTCCTGCTCTTTCGTACGTATGCCGGCTTTGGGCTGGAAATACCGGTTTTGGGATTCTGCACAGATAGAGTTTGCAAACCGCTGAATCCACACGTGAGTTTAACTCTGTCAGTTGAATGCACACATTGACAACCATTCAGTTAGATAGCTCCGTTTTGGTTTTAGAAGCAGATATTTCTCTGTACAGCCTATGGTCCCATTCACTCGGGAATATCCCAACGCAGCTCCTAGAAGAAACGTGTTTCTGACTCGCTGAATCTCAACATAGATTCAACTCTCTTAGGTGAACGAACGCACAGCAGAGCAGTTTCAAGGAAACGTTTCTCCTGAGTTTTAGACGAAGTTTCCTGCTGTTTAGTACATATGCCGGCATTGGGCTGGAAATACCGGTTTTGGGATTCTGCACAGAAAGGGTTTGCAAACCGCTGAATCCACACGTGAGTTTAACT
This sequence comes from Aotus nancymaae, assembly GCF_030222135.1. NCBI lineage: Eukaryota > Metazoa > Chordata > Mammalia > Primates > Aotidae > Aotus > Aotus nancymaae. The sequence goes on along the minus strand of NW_026988495.1, from coordinate 4,848,167 downwards.
CTGTCAGTTGAATGCACACATTGACAACCATTCAGTTAGATAGCTCCGTTTTGGTTTTAGAAGCAGATATTTCTCTGTACAGCCTATGGTCCCATTCACTCGGGAATATCCCAACGCAGCTCCTAGAAGAAAAGTGTTTCTGACTCACTGAATCTCAACATAGATTCAACTCTCTTAGGTGAACGAACGCACAGCAGAGCAGTTTCAAGGAAACGTTTCTCCTGAGTTTTAGACGAAGTTTCCTGCTGTTTCGTACGTATGCCGGCATTGGGCTGGAAATACCGGTTTTGGGATTCTGCACAGAAAGGGTTTGCAAAACCGCTGAATCCACACGTGAGTTTAACTCTGTCAGTTGAATGCACACATTGACAACCATTCAGTTAGATAGCTCCGTTTTGGTTTTAGAAGCAGATATTTCTCTGTACAGCCTATGGTCCCATTCACTCGGGAATATCCCAACGCAGCTCCTAGAAGAAAAGTGTTTCTGACTCGCTGAATCTCAACATAGATTCAACTCTCTTAGGTGAACGAACGCACAGCAGAGCAGTTTCAAGGAAACGTTTCTCCTGAGTTTTAGACGAAGTTTCCTGCTGTTTAGTACGTATGCCGGCATTGGGCTGGAAATACCGGTTTTGGGATTCTGCACAGAAAGGGTTTGCAAACCGCTGAATCCACACGTGAGTTTAACTCTGTCAGTTGAATGCACACATTGACAACCATTCAGTTAGATAGCTCCGTTTTGGTTTTAGAAGCAGATATTTCTCTGTACAGCCTATGGTCCCATTCACTCGGGAATATCCCAACGCAGCTCCTAGAAGAAACGTGTTTCTGACTCGCTGAATCTCAACATAGATTCAACTCTCTTAGGTGAATGAACGCACCGCAGAGCAGTTTCAAGGAAACGTTTCTCCTGAATTTTAGACGAAGTTTCCTGCTGTTTCGTACGTATGCCGGCATTGGGCTGGAAATAACGGTTTTGGGATTCTGCACAGAAAGGATTTGCAAACCGCTGAATCCACACGTGAGTTTAACTCTGTCAGTTGAATGCACACATTGACAACCATTCAGTTAGATAGCTCCGTTTTGGTTTTAGAAGCAGATATTTCTCTGTACAGCCTATGGTCCCATTCACTCGGGAATATCCCAACGCAACTCCTAGAAGAAACGTGTTTCTGACTCGCTGAATCTCAACATAGATTCAACTCTCTTAGGTGAACGAACGCACCGCAGAGCAGTTTCAAGGAAACGTTTCTCCTGAATTTTAGACGAAGTTTCCTGCTGTTTCGTACGTATGCCGGCATTGGGCTGGAAATACCGGTTTTGGGATTCTGCACAGAAAGGGTTTGCAAACCGCTGAATCCACACGTGAGTTTAACTCTGTCAGTTGAATGCACACATTGAAAACCATTCAGTTAGATAACTCCGTTTTGATTTTAGAAGCAGATATTTCTCTGTACAGCCTATGGTCCCATTCACTCGGGAATGTCCCAACGCAGCTCCTAGAAGAAACGTGTTTCTGACTCGCTGAATCTCAACATAGATTCAACTCTCTTAGGTGAACGAACGCACAGCAGAGCAGTTTCAAGGAAACGTTTCTCCTGAGTTTTAGACGAAGTTTCCTGCTGTTTAGTACGTATGCCGGCATTGGGCTGGAAATACCGGTTTTGGGATTCTGCACAGAAAGGGTTTGCAAACCGCTGAATCCACACGTGAGCTTAATTCTGTCAGTTGAATGCACACATTGACAACCAGTCAGTTAGATAGCTCCGTTTTGGTTTTAGAAGCAGATATTTCTCTGTACAGCCTTTGGTCCCATTCACTCGGGAATATCCCAACGCAGCTCCTAGAAGAAACGTGTTTCTGACTCGCTGAATCTCAACATAGATTCAACTCTCTTAGGTGAACGAACGCACAGCAGAGCAGTTTCAAGGAAACGTTTCTCCTGAGTTTTAGAAGAAGTTTCCTGCTGTTTCGTACGTATGCCGGCATTGGGCTGGAAATACCGGTTTTGGGATTCTGCACAGAAAGGGTTTGCAAAACCGCTGAATCCACACGTGAGTTTAACTCTGTCAGTTGAATGCACACATTGACAACCATTCAGTTAGATAGCTCCGTTTTGGTTTTAGAAGCAGATATTTCTCTGTACAGCCTATGGTCCTATTCACTCGGGAATATCCCAACGCAGCTCCTAGAAGAAAAGTGTTTCTGACTCGCTGAATCTCAACATAGATTCAACTCTCGTAGGTGAACGAACGCACAGCAGAGCAGTTTCAAGGAAACGTTTCTCCTGAGTTTTAGACGAAGTTTCCTGCTCTTTCGTACGTATGCCGGCTTTGGGCTGGAAATACCGGTTTTGGGATTCTGCACAGATAGAGTTTGCAAACCGCTGAATCCACACGTGAGTTTACCTCTGTCAGTTGAATGCACACATTGACAACCATTCAGTTAGATAGCTCCGTTTTGGTTTTAGAAGCAGATATTTCTCTGTACAGCCTATGGTCCCATTCACTCGGGAATATCCCAACGCAGCTCCTAGAAGAAACGTGTTTCTGACTCGCTGAATCTCAACATAGATTCAACTCTCTTAGGTGAACGAACGCACAGCAGAGCAGTTTCAAGGAAACGTTCCTCCTGAATTTTAGACGAAATTTCCTGCTGTTTAGTACGTATGCCGGCATTGGGCTGGAAATACCGGTTTTGCGATTCTGCACAGAAAGGGTTTGCAAACCGCTGAATCCACACGTGAGTTTAACTCTGTCAGTTGAATGCACACATTGACAACCATTCAGTTAGATAGCTCCGTTTTGGTTTTAGAAGCAGATATTTCGCTGTACAGCCTATGGTCCCATTCACTCGGGAATATCCCAACGCAGCTCCTAGAAGAAACGTGTTTCTGACTCGCTGAATGTCAACATAGATTCAACTCTCTTAGGTGAACGAATGCACAGCAGAGCAGTTTCAAGGAAACGTTTCTCCTGAGTTTTAGACGAAGTTTCCTGCTGTTTAGTACATATGCCGGCAGTGGGCTGGAAATACCGGTTTTGGGATTCTGCACAGAAAGGGTTTGCAAACCGCTGAATCAACACGTGAGTTTAACTCTGTCAGTTGAATGCACACATTGACAACCATTCAGTTAGATAGCTCCGTTTTGGTTTTAGAAGCAGATATTTCTCTGTACAGCCTATGGTCCCATTCACTCGGGAATATCCCAACGCAGCTCCTAGAAGAAAAGTGTTTCTGACTCGCTGAATCTCAACATAGATTCAACTCTCTTAGGTGAACGAACGAACCGCAGAGCAGTTTCAAGGAAACGTTTCTCCTGAGTTTTAGACGAAGTTTCCTGCTGTTTAGTACGTATGCCGGCATTGGGCTGGAAATACCGGTTTTGGGATTCTGCACAGAAAGGGTTTGCAAACCGCTGAATCCACACGTGAGTTTAACTCTGTCAGTTGAATGCACACATTGACAACCATTCAGTTAGATAGCTCCGTTTTGGTTTTAGAAGCAGATATTTCTCTGTACAGCCTATGGTCCCATTCACTCGGGAATATCCCAACGCAGCTCCTAGAAGAAACGTGTTTCTGCCTCGCTGAATCTCAACATAGATTCAACTCTCTTAGGTGAACGAACGCACCGCAGAGCAGTTTCAAGGAAACGTTTCTCCTGAATTTTAGACGAAGTTTCCTGCTGTTTCGTACGTATGCCGGCATTGGGCTGGAAATACCGGTTTTGGGATTCTGCACAGAAAGGATTTGCAAACCGCTGAATCAACACGTGAGTTTAACTCTGTCAGTTGAATGCACACATTGACAACCATTCAGTTAGATAGCTCCGTTTTGGTTTTAGAAGCAGATATTTCTCTGTACAGCCTATGGTCCCATTCACTCGGGAATATCCCAACGCAGGTCCTAGAAGAAACGTGTTTCTGACTCGCTGAATCTCAACATAGATTCAACTCTCTTAGGTGAACGAACGCACCGCAGAGCAGTTTCAAGGAAACGTTTCTCCTGAATTTTAGACGAAGTTTCCTGCTGTTTCGTACGTATGCCGGCATTGGGCTGGAAATACCGGTTTTGGGATTCTGCACAGAAAGGGTTTGCAAACCGCTGAATCCACACGTGAGTTTAACTCTGTCAGTTGAATGCACACATTGACAACCATTCAGTTAGATAGCTCCGTTTTGGTTTTAGAAGCAGATATTTCTCTGTACAGCCTATGGTCCCATTCACTCGGGAATATCCCAACGCAGCTCCTAGAAGAAACGTGTTTCTGACTCGCTGAATCTCAACATAGATTCAACTCTCTTAGGTGAACGAACGCACCGCAGAGCAGTTTCAAGGAAACGTTTCTCCTGAATTTTAGACGAAGTTTCCTGCTGTTTCGTACGTATGCCGGCATTGGGCTGGAAATACCGGTTTTGGGATTCTGCACAGAAAGGATTTGCAAACCGCTGAATCCACACGTGAGTTTAACTCTGTCAGTTGAATGCACACATTGACAACCATTCAGTTAGATAGCTCCGTTTTGGTTTTAGAAGCAGATATTTCTCTGTACAGCCTATGGTCCCATTCACTCGGGAATATCCCAACGCAGCTCCTAGAAGAAACGTGTTTCTGACTCGCTGAATCTCAACATAGATTCAACTCTCTTAGGTGAACGAACGCACCGCAGAGCAGTTTCAAGGAAACGTATCTCCTGAATTTTAGACGAAGTTTCCTGCTGTTTCGTACGTATGCCGGCATTGGGCTGGAAATACCGGTTTTGGGATTCTGCACAGAAAGGGTTTGCAAACCGCTGAATCCACACGTGAGTTTAACTCTGTCAGTTGAATGCACACATTGAAAACCATTCAGTTAGATAACTCCGTTTTGATTTTAGAAGCAGATATTTCTCTGTACAGCCTATGGTCCCATTCACTCGGGAATGTCCCAACGCAGCTCCTAGAAGAAACGTGTTTCTGACTCGCTGAATCTCAACATAGATTCAACTCTCTTAGGTGAACGAACGCACAGCAGAGCAGTTTCAAGGAAACGTTTCTCCTGAGTTTTAGACGAAGTTTCCTGCTGTTTAGTACGTATGCCGGCATTGGGCTGGAAATACCGGTTTTGGGATTCTGCACAGAAAGGGTTTGCAAACCGCTGAATCCACACGTGAGCTTAATTCTGTCAGTTGAATGCACACATTGACAACCAGTCAGTTAGATAGCTCCGTTTTGGTTTTAGAAGCAGATATTTCTCTGTACAGCCTTTGGTCCCATTCACTCGGGAATATCCCAACGCAGCTCCTAGAAGAAACGTGTTTCTGACTCGCTGAATCTCAACATAGATTCAACTCTCTTAGGTGAACGAACGCACAGCAGAGCAGTTTCAAGGAAACGTTTCTCCTGAGTTTTAGGCGAAGTTTCCTGCTGTTTCGTACGTATGCCGGCATTGGGCTGGAAATACCGGTTTTGGGATTCTGCACAGAAAGGGTTTGCAAAACCGCTGAATCCACACGTGAGTTTAACTCTGTCAGTTGAATGCACACATTGACAACCATTCAGTTAGATAGCTCCGTTTTGGTTTTAGAAGCAGATATTTCTCTGTACAGCCTATGGTCCTATTCACTCGGGAATATCCCAACGCAGCTCCTAGAAGAAAAGTGTTTCTGACTCGCTGAATCTCAACATAGATTCAACTCTCGTAGGTGAACGAACGCACAGCAGAGCAGTTTCAAGGAAACGTTTCTCCTGAGTTTTAGACGAAGTTTCCTGCTCTTTCGTACGTATGCCGGCTTTGGGCTGGAAATACCGGTTTTGGGATTCTGCACAGATAGAGTTTGCAAACCGCTGAATCCACACGTGAGTTTACCTCTGTCAGTTGAATGCACACATTGACAACCATTCAGTTAGATAGCTCCGTTTTGGTTTTAGAAGCAGATATTTCTCTGTACAGCCTATGGTCCCATTCACTCGGGAATATCCCAACGCAGCTCCTAGAAGAAACGTGTTTCTGACTCGCTGAATCTCAACATAGATTCAACTCTCTTAGGTGAACGAACGCAAAGCAGAGCAGTTTCAAGGAAACGTTCCTCCTGAATTTTAGACGAAATTTCCTGCTGTTTAGTACGTATGCCGGCATTGGGCTGGAAATACCGGTTTTGCGATTCTGCACAGAAAGGGTTTGCAAACCGCTGAATCCACACGTGAGTTTAACTCTGTCAGTTGAATGCACACATTGACAACCATTCAGTTAGATAGCTCCGTTTTGGTTTTAGAAGCAGATATTTCGCTGTACAGCCTATGGTCCCATTCACTCGGGAATATCCCAACGCAGCTCCTAGAAGAAACGTGTTTCTGACTCGCTGAATCTCAACATAGATTCAACTCTCTTAGGTGAACGAATGCACAGCAGAGCAGTTTCAAGGAAACGTTTCTCCTGAGTTTTAGACGAAGTTTCCTGCTGTTTAGTACATATGCCGGCATTGGGCTGGAAATACCGGTTTTGGGATTCTGCACAGAAAGGGTTTGCAAACCGCTGAATCAACACGTGAGTTTAACTCCGTCAGTTGAATGCACACATTGACAACCATTCAGTTAGATAGCTCCGTTTTGGTTTTAGAAGCAGATATTTCTCTGTACAGCCTATGGTCCCATTCACTCGGGAATATCCCAACGCAGCTCCTAGAAGAAAAGTGTTTCTGACTCGCTGAATCTCAACATAGATTCAACTCTCTTAGGTGAACGAACGAACCGCAGAGCAGTTTCAAGGAAACGTTTCTCCTGAGTTTTAGACGAAGTTTCCTGCTGTTTAGTACGTATGCCGGCATTGGGCTGGAAATACCGGTTTTGGGATTCTGCACAGAAAGGGTTTGCAAACCGCTGAATCCACACGTGAGTTTAACTCTGTCAGTTGAATGCACACATTGACAACCATTCAGTTAGATAGCTCCGTTTTGGTTTTAGAAGCAGATATTTCTCTGTACAGCCTATGGTCCCATTCACTCGGGAATATCCCAACGCAGCTCCTAGAAGAAACGTGTTTCTGACTCGCTGAATCTCAACATAGATTCAACTCTCTTAGGTGAACGAACGCACCGCAGAGCAGTTTCAAGGAAACGTTTCTCCTGAATTTTAGACGAAGTTTCCTGCTGTTTCGTACGTATGCCGGCATTGGGCTGGAAATACCGGTTTTGGGATTCTGCACAGAAAGGATTTGCAAACCGCTGAATCCACACGTGAGTTTAACTCTGTCAGTTGAATGCACACATTGACAACCATTCAGTTAGATAGCTCCGTTTTGGTTTTAGAAGCAGATATTTCTCTGTACAGCCTATGGTCCCATTCACTCGGGAATATCCCAACGCAGCTCCTAGAAGAAACGTGTTTCTGACTCGCTGAATCTCAACATAGATTCAACTCTCTTAGGTGAACGAACGCACCGCAGAGCAGTTTCAAGGAAACGTTTCTCCTGAATTTTAGACGAAGTTTCCTGCTGTTTCGTACGTATGCCGGCATTGGGCTGGAAATACCGGTATTGGGATTCTGCACAGAAAGGGTTTGCAAACCGCTGAATCCACACGTGAGTTTAACTCTGTCAGTTGAATGCACACATTGACAACCATTCAGTTAGATAGCTCCGTTTTGGTTTTAGAAGCAGATATTTCTCTGTACAGCCTATGGTCCCATTCACTCGGGAATGTCCCAACGCAGCTCCTAGAAGAAACGTGTTTCTGACTCGCTGAATCTCAACATAGATTCAACTCTCTTAGGTGAACGAACGCACAGCAGAGCAATTTCAAGGAAACGTTTCTCCTGAGTTTTAGACGAATTTTCCTGCTGTTTAGTATATATGCCGGCATTGGGCTGGAAATACCGGTTTTGGGATTCTGCACAGAAAGGGTTGGCAAACCGCTGAATCCACACGTGAGTTTAACTCTGTCAGTTGAATGCACACATTGACAACCATCCAGTTAGATAGCTCCGTTTTGGTTTTAGAAGCAGATATTTCTCTGTACAGCCTATGGTCCCATTCACTCGGGAATATCCCAACGCAGCTCCTAGAAGAAACGTGTTTCTGACTCACTGAATCTCATCATAGATTCAACTCTCTTAGGTGAACGAACGCACAGCAGAGCAGTTTCAAGGAAACGTTTCTCCTGAGTTTTAGACGAAGTTTCCTGCTGTTTAGTACGTATGCCGGCATTGGGCTGGAAATACCGGTTTTGGGATTCTGCACAGAAAGGGTTTGCAAACCGCTGAATCCACACGTGAGTTTAACTCTGTCAGTTGAATGCACACATTGAAAACCATTCAGTTAGATAGCTCCGTTTTGGTTTTAGAAGCAGATATTTCTCTGTACAGCCTATGGTCCCATTCACTCGGGAATGTCCCAACGCAGCTCCTAGAAGAAAAGTGTTTCTGACTCGCTGAATCTCAACATAGATTCAACTCTCTTAGGTGAACGAACGCACAGCAGAGCAGTTTCAAGGAAACGTTTCTCCTGAGTTTTAGACGAAGTTTCCTGCTGTTTAGTACGTATGCCAGCATTGGGCTGGAAATACCGGTTTTGGGATTCTGCACAGAAACGGTTTGCAAACCGCTGAATCCACACGTGAGTTTAATTCTGTCAGTTGAATGCACACATTGACAACCATTCAGTTAGATAGCTCCGTTTTGGTTTTAGAAGCAGATATTTCTCTGTACAGCCTATGGTCCCATTCACTCGGGAATATCCCAACGCAGCTCCTAGAAGAAACGTGTTTCTGACTCGCTGAATCTCAACATAGATTCAACTCTCTTAGGTGAACGAACGCACAGCAGAGCAGTTTCAAGGAAACGTTTCTCCTGAGTTTTAGACGAAGTTTCCTGCTGTTTAGTACGTATGCCGGCATTGGGCTGGAAATACCGGTTTTGGGATTCTGCACAGAAAGGGTTTGCAAACCGCTGAATCCACACGTGAGTTTAACTCTGTCAGTTGAATGCACACATTGACAACCATTCAGTTAGATAGCTCCGTTTTGGTTTTAGAAGCAGATATTTCTCTGTACAGCCTATGGTCCCATTCACTCGGGAATATCCCAACGCAGCTCCTAGAAGAAAAGTGTTTCTGACTCGCTGAATCTCAACATAGATTCAACTCTCTTAGGTGAACGAACGCACAGCAGAGCAGTTTCAAGGAAACGTTTCTCCTGAGTTTTAGACGAAGTTTCCTGCTGTTTAGTACGTATGCCGGCATTGGGCTGGAAATACCGGTTTTGCGATTCTGCACAGAAAGGGTTGGCAAACCGCTGAATCCACACGTGAGTTTAACTCTGTCAGTTGAATGCACACATTGACAACCATTCAGTTAGATAGCTCCGTTTTGGTTTTAGAAGCAGATATTTCTCTGTACAGCCTATGGTCCCATTCACTCGGGAATATCCCAACGCAGCTCCTAGAAGAAAAGTGTTTCTGACTCACTGAATCTCAACATAGATTCAACTCTCTTAGGTGAACGAACGCACAGCAGAGCAGTTTCAAGGAAACGTTTCTCCTGAGTTTTAGACGAAGTTTCCTGCTGTTTCGTACGTATGCCGGCATTGGGCTGGAAATACCGGTTTTGGGATTCTGCACAGAAAGGGTTTGCAAAACCGCTGAACCCACACGTGAGTTTAACTCTGTCAGTTGAATGCACACATTGACAACCATTCAGTTAGATAGCTCCGTTTTGGTTTTAGAAGCAGATATTTCTCTGTACAGCCTATGGTCCCATTCACTCGGGAATATCCCAACGCAGCTCCTAGAAGAAACGTGTTTCTGACTCGATGAATCTCAACATAGATTCAACTCTCTTAGGTGAACGAAGGCACAGCAGAGCAGTTTCAAGGAAACGTTCCTCCTGAATTTTAGACGAAATTTCCTGATGTTTGGTACGTATGCCGGCATTGGACTGGAAATACCGGTTTTGCGATTCTGCACAGAAAGGGTTTGCAAACCGCTGAATCCACACGTGAGTTTAACTCTGTCAGTTGAATGCACACATTGACAACCATTCAGTTAGATAGCTCCGTTTTGGTTTTAGAAGCAGATATTTCTCTGTACAGCCTATGGTCCCATTCACTCGGGAATATCCCAACGCAGCTCCTAGAAGAAACGTGTTTCTGACTCGCTGAATCTCAACATAGATTCAACTCTCTTAGGTGAACGAACGCACAGCAGAGCAGTTTCAAGGAAACGTTTCTCCTGAGTTTTAGACGAAGTTTCCTGCTGTTTAGTATATATGCCGGCATTGGGCTGGAAATACCGGTTTTGGGATTCTGCACAGAAAGGGTTGGCAAACCGCTGAATCCACACGTGAGTTTAACTCTGTCAGTTGAATGCACACATTGACAACCATCCAGTTAGATAGCTCCGTTTTGGTTTTAGAAGCAGATATTTCTCTGTACAGCCTATGGTCCCATTCACTCGGGAATATCCCAACGCAGCTCCTAGAAGAAACGTGTTTCTGACTCACTGAATCTCATCATAGATTCAACTCTCTTAGGTGAACGAACACACAGCAGAGCAGTTTCAAGGAAACGTTTCTCCTGAGTTTTAGACGAAGTTTCCTGCTGTTTAGTACGTATGCCGGCATTGGGCTGGAAATACCGGTTTTGGGATTCTGCACAGAAAGGGTTTGCAAACCGCTGAATCCACACGTGAGTTTAACTCTGTCAGTTGAATGCACACATTGAAAACCATTCAGTTAGATAGCTCCGTTTTGGTTTTAGAAGCAGATATTTCTCTGTACAGCCTATGGTCCCATTCACTCGGGAATGTCCCAACGCAGCTCCTAGAAGAAACGTGTTTCTGACTCGCTGAATCTCAACATAGATTCAACTCTCTTAGGTGAACGAACGCACAGCAGAGCAGTTTCAAGGAAACGTTTCTCCTGAGTTTTAGACGAAGTTTCCTGCTGTTTAGTACGTATGCCGGCAATCTGGGCTGGAAATACCGGTTTTGGGATTCTGCACAGAAAGGGTTTGCAAACCGCTGAATCCACACGTGAGTTTAACTCTGTCAGTTGAATGCACACATTGACAACCATTCAGTTTGATAGCTCCGTTTTGGTTTTAGAAGCAGATATTTCTCTGTACAGCCTATGGTCCCATTCACTCGGGAATATCCCAACACAGCTCCTAGAAGAAACGTGTTTCTGACTCACTGAATCTCAACATAGATTCAACTCTCTTAGGTGAACGAACGCACAGCAGAGCAGTTTCAAGGAAACGTTTCTCCTGAGTTTTAGACGAAGTTTACTGCTGTTTAGTACGTATGCCGGCATTGGGCTGGAAATACCGGTTTTGGGATTCTGCACAGAAAGGGTTTGCAAAACCGCTGAATCCACACGTGAGTTTAACTCTGTCAGTTGAATGCACACATTGACAACCATTCAGTTAGATAGCTCCGTTTTGGTTTTAGAAGCAGATATTTCTCTGTACAGCCTATGGTGCCATTCACTCGGGAATATCCCAACGCAGCTCCTAGAAGAAAAGTGTTTCTGACTCGCTGAATCTCAACATAGATTCAACTCTCTCAGGTGAACGAACGCACAGCAGAGCAGTTTCAAGGAAACGTTTCTCCTGAGTTTTAGACGAAGTTTCCTGCTGTTTAGTACGTATGCCAGCATTGGGCTGGAAATACCGGTTTTGGGATTCTGCACAGAAACGGTTTGCAAACCGCTGAATCCACACGTGAGTTTAATTCTGTCCATTGAATGCACACATTGACAACCATTCAGTTAGATAGCTCCGTTTTGGTTTTAGAAGCAGATATTTCTCTGTACAGCCTATGGTCCCATTCACTCGGGAATATCCCAACGCAGCTCCTAGAAGAAACGTGTTTCTGACTCGCTGAATCTCAACATAGATTCAACTCTCTTAGGTGAACGAACGCACCGCAGAGCAGTTTCAAGGAAACGTTTCTCCTGAATTTTAGACGAAGTTTCCTGCTGTTTCGTACGTATGCCGGCATTGGGCTGGAAATACCGGTTTTGGGATTCTGCACAGAAAGGGTTTGCAAACCGCTGAATCCACACGTGAGTTTAACTCTGTCAGTTGAATGCACACATTGAAAACCATTCAGTTAGATAGCTCCGTTTTGGTTTTAGAAGCAGATATTTCTCTGTACAGCCTATGGTCCCATTCACTCGGGAATATCCCAACGCAGCTACTAGAAGAAACGTGTTTCTGACTCGCTGAATCTCAACATAGATTCAACTCTCTTAGGTGAACGAAGGCACAGCAGAGCAGTTTCAAGGAAACGTTTCTCCTGAGTTTCAGACGAAGTTTCCTGCTGTTTAGTACGAATGCCGGCATTGGGCTGGAAATACCGGTTTTGGGATTCTGCACAGAAATGGTTTGGAAACCCCTGAATCCACACGTGAGTTTAACTATGTCAGTTGAATGCACACATTGACAAACATTCAGTTAGATAGATCCGTTTTGGTTTTAGAAGCAGATATTTCTCTGTACAGCCTATGGTCCCATTCACTCGGGAATATCCCAACGCAGCTCCTAGAAGAAACGTGTTTCTGACTCGCTGAATCTCAACATAGATTCAACTCTCTTAGGTGAACGAACGCACAGCAGAGCAGTTTCAAGGAAACGTTTCCCCTGAGTTTTAGACGAAGTTTCCTGCTGTTTAGTACGTATGCCGGCATTGGGCTGGAAATACCGGTTTTGGGATTCTGCACAGAAAGGGTTTGCAAACCCCTGAATCCACACGTGAGTTTAACTCTGTCAGTTGAATGCACACATTGACAACCATTCAGTTAGATAGCTCCGTTTTGGTTTTAGAAGCAGATATTTCTCTGTACAGCCTATGGTCCCATTCACTCGGGAATATCCCAACGCAGCTCCTAGAAGAAACGTGTTTCTGACTCGCTGAATCTCAACATAGATTCAACTCTCTTAGGTGAACGAACGCACAGCAGAGCAGTTTCAAGGAAACGTTTCTCCTGAGTTTTAGACGAAGTTTCCTGCTGTTTAGTACGTATGCCGGCATTGGGCTGGAAATACCGGTTTTGGGATTCTGCACAGAAAGGGTTTGCAAACCGCTGAATCCACACGTGAGTTTAACTCTGTCAGTTGAATGCACACATTGACAACCATTCAGTTAGATAGCTCCGTTTTGGTTTTAGAAGCAGATATTTCTCTGTACAGCCTATGGTCCCATTCACTCGGGAATATCCCAACGCAGCTCCTAGAAGAAACGTGTTTCTGACTCGCTGAATCTCAACATAGATTCAACTCTCTTAGGTGAACGAACGCACAGCAGAGCAGTATCAAGGAAACGATTCTCCTGAGTTTTAGAGGAAGTTTCCTGCTGTTTAGTACGTATGCCGGCAATCTGGGCTGGAAATACCGGTTTTGGGATTCTGCACAGAAAGGGTTTGCAAACCGCTGAATCCACACGTGAGTTTAACTCTGTCAGTTGAATGCACACATTGACAACCATTCAGTTTGATAGCTCCGTTTTGGTTTTAGAAGCAGATATTTCTCTGTACAGCCTATGGTCCCATTCACTCGGGAATATCCCAACACAGCTCCTAGAAGAAACGTGTTTCTGACTCACTGAATCTCAACATAGATTCAACTCTCTTAGGTGAACGAACGCCCAGCAGAGCAGTTTCAAGGAAACGTTTCTCCTGAGTTTTAGACGAAGTTTCCTGCTGTTTAGTACGTATGCCGGCATTGGGCTGGAAATACCGGTTTTGGGATTCTGCACAGAAAGGGTTTGCAAAACCGCTGAATCCACACGTGAGTTTAACTCTGTCAGTTGAATGCACACATTGACAACCATTCAGTTAGATAGCTCCGTTTTGGTTTTAGAAGCAGATATTTCTCTGTACAGCCTATGGTCCCATTCACTCGGGAATATCCCAACGCAGCTCCTAGAAGAAAAGTGTTTCTGACTCGCTGAATCTCAACATAGATTCAACTCTCTTAGGTGAACGAACGCACAGCAGAGCAGTTTCAAGGAAACGTTTCTCCTGAGTTTTAGACGAAGTTTCCTGCTGTTTAGTACGTATGCCAGCAATGGGCTGGAAATACCGGTTTTGGGATTCTGCACAGAAACGGTTTGCAAACCGCTGAATCCACACGTGAGTTTAATTCTGTCCATTGAATGCACACATTGACAACCATTCAGTTAGATAGCTCCGTTTTGGTTTTAGAAGCAGATATTTCTCTGTACAGTCTATGGTCCCATTCACTCGGGAATATCCCAACGCAGCTCCTAGAAGAAACGTGTTTCTGACTCGCTGAATCTCAACATAGATTCAACTCTCTTAGGTGAACGAACGCACCGCAGAGCAGTTTCAAGGAAACGTTTCTCCTGAATTTTAGACGAAGTTTCCTGCTGTTTCGTACGTATGCCGGCATTGGGCTGGAAATACCGGTTTTGGGATTCTGCACAGAAAGGGTTTGCAAACCGCTGAATCCACACGTGAGTTTAACTCTGTCAGTTGAATGCACACATTGAAAACCATTCAGTTAGATAGCTCCGTTTTGGTTTTAGAAGCAGATATTTCTCTGTACAGCCTATGGTCCCATTCACTCGGGAATATCCCAACGCAGCTACTAGAAGAAACGTGTTTCTGACTCGCTGAATCTCAACATAGATTCAACTCTCTTAGGTGAACGAACGCACAGCAGAGCAGTTTCAAGGAAACGTTTCTCCTGAGTTTCAGACGAAGTTTCCTGCTGTTTAGTACGAACGCCGGCATTGGGCTGGAAATACCGGTTTTGGGATTCTGCACAGAAAGGGTTTGGAAACCGCTGAATCCACACGTGAGTTTAACTCTGTCAGTTGAATGCACACATTGACAAACATTCAGTTAGATAGATCCGTTTTGGTTTTAGAAGCAGATATTTCTCTGTACAGCCTATGGTCCCATTCACTCGGGAATATCCCAACGCAGCTCCTAGAAGAAACGTGTTTCTGACTCGCTGAATCTCAACATAGATTCAACTCTCTTAGGTGAACGAACGCACAGCAGAGCAGTTTCAAGGAAACGTTTCTCCTGAGTTTTAGACGAACTTTCCTGCTGTTTCGTACGTATGCCGGCATTGGGCTGGAAATACCGGTTTTGGGATTCTGCACAGAAAGGGTTTGCAAACCCCTGAATCCACACGTGAGTTTAACTCTGTCAGTTGAATGCACACATTGACAACCATTCAGTTAGATAGCTCCGTTTTGGTTTTAGAAGCAGATATTTCTCTGTACAGCCTATGGTCCCATTCACTCGGGAATATCCCAACGCAGCTCCTAGAAGAAACGTGTTT
This sequence comes from Aotus nancymaae, assembly GCF_030222135.1. Taxonomy (NCBI): domain Eukaryota; kingdom Metazoa; phylum Chordata; class Mammalia; order Primates; family Aotidae; genus Aotus; species Aotus nancymaae. The sequence goes on along the minus strand of NW_026988495.1, from coordinate 4,832,882 downwards.
CTGACTCGCTGAATCTCAACATAGATTCAACTCTCTTAGGTGAACGAACGCCCAGCAGAGCAGTTTCAAGGAAACGTTTCTCCTGAGTTTTAGACGAAGTTTCCTGCTGTTTAGTACGTATGCCGGCATAGGGCTGGAAATACCGGTTTTGGGATTCTGCACAGAAAGGGTTTGCAAACCGCTGAATCCACACGTGAGTTTAACTCTGTCAGTTGAATGCACACATTGACAACCATTCAGTTAGATAGCTCCGTTTTGGTTTTAGAAGCAGATATTTCTCTGTACAGCCTATGGTCCCATTCACTCGGGAATATCCCAACGCAGCTCCTAGAAGAAACGTGTTTCTGACTCGCTGAATCTCAACATAGATTCAACTCTCTTAGGTGAACGAACGCACAGCAGAGCAGTTTCAAGGAAACGTTTCTCCTGAGTTTTAGACGAAGTTTCCTGCTGTTTAGTACGTATGCCGGCATTGGGCTGGAAATACCGGTTTTGGGATTCTGCACAGAAAGGGTTTGCAAACCGCTGAATCCACACGTGAGTTTAACTCTGTCAGTTGAATGCACACATTGACAACCATTCAGTTAGATAGCTCCGTTTTGGTTTTAGAAGCAGATATTTCTCTGTACAGCCTATGGTCCCATTCACTCGGGAATATCACAACGCAGCTCCTAGAAGAAAAGTGTTTCTGACTCGCTGAATCTCAACATAGATTCAACTCTCTTAGGTGAACGAACGCACAGCCGAGCAGTTTCAAGGAAACGTTTCTCCTGAGTTTTAGACGAAGTTTCCTGCTGTTTAGTACGTATGCCGGCATTGGGCTGGAAATACCGGTTTTGGGATTCTGCACAGAAAGGGTTGGCAAACCGCTGAATCCACACGTGAGTTTAACTCTGTCAGTTGAATGCACACATTGACAACCATTCAGTTAGATAGCTCCGTTTTGGTTTTAGAAGCAGATATTTCTCTGTACAGCCTATGGTCCCATTCACTCGGGAATATCCCAACGCAGCTCCTAGAAGAAAAGTGTTTCTGACTCACTGAATCTCAACATAGATTCAACTCTCTTAGGTGAACGAACGCACAGCAGAGCAGTTTCAAGGAAACGTTTCTCCTGAGTTTTAGACGAAGTTTCCTGCTGTTTAGTACGTATGCCGGCATTGGGCTGGAAATACCGGTTTTGGGATTCTGCACAGAAAGGGTTTGCAAAACCGCTGAATCCACACTTGAGTTTAACTCTGTCAGTTGAATGCACACATTGACAACCATTCAGTTAGATAGCTCCGTTTTGGTTTTAGAAGCAGATATTTCTCTGTACAGCCTATGGTCCCATTCACTCGGGAATATCCCAACGCAGCTCCTAGAAGAAACGTGTTTCTGACTCGCTGAATCTCAACATAGATTCAACTCTCTTAGGTGAACGAAGGCACAGCAGAGCAGTTTCAAGGAAACGTTCCTCCTGAATTTTAGACGAAATTTCCTGCTGTTTAGTACGTATGCCGGCATTGGACTGGAAATACCGGTTTTGCGATTCTGCACAGAAAGGGTTTGCAAACCGCTGAATCCACACGTGAGTTTAACTCTGTCAGTTGAATGCACACATTGACAACCATTCAGTTAGATAGCTCCGTTTTGGTTTTAGAAGCAGATATTTCTCTGTACAGCCTATGGTCCCATTCACTCGGGAATATCCCAACGCAGCTCCTAGAAGAAACGTGTTTCTGACTCGCTGAATCTCAACATAGATTCAACTCTCTTAGGTGAACGAACGCACAGCAGAGCAGTTTCAAGGAAACGTTTCTCCTGAGTTTTAGACGAAGTTTCCTGCTGTTTAGTATATATGCCGTCATTGGGCTGGAAATACCGGTTTTGGGATTCTGCACAGAAAGGGTTGGCAAACCGCTGAATCCACACGTGAGTTTAACTCTGTCAGTTGAATGCACACATTGACAACCATTCAGTTAGATAGCTCCGTTTTGGTTTTAGAAGCAGATATTTCTCTGTACAGCCTATGGTCCCATTCACTCGGGAATATCCCAACGCAGCTCCTAGAAGAAAAGTGTTTCTGACTCACTGAATCTCAACATAGATTCAACTCTCTTAGGTGAACGAACGCACAGCAGAGCAGTTTCAAGGAAACGTTTCTCCTGAGTTTTAGACGAAGTTTCCTGCTGTTTCGTACGTATGCCGGCATTGGGCTGGAAATACCGGTTTTGGGATTCTGCACAGAAAGGGTTTGCAAAACCGCTGAATCCACACTTGAGTTTAACTCTGTCAGTTGAATGCACACATTGACAACCATTCAGTTAGATAGCTCCGTTTTGGTTTTAGAAGCAGATATTTCTCTGTACAGCCTATGGTCCCATTCACTCGGGAATATCCCAACGCAGCTCCTAGAAGAAACGTGTTTCTGACTCGCTGAATCTCAACATAGATTCAACTCTCTTAGGTGAACGAAGGCACAGCAGAGCAGTTTCAAGGAAACGTTCCTCCTGAATTTTAGACGAAATTTCCTGCTGTTTAGTACGTATGCCGGCATTGGACTGGAAATACCGGTTTTGCGATTCTGCACAGAAAGGGTTTGCAAACCGCTGAATCCACACGTGAGTTTAACTCTGTCAGTTGAATGCACACATTGACAACCATTCAGTTAGATAGCTCCGTTTTGGTTTTAGAAGCAGATATTTCTCTGTACAGCCTATGGTCCCATTCACTCGGGAATATCCCAACGCAGCTCCTAGAAGAAACGTGTTTCTGACTCGCTGAATCTCAACTTAGATTCAACTCTCTTAGGTGAACGAACGCACAGCAGAGCAGTTTCAAGGAAACGTTTCTCCTGAGTTTTAGACGAAGTTTCCTGCTGTTTAGTATATATGCCGGCATTGGGCTGGAAATACCGGTTTTGGGATTCTGCACAGAAAGGGTTGGCAAACCGCTGAATCCACACGTGAGTTTAACTCTGTCAGTTGAATGCACACATTGACAACCATCCAGTTAGATAGCTCCGTTTTGGTTTTAGAAGCAGATATTTCTCTGTACAGCCTATGGTCCCATTCACTCGGGAATATCCCAACGCAGCTCCTAGAAGAAACGTGTTTCTGACTCACTGAATCTCATCATAGATTCAACTCTCTTAGGTGAACGAACGCACAGCAGAGCAGTTTCAAGGAAACGTTTCTCCTGAGTTTTAGACGAAGTTTCCTGCTGTTTAGTACGTATGCCGGCATTGGGCTGGAAATACCGGTTTTGGGATTCTGCACAGAAAGGGTTTGCAAACCGCTGAATCCACACGTGAGTTTAACTCTGTCAGTTGAATGCACACATTGAAAACCATTCAGTTAGATAGCTCCGTTTTGGTTTTAGAAGCAGATATTTCTCTGTACAGCCTATGGTCCCATTCACTCGGGAATGTCCCAACGCAGCTCCTAGAAGAAACGTGTTTCTGACTCGCTGAACCTCAACATAGATTCAACTCTCTTAGGTGAACGAACGCACAGCAGAGCAGTTTCAAGGAAACGTTTCTCCTGAGTTTTAGACGAAGTTTCCTGCTGTTTAGTACGTATGCTGGCAATCTGGGCTGGAAATACCGGTTTTGGGATTCTGCACAGAAAGGGTTTGCAAACCGCTGAATCCACACGTGAGTTTAACTCTGTCAGTTGAATGCACACATTGACAACCATTCAGTTTGATAGCTCCGTTTTGGTTTTAGAAGCAGATATTTCTCTGTACAGCCTATGGTCCCATTCACTCGGGAATATCCCAACACAGCTCCTAGAAGAAACGTGTTTCTGACTCACTGAATCTCAACATAGATCCAACTCTCTTAGGTGAACGAACGCACAGCAGAGCAGTTTCAAGGAAACGTTTCTCCTGAGTTTTAGACGAAGTTTACTGCTGTTTAGTACGTATGCCGGCATTGGGCTGGAAATACCGGTTTTGGGATTCTGCACAGAAAGGGTTTGCAAAACCGCTGAATCCACAAGTGAGTTTAACTCTGTCAGTTGAATGCACACATTGACAACCATTCAGTTAGATAGCTCCGTTTTGGTTTTAGAAGCAGATATTTCTCTGTACAGCCTATGGTCCCTTTCACTCGGGAATATCCCAACGCAGCTCCTAGAAGAAAAGTGTTTCTGACTCGCTGAATCTCAACATAGATTCAACTCTCTTAGGTGAACGAACGCACAGCAGAGCAGTTTCAAGGAAACGTTTCTCCTGAGTTTTAGACGAAATTTCCTGCTGTTTAATACGTATGCCAGCATTGGGCTGGAAATACCGGTTTTGGGATTCTGCACAGAAACGGTTTGCAAACCGCTGAATCCACACGTGAGTTTAACTCTGTCAGTTGAATGCACACATTGAAAACCATTCAGTTAGATAGCTCCGTTTTGGTTTTAGAAGCAGATATTTCTCTGTACAGCCTATGGTCCCATTCACTCGGGAATATCCCAACGCAGCTCCTAGAAGAAACGTGTTTCTGACTCGCTCAATCTCAACATAGATTCAACTCTCTTAGGTGAACGAACGCACAGCAGAGCAGTTTCAAGGAAACGTTTCTCCTGAGTTTCAGACGAAGTTTCCTGCTGTTTAGTACGAATGCCGGCATTGGGCTGGAAATACCGGTTTTGGGATTCTGCACAGAAAGGGTTTGGAAACCCCTGAATCCACACGTGAGTTTAACTCTGTCAGTTGAATGCACACATTGACAAACATTCAGTTAGATAGCCCCGTTTTGGTTTTAGAAGCAGATATTTCTCTGTACAGCCTATGGTCCCATTCACTCGGGAATATCCCAACGCAGCTCCTAGAAGAAACGTGTTTCTGACTCGCTGAATCTCAACATAGATTCAACTCTCTTAGGTGAACGAACGCACAGCAGAGCAGTTTCAAGGAAACGTTTCCCCTGAGTTTTAGACGAAGTTTCCTGCTGTTTAGTACGTATGCCGGCATTGGGCTGGAAATACCGGTTTTGGGATTCTGCACAGAAAGGGTTTGCAAACCCCTGAATCCACACGTGAGTTTAACTCTGTCAGTTGAATGCACACATTGACAACCATTCAGTTAGATAGATCCGTTTTGGTTTTAGAAGCAGATATTTCTCTGTACAGCCTATGGTCCCATTCACTCGGGAATATCCCAACGCAGCTCCTAGAAGAAACGTGTTTCTGACTAGCTGAATCTCAACATAGATTCAACTCTCTTAGGTGAACGAACGCCCAGCAGAGCAGTTTCAAGGAAACGTTTCTCCTGAGTTTTAGACGAAGTTTCCTGCTGTTTAGTACGTATGCCGGCATAGGGCTGGAAATACCGGTTTTGGGATTCTGCACAGAAAGGGTTTGCAAACCGCTGAATCCACACGTGAGTTTAACTCTGTCAGTTGAATGCACACATTGACAACCATTCAGTTAGATAGCTCCGTTTTGGTTTTAGAAGCAGATATTTCTCTGTACAGCCTATGGTCCCATTCACTCGGGAATATCCCAACGCAGCTCCTAGAAGAAACGTGTTTCTGACTCGCTGAATCTCAACATAGATTCAACTCTCTTAGGTGAACGAACGCACAGCAGAGCAGTTTCAAGGAAACGTTTCTCCTGAGTTTTAGACGAAGTTTCCTGCTGTTTAGTACGTATGCCGGCATTGGGCTGGAAATACCGGTTTTGGGATTCTGCACAGAAAGGGTTTGCAAACCGCTGAATCCACACGTGAGTTTAACTCTGTCAGTTGAATGCACACATTGACAACCATTCAGTTAGATAGCTCCGTTTTGGTTTTAGAAGCAGATATTTCTCTGTACAGCCTATGGTCCCATTCACTCGGGAATATCCCAACGCAGCTCCTAGAAGAAACGTGTTTCTGACTCGCTGAATCTCAACATAGATTCAACTCTCTTAGGTGAACGAACGCACAGCAGAGCAGTTTCAAGGAAACGTTTCTCCTGAGTTTTAGACGAAGTTTCCTGCTGTTTAGTACGTATGCCGGCATTGGGCTGGAAATACCGGTTTTGGGATTCTGCACAGAAAGGGTTGGCAAACCGCTGAATCCACACGTGAGTTTAACTCTGTCAGTTGAATGCACACATTGACAACCATTCAGTTAGATAGCTCCGTTTTGGTTTTAGAAGCAGATATTTCTCTGTACAGCCTATGGTCCCATTCACTCGGGAATATCCCAACGCAGCTCCTAGAAGAAAAGTGTTTCTGACTCACTGAATCTCAACATAGATTCAACTCTCTTAGGTGAACGAACGCACAGCAGAGCAGTTTCAAGGAAACGTTTCTCCTGAGTTTTAGACGAAGTTTCCTGCTGTTTCGTACGTATGCCGGCATTGGGCTGGAAATACCGGTTTGGGGATTCTGCACAGAAAGGGTTTGCAAAACCGCTGAATCCACACGTGAGTTTAACTCTGTCAGTTGAATGCACACATTGACAACCATTCAGTTAGATAGCTCCGTTTTGGTTTTAGAAGCAGATATTTCTCTGTACAGCCTATGGTCCCATTCACTCGGGAATATCCCAACGCAGCTCCTAGAAGAAACGTGTTTCTGACTCGCTGAATCTCAACATAGATTCAACTCTCTTAGGTGAACGAACGCACAGCAGAGCAGTTTCAAGGAAACGTTTCTCCTGAGTTTTAGACGAAGTTTCCTGCTGTTTAGTACGTATGCCGGCATTGGGCTGGAAATACCGGTTTTGGGATTCTGCACAGAAAGGGTTGGCAAACCGCTGAATCCACACGTGAGTTTAACTCTGTCAGTTGAATGCACACATTGACAACCATTCAGTTAGATAGCTCCGTTTTGGTTTTAGAAGCAGATATTTCTCTGTACAGCCTATGGTCCCATTCACTCGGGAATATCCCAACGCAGCTCCTAGAAGAAAAGTGTTTCTGACTCACTGAATCTCAACATAGATTCAACTCTCTTAGGTGAACGAACGCACAGCAGAGCAGTTTCAAGGAAACGTTTCTCCTGAGTTTTAGACGAAGTTTCCTGCTGTTTCGTACGTATGCCGGCATTGGGCTGGAAATACCGGTTTGGGGATTCTGCACAGAAAGGGTTTGCAAAACCGCTGAATCCACACGTGAGTTTAACTCTGTCAGTTGAATGCACACATTGACAACCATTCAGTTAGATAGCTCCGTTTTGGTTTTAGAAGCAGATATTTCTCTGTACAGCCTATGGTCCCATTCACTCGGGAATGTCCCAACGCAGCTCCTAGAAGAAAAGTGTTTCTGACTCGCTGAATCTCAACATAGATTCAACTCTCTTAGGTGAACGAACGCACCGCAGAGCAGTTTCAAGGAAACGTTTCTCCTGAGTTTTAGACGAAGTTTCCTGCTGTTTAGTACGTATGCCGGCATTGGGCTGGAAATACCGGTTTTGGGATTCTGCACAGAAAGGGTTTGCAAACCGCTGAATCCACACGTGAGTTTAACTCTGTCAGTTGAATGCACACATTGACAACCATTCAGTTAGATAGCTCCGTTTTGGTTTTAGAAGCAGATATTTCTCTGTACAGCCTATGGTCCCATTCACTCGGGAATATCACAACGCAGCTCCTAGAAGAAAAGTGTTTCTGACTCGCTGAATCTCAACATAGATTCAACTCTCTTAGGTGAACGAACGCACAGCAGAGCAGTTTCAAGGAAACGTTTCTCCTGAGTTTTAGACGAAGTTTCCTGCTGTTTCGTACGTATGCCGGCATTGGGCTGGAAATACCGGTTTTGGGATTCTGCACAGAAAGGGTTGGCAAACCGCTGAATCCACACGTGAGTTTAACTCTGTCAGTTGAATGCACACATTGACAACCATTCAGTTAGATAGCTCCGTTTTGGTTTTAGAAGCAGATATTTCTCTGTACAGCCTATGGTCCCATTCACTCGGGAATATCCCAACGCAGCTCCTAGAAGAAACGAGTTTCTGACTCGCTGAATCTCAACATAGATTCAACTCTCTTAGGTGAACGAACGCACAGCAGAGCAGTTTCAAGGAAACGTTTCTCCTGAGTTTTAGACGAAGTTTCCTGCTGTTTAGTACGTATGCTGGCAATCTGGGCTGGAAATACCGGTTTTGGGATTCTGCACAGAAAGGGTTTGCAAACCGCTGAATCCACACGTGAGTTTAACTCTGTCAGTTGAATGCACACATTGACAACCATTCAGTTAGATAGCTCCGTTTTGGTTTTAGAAGCAGATATTTCTCTGTACAGCCTATGGTCCCATTCACTCGGGAATATCCCAACACAGCTCCTAGAAGAAACGTGTTTCTGACTCACTGAATCTCAACATAGATTCAACTCTCTTAGGTGAACGAACGCACAGCAGAGCAGTTTCAAGGAAACGTTTCTCCTGAGTTTTAGACGAAGTTTCCTGCTGTTTAGTACGTATGCCGGCATTGGGCTGGAAATACCGGTTTTGGGATTCTGCACAGAAAGGGTTTGCAAAACCGCTGAATCCACACGTGAGTTTAACTCTGTCAGTTGAATGCACACATTGACAACCATTCAGTTAGATAGCTCCGTTTTGGTTTTAGAAGCAGATATTTCTCTGTACAGCCTATGGTCCCATTCACTCGGGAATATCCCAACGCAGCTCCTAGAAGAAAAGTGTTTCTGACTCGCTGAATCTCAACATAGATTCAACTCTCTTAGGTGAACGAACGCACAGCAGAGCAGTTTCAAGGAAACGTTTCTCCTGAGTTTTAGACGAAATTTCCTGCTGTTTAGTACGTATGCCAGCATTGGGCTGGAAATACCGGTTTTGGGATTCTGCACAGAAACGGTTTGCAAACCGCTGAATCCACACGTGAGTTTAACTCTGTCAGTTGAATGCACACATTGAAAACCATTCAGTTAGATAGCTCCGTTTTGGTTTTAGAAGCAGATATTTCTCTGTACAGCCTATGGTCCCATTCACTCGGGAATATCCCAACGCAGCTCCTAGAAGAAACGTGTTTCTGACTCGCTCAATCTCAACATAGATTCAACTCTCTTAGGTGAACGAACGCACAGCAGAGCAGTTTCAAGGAAACGTTTCTCCTGAGTTTCAGACGAAGTTTCCTGCTGTTTAGTACGAATGCCGGCATTGGGCTGGAAATACCGGTTTTGGGATTCTGCACAGAAAGGGTTTGGAAACCCCTGAATCCACACGTGAGTTTAACTCTGTCAGTTGAATGCACACATTGACAAACATTCAGTTAGATAGCCCCGTTTTGGTTTTAGAAGCAGATATTTCTCTGTACAGCCTATGGTCCCATTCACTCGGGAATATCCCAACGCAGCTCCTAGAAGAAACGTGTTTCTGACTCGCTGAATCTCAACATAGATTCAACTCTCTTAGGTGAACGAACGCACAGCAGAGCAGTTTCAAGGAAACGTTTCCCCTGAGTTTTAGACGAAGTTTCCTGCTGTTTAGTACGTATGCCGGCATTGGGCTGGAAATACCGGTTTTGGGATTCTGCACAGAAAGGGCTTGCAAACCCCTGAATCCACACGTGAGTTTAACTCTGTCAGTTGAATGCACACATTGACAACCATTCAGTTAGATAGATCCGTTTTGGTTTTAGAAGCAGATATTTCTCTGTACAGCCTATGGTCCCATTCACTCGGGAATATCCCAACGCAGCTCCTAGAAGAAACGTGTTTCTGACCAGCTGAATCTCAACATAGATTCAACTCTCTTAGGTGAACGAACGCACAGCAGAGCAGTTTCAAGGAAACGTTTCTCCTGAGTTTTAGACGAAGTTTCCTGCTGTTTAGTACGTATGCCGGCATTGGGCTGGAAATACCGGTTTTGGGATTCTGCACAGAAAGGGTTTGCAAACCGCTGAATCCACACGTGAGTTTAACTCTGTCAGTTGAATGCACACATTGACAACCATTCAGTTAGATAGCTCCGTTTTGGTTTTAGAAGCAGATATTTCTCTGTACAGCCTATGGTCCCATTCACTCGGGAATATCCCAACGCAGCTCCTAGAAGAAACGTGTTTCTGACTCGCTGAATCTCAACATAGATTCAACTCTCTTAGGTGAACGAACGCACAGCAGAGCAGTTTCAAGGAAACGTTTCTCCTGAGTTTTAGACGAAGTTTCCTGCTGTTTAGTACGTATGCCGGCATTGGGCTGGAAATACCGGTTTTGGGATTCTGCACAGAAAGGGTTGGCAAACCGCTGAATCCACACGTGAGTTTAACTCTGTCAGTTGAATGCACACATTGACAACCATTCAGTTAGATAGCTCCGTTTTGGTTTTAGAAGCAGATATTTCTCTGTACAGCCTATGGTCCCATTCACTCGGGAATATCCCAACGCAGCTCCTAGAAGAAAAGTGTTTCTGACTCACTGAATCTCAACATAGATTCAACTCTCTTAGGTGAACGAACGCACAGCAGAGCAGTTTCAAGGAAACGTTTCTCCTGAGTTTTAGACGAAGTTTCCTGCTCTTTCGTACGTATGCCGGCATTGGGCTGGAAATACCGGTTTGGGGATTCTGCACAGAAAGGGTTTGCAAAACCGCTGAATCCACACGTGAGTTTAACTCTGTCAGTTGAATGCACACATTGACAACCATTCAGTTAGATAGCTCCGTTTTGGTTTTAGAAGCAGATATTTCTCTGTACAGCCTATGGTCCCATTCACTCGGGAATATCCCAACGCAGCTCCTAGAAGAAACGTGTTTCTGACTCGCTGAATCTCAACATAGATTCAACTCTCTTAGGTGAACGAACGCACAGCAGAGCAGTTTCAAGGAAACGTTTCTCCTGAGTTTTAGACGAAGTTTCCTGCTGTTTAGTACGTATGCCGGCATTGGGCTGGAAATACCGGTTTTGGGATTCTGCACAGAAAGGGTTGGCAAACCGCTGAATCCACACGTGAGTTTAACTCTGTCAGTTGAATGCACACATTGACAACCATTCAGTTAGATAGCTCCGTTTTGGTTTTAGAAGCAGATATTTCTCTGTACAGCCTATGGTCCCATTCACTCGGGAATATCCCAACGCAGCTCCTAGAAGAAAAGTGTTTCTGACTCACTGAATCTCAACATAGATTCAACTCTCTTAGGTGAACGAACGCACAGCAGAGCAGTTTCAAGGAAACGTTTCTCCTGAGTTTTAGACGAAGTTTCCTGCTGTTTCGTACGTATGCCGGCATTGGGCTGGAAATACCGGTTTGGGGATTCTGCACAGAAAGGGTTTGCAAAACCGCTGAATCCACACGTGAGTTTAACTCTGTCAGTTGAATGCACACATTGACAACCATTCAGTTAGATAGCTCCGTTTTGGTTTTAGAAGCAGATATTTCTCTGTACAGCCTATGGTCCCATTCACTCGGGAATATCCCAACGCAGCTCCTAGAAGAAACGTGTTTCTGACTCGCTGAATCTCAACATAGATTCAACTCTCTTAGGTGAACGAACGCACAGCAGAGCAGTTTCAAGGAAACGTTTCTCCTGAGTTTTAGACGAAGTTTCCTGCTGTTTAGTACGTATGCCGGCATTGGGCTGGAAATACCGGTTTTGGGATTCTGCACAGAAAGGGTTGGCAAACCGCTGAATCCACACGTGAGTTTAACTCTGTCAGTTGAATGCACACATTGACAACCATTCAGTTAGATAGCTCCGTTTTGGTTTTAGAAGCAGATATTTCTCTGTACAGCCTATGGTCCCATTCACTCGGGAATGTCCCAACGCAGCTCCTAGAAGAAAAGTGTTTCTGACTCGCTGAATCTCAACATAGATTCAACTCTCTTAGGTGAACGAACGCACCGCAGAGCAGTTTCAAGGAAACGTTTCTCCTGAGTTTTAGACGAAGTTTCCTGCTGTTTAGTACGTATGCCGGCATTGGGCTGGAAATACCGGTTTTGGGATTCTGCACAGAAAGGGTTTGCAAACCGCTGAATCCACACGTGAGTTTAACTCTGTCAGTTGAATGCACACATTGACAACCATTCAGTTAGATAGCTCCGTTTTGGTTTTAGAAGCAGATATTTCTCTGTACAGCCTATGGTCCCATTCACTCGGGAATATCACAACGCAGCTCCTAGAAGAAAAGTGTTTCTGACTCGCTGAATCTCAACATAGATTCAACTCTCTTAGGTGAACGAACGCACAGCAGAGCAGTTTCAAGGAAACGTTTCTCCTGAGTTTTAGACGAAGTTTCCTGCTGTTTCGTACGTATGCCGGCATTGGGCTGGAAATACCGGTTTTGGGATTCTGCACAGAAAGGGTTGGCAAACCGCTGAATCCACACGTGAGTTTAACTCTGTCAGTTGAATGCACACATTGACAACCATTCAGTTAGATAGCTCCGTTTTGGTTTTAGAAGCAGATATTTCTCTGTACAGTCTATGGTCCCATTCACTCGGGAATATCCCAACGCAGCTCCTAGAAGAAACGAGTTTCTGACTCGCTGAATCTCAACATAGATTCAACTCTCTTAGGTGAACGAACGCACAGCAGAGCAGTTTCAAGGAAACGTTTCTCCTGAGTTTTAGACGAAGTTTCCTGCTGTTTAGTACGTATGCTGGCAATCTGGGCTGGAAATACCGGTTTTGGGATTCTGCACAGAAAGGGTTTGCAAACCGCTGAATCCACACGTGAGTTTAACTCTGTCAGTTGAATGCACACATTGACAACCATTCAGTTTGATAGCTCCGTTTTGGTTTTAGAAGCAGATATTTCTCTGTACAGCCTATGGTCCCATTCACTCGGGAATATCCCAACACAGCTCCTAGAAGAAACGTGTTTCTGACTCACTGAATCTCAACATAGATTCAACTCTCTTAGGTGAACGAACGCACAGCAGAGCAGTTTCAAGGAAACGTTTCTCCTGAGTTTTAGACGAAGTTTCCTGCTGTTTAGTACGTATGCCGGCATTGGGCTGGAAATACCGGTTTGGGGATTCTGCACAGAAAGGGTTTGCAAAACCGCTGAATCCACACGTGAGTTTAACTCTGTCAGTTGAATGCACACATTGACAACCATTCAGTTAGATAGCTCCGTTTTGGTTTTAGAAGCAGATATTTCTCTGTACAGCCTATGGTCCCATTCACTCGGGAATATCCCAACGCAGCTCCTAGAAGAAACGTGTTTCTGACTCGCTGAATCTCAACATAGATTCAACTCTCTTAGGTGAACGAACGCACAGCAGAGCAGTTTCAAGGAAACGTTTCTCCTGAGTTTTAGACGAAGTTTCCTGCTGTTTAGTACGTATGCCGGCATTGGGCTGGAAATACCGGTTTTGGGATTCTGCACAGAAAGGGTTGGCAAACCGCTGAATCCACACGTGAGTTTAACTCTGTCAGTTGAATGCACACATTGACAACCATTCAGTTAGATAGCTCCGTTTTGGTTTTAGAAGCAGATATTTCTCTGTACAGCCTATGGTCCCATTCACTCGGGAATATCCCAACGCAGCTCCTAGAAGAAAAGTGTTTCTGACTCACTGAATCTCAACATAGATTCAACTCTCTTAGGTGAACGAACGCACAGCAGAGCAGTTTCAAGGAAACGTTTCTCCTGAGTTTTAGACGAAGTTTCCTGCTGTTTCGTACGTATGCCGGCATTGGGCTGGAAATACCGGTTTGGGGATTCTGCACAGAAAGGGTTTGCAAAACCGCTGAATCCACACGTGAGTTTAACTCTGTCAGTTGAATGCACACATTGACAACCATTCAGTTAGATAGCTCCGTTTTGGTTTTAGAAGCAGATATTTCTCTGTACAGCCTATGGTCCCATTCACTCGGGAATATCCCAACGCAGCTCCTAGAAGAAACGTGTTTCTGACTCGCTGAATCTCAACATAGATTCAACTCTCTTAGGTGAACGAACGCACAGCAGAGCAGTTTCAAGGAAACGTTTCTCCTGAGTTTTAGACGAAGTTTCCTGCTGTTTAGTACGTATGCCGGCATTGGGCTGGAAATACCGGTTTTGGGATTCTGCACAGAAAGGGTTGGCAAACCGCTGAATCCACACGTGAGTTTAACTCTGTCAGTTGAATGCACACATTGACAACCATTCAGTTAGATAGCTCCGTTTTGGTTTTAGAAGCAGATATTTCTCTGTACAGCCTATGGTCCCATTCACTCGGGAATATCCCAACGCAGCTCCTAGAAGAAAAGTGTTTCTGACTCACTGAATCTCAACATAGATTCAACTCTCTTAGGTGAACGAACGCACAGCAGAGCAGTTTCAAGGAAACGTTTCTCCTGAGTTTTAGACGAAGTTTCCTGCTGTTTCGTACGTATGCCGGCATTGGGCTGGAAATACCGGTTTGGGGATTCTGCACAGAAAGGGTTTGCAAAACCGCTGAATCCACACGTGAGTTTAACTCTGTCAGTTGAATGCACACATTGACAACCATTCAGTTAGATAGCTCCGTTTTGGTTTTAGAAGCAGATATTTCTCTGTACAGCCTATGGTCCCATTCACTCGGGAATGTCCCAACGCAGCTCCTAGAAGAAAAGTGTTTCTGACTCGCTGAATCTCAACATAGATTCAACTCTCTTAGGTGAACGAACGCACCGCAGAGCAGTTTCAAGGAAACGTTTCTCCTGAGTTTTAGACGAAGTTTCCTGCTGTTTAGTACGTATGCCGGCATTGGGCTGGAAATACCGGTTTTGGGATTCTGCACAGAAAGGGTTTGCAAACCGCTGAATCCACACGTGAGTTTAACTCTGTCAGTTGAATGCACACATTGACAACCATTCAGTTAGATAGCTCCGTTTTGGTTTTAGAAGCAGATATTTCTCTGTACAGCCTATGGTCCCATTCACTCGGGAATATCACAACGCAGCTCCTAGAAGAAAAGTGTTTCTGACTCGCTGAATCTCAACATAGATTCAACTCTCTTAGGTGAACGAACGCACAGCAGAGCAGTTTCAAGGAAACGTTTCTCCTGAGTTTTAGACGAAGTTTCCTGCTGTTTCGTACGTATGCCGGCATTGGGCTGGAAATACCGGTTTTGGGATTCTGCACAGAAAGGGTTGGCAAACCGCTGAATCCACACGTGAGTTTAACTCTGTCAGTTGAATGCACACATTGACAACCATTCAGTTAGATAGCTCCGTTTTGGTTTTAGAAGCAGATATTTCTCTGTACAGTCTATGGTCCCATTCACTCGGGAATATCCCAACGCAGCTCCTAGAAGAAACGAGTTTCTGACTCGCTGAATCTCAACATAGATTCAACTCTCTTAGGTGAACGAACGCACAGCAGAGCAGTTTCAAGGAAACGTTTCTCCTGAGTTTTAGACGAAGTTTCCTGCTGTTTAGTACGTATGCTGGCAATCTGGGCTGGAAATACCGGTTTTGGGATTCTGCACAGAAAGGGTTTGCAAACCGCTGAATCCACACGTGAGTTTAACTCTGTCAGTTGAATGCACACATTGACAACCATTCAGTTTGATAGCTCCGTTTTGGTTTTAGAAGCAGATATTTCTCTGTACAGCCTATGGTCCCATTCACTCGGGAATATCCCAACACAGCTCCTAGAAGAAACGTGTTTCTGACTCACTGAATCTCAACATAGATTCAACTCTCTTAGGTGAACGAACGCACAGCAGAGCAGTTTCAAGGAAACGTTTCTCCTGAGTTTTAGACGAAGTTTCCTGCTGTTTAGTACGTATGCCGGCATTGGGCTGGAAATACCGGTTTTGGGATTCTGCACAGAAAGGGTTTGCAAAACCGCTGAATCCACACGTGAGTTTAACTCTGTCAGTTGAATGCACACATTGACAACCATTCAGTTAGATAGCTCCGTTTTGGTTTTAGAAGCAGATATTTCTCTGTACAGCCTATGGTCCCATTCACTCGGGAATATCCCAACGCAGCTCCTAGAAGAAAAGTGTTTCTGACTCGCTGAATCTCAAGATAGATTCAACTCTCTTAGGTGAACGAACGCACAGCAGAGCAGTTTCAAGGAAACGTTTCTCCTGAGTTTTAGACGAAATTTCCTGCTGTTTAGTACGTATGCCAGCTTTGGGCTGGAAATACCGGTTTTGGGATTCTGCACAGAAACGGTTTGCAAACCGCTGAATCCACACGTGAGTTTAACTCTGTCAGTTGAATGCACACATTGAAAACCATTCAGTTAGATAGCTCCGTTTTGGTTTTAGAAGCAGATATTTCTCTGTACAGCCTATGGTCCCATTCACTCGGGAATATCCCAACGCAGCTCCTAGAAGAAACGTGTTTCTGACTCGCTCAATCTCAACATAGATTCAACTCTCTTAGGTGAACGAACGCACAGCAGAGCAGTTTCAAGGAAACGTTTCTCCTGAGTTTCAGACGAAGTTTCCTGCTGTTTAGTACGAATGCCGGCATTGGGCTGGAAATACCGGTTTTGGGATTCTGCACAGAAAGGGTTTGGAAACCCCTGAATCCACACGTGAGTTTAACTCTGTCAGTTGAATGCACACATTGACAAACATTCAGTTAGATAGCCCCGTTTTGGTTTTAGAAGCAGATATTTCTCTGTACAGTCTATGGTCCCATTCACTCGGGAATATCCCAACGCAGCTCCTAGAAGAAACGAGTTTCTGACTCGCTGAATCTCAACATAGATTCAACTCTCTTAGGTGAACGAACGCACAGCAGAGCAGTTTCAACGAAACGTTTCTCCTGAGTTTTAGACGAAGTTTCCTGCTGTTTAGTACGTATGCTGGCAATCTGGGCTGGAAATACCGGTTTTGGGATTCTGCACAGAAAGGGTTTGCAAACCGCTGAATCCACACGTGAGTTTAACTCTGTCAGTTGAATGCACACATTGACAACCATTCAGTTTGATAGCTCCGTTTTGGTTTTAGAAGCAGATATTTCTCTGTACAGCCTATGGTCCCATTCACTCGGGAATATCCCAACACAGCTCCTAGAAGAAACGTGTTTCTGACTCACTGAATCTCAACATAGATTCAACTCTCTTAGGTGAACGAACGCACAGCAGAGCAGTTTCAAGGAAACGTTTCTCCTGAGTTTTAGACGAAGTTTCCTGCTGTTTAGTACGTATGCCGGCATTGGGCTGGAAATACCGGTTTTGGGATTCTGCACAGAAAGGGTTTGCAAAACCGCTGAATCCACACGTGAGTTTAACTCTGTCAGTTGAATGCACACATTGACAACCATTCAGTTAGATAGCTCCGTTTTGGTTTTAGAAGCAGATATTTCTCTGTACAGCCTATGGTCCCATTCACTCGGGAATATCCCAACGCAGCTCCTAGAAGAAAAGTGTTTCTGACTCGCTGAATCTCAAGATAGATTCAACTCTCTTAGGTGAACGAACGCACAGCAGAGCAGTTTCAAGGAAACGTTTCTCCTGAGTTTTAGACGAAATTTCCTGCTGTTTAGTACGTATGCCAGCTTTGGGCTGGAAATACCGGTTTTGGGATTCTGCACAGAAACGGTTTGCAAACCGCTGAATCCACACGTGAGTTTAACTCTGTCAGTTGAATGCACACATTGAAAACCATTCAGTTAGATAGCTCCGTTTTGGTTTTAGAAGCAGATATTTCTCTGTACAGCCTATGGTCCCATTCACTCGGGAATATCCCAACGCAGCTCCTAGAAGAAACGTGTTTCTGACTCGCTCAATCTCAACATAGATTCAACTCTCTTAGGTGAACGAACGCACAGCAGAGCAGTTTCAAGGAAACGTTTCTCCTGAGTTTCAGACGAAGTTTCCTGCTGTTTAGTACGAATGCCGGCATTGGGCTGGAAATACCGGTTTTGGGATTCTGCACAGAAAGGGTTTGGAAACCCCTGAATCCACACGTGAGTTTAACTCTGTCAGTTGAATGCACACATTGACAAACATTCAGTTAGATAGCCCCGTTTTGGTTTTAGAAGCAGATATTTCTCTGTACAGCCTATGGTCCCATTCACTCGGGAATATCCCAACGCAGCTCCTAGAAGAAACGTGTTTCTGACTCGCTGAATCTCAACATAGATTCAACTCTCTTAGGTGAACGAACGCACAGCAGAGCAGTTTCAAGGAAACGTTTCCCCTGAGTTTTAGACGAAGTTTCCTGCTGTTTAGTACGTATGCCGGCATGGGGCTGGAAATACCGGTTTTGGGATTCTGCACAGAAAGGGTTTGCAAACCCCTGAATCCACACGTGAGTTTAACTCTGTCAGTTGAATGCACACATTGACAACCATTCAGTTAGATAGATCCGTTTTGGTTTTAGAAGCAGATATTTCTCTGTACAGCCTATGGTCCCATTCACTCGGGAATATCCCAACGCAGCTCCTAGAAGAAACGTGTTTCTGACTAGCTGAATCTCAACATAGATTCAACTCTCTTAGGTGAACGAACGCACAGCAGAGCAGTTTCAAGGAAACGTTTCTCCTGAGTTTTAGACGAAGTTTCCTGCTGTTTAGTACGTATGCCGGCATTGGGCTGGAAATACCGGTTTTGGGATTCTGCACAGAAAGGGTTTGCAAACCGCTGAATCCACACGTGAGTTTAACTCTGTCAGTTGAATGCACACATTGACAACCATTCAGTTAGATAGCTCCGTTTTGGTTTTAGAAGCAGATATTTCTCTGTACAGCCTATGGTCCCATTCACTCGGGAATATCCCAACGCAGCTCCTAGAAGAAACGTGTTTCTGACTCGCTGAATCTCAACATAGATTCAACTCTCTTAGGTGAACGAACGCACAGCAGAGCAGTTTCAAGGAAACGTTTCTCCTGAGTTTTAGACGAAGTTTCCTGCTGTTTAGTACGTATGCCGGCATTGGGCTGGAAATACCGGTTTTGGGATTCTGCACAGAAAGGGTTGGCAAACCGCTGAATCCACACGTGAGTTTAACTCTGTCAGTTGAATGCACACATTGACAACCATTCAGTTAGATAGCTCCGTTTTGGTTTTAGAAGCAGATATTTCTCTGTACAGCCTATGGTCCCATTCACTCGGGAATATCCCAACGCAGCTCCTAGAAGAAAAGTGTTTCTGACTCACTGAATCTCAACATAGATTCAACTCTCTTAGGTGAACGAACGCACAGCAGAGCAGTTTCAAGGAAACGTTTCTCCTGAGTTTTAGACGAAGTTTCCTGCTGTTTCGTACGTATGCCGGCATTGGGCTGGAAATACCGGTTTGGGGATTCTGCACAGAAAGGGTTTGCAAAACCGCTGAATCCACACGTGAGTTTAACTCTGTCAGTTGAATGCACACATTGACAACCATTCAGTTAGATAGCTCCGTTTTGGTTTTAGAAGCAGATATTTCTCTGTACAGCCTATGGTCCCATTCACTCGGGAATATCCCAACGCAGCTCCTAGAAGAAACGTGTTTCTGACTCGCTGAATCTCAACATAGATTCAACTCTCTTAGGTGAACGAACGCACAGCAGAGCAGTTTCAAGGAAACGTTTCTCCTGAGTTTTAGACGAAGTTTCCTGCTGTTTAGTACGTATGCCGGCATTGGGCTGGAAATACCGGTTTTGGGATTCTGCACAGAAAGGGTTGGCAAACCGCTGAATCCACACGTGAGTTTAACTCTGTCAGTTGAATGCACACATTGACAACCATTCAGTTAGATAGCTCCGTTTTGGTTTTAGAAGCAGATATTTCTCTGTACAGCCTATGGTCCCATTCACTCGGGAATATCCCAACGCAGCTCCTAGAAGAAAAGTGTTTCTGACTCGCTGAATCTCAACATAGATTCAACTCTCTTAGGTGAACGAACGCACCGCAGAGCAGTTTCAAGGAAACGTTTCTCCTGAGTTTTAGACGAAGTTTCCTGCTGTTTCGTACGTATGCCGGCATTGGGCTGGAAATACCGGTTTGGGGATTCTGCACAGAAAGGGTTTGCAAAACCGCTGAATCCACACGTGAGTTTAACTCTGTCAGTTGAATGCACACATTGACAACCATTCAGTTAGATAGCTCCGTTTTGGTTTTAGAAGCAGATATTTCTCTGTACAGCCTATGGTCCCATTCACTCGGGAATGTCCCAACGCAGCTCCTAGAAGAAAAGTGTTTCTGACTCACTGAATCTCAACATAGATTCAACTCTCTTAGGTGAACGAACGCACCGCAGAGCAGTTTCAAGGAAACGTTTCTCCTGAGTTTTAGACGAAGTTTCCTGCTGTTTAGTACGTATGCCGGCATTGGGCTGGAAATACCGGTTTTGGGATTCTGCACAGAAAGGGTTTGCAAACCGCTGAATCCACACGTGAGTTTAACTCTGTCAGTTGAATGCACACATTGACAACCATTCAGTTAGATAGCTCCGTTTTGGTTTTAGAAGCAGATATTTCTCTGTACAGCCTATGGTCCCATTCACTCGGGAATATCACAACGCAGCTCCTAGAAGAAAAGTGTTTCTGACTCGCTGAATCTCAACATAGATTCAACTCTCTTAGGTGAACGAACGCACAGCAGAGCAGTTTCAAGGAAACGTTTCTCCTGAGTTTTAGACGAAGTTTCCTGCTGTTTCGTACGTATGCCGGCATTGGGCTGGAAATACCGGTTTTGGGATTCTGCACAGAAAGGGTTGGCAAACCGCTGAATCCACACGTGAGTTTAACTCTGTCAGTTGAATGCACACATTGACAACCATTCAGTTAGATAGCTCCGTTTTGGTTTTAGAAGCAGATATTTCTCTGTACAGCCTATGGTCCCATTCACTCGGGAATGTCCCAACGCAGGTCCTAGAAGAAACGTGTTTCTGACTCGCTGAATCTCAACATAGATTCAACTCTCTTAGGTGAACGAACGCACAGCAGAGCAGTTTCAAGGAAACGTTTCTCCTGAGTTTTAGACGAAATTTCCTGCTGTTTAGTACGTATGCCAGCATTGGGCTGGAAATACCGGTTTTGGGATTCTGCACAGAAAGGGTTTGCAAACCGCTGAATCCACACGTGAGTTTAACTCTGTCAGTTGAATGCACACATTGACAACCATTCAGTTAGATAGCTCCGTTTTGGTTTTAGAAGCAGATATTTCTCTGTACAGCCTATGGTCCCATTCACTCGGGAATATCCCAACGCAGCTCCTAGAAGAAACGTGTTTCTGACTCGCTGAATCTCAACATAGATTCAACTCTCTTAGGTGAACGAACGCACAGCAGAGCAGTTTCAAGGAAACGTTTCTCCTGAGTTTTAGACGAAGTTTCCTGCTGTTTCGTACGTATGCCGGCATTGGGCTGGAAATACCGGTTTTGGGATTCTGCAAAGAAAGGGTTTGCAAAACCGCTGAATCCACACGTGAGTTTAACTCTGTCAATTGAATGCACACATTGACAACCATTCAGTTAGATAGCTCCGTTTTGGTTTTAGAAGCAGATATTTCTCTGTACAGCCTATGGTCCTATTCACTCGGGAATATCCCAGCGCAGCCCCTAGAAGAAAAGTGTTTCTGACTCGCTGAATCTCAACATAGATTCAACTCTCTTAGGTGAACGAACGCACAGCAGAGCAGTTTCAAGGAAACGTTTCTCCTGAGTTTTAGACGAAGTTTCCTGCTCTTTCGTATGTATGCCGGCTTTGGGCTGGAAATACCGGTTTTGGGATTCTGCACAGATAGAGTTTGCAAACCGCTGAATCCACACGTGAGTTTAACTCTGTCAGTTGAATGCACACATTGACAACCATTCAGTTAGATAGCTCCGTTTTGGTTTTAGAAGCAGATATTTCTCTGTAAAGCCTATGGTCCCATTCACTCGGGAATATCCCAACGCAGCTCCTAGAAGAAACGTGTCTCTGACTCGCTGAATCTCAACATAGATTCAACTCTCTTAGGTGAACGAACGCACAGCAGAGCAGTTTCAAGGAAACGTTCCTCCTGAATTTTAGACGAAATTTCCTGCTGTTTAGTACGTATGCCGGCATTGGGCTGGAAATACCGGTTTTGCGATTCTGCACAGAAAGGGTTTGCAAACCGCTGAATCCACACGTGAGTTTAACTCTGTCAGTTGAATGCACACATTGACAACCATTCAGTTAGATAGCTCCGTTTTGGTTTTAGAAGCAGATATTTCTCTGTACAGCCTATGGTCCCATTCACTCGGGAATATCCCAACGCAGCTCCTAGAAGAAACGTGTTTCTGACTCGCTGAATCTCAACATAGATTCAACTCTCTTAGGTGAACGAACGCACAGCAGAGCAGTTTCAAGGAAACGTTTCTCCTGAGTTTTAGACGAAGTTTCCTGCTGTTTCGTACGTATGCCGGCATTGGGCTGGAAATACCGGTTTTGGGATTCTGCACAGAAAGGGTTTGCAAACCGCTGAATCCACACGTGAGTTTAACTCTGTCAGTTGAATGCACACATTGACAACCATTCAGTTAGATAGCTCCGTTTTGGTTTTAGAAGCAGATATTTCTCTGTACAGCCTATGGTCCCATTCACTCGGGAATATCCCAATGCAGCTCCTAGAAGAAACGTGTTTCTGACTCGCTGAATCTCAACATAGATTCAACTCTCTTAGGTGAACGAACGCACCGCAGAGCAGTTTCAAGGAAACGTTTCTCCTGAATTTTAGACGAAGTTTCCTGCTGTTTCGTACGTATGCCGGCATTGGGCTGGAAATACCGGTTTTGGGATTCTGCACAGAAAGGGTTTGCAAACCGCTGAATCCACACGTGAGTTTAACTCTGTCAGTTGAATGCACACATTGAAAACCATTCAGTTAGATAGCTCCGTTTTGGTTTTAGAAGCAGATATTTCTCTGTACAGCCTATGGTCCCATTCACTCGGGAATGTCCCAACGCAGCTCCTAGAAGAAACGTGTTTCTGACTCGCTGAATCTCAACATAGATTCAACTCTCTTAGGTGAACGAACGCACCGCAGAGCAGTTCCAAGGAAACGTTTCTCCTGAGTTTTAGACGAAGTTTCCTGCTGTTTAGTACGTATGCCGGCATTGGGCTGGAAATACCGGTTTTGGGATTCTGCACAGAAAGGGTTTGCAAACCGCTGAATCCACACGTGAGTTTAACTCTGTCAGTTGAATGCACACATTGACAACCATTCAGTTAGATAGTTCCCTTTTGGTTTTAGAAGCAGATATTTCTCTGTACAGCCTATGGTCCCATTCACTCGGGAATATCCCAACGCAGCTCCTAGAAGAAACGTGTTTCTGACTCGCTGAATCTCAACATAGATTCAACTCTCTTAGGTGAACGAACGCACAGCAGAGCAGTTTCAAGGAAACGTTTCTCCTGAGTTTTAGACGAAGTTTCCTGCTGTTTCGTACGTATGCCGGCATTGGGCTGGAAATACCGGTTTTGGGATTCTGCACAGAAAGGGTTTGCAAAACCGCTGAATCCACACGTGAGTTTAACTCTGTCAGTTGAATGCACACATTGACAACCATTCAGTTAGATAGCTCCGTTTTGGTTTTAGAAGCAGATATTTCTCTGTACAGCCTATGGTAGTATTCACTCGGGAATATCCCAACGTAGCTCCTAGAAGAAAAGTGTTTCTGACTCGCTGAATCTCAACATAGATTCAACTCTCTTAGATGAACGAACGCACAGCAGAGCAGTTTCAAGGAAACGTTTCTCCTGAGTTTTAGACGAAGTTTCCTGCTCTTTCGTACGTATGCCGGCTTTGGGCTGGATATACCGGTTTTGGGATTCTGCACAGATAGAGTTTGCAAACCGCTGAATCCACACGTGAGTTTAACTCTGTCAGTTGAATGCACACATTGACAACCATTCAGTTAGATAGCTCCGTTTTGGTTTTAGAAGCAGATATTTCTCTGTACAGCCTATGGTCCCATTCACTCGGGAATATCCCAACGCAGCTCCTAGAAGAAACGTGTTTCTGACTCGCTGAATCTCAACATAGATTCAACTCTCTTAGGTGAACGAACGCACAGCAGAGCAGTTTCAAGGAAACGTTCCTCCTGAATTTTAGACGAAATTTCCTGCTGTTTAGTACGTATGCCGGCATTGGGCTGGAATTACCGGTTTTGCGATTCTGCATGGAAAGGGTTTGCAAACCGCTGAATCCACACGTGAGTTTAACTCTGTCAGTTGAATGCACACATTGACAACCATTCAGTTAGATAGCTCCGTTTTGGTTTTAGAAGCAGATATTTCTCTGTACAGCCTATGGTCCCATTCACTCGGGAATATCCCAACGCAGCTCCTAGAAGAAACGTGTTTCTGACTCGCTGAATCTCAACATAGATTCAACTCTCTTAGGTGAACGAACGCACAGCAGAGCAGTTTCAAGGAAACGTTTCTCCTGAGTTTTAGACGAACTTTCCTGCTGTTTAGTACATATGCCGGCATTGGGCTGGAAATACCGGTTTTGGGATTCTGCACAGAAAGGGTTGGCAAACCGCTGAATCCACACGTGAGTTTAACTCTGTCAGTTGAATGCACACATTGAAAACCATTCAGTTAGATAGCTCCGTTTTGGTTTTAGAAGCAGATATTTCTCTGTACAGCCTATGGTCCCATTCACTCGGGAATATCCCAACGCAGCTCCTAGAAGAAAAGTGTTTCTGACTCACTGAATCTCAACATAGATTCAACTCTCTTAGGTGAACGAACGCACAGCAGAGCAGTTTCAAGGAAACGTTTCTCCTGAGTTTTAGACGAACTTTCCTGCTGTTTCGTACGTATGCCGGCATTGGGCTGGAAATACCGGTTTTGGGATTCTGCACAGAAAGGGTTTGCAAAACCGCTGAATCCACACGTGAGTTTAACTCTGTCAGTTGAATGCACACATTGACAACCATTCAGTTAGATAGCTCCGTTTTGGTTTTAGAAGCAGATATTTCTCTGTACAGCCTATGGTCCGATTCACTCGGGAATATCCCAACGCAGCTCCTAGAAGAAACGTGTTTCTGACTCGCTGAATCTCAACATAGATTCAACTCTCTTAGATGAACGAACGCACAGCAGAGCAGTTTCAAGGAAACGTTTCTCCTGAGTTTTAGACGAAGTTTCCTGTACTTTCGTACGTATGCCGGCTTTGGGCTGGAAATACCGGTTTTGGGATTCTGCACAGATAGAGTTTTCAAACCGCTGAATCCACACGTGAGTTTAACTCTGTCAGTTGAATGCACACATTGACAACCATTCAGTTAGATAGCTCCGTTTTGGTTTTAGAAGCAGATATTTCTCTGTACAGCCTATGGTCCCATTCACTCGGGAATATCCCAACGCAGCTCCTAGAAGAAACGTGTTTCTGACTCGCTGAATCTCAACATAGATTCAACTCTCTTAGGTGAACGAACGCACAGCAGAGCAGTTTCAAGGAAACGTTCCTCCTGAATTTTAGACGAAATTTCCTGCTGTTTAGTACGTATGCCGGCATTGGGCTGGAAATACCGGTTTTGCGATTCTGCACAGAAAGGGTTTGCAAACCGCTGAATCCACACGTGAGTTTAACTCTGTCAGTTGAATGCACACATTGACAACCATTCAGTTAGATAGCTCCGTTTTGGTTTTAGAAGCAGATATTTCTCTGTACAGCCTACGGTCCCATTCACTCGGGAATATCCCAACGCAGCTCCTAGAAGAAACGTGTTTCTGACTCGCTGAATCTCAACATAGATTCAACTCTCTTAGGTGAACGAACGCACCGCAGAGCAGTTTCAAGGAAACGTTTCTCCTGAATTTTAGACGAAGTTTCCTGCTGTTTCGTACGTATGCCGGCATTGGGCTGGAAATACCGGTTTTGGGATTCTGCACAGAAAGGGTTTGCAAACCGCTGAATCCACACGTGAGTTTAACTCTGTCAGTTGAATGCACACATTGAAAACCATTCAGTTAGATAGCTCCGTTTTGGTTTTAGAAGCAGATATTTCTCTGTACAGCCTATGGTCCCATTCACTCGGGAATGTCCCAACGCAGCTCCTAGAAGAAACGTGTTTCTGACTCGCTGAATCTCAACATAGATTCAACTCTCTTAGGTGAACGAACGCACCGCAGAGCAGTTCCAAGGAAACGTTTCTCCTGAGTTTTAGACGAAGTTTCCTGCTGTTTAGTACGTATGCCGGCATTGGGCTGGAAATACCGGTTTTGGGATTCTGCACAGAAAGGGTTTGCAAACCGCTGAATCCACACGCGAGTTTAACTCTGTCAGTTGAATGCACACATTGACAACCATTCAGTTAGATAGTTCCCTTTTGGTTTTAGAAGCAGATATTTCTCTGTACAGCCTATGGTCCCATTCACTCGGGAATATCCCAACGCAGCTCCTAGAAGAAACGTGTTTCTGACTCGCTGAATCTCAACATAGATTCAACTCTCTTAGGTGAACGAACGCACAGCAGAGCAGTTTCAAGGAAACGTTTCTCCTGAGTTTTAGACGAAGTTACCTGCTGTTTCGTACGTATGCCGGCATTGGGCTGGAAATACCGGTTTTGGGATTCTGCACAGAAAGGGTTTGCAAAACCGCTGAATCCACACGTGAGTTTAACTCTGTCAGTTGAATGCACACATTGACAACCATTCAGTTAGATAGCTCCGTTTTGGTTTTAGAAGCAGATATTTCTCTGTACAGCCTATGGTACTATTCACTCGGGAATATCCCAAAGTAGCTCCTAGAAGAAAAGTGTTTCTGACTCGCTGAATCTCAACATAGATTCAACTCTCTTAGATGAACGAACGCACAGCAGAGCAGTTTCAAGGAAACGTTTCTCCTGAGTTTTAGACGAAGTTTCCTGCTCTTTCGTACGTATGCCGGCTTTGGGCTGGAAATACCGGTTTTGGGATTCTGCACAGATAGAGTTTGCAAACCGCTGAATCCACACGTGAGTTTAACTCTGTCAGTTGAATGCACACATTGACAACCATTCAGTTAGATAGCTCCGTTTTGGTTTTAGAAGCAGATATTTCTCTGTACAGCCTATGGTCCCATTCACTCGGGAATATCCCAACGCAGCTCCTAGAAGAAACGTGTTTCTGACTCGCTGAATCTCAACATAGATTCAACTCTCTTAGGTGAACGAACGCACAGCAGAGCAGTTTCAAGGAAACGTTCCTCCTGAATTTTAGACGAAATTTCCTGCTGTTTAGTACGTATGCCGGCATTGGGCTGGAAATACCGGTTTTGGGATTCTGCACAGAAAGGGTTTGCAAACCGCTGAATCCACACGTGAGTTTAACTCTGTCAGTTGAATGCACACATTGACAACCATTCAGTTAGATAGCTCCGTTTTGGTTTTAGAAGCAGATATTTCTCTGTACAGCCTATGGTCCCATTCACTCGGGAATATCCCAACGCAGCTCCTAGAAGAAACGTGTTTCTGACTCGCTGAATCTCAACATAGATTCAACTCTCTTAGGTGAACGAACGCACAGCAGAGCAGTTTCAAGGAAACGTTTCTCCTGAGTTTTAGACGAACTTTCCTGCTGTTTAGTACATATGCCGGCATTGGGCTGGAAATACCGGTTTTGGGATTCTGCACAGAAAGGGTTGGCAAACCGCTGAATCCACACGTGAGTTTAACTCTGTCAGTTGAATGCACACATTGAAAACCATTCAGTTAGATAGCTCCGTTTTGGTTTTAGAAGCAGATATTTCTCTGTACAGCCTATGGTCCCATTCACTCGGTAATATCCCAACGCAGCTCCTAGAAGAAAAGTGTTTCTGACTCACTGAATCTCAACATAGATTCAACTCTCTTAGGTGAACGAACGCACAGCAGAGCAGTTTCAAGGAAACGTTTCTCCTGAGTTTTAGACGAACTTTCCTGCTGTTTCGTACGTATGCCGGCATTGGGCTGGAAATACCGGTTTTGGGATTCTGCACAGAAAGGGTTTGCAAAACCGCTGAATCCACACGTGAGTTTAACTCTGTCAGTTGAATGCACACATTGACAACCATTCAGTTAGATAGCTCCGTTTTGGTTTTAGAAGCAGATATTTCTCTGTACAGCCTATGGTCCGATTCACTCGGGAATATCCCAACGCAGCTCCTAGAAGAAACGTGTTTCTGACTCGCTGAATCTCAACATAGATTCAACTCTCTTAGGTGAACGAACGCACCGCAGAGCAGTTTCAAGGAAACGTTTCTCCTGAATTTTAGACGAAGTTTCCTGCTGTTTCGTACGTATGCCGGCATTGGGCTGGAAATACCGGTTTTGGGATTCTGCACAGAAAGGGTTTACAAACCGCTGAATCCACACGTGAGTTTAACTCTGTCAGTTGAATGCACACATTGAAAACCATTCAGTTAGATAGCTCCGTTTTGGTTTTAGAAGCAGATATTTCTCTGTACAGCCTATGGTCCCATTCACTCGGGAATATCCCAACGCAGCTCCTAGAAGATACGTGTTTCTGACTCGCTGAATCTCAACATAGATTCAACTCTCTTAGGTGAACGAACGCACAGCAGAGCAGTTTCAAGGAAACGTTCCTCCTGAATTTTAGACGAAATTTCCTGCTGTTTAGTACGTATGCCGGCATTGGGCTGGAAATACCGGTTTTGCGATTCTGCACAGAAAGGGTTTGCAAAACCGCTGAATCCACACCTGAGTTTAACTCTGTCAGTTGAATGCACACATTGACAACCATTCAGTTAGATAGCTCCGTTTTGGTTTTAGAAGCAGATATTTCTCTGTACAGCCTATGGTCCCATTCACTCGGGAATATCCCAACGCAGCTCCTAGAAGAAACGTGTTTCTGACTCGCTGAATCTCAACATAGATTCAACTCTCTTAGGTGAACGAACGCACAGCAGAGCAGTTTCAAGGAAACGTTTCTCCTGAGTTTTAGACGAACTTTCCTGCTGTTTAGTACATATGCCGGCATTGGGCTGGAAATACCGGTTTTGGGATTCTGCACAGAAAGGGTTGGCAAACCGCTGAATCCACACGTGAGTTTAACTCTGTCAGTTGAATGCACACATTGAAAACCATTCAGTTAGATAGCTCCGTTTTGGTTTTAGAAGCAGATATTTCTCTGTACAGCCTATGGTCCCATTCACTCGGGAATATCCCAACGCAGCTCCTAGAAGAAAAGTGTTTCTGACTCACTGAATCTCAACATAGATTCAACTCTCTTAGGTGAACGAACGCACAGCAGAGCAGTTTCAAGGAAACGTTTCTCCTGAGTTTTAGACGAACTTTCCTGCTGTTTCGTACGTATGCCGGCATTGGGCTGGAAATACCGGTTTTGGGATTCTGCACAGAAAGGGTTTGCAAAACCGCTGAATCCACACGTGAGTTTAACTCTGTCAGTTGAATGCACACATTGACAACCATTCAGTTAGATAGCTCCGTTTTGGTTTTAGAAGCAGATATTTCTCTGTACAGCCTATGGTCCCATTCACTCGGGAATATCCCAACGCAGCTCCTAGAAGAAACGTGTTTCTGACTCGCTGAATCTCAACATAGATTCAACTCTCTTAGGTGAACGAACGCACCGCAGAGCAGTTTCAAGGAAACGTTTCTCCTGAATTTTAGACGAAGTTTCCTGCTGTTTCGTACGTATGCCGGCATTGGGCTGGAAATACCGGTTTTGGGATTCTGCACAGAAAGGGTTTGCAAACCGCTGAATCCACATGTGAGTTTAACTCTGTCAGTTGAATGCACACATTGAAAACCATTCAGTTAGATAGCTCCGTTTTGGTTTTAGAAGCAGGTATTTCTCTGTACAGCCTATGGTCCCATTCACTCGGGAATGTCCCAACGCAGCTCCTAGAAGAAACGTGTTTCTGACTCCCTGAATCTCAACATAGATTCAACTCTCTTAGGTGAACGAACGCACAGCAGAGCAGTTTCAAGGAAACGTTTCTCCTGAGTTTTAGACGAAGTTTCCTGCTGTTTAGTACGTATGCCGGCATTGGGCTGGAAATACCGGTTTTGGGATTCTGCACAGAAAGGGTTTGCAAACCGCTGAATCCACACGTGAGTTTAACTCTGTCAGTTGAATGCACACATTGACAACCATTCAGTTAGATAGCTCCGTTTTGGTTTTAGAAGCAGATATTTCTCTGTACAGCCTATGGTCCTATTCACTCGGGAATATCCCAACGTAGCTCCTAGAAGAAAAGTGTTTCTGACTCGCTGAATCTCAACATAGATTCAACTCTCTTAGATGAACGAACGCACAGCAGAGCAGTTTCAAGGAAACGTTTCTCCTGAGTTTTAGACGAAGTTTCCTGCTCTTTCGTACGTATGCCGGCTTTGGGCTGGAAATACCGGTTTTGGGATTCTGCACAGATAGAGTTTGCAAACCGCTGAATCCACACGTGAGTTTAACTCTGTCAGTTGAATGCACACATTGACAACCATTCAGTTAGATAGCTTCGTTTTGGTTTTAGAAGCAGATATTTCTCTGTACAGCCTATGGTAACATTCACTCGGGAATATCCCAACGCAGCTCCTAGAAGAAACGTGTTTCTGACTCGCTGAATCTCAACATAGATTCAACTCTCTTAGGTGAACGAACGCACAGCAGAGCAGTTTCAAGGAAACGTTTCTCCTGAGTTTTAGACGAAGTTTCCTGCTGTTTCGTACGTATGCCGGCATTGGGCTGGAAATACCGGTTTTGGGATTCTGCACAGAAAGGGTTTGCAAAACCGCTGAATCCACACGTGAGTTTAACTCCGTCAGTTGAATGCACACATTGACAACCATTCAGTTAGATAGCTCCGTTTTGGTTTTAGAAGCAGATATTTCTCTGTACAGCCTATGGTCCTATTCACTCGGGAATATCCCAACGTAGCTCCTAGAAGAAAAGTGTTTCTGACTCGCTGAATCTCAACATAGATTCAACTCTCTTAGATGAACGAACGCACAGCAGAGCAGTTTCAAGGAAACGTTTCTCCTGAGTTTTAGACGAAGTTTCCTGTTCTTTCGTACGTATGCCGGCTTTGGGCTGGAAATACCGGTTTTGGGATTCTGCACAGATAGAGTTTGCAAACCGCTGAATCCACACGTGAGTTTAACTCTGTCAGTTGAATGCACACATTGACAACCATTCAGTTAGATAGCTCCGTTTTGGTTTTAGAAGCAGATATTTCTCTGTACAGCCTATGGTCCCATTCACTCGGGAATATCCCAACGCAGCTCCTAGAAGAAACGTGTTTCTGACTCGCTGAATCTCAACATAGATTCAACTCTCTTAGGTGAACGAACGCACAGCAGAGCAGTTTCAAGGAAACGTTCCTCCTGAATTTTAGACGAAATTTCCTGCTGTTTCGTACGTATGCCGGCATTGGGCTGGAAATACCGGTTTTGCGATTCTGCACAGAAAGGGTTTGCAAACCGCTGAATCCACACGTGAGTTTAACTCTGTCAGTTGAATGCACACATTGACAACCATTCAGTTAGATAGCTCCGTTTTGGTTTTAGAAGCAGATATTTCTCTGTACAGCCTATGGTCCCATTCACTCGGGAATATCCCAACGCAGCTCCTAGAAGAAACGTGTTTCTGACTCGCTGAATCTCAACATAGATTCAACTCTCTTAGGTGAACGAACGCACAGCAGAGCAGTTTCAAGGAAACGTTTCTCCTGAGTTTTAGACGAACTTTCCTGCTGTTTAGTACATATGCCGGCATTGGGCTGGAAATACCGGTTTTGGGATTCTGCACAGAAAGGGTTGGCAAACCGCTGAATCCACACGTGAGTTTAACTCTGTCAGTTGAATGCACACATTGACAACCATTCAGTTAGATAGCTCCGTTTTGGTTTTAGAAGCAGATATTTCTCTGTACAGCCTATGGTCCTATTCACTCGGGAATATCCCAACGCAGCTCCTAGAAGAAAAGTGTTTCTGACTCACTGAATCTCAACATAGATTCAACTCTCTTAGGTGAACGAACGCACAGCAGAGCAGTTTCAAGGAAACGTTTCTCCTGAGTTTTAGACGAACTTTCCTGCTGTTTCGTACGTATGCCGGCATTGGTCTGGAAATACCGGTTTTGGGATTCTGCACAGAAAGGGTTTGCAAAACCGCTGAATCCACACGTGAGTTTAACTCTGTCAGTTGAATGCACACATTGACAACCATTCAGTTAGATAGCTCCGTTTTGGTTTTAGAAGCAGATATTTCTCTGTACAGCCTATGGTCCGATTCACTCGGGAATATCCCAACGCAGCTCCTAGAAGAAACGTGTTTCTGACTCGCTGAATCTCAACATAGATTCAACTCTCTTAGGTGAACGAACGCACCGCAGAGCAGTTTCAAGGAAACGTTTCTCCTGAGTTTTAGACGAAGTTTCCTGCTGTTTCGTACGTATGCCGGCATTGGGCTGGAAATACCGGTTTTGGGATTCTGCACAGAAAGGGTTTGCAAAACCGCTGAATCCACACGTGAGTTTAACTCTGTCAGTTGAATGCACACATTGACAACCATTCAGTTAGATAGCTCCGTTTTGGTTTTAGAAGCAGATATTTCTCTGTACAGCCTATGGTCCCATTCACTCGGGAATATCCCAACGCAGCTCCTAGAAGAAACGTGTTTCTGACTCGCTGAATCTCAACATAGATTCAACTCTCTTAGGTGAACGAACGCACAGCAGAGCAGTTTCAAGGAAACGTTTCTCCTGAGTTTTAGACGAACTTTCCTGCTGTTTAGTACATATGCCGGCATTGGGCTGGAAATACCGGTTTTGGGATTCTGCACAGAAAGGGTTGGCAAACCGCTGAATCCACACGTGAGTTTAACTCTGTCAGTTGAATGCACACATTGACAACCATTCAGTTAGATAGCTCCGTTTTGGTTTTAGAAGCAGATATTTCTCTGTACAGCCTATGGTCCTATTCACTCGGGAATATCCCAACGCAGCTCCTAGAAGAAAAGTGTTTCTGACTCACTGAATCTCAACATAGATTCAACTCTCTTAGGTGAACGAACGCACAGCAGAGCAGTTTCAAGGAAACGTTTCTCCTGAGTTTTAGACGAACTTTCCTGCTGTTTCGTACGTATGCCGGCATTGGGCTGGAAATACCGGTTTTGGGATTCTGCACAGAAAGGGTTTGCAAAACCGCTGAATCCACACGTGAGTTTAACTCTGTCAGTTGAATGCACACATTGACAACCATTCAGTTAGATAGCTCCGTTTTGGTTTTAGAAGCAGATATTTCTCTGTACAGCCTATGGTCCGATTCACTCGGGAATATCCCAACGCAGCTCCTAGAAGAAACGTGTTTCTGACTCGCTGAATCTCAACATAGATTCAACTCTCTTAGGTGAACGAACGCACAGCAGAGCAGTTTCAAGGAAACGTTTCTCCTGAGTTTTAGACGAAGTTTCCTGCTGTTTCGTACGTATGCCGGCATTGGGCTGGAAATACCGGTTTTGGGATTCTGCACAGAAAGGGTTTGCAAAACCGCTGAATCCACACGTGAGTTTAACTCTGTCAGTTGAATGCACACATTGACAACCATTCAGTTAGATAGCTCCGTTTTGGTTTTAGAAGCAGATATTTCTCTGTACAGCCTATGGTCCCATTCACTCGGGAATATCCCAACGCAGCTCCTAGAAGAAACGTGTTTCTGACTCGCTGAATCTCAACATAGATTCAACTCTCTTAGGTGAACGAACGCACAGCAGAGCAGTTTCAAGGAAACGTTCCTCCTGAATTTTAGACGAAATTTCCTGCTGTTTAGTACGTATGCCGGCATTGGGCTGGAAATACCGGTTTTGCGATTCTGCACAGAAAGGGTTTGCAAACCGCTGAATCCACACGTGAGTTTAACTCTGTCAGTTGAATGCACACATTGACAACCATTCAGTTAGATAGCTCCGTTTTGGTTTTAGAAGCAGATATTTCTCTGTACAGCCTATGGTCCCATTCACTCGGGAATATCCCAACGCAGCTCCTAGAAGAAAAGTGTTTCTGACTCGCTGAATCTCAACATAGATTCAACTCTCTTAGATGAACGAACGCACAGCAGAGCAGTTTCAAGGAAACGTTTCTCCTGAGTTTTAGACGAAGTTTCCTGCTCTTTCGTACGTATGCCGGCTTTGGGCTGGAAATACCGGTTTTGGGATTCTGCACAGATAGAGTTTGCAAACCGCTGAATCCACACGTGAGTTTAACTCTGTCAGTTGAATGCACACATTGACAACCATTCAGTTAGATAGCTTCGTTTTGGTTTTAGAAGCAGATATTTCTCTGTACAGCCTATGGTAACATTCACTCGGGAATATCCCAACGCAGCTCCTAGAAGAAACGTGTTTCTGACTCGCTGAATCTCAACATAGATTCAACTCTCTTAGGTGAACGAACGCACAGCAGAGCAGTTTCAAGGAAACGTTTCTCCTGAGTTTTAGACGAAGTTTCCTGCTGTTTCGTACGTATGCCGGCATTGGGCTGGAAATACCGGTTTTGGGATTCTGCACAGAAAGGGTTTGCAAAACCGCTGAATCCACACGTGAGTTTAACTCCGTCAGTTGAATGCACACATTGACAACCATTCAGTTAGATAGCTCCGTTTTGGTTTTAGAAGCAGATATTTCTCTGTACAGCCTATGGTCCTATTCACTCGGGAATATCCCAACGTAGCTCCTAGAAGAAAAGTGTTTCTGACTCGCTGAATCTCAACATAGATTCAACTCTCTTAGATGAACGAACGCACAGCAGAGCAGTTTCAAGGAAACGTTTCTCCTGAGTTTTAGACGAAGTTTCCTGTTCTTTCGTACGTATGCCGGCTTTGGGCTGGAAATACCGGTTTTGGGATTCTGCACAGATAGAGTTTGCAAACCGCTGAATCCACACGTGAGTTTAACTCTGTCAGTTGAATGCACACATTGACAACCATTCAGTTAGATAGCTCCGTTTTGGTTTTAGAAGCAGATATTTCTCTGTACAGCCTATGGTCCCATTCACTCGGGAATATCCCAACGCAGCTCCTAGAAGAAACGTGTTTCTGACTCGCTGAATCTCAACATAGATTCAACTCTCTTAGGTGAACGAACGCACAGCAGAGCAGTTTCAAGGAAACGTTCCTCCTGAATTTTAGACGAAATTTCCTGCTGTTTCGTACGTATGCCGGCATTGGGCTGGAAATACCGGTTTTGCGATTCTGCACAGAAAGGGTTTGCAAACCGCTGAATCCACACGTGAGTTTAACTCTGTCAGTTGAATGCACACATTGACAACCATTCAGTTAGATAGCTCCGTTTTGGTTTTAGAAGCAGATATTTCTCTGTACAGCCTATGGTCCCATTCACTCGGGAATATCCCAACGCAGCTCCTAGAAGAAACGTGTTTCTGACTCGCTGAATCTCAACATAGATTCAACTCTCTTAGGTGAACGAACGCACAGCAGAGCAGTTTCAAGGAAACGTTTCTCCTGAGTTTTAGACGAACTTTCCTGCTGTTTAGTACATATGCCGGCATTGGGCTGGAAATACCGGTTTTGGGATTCTGCACAGAAAGGGTTGGCAAACCGCTGAATCCACACGTGAGTTTAACTCTGTCAGTTGAATGCACACATTGACAACCATTCAGTTAGATAGCTCCGTTTTGGTTTTAGAAGCAGATATTTCTCTGTACAGCCTATGGTCCTATTCACTCGGGAATATCCCAACGCAGCTCCTAGAAGAAAAGTGTTTCTGACTCACTGAATCTCAACATAGATTCAACTCTCTTAGGTGAACGAACGCACAGCAGAGCAGTTTCAAGGAAACGTTTCTCCTGAGTTTTAGACGAACTTTCCTGCTGTTTCGTACGTATGCCGGCATTGGTCTGGAAATACCGGTTTTGGGATTCTGCACAGAAAGGGTTTGCAAAACCGCTGAATCCACACGTGAGTTTAACTCTGTCAGTTGAATGCACACATTGACAACCATTCAGTTAGATAGCTCCGTTTTGGTTTTAGAAGCAGATATTTCTCTGTACAGCCTATGGTCCGATTCACTCGGGAATATCCCAACGCAGCTCCTAGAAGAAACGTGTTTCTGACTCGCTGAATCTCAACATAGATTCAACTCTCTTAGGTGAACGAACGCACCGCAGAGCAGTTTCAAGGAAACGTTTCTCCTGAGTTTTAGACGAAGTTTCCTGCTGTTTCGTACGTATGCCGGCATTGGGCTGGAAATACCGGTTTTGGGATTCTGCACAGAAAGGGTTTGCAAAACCGCTGAATCCACACGTGAGTTTAACTCTGTCAGTTGAATGCACACATTGACAACCATTCAGTTAGATAGCTCCGTTTTGGTTTTAGAAGCAGATATTTCTCTGTACAGCCTATGGTCCCATTCACTCGGGAATATCCCAACGCAGCTCCTAGAAGAAACGTGTTTCTGACTCGCTGAATCTCAACATAGATTCAACTCTCTTAGGTGAACGAACGCACAGCAGAGCAGTTTCAAGGAAACGTTTCTCCTGAGTTTTAGACGAACTTTCCTGCTGTTTAGTACATATGCCGGCATTGGGCTGGAAATACCGGTTTTGGGATTCTGCACAGAAAGGGTTGGCAAACCGCTGAATCCACACGTGAGTTTAACTCTGTCAGTTGAATGCACACATTGACAACCATTCAGTTAGATAGCTCCGTTTTGGTTTTAGAAGCAGATATTTCTCTGTACAGCCTATGGTCCTATTCACTCGGGAATATCCCAACGCAGCTCCTAGAAGAAAAGTGTTTCTGACTCACTGAATCTCAACATAGATTCAACTCTCTTAGGTGAACGAACGCACAGCAGAGCAGTTTCAAGGAAACGTTTCTCCTGAGTTTTAGACGAACTTTCCTGCTGTTTCGTACGTATGCCGGCATTGGGCTGGAAATACCGGTTTTGGGATTCTGCACAGAAAGGGTTTGCAAAACCGCTGAATCCACACGTGAGTTTAACTCTGTCAGTTGAATGCACACATTGACAACCATTCAGTTAGATAGCTCCGTTTTGGTTTTAGAAGCAGATATTTCTCTGTACAGCCTATGGTCCGATTCACTCGGGAATATCCCAACGCAGCTCCTAGAAGAAACGTGTTTCTGACTCGCTGAATCTCAACATAGATTCAACTCTCTTAGGTGAACGAACGCACAGCAGAGCAGTTTCAAGGAAACGTTTCTCCTGAGTTTTAGACGAAGTTTCCTGCTGTTTCGTACGTATGCCGGCATTGGGCTGGAAATACCGGTTTTGGGATTCTGCACAGAAAGGGTTTGCAAAACCGCTGAATCCACACGTGAGTTTAACTCTGTCAGTTGAATGCACACATTGACAACCATTCAGTTAGATAGCTCCGTTTTGGTTTTAGAAGCAGATATTTCTCTGTACAGCCTATGGTCCCATTCACTCGGGAATATCCCAACGCAGCTCCTAGAAGAAACGTGTTTCTGACTCGCTGAATCTCAACATAGATTCAACTCTCTTAGGTGAACGAACGCACAGCAGAGCAGTTTCAAGGAAACGTTCCTCCTGAATTTTAGACGAAATTTCCTGCTGTTTAGTACGTATGCCGGCATTGGGCTGGAAATACCGGTTTTGCGATTCTGCACAGAAAGGGTTTGCAAACCGCTGAATCCACACGTGAGTTTAACTCTGTCAGTTGAATGCACACATTGACAACCATTCAGTTAGATAGCTCCGTTTTGGTTTTAGAAGCAGATATTTCTCTGTACAGCCTATGGTCCCATTCACTCGGGAATATCCCAACGCAGCTCCTAGAAGAAACGTGTTTCTGACTCGCTGAATCTCAACATAGATTCAACTCTCTTAGGTGAACGAACGCACAGCAGAGCAGTTTCAAGGAAACGTTTCTCCTGAGTTTTAGACGAAGTTTCCTGCTGTTTAGTACATATGCCGGCATTGGGCTGGAAATACCGGTTTTGGGATTCTGCACAGAAAGGGTTGGCAAACCGCTGAATCCACACGTGAGTTTAACTCCGTCAGTTGAATGCACACATTGACAACCATTCAGTTAGATAGCTCCGTTTTGGTTTTAGAAGCAGATATTTCTCTGTACAGCCTATGGTCCCATTCACTCGGGAATATCCCAACACAGCTCCTAGAAGAAAAGTGTTTCTGACTCACTGAATCTCAACATAGATTCAACTCTCTTAGGTGAACGAACGCACAGCAGAGCAGTTTCAAGGAAACGTTTCTCCTGAGTTTTAGACGAACTTTCCTGCTGTTTCGTACCTATGCCGGCATTGGGCTGGAAATACCGGTTTTGGGATTCTGCACAGAAAGGGTTTGCAAAACCGCTGAATCCACACGTGAGTTTAACTCTGTCAGTTGAATGCACACATTGACAACCATTCAGTTAGATAGCTCCGTTTTGGTTTTAGAAGCAGATATTTCTCTGTACAGCCTATGGTCCGATTCACTCGGGAATATCCCAACGCAGCTCCTAGAAGAAACGTGTTTCTGACTCGCTGAATCTCAACATAGATTCAACTCTCTTAGGTGAACGAACGCACCGCAGAGCAGTTTCAAGGAAACGTTTCTCCTGAATTTTAGACGAAGTTTCCTGCTGTTTCGTACGTATGCCGGCATTGGGCTGGAAATACCGGTTTTGGGATTCTGCACAGAAAGGGTTTGCAAACCGCTGAATCCACATGTGAGTTTAACTCTGTCAGTTGAATGCACACATTGAAAACCATTCAGTTAGATAGCTCCGTTTTGGTTTTAGAAGCAGGTATTTCTCTGTACAGCCTATGGTCCCATTCACTCGGGAATGTCCCAACGCAGCTCCTAGAAGAAACGTGTTTCTGACTCCCTGAATCTCAACATAGATTCAACTCTCTTAGGTGAACGAACGCACCGCAGAGCAGTTTCAAGGAAACGTTTCTCCTGAGTTTTAGACGAAGTTTCCTGCTGTTTAGTACGTATGCCGGCATTGGGCTGGAAATACCGGTTTTGGGATTCTGCACAGAAAGGGTTTGCAAACCGCTGAATCCACACGTGAGTTTAAC
Organism: Aotus nancymaae; assembly: GCF_030222135.1. Classification (NCBI taxonomy): domain Eukaryota; kingdom Metazoa; phylum Chordata; class Mammalia; order Primates; family Aotidae; genus Aotus; species Aotus nancymaae. The sequence goes on along the minus strand of NW_026988495.1, from coordinate 4,794,107 downwards.
TCTGTCAGTTGAATGCACACATTGACAACCATTCAGTTAGATAGCTCCGTTTTGGTTTTAGAAGCAGATATTTCTCTGTACAGCCTATGGTCCTATTCACTCGGGAATATCCCAACGTAGCTCCTAGAAGAAAAGTGTTTCTGACTCGCTGAATCTCAACATAGATTCAACTCTCTTAGATGAACGAACGCACAGCAGAGCAGTTTCAAGGAAACGTTTCTCCTGAGTTTTAGACGAAGTTTCCTGCTCTTTCGTACGTATGCCGGCATTGGGCTGGAAATACCGGTTTTGGGATTCTGCACAGAAAGGGTTTGCAAAACCGCTGAATCCACACGTGAGTTTAACTCTGTCAGTTGAATGCACACATTGACAACCATTCAGTTAGATAGCTCCGTTTTGGTTTTAGAAGCAGATATTTCTCTGTACAGCCTATGGTCCCATTCACTCGGGAATATCCCAACGCAGCTCCTAGAAGAAACGTGTTTCTGACTCGCTGAATCTCAACATAGATTCAACTCTCTTAGGTGAACGAACGCACAGCAGAGCAGTTTCAAGGAAACGTTTCTCCTGAGTTTTAGACGAACTTTCCTGCTGTTTAGTACATATGCCGGCATTGGGCTGGAAATACCGGTTTTGGGATTCTGCACAGAAAGGGTTGGCAAACCGCTGAATCCACACGTGAGTTTAACTCTGTCAGTTGAATGCACACATTGACAACCATTCAGTTAGATAGCTCCGTTTTGGTTTTAGAAGCAGATATTTCTCTGTACAGCCTATGGTCCTATTCACTCGGGAATATCCCAACGCAGCTCCTAGAAGAAAAGTGTTTCTGACTCACTGAATCTCAACATAGATTCAACTCTCTTAGGTGAACGAACGCACAGCAGAGCAGTTTCAAGGAAACGTTTCTCCTGAGTTTTAGACGAACTTTCCTGCTGTTTCGTACGTATGCCGGCATTGGGCTGGAAATACCGGTTTTGGGATTCTGCACAGAAAGGGTTTGCAAAACCGCTGAATCCACACGTGAGTTTAACTCTGTCAGTTGAATGCACACATTGACAACCATTCAGTTAGATAGCTCCGTTTTGGTTTTAGAAGCAGATATTTCTCTGTACAGCCTATGGTCCGATTCACTCGGGAATATCCCAACGCAGCTCCTAGAAGAAACGTGTTTCTGACTCGCTGAATCTCAACATAGATTCAACTCTCTTAGGTGAACGAACGCACAGCAGAGCAGTTTCAAGGAAACGTTTCTCCTGAGTTTTAGACGAAGTTTCCTGCTGTTTCGTACGTATGCCGGCATTGGGCTGGAAATACCGGTTTTGGGATTCTGCACAGAAAGGGTTTGCAAAACCGCTGAATCCACACGTGAGTTTAACTCTGTCAGTTGAATGCACACATTGACAACCATTCAGTTAGATAGCTCCGTTTTGGTTTTAGAAGCAGATATTTCTCTGTACAGCCTATGGTCCCATTCACTCGGGAATATCCCAACGCAGCTCCTAGAAGAAACGTGTTTCTGACTCGCTGAATCTCAACATAGATTCAACTCTCTTAGGTGAACGAACGCACAGCAGAGCAGTTTCAAGGAAACGTTCCTCCTGAATTTTAGACGAAATTTCCTGCTGTTTAGTACGTATGCCGGCATTGGGCTGGAAATACCGGTTTTGCGATTCTGCACAGAAAGGGTTTGCAAACCGCTGAATCCACACGTGAGTTTAACTCTGTCAGTTGAATGCACACATTGACAACCATTCAGTTAGATAGCTCCGTTTTGGTTTTAGAAGCAGATATTTCTCTGTACAGCCTATGGTCCCATTCACTCGGGAATATCCCAACGCAGCTCCTAGAAGAAACGTGTTTCTGACTCGCTGAATCTCAACATAGATTCAACTCTCTTAGGTGAACGAACGCACAGCAGAGCAGTTTCAAGGAAACGTTTCTCCTGAGTTTTAGACGAAGTTTCCTGCTGTTTAGTACATATGCCGGCATTGGGCTGGAAATACCGGTTTTGGGATTCTGCACAGAAAGGGTTGGCAAACCGCTGAATCCACACGTGAGTTTAACTCCGTCAGTTGAATGCACACATTGACAACCATTCAGTTAGATAGCTCCGTTTTGGTTTTAGAAGCAGATATTTCTCTGTACAGCCTATGGTCCCATTCACTCGGGAATATCCCAACACAGCTCCTAGAAGAAAAGTGTTTCTGACTCACTGAATCTCAACATAGATTCAACTCTCTTAGGTGAACGAACGCACAGCAGAGCAGTTTCAAGGAAACGTTTCTCCTGAGTTTTAGACGAACTTTCCTGCTGTTTCGTACCTATGCCGGCATTGGGCTGGAAATACCGGTTTTGGGATTCTGCACAGAAAGGGTTTGCAAAACCGCTGAATCCACACGTGAGTTTAACTCTGTCAGTTGAATGCACACATTGACAACCATTCAGTTAGATAGCTCCGTTTTGGTTTTAGAAGCAGATATTTCTCTGTACAGCCTATGGTCCGATTCACTCGGGAATATCCCAACGCAGCTCCTAGAAGAAACGTGTTTCTGACTCGCTGAATCTCAACATAGATTCAACTCTCTTAGGTGAACGAACGCACCGCAGAGCAGTTTCAAGGAAACGTTTCTCCTGAATTTTAGACGAAGTTTCCTGCTGTTTCGTACGTATGCCGGCATTGGGCTGGAAATACCGGTTTTGGGATTCTGCACAGAAAGGGTTTGCAAACCGCTGAATCCACATGTGAGTTTAACTCTGTCAGTTGAATGCACACATTGAAAACCATTCAGTTAGATAGCTCCGTTTTGGTTTTAGAAGCAGGTATTTCTCTGTACAGCCTATGGTCCCATTCACTCGGGAATGTCCCAACGCAGCTCCTAGAAGAAACGTGTTTCTGACTCCCTGAATCTCAACATAGATTCAACTCTCTTAGGTGAACGAACGCACCGCAGAGCAGTTTCAAGGAAACGTTTCTCCTGAGTTTTAGACGAAGTTTCCTGCTGTTTAGTACGTATGCCGGCATTGGGCTGGAAATACCGGTTTTGGGATTCTGCACAGAAAGGGTTTGCAAACCGCTGAATCCACACGTGAGTTTAACTCTGTCAGTTGAATGCACACATTGACAACCATTCAGTTAGATAGCTCCGTTTTGGTTTTAGAAGCAGATATTTCTCTGTACAGCCTATGGTCCTATTCACTCGGGAATATCCCAACGTAGCTCCTAGAAGAAAAGTGTTTCTGACTCGCTGAATCTCAACATAGATTCAACTCTCTTAGATGAACGAACGCACAGCAGAGCAGTTTCAAGGAAACGTTTCTCCTGAGTTTTAGACGAAGTTTCCTGCTCTTTCGTACGTATGCCGGCTTTGGGCTGGAAATACTGGTTTTGGGATTCTGCACAGATAGAGTTTGCAAACCGCTGAATCCACACGTGAGTTTAACTCTGTCAGTTGAATGCACACATTGACAACCATTCAGTTAGATAGCTTCGTTTTGGTTTTAGAAGCAGATATTTCTCTGTACAGCCTATGGTAACATTCACTCGGGAATATCCCAACGCAGCTCCTAGAAGAAACGTGTTTCTGACTCGCTGAATCTCAACATAGATTCAACTCTCTTAGGTGAACGAACGCACAGCAGAGCAGTTTCAAGGAAACGTTTCTCCTGAGTTTTAGACGAAGTTTCCTGCTGTTTCGTACGTATGCCGGCATTGGGCTGGAAATACCGGTTTTGGGATTCTGCACAGAAAGGGTTTGCAAAACCGCTGAATCCACACGTGAGTTTAATTCCGTCAGTTGAATGCACACATTGACAACCATTCAGGTAGATAGCTCCGTTTTGGTTTTAGAAGCAGATATTTCTCTGTACAGCCTATGGTCCTATTCACTCGGGAATATCCCAACGTAGCTCCTAGAAGAAAAGTGTTTCTGACTCGCTGAATCTCAACATAGATTCAACTCTCTTAGATGAACGAACGCACAGCAGAGCAGTTTCAAGGAAACGTTTCTCCTGAGTTTTAGACGAAGTTTCCTGTTCTTTCGTACGTATGCCGGCTTTGGGCTGGAAATACCGGTTTTGGGATTCTGCACAGATAGAGTTTGCAAACCGCTGAATCCACACGTGAGTTTAACTCTGTCAGTTGAATGCACACATTGACAACCATTCAGTTAGATAGCTCCGTTTTGGTTTTAGAAGCAGATATTTCTCTGTACAGCCTATGGTCCCATTCACTCGGGAATATCCCAACGCAGCTCCTAGAAGAAACGTGTTTCTGACTCGCTGAATCTCAACATAGATTCAACTCTCTTAGGTGAACGAACGCACAGCAGAGCAGTTTCAAGGAAACGTTCCTCCTGAATTTTAGACGAAATTTCCTGCTGTTTCGTACGTATGCCGGCATTGGGCTGGAAATACCGGTTTTGCGATTCTGCACAGAAAGGGTTTGCAAACCGCTGAATCCACACGTGAGTTTAACTCTGTCAGTTGAATGCACACATTGACAACCATTCAGTTAGATAGCTCCGTTTTGGTTTTAGAAGCAGATATTTCTCTGTACAGCCTATGGTCCCATTCACTCGGGAATATCCCAACGCAGCTCCTAGAAGAAACGTGTTTCTGACTCGCTGAATCTCAACATAGATTCAACTCTCTTAGGTGAACGAACGCACAGCAGAGCAGTTTCAAGGAAACGTTTCTCCTGAGTTTTAGACGAACTTTCCTGCTGTTTAGTACATATGCCGGCATTGGGCTGGAAATACCGGTTTTGGGATTCTGCACAGAAAGGGTTGGCAAACCGCTGAATCCACACGTGAGTTTAACTCTGTCAGTTGAATGCACACATTGACAACCATTCAGTTAGATAGCTCCGTTTTGGTTTTAGAAGCAGATATTTCTCTGTACAGCCTATGGTCCTATTCACTCGGGAATATCCCAACGCAGCTCCTAGAAGAAAAGTGTTTCTGACTCACTGAATCTCAACATAGATTCAACTCTCTTAGGTGAACGAACGCACAGCAGAGCAGTTTCAAGGAAACGTTTCTCCTGAGTTTTAGACGAACTTTCCTGCTGTTTCGTACGTATGCCGGCATTGGGCTGGAAATACCGGTTTTGGGATTCTGCACAGAAAGGGTTTGCAAAACCGCTGAATCCACACGTGAGTTTAACTCTGTCAGTTGAATGCACACATTGACAACCATTCAGTTAGATAGCTCCGTTTTGGTTTTAGAAGCAGATATTTCTCTGTACAGCCTATGGTCCGATTCACTCGGGAATATCCCAACGCAGCTCCTAGAAGAAACGTGTTTCTGACTCGCTGAATCTCAACATAGATTCAACTCTCTTAGGTGAACGAACGCACCGCAGAGCAGTTTCAAGGAAACGTTTCTCCTGAGTTTTAGACGAAGTTTCCTGCTGTTTCGTACGTATGCCGGCATTGGGCTGGAAATACCGGTTTTGGGATTCTGCACAGAAAGGGTTTGCAAAACCGCTGAATCCACACGTGAGTTTAACTCTGTCAGTTGAATGCACACATTGACAACCATTCAGTTAGATAGCTCCGTTTTGGTTTTAGAAGCAGATATTTCTCTGTACAGCCTATGGTCCCATTCACTCGGGAATATCCCAACGCAGCTCCTAGAAGAAACGTGTTTCTGACTCGCTGAATCTCAACATAGATTCAACTCTCTTAGGTGAACGAACGCACAGCAGAGCAGTTTCAAGGAAACGTTTCTCCTGAGTTTTAGACGAACTTTCCTGCTGTTTAGTACATATGCCGGCATTGGGCTGGAAATACCGGTTTTGGGATTCTGCACAGAAAGGGTTGGCAAACCGCTGAATCCACACGTGAGTTTAACTCTGTCAGTTGAATGCACACATTGACAACCATTCAGTTAGATAGCTCCGTTTTGGTTTTAGAAGCAGATATTTCTCTGTACAGCCTATGGTCCTATTCACTCGGGAATATCCCAACGCAGCTCCTAGAAGAAAAGTGTTTCTGACTCACTGAATCTCAACATAGATTCAACTCTCTTAGGTGAACGAACGCACAGCAGAGCAGTTTCAAGGAAACGTTTCTCCTGAGTTTTAGACGAACTTTCCTGCTGTTTCGTACGTATGCCGGCATTGGGCTGGAAATACCGGTTTTGGGATTCTGCACAGAAAGGGTTTGCAAAACCGCTGAATCCACACGTGAGTTTAACTCTGTCAGTTGAATGCACACATTGACAACCATTCAGTTAGATAGCTCCGTTTTGGTTTTAGAAGCAGATATTTCTCTGTACAGCCTATGGTCCCATTCACTCGGGAATATCCCAACGCAGCTCCTAGAAGAAACGTGTTTCTGACTCGCTGAATCTCAACATAGATTCAACTCTCTTAGGTGAACGAACGCACCGCAGAGCAGTTTCAAGGAAACGTTTCTCCTGAGTTTTAGACGAAGTTTCCTGCTGTTTCGTACGTATGCCGGCATTGGGCTGGAAATACCGGTTTTGGGATTCTGCACAGAAAGGGTTTGCAAAACCGCTGAATCCACACGTGAGTTTAACTCTGTCAGTTGAATGCACACATTGACAACCATTCAGTTAGATAGCTCCGTTTTGGTTTTAGAAGCAGATATTTCTCTGTACAGCCTATGGTCCCATTCACTCGGGAATATCCCAACGCAGCTCCTAGAAGAAACGTGTTTCTGACTCGCTGAATCTCAACATAGATTCAACTCTCTTAGGTGAACGAACGCACAGCAGAGCAGTTTCAAGGAAACGTTCCTCCTGAATTTTAGACGAAATTTCCTGCTGTTTAGTACGTATGCCGGCATTGGGCTGGAAATACCGGTTTTGCGATTCTGCACAGAAAGGGTTTGCAAACCGCTGAATCCACACGTGAGTTTAACTCTGTCAGTTGAATGCACACATTGACAACCATTCAGTTAGATAGCTCCGTTTTGGTTTTAGAAGCAGATATTTCTCTGTACAGCCTATGGTCCCATTCACTCGGGAATATCCCAACGCAGCTCCTAGAAGAAACGTGTTTCTGACTCGCTGAATCTCAACATAGATTCAACTCTCTTAGGTGAACGAACGCACAGCAGAGCAGTTTCAAGGAAACGTTTCTCCTGAGTTTTAGACGAAGTTTCCTGCTGTTTAGTACATATGCCGGCATTGGGCTGGAAATACCGGTTTTGGGATTCTGCACAGAAAGGGTTGGCAAACCGCTGAATCCACACGTGAGTTTAACTCCGTCAGTTGAATGCACACATTGACAACCATTCAGTTAGATAGCTCCGTTTTGGTTTTAGAAGCAGATATTTCTCTGTACAGCCTATGGTCCCATTCACTCGGGAATATCCCAACACAGCTCCTAGAAGAAAAGTGTTTCTGACTCACTGAATCTCAACATAGATTCAACTCTCTTAGGTGAACGAACGCACAGCAGAGCAGTTTCAAGGAAACGTTTCTCCTGAGTTTTAGACGAACTTTCCTGCTGTTTCGTACCTATGCCGGCATTGGGCTGGAAATACCGGTTTTGGGATTCTGCACAGAAAGGGTTTGCAAAACCGCTGAATCCACACGTGAGTTTAACTCTGTCAGTTGAATGCACACATTGACAACCATTCAGTTAGATAGCTCCGTTTTGGTTTTAGAAGCAGATATTTCTCTGTACAGCCTATGGTCCGATTCACTCGGGAATATCCCAACGCAGCTCCTAGAAGAAACGTGTTTCTGACTCGCTGAATCTCAACATAGATTCAACTCTCTTAGGTGAACGAACGCACCGCAGAGCAGTTTCAAGGAAACGTTTCTCCTGAATTTTAGACGAAGTTTCCTGCTGTTTCGTACGTATGCCGGCATTGGGCTGGAAATACCGGTTTTGGGATTCTGCACAGAAAGGGTTTGCAAACCGCTGAATCCACATGTGAGTTTAACTCTGTCAGTTGAATGCACACATTGAAAACCATTCAGTTAGATAGCTCCGTTTTGGTTTTAGAAGCAGATATTTCTCTGTACAGCCTATGGTCCCATTCACTCGGGAATGTCCCAACGCAGCTCCTAGAAGAAACGTGTTTCTGACTCCCTGAATCTCAACATAGATTCAACTCTCTTAGGTGAACGAACGCACCGCAGAGCAGTTTCAAGGAAACGTTTCTCCTGAGTATTAGACGAAGTTTCCTGCTGTTTAGTACGTATGCCGGCATTGGACTGGAAATACCGGTTTTGGGATTCTGCACAGAAAGGGTTTGCAAACCGCTGAATCCACACGTGAGTTTAACTCTGTCAGTTGAATGCACACATTGACAACCATTCAGTTAGATAGCTCCGTTTTGGTTTTAGAAGCAGATATTTCTCTGTACAGCCTATGGTCCTATTCACTCGGGAATATCCCAACGTAGCTCCTAGAAGAAAAGTGTTTCTGACTCGCTGAATCTCAACATAGATTCAACTCTCTTAGATGAACGAACGCACAGCAGAGCAGTTTCAAGGAAACGTTTCTCCTGAGTTTTAGACGAAGTTTCCTGCTCTTTCGTACGTATGCCGGCTTTGGGCTGGAAATACCGGTTTTGGGATTCTGCACAGATAGAGTTTGCAAACCGCTGAATCCACACGTGAGTTTAACTCTGTCAGTTGAATGCACACATTGACAACCATTCAGTTAGATAGCTCCGTTTTGGTTTTAGAAGCAGATATTTCTCTGTACAGCCTATGGTCCCATTCACTCGGGAATATCCCAACGCAGCTCCTAGAAGAAACGTGTTTCTGACTCGCTGAATCTCAACATAGATTCAACTCTCTTAGGTGAACGAACGCACAGCAGAGCAGTTTCAAGGAAACGTTTCTCCTGAGTTTTAGACGAAGTTTCCTGCTGTTTCGTACGTATGCCGGCATTGGGCTGGAAATACCGGTTTTGGGATTCTGCACAGAAAGGGTTTGCAAAACCGCTGAATCCACACGTGAGTTTAACTCTGTCAGTTGAATGCACACATTGACAACCATTCAGTTAGATAGCTCCGTTTTGGTTTTAGAAGCAGATATTTCTCTGTACAGCCTATGGTCCTATTCACTCGGGAATATCCCAACGTAGCTCCTAGAAGAAAAGTGTTTCTGACTCGCTGAATCTCAACATAGATTCAACTCTCTTAGATGAACGAACGCACAGCAGAGCAGTTTCAAGGAAACGTTTCTCCTGAGTTTTAGACGAAGTTTCCTGCTCTTTCGTACGTATGCCGGCTTTGGGCTGGAAATACCGGTTTTGGGATTCTGCACAGATAGAGTTTGCAAACCGCTGAATCCACACGTGAGTTTAACTCTGTCAGTTGAATGCACACATTGACAACCATTCAGTTAGATAGCTCCGTTTTGGTTTTAGAAGCAGATATTTCTCTGTACAGCCTATGGTCCCATTCACTCGGGAATATCCCAACGCAGCTCCTAGAAGAAACGTGTTTCTGACTCACTGAATCTCAACATAGATTCAACTCTCTTAGGTGAACGAACGCACAGCAGAGCAGTTTCAAGGAAACGTTTCTCCTGAGTTTTAGACGAACTTTCCTGCTGTTTCGTACGTATGCCGGCATTGGGCTGGAAATACCGGTTTTGGGATTCTGCACAGAAAGGGTTTGCAAAACCGCTGAATCCACACGTGAGTTTAACTCTGTCAGTTGAATGCACACATTGACAACCATTCAGTTAGATAGCTCCGTTTTGGTTTTAGAAGCAGATATTTCTCTGTACAGCCTATGGTCCGATTCACTCGGGAATATCCCAACGCAGCTCCTAGAAGAAACGTGTTTCTGAGTCGCTGAATATCAACATAGATTCAACTCTCTTAGGTGAACGAACGCACCGCAGAGCAGTTTCAAGGAAACGTTTCTCCTGAGTTTTAGACGAAGTTTCCTGCTGTTTCGTACGTATGCCGGCATTGGGCTGGAAATACCGGTTTTGGGATTCTGCACAGAAAGGGTTTGCAAAACCGCTGAATCCACACGTGAGTTTAACTCTGTCAGTTGAATGCACACATTGACAACCATTCAGTTAGATAGCTCCGTTTTGGTTTTAGAAGCAGATATTTCTCTGTACAGCCTATGGTCCTCTTCACTCGGGAATATCCCAACGTAGCTCCTAGAAGAAAAGTGTTTCTGACTCGCTGAATCTCAACATGGATTCACCTCTCTTAGATGAACGAACGCACAGCAGAGCAGTTTCAAGGAAACGTTTCTCCTGAGTTTTAGACGAAGTTTCCTGCTCTTTTGTACGTATGCCGGCTTTGGGCTGGAAATACCGGTTTTGGAATTCTGCACAGATAGAGTTTGCAAACCGCTAAATCCACACGTGAGTTTAACTCTGTCAGTTGAATGCACACATTGACAACCATTCAGTTAGATAGCTCCGTTTTGGTTTTAGAAGCAGATATTTCTCTGTACAGCCTATGGTCCCATTCACTCGGGAATATCCCAACGCAGCTCCTAGAAGAAACGTGTTTCTGACTCGCTGAATCTCAACATAGATTCAACTCTCTTAGGTGAACGAACGCACAGCAGAGCAGTTTCAAGGAAACGTTCCTCCTGAATTTTAGACGAAATTTCCTGCTGTTTAGTACGTATGCCGGCATTGGGCTGGAAATACCGGTTTTGCGATTCTGCACAGAAAGGGTTTGCAAACCGCTGAATCCACACGTGAGTTTAACTCTGTCAGTTGAATGCACACATTGACAACCATTCAGTTAGATAGCTCCGTTTTGGTTTTAGAAGCAGATATTTCTCTGTACAGCCTATGGTCCCATTCACTCGGGAATATCCCAACGCAGCTCCTAGAAGAAACGTGTTTCTGACTCGCTGAATCTCAACATAGATTCAACTCTCTTAGGTGAACGAACGCACAGCAGAGCAGTTTCAAGGAAACGTTTCTCCTGAGTTTTAGACGAACTTTCCTGCTGTTTAGTACATATGCCGGCATTGGGCTGGAAATACCGGTTTTGGGATTCTGCACAGAAAGGGTTGGCAAACCGCTGAATCCACACGTGAGTTTAACTCTGTCAGTTGAATGCACACATTGACAACCATTCAGTTAGATAGCTCCGTTTTGGTTTTAGAAGCAGATATTTCTCTGTACAGCCTATGGTCCCATTCACTCGGGAATATCCCAACGCAGCTCCTAGAAGAAAAGTGTTTCTGACTCACTGAATCTCAACATAGATTCAACTCTCTTAGGTGAACGAACGCACAGCAGAGCAGTTTCAAGGAAACGTTTCTCCTGAGTTTTAGACGAACTTTCCTGCTGTTTCGTACGTATGCCGGCATTGGGCTGGAAATACCGGTTTTGGGATTCTGCACAGAAAGGGTTTGCAAAACCGCTGAATCCACACGTGAGTTTAACTCTGTCAGTTGAATGCACACATTGACAACCATTCAGTTAGATAGCTCCGTTTTGGTTTTAGAAGCAGATATTTCTCTGTACAGCCTATGGTCCGATTCACTCGGGAATATCCCAATGCAGCTCCTAGAAGAAACGTGTTTCTGACTCGCTGAATCTCAACATAGATTCAACTCTCTTAGGTGAACGAACGCACCGCAGAGCAGTTTCAAGGAAACGTTTCTCCTGAATTTTAGATGAAGTTTCCTGCTGTTTCGTACGTATGCCGGCATTGGGCTGGAAATACCGGTTTTGGGATTCTGCACAGAAAGGGTTTGCAAACCGCTGAATCCACACGTGAGTTTAACTCTGTCAGTTGAATGCACACATTGAAAACCATTCAGTTAGATAGCTCCGTTTTGGTTTTAGAAGCAGATATTTCTCTGTACAGCCTATGGTCCCATTCACTCGGGAATGTCCCAACGCAGCTCCTAGAAGAAACGTGTTTCTGACTCGATGAATCTCAACATAGATTCAACTCTCTTAGGTGAACGAAGGCACAGCAGAGCAGTTTCAAGGAAACGTTTCTCCTGAGTTTTAGACGAAGTTTCCTGCTGTTTCGTACGTATGCCGGCATTGGGCTGGAAATACCGGTTTTGGGATTCTGCACAGAAAGGGTTTGCAAACCGCTGAATCCACACGTGAGCTTAACTCTGTCAGTTGAATGCACACATTGACAACCATTCAGTTAGATAGCTCCGTTTTGGTTTTAGAAGCAGATATTTCTCTGTACAGCCTATGGTCCCATTCACTCGGGAATATCCCAACGCAGCTCCTAGAAGAAACGTGTTTCTGACTCGCTGAATCTCAACATAGATTCAACTCTCTTAGGTGAACGAACGCACCGCAGAGCAGTTTCAACGAAACGTTTCTCCTGAATTTTAGACGAAGTTTCCTGCTGTTTCGTACGTATGCCGGCATTGGGCTGGAAATACCGGTTTTGCGATTCTGCACAGAAAGGGTTTGCAAACCGCTGAATCCACACGTGAGTTTAACTCTGTCAGTTGAATGCACACATTGACAACCATTCAGTTAGATAGCTCCGTTTTGGTTTTAGAAGCAGATATTTCTCTGTACAGCCTATGGTCCCATTCACTCGGGAATATCCCAACGCAGCTCCTAGAAGAAACGTGTTTCTGACTCGCTGAATCTCAACATAGATTCAACTCTCTTAGGTGAACGAACGCACAGCAGAGCAGTTTCAAGGAAACGTTCCTCCTGAATTTTAGACGAAATTTCCTGCTGTTTAGTACGTATGCCGGCATTGGGCTGGAAATACCGGTTTGGGATTCTGCACAGAAAGGGTTTGCAAACCGCTGAATCCACACGTGAGTTTAACTCTGTCAGTTGAATGCACACATTGACAACCATTCAGTTAGATAGCTCCGTTTTGGTTTTAGAAGCAGATATTTCTCTGTACAGCCTATGGTCCCATTCACTCGGGAATATCCCAACGCAGCTCCTAGAAGAAAAGTGTTTCTGACTCACTGAATCTCAACATAGATTCAACTCTCTTAGGTGAACGAACGCACAGCAGAGCAGTTTCAAGGAAACGTTTCTCCTGAGTTTTAGACGAAGTTTCCTGCTGTTTCGTACGTATGCCGGCATTGGGCTGGAAATACCGGTTTTGGGATTCTGCACAGAAAGGGTTTGCAAAACCGCTGAATCCACACGTGAGTTTAACTCTGTCAGTTGAATGCACACATTGACAACCATTCAGTTAGATAGCTCCGTTTTGGTTTTAGAAGCAGATATTTCTCTGTACAGCCTATGGTCCGATTCACTCGGGAATATCCCAATGCAGCTCCTAGAAGAAACGTGTTTCTGACTCGCTGAATCTCAACATAGATTCAACTCTCTTAGGTGAACGAACGCACCGCAGAGCAGTTTCAAGGAAACGTTTCTCCTGAATTTTAGATGAAGTTTCCTGCTGTTTCGTACGTATGCCGGCATTGGGCTGGAAATACCGGTTTTGGGATTCTGCACAGAAAGGGTTTGCAAACCGCTGAATCCACACGTGAGTTTAACTCTGTCAGTTGAATGCACACATTGACAACCATTCAGTTAGATAGCTCCGTTTTGGTTTTAGAAGCAGACAATTCTCTGTACAGCCTATGGTCCCATTCACTCGGGAATGTCCCAACGCAGCTCCTAGAAGAAACGTGTTTCTGACTCGATGAATCTCAACATAGATTCAACTCTCTTAGGTGAACGAAGGCACAGCAGAGCAGTTTCAAGGAAACGTTTCTCCTGAGTTTTAGACGAAGTTTCCTGCTGTTTCGTACGTATGCCGGCATTGGGCTGGAAATACCGGTTTTGGGATTCTGCACAGAAAGGGTTTGCAAACCGCTGAATCCACACGTGAGCTTAACTCTGTCAGTTGAATGCACACATTGACAACCATTCAGTTAGATAGCTCCGTTTTGGTTTTTGAAGCAGATATTTCTCTGTACAGCCTATGGTCCCATTCACTCGGGAATATCCCAACGCAGCTCCTAGAAGAAACGTGTTTCTGACTCGCTGAATCTCAACATAGATTCAACTCTCTTAGGTGAACGAACGCACCGCAGAGCAGTTTCAAGGAAACGTTTCTCCTGAATTTTAGACGAAGTTTCCTGCTGTTTCGTACGTATGCCGGCATTGGGCTGGAAATACCGGTTTTGCGATTCTGCACAGAAAGGGTTTGCAAACCGCTGAATCCACACGTGAGTTTAACTCTGTCAGTTGAATGCACACATTGACAACCATTCAGTTAGATAGCTCCATTTTGGTTTTAGAAGCAGATATTTCTCTGTACAGCCTATGGTCCCATTCACTCGGGAATATCCCAACGCAGCTCCTAGAAGAAACGTGTTTCTGACTCGCTGAATCTCAACATAGATTCAACTCTCTTAGGTGAACGAACGCACAGCAGAGCAGTTTCAAGGAAACGTTCCTCCTGAATTTTAGACGAAATTTCCTGCTGTTTAGTACGTATGCCGGCATTGGGCTGGAAATACCGGTTTTGCGATTCTGCACAGAAAGGGTTTGCAAACCGCTGAATCCACACGTGAGTTTAACTCTGTCAGTTGAATGCACACATTGACAACCATTCAGTTAGATAGCTCCGTTTTGGTTTTAGAAGCAGATATTTCTCTGTACAGCCTATGGTCACATTCACTCGGGAATATCCCAACGCAGCTCCTAGAAGAAACGTGTTTCTGACTCGCTGAATCTCAACATAGATTCACCTCTCTTAGGTGAACGAACGCACAGCAGAGCAGTTTCAAGGAAACGTTTCTCCTGAGTTTTAGACGAACTTTCCTGCTGTTTAGTACATATGCCGGCATTGGGCTGGAAATACCGGTTTTGGGATTCTGCACAGAAAGGGTTGGCAAACCGCTGAATCCACACGTGAGTTTAACTCTGTCAGTTGAATGCACACATTGAAAACCATTCAGTTAGATAGCTCCGTTTTGGTTTTAGAAGCAGATATTTCTCTGTACAGCCTATGGTCCCATTCACTCGGGAATATCCCAACGCAGCTCCTAGAAGAAAAGTGTTTCTGACTCACTGAATCTCAACATAGATTCAACTCTCTTAGGTGAACGAACGCACAGCAGAGCAGTTTCAAGGAAACGTTTCTCCTGAGTTTTAGACGAACTTTCTTGCTGTTTCGTACGTATGCCGGCATTGGGCTGGAAATACCGGTTTTGGGATTCTGCACAGAAAGGGTTTGCAAAACCGCTGAATCCACACGTGAGTTTAACTCTGTCAGTTGAATGCACACATTGACAACCATTCAGTTAGATAGCTCCGTTTTGGTTTTAGAAGCAGATATTTCTCTGTACAGCCTATGGTCCCATTCACTCGGGAATATCCCAACGCAGCTCCTAGAAGAAACGTGTTTCTGACTCGCTCAATCTCAACATAGATTCAACTCTCTTAGGTGAACGAACGCACCGCAGAGCAGTTTCAAGGAAACGTTTCTCCTGAATTTTAGACGAAGTTTCCTGCTGTTTCGTACGTATGCCGGCATTGGGCTGGAAATACCGGTTTTGGGATTCTGCACAGAAAGGGTTTGCAAACCGCTGAATCCACATGTGAGTTTAACTCTGTCAGTTGAATGCACACATTGAAAACCATTCAGTTAGATAGCTCCGTTTTGGTTTTAGAAGCAGATATTTCTCTGTACAGCCTATGGTCCCATTCACTCGGGAATGTCCCAACGCAGCTCCTAGAAGAAACGTGTTTCTGACTCGCTGAGTCTCAACATAGATTCAACTCTCTTAGGTGAACGAACGCACCGCAGAGCAGTTTCAAGGAAACGTTTCTCCTGAGTTTTAGACGAAGTTTCCTGCTGTTTAGTACGTATGCCGGCATTGGGCTGGAAATACCGGTTTTGGGATTCTGCACAGAAAGGGTTTGCAAACCGCTGAATCCACACGTGAGTTTAACTCTGTCAGTTGAATGCACACATTGACAACCATTCAGTTAGATAGCTCCGTTTTGGTTTTAGAAGCAGATATTTCTCTGTACAGCCTATGGTCCCATTCACTCGGGAATATCCCAACGCAGCTCCTAGAAGAAACGTGTTTCTGACTCGCTGAATCTCAACATAGATTCAACTCTCTTAGGTGAACGAACGCACAGCAGAGCAGTTTCAAGGAAACGTTTCTCCTGAGTTTTAGACGAAGTTTCCTGCTGTTTCGTACGTATGCCGGCATTGGGCTGGAAATACCGGTTTTGGGATTCTGCACAGAAAGGGTTTGCAAAACCGCTGAATCCACACGTGAGTTTAACTCTGTCAGTTGAATGCACACATTGACAACCATTCAGTTAGATAGCTCCGTTTTGGTTTTAGAAGCAGATATTTCTCTGTACAGCCTATGGTCCTATTCACTCGGGAATATCCCAACGTAGCTCCTAGAAGAAAAGTGTTTCTGACTCGCTGAATCTCAACATAGATTCAACTCTCTTAGATGAACGAACGCACAGCAGAGCAGTTTCAAGGAAACGTTTCTCCTGAGTTTTAGACGAAGTTTCCTGCTCTTTCGTACGTATGCCGGCTTTGGGCTGGAAATACCGGTTTTGGGATTCTGCACAGATAGAGTTTGCAAACCGCTGAATCCACACGTGAGTTTAACTCTGTCAGTTGAATGCACACATTGACAACCATTCAGTTAGATAGCTCCGTTTTGGTTTTAGAAGCAGATATTTCTCTGTACAGCCTATGGTCCCATTCACTCGGGAATATCCCAACGCAGCTCCTAGAAGAAACGTGTTTCTGACTCGCTGAATCTCAACATAGATTCAACTCTCTTAGGTGAACGAACGCACAGCAGAGCAGTTTCAAGGAAACGTTCCTCCTGAATTTTAGACGAAATTTCCTGCTGTTTAGTACGTATGCCGGCATTGGGCTGGAAATACCGGTTTTGCGATTCTGCACAGAAAGGGTTTGCAAACCGCTGAATCCACACGTGAGTTTAACTCTGTCAGTTGAATGCACACATTGACAACCATTCAGTTAGATAGCTCCGTTTTGGTTTTAGAAGCAGATATTTCTCTGTACAGCCTATGGTCCCATTCACTCGGGAATATCCCAACGCAGCTCCTAGAAGAAACGTGTTTCTGACTCGCTGAATCTCAACATAGATTCAACTCTCTTAGGTGAACGAACGCACAGCAGAGCAGTTTCAAGGAAACGTTTCTCCTGAGTTTTAGACGAACTTTCCTGCTGTTTAGTACATATGTGGGCATTGGGCTGGAAATACCGGTTTTGGGATTCTGCACAGAAAGGGTTGGCAAACCGCTGAATCCACACGTGAGTTTAACTCTGTCAGTTGAATGCACACATTGACAACCATTCAGTTAGATAGCTCCGTTTTGGTTTTAGAAGCAGATATTTCTCTGTACAGCCTATGGTCCCATTCACTCGGGAATATCCCAACGCAGCTCCTAGAAGAAAAGTGTTTCTGACTCACTGAATCTCAACATAGATTCAACTCTCTTAGGTGAACGAACGCACAGCAGAGCAGTTTCAAGGAAACGTTTCTCCTGAGTTTTAGACGAACTTTCCTGCTGTTTCGTACGTATGCCGGCATTGGGCTGGAAATACCGGTTTTGGGATTCTGCACAGAAAGGGTTTGCAAAACCGCTGAATCCACACGTGAGTTTAACTCTGTCAGTTGAATGCACACCTTGACAACCATTCAGTTAGATAGCTCCGTTTTGGTTTTAGAAGCAGATATTTCTCTGTACAGCCTATGGTCCGATTCACTCGGGAATATCCCAACGCAGCTCCTAGAAGAAACGTGTTTCTGACTCGCTGAATCTCAACATAGATTCAACTCTCTTAGGTGAACGAACGCACCGCAGAGCAGTTTCAAGGAAACGTTTCTCCTGAATTTTAGATGAAGTTTCCTGCTGTTTCGTACGTATGCCGGCATTGGGCTGGAAATACCGGTTTTGGGATTCTGCACAGAAAGGGTTTGCAAACCGCTGAATCCACACGTGAGTTTAACTCTGTCAGTTGAATGCACACATTGAAAACCATTCAGTTAGATAGCTCCGTTTTGGTTTTAGAAGCAGATATTTCTCTGTACAGCCTATGGTCCCATTCACTCGGGAATGTCCCAACGCAGCTCCTAGAAGAAACGTGTTTCTGACTCGATGAATCTCAACATAGATTCAACTCTCTTAGGTGAACGAACGCACAGCAGAGCAGTTTCAAGGAAACGTTTCTCCTGAGTTTTAGACGAAGTTTCCTGCTGTTTCGTACGTATGCCGGCATTGGGCTGGAAATACCGGTTTTGGGATTCTGCACAGAAAGGGTTTGCTAACCGCTGAATCCACACGTGAGCTTAACTCTGTCAGTTGAATGCACACATTGACAACCATTCAGTTAGATAGCTCCGTTTTGGTTTTAGAAGCAGATATTTCTCTGTACAGCCTATGGTCCCATTCACTCGGGAATATCCCAACGCAGCTCCTAGAAGAAACGTGTTTCTGACTCGCTGAATCTCAACATAGATTCAACTCTCTTAGGTGAACGAACGCACCGCAGAGCAGTTTCAAGGAAACGTTTCTCCTGAATTTTAGACGAAGTTTCCTGCTGTTTCGTACGTATGCCGGCATTGGGCTGGAAATACCGGTTTTGGGATTCTGCACAGAAAGGGTTTGCAAACCGCTGAATCCACACGTGAGTTTAACTCTGTCAGTTGAATGCACACATTGACAACCATTCAGTTAGATAGCTCCGTTATGGTTTTAGAAGCAGATATTTCTCTGTACAGCCTATGGTCCCATTCACTCGGGAATATCCCAACGCAGCTCCTAGAAGAAACGTGTTTCTGACTCACTGAATCTCAACATAGATTCAACTCTCTTAGGTGAACGAACGCACAGCAGAGCAGTTTCAAGGAAACGTTCCTCCTGAATTTTAGACGAAATTTCCTGCTGTTTAGTACGTATGCCGGCATTGGGCTGGAAATACCGGTTTTGGGATTCTGCACAGAAAGGGTTTGCAAACCGCTGAATCCACACGTGAGTTTAACTCTGTCAGTTGAATGCACACATTGACAACCATTCAGTTAGATAGCTCCGTTTTGGTTTTAGAAGCAGATATTTCTCTGTACAGCCTATGGTCCCATTCACTCGGGAATATCCCAACGCAGCTCCTAGAAGAAAAGTGTTTCTGACTCGCTGAATCTCAACATAGATTCAACTCTCTTAGGTGAACGAACGAACCGCAGAGCAGTTTCAAGGAAACGTTTCTCCTGAGTTTTAGACGAAGTTTCCTGCTGTTTAGTACGTATGCCGGCATTGGGCTGGAAATACCGGTTTTAGGATTCTGCACAGAAAGGGTTTGCAAACCGCTGAATCCACACGTGAGTTTAACTCTGTCATTTGAATGCACACATTGAAAACCATTCAGTTAGATAGCTCCGTTTTGGTTTTAGAAGCAGATATTTCTCTGTACAGCCTATGGTCCCATTCACTCGGGAATATCCCAACGCAGCTCCTAGAAGAAACGTGTTTCTGACTCGCTGAATCTCAACATAGATTCAACTCTCTTAGGTGAACGAACGCACAGCAGAGCAGTTTCAAGGAAAAGTTTCTCCTGAATTTTAGACGAAGTTTCCTGCTGTTTCGTACATATGCCGGCATTGGGCTGGAAATACCGGTTTTGGGATTCTGCGCAGAAAGGGTTTGCAAACCGCTGAATCCACACGTGAGTTTAACTCTGTCAGTTGAATGCACACATTGACAACCATTCAGTTAGATAGCTCCGTTTTGGTTTTAGAAGCAGATATTTCTCTGTACAGCCTATGGTCCCATTCACTCGGGAATATCCCAACGCAGCTCCTAGAAGAAACGTGTTTCTGACTCGCTGAATCTCAACATAGATTCAACTCTCTTAGGTGAACGAACGCACAGCAGAGCAGTTTCAAGGAAACGTTTCTCCTGAGTTTTAGACGAAGTTTCCTGCTGTTTAGTACGTATGCCGGCATTGGGCTGGAAATACCGGTTTTGGGATTCTGCACAGAAAGGGTTGGCAAACCGCTGAATCCACACGTGAGTTTAACTCTGTCAGTTGAATGCACACATTGACAACCATTCAGTTAGATAGCTCCGTTTTGGTTTTAGAAGCAGATATTTCTCTGTACAGCCTATGGTCCCATTCACTCGGGAATATCCCAACGCAGCTCCTAGAAGAAAAGTGTTTCTGACTCACTGAATCTCAACATAGATTCAACTCTCTTAGGTGAACGAACGCACAGCAGAGCAGTTTCAAGGAAACGTTTCTCCTGAGTTTTAGACGAACTTTCCTGCTGTTTCGTACGTATGCCGGCATTGGGCTGGAAATACCGGTTTTGGGATTCTGCACAGAAAGGGTTTGCAAACCGCTGAATCCACACGTGAGTTTAACTCTGTCAGTTGAATGCACACATTGACAACCACTCAGTTAGATAGCTCCGTTTTGGTTTTAGAAGCAGATATTTCTCTGTACAGCCTATGGTCCGATTCACTCGGGAATATCCCAACGCAGCTCCTAGAAGAAACGTGTTTCTGACTCGCTGAATCTCAACATAGATTCAACTCTCTTAGGTGAACGAACGCACCGCAGAGCAGTTTCAAGGAAACGTTTCTCCTGAATTTTAGATACAGTTTCCTGCTGTTTCGTACGTATGCCGGCATTGGGCTGGAAATACCGGTTTTGGGATTCTGCACAGAAAGGGTTTGCAAACCGCTGAATCCACACGTGAGTTTAACTCTGTCAGTTGAATGCACACATTGAAAACCATTCAGTTAGATAGCTCCGTTTTTGTTTTAGAAGCAGATATTTCTCTGTACAGCCTATGGTCCCATTCACTCGGGAATGTCCCAACGCAGCTCCTAGAAGAAACGTGTTTCTGACTCGATGAATCTCAACATAGATTCAACTCTCTTAGGTGAACGAAGGCACAGCAGAGCAGTTTCAAGGAAACGTTTCTCCTGAGTTTTAGACGAAGTTTCCTGCTGTTTCGTACGTATGCCGGCATTGGGCTGGAAATACCGGTTTTGGGATTCTGCACAGAAAGGGTTTGCAATCCGCTGAATCCACACGTGAGCTTAACTCTGTCAGTTGAATGCACACATTGACAACCATTCAGTTAGATAGCTCCGTTTTGGTTTTAGAAGCAGATATTTCTCTGTACAGCCTATGGTCCCATTCACTCGGGAATGTCCCAACGCAGCTCCTAGAAGAAACGTGTTTCTGACTCGCTGAATCTCAAAATAGATTCAACTCTCTTAGGTGAACGAACGCACAGCAGAGCAGTTTCAAGGAAACGTTTCTCCTGAGTTTTAGACGAAGTTTCCTGCTGTTTAGTACGTATGCCGGCATTGGGCTGGAAATACCGGTTTTGGGATTCTGCACAGAAAGGGTTGGCAAACCGCTGAATCCACACGTGAGTTTAACTCTGTCAGTTGAATGCACACATTGACAACCATTCAGTTAGATAGCTCCGTTTTGGTTTTAGAAGCAGATATTTCTCTGTACAGCCTATGGTCCCATTCACTCGGGAATATCCCAACGCAGCTCCTAGAAGAAAAGTGTTTCTGACTCACTGAATCTCAACATAGATTCAACTCTCTTAGGTGAAAGAACGCACAGCAGAGCAGTTTCAAGGAAACGTTTCTCCTGAGTTTTAGACGAAGTTTCCTGCTGTTTCGTACGTATGCCGGCATTGGGCTGGAAATACCGGTTTTGGGATTCTGCACAGAAAGGGTTTGCAAAACCGCTGAATCCACACGTGAGTTTAACTCTGTCAGTTGAATGCACACATTGACAACCATTCAGTTAGATAGCTCCGTTTTGGTTTTAGAAGCAGATATTTCTCTATACAGCCTATGGTCCCATTCACTCGGGAATATCCCAACGCAGCTCCTAGAAGAAAAGTGTTTCTGACTCGCTGAATCTCAACATAGATTCAACTCTCTTAGGTGAACGAACGCACCGCAGAGCAGTTTCAAGGAAACGTTTCTCCTGAGTTTTAGACGAAGTTTCCTGCTGTTTAGTACGTATGCCGGCATTGGGCTGGAAATACCGGTTTTGGGATTCTGCACAGAAAGGGTTGGCAAACCGATGAATCCACACGTGAGTTTAACTCTGTCAGTTGAATGCACACATTGACAACCATTCAGTTAGATAGCTCCGTTTTGGTTTTAGAAGCAGATATTTCTCTGTACAGCCTATGGTCCCATTCACTCGGGAATATCCCAACGCAGCTCCTAGAAGAAACGTGTTTCTGACTCGCTGAATCTCAACATAGATTCAACTCTCTTAGGTGCACGAACGCACAGCAGAGCAGTTTCAAGGAAACGTTTCTCCTGAGTTTTAGACGAAGTTTCCTGCTGTTTAGTACGTATGCCGGCATAGGGCTGGAAATACCGGTTTTGGGATTCTGCACAGAAAGGGTTTGCAAACCGCTGAATCCACACGTGAGCTTAACTCTGTCAGTTGAATGCACACATTGACAACCATTCAGTTAGATAGCTCCGTTTTGGTTTTAGAAGCAGATATTTCTCTGTACAGCCTATGGTCCCATTCACTCGGGAATATCCCAACGCAGCTCCTAGAAGAAACGTGTTTCTGACTCGCTGAATCTCAACATAGATTCAACTCTCTTAGGTGAACGAACGCACAGCAGAGCAGTTTCAAGGAAACGTTTCTCCTGAGTTTTAGACGAAGTTTCCTGCTGTTTAGTACGTATGCCGGCATTGGGCTGGAAATACCGGTTTTGGGATTCTGCACAGAAAGGGTTGGCAAACCGCTGAATCCACACGTGAGTTTAACTCTGTCAGTTGAATGCACACATTGACAACCATTCAGTTAGATAGCTCCGTTTTGGTTTTAGAAGCAGATATTTCTCTGTACAGCCTATGGTCCCATTCACTCGGGAATATCCCAACGCAGCTCCTAGAAGAAACGTGTTTCTGACTCGCTGAATCTCAACATAGATTCAACTCTCTTAGGTGAACGAACGCACCGCAGAGCAGTTTCAAGGAAACGTTTCTCCTGAATTTTAGATATAGTTTCCTGCTGTTTAGTACGTATGCCGGCATTGGGCTGGAAATACCGGTTTTGGGATTCTGCACAGAAAGGGTTTGCAAACCGCTGAATCCACACGTGAGTTTAACTCTGTCAGTTGAATGCACACATTGAAAACCATTCAGTTAGATAGCTCCGTTTTTGTTTTAGAAGCAGATATTTCTCTGTACAGCCTATGGTCCCATTCACTCGGGAATGTCCCAACGCAGCTCCTAGAAGAAACGTGTTTCTGACTCGATGAATCTCAACATAGATTCAACTCTCTTAGGTGAACGAAGGCACAGCAGAGCAGTTTCAAGGAAACGTTTCTCCTGAGTTTTAGACGAAGTTTCCTGCTGTTTCGTACGTATGCCGGCATTGGGCTGGAAATACCGGTTTTGGGATTCTGCACAGAAAGGGTTTGCAATCCGCTGAATCCACACGTGAGCTTAACTCTGTCAGTTGAATGCACACATTGACAACCATTCAGTTAGATAGCTCCGTTTTGGTTTTAGAAGCAGATATTTCTCTGTACAGCCTATGGTCCCATTCACTCGGGAATGTCCCAACGCAGCTCCTAGAAGAAACGTGTTTCTGACTCGCTGAATCTCAACATAGATTCAACTCTCTTAGGTGAACGAACGCACAGCAGAGCAGTTTCAAGGAAACGTTTCTCCTGAGTTTTAGACGAAGTTTCCTGCTGTTTAGTACGTATGCCGGCATTGGGCTGGAAATACCGGTTTTGGGATTCTGCACAGAAAGGGTTGGCAAACCGCTGAATCCACACGTGAGTTTAACTCTGTCAGTTGAATGCACACATTGACAACCATTCAGTTAGATAGCTCCGTTTTGGTTTTAGAAGCAGATATTTCTCTGTACAGCCTATGGTCCCATTCACTCGGGAATATCCCAACGCAGCTCCTAGAAGAAACGTGTTTCTGACTCGCTGAATCTCAACATAGATTCAACTCTCTTAGGTGAACGAACGCACCGCAGAGCAGTTTCAAGGAAACGTTTCTCCTGAATTTTAGATATAGTTTCCTGCTGTTTCGTACGTATGCCGGCATTGGGCTGGAAATACCGGTTTTGGGATTCTGCACAGAAAGGGTTTGCAAACCGCTGAATCCACACGTGAGTTTAACTCTGTCAGTTGAATGCACACATTGAAAACCATTCAGTTAGATAGCTCCGTTTTTGTTTTAGAAGCAGATATTTCTCTGTACAGCCTATGGTCCCATTCACTCGGGAATGTCCCAACGCAGCTCCTAGAAGAAACGTGTTTCTGACTCGATGAATCTCAACATAGATTCAACTCTCTTAGGTGAACGAAGGCACAGCAGAGCAGTTTCAAGGAAACGTTTCTCCTGAGTTTTAGACGAAGTTTCCTGCTGTTTCGTACGTATGCCGGCATTGGGCTGGAAATACCGGTTTTGGGATTCTGCACAGAAAGGGTTTGCAATCCGCTGAATCCACACGTGAGCTTAACTCTGTCAGTTGAATGCACACATTGACAACCATTCAGTTAGATAGCTCCGTTTTGGTTTTAGAAGCAGATATTTCTCTGTACAGCCTATGGTCCCATTCACTCGGGAATGTCCCAACGCAGCTCCTAGAAGAAACGTGTTTCTGACTCGCTGAATCTCAACATAGATTCAACTCTCTTAGGTGAACGAACGCACAGCAGAGCAGTTTCAAGGAAACGTTTCTCCTGAGTTTTAGACGAAGTTTCCTGCTGTTTAGTACGTATGCCGGCATTGGGCTGGAAATACCGGTTTTGGGATTCTGCACAGAAAGGGTTGGCAAACCGCTGAATCCACACGTGAGTTTAACTCTGTCAGTTGAATGCACACATTGACAACCATTCAGTTAGATAGCTCCGTTTTGGTTTTAGAAGCAGATATTTCTCTGTACAGCCTATGGTCCCATTCACTCGGGAATATCCCAACGCAGCTCCTAGAAGAAAAGTGTTTCTGACTCACTGAATCTCAACATAGATTCAACTCTCTTAGGTGAAAGAACGCACAGCAGAGCAGTTTCAAGGAAACGTTTCTCCTGAGTTTTAGACGAAGTTTCCTGCTGTTTCGTACGTATGCCGGCATTGGGCTGGAAATACCGGTTTTGGGATTCTGCACAGAAAGGGTTTGCAAAACCGCTGAATCCACACGTGAGTTTAACTCTGTCAGTTGAATGCACACATTGACAACCATTCAGTTAGATAGCTCCGTTTTGGTTTTAGAAGCAGATATTTCTCTATACAGCCTATGGTCCCATTCACTCGGGAATATCCCAACGCAGCTCCTAGAAGAAAAGTGTTTCTGACTCGCTGAATCTCAACATAGATTCAACTCTCTTAGGTGAACGAACGCACCGCAGAGCAGTTTCAAGGAAACGTTTCTCCTGAGTTTTAGACGAAGTTTCCTGCTGTTTAGTACGTATGCCGGCATTGGGCTGGAAATACCGGTTTTGGGATTCTGCACAGAAAGGGTTGGCAAACCGATGAATCCACACGTGAGTTTAACTCTGTCAGTTGAATGCACACATTGACAACCATTCAGTTAGATAGCTCCGTTTTGGTTTTAGAAGCAGATATTTCTCTGTACAGCCTATGGTCCCATTCACTCGGGAATATCCCAACGCAGCTCCTAGAAGAAACGTGTTTCTGACTCGCTGAATCTCAACATAGATTCAACTCTCTTAGGTGAACGAACGCACAGCAGAGCAGTTTCAAGGAAACGTTTCTCCTGAGTTTTAGACGAAGTTTCCTGCTGTTTAGTACGTATGCCGGCATAGGGCTGGAAATACCGGTTTTGGGATTCTGCACAGAAAGGGTTTGCAAACCGCTGAATCCACACGTGAGCTTAACTCTGTCAGTTGAATGCACACATTGACAACCATTCAGTTAGATAGCTCCGTTTTGGTTTTAGAAGCAGATATTTCTCTGTACAGCCTATGGTCCCATTCACTCGGGAATATCCCAACGCAGCTCCTAGAAGAAACGTGTTTCTGACTCGCTGAATCTCAACATAGATTCAACTCTCTTAGGTGAACGAACGCACAGCAGAGCAGTTTCAAGGAAACGTTTCTCCTGAGTTTTAGACGAAGTTTCCTGCTGTTTAGTACGTATGCCGGCATTGGGCTGGAAATACCGGTTTTGGGATTCTGCACAGAAAGGGTTTGCAAACCGCTGAATCCACACGTGAGTTTAACTCTGTCAGTTGAATGCACACATTGACAACCATTCAGTTAGATAGCTCCGTTTTGGTTTTAGAAGCAGATATTTCTCTGTACAGCCTATGGTCCCATTCACTCGGGAATATCCCAACGCAGCTCCTAGAAGAAACGTGTTTCTGACTCGCTGAATCTCAACATAGATTCAACTCTCTTAGGTGAACGAACGCACAGCAGAGCAGTTTCAAGGAAACGTTTCTCCTGAGTTTTAGACGAAGTTTCCTGCTGTTTAGTACGTATGCCGGCATAGGGCTGGAAATACCGGTTTTGGGATTCTGCACAGAAAGGGTTTGCAAACCGCTGAATCCACACGTGAGCTTAACTCTGTCAGTTGAATGCACACATTGACAACCATTCAGTTAGATAGCTCCGTTTTGGTTTTAGAAGCAGATATTTCTCTGTACAGCCTATGGTCCCATTCACTCGGGAATATCCCAACGCAGCTCCTAGAAGAAACGTGTTTCTGACTCGCTGAATCTCAACATAGATTCAACTCTCTTAGGTGAACGAACGCACAGCAGAGCAGTTTCAAGGAAACGTTTCTCCTGAGTTTTAGACGAAGTTTCCTGCTGTTTAGTACGTATGCCTGCATTGGGCTGGAAATACCGGTTTTGGGATTCTGCACAGAAAGGGTTGGCAAACCGCTGAATCCACACGTGAGTTTAACTCTGTCAGTTGAATGCACACATTGACCACCATTCAGTTAGAAAGCTCCGTTTTGGTTTTAGAAGCAGATATTTCTCTGTACAGCCTATGGTCCCATTCACTCGGGAATATCCCAACGCAGCTCCTAGCAGAAACGTGTTTCTGACTCGCTGAATCTCAACATAGATTCAACTCTCTTAGGTGAACGAACGCACAGCAGAGCAGTTTCAAGGAAACGTTTCTCCTGAGTTTTAGACGAAGTTTCCTGCTCTTTAGTACGTATGCCGGCATAGGGCTGGAAATACCGGTTTTGGGATTCTGCACAGAAAGGGTTTGCAAACCGCTGAATCCACACGTGAGCTTAACTCTGTCAGTTGAATGCACACATTGACAACCATTCAGTTAGATAGCTCCGTTTTGGTTTTAGAAGCAGATATTTCTCTGTACAGCCTATGGTCCCATTCACTCGGGAATATCCCAACGCAGCTCCTAGAAGAAACGTGTTTCTGACTCGCTGAATCTCAACATAGATTCAACTCTCTTAGGTGAACGAACGCACAGCAGAGCAGTTTCAAGGAAACGTTTCTCCTGAGTTTTAGACGAAGTTTCCTGCTGTTTAGTACGTATGCCTGCATTGGGCTGGAAATACCGGTTTTGGGATTCTGCACAGAAAGGGTTGGCAAACCGCTGAATCCACACGTGAGTTTAACTCTGTCAGTTGAATGCACACATTGACCACCATTCAGTTAGAAAGCTCCGTTTTGGTTTTAGAAGCAGATATTTCTCTGTACAGCCTATGGTCCCATTCACTCGGGAATATCCCAACGCAGCTCCTAGAAGAAAAGTGTTTCTGACTCGCTGAATCTCAACATAGATTCAACTCTCTTAGGTGAACGAACGCACCGCAGAGCAGTTTCAAGGAAACGTTTCTCCTGAGTTTTAGACGAAGTTTCCTGCTGTTTAGTACGTATGCCGGCATTGGGCTGGAAATACCGGTTTTGGGATTCTGCACAGAAAGGGTTTGCAAACCGCTGAATCCACACGTGAGTTTAACTCTGTCAGTTGAATGCACACATTGACAACCATTCAGTTAGATAGCTCCGTTTTGGTTTTAGAAGCAGATATTTCTCTGTTCAGCCTATGGTCCCATTCACTCGGGAATATCCCAACGCAGCTCCTAGAAGAAACGTGTTTCTGACTCGCTGAATCTCAACATAGATTCAACTCTCTTAGGTGAACGAACGCACAGCAGAGCAGTTTCAAGGAAACGTTTCTCCTGAGTTTTAGACGAAGTTTCCTGCTGTTTAGTATGTATGCCGGCATTGGGCTGGAAATACCGGTTTTGGGATTCTGCACAGAAAGGGTTTGCAAACCGCTGAATCCACACGTGAGCTTAACTCTGTCAGTTGAATGCACACATTGACAACCATTCAGTTAGATAGCTCCGTTTTGGTTTTAGAAGCAGATATTTCTCTGTACAGCCTATGGTCCCATTCACTCGGGAATATCCCAACGCAGCTCCTAGAAGAAACGTGTTTCTGACTCGCTGAATCTCAACATAGATTCAACTCTCTTAGGTGAACGAACGCACAGCAGAGCAGTTTCAAGGAAACGTTTCTCCTGAGTTTTAGACGAAGTTTCCTGCTGTTTAGTACGTATGCCGGCATTGGGCTGGAAATACCGGTTTTGGGATTCTGCACAGAAAGGGTTTGCAAACCGCTGAATCCACACGTGAGTTTAACTCTGTCAGTTGAATGCACACATTGACAACCATTCAGTTAGATAGCTCCGTTTTGGTTTTAGAAGCAGATATTTCTCTGTACAGCCTATGGTCCCATTCACTCGGGAATATCCCAACGCAGCTACTAGAAGAAAAGTGTTTCTGACTCACTGAATCTCAACATAGATTCAACTCTCTTAGGTGAACGAATGCACAGCAGAGCAGTTTCAAGGAAACGTTTCTCCTGAGTTTTAGACGAAGTTTCCTGCTGTTTCGTACGTATGCCGGCATTGGGCTGGAAATACCGGTTTTGGGATTCTGCACAGAAAGGGTTTGCAAAACCGCTGAATCCACACGTGAGTTTAACTCTGTCAGTTGAATGCACACATTGACAACCATTCAGTTAGATAGCTCCGTTTTGGTTTTAGAAGCAGATATTTCTCTGTACAGCCTATGGTCCCATTCACTCGGGAATATCCCAACGCAACTCCTAGAAGAAAAGTGTTTCTGACTCGCTGAATCTCAACATAGATTCAACTCTCTTAGGAGAACGAACGAACCGCAGAGCAGTTTCAAGGAAACGTTTCTCCTGAGTTTTAGACGAAGTTTCCTGCTGTTTAGTACGTATGCCGGCATTGGGCTGGAAATACCGGTTTTGGGATTCTGCACAGAAAGGGTTTGCAAACCGCTGAATCCACACGTGAGTTTAACTCTGTCAGTTGAATGCACACATTGACAACCATTCAGTTAGATAGCTCCGTTTTGGTTTTAGAAGCAGATATTTCTCTGTACAGCCTATGGTCCCATTCACTCGGGAATATCCCAATGCAGCTCCTAGAAGAAACGTGTTTCTGACTCGCTGAATCTCAACATAGATTCAACTCTCTTAGGTGAACGAACGCACAGCAGAGCAGTTTCAAGGAAACGTTTCTCCTGAATTTTAGACGAAGTTTCCTGCTGTTTCGTACGTATGCCGGCATTGGGCTGGAAATACCGGTTTTGGGATTCTGCGCAGAAAGGGTTTGCAAACCGCTGAATCCACACGTGAGTTTAATTCTGTCACTTGAATGCACACATTGACAACCATTCAGTTAGATAGCTCCGTTTTGGTTTTAGAAGCAGATATTTCTCTGTACAGCCTATGGTCCCATTCACTCGGGAATATCCCAACGCAGCTCCTAGACGAAACGTGTTTCTGACTCGCTGAATCTCAACATAGATTCAACTCTCTTAGGTGAACGAACGCACAGCAGAGCAGTTTCAAGGAAACGTTTCTCCTGAGTTTTAGACGAAGTTTCCTGCTGTTTAGTACGTATGCCAGCATTGGGCTGGAAATACCGGTTTTGGGATTCTGCACAGAAAGGGTTTGCAAACCGCTGAATCCACACGTGAGTTTAACTCTGTCAGTTGAATGCACACATTGACAACCATTCAGTTAGATAGCTCCGTTTTGGTTTTAGAAGCAGATATTTCTCTGTACAGCCTATGGTCCCATTCACTCGGGAATATCCCAACGCAACTCCTAGAAGAAAAGTGTTTCTGACTCGCTGAATCTCAACATAGATTCAACTCTCTTAGGAGAACGAACGAACCGCAGAGCAGTTTCAAGGAAACGTTTCTCCTGAGTTTTAGACGAAGTTTCCTGCTGTTTAGTACGTATGCCGGCATTGGGCTGGAAATACCGGTTTTGGGATTCTGCACAGAAAGGGTTTGCAAACCGCTGAATCCACACGTGAGTTTAACTCTGTCAGTTGAATGCACACATTGACAATCATTCAGTTAGATAGCTCCGTTTTGGTTTTAGAAGCAGATATTTCTCTGTACAGCCTATGGTCCCATTCACTCGGGAATATCCCAACGCAGCTCCTAGAAGAAACGTGTTTCTGACTCGCTGAATCTCAACATAGATTCAACTCTCTTAGGTGAACGAACGCACAGCAGAGCAGTTTCAAGGAAACGTTTCTCCTGAATTTTAGACGAAGTTTCCTGCTGTTTAGTACGTATGCCAGCATTGGGCTGGAAATACCGGTTTTGGGATTCTGCACAGAAAGGGTTTGCAAACCGCTGAATCCACACGTGAGTTTAACTCTGTCAGTTGAATGCACACATTGACAACCATTCAGTTAGATAGCTCCGTTTTGGTTTTAGAAGCAGATATTTCTCTCTACAGCCTATGGTCCCATTCACTCGGGAATGTCCCAACGCAGCTCCTAGAAGAAACGTGTTTCTGACTCGCTGAATCTCAACATAGATTCAACTCTCTTAGGTGAACGAACGCACAGCAGAGCAGTTTCAAGGAAACGTTTCTCCTGAGTTTTAGACGAAGTTTCCTGCTGTTTAGTACGTATGCCGGCATTGGGCTGGAAATACCGGTTTTGGGATTCTGCACAGAAAGGGTTTGCAAACCGCTGAATCCACACGTGATTTTAATTCTGTCAGTTGAATGCACACATTGACAACCATTCAGTTAGATAGCTCCGTTTTGGTTTTAGAAGCAGATATTTCTCTGTACAGCCTATGGTCCCATTCACTCGGGAATATCCCAACGCAGCTCCTAGAAGAAACGTGTTTCTGACTCGCTGAATCTCAACATAGATTCAACTCTCTTAGGTGAACGAACGCACAGCAGAGCAGTTTCAAGGAAACGTTTCTCCTGAATTTTAGACGAAGTTTCCTGCTGTTTCGTACGCATGCCGGCATTGGGCTGGAAATACCGGTTTTGGGATTCTGCACAGAAAGGCTTTGCAAAACCGCTGAATCCACACGTGAGTTTAACTCTGTCAGTTGAATGCACACATTGACAACCATTCAGTTAGATACCTCCGTTTTGGTTTTAGAAGCAGATATTTCTCTGTACAGCCTATGGTCCCATTCACTCGGGAATATCCCAACGCATCTCCTAGAAGAAAAGTGTCTCTGACTCGCTGAATCTCAACATAGATTCAACTCTCTTAGGTGAACGAACGAACCGCAGAGAAGTTTCAAGGAAACGTTTCTCCTGAGTTTTAGACGAAGTTTCCTGCTGTTTAGTACGTATGCCGGCATTGGGCTGGAAATACCGGTTTTGGGATTCTGCACAGAAAGGGTTTGCAAACCGCTGAATCCACACGTGAGTTTAACTCTGTCAGTTGAATGCACACATTGACAACCATTCAGTTAGATAGCTCCGTTTTGGTTTTAGAAGCAGATATTTCTCTGTACAGCCTATGGTCCCATTCACTCGGGAATATCCCAACGCAACTCCTAGAAGAAAAGTGTTTCTGACTCGCTGAATCTCAACATAGATTCAACTCTCTTAGGAGAACGAACGAACCGCAGAGCAGTTTCAAGGAAACGTTTCTCCTGAGTTTTAGACGAAGTTTCCTGCTGTTTAGTACGTATGCCAGCATTGGGCTGGAAATACCGGTTTTGGGATTCTGCACAGAAAGGGTTTGCAAACCGCTGAATCCACACGTGAGTTTAACTCTGTCAGTTGAATGCACACATTGACAACCATTCAGTTAGATAGCTCCGTTTTGGTTTTAGAAGCAGATATTTCTCTGTACAGCCTATGGTCCCATTCACTCGGGAATATCCCAACGCAACTCC
Source organism: Aotus nancymaae (assembly GCF_030222135.1). Classification (NCBI taxonomy): domain Eukaryota; kingdom Metazoa; phylum Chordata; class Mammalia; order Primates; family Aotidae; genus Aotus; species Aotus nancymaae. Next base: position 4,761,970 of record NW_026988495.1, on the reverse strand, counting down.
TAGAAGAAAAGTGTTTCTGACTCGCTGAATCTCAACATAGATTCAACTCTCTTAGGAGAACGAACGAACCGCAGAGCAGTTTCAAGGAAACGTTTCTCCTGAGTTTTAGACGAAGTTTCCTGCTGTTTAGTACGTATGCCGGCATTGGGCTGGAAATACCGGTTTTGGGATTCTGCACAGAAAGGGTTTGCAAACCGCTGAATCCACACGTGAGTTTAACTCTGTCAGTTGAATGCACACATTGACAATCATTCAGTTAGATAGCTCCGTTTTGGTTTTAGAAGCAGATATTTCTCTGTACAGCCTATGGTCCCATTCACTCGGGAATATCCCAACGCAGCTCCTAGAAGAAACGTGTTTCTGACTCGCTGAATCTCAACATAGATTCAACTCTCTTAGGTGAACGAACGCACAGCAGAGCAGTTTCAAGGAAACGTTTCTCCTGAATTTTAGACGAAGTTTCCTGCTGTTTCGTACGTATGCCGGCATTGGGCTGGAAATACCGGTTTTGGGATTCTGCGCAGAAAGGGTTTGCAAACCGCTGAATCCACACGTGAGTTTAATTCTGTCAGTTGAATGCACACATTGACAACCATTCAGTTAGATAGCTCCGTTTTGGTTTTAGAAGCAGATATTTCTCTGTACAGCCTATGGTCCCATTCACTCGGGAATATCCCATCGCAGCTCCTAGACGAAACGTGTTTCTGACTCGCTGAATCTCAACATAGATTCAACTCTCTTAGGTGAACGAACGCACCGCAGAGCAGTTTCAAGGAAACGTTTCTCCTGAGTTTTAGACGAAGTTTCCTGCTGTTTAGTACGTATGCCAGCATTGGGCTGGAAATACCGGTTTTGGGATTCTGCACAGAAAGGGTTTGCAAACCGCTGAATCCACACGTGAGTTTAACTCTGTCAGTTGAATGCACACATTGACAACCATTCAGTTAGATAGCTCCGTTTTGGTTTTAGAAGCAGATATTTCTCTCTACAGCCTATGGTCCCATTCACTCGGGAATGTCCCAACGCAGCTCCTAGAAGAAACGTGTTTCTGACTCGCTGAATCTCAACATAGATTCAACTCTCTTAGGTGAACGAACGCACAGCAGAGCAGTTTCAAGGAAACGTTTCTCCTGAGTTTTAGACGAAGTTTCCTGCTGTTTAGTACGTATGCCGGCATTGGGCTGGAAATACCGGTTTTGGGATTCTGCACAGAAAGGGTTTGCAAACCGCTGAATCCACACGTGATTTTAATTCTGTCAGTTGAATGCACACATTGACAACCATTCAGTTAGATAGCTCCGTTTTGGTTTTAGAAGCAGATATTTCTCTGTACAGCCTATGGTCCCATTCACTCGGGAATATCCCAACGCAGCTCCTAGAAGAAACGTGTTTCTGACTCGCTGAATCTCAACATAGATTCAACTCTCTTAGGTGAACGAACGCACAGCAGAGCAGTTTCAAGGAAACGTTTCTCCTGAATTTTAGACGAAGTTTCCTGCTGTTTCGTACGCATGCCGGCATTGGGCTGGAAATACCGGTTTTGGGATTCTGCACAGAAAGGCTTTGCAAAACCGCTGAATCCACACGTGAGTTTAACTCTGTCAGTTGAATGCACACATTGACAACCATTCAGTTAGATAGCTCCGTTTTGGTTTTAGAAGCAGATATTTCTCTGTACAGCGTATGGTCCCATTCACTCGGGAATATCCCAACGCATCTCCTAGAAGAAAAGTGTCTCTGACTCGCTGAATCTCAACATAGATTCAACTCTCTTAGGTGAACGAACGAACCGCAGAGAAGTTTCAAGGAAACGTTTCTCCTGAGTTTTAGACGAAGTTTCCTGCTGTTTAGTACGTATGCCGGCATTGGGCTGGAAATACCGGTTTTGGGATTCTGCACAGAAAGGGTTTGCAAACCGCTGAATCCACACGTGAGTTTAACTCTGTCAGTTGAATGCACACATTGACAACCATTCAGTTAGATAGCTCCGTTTTGGTTTTAGAAGCAGATATTTCTCTGTACAGCCTATGGTCCCATTCACTCGGGAATATCCCAACGCAACTCCTAGAAGAAAAGTGTTTCTGACTCGCTGAATCTCAACATAGATTCAACTCTCTTAGGAGAACGAACGAACCGCAGAGCAGTTTCAAGGAAACGTTTCTCCTGAGTTTTAGACGAAGTTTCCTGCTGTTTAGTACGTATGCCAGCATTGGGCTGGAAATACCGGTTTTGGGATTCTGCACAGAAAGGGTTTGCAAACCGCTGAATCCACACGTGAGTTTAACTCTGTCAGTTGAATGCACACATTGACAACCATTCAGTTAGATAGCTCCGTTTTGGTTTTAGAAGCAGATATTTCTCTGTACAGCCTATGGTCCCATTCACTCGGGAATATCCCAACGCAACTCCTAGAAGAAAAGTGTTTCTGACTCGCTGAATCTCAACATAGATTCAACTCTCTTAGGAGAACGAACGAACCGCAGAGCAGTTTCAAGGAAACGTTTCTCCTGAGTTTTAGACGAAGTTTCCTGCTGTTTAGTACGTATGCCGGCATTGGGCTGGAAATACCGGTTTTGGGATTCTGCACAGAAAGGGTTTGCAAACCGCTGAATCCACACGTGAGTTTAACTCTGTCAGTTGAATGCACACATTGACAATCATTCAGTTAGATAGCTCCGTTTTGGTTTTAGAAGCAGATATTTCTCTGTACAGCCTATGGTCCCATTCACTCGGGAATATCCCAACGCAGCTCCTAGAAGAAACGTGTTTCTGACTCGCTGAATCTCAACATAGATTCAACTCTCTTAGGTGAACGAACGCACAGCAGAGCAGTTTCAAGGAAACGTTTCTCCTGAATTTTAGACGAAGTTTCCTGCTGTTTCGTACGTATGCCGGCATTGGGCTGGAAATACCGGTTTTGGGATTCTGCGCAGAAAGGGTTTGCAAACCGCTGAATCCACACGTGAGTTTAATTCTGTCAGTTGAATGCACACATTGACAACCATTCAGTTAGATAGCTCCGTTTTGGTTTTAGAAGCAGATATTTCTCTGTACAGCCTATGGTCCCATTCACTCGGGAATATCCCATCGCAGCTCCTAGACGAAACGTGTTTCTGACTCGCTGAATCTCAACATAGATTCAACTCTCTTAGGTGAACGAACGCACCGCAGAGCAGTTTCAAGGAAACGTTTCTCCTGAGTTTTAGACGAAGTTTCCTGCTGTTTAGTACGTATGCCAGCATTGGGCTGGAAATACCGGTTTTGGGATTCTGCACAGAAAGGGTTTGCAAACCGCTGAATCCACACGTGAGTTTAACTCTGTCAGTTGAATGCACACATTGACAACCATTCAGTTAGATAGCTCCGTTTTGGTTTTAGAAGCAGATATTTCTCTCTACAGCCTATGGTCCCATTCACTCGGGAATGTCCCAACGCAGCTCCTAGAAGAAACGTGTTTCTGACTCGCTGAATCTCAACATAGATTCAACTCTCTTAGGTGAACGAACGCACAGCAGAGCAGTTTCAAGGAAACGTTTCTCCTGAGTTTTAGACGAAGTTTCCTGCTGTTTAGTACGTATGCCGGCATTGGGCTGGAAATACCGGTTTTGGGATTCTGCACAGAAAGGGTTTGCAAACCGCTGAATCCACACGTGAGTTTAATTCTGTCAGTTGAATGCACACATTGACAACCATTCAGTTAGATAGCTCCGTTTTGGTTTTAGAAGCAGATATTTCTCTGTACAGCCTATGGTCCCATTCACTCGGGAATATCCCAACGCAGCTCCTAGAAGAAACGTGTTTCTGACTCGCTGAATCTCAACATAGATTCAACTCTCTTAGGTGAACGAACGCACAGCAGAGCAGTTTCAAGGAAACGTTTCTCCTGAATTTTAGACGAAGTTTCCTGCTGTTTCGTACGCATGCCGGCATTGGGCTGGAAATACCGGTTTTGGGATTCTGCACAGAAAGGCTTTGCAAAACCGCTGAATCCACACGTGAGTTTAACTCTGTCAGTTGAATGCACACATTGACAACCATTCAGTTAGATAGCTCCGTTTTGGTTTTAGAAGCAGATATTTCTCTGTACAGCCTATGGTCCCATTCACTCGGGAATATCCCAACGCATCTCCTAGAAGAAAAGTGTTTCTGACTCGCTGAATCTCAACATAGATTCAACTCTCTTAGGTGAACGAACGAACCTCAGAGAAGTTTCAAGGAAACGTTTCTCCTGAGTTTTAGACGAAGTTTCCTGCTGTTTAGTACGTATGCCAGCATTGGGCTGGAAATACCGGTTTTGGGATTCTGCACAGAAAGGGTTTGCAAACCGCTGAATCCACACGTGAGTTTAACTCTGTCAGTTGAATGCACACATTGACAACCATTCAGTTAGATAGCTCCGTTTTGGTTTTAGAAGCAGATATTTCTCTGTACAGCCTATGGTCCCATTCACTCGGGAATATCCCAACGCAGCTCCTAGAAGAAACGTGTTTCTGACTCGCTGAATCTCAACAGAGATTCAACTCTCTTAGGTGAACGAACGCACAGCAGAGCAGTTTCAAGGAAACGTTTCTCCTGAGTTTTAGACGAAGTTTCCTGCTGTTTAGTACGTATGCCGGCATTGGGCTGGAAATACCGGTTTTGGGATTCTGCACAGAAAGGGTTTGCAAACCGCTGAATCCACACGTGAGCTTAACTCTGTCAGTTGAATGCACACATTGACAACCATTCAGTTAGATAGCTCCGTTTTGGTTTTAGAAGCAGATATTTCTCTGTACAGCCTATGGTCCCATTCACTCGGGAATATCCCAACGCAGCTCCTAGAAGAAACGTGTTTCTGACTCGCTGAATCTCAACATAGATTCAACTCTCTTAGGTGAACGAACGCACCGCAGAGCAGTTTCAAGGAAACGCTTCTCCTGAATTTTAGACGAAGTTTCCCGCTGTTTCGTACGTATGCCGGCATTGGGCTGGAAATACCGGTTTTGGGATTCTGCACAGAAAGGGTTTGCAAACCGCTGAATCCACACGTGAGTTTAACTCTGTCAGTTGAATGCACACATTGACAACCATTCAGTTAGATAGCTCCGTTTTGGTTTTAGAAGCAGATATTTCTCTGTACAGCCTATGGTCCTATTCACTCATGGAATATCCCAACACAGCTCCAAGAAGAAAAGTGTTTCTCACTCGCTGAATCTCAACATAGATTCAACTCTCTTAGGTGAACGAACGCACCGCAGAGCAGTTTCAAGGAAACGTTTCTCCTGAGTTTTAGACGAAGTTTCCTGCTGTTTAGTACGTATGCCAGCATTGGGCTGGAAATACCGGTTTTGGGATTCTGCACAGAAAGGGTTGGCAAACCGCTGAATCCACACGTGAGTTTAACTCTGTCAGTTGAATGCACACATTGACAACCATTCAGTTAGATAGCTCCGTTTTGGTTTTAGAAGCAGATATTTCTCTGTACAGCCTATGGTCCCATTCACTCGGGAATGTCCCAACGCAGCTCCTAGAAGAAACGTGTTTCTGACTCGCTGAATCTCAACATAGATTCAACTCTCTTAGGTGAACGAACGCACAGCAGAGCAGTTTCAAGGAAACGTTTCTCCTTAGTTTTAGACGAAGTTTCCTGCTGTTTCGTACGTATGCCGGCATTGGGCTGGAAATACCGGTTTTGGGATTCTGCACAGAAAGGGTTTGCAAACCGCTGAATCCACACGTGAGTTTAACTCTGTCAGTTGAATGCACACATTGACAACCATTCAGTTAGATAGCTCCGTTTTGGTTTTAGAAGCAGACAATTCTCTGTACAGTCTATGGTCCCATTCACTCGGGAATGTCCCAACGCAGCTCCTAGAAGAAACGTGTTTCTGACTCGCTGAATCTCAACATAGATTCAACTCTCTTAGGTGAACGAACGCACAGCAGAGCAGTTTCAAGGAAACGTTTCTCCTGAGTTTTAGACGAAGTTTCCTGCTGTTTAGTACGTATGCCGGTATTGGGCTGGAAATACCGGTTTTGGGATTCTGCACAGAAAGGGTTTGCAAACCGCTGAATCCACACGTGAGTTTAACTCTGTCAGTTGAATGCACACATTGACAACCATTCAGTTAGATAGCTCCGTTTTGGTTTTAGAAGCAGATATTTCTCTGTACAGCCTATGGTCCCATTCACTCGGGAATATCCCAACGCAGCTCCTAGAAGAAACGTGTTTCTGACTCGCTGAATCTCAACATAGATTCAACTCTCTTAGGTGAACGAACGCACCGCAGAGCAGTTTCAAGGAATCGTTTCTCCTGAATTTTAGACGAAGTTTCCTGCTCTTTCGTACGTATGCCGGCATTGGGCTGGAAATACCGGTTTTGGGATTCTGCACAGAAAGGGTTTGCAAACCGCTGAATCCACACGTGAGTTTAACTCTGTCAGTTGAATGCACACATTGACAACCATTCAGTTAGATAGCTCCGTTTTGGTTTTAGAAGCAGATATTTCTCTGTACAGCCTATGGTTCCATTCACTCGGGAATATCCCAACGCAGCTCCTAGAAGAAACGTGTTTCTGACTCGCTGAATCTCAACATAGATTCAACTCTCTTAGGTGAACGAACGCACTGCAGAGCAGTTTCAAGGAAACGTTCCTCCTGAATTTTAGACGAAATTTCCTGCTGTTTAGTACGTATGCCGGCATTGGGCTGGAAATACCGGTTTTGGGATTCTGCACAGAAAGGGTTTGCAAACCGCTGAATCCACACGTGAGTTTAACTCTGTCAGTTGAATGCACACATTGACAACCATTCAGTTAGATAGCTCCGTTTTGGTTTTAGAAGCAGATATTTCTCTGTACAGCCTATGGTCCCATTCACTCGGGAATATCCCAACGCAGCTCCTAGAAGAAACGTGTTTCTGACTCGCTGAATCTCAACATAGATTCAACTCTCTTAGGTGAACGAACGCACAGCAGAGCAGTTTCAAGGAAACGTTTCTCCTGAGTTTTAGACGAAGTTTCCTGCTGTTTAGTACGTATTCCGGCATTGGGCTGGAAATACCGGTTTTGGGATTCTGCACAGAAAGGGTTGGCAAACCGCTGAATCCACACGTGAGTTTAACTCTGTCAGTTGAATGCACACATTGACAACCATTCAGTTAGATAGCTCCGTTTTGGTTTTAGAAGCAGATATTTCTCTGTACAGCCTATGGTCCCATTCACTCGGGAATATCCCAACGCAGCTCCTAGAAGAAAAGTGTTTCTGACTCACTGAATCTCAACATAGATTCAACTCTCTTAGGTGAAAGAACGCACAGCAGAGCAGTTTCAAGGAAACGTTTCTCCTGAGTTTTAGACGAAGTTTCCTGCTGTTTCGTACGTATGCCGGCATTGGGCTGGAAATACCGGTTTTGGGATTCTGCACAGAAAGGGTTTGCAAAACCGCTGAATCCACACGTGAGTTTAACTCTGTCAGTTGAATGCACACATTGACAACCATTCAGTTAGATAGCTCCGTTTTGGTTTTAGAAGCAGATATTTCTCTGTACAGCCTATGGTCCCATTCACTCGGGAATATCCCAACGCAGCTCCTAGAAGAAAAGTGTTTCTGACTCGCTGAATCTCAACATAGATTCAACTCTCTTAGGTGAAGGAACGCACAGCAGAGCAGTTTCAAGGAAACGTTTCTCCTGAGTTTTAGACGAAGTTTCCTGCTGTTTAGTACGTATGCCGGCATTGGGCTGGAAATACCGGTTTTGGGATTCTGCACAAAAAGGGTTTGCAAACCGCTGAATCCACACGTGAGTTTAACTCTGTCAGTTGAATGCACACATTGACAACCATTCAGTTAGATAGCTCCGTTTTGGTTTTAGAAGCAGATATTTCTCTGTACAGCCTATGGTCCCATTCACTCGGGAATATCCCAACGCAGCTCCTAGAAGAAACGTGTTTCTGACTCGCTGAATCTCAACATAGATTCAACTCTCTTAGGTGAACGAACGCACCGCAGAGCAGTTTCAAGGAAACGCTTCTCCTGAATTTTAGACGAAGTTTCCCGCTGTTTCGTACGTATGCCGGCATTGGGCTGGAAATACCGGTTTTGGGATTCTGCACAGAAAGGGTTTGCAAACCGCTGAATCCACACGTGAGTTTAACTCTGTCAGTTGAATGCACACATTGACAACCATTCAGTTAGATAGCTCCGTTTTGGTTTTAGAAGCAGATATTTCTCTGTACAGCCTATGGTCCTATTCACTCATGGAATATCCCAACACAGCTCCAAGAAGAAAAGTGTTTCTCACTCGCTGAATCTCAACATAGATTCAACTCTCTTAGGTGAACGAACGCACCGCAGAGCAGTTTCAAGGAAACGTTTCTCCTGAGTTTTAGACGAAGTTTCCTGCTGTTTAGTACGTATGCCAGCATTGGGCTGGAAATACCGGTTTTGGGATTCTGCACAGAAAGGGTTGGCAAACCGCTGAATCCACACGTGAGTTTAACTCTGTCAGTTGAATGCACACATTGACAACCATTCAGTTAGATAGCTCCGTTTTGGTTTTAGAAGCAGATATTTCTCTGTACAGCCTATGGTCCCATTCACTCGGGAATGTCCCAACGCAGCTCCTAGAAGAAACGTGTTTCTGACTCGCTGAATCTCAACATAGATTCAACTCTCTTAGGTGAACGAACGCACAGCAGAGCAGTTTCAAGGAAACGTTTCTCCTGAGTTTTAGACGAAGTTTCCTGCTGTTTCGTACGTATGCCGGCATTGGGCTGGAAATACCGGTTTTGGGATTCTGCACAGAAAGGGTTTGCAAACCGCTGAATCCACACGTGAGTTTAACTCTGTCAGTTGAATGCACACATTGACAACCATTCAGTTAGATAGCTCCGTTTTGGTTTTAGAAGCAGACAATTCTCTGTACAGTCTATGGTCCCATTCACTCGGGAATGTCCCAACGCAGCTCCTAGAAGAAACGTGTTTCTGACTCGCTGAATCTCAACATAGATTCAACTCTCTTAGGTGAACGAACGCACAGCAGAGCAGTTTCAAGGAAACGTTTCTCCTGAGTTTTAGACGAAGTTTCCTGCTGTTTAGTACGTATGCCGGTATTGGGCTGGAAATACCGGTTTTGGGATTCTGCACAGAAAGGGTTTGCAAACCGCTGAATCCACACGTGAGTTTAACTCTGTCAGTTGAATGCACACATTGACAACCATTCAGTTAGATAGCTCCGTTTTGGTTTTAGAAGCAGATATTTCTCTGTACAGCCTATGGTCCCATTCACTCGGGAATATCCCAACGCAGCTCCTAGAAGAAACGTGTTTCTGACTCGCTGAATCTCAACATAGATTCAACTCTCTTAGGTGAACGAACGCACCGCAGAGCAGTTTCAAGGAATCGTTTCTCCTGAATTTTAGACGAAGTTTCCTGCTCTTTCGTACGTATGCCGGCATTGGGCTGGAAATACCGGTTTTGGGATTCTGCACAGAAAGGGTTTGCAAACCGCTGAATCCACACGTGAGTTTAACTCTGTCAGTTGAATGCACACATTGACAACCATTCAGTTAGATAGCTCCGTTTTGGTTTTAGAAGCAGATATTTCTCTGTACAGCCTATGGTTCCATTCACTCGGGAATATCCCAACGCAGCTCCTAGAAGAAACGTGTTTCTGACTCGCTGAATCTCAACATAGATTCAACTCTCTTAGGTGAACGAACGCACAGCAGAGCAGTTTCAAGGAAACGTTCCTCCTGAATTTTAGACGAAATTTCCTGCTGTTTAGTACGTATGCCGGCATTGGGCTGGAAATACCGGTTTTGGGATTCTGCACAGAAAGGGTTTGCAAACCGCTGAATCCACACGTGAGTTTAACTCTGTCAGTTGAATGCACACATTGACAACCATTCAGTTAGATAGCTCCGTTTTGGTTTTAGAAGCAGATATTTCTCTGTACAGCCTATGGTCCCATTCACTCGGGAATATCCCAACGCAGCTCCTAGAAGAAACGTGTTTCTGACTCGCTGAATCTCAACATAGATTCAACTCTCTTAGGTGAACGAACGCACAGCAGAGCAGTTTCAAGGAAACGTTTCTCCTGAGTTTTAGACGAAGTTTCCTGCTGTTTAGTACGTATTCCGGCATTGGGCTGGAAATACCGGTTTTGGGATTCTGCACAGAAAGGGTTGGCAAACCGCTGAATCCACACGTGAGTTTAACTCTGTCAGTTGAATGCACACATTGACAACCATTCAGTTAGATAGCTCCGTTTTGGTTTTAGAAGCAGATATTTCTCTGTACAGCCTATGGTCCCATTCACTCGGGAATATCCCAACGCAGCTCCTAGAAGAAAAGTGTTTCTGACTCACTGAATCTCAACATAGATTCAACTCTCTTAGGTGAAAGAACGCACAGCAGAGCAGTTTCAAGGAAACGTTTCTCCTGAGTTTTAGACGAAGTTTCCTGCTGTTTCGTACGTATGCCGGCATTGGGCTGGAAATACCGGTTTTGGGATTCTGCACAGAAAGGGTTTGCAAAACCGCTGAATCCACACGTGAGTTTAACTCTGTCAGTTGAATGCACACATTGACAACCATTCAGTTAGATAGCTCCGTTTTGGTTTTAGAAGCAGATATTTCTCTGTACAGCCTATGGTCCCATTCACTCGGGAATATCCCAACGCAGCTCCTAGAAGAAAAGTGTTTCTGACTCGCTGAATCTCAACATAGATTCAACACTCTTAGGTGAAGGAACGCACAGCAGAGCAGTTTCAAGGAAACGTTTCTCCTGAGTTTTAGACGAAGTTTCCTGCTGTTTAGTACGTATGCCGGCATTGGGCTGGAAATACCGGTTTTGGGATTCTGCACAAAAAGGGTTTGCAAACCGCTGAATCCACACGTGAGTTTAACTCTGTCAGTTGAATGCACACATTGACAACCATTCAGTTAGATAGCTCCGTTTTGGTTTTAGAAGCAGATATTTCTCTGTACAGCCTATGGTCCCATTCACTCGGGAATATCCCAACGCAGCTCCTAGAAGAAACGTGTTTCTGACTCGCTGAATCTCAACATAGATTCAACTCTCTTAGGTGAACGAACGCACAGCAGAGCAGTTTCAAGGAAACGTTTCTCCTGAGTTTTAGACGAAGTTTCCTGCTGTTTAGTACGTATTCCGGCATTGGGCTGGAAATACCGGTTTTGGGATTCTGCACAGAAAGGGTTGGCAAACCGCTGAATCCACACGTGAGTTTAACTCTGTCAGTTGAATGCACACATTGACAACCATTCAGTTAGATAGCTCCGTTTTGGTTTTAGAAGCAGATATTTCTCTGTACAGCCTATGGTCCCATTCACTCGGGAATATCCCAACGCAGCTCCTAGAAGAAAAGTGTTTCTGACTCACTGAATCTCAACATAGATTCAACTCTCTTAGGTGAAAGAACGCACAGCAGAGCAGTTTCAAGGAAACGTTTCTCCTGAGTTTTAGACGAAGTTTCCTGCTGTTTCGTACGTATGCCGGCATTGGGCTGGAAATACCGGTTTTGGGATTCTGCACAGAAAGGGTTTGCAAACCGCTGAATCCACACGTGAGTTTAACTCTGTCAGTTGAATGCACACATTGACAACCATTCAGTTAGATAGCTCCGTTTTGGTTTTAGAAGCAGATATTTCTCTGTACAGCCTATGGTCCCATTCACTCGGGAATATCCCAACGCAACTCCTAGAAGAAAAGTGTTTCTGACTCGCTGAATCTCAACATAGATTCAACTCTCTTAGGAGAACGAACGAACCGCAGAGCAGTTTCAAGGAAACGTTTCTCCTGAGTTTTAGACGAAGTTTCCTGCTGTTTAGTACGTATGCCAGCATTGGGCTGGAAATACCGGTTTTGGGATTCTGCACAGAAAGGGTTTGCAAACCGCTGAATCCACACGTGAGTTTAACTCTGTCAGTTGAATGCACACATTGACAACCATTCAGTTAGATAGCTCCGTTTTGGTTTTAGAAGCAGATATTTCTCTGTACAGCCTATGGTCCCATTCACTCGGGAATATCCCAACGCAACTCCTAGAAGAAAAGTGTTTCTGACTCGCTGAATCTCAACATAGATTCAACTCTCTTAGGAGAACGAACGAACCGCAGAGCAGTTTCAAGGAAACGTTTCTCCTGAGTTTTAGACGAAGTTTCCTGCTGTTTAGTACGTATGCCGGCATTGGGCTGGAAATACCGGTTTTGGGATTCTGCACAGAAAGGGTTTGCAAACCGCTGAATCCACACGTGAGTTTAACTCTGTCAGTTGAATGCACACATTCACAATCATTCAGTTAGATAGCTCCGTTTTGGTTTTAGAAGCAGATATTTCTCTGTACAGCCTATGGTCCCATTCACTCGGGAATATCCCAACGCAGCTCCTAGAAGAAACGTGTTTCTGACTCGCTGAATCTCAACATAGATTCAACTCTCTTAGGTGAACGAACGCACAGCAGAGCAGTTTCAAGGAAACGTTTCTCCTGAATTTTAGACGAAGTTTCCTGCTGTTTCGTACGTATGCCGGCATTGGGCTGGAAATACCGGTTTTGGGATTCTGCGCAGAAAGGGTTTGCAAACCGCTGAATCCACACGTGAGTTTAATTCTGTCAGTTGAATGCACACATTGACAACCATTCAGTTAGATAGCTCCGTTTTGGTTTTAGAAGCAGATATTTCTCTGTACAGCCTATGGTCCCATTCACTCGGGAATATCCCATCGCAGCTCCTAGACGAAACGTGTTTCTGACTCGCTGAATCTCAACATAGATTCAACTCTCTTAGGTGAACGAACGCACCGCAGAGCAGTTTCAAGGAAACGTTTCTCCTGAGTTTTAGACGAAGTTTCCTGCTGTTTAGTACGTATGCCAGCATTGGGCTGGAAATACCGGTTTTGGGATTCTGCACAGAAAGGGTTTGCAAACCGCTGAATCCACACGTGAGTTTAACTCTGTCAGTTGAATGCACACATTGACAACCATTCAGTTAGATAGCTCCGTTTTGGTTTTAGAAGCAGATATTTCTCTCTACAGCCTATGGTCCCATTCACTCGGGAATGTCCCAACGCAGCTCCTAGAAGAAACGTGTTTCTGACTCGCTGAATCTCAACATAGATTCAACTCTCTTAGGTGAACGAACGCACAGCAGAGCAGTTTCAAGGAAACGTTTCTCCTGAGTTTTAGACGAAGTTTCCTGCTGTTTAGTACGTATGCCGGCATTGGGCTGGAAATACCGGTTTTGGGATTCTGCACAGAAAGGGTTTGCAAACCGCTGAATCCACACGTGAGTTTAATTCTGTCAGTTGAATGCACACATTGACAACCATTCAGTTAGATAGCTCCGTTTTGGTTTTAGAAGCAGATATTTCTCTGTACAGCCTATGGTCCCATTCACTCGGGAATATCCCAACGCAGCTCCTAGAAGAAACGTGTTTCTGACTCGCTGAATCTCAACATAGATTCAACTCTCTTAGGTGAACGAACGCACAGCAGAGCAGTTTCAAGGAAACGTTTCTCCTGAATTTTAGACGAAGTTTCCTGCTGTTTCGTACGCATGCCGGCATTGGGCTGGAAATACCGGTTTTGGGATTCTGCACAGAAAGGCTTTGCAAAACCGCTGAATCCACACGTGAGTTTAACTCTGTCAGTTGAATGCACACATTGACAACCATTCAGTTAGATAGCTCCGTTTTGGTTTTAGAAGCAGATATTTCTCTGTACAGCCTATGGTCCCATTCACTCGGGAATATCCCAACGCATCTCCTAGAAGAAAAGTGTTTCTGACTCGCTGAATCTCAACATAGATTCAACTCTCTTAGGTGAACGAACGAACCGCAGAGAAGTTTCAAGGAAACGTTTCTCCTGAGTTTTAGACGAAGTTTCCTGCTGTTTAGTACGTATGCCGGCATTGGGCTGGAAATACCGGTTTTGGGATTCTGCACAGAAAGGGTTTGCAAACCGCTGAATCCACACGTGAGTTTAACTCTGTCAGTTGAATGCACACATTGACAACCATTCAGTTAGATAGCTCCGTTTTGGTTTTAGAAGCAGATATTTCTCTGTACAGCCTATGGTCCCATTCACTCGGGAATATCCCAACGCAGCTCCTAGAAGAAACGTGTTTCTGACTCGCTGAATCTCAACAGAGATTCAACTCTCTTAGGTGAACGAACGCACAGCAGAGCAGTTTCAAGGAAACGTTTCTCCTGAGTTTTAGACGAAGTTTCCTGCTGTTTAGTACGTATGCCGGCATTGGGCTGGAAATACCGGTTTTGGGATTCTGCACAGAAAGGGTTTGCAAACCGCTGAATCCACACGTGAGCTTAACTCTGTCAGTTGAATGCACACATTGACAACCATTCAGTTAGATAGCTCCGTTTTGGTTTTAGAAGCAGATATTTCTCTGTACAGCCTATGGTCCCATTCACTCGGGAATATCCCAACGCAGCTCCTAGAAGAAACGTGTTTCTGACTCGCTGAATCTCAACATAGATTCAACTCTCTTAGGTGAACGAACGCACCGCAGAGCAGTTTCAAGGAAACGCTTCTCCTGAATTTTAGACGAAGTTTCCCGCTGTTTCGTACGTATGCCGGCATTGGGCTGGAAATACCGGTTTTGGGATTCTGCACAGAAAGGGTTTGCAAACCGCTGAATCCACACGTGAGTTTAACTCTGTCAGTTGAATGCACACATTGACAACCATTCAGTTAGATAGCTCCGTTTTGGTTTTAGAAGCAGATATTTCTCTGTACAGCCTATGGTCCTATTCACTCATGGAATATCCCAACACAGCTCCAAGAAGAAAAGTGTTTCTCACTCGCTGAATCTCAACATAGATTCAACTCTCTTAGGTGAACGAACGCACCGCAGAGCAGTTTCAAGGAAACGTTTCTCCTGAGTTTTAGACGAAGTTTCCTGCTGTTTAGTACGTATGCCAGCATTGGGCTGGAAATACCGGTTTTGGGATTCTGCACAGAAAGGGTTGGCAAACCGCTGAATCCACACGTGAGTTTAACTCTGTCAGTTGAATGCACACATTGACAACCATTCAGTTAGATAGCTCCGTTTTGGTTTTAGAAGCAGATATTTCTCTGTACAGCCTATGGTCCCATTCACTCGGGAATGTCCCAACGCAGCTCCTAGAAGAAACGTGTTTCTGACTCGCTGAATCTCAACATAGATTCAACTCTCTTAGGTGAACGAACGCACAGCAGAGCAGTTTCAAGGAAACGTTTCTCCTGAGTTTTAGACGAAGTTTCCTGCTGTTTCGTACGTATGCCGGCATTGGGCTGGAAATACCGGTTTTGGGATTCTGCACAGAAAGGGTTTGCAAACCGCTGAATCCACACGTGAGTTTAACTCTGTCAGTTGAATGCACACATTGACAACCATTCAGTTAGATAGCTCCGTTTTGGTTTTAGAAGCAGACAATTCTCTGTACAGCCTATGGTCCCATTCACTCGGGAATGTCCCAACGCAGCTCCTAGAAGAAACGTGTTTCTGACTCGCTGAATCTCAACATAGATTCAACTCTCTTAGGTGAACGAACGCACAGCAGAGCAGTTTCAAGGAAACGTTTCTCCTGAGTTTTAGACGAAGTTTCCTGCTGTTTAGTACGTATGCCGGTATTGGGCTGGAAATACCGGTTTTGGGATTCTGCACAGAAAGGGTTTGCAAACCGCTGAATCCACACGTGAGTTTAACTCTGTCAGTTGAATGCACACATTGAAAACCATTCAGTTAGATAGCTCCGTTTTGGTTTTAGAAGCAGATATTTCTCTGTACAGCCTATGGTCCCATTCACTCGGGAATATCCCAACGCAGCTCCTAGAAGAAACGTGTTTCTGACTCGCTGAATCTCAACATAGATTCAACTCTCTTAGGTGAACGAACGCACCGCAGAGCAGTTTCAAGGAATCGTTTCTCCTGAATTTTAGACGAAGTTTCCTGCTCTTTCGTACGTATGCCGGCATTGGGCTGGAAATACCGGTTTTGGGATTCTGCACAGAAAGGGTTTGCAAACCGCTGAATCCACACGTGAGTTTAACTCTGTCAGTTGAATGCACACATTGACAACCATTCAGTTAGATAGCTCCGTTTTGGTTTTAGAAGCAGATATTTCTCTGTACAGCCTATGGTTCCATTCACTCGGGAATATCCCAACGCAGCTCCTAGAAGAAACGTGTTTCTGACTCGCTGAATCTCAACATAGATTCAACTCTCTTAGGTGAACGAACGCACAGCAGAGCAGTTTCAAGGAAACGTTCCTCCTGAATTTTAGACGAAATTTCCTGCTGTTTAGTACGTATGCCGGCATTGGGCTGGAAATACCGGTTTTGGGATTCTGCACAGAAAGGGTTTGCAAACCGCTGAATCCACACGTGAGTTTAACTCTGTCAGTTGAATGCACACATTGACAACCATTCAGTTAGATAGCTCCGTTTTGGTTTTAGAAGCAGATATTTCTCTGTACAGCCTATGGTCCCATTCACTCGGGAATATCCCAACGCAGCTCCTAGAAGAAACGTGTTTCTGACTCGCTGAATCTCAACATAGATTCAACTCTCTTAGGTGAACGAACGCACAGCAGAGCAGTTTCAAGGAAACGTTTCTCCTGAGTTTTAGACGAAGTTTCCTGCTGTTTAGTACGTATTCCGGCATTGGGCTGGAAATACCGGTTTTGGGATTCTGCACAGAAAGGGTTGGCAAACCGCTGAATCCACACGTGAGTTTAACTCTGTCAGTTGAATGCACACATTGACAACCATTCAGTTAGATAGCTCCGTTTTGGTTTTAGAAGCAGATATTTCTCTGTACAGCCTATGGTCCCATTCACTCGGGAATATCCCAACGCAGCTCCTAGAAGAAAAGTGTTTCTGACTCACTGAATCTCAACATAGATTCAACTCTCTTAGGTGAAAGAACGCACAGCAGAGCAGTTTCAAGGAAACGTTTCTCCTGAGTTTTAGACGAAGTTTCCTGCTGTTTCGTACGTATGCCGGCATTGGGCTGGAAATACCGGTTTTGGGATTCTGCACAGAAAGGGTTTGCAAAACCGCTGAATCCACACGTGAGTTTAACTCTGTCAGTTGAATGCACACATTGACAACCATTCAGTTAGATAGCTCCGTTTTGGTTTTAGAAGCAGATATTTCTCTGTACAGCCTATGGTCCCATTCACTCGGGAATATCCCAACGCAGCTCCTAGAAGAAAAGTGTTTCTGACTCGCTGAATCTCAACATAGATTCAACTCTCTTAGGTGAAGGAACGCACCGCAGAGCAGTTTCAAGGAAACGTTTCTCCTGAGTTTTAGACGAAGTTTCCTGCTGTTTAGTACGTATGCCGGCATTGGGCTGGAAATACCGGTTTTGGGATTCTGCACAAAAAGGGTTTGCAAACCGCTGAATCCACACGTGAGTTTAACTCTGTCAGTTGAATGCACACATTGACAACCATTCAGTTAGATAGCTCCGTTTTGGTTTTAGAAGCAGATATTTCTCTGTACAGCCTATGGTCCCATTCACTCGGGAATATCCCAACGCAGCTCCTAGAAGAAACGTGTTTCTGACTCGCTGAATCTCAACATAGATTCAACTCTCTTAGGTGAACGAACGCACAGCAGAGCAGTTTCAAGGAAACGTTTCTCCTGAGTTTTAGACGAAGTTTCCTGCTGTTTAGTACGTATTCCGGCATTGGGCTGGAAATACCGGTTTTGGGATTCTGCACAGAAAGGGTTGGCAAACCGCTGAATCCACACGTGAGTTTAACTCTGTCAGTTGAATGCACACATTGACAACCATTCAGTTAGATAGCTCCGTTTTGGTTTTAGAAGCAGATATTTCTCTGTACAGCCTATGGTCCCATTCACTCGGGAATATCCCAACGCAGCTCCTAGAAGAAAAGTGTTTCTGACTCACTGAATCTCAACATAGATTCAACTCTCTTAGGTGAAAGAACGCACAGCAGAGCAGTTTCAAGGAAACGTTTCTCCTGAGTTTTAGACGAAGTTTCCTGCTGTTTCGTACGTATGCCGGCATTGGGCTGGAAATACCGGTTTTGGGATTCTGCACAGAAAGGGTTTGCAAAACCGCTGAATCCACACGTGAGTTTAACTCTGTCAGTTGAATGCACACATTGACAACCATTCAGTTAGATAGCTCCGTTTTGGTTTTAGAAGCAGATATTTCTCTGTACAGCCTATGGTCCCATTCACTCGGGAATATCCCAACGCAGCTCCTAGAAGAAAAGTGTTTCTGACTCGCTGAATCTCAACATAGATTCAACTCTCTTAGGTGAAGGAACGCACCGCAGAGCAGTTTCAAGGAAACGTTTCTCCTGAGTTTTAGACGAAGTTTCCTGCTGTTTAGTACGTATGCCGGCATTGGGCTGGAAATACCGGTTTTGGGATTCTGCACAAAAAGGGTTTGCAAACCGCTGAATCCACACGTGAGTTTAACTCTGTCAGTTGAATGCACACATTGACAACCATTCAGTTAGATAGCTCCGTTTTGGTTTTAGAAGCAGATATTTCTCTGTACAGCCTATGGTCCCATTCACTCGGGAATATCCCAACGCAGCTCCTAGAAGAAACGTGTTTCTGACTCGCTGAATCTCAACATAGATTCAACTCTCTTAGGTGAACGAACGCACAGCAGAGCAGTTTCAAGGAAACGTTTCTCCTGAGTTTTAGACGAAGTTTCCTGCTGTTTAGTACGTATGCCGGCATAGGGCTGGAAATACCGGTTTTGGGATTCTGCACAGAAAGGGTTTGCAAACCGCTGAATCCACACGTGAGCTTAACTCTGTCAGTTGAATGCACACATTGACAACCATTCAGTTAGATAGCTCCGTTTTGGTTTTAGAAGCAGATATTTCTCTGTACAGCCTATGGTCCCATTCACTCGGGAATATCCCAACGCAGCTCCTAGAAGAAACGTGTTTCTGACTCGCTGAATCTCAACAGAGATTCAACTCTCTTAGGTGAACGAACGCACAGCAGAGCAGTTTCAAGGAAACGTTTCTCCTGAGTTTTAGACGAAGTTTCCTGCTGTTTAGTACGTATGCCGGCATTGGGCTGGAAATACCGGTTTTGGGATTCTGGACAGAAAGGGTTTGCAAACCGCTGAATCCACACGTGAGGTTAACTCTGTCAGTTGAATGCACACATTGACAACCATTCAGTTAGATAGCTCCGTTTTGGTTTTAGAAGCAGATATTTCTCTGTACAGCCTATGGTCCCATTCACTCGGGAATATCCCAACGCAGCTCCTAGAAGAAACGTGTTTCTGACTCGCTGAATCTCAACATAGATTCAACTCTCTTAGGTGAACGAACGCACCGCAGAGCAGTTTCAAGGAAACGTTTCTCCTGAATTTTAGACGAAGTTTCCTGCTGTTTCGTACGTATGCTGGCATTGGGCTGGAAATACCGGTTTTGGGATTCTGCGCAGAAAGGGTTTGCAAACCGCTGAATCCACACGTGAGTTTAATTCTGTCAGTTGAATGCACACATTGACAACCATTCAGTTAGATAGCTCCGTTTTGGTTTTAGAAGCAGATATTTCTCTGTACAGCCTATGGTCCCATTCACTCGGGAATATCCCAAAGCAGCTCCTAGACGAAACGTGTTTCTGACTCGCTGAATCTCAACATAGATTCAACTCTCTTAGGTGAACGAACGCACAGCAGAGCAGTTTCAAGGAAACGTTTCTCCTGAGTTTTAGACGAAGTTTCCTGCTGTTTAGTACGTATGCCAGCATTGGGCTGGAAATACCGGTTTTGGGATTCTGCACAGAAAGGGTTTGCAAACCGGTGAATCCACACGTGAGTTTAACTCTGTCAGTTGAATGCACACATTGACAACCATTCAGTTAGATAGCTCCGTTTTGGTTTTAGAAGCAGATATTTCTCTGTACAGCCTATGGTCCCATTCACTCGGGAATATCCCAACGCAGCTCCTAGAAGAAAAGTGTTTCTGACTCGCTGAATCTCAACATAGATTCAACTCTCTTAGGTGAACGAACGCACCGCAGAGCAGTTTCAAGGAAACGTTTCTCCTGAATTTTAGACGAAGTTTCCTGCTGTTTCGTACGTATGCCGGCATTGGGCTGGAAATACCGGTTTTGGGATTCTGCACAGAAAGGGTTTGCAAACCGCTGAATCCACACGTGAGTTTAACTCTGTCAGTTGAATGCACACATTGACAACCATTCAGTTAGATAGCTCCGTTTTGGTTTTAGAAGCAGATATTTCTCTGTACAGCCTATGGTCCCATTCACTCGGGAATGTCCCAACGCAGCTCCTAGAAGAAACGTGTTTCTGACTCGCTGAATCTCAACATAGATTCAACTCTCTTAGGTGAACGAACGCACAGCAGAGCAGTTTCAAGGAAACGTTTCTCCTGAGTTTTAGACGAAGTTTCCTGCTGTTTAGTACGTATGCCGGCATTGGGCTGGAAATACCGGTTTTGGGATTCTGCACAGAAAGGCTTTGCAAAACCGCTGAATCCACACGTGAGTTTAACTCTGTCAGTTGAATGCACACATTGACAACCATTCAGTTAGATAGCTCCGTTTTGGTTTTAGAAGCAGATATTTCTCTGTACAGCCTATGGTCCCATTCACTCGGGAATATCCCAACGCAGTTCCTAGAAGAAAAGTGTTTCTGACTCGCTGAATCTCAACATAGATTCAACTCTCTTAGGGGAACGAACGTACCGCAGAGCAGTTTCAAGGAAACGTTTCTCCTGAATTTTAGACGAAGTTTCCTGCTGTTTCGTACGTATGCCGGCATTGGGCTGGAAATACCGGTTTTGGGATTCTGCACAGAAAGGATTTGCAAAACCGCTGAATCCACACGTGAGTTTAACTCTGTCAGTTGAATGCACACATTGACAACCATTCAGTTAGATAGCTCCGTTTTGGTTTTAGAAGCAGATATTTCTCTGTACAGCCTATGGTCCCATTCACTCGGGAATATCCCAACGCAGCTCCTAGAAGAAAAGTGTTTCTGACTCGCTGAATCTCAACATAGATTCAACTCTCTTAGGTGAAGGAACGCACCGCAGAGCAGTTTCAAGGAAACGTTTCTCCTGAGTTTTAGACGAAGTTTCCTGCTGTTTAGTACGTATGCCGGCATTGGGCTGGAAATACCGGTTTTGGGATTCTGCACAAAAAGGGTTTGCAAACCGCTGAATCCACACGTGAGTTTAACTCTGTCAGTTGAATGCACACATTGACAACCATTCAGTTAGATAGCTCCGTTTTGGTTTTAGAAGCAGATATTTCTCTGTACAGCCTATGGTCCCATTCACTCGGGAATATCCCAACGCAGCTCCTAGAAGAAACGTGTTTCTGACTCGCTGAATCTCAACATAGATTCAACTCTCTTAGGTGAACGAACGCACAGCAGAGCAGTTTCAAGGAAACGTTTCTCCTGAGTTTTAGACGAAGTTTCCTGCTGTTTAGTACGTATGCCGGCATAGGGCTGGAAATACCGGTTTTGGGATTCTGCACAGAAAGGGTTTGCAAACCGCTGAATCCACACGTGAGCTTAACTCTGTCAGTTGAATGCACACATTGACAACCATTCAGTTAGATAGCTCCGTTTTGGTTTTAGAAGCAGATATTTCTCTGTACAGCCTATGGTCCCATTCACTCGGGAATATCCCAACGCAGCTCCTAGAAGAAACGTGTTTCTGACTCGCTGAATCTCAACAGAGATTCAACTCTCTTAGGTGAACGAACGCACAGCAGAGCAGTTTCAAGGAAACGTTTCTCCTGAGTTTTAGACGAAGTTTCCTGCTGTTTAGTACGTATGCCGGCATTGGGCTGGAAATACCGGTTTTGGGATTCTGCACAGAAAGGGTTTGCAAACCGCTGAATCCACACGTGAGGTTAACTCTGTCAGTTGAATGCACACATTGACAACCATTCAGTTAGATAGCTCCGTTTTGGTTTTAGAAGCAGATATTTCTCTGTACAGCCTATGGTCCCATTCACTCGGGAATATCCCAACGCAGCTCCTAGAAGAAACGTGTTTCTGACTCGCTGAATCTCAACATAGATTCAACTCTCTTAGGTGAACGAACGCACCGCAGAGCAGTTTCAAGGAAACGTTTCTCCTGAATTTTAGACGAAGTTTCCTGCTGTTTCGTACGTATGCTGGCATTGGGCTGGAAATACCGGTTTTGGGATTCTGCGCAGAAAGGGTTTGCAAACCGCTGAATCCACACGTGAGTTTAATTCTGTCAGTTGAATGCACACATTGACAACCATTCAGTTAGATAGCTCCGTTTTGGTTTTAGAAGCAGATATTTCTCTGTACAGCCTATGGTCCCATTCACTCGGGAATATCCCAAAGCAGCTCCTAGACGAAACGTGTTTCTGACTCGCTGAATCTCAACATAGATTCAACTCTCTTAGGTGAACGAACGCACAGCAGAGCAGTTTCAAGGAAACGTTTCTCCTGAGTTTTAGACGAAGTTTCCTGCTGTTTAGTACGTATGCCAGCATTGGGCTGGAAATACCGGTTTTGGGATTCTGCACAGAAAGGGTTTGCAAACCGGTGAATCCACACGTGAGTTTAACTCTGTCAGTTGAATGCACACATTGACAACCATTCAGTTAGATAGCTCCGTTTTGGTTTTAGAAGCAGATATTTCTCTGTACAGCCTATGGTCCCATTCACTCGGGAATATCCCAACGCAGCTCCTAGAAGAAAAGTGTTTCTGACTCGCTGAATCTCAACATAGATTCAACTCTCTTAGGTGAACGAACGCACCGCAGAGCAGTTTCAAGGAAACGTTTCTCCTGAATTTTAGACGAAGTTTCCTGCTGTTTCGTACGTATGCCGGCATTGGGCTGGAAATACCGGTTTTGGGATTCTGCACAGAAAGGGTTTGCAAACCGCTGAATCCACACGTGAGTTTAACTCTGTCAGTTGAATGCACACATTGACAACCATTCAGTTAGATAGCTCCGTTTTGGTTTTAGAAGCAGATATTTCTCTGTACAGCCTATGGTCCCATTCACTCGGGAATGTCCCAACGCAGCTCCTAGAAGAAACGTGTTTCTGACTCGCTGAATCTCAACATAGATTCAACTCTCTTAGGTGAACGAACGCACAGCAGAGCAGTTTCAAGGAAACGTTTCTCCTGAGTTTTAGACGAAGTTTCCTGCTGTTTCGTACGTATGCCGGCATTGGGCTGGAAATACCGGTTTTGGGATTCTGCACAGAAAGGCTTTGCAAAACCGCTGAATCCACACGTGAGTTTAACTCTGTCAGTTGAATGCACACATTGACAACCATTCAGTTAGATAGCTCCGTTTTGGTTTTAGAAGCAGATATTTCTCTGTACAGCCTATGGTCCCATTCACTCGGGAATATCCCAACGCAGCTCCTAGAAGAAAAGTGTTTCTGACTCGCTGAATCTCAACATAGATTCAACTCTCTTAGGTGAACGAACGAACCGCAGAGCAGTTTCAAGGAAACGTTTCTCCTGAATTTTGGACGAAATTTCCTGCTGTTTAGTACGTATGCCGGCATTGGGCTGGAAATACCGGTTTTGCGATTCTGCACAGAAAGGGTTTGCAAACCGCTGAATCCACACGTGAGTTTAACTCTGTCAGTTGAATGCACACATTGACAACCATTCAGTTAGATAGCTGCGTTTTGGTTTTAGAAGCAGATATTTCTCTGTACAGCCTACGGTCCCATTCACTCGGGAATATCCCAACGCAGCTCCTAGAAGAAACGTGTTTCTGACTCGCTGAATCTCAACATAGATTCAACTCTCTTAGGTGAACGAACGAACCACAGAGCAGTTTCAAGGAAACGTTTCTCCTGAATTTTGGACGAAATTTCCTGCTGTTTAGTATGTATGCCGGCATTGGGCTGGAAATACCGGTTTTGCGATTCTGCACAGAAAGGGTTTGCAAACCGCTGAATCCACACGTGAGTTTAACTCTGTCAGTTGAATGCACACATTGACAACCATTCAGTTA
This sequence comes from Aotus nancymaae, assembly GCF_030222135.1. Lineage (NCBI taxonomy): Eukaryota > Metazoa > Chordata > Mammalia > Primates > Aotidae > Aotus > Aotus nancymaae. The sequence continues at coordinate 4,737,962 of NW_026988495.1, read as the reverse complement.
GATAGCTCCGTTTTGGTTTTAGAAGCAGATATTTCTCTGTACAGCCTACGGTCCCATTCACTCGGGAATATCCCAACGCAGCTCCTAGAAGAAACGTGTTTCTGACTCGCTGAATCTCAACATAGATTCAACTCTCTTAGGTGAACGAACGCACAGCAGAGCAGTTTCAAGGAAACGTTTCTCCTGAGTTTTAGACGAAGTTTCCTGCTGTTTCGTACGTATGCCGGCATTGGGCTGGAAATACCGGTTTTGGGATTCTGCACAGAAAGGGTTTGCAAAACCGCTGAATCCACACGTGAGTTTAACTCTGTCAGTTGAATGCACACATTGACAACCATTCAGTTAGATAGCTCCGTTTTGGTTTTAGAAGCAGATATTTCTCTGTACAGCCTATGGTCCCATTCACTCGGGAATATCCCAACGCAGTTCCTAGAAGAAAAGTGTTTCTGACTCGCTGAATCTCAACATAGATTCAACTCTCTTAGGTGAACGAACGTACCGCAGAGCAGTTTCAAGGAAACGTTTCTCCTGAATTTTAGACGAAGTTTCCTGCTGTTTCGTACGTATGCCGGCATTGGGCTGGAAATACCGGTTTTGGGATTCTGCACAGAAAGGATTTGCAAACCGCTGAATCCACACGTGAGTTTAACTCTGTCAGTTGAATGCACATATTGAAAACCATTCAGTTAGGTAGCTCCGTTTTGGTTTTAGAAGCAGATATTTCTCTGTACAGCCTATGGTCCCATTCACTCGGGAATATCCCAACGCAGCTCCTAGAAGAAAAGTGTTTCTGACTCGCTGAATCTCAACATAGATTCAACTCTCTTAGGTGAAGGAACGCACCGCAGAGCAGTTTCAAGGAAACGTTTCTCCTGAGTTTTAGACGAAGTTTCCTGCTGTTTAGTACGTATGCCGGCATTGGGCTGGAAATACCGGTTTTGGGATTCTGCACAAAAAGGGTTTGCAAACCGCTGAATCCACACGTGAGTTTAACTCTGTCAGTTGAATGCACACATTGACAACCATTCAGTTAGATAGCTCCGTTTTGGTTTTAGAAGCAGATATTTCTCTGTACAGCCTATGGTCCCATTCACTCGGGAATATCCCAACGCAGCTCCTAGAAGAAACGTGTTTCTGACTCGCTGAATCTCAACATAGATTCAACTCTCTTAGGTGAACGAACGCACAGCAGAGCAGTTTCAAGGAAACGTTTCTCCTGAGTTTTAGACGAAGTTTCCTGCTGTTTAGTACGTATGCCGGCATAGGGCTGGAAATACCGGTTTTGGGATTCTGCACAGAAAGGGTTTGCAAACCGCTGAATCCACACGTGAGCTTAACTCTGTCAGTTGAATGCACACATTGACAACCATTCAGTTAGATAGCTCCGTTTTGGTTTTAGAAGCAGATATTTCTCTGTACAGCCTATGGTCCCATTCACTCGGGAATATCCCAACGCAGCTCCTAGAAGAAACGTGTTTCTGACTCGCTGAATCTCAACAGAGATTCAACTCTCTTAGGTGAACGAACGCACAGCAGAGCAGTTTCAAGGAAACGTTTCTCCTGAGTTTTAGACGAAGTTTCCTGCTGTTTAGTACGTATGCCGGCATTGGGCTGGAAATACCGGTTTTGGGATTCTGCACAGAAAGGGTTTGCAAACCGCTGAATCCACACGTGAGGTTAACTCTGTCAGTTGAATGCACACATTGACAACCATTCAGTTAGATAGCTCCGTTTTGGTTTTAGAAGCAGATATTTCTCTGTACAGCCTATGGTCCCATTCACTCGGGAATATCCCAACGCAGCTCCTAGAAGAAACGTGTTTCTGACTCGCTGAATCTCAACATAGATTCAACTCTCTTAGGTGAACGAACGCACCGCAGAGCAGTTTCAAGGAAACGTTTCTCCTGAATTTTAGACGAAGTTTCCTGCTGTTTCGTACGTATGCTGGCATTGGGCTGGAAATACCGGTTTTGGGATTCTGCGCAGAAAGGGTTTGCAAACCGCTGAATCCACACGTGAGTTTAATTCTGTCAGTTGAATGCACACATTGACAACCATTCAGTTAGATAGCTCCGTTTTGGTTTTAGAAGCAGATATTTCTCTGTACAGCCTATGGTCCCATTCACTCGGGAATATCCCAAAGCAGCTCCTAGACGAAACGTGTTTCTGACTCGCTGAATCTCAACATAGATTCAACTCTCTTAGGTGAACGAACGCACAGCAGAGCAGTTTCAAGGAAACGTTTCTCCTGAGTTTTAGACGAAGTTTCCTGCTGTTTAGTACGTATGCCAGCATTGGGCTGGAAATACCGGTTTTGGGATTCTGCACAGAAAGGGTTTGCAAACCGGTGAATCCACACGTGAGTTTAACTCTGTCAGTTGAATGCACACATTGACAACCATTCAGTTAGATAGCTCCGTTTTGGTTTTAGAAGCAGATATTTCTCTGTACAGCCTATGGTCCCATTCACTCGGGAATATCCCAACGCAGCTCCTAGAAGAAAAGTGTTTCTGACTCGCTGAATCTCAACATAGATTCAACTCTCTTAGGTGAACGAACGCACCGCAGAGCAGTTTCAAGGAAACGTTTCTCCTGAATTTTAGACGAAGTTTCCTGCTGTTTCGTACGTATGCCGGCATTGGGCTGGAAATACCGGTTTTGGGATTCTGCACAGAAAGGGTTTGCAAACCGCTGAATCCACACGTGAGTTTAACTCTGTCAGTTGAATGCACACATTGACAACCATTCAGTTAGATAGCTCCATTTTGGTTTTAGAAGCAGATATTTCTCTGTACAGCCTATGGTCCCATTCACTCGGGAATGTCCCAACGCAGCTCCTAGAAGAAACGTGTTTCTGACTCGCTGAATCTCAACATAGATTCAACTCTCTTAGGTGAACGAACGCACAGCAGAGCAGTTTCAAGGAAACGTTTCTCCTGAGTTTTAGACTAAGTTTCCTGCTGTTTAGTACGTATGCCGGCATTGGGCTGGAAATACCGGTTTTGGGATTCTGCACAGAAAGGCTTTGCAAAACCGCTGAATCCACACGTGAGTTTAACTCTGTCAGTTGAATGCACACATTGACAACCATTCAGTTAGATAGCTCCGTTTTGGTTTTAGAAGCAGATATTTCTCTGTACAGCCTATGGTCCCATTCACTCGGGAATATCCCAACGCAGCTCCTAGAAGAAAAGTGTTTCTGACTCGCTGAATCTCAACATAGATTCAACTCTCTTAGGTGAACGAACGAACCGCAGAGCAGTTTCAAGGAAACGTTTCTCCTGAATTTTGGACGAAATTTCCTGCTGTTTCGTACGTATGCCGGCATTGGGCTGGAAATACCGGTTTTGGGATTCTGCACAGAAAGGGTTTGCAAACCGCTGAATCCACACGTGAGTTTAACTCTGTCAGTTGAATGCACACATTGACAACCATTCAGTTAGATAGCTGCGTTTTGGTTTTAGAAGCAGATATTTCTCTGTACAGCCTACGGTCCCATTCACTCGGGAATATCCCAACGCAGCTCCTAGAAGAAACGTGTTTCTGACTCGCTGAATCTCAACATAGATTCAACTCTCTTAGGTGAACGAACGAACCACAGAGCAGTTTCAAGGAAACGTTTCTCCTGAATTTTGGACGAAATTTCCTGCTGTTTAGTATGTATGCCGGCATTGGGCTGGAAATACCGGTTTTACGATTCTGCACAGAAAGGGTTTGCAAACCGCTGAATCCACACGTGAGTTTAACTCTGTCAGTTGAATGCACACATTGACAACCATTCAGTTAGATAGCTGCGTTTTGGTTTTAGAAGCAGATATTTCTCTGTACAGCCTACGGTCCCATTCACTCGGGAATATCCCAACGCAGCTCCTAGAAGAAACGTGTTTCTGACTCGCTGAATCTCAACATAGATTCAACTCTCTTAGGTGAACGAACGCACAGCAGAGCAGTTTCAAGGAAACGTTTCTCCTGAGTTTTAGACGAAGTTTCCTGCTGTTTCGTACGTATGCCGGCATTGGGATGGAAATACCGGTTTTGGGATTCTGCACAGAAAGGATTTGCAAACCGCTGAATCCACACGTGAGTTTAACTCTGTCAGTTGAATGCACACATTGACAACCATTCAGTTAGATAGCTCCGTTTTGGTTTTAGAAGCAGATATTTCTCTGTACAGCCTATGGTCCCATTCACTCGGGAATATCCCAACGCAGCTCCTAGAAGAAACGTGTTTCTGACTCGCTGAATCTCAACATAGATTCAACTCTCTTAGGTGAACGAACGCACCGCAGAGCAGTTTCAAGGAAACGTTTCTCCTGAATTTTAGACGAAGTTTCCTGCTGTTTCGTACGTATGCCGGCATTGGGCTGGAAATACCGGTTTTGGGATTCTGCACAGAAAGGGTTTGCAAACCGCTGAATCCACACGTGAGTTTAACTCTGTCAGTTGAATGCACACATTGACAACCATTCAGTTAGATAGCTCCGTTTTGGTTTTAGAAGCAGATATTTCTCTGTACAGCCTATGGTCCTATTCACTCGGGAATATCCCAACGCAGCTCCAAGAAGAAAAGTGTTTCTCACTCGCTGAATCTCAACATAGATTCAACTCTCTTAGGTGAACGAACGCACAGCAGAGCAGTTTCAAGGAAACGTTTCTCCTGAGTTTTAGACGAAGTTTCCTGCTCTTTCGTACGTATGCCGGCTTTGGGCTGGAAATACCGGTTTTGGGATTCTGCACAGATAGAGTTTGCAAACCGCTGAATCCACACGTGAGTTTAACTCTGTCAGTTGAATGCACACATTGACAACCATTCAGTTAGATAGCTCCGTTTTGGTTTTAGAAGCAGATATTTCTATGTACAGCCTATGGTCCCATTCACTCGGGAATATCCCAACGCAGCTCCTAGAAGAAACGTGTTTCTGACTCGCTGAATCTCAACATAGATTCAACTCTCTTAGGTGAACGAACGCACAGCAGAGCAGTTTCAAGGAAACGTTCCTCCTGAATTTTACACGAAATTTCCTGCTGTTTAGTACGTATGCCGGCATTGGGCTGGAAATACCGGTTTTGGGATTCTGCACAGAAAGGGTTTGCAAACCGCTGAATCCACACGTGAGTTTAACTCTGTCAGTTGAATGCACACATTGACAACCATTCAGTTAGATAGCTCCGTTTTGGTTTTAGAAGCAGATATTTCTCTGTACAGCCTATGGTCCCATTCACTCGGGAATATCCCAACGCAGCTCCTAGAAGAAAAGTGTTTCTGACTCACTGAATCTCAACATAGATTCAACTCTCTTAGGTGAACGATCGCACAGCAGAGCAGTTTCAAGGAAACGTTCCTCCTGAATTTTAGACGAAATTTCCTGCTGTTTAGTACGTATGCCGGCATTTGGCTGGAAATACCGGTTTTGGGATTCTGCACAGAAAGGGTTTGCAAACCGCTGAATCCACACGTGAGTTTAACTCTGTCAGTTGAATGCACACATTGACAACCATTCAGTTAGATAGCTCCGTTTTGGTTATAGAAGCAGATATTTCTCTGTACAGCCTATGGTCCCATTCACTCGGGAATATCCCAACGCAGCTCCTAGAAGAAAAGTGTTTCTGACTCGCTGAATCTCAACATAGATTCAACTCTCTTAGGTGAACGAACGCACAGCAGAGCAGTTTCAAGGAAACGTTTCTCCTGAGTTTTAGACGAAGTTTCCTGCTGTTTAGTACGTATGCCGGCATTGGGCTGGAAATACCGGTTTTGGGATTCTGCACAGAAAGGGTTTGCAAACCGCTGAATCCACACGTGAGTTTAACTCTGTCAGTTGAATGCACACATTGACAACCATTCAGTTAGATAGCTCCGTTTTGGTTTTAGAAGCAGATATTTCTCTGTACAGCCTATGGTCCTATTCACTCGGGAATATCCCAACGCAGCTCCAAGAAGAGAAGTGTTTCTCACTCGCTGAATCTCAACATAGATTCAACTCTCTTAGGTGAACGAACGCACAGCAGAGCAGTTTCAAGGAAACGTTTCTCCTGAGTTTTAGACGAAGTTTCCTGCTCTTTCGTACGTATGCCGGCTTTGGGCTGGAAATACCGGTTTTGGGATTCTGCACAGATAGAGTTTGCAAACCGCTGAATCCACACGTGAGTTTAACTCTGTCAGTTGAATGCACACATTGACAACCATTCAGTTAGATAGCTCCGTTTTGGTTTTAGAAGCAGATATTTCTATGTACAGCCTATGGTCCCATTCACTCGGGAATATCCCAACGCAGCTCCTAGAAGAAACGTGTTTCTGACTCGCTGAATCTCAACATAGATTCAACTCTCTTAGGTGAACGAACGCACAGCAGAGCAGTTTCAAGGAAACGTTCCTCCTGAATTTTACACGAAATTTCCTGCTGTTTAGTACGTATGCCGGCATTGGGCTGGAAATACCGGTTTTGGGATTCTGCACAGAAAGGGTTTGCAAACCGCTGAATCCACACGTGAGTTTAACTCTGTCAGTTGAATGCACACATTGACAACCATTCAGTTAGATAGCTCCGTTTTGGTTTTAGAAGCAGATATTTCTCTGTACAGCCTATGGTCCCATTCACTCGGGAATATCCCAACGCAGCTCCTAGAAGAAAAGTGTTTCTGACTCACTGAATCTCAACATAGATTCAACTCTCTTAGGTGAACGATCGCACAGCAGAGCAGTTTCAAGGAAACGTTCCTCCTGAATTTTAGACGAAATTTCCTGCTGTTTAGTACGTATGCCGGCATTTGGCTGGAAATACCGGTTTTGGGATTCTGCACAGAAAGGGTTTGCAAACCGCTGAATCCACACGTGAGTTTAACTCTGTCAGTTGAATGCACACATTGACAACCATTCAGTTAGATAGCTCCGTTTTGGTTATAGAAGCAGATATTTCTCTGTACAGCCTATGGTCCCATTCACTCGGGAATATCCCAACGCAGCTCCTAGAAGAAAAGTGTTTCTGACTCGCTGAATCTCAACATAGATTCAACTCTCTTAGGTGAACGAACGCACAGCAGAGCAGTTTCAAGGAAACGTTTCTCCTGAGTTTTAGACGAAGTTTCCTGCTGTTTAGTACGTATGCCGGCATTGGGCTGGAAATACCGGTTTTGGGATTCTGCACAGAAAGGCTTTGCAAAACCGCTGAATCCACACGTGAGTTTAACTCTGTCAGTTGAATGCACACATTGACAACCATTCAGTTAGATAGCTCCGTTTTGGTTTTAGAAGCAGATATTTCTCTGTACAGCCTATGGTCCCATTCACTCGGGAATATCCCAACGCAGCTCCTAGAAGAAAAGTGTTTCTGACTCGCTGAATCTCAACATAGATTCAACTCTCTTAGGTGAACGAACGAACCGCAGAGCAGTTTCAAGGAAACGTTTCTCCTGAATTTTGGACGAAATTTCCTGCTGTTTAGTACGTATGCCGGCATTGGGCTGGAAATACCGGTTTTGCGATTCTGCACAGAAAGGGTTTGCAAACCGCTGAATCCACACGTGAGTTTAACTCTGTCAGTTGAATGCACACATTGACAACCATTCAGTTAGATAGCTGCGTTTTGGTTTTAGAAGCAGATATTTCTCTGTACAGCCTATGGTCCCATTCACTCGGGAATATCCCAACGCAGCTCCTAGAAGAAACGTGTTTCTGACTCGCTGAATCTCAACATAGATTCAACTCTCTTAGGTGAACGAACGCACAGCAGAGCAGTTTCAAGGAAACATTTCTCCTGAGTTTTAGACGAAGTTTCCTGCTCTTTCATACGTATGCCGGCTTTGGGCTGGAAATACCGGTTTTGGGATTCTGCACCGAAAGGGTTTGCAAACCGCTGAATCCACACGTGAGTTTAACTCTGTCAGTTGAATGCACACATTGACAACCATTCAGTTAGATAGCTCCGTTTTGGTTTTAGAAGCAGATATTTCTCTGTACAGCCTATGGTCCCATTCACTCGGGAATATCCCAACGCAGCTCCTAGAAGAAACGTGTTTCTGACTCGCTGAATCTCAACATAGATTCAACTCTCTTAGGTGAACGAACGCACAGCAGAGCAGTTTCAAGGAAACGTTTCTCCTGAGTTTTAGACGAAGTTTCCTGCTGTTTCGTACGCACGCCGGCATTGGGCTGGAAATACCGGTTTTGGGATTCTGCACAGAAAGGCTTTGCAAAACCGCTGAATCCACACGTGAGTTTAACTCTGTCAGTTGAATGCACACATTGACAACCATTCAGTTAGATAGCTCCGTTTTGGTTTTAGAAGCAGATATTTCTCTGTACAGCCTATGGTCCCATTCACTCGGGAATATCCCAACGCAGCTCCTAGAAGAAAAGTGTTTCTGACTCGCTGAATCTCAACATAGATTCAACTCTCTTAGGTGAACGAACGAACCGCAGAGCAGTTTCAAGGAAACGTTTCTCCTAAGTTTTAGACGAAGCTTCCTGCTGTTTAGTACGTATGCCGGCATTGGGCTGGAAATACCGGTTTTGGGATTCTGCACAGAAAGGGTTTGCAAACCGCTGAATCCACACGTGAGTTTAACTCTGTCAGTTGAATGCACACATTGAAAACCATTCAGTTAGATAGCTCCGTTTTGGTTTTAGAAGCAGATATTTCTCTGTACAGCCTATGGTCCCATTCACTCGGGAATGTCCCAACGCAGCTCCTAGAAGAAACGTGTTTCTGACTCGCTGAATCTCAACATAGATTCAACTCTCTTAGGTGAACGAAGGCACAGCAGAGCAGTTTCAAGGAAACGTTTCCCCTGAGTTTTAGACGAACTTTTCTGCTGTTTAGTACGTATGCCTGCATTGGGCTGGAAATACCGGTTTTGGGATTCTGCACAGAAAGGGTTTGCAAACCGCTGAATCCAAACGTGAGTTTAACTCTGTCAGTTGAATGCACACATTGACAACCATTCAGTTAGATAGCTCCGTTTTGGTTTTAGAAGCAGATATTTCTCTGTACAGCCTATGGTCCCATTCACTCGGGAATATCCCAACGCAGCTCCTAGAAGAAACGTGTTTCTGACTCGCTGAATCTCAACATAGATTCAACTCTCTTAGGTGAACGAACGCACCGCAGAGCAGTTTCAAGGAAACGTTTCTCCTGAATTTTAGACGAAGTTTCCTGCTGTTTCGTACGTATGCCGGCATTGGGGTGGAAATACCGGTTTTGGGATTCTGCGCAGAAAGGGTTTGCAAACCGCTGAATCCACACGTGAGTTTAACTCTGTCAGTTGAATGCACACATTGACAACCATTCAGTTAGATAGCTCCGTTTTGGTTTTAGAAGCAGATATTTCTCTGTACAGCCTATGGTCCCATTCACTCGGGAATATCCCAACGCAGCTCCTAGAAGAAAAGTGTTTCTGACTCGCTGAATCTCAACATAGATTCAACTCTCTTAGGTGAACGAACGAACCGCAGAGCAGTTTCAAGGAAACGTTTCTCCTGAGTTTTAGACGAAGTTTCCTGCTGTTTAGTACGTATGCCGGCATTGGGCTGGAAATACCGGTTTTGGGATTCTGCACAGAAAGGGTTTGCAAACCGCTGAATCCACACGTGAGTTTAACTCTGTCAGTTGAATGCACACATTGACAACCATTCAGTTAGATAGCTCCGTTTTGGTTTTAGAAGCAGATATTTCTCTGTACAGCCTATGGTCCCATTCACTCGGGTATATCCCAACGCAGCTCCTAGAAGAAACGTGTTTCTGACTCGCTGAATCTCAACATAGATTCAACTCTCTTAGGTGAACGAACGCACCGCAGAGCAGTTTCAAGGAAACGTTTCTCCTGAATTTTAGACGAAGTTTCCTGCTGTTTCGTACGTATGCCGGCATTGGGCTGGAAATACCGGTTTTGGGATTCTGCACAGAAAGGGTTTGCAAACCGCTGAATCCACACGTGAGTTTAACTCTGTCAGTTGAATGCACACATTGAAAACCATTCAGTTAGATAGCTCCGTTTTGGTTTTAGAAGCAGATATTTCTCTGTACAGCCTATGGTCCCATTCACTCGGGAATGTCCCAACGCAGCTCCTAGAAGAAACGTGTTTCTGACTCGCTGAATCTCAACATAGATTCAACTCTCTTAGGTGAACGAAGGCACAGCAGAGCAGTTTCAAGGAAACGTTTCTCCTGAGTTTTAGACGAACTTTCCTGCTGTTTAGTACGTATGCCGGCATTGGGCTGGAAATACCGGTTTTGGGATTCTGCACAGAAAGGGTTTGCAAACCGCTGAATCCACACGTGAGTTTACCTCTGTCAGTTGAATGCACACATTGACAACCATTCAGTTAGATAGCTCCGTTTTGGTTTTAGAAGCAGATATTTCTCTGTACAGCCTATGGTCCCATTCACTCGGGAATATCCCAACGCAGCTCCTAGAAGAAACGTGTTTCTGACTCGCTGAATCTCAACATAGATTCAACTCTCTTAGGTGAACGAACGCACCGCAGAGCAGTTTCAAGGAAACGTTTCTCCTGAATTTTAGACGAAGTTTCCTGCTGTTTAGTACGTATGCCGGCATTGGGCTGGAAATACCGGTTTTGGGATTCTGCACAGAAAGGGTTTGCAAACCGCTGAATCCACACGTGAGTTTAACTCTGTCAGTTGAATGCACACATTGAAAACCATTCAGTTAGATAGCTCCGTTTTGGTTTTAGAAGCAGATATTTCTCTGTACAGCCTATGGTCCCATTCACTCGGGAATGTCCCAACGCAGCTCCTAGAAGAAACGTGTTTCTGACTCGCTGAATCTCAACATAGATTCAACTCTCTTAGGTGAACGATCGCACAGCAGAGCAGTTTCAAGGAAACGTTTCTCCTGAGTTTTAGACGAACTTTCCTGCTGTTTAGTACGTATGCCTGCATTGGGCTGGAAATACCGGTTTTGGTATTCTGCACAGAAAGGGTTTGCAAACCGCTGAATCCACACGTGAGTTTAACTCTGTCAGTTGAATGCACACATTGACAACCATTCAGTTAGATAGCTCCGTTTTGGTTTTAGAAGCAGATATTTCTCTGTACAGCCTATGGTCCCATTCACTCGGGAATATCCCAACGCAGCTCCTAGAAGAAACGTGTTTCTGACTCGCTGAATCTCAACATAGATTCAACTCTCTTAGGTGAACGAACGCACCGCAGAGCAGTTTCAAGGAAACGTTTCTCCTGAGTTTTAGACGAAGTTTCCTGCTCTTTCGTACGCATGCCGGCATTGGGCTGGAAATACCGGTTTTGGGATTCTGCACAGAAAGGCTTTGCAAAACCGCTGAATCCACACGTGAGTTTAACTCTGTCAGTTGAATGCACACATTGACAACCATTCAGTTAGATAGCTCCGTTTTGGTTTTAGAAGCAGATATTTCTCTGTACAGCCTATGGTCCCATTCACTCGGGAATATCCCAACGCAGCTCCTAGAAGAAACGTGTTTCTGACTCGCTGAATCTCAACATAGATTCAACTCTCTTAGGTGAACGAACGAACCGCAGAGCAGTTTCAAGAAACGTTTCTCCTGAGTTTTAGACGAAGTTTCCTGCTGTTTAGTACGTATGCCTGCATTGGGCTGGAAATACCGGTTTTGGGATTCTGCACAGAAAGGGTTTGCAAACCGCTGAATCCACACGTGAGTTTAACTCTGTCAGTTGAATGCACACATTGACAACCATTCAGTTAGATTGCTCCGTTTTGGTTTTAGAAGCAGATATTTCTCTGTACAGCCTATGGTCCCATTCACTCGGGAATATCCCAACGCAGCTCCTAGAAGAAACGTGTTTCTGACTCGCTGAATCTCAACATAGATTCAACTCTCTTAGGTGAACGAACGCACCGCAGAGCAGTTTCAAGGAAACGTTTCTCCTGAATTTTAGACGAAGTTTCCTGCTGTTTCGTACGTATGCCGGCATTGGGCTGGAAATACCGGTTTTGGGATTCTGCGCAGAAAGGGTTTGCAAACCGCTGAATCCACACGTGAGTTTAATTCTGTCAGTTGAATGCACACATTGACAACCATTCAGTTAGATAGCTCCGTTTTGGTTTTAGAAGCAGATATTTCTCTGTACAGCCTATGGTCCCATTCACTCGGGAATATCCCAACGCAGCTCCTAGACGAAACGTGTTTCTGACTCGCTGAATCTCAACATAGATTCAACTCTCTTAGGTGAACGAACGCACCGCAGAGCAGTTTCAAGGAAACGTTTCTCCTGAGTTTTAGACGAAGTTTCCTGCTGTTTAGTACGTATGCCAGCATTGGGCTGGAAATACCGGTTTTGGGATTCTGCACAGAAAGGGGTTGCAAACCGCTGAATCCACACGTGAGTTTAACTCTGTCAGTTGAATGCACACATTGAAAACCATTCAGTTAGATAGCTCCGTTTTGGTTTTAGAAGCAGATATTTCTCTGTACAGCCTATGGTCCCATTCACTCGGGAATATCCCAACGCAGCTCCTAGAAGAAAAGTGTTTCTGACTCGCTGAATCTCAACATAGATTCAACTCTCTTAGGTGAACGAACGCACCGCAGAGCAGTTTCAAGGAAACGTTTCTCCTGAATTTTAGACGAAGTTTCCTGCTGTTTCGTACGTATGCCGGCATTGGGCTGGAAATACCGGTTTTGGGATTCTGCACAGAAAGGGTTTGCAAACCGCTGAATCCACACGTGAGTTTAACTCTGTCAGTTGAATGCACACATTGAAAACCATTCAGTTAGATAGCTCCGTTTTGGTTTTAGAAGCAGATATTTCTCTGTACAGCCTATGGTCCCATTCACTCGGGAATGTCCCAACGCAGCTCCTAGAAGAAACGTGTTTCTGACTCGCTGAATCTCAACATAGATTCAACTCTCTTAGGTGAACGAATGCACAGCAGAGCAGTTTCAAGGAAACGTTTCTCCTGAGTTTTAGACGAAGTTTCCTGCTCTTTAGTACGCATGCCGGCATTGGGCTGGAAATACCGGTTTTGGGATTCTGCACAGAAAGGCTTTGCAAAACCGCTGAATCCACACGTGAGTTTAACTCTGTCAGTTGAATGCACACATTGACAACCATTCAGTTAGATAGCTCCGTTTTGGTTTTAGAAGCAGATATTTCTCTGTACAGCCTATGGTCCCATTCACACGGGAATATCCCAACGCAGCTCCTAGACGAAACGTGTTTCTGACTCGCTGAATCTCAACATAGATTCAACTCTCTTAGGTGAACGAACGCACCGCAGAGCAGTTTCAAGGAAACGTTTCTCCTGAGTTTTAGACGAAGTTTCCTGCTGTTTAGTACGTATGCCGGCATTGGGCTGGAAATACCGGTTTTGGGATTCTGCACAGAAAGGGTTTGCAAACCGCTGAATCCACACGTGAGTTTAACTCTGTCAGTTGAATGCACACATTGACAACCATTCAGTTAGATAGCTCCGTTTTGGTTTTAGAAGCAGATATTTCTCTGTACAGCCTATGGTCCCATTCACTCGGGAATATCCCAACGCAGCTCCTAGAAGAAAAGTGTTTCTGACTCGCTGAATCTCAACATAGATTCAACTCTCTTAGGTGAACGAACGCACCGCAGAGCAGTTTCAAGGAAACGTTTCTCCTGAATTTTAGACGAAGTTTCCTGCTGTTTCGTACGTATGCCGGCATTGGGCTGGAAATACTGGTTTTGGGATTCTGCACAGAAAGGGTTTGCAAACCGCTGAATCCACACGTGAGTTTAACTCTGTCAGTTGAATGCACACATTGAAAACCATTCAGTTAGATAGCTCCGTTTTGGTTTTAGAAGCAGATATTTCTCTGTACAGCCTATGGTCCCATTCACTCGGGAATGTCCCAACGCAGCTCCTAGAAGAAACGTGTTTCTGACTCGCTGAATCTCAACATAGATTCAACTCTCTTAGGTGAACGAATGCACAGCAGAGCAGTTTCAAGGAAACGTTTCTCCTGAGTTTTAGACGAAGTTTCCTGCTCTTTAGTACGAATGCCGGCATTGGGCTGGAAATACCGGTTTTGGGATTCTGCACAGAAAGGGTTTGCAAACCGCTGAATCCACACGTGAGTTTAACTCTGTCAGTTGAATGCACACATTGACAACCATTCAGTTAGATAGCTCCGTTTTGGTTTTAGAAGCAGATATTTCTCTGTACAGCCTATGGTCCCATTCACTCGGGAATATCCCAACGCAGCTCCTAGAAGAAACGTGTTTCTGACTCGCTGAATCTCAACATAGATTCAACTCTCTTAGGTGAACGAACGCACCGCAGAGCAGTTTCAAGGAAACGTTTCTCCTGAGTTTTAGACGAAGTTTCCTGCTGTTTAGTACGTATGCCGGCATTGGGCTGGAAATACCGGTTTTGGGATTCTGCACAGAAAGGGTTTGCAAACCGCTGAATCCACACGTGAGTTTAACTCTGTCAGTTGAATGCACACATTGACAACCATTCAGTTAGATAGCTCCGTTTTGGTTTTAGAAGCAGATATTTCTCTGTACAGCCTATGGTCCCATTCACTCGGGAATATCCCAACGCAGCTCCTAGAAGAAAAGTGTTTCTGACTCGCTGAATCTCAACATAGATTCAACTCTCTTAGGTGAACGAACGCACCGCAGAGCAGTTTCAAGGAAACGTTTCTCCTGAATTTTAGACGAAGTTTCCTGCTGTTTCGTACGTATGCCGGCATTGGGCTGGAAATACTGGTTTTGGGATTCTGCACAGAAAGGGTTTGCAAACCGCTGAATCCACACGTGAGTTTAACTCTGTCAGTTGAATGCACACATTGAAAACCATTCAGTTAGATAGCTCCGTTTTGGTTTTAGAAGCAGATATTTCTCTGTACAGCCTATGGTCCCATTCACTCGGGAATGTCCCAACGCAGCTCCTAGAAGAAACGTGTTTCTGACTCGCTGAATCTCAACATAGATTCAACTCTCTTAGGTGAACGAACGCACAGCAGAGCAGTTTCAAGGAAACGTTTCTCCTGAGTTTTAGACGAAGTTTCCTGCTGTTTAGTACGAATGCCGGCATTGGGCTGGAAATACCGGTTTTGGGATTCTGCACAGAAAGGGTTTGCAAACCGCTGAATCCACACGTGAGTTTAACTCTGTCAGTTGAATGCACACATTGACAACCATTCAGTTAGATAGCTCCGTTTTGGTTTTAGAAGCAGATATTTCTCTGTACAGCCTATGGTCCCATTCACTCGGGAATATCCCAACGCAGCTCCTAGAAGAAACGTGTTTCTGACTCGCTGAATCTCAACATAGATTCAACTCTCTTAGGTGAACGAACGCATAGCAGAGCAGTTTCAAGGAAACGTTTCTCCTGAGTTTTAGACGAAGTTTCCTACTGTTTCGTACGCATGCCGGCATTGGGCTGGAAATACCGGTTTTGGGATTCTGCACAGAAAGGCTTTGCAAAACCGCTGAATCCACACGTGAGTTTAACTCTGTCAGTTGAATGCACACATTGACAACCATTCAGTTAGATAGTTCCGTTTTGGTTTTAGAAGCAGATATTTCTCTGTACAGCCTATGGTCCCATTCACTCGGGAATATCCCAACGCAGCTCCTAGAAGAAAAGTGTTTCTGACTCGCTAAATCTCAACATAGATTCAACTCTCTTAGGTGAACGAACGAACCGCAGAGCAGTTTCAAGGAAACGTTTCTCCTGAGTTTTAGACGAAGTTTCCTGCTGTTTAGTACGTATGCCGGCATTGGGCTGGAAATACCGGTTTTGGGATTCTGCACAGAAAGGGTTTGCAAACCGCTGAATCCACACGTGAGTTTAACTCTGTCAGTTGAATGCACACATTGACAACCATTCAGTTAGATAGCTCCGTTTTGGTTTTAGAAGCAGATATTTCTCTGTACAGCCTATGGTCCCATTCACTCGGGAATATCCCAACGCAGCTCCTAGAAGAAACGTGTTTCTGACTCGCTGAATCTCAACATAGATTCAACTCTCTTAGGTGAACGAACGCACAGCAGAGCAGTTTCAAGGAAACGTTTCTCCTGAGTTTTAGACGAAGTTTCCTGCTGTTTCGTACGTATGCCGGCATTGGGCTGGAAATACCGGTTTTGGGATTCTGCACAGAAAGGGTTTGCAAACCGCTGAATCCACACGTGAGTTTAACTCTGTCAGTTGAATGCACACATTGACAACCATTCAGTTAGATAGCTCCGTTTTGGTTTTAGAAGCAGATATTTCTCTGTACAGCCTATGGTCCCATTCACTCGGGAATATCCCAACACAGCTCCTAGAAGAAACGTGTTTCTGACTCGCTGAATCTCAACATAGATTCAACTCTCTTAGGTGAACGAACGCACAGCAGAGCAGTTTCAAGGAAACGTTTCTCCTGAGTTTTAGACGAAGTTTCCTGCTGTTTAGTACGTATGCCGGCATTGGGCTGGAAATACCGGTTTTGGGATTCTGCACAGAAAGGGTTTGCAAACCGCTGAATCCACACGTGAGTTTAACTCTGTCAGTTGAATGCACACATTGACAACCATTCAGTTAGATAGCTCCGTTTTGGTTTTAGAAGCAGATATTTCTCTGTACAGCCTATGGTCCCATTCACTCGGGAATATCCCAACGCAGCTCCTAGAAGAAAAGTGTTTCTGACTCGCTGAATCTCAACATAGATTCAACTCTCTTAGGTGAACGAACGCACCGCAGAGCAGTTTCAAGGAAACGTTTCTCCTGAATTTTAGACGAAGTTTCCTGCTGTTTCGTACGTATGCCGGCATTGGGCTGGAAATACTGGTTTTGGGATTCTGCACAGAAAGGGTTTGCAAACCGCTGAATCCACACGTGAGTTTAACTCTGTCAGTTGAATGCACACATTGACAACCATTCAGTTAGATAGCTCCGTTTTGGTTTTAGAAGCAGATATTTCTCTGTACAGCCTATGGTCCCATTCACTCGGGAATGTCCCAACGCAGCTCCTAGAAGAAACGTGTTTCTGACTCGCTGAATCTCAACATAGATTCAACTCTCTTAGGTGAACGAACGCACAGCAGAGCAGTTTCAAGGAAACGTTTCTCCTGAGTTTTAGACGAAGTTTCCTGCTGTTTAGTACGAATGCCGGCATTGGGCTGGAAATACCGGTTTTGGGATTCTGCACAGAAAGGGTTTGCAAACCGCTGAATCCACACGTGAGTTTAACTCTGTCAGTTGAATGCACACATTGACAACCATTCAGTTAGATAGCTCCGTTTTGGTTTTAGAAGCAGATATTTCTCTGTACAGCCTATGGTCCCATTCACTCGGGAATATCCCAACGCAGCTCCTAGAAGAAACGTGTTTCTGACTCGCTGAATCTCAACATAGATTCAACTCTCTTAGGTGAACGAACGCATAGCAGAGCAGTTTCAAGGAAACGTTTCTCCTGAGTTTTAGACGAAGTTTCCTACTGTTTCGTACGCATGCCGGCATTGGGCTGGAAATACCGGTTTTGGGATTCTGCACAGAAAGGCTTTGCAAAACCGCTGAATCCACACGTGAGTTTAACTCTGTCAGTTGAATGCACACATTGACAACCATTCAGTTAGATAGTTCCGTTTTGGTTTTAGAAGCAGATATTTCTCTGTACAGCCTATGGTCCCATTCACTCGGGAATATCCCAACGCAGCTCCTAGAAGAAAAGTGTTTCTGACTCGCTGAATCTCAACATAGATTCAACTCTCTTAGGTGAACGAACGAACCGCAGAGCAGTTTCAAGGAAACGTTTCTCCTGAGTTTTAGACGAAGTTTCCTGCTGTTTAGTACGTATGCCGGCATTGGGCTGGAAATACCGGTTTTGGGATTCTGCACAGAAAGGGTTTGCAAACCGCTGAATCCACACGTGAGTTTAACTCTGTCAGTTGAATGCACACATTGACAACCATTCAGTTAGATAGCTCCGTTTTGGTTTTAGAAGCAGATATTTCTCTGTACAGCCTATGGTCCCATTCACTCGGGAATATCCCAACGCAGCTCCTAGAAGAAACGTGTTTCTGACTCGCTGAATCTCAACATAGATTCAACTCTCTTAGGTGAACGAACGCACAGCAGAGCAGTTTCAAGGAAACGTTTCTCCTGAGTTTTAGACGAAGTTTCCTGCTGTTTCGTACGTATGCCGGCATTGGGCTGGAAATACCGGTTTTGGGATTCTGCGCAGAAAGGGTTTGCAAACCGCTGAATCCACACGTGAGTTTAATTCTGTCAGTTGAATGCACACATTGACAACCATTCAGTTAGATAGCTCCGTTTTGGTTTTAGAAGCAGATATTTCTCTGTTCAGCCTATGGTCCCATTCACTCGGGAATATCCCAACGCAGCTCCTAGAAGAAACGTGTTTCTGACTCGCTGAGTCTCAACATAGATTCAACTCTCTTAGGTGAACGAACGCACAGCAGAGCAGTTTCAAGGAAACCTTTCTCCTGAATTTTGGACGAAATTTCCTGCTGTTTAGTACGTATGCCGGCATTGGGCTGGAAATACCGGTTTTGCGATTCTGCACAGAAAGGGTTTGCAAACCGCTGAATCCACACGTGAGTTTAACTCTGTCAGTTGAATGCACACATTGACAACCATTCAGTTAGATAGCTCCGTTTTGGTTTTAGAAGCAGATATTTCTCTGTACAGCCTATGGTCCCATTCACTCGGGAATATCCCAACGCAGCTCCTAGAAGAAAAGTGTTTCTGACTCGCTGAATCTCAACATAGATTCAACTCTCTTGGGTGAACGAACGCACCGCAGAGCAGTTTCAAGGAAACGTTTCTCCTGAATTTTAGACGAAGTTTCCTGCTGTTTCGTACGTATGCCGGCATTGGGCTGGAAATACCGGTTTTGGGATTCTGCGCAGAAAGGGTTTGCAAACCGCTGAATCCACACGTGAGTTTAATTCTGTCAGTTGAATGCACACATTGACAACCATTCAGTTAGATAGCTCCGTTTTGGTTTTAGAAGCAGATATTTCTCTGTACAGCCTATGGTCCCATTCACTCGGGAATATCCCAACGCAGCTCCTAGACGAAACGTGTTTCTGACTCGCTGAATCTCAACATAGATTCAACTCTCTTAGGTGAACGAACGCACAGCAGAGCAGTTTCAAGGAAACGTTTCTCCTGAGTTTTAGACGAAGTTTCCTGCTGTTTAGTACGTGTGCCGGCATTGGGCTGGAAATACCGGTTTTGGGATTCTGCACAGAAAGGGTTTGCAAACCGCTGAATCCACACGTGAGTTTAACTCTGTCAGTTGAATGCACACATTGACAACCATTCAGTTAGATAGCTCCGTTTTGGTTTTAGAAGCAGATATTTCTCTGTTCAGCCTATGGTCCCATTCACTCGGGAATATCCCAACGCAGCTCCTAGAAGAAACGTGTTTCTGACTCGCTGAGTCTCAACATAGATTCAACTCTCTTAGGTGAACGAACGCACAGCAGAGCAGTTTCAAGGAAACCTTTCTCCTGAATTTTGGACGAAATTTCCTGCTGTTTAGTACGTATGCCGGCATTGGGCTGGAAATACCGGTTTTGCGATTCTGCACAGAAAGGGTTTGCAAACCGCTGAATCCACACGTGAGTTTAACTCTGTCAGTTGAATGCACACATTGACAACCATTCAGTTAGATAGCTCCGTTTTGGTTTTAGAAGCAGATATTTCTCTGTACAGCCTACGGTCCCATTCACTCGGGAATATCCCAACGCAGCTCCTAGAAGAAAAGTGTTTCTGACTCGCTGAATCTCAACATAGATTCAACTCTCTTAGGTGAACGAACGCACCGCAGAGCAGTTTCAAGGAAACGTTTCTCCTGAATTTTAGACGAAGTTTCCTGCTGTTTCGTACGTATGCCGGCATTGGGCTGGAAATACTGGTTTTGGGATTCTGCACAGAAAGGGTTTGCAAACCGCTGAATCCACACGTGAGTTTAACTCTGTCAGTTGAATGCACACATTGACAACCATTCAGTTAGATAGCTCCGTTTTGGTTTTAGAAGCAGATATTTCTCTGTACAGCCTATGGTCCCATTCACTCGGGAATGTCCCAACGCAGCTCCTAGAAGAAACGTGTTTCTGACTCGCTGAATCTCAACATAGATTCAACTCTCTTAGGTGAACGAACGCACAGCAGAGCAGTTTCAAGGAAACGTTCCTCCTGAGTTTTAGACGAAGTTTCCTGCTGTTTAGTACGAATGCCGGCATTGGGCTGGAAATACCGGTTTTGGGATTCTGCACAGAAAGGGTTTGCAAACCGCTGAATCCACACGTGAGTTTAACTCTGTCAGTTGAATGCACACATTGACAACCATTCAGTTAGATAGCTCCGTTTTGGTTTTAGAAGCAGATATTTCTCTGTACAGCCTATGGTCCCATTCACTCGGGAATATCCCAACGCAGCTCCTAGAAGAAACGTGTTTCTGACTCGCTGAATCTCAACATAGATTCAACTCTCTTAGGTGAACGAACGCACAGCAGAGCAGTTTCAAGGAAACGTTTCTCCTGAGTTTTAGACGAAGTTTCCTACTGTTTCGTACGCATGCCGGCATTGGGCTGGAAATATCGGTTTTGGGATTCTGCACAGAAAGGCTTTGCAAAACCGCTGAATCCACACGTGAGCTTAACTCTGTCAGTTGAATGCACACATTGACAACCATTCAGTTAGATAGCTCCGTTTTGGTTTTAGAAGCAGATATTTCTCTGTACAGCCTATGGTCCCATTCACTCGGGAATATCCCAACGCAGCTCCTAGAAGAAAAGTGTTTCTGACTCGCTGAATCTCAACATAGATTCAACTCTCTTAGGTGAACGAACGCACAGCAGAGCAGTTTCAAGGAAACGTTTCTCCTGAGTTTTAGACGAAGTTTCCTGCTGTTTAGTACGTATGCCGGCATTGGGCTGGAAATACCGGTTTTGGGATTCTGCACAGAAAGGGTTTGCAAACCGCTGAATCCACACGTGAGTTTAACTCTGTCAGTTGAATGCACACATTGACAACCATTCAGTTAGATAGCTCCGTTTTGGTTTTAGAAGCAGATATTTCTCTGTACAGCCTATGGTCCCATTCACTCGGGAATATCCCAACGCAGCTCCTAGAAGAAACGTGTTTTTGACTCGCTGAATCTCAACATAGATTCAACTCTCTTAGGTGAACGAACGCACAGCAGAGCAGTTTCAAGGAAACGTTTCTCCTGAATTTTAGACGAAGTTTCCTGCTGTTTCGTACGTATGCCGGCATTGGGCTGGAAATACCGGTTTTGGGATTCTGCGCAGAAAGGGTTTGCAAACCGCTGAATCCACACGTGAGTTTAATTCTGTCAGTTGAATGCACACATTGACAACCATTCAGTTAGATAGCTCCGTTTTGGTTTTAGAAGCAGATATTTCTCTGTACAGCCTTTGGTCCCATTCACTCGGGAATATCCCAACGCAGCTCCTAGACGAAACGTGTTTCTGACTCGCTGAATCTCAACATAGATTCAACTCTCTTAGGTGAACGAACGCACAGCAGAGCAGTTTCAAGGAAACGTTTCTCCTGAGTTTTAGACGAAGTTTCCTGCTGTTTAGTACGTGTGCCGGCATTGGGCTGGAAATACCGGTTTTGGGATTCTGCACAGAAAGGGTTTGCAAACCGCTGAATCCACACGTGAGTTTAACTCTGTCAGTTGAATGCACACATTGACAACCATTCAGTTAGATAGCTCCGTTTTGGTTTTAGAAGCAGATATTTCTCTGTACAGCCTACGGTCCCATTCACTCGGGAATATCCCAACGCAGCTCCTAGAAGAAACGTGTTTCTGACTCGCTGAATCTCAACATAGATTCAACTCTCTTAGGTGAACGAACGCACAGCAGAGCAGTTTCAAGGAAACGTTTCTCCTGAGTTTTAGACGAAGTTTCCTGCTCTTTAGTATGAATGCCGGCATTGGGCTGGAAATACCGGTTTTGGGATTCTGCACAGAAAGGGTTGGCAAACCGCTGAATCCACACGTGAGTTTAACTCTGTCAGTTGAATGCACACATTGACAACCATTCAGTTAGATAGCTCCGTTTTGGTTTTAGAAGCAGATATTTCTCTGTACAGCCTATGGTCCCATTCACTCGGGAATATCCCAACGCAGCTCCTAGAAGAAACGTGTTTCTGACTCGCTGAATCTCAACATAGATTCAACTCTCTTAGGTGAACGAACGCACAGCAGAGCAGTTTCAAGGAAACGTTTCTCCTGAGTTTTAGACGAAGTTTCCTACTGTTTCGTACGCATGCCGGCATTGGGCTGGAAATACCGGTTTTGGGATTCTCCACAGAAAGGCTTTGCAAAACCGCTGAATCCACACGTGAGTTTAACTTTGTCAGTTGAATGCACACATTGACAACCATTCAGTTAGATAGCTCCGTTTTGGTTTTAGAAGCAGATATTTCTCTGTACAGCCTATGGTCCCATTCACTCGGGAATATCCCAACGCAGCTCCTAGAAGAAACGTGTTTCTGACTCGCTGCATCTCAACATAGATTCAACTCTCTTAGGTGAACGAACGCACAGCAGAGCAGTTTCAAGGAAACGTTTCTCCTGAGTTTTAGACGAAGTTTCCTACTGTTTCGTACGCATGCCGGCATTGGGCTGGAAATACCGGTTTTGGGATTCTCCACAGAAAGGCTTTGCAAAACCGCTGAATCCACACGTGAGTTTAACTTTGTCAGTTGAATGCACACATTGACAACCATTCAGTTAGATAGCTCCGTTTTGGTTTTAGAAGCAGATATTTCTCTGTACAGCCTATGGTCCCATTCACTCGGGAATATCCCAACGCAGCTCCTAGACGAAACGTGTTTCTGACTCGCTGAATCTCAACATAGATTCAACTCTCTTAGGTGAACGAACGCACCGCAGAGCAGTTTCAAGGAAACGTTTCTCCTGAGTTTTAGACGAAGTTTCCTGCTGTTTAGTACGTATGCCGGCATTGGGCTGGAAATACCGGTTTTGGGATTCTGCACAGAAAGGGTTTGCAAACCGCTGAATCCACACGTGAGTTTAACTCTGTCAGTTGAATGCACACATTGACAACCATTCAGTTAGATAGCTCCGTTTTGGTTTTAGAAGCAGATATTTCTCTGTACAGCCTATGGTCCCATTCACTCGGGAATATCCCAACGCAGCTCCTAGAAGAAAAGTGTTTCTGACTCGCTGAATCTCAACATAGATTCAACTCTCTTAGGTGAACGAACGCACCGCAGAGCAGTTTCAAGGAAACGTTTCTCCTGAATTTTAGACGAAGTTTCCTGCTGTTTCGTACGTATGCCGGCATTGGGCTGGAAATACTGGTTTTGGGATTCTGCACAGAAAGGGTTTGCAAACCGCTGAATCCACACGTGAGTTTAACTCTGTCAGTTGAATGCACACATTGAAAACCATTCAGTTAGATAGCTCCGTTTTGGTTTTAGAAGCAGATATTTCTCTGTACAGCCTATGGTCCCATTCACTCGGGAATGTCCCAACGCAGCTCCTAGAAGAAACGTGTTTCTGACTCGCTGAATCTCAACATAGATTCAACTCTCTTAGGTGAACGAACGCACAGCAGAGCAGTTTCAAGGAAACGTTTCTCCTGAGTTTTACACGAAGTTTCCTGCTGTTTAGTACGAATGCCGGCATTGGGCTGGAAATACCGGTTTTGGGATTCTGCACAGAAAGGGTTTGCAAACCGCTGAATCCACACGTGAGTTTACCTCTGTCAGTTGAATGCACACATTGACAACCATTCAGTTAGATAGCTCCGTTTTGGTTTTAGAAGCAGATATTTCTCTGTACAGCCTATGGTCCCATTCACTCGGGAATATCCCAACGCAGCTCCTAGAAGAAAAGTGTTTCTGACTCGCTGAATCTCAACATAGATTCAACTCTCTTGGGTGAACGAACGCACCGCAGAGCAGTTTCAAGGAAACGTTTCTCCTGAATTTTAGACGAAGTTTCCTGCTGTTTCGTACGTATGCCGGCATTGGGCTGGAAATACCGGTTTTGGGATTCTGCGCAGAAAGGGTTTGCAAACCGCTGAATCCACACGTGAGTTTAATTCTGTCAGTTGAATGCACACATTGACAACCATTCAGTTAGATAGCTCCGTTTTGGTTTTAGAAGCAGATATTTCTCTGTACAGCCTATGGTCCCATTCACTCGGGAATATCCCAACGCAGCTCCTAGACGAAACGTGTTTCTGACTCGCTGAATCTCAACATAGATTCAACTCTCTTAGGTGAACGAACGCACAGCAGAGCAGTTTCAAGGAAACGTTTCTCCTGAGTTTTAGACGAAGTTTCCTGCTGTTTAGTACGTGTGCCGGCATTGGGCTGGAAATACCGGTTTTGGGATTCTGCACAGAAAGGGTTTGCAAACCGCTGAATCCACACGTGAGTTTAACTCTGTCAGTTGAATGCACACATTGACAACCATTCAGTTAGATAGCTCCGTTTTGGTTTTAGAAGCAGATATTTCTCTGTTCAGCCTATGGTCCCATTCACTCGGGAATATCCCAACGCAGCTCCTAGAAGAAACGTGTTTCTGACTCGCTGAGTCTCAACATAGATTCAACTCTCTTAGGTGAACGAACGCACAGCAGAGCAGTTTCAAGGAAACCTTTCTCCTGAATTTTGGACGAAATTTCCTGCTGTTTAGTACGTATGCCGGCATGGGGCTGGAAATACCGGTTTTGCGATTCTGCACAGAAAGGGTTTGCAAACCGCTGAATCCACACGTGAGTTTAACTCTGTCAGTTGAATGCACACATTGACAACCATTCAGTTAGATAGCTCCGTTTTGGTTTTAGAAGCAGATATTTCTCTGTACAGCCTATGGTCCCATTCACTCGGGAATATCCCAACGCAGCTCCTAGAAGAAACGTCTTTCTGACTCGCTGAATCTCAACATAGATTCAACTCTCTTAGGTGAACGAACGAACCGCAGAGCAGTTTCAAGGAAACGTTTCTCCTGAGTTTTAGACGAAGTTTCCTGCTGTTTAGTACGTATGCCGGCATTGGGCTGGAAATACCGGTTTTGGGATTCTGCACAGAAAGGGTTTGCAAACCGCTGAATCCACACGTGAGTTTAACTCTGTCAGTTGAATGCACACATTGACAACCATTCAGTTAGATAGCTCCGTTTTGGTTTTAGAAGCAGATATTTCTCTGTACAGCCTATGGTCCCATTCACTCGGGAATATCCCAACGCAGCTCCTAGAAGAAACGTGTTTCTGACTCGCTGAATCTCAACATAGATTCAACTCTCTTAGGTGAACGAACGCACAGCAGAGCAGTTTCAAGGAAACGTTTCTCCTGAATTTTAGACGAAGTTTCCTGCTGTTTCGTACGTATGCCGGCATTGGGCTGGAAATACCGGTTTTGGGATTCTGCGCAGAAAGGGTTTGCAAACCGCTGAATCCACACGTGAGTTTAATTCTGTCAGTTGAATGCACACATTGACAACCATTCAGTTAGATAGCTCCGTTTTGGTTTTAGAAGCAGATATTTCTCTGTACAGCCTATGGTCCCATTCACTCGGGAATATCCCAACGCAGCTCCTAGACGAAACGTGTTTCTGACTCGCTGAATCTCAACATAGATTCAACTCTCTTAGGTGAACGAACGCACAGCAGAGCAGTTTCAAGGAAACGTTTCTCCTGAGTTTTAGACGAAGTTTCCTGCTGTTTAGTACGTGTGCCGGCATTGGGCTGGAAATACCGGTTTTGGGATTCTGCACAGAAAGGGTTTGCAAACCGCTGAATCCACACGTGAGTTTAACTCTGTCAGTTGAATGCACACATTGACAACCATTCAGTTAGATAGCTCCGTTTTGGTTTTAGAAGCAGATATTTCTCTGTACAGCCTACGGTCCCATTCACTCGGGAATATCCCAACGCAGCTCCTAGAAGAAACGTGTTTCTGACTCGCTGAATCTCAACATAGATTCAACTCTCTTAGGTGAACGAACGCACAGCAGAGCAGTTTCAAGGAAACGTTTCTCCTGAGTTTTAGACGAAGTTTCCTGCTGTTTCGTACGTATGCCGGCATTGGGCTGGAAATACCGGTTTTGGGATTCTGCACAGAAAGGGTTTGCAAAACCGCTGAATCCACACGTGAGTTTAACTCTGTCAGTTGAATGCACACATTGACAACCATTCAGTTAGATAGCTCCGTTTTGGTTTTAGAAGCAGATATTTCTCTGTACAGCCTATGGTCCCATTCACTCGGGAATATCCCAACGCAGCTCCTAGAAGAAAAGTGTTTCTGACTCGCTGAATCTCAACATAGATTCAACTCTCTTAGGTGAACGAACGCACCGCAGAGCAGTTTCAAGGAAACGTTTCTCCTGAATTTTAGACGAAGTTTCCTGCTGTTTCGTACATATGCCGGCATTGGGCTGGAAATACCGGTTTTGGGATTCTGCACAGAAAGGGTTGGCAAACCGCTGAATCCACACGTGAGTTTAACTCTGTCAGTTGAATGCACACATTGACAACCATTCAGTTAGATAGCTCCGTTTTGGTTTTAGAAGCAGATATTTCTCTGTACAGCCTACGGTCCCATTCACTCGGGAATATCCCAACGCAGCTCCTAGAAGAAACGTGTTTCTGACTCGCTGAATCTCAACTTAGATTCAACTCTCTTAGGTGAACGAACGCACAGCAGAGCAGTTTCAAGGAAACGTTTCTCCTGAGTTTTAGACGAAGTTTCCTGCTGTTTCGTACGTATGCCGGCATTGGGCTGGAAATACCGGTTTTGGGATTCTGCACAGAAAGGTTTGGCAAACCGCTGAATCCACACGTGAGTTTAACTCTGTCAGTTGAATGCACACATTGACAACCATTCAGTTAGATAGCTCCGTTTTGATTTTAGAAGCAGATATTTCTCTGTACAGCCTATGGTCCCATTCACTCGGGAATATCCCAACGCAGCTCCTAGAAGAAAAGTGTTTCTCACTCACTGAATCTCAACATAGATTCAACTCTCTTAGGTGAACGAACGCACAGCAGAGCAGTTTCAAGGAAACGTTTCTCCTGAGTTTTAGACGAAGTTTCCTGCTGTTTCGTACGTATGCCGGCATTGGGCTGGAAATACCGGTTTTGGGATTCTGCACAGAATGGGTTTGCAAAACCGCTGAATCCACACGTGAGTTTAACTCTGTCAGTTGAATGCACACATTGACAACCATTCAGTTAGATAGCTCCGTTTTGGTTTTAGAAGCAGATATTTCTCTGTACAGCCTATGGTCCCATTCACTCGGGAATATCCCAACGCAGCTCCTAGAAGAAAAGTGTTTCTGACTCGCTGAATCTCAACATAGATTCAACTCTCTTAGGTGAACGAACTCACCACAGAGGAGTTTCAAGGAAACGTTTCTCCTGAGTTTTAGACGAAGTTTCCTGCTGTTTAGTACGTATGTCGGCATTGGGCTGGAAATACCGGTTTTGGGATTCTGCACAGAAAGGGTTTGCAAACCGCTGAATCCACACGTGAGTTTAACTCTGTCAGTTGAATGCACACATTGACAACCATTCAGTTAGATAGCTCCGTTTTGGTTTTAGAAGCAGATATTTCTCTGTACAGCCTATGGTCCCATTCACTCGGGAATATCCCAACGCAGCTCCTAGAAGAAACGTGTTTCTGACTCGCTGAATCTCAACATAGATTCAACTCTCTTAGGTGAACGAACGCACAGCAGAGCAGTTTCAAGGAAACGTTTCTCCTGAGTTTTAGACGAAGTTTCCTGCTGTTTAGTACGTATGCCGGCATAGGGCTGGAAATACCGGTTTTGGGATTCTGCACAGAAAGGGTTTGCAAACCGCTGAATCCACACGTGAGCTTAACTCTGTCAGTTGAATGCACACATTGACAACCATTCAGTTAGATAGCTCCGTTTTTGTTTTAGAAGCAGATATTTCTCTGTACAGCCTATGGTCCCATTCACTCGGGAATATCCCAACGCAGCTCCTAGAAGAAACGTGTTTCTGACTCGCTGAATCTCAACATAGATTCAACTCTCTTAGGTGAACGAACGCAGAGCAGAGCAGTTTCAAGGAAACGTTTCTCCTGAGTTTTAGACGAAGTTTCCTGCTGTTTCGTACGTATGCCGGCATTGGGCTGGAAATACCGGTTTTGGGATTCTGCACAGAAAGGGTTTGCAAACCGCTGAATCCACACGTGAGTTTAACTCTGTCAGTTGAATGCACACATTGACAACCATTCAGTTAGATAGCTCCGTTTTGGTTTTAGAAGCAGATATTTCTCTGTACAGCCTATGGTCCCATTCACTCGGGAATATCCCAACGCAGCTCCTAGAAGAAACGTGTTTCTGACTCGCTGAATCTCAACATAGATTCAACTCTCTTAGGTGAACGAACGCACAGCAGAGCAGTTTCAAGGAAACGTTTCTCCTGAATTTTAGACGAAGTTTCCTGCTGTTTAGTACGTATGCCGGCATTGGGCTGGAAATACCGGTTTTGGGATTCTGCACAGAAAGGGTTTGCAAACCGCTGAATCCACACGTGAGTTTAACTCTGTCAGTTGAATGCACACATTGAAAACCATTCAGTTAGATAGCTCCGTTTTGGTTTTAGAAGCAGATATTTCTCTGTACAGCCTATGGTCCCATTCACTCGGGAATGTCCCAACGCAGCTCCTAGAAGAAACGTGTTTCTGACTCGCTGAATCTCAACATAGATTCAACTCTCTTAGGTGAACGAACGCACAGCAGAGCAGTTTCAAGGAAACGTTTCTCCTGAGTTTTAGACGAACTTTCCTGCTGTTTAGTACGTATGCCTGCATTGGGCTGGAAATACCGGTTTTGGGATTCTGCACAGAAAGGGTTTGCAAACCGCTGAATCCACACGTGAGTTTAACTCTGTCAGTTGAATGCACACATTGACAACCATTCAGTTAGATAGCTCCGTTTTGGTTTTAGAAGCAGATATTTCTCTGTACAGCCTATGGTCCCATTCACTCGGGAATATCCCAACGCAGCTCCTAGAAGAAACGTGTTTCTGACTCGCTGAATCTCAACATAGATTCAACTCTCTTAGGTGAACGAACGCACCGCAGAGCAGTTTCAAGGAAACGTTTCTCCTGAGTTTTAGACGAAGTTTCCTGCTGTTTCGTACGCATGCCGGCATTGGGCTGGAAATACCGGTTTTGGGATTCTGCACAGAAAGGCTTTGCAAAACCGCTGAATCCACACGTGAGTTTAACTCTGTCAGTTGAATGCACACATTGACAACCATTCAGTTAGATAGCTCCGTTTTGGTTTTAGAAGCAGATATTTCTCTGTACAGCCTATGGTCCCATTCACTCGGGAATATCCCAACGCAGCTCCTAGAAGAAAAGTGTTTCTGAATCGCTGAATCTCAACATAGATTCAACTCTCTTAGGTGAACGAACGCACCGCAGAGCAGTTTCAAGAAACGTTTCTCCTGAGTTTTAGACGAAGTTTCCTGCTGTTTAGTACGTATGCCGGCATTGGGCTGGAAATACCGGTTTTGGGATTCTGCACAGAAAGGGTTTGCAAACCGCTGAATCCACACGTGAGTTTAACTCTGTCAGTTGAATGCACACATTGACAACCATTCAGTTAGATAGCTCCGTTTTGGTTTTAGAAGCAGATATTTCTCTGTACAGCCTATGGTCCCATTCACTCGGGAATATCCCAACGCAGCTCCTAGAAGAAACGTGTTTCTGACTCGCTGAATCTCAACATAGATTCAACTCTCTTAGGTGAACGAACGCACCGCAGAGCAGTTTCAAGGAAACGTTTCTCCTGAATTTTAGACGAAGTTTCCTGCTGTTTCGTACATATGCCGGCATTGGGCTGGAAATACCGGTTTTGGGATTCTGCGCAGAAAGGGTTTGCAAACCGCTGAATCCACACGTGAGTTTAATTCTGTCAGTTGAATGCACACATTGACAACCATTCAGTTAGATAGCTCCGTTTTGGTTTTAGAAGCAGATATTTCTCTGTACAGCCTATGGTCCCATTCACTCGGGAATATCCCAACGCAGCTCCTAGACGAAACGTGTTTCTGACTCGCTGAATCTCAACATAGATTCAACTCTCTTAGGTGAACGAACGCACAGCAGAGCAGTTTCAAGGAAACGTTTCTCCTGAGTTTTAGACGAAGTTTCCTGCTGTTTAGTACGTATGCCGGCATTGGGCTGGAAATACCGGTTTTGGGATTCTGCACAGAAAGGGTTTGCAAACCGCTGAATCCACACGTGAGTTTAACTCTGTCAGTTGAATGCACACATTGACAACCATTCAGTTAGATAGCTCCGTTTTGGTTTTAGAAGCAGATATTTCTCTGTTCAGCCTATGGTCCCATTCACTCGGGAATATCCCAACGCAGCTCCTAGAAGACACGTGTTTCTGACTCGCTGAGTCTCAACATAGATTCAACTCTCTTAGGTGAACGAACGCACAGCAGAGCAGTTTCAAGGAAACCTGTCTCCTGAATTTTGGACGAAATTTCCTGCTGTTTAGTACGTATGCCGGCATTGGGCTGGAAATACCGGTTTTGCGATTCTGCACAGAAAGGGTTTGCAAACCGCTGAATCCACACGTGAGTTTAACTCTGTCAGTTGAATGCACACATTGACAACCATTCAGTTAGATAGCTCCGTTTTGGTTTTAGAAGCAGATATTTCTCTGTACAGCCTACGGTCCCATTCACTCGGGAATATCCCAACGCAGCTCCTAGAAGAAAAGTGTTTCTGACTCGCTGAATCTCAACATAGATTCAACTCTCTTAGGTGAACGAACGCACCGCAGAGCAGTTTCAAGGAAACGTTTCTCCTGAGTTTTAGACGAAGTTTCCTACTGTTTCGTACGCATGCCGGCATTGGGCTGGAAATACCGGTTTTGGGATTCTGCACAGAAAGGCTTTGCAAAACCGCTGAATCCACGCGTGAGTTTAACTCTGTCAGTTGAATGCACACATTGACAACCATTCAGTTAGATAGCTCCGTTTTGGTTTTAGAAGCAGATATTTCTCTGTACAGCCTATGGTCCCATTCACTCGGGAATATCCCAACGCAGCTCCTAGAAGAAAAGTGTTTCTGACTCGCTGAATCTCAACATAGATTCAACTCTCTTAGGTGAACGAACGAACCGCAGAGCAGTTTCAAGGAAACGTTTCTCCTGAGTTTTAGACGAAGTTTCCTGCTGTTTAGTACGTATGACGGCATTGGGCTGGAAATACCGGTTTTGGGATTCTGCACAGAAAGGGTTTGCAAACCGCTGAATCCACACGTTAGTTTAACTCTGTCAGTTGAATGCACACATTGACAACCATTCAGTTAGATAGCTCCGTTTTGGTTTTAGAAGCAGATATTTCTCTGTACAGCCTATGGTCCCATTCACTCGGGAATATCCCAAAGCAGCTCCTAGAAGAAACGTGTTTCTGACTCGCTGAATCTCAACATAGATTCAACTCTCTTAGGTGAACGAACGCACAGCAGAGCAGTTTCAAGGAAACGTTTCTCCTGAATTTTAGACGAAGTTTCCTGCTGTTTCGTACGTATGCCGGCATTGGGCTGGAAATACCGGTTTTGGGATTCTGCGCAGAAAGGGTTTGCAAACCGCTGAATCCACACGTGAGTTTAATTCTGTCAGTTGAATGCACACATTGACAACCATTCAGTTAGATAGCTCCGTTTTGGTTTTAGAAGCAGATATTTCTCTGTACAGCCTATGGTCCCATTCACTCGGGAATATCCCAACGCAGCTCCTAGACGAAACGTGTTTCTGACTCGCTGAATCTCAACATAGATTCAACTCTCTTAGGTGAACGAACGCACAGCAGAGCAGTTTCAAGGAAACGTTTCTCCTGAGTTTTAGACGAAGTTTCCTGCTGTTTAATACGTGTGCCGGCATTGGGCTGGAAATACCGGTTTTGGGATTCTGCACAGAAAGGGTTTGCAAACCCCTGAATCCACACGTGAGTTTAACTCTGTCAGTTGAATGCACACATTGACAACCATTCAGTTAGATAGCTCCGTTTTGGTTTTAGAAGCAGATATTTCTCTGTACAGCCTACGGTCCCATTCACTCGGGAATATCCCAACGCAGCTCCTAGAAGAAACGTGTTTCTGACTCGCTGAATCTCAACATAGATTCAACTCTCTTAGGTGAACGAACGCACAGCAGAGCAGTTTCAAGGAAACGTTTCTCCTGAGTTTTAGACGAAGTTTCCTGCTGTTTCGTACGTATGCCGGCATTGGGCTGGAAATACCGGTTTTGGGATTCTGCACAGAAAGGGTTTGCAAAACCGCTGAATCCACACGTGAGTTTAACTCTGTCAGTTGAATGCACACATTGACAACCATTCAGTTAGATAGCTCCGTTTTGGTTTTAGAAGCAGATATTTCTCTGTACAGCCTATGGTCCCATTCACTCGGGAATATCCCAACGCAGCTCCTAGAAGAAAAGTGTTTCTGACTCGCTGAATCTCAACATAGATTCAACTCTCTTAGGTGAACGAACGCACCGCAGAGCAGTTTCAAGGAAACGTTTCTCCTGAGTTTTAGACGAAGTTTCCTGCTGTTTAGTACGTATGCCAGCATTGGGCCGGAAATACCGGTTTTGGGATTCTGCACAGAAAGGGTTTGCAAACCGCTGAATCCACACGTGAGCTTAACTCTGTCAGTTGAATGCACACATTGACAACCATTCAGTTAGATAGCTCCGTTTTTGTTTTAGAAGCAGATATTTCTCTGTACAGCCTATGGTCCCATTCACTCGGGAATATCCCAACGCAGCTCCTAGAAGAAACGTGTTTCTGACTCGCTGAATCTCAACATAGATTCAACTCTCTTAGGTGAACGAACGCAGAGCAGAGCAGTTTCAAGGAAACGTTTCTCCTGAGTTTTAGACGAAGTTTCCTGCTGTTTAGTACGTATGCCGGCATTGGGCTGGAAATACCGGTTTTGGGATTCTGCACAGAAAGGGTTTGCAAACCGCTGAATCCACACGTGAGTTTAACTCTGTCAGTTGAATGCACACATTGACAACCATTCAGTTAGATAGCTCCGTTTTGGTTTTAGAAGCAGATATTTCTCTGTACAGCCTATGGTCCCATTCACTCGGGAATATCCCAACGCAGCTCCTAGAAGAAACGTGTTTCTGACTCGCTGAATCTCAACATAGATTCAACTCTCTTAGGTGAACGAACGCACCGCAGAGCAGTTTCAAGGAAACGTTTCTCCTGAATTTTAGACGAAGTTTCCTGCTGTTTAGTACGTATGCCGGCATTGGGCTGGAAATACCGGTTTTGGGATTCTGCACAGAAAGGGTTTGCAAACCGCTGAATCCACACGTGAGTTTAACTCTGTCAGTTGAATGCACACATTGAAAACCATTCAGTTAGATAGCTCCGTTTTG
The DNA here is from genome assembly GCF_030222135.1 of Aotus nancymaae. Classification (NCBI taxonomy): domain Eukaryota; kingdom Metazoa; phylum Chordata; class Mammalia; order Primates; family Aotidae; genus Aotus; species Aotus nancymaae. The sequence goes on along the minus strand of NW_026988495.1, from coordinate 4,704,565 downwards.
GTTTTAGAAGCAGATATTTCTCTGTACAGCCTATGGTCCCATTCACTCGGGAATGTCCCAACGCAGCTCCTAGAAGAAACGTGTTTCTGACTCGCTGAATCTCAACATAGATTCAACTCTCTTAGGTGAACGAACGCACAGCAGAGCAGTTTCAAGGAAACGTTTCTCCTGAGTTTTAGACGAACTTTCCTGCTGTTTAGTACGTATGCCTGCATTGGGCTGGAAATACCGGTTTTGGGATTCTGCACAGAAAGGGTTTGCAAACCGCTGAATCCACACGTGAGTTTAACTCTGTCAGTTGAATGCACACATTGACAACCATTCAGTTAGATAGCTCCGTTTTGGTTTTAGAAGCAGATATTTCTCTGTACAGCCTATGGTCCCATTCACTCGGGAATATCCCAACGCAGCTCCTAGAAGAAACGTGTTTCTGACTCGCTGAATCTCAACATAGATTCAACTCTCTTAGGTGAACGAACGCACAGCAGAGCAGTTTCAAGGAAACGTTTCTCCTGAGTTTTAGACGAAGTTTCCTGCTGTTTCGTACGCATGCCGGCATTGGGCTGGAAATACCGGTTTTGGGATTCTGCACAGAAAGGCTTTGCAAAACCGCTGAATCCACACGTGAGTTTAACTCTGTCAGTTGAATGCACACATTGACAACCATTCAGTTAGATAGCTCCGTTTTGGTTTTAGAAGCAGATATTTCTCTGTACAGCCTATGGTCCCATTCACTCGGGAATATCCCAACGCAGCTCCTAGAAGAAACGTGTTTCTGACTCGCTGAATCTCAACATAGATTCAACTCTCTTAGGTGAACGAACGAACCGCAGAGCAGTTTCAAGAAACGGTTCTCCTGAGTTTTAGACGAAGTTTCCTGCTGTTTAGTACGTATGCCGGCATTGGGCTGGAAATACCGGTTTTGGGATTCTGCACAGAAAGGGTTTGCAAACCGCTGAATCCACACGTGAGTTTAACTCTGTCAGTTGAATGCACACATTGACAACCATTCAGTTAGATAGCTCCGTTTTGGTTTTAGAAGCAGATATTTCTCTGTACAGCCTATGGTCCCATTCACTCGGGAATATCCCAACGCAGCTCCTAGAAGAAACGTGTTTCTGACTCGCTGAATCTCAACATAGATTCAACTCTCTTAGGTGAACGAACGCACCGCAGAGCAGTTTCAAGGAAACGTTTCTCCTGAATTTTAGACGAAGTTTCCTGCTGTTTCGTACGAATGCCGGCATTGGGCTGGAAATACCGGTTTTGGGATTCTGCGCAGAAAGGGTTTGCAAACCGCTGAATCCACACGTGAGTTTAATTCTGTCAGTTGAATGCACACATTGACAACCATTCAGTTAGATAGCTCCGTTTTGGTTTTAGAAGCAGATATTTCTCTGTACAGCCTATGGTCCCATTCACTCGGGAATATCCCAACGCAGCTCCTAGACGAAACGTGTTTCTGACTCGCTGAATCTCAACATAGATTCAACTCTCTTAGGTGAACGAACGCACCGCAGAGCAGTTTCAAGGAAACGTTTCTCCTGAGTTTTAGACGAAGTTTCCTGCTGTTTAGTACGTATGCCAGCATTGGGCTGGAAATACCGGTTTTGGGATTCTGCACAGAAAGGGTTTGCAAACCGCTGAATCCACACGTGAGTTTAACTCTGTCAGTTGAATGCACACATTGAAAACCATTCAGTTAGATAGCTCCGTTTTGGTTTTAGAAGCAGATATTTCTCTGTACAGCCTATGGTCCCATTCACTCGGGAATATCCCAACGCAGCTCCTAGAAGAAAAGTGTTTCTGACTCGCTGAATCTCAACATAGATTCAACTCTCTTAGGTGAACGAACGCACCGCAGAGCAGTTTCAAGGAAACGTTTCTCCTGAATTTTAGACGAAGTTTCCTGCTGTTTCGTACGTATGCCGGCATTGGGCTGGAAATACCGGTTTTGGGATTCTGCACAGAAAGGGTTTGCAAACCGCTGAATCCACACGTGAGTTTAACTCTGTCAGTTGAATGCACACATTGAAAACCATTCAGTTAGATAGCTCCGTTTTGGTTTTAGAAGCAGATATTTCTCTGTACAGCCTTTGGTCCCATTCACTCGGGAATGTCCCAACGCAGCTCCTAGAAGAAACGTGTTTCTGACTCGCTGAATCTCAACATAGATTCAACTCTCTTAGGTGAAGGAATGCACAGCAGAGCAGTTTCAAGGAAACGTTTCTCCTGAGTTTTAGACGAAGTTTCCTGCTGTTTAGTACGAATGCCGGCATTGGGCTGGAAATACCGGTTTTGGGATTCTGCACAGAAAGGGTTTGCAAAACCGCTGAATCCACACGAGAGTTTAACTCTGTCAGTTGAATGCACACATTGACAACCATTCAGTTAGATAGCTCCGTTTTGGTTTTAGAAGCAGATATTTCTCTGTACAGCCTATGGTCCCATTCACTCGGGAATATCCCAACGCAGCTCCTAGAAGAAACGTGTTTCTGACTCGCTGAATCTCAACATAGATTCAACTCTCTTAGGTGAACGAACGCACAGCAGAGCAGTTTCAAGGAAACGTTTCTCCTGAGTTTTAGACGAAGTTTCCTACTGTTTCGTACGCATGCCGGCATTGGGCTGGAAATACCGGTTTTGGGATTCTGCACAGAAAGGCTTTGCAAAACCGCTGAATCCACACGTGAGTTTAACTTTGTCAGTTGAATGCACACATTGACAACCATTCAGTTAGATAGCTCCGTTTTGGTTTTAGAAGCAGATATTTCTCTGTACAGCCTATGGTCCCATTCACTCGGGAATATCCCAACGCAGCTCCTAGACGAAACGTGTTTCTGACTCGCTGAATCTCAACATAGATTCAACTCTCTTAGGTGAACGAACGCACAGCAGAGCAGTTTCAAGGAAACGTTTCTCCTGTGTTTTAGACGAAGTTTCCTGCTGTTTAGTACGTATGCCGGCATTGGGCTGGAAATACCGGTTTTGGGATTCTGCACAGAAAGGGTTTGCAAACCGCTGAATCCACACGTGAGTTTAACTCTGTCAGTTGAATGCACACATTGACAACCATTCAGTTAGATAGCTCCGTTTTGGTTTTAGAAGCAGATATTTCTCTGTACAGCCTATGGTCCCATTCACTCGGGAATATCCCAACGCAGCTCCTAGAAGAAAAGTGTTTCTGACTCGCTGAATCTCAACATAGATTCAACTCTCTTAGGTGAACGAACGCACCGCAGAGCAGTTTCAAGGAAACGTTTCTCCTGAATTTTAGACGAAGTTTCCTGCTGTTTCGTACGTATGCCGGCATTGGGCTGGAAATACTGGTTTTGGGATTCTGCACAGAAAGGGTTTGCAAACCGCTGAATCCACACGTGAGTTTAACTCTGTGAGTTGAATGCACACATTGAAAACCATTCAGTTAGATAGCTCCGATTCGGTTTTAGAAGCAGATATTTCTCTGTACAGCCTATGGTCCCATTCACTCGGGAATGTCCCAACGCAGCTCCTAGAAGAAACGTGTTTCTGACTCGCTGAATCTCAACATAGATTCAACTCTCTTAGGTGAACGAACGCACAGCAGAGCAGTTTCAAGAAAACGTTTCTCCTGAGTTTTAGACGAAGTTTCCTGCTGTTTCGTACGTATGCCGGCATTGGGCTGGAAATACCGGTTTTGGGATTCTGCACAGAAAGGGTTTGCAAACCGCTGAATCCACACGTGAGTTTAACTCTGTCAGTTGAATGCACACATTGACAACCATTCAGTTAGATAGCTCCGTTTTGGTTTTAGAAGCAGATATTTCTCTGTACAGCCTATGGTCCCATTCACTCGGGAATATCCCAACGCAGCTCCTAGAAGAAACGTGTTTCTGACTCGCTGAATCTCAACATAGATTCAACTCTCTTAGGTGAACGAACGCACAGCAGAGCAGTTTCAAGGAAACGTTTCTCCTGAGTTTTAGAAGAAGTTTCCTGCTGTTTAGTACGTATGCCGGCATAGGGCTGGAAATACCGGTTTTGGGATTCTGCACAGAAAGGGTTTGCAAACCGCTGAATCCACACGTGAGCTTAACTCTGTCAGTTGAATGCACACATTGACAACCATTCAGTTAGATAGCTCCGTTTTGGTTTTAGAAGCAGATATTTCTCTGTACAGCCTATGGTCCCATTCACTCGGGAATATCCCAACGCAGCTCCTAGAAGAAACGTGTTTCTGACTCGCTGAATCTCAACATAGATTCAACTCTCTTAGGTGAACGAACGCAGAGCAGAGCAGTTTCAAGGAAACGTTTCTCCTGAGTTTTAGACGAAGTTTCCTGCTGTTTAGTACGTATGCCGGCATTGGGCTGGAAATACCGGTTTTGGGATTCTGCACAGAAAGGGTTTGCAAACCGCTGAATCCACACGTGAGTTTAACTCTGTCAGTTGAATGCACACATTGACAACCATTCAGTTAGATAGCTCCGTTTTGGTTTTAGAAGCAGATATTTCTCTGTACAGCCTATGGTCCCATTCACTCGGGAATATCCCAACGCAGCTCCTAGAAGAAACGTGTTTCTGACTCGCTGAATCTCAACATAGATTCAACTCTCTTAGGTGAACGAACGCACCGCAGAGCAGTTTCAAGGAAACGTTTCTCCTGAATTTTAGACGAAGTTTCCTGCTGTTTAGTACGTATGCCGGCATTGGGCTGGAAATACCGGTTTTGGGATTCTGCACAGAAAGGGTTTGCAAACCGCTGAATCCACACGTGAGTTTAACTCTGTCAGTTGAATGCCCACATTGAAAACCATTCAGTTAGATAGCTCCGTTTTGGTTTTAGAAGCAGATATTTCTCTGTACAGCCTATGGTCCCATTCACTCGGGAATGTCCCAACGCAACTCCTAGAAGAAACGTGTTTCTGACTCGCTGAATCTCAACATAGATTCAACTCTCTTAGGTGAACGAACGCACAGCAGAGCAGTTTCAAGGAAACGTTTCTCCTGAGTTTTAGACGAACTTTCCTGCTGTTTAGTACGTATGCCTGCATTGGGCTGGAAATACCGGTTTTGGGATTCTGCAGAGAAAGGGTTTGCAAACCGCTGAATCCACACGTGAGTTTAACTCTGTCAGTTGAATGCACACATTGACAACCATTCAGTTAGATAGCTCCGTTTTGGTTTTAGAAGCAGATATTTCTCTGTACAGCCTATGGTCCCATTCACTCGGGAATATCCCAACGCAGCTCCTAGAAGAAACGTGTTTCTGACTCGCTGAATCTCAACATAGATTCAACTCTCTTAGGTGAACGAACGCGCAGCAGAGCAGTTTCAAGGAAACGTTTCTCCTGAGTTTTAGACGAAGTTTCCTGCTGTTTCGTACGCATGCCGGCATTGGGCTGGAAATACCGGTTTTGGGATTCTGCACAGAAAGGCTTTGCAAAACCGCTGAATCCACACGTGAGTTTAACTCTGTCAGTTGAATGCACACATTGACAACCATTCAGTTAGATAGCTCCGTTTTGGTTTTAGAAGCAGATATTTCTCTGTACAGCCTATGATCCCATTCACTCGGGAATATCCCAACGCAGCTCCTAGAAGAAACGTGTTTCTGACTCGCTGAATCTCAACATAGATTCAACTCTCTTAGGTGAACGAACGAACCGCAGAGCAGTTTCAAGAAACGTTTCTCCTGAGTTTTAGACGAAGTTTCCTGCTGTTTAGTACGTATGCCGGCATTGGGCTGGAAATACCGGTTTTGGGATTCTGCACAGAAAGGGTTTGCAAACCGCTGAATCCACACGTGAGTTTTACTCTGTCAGTTGAATGCACACATTGACAACCATTCAGTTAGATAGCTCCGTTTTGGTTTTAGAAGCAGATATTTCTCTGTACAGCCTATGGTCCCATTCACTCGGGAATATCCCAACGCAGCTCCTAGAAGAAACGTGTTTCTGACTCGCTGAATCTCAACATAGATTCAACTCTCTTAGGTGAACGAACGCACCGCAGAGCAGTTTCAAGGAAACGTTTCTCCTGAATTTTAGACGAAGTTTCCTGCTGTTTCGTACGTATGCCGGCATTGGGCTGGAAATACCGGTTTTGGGATTCTGCGCAGAAAGGGTTTGCAAACCGCTGAATCCACACGTGAGTTTAATTCTGTCAGTTGAATGCACACATTGACAACCATTCAGTTAGATAGCTCCGTTTTGGTTTTAGAAGCAGATATTTCTCTGTACAGCCTATGGTCCCATTCACTCGGGAATATCCCAACGCAGCTCCTAGACGAAACGTGTTTCTGACTCGCTGAATCTCAACATAGATTCAACTCTCTTAGGTGAACGAACGCACCGCAGAGCAGTTTCAAGGAAACGTTTCTCCTGAGTTTTAGACGAAGTTTCCTGCTGTTTAGTAGGTATGCCAGCATTGGGCTGGAAATACCGGTTTTGGGATTCTGCACAGAAAGGGTTTGCAAACCGCTGAATCCACACGTGAGTTTAACTCTGTCAGTTGAATGCACACATTGAAAACCATGCAGTTAGATAGCTCCGTTTTGGTTTTAGAAGCAGATATTTCTCTGTACAGCCTATGGTCCCATTCACTCGGGAATGTCCCAACGCAGCTCCTAGAAGAAACGTGTTTCTGACTCGCTGAATCTCAACATAGATTCAACTCTCTTAGGTGAACGAATGCACAGCAGAGCAGTTTCAAGGAAACGTTTCTCCTGAGTTTTAGACGAAGTTTCCTGCTGTTTAGTACGAATGCCGGCATTGGGCTGGAAATACCGGTTTTGGGATTCTGCACAGAAAGGGTTTGCAAACCGCTGAATCCACACGTGAGTTTAACTCTGTCAGTTGAATGCACACATTGACAACCATTCAGTTAGATAGCTCCGTTTTGGTTTTAGAAGCAGATATTTCTCTGTACAGCCTATGGTCCCATTCACTCGGGAATATCCCAACGCAGCTCCTAGAAGAAACGTGTTTCTGACTCGCTGAATCTCAACATAGATTCAACTCTCTTAGGTGAACGAACGCACCGCAGAGCAGTTTCAAGGAAACGTTTCTCCTGAATTTTAGACGAAGTTTCCTGCTGTTTCGTACGTATGCCGGCATTGGGCTGGAAATACCGGTTTTGGGATTCTGCGCAGAAAGGGTTTGCAAACCGCTGAATCCACACGTGAGTTTAATTCTGTCAGTTGAATGCACACATTGACAACCATTCAGTTAGATAGCTCCGTTTTGGTTTTAGAAGCAGATATTTCTCTGTACAGCCTATGGTCCCATTCACTCGGGAATATCCCAACGCAGCTCCTAGACGAAACGTGTTTCTGACTCGCTGAATCTCAACATAGATTCAACTCTCTTAGGTGAACGAACGCACAGCAGAGCAGTTTCAAGGAAACCTTTTTCCTGAATTTTGGACGAAATTTCCTGCTGTTTAGTACGTATGCCGGCATTGGGCTGGATATACCGGTTTTGGGATTCTGCACAGAAAGGGTTTGCAAACCGCTGAATCCACACGTGAGTTTAACTCTGTCAGTTGAATGCACACATTGACAACCATTCAGTTAGATAGCTCCGTTTTGGTTTTAGAAGCAGATATTTCTCTGTACAGCCTATGGTGCCATTCACTCGGGAATATCCCAACGCAGCTCCTAGAAGAAACGTGTTTCTGACTCGCTGAATCTCAACATAGGTTCAACTCTCTTAGGTGAACGAACGCACAGCAGAGCAGTTTCAAGGAAACGTTTCTCCTGAGTTTTAGACGAAGTTTCCTACTGTTTCATAAGCATGCCGGCATTGGGCTGGAAATACCGGTTTTGGGATTCTGCACAGAAAGGCTTTGCAAAACCGCTGAATCCACACGTGAGTTTAACTCTGTCAGTTGAATGCACACATTGACAACCATTCAGTTAGATAGCTCCGTTTTGGTTTTAGAAGCAGATATTTCTCTGTACAGCCTATGGTCCCATTCACTCGGGAATATCCCAACGCAGCTCCTAGAAGAAAAGTGTTTCTGACTCGCTGAATCTCAACATAGATTCAACTCTCTTAGGTGAACGAACGAACCGCAGAGCAGTTTCAAGGAAACGTTTCTCCTGAGTTTTAGATGAAGTTTCCTGCTGTTTAGTACGAATGCCGGAATTGGGCTGGAAATACCGGTTTTGGGATTCTGCACAGAAAGGGTTTGCAAACCGCTGAATCCACACGTGAGTTTTACTCTGTCAGTTGAATGCACACATTGACAACCATTCAGTTAGATAGCTCCGTTTTGGTTTTAGAAGCAGATATTTCTCTGTACAGCCTATGGTCCCATTCACTCGGGAATATCCCAACGCAGCTCCTAGAAGAAACGTGTTTCTGACTCGCTGAATCTCAACATAGATTCAACTCTCTTAGGTGAACGAACGCACCGCAGAGCAGTTTCAAGGAAACGTTTCTCCTGAATTTTAGACGAAGTTTCCTGCTGTTTCGTACGTATGCCGGCATTGGGCTGGAAATACCGGTTTTGGGATTCTGCGCAGAAAGGGTTTGCAAACCGCTGAATCCACACGTGAGTTTAATTCTGTCAGTTGAATGCACACATTGACAACCATTCAGTTAGATAGCTCCGTTTTGGTTTTAGAAGCAGATATTTCTCTGTACAGCCTATGGTCCCATTCACTCGGGAATATCCCAACGCAGCTCCTAGACGAAACGTGTTTCTGACTCGCTGAATCTCAACATAGATTCAACTCTCTTAGGTGAACGAACGCACCGCAGAGCAGTTTCAAGGAAACGTTTCTCCTGAGTTTTAGACGAAGTTTCCTGCTGTTTAGTACGTATGCCAGCATTGGGCTGGAAATACCGGTTTTGGGATTCTGCACAGAAAGGGTTTGCAAACCGCTGAATCCACACGTGAGTTTAACTCTGTCAGTTGAATGCACACATTGAAAACCATGCAGTTAGATAGCTCCGTTTTGGTTTTAGAAGCAGATATTTCTCTGTACAGCCTATGGTCCCATTCACTCGGGAATGTCCCAACGCAGCTCCTAGAAGAAACGTGTTTCTGACTCGCTGAATCTCAACATAGATTCAACTCTCTTAGGTGAACGAATGCACAGCAGAGCAGTTTCAAGGAAACGTTTCTCCTGAGTTTTAGACGAAGTTTCCTGCTGTTTAGTACGAATGCCGGCATTGGGCTGGAAATACCGGTTTTGGGATTCTGCACAGAAAGGGTTTGCAAACCGCTGAATCCACACGTGAGTTTAACTCTGTCAGTTGAATGCACACATTGACAACCATTCACTTAGATAGCTCCGTTTTGGTTTTAGAAGCAGATATTTCTCTGTACAGCCTATGGTCCCATTCACTCGGGAATATCCCAACGCAGCTCCTAGAAGAAACGTGTTTCTGACTCGCTGAATCTCAACATAGATTCAACTCTCTTAGGTGAACGAACGCACCGCAGAGCAGTTTCAAGGAAACGTTTCTCCTGAATTTTAGACGAAGTTTCCTGCTGTTTCGTACGTATGCCGGCATTGGGCTGGAAATACCGGTTTTGGGATTCTGCGCAGAAAGGGTTTGCAAACCGCTGAATCCACACGTGAGTTTAATTCTGTCAATTGAATGCACACATTGACAACCATTCAGTTAGATAGCTCCGTTTTGGTTTTAGAAGCCGATATTTCTCTGTACAGCCTATGGTCCCATTCACTCGGGAATATCCCAACGCAGCTCCTAGACGAAACGTGTTTCTGACTCGCTGAATCTCAACATAGATTCAACTCTCTTAGGTGAACGAACGCACAGCAGAGCAGTTTCAAGGAAACCTTTCTCCTGAATTTTGGACGAAATTTCCTGCTGTTTAGTACGTATGCCGGCATTGGGCTGGATATACCGGTTTTGGGATTCTGCACAGAAAGGGTTTGCAAACCGCTGAATCCAAACGTGAGTTTAACTCTGTCAGTTGAATGCACACATTGACAACCATTCAGTTAGATAGCTCCGTTTTGGTTTTAGAAGCAGATATTTCTCTGTACAGCCTATGGTGCCATTCACTCGGGAATATCCCAACGCAGCTCCTAGAAGAAACGTGTTTCTGACTCGCTGAATCTCAACATAGGTTCAACTCTCTTAGGTGAACGAACGCACAGCAGAGCAGTTTCAAGGAAACGTTTCTCCTGAGTTTTAGACGAAGTTTCCTACTGTTTCATACGCATTCCGGCATTGGGCTGGAAATACCGGTTTTGGGATTCTGCACAGAAAGGCTTTGCAAAACCGCTGAATCCACACGTGAGTTTAACTCTGTCAGTTGAATGCACACATTGACAACCATTCAGTTAGATAGCTCCGTTTTGGTTTTAGAAGCAGATATTTCTCTGTACAGCCTATGGTCCCATTCACTCGGGAATATCCCAACGCAGCTCCTAGAAGAAAAGTGTTTCTGACTCGCTGAATCTCAACATAGATTCAACTCTCTTAGGTGAACGAACGAACCGCAGAGCAGTTTCAAGGAAACGTTTCTCCTGAGTTTTAGACGAAGTTTCCTGCTGTTTAGTACGTATGCCGGCATTGGGCTGGAAATACCGGTTTTGGGATTCTGCACAGAAAGGGTTTGCAAACCGCTGAATCCACACGTGAGTTTAACTCTGTCAGTTGAATGCACACATTGACAACCATTCAGTTAGATAGCTCCGTTTTGGTTTTAGAAGCAGATATTTCTCTGTACAGCCTATGGTCCCATTCACTCGGGAATATCCCAACGCAGCTCCTAGAAGAAACGTGTTTCTGACTCGCTGAATCTCAACATAGATTCAACTCTCTTAGGTGAACGAACGCACAGCAGAGCAGTTTCAAGGAAACGTTTCTCCTGAATTTTAGACGATGTTTCCTGCTGTTTCGTACGTATGCCGGCCTTGGGCTGGAAATACCGGTTTTGGGATTCTGCGCAGAAAGGGTTTGCAAACCGCTGAATCCACACGTGAGTTTATTTCTGTCAGTTGAATGCACACATTGACAACCATTCAGTTAGATAGCTCCGTTTTGGTTTTAGAAGCAGATATTTCTCTGTACAGCCTATGGTCCCATTCACTCGGGAATATCCCAACGCAGCTCCTAGACGAAACGTGTTTCTGACTCGCTGAATCTCAACATAGATTCAACTCTCTTAGGTGAACGAACGCACAGCAGAGCAGTTTCAAGGAAACGTTTCTCCTGAGTTTTAGACGAAGTTTCCTGCTGTTTAGTACGTGTGCCGGCATTGGGCTGGAAATACCGGTTTTGGGATTCTGCACAGAAAGGGTTTGCAAACCGCTGAATCCACACGTGAGTTTAACTCTGTCAGTTGAATGCACACATTGACAACCATTCAGTTAGATAGCTCCGTTTTGGTTTTAGAAGCAGATATTTCTCTGTACAGCCTACGGTCCCATTCACTCGGGAATATCCCAACGCAGCTCCTAGAAGAAACGTGTTTCTGACTCGCTGAATCTCAACATAGATTCAACTCTCTTAGGTGAACGAACGCACCGCAGAGCAGTTTCAAGGAAACGTTTCTCCTGAGTTTTAGACGAAGTTTCCTGCTGTTTCGTACGTATGCCGGCATTGGGCTGGAAATACCGGTTTTGGGATTCTGCACAGAAAGGGTTTGCAAAACCGCTGAATCCACACGTGAGTTTAACTCTGTCAGTTGAATGCACACATTGACAACCATTCAGTTAGATAGCTCCGTTTTGGTTTTAGAAGCAGATATTTCTCTGTACAGCCTATGGTCCCATTCACTCGGGAATATCCCAACGCAGCTCCTAGAAGAAAAGTGTTTCTGACTCGCTGAATCTCAACATAGATTCAACTCTCTTAGGTGAACGAACGCACCGCAGAGCAGTTTCAAGGAAACGTTTCTCCTGAGTTTTAGACGAAGTTTCCTGCTGTTTAGTACGTATGCCAGCATTGGGCCGGAAATACCGGTTTTGGGATTCTGCACAGAAAGGGTTTGCAAACCGCTGAATCCACACGTGAGTTTAACTCTGTCAGTTGAATGCACACATTGACAACCATTCAGTTAGATAGCTCCGTTTTGGTTTTAGAAGCAGATATTTCTCTGTACAGCCTATGGTCCCATTCACTCGGGAATATCCCAATGCAGCTCCTAGAAGAAACGTGTTTCTGACTCGCTGAATCTCAACATAGATTCAACTCTCTTAGGTGAACGAACGCACCGCAGAGCAGTTTCAAGGAAACGTTTCTCCTGAATTTTAGACGAAGTTTCCTGCTGTTTCGTACGTATGCCGGCATTGGGCTGGAAATACCGGTTTTGGGATTCTGCACAGAAAGGGTTTGCAAACCGCTGAATCCACACGTGAGTTTAACTCTGTCAGTTGAATGCACACATTGACAACCATTCAGTTAGATAGCTCCGTTTTGGTTTTAGAAGCAGATATTTCTCTGTACAGCCTACGGTCCCATTCACTCGGGAATATCCCAACGCAGCTCCTAGAAGAAACGTGTTTCTGACTCGCTGAATCTCAACTTAGATTCAACTCTCTTAGGTGAACGAACGCACAGCAGAGCAGTTTCAAGGAAACGTTTCTCCTGAGTTTTAGACGAAGTTTCCTGCTGTTTCGTACGTATGCCGGCATTGGGCTGGAAATACCGGTTTTGGGATTCTGCACAGAAAGGGTTAGCAAACCGCTGAATCCACACGTGAGTTTAACTCTGTCAGTTGAATGCACACATTGACAACCATTCAGTTAGATAGCTCCGTTTTGGTTTTAGAAGCAGATATTTCTCTGTACAGCCTATGGTCCCATTCACTCGGGAATATCCCAACGCAGCTCCTAGAAGAAAAGTGTTTCTCACTCACTGAATCTCAACATAGTTTCAACTCTCTTAGGTGAACGAACGCAGAGCAGAGCAGTTTCAAGGAAACGTTTCTCCTGAATTTTAGACGAAGTTTCCTGCTGTTTAGTACGTATGCCGGCATTGGGCTGGAAATACCGGTTTTGGGATTCTGCACAGAAAGGGTTTGCAAACCGCTGAATCCACACGTGAGTTTAACTCTGTCAGTTGAATGCACACATTGACAACCATTCAGTTAGATAGCTCCGTTTTGGTTTTAGAAGCAGATATTTCTCTGTACAGCCTATGGTCCCATTCACTCGGGAATATCCCAACGCAGCTCCTAGAAGAAAAGTGTTTCTGACTCGCTGAATCTCAACATAGATTCAACTCTCTTAGGTGAACGAACGCACCACAGAGCAGTTTCAAGGAAACGTTTCTCCTGAGCTTTAGACGAAGTTTCCTGCTGTTTAGTATGTATGCCGGCATTGGGCTGGAAATACCGGTTTTGGGATTCTGCACAGAAAGGGTTTGCAAACCGCTGAATCCACACGTGAGTTTAACTCTGTCAGTTGAATGCACACATTGACAACCATTCAGTTAGATAGCTCCGTTTTGGTTTTAGAAGCAGATATTTCTCTGTACAGACTATGGTCCCATTCACTCGGGAATATCCCAACGCAGCTCCTAGAAGAAACGTGTTTCTGACTCGCTGAATCTCAACATAGATTCAACTCTCTTAGGTGAACGAACGCACAGCAGAGCAGTTTCAAGGAAACGTTTCTCCTGAGTTTTAGACGAAGTTTCCTGCTGTTTAGTACGTATGACGGCATAGGGCTGGAAATACCGGTTTTGGGATTCTGCACAGAAAGGGTTTGCAAACCGCTGAATCCGCACGTGAGCTTAACTCTGTCAGTTGAATGCACACATTGACAACCATTCAGTTAGATAGCTCCGCTTTTGTTTTAGAAGCAGATATTTCTCTGTACAGCCTATGGTCCCATTCACTCGGGAATATCCCAACGCAGCTCCTAGACGAAACGTGTTTCTGACTCGCTGAATCTCAACATAGATTCAACTCTCTTAGGTGAACGAACGCAGAGCAGAGCAGTTTCAAGGAAACGTTTCTCCTGAGTTTTAGACGAAGTTTCCTGCTGTTTAGTACGTATGCCGGCATTGGGCTGGAAATACCGGTTTTGGGATTCTGCACAGAAAGGGTTTGCAAACCGCTGAATCCACACGTGAGTTTAACTCTGTCAGTTGAATGCACACATTGACAACCATTCAGTTAGATAGCTCCGTTTTGGTTTTAGAAGCAGATATTTCTCTGTACAGCCTATGGTCCCATTCACTCGGGAATATCCCAACGCAGCTCCTAGCAGAAACGTGTTTCTGACTCGCTGAATCTCAACATAGATTCAACTCTCTTAGGTGAACGAACGCACAGCAGAGCAGTTTCAAGGAAACGTTTCTCCTGAGTTTTAGACGAAGTTTCCTGCTGTTTAGTACGTATGCCGGCATAGGGCTGGAAATACCGGTTTTGGGATTCTGCACAGAAAGGGTTTGCAAACCGCTGAATCCACACGTGAGCTTAACTCTGTCAGTTGAATGCACACATTGACAACCATTCAGTTAGATAGCTCCGTTTTGGTTTTAGAAGCAGATATTTCTCTGTACAGCCTATGGTCCCATTCACTCGGGAATATCCCAACGCAGCTCCTAGAAGAAACGTGTTTCTGACTCGCTGAATCTCAACATAGATTCAACTCTCTTAGGTGAACGAACGCACAGCTGAGCAGTTTCAAGGAAACGTTTCTCCTGAGTTTTAGACGAAGTTTCCTGCTGTTTAGTACGTATGCCGGCATTGGGCTGGAAATACCGGTTTTGGGATTCTGCACAGAAAGGGTTGGCAAACCGCTGAATCCACACGTGAGTTTAACTCTGTCAGTTGAATGCACACATTGACAACCATTCAGTTAGATAGCTCCGTTTTGGTTTTAGAAGCAGATATTTCTCTGTACAGCCTATGGTCCCATTCACTCGGGAATATCCCAACGCAGCTCCTAGAAGAAACGTGTTTCTGACTCGCTGAATCTCAACTTAGATTCAACTCTCTTAGGTGAACGAACGCACAGCAGAGCAGTTTCAAGGAAACGTTTCTCCTGAGTTTTAGACGAAGTTTCCTGCTGTTTCGTACGTATGCCGGCATTGGGCTGGAAATACCGGTTTTGGGATTCTGCACAGAAAGGGTTAGCAAACCGCTGAATCCACACGTGAGTTTAACTCTGTCAGTTGAATGCACACATTGACAACCATTCAGTTAGATAGCTCCGTTTTGGTTTTAGAAGCAGATATTTCTCTGTACAGCCTATGGTCCCATTCACTCGGGAATATCCCAACGCAGCTCCTAGAAGAAAAGTGTTTCTCACTCACTGAATCTCAACATAGTTTCAACTCTCTTAGGTGAACGAACGCAGAGCAGAGCAGTTTCAAGGAAACGTTTCTCCTGAATTTTAGACGAAGTTTCCTGCTGTTTAGTACGTATGCCGGCATTGGGCTGGAAATACCGGTTTTGGGATTCTGCACAGAAAGGGTTTGCAAACCGCTGAATCCACACGTGAGTTTAACTCTGTCAGTTGAATGCACACATTGACAACCATTCAGTTAGATAGCTCCGTTTTGGTTTTAGAAGCAGATATTTCTCTGTACAGCCTATGGTCCCATTCACTCGGGAATATCCCAACGCAGCTCCTAGAAGAAAAGTGTTTCTGACTCGCTGAATCTCAACATAGATTCAACTCTCTTAGGTGAACGAACGCACCACAGAGCAGTTTCAAGGAAACGTTTCTCCTGAGCTTTAGACGAAGTTTCCTGCTGTTTAGTATGTATGCCGGCATTGGGCTGGAAATACCGGTTTTGGGATTCTGCACAGAAAGGGTTTGCAAACCGCTGAATCCACACGTGAGTTTAACTCTGTCAGTTGAATGCACACATTGACAACCATTCAGTTAGATAGCTCCGTTTTGGTTTTAGAAGCAGATATTTCTCTGTACAGACTATGGTCCCATTCACTCGGGAATATCCCAACGCAGCTCCTAGAAGAAACGTGTTTCTGACTCGCTGAATCTCAACATAGATTCAACTCTCTTAGGTGAACGAACGCACAGCAGAGCAGTTTCAAGGAAACGTTTCTCCTGAGTTTTAGACGAAGTTTCCTGCTGTTTAGTACGTATGACGGCATAGGGCTGGAAATACCGGTTTTGGGATTCTGCACAGAAAGGGTTTGCAAACCGCTGAATCCGCACGTGAGCTTAACTCTGTCAGTTGAATGCACACATTGACAACCATTCAGTTAGATAGCTCCGCTTTTGTTTTAGAAGCAGATATTTCTCTGTACAGCCTATGGTCCCATTCACTCGGGAATATCCCAACGCAGCTCCTAGACGAAACGTGTTTCTGACTCGCTGAATCTCAACATAGATTCAACTCTCTTAGGTGAACGAACGCAGAGCAGAGCAGTTTCAAGGAAACGTTTCTCCTGAGTTTTAGACGAAGTTTCCTGCTGTTTAGTACGTATGCCGGCATTGGGCTGGAAATACCGGTTTTGGGATTCTGCACAGAAAGGGTTTGCAAACCGCTGAATCCACACGTGAGTTTAACTCTGTCAGTTGAATGCACACATTGACAACCATTCAGTTAGATAGCTCCGTTTTGGTTTTAGAAGCAGATATTTCTCTGTACAGCCTATGGTCCCATTCACTCGGGAATATCCCAACGCAGCTCCTAGCAGAAACGTGTTTCTGACTCGCTGAATCTCAACATAGATTCAACTCTCTTAGGTGAACGAACGCACAGCAGAGCAGTTTCAAGGAAACGTTTCTCCTGAGTTTTAGACGAAGTTTCCTGCTGTTTAGTACGTATGCCGGCATAGGGCTGGAAATACCGGTTTTGGGATTCTGCACAGAAAGGGTTTGCAAACCGCTGAATCCACACGTGAGCTTAACTCTGTCAGTTGAATGCACACATTGACAACCATTCAGTTAGATAGCTCCGTTTTGGTTTTAGAAGCAGATATTTCTCTGTACAGCCTATGGTCCCATTCACTCGGGAATATCCCAACGCAGCTCCTAGAAGAAACGTGTTTCTGACTCGCTGAATCTCAACATAGATTCAACTCTCTTAGGTGAACGAACGCACAGCTGAGCAGTTTCAAGGAAACGTTTCTCCTGAGTTTTAGACGAAGTTTCCTGCTGTTTAGTACGTATGCCGGCATTGGGCTGGAAATACCGGTTTTGGGATTCTGCACAGAAAGGGTTGGCAAACCGCTGAATCCACACGTGAGTTTAACTCTGTCAGTTGAATGCACACATTGACAACCATTCAGTTAGATAGCTCCGTTTTGGTTTTAGAAGCAGATATTTCTCTGTACAGCCTATGGTCCCATTCACTCGGGAATATCCCAACGCAGGTCCTAGAAGAAAAGTGTTTCTGACTCGCTGAATCTCAACATAGATTCAACTCTCTTAGGTGAACGAACGCACAGCAGAGCAGTTTCAAGGAAACGTTTCTCCTGAGTTTTAGACGAAGTTTCCTGCTGTTTCGTACGTATGCCGGCATTGGGCTGGAAATACCGGTTTTGGGATTCTGCACAGAAAGGGTTTGCAAACCGCTGAATCCACACGTGAGTTTAACTCTGTCAGTTGAATGCACACATTGAAAACCATTCAGTTAGGTAGCTCCGTTTTGGTTTTAGAAGCAGATATTTCTCTGTACAGCCTATGGTCCCATTCACTCGGGAATGTCCCAACACAGCTCCTAGAAGAAACGTGTTTCTGACTCGCTGAATCTCAACATAGATTCAACTCTCTTAGGTGAACGAACGCACAGCAGAGCAGTTTCAAGGAAACGTTTCTCCTGAGTTTTAGACGAAGTTTCCTGCTGTTTAGTACGTATGCCGGCATTGGGCTGGAAATACCGGTTTTGGGATTCTGCACAGAAAGGGTTTGCAAACCGCTGAATCCACACGTGAGTTTAACTCTGTCAGTTGAATGCACACATTGACAACCATTCAGTTAGATAGCTCCGTTTTGGTTTTAGAAGCAGATATTTCTCTGTACAGCCTATGGTCCCATTCACTCGGGAATATCCCAACGCAGCTCCTAGAAGAAACGTGTTTCTGACTCGCTGAATCTCAACATAGATTCAACTCTCTTAGGTGAACGAACGCACAGCAGAGCAGTTTCAAGGAAACGTTTCTCCTGAGTTTTAGACGAAGTTTCCTGCTGTTTCGTACGCATGCCGGCATTGGGCTGGAAATACCGGTTTTGGGATTCTGCACAGAAAGGCTTTGCAAAACCGCTGAATCCACACGTGAGTTTAACTCTGTCAGTTGAATGCACACATTGACAACCATTCAGTTAGATAGCTCCGTTTTGGTTTTAGAAGCAGATATTTCTCTGTACAGCCTATGGTCCCATTCACTCGGGAATATCCCAACGCAGCTCCTAGAAGAAACGTGTTTCTGACTCGCTGAATCTCAACATAGATTCAACTCTCTTAGGTGAACGAACGAACCGCAGAGCAGTTTCAAGAAACGTTTCTCCTGAGTTTTAGACGAAGTTTCCTGCTGTTTAGTACGTATGCCGGCAATGGGCTGGAAATACCGGTTTTGGGATTCTGCACAGAAAGGGTTTGCAAACCGCTGAATCCACACGTGAGTTTAACTCTGTCAGTTGAATGCACACATTGACAACCATTCAGTTAGATAGCTCCGTTTTGGTTTTAGAAGCAGATATTTCTCTGTACAGCCTATGGTCCCATTCACTCGGGAATATCCCAACGCAGCTCCTAGAAGAAACGTGTTTCTGACTCGCTGAATCTCAACATAGATTCAACTCTCTTAGGTGAACGAACGCACCGCAGAGCAGTTTCAAGGAAACGTTTCTCCTGAATTTTAGACGAAGTTTCCTGCTGTTTCGTACGTATGCCGGCATTGGGCTGGAAATACCGGTTTTGGGATTCTGCGCAGAAAGGGTTTGCAAACCGCTGAATCCACACGTGAGTTTAATTCTGTCAGTTGAATGCACACATTGACAACCATTCAGTTAGATAGCTCCGTTTTGGTTTTAGAAGCAGATATTTCTCTGTACAGCCTATGGTCCCATTCACTCGGGAATATCCCAACGCAGCTCCTAGACGAAACGTGTTTCTGACTCGCTGAATCTCAACATAGATTCAACTCTCTTAGGTGAACGAACGCACCGCAGAGCAGTTTCAAGGAAACGTTTCTCCTGAGTTTTAGACGAAGTTTCCTGCTGTTTAGTACGTATGCCAGCATTGGGCTGGAAATACCGGTTTTGGGATTCTGCACAGAAAGGGTTTGCA
Source organism: Aotus nancymaae (assembly GCF_030222135.1). NCBI lineage: Eukaryota > Metazoa > Chordata > Mammalia > Primates > Aotidae > Aotus > Aotus nancymaae. The sequence goes on along the minus strand of NW_026988495.1, from coordinate 4,685,378 downwards.
AACCGCTGAATCCACACGTGAGTTTAACTCTGTCAGTTGAATGCACACATTGAAAACCATTCAGTTAGATAGCTCCGTTTTGGTTTTAGAAGCAGATATTTCTCTGTACAGCCTATGGTCCCATTCACTCGGGAATATCCCAACGCAGCTCCTAGAAGAAAAGTGTTTCTGACTCGCTGAATCTCAACATAGATTCAACTCTCTTAGGTGAACGAACGCACCGCAGAGCAGTTTCAAGGAAACGTTTCTCCTGAGTTTTAGACGAAGTTTCCTGCTGTTTCGTACGCATGCCGGCATTGGGCTGGAAATACCGGTTTTGGGATTCTGCACAGAAAGGCTTTGCAAAACCGCTGAATCCACACGTGAGTTTAACTCTGTCAGTTGAATGCACACATTGACAACCATTCAGTTAGATAGCTCCGTTTTGGTTTTAGAAGCAGATATTTCTCTGTACAGCCTATGGTCCCATTCACTCGGGAATATCCCAACGCAGCTCCTAGAAGAAACGTGTTTCTGACTCGCTGAATCTCAACATAGATTCAACTCTCTTAGGTGAACGAACGAACCGCAGAGCAGTTTCAAGAAACGTTTCTCCTGAGTTTTAGACGAAGTTTCCTGCTGTTTAGTACGTATGCCGGCATTGGGCTGGAAATACCGGTTTTGGGATTCTGCACAGAAAGGGTTTGCAAACCGCTGAATCCACACGTGAGTTTAACTCTGTCAGTTGAATGCACACATTGACAACCATTCAGTTAGATAGCTCAGTTTTGGTTTTAGAAGCAGATATTTCTCTGTACAGCCTATGGTCCCATTCACTCGGGAATATCCCAACGCAGCTCCTAGAAGAAACGTGTTTCTGACTCGCTGAATCTCAACATAGATTCAACTCTCTTAGGTGAACGAACGCACCGCAGAGCAGTTTCAAGGAAACGTTTCTCCTGAATTTTAGACGAAGTTTCCTGCTGTTTCGTACGTATGCCGGCATTGGGCTGGAAATACCGGTTTTGGGATTCTGCGCAGAAAGGGTTTGCAAACCGCTGAATCCACACGTGAGTTTAATTCTGTCAGTTGAATGCACACATTGACAACCATTCAGTTAGATAGCTCCGTTTTGGTTTTAGAAGCAGATATTTCTCTGTACAGCCTATGGTCCCATTCACTCGGGAATATCCCAACGCAGCTCCTAGACGAAACGTGTTTCTGACTCGCTGAATCTCAACATAGATTCAACTCTCTTAGGTGAACGAACGCACCGCAGAGCAGTTTCAAGGAAACGTTTCTCCTGAGTTTTAGACGAAGTTTCCTGCTGTTTAGTACGTATGCCAGCATTGGGCTGGAAATACCGGTTTTGGGATTCTGCACAGAAAGGGTTTGCAAACCGCTGAATCCACACGTGAGTTTAACTCTGTCAGTTGAATGCACACATTGAAAACCATTCAGTTAGATAGCTCCGTTTTGGTTTTAGAAGCAGATATTTCTCTGTACAGCCTATGGTCCCATTCACTCGGGAATATCCCAACGCAGCTCCTAGAAGAAAAGTGTTTCTGACTCGCTGAATCTCAACATAGATTCAACTCTCTTAGGTGAACGAACGCACCGCAGAGCAGTTTCAAGGAAACGTTTCTCCTGAGTTTTAGACGAAGTTTCCTGCTGTTTAGTACGTATGCCGGCATTGGGCTGGAAATACCGGTTTTGGGATTCTGCACAGAAAGGGTTTTCAAACCGCTGAATCCACACGTGAGTTTAACTCTGTCAGTTGAATGCACACATTGACAACCATTCAGTTAGATAGCTCCGTTTTGGTTTTAGAAGCAGATATTTCTCTGTACAGCCTATGGTCCCATTCACTCGGGAATATCCCAACGCAGCTCCTAGACGAAACGTGTTTCTGACTCGCTGAATCTCAACATAGATTCAACTCTCTTAGGTGAACGAACGCACCGCAGAGCAGTTTCAAGGAAACGTTTCTCCTGAGTTTTAGACGAAGTTTCCTGCTGTTTAGTACGTATGCCGGCATTGGGCTGGAAATACCGGTTTTGGGATTCTGCACAGAAAGGGTTTTCAAACCGCTGAATCCACACGTGAGTTTAACTCTGTCAGTTGAATGCACACATTGACAACCATTCAGTTAGATAGCTCCGTTTTGGTTTTAGAAGCAGATATTTCTCTGTACAGCCTATGGTCCCATTCACTCGGGAATATCCCAACGCAGCTCCTAGAAGAAAAGTGTTTCTGACTCACTGAATCTCAACATAGATTCAACTCTCTTAGGTGAACGAACGCACCGCAGAGCAGTTTCAAGGAAACGTTTCTCCTGAATTTTAGACGAAGTTTCCTGCTGTTTCGTACGTATGCCGGCATTGGGCTGGAAATACTGGTTTTGGGATTCTGCACAGAAAGGGTTTGCAAACCGCTGAATCCACACGTGAGTTTAACTCTGTCAGTTGAATGCACACATTGAAAACCATTCAGTTAGATAGCTCCGTTTTGGTTTTAGAAGCAGATATTTCTCTGTACAGCCTATGGTCCCATTCACTCGGGAATGTCCCAACGCAGCTCCTAGAAGAAACGTGTTTCTGACTCGCTGAATCTCAACATAGATTCAACTCTCTTAGGTGAACGAACGCACAGCAGAGCAGTTTAAAGGAAACGTTTCTCCTGAGTTTTAGACGAAGTTTCCTGCTGTTTAGTACGAATGCCGGCATTGGGCTGGAAATACCGGTTTTGGGATTCTGCACAGAAAGGGTTTGCAAACCGCTGAATCCACACGTGAGTTTAACTCTGTCAGTTGAATGCACACATTGACAACCATTCAGTTAGATAGCTCCGTTTTGGTTTTAGAAGCAGATATTTCTCTGTACAGCCTATGGTCCCATTCACTCGGGAATATCCCAACGCAGCTCCTAGAAGAAACGTGTTTCTGACTCGCTGAATCTCAACATAGATTCAACTCTCTTAGGTGAACGAACGCACAGCAGAGCAGTTTCAAGTAAACGTTTCTCCTGAGTTTTAGACGAAGTTTCCTACTGTTTCGTACGCATGCCGGCATTGGGCTGGAAATACCGGTTTTGGGATTCTGCACAGAAAGGCTTTGCAAAACCGCTGAATCCACACGTGAGTTTAACTCTGTCAGTTGAATGCACACATTGACAACCATTCAGTTAGATAGCTCCGTTTTGGTTTTAGAAGCAGATATTTCTCTGTACAGCCTATGGTCCCATTCACTCGGGAATATCCCAACGCAGCTCCTAGAAGAAAAGTGTTTCTGACTCGCTGAATCTCAACATAGATTCAACTCTCTTAGGTGAACGAACGAACCGCAGAGCAGTTTCAAGGAAACGTTTCTCCTGAGTTTTAGACGAAGTTTCCTGCTGTTTAGTATGTATGCCGGCATTGGGCTGGAAATACCGGTTTTGGGATTCTGCACAGAAAGGGTTTGCAAACCGCTGAATCCACACGTGAGTTTAACTCTGTCAGTTGAATGCACACATTGACAACCATTCAGTTAGATAGCTCCGTTTTGGTTTTAGAAGCAGATATTTCTCTGTTCAGCCTATGGTCCCATTCACTCGGGAATATCCCAACGCAGCTCCTAGAAGAAACGTGTTTCTGACTCGCTGAGTCTCAACATAGATTCAACTCTCTTAGGTGAACGAACGCACAGCAGAGCAGTTTCAAGGAAACCTTTCTCCTGAATTTTGGACGAAATTTCCTGCTGTTTAGTACGTATGCCGGCATTGGGCTGGAAATACCGGTTTTGCGATTCTGCACAGAAAGGGTTTGCAAACCGCTGAATCCACACGTGAGTTTAACTCTGTCAGTTGATTGCACACATTGACAACCATTCAGTTAGATAGCTCCGTTTTGGTTTTAGAAGCAGATATTTCTCTGTACAGCCTATGGTCCCATTCACTCGGGAATATCCCAACGCAGCTCCTAGAAGAAAAGTGTTTCTGACTCGCTGAATCTCAACATAGATTCAACTCTCTTAGGTGAACGAACGCACAGCAGAGCAGTTTCAAGGAAACGTTTCTCCTGAGTTTTAGACGAAGTTTCCTACTGTTTCGTACGCATGCCGGCATTGGGCTGGAAATACCGGTTTTGGGATTCTGCACAGAAAGGCTTTGCAAAACCGCTGAATCCACACGTGAGTTTAACTCTGTCAGTTGAATGCACACATTGACAACCATTCAGTTAGATAGCTCCGTTTTGGTTTTAGAAGCAGATATTTCTCTGTACAGCCTATGGTCCCATTCACTCGGGAATATCCCAACGCAGCTCCTAGAAGAAAAGTGTTTCTGACTCACTGAATCTCAACATAGATTCAACTCTCTTAGGTGAACGAACGCACCGCAGAGCAGTTTCAAGGAAACGTTTCTCCTGAATTTTAGACGAAGTTTCCTGCTGTTTCGTACGTATGCCGGCATTGGGCTGGAAATACTGGTTTTGGGATTCTGCACAGAAAGGGTTTGCAAACCGCTGAATCCACACGTGAGTTTAACTCTGTCAGTTGAATGCACACATTGACAACCATTCAGTTAGATAGCTCCGTTTTGGTTTTAGAAGCAGATATTTCTCTGTACAGCCTATGGTCCCATTCACTCGGGAATATCCCAACGCAGCTCCTAGAAGAAACGTGTTTCTGACTCGCTGAATCTCAACATAGATTCAACTCTCTTAGGTGAACGAACGCACAGCAGAGCAGTTTCAAGGAAACGTTTCTCCTGAGTTTTAGACGAAGTTTCCTGCTGTTTAGTACGTATGACGGCATAGGGCTGGAAATACCGGTTTTGGGATTCTGCACAGAAAGGGTTTGCAAACCGCTGAATCCACACGTGAGCTTAACTCTGTCAGTTGAATGCACACATTGACAACCATTCAGTTAGATAGCTCCGCTTTTGTTTTAGAAGCAGATATTTCTCTGTACAGCCTATGGTCCCATTCACTCGGGAATATCCCAACGCAGCTCCTAGACGAAACGTGTTTCTGACTCGCTGAATCTCAACATAGATTCAACTCTCTTAGGTGAACGAACGCAGAGCAGAGCAGTTTCAAGGAAACGTTTCTCCTGAGTTTTAGACGAAGTTTCCTGCTGTTTAGTACGTATGCCGGCATTGGGCTGGAAATACCGGTTTTGGGATTCTGCACAGAAAGGGTTTGCAAACCGCTGAATCCACACGTGAGTTTAACTCTGTCAGTTGAATGCACACATTGACAACCATTCAGTTAGATAGCTCCGTTTTGGTTTTAGAAGCAGATATTTCTCTGTACAGCCTATGGTCCCATTCACTCGGGAATATCCCAACGCAGCTCCTAGCAGAAACGTGTTTCTGACTCGCTGAATCTCAACATAGATTCAACTCTCTTAGGTGAACGAACGCACAGCAGAGCAGTTTCAAGGAAACGTTTCTCCTGAGTTTTAGACGAAGTTTCCTGCTGTTTAGTACGTATGCCGGCATAGGGCTGGAAATACCGGTTTTGGGATTCTGCACAGAAAGGGTTTGCAAACCGCTGAATCCACACGTGAGCTTAACTCTGTCAGTTGAATGCACACATTGACAACCATTCAGTTAGATAGCTCCGTTTTGGTTTTAGAAGCAGATATTTCTCTGTACAGCCTATGGTCCCATTCACTCGGGAATATCCCAACGCAGCTCCTAGAAGAAACGTGTTTCTGACTCGCTGAATCTCAACATAGATTCAACTCTCTTAGGTGAACGAACGCACAGCTGAGCAGTTTCAAGGAAACGTTTCTCCTGAGTTTTAGACGAAGTTTCCTGCTGTTTAGTACGTATGCCGGCATTGGGCTGGAAATACCGGTTTTGGGATTCTGCACAGAAAGGGTTGGCAAACCGCTGAATCCACACGTGAGTTTAACTCTGTCAGTTGAATGCACACATTGACAACCATTCAGTTAGATAGCTCCGTTTTGGTTTTAGAAGCAGATATTTCTCTGTACAGCCTATGGTCCCATTCACTCGGGAATATCCCAACGCAGGTCCTAGAAGAAAAGTGTTTCTGACTCGCTGAATCTCAACATAGATTCAACTCTCTTAGGTGAACGAACGCACAGCAGAGCAGTTTCAAGGAAACGTTTCTCCTGAGTTTTAGACGAAGTTTCCTGCTGTTTCGTACGTATGCCGGCATTGGGCTGGAAATACCGGTTTTGGGATTCTGCACAGAAAGGGTTTGCAAACCGCTGAATCCACACGTGAGTTTAACTCTGTCAGTTGAATGCACACATTGAAAACCATTCAGTTAGGTAGCTCCGTTTTGGTTTTAGAAGCAGATATTTCTCTGTACAGCCTATGGTCCCATTCACTCGGGAATGTCCCAACACAGCTCCTAGAAGAAACGTGTTTCTGACTCGCTGAATCTCAACATAGATTCAACTCTCTTAGGTGAACGAACGCACAGCAGAGCAGTTTCAAGGAAACGTTTCTCCTGAGTTTTAGACGAAGTTTCCTGCTGTTTAGTACGTATGCCGGCATTGGGCTGGAAATACCGGTTTTGGGATTCTGCACAGAAAGGGTTTGCAAACCGCTGAATCCACACGTGAGTTTAACTCTGTCAGTTGAATGCACACATTGACAACCATTCAGTTAGATAGCTCCGTTTTGGTTTTAGAAGCAGATATTTCTCTGTACAGCCTATGGTCCCATTCACTCGGGAATATCCCAACGCAGCTCCTAGAAGAAACGTGTTTCTGACTCGCTGAATCTCAACATAGATTCAACTCTCTTAGGTGAACGAACGCACCGCAGAGCAGTTTCAAGGAAACGTTTCTCCTGAGTTTTAGACGAAGTTTCCTGCTGTTTCGTACGCATGCCGGCATTGGGCTGGAAATACCGGTTTTGGGATTCTGCACAGAAAGGCTTTGCAAAACCGCTGAATCCACACGTGAGTTTAACTCTGTCAGTTGAATGCACACATTGACAACCATTCAGTTAGATAGCTCCGTTTTGGTTTTAGAAGCAGATATTTCTCTGTACAGCCTATGGTCCCATTCACTCGGGAATATCCCAACGCAGCTCCTAGAAGAAACGTGTTTCTGACTCGCTGAATCTCAACATAGATTCAACTCTCTTAGGTGAACGAACGAACCGCAGAGCAGTTTCAAGAAACGTTTCTCCTGAGTTTTAGACGAAGTTTCCTGCTGTTTAGTACGTATGCCGGCATTGGGCTGGAAATACCGGTTTTGGGATTCTGCACAGAAAGGGTTTGCAAACCGCTGAATCCACACGTGAGTTTAACTCTGTCAGTTGAATGCACACATTGACAACCATTCAGTTAGATAGCTCCGTTTTGGTTTTAGAAGCAGATATTTCTCTGTACAGCCTATGGTCCCATTCACTCGGGAATATCCCAACGCAGCTCCTAGAAGAAACGTGTTTCTGACTCGCTGAATCTCAACATAGATTCAACTCTCTTAGGTGAACGAACGCACCGCAGAGCAGTTTCAAGGAAACGTTTCTCCTGAATTTTAGACGAAGCTTCCTGCTGTTTCGTACGTATGCCGGCATTGGGCTGGAAATACCGGTTTTGGGATTCTGCGCAGAAAGGGTTTGCAAACCGCTGAATCCACACGTGAGTTTAATTCTGTCAGTTGAATGCACACATTGACAACCATTCAGTTAGATAGCTCCGTTTTGGTTTTAGAAGCAGATATTTCTCTGTACAGCCTATGGTCCCATTCACTCGGGAATATCCCAACGCAGCTCCTAGACGAAACGTGTTTCTGACTCGCTGAATCTCAACATAGATTCAACTCTCTTAGGTGAACGAACGCACCGCAGAGCAGTTTCAAGGAAACGTTTCTCCTGAGTTTTAGACGAAGTTTCCTGCTGTTTAGTACGTATGCCAGCATTGGGCTGGAAATACCGGTTTTGGGATTCTGCACAGAAAGGGTTTGCAAACCGCTGAATCCACACGTGAGTTTAACTCTGTCAGTTGAATGCACACATTGAAAACCATTCAGTTAGATAGCTCCGTTTTGGTTTTAGAAGCAGATATTTCTCTGTACAGCCTATGGTCCCATTCACTCGGGAATATCCCAACGCAGCTCCTAGAAGAAAAGTGTTTCTGACTCGCTGAATCTCAACATAGATTCAACTCTCTTAGGTGAACGAACGCACCGCAGAGCAGTTTCAAGGAAACGTTTCTCCTGAGTTTTAGACGAAGTTTCCTGCTGTTTCGTACGCATGCCGGCATTGGGCTGGAAATACCGGTTTTGGGATTCTGCACAGAAAGGCTTTGCAAAACCGCTGAATCCACACGTGAGTTTAACTCTGTCAGTTGAATGCACACATTGACAACCATTCAGTTAGATAGCTCCGTTTTGGTTTTAGAAGCAGATATTTCTCTGTACAGCCTATGGTCCCATTCACTCGGGAATATCCCAACGCAGCTCCTAGAAGAAACGTGTTTCTGACTCGCTGAATCTCAACATAGATTCAACTCTCTTAGGTGAACGAACGAACCGCAGAGCAGTTTCAAGAAACGTTTCTCCTGAGTTTTAGACGAAGTTTCCTGCTGTTTAGTACGTATGCCGGCATTGGGCTGGAAATACCGGTTTTGGGATTCTGCACAGAAAGGGTTTGCAAACCGCTGAATCCACACGTGAGTTTAACTCTGTCAGTTGAATGCACACATTGACAACCATTCAGTTAGATAGCTCCGTTTTGGTTTTAGAAGCAGATATTTCTCTGTACAGCCTATGGTCCCATTCACTCGGGAATATCCCAACGCAGCTCCTAGAAGAAACGTGTTTCTGACTCGCTGAATCTCAACATAGATTCAACTCTCTTAGGTGAACGAACGCACTGCAGAGCAGTTTCAAGGAAACGTTTCTCCTGAATTTTAGACGAAGTTTCCTGCTGTTTCGTACGTATGCCGGCATTGGGCTGGAAATACCGGTTTTGGGATTCTGCGCAGAAAGGGTTTGCAAACCGCTGAATCCACACGTGAGTTTAATTCTGTCAGTTGAATGCACACATTGACAACCATTCAGTTAGATAGCTCCGTTTTGGTTTTAGAAGCAGATATTTCTCTGTACAGCCTATGGTCCCATTCACTCGGGAATATCCCAACGCAGCTCCTAGACGAAACGTGTTTCTGACTCGCTGAATCTCAACATAGATTCAACTCTCTTAGGTGAACGAACGCACCGCAGAGCAGTTTCAAGGAAACGTTTCTCCTGAGTTTTAGACGAAGTTTCCTGCTGTTTAGTACGTATGCCGGCATTGGGCTGGAAATACCGGTATTGGGATTCTGCACAGAAAGGGTTTGCAAACCGCTGAATCCACACGTGAGTTTAACTCTGTCAGTTGAATGCACACATTGAAAACCATTCAGTTAGATAGCTCCGTTTTGGTTTTAGAAGCAGATATTTCTCTGTACAGCCTATGGTCCCATTCACTCGGGAATATCCCAACGCAGCTCCTAGAAGAAAAGTGTTTCTGACTCGCTGAATCTCAACATAGATTCAACTCTCTTAGGTGAACGAACGCACCGCAGAGCAGTTTCAAGGAAACGTTTCTCCTGAGTTTTAGACGAAGTTTCCTGCTGTTTAGTACGTATGCCGGCATTGGGCTGGAAATACCGGTTTTGGGATTCTGCACAGAAAGGGTTTTCAAACCGCTGAATCCACACGTGAGTTTAACTCTGTCAGTTGAATGCACACATTGACAACCATTCAGTTAGATAGCTCCGTTTTGGTTTTAGAAGCAGATATTTCTCTGTACAGCCTATGGTCCCATTCACTCGGGAATATCCCAACGCAGCTCCTAGACGAAACGTGTTTCTGACTCGCTGAATCTCAACATAGATTCAACTCTCTTAGGTGAACGAACGCACCGCAGAGCAGTTTCAAGGAAACGTTTCTCCTGAGTTTTAGACGAAGTTTCCTGCTGTTTAGTACGTATGCCGGCATTGGGCTGGAAATACCGGTTTTGGGATTCTGCACAGAAAGGGTTTTCAAACCGCTGAATCCACACGTGAGTTTAACTCTGTCAGTTGAATGCACACATTGACAACCATTCAGTTAGATAGCTCCGTTTTGGTTTTAGAAGCAGATATTTCTCTGTACAGCCTATGGTCCCATTCACTCGGGAATATCCCAACGCAGCTCCTAGAAGAAAAGTGTTTCTGACTCACTGAATCTCAACATAGATTCAACTCTCTTAGGTGAACGAACGCACCGCAGAGCAGTTTCAAGGAAACGTTTCTCCTGAATTTTAGACGAAGTTTCCTGCTGTTTCGTACGTATGCCGGCATTGGGCTGGAAATACCGGTTTTGGGATTCTGCACAGAAAGGGTTTGCAAACCGCTGAATCCACACGTGAGTTTAACTCTGTCAGTTGAATGCACACATTGAAAACCATTCAGTTAGATAGCTCCGTTTTGGTTTTAGAAGCAGATATTTCTCTGTACAGCCTATGGTCCCATTCACTCGGGAATGTCCCAACGCAGCTCCTAGAAGAAACGTGTTTCTGACTCGCTGAATCTCAACATAGATTCAACTCTCTTAGGTGAACGAACGCACAGCAGAGCAGTTTCAAGGAAACGTTTCTCCTGAGTTTTAGACGAAGTTTCCTGCTGTTTAGTACGAATGCCGGCATTGGGCTGGAAATACCGGTTTTGGGATTCTGCACAGAAAGGGTTTGCAAACCGCTGAATCCACACGTGAGTTTAACTCTGTCAGTTGAATGCACACATTGACAACCATTCAGTTAGATAGCTCCGTTTTGGTTTTAGAAGCAGATATTTCTCTGTACAGCCTATGGTCCCATTCACTCGGGAATATCCCAACGCAGCTCCTAGAAGAAACGTGTTTCTGACTCGCTGAATCTCAACATAGATTCAACTCTCTTAGGTGAACGAACGCACAGCAGAGCAGTTTCAAGGAAACGTTTCTCCTGAGTTTTAGACGAAGTTTCCTACTGTTTCGTACGCATGCCGGCATTGGGCTGGAAATACCGGTTTTGGGATTCTGCACAGAAAGGCTTTGCAAAACCGCTGAATCCACACGTGAGTTTAACTCTGTCAGTTGAATGCACACATTGACAACCATTCAGTTAGATAGCTCCGTTTTGGTTTTAGAAGCAGATATTTCTCTGTACAGCCTATGGTCCCATTCACTCGGGAATATCCCAACGCAGCTCCTAGAAGAAAAGTGTTTCTGACTCGCTGAATCTCAACATAGATTCAACTCTCTTAGGTGAACGAACGAACCGCAGAGCAGTTTCAAGGAAACGTTTCTCCTGAGTTTTAGACGAAGTTTCCTGCTGTTTAGTATGTATGCCGGCATTGGGCTGGAAATACCGGTTTTGGGATTCTGCACAGAAAGGGTTTGCAAACCGCTGAATCCACACGTGAGTTTAACTCTGTCAGTTGAATGCACACATTGACAACCATTCAGTTAGATAGCTCCGTTTTGGTTTTAGAAGCAGATATTTCTCTGTTCAGCCTATGGTCCCATTCACTCGGGAATATCCCAACGCAGCTCCTAGAAGAAACGTGTTTCTGACTCGCTGAGTCTCAACATAGATTCAACTCTCTTAGGTGAACGAACGCACAGCAGAGCAGTTTCAAGGAAACCTTTCTCCTGAATTTTGGACGAAATTTCCTGCTGTTTAGTACGTATGCCGGCATTGGGCTGGAAATACCGGTTTTGGGATTCTGCACAGAAAGGCTTTGCAAAACCGCTGAATCCACACGTGAGTTTAACTCTGTCAGTTGAATGCACACATTGACAACCATTCAGTTAGATAGCTCCGTTTTGGTTTTAGAAGCAGATATTTCTCTGTACAGCCTATGGTCCCATTCACTCGGGAATATCCCAACGCAGCTCCTAGAAGAAAAGTGTTTCTGACTCGCTGAATCTCAACATAGATTCAACTCTCTTAGGTGAACGAACGAACCGCAGAGCAGTTTCAAGGAAACGTTTCTCCTGAGTTTTAGACGACGTTTCCTGCTGTTTAGTACGTATGCCGGCATTGGGCTGGAAATACCGGTTTTGGGATTCTGCACAGAAAGGGTTTGCAAACCGCTGAATCCACACGTGAGTTTAACTCTGTCAGTTGAATGCACACATTGACAACCATTCAGTTAGATAGCTCCGTTTTGGTTTTAGAAGCAGATATTTCTCTGTACAGCCTATGGTCCCATTCACTCGGGAATATCCCAACGCAGCTCCTAGAAGAAACGTGTTTCTGACTCGCTGAATCTCAACATAGATTCAACTCTCTTAGGTGAACGAACGCACAGCAGAGCAGTTTCAAGGAAACGTTTCTCCTGAATTTTAGACGATGTTTCCTGCTGTTTCGTACGTATGCCGGCATTGGGCTGGAAATACCGGTTTTGGGATTCTGCGCAGAAAGGGTTTGCAAACCGCTGAATCCACACGTGAGTTTAATTCTGTCAGTTGAATGCACACATTGACAACCATTCAGTTAGATAGCTCCGTTTTGGTTTTAGAAGCAGATATTTCTCTGTACAGCCTATGGTCCCATTCACTCGGGAATATCCCAACGCAGCTCCTAGACGAAACGTGTTTCTGACTCGCTGAATCTCAACATAGATTCAACTCTCTTAGGTGAACGAACGCACAGCAGAGCAGTTTCAAGGAAACGTTTCTCCTGAGTTTTAGACGAAGTTTCCTGCTGTTTAGTACGTGTGCCGGCATTGGGCTGGAAATACCGGTTTTGGGATTCTGCACAGAAAGGGTTTGCAAACCGCTGAATCCACACGTGAGTTTAACTCTGTCAGTTGAATGCACACATTGACAACCATTCAGTTAGATAGCTCCGTTTTGGTTTTAGAAGCAGATATTTCTCTGTACAGCCTACGGTCCCATTCACTCGGGAATATCCCAACGCAGCTCCTAGAAGAAACGTGTTTCTGACTCGCTGAATCTCAACATAGATTCAACTCTCTTAGGTGAACGAACGCACAGCAGAGCAGTTTCAAGGAAACGTTTCTCCTGAGTTTTAGACGAAGTTTCCTGCTGTTTCGTACGTATGCCGGCATTGGGCTGGAAATAACGGTTTTGGGATTCTGCACAGAAAGGGTTTGCAAAACCGCTGAATCCACACGTGAGTTTAACTCTGTCAGTTGAATGCACACATTGACAACCATTCAGTTAGATAGCTCCGTTTTGGTTTTAGAAGCAGATATTTCTCTGTACAGCCTATGGTCCCATTCACTCGGGAATATCCCAACGCAGCTCCTAGAAGAAAAGTGTTTCTGACTCGCTGAATCTCAACATAGATTCAACTCTCTTAGGTGAACGAACGCACCGCAGAGCAGTTTCAAGGAAACGTTTCTCCTGAGTTTTAGACGAAGTTTCCTGCTGTTTAGTACGTATGCCAGCATTGGGCCGGAAATACCGGTTTTGGGATTCTGCACAGAAAGGGTTTGCAAACCGCTGAATCCACACGTGAGTTTAACTCTGTCAGTTGAATGCACACATTGACAACCATTCAGTTAGATAGCTCCGTTTTGGTTTTAGAAGCAGATATTTCTCTGTACAGCCTATGGTCCCATTCACTCGGGAATATCCCAATGCAGCTCCTAGAAGAAACGTGTTTCTGACTCGCTGAATCTCAACATAGATTCAACTCTCTTAGGTGAACGAACGCACCGCAGAGCAGTTTCAAGGAAACGTTTCTCCTGAATTTTAGACGAAGTTTCCTGCTGTTTCGTACGTATGCCGGCATTGGGCTGGAAATACCGGTTTTGGGATTCTGCACAGAAAGGGTTGGCAAACCGCTGAATCCACACGTGAGTTTAACTCTGTCAGTTGAATGCACACATTGACAACCATTCAGTTAGATAGCTCCGTTTTGGTTTTAGAAGCAGATATTTCTCTGTACAGCCTACGGTCCCATTCACTCGGGAATATCCCAACGCAGCTCCTAGAAGAAACGTGTTTCTGACTCGCTGAATCTCAACTTAGATTCAACTCTCTTAGGTGAACGAACGCACAGCAGAGCAGTTTCAAGGAAACGTTTCTCCTGAGTTTTAGACGAAGTTTCCTGCTGTTTAGTACGTATGCCGGCATTGGGCTGGAAATACCGGTTTTGGGATTCTGCACAGAAAGGGTTTGCAAACCGCTGAATCCACACGTGAGTTTAACTCTGTCAGTTGAATGCACACATTGACAACCATTCAGTTAGATAGCTCCGTTTTGGTTTTAGAAGCAGATATTTCTCTGTACAGCCTATGGTCCCATTCACTCGGGAATATCCCAACGCAGCTCCTAGAAGAAACGTGTTTCTGACTCGCTGAATCTCAACATAGATTCAACTCTCTTAGGTGAACGAACGCACAGCAGAGCAGTTTCAAGGAAACGTTTCTCCTGAATTTTAGACGATGTTTCCTGCTGTTTCGTACGTATGCCGGCATTGGGCTGGAAATACCGGTTTTGGGATTCTGCGCAGAAAGGGTTTGCAAACCGCTGAATCCACACGTGAGTTTAATTCTGTCAGTTGAATGCACACATTGACAACCATTCAGTTAGATAGCTCCGTTTTGGTTTTAGAAGCAGATATTTCTCTGTACAGCCTATGGTCCCATTCACTCGGGAATATCCCAACGCAGCTCCTAGACGAAACGTGTTTCTGACTCGCTGAATCTCAACATAGATTCAACTCTCTTAGGTGAACGAACGCACAGCAGAGCAGTTTCAAGGAAACGTTTCTCCTGAGTTTTAGACGAAGTTTCCTGCTGTTTAGTACGTGTGCCGGCATTGGGCTGGAAATACCGGTTTTGGGATTCTGCACAGAAAGGGTTTGCAAACCGCTGAATCCACACGTGAGTTTAACTCTGTCAGTTGAATGCACACATTGACAACCATTCAGTTAGATAGCTCCGTTTTGGTTTTAGAAGCAGATATTTCTCTGTACAGCCTACGGTCCCATTCACTCGGGAATATCCCAACGCAGCTCCTAGAAGAAACGTGTTTCTGACTCGCTGAATCTCAACATAGATTCAACTCTCTTAGGTGAACGAACGCACAGCAGAGCAGTTTCAAGGAAACGTTTCTCCTGAGTTTTAGACGAAGTTTCCTGCTGTTTCGTACGTATGCCGGCATTGGGCTGGAAATAACGGTTTTGGGATTCTGCACAGAAAGGGTTTGCAAAACCGCTGAATCCACACGTGAGTTTAACTCTGTCAGTTGAATGCACACATTGACAACCATTCAGTTAGATAGCTCCGTTTTGGTTTTAGAAGCAGATATTTCTCTGTACAGCCTATGGTCCCATTCACTCGGGAATATCCCAACGCAGCTCCTAGAAGAAAAGTGTTTCTGACTCGCTGAATCTCAACATAGATTCAACTCTCTTAGGTGAACGAACGCACCGCAGAGCAGTTTCAAGGAAACGTTTCTCCTGAGTTTTAGACGAAGTTTCCTGCTGTTTAATACGTATGCCGGCATTGGGCCGGAAATACCGGTTTTGGGATTCTGCACAGAAAGGGTTTGCAAACCGCTGAATCCACACGTGAGTTTAACTCTGTCAGTTGAATGCACACATTGACAACCATTCAGTTAGATAGCTCCGTTTTGGTTTTAGAAGCAGATATTTCTCTGTACAGCCTATGGTCCCATTCACTCGGGAATATCCCAATGCAGCTCCTAGAAGAAACGTGTTTCTGACTCGCTGAATCTCAACATAGATTCAACTCTCTTAGGTGAACGAACGCACCGCAGAGCAGTTTCAAGGAAACGTTTCTCCTGAATTTTAGACGAAGTTTCCTGCTGTTTCGTACGTATGCCGGCATTGGGCTGGAAATACCGGTTTTGGGATTCTGCACAGAAAGGGTTGGCAAACCGCTGAATCCACACGTGAGTTTAACTCTGTCAGTTGAATGCACACATTGACAACCATTCAGTTAGATAGCTCCGTTTTGGTTTTAGAAGCAGATATTTCTCTGTACAGCCTACGGTCCCATTCACTCGGGAATATCCCAACGCAGCTCCTAGAAGAAACGTGTTTCTGACTCGCTGAATCTCAACTTAGATTCAACTCTCTTAGGTGAACGAACGCACAGCAGAGCAGTTTCAAGGAAACGTTTCTCCTGAGTTTTAGACGAAGTTTCCTGCTGTTTAGTACGTATGCCGGCATTGGGCTGGAAATACCGGTTTTGGGATTCTGCACAGAAAGGGTTTGCAAACCGCTGAATCCACACGTGAGTTTAACTCTGTCAGTTGAATGCACACATTGACAACCATTCAGTTAGATAGCTCCGTTTTGGTTTTAGAAGCAGATATTTCTCTGTACAGCCTATGGTCCCATTCACTCGGGAATATCCCAACGCAGCTCCTAGAAGAAACGTGTTTCTGACTCGCTGAATCTCAACATAGATTCAACTCTCTTAGGTGAACGAACGCACCGCAGAGCAGTTTCAAGGAAACGTTTCTCCTGAATTTTAGACGAAGTTTCCTGCTGTTTCGTACGTATGCCGGCATTGGGCTGGAAATACCGGTTTTGGGATTCTGCGCAGAAAGGGTTTGCAAACCGCTGAATAAACACGTGAGTTTAATTCTGTCAGTTGAATGCACACATTGACAACGATTCAGTTAGATAGCTCCGTTTTGGTTTTAGAAGCAGATATTTCTCTGTACAGCCTATGGTCCCATTCACTCGGGTATATGCCAACGCAGCTCCTAGACGAAACGTGTTTCTGACTCGCTGAATCTCAACATAGATTCAACTCTCTTAGGTGAACGAACGCACAGCAGAGCAGTTTCAAGGAAACGTTTCTCCTGAGTTTTAGACGAAGTTTCCTGCTGTTTAGTACGTGTGCCGGCATTGGGCTGGAAATACCGGTTTTGGGATTCTGCACAGAAAGGGTTTGCAAACCGCTGAATCCACACGTGAGTTTAACTCTGTCAGTTGAATGCACACATTGACAACCATTCAGTTAGATAGCTCCGTTTTGGTTTTAGAAGCAGATATTTCTCTGTTCAGCCTATGGTCCCATTCACTCGGGAATATCCCAACGCAGCTCCTAGAAGAAACGTGTTTCTGACTCGCTGAGTCTCAACATAGATTCAACTCTCTTAGGTGAACGAAAGCACAGCAGAGCAGTTTCAAGGAAACGTTTCTCCTGAATTTTGGACGAAATTTCCTGCTTTTTAGTACGTATGCCGGCATTGGGCTGGAAATACCGGTTTTGCGATTCTGCACAGAAAGGGTTTGCAAACCGCTGAATCCACACGTGAGTTTAACTCTGTCAGTTGAATGCACACATTGACAACCATTCAGTTAGATAGCTGCGTTTTGGTTTTAGAAGCAGATATTTCTCTGTACAGCCTACGGTCCCATTCACTCGGGAATATCCCAACGCAGCTCCTAGAAGAAACGTGTTTCTGACTCGCTGAATCTCAACATAGATTCAACTCTCTTAGGTGAACGAACGCACAGCAGAGCAGTTTCAAGGAAACGTTTCTCCTGAGTTTTAGACGAAGTTTCCTGCTGTTTCGTACGTATGCCGGCATTGGGCTGCAAATACCGGTTTTGGGATTCTGCACAGAAAGGGTTTGCAAAACCGCTGAATCCACACGTGAGTTTAACTCTGTCAGTTGAATGCACACATTGACAACCATTCAGTTAGATAGCTCCGTTTTGGTTTTAGATGCAGATATTTCTCTGTACAGACTATGGTCCCTTTCACTCGGGAATATCCCAACGCAGCTCCTAGAAGAAACGTGTTTCTGACTCGCTGAATCTCAACATAGATTCAACTCTCTTAGGTGAACGAACGCACCGCAGAGCAGTTTCAAGGAAACGTTTCTCCTGAATTTTAGACGAAGTTTCCTGCTGTTTCGTACATATGCCGGCATTGGGCTGGAAATACCGGTTTTGGGATTCTGCGCAGAAAGGGTTTGCAAACCGCTGAATCCACACGTGAGTTTAATTCTGTCAGTTGAATGCACACATTGACAACGATTCAGTTAGATAGCTCTGTTTTGGTTTTAGAAGCAGATATTTCTCTGTACAGCCTATGGTCCCATTCACTCGGGAATATCCCAACGCAGCTCCTAGAAGAAACGTGTTTCTGACTCGCTGAGTCTCAACATAGATTCAACTCTCTTAGGTGAACGAACGCACAGCAGAGCAGTTTCAAGGAAACGTTTCTCCTGAGTTTTAGACGAAGTTTCCTGCTGTTTAGTACGTATGCCGGCATAGGGCTGGAAATACCGGTTTTGGGATTCTGCACAGAAAGGGTTTGCAAACCGCTGAATCCACACGTGAGTTTAACTCTGTCAGTTGAATGCACACATTGACAACCATTCAGTTAGATAGCTCCGTTTTGGTTTTAGAAGCAGATATTTCTCTGTACAGCCTATGGTCCCATTCACTCGGGAATATCCCAACGCAGCTCCTAGAAGAAAAGTGTTTCTGACTCGCTGAATCTCAACATAGATTCAACTCTCTTAGGTGAACGAACGCACCGCAGAGCAGTTTCAAGGAAACGTTTCTCCTGAGTTTTAGACGAAGTTTCCTGCTGTTTCGTACGTATGCCGGCATTGGGCTGGAAATACCGGTTTTGGGATTCTGCACAGAAAGGGTTTGCAAACCGCTGAATCCACACGTGAGTTTAACTCTGTCAGTTGAATGCACATATTGAAAACCATTCAGTTAGGTAGCTCCGTTTTGGTTTTAGAAGCAGATATTTCTCTGTACAGCCTATGGTCCCATTCACTCGGGAATATCCCAACGCAGCTCCTAGAAGAAACGTGTTTCTGACTCGCAGAATCTCAACATAGATTCAACTCTCTTAGGTGAACGAACGCACAGCAGAGCAGTTTCAAGGAAACGTTTCTCCTGAATTTTAGACGAAGTTTCCTGCTGTATCGTACGTATGCCGGCATTGGGCTGGAAATACCGGTTTTGGGATTCTGCACAGAAAGGGTTGGCAAACCGCTGAATCCACACGTGAGTTTAACTCTGTCAGTTGAATGCACACATTGACAACCATTCAGTTAGATAGCTCCGTTTTGGTTTTAGAAGCACATATTTCTCTGTACAGCCTATGGTCCCATTCACTCGGGAATGTCCCAACGCAGCTCCTAGAAGAAACGTGTTTCTGACTCGCTGAATCTCAACATAGATTCAACTCTCTTTGGTGAACGAACTCACAGCAGAGCAGTTTCAAGGAAACGTTTCTCCTGAGTTTTAGACGAAGTTTCCTGCTGTTTAGTACGTATGCCGGCATTGGGCTGGAAATACCGGTTTTGGGATTCTGCACAGAAAGGGTTTGCAAACCGCTGAATCCACACGTGAGTTTAACTCTGTCAGTTGAATGCACACATTGACAACCATTCAGTTAGATAGCTCCGTTTTGGTTTTAGAAGCAGATATTTCTCTGTACAGCCTATGGTCCCATTCACTCGGGAATGTCCCAACGCAGCTCCTAGAAGAAACGTGTTTCTGACTCGCTGAATCTCAACATAGATTCAACTCTCTTAGGTGAACGAACGCACAGCAGAGCAGTTTCAAGGAAACGTTTCTCCTGAGTTTTAGTCGAAGTTTCCTGCTGTTTCGTACGTATGCCGGCATTGGGCTGGAAATACCGGTTTTGGGATTCTGCACAGAAAGGGTTTGCAAACCGCTGAAGCCACACGTGAGTTTAACTCTGTCAGTTGAATGCACACATTGAAAACCATTCAGTTAGATAGCTCCGTTTTGGTTTTAGAAGCAGATATTTCTCTGTACAGCCTATGGTCCCATTCACTCGGGAATGTCCCAACGCAGCTCCTAGAAGAAACGTGTTTCTGACTCGCTGAATCTCAACATAGATTCAACTCTCTTAGGTGAACGAACGCACAGCAGAGCAGTTTCAAGGAAACGTTTCTCCTGAGTTTTAGACGAAGTTTCCTGCTGTTTAGTACGTATGCCGGCATTGGGCTGGAAATACCGGTTTTGGGATTCTGCACAGAAAGGGTTTGCAAACCGCTGAATCCACACGTGAATTTAACTCTGTCAGTTGAATGCACACATTGACAACCATTCAGTTAGATAGCTCCGTTTTGGTTTTAGAAGCAGATATTTCTCTGTACAGCCTATGGTCCCATTCACTCGGGAATATCCCAACGCAGCTCCTAGAAGAAACGTGTTTCTGATTCGCTGAATCTCAACATAGATTCAACTCTCTTAGGTGAACGAACGAACCGCAGAGCAGTTTCAAGGAAACGTTTCTCCTGAGTTTTAGACGAAGTTTCCTGCTGTTTAGTACGTATGCCGGCATTGGGCTGGAAATACCGGTTTTGGGATTCTGCGCAGAAAGGGTTTGCAAACCGCTGAATCCACACGTGAGTTTAACTCTGTCAGTTGAATGCACACATTGACAACCATTCAGTTAGATAGCTCCGTTTTGGTTTTAGAAGCAGATATTTCTCTGTACAGCCTATGGTCCCATTCACTCGGGAATATCCCAACGCAGCTCCTAGACGAAACGTGTTTCTGACTCGCTGAATCTCAACATAGATTCAACTCTCTTAGGTGAACGAACGCACAGCAGAGCAGTTTCAAGGAAACGTTTCTCCTGAATTTTGGACGAAATTTCCTGCTGTTTAGTACGTATGCCGGCATTGGGCTGGAAACACCGGTTTTGGGATTCTGCACAGAAAGGGTTTGCAAACCGCTGAATCCACACGTGAGTTTAACTCTGTCAGTTGAATGCACACATTGACAACCATTCAGTTAGATAGCTGCGTTTTGGTTTTAGAAGCAGATATTTCTCTGTACAGCCTACGGTCCCATTCACTCGGGAATATCCCAACGCAGCTCCTAGAAGAAACGTGTTTCTGACTCGCTGAATCTCAACATAGATTCAACTCTCTTAGGTGAACGAACGCACAGCAGAGCAGTTTCAAGGAAACGTTTCTCCTGAGTTTTAGACGAAGTTTCCTGCTGTTTCGTACGTATGCCGGCATTGGGCTGGAAATACCGGTTTTGGGATTCTGCACAGAAAGGGTTTGCAAAACCGCTGAATCCACACGTGAGTTTAACTCTGTCAGTTGAATGCACACATTGACAACCATTCAGTTAGATAGCTCCGTTTTGGTTTTAGAAGCAGATATTTCTCTATACAGCCTATGGTCCCATTCACTCGGGAATATCCCAACGCAGCTCCTAGAAGAAAAGTGATTCTGACTCGCTGAATCTCAACATAGATTCAACTCTCTTAGGTGAACGAACGCACCGCAGAGCAGTTTCAAGGAAACGTTTCTCCTGAGTTTTAGACGAAGTTTCCTGCTGTTTAGTACGTATGCCAGCATTGGGCTGGAAATACCGGTTTTGGGATTCTGCACAGAAAGGGTTTGCAAACCGCTGAATCCACACGTGAGTTTAACTCTGTCAGTTGAATGCACACATTGACAACCATTCAGTTAGATAGCTCCGTTTTGGTTTTAGAAGCAGATATTTCTCTGTACAGCCTATGGTCCCATTCACTCGGGAATATCCCAACGCAGCTCCTAGAAGAAACGTGATTCTGACTCGCTGAATCTCAACATAGATTCAACTCTCTTAGGTGAACGAACGCACCGCAGAGCAGTTTCAAGGAAACGTTTCTCCTGAATTTTAGACGAAGTTTCCTGCTGTTTCGTACGTATGCCGGCATTGGGCTGGAAATACCGGTTTTGGGATTCTGCACAGAAAGGGTTTGCAAACCGCTGAATCCACACGTGAGTTTAACTCTGTCAGTTGAATGCACACATTGACAACCATTCAGTTAGATAGCTCCGTTTTGGTTTTAGAAGCAGATATTTCTCTGTACAGCCTATGGTCCCATTCACTCGGGAATATCCCAACGCAACTCCAAGAAGAAAAGTGTTTCTCACTCGCTGAATCTCAACATAGATTCAACTCTCTTAGGTGAACGAACGCACAGCAGAGCAGTTTCAAGGAAACGTTTCTCCTGAGTTTTAGACGAAGTTTCCTGCTCTTTCGTACGTATGCTGGCTTTGGGCTGGAAATACCGGTTTTGGGATTCTGCACAGATAGAGTTTGCAAACCACTGAATCCACACGTGAGTTTAACTCTGTCAGTTGAATGCACACATTGACAACCATTCAGTTAGATAGCTCCGTTTTGGTTTTAGAAGCAGATATTTCTCTGTACAGCCTATGGTCCCATTCACTCGGGAATATCCCAACGCAGCTCCTAGAAGAAACGTGTTTCTGACTCGCTGAATCTCAACATAGATTCAACTCTCTTAGGTGAACGAACGCACAGCAGAGCAGTTTCAAGGAAACGTTTCTCCTGAGTTTTAGACGAAGTTTCCTGCTGTTTAGTACGTATGCCGGCATTGGGCTGGAAATACCGGTTTTGGGATTCTGCACAGAAAGGGTTTGCAAACCGCTGAATCCACACGTGAGTTTAACTCTGTCAGTTGAATGCACACATTGACAACCATTCAGTTAGATAGCTCCGTTTTGGTTTTAGAAGCAGATATTTCTCTGTTCAGTCTATGGTCCCATTCACTCGGGAATATCCCAACGCAGCTCCTAGAAGAAACGTGTTTCTGACTCGCTGAGTCTCAACATAGATTCAACTCTCTTAGGTGAACGAACGCACAGCAGAGCAGTTTCAAGGAAACGTTTCTACTGAATTTTGGACGAAATTTCCTGCTGTTTAGTACGTATGCCGGCATTGGGCTGGAAATACCGGTTTTGCGATTCTGCACAGAAAGGGTTTGCAAACCGCTGAATCCACACGTGAGTTTAACTCTGTCAGTTGAATGCACACATTGACAACCATTCAGTTAGATAGCTCCGTTTTGGTTTTAGAAGCAGATATTTCTCTGTACAGCCTACGGTCCCATTCACTCGGGAATATCCCAACGCAGTTCCTAGAAGAAACGTGTTTCTGACTCGCTGAATCTCAACATAGATTCAACTCTCTTAGGTGAACGAACGCACAGCAGAGCAGTTTCAAGGAAACGTTTCTCCTGAGTTTTAGACGAAGTTTCCTGCTGTTTCGTACGTATGCCGGCATTGGGCTGGAAATACCGGTTTTGGGATTCTGCACAGAAAGGGTTTGCAAACCGCTGAATCCACACGTGAGTTTAACTCTGTCAGTTGAATGCACACATTGACAACCATTCAGTTAGATAGCTCCGTTTTGGTTTTAGAAGCAGATATTTCTCTGTACAGCCTATGGTCCCATTCACTCGGGAATATCCCAACGCAGCTCCTAGAAGAAACGTGTTTCTGACTCGCTGAATCTCAACATAGATTCAACTCTCTTAGGTGAACGAACGCACAGCAGAGCAGTTTCAAGGAAACGTTTCTCCTGAGTTTTAGACGAAGTTTCCTGCTGTTTCGTACGTATGCCGGCATTGGGCTGGAAATACCGGTTTTGGGATTCTGCACAGAAAGGGTTGGCAAACCGCTGAATCCACACGTGAGTTTAACTCTGTCAGTTGAATGCACACATTGACAACCATTCAGTTAGATAGCTCCGTTTTGGTTTTAGAAGCAGATATTTCTCTGTACAGCCTATGGTCCCATTCACTCGGGAATATCCCAACGCAGCTCCTAGAAGAAACGTGTTTCTGACTCGCTGAATCTCAACATAGATTCAACTCTCTTAGTTGAACGAATGCACAGCAGAGCAGTTTCAAGGAAACGTTTCTCCTGAGTTTTAGACGAAGTTCCCTGCTGTTTCGTACGTATTCCGGCATTGGGCTGGAAATACCGGTTTTGGGATTCTGCACAGAAAGGGTTTGCAAAACCGCTGAATCCACACGTGAGTTTAACTCTGTCAGTTGAATGCACACATTGACAACCATTCAGTTAGATAGCTCCGTTTTGGTTTTAGAAGCAGATATTTCTCTGTACAGCCTATGGTCCCATTCACTCGGGAATATCCCAACGCAGCTCCTAGAAGAAAAGTGTTTCTGACTCGCTGAATCTCAACATAGATTCAACTCTCTTAGGTGAACGAACGCACAGCAGAGCAGTTTCAAGGAAACGTTTCTCCTGAGTTTTAGACGAAGTTTCCTGCTGTTTAGTACGTATGCCGGCATTGGGCTGGAAATACCGGTTTTGGGATTCTGCACAGAAAGGGTTTGCAAACCGCTGAATCCACACGTGAGTTTAACTCTGTCAGTTGAATGCACACATTGACAACCATTCAGTTAGATAGCTCCGTTTTGGTTTTAGAAGCAGATATTTCTCTGTACAGCCTATGGTCCCATTCACTCGGGAATATGCCAACGCAGCTCCTAGACGAAACGTGTTTCTGACTCGCTGAATCTCAACATAGATTCAACTCTCTTAGGTGAACGAACGCACCGCAGAGCAGTTTCAAGGAAACGTTTCTCCTGAATTTTAGACGAAGTTTCCTGCTGTTTCGTACGTATGCCGGCATTGGGCTGGAAATACCGGTTTTGGGATTCTGCACAGAAAGGGTTTGCAAACCGCTGAATCCACACGTGAGTTTAACTCTGTCAGTTGAATGCACACATTGACAACCATTCAGTTAGATAGCTCCGTTTTGGTTTTAGAAGCAGATATTTCTCTGTACAGCCTATGGTCCCATTCACTCGGGAATATCCCAACGCAACTCCAAGAAGAAAAGTGTTTCTCACTCGCTGAATCTCAACATAGATTCAACTCTCTTAGGTGAACGAACGCACAGCAGAGCAGTTTCAAGGAAACGTTTCTCCTGAGTTTTAGACGAAGTTTCCTGCTCTTTCGTACGTATGCTGGCTTTGGGCTGGAAATACCGGTTTTGGGATTCTGCACAGATAGAGTTTGCAAACCACTGAATCCACACGTGAGTTTAACTCTGTCAGTTGAATGCACACATTGACAACCATTCAGTTAGATAGCTCCGTTTTGGTTTTAGAAGCAGATATTTCTCTGTACAGCCTATGGTCCCATTCACTCGGGAATATCCCAACGCAGCTCCTAGAAGAAACGTGTTTCTGACTCGCTGAATCTCAACATAGATTCAACTCTCTTAGGTGAACGAACGCACAGCAGAGCAGTTTCAAGGAAACGTTTCTCCTGAGTTTTAGACGAAGTTTCCTGCTGTTTAGTACGTATGCCGGCATTGGGCTGGAAATACCGGTTTTGGGATTCTGCACAGAAAGGGTTTGCAAACCGCTGAATCCACACGTGAGTTTAACTCTGTCAGTTGAATGCACACATTGACAACCATTCAGTTAGATAGCTCCGTTTTGGTTTTAGAAGCAGATATTTCTCTGTTCAGTCTATGGTCCCATTCACTCGGGAATATCCCAACGCAGCTCCTAGAAGAAACGTGTTTCTGACTCGCTGAGTCTCAACATAGATTCAACTCTCTTAGGTGAACGAACGCACAGCAGAGCAGTTTCAAGGAAACGTTTCTACTGAATTTTGGACGAAATTTCCTGCTGTTTAGTACGTATGCCGGCATTGGGCTGGAAATACCGGTTTTGCGATTCTGCACAGAAAGGGTTTGCAAACCGCTGAATCCACACGTGAGTTTAACTCTGTCAGTTGAATGCACACATTGACAACCATTCAGTTAGATAGCTCCGTTTTGGTTTTAGAAGCAGATATTTCTCTGTACAGCCTACGGTCCCATTCACTCGGGAATATCCCAACGCAGCTCCTAGAAGAAACGTGTTTCTGACTCGCTGAATCTCAACATAGATTCAACTCTCTTAGGTGAACGAACGCACAGCAGAGCAGTTTCAAGGAAACGTTTCTCCTGAGTTTTAGACGAAGTTTCCTGCTGTTTCGTACGTATGCCGGCATTGGGCTGGAAATACCGGTTTTGGGATTCTGCACAGAAAGGGTTTGCAAACCGCTGAATCCACACGTGAGTTTAACTCTGTCAGTTGAATGCACACATTGACAACCATTCAGTTAGATAGCTCCGTTTTGGTTTTAGAAGCAGATATTTCTCTGTACAGCCTATGGTCCCATTCACTCGGGAATATCCCAACGCAGCTCCTAGAAGAAACGTGTTTCTGACTCGCTGAATCTCAACATAGATTCAACTCTCTTAGGTGAACGAACGCACAGCAGAGCAGTTTCAAGGAAACGTTTCTCCTGAGTTTTAGACGAAGTTTCCTGCTGTTTCGTACGTATGCCGGCATTGGGCTGGAAATACCGGTTTTGGGATTCTGCACAGAAAGGGTTGGCAAACCGCTGAATCCACACGTGAGTTTAACTCTGTCAGTTGAATGCACACATTGACAACCATTCAGTTAGATAGCTCCGTTTTGGTTTTAGAAGCAGATATTTCTCTGTACAGCCTATGGTCCCATTCACTCGGGAATATCCCAACGCAGCTCCTAGAAGAAACGTGTTTCTGACTCGCTGAATCTCAACATAGATTCAACTCTCTTAGTTGAACGAATGCACAGCAGAGCAGTTTCAAGGAAACGTTTCTCCTGAGTTTTAGACGAAGTTCCCTGCTGTTTCGTACGTATTCCGGCATTGGGCTGGAAATACCGGTTTTGGGATTCTGCACAGAAAGGGTTTGCAAAACCGCTGAATCCACACGTGAGTTTAACTCTGTCAGTTGAATGCACACATTGACAACCATTCAGTTAGATAGCTCCGTTTTGGTTTTAGAAGCAGATATTTCTCTGTACAGCCTATGGTCCCATTCACTCGGGAATATCCCAACGCAGCTCCTAGAAGAAAAGTGTTTCTGACTCGCTGAATCTCAACATAGATTCAACTCTCTTAGGTGAACGAACGCACAGCAGAGCAGTTTCAAGGAAACGTTTCTCCTGAGTTTTAGACGAAGTTTCCTGCTGTTTAGTACGTATGCCGGCATTGGGCTGGAAATACCGGTTTTGGGATTCTGCACAGAAAGGGTTTGCAAACCGCTGAATCCACACGTGAGTTTAACTCTGTCAGTTGAATGCACACATTGACAACCATTCAGTTAGATAGCTCCGTTTTGGTTTTAGAAGCAGATATTTCTCTGTACAGCCTATGGTCCCATTAACTCGGGAATATGCCAACGCAGCTCCTAGACGAAACGTGTTTCTGACTCGCTGAATCTCAACATAGATTCAACTCTCTTAGGTGAACGAACGCACCGCAGAACAGTTTCAAGGAAACGTTTCTCCTGAGTTTTAGACGAAGTTTCCTGCTGTTTAGTACGTATGCCAGCATTGGGCTGGAAATACCGGTTTTGGGATTCTGCACAGAAAGGGTTTGCAAACCGCTGAATCCACACGTGAGTTTAACTCTGTCAGTTGAATGCCCACATTGACAACCATTCAGTTAGATAGCTCCGTTTTGGTTTTAGAAGCAGATATTTCTCTGTACAGCCTATGGTCCCATTCACTCGGGAATATCCCAACGCAGCTCCTAGAAGAAAAGTGTTTCTGACTCGCTGAATCTCAACACAGATTCAACTCTCTTAGGTGAACGAACGCACCGCAGAGCAGTTTCAAGGAAACGTTTCTCCTGAGTTTTAGACGAAGTTTCCTGCTGTTTCGTACGTATGCCGGCATTGGGCTGGAAATAACGGTTTTGGGATTCTGCACAGAAAGGGTTTGCAAACCGCTGAATCCACACGTGAGTTTAACTCTGTCAGTTGAATGCACACATTGAAAACCATTCAGTTAGATAGCTCCGTTTTGGTTTTAGAAGCAGATATTTCTCTGTACAGCCTATGGTCCCATTCACTCGGGAATGTCCCAACGCAGCTCCTAGAAGAAACGTGTT
Organism: Aotus nancymaae; assembly: GCF_030222135.1. NCBI lineage: Eukaryota > Metazoa > Chordata > Mammalia > Primates > Aotidae > Aotus > Aotus nancymaae. Next base: position 4,657,681 of record NW_026988495.1, on the reverse strand, counting down.
TCTGACTCGCTGAATCTCAACATAGATTCAACTCTCTTAGGTGAACGAACGCACAGCAGAGCAGTTTCAAGGAAACGTTTCTCCTGAGTTTTAGATGAAGTTTCCTGCTGTTTAGTACGTATGCCGGCATTGGGCTGGAAATACCGGTTTTGGGATTCTGCACAGAAAGGGTTTGCAAACCGCTGAATCCACACGTGAGTTTAACTCTGTCAGTTGAATGCACACATTGACAACCATTCAGTTAGATAGCTCCGTTTTGGTTTTAGAAGCAGATATTTCTCTGTACAGCCTATGGTCCCATTCACTCGGGAATATCCCAACGCAGCTCCTAGAAGAAACGTGTTTCTGACTCGCTGAATCTCAACATAGATTCAACTCTCTTAGGTGAACGAACGCACAGCAGAGCAGTTTCAAGGAAACGTTTCTCCTGAGTTTTAGACGAAGTTTCCTGCTGTTTCGTACGCATGCCGGCATTGGGCTGGAAATACCGGTTTTGAGATTCTGCACAGAAAGGCTTTGCAAAACCGCTGAATCCACACGTGAGTTTAACTCTGTCAGTTGAATGCACACATTGACAACCATTTAGTTAGATAGCTCCGTTTTGGTTTTAGAAGCAGATATTTCTCTGTACAGCCTATGGTCCCATTCACTCGGGAATATCCCAACGCAGCTCCTAGAAGAAAAGTGTTTCTGACTCGCTGAATCTCAACATAGATTCAACTCTCTTAGGTGAACGAACGAACCGCAGAGCAGTTTCAAGGAAACGTTTCTCCTGAGTTTTAGACGAAGTTTCCTGCTGTTTAGTACGTATGCCGGCATTGGGCTGGAAATACCGGTTTTGGGATTCTGCACAGAAAGGGTTTGCAAACCGCTGAATCCACACGTGAGTTTCACTCTGTCAGTTGAATGCACACATTGACAACCATTCAGTTAGATAGCTCCGTTTTGGTTTTAGAAGCAGATATTTCTCTGTACAGCCTATGGTCCCATTCACTCGGGAATATCCCAACGCAGCTCCTAGAAGAAACGTGTTTCTGACTCGCTGAATCTCAACATAGATTCAACTCTCTTAGGTGAACGAACGCACCGCAGAGCAGTTTCAAGGAAACGTTTCTCCTGAATTTTAGACGAAGTTTCCTGCTGTTTCGTACGTATGCCGGCATTGGGCTGGAAATACCGGTTTTGGGATTCTGCGCAGAAAGGGTTTGCAAACCGCTGAATCCACACGTGAGTTTAATTTCTGTCAGTTGAATGCACACATTGACAACGATTCAGTTAGATAGCTCTGTTTTGGTTTTAGAAGCAGATATTTCTCTGTACAGCCTATGGTCCCATTCACTCGGGAATATCCCAACGCAGCTCCTAGAAGAAACGTGTTTCTGACTCGCTGAATCTCAACATAGATTCAACTCTCTTAGGTGAACGAACGCACAGCAGAGCAGTTTCAAGGAAACGTTTCTCCTGAGTTTTAGACGAAGTTTCCGGCTGTTTAGTACGTATGCCGGCATTGGGCTGGAAATACCGGTTTTGCGATTCTGCACAGAAAGGGTTTGCAAACCGCTGAATCCACACGTGAGTTTAACTCTGTCAGTTGAATGCACACATTGACAACCATTCAGTTAGATAGCTCCGTTTTGGTTTTAGAAGCAGATATTTCTCTGTACAGCCTATGGTCCCATTCACTCGGGAATATCCCAACGCAGCTCCTAGAAGAAACGTGTTTCTGACTCGCTGAATCTCAACATAGATTCAACTCTCTTAGGTGAACGAACGCACAGCAGAGCAGTTTCAAGGATAGGTTTCTCCTGAGTTTTAGACGAAGTTTCCTGCTGTTTCGTACGTATGCCGGCATTGGGCTGGAAATACCGGTTTTGGGATTCTGCACAGAAAGGGTTGGCAAACCGCTGAATCCACACGTGAGTTTAACTCTGTCAGTTGAATGCACACATTGACAACCATTCAGTTAGATAGCTCCGTTTTGGTTTTAGAAGCAGATATTTCTCTGTACAGCCTATGGTCCCATTCACTCGGGAATATCCCAACGCAGCTCCTAGAAGAAAAGTGTTTCTGACTCACTGAATCTCAACATAGATTCAACTCTCTTAGGTGAACGAATGCACAGCAGAGCAGTTTCAAGGAAACGTTTCTCCTGAGTTTTAGACGAAGTTTCCTGCTGTTTCGTACGTATTCCGGCATTGGGCTGGAAATACCGGTTTTGGGATTCTGCACAGAAAGGGTTTGCAAAACCGCTGAATCCACACGTGAGTTTAACTCTGTCAGTTGAATGCACACATTGACAACCATTCAGTTAGATAGCTCCGTTTTGGTTTTAGAAGCAGATATTTCTCTGTACAGCCTATGGTCCCATTCACTCGGGAATATCCCAACGCAGCTCCTAGAAGAAAAGTGTTTCTGACTCGCTGAATCTCAACATAGATTCAACTCTCTTAGGTGAACGAACGAACCGCAGAGCAGTTTCAAGGAAACGTTTCTCCTGAGTTTTAGACGAAGTTTCCTGCTGTTTAGTACGTATGCAGGCATTGGGCTGGAAATACCGGTTTTGGGATTCTGCACAGAAAGGGTTTGCAAACCGCTGAATCCACACGTGAGTTTAACTCTGTCAGTTGAATGCACACATTGACAACCATTCAGTTAGATAGCTCCGTTTTGGTTTTAGAAGCAGATATTTCTCTGTACAGCCTATGGTCCCATTCACTCGGGAATATCCCAACGCAGCTCCTAGAAGAAACGTGTTTCTGACTCGCTGAATCTCAACATAGATTCAACTCTCCTAGGTGAACGAACGCACCGCAGAGCAGTTTCAAGGAAACGTTTCTCCTGAATTTTAGACGAAGTTTCCTGCTGTTTCGTACGTATGCCGGCATTGGGCTGGAAATACCGGTTTTGGGATTCTGCGCAGAAAGGGTTTGCAAACCGCTGAATCCACACGTGAGTTTAATCCTGTCAGTTGAATGCACACATTGACAACCATTCAGTTAGATAGCTCCGTTTTGGTTTTAGAAGCAGATATTTCTCTGTACAGCCTATGGTCCCATTCACTCGGGAATATCCCAACGCAGCTCCTAGACGAAACGTGTTTCTGACTCGCTGAATCTCAACATAGATTCAAGTCTCTTAGGTGAACGAACGCACCGCAGAGCAGTTTCAAGGAAACGTTTCTCCTGAGTTTTAGACGAAGTTTCCTGCTGTTTAGTACGTATGCCAGCATTGGGCTGGAAATACCGGTTTTGGGATTCTGCACAGAAAGGGTTTGCAAACCGCTGAATCCACACGTGAATTTAACTCTGTCAGTTGAATGCACACATTGACAACCATTCAGTTAGATAGCTCCGTTTTGGTTTTAGAAGCAGATATTTCTCTGTACAGCCTATGGTCCCATTCACTCGGGAATATGCCAACGCAGCTCCTAGAAGAAAAGTGTTTCTGACTCGCTGAATCTCAACATAGATTCAACTCTCTTAGGTGAACGAACGCACCGCAGAGCAGTTTCAAGGAAACGTTTCTCCTGAGTTTTAGACGAAGATTCCTGCTGTTTCGTACGTATGCCGGCATTGGGCTGGAAATACCGGTTTTGGGATTCTGCACAGAAAGGGTTTGCAAACCGCTGAATCCACACGTGAGTTTAACTCTGTCAGTTGAATGCACACATTGAAAACCATTCAGTTAGAGAGCTCCGTTTTGGTTTTAGAAGCAGATATTTCTCTGTACAGCCTATGGTCCCATTCACTCGGGAATGTCCAAACGCAGCTCCTAGAAGAAACGTGTTTCTGACTCGCTGAATCTCAACATAGATTCAACTCTCTTAGGTGAACGAACGCACAGCAGAGCAGTTTCAAGGAAACGTTTCTCCTGAGTTTTAGACGAAGTTTCCTGCTGTTTAGTACGTATGCCGGCATTGGGCTGGAAATACCGGTTTTGGGATTCTGCACAGAAAGGGTTTGCACACCGCTGAATCCACACGTGAGTTTAACTCTGTCAGTTGAATGCACACATTGAAAACCATTCAGTTAGATAGCTCCGTTTTGGTTTTAGAAGCAGATATTTCTCTGTACAGCCTATGGTCCCATTCACTCGGGAATATCCCAACGCAGCTCCTAGAAGAAAAGTGTTTCTGACTCGCTGAATCTCAACATAGATTCAACTCTCTTATGTGAACGAACGCACCGCAGAGCAGTTTCAAGGAAACGTTTCTCCTGAGTTTTAGACGAAGTTTCCTGCTGTTTCGTACGCATGCCGGCATTGGGCTGGAAATACCGGTTTTGGGATTCTGCACAGAAAGGCTTTGCAAAACCGCTGAATCCACACGTGAGTTTAACTCTGTCAGTTGAATGCACACATTGACAACCATTCAGTTAGATAGCTCCGTTTTGGTTTTAGAAGCAGATATTTCTCTGTACAGCCTATGGTCCCATTCACTCGGGAATATCCCAACGCAGCTCCTAGAAGAAACGTGTTTCTGACTCGCTGAATCTCAACATAGATTCAACTCTCTTAGGTGAACGAACGAACCGCAGAGCAGTTTCAAGAAACGTTTCTCCTGAGTTTTAGACGAAGTTTCCTGCTGTTTAGTACGTATGCCGGCATTGGGCTGGAAATACCGGTTTTGGGATTCTGCACAGAAAGGGTTTGCAAACCGCTGAATCCACACGTGAGTTTAACTCTGTCAGTTGAATGCACACATTGACAACCATTCAGTTAGATAGCTCCGTTTTGGTTTTAGAAGCAGATATTTCTCTGTACAGCCTATGGTCCCATTCACTCGGGAATATCCCAACGCAGCTCCTAGAAGAAACGTGTTTCTGACTCGCTGAATCTCAACATAGATTCAACTCTCTTAGGTGAACGAACGCACCGCAGAGCAGTTTCAAGGAAACGTTTCTCCTGAATTTTAGACGAAGTTTCCTGCTGTTTCGTACGTATGCCGGCATTGGGCTGGAAATACCGGTTTTGGGATTCTGCGCAGAAAGGGTTTGCAAACCGCTGAATCCACACGTGAGTTTAATTCTGTCAGTTGAATGCACACATTGACAACCATTCAGTTAGATAGCTCCGTTTTGGTTTTAGAAGCAGATATTTCTCTGTACAGCCTATGGTCCCATTCACTCGGGAATATCCCAACGCAGCTCCTAGACGAAACGTGTTTCTGACTCGCTGAATCTCAACATAGATTCAACTCTCTTAGGTGAACGAACGCACCGCAGAGCAGTTTCAAGGAAACGTTTCTCCTGAGTTTTAGACGAAGTTTCCTGCTGTTTAGTACGTATGCCAGCATTGGGCTGGAAATACCGGTTTTGGGATTCTGCACAGAAAGGGTTTGCAAACCGCTGAATCCACACGTGAGTTTAACTCTGTCAGTTGAATGCACACATTGAAAACCATTCAGTTAGATAGCTCCGTTTTGGTTTTAGAAGCAGATATTTCTCTGTACAGCCTATGGTCCCATTCACTCGGGAATATCCCAACGCAGCTCCTAGAAGAAAAGTGTTTCTGACTCGCTGAATCTCAACATAGATTCAACTCTCTTAGGTGAACGAACGCACCGCAGAGCAGTTTCAAGGAAACGTTTCTCCTGAGTTTTAGACGAAGTTTCCTGCTGTTTAGTACGTATGCCGGCATTGGGCTGGAAATACCGGTTTTGGGATTCTGCACAGAAAGGGTTTTCAAACCGCTGAATCCACACGTGAGTTTAACTCTGTCAGTTGAATGCACACATTGACAACCATTCAGTTAGATAGCTCCGTTTTGGTTTTAGAAGCAGATATTTCTCTGTACAGCCTATGGTCCCATTCACTCGGGAATATCCCAACGCAGCTCCTAGACGAAACGTGTTTCTGACTCGCTGAATCTCAACATAGATTCAACTCTCTTAGGTGAACGAACGCACCGCAGAGCAGTTTCAAGGAAACGTTTCTCCTGAGTTTTAGACGAAGTTTCCTGCTGTTTCGTACGTATGCCGGCATTGGGCTGGAAATACCGGTTTTGGGATTCTGCACAGAAAGGGTTTTCAAACCGCTGAATCCACACTTGAGTTTAACTCTGTCAGTTGAATGCACACATTGACAACCATTCAGTTAGATAGCTCCGTTTTGGTTTTAGAAGCAGATATTTCTCTGTACAGCCTATGGTCCCATTCACTCGGGAATATCCCAACGCAGCTCCTAGAAGAAAAGTGTTTCTGACTCACTGAATCTCAACATAGATTCAACTCTCTTAGGTGAACGAACGCACCGCAGAGCAGTTTCAAGGAAACGTTTCTCCTGAATTTTAGACGAAGTTTCCTGCTGTTTCGTACGTATGCCGGCATTGGGCTGGAAATACTGGTTTTGGGATTCTGCACAGAAAGGGTTTGCAAACCGCTGAATCCACACGTGAGTTTAACTCTGTCAGTTGAATGCACACATTGAAAACCATTCAGTTAGATAGCTCCGTTTTGGTTTTAGAAGCAGATATTTCTCTGTACAGCCTATGGTCCCATTCACTCGGGAATGTCCCAACGCAGCTCCTAGAAGAAACGTGTTTCTGACTCGCTGAATCTCAACATAGATTCAACTCTCTTAGGTGAACGAACGCACAGCAGAGCAGTTTCAAGGAAACGTTTCTCCTGAGTTTTAGACGAAGTTTCCTGCTGTTTAGTACGAATGCCGGCATTGGGCTGGAAATACCGGTTTTGGGATTCTGCACAGAAAGGGTTTGCAAACCGCTGAATCCACACGTGAGTTTAACTCTGTCAGTTGAATGCACACATTGACAACCATTCAGTTAGATAGCTCCGTTTTGGTTTTAGAAGCAGATATTTCTCTGTACAGCCTATGGTCCCATTCACTCGGGAATATCCCAACGCAGCTCCTAGAAGAAACGTGTTTCTGACTCGCTGAATCTCAACATAGATTCAACTCTCTTAGGTGAACGAACGCACAGCAGAGCAGTTTCAAGGAAACGTTTCTCCTGAGTTTTAGACGAAGTTTCCTACTGTTTCGTACGCATGCCGGCATTGGGCTGGAAATACCGGTTTTGGGATTCTGCACAGAAAGGCTTTGCAAAACCGCTGAATCCACACGTGAGTTTAACTCTGTCAGTTGAATGCACACATTGACAACCATTCAGTTAGATAGCTCCGTTTTGGTTTTAGAAGCAGATATTTCTCTGTACAGCCTATGGTCCCATTCACTCGGGAATATCCCAACGCAGCTCCTAGAAGAAAAGTGTTTCTGACTCGCTGAATCTCAACATAGATTCAACTCTCTTAGGTGAACGAACGAACCGCAGAGCAGTTTCAAGGAAACGTTTCTCCTGAGTTTTAGACGAAGTTTCCTGCTGTTTAGTATGTATGCCGGCATTGGGCTGGAAATACCGGTTTTGGGATTCTGCACAGAAAGGGTTTGCAAACCGCTGAATCCACACGTGAGTTTAACTCTGTCAGTTGAATGCACACATTGACAACCATTCAGTTAGATAGCTCCGTTTTGGTTTTAGAAGCAGATATTTCTCTGTACAGCCTATGGTCCCATTCACTCGGGAATATCCCAACGCAGCTCCTAGAAGAAAAGTGTTTCTGACTCACTGAATCTCAACATAGATTCAACTCTCTTAGGTGAACGAACGCACCGCAGAGCAGTTTCAAGGAAACGTTTCTCCTGAATTTTAGACGAAGTTTCCTGCTGTTTCGTACGTATGCCGGCATTGGGCTGGAAATACTGGTTTTGGGATTCTGCACAGAAAGGGTTTGCAAACCGCTGAATCCACACGTGAGTTTAACTCTGTCAGTTGAATGCACACATTGAAAACCATTCAGTTAGATAGCTCCGTTTTGGTTTTAGAAGCAGATATTTCTCTGTACAGCCTATGGTCCCATTCACTCGGGAATGTCCCAACGCAGCTCCTAGAAGAAACGTGTTTCTGACTCGCTGAATCTCAACATAGATTCAACTCTCTTAGGTGAACGAACGCACAGCAGAGCAGTTTCAAGGAAACGTTTCTCCTGAGTTTTAGACGAAGTTTCCTGCTGTTTAGTACGAATGCCGGCATTGGGCTGGAAATACCGGTTTTGGGATTCTGCACAGAAAGGGTTTGCAAACCGCTGAATCCACACGTGAGTTTAACTCTGTCAGTTGAATGCACACATTGACAACCATTCAGTTAGATAGCTCCGTTTTGGTTTTAGAAGCAGATATTTCTCTGTACAGCCTATGGTCCCATTCACTCGGGAATATCCCAACGCAGCTCCTAGAAGAAACGTGTTTCTGACTCGCTGAATCTCAACATAGATTCAACTCTCTTAGGTGAACGAACGCACAGCAGAGCAGTTTCAAGTAAACGTTTCTCCTGAGTTTTAGACGAAGTTTCCTACTGTTTCGTACGCATGCCGGCATTGGGCTGGAAATACCGGTTTTGGGATTCTGCACAGAAAGGCTTTGCAAAACCGCTGAATCCACACGTGAGTTTAACTCTGTCAGTTGAATGCACACATTGACAACCATTCAGTTAGATAGCTCCGTTTTGGTTTTAGAAGCAGATATTTCTCTGTACAGCCTATGGTCCCATTCACTCGGGAATATCCCAACGCAGCTCCTAGAAGAAAAGTGTTTCTGACTCGCTGAATCTCAACATAGATTCAACTCTCTTAGGTGAACGAACGAACCGCAGAGCAGTTTCAAGGAAACGTTTCTCCTGAGTTTTAGACGAAGTTTCCTGCTGTTTAGTATGTATGCCGGCATTGGGCTGGAAATACCGGTTTTGGGATTCTGCACAGAAAGGGTTTGCAAACCGCTGAATCCACACGTGAGTTTAACTCTGTCAGTTGAATGCACACATTGACAACCATTCAGTTAGATAGCTCCGTTTTGGTTTTAGAAGCAGATATTTCTCTGTTCAGCCTATGGTCCCATTCACTCGGGAATATCCCAACGCAGCTCCTAGAAGAAACGTGTTTCTGACTCGCTGAGTCTCAACATAGATTCAACTCTCTTAGGTGAACGAACGCACAGCAGAGCAGTTTCAAGGAAACCTTTCTCCTGAATTTTGGACGAAATTTCCTGCTGTTTAGTACGTATGCCGGCATTGGGCTGGAAATACCGGTTTTGGGATTCTGCACAGAAAGGCTTTGCAAAACCGCTGAATCCACACGTGAGTTTAACTCTGTCAGTTGAATGCACACATTGACAACCATTCAGTTAGATAGCTCCGTTTTGGTTTTAGAAGCAGATATTTCTCTGTACAGCCTATGGTCCCATTCACTCGGGAATATCCCAACGCAGCTCCTAGAAGAAAAGTGTTTCTGACTCGCTGAATCTCAACATAGATTCAACTCTCTTAGGTGAACGAACGAACCGCAGAGCAGTTTCAAGGAAACGTTTCTCCTGAGTTTTAGACGACGTTTCCTGCTGTTTAGTACGTATGCCGGCATTGGGCTGGAAATACCGGTTTTGGGATTATGCACAGAAAGGGTTTGCAAACCGCTGAATCCACACGTGAGTTTAACTCTGTCAGTTGAATGCACACATTGACAACCATTCAGTTAGATAGCTCCGTTTTGGTTTTAGAAGCAGATATTTCTCTGTACAGCCTATGGTCCCATTCACTCGGGAATATCCCAACGCAGCTCCTAGAAGAAACGTGTTTCTGACTCGCTGAATCTCAACATAGATTCAACTCTCTTAGGTGAACGAACGCACAGCAGAGCAGTTTCAAGGAAACGTTTCTCCTGAATTTTAGACGATGTTTCCTGCTGTTTCGTACGTATGCCGGCATTGGGCTGGAAATACCGGTTTTGGGATTCTGCGCAGAAAGGGTTTGCAAACCGCTGAATCCACACGTGAGTTTAATTCTGTCAGTTGAATGCACACATTGACAACCATTCAGTTAGATAGCTCCGTTTTGGTTTTAGAAGCAGATATTTCTCTGTACAGCCTATGGTCCCATTCACTCGGGAATATCCCAACGCAGCTCCTAGACGAAACGTGTTTCTGACTCGCTGAATCTCAACATAGATTCAACTCTCTTAGGTGAACGAACGCACAGCAGAGCAGTTTCAAGGAAACGTTTCTCCTGAGTTTTAGACGAAGTTTCCTGCTGTTTAGTACGTGTGCCGGCATTGGGCTGGAAATACTGGTTTTGGGATTCTGCACAGAAAGGGTTTGCAAACCGCTGAATCCACACGTGAGTTTAACTCTGTCAGTTGAATGCACACATTGACAACCATTCAGTTAGATAGCTCCGTTTTGGTTTTAGAAGCAGATATTTCTCTGTACAGCCTACGGTCCCATTCACTCGGGAATATCCCAACGCAGCTCCTAGAAGAAACGTGTTTCTGACTCGCTGAATCTCAACATAGATTCAACTCTCTTAGGTGAACGAACGCACAGCAGAGCAGTTTCAAGGAAACGTTTCTCCTGAGTTTTAGACGAAGTTTCCTGCTGTTTCGTACGTATGCCGGCATTGGGCTGGAAATAACGGTTTTGGGATTCTGCACAGAAAGGGTTTGCAAAACCGCTGAATCCACACGTGAGTTTAACTCTGTCAGTTGAATGCACACATTGACAACCATTCAGTTAGATAGCTCCGTTTTGGTTTTAGAAGCAGATATTTCTCTGTACAGCCTATGGTCCCATTCACTCGGGAATATCCCAACGCAGCTCCTAGAAGAAAAGTGTTTCTGACTCGCTGAATCTCAACATAGATTCAACTCTCTTAGGTGAACGAACGCACCGCAGAGCAGTTTCAAGGAAACGTTTCTCCTGAGTTTTAGACGAAGTTTCCTGCTGTTTAGTACGTATGCCAGCATTGGGCCGGAAATACCGGTTTTGGGATTCTGCACAGAAAGGGTTTGCAAACCGCTGAATCCACACGTGAGTTTAACTCTGTCAGTTGAATGCACACATTGACAACCATTCAGTTAGATAGCTCCGTTTTGGTTTTAGAAGCAGATATTTCTCTGTACAGCCTATGGTCCCATTCACTCGGGAATATCCCAATGCAGCTCCTAGAAGAAACGTGTTTCTGACTCGCTGAATCTCAACATAGATTCAACTCTCTTAGGTGAACGAACGCACAGCAGAGCAGTTTCAAGGAAACGTTTCTCCTGAGTTTTAGACGAAGTTTCCTGCTGTTTAGTACGTGTGCCGGCATTGGGCTGGAAATACCGGTTTTGGGATTCTGCACAGAAAGGGTTTGCAAACCGCTGAATCCACACGTGAGTTTAACTCTGTCAGTTGAATGCACACATTGACAACCATTCAGTTAGATAGCTCCGTTTTGGTTTTAGAAGCAGATATTTCTCTGTTCAGCCTATGGTCCCATTCACTCGGGAATATCCCAACGCAGCTCCTAGAAGAAACGTGTTTCTGACTCGCTGAGTCTCAACATAGATTCAACTCTCTTAGGTGAACGAAAGCACAGCAGAGCAGTTTCAAGGAAACGTTTCTCCTGAATTTTGGACGAAATTTCCTGCTTTTTAGTACGTATGCCGGCATTGGGCTGGAAATACCGGTTTTGCGATTCTGCACAGAAAGGGTTTGCAAACCGCTGAATCCACAAGTGAGTTTAACTCTGTCAGTTGAATGCACACATTGACAACCATTCAGTTAGATAGCTGCGTTTTGGTTTTAGAAGCAGATATTTCTCTGTACAGCCTACGGTCCCATTCACTCGGGAATATCCCAACGCAGCTCCTAGAAGAAACGTGTTTCTGACTCGCTGAATCTCAACATAGATTCAACTCTCTTAGGTGAACGAACGCACAGCAGAGCAGTTTCAAGGAAACGTTTCTCCTGAGTTTTAGACGAAGTTTCCTGCTGTTTCGTACGTATGCCGGCATTGGGCTGCAAATACCGGTTTTGGGATTCTGCACAGAAAGGGTTTGCAAAACCGCTGAATCCACACGTGAGTTTAACTCTGTCAGTTGAATGCACACATTGACAACCATTCAGTTAGATAGCTCCGTTTTGGTTTTAGATGCAGATATTTCTCTGTACAGACTATGGTCCCTTTCACTCGGGAATATCCCAACGCAGCTCCTAGAAGAAACGTGTTTCTGACTCGCTGAATCTCAACATAGATTCAACTCTCTTAGGTGAACGAACGCACCGCAGAGCAGTTTCAAGGAAACGTTTCTCCTGAATTTTAGACGAAGTTTCCTGCTGTTTCGTACGTATGCCGGCATTGGGCTGGAAATACCGGTTTTGGGATTCTGCGCAGAAAGGGTTTGCAAACCGCTGAATCCACACGTGAGTTTAATTCTGTCAGTTGAATGCACACATTGACAACGATTCAGTTAGATAGCTCTGTTTTGGTTTTAGAAGCAGATATTTCTCTGTACAGCCTATGGTCCCATTCACTCGGGAATATCCCAACGCAGCTCCTAGACGAAACGTGTTTCTGACTCGCTGAATCTCAACATAGATTCAACTCTCTTAGGTGAACGAACGCACAGCAGAGCAGTTTCAAGGAAACGTTTCTCCTGAGTTTTAGACGAAGTTTCCTGCTGTTTAGTACGTGTGCCGGCATTGGGCTGGAAATACCGGTTTTGGGATTCTGCACAGAAAGGGTTTGCAAACCGCTGAATCCACACGTGAGTTTAACTCTGTCAGTTGAATGCACACATTGACAACCATTCAGTTAGATAGCTCCGTTTTGGTTTTAGAAGCAGATATTTCTCTGTACAGCCTATGGTCCCATTCACTCGGGAATATCCCAACGCAGCTCCTAGAAGAAACGTGTTTCTGACTCGCTGAGTCTCAACATAGATTCAACTCTCTTAGGTGAACGAACGCACAGCAGAGCAGTTTCAAGGAAACGTTTCTCCTGAGTTTTAGACGAAGTTTCCTGCTGTTTAGTACGTATGCCGGCATAGGGCTGGAAATACCGGTTTTGGGATTCTGCACAGAAAGGGTTTGCAAACCGCTGAATCCACACGTGAGTTTAACTCTGTCAGTTGAATGCACACATTGACAACCATTCAGTTAGATAGCTCCGTTTTGGTTTTAGAAGCAGATATTTCTCTGTACAGCCTATGGTCCCATTCACTCGGGAATATCCCAACGCAGCTCCTAGAAGAAAAGTGTTTCTGACTCGCTGAATCTCAACATAGATTCAACTCTCTTAGGTGAACGAACGCACCGCAGAGCAGTTTCAAGGAAACGTTTCTCCTGAGTTTTAGACGAAGTTTCCTGCTGTTTCGTACGTATGCCGGCATTGGGCTGGAAATACCGGTTTTGGGATTCTGCACAGAAAGGGTTTGCAAACCGCTGAATCCACACGTGAGTTTAACTCTGTCAGTTGAATGCACATATTGAAAACCATTCAGTTAGGTAGCTCCGTTTTGGTTTTAGAAGCAGATATTTCTCTGTACAGCCTATGGTCCCATTCACTCGGGAATATCCCAACGCAGCTCCTAGAAGAAACGTGTTTCTGACTCGCAGAATCTCAACATAGATTCAACTCTCTTAGGTGAACGAACGCACAGCAGAGCAGTTTCAAGGAAACGTTTCTCCTGAATTTTAGACGAAGTTTCCTGCTGTATCGTACGTATGCCGGCATTGGGCTGGAAATACCGGTTTTGGGATTCTGCACAGAAAGGGTTGGCAAACCGCTGAATCCACACGTGAGTTTAACTCTGTCAGTTGAATGCACACATTGACAACCATTCAGTTAGATAGCTCCGTTTTGGTTTTAGAAGCACATATTTCTCTGTACAGCCTATGGTCCCATTCACTCGGGAATGTCCCAACGCAGCTCCTAGAAGAAACGTGTTTCTGACTCGCTGAATCTCAACATAGATTCAACTCTCTTTGGTGAACGAACTCACAGCAGAGCAGTTTCAAGGAAACGTTTCTCCTGAGTTTTAGACGAAGTTTCCTGCTGTTTAGTACGTATGCCGGCATTGGGCTGGAAATACCGGTTTTGGGATTCTGCACAGAAAGGGTTTGCAAACCGCTGAATCCACACGTGAGTTTAACTCTGTCAGTTGAATGCACACATTGACAACCATTCAGTTAGATAGCTCCGTTTTGGTTTTAGAAGCAGATATTTCTCTGTACAGCCTATGGTCCCATTCACTCGGGAATGTCCCAACGCAGCTCCTAGAAGAAACGTGTTTCTGACTCGCTGAATCTCAACATAGATTCAACTCTCTTAGGTGAACGAACGCACAGCAGAGCAGTTTCAAGGAAACGTTTCTCCTGAGTTTTAGTCGAAGTTTCCTGCTGTTTCGTACGTATGCCGGCATTGGGCTGGAAATACCGGTTTTGGGATTCTGCACAGAAAGGGTTTGCAAACCGCTGAAGCCACACGTGAGTTTAACTCTGTCAGTTGAATGCACACATTGAAAACCATTCAGTTAGATAGCTCCGTTTTGGTTTTAGAAGCAGATATTTCTCTGTACAGCCTATGGTCCCATTCACTCGGGAATGTCCCAACGCAGCTCCTAGAAGAAACGTGTTTCTGACTCGCTGAATCTCAACATAGATTCAACTCTCTTAGGTGAACGAACGCACAGCAGAGCAGTTTCAAGGAAACGTTTCTCCTGAGTTTTAGACGAAGTTTCCTGCTGTTTAGTACGTATGCCGGCATTGGGCTGGAAATACCGGTTTTGGGATTCTGCACAGAAAGGGTTTGCAAACCGCTGAATCCACACGTGAATTTAACTCTGTCAGTTGAATGCACACATTGACAACCATTCAGTTAGATAGCTCCGTTTTGGTTTTAGAAGCAGATATTTCTCTGTACAGCCTATGGTCCCATTCACTCGGGAATATCCCAACGCAGCTCCTAGAAGAAACGTGTTTCTGATTCGCTGAATCTCAACATAGATTCAACTCTCTTAGGTGAACGAACGAACCGCAGAGCAGTTTCAAGGAAACGTTTCTCCTGAGTTTTAGACGAAGTTTCCTGCTGTTTAGTACGTATGCCGGCATTGGGCTGGAAATACCGGTTTTGGGATTCTGCGCAGAAAGGGTTTGCAAACCGCTGAATCCACACGTGAGTTTAACTCTGTCAGTTGAATGCACACATTGACAACCATTCAGTTAGATAGCTCCGTTTTGGTTTTAGAAGCAGATATTTCTCTGTACAGCCTATGGTCCCATTCACTCGGGAATATCCCAACGCAGCTCCTAGACGAAACGTGTTTCTGACTCGCTGAATCTCAACATAGATTCAACTCTCTTAGGTGAACGAACGCACCGCAGAGCAGTTTCAAGGAAACGTTTCTCCTGAGTTTTAGACGAAGTTTCCTGCTGTTTAGTACGTATGCCGGCATTGGGCTGGAAATACCGGTTTTGGGATTCTGCACAGAAAGGGTTTTCAAACCGCTGAATCCACACGTGAGTTTAACTCTGTCAGTTGAATGCACACATTGACAACCATTCAGTTAGATAGCTCCGTTTTGGTTTTAGAAGCAGATATTTCTCTGTACAGCCTATGGTCCCATTCACTCGGGAATATCCCAACGCAGCTCCTAGAAGAAAAGTGTTTCTGACTCACTGAATCTCAACATAGATTCAACTCTCTTAGGTGAACGAACGCACCGCAGAGCAGTTTCAAGGAAACGTTTCTCCTGAATTTTAGACGAAGTTTCCTGCTGTTTCGTACGTATGCCGGCATTGGGCTGGAAATACTGGTTTTGGGATTCTGCACAGAAAGGGTTTGCAAACCGCTGAATCCACACGTGAGTTTAACTCTGTCAGTTGAATGCACACATTGAAAACCATTCAGTTAGATAGCTCCGTTTTGGTTTTAGAAGCAGATATTTCTCTGTACAGCCTATGGTCCCATTCACTCGGGAATGTCCCAACGCAGCTCCTAGAAGAAACGTGTTTCTGACTCGCTGAATCTCAACATAGATTCAACTCTCTTAGGTGAACGAACGCACAGCAGAGCAGTTTCAAGGAAACGTTTCTCCTGAGTTTTAGACGAAGTTTCCTGCTGTTTAGTACGAATGCCGGCATTGGGCTGGAAATACCGGTTTTGGGATTCTGCACAGAAAGGGTTTGCAAACCGCTGAATCCACACGTGAGTTTAACTCTGTCAGTTGAATGCACACATTGACAACCATTCAGTTAGATAGCTCCGTTTTGGTTTTAGAAGCAGATATTTCTCTGTACAGCCTATGGTCCCATTCACTCGGAAATATCCCAACGCAGCTCCTAGAAGAAACGTGTTTCTGACTCGCTGAATCTCAACATAGATTCAACTCTCTTAGGTGAACGAACGCACAGCAGAGCAGTTTCAAGGAAACGTTTCTCCTGAGTTTTAGACGAAGTTTCCTACTGTTTCGTACGCATGCCGGCATTGGGCTGGAAATACCGGTTTTGGGATTCTGCACAGAAAGGCTTTGCAAAACCGCTGAATCCACACGTGAGTTTAACTCTGTCAGTTGAATGCACACATTGACAACCATTCAGTTAGATAGCTCCGTTTTGGTTTTAGAAGCAGATATTTCTCTGTACAGCCTATGGTCCCATTCACTCGGGAATATCCCAACGCAGCTCCTAGAAGAAAAGTGTTTCTGACTCGCTGAATCTCAACATAGATTCAACTCTCTTAGGTGAACGAACGAACCGCAGAGCAGTTTCAAGGAAACGTTTCTCCTGAGTTTTAGACGAAGTTTCCTGCTGTTTAGTATGTATGCCGGCATTGGGCTGGAAATACCGGTTTTGGGATTCTGCACAGAAAGGGTTTGCAAACCGCTGAATCCACACGTGAGTTTAACTCTGTCAGTTGAATGCACACATTGACAACCATTCAGTTAGATAGCTCCGTTTTGGTTTTAGAAGCAGATATTTCTCTGTTCAGCCTATGGTCCCATTCACTCGGGAATATCCCAACGCAGCTCCTAGAAGAAACGTGTTTCTGACTCGCTGAGTCTCAACATAGATTCAACTCTCTTAGGTGAACGAACGCACAGCAGAGCAGTTTCAAGGAAACCTTTCTCCTGAATTTTGGACGAAATTTCCTGCTGTTTAGTACGTATGCCGGCATTGGGCTGGAAATACCGGTTTTGCGATTCTGCACAGAAAGGGTTTGCAAACCGCTGAATCCACACGTGAGTTTAACTCTGTCAGTTGATTGCACACATTGACAACCATTCAGTTAGATAGCTCCGTTTTGGTTTTAGAAGCAGATATTTCTCTGTACAGCCTATGGTCCCATTCACTCGGGAATATCCCAACGCAGCTCCTAGAAGAAAAGTGTTTCTGACTCGCTGAATCTCAACATAGATTCAACTCTCTTAGGTGAACGAACGCACAGCAGAGCAGTTTCAAGGAAACGTTTCTCCTGAGTTTTAGACGAAGTTTCCTACTGTTTCGTACGCATGCCGGCATTGGGCTGGAAATACCGGTTTTGGGATTCTGCACAGAAAGGGATTGCAAAACCGCTGAATCCACACGTGAGTTTAACTCTGTCAGTTGAATGCACACATTGACAACCATTCAGTTAGATAGCTCCGTTTTGGTTTTAGAAGCAGATATTTCTCTGTACAGCCTATGGTCCCATTCACTCGGGAATATCCCAACGCAGCTCCTAGAAGAAAAGTGTTTCTGACTCACTGAATCTCAACATAGATTCAACTCTCTTAGGTGAACGAACGCACCGCAGAGCAGTTTCAAGGAAACGTTTCTCCTGAATTTTAGACGAAGTTTCCTGCTGTTTCGTACGTATGCCGGCATTGGGCTGGAAATACTGGTTTTGGGATTCTGCACAGAAAGGGTTTGCAAACCGCTGAATCCACACGTGAGTTTAACTCTGTCAGTTGAATGCACACATTGAAAACCATTCAGTTAGATAGCTCCGTTTTGGTTTTAGAAGCAGATATTTCTCTGTACAGCCTATGGTCCCATTCACTCGGGAATGTCCCAACGCAGCTCCTAGAAGAAACGTGTTTCTGACTCGCTGAATCTCAACATAGATTCAACTCTCTTAGATGAACGAACGCACAGCAGAGCAGTTTCAAGGAAACGTTTCTCCTGAGTTTTAGACGAAGTTTCCTGCTGTTTAGTACGAATGCCGGCATTGGGCTGGAAATACCGGTTTTGGGATTCTGCACAGAAAGGGTTTGCAAACCGCTGAATCCACACGTGAGTTTAACTCTGTCAGTTGAATGCACACATTGACAACCATTCAGTTAGATAGCTCCGTTTTGGTTTTAGAAGCAGATATTTCTCTGTACAGCCTATGGTCCCATTCACTCGGGAATATCCCAACGCAGCTCCTAGAAGAAACGTGTTTCTGACTCGCTGAATCTCAACATAGATTCAACTCTCTTAGGTGAACGAACGCACAGCAGAGCAGTTTCAAGTAAACGTTTCTCCTGAGTTTTAGACGAAGTTTCCTACTGTTTCGTACGCATGCCGGCATTGGGCTGGAAATACCGGTTTTGGGATTCTGCACAGAAAGGCTTTGCAAAACCGCTGAATCCACACGTGAGTTTAACTCTGTCAGTTGAATGCACACATTGACAACCATTCAGTTAGATAGCTCCGTTTTGGTTTTAGAAGCAGATATTTCTCTGTACAGCCTATGGTCCCATTCACTCGGGAATATCCCAACGCAGCTCCTAGAAGAAAAGTGTTTCTGACTCGCTGAATCTCAACATAGATTCAACTCTCTTAGGTGAACGAACGAACCGCAGAGCAGTTTCAAGGAAACGTTTCTCCTGAGTTTTAGACGAAGTTTCCTGCTGTTTAGTATGTATGCCGGCATTGGGCTGGAAATACCGGTTTTGGGATTCTGCACAGAAAGGGTTTGCAAACCGCTGAATCCACACGTGAGTTTAACTCTGTCAGTTGAATGCACACATTGACAACCATTCAGTTAGATAGCTCCGTTTTGGTTTTAGAAGCAGATATTTCTCTGTTCAGCCTATGGTCCCATTCACTCGGGAATATCCCAACGCAGCTCCTAGAAGAAACGTGTTTCTGACTCGCTGAGTCTAAACATAGATTCAACTCTCTTAGGTGAACGAACGCACAGCAGAGCAGTTTCAAGGAAACCTTTCTCCTGAATTTTGGACGAAATTTCCTGCTGTTTAGTACGTATGCCGGCATTGGGCTGGAAATACCGGTTTTGGGATTCTGCACAGAAAGGCTTTGCAAAACCGCTGAATCCACACGTGAGTTTAACTCTGTCAGTTGAATGCACACATTGACAACCATTCAGTTAGATAGCTCCGTTTTGGTTTTAGAAGCAGATATTTCTCTGTACAGCCTATGGTCCCATTCACTCGGGAATATCCCAACGCAGCTCCTAGAAGAAAAGTGTTTCTGACTCGCTGAATCTCAACATAGATTCAACTCTCTTAGGTGAACGAACGAACCGCAGAGCAGTTTCAAGGAAACGTTTCTCCTGAGTTTTAGACGACGTTTCCTGCTGTTTAGTACGTATGCCGGCATTGGGCTGGAAATACCGGTTTTGGGATTCTGCACAGAAAGGGTTTGCAAACCGCTGAATCCACACGTGAGTTTAACTCTGTCAGTTGAATGCACACATTGACAACCATTCAGTTAGATAGCTCCGTTTTGGTTTTAGAAGCAGATATTTCTCTGTACAGCCTATGGTCCCATTCACTCGGGAATATCCCAACGCAGCTCCTAGAAGAAACGTGTTTCTGACTCGCTGAATCTCAACATAGATTCAACTCTCTTAGGTGAACGAACGCACAGCAGAGCAGTTTCAAGGAAACGTTTCTCCTGAATTTTAGACGATGTTTCCTGCTGTTTCGTACGTATGCCGGCATTGGGCTGGAAATACCGGTTTTGGGATTCTGCGCAGAAAGGGTTTGCAAACCGCTGAATCCACACGTGAGTTTAATTCTGTCAGTTGAATGCACACATTGACAACCATTCAGTTAGATAGCTCCGTTTTGGTTTTAGAAGCAGATATTTCTCTGTACAGCCTATGGTCCCATTCACTCGGGAATATCCCAACGCAGCTCCTAGACGAAACGTGTTTCTGACTCGCTGAATCTCAACATAGATTCAACTCTCTTAGGTGAACGAACGCACAGCAGAGCAGTTTCAAGGAAACGTTTCTCCTGAGTTTTAGACGAAGTTTCCTGCTGTTTAGTACGTGTGCCGGCATTGGGCTGGAAATACCGGTTTTGGGATTCTGCACAGAAAGGGTTTGCAAACCGCTGAATCCACACGTGAGTTTAACTCTGTCAGTTGAATGCACACATTGACAACCATTCAGTTAGATAGCTCCGTTTTGGTTTTAGAAGCAGATATTTCTCTGTACAGCCTACGGTCCCATTCACTCGGGAATATCCCAACGCAGCTCCTAGAAGAAACGTGTTTCTGACTCGCTGAATCTCAACATAGATTCAACTCTCTTAGGTGAACGAACGCACAGCAGAGCAGTTTCAAGGAAACGTTTCTCCTGAGTTTTAGACGAAGTTTCCTGCTGTTTCGTACGTATGCCGGCATTGGGCTGGAAATAACGGTTTTGGGATTCTGCACAGAAAGGGTTTGCAAAACCGCTGAATCCACACGTGAGTTTAACTCTGTCAGTTGAATGCACACATTGACAACCATTCAGTTAGATAGCTCCGTTTTGGTTTTAGAAGCAGATATTTCTCTGTACAGCCTATGGTCCCATTCACTCGGGAATATCCCAACGCAGCTCCTAGAAGAAAAGTGTTTCTGACTCGCTGAATCTCAACATAGATTCAACTCTCTTAGGTGAACGAACGCACCGCAGAGCAGTTTCAAGGAAACGTTTCTCCTGAGTTTTAGACGAAGTTTCCTGCTGTTTAGTACGTATGCCAGCATTGGGCCGGAAATACCGGTTTTGGGATTCTGCACAGAAAGGGTTTGCAAACCGCTGAATCCACACGTGAGTTTAACTCTGTCAGTTGAATGCACACATTGACAACCATTCAGTTAGATAGCTCCGTTTTGGTTTTAGAAGCAGATATTTCTCTGTACAGCCTATGGTCCCATTCACTCGGGAATATCCCAATGCAGCTCCTAGAAGAAACGTGTTTCTGACTCGCTGAATCTCAACATAGATTCAACTCTCTTAGGTGAACGAACGCACCGCAGAGCAGTTTCAAGGAAACGTTTCTCCTGAATTTTAGACGAAGTTTCCTGCTGTTTCGTACGTATGCCGGCATTGGGCTGGAAATACCGGTTTTGGGATTCTGCACAGAAAGGGTTGGCAAACCGCTGAATCCACACGTGAGTTTAATTCTCTCAGTTGAATGCACACATTGACAACCATTCAGTTAGATAGCTCCGTTTTGGTTTTAGAAGCAGATATTTCTCTGTACAGCCTACGGTCCCATTCACTCGGGAATATCCCAACGCAGCTCCTAGAAGAAACGTGTTTCTGACTCGCTGAATCTCAACTTAGATTCAACTCTCTTAGGTGAACGAACGCACAGCAGAGCAGTTTCAAGGAAACGTTTCTCCTGAGTTTTAGACGAAGTTTCCTGCTGTTTAGTACGTATGCCGGCATTGGGCTGGAAATACCGGTTTTGGGATTCTGCACAGAAAGGGTTTGCAAACCGCTGAATCCACACGTGAGTTTAACTCTGTCAGTTGAATGCACACATTGACAACCATTCAGTTAGATAGCTCCGTTTTGGTTTTAGAAGCAGATATTTCTCTGTACAGCCTATGGTCCCATTCACTCGGGAATATCCCAACGCAGCTCCTAGAAGAAACGTGTTTCTGACTCGCTGAATCTCAACATAGATTCAACTCTCTTAGGTGAACGAACGCACCGCAGAGCAGTTTCAAGGAAACGTTTCTCCTGAATTTTAGACGAAGTTTCCTGCTGTTTCGTACGTATGCCGGCATTGGGCTGGAAATACCGGTTTTGGGATTCTGCGCAGAAAGGGTTTGCAAACCGCTGAATAAACACGTGAGTTTAATTCTGTCAGTTGAATGCACACATTGACAACGATTCAGTTAGATAGCTCCGTTTTGGTTTTAGAAGCAGATATTTCTCTGTACAGCCTATGGTCCCATTCACTCGGGTATATGCCAACGCAGCTCCTAGACGAAACGTGTTTCTGACTCGCTGAATCTCAACATAGATTCAACTCTCTTAGGTGAACGAACGCACAGCAGAGCAGTTTCAAGGAAACGTTTCTCCTGAGTTTTAGACGAAGTTTCCTGCTGTTTAGTACGTGTGCCGGCATTGGGCTGGAAATACCGGTTTTGGGATTCTGCACAGAAAGGGTTTGCAAACCGCTGAATCCACACGTGAGTTTAACTCTGTCAGTTGAATGCACACATTGACAACCATTCAGTTAGATAGCTCCGTTTTGGTTTTAGAAGCAGATATTTCTCTGTTCAGCCTATGGTCCCATTCACTCGGGAATATCCCAACGCAGCTCCTAGAAGAAACGTGTTTCTGACTCGCTGAGTCTCAACATAGATTCAACTCTCTTAGGTGAACGAAAGCACAGCAGAGCAGTTTCAAGGAAACGTTTCTCCTGAATTTTGGACGAAATTTCCTGCTTTTTAGTACGTATGCCGGCATTGGGCTGGAAATACCGGTTTTGCGATTCTGCACAGAAAGGGTTTGCAAACCGCTGAATCCACAAGTGAGTTTAACTCTGTCAGTTGAATGCACACATTGACAACCATTCAGTTAGATAGCTGCGTTTTGGTTTTAGAAGCAGATATTTCTCTGTACAGCCTACGGTCCCATTCACTCGGGAATATCCCAACGCAGCTCCTAGAAGAAACGTGTTTCTGACTCGCTGAATCTCAACATAGATTCAACTCTCTTAGGTGAACGAACGCACAGCAGAGCAGTTTCAAGGAAACGTTTCTCCTGAGTTTTAGACGAAGTTTCCTGCTGTTTCGTACGTATGCCGGCATTGGGCTGCAAATACCGGTTTTGGGATTCTGCACAGAAAGGGTTTGCAAAACCGCTGAATCCACACGTGAGTTTAACTCTGTCAGTTGAATGCACACATTGACAACCATTCAGTTAGATAGCTCCGTTTTGGTTTTAGATGCAGATATTTCTCTGTACAGACTATGGTCCCTTTCACTCGGGAATATCCCAACGCAGCTCCTAGAAGAAACGTGTTTCTGACTCGCTGAATCTCAACATAGATTCAACTCTCTTAGGTGAACGAACGCACCGCAGAGCAGTTTCAAGGAAACGTTTCTCCTGAATTTTAGACGAAGTTTCCTGCTGTTTCGTACGTATGCCGGCATTGGGCTGGAAATACCGGTTTTGGGATTCTGCGCAGAAAGGGTTTGCAAACCGCTGAATCCACACGTGAGTTTAATTCTGTCAGTTGAATGCACACATTGACAACGATTCAGTTAGATAGCTCTGTTTTGGTTTTAGAAGCAGATATTTCTCTGTACAGCCTATGGTCCCATTCACTCGGGAATATCCCAACGCAGCTCCTAGACGAAACGTGTTTCTGACTCGCTGAATCTCAACATAGATTCAACTCTCTTAGGTGAACGAACGCACAGCAGAGCAGTTTCAAGGAAACGTTTCTCCTGAGTTTTAGACGAAGTTTCCTGCTGTTTAGTACGTGTGCCGGCATTGGGCTGGAAATACCGGTTTTGGGATTCTGCACAGAAAGGGTTTGCAAACCGCTGAATCCACACGTGAGTTTAACTCTGTCAGTTGAATGCACACATTGACAACCATTCAGTTAGATAGCTCCGTTTTGGTTTTAGAAGCAGATATTTCTCTGTACAGCCTATGGTCCCATTCACTCGGGAATATCCCAACGCAGCTCCTAGAAGAAACGTGTTTCTGACTCGCTGAGTCTCAACATAGATTCAACTCTCTTAGGTGAACGAACGCACAGCAGAGCAGTTTCAAGGAAACGTTTCTCCTGAGTTTTAGACGAAGTTTCCTGCTGTTTAGTACGTATGCCGGCATAGGGCTGGAAATACCGGTTTTGGGATTCTGCACAGAAAGGGTTTGCAAACCGCTGAATCCACACGTGAGTTTAACTCTGTCAGTTGAATGCACACATTGACAACCATTCAGTTAGATAGCTCCGTTTTGGTTTTAGAAGCAGATATTTCTCTGTACAGCCTATGGTCCCATTCACTCGGGAATATCCCAACGCAGCTCCTAGAAGAAAAGTGTTTCTGACTCGCTGAATCTCAACATAGATTCAACTCTCTTAGGTGAACGAACGCACCGCAGAGCAGTTTCAAGGAAACGTTTCTCCTGAGTTTTAGACGAAGTTTCCTGCTGTTTCGTACGTATGCCGGCATTGGGCTGGAAATACCGGTTTTGGGATTCTGCACAGAAAGGGTTTGCAAACCGCTGAATCCACACGTGAGTTTAACTCTGTCAGTTGAATGCACATATTGAAAACCATTCAGTTAGGTAGCTCCGTTTTGGTTTTAGAAGCAGATATTTCTCTGTACAGCCTATGGTCCCATTCACTCGGGAATATCCCAACGCAGCTCCTAGAAGAAACGTGTTTCTGACTCGCAGAATCTCAACATAGATTCAACTCTCTTAGGTGAACGAACGCACAGCAGAGCAGTTTCAAGGAAACGTTTCTCCTGAATTTTAGACGAAGTTTCCTGCTGTATCGTACGTATGCCGGCATTGGGCTGGAAATACCGGTTTTGGGATTCTGCACAGAAAGGGTTGGCAAACCGCTGAATCCACACGTGAGTTTAACTCTGTCAGTTGAATGCACACATTGACAACCATTCAGTTAGATAGCTCCGTTTTGGTTTTAGAAGCACATATTTCTCTGTACAGCCTATGGTCCCATTCACTCGGGAATGTCCCAACGCAGCTCCTAGAAGAAACGTGTTTCTGACTCGCTGAATCTCAACATAGATTCAACTCTCTTTGGTGAACGAACTCACAGCAGAGCAGTTTCAAGGAAACGTTTCTCCTGAGTTTTAGACGAAGTTTCCTGCTGTTTAGTACGTATGCCGGCATTGGGCTGGAAATACCGGTTTTGGGATTCTGCACAGAAAGGGTTTGCAAACCGCTGAATCCACACGTGAGTTTAACTCTGTCAGTTGAATGCACACATTGACAACCATTCAGTTAGATAGCTCCGTTTTGGTTTTAGTAGCAGATATTTCTCTGTACAGCCTATGGTCCCATTCACTCGGGAATGTCCCAACGCAGCTCCTAGAAGAAACGTGTTTCTGACTCGCTGAATCTCAACATAGATTCAACTCTCTTAGGTGAACGAACGCACAGCAGAGCAGTTTCAAGGAAACGTTTCTCCTGAGTTTTAGTCGAAGTTTCCTGCTGTTTCGTACGTATGCCGGCATTGGGCTGGAAATACCGGTTTTGGGATTCTGCACAGAAAGGGTTTGCAAACCGCTGAAGCCACACGTGAGTTTAACTCTGTCAGTTGAATGCACACATTGAAAACCATTCAGTTAGATAGCTCCGTTTTGGTTTTAGAAGCAGATATTTCTCTGTACAGCCTATGGTCCCATTCACTCGGGAATGTCCCAACGCAGCTCCTAGAAGAAACGTGTTTCTGACTCGCTGAATCTCAACATAGATTCAACTCTCTTAGGTGAACGAACGCACAGCAGAGCAGTTTCAAGGAAACGTTTCTCCTGAGTTTTAGACGAAGTTTCCTGCTGTTTAGTACGTATGCCGGCATTGGGCTGGAAATACCGGTTTTGGGATTCTGCACAGAAAGGGTTTGCAAACCGCTGAATCCACACGTGAATTTAACTCTGTCAGTTGAATGCACACATTGACAACCATTCAGTTAGATAGCTCCGTTTTGGTTTTAGAAGCAGATATTTCTCTGTACAGCCTATGGTCCCATTCACTCGGGAATATCCCAACGCAGCTCCTAGAAGAAACGTGTTTCTGATTCGCTGAATCTCAACATAGATTCAACTCTCTTAGGTGAACGAACGAACCGCAGAGCAGTTTCAAGGAAACGTTTCTCCTGAGTTTTAGACGAAGTTTCCTGCTGTTTAGTACGTATGCCGGCATTGGGCTGGAAATACCGGTTTTGGGATTCTGCGCAGAAAGGGTTTGCAAACCGCTGAATCCACACGTGAGTTTAACTCTGTCAGTTGAATGCACACATTGACAACCATTCAGTTAGATAGCTCCGTTTTGGTTTTAGAAGCAGATATTTCTCTGTACAGCCTATGGTCCCATTCACTCGGGAATATCCCAACGCAGCTCCTAGACGAAACGTGTTTCTGACTCGCTGAATCTCAACATAGATTCAACTCTCTTAGGTGAACGAACGCACAGCAGAGCAGTTTCAAGGAAACGTTTCTCCTGAATTTTGGACGAAATTTCCTGCTGTTTAGTACGTATGCCGGCATTGGGCTGGAAATACTGGTTTTGGGATTCTGCACAGAAAGGGTTTGCAAACCGCTGAATCCACACGTGAGTTTAACTCTGTCAGTTGAATGCACACATTGACAACCATTCAGTTAGATAGCTGCGTTTTGGTTTTAGAAGCAGATATTTCTCTGTACAGCCTACGGTCCCATTCACTCGGGAATATCCCAACGCAGCTCCTAGAAGAAACGTGTTTCTGACTCGCTGAATCTCAACATAGATTCAACTCTCTTAGGTGAACGAACGCACAGCAGAGCAGTTTCAAGGAAACGTTTCTCCTGAGTTTTAGACGAAGTTTCCTGCTGTTTCGTACGTATGCCGGCATTGGGCTGGAAATACCGGTTTTGGGATTCTGCACAGAAAGGGTTTGCAAAACCGCTGAATCCACACGTGAGTTTAACTCTGTCAGTTGAATGCACACATTGACAACCATTCAGTTAGATAGCTCCGTTTTGGTTTTAGAAGCAGATATTTCTCTATACAGCCTATGGTCCCATTCACTCGGGAATATCCCAACGCAGCTCCTAGAAGAAAAGTGATTCTGACTCGCTGAATCTCAACATAGATTCAACTCTCTTAGGTGAACGAACGCACCGCAGAGCAGTTTCAAGGAAACGTTTCTCCTGAGTTTTAGACGAAGTTTCCTGCTGTTTAGTACGTATGCCAGCATTGGGCTGGAAATACCGGTTTTGGGATTCTGCACAGAAAGGGTTTGCAAACCGCTGAATCCACACGTGAGTTTAACTCTGTCAGTTGAATGCACACATTGACAACCATTCAGTTAGATAGCTCCGTTTTGGTTTTAGAAGCAGATATTTCTCTGTACAGCCTATGGTCCCATTCACTCGGGAATATCCCAACGCAGCTCCTAGAAGAAACGTGATTCTGACTCGCTGAATCTCAACATAGATTCAACTCTCTTAGGTGAACGAACGCACCGCAGAGCAGTTTCAAGGAAACGTTTCTCCTGAATTTTAGACGAAGTTTCCTGCTGTTTCGTACGTATGCCGGCATTGGGCTGGAAATACCGGTTTTGGGATTCTGCACAGAAAGGGTTTGCAAACCGCTGAATCCACACGTGAGTTTAACTCTGTCAGTTGAATGCACACATTGACAACCATTCAGTTAGATAGCTCCGTTTTGGTTTTAGAAGCAGATATTTCTCTGTACAGCCTATGGTCCCATTCACTCGGGAATATCCCAACGCAACTCCAAGAAGAAAAGTGTTTCTCACTCGCTGAATCTCAACATAGATTCAACTCTCTTAGGTGAACGAACGCACAGCAGAGCAGTTTCAAGGAAACGTTTCTCCTGAGTTTTAGACGAAGTTTCCTGCTCTTTCGTACGTATGCTGGCTTTGGGCTGGAAATACCGGTTTTGGGATTCTGCACAGATAGAGTTTGCAAACCACTGAATCCACACGTGAGTTTAACTCTGTCAGTTGAATGCACACATTGACAACCATTCAGTTAGATAGCTCCGTTTTGGTTTTAGAAGCAGATATTTCTCTGTACAGCCTATGGTCCCATTCACTCGGGAATATCCCAACGCAGCTCCTAGAAGAAACGTGTTTCTGACTCGCTGAATCTCAACATAGATTCAACTCTCTTAGGTGAACGAACGCACAGCAGAGCAGTTTCAAGGAAACGTTTCTCCTGAGTTTTAGACGAAGTTTCCTGCTGTTTAGTACGTATGCCGGCATTGGGCTGGAAATACCGGTTTTGGGATTCTGCACAGAAAGGGTTTGCAAACCGCTGAATCCACACGTGAGTTTAACTCTGTCAGTTGAATGCACACATTGACAACCATTCAGTTAGATAGCTCCGTTTTGGTTTTAGAAGCAGATATTTCTCTGTTCAGTCTATGGTCCCATTCACTCGGGAATATCCCAACGCAGCTCCTAGAAGAAACGTGTTTCTGACTCGCTGAGTCTCAACATAGATTCAACTCTCTTAGGTGAACGAACGCACAGCAGAGCAGTTTCAAGGAAACGTTTCTACTGAATTTTGGACGAAATTTCCTGCTGTTTAGTACGTATGCCGGCATTGGGCTGGAAATACCGGTTTTGCGATTCTGCACAGAAAGGGTTTGCAAACCGCTGAATCCACACGTGAGTTTAACTCTGTCAGTTGAATGCACACATTGACAACCATTCAGTTAGATAGCTCCGTTTTGGTTTTAGAAGCAGATATTTCTCTGTACAGCCTACGGTCCCATTCACTCGGGAATATCCCAACGCAGCTCCTAGAAGAAACGTGTTTCTGACTCGCTGAATCTCAACATAGATTCAACTCTCTTAGGTGAACGAACGCACAGCAGAGCAGTTTCAAGGAAACGTTTCTCCTGAGTTTTAGACGAAGTTTCCTGCTGTTTCGTACGTATGCCGGCATTGGGCTGGAAATACCGGTTTTGGGATTCTGCACAGAAAGGGTTTGCAAACCGCTGAATCCACACGTGAGTTTAACTCTGTCAGTTGAATGCACACATTGACAACCATTCAGTTAGATAGCTCCGTTTTGGTTTTAGAAGCAGATATTTCTCTGTACAGCCTATGGTCCCATTCACTCGGGAATATCCCAACGCAGCTCCTAGAAGAAACGTGTTTCTGACTCGCTGAATCTCAACATAGATTCAACTCTCTTAGGTGAACGAACGCACAGCAGAGCAGTTTCAAGGAAACGTTTCTCCTGAGTTTTAGACGAAGTTTCCTGCTGTTTCGTACGTATGCCGGCATTGGGCTGGAAATACCGGTTTTGGGATTCTGCACAGAAAGGGTTGGCAAACCGCTGAATCCACACGTGAGTTTAACTCTGTCAGTTGAATGCACACATTGACAACCATTCAGTTAGATAGCTCCGTTTTGGTTTTAGAAGCAGATATTTCTCTGTACAGCCTATGGTCCCATTCACTCGGGAATATCCCAACGCAGCTCCTAGAAGAAACGTGTTTCTGACTCGCTGAATCTCAACATAGATTCAACTCTCTTAGTTGAACGAATGCACAGCAGAGCAGTTTCAAGGAAACGTTTCTCCTGAGTTTTAGACGAAGTTCCCTGCTGTTTCGTACGTATTCCGGCATTGGGCTGGAAATACCGGTTTTGGGATTCTGCACAGAAAGGGTTTGCAAAACCGCTGAATCCACACGTGAGTTTAACTCTGTCAGTTGAATGCACACATTGACAACCATTCAGTTAGATAGCTCCGTTTTGGTTTTAGAAGCAGATATTTCTCTGTACAGCCTATGGTCCCATTCACTCGGGAATATCCCAACGCATCTCCTAGAAGAAAAGTGTTTCTGACTCGCTGAATCTCAACATAGATTCAACTCTCTTAGGTGAACGAACGCACAGCAGAGCAGTTTCAAGGAAACGTTTCTCCTGAGTTTTAGACGAAGTTTCCTGCTGTTTAGTACGTATGCCGGCATTGGGCTGGAAATACCGGTTTTGGGATTCTGCACAGAAAGGGTTTGCAAACCGCTGAATCCACACGTGAGTTTAACTCTGTCAGTTGAATGCACACATTGACAACCATTCAGTTAGATAGCTCCGTTTTGGTTTTAGAAGCAGATATTTCTCTGTACAGCCTATGGTCCCATTCACTCGGGAATATGCCAACGCAGCTCCTAGACGAAACGTGTTTCTGACTCGCTGAATCTCAACATAGATTCAACTCTCTTAGGTGAACGAACGCACCGCAGAACAGTTTCAAGGAAACGTTTCTCCTGAGTTTTAGACGAAGTTTCCTGCTGTTTAGTACGTATGCCAGCATTGGGCTGGAAATACCGGTTTTGGGATTCTGCACAGAAAGGGTTTGCAAACCGCTGAATCCACACGTGAGTTTAACTCTGTCAGTTGAATGCACACATTGACAACCATTCAGTTAGATAGCTCCGTTTTGGTTTTAGAAGCAGATATTTCTCTGTACAGCCTATGGTCCCATTCACTCGGGAATATCCCAACGCAGCTCCTAGAAGAAAAGTGTTTCTGACTCGCTGAATCTCAACATAGATTCAACTCTCTTAGGTGAACGAACGCACCGCAGAGCAGTTTCAAGGAAACGTTTCTCCTGAGTTTTAGACGAAGTTTCCTGCTGTTTCGTACGTATGCCGGCATTGGGCTGGAAATAACGGTTTTGGGATTCTGCACAGAAAGGGTTTGCAAACCGCTGAATCCACACGTGAGTTTAACTCTGTCAGTTGAATGCACACATTGAAAACCATTCAGTTAGATAGCTCCGTTTTGGTTTTAGAAGCAGATATTTCTCTGTACAGCCTATGGTCCCATTCACTCGGGAATGTCCCAACGCAGCTCCTAGAAGAAACGTGTTTCTGACTCGCTGAATCTCAACATAGATTCAACTCTCTTAGGTGAACGAACGCACAGCAGAGCAGTTTCAAGGAAACGTTTCTCCTGAGTTTTAGATGAAGTTTCCTGCTGTTTAGTACGTATGCCGGCATTGGGCTGGAAATACCGGTTTTGGGATTCTGCACAGAAAGGGTTTGCAAACCGCTGAATCCACACGTGAGTTTAACTCTGTCAGTTGAATGCACACATTGACAACCATTCAGTTAGATAGCTCCGTTTTGGTTTTAGAAGCAGATATTTCTCTGTACAGCCTATGGTCCCATTCACTCGGGAATATCCCAACGCAGCTCCTAGAAGAAACGTGTTTCTGACTCGCTGAATCTCAACATAGATTCAACTCTCTTAGGTGAACGAACGCACAGCAGAGCAGTTTCAAGGAAACGTTTCTCCTGAGTTTTAGACGAAGTTTCCTGCTGTTTCGTACGCATGCCGGCATTGGGCTGGAAATACCGGTTTTGAGATTCTGCACAGAAAGGCTTTGCAAAACCGCTGAATCCACACGTGAGTTTAACTCTGTCAGTTGAATGCACACATTGACAACCATTTAGTTAGATAGCTCCGTTTTGGTTTTAGAAGCAGATATTTCTCTGTACAGCCTATGGTCCCATTCACTCGGGAATATCCCAACGCAGCTCCTAGAAGAAAAGTGTTTCTGACTCGCTGAATCTCAACATAGATTCAACTCTCTTAGGTGAACGAACGAACCGCAGAGCAGTTTCAAGGAAACGTTTCTCCTGAGTTTTAGACGAAGTTTCCTGCTGTTTAGTACGTATGCCGGCATTGGGCTGGAAATACCGGTTTTGGGATTCTGCACAGAAAGGGTTTGCAAACCGCTGAATCCACACGTGAGTTTCACTCTGTCAGTTGAATGCACACATTGACAACCATTCAGTTAGATAGCTCCGTTTTGGTTTTAGAAGCAGATATTTCTCTGTACAGCCTATGGTCCCATTCACTCGGGAATATCCCAACGCAGCTCCTAGAAGAAACGTGTTTCTGACTCGCTGAATCTCAACATAGATTCAACTCTCTTAGGTGAACGAACGCACCGCAGAGCAGTTTCAAGGAAACGTTTCTCCTGAATTTTAGACGAAGTTTCCTGCTGTTTCGTACGTATGCCGGCATTGGGCTGGAAATACCGGTTTTGGGATTCTGCGCAGAAAGGGTTTGCAAACCGCTGAATCCACACGTGAGTTTAATTTCTGTCAGTTGAATGCACACATTGACAACGATTCAGTTAGATAGCTCTGTTTTGGTTTTAGAAGCAGATATTTCTCTGTACAGCCTATGGTCCCATTCACTCGGGAATATCCCAACGCAGCTCCTAGAAGAAACGTGTTTCTGACTCGCTGAATCTCAACATAGATTCAACTCTCTTAGGTGAACGAACGCACAGCAGAGCAGTTTCAAGGAAACGTTTCTCCTGAGTTTTAGACGAAGTTTCCGGCTGTTTAGTACGTATGCCGGCATTGGGCTGGAAATACCGGTTTTGCGATTCTGCACAGAAAGGGTTTGCAAACCGCTGAATCCACACGTGAGTTTAACTCTGTCAGTTGAATGCACACATTGACAACCATTCAGTTAGATAGCTCCGTTTTGGTTTTAGAAGCAGATATTTCTCTGTACAGCCTATGGTCCCATTCACTCGGGAATATCCCAACGCAGCTCCTAGAAGAAACGTGTTTCTGACTCGCTGAATCTCAACATAGATTCAACTCTCTTAGGTGAACGAACGCACAGCAGAGCAGTTTCAAGGATAGGTTTCTCCTGAGTTTTAGACGAAGTTTCCTGCTGTTTCGTACGTATGCCGGCATTGGGCTGGAAATACCGGTTTTGGGATTCTGCACAGAAAGGGTTGGCAAACCGCTGAATCCACACGTGAGTTTAACTCTGTCAGTTGAATGCACACATTGACAACCATTCAGTTAGATAGCTCCGTTTTGGTTTTAGAAGCAGATATTTCTCTGTACAGCCTATGGTCCCATTCACTCGGGAATATCCCAACGCAGCTCCTAGAAGAAAAGTGTTTCTGACTCACTGAATCTCAACATAGATTCAACTCTCTTAGGTGAACGAATGCACAGCAGAGCAGTTTCAAGGAAACGTTTCTCCTGAGTTTTAGACGAAGTTTCCTGCTGTTTCGTACGTATTCCGGCATTGGGCTGGAAATACCGGTTTTGGGATTCTGCACAGAAAGGGTTTGCAAAACCGCTGAATCCACACGTGAGTTTAACTCTGTCAGTTGAATGCACACATTGACAACCATTCAGTTAGATAGCTCCGTTTTGGTTTTAGAAGCAGATATTTCTCTGTACAGCCTATGGTCCCATTCACTCGGGAATATCCCAACGCAGCTCCTAGAAGAAAAGTGTTTCTGACTCGCTGAATCTCAACATAGATTCAACTCTCTTAGGTGAACGAACGAACCGCAGAGCAGTTTCAAGGAAACGTTTCTCCTGAGTTTTAGACGAAGTTTCCTGCTGTTTAGTACGTATGCAGGCATTGGGCTGGAAATACCGGTTTTGGGATTCTGCACAGAAAGGGTTTGCAAACCGCTGAATCCACACGTGAGTTTAACTCTGTCAGTTGAATGCACACATTGACAACCATTCAGTTAGATAGCTCCGTTTTGGTTTTAGAAGCAGATATTTCTCTGTACAGCCTATGGTCCCATTCACTCGGGAATATCCCAACGCAGCTCCTAGAAGAAACGTGTTTCTGACTCGCTGAATCTCAACATAGATTCAACTCTCCTAGGTGAACGAACGCACCGCAGAGCAGTTTCAAGGAAACGTTTCTCCTGAATTTTAGACGAAGTTTCCTGCTGTTTCGTACGTATGCCGGCATTGGGCTGGAAATACCGGTTTTGGGATTCTGCGCAGAAAGGGTTTGCAAACCGCTGAATCCACACGTGAGTTTAATCCTGTCAGTTGAATGCACACATTGACAACCATTCAGTTAGATAGCTCCGTTTTGGTTTTAGAAGCAGATATTTCTCTGTACAGCCTATGGTCCCATTCACTCGGGAATATCCCAACGCAGCTCCTAGACGAAACGTGTTTCTGACTCGCTGAATCTCAACATAGATTCAAGTCTCTTAGGTGAACGAACGCACCGCAGAGCAGTTTCAAGGAAACGTTTCTCCTGAGTTTTAGACGAAGTTTCCTGCTGTTTAGTACGTATGCCAGCATTGGGCTGGAAATACCGGTTTTGGGATTCTGCACAGAAAGGGTTTGCAAACCGCTGAATCCACACGTGAATTTAACTCTGTCAGTTGAATGCACACATTGACAACCATTCAGTTAGATAGCTCCGTTTTGGTTTTAGAAGCAGATATTTCTCTGTACAGCCTATGGTCCCATTCACTCGGGAATATGCCAACGCAGCTCCTAGAAGAAAAGTGTTTCTGACTCGCTGAATCTCAACATAGATTCAACTCTCTTAGGTGAACGAACGCACCGCAGAGCAGTTTCAAGGAAACGTTTCTCCTGAGTTTTAGACGAAGTTTCCTGCTGTTTCGTACGTATGCCGGCATTGGGCTGGAAATACCGGTTTTGGGATTCTGCACAGAAAGGGTTTGCAAACCGCTGAATCCACACGTGAGTTTAACTCTGTCAGTTGAATGCACACATTGAAAACCATTCAGTTAGAGAGCTCCGTTTTGGTTTTAGAAGCAGATATTTCTCTGTACAGCCTATGGTCCCATTCACTCGGGAATGTCCAAACGCAGCTCCTAGAAGAAACGTGTTTCTGACTCGCTGAATCTCAACATAGATTCAACTCTCTTAGGTGAACGAACGCACAGCAGAGCAGTTTCAAGGAAACGTTTCTCCTGAGTTTTAGACGAAGTTTCCTGCTGTTTAGTACGTATGCCGGCATTGGGCTGGAAATACCGGTTTTGGGATTCTGCACAGAAAGGGTTTGCACACCGCTGAATCCACACGTGAGTTTAACTCTGTCAGTTGAATGCACACATTGACAACCATTCAGTTAGATAGCTCCGTTTTGGTTTTAGAAGCAGATATTTCTCTGTACAGCCTATGGTCCCATTCACTCGGGAATATCCCAACGCAGCTCCTAGAAGAAACGTGTTTCTGACTCGCTGAATCTCAACATAGATTCAACTCTCTTAGGTGAACGAACGAACCGCAGAGCAGTTTCAAGGAAACGTTTCTCCTGAGTTTTAGACGAAGTTTCCGGCTGTTTAGTACGTATGCCGGCATTGGGCTGGAAATACCGGTTTTGGGATTCTGCACAGAAAGGGTTTGCAAACCGCTGAATCCACACGTGAGTTTAACTCTGTAAGTTGAATGCACACATTGACAACCATTCAGTTAGATAGCTCCGTTTTGGTTTTAGAAGCAGATATTTCTCTGTACAGCCTATGGTCCCATTCACTCGGGAATATCCCAACGCAGCTCCTAGAAGAAACGTGTTTCTGACTCGCTGAATCTCAACATAGATTCAACTCTCTTAGGTGAACGAACGCACCGCAGAGCAGTTTCAAGGAAACGTTTCTCCTGAATTTTAGACGAAGTTTCCTGCTGTTTCGTACGTATGCCGGCATTGGGCTGGAAATACCGGTTTTGGGATTCTGCGCAGAAAGGGTTTGCAAACCGCTGAATCCACACGTGAGTTTAATTCTGTCAGTTGAATGCACACATTGACAACGATTCAGTTAGATAGCTCCGTTTTGGTTTTAGAAGCAGATATTTCTCTGTACAGCCTATGGTCCCATTCACTCGGGAATATCCCAACGCAGCTCCTAGACGAAACGTGTTTCTGACTCGCTGAATCTCAACATAGATTCAACTCTCTTAGGTGAACGAACGCACAGCAGAGCAGTTTCAAGGAAACGTTTCTCCTGAGTTTTAGACGAAGTTTCCTGCTGTTTAGTACGTGTGCCGGCATTGGGCTGGAAATACCGGTTTTGGGATTCTGCACAGAAAGGGTTTGCAAACCGCTGAATCCACACGTGAGTTTAACTCTGTCAGTTGAATGCACACATTGACAACCATTCAGTTAGATAGCTCCGTTTTGGTTTTAGAAGCAGATATTTCTCTGTTCAGCCTATGGTCCCATTCACTCGGGAATATCCCAACGCAGCTCCTAGAAGAAACGTGTTTCTGACTCGCTGAGTCTCAACATAGATTCAACTCTCTTAGGTGAACGAACGCACAGCAGAGCAGTTTCAAGGAAACGTTTCTCCTGAATTTTGGACGAAATTTCCTGCTGTTTAGTACGTATGCAGGCATAGGCCTGGAAATATCGGTTTTGCGATTCTGCACAGAAAGGGTTTGCAAACCGCTGAATCCACACGTGAGTTTAACTCTGTCAGTTGAATGCACACATTGACAACCATTCAGTTAGATAGCTGCGTTTTGGTTTTAGAAGCAGATATTTCTCTGTACAGCCTACGGTCCCATTCACTCGGGAATATCCCAACGCAGCTCCTAGAAGAAACGTGTTTCTGACTCGCTGAATTTCAACATAGATTCAACTCTCTTAGGTGAACGAACGCACAGCAGAGCAGTTTCAAGGAAACGTTTCTCCTGAGTTTTAGACGATGTTTCCTGCTGTTTCGTACGTATGCCCGCATTGGGCTGGAAATACCGGTTTTGGGATTCTGCACAGAAAGGGTTTGCAAAACCGCTGAATCCACACGTGAGTTTAACTCTGTCAGTTGAATGCACACATTGACAACCATTCAGTTAGATAGCTCCGTTTTGGTTTTAGAAGCAGATATTTCTCTGTACAGCCTATGGTCCCATTCACTCGGGAATATCCCAACGCAGCTCCTAGAAGAAAAGTGTTTCTGACTCGCTGAATCTCAACATAGATTCAACTCTCTTAGGTGAACGAACGCACCGCAGAGCAGTTTCAAGGAAACGTTTCTCCTGAGTTTTAGACGAAGTTTCCTGCTGTTTAGTACGTATGCCAGCATTGGGCTGGAAATACCGGTTTTGGGATTCTGCACAGAAAGGGTTTGCAAACCGCTGAATCCACA
This sequence comes from Aotus nancymaae, assembly GCF_030222135.1. Taxonomy (NCBI): domain Eukaryota; kingdom Metazoa; phylum Chordata; class Mammalia; order Primates; family Aotidae; genus Aotus; species Aotus nancymaae. Next base: position 4,621,004 of record NW_026988495.1, on the reverse strand, counting down.
CGTGAGTTTAACTCTGTCAGTTGAATGCACACATTGACAACCATTCAGTTAGATAGCTCCGTTTTGGTTTTAGAAGCAGATATTTCTCTGTACAGCCTATGGTCCCATTCACTCGGGAATATCCCAACGCAGCTCCTAGAAGAAACGTGTTTCTGACTCGCTGAATCTCAACATAGATTCAACTCTCTTAGGTGAACGAACGCACAGCAGAGCAGTTTCAAGGAAACGTTTCTCCTGACTTTTAGACGAAGTTTCCTGCTGTTTCGTACGTATGCCGGCATTGGGCTGGAAATACCGGTTTTGGGATTCTGCACAGAAAGGGTTTGCAAACCGCTGAATCCACACGTGAGTTTAACTCTGTCAGTTGAATGCACACATTGACAACCATTCAGTTAGATAGCTCCGTTTTGGTTTTAGAAGCAGATATTTCTCTGTACAGCCTATGGTCCTATTGACTCGGGAATATCCCAACGCAGCTCCAAGAAGAAAAGTGTTTCTCACTCGCTGAATCTCAACATAGATTCAACTCTCTTAGGTGAACGAACGCACAGCAGAGCAGTTTCAAGGAAACGTTTCTCCTGAGTTTTAGACGAAGTTTCCTTCTCTGTTGTACGTATGCCGGCTTTGGGCTGGAAATACCGGTTTTGGGATTCTGCACAGATAGAGTTTGCAAACCGCTGAATCCACACGTGAGTTTAACTCTGTCAGTTGAATGCACACATTGACAACCATTCAGTTAGATAGCTCCGTTTTGGTTTTAGAAGCAGATATTTCTCTGTACAGCCTATGATCCCATTCACTCGGGAATATCCCAACGCAGCTCCTAGAAGAAACGTGTTTCTGACTCGCTGAATCTCAACATAGATTCAACTCTCTTAGGTGAACGAACGCACAGTAGAGCAGTTTCAAGGAAACGTTCCTCCTGAATTTTAGACGAAATTTCCTGCTGTTTAGTACGTATGCCGGCATTGGGCTGGAAATACCGGTTTTGGGATTCTGCACAGAAAGGGTTTGCAAACCGCTGAATCCACACGTGAGTTTAACTCTGTCAGTTGAATGCACACATTGACAACCATTCAGTTAGATAGCTCCGTTTTGGTTTTAGAAGCAGATATTTCTCTGTACAGCCTATGGTCCCATTCACTCGGGAATATCCCAACGCAGCTCCTAGAAGAAAAGTGTTTCTGACTCGCTGAATCTCAACATAGATTCAACTCTCTTAGGTGAACGAACGCACCGCAGAGCAGTTTCAGCGAAACGTTTCTCCTGAGTTTTAGACGAAGTTTCCTGCTGTTTAGTACGTATGCCAGCATTGGGCTGGAAATACCGGTTTTGGGATTCTGCACAGAAAGGGTTTGCAAACCGCTGAATCCACACGTGAGTTTAACTCTGTCAGTTGAATGCACACATTGACAACCATTCAGTTAGATAGCTCCGTTTTGGTTTTAGAAGCAGATATTTCTCTGTACAGCCTATGGTCCCATTCACTCGGGAATATACCAACGCAGCTCCTAGAAGAAAAGTGTTTCTGACTCGCTGAATCTCAACATAGATTCAACTCTCTTAGGTGAACGAACGCACCGCAGAGCAGTTTCAAGGAAACGTTTCTCCTGAGTTTTAGACGAAGTTTCCTGCTGTTTCGTACGTATGCCGGCATTGGGCTGGAAATACCGGTTTTGGGATTCTGCACAGAAAGGGTTTGCAAACCGCTGAATCCACACGTGAGTTTAACTCTGTCAGTTGAATGCACACATTGAAAACCATTCAGTTAGAGAGCTCCGTTTTGGTTTTAGAAGCAGATATTTCTCTGTACAGCCTATGGTCCCATTCACTCGGGAATGTCCAAACGCAGCTCCTAGAAGAAACGTGTTTCTGACTCGCTGAATCTCAACATAGATTCAACTCTCTTAGGTGAACGAACGCACCGCAGAGCAGTTTCAAGGAAACGTTTCTCCTGAGTTTTAGACGAAGTTTCCTGCTGTTTAGTACGTATGCCGGCATTGGGCTGGAAATACCGGTTTTGGGATTCTGCACAGAAAGGGTTTGCACACCGCTGAATCCACACGTGAGTTTAACTCTGTCAGTTGAATGCACACATTGACAACCATTCAGTTAGATAGCTCCGTTTTGGTTTTAGAAGCAGATATTTCTCTGTACAGCCTATGGTCCCATTCACTCGGGAATATCCCAACGCAGCTCCTAGAAGAAACGTGTTTCTGACTCGCTGAATCTCAACATAGATTCAACTCTCTTAGGTGAACCAACGAACCGCAGAGCAGTTTCAAGGAAACGTTTCTCCTGAGTTTTAGACGAAGTTTCCGGCTGTTTAGTACGTATGCCGGCATTGGGCTGGAAATACCGGTTTTGGGATTCTGCACAGAAAGGGTTTGCAAACCGCTGAATCCACACGTGAGTTTAACTCTGTCAGTTGAATGCACACATTGACAACCATTCAGTTAGATAGCTCCGTTTTGGTTTTAGAAGCAGATATTTCTCTGTACAGCCTATGGTCCCATTCACTCGGGAATATCCCAACGCAGCTCCTAGAAGAAACGTGTTTCTGACTCGCGGAATCTCAACATAGATTCAACTCTCTTAGGTGAACGAACGCACCGCAGAGCAGTTTCAAGGAAACGTTTCTCCCGAATTTTAGACGAAGTTTCCTGCTGTTTCGTACGTATGCCGGCATTGGGCTGGAAATACCGGTTTTGGGATTCTGCGCAGAAAGGGTTTGCAAACCGCTGAATCCACACGTGAGTTTAATTCTGTCAGTTGAATGCACACATTGACAACGATTCAGTTAGATAGCTCCGTTTTGGTTTTAGAAGCAGATATTTCTCTGTACAGCCTATGGTCCCATTCACTCGGGAATATCCCAACGCAGCTCCTAGACGAAACGTGTTTCTGACTCGCTGAATCTCAACATAGATTCAACTCTCTTAGGTGAACGAACGCACAGCAGAGCAGTTTCAAGGAAACGTTTCTCCTGAGTTTTAGACGAAGTTTCCTGCTGTTTAGTACGTGTGCCGGCATTGGGCTGGAAATACCGGTTTTGGGATTCTGCACAGAAAGGGTTTGCAAACCGCTGAATCCACACGTGAGTTTAACTCTGTCAGTTGAATGCACACATTGACAACCATTCAGTTAGATAGCTCCGTTTTGGTTTTAGAAGCAGATATTTCTCTGTTCAGCCTATGGTCCCATTCACTCGGGAATATCCCAACGCAGCTCCTAGAAGAAACGTGTTTCTGACTCGCTGAGTCTCAACATAGATTCAACTCTCTTAGGTGAACGAACGCACAGCAGAGCAGTTTCAAGGAAACGTTTCTCCTGAATTTTGGACGAAATTTCCTGCTGTTTAGTACGTATGCCGGCATTGGGCTGGAAATACCGGTTTTGCGATTCTGCACAGAAAGGGTTTGCAAACCGCTGAATCCACACGTGAGTTTAACTCTGTCAGTTGAATGCACACATTGACAACCATTCAGTTAGATAGCTGCGTTTTGGTTTTAGAAGCAGATATTTCTCTGTACAGCCTACGGTCCCATTCACTCGGGAATATCCCAACGCAGCTCCTAGAAGAAACGTGTTTCTGACTCGCTGAATTTCAACATAGATTCAACTCTCTTAGGTGAACGAACGCACAGCAGAGCAGTTTCAAGGAAACGTTTCTCCTGAGTTTTAGACGAAGTTTCCTGCTGTTTCGTACGTATGCCCGCATTGGGCTGGAAATACCGGTTTTGGGATTCTGCACAGAAAGGGTTTGCAAAACCGCTGAATCCACACGTGAGTTTAACTCTGTCAGTTGAATGCACACATTGACAACCATTCAGTTAGATAGCTCCGTTTTGGTTTTAGAAGCAGATATTTCTCTGTACAGCCTATGGTCCCATTCACTCGGGAATATCCCAACGCAGCTCCTAGAAGAAAAGTGTTTCTGACTCGCTGAATCTCAACATAGATTCAACTCTCTTAGGTGAACGAACGCACCGCAGAGCAGTTTCAAGGAAACGTTTCTCCTGAGTTTTAGACGAAGTTTCCTGCTGTTTAGTACGTATGCCAGCATTGGGCTGGAAATACCGGTTTTGGGATTCTGCACAGAAAGGGTTTGCAAACCGCTGAATCCACACGTGAGTTTAACTCTGTCAGTTGAATGCACACATTGACAACCATTCAGTTAGATAGCTCCGTTTTGGTTTTAGAAGCAGATATTTCTCTGTACAGCCTATGGTCCCATTCACTCGGGAATATCCCAACGCAGCTCCTAGAAGAAACGTGTTTCTGACTCGCTGAATCTCAACATAGATTCAACTCTCTTAGGTGAACGAACGCACAGCAGAGCAGTTTCAAGGAAACGTTTCTCCTGACTTTTAGACGAAGTTTCCTGCTGTTTCGTACGTATGCCGGCATTGGGCTGGAAATACCGGTTTTGGGATTCTGCACAGAAAGGGTTTGCAAACCGCTGAATCCACACGTGAGTTTAACTCTGTCAGTTGAATGCACACATTGACAACCATTCAGTTAGATAGCTCCGTTTTGGTTTTAGAAGCAGATATTTCTCTGTACAGCCTATGGTCCTATTCACTCGGGAATATCCCAACGCAGCTCCAAGAAGAAAAGTGTTTCACACTCGCTGAATCTCAACATAGATTCAACTCTCTTAGGTGAACGAACGCACAGCAGAGCAGTTTCAAGGAAACGTTTCTCCTGAGTTTTAGACGAAGTTTCCTTCTCTGTCGTACGTATGCCGGCTTTGGGCTGGAAATACCGGTTTTGGGATTCTGCACAGATAGAGTTTGCAAACCGCTGAATCCACACGTGAGTTTAACTCTGTCAGTTGAATGCACACATTGACAACCATTCAGTTAGATAGCTCCGTTTTGGTTTTAGAAGCAGATATTTCTCTGTACAGCCTATGGTCCCATTCACTCGGGAATATCCCAACGCAGCTCCTAGAAGAAACGTGTTTCTGACTCGCTGAATCTCAACATAGATTCAACTCTCTTAGGTGAACGAACGCACCGCAGAGCAGTTTCAAGGAAACGTTCCTCCTGAATTTTAGACGAAATTTCCTGCTGTTTAGTACGTATGCCGGCATTGGGCTGGAAATACCGGTTTTGGGATTCTGCACAGAAAGGGTTTGCAAACCGCTGAATCCACACGTGAGTTTAACTCTGTCAGTTGAATGCACACATTGACAACCATTCAGTTAGATAGCTCCGTTTTGGTTTTAGAAGCAGATATTTCTCTGTACAGCCTATGGTCCTATTGACTCGGGAATATCCCAACGCAGCTCCAAGAAGAAAAGTGTTTCTCACTCGCTGAATCTCAACATAGATTCAACTCTCTTAGGTGAACGAACGCACAGCAGAGCAGTTTCAAGGAAACGTTTCTCCTGAGTTTTAGACGAAGTTTCCTTCTCTGTTGTACGTATGCCGGCTTTGGGCTGGAAATACCGGTTTTGGGATTCTGCACAGATAGAGTTTGCAAACCGCTGAATCCACACGTGAGTTTAACTCTGTCAGTTGAATGCACACATTGACAACCATTCAGTTAGATAGCTCCGTTTTGGTTTTAGAAGCAGATATTTCTCTGTACAGCCTATGATCCCATTCACTCGGGAATATCCCAACGCAGCTCCTAGAAGAAACGTGTTTCTGACTCGCTGAATCTCAACATAGATTCAACTCTCTTAGGTGAACGAACGCACAGTAGAGCAGTTTCAAGGAAACGTTCCTCCTGAATTTTAGACGAAATTTCCTGCTGTTTAGTACGTATGCCGGCATTGGGCTGGAAATACCGGTTTTGGGATTCTGCACAGAAAGGGTTTGCAAACCGCTGAATCCACACGTGAGTTTAACTCTGTCAGTTGAATGCACACATTGACAACCATTCAGTTAGATAGCTCCGTTTTGGTTTTAGAAGCAGATATTTCTCTGTACAGCCTATGGTCCCATTCACTCGGGAATATCCCAACGCAGCTCCTAGAAGAAAAGTGTTTCTGACTCGCTGAATCTCAACATAGATTCAACTCTCTTAGGTGAACGAACGCACCGCAGAGCAGTTTCAGCGAAACGTTTCTCCTGAGTTTTAGACGAAGTTTCCTGCTGTTTAGTACGTATGCCAGCATTGGGCTGGAAATACCGGTTTTGGGATTCTGCACAGAAAGGGTTTGCAAACCGCTGAATCCACACGTGAGTTTAACTCTGTCAGTTGAATGCACACATTGACAACCATTCAGTTAGATAGCTCCGTTTTGGTTTTAGAAGCAGATATTTCTCTGTACAGCCTATGGTCCCATTCACTCGGGAATATACCAACGCAGCTCCTAGAAGAAAAGTGTTTCTGACTCGCTGAATCTCAACATAGATTCAACTCTCTTAGGTGAACGAACGCACCGCAGAGCAGTTTCAAGGAAACGTTTCTCCTGAGTTTTAGACGAAGTTTCCTGCTGTTTCGTACGTATGCCGGCATTGGGCTGGAAATACCGGTTTTGGGATTCTGCACAGAAAGGGTTTGCAAACCGCTGAATCCACACGTGAGTTTAACTCTGTCAGTTGAATGCACACATTGAAAACCATTCAGTTAGAGAGCTCCGTTTTGGTTTTAGAAGCAGATATTTCTCTGTACAGCCTATGGTCCCATTCACTCGGGAATGTCCAAACGCAGCTCCTAGAAGAAACGTGTTTCTGACTCGCTGAATCTCAACATAGATTCAACTCTCTTAGGTGAACGAACGCACAGCAGAGCAGTTTCAAGGAAACGTTTCTCCTGAGTTTTAGACGAAGTTTCCTGCTGTTTAGTACGTATGCCGGCATTGGGCTGGAAATACCGGTTTTGGGATTCTGCACAGAAAGGGTTTGCACACCGCTGAATCCACACGTGAGTTTAACTCTGTCAGTTGAATGCACACATTGACAACCATTCAGTTAGATAGCTCCGTTTTGGTTTTAGAAGCAGATATTTCTCTGTACAGCCTATGGTCCCATTCACTCGGGAATATCCCAACGCAGCTCCTAGAAGAAACGTGTTTCTGACTCGCTGAATCTCAACATAGATTCAACTCTCTTAGGTGAACCAACGAACCGCAGAGCAGTTTCAAGGAAACGTTTCTCCTGAGTTTTAGACGAAGTTTCCGGCTGTTTAGTACGTATGCCGGCATTGGGCTGGAAATACCGGTTTTGGGATTCTGCACAGAAAGGGTTTGCAAACCGCTGAATCCACACGTGAGTTTAACTCTGTCAGTTGAATGCACACATTGACAACCATTCAGTTAGATAGCTCCGTTTTGGTTTTAGAAGCAGATATTTCTCTGTACAGCCTATGGTCCCATTCACTCGGGAATATCCCAACGCAGCTCCTAGAAGAAACGTGTTTCTGACTCGCGGAATCTCAACATAGATTCAACTCTCTTAGGTGAACGAACGCACCGCAGAGCAGTTTCAAGGAAACGTTTCTCCCGAATTTTAGACGAAGTTTCCTGCTGTTTCGTACGTATGCCGGCATTGGGCTGGAAATACCGGTTTTGGGATTCTGCGCAGAAAGGGTTTGCAAACCGCTGAATCCACACGTGAGTTTAATTCTGTCAGTTGAATGCACACATTGACAACGATTCAGTTAGATAGCTCCGTTTTGGTTTTAGAAGCAGATATTTCTCTGTACAGCCTATGGTCCCATTCACTCGGGAATATCCCAACGCAGCTCCTAGACGAAACGTGTTTCTGACTCGCTGAATCTCAACATAGATTCAACTCTCTTAGGTGAACGAACGCACAGCAGAGCAGTTTCAAGGAAACGTTTCTCCTGAGTTTTAGACGAAGTTTCCTGCTGTTTAGTACGTGTGCCGGCATTGGGCTGGAAATACCGGTTTTGGGATTCTGCACAGAAAGGGTTTGCAAACCGCTGAATCCACACGTGAGTTTAACTCTGTCAGTTGAATGCACACATTGACAACCATTCAGTTAGATAGCTCCGTTTTGGTTTTAGAAGCAGATATTTCTCTGTTCAGCCTATGGTCCCATTCACTCGGGAATATCCCAACGCAGCTCCTAGAAGAAACGTGTTTCTGACTCGCTGAGTCTCAACATAGATTCAACTCTCTTAGGTGAACGAACGCACAGCAGAGCAGTTTCAAGGAAACGTTTCTCCTGAATTTTGGACGAAATTTCCTGCTGTTTAGTACGTATGCCGGCATTGGGCTGGAAATACCGGTTTTGGGATTCTGCACAGAAAGGGTTTGCAAACCGCTGAATCCACACGTGAGTTTAACTCTGTCAGTTGAATGCACACATTGACAACCATTCAGTTAGATAGCTGCGTTTTGGTTTTAGAAGCAGATATTTCTCTGTACAGCCTACGGTCCCATTCACTCGGGAATATCCCAACGCAGCTCCTAGAAGAAACGTGTTTCTGACTCGCTGAATTTCAACATAGATTCAACTCTCTTAGGTGAACGAACGCACAGCAGAGCAGTTTCAAGGAAACGTTTCTCCTGAGTTTTAGACGAAGTTTCCTGCTGTTTCGTACGTATGCCCGCATTGGGCTGGAAATACCGGTTTTGGGATTCTGCACAGAAAGGGTTTGCAAAACCGCTGAATCCACACGTGAGTTTAACTCTGTCAGTTGAATGCACACATTGACAACCATTCAGTTAGATAGCTCCGTTTTGGTTTTAGAAGCAGATATTTCTCTGTACAGCCTATGGTCCCATTCACTCGGGAATATCCCAACGCAGCTCCTAGAAGAAAAGTGTTTCTGACTCGCTGAATCTCAACATAGATTCAACTCTCTTAGGTGAACGAACGCACCGCAGAGCAGTTTCAAGGAAACGTTTCTCCTGAGTTTTAGACGAAGTTTCCTGCTGTTTAGTACGTATGCCAGCATTGGGCTGGAAATACCGGTTTTGGGATTCTGCACAGAAAGGGTTTGCAAACCGCTGAATCCACACGTGAGTTTAACTCTGTCAGTTGAATGCACACATTGACAACCATTCAGTTAGATAGCTCCGTTTTGGTTTTAGAATCAGATATTTCTCTGTACAGCCTATGGTCCCATTCACTCGGGAATATCCCAACGCAGCTCCTAGAAGAAACGTGTTTCTGACTCGCTGAATCTCAACATAGATTCAACTCTCTTAGGTGAACGAACGCACAGCAGAGCAGTTTCAAGGAAACGTTTCTCCTGACTTTTAGACGAAGTTTCCTGCTGTTTCGTACGTATGCCGGCATTGGGCTGGAAATACCGGTTTTGGGATTCTGCACAGAAAGGGTTTGCAAACCGCTGAATCCACACGTGAGTTTAACTCTGTCAGTTGAATGCACACATTGACAACCATTCAGTTAGATAGCTCCGTTTTGGTTTTAGAAGCAGATATTTCTCTGTACAGCCTATGGTCCTATTCACTCGGGAATATCCCAACGCAGCTCCAAGAAGAAAAGTGTTTCTCACTCGCTGAATCTCAACATAGATTCAACTCTCTTAGGTGAACGAACGCACAGCAGAGCAGTTTCAAGGAAACGTTTCTCCTGAGTTTTAGACGAAGTTTCCTTCTCTGTCGTACGTATGCCGGCTTTGGGCTGGAAATACCGGTTTTGGGATTCTGCACAGATAGAGTTTGCAAACCGCTGAATCCACACGTGAGTTTAACTCTGTCAGTTGAATGCACACATTGACAACCATTCAGTTAGATAGCTCCGTTTTGGTTTTAGAAGCAGATATTTCTCTGTACAGCCTATGGTCCCATTCACTCGGGAATATCCCAACGCAGCTCCTAGAAGAAACGTGTTTCTGACTCGCTGAATCTCAACATAGATTCAACTCTCTTAGGTGAACGAACGCACCGCAGAGCAGTTTCAAGGAAACGTTCCTCCTGAATTTTAGACGAAATTTCCTGCTGTTTAGTACGTATGCCGGCATTGGGCTGGAAATACCGGTTTTGGGATTCTGCACAGAAAGGGTTTGCAAACCGCTGAATCCACAGGTGAGTTTAACTCTGTCAGTTGAATGCACACATTGACAACCATTCAGTTAGATAGCTCCGTTTTGGTTTTAGAAGCAGATATGTCTCTGTACAGCCTATGGTCCCATTCACTCGGGAATATCCCAACGCAGCTCCTAGAAGAAAAGTGTTTCTGACTCGCTGAATCTCAACATAGATTCATCTCTCTTAGGTGAACGAACGCACCGCAGAGCAGTTTCAAGGAAACGTTCTTCCTGAGTTTTAGACGAAGTTTCCTGCTGTTTAGTACGTATGCCAGCATTGGGCTGGAAATACCGGTTTTGGGATTCTGCACAGAAAGGGTTTGCAAACCGCTGAATCCACACGTGAGTTTAACTCTGTCAGTTGAATGCACACATTGACAACCATTCAGTTAGATAGCTCCGTTTTGGTTTTAGAAGCAGATATTTCTCTGTACAGCCTATGGTCCCATTCACTCGGGAATATCCCAACGCAGCTCCTAGAAGAAAAGTGTTTCTGACTCGCTGAATCTCAACATAGATTCAACTCTCTTAGGTGAACGAACGCACCGCAGAGCAGTTTCAAGGAAACGTTTCTCCTGAGTTTTAGACGAAGTTTCCTGCTGTTTAGTACGTATGCCAGCATTGGGCTGGAAATACCGGTTTTGGGATTCTGCACAGAAAGGGTTTGCAAACCGCTGAATCCACACGTGAGTTTAACTCTGTAAGTTGAATGCACACATTGACAACCATTCAGTTAGATAGCTCCGTTTTGGTTTTAGAAGCAGATATTTCTCTGTACAGCCTATGGTCCCATTCACTCGGGAATATCCCAACGCAGCTCCTAGAAGAAACGTGTTTCTGACTCGCTGAATCTCAACATAGATTCAACTCTCTTAGGTGAACGAACGCACCGCAGAGCAGTTTCAAGGAAACGTTTCTCCTGAATTTTAGACGAAGTTTCCTGCTGTTTCGCACGTATGCCGGCATTGGGCTGGAAATACCGGTTTTGGGATTCTGCACAGAAAGGGTTTGCAAACCGCTGAATCCACACGTGAGTTTAACTCTGTCAGTTGAATGCACACATTGAAAACCATTCAGTTAGATAGCTCCGTTTTGGTTTTAGAAGCAGATATTTCTCTGTACAGCCTATGGTCCCATTCACTCGGGAATGTCCCAACGCAGCTCCTAGATGAAACGTGTTTCTGACTCGCTGAATCTCAACATAGATTCAACTCTCTTAGGTGAACGAACGCACAGCAGAGCAGTTTCAAGGAAACGTTTCTCCTGAGTTTTAGACGAAGTTTCCTGCTGTTTAGTACGTATGCCGGCATTGGGCTGGAAATACCGGTTTTGGGATTCTGCACAGAAAGGGATTGCAAACCGCTGAATCCACACGTGAGTTTAACTCTGTCAGTTGAATGCACACCTTGACAACCATTCAGTTAGATAGCTGCGTTTTGGTTTTAGAAGCAGATATTTCTCTGTACAGCCTACGGTCCCATTCACTCGGGAATATCCCAACGCAGCTCCTAGAAGAAACGTGTTTCTGACTCGCTGAATTTCAACATAGATTCAACTCTCTTAGGTGAACGAACGCACAGCAGAGCAGTTTCAAGGAAACGTTTCTCCTGAGTTTTAGACGAAGTTTCCTGCTGTTTCGTACGTATGCCGGCATTGGGCTGGAAATACCGGTTTTGGGATTCTGCACAGAAAGGGTTTGCAAAACCGCTGAATCCACACGTGAGTTTAACTCTGTCAGTTGAATGCACACATTGACAACCATTCAGTTAGATAGCTCCGTTTTGGTTTTAGAAGCAGATATTTCTCTGTACAGCCTATGGTCCCATTCACTCGGGAATATCCCAACGCAGCTCCTAGAAGAAAAGTGTTTCTGACTCGCTGAATCTCAACATAGATTCAACTCTCTTAGGTGAACGAAAGCACCGCAGAGCAGTTTCAAGGAAACGTTTCTCCTGAGTTTTAGACGAAGTTTCCTGCTGTTTAGTACATATGCCAGCATTGGGCTGGAAATACCGGTTTTGGGATTCTGCACAGAAAGGGTTTGCAAACCGCTGAATCCACACGTGAGTTTAACTCTGTCAGTTGAATGCACACATTGACAACCATTCAGTTAGATAGCTCCGTTTTGGTTTTAGAAGCAGATATTTCTCTGTTCAGCCTATGGTCCCATTCACTCGGGAATATCCCAACGCAGCTCCTAGAAGAAACGTGTTTCTGACTCGCTGAGTCTCAACATAGATTCAACTCTCTTAGGTGAACGAACGCACAGCAGAGCAGTTTCAAGGAAACGTTTCTCCTGAATTTTGGACGAAATTTCCTGCTGTTTAGTACGTATGCCGGCATTGGGCTGGAAATACCGGTTTTGCGATTCTGCACAGAAAGGGTTTACAAACCGCTGAATCCACACGTGAGTTTAACTCTGTCAGTTGAATGCACACATTGACAACCATTCAGTTAGATAGCTGCGTTTTGGTTTTAGAAGCAGATATTTCTCTGTACAGCCTACGGTCCCATTCACTCGGGAATATCCCAACGCAGCTCCTAGAAGAAACGTGTTTCTGACTCGCTGAATTTCAACATAGATTCAACTCTCTTAGGTGAACGAACGCACAGCAGAGCAGTTTCAAGGAAACGTTTCTCCTGAGTTTTAGACGAAGTTTCCTGCTGTTTCGTACGTATGCCGGCATTGGGCTGGAAATACCGGTTTTGGGATTCTGCACAGAAAGGGTTTGCAAAACCGCTGAATCCACACGTGAGTTTAACTCTGTCAGTTGAATGCACACATTGACAACCATTCAGTTAGATAGCTCCGTTTTGGTTTTAGAAGCAGATATTTCTCTGTTCAGCCTATGGTCCCATTCACTCGGGAATATCCCAACGCAGCTCCTAGAAGAAAAGTGTTTCTGACTCGCTGAATCTCAACATAGATTCAACTCTCTTAGGTGAACGAACGCACAGCAGAGCAGTTTCAAGGAAACGTTTCTCCTGACTTTTAGACGAAGTTTCCTGCTGTTTCGTACGTATGCCGGCATTGGGCTGGAAATACCGGTTTTGGGATTCTGCACAGAAAGGGTTTGCAAACCGCTGAATCCACACGTGAGTTTAACTCTGTCAGTTGAATGCACACATTGACAACCATTCAGTTAGATAGCTCCGTTTTGGTTTTAGAAGCAGATATTTCTCTGTACAGCCTATGGTCCTATTCACTCGGGAATATCCCAACGCAGCTCCAAGAAGAAAAGTGTTTCTCACTCGCTGAATCTCAACATAGATTCAACTCTCTTAGGTGAACGAACGCACAGCAGAGCAGTTTCAAGGAAACGTTTCTCCTGAGTTTTAGACGAAGTTTCCTGCTGTTTAGTACGTATGCCGGCATTGGGCTGGAAATACCGGTTTTGGGATTCTGCACAGAAAGGGATTGCAAACCGCTGAATCCACACGTGAGTTTAACTCTGTCAGTTGAATGCACACCTTGACAACCATTCAGTTAGATAGCTGCGTTTTGGTTTTAGAAGCAGATATTTCTCTGTACAGCCTACGGTCCCATTCACTCGGGAATATCCCAACGCAGCTCCTAGAAGAAACGTGTTTCTGACTCGCTGAATTTCAACATAGATTCAACTCTCTTAGGTGAACGAACGCACAGCAGAGCAGTTTCAAGGAAACGTTTCTCCTGAGTTTTAGAGGAAGTTTCCTGCTGTTTCGTACGTATGCCGGCATTGGGCTGGAAATACCGGTTTTGGGATTCTGCACAGAAAGGGTTTGCAAAACCGCTGAATCCACACGTGAGTTTAACTCTGTCAGTTGAATGCACACATTGACAACCATTCAGTTAGATAGCTCCGTTTTGGTTTTAGAAGCAGATATTTCTCTGTACAGCCTATGGTCCCATTCACTCGGGAATATCCCAACGCAGCTCCTAGAAGAAAAGTGTTTCTGACTCGCTGAATCTCAACATAGATTCAACTCTCTTAGGTGAACGAAAGCACCGCAGAGCAGTTTCAAGGAAACGTTTCTCCTGAGTTTTAGACGAAGTTTCCTGCTGTTTAGTACATATGCCAGCATTGGGCTGGAAATACCGGTTTTGGGATTCTGCACAGAAAGGGTTTGCAAACCGCTGAATCCACACGTGAGTTTAACTCTGTCAGTTGAATGCACACATTGACAACCATTCAGTTAGATAGCTCCGTTTTGGTTTTAGAAGCAGATATTTCTCTGTTCAGCCTATGGTCCCATTCACTCGGGAATATCCCAACGCAGCTCCTAGAAGAAACGTGTTTCTGACTCGCTGAGTCTCAACATAGATTCAACTCTCTTAGGTGAACGAACGCACAGCAGAGCAGTTTCAAGGAAACGTTTCTCCTGAATTTTGGACGAAATTTCCTGCTGTTTAGTACGTATGCCGGCATTGGGCTGGAAATACCGGTTTTGCGATTCTGCACAGAAAGGGTTTGCAAACCGCTGAATCCACACGTGAGTTTAACTCTGTCAGTTGAATGCACACATTGACAACCATTCAGTTAGATAGCTCCGTTTTGGTTTTAGAAGCAGATATTTCTCTGTACAGCCTATGGTCCCATTCACTCGGGAATATCCCAACGCAGCTCCTAGAAGAAACGTGTTTCTGACTCGCTGAATCTCAACATAGATTCAACTCTCTTAGGTGAACGAACGCACAGCAGAGCAGTTTCAAGGAAACGTTTCTCCTGACTTTTAGACGAAGTTTCCTGCTGTTTCGTACGTATGCCGGCATTGGGCTGGAAATACCGGTTTTGGGATTCTGCACAGAAAGGGTTTGCAAACCGCTGAATCCACACGTGAGTTTAACTCTGTCAGTTGAATGCACACATTGACAACCATTCAGTTAGATAGCTCCGTTTTGGTTTTAGAAGCAGATATTTCTCTGTACAGCCTATGGTCCTATTCACTCGGGAATATCCCAACGCAGCTCCAAGAAGAAAAGTGTTTCTCACTCGCTGAATCTCAACATAGATTCAACTCTCTTAGGTGAACGAACGCACAGCAGAGCAGTTTCAAGGAAACGTTTCTCCTGAGTTTTAGACGAAGTTTCCTTCTCTGTCGTACGTATGCCGGCTTTGGGCTGGAAATACCGGTTTTGGGATTCTGCACAGATAGAGTTTGCAAACCGCTGAATCCACACGTGAGTTTAACTCTGTCAGTTGAATGCACACATTGACAACCATTCAGTTAGATAGCTCCGTTTTGGTTTTAGAAGCAGATATTTCTCTGTACAGCCTATGGTCCCATTCACTCGGGAATATCCCAACGCAGCTCCTAGAAGAAACGTGTTTCTGACTCGCTGAATCTCAACATAGATTCAACTCTCTTAGGTGAACGAACGCACCGCAGAGCAGTTTCAAGGAAACGTTCCTCCTGAATTTTAGACGAAATTTCCTGCTGTTTAGTACGTATGCCGGCATTGGGCTGGAAATACCGGTTTTGGGATTCTGCACAGAAAGGGTTTGCAAACCGCCGAATCCACACGTGAGTTTAACTCTGTCAGTTGAATGCACACATTGACAACCATTCAGTTAGATAGCTCCGTTTTGGTTTTAGAAGCAGATATGTCTCTGTACAGCCTATGGTCCCATTCACTCGGGAATATCCCAACGCAGCTCCTAGAAGAAAAGTGTTTCTGACTCGCTGAATCTCAACATAGATTCAACTCTCTTAGGTGAACGAACGCACCGCAGAGCAGTTTCAAGGAAACGTTCCTCCTGAATTTTAGACGAAATTTCCTGCTGTTTAGTACGTATGCCGGCATTGGGCTGGAAATACCGGTTTTGGGATTCTGCACAGAAAGGGTTTGCAAACCGCTGAATCCACACGTGAGTTTAACTCTGTCAGTTGAATGCACACATTGACAACCATTCAGTTAGATAGCTCCGTTTTGGTTTTAGAAGCAGATATGTCTCTGTACAGCCTATGGTCCCATTCACTCGGGAATATCCCAACGCAGCTCCTAGAAGAAAAGTGTTTCTGACTCGCTGAATCTCAACATAGATTCAACTCTCTTAGGTGAACGAACGCACCGCAGAGCAGTTTCAAGGAAACGTTCTTCCTGAGTTTTAGACGAAGTTTCCTGCTGTTTAGTACGTATGCCAGCATTGGGCTGGAAATACCGGTTTTGGGATTCTGCACAGAAAGGGTTTGCAAACCGCTGAATCCACACGTGAGTTTAACTCTGTCAGTTGAATGCACACATTGACAACCATTCAGTTAGATAGCTCCGTTTTGGTTTTAGAAGCAGATATTTCTCTGTACAGCCTATGGTCCCATTCACACGGGAATATCCCAACGCAGCTCCTAGAAGAAAAGTGTTTCTGACTCGCTGAATCTCAACATAGATTCAACTCTCTTAGGTGAACGAACGCACCGCAGAGCAGTTTCAAGGAAACGTTTCTCCTGAGTTTTAGACGAAGTTTCCTGCTGTTTAGTACGTATGCCAGCATTGGGCTGGAAATACCGGTTTTGGGATTCTGCACAGAAAGGGTTTGCAAACCGCTGAATCCACACGTGAGTTTAACTCTGTAAGTTGAATGCACACATTGACAACCATTCAGTTAGATAGCTCCGTTTTGGTTTTAGAAGCAGATATTTCTCTGTACAGCCTATGGTCCCATTCACTCGGGAATATCCCAACGCAGCTCCTAGAAGAAACGTGTTTCTGACTCGCTGAATCTCAACATAGATTCAACTCTCTTAGGTGAACGAACGCACCGCAGAGCAGTTTCAAGGAAACGTTCTTCCTGAGTTTTAGACGAAGTTTCCTGCTGTTTAGTACGTATGCCAGCATTGGGCTGGAAATACCGGTTTTGGGATTCTGCACAGAAAGGGTTTGCAAACCGCTGAATCCACACGTGAGTTTAACTCTGTCAGTTGAATGCACACATTGACAACCATTCAGTTAGATAGCTCCGTTTTGGTTTTAGAAGCAGATATTTCTCTGTACAGCCTATGGTCCCATTCACACGGGAATATCCCAACGCAGCTCCTAGAAGAAAAGTGTTTCTGACTCGCTGAATCTCAACATAGATTCAACTCTCTTAGGTGAACGAACGCACCGCAGAGCAGTTTCAAGGAAACGTTTCTCCTGAGTTTTAGACGAAGTTTCCTGCTGTTTAGTACGTATGCCAGCATTGGGCTGGAAATACCGGTTTTGGGATTCTACACAGAAAGGGTTTGCAAACCGCTGAATCCACACGTGAGTTTAACTCTGTAAGTTGAATGCACACATTGACAACCATTCAGTTAGATAGCTCCGTTTTGGTTTTAGAAGCAGATATTTCTCTGTACAGCCTATGGTCCCATTCACTCGGGAATATCCCAACGCAGCTCCTAGAAGAAACGTGTTTCTGACTCGCTGAATCTCAACATAGATTCAACTCTCTTAGGTGAACGAACGCACCGCAGAGCAGTTTCAAGGAAACGTTTCTCCTGAATTTTAGACGAAGTTTCCTGCTGTTTCGCACGTATGCCGGCATTGGGCTGGAAATACCGGTTTTCGGATTCTGCACAGAAAGGGTTTGCAAACCGCTGAATCCACACGTGAGTTTAACTCTGTCAGTTGAATGCACACATTGAAAACCATTCAGTTAGATAGCTCCGTTTTGGTTTTAGAAGCAGATATTTCTCTGTACAGCCTATGGTCCCATTCACTCGGGAATGTCCCAACGCAGCTCCTAGATGAAACGTGTTTCTGACTCGCTGAATCTCAACATAGATTCAACTCTCTTAGGTGAACGAACGCACAGCAGAGCAGTTTCAAGGAAACGTTTCTCCTGAGTTTTAGACGAAGTTTCCTGCTGTTTAGTACGTATGCCGGCATTGGGCTGGAAATACCGGTTTTGGGATTCTGCACAGAAAGGGATTGCAAACCGCTGAATCCACACGTGAGTTTAACTCTGTCAGTTGAATGCACACCTTGACAACCATTCAGTTAGATAGCTGCGTTTTGGTTTTAGAAGCAGATATTTCTCTGTACAGCCTACGGTCCCATTCACTCGGGAATATCCCAACGCAGCTCCTAGAAGAAACGTGTTTCTGACTCGCTGAATTTCAACATAGATTCAACTCTCTTAGGTGAACGAACGCACAGCAGAGCAGTTTCAAGGAAACGTTTCTCCTGAGTTTTAGACGAAGTTTCCTGCTGTTTCGTACGTATGCCGGCATTGGGCTGGAAATACCGGTTTTGGGATTCTGCACAGAAAGGGATTGCAAACCGCTGAATCCACACGTGAGTTTAACTCTGTCAGTTGAATGCACACCTTGACAACCATTCAGTTAGATAGCTGCGTTTTGGTTTTAGAAGCAGATATTTCTCTGTACAGCCTACGGTCCCATTCACTCGGGAATATCCCAACGCAGCTCCTAGAAGAAACGTGTTTCTGACTCGCTGAATTTCAACATAGATTCAACTCTCTTAGGTGAACGAACGCACAGCAGAGCAGTTTCAAGGAAACGTTTCTCCTGAGTTTTAGACGAAGTTTCCTGCTGTTTCGTACGTATGCCGGCATTGGGCTGGAAATACCGGTTTTGGGATTCTGCACAGAAAGGGTTTGCAAAACCGCTGAATCCACACGTGAGTTTAACTCTGTCAGTTGAATGCACACATTGACAACCATTCAGTTAGATAGCTCCGTTTTGGTTTTAGAAGCAGATATTTCTCTGTACAGCCTATGGTCCCATTCACTCGGGAATATCCCAACGCAGCTCCTAGAAGAAAAGTGTTTCTGACTCGCTGAATCTCAACATAGATTCAACTCTCTTAGGTGAACGAAAGCACCGCAGAGCAGTTTCAAGGAAACGTTTCTCCTGAGTTTTAGACGAAGTTTCCTGCTGTTTAGTACATATGCCAGCATTGGGCTGGAAATACCGGTTTTGGGATTCTGCACAGAAAGGGTTTGCAAACCGCTGAATCCACACGTGAGTTTAACTCTGTCAGTTGAATGCACACATTGACAACCATTCAGTTAGATAGCTCCGTTTTGGTTTTAGAAGCAGATATTTCTCTGTTCAGCCTATGGTCCCATTCACTCGGGAATATCCCAACGCAGCTCCTAGAAGAAACGTGTTTCTGACTCGCTGAGTCTCAACATAGATTCAACTCTCTTAGGTGAACGAACGCACAGCAGAGCAGTTTCAAGGAAACGTTTCTCCTGAATTTTGGACGAAATTTCCTGCTGTTTAGTACGTATGCCGGCATTGGGCTGGAAATACCGGTTTTGCGATTCTGCACAGAAAGGGTTTACAAACCGCTGAATCCACACGTGAGTTTAACTCTGTCAGTTGAATGCACACATTGACAACCATTCAATTAGATAGCTGCGTTTTGGTTTTAGAAGCAGATATTTCTCTGTACAGCCTACGGTCCCATTCACTCGGGAATATCCCAACGCAGCTCCTAGAAGAAACGTGTTTCTGACTCGCTGAATTTCAACATAGATTCAACTCTCTTAGGTGAACGAACGCACAGCAGAGCAGTTTCAAGGAAACGTTTCTCCTGAGTTTTAGACGAAGTTTCCTGCTGTTTCGTACGTATGCCGGCATTGGGCTGGAAATACCGGTTTTGGGATTCTGCACAGAAAGGGTTTGCAAAACCGCTGAATCCACACGTGAGTTTAACTCTGTCAGTTGAATGCACACATTGACAACCATTCAGTTAGATAGCTCCGTTTTGGTTTTAGAAGCAGATATTTCTCTGTTCAGCCTATGGTCCCATTCACTCGGGAATATCCCAACGCAGCTCCTAGAAGAAAAGTGTTTCTGACTCGCTGAATCTCAACATAGATTCAACTCTCTTAGGTGAACGAACGCACCGCAGAGCAGTTTCAAGGAAACGTTTCTCCTGAGTTTTAGACGAAGTTTCCTGCTGTTTAGTACGTATGCCAGCATTGGGCTGGAAATACCGGTTTTGGGATTCTGCACAGAAAGGGTTTGCAAACCGCTGAATCCACACGTGAGTTTAACTCTGTCAGTTGAATGCACACATTGACAACCATTCAGTTAGATAGCTCCGTTTTGGTTTTAGAAGCAGATATTTCTCTGTACAGCCTATGGTCCCATTCACTCGGGAATATCCCAACGCAGCTCCTAGAAGAAACGTGTTTCTGACTCGCTGAATCTCAACATAGATTCAACTCTCTTAGGTGAACGAACGCACAGCAGAGCAGTTTCAAGGAAACGTTTCTCCTGACTTTTAGACGAAGTTTCCTGCTGTTTCGTACGTATGCCGGCATTGGGCTGGAAATACCGGTTTTGGGATTCTGCACAGAAAGGGTTTGCAAACCGCTGAATCCACACGTGAGTTTAACTCTGTCAGTTGAATGCACACATTGACAACCATTCAGTTAGATAGCTCCGTTTTGGTTTTAGAAGCAGATATTTCTCTGTACAGCCTATGGTCCTATTCACTCGGGAATATCCCAACGCAGCTCCAAGAAGAAAAGTGTTTCTCACTCGCTGAATCTCAACATAGATTCAACTCTCTTAGGTGAACGAACGCACAGCAGAGCAGTTTCAAGGAAACGTTTCTCCTGAGTTTTAGACGAAGTTTCCTGCTGTTTAGTACGTATGCCGGCATTGGGCTGGAAATACCGGTTTTGGGATTCTGCACAGAAAGGGATTGCAAACCGCTGAATCCACACGTGAGTTTAACTCTGTCAGTTGAATGCACACCTTGACAACCATTCAGTTAGATAGCTGCGTTTTGGTTTTAGAAGCAGATATTTCTCTGTACAGCCTACGGTCCCATTCACTCGGGAATATCCCAACGCAGCTCCTAGAAGAAACGTGTTTCTGACTCGCTGAATTTCAACATAGATTCAACTCTCTTAGGTGAACGAACGCACAGCAGAGCAGTTTCAAGGAAACGTTTCTCCTGAGTTTTAGACGAAGTTTCCTGCTGTTTCGTACGTATGCCGGCATTGGGCTGGAAATACCGGTTTTGGGATTCTGCACAGAAAGGGTTTGCAAAACCGCTGAATCCACACGTGAGTTTAACTCTGTCAGTTGAATGCACACATTGACAACCATTCAGTTAGATAGCTCCGTTTTGGTTTTAGAAGCAGATATTTCTCTGTACAGCCTATGGTCCCATTCACTCGGGAATATCCCAACGCAGCTCCTAGAAGAAAAGTGTTTCTGACTCGCTGAATCTCAACATAGATTCAACTCTCTTAGGTGAACGAAAGCACCGCAGAGCAGTTTCAAGGAAACGTTTCTCCTGAGTTTTAGACGAAGTTTCCTGCTGTTTAGTACATATGCCAGCATTGGGCTGGAAATACCGGTTTTGGGATTCTGCACAGAAAGGGTTTGCAAACCGCTGAATCCACACGTGAGTTTAACTCTGTCCGTTGAATGCACACATTGACAACCATTCAGTTAGATAGCTCCGTTTTGGTTTTAGAAGCAGATATTTCTCTGTTCAGCCTATGGTCCCATTCACTCGGGAATATCCCAACGCAGCTCCTAGAAGAAACGTGTTTCTGACTCGCTGAGTCTCAACATAGATTCAACTCTCTTAGGTGAACGAACGCACAGCAGAGCAGTTTCAAGGAAACGTTTCTCCTGAATTTTGGACGAAATTTCCTGCTGTTTAGTACGTATGCCGGCATTGGGCTGGAAATACCGGTTTTGCGATTCTGCACAGAAAGGGTTTGCAAACCGCTGAATCCACACGTGAGTTTAACTCTGTCAGTTGAATGCACACATTGACAACCATTCAGTTAGATAGCTGCGTTTTGGTTTTAGAAGCAGATATTTCTCTGTACAGCCTACGGTCCCATTCACTCGGGAATATCCCAACGCAGCTCCTAGAAGAAACGTGTTTCTGACTCGCTGAATTTCAACATAGATTCAACTCTCTTAGGTGAACGAACGCACAGCAGAGCAGTTTCAAGGAAACGTTTCTCCTGAGTTTTAGACGAAGTTTCCTGCTGTTTCGTACGTATGCCGGCATTGGGCTGGAAATACCGGTTTTGGGATTCTGCACAGAAAGGGTTTGCAAAACCGCTGAATCCACACGTGAGTTTAACTCTGTCAGTTGAATGCACACATTGACAACCATTCAGTTAGATAGCTCCGTTTTGGTTTTAGAAGCAGATATTTCTCTGTACAGCCTATGGTCCCATTCACTCGGGAATATCCCAACGCAGCTCCTAGAAGAAAAGTGTTTCTGACTCGCTGAATCTCAACATAGATTCAACTCTCTTAGGTGAACGAAAGCACCGCAGAGCAGTTTCAAGGAAACGTTTCTCCTGAGTTTTAGACGAAGTTTCCTGCTGTTTAGTACATATGCCAGCATTGGGCTGGAAATACCGGTTTTGGGATTCTGCACAGAAAGGGTTTGCAAACCGCTGAATCCACACGTGAGTTTAACTCTGTCAGTTGAATGCACACATTGACAACCATTCAGTTAGATAGCTCCGTTTTGGTTTTAGAAGCAGATATTTCTCTGTTCAGCCTATGGTCCCATTCACTCGGGAATATCCCAACGCAGCTCCTAGAAGAAACGTGTTTCTGACTCGCTGAGTCTCAACATAGATTCAACTCTCTTAGGTGAACGAACGCACAGCAGAGCAGTTTCAAGGAAACGTTTCTCCTGAATTTTGGACGAAATTTCCTGCTGTTTAGTACGTATGCCGGCATTGGGCTGGAAATACCGGTTTTGCGATTCTGCACAGAAAGGGTTTACAAACCGCTGAATCCACACGTGAGTTTAACTCTGTCAGTTGAATGCACACATTGACAACCATTCAATTAGATAGCTGCGTTTTGGTTTTAGAAGCAGATATTTCTCTGTACAGCCTACGGTCCCATTCACTCGGGAATATCCCAACGCAGCTCCTAGAAGAAACGTGTTTCTGACTCGCTGAATTTCAACATAGATTCAACTCTCTTAGGTGAACGAACGCACAGCAGAGCAGTTTCAAGGAAACGTTTCTCCTGAGTTTTAGACGAAGTTTCCTGCTGTTTCGTACGTATGCCGGCATTGGGCTGGAAATACCGGTTTTGGGATTCTGCACAGAAAGGGTTTGCAAAACCGCTGAATCCACACGTGAGTTTAACTCTGTCAGTTGAATGCACACATTGACAACCATTCAGTTAGATAGCTCCGTTTTGGTTTTAGAAGCAGATATTTCTCTGTTCAGCCTATGGTCCCATTCACTCGGGAATATCCCAACGCAGCTCCTAGAAGAAAAGTGTTTCTGACTCGCTGAATCTCAACATAGATTCAACTCTCTTAGGTGAACGAACGCACCGCAGAGCAGTTTCAAGGAAACGTTTCTCCTGAGTTTTAGACGAAGTTTCCTGCTGTTTAGTACGTATGCCAGCATTGGGCTGGAAATACCGGTTTTGGGATTCTGCACAGAAAGGGTTTGCAAACCGCTGAATCCACACGTGAGTTTAACTCTGTCAGTTGAATGCACACATTGACAACCATTCAGTTAGATAGCTCCGTTTTGGTTTTAGAAGCAGATATTTCTCTGTACAGCCTATGGTCCCATTCACTCGGGAATATCCCAACGCAGCTCCTAGAAGAAACGTGTTTCTGACTCGCTGAATCTCAACATAGATTCAACTCTCTTAGGTGAACGAACGCACAGCAGAGCAGTTTCAAGGAAACGTTTCTCCTGACTTTTAGACGAAGTTTCCTGCTGTTTCGTACGTATGCCGGCATTGGGCTGGAAATACCGGTTTTGGGATTCTGCACAGAAAGGGTTTGCAAACCGCTGAATCCACACGTGAGTTTAACTCTGTCAGTTGAATGCACACATTGACAACCATTCAGTTAGATAGCTCCGTTTTGGTTTTAGAAGCAGATATTTCTCTGTACAGCCTATGGTCCTATTCACTCGGGAATATCCCAACGCAGCTCCAAGAAGAAAAGTGTTTCTCACTCGCTGAATCTCAACATAGATTCAACTCTCTTAGGTGAACGAACGCACAGCAGAGCAGTTTCAAGGAAACGTTTCTCCTGAGTTTTAGACGAAGTTTCCTGCTGTTTAGTACGTATGCCGGCATTGGGCTGGAAATACCGGTTTTGGGATTCTGCACAGAAAGGGATTGCAAACCGCTGAATCCACACGTGAGTTTAACTCTGTCAGTTGAATGCACACCTTGACAACCATTCAGTTAGATAGCTGCGTTTTGGTTTTAGAAGCAGATATTTCTCTGTACAGCCTACGGTCCCATTCACTCGGGAATATCCCAACGCAGCTCCTAGAAGAAACGTGTTTCTGACTCGCTGAATTTCAACATAGATTCAACTCTCTTAGGTGAACGAACGCACAGCAGAGCAGTTTCAAGGAAACGTTTCTCCTGAGTTTTAGACGAAGTTTCCTGCTGTTTCGTACGTATGCCGGCATTGGGCTGGAAATACCGGTTTTGGGATTCTGCACAGAAAGGGTTTGCAAAACCGCTGAATCCACACGTGAGTTTAACTCTGTCAGTTGAATGCACACATTGACAACCATTCAGTTAGATAGCTCCGTTTTGGTTTTAGAAGCAGATATTTCTCTGTACAGCCTATGGTCCCATTCACTCGGGAATATCCCAACGCAGCTCCTAGAAGAAAAGTGTTTCTGACTCGCTGAATCTCAACATAGATTCAACTCTCTTAGGTGAACGAAAGCACCGCAGAGCAGTTTCAAGGAAACGTTTCTCCTGAGTTTTAGACGAAGTTTCCTGCTGTTTAGTACATATGCCAGCATTGGGCTGGAAATACCGGTTTTGGGATTCTGCACAGAAAGGGTTTGCAAACCGCTGAATCCACACGTGAGTTTAACTCTGTCCGTTGAATGCACACATTGACAACCATTCAGTTAGATAGCTCCGTTTTGGTTTTAGAAGCAGATATTTCTCTGTTCAGCCTATGGTCCCATTCACTCGGGAATATCCCAACGCAGCTCCTAGAAGAAACGTGTTTCTGACTCGCTGAGTCTCAACATAGATTCAACTCTCTTAGGTGAACGAACGCACAGCAGAGCAGTTTCAAGGAAACGTTTCTCCTGAATTTTGGACGAAATTTCCTGCTGTTTAGTACGTATGCCGGCATTGGGCTGGAAATACCGGTTTTGCGATTCTGCACAGAAAGGGTTTGCAAACCGCTGAATCCACACGTGAGTTTAACTCTGTCAGTTGAATGCACACATTGACAACCATTCAGTTAGATAGCTGCGTTTTGGTTTTAGAAGCAGATATTTCTCTGTACAGCCTACGGTCCCATTCACTCGGGAATATCCCAACGCAGCTCCTAGAAGAAACGTGTTTCTGACTCGCTGAATTTCAACATAGATTCAACTCTCTTAGGTGAACGAACGCACAGCAGAGCAGTTTCAAGGAAACGTTTCTCCTGAGTTTTAGACGAAGTTTCCTGCTGTTTCGTACGTATGCCGGCATTGGGCTGGAAATACCGGTTTTGGGATTCTGCACAGAAAGGGTTTGCAAAACCGCTGAATCCACATGTGAGTTTAACTCTGTCAGTTGAATGCACACATTGACAACCATTCAGTTAGATAGCTCCGTTTTGGTTTTAGAAGCAGATATTTCTCTGTACAGCCTATGGTCCCATTCACTCGGGAATATCCCAACGCAGCTCCTAGAAGAAAAGTGTTTCTGACTCGCTGAATCTCAACATAGATTCAACTCTCTTAGGTGAACGAACGCACCGCAGAGCAGTTTCAAGGAAACGTTTCTCCTGAGTTTTAGACGAAGTTTCCTGCTGTTTAGTACGTATGCCAGCATTGGGCTGGAAATACCGGTTTTGGGATTCTGCACAGAAAGGGTTTGCAAACCGCTGAATCCACACGTGAGTTTAACTCTGTCAGTTGAATGCACACATTGACAACCATTCAGTTAGATAGCTCCGTTTTGGTTTTAGAAGCAGATATTTCTCTGTACAGCCTATGGTCCCATTCACTCGGGAATATCCCAACGCAGCTCCTAGAAGAAACGTGTTTCTGACTCGCTGAATCTCAACATAGATTCAACTCTCTTAGGTGAACGAACGCACAGCAGAGCAGTTTCAAGGAAACGTTTCTCCTGACTTTTAGACGAAGTTTCCTGCTGTTTCGTACGTATGCCGGCATTGGGCTGGAAATACCGGTTTTGGGATTCTGCACAGAAAGGGTTTGCAAACCGCTGAATCCACACGTGAGTTTAACTCTGTCAGTTGAATGCACACATTGACAACCATTCAGTTAGATAGCTGCGTTTTGGTTTTAGAAGCAGATATTTCTCTGTACAGCCTATGGTCCTATTCACTCGGGAATATCCCAACGCAGCTCCAAGAAGAAAAGTGTTTCTCACTCGCTGAATCTCAACATAGATTCAACTCTCTTAGGTGAACGAACGCACAGCAGAGCAGTTTCAAGGAAACGTTTCTCCTGAGTTTTAGACGAAGTTTCCTTCTCTGTCGTACGTATGCCGGCTTTGGGCTGGAAATACCGGTTTTGGGATTCTGCACAGATAGAGTTTGCAAACCGCTGAATCCACACGTGAGTTTAACTCTGTCAGTTGAATGCACACATTGACAACCATTCAGTTAGATAGCTCCGTTTTGGTTTTAGAAGCAGATATTTCTCTGTACAGCCTATGGTCCCATTCACTCGGGAATATCCCAACGCAGCTCCTAGAAGAAACGTGTTTCTGACTCGCTGAATCTCAACATAGATTCAACTCTCTTAGGTGAACGAACGCACCGCAGAGCAGTTTCAAGGAAACGTTCCTCCTGAATTTTAGACGAAATTTCCTGCTGTTTAGTACGTATGCCGGCATTGGGCTGGAAATACCGGTTTTGGGATTCTGCACAGAAAGGGTTTGCAAACCGCTGAATCCACACGTGAGTTTAACTCTGTCAGTTGAATGCACACATTGACAACCATTCAGTTAGATAGCTCCGTTTTGGTTTTAGAAGCAGATATGTCTCTGTACAGCCTATGGTCCCATTCACTCGGGAATATCCCAACGCAGCTCCTAGAAGAAAAGTGTTTCTGACTCGCTGAATCTCAACATAGATTCAACTCTCTTAGGTGAACGAACGCACCGCAGAGCAGTTTCAAGGAAACGTTCCTCCTGAATTTTAGACGAAATTTCCTGCTGTTTAGTACGTATGCCGGCATTGGGCTGGAAATACCGGTTTTGGGATTCTGCACAGAAAGGGTTTGCAAACCGCTGAATCCACACGTGAGTTTAACTCTGTCAGTTGAATGCACACATTGACAACCATTCAGTTAGATAGCTCCGTTTTGGTTTTAGAAGCAGATATGTCTCTGTACAGCCTATGGTCCCATTCACTCGGGAATATCCCAACGCAGCTCCTAGAAGAAAAGTGTTTCTGACTCGCTGAATCTCAACATAGATTCAACTCTCTTAGGTGAACGAACGCACCGCAGAGCAGTTTCAAGGAAACGTTCTTCCTGAGTTTTAGACGAAGTTTCCTGCTGTTTAGTACGTATGCCAGCATTGGGCTGGAAATACCGGTTTTGGGATTCTGCACAGAAAGGGTTTGCAAACCGCTGAATCCACACGTGAGTTTAACTCTGTCAGTTGAATGCACACATTGACAACCATTCAGTTAGATAGCTCCGTTTTGGTTTTAGAAGCAGATATTTCTCTGTACAGCCTATGGTCCCATTCACACGGGAATATCCCAACGCAGCTCCTAGAAGAAAAGTGTTTCTGACTCGCTGAATCTCAACATAGATTCAACTCTCTTAGGTGAACGAACGCACCGCAGAGCAGTTTCAAGGAAACGTTTCTCCTGAGTTTTAGACGAAGTTTCCTGCTGTTTAGTACGTATGCCAGCATTGGGCTGGAAATACCGGTTTTGGGATTCTGCACAGAAAGGGTTTGCAAACCGCTGAATCCACACGTGAGTTTAACTCTGTAAGTTGAATGCACACATTGACAACCATTCAGTTAGATAGCTCCGTTTTGGTTTTAGAAGCAGATATTTCTCTGTACAGCCTATGGTCCCATTCACTCGGGAATATCCCAACGCAGCTCCTAGAAGAAACGTGTTTCTGACTCGCTGAATCTCAACATAGATTCAACTCTCTTAGGTGAACGAACGCACCGCAGAGCAGTTTCAAGGAAACGTTTCTCCTGAATTTTAGACGAAGTTTCCTGCTGTTTCGTACGTATGCCGGCATTGGGCTGGAAATACCGGTTTTGGGATTCTGCACAGAAAGGGTTTGCAAACCGCTGAATCCACACGTGAGTTTAACTCTGTCAGTTGAATGCACACATTGAAAACCATTCAGTTAGATAGCTCCGTTTTGGTTTTAGAAGCAGATATTTCTCTGTACAGCCTATGGTCCCATTCACTCGGGAATGTCCCAACGCAGCTCCTAGATGAAACGTGTTTCTGACTCGCTGAATCTCAACATAGATTCAACTCTCTTAGGTGAACGAACGCACAGCAGAGCAGTTTCAAGGAAACGTTTCTCCTGAGTTTTAGACGAAGTTTCCTGCTGTTTAGTACGTATGCCGGCATTGGGCTGGAAATACCGGTTTTGGGATTCTGCACAGAAAGGGATTGCAAACCGCTGAATCCACACGTGAGTTTAACTCTGTCAGTTGAATGCACACCTTGACAACCATTCAGTTAGATAGCTGCGTTTTGGTTTTAGAAGCAGATATTTCTCTGTACAGCCTACGGTCCCATTCACTCGGGAATATCCCAACGCAGCTCCTAGAAGAAACGTGTTTCTGACTCGCTGAATTTCAACATAGATTCAACTCTCTTAGGTGAACGAACGCACAGCAGAGCAGTTTCAAGGAAACGTTTCTCCTGAGTTTTAGACGAAGTTTCCTGCTGTTTCGTACGTATGCCGGCATTGGGCTGGAAATACCGGTTTTGGGATTCTGCACAGAAAGGGTTTGCAAAACCGCTGAATCCACACGTGAGTTTAACTCTGTCAGTTGAATGCACACATTGACAACCATTCAGTTAGATAGCTCCGTTTTGGTTTTAGAAGCAGATATTTCTCTGTACAGCCTATGGTCCCATTCACTCGGGAATATCCCAACGCAGCTCCTAGAAGAAAAGTGTTTCTGACTCGCTGAATCTCTACATAGATTCAACTCTCTTAGGTGAACGAAAGCACCGCAGAGCAGTTTCAAGGAAACGTTTCTCCTGAGTTTTAGACGAAGTTTCCTGCTGTTTAGTACATATGCCAGCATTGGGCTGGAAATACCGGTTTTGGGATTCTGCACAGAAAGGGTTTGCAAACCGCTGAATCCACACGTGAGTTTAACTCTGTCAGTTGAATGCACACATTGACAACCATTCAGTTAGATAGCTCCGTTTTGGTTTTAGAAGCAGATATTTCTCTGTTCAGCCTATGGTCCCATTCACTCGGGAATATCCCAACGCAGCTCCTAGAAGAAACGTGTTTCTGACTCGCTGAGTCTCAACATAGATTCAACTCTCTTAGGTGAACGAACGCACAGCAGAGCAGTTTCAAGGAAACGTTTCTCCTGAATTTTGGACGAAATTTCCTGCTGTTTAGTACGTATGCCGGCATTGGGCTGGAAATACCGGTTTTGCGATTCTGCACAGAAAGGGTTTGCAAACCGCTGAATCCACACGTGAGTTTAACTCTGTCAGTTGAATGCACACATTGACAACCATTCAGTTAGATAGCTGCGTTTTGGTTTTAGAAGCAGATATTTCTCTGTACAGCCTACGGTCCCATTCACTCGGGAATGTCCCAACGCAGCTCCTAGAAGAAACGTGTTTCTGACTCGCTGAATTTCAACATAGATTCAACTCTCTTAGGTGAACGAACGCACAGCAGAGCAGTTTCAAGGAAACGTTTCTCCTGAGTTTTAGACGAAGTTTCCTGCTGTTTCGTACGTATGCCGGCATTGGGCTGGAAATACCGGTTTTGGGATTCTGCACAGAAAGGGTTTGCAAAACCGCTGAATCCACACGTGAGTTTAACTCTGTCAGTTGAATGCACACATTGACAACCATTCAGTTAGATAGCTCCGTTTTGGTTTTAGAAGCAGATATTTCTCTGTACAGCCTATGGTCCCATTCACTCGGGAATATCCCAACGCAGCTCCTAGAAGAAAAGTGTTTCTGACTCGCTGAATCTCAACATAGATTCAACTCTCTTAGGTGAACGAACGCACCGCAGAGCAGTTTCAAGGAAACGTTTCTCCTGAGTTTTAGACGAAGTTTCCTGCTGTTTAGTACGTATGCCAGCATTGGGCTGGAAATACCGGTTTTGGGATTCTGCACAGAAAGGGTTTGCAAACCGCTGAATCCACACGTGAGTTTAACTCTGTCAGTTGAATGCACACATTGACAACCATTCAGTTAGATAGCTCCGTTTTGGTTTTAGAAGCAGATATTTCTCTGTACAGCCTATGGTCCCATTCACTCGGGAATATCCCAACGCAGCTCCTAGAAGAAACGTGTTTCTGACTCGCTGAATCTCAACATAGATTCAACTCTCTTAGGTGAACGAACGCACAGCAGAGCAGTTTCAAGGAAACGTTTCTCCTGACTTTTAGACGAAGTTTCCTGCTGTTTCGTACGTATGCCGGCATTGGGCTGGAAATACCGGTTTTGGGATTCTGCACAGAAAGGGTTTGCAAACCGCTGAATCCACACGTGAGTTTAACTCTGTCAGTTGAATGCACACATTGACAACCATTCAGTTAGATAGCTCCGTTTTGGTTTTAGAAGCAGATATTTCTCTGTACAGCCTATGGTCCTATTCACTCGGGAATATCCCAACGCAGCTCCAAGAAGAAAAGTGTTTCTCACTCGCTGAATCTCAACATAGATTCAACTCTCTTAGGTGAACGAACGCACAGCAGAGCAGTTTCAAGGAAACGTTTCTCCTGAGTTTTAGACGAAGTTTCCTTCTCTGTCGTACGTATGCCGGCTTTGGGCTGGAAATACCGGTTTTGGGATTCTGCACAGATAGAGTTTGCAAACCGCTGAATCCACACGTGAGTTTAACTCTGTCAGTTGAATGCACACATTGACAACCATTCAGTTAGATAGCTCCGTTTTGGTTTTAGAAGCAGATATTTCTCTGTACAGCCTATGGTCCCATTCACTCGGGAATATCCCAACGCAGCTCCTAGAAGAAACGTGTTTCTGACTCGCTGAATCTCAACATAGATTCAACTCTCTTAGGTGAACGAACGCACCGCAGAGCAGTTTCAAGGAAACGTTCCTCCTGAATTTTAGACGAAATTTCCTGCTGTTTAGTACGTATGCCGGCATTGGGCTGGAAATACCGGTTTTGGGATTCTGCACAGAAAGGGTTTGCAAACCGCTGAATCCACACGTGAGTTTAACTCTGTCAGTTGAATGCACACATTGACAACCATTCAGTTAGATAGCTCCGTTTTGGTTTTAGAAGCAGATATGTCTCTGTACAGCCTATGGTCCCATTCACTCGGGAATATCCCAACGCAGCTCCTAGAAGAAAAGTGTTTCTGACTCGCTGAATCTCAACATAGATTCAACTCTCTTAGGTGAACGAACGCACCGCAGAGCAGTTTCAAGGAAACGTTCCTCCTGAATTTTAGACGAAATTTCCTGCTGTTTAGTACGTATGCCGGCATTGGGCTGGAAATACCGGTTTTGGGATTCTGCACAGAAAGGGTTTGCAAACCGCTGAATCCACACGTGAGTTTAACTCTGTCAGTTGAATGCACACATTGACAACCATTCAGTTAGATAGCTCCGTTTTGGTTTTAGAAGCAGATATGTCTCTGTACAGCCTATGGTCCCATTCACTCGGGAATATCCCAACGCAGCTCCTAGAAGAAAAGTGTTTCTGACTCGCTGAATCTCAACATAGATTCAACTCTCTTAGGTGAACGAATGCACCGCAGAGCAGTTTCAAGGAAACGTTCTTCCTGAGTTTTAGACGAAGTTTCCTGCTGTTTAGTACGTATGCCAGCATTGGGCTGGAAATACCGGTTTTGGGATTCTGCACAGAAAGGGTTTGCAAACCGCTGAATCCACA
The DNA here is from genome assembly GCF_030222135.1 of Aotus nancymaae. Lineage (NCBI taxonomy): Eukaryota > Metazoa > Chordata > Mammalia > Primates > Aotidae > Aotus > Aotus nancymaae. Next base: position 4,588,998 of record NW_026988495.1, on the reverse strand, counting down.
CGTGAGTTTAACTCTGTCAGTTGAATGCACACATTGACAACCATTCAGTTAGATAGCTCCGTTTTGGTTTTAGAAGCAGATATTTCTCTGTACAGCCTATGGTCCCATTCACTCGGGAATATCCCAACGCAGCTCCTAGAAGAAAAGTGTTTCTGACTCGCTGAATCTCAACATAGATTCAACTCTCTTAGGTGAACGAACGCACCGCAGAGCAGTTTCAAGGAAACGTTTCTCCTGAGTTTTAGACGAAGTTTCCTGCTGTTTAGTACGTATGCCAGCATTGGGCTGGAAATACCGGTTTTGGGATTCTGCACAGAAAGGGTTTGCAAACCGCTGAATCCACACGTGAGTTTAACTCTGTCAGTTGAATGCACACATTGACAACCATTCAGTTAGATAGCTCCGTTTTGGTTTTAGAAGCAGATATTTCTCTGTACAGCCTATGGTCCCATTCACTCGGGAATATCCCAACGCAGCTCCTAGAAGAAACGTGTTTCTGACTCGCTGAATCTCAACATAGATTCAACTCTCTTAGGTGAACGAACGCACCGCAGAGCAGTTTCAAGGAAACGTTTCTCCTGAATTTTAGACGAAGTTTCCTGCTGTTTCGTACGTATGCCGGCATTGGGCTGGAAATACCGGTTTTGGGATTCTGCACAGAAAGGGTTTGCAAAACCGCTGAATCCACACGTGAGTTTAACTCTGTCAGTTGAATGCACACATTGACAACCATTCAGTTAGATAGCTCCGTTTTGGTTTTAGAAGCAGATATTTCTCTGTACAGCCTATGGTCCCATTCACTCGGGAATATCCCAACGCAGCTCCTAGAAGAAAAGTGTTTCTGACTCGCTGAATCTCAACATAGATTCAACTCTCTTAGGTGAACGAAAGCACCGCAGAGCAGTTTCAAGGAAACGTTTCTCCTGAGTTTTAGACGAAGTTTCCTGCTGTTTAGTACATATGCCAGCATTGGGCTGGAAATACCGGTTTTGGGATTCTGCACAGAAAGGGTTTGCAAACCGCTGAATCCACACGTGAGTTTAACTCTGTCAGTTGAATGCACACATTGACAACCATTCAGTTAGATAGCTCCGTTTTGGTTTTAGAAGCAGATATTTCTCTGTTCAGCCTACGGTCCCATTCACTCGGGAATATCCCAACGCAGCTCCTAGAAGAAACGTGTTTCTGACTCGCTGAGTCTCAACATAGATTCAACTCTCTTAGGTGAACGAACGCACAGCAGAGCAGTTTCAAGGAAACGTTTCTCCTGAATTTTGGACGAAATTTCCTGCTGTTTAGTACGTATGCCGGCATTGGGCTGGAAATACCGGTTTTGCGATTCTGCACAGAAAGGGTTTGCAAACCGCTGAATCCACACGTGAGTTTAACTCTGTCAGTTGAATGCACACATTGACAACCATTCAGTTAGATAGCTGCGTTTTGGTTTTAGAAGCAGATATTTCTCTGTACAGCCTACGGTCCCATTCACTCGGGAATGTCCCAACGCAGCTCCTAGAAGAAACGTGTTTCTGACTCGCTGAATTTCAACATAGATTCAACTCTCTTAGGTGAACGAACGCACAGCAGAGCAGTTTCAAGGAAACGTTTCTCCTGAGTTTTAGACGAAGTTTCCTGCTGTTTCGTACGTATGCCGGCATTGGGCTGGAAATACCGGTTTTGGGATTCTGCACAGAAAGGGTTTGCAAAACCGCTGAATCCACACGTGAGTTTAACTCTGTCAGTTGAATGCACACATTGACAACCATTCAGTTAGATAGCTCCGTTTTGGTTTTAGAAGCAGATATTTCTCTGTACAGCCTATGGTCCCATTCACTCGGGAATATCCCAACGCAGCTCCTAGAAGAAAAGTGTTTCTGACTCGCTGAATCTCAACATAGATTCAACTCTCTTAGGTGAACGAACGCACCGCAGAGCAGTTTCAAGGAAACGTTTCTCCTGAGTTTTAGACGAAGTTTCCTGCTGTTTAGTACGTATGCCAGCATTGGGCTGGAAATACCGGTTTTGGGATTCTGCACAGAAAGGGTTTGCAAACCGCTGAATCCACACGTGAGTTTAACTCTGTCAGTTGAATGCACACATTGACAACCATTCAGTTAGATAGCTCCGTTTTGGTTTTAGAAGCAGATATTTCTCTGTACAGCCTATGGTCCCATTCACTCGGGAATATCCCAACGCAGCTCCTAGAAGAAACGTGTTTCTGACTCGCTGAATCTCAACATAGATTCAACTCTCTTAGGTGAACGAACGCACAGCAGAGCAGTTTCAAGGAAACGTTTCTCCTGACTTTTAGACGAAGTTTCCTGCTGTTTCGTACGTATGCCGGCATTGGGCTGGAAATACCGGTTTTGGGATTCTGCACAGAAAGGGTTTGCAAACCGCTGAATCCACACGTGAGTTTAACTCTGTCAGTTGAATGCACACATTGACAACCATTCAGTTAGATAGCTCCGTTTTGGTTTTAGAAGCAGATATTTCTCTGTACAGCCTATGGTCCTATTCACTCGGGAATATCCCAACGCAGCTCCAAGAAGAAAAGTGTTTCTCACTCGCTGAATCTCAACATAGATTCAACTCTCTTAGGTGAACGAACGCACAGCAGAGCAGTTTCAAGGAAACGTTTCTCCTGAGTTTTAGACGAAGTTTCCTTCTCTGTCGTACGTATGCCGGCTTTGGGCTGGAAATACCGGTTTTGGGATTCTGCACAGATAGAGTTTGCAAACCGCTGAATCCACACGTGAGTTTAACTCTGTCAGTTGAATGCACACATTGACAACCATTCAGTTAGATAGCTCCGTTTTGGTTTTAGAAGCAGATATTTCTCTGTACAGCCTATGGTCCCATTCACTCGGGAATATCCCAACGCAGCTCCTAGAAGAAACGTGTTTCTGACTCGCTGAATCTCAACATAGATTCAACTCTCTTAGGTGAACGAACGCACCGCAGAGCAGTTTCAAGGAAACGTTCCTCCTGAATTTTAGACGAAATTTCCTGCTGTTTAGTACGTATGCCGGCATTGGGCTGGAAATACCGGTTTTGGGATTCTGCACAGAAAGGGTTTGCAAACCGCTGAATCCACACGTGAGTTTAACTCTGTCAGTTGAATGCACACATTGACAACCATTCAGTTAGATAGCTCCGTTTTGGTTTTAGAAGCAGATATGTCTCTGTACAGCCTATGGTCCCATTCACTCGGGAATATCCCAACGCAGCTCCTAGAAGAAAAGTGTTTCTGACTCGCTGAATCTCAACATAGATTCAACTCTCTTAGGTGAACGAACGCACCGCAGAGCAGTTTCAAGGAAACGTTCCTCCTGAATTTTAGACGAAATTTCCTGCTGTTTAGTACGTATGCCGGCATTGGGCTGGAAATACCGGTTTTGGGATTCTGCACAGAAAGGGTTTGCAAACCGCTGAATCCACACGTGAGTTTAACTCTGTCAGTTGAATGCACACATTGACAACCATTCAGTTAGATAGCTCCGTTTTGGTTTTAGAAGCAGATATGTCTCTGTACAGCCTATGGTCCCATTCACTCGGGAATATCCCAACGCAGCTCCTAGAAGAAAAGTGTTTCTGACTCGCTGAATCTCAACATAGATTCAACTCTCTTAGGTGAACGAACGCACCGCAGAGCAGTTTCAAGGAAACGTTCTTCCTGAGTTTTAGACGAAGTTTCCTGCTGTTTAGTACGTATGCCAGCATTGGGCTGGAAATACCGGTTTTGGGATTCTGCACAGAAAGGGTTTGCAAACCGCTGAATCCACACGTGAGTTTAACTCTGTCAGTTGAATGCACACATTGACAACCATTCAGTTAGATAGCTCCGTTTTGGTTTTAGAAGCAGATATTTCTCTGTACAGCCTATGGTCCCATTCACTCGGGAATATCCCAACGCAGCTCCTAGAAGAAAAGTGTTTCTGACTCGCTGAATCTCAACATAGATTCAACTCTCTTAGGTGAACGAACGCACCGCAGAGCAGTTTCAAGGAAACGTTTCTCCTGAGTTTTAGACGAAGTTTCCTGCTGTTTAGTACGTATGCCAGCATTGGGCTGGAAATACCGGTTTTGGGATTCTGCACAGAAAGGGTTTGCAAACCGCTGAATCCACACGTGAGTTTAACTCTGTCAGTTGAATGCACACATTGACAACCATTCAGTTAGATAGCTCCGTTTTGGTTTTAGAAGCAGATATTTCTCTGTACAGCCTATGGTCCCATTCACTCGGGAATATCCCAACGCAGCTCCTAGAAGAAACGTGTTTCTGACTCGCTGAATCTCAACATAGATTCAACTCTCTTAGGTGAACGAACGCACCGCAGAGCAGTTTCAAGGAAACGTTTCTCCTGAATTTTAGACGAAGTTTCCTGCTGTTTCGTACGTATGCCGGCATTGGGCTGGAAATACCGGTTTTGGGATTCTGCACAGAAAGGGTTTGCAAACCGCTGAATCCACACGTGAGTTTAACTCTGTCAGTTGAATGCACACATTGAAAACCATTCAGTTAGATAGCTCCGTTTTGGTTTTAGAAGCAGATATTTCTCTGTACAGCCTATGGTCCCATTCACTCGGGAATGTCCCAACGCAGCTCCTAGATGAAACGTGTTTCTGACTCGCTGAATCTCAACATAGATTCAACTCTCTTAGGTGAACGAACGCACAGCAGAGCAGTTTCAAGGAAACGTTTCTCCTGAGTTTTAGACGAAGTTTCCTGCTGTTTAGTACGTATGCCGGCATTGGGCTGGAAATACCGGTTTTGGGATTCTGCACAGAAAGGGATTGCAAACCGCTGAATCCACACGTGAGTTTAACTCTGTCAGTTGAATGCACACCTTGACAACCATTCAGTTAGATAGCTGCGTTTTGGTTTTAGAAGCAGATATTTCTCTGTACAGCCTACGGTCCCATTCACTCGGGAATATCCCAACGCAGCTCCTAGAAGAAACGTGTTTCTGACTCGCTGAATTTCAACATAGATTCAACTCTCTTAGGTGAACGAACGCACAGCAGAGCAGTTTCAAGGAAACGTTTCTCCTGAGTTTTAGACGAAGTTTCCTGCTGTTTAGTACGTATGCCGGCATTGGGCTGGAAATACCGGTTTTGGGATTCTGCACAGAAAGGGATTGCAAACCGCTGAATCCACACGTGAGTTTAACTCTGTCAGTTGAATGCACACCTTGACAACCATTCAGTTAGATAGCTGCGTTTTGGTTTTAGAAGCAGATATTTCTCTGTACAGCCTACGGTCCCATTCACTCGGGAATATCCCAACGCAGCTCCTAGAAGAAACGTGTTTCTGACTCGCTGAATTTCAACATAGATTCAACTCTCTTAGGTGAACGAACGCACAGCAGAGCAGTTTCAAGGAAACGTTTCTCCTGAGTTTTAGACGAAGTTTCCTGCTGTTTCGTACGTATGCCGGCATTGGGCTGGAAATACCGGTTTTGGGATTCTGCACAGAAAGGGTTTGCAAAACCGCTGAATCCACACGTGAGTTTAACTCTGTCAGTTGAATGCACACATTGACAACCATTCAGTTAGATAGCTCCGTTTTGGTTTTAGAAGCAGATATTTCTCTGTACAGCCTATGGTCCCATTCACTCGGGAATATCCCAACGCAGCTCCTAGAAGAAAAGTGTTTCTGACTCGCTGAATCTCAACATAGATTCAACTCTCTTAGGTGAACGAACGCACCGCAGAGCAGTTTCAAGGAAACGTTTCTCCTGAGTTTTAGACGAAGTTTCCTGCTGTTTAGTACGTATGCCAGCATTGGGCTGGAAATACCGGTTTTGGGATTCTGCACAGAAAGGGTTTGCAAACCGCTGAATCCACACGTGAGTTTAACTCTGTCAGTTGAATGCACACATTGACAACCATTCAGTTAGATAGCTCCGTTTTGGTTTTAGAAGCAGATATTTCTCTGTACAGCCTATGGTCCCATTCACTCGGGAATATCCCAACGCAGCTCCTAGAAGAAACGTGTTTCTGACTCGCTGAATCTCAACATAGATTCAACTCTCTTAGGTGAACGAACGCACAGCAGAGCAGTTTCAAGGAAACGTTTCTCCTGACTTTTAGACGAAGTTTCCTGCTGTTTCGTACGTATGCCGGCATTGGGCTGGAAATACCGGTTTTGGGATTCTGCACAGAAAGGGTTTGCAAACCGCTGAATCCACACGTGAGTTTAACTCTGTCAGTTGAATGCACACATTGACAACCATTCAGTTAGATAGCTCCGTTTTGGTTTTAGAAGCAGATATTTCTCTGTACAGCCTATGGTCCTATTCACTCGGGAATATCCCAACGCAGCTCCAAGAAGAAAAGTGTTTCTCACTCGCTGAATCTCAACATAGATTCAACTCTCTTAGGTGAACGAACGCACAGCAGAGCAGTTTCAAGGAAACGTTTCTCCTGAGTTTTAGACGATGTTTCCTTCTCTGTCGTACGTATGCCGGCTTTGCGCTGGAAATACCGGTTTTGGGATTCTGCACAGATAGAGTTTGCAAACCGCTGAATCCACACGTGAGTTTAACTCTGTCAGTTGAATGCACACATTGACAACCATTCAGTTAGATAGCTCCGTTTTGGTTTTAGAAGCAGATATTTCTCTGTACAGTCTATGGTCCCATTCACTCGGGAATATCCCAACGCAGCTCCTAGAAGAAACGTGTTTCTGACTCGCTGAATCTCAACATAGATTCAACTCTCTTAGGTGAACGAACGCACCGCAGAGCAGTTTCAAGGAAACGTTCCTCCTGAATTTTAGACGAAATTTCCTGCTGTTTAGTACGTATGCCGGCATTGGGCTGGAAATACCGGTTTTGGGATTCTGCACAGAAAGGGTTTGCAAACCGCTGAATCCACACGTGAGTTTAACTCTGTCAGTTGAATGCACACATTGACAACCATTCAGTTAGATAGCTCCGTTTTGGTTTTAGAAGCAGATATGTCTCTGTACAGCCTATGGTCCCATTCACTCGGGAATATCCCAACGCAGCTCCTAGAAGAAAAGTGTTTCTGACTCGCTGAATCTCAACATAGATTCAACTCTCTTAGGTGAACGAACCCACCGCAGAGCAGTTTCAAGGAAACGTTCTTCCTGAGTTTTAGACGAAGTTTCCTGCTGTTTAGTACGTATGCCAGCATTGGGCTGGAAATACCGGTTTTGGGATTCTGCACAGAAAGGGTTTGCAAACCGCTGAATCCACACGTGAGTTTAACTCTGTCAGTTGAATGCACACATTGACAACCATTCAGTTAGATAGCTCCGTTTTGGTTTTAGAAGCAGATATTTCTCTGTACAGCCTATGGTCCCATTCACACGGGAATATCCCAACGCAGCTCCTAGAAGAAAAGTGTTTCTGACTCGCTGAATCTCAACATAGATTCAACTCTCTTAGGTGAACGAACGCACCGCAGAGCAGTTTCAAGGAAACGTTTCTCCTGAGTTTTAGACGAAGTTTCCTGCTGTTTAGTACGTATGCCAGCATTGGGCTGGAAATACCGGTTTTGGGATTCTGCACAGAAAGGGTTTGCAAACCGCTGAATCCACACGTGAGTTTAACTCTGTAAGTTGAATGCACACATTGACAACCATTCAGTTAGATAGCTCCGTTTTGGTTTTAGAAGCAGATATTTCTCTGTACAGCCTATGGTCCCATTCACTCGGGAATATCCCAACGCAGCTCCTAGAAGAAACGTGTTTCTGACTCGCTGAATCTCAACATAGATTCAACTCTCTTAGGTGAACGAACGCACCGCAGAGCAGTTTCAAGGAAACGTTTCTCCTGACTTTTAGACGAAGTTTCCTGCTGTTTCGTACGTATGCCGGCATTGGGCTGGAAATACCGGTTTTGGGATTCTGCACAGAAAGGGTTTGCAAACCGCTGAATCCACACGTGAGTTTAACTCTGTCAGTTGAATGCACACATTGAAAACCATTCAGTTAGATAGCTCCGTTTTGGTTTTAGAAGCAGATATTTCTCTGTACAGCCTATGGTCCCATTCACTCGGGAATGTCCCAACGCAGCTCCTAGATGAAACGTGTTTCTGACTCGCTGAATCTCAACATAGATTCAACTCTCTTAGGTGAACGAACGCACAGCAGAGCAGTTTCAAGGAAACGTTTCTCCTGAGTTTTAGACGAAGTTTCCTGCTGTTTAGTACGTATGCCGGCATTGGGCTGGAAATACCGGTTTTGGGATTCTGCACAGAAAGGGATTGCAAACCGCTGAATCCACACGTGAGTTTAACTCTGTCAGTTGAATGCACACCTTGACAACCATTCAGTTAGATAGCTGCGTTTTGGTTTTAGAAGCAGATATTTCTCTGTACAGCCTACGGTCCCATTCACTCGGGAATATCCCAACGCAGCTCCTAGAAGAAACGTGTTTCTGACTCGCTGAATTTCAACATAGATTCAACTCTCTTAGGTGAACGAACGCACAGCAGAGCAGTTTCAAGGAAACGTTTCTCCTGAGTTTTAGACGAAGTTTCCTGCTATTTCGTACGTATGCCGGCATTGGGCTGGAAATACCGGTTTTGGGATTCTGCACAGAAAGGGTTTGCAAAACCGCTGAATCCACACGTGAGTTTAACTCTGTCAGTTGAATGCACACATTGACAACCATTCAGTTAGATAGCTCCGTTTTGGTTTTAGAAGCAGATATTTCTCTGTACAGCCTATGGTCCCATTCACTCGGGAATATCCCAACGCAGCTCCTAGAAGAAAAGTGTTTCTGACTCGCTGAATCTCAACATAGATTCAACTCTCTTAGGTGAACGAACGCACCGCAGAGCAGTTTCAAGGAAACGTTTCTCCTGAGTTTTAGACGAAGTTTCCTGCTGTTTAGTACGTATGCCAGCATTGGGCTGGAAATACCGGTTTTGGGATTCTGCACAGAAAGGGTTTGCAAACCGCTGAATCCACACGTGAGTTTAACTCTGTAAGTTGAATGCACACATTGACAACCATTCAGTTAGATAGCTCCGTTTTGGTTTTAGAAGCAGATATTTCTCTGTACAGCCTATGGTCCCATTCACTCGGGAATATCCCAACGCAGCTCCTAGAAGAAACGTGTTTCTGACTCGCTGAATCTCAACATAGATTCAACTCTCTTAGGTGAACGAACGCACCGCAGAGCAGTTTCAAGGAAACGTTTCTCCTGAATTTTAGACGAAGTTTCCTGCTGTTTCGTACGTATGCCGGCATTGGGCTGGAAATACCGGTTTTGGGATTCTGCACAGAAAGGGTTTGCAAACCGCTGAATCCACACGTGAGTTTAACTCTGTCAGTTGAATGCACACATTGAAAACCATTCAGTTAGATAGCTCCGTTTTGGTTTTAGAAGCAGATATTTCTCTGTACAGCCTATGGTCCCATTCACTCGGGAATGTCCCAACGCAGCTCCTAGATGAAACGTGTTTCTGACTCGCTGAATCTCAACATAGATTCAACTCTCTTAGGTGAACGAACGCACAGCAGAGCAGTTTCAAGGAAACGTTTCTCCTGAGTTTTAGACGAAGTTTCCTGCTGTTTAGTACGTATGCCGGCATTGGGCTGGAAATACCGGTTTTGGGATTCTGCACAGAAAGGGATTGCAAACCGCTGAATCCACACGTGAGTTTAACTCTGTCAGTTGAATGCACACCTTGACAACCATTCAGTTAGATAGCTGCGTTTTGGTTTTAGAAGCAGATATTTCTCTGTACAGCCTACGGTCCCATTCACTCGGGAATATCCCAACGCAGCTCCTAGAAGAAACGTGTTTCTGACTCGCTGAATTTCAACATAGATTCAACTCTCTTAGGTGAACGAACGCACAGCAGAGCAGTTTCAAGGAAACGTTTCTCCTGAGTTTTAGACGAAGTTTCCTGCTGTTTAGTACGTATGCCGGCATTGGGCTGGAAATACCGGTTTTGGGATTCTGCACAGAAAGGGATTGCAAACCGCTGAATCCACACGTGAGTTTAACTCTGTCAGTTGAATGCACACCTTGACAACCATTCAGTTAGATAGCTGCGTTTTGGTTTTAGAAGCAGATATTTCTCTGTACAGCCTACGGTCCCATTCACTCGGGAATATCCCAACGCAGCTCCTAGAAGAAACGTGTTTCTGACTCGCTGAATTTCAACATAGATTCAACTCTCTTAGGTGAACGAACGCACAGCAGAGCAGTTTCAAGGAAACGTTTCTCCTGAGTTTTAGACGAAGTTTCCTGCTGTTTCGTACGTATGCCGGCATTGGGCTGGAAATACCGGTTTTGGGATTCTGCACAGAAAGGGTTTGCAAACCGCTGAATCCACACGTGAGTTTAACTCTGTCAGTTGAATGCACACATTGACAACCATTCAGTTAGATAGCTCCGTTTTGGTTTTAGAAGCAGATATTTCTCTGTACAGCCTATGGTCCCATTCAATCGGGAATATCCCAACGCAGCTCCTAGAAGAAACGTGTTTCTGACTCGCTGAATCTCAACATAGATTCAACTCTCTTAGGTGAACGAACGCACAGCAGAGCAGTTTCAAGGAAACGTTTCTCCTGACTTTTAGACGAAGTTTCCTGCTGTTTCGTACGTATGCCGGCATTGGGCTGGAAATACCGGTTTTGGGATTCTGCACAGAAAGGGTTTGCAAACCGCTGAATCCACACGTGAGTTTAACTCTGTCAGTTGAATGCACACATTGAAAACCATTCAGTTAGATAGCTCCGTTTTGGTTTTAGAAGCAGATATTTCTCTGTACAGCCTATGGTCCCATTCACTCGGGAATGTCCCAACGCAGCTCCTAGAAGAAACGTGTTTCTGACTCGCTGAATCTCAACATAGATTCAACTCTCTTAGGTGAACGAACGCACAGCAGAGCAGTTTCAAGGAAACGTTTCTCCTGAGTTTTAGACGAAGTTTCCTGCTGTTTAGTACGTATGCCGGCATTGGGCTGGAAATACCGGTTTTGGGATTCTGCACAGAAAGGGTTTGCAAACCGCTGAATCCACACGTGAGTTTAACTCTGTCAGTTGAATGCACACATTGACAACCATTCAGTTAGATAGCTGCGTTTTGGTTTTAGAAGCAGATATTTCTCTGACAGCCTACGGTCCCATTCACTCGGGAATATCCCAACGCAGCTCCTAGAAGAAACGTGTTTCTGACTCGCTGAATCTCAACATAGATTCAACTCTCTTAGGTGAACGAACGCACAGCAGAGCAGTTTCAAGGAAACGTTTCTCCTGAGTTTTAGACGAAGTTTCCTGCTGTTTCGTACGCATGCCGGCATTGGGCTGGAAATACCGGTTTTGGGATTCTGCACAGAAAGGCTTTGCAAAACCGCTGAATCCACACGTGAGTTTAACTCTGTCAGTTGAATGCACACATTGACAACCATTCAGTTAGATAGCTCCGTTTTGGTTTTGGAAGCAGATATTTCTCTGTACAGCCTATGGTCCCATTCACTCGGGAATATCCCAACGCAGCTCCTAGAAGAAACGTGTTTCTGACTCGCTGAATCTCAACATAGATTCAACTCTCTTAGGTGAACGAACGCACCGCAGAGCAGTTTCAAGGAAACGTTTCTCCTGAATTTTAGACGAAGTTTCCTGCTGTTTCGTACGTATGCCGGCATTGGGCTGGAAATACCGGTTTTGGGATTCTGCGCAGAAAGGGTCTGCAAACCGCTGAATCCACACGTGAGTTTAATTCTGTCAGTTGAATGCACACATTGACAACCATTCAGTTAGATAGCTCCGTTTTGGTTTTAGAAGCAGATATTTCTCTGTACAGCCTATGGTCCCATTCACTCGGGAATATCCCAACGCAGCTCCTAGACGAAACGTGTTTCTGACTCGCTGAATCTCAACATAGATTCAACTCTCTTAGGTGAACGAACGCACAGCAGAGCAGTTTCAAGGAAACGTTTCTCCTGAGTTTTAGACGAAGTTTCCTGCTGTTTAGTACGTGTGCCGGCATTGGGCTGGAAATACCGGTTTTGGGATTCTGCACAGAAAGGGTTTGCAAAACGGCTGAATCCACACGTGAGTTTAACTCTGTCAGTTGAATGCACACATTGACAACCATTCAGTTAGATAGCTCCGTTTTGGTTTTAGAAGCAGATATTTCTCTGTACAGCCTATGGTCCCATTCACTCGGGAATATCCCAACGCAGCTCCTAGAAGAAAAGTGTTTCTGACTCGCTGAATCTCAACATAGATTCAACTCTCTTAGGTGAACGAACGCACCGCAGAGCAGTTTCAAGGAAACGTTTCTCCTGAGTTTTAGACGAAGTTTCCTGCTGTTTAGTACGTATGCCAGCATTGGGCTGGAAATACCGGTTTTGGGATTCTGCACAGAAAGGGTTTGCAAACCCCTGAATCCACACGTGAGTTTAACTCTGTCAGTTGAATGCACACATTGACAACCATTCAGTTAGATAGCTCCGTTTTGGTTTTAGAAGCAGATATTTCTCTGTACAGCCTATGGTCCCATTCACTCGGGAATATCCCAACGCAGCTCCTAGAAGAAACGTGTTTCTGACTCGCTGAATCTCAACATAGATTCAACTCTCTTAGGTGAACGAACGCACCGCAGAGCAGTTTCAAGGAAACGTTTCTCCTGAATTTTAGACGAAGTTTCCTGCTGTTTCGTACGTATGCCGGCATTGGGCTGGAAATACCGGTTTTGGGATTCTGCACAGAAAGGGTTTGCAAACCGCTGAATCCACACGTGAGTTTAACTCTGTCAGTTGAATGCACACATTGAAAACCATTCAGTTAGATAGCTCCGTTTTGGTTTTAGAAGCAGATATTTCTCTGTACAGCCTATGGTCCCATTCACTCGGGAATGTCCCAACGCAGCTCCTAGAAGAAACGTGTTTCTGACTCGCTGAATCTCAACATAGATTCAAATCTCTTAGGTGAACGAACGCACAGCAGAGCAGTTTCAAGGAAACGTTTCTCCTGAGTTTTAGACGAAGTTTCCTGCTGTTTAGTACGTATGCCGGCATTGGGCTGGAAATACCGGTTTTGGGATTCTGCACAGAAAGGGTTTTCAAACCGCTGAATCCACACGTGAGTTTAACTCTGTCAGTTGAATGCACACATTGACAACCATTCAGTTAGATAGCTCCGTTTTGGTTTTAGAAGCAGATATTTCTCTGTACAGCCTATGGTCCCATTCACTCGGGAATATCCCAACGCAGCTCCTAGAAGAAACGTGTTTCTGACTCGCTGAATCTCAACATAGATTCAACTCTCTTAGGTGAACGAACGCACTGCAGAGCAGTTTCAAGGAAACGTTTCTCCTGAATTTTAGACGAAGTTTCCTGCTGTTTCGTACGTATGCCGGCATTGGGCTGGAAATACCGGTTTTGGGATTCTGCACAGAAAGGGTTTGCAAACCGCTGAATCCACACGTGAGTTTAACTCTGTCAGTTGAATGCACACATTGAAAACCATTCAGTTAGATAGCTCCGTTTTGGTTTTAGAAGCAGATATTTCTCCGTACAGCCTATGGTCCCATTCACTCGGGAATGTCCCAACGCAGCTCCTAGAAGAAACGTGTTTCTGACTCGCTGAATCTCAACATAGATTCAACTCTCTTAGGTGAACGAACGCACAGCAGAGCAGTTTCAAGGAAACGTTTCTCCTGAGTTTTAGACGAAGTTTCCTGCTGTTTAGTACGTATGCCGGCATTGGGCTGGAAATACCGGTTTTGGGATTCTGCACAGAAAGGGTTTGCAAACCGCTGAATCCACACGTGAGTTTAACTCTGTCAGTTGAATGCACACATTGACAACCATTCAGTTAGATAGCTCCGTTTTGGTTTTAGAAGCAGATATTTCTCTGTACAGCCTATGGTCCCATTCACTCGGGAATATCCCAACGCAGCTCCTAGAAGAAACGTGTTTCTGACTCGCTGAGTCTCAACATACATTCAACTCTCTTAGGTGAACGAACGCACAGCAGAGCAGTTTCAAGGAAACGTTTCTCCTGAATTTTGGACGAAATTTCCTGCTGTTTAGTACGTATGCCGGCATTGGGCTGGAAATACCGGTTTTGCGATTCTGCACAGAAAGGGTTTGCAAACCGCTGAATCCACACGTGAGTTTAACTCTGTCAGTTGAATGCACACATTGACAACCATTCAGTTAGATAGCTGCGTTTTGGTTTTAGAAGCAGATATTTCTCTGTACAGCCTACGGTCCCATTCACTCGGGAATATCCCAACGCAGCTCCTAGAAGAAACGTGTTTCTGACTCGCTGAATTTCAACATAGATTCAACTCTCTTAGGTGAACGAACGCACAGCAGAGCAGTTTCAAGGAAACGTTTCTCCTGAGTTTTAGACGAAGTTTCCTGCTGTTTCGTACGTATGCCGGCATTGGGCTGGAAATACCGGTTTTGGGATTCTGCACAGAAAGGGTTTGCAAAACCGCTGAATCCACACGTGAGTTTAACTCTGTCAGTTGAATGCACACATTGACAACCATTCAGTTAGATAGCTCCGTTTTGGTTTTAGAAGCAGATATTTCTCTGTACAGCCTATGGTCCCATTCACTCGGGAATATCCCAACGCAGCTCCTAGAAGAAAAGTGTTTCTGACTCGCTGAATCTCAACATAGATTCAACTCTCTTAGGTGAACGAACGCACCGCAGAGCAGTTTCAAGGAAACGTTTCTCCTGAGTTTTAGACGAAGTTTCCTGCTGTTTAGTACGTATGCCAGCATTGGGCTGGAAATCCCGGTTTTGGGATTCTGCACAGAAAGGGTTTGCAAACCGCTGAATCCACACGTGAGTTTAACTCTGTCAGTTGAATGCACACATTGACAACCATTCAGTTAGATAGCTCCGTTTTGGTTTTAGAAGCAGATATTTCTCTGTACAGCCTATGGTCCCATTCACTCGGGAATATCCCAACGCAGCTCCTAGAAGAAACGTGTTTCTGACTCGCTGAATCTCAACATAGATTCAACTCTCTTAGGTGAACGAACGCACAGCAGAGCAGTTTCAAGGAAACGTTTCTCCTGAGTTTTAGACGAAGTTTCCTGCTGTTTCGTACGCATGCCGGCATTGGGCTGAAAATACCGGTTTTGGGATTCTGCACAGAAAGGCTTTGCAAAACCGCTGAATCCACACGTGAGTTTAACTCTGTCAGTTGAATGCACACATTGACAACCATTCAGTTAGATAGCTCCGTTTTGGTTTTAGAAGCAGATATTTCTCTGTACAGCCTATGGTCCCATTCACTCGGGAATATCCCAACGCAGCTCCTAGAAGAAAAGTGTTTCTGACTCGCTGAATCTCAACATAGATTCAACTCTCTTAGGTGAACGAACGAACCGCAGAGCAGTTTCAAAGAAACGTTTCTCCTGAGTTTTAGACGAAGTTTCCTGCTGTTTAGTACGTATGCCGGCATTGAGCTGGAAATACCGGTTTTGGGATTCTGCACAGAAAGGGTTTGCAAACCGCTGAATCCACACGTGAGTTTAACTCTGTCAGTTGAAGGCACACATTGACAACCATTCAGTTAGATAGCTCCGTTTTGGTTTTAGAAGCAGATATTTCTCTGTACAGCCTATGGTCCCATTCAATCGGGAATATCCCAACGCAGCTCCTAGAAGAAACGTGTTTCTGACTCGCTGAATCTCAACATAGATTCAACTCTCTTAGGTGAACGAACGCACCGCAGAGCAGTTTCAAGGAAACGTTTCTCCTGAATTTTAGACGAAGTTTCCTGTTGTTTCGTACGTATGCCGGCATTGGGCTGGAAATACCGGTTTTGGGATTCTGCGCAGAAAGGGTTTGCAAACCGCTGAATCCACACGTGAGTTTAATTCTGTCAGTTGAATGCACACATTGACAACCATTCAGTTAGATAGCTCCGTTTTGGTTTTAGAAGCAGATATTTCTCTGTACAGCCTATGGTCCCATTCACTCGGGAATATCCCAACGCAGCTCCTAGACGAAACGTGTTTCTGACTCCCTGAATCTCAACATAGATTCAACTCTCTTAGGTGAACGAACGCACAGCAGAGCAGTTTCAAGGAAACGTTTCTCCTGAGTTTTAGACGAAGTTTCCTGCTGTTTAGTACGTATGCCAGCATTGGGCTGGAAATACCGGTTTTGGGATTCTGCACAGAAAGGGTTTGCAAACCGCTGAATCCACACGTGAGTTTAACTCTGTCAGTTGAATGCACACATTGACAATCATTCAGTTAGATAGCTCCGTTTTGGTTTTAGAAGCAGATATTTCTCTGTACAGCCTATGGTCCCATTCACTCGGGAATATCCCAACGCAGCTCCTAGAAGAAAAGTGTTTCTGACTCGCTGAATCTCAACATAGATTCAACTCTCTTAGGTGAACGAACGCACCGCAGAGCAGTTTCAAGGAAACGTTTCTCCTGAATTTTAGACGAAGTTTCCTGCTGTTTCGTACGTATGCCGGCATTGGGCTGGAAATACCGGTTTTGGGATTCTGCACAGAAAGGGTTTGCAAACCGCTGAATCCACACGTGAGTTTAACTCTGTCAGTTGAATGCACACATTGACAACCATTCAGTTAGATAGCTCCGTTTTGGTTTTAGAAGCAGATATTTCTCTGTACAGCCTATGGTCCCATTCACTCGGGAATGTCCCAACGCAGCTCCTAGAAGAAACGTGTTTCTGACTCGCTGAATCTCAACATAGATTCAACTCTCTTAGGTGAACGAACGCACAGCAGAGCAGTTTCAAGGAAACGTTTCTCCTGAGTTTTAGACGAAGTTTCCTGCTGTTTAGTACGAATGCCGGCATTGGGCTGGAAATACCGGTTTTGGGATTCTGCACAGAAAGGGTTTGCAAACCGCTGAATCCACACGTGAGTTTAACTCTGTCAGTTGAATGCACACATTGACAACCATTCAGTTAGATAGCTCCGTTTTGGTTTTAGAATCAGATATTTCTCTGTTCAGCCTATGGTCCCATTCACTCGGGAATATCCCAACGCAGCTCCTAGAAGAAACGTGTTTCTGACTCGCTGAGTCTCAACATAGATTCAACTCTCTTAGGTGAACGAACGCACAGCAGAGCAGTTTCAAGGAAACGTTTCTCCTGAATTTTGGACGAAATTTCCTGCTGTTTAGTACGTATGCCGGCATTGGGCTGGAAATACCGGTTTTGCGATTCTGCACAGAAAGGGTTTGCATACCGCTTAATCCACACGTGAGTTTAACTCTGTCAGTTGAATGCACACATTGACAACCATTCAGTTAGATAGCTCCGTTTTGGTTTTAGAAGCAGATATTTCTCTGTACAGCCTACGGTCCCATTCACTCGGGAATATCCCAACGCAGCTCCTAGAAGAAACGTGTTTCTGACTCGCTGAATCTCAACATAGATTCAACTCTCTTAGGTGAACGAACGCACCGCAGAGCAGTTTCAAGGAAACGTTTCTCCTGAGTTTTAGACGAAGTTTCCTGCTGTTTAGTACGTATGCCAGCATTGGGCTGGAAATCCCGGTTTTGGGATTCTGCACAGAAAGGGTTTGCAAACCGCTGAATCCACACGTGAGTTTAACTCTGTCAGTTGAATGCACACATTGACAACCATTCAGTTAGATAGCTCCGTTTTGGTTTTAGAAGCAGATATTTCTCTGTACAGCCTATGGTCCCATTCACTCGGGAATATCCCAACGCAGCTCCTAGAAGAAACGTGTTTCTGACTCGCTGAATCTCAACATAGATTCAACTCTCTTAGGTGAACGAACGCACAGCAGAGCAGTTTCAAGGAAACGTTTCTACTGAGTTTTAGACGAAGTTTCCTGCTGTTTCGTACGCATGACGGCATTGGGCTGAAAATACCGGTTTTGGGATTCTGCACAGAAAGGCTTTGCAAAACCGCTGAATCCACACGTGAGTTTAACTCTGTCAGTTGAATGCACACATTGACAACCATTCAGTTAGATAGCTCCGTTTTGGTTTTAGAAGCAGATATTTCTCTGTACAGCCTATGGTCCCATTCACTCGGGAATATCCCAACGCAGCTCCTAGAAGAAAAGTGTTTCTGACTCGCTGAATCTCAACATAGATTCAACTCTCTTAGGTGAACGAACGAACCGCAGAGCAGTTTCAAAGAAACGTTTCTCCTGAGTTTTAGACGAAGTTTCCTGCTGTTTAGTACGTATGCCGGCATTGAGCTGGAAATACCGGTTTTGGGATTCTGCACAGAAAGGGTTTGCAAACCGCTGAATCCACACGTGAGTTTAACTCTGTCAGTTGAAGGCACACATTGACAACCATTCAGTTAGATAGCTCCGTTTTGGTTTTAGAAGCAGATATTTCTCTGTACAGCCTATGGTCCCATTCAATCGGGAATATCCCAACGCAGCTCCTAGAAGAAACGTGTTTCTGACTCGCTGAATCTCAACATAGATTCAACTCTCTTAGGTGAACGAACGCACCGCAGAGCAGTTTCAAGGAAACGTTTCTCCTGAATTTTAGACGAAGTTTCCTGTTGTTTCGTACGTATGCCGGCATTGGGCTGGAAATACCGGTTTTGGGATTCTGCGCAGAAAGGGTTTGCAAACCGCTGAATCCACACGTGAGTTTAATTCTGTCAGTTGAATGCACACATTGACAACCATTCAGTTAGATAGCTCCGTTTTGGTTTTAGAAGCAGATATTTCTCTGTACAGCCTATGGTCCCATTCACTCGGGAATATCCCAACGCAGCTCCTAGACGAAACGTGTTTCTGACTCCCTGAATCTCAACATAGATTCAACTCTCTTAGGTGAACGAACGCACAGCAGAGCAGTTTCAAGGAAACGTTTCTCCTGAGTTTTAGACGAAGTTTCCTGCTGTTTAGTACGTATGCCAGCATTGGGCTGGAAATACCGGTTTTGGGATTCTGCACAGAAAGGGTTTGCAAACCGCTGAATCCACACGTGAGTTTAACTCTGTCAGTTGAATGCACACATTGACAATCATTCAGTTAGATAGCTCCGTTTTGGTTTTAGAAGCAGATATTTCTCTGTACAGCCTATGGTCCCATTCACTCGGGAATATCCCAACGCAGCTCCTAGAAGAAAAGTGTTTCTGACTCGCTGAATCTCAACATAGATTCAACTCTCTTAGGTGAACGAACGCACCGCAGAGCAGTTTCAAGGAAACGTTTCTCCTGAATTTTAGACGAAGTTTCCTGCTGTTTCGTACGTATGCCGGCATTGGGCTGGAAATACCGGTTTTGGGATTCTGCACAGAAAGGGTTTGCAAACCGCTGAATCCACACGTGAGTTTAACTCTGTCAGTTGAATGCACACATTGAAAACCATTCAGTTAGATAGCTCCGTTTTGGTTTTAGAAGCAGATATTTCTCTGTACAGCCTATGGTCCCATTCACTCGGGAATGTCCCAACGCAGCTCCTAGAAGAAACGTGTTTCTGACTCGCTGAATCTCAACATAGATTCAACTCTCTTAGGTGAACGAACGCACAGCAGAGCAGTTTCAAGGAAACGTTTCTCCTGAGTTTTAGACGAAGTTTCCTGCTGTTTAGTACGAATGCCGGCATTGGGCTGGAAATACCGGTTTTGGGATTCTGCACAGAAAGGGTTTGCAAACCGCTGAATCCACACGTGAGTTTAACTCTGTCAGTTGAATGCACACATTGACAACCATTCAGTTAGATAGCTCCGTTTTGGTTTTAGAATCAGATATTTCTCTGTTCAGCCTATGGTCCCATTCACTCGGGAATATCCCAACGCAGCTCCTAGAAGAAACGTGTTTCTGACTCGCTGAGTCTCAACATAGATTCAACTCTCTTAGGTGAACGAACGCACAGCAGAGCAGTTTCAAGGAAACGTTTCTCCTGAATTTTGGACGAAATTTCCTGCTGTTTAGTACGTATGCCGGCATTGGGCTGGAAATACCGGTTTTGCGATTCTGCACAGAAAGGGTTTGCATACCGCTTAATCCACACGTGAGTTTAACTCTGTCAGTTGAATGCACACATTGACAACCATTCAGTTAGATAGCTCCGTTTTGGTTTTAGAAGCAGATATTTCTCTGTACAGCCTACGGTCCCATTCACTCGGGAATATCCCAACGCAGCTCCTAGAAGAAACGTGTTTCTGACTCGCTGAATCTCAACATAGATTCAACTCTCTTAGGTGAACGAACGCACCGCAGAGCAGTTTCAAGGAAACGTTTCTCCTGAGTTTTAGACGAAGTTTCCTGCTGTTTAGTACGTATGCCAGCATTGGGCTGGAAATCCCGGTTTTGGGATTCTGCACAGAAAGGGTTTGCAAACCGCTGAATCCACACGTGAGTTTAACTCTGTCAGTTGAATGCACACATTGACAACCATTCAGTTAGATAGCTCCGTTTTGGTTTTAGAAGCAGATATTTCTCTGTACAGCCTATGGTCCCATTCACTCGGGAATATCCCAACGCAGCTCCTAGAAGAAAAGTGTTTCTGACTCGCTGAATCTCAACATAGATTCAACTCTCTTAGGTGAACGAACGAACCGCAGAGCAGTTTCAAAGAAACGTTTCTCCTGAGTTTTAGACGAAGTTTCCTGCTGTTTAGTACGTATGCCGGCATTGAGCTGGAAATACCGGTTTTGGGATTCTGCACAGAAAGGGTTTGCAAACCGCTGAATCCACACGTGAGTTTAACTCTGTCAGTTGAAGGCACACATTGACAACCATTCAGTTAGATAGCTCCGTTTTGGTTTTAGAAGCAGATATTTCTCTGTACAGCCTATGGTCCTATTCACTCGGGAATATCCCAACGCAGCTCCAAGAAGAAAAGTGTTTCTCACTCGCTGAATCTCAACATAGATTCAACTCTCTTAGGTGAACGAACGCACAGCAGAGCAGTTTCAAGGAAACGTTTCTCCTGAGTTTTAGACGAAGTTTCCTTCTCTGTCGTACGTATGCCGGCTTTGCGCTGGAAATACCGGTTTTGGGATTCTGCACAGATAGAGTTTGCAAACCGCTGAATCCACACGTGAGTTTAACTCTGTCAGTTGAATGCACACATTGACAACCATTCAGTTAGATAGCTCCGTTTTGGTTTTAGAAGCAGATATTTCTCTGTACAGTCTATGGTCCCATTCACTCGGGAATATCCCAACGCAGCTCCTAGAAGAAACGTGTTTCTGACTCGCTGAATCTCAACATAGATTCAACTCTCTTAGGTGAACGAACGCACCGCAGAGCAGTTTCAAGGAAACGTTCCTCCTGAATTTTAGACGAAATTTCCTGCTGTTTAGTACGTATGCCGGCATTGGGCTGGAAATACCGGTTTTGGGATTCTGCACAGAAAGGGTTTGCAAACCGCTGAATCCACACGTGAGTTTAACTCTGTCAGTTGAATGCACACATTGACAACCATTCAGTTAGATAGCTCCGTTTTGGTTTTAGAAGCAGATATGTCTCTGTACAGCCTATGGTCCCATTCACTCGGGAATATCCCAACGCAGCTCCTAGAAGAAAAGTGTTTCTGACTCGCTGAATCTCAACATAGATTCAACTCTCTTAGGTGAACGAACGCACCGCAGAGCAGTTTCAAGGAAACGTTCCTCCTGAATTTTAGACGAAATTTCCTGCTGTTTAGTACGTATGCCGGCATTGGGCTGGAAATACCGGTTTTGGGATTCTGCACAGAAAGGGTTTGCAAACCGCTGAATCCACACGTGAGTTTAACTCTGTCAGTTGAATGCACACATTGACAACCATTCAGTTAGATAGCTCCGTTTTGGTTTTAGAAGCAGATATGTCTCTGTACAGCCTATGGTCCCATTCACTCGGGAATATCCCAACGCAGCTCCTAGAAGAAAAGTGTTTCTGACTCGCTGAATCTCAACATAGATTCAACTCTCTTAGGTGAACGAACGCACCGCAGAGCAGTTTCAAGGAAACGTTCTTCCTGAGTTTTAGACGAAGTTTCCTGCTGTTTAGTACGTATGCCAGCATTGGGCTGGAAATACCGGTTTTGGGATTCTGCACAGAAAGGGTTTGCAAACCGCTGAATCCACACGTGAGTTTAACTCTGTCAGTTGAATGCACACATTGACAACCATTCAGTTAGATAGCTCCGTTTTGGTTTTAGAAGCAGATATTTCTCTGTACAGCCTATGGTCCCATTCACACGGGAATATCCCAACGCAGCTCCTAGAAGAAAAGTGTTTCTGACTCGCTGAATCTCAACATAGATTCAACTCTCTTAGGTGAACGAACGCACCGCAGAGCAGTTTCAAGGAAACGTTTCTCCTGAGTTTTAGACGAAGTTTCCTGCTGTTTAGTACGTATGCCAGCATTGGGCTGGAAATACCGGTTTTGGGATTCTGCACAGAAAGGGTTTGCAAACCGCTGAATCCACACGTGAGTTTAACTCTGTAAGTTGAATGCACACATTGACAACCATTCAGTTAGATAGCTCCGTTTTGGTTTTAGAAGCAGATATTTCTCTGTACAGCCTATGGTCCCATTCACTCGGGAATATCCCAACGCAGCTCCTAGAAGAAACGTGTTTCTGACTCGCTGAATCTCAACATAGATTCAACTCTCTTAGGTGAACGAACGCACCGCAGAGCAGTTTCAAGGAAACGTTTCTCCTGACTTTTAGACGAAGTTTCCTGCTGTTTCGTACGTATGCCGGCATTGGGCTGGAAATACCGGTTTTGGGATTCTGCACAGAAAGGGTTTGCAAACCGCTGAATCCACACGTGAGTTTAACTCTGTCAGTTGAATGCACACATTGAAAACCATTCAGTTAGATAGCTCCGTTTTGGTTTTAGAAGCAGATATTTCTCTGTACAGCCTATGGTCCCATTCACTCGGGAATGTCCCAACGCAGCTCCTAGATGAAACGTGTTTCTGACTCGCTGAATCTCAACATAGATTCAACTCTCTTAGGTGAACGAACGCACAGCAGAGCAGTTTCAAGGAAACGTTTCTCCTGAGTTTTAGACGAAGTTTCCTGCTGTTTAGTACGTATGCCGGCATTGGGCTGGAAATACCGGTTTTGGGATTCTGCACAGAAAGGGATTGCAAACCGCTGAATCCACACGTGAGTTTAACTCTGTCAGTTGAATGCACACCTTGACAACCATTCAGTTAGATAGCTGCGTTTTGGTTTTAGAAGCAGATATTTCTCTGTACAGCCTACGGTCCCATTCACTCGGGAATATCCCAACGCAGCTCCTAGAAGAAACGTGTTTCTGACTCGCTGAATTTCAACATAGATTCAACTCTCTTAGGTGAACGAACGCACAGCAGAGCAGTTTCAAGGAAACGTTTCTCCTGAGTTTTAGACGAAGTTTCCTGCTGTTTCGTACGTATGCCGGCATTGGGCTGGAAATACCGGTTTTGGGATTCTGCACAGAAAGGGTTTGCAAAACCGCTGAATCCACACGTGAGTTTAACTCTGTCAGTTGAATGCACACATTGACAACCATTCAGTTAGATAGCTCCGTTTTGGTTTTAGAAGCAGATATTTCTCTGTACAGCCTATGGTCCCATTCACTCGGGAATATCCCAACGCAGCTCCTAGAAGAAAAGTGTTTCTGACTCGCTGAATCTCAACATAGATTCAACTCTCTTAGGTGAACGAAAGCACCGCAGAGCAGTTTCAAGGAAACGTTTCTCCTGAGTTTTAGACGAAGTTTCCTGCTGTTTAGTACATATGCCGGCATTGGGCTGGAAATACCGGTTTTGGGATTCTGCACAGAAAGGGTTTGCAAACCGCTGAATCCACACGTGAGTTTAACTCTGTCAGTTGAATGCACACATTGACAACCATTCAGTTAGATAGCTCCGTTTTGGTTTTAGAAGCAGATATTTCTCTGTTCAGCCTATGGTCCCATTCACTCGGGAATATCCCAACGCAGCTCCTAGAAGAAACGTGTTTCTGACTCGCTGAGTCTCAACATAGATTCAACTCTCTTAGGTGAACGAACGCACAGCAGAGCAGTTTCAAGGAAACGTTTCTCCTGAATTTTGGACGAAATTTCCTGCTGTTTAGTACGTATGCCGGCATTGGGCTGGAAATACCGGTTTTGCGATTCTGCACAGAAAGGGTTTGCAAACCGCTGAATCCACACGTGAGTTTAACTCTGTCAGTTGAATGCACACATTGACAACCATTCAGTTAGATAGCTGCGTTTTGGTTTTAGAAGCAGATATTTCTCTGTACAGCCTACGGTCCCATTCACTCGGGAATGTCCCAACGCAGCTCCTAGAAGAAACGTGTTTCTGACTCGCTGAATTTCAACATAGATTCAACTCTCTTAGGTGAACGAACGCACAGCAGAGCAGTTTCAAGGAAACGTTTCTCCTGACTTTTAGACGAAGTTTCCTGCTGTTTCGTACGTATGCCGGCATTGGGCTGGAAATACCGGTTTTGGGATTCTGCACAGAAAGGGTTTGCAAACCGCTGAATCCACACGTGAGTTTAACTCTGTCAGTTGAATGCACACATTGACAACCATTCAGTTAGATAGCTCCGTTTTGGTTTTAGAAGCAGATATTTCTCTGTACAGCCTATGGTCCTATTCACTCGGGAATATCCCAACGCAGCTCCAAGAAGAAAAGTGTTTCTCACTCGCTGAATCTCAACATAGATTCAACTCTCTTAGGTGAACGAACGCACAGCAGAGCAGTTTCAAGGAAACGTTTCTCCTGAGTTTAAACGAAGTTTCCTTCTCTGTCGTACGTATGCCGGCTTTGGGCTGGAAATACCGGTTTTGGGATTCTGCACAGATAGAGTTTGCAAACCGCTGAATCCACACGTGAGTTTAACTCTGTCAGTTGAATGCACACATTGGCAACCATTCAGTTAGATAGCTCCGTTTTGGTTTTAGAAGCAGATATTTCTCTGTACAGCCTATGGTCCCATTCACTCGGGAATATCCCAACGCAGCTCCTAGAAGAAACGTGTTTCTGACTCGCTGAATCTCAACATAGATTCAACTCTCTTAGGTGAACGAACGCACCGCAGAGCAGTTTCAAGGAAACGTTCCTCCTGAATTTTAGACGAAATTTCCTGCTGTTTAGTACGTATGCCGGCATTGGGTTGGAAATACCGGTTTTGGGATTCTGCACAGAAAGGGTTTGCAAACCGCTGAATCCACACGTGAGTTTAACTCTGTCAGTTGAATGCACACATTGACAACCATTCAGTTAGATAGCTCCGTTTTGGTTTTAGAAGCAGATATGTCTCTGTACAGCCTATGGTCCCATTCACTCGGGAATATCCCAACGCAGCTCCTAGAAGAAAAGTGTTTCTGACTCGCTGAATCTCAACATAGATTCAACTCTCTTAGGTGAACGAACGCACCGCAGAGCAGTTTCAAGGAAACGTTCCTCCTGAATTTTAGACGAAATTTCCTGCTGTTTAGTACGTATGCCGGCATTGGGCTGGAAATACCGGTTTTGGGATTCTGCACAGAAAGGGTTTGCAAACCGCTGAATCCACACGTGAGTTTAACTCTGTCAGTTGAATGCACACATTGACAACCATTCAGTTAGATAGCTCCGTTTTGGTTTTAGAAGCAGATATGTCTCTGTACAGCCTATGGTCCCATTCACTCGGGAATATCCCAACGCAGCTCCTAGAAGAAAAGTGTTTCTGACTCGCTGAATCTCAACATAGATTCAACTCTCTTAGGTGAACGAACGCACCGCAGAGCAGTTTCAAGGAAACGTTCTTCCTGAGTTTTAGACGAAGTTTCCTGCTGTTTAGTACGTATGCCAGCATTGGGCTGGAAATACCGGTTTTGGGATTCTGCACAGAAAGGGTTTGCAAACCGCTGAATCCACACGTGAGTTTAACTCTGTCAGTTGAATGCACACATTGACAACCATTCAGTTAGATAGCTCCGTTTTGGTTTTAGAAGCAGATATTTCTCTGTACAGCCTATGGTCCCATTCACTCGGGAATATCCCAACGCAGCTCCTAGAAGAAAAGTGTTTCTGACTCGCTGAATCTCAACATAGATTCAACTCTCTTAGGTGAACGAACGCACCGCAGAGCAGTTTCAAGGAAACGTTTCTCCTGAGTTTTAGACGAAGTTTCCTGCTGTTTAGTACGTATGCCAGCATTGGGCTGGAAATACCGGTTTTGGGATTCTGCACAGAAAGGGTTTGCAAACCGCTGAATCCACACGTGAGTTTAACTCTGTAAGTTGAATGCACACATTGACAACCATTCAGTTAGATAGCTCCGTTTTGGTTTTAGAAGCAGATATTTCTCTGTACAGCCTATGGTCCCATTCACTCGGGAATATCCCAACGCAGCTCCTAGAAGAAACGTGTTTCTGACTCGCTGAATCTCAACATAGATTCAACTCTCTTAGGTGAACGAACGCACCGCAGAGCAGTTTCAAGGAAACGTTTCTCCTGAATTTTAGACGAAGTTTCCTGCTGTTTCGTACGTATGCCGGCATTGGGCTGGAAATACCGGTTTTGGGATTCTGCACAGAAAGGGTTTGCAAACCGCTGAATCCACACGTGAGTTTAACTCTGTCAGTTGAATGCACACATTGAAAACCATTCAGTTAGATAGCTCCGTTTTGGTTTTAGAAGCAGATATTTCTCTGTACAGCCTATGGTCCCATTCACTCGGGAATGTCCCAACGCAGCTCCTAGATGAAACGTGTTTCTGACTCGCTGAATCTCAACATAGATTCAACTCTCTTAGGTGAACGAACGCACAGCAGAGCAGTTTCAAGGAAACGTTTCTCCTGAGTTTTAGACGAAGTTTCCTGCTGTTTAGTACGTATGCCGGCATTGGGCTGGAAATACCGGTTTTGGGATTCTGCACAGAAAGGGATTGCAAACCGCTGAATCCACACGTGAGTTTAACTCTGTCAGTTGAATGCACACCTTGACAACCATTCAGTTAGATAGCTGCGTTTTGGTTTTAGAAGCAGATATTTCTCTGTACAGCCTACGGTCCCATTCACTCGGGAATATCCCAACGCAGCTCCTAGAAGAAACGTGTTTCTGACTCGCTGAATTTCAACATAGATTCAACTCTCTTAGGTGAACGAACGCACAGCAGAGCAGTTTCAAGGAAACGTTTCTCCTGAGTTTTAGACGAAGTTTCCTGCTGTTTAGTACGTATGCCGGCATTGGGCTGGAAATACCGGTTTTGGGATTCTGCACAGAAAGGGATTGCAAACCGCTGAATCCACACGTGAGTTTAACTCTGTCAGTTGAATGCACACCTTGACAACCATTCAGTTAGATAGCTGCGTTTTGGTTTTAGAAGCAGATATTTCTCTGTACAGCCTACGGTCCCATTCACTCGGGAATATCCCAACGCAGCTCCTAGAAGAAACGTGTTTCTGACTCGCTGAATTTCAACATAGATTCAACTCTCTTAGGTGAACGAACGCACAGCAGAGCAGTTTCAAGGAAACGTTTCTCCTGAGTTTTAGACGAAGTTTCCTGCTGTTTCGTACGTATGCCGGCATTGGGCTGGAAATACCGGTTTTGGGATTCTGCACAGAAAGGGTTTGCAAACCGCTGAATCCACACGTGAGTTTAACTCTGTCAGTTGAATGCACACATTGACAACCATTCAGTTAGATAGCTCCGTTTTGGTTTTAGAAGCAGATATTTCTCTGTACAGCCTATGGTCCCATTCAATCGGGAATATCCCAACGCAGCTCCTAGAAGAAACGTGTTTCTGACTCGCTGAATCTCAACATAGATTCAACTCTCTTAGGTGAACGAACGCACAGCAGAGCAGTTTCAAGGAAACGTTTCTCCTGACTTTTAGACGAAGTTTCCTGCTGTTTCGTACGTATGCCGGCATTGGGCTGGAAATACCGGTTTTGGGATTCTGCACAGAAAGGGTTTGCAAACCGCTGAATCCACACGTGAGTTTAACTCTGTCAGTTGAATGCACACATTGAAAACCATTCAGTTAGATAGCTCCGTTTTGGTTTTAGAAGCAGATATTTCTCTGTACAGCCTATGGTCCCATTCACTCGGGAATGTCCCAACGCAGCTCCTAGAAGAAACGTGTTTCTGACTCGCTGAATCTCAACATAGATTCAACTCTCTTAGGTGAACGAACGCACAGCAGAGCAGTTTCAAGGAAACGTTTCTCCTGAGTTTTAGACGAAGTTTCCTGCTGTTTAGTACGTATGCCGGCATTGGGCTGGAAATACCGGTTTTGGGATTCTGCACAGAAAGGGTTTGCAAACCGCTGAATCCACACGTGAGTTTAACTCTGTCAGTTGAATGCACACATTGACAACCATTCAGTTAGATAGCTGCGTTTTGGTTTTAGAAGCAGATATTTCTCTGACAGCCTACGGTCCCATTCACTCGGGAATATCCCAACGCAGCTCCTAGAAGAAACGTGTTTCTGACTCGCTGAATCTCAACATAGATTCAACTCTCTTAGGTGAACGAACGCACAGCAGAGCAGTTTCAAGGAAACGTTTCTCCTGAGTTTTAGACGAAGTTTCCTGCTGTTTCGTACGCATGCCGGCATTGGGCTGGAAATACCGGTTTTGGGATTCTGCACAGAAAGGCTTTGCAAAACCGCTGAATCCACACGTGAGTTTAACTCTGTCAGTTGAATGCACACATTGACAACCATTCAGTTAGATAGCTCCGTTTTGGTTTTGGAAGCAGATATTTCTCTGTACAGCCTATGGTCCCATTCACTCGGGAATATCCCAACGCAGCTCCTAGAAGAAACGTGTTTCTGACTCGCTGAATCTCAACATAGATTCAACTCTCTTAGGTGAACGAACGCACCGCAGAGCAGTTTCAAGGAAACGTTTCTCCTGAATTTTAGACGAAGTTTCCTGCTGTTTCGTACGTATGCCGGCATTGGGCTGGAAATACCGGTTTTGGGATTCTGCGCAGAAAGGGTCTGCAAACCGCTGAATCCACACGTGAGTTTAATTCTGTCAGTTGAATGCACACATTGACAACCATTCAGTTAGATAGCTCCGTTTTGGTTTTAGAAGCAGATATTTCTCTGTACAGCCTATGGTCCCATTCACTCGGGAATATCCCAACGCAGCTCCTAGACGAAACGTGTTTCTGACTCGCTGAATCTCAACATAGATTCAACTCTCTTAGGTGAACGAACGCACAGCAGAGCAGTTTCAAGGAAACGTTTCTCCTGAGTTTTAGACGAAGTTTCCTGCTGTTTAGTACGTGTGCCGGCATTGGGCTGGAAATACCGGTTTTGGGATTCTGCACAGAAAGGGTTTGCAAAACGGCTGAATCCACACGTGAGTTTAACTCTGTCAGTTGAATGCACACATTGACAACCATTCAGTTAGATAGCTCCGTTTTGGTTTTAGAAGCAGATATTTCTCTGTACAGCCTATGGTCCCATTCACTCGGGAATATCCCAACGCAGCTCCTAGAAGAAAAGTGTTTCTGACTCGCTGAATCTCAACATAGATTCAACTCTCTTAGGTGAACGAACGCACCGCAGAGCAGTTTCAAGGAAACGTTTCTCCTGAGTTTTAGACGAAGTTTCCTGCTGTTTAGTACGTATGCCAGCATTGGGCTGGAAATACCGGTTTTGGGATTCTGCACAGAAAGGGTTTGCAAACCCCTGAATCCACACGTGAGTTTAACTCTGTCAGTTGAATGCACACATTGACAACCATTCAGTTAGATAGCTCCGTTTTGGTTTTAGAAGCAGATATTTCTCTGTACAGCCTATGGTCCCATTCACTCGGGAATATCCCAACGCAGCTCCTAGAAGAAACGTGTTTTTGACTCGCTGAATCTCAACATAGATTCAACTCTCTTAGGTGAACGAACGCACCGCAGAGCAGTTTCAAGGAAACGTTTCTCCTGAATTTTAGACGAAGTTTCCTGCTGTTTCGTACGTATGCCGGCATTGGGCTGGAAATACCGGTTTTGGGATTCTGCACAGAAAGGGTTTGCAAACCGCTGAATCCACACGTGAGTTTAACTCTGTCAGTTGAATGCACACATTGAAAACCATTCAGTTAGATAGCTCCGTTTTGGTTTTAGAAGCAGATATTTCTCTGTACAGCCTATGGTCCCATTCACTCGGGAATGTCCCAACGCAGCTCCTAGAAGAAACGTGTTTCTGACTCGCTGAATCTCAACATAGATTCAAATCTCTTAGGTGAACGAACGCACAGCAGAGCAGTTTCAAGGAAACGTTTCTCCTGAGTTTTAGACGAAGTTTCCTGCTGTTTAGTACGTATGCCGGCATTGGGCTGGAAATACCGGTTTTGGGATTCTGCACAGAAAGGGTTTTCAAACCGCTGAATCCACACGTGAGTTTAACTCTGTCAGTTGAATGCACACATTGACAACCATTCAGTTAGATAGCTCCGTTTTGGTTTTAGAAGCAGATATTTCTCTGTACAGCCTATGGTCCCATTCACTCGGGAATATCCCAACGCAGCTCCTAGAAGAAACGTGTTTCTGACTCGCTGAATCTCAACATAGATTCAACTCTCTTAGGTGAACGAACGCACTGCAGAGCAGTTTCAAGGAAACGTTTCTCCTGAATTTTAGACGAAGTTTCCTGCTGTTTCGTACGTATGCCGGCATTGGGCTGGAAATACCGGTTTTGGGATTCTGCACAGAAAGGGTTTGCAAACCGCTGAATCCACACGTGAGTTTAACTCTGTCAGTTGAATGCACACATTGAAAACCATTCAGTTAGATAGCTCCGTTTTGGTTTTAGAAGCAGATATTTCTCCGTACAGCCTATGGTCCCATTCACTCGGGAATGTCCCAACGCAGCTCCTAGAAGAAACGTGTTTCTGACTCGCTGAATCTCAACATAGATTCAACTCTCTTAGGTGAACGAACGCACAGCAGAGCAGTTTCAAGGAAACGTTTCTCCTGAGTTTTAGACGAAGTTTCCTGCTGTTTAGTACGTATGCCGGCATTGGGCTGGAAATACCGGTTTTGGGATTCTGCACAGAAAGGGTTTGCAAACCGCTGAATCCACACGTGAGTTTAACTCTGTCAGTTGAATGCACACATTGACAACCATTCAGTTAGATAGCTCCGTTTTGGTTTTAGAAGCAGATATTTCTCTGTACAGCCTATGGTCCCATTCACTCGGGAATATCCCAACGCAGCTCCTAGAAGAAACGTGTTTCTGACTCGCTGAGTCTCAACATACATTCAACTCTCTTAGGTGAACGAACGCACAGCAGAGCAGTTTCAAGGAAACGTTTCTCCTGAATTTTGGACGAAATTTCCTGCTGTTTAGTACGTATGCCGGCATTGGGCTGGAAATACCGGTTTTGCGATTCTGCACAGAAAGGGTTTGCAAACCGCTGAATCCACACGTGAGTTTAACTCTGTCAGTTGAATGCACACATTGACAACCATTCAGTTAGATAGCTGCGTTTTGGTTTTAGAAGCAGATATTTCTCTGTACAGCCTACGGTCCCATTCACTCGGGAATATCCCAACGCAGCTCCTAGAAGAAACGTGTTTCTGACTCGCTGAATTTCAACATAGATTCAACTCTCTTAGGTGAACGAACGCACAGCAGAGCAGTTTCAAGGAAACGTTTCTCCTGAGTTTTAGACGAAGTTTCCTGCTGTTTCGTACGTATGCCGGCATTGGGCTGGAAATACCGGTTTTGGGATTCTGCACAGAAAGGGTTTGCAAAACCGCTGAATCCACACGTGAGTTTAACTCTGTCAGTTGAATGCACACATTGACAACCATTCAGTTAGATAGCTCCGTTTTGGTTTTAGAAGCAGATATTTCTCTGTACAGCCTATGGTCCCATTCACTCGGGAATATCCCAACGCAGCTCCTAGAAGAAAAGTGTTTCTGACTCGCTGAATCTCAACATAGATTCAACTCTCTTAGGTGAACGAACGCACCGCAGAGCAGTTTCAAGGAAACGTTTCTCCTGAG
The DNA here is from genome assembly GCF_030222135.1 of Aotus nancymaae. Classification (NCBI taxonomy): domain Eukaryota; kingdom Metazoa; phylum Chordata; class Mammalia; order Primates; family Aotidae; genus Aotus; species Aotus nancymaae. The sequence goes on along the minus strand of NW_026988495.1, from coordinate 4,557,101 downwards.
TTTTAGACGAAGTTTCCTGCTGTTTAGTACGTATGCCAGCATTGGGCTGGAAATCCCGGTTTTGGGATTCTGCACAGAAAGGGTTTGCAAACCGCTGAATCCACACGTGAGTTTAACTCTGTCAGTTGAATGCACACATTGACAACCATTCAGTTAGATAGCTCCGTTTTGGTTTTAGAAGCAGATATTTCTCTGTACAGCCTATGGTCCCATTCACTCGGGAATATCCCAACGCAGCTCCTAGAAGAAACGTGTTTCTGACTCGCTGAATCTCAACATAGATTCAACTCTCTTAGGTGAACGAACGCACAGCAGAGCAGTTTCAAGGAAACGTTTCTCCTGAGTTTTAGACGAAGTTTCCTGCTGTTTCGTACGCATGCCGGCATTGGGCTGAAAATACCGGTTTTGGGATTCTGCACAGAAAGGCTTTGCAAAACCGCTGAATCCACACGTGAGTTTAACTCTGTCAGTTGAATGCACACATTGACAACCATTCAGTTAGATAGCTCCGTTTTGGTTTTAGAAGCAGATATTTCTCTGTACAGCCTATGGTCCCATTCACTCGGGAATATCCCAACGCAGCTCCTAGAAGAAAAGTGTTTCTGACTCGCTGAATCTCAACATAGATTCAACTCTCTTAGGTGAACGAACGAACCGCAGAGCAGTTTCAAAGAAACGTTTCTCCTGAGTTTTAGACGAAGTTTCCTGCTGTTTAGTACGTATGCCGGCATTGAGCTGGAAATACCGGTTTTGGGATTCTGCACAGAAAGGGTTTGCAAACCGCTGAATCCACACGTGAGTTTAACTCTGTCAGTTGAAGGCACACATTGACAACCATTCAGTTAGATAGCTCCGTTTTGGTTTTAGAAGCAGATATTTCTCTGTACAGCCTATGGTCCCATTCAATCGGGAATATCCCAACGCAGCTCCTAGAAGAAACGTGTTTCTGACTCGCTGAATCTCAACATAGATTCAACTCTCTTAGGTGAACGAACGCACCGCAGAGCAGTTTCAAGGAAACGTTTCTCCTGAATTTTAGACGAAGTTTCCTGTTGTTTCGTACGTATGCCGGCATTGGGCTGGAAATACCGGTTTTGGGATTCTGCGCAGAAAGGGTTTGCAAACCGCTGAATCCACACGTGAGTTTAATTCTGTCAGTTGAATGCACACATTGACAACCATTCAGTTAGATAGCTCCGTTTTGGTTTTAGAAGCAGATATTTCTCTGTACAGCCTATGGTCCCATTCACTCGGGAATATCCCAACGCAGCTCCTAGACGAAACGTGTTTCTGACTCCCTGAATCTCAACATAGATTCAACTCTCTTAGGTGAACGAACGCACAGCAGAGCAGTTTCAAGGAAACGTTTCTCCTGAGTTTTAGACGAAGTTTCCTGCTGTTTAGTACGTATGCCAGCATTGGGCTGGAAATACCGGTTTTGGGATTCTGCACAGAAAGGGTTTGCAAACCGCTGAATCCACACGTGAGTTTAACTCTGTCAGTTGAATGCACACATTGACAATCATTCAGTTAGATAGCTCCGTTTTGGTTTTAGAAGCAGATATTTCTCTGTACAGCCTATGGTCCCATTCACTCGGGAATATCCCAACGCAGCTCCTAGAAGAAAAGTGTTTCTGACTCGCTGAATCTCAACATAGATTCAACTCTCTTAGGTGAACGAACGCACCGCAGAGCAGTTTCAAGGAAACGTTTCTCCTGAATTTTAGACGAAGTTTCCTGCTGTTTCGTACGTATGCCGGCATTGGGCTGGAAATACCGGTTTTGGGATTCTGCACAGAAAGGGTTTGCAAACCGCTGAATCCACACGTGAGTTTAACTCTGTCAGTTGAATGCACACATTGAAAACCATTCAGTTAGATAGCTCCGTTTTGGTTTTAGAAGCAGATATTTCTCTGTACAGCCTATGGTCCCATTCACTCGGGAATGTCCCAACGCAGCTCCTAGAAGAAACGTGTTTCTGACTCGCTGAATCTCAACATAGATTCAACTCTCTTAGGTGAACGAACGCACAGCAGAGCAGTTTCAAGGAAACGTTTCTCCTGAGTTTTAGACGAAGTTTCCTGCTGTTTAGTACGAATGCCGGCATTGGGCTGGAAATACCGGTTTTGGGATTCTGCACAGAAAGGGTTTGCAAACCGCTGAATCCACACGTGAGTTTAACTCTGTCAGTTGAATGCACACATTGACAACCATTCAGTTAGATAGCTCCGTTTTGGTTTTAGAATCAGATATTTCTCTGTTCAGCCTATGGTCCCATTCACTCGGGAATATCCCAACGCAGCTCCTAGAAGAAACGTGTTTCTGACTCGCTGAGTCTCAACATAGATTCAACTCTCTTAGGTGAACGAACGCACAGCAGAGCAGTTTCAAGGAAACGTTTCTCCTGAATTTTGGACGAAATTTCCTGCTGTTTAGTACGTATGCCGGCATTGGGCTGGAAATACCGGTTTTGCGATTCTGCACAGAAAGGGTTTGCATACCGCTTAATCCACACGTGAGTTTAACTCTGTCAGTTGAATGCACACATTGACAACCATTCAGTTAGATAGCTCCGTTTTGGTTTTAGAAGCAGATATTTCTCTGTACAGCCTACGGTCCCATTCACTCGGGAATATCCCAACGCAGCTCCTAGAAGAAACGTGTTTCTGACTCGCTGAATCTCAACATAGATTCAACTCTCTTAGGTGAACGAACGCACCGCAGAGCAGTTTCAAGGAAACGTTTCTCCTGAGTTTTAGACGAAGTTTCCTGCTGTTTAGTACGTATGCCAGCATTGGGCTGGAAATCCCGGTTTTGGGATTCTGCACAGAAAGGGTTTGCAAACCGCTGAATCCACACGTGAGTTTAACTCTGTCAGTTGAATGCACACATTGACAACCATTCAGTTAGATAGCTCCGTTTTGGTTTTAGAAGCAGATATTTCTCTGTACAGCCTATGGTCCCATTCACTCGGGAATATCCCAACGCAGCTCCTAGAAGAAACGTGTTTCTGACTCGCTGAATCTCAACATAGATTCAACTCTCTTAGGTGAACGAACGCACAGCAGAGCAGTTTCAAGGAAACGTTTCTCCTGAGTTTTAGACGAAGTTTCCTGCTGTTTCGTACGCATGACGGCATTGGGCTGAAAATACCGGTTTTGGGATTCTGCACAGAAAGGCTTTGCAAAACCGCTGAATCCACACGTGAGTTTAACTCTGTCAGTTGAATGCACACATTGACAACCATTCAGTTAGATAGCTCCGTTTTGGTTTTAGAAGCAGATATTTCTCTGTACAGCCTATGGTCCCATTCACTCGGGAATATCCCAACGCAGCTCCTAGAAGAAAAGTGTTTCTGACTCGCTGAATCTCAACATAGATTCAACTCTCTTAGGTGAACGAACGAACCGCAGAGCAGTTTCAAAGAAACGTTTCTCCTGAGTTTTAGACGAAGTTTCCTGCTGTTTAGTACGTATGCCGGCATTGAGCTGGAAATACCGGTTTTGGGATTCTGCACAGAAAGGGTTTGCAAACCGCTGAATCCACACGTGAGTTTAACTCTGTCAGTTGAAGGCACACATTGACAACCATTCAGTTAGATAGCTCCGTTTTGGTTTTAGAAGCAGATATTTCTCTGTACAGCCTATGGTCCCATTCAATCGGGAATATCCCAACGCAGCTCCTAGAAGAAACGTGTTTCTGACTCGCTGAATCTCAACATAGATTCAACTCTCTTAGGTGAACGAACGCACCACAGAGCAGTTTCAAGGAAACGTTTCTCCTGAATTTTAGACGAAGTTTCCTGTTGTTTCGTACGTATGCCGGCATTGGGCTGGAAATACCGGTTTTGGGATTCTGCGCAGAAAGGGTTTGCAAACCGCTGAATCCACACGTGAGTTTAATTCTGTCAGTTGAATGCACACATTGACAACCATTCAGTTAGATAGCTCCGTTTTGGTTTTAGAAGCAGATATTTCTCTGTACAGCCTATGGTCCCATTCACTCGGGAATATCCCAACGCAGCTCCTAGACGAAACGTGTTTCTGACTCCCTGAATCTCAACATAGATTCAACTCTCTTAGGTGAACGAACGCACAGCAGAGCAGTTTCAAGGAAACGTTTCTCCTGAGTTTTAGACGAAGTTTCCTGCTGTTTAGTACGTATGCCAGCATTGGGCTGGAAATACCGGTTTTGGGATTCTGCACAGAAAGGGTTTGCAAACCGCTGAATCCACACGTGAGTTTAACTCTGTCAGTTGAATGCACACATTGACAATCATTCAGTTAGATAGCTCCGTTTTGGTTTTAGAAGCAGATATTTCTCTGTACAGCCTATGGTCCCATTCACTCGGGAATATCCCAACGCAGCTCCTAGAAGAAAAGTGTTTCTGACTCGCTGAATCTCAACATAGATTCAACTCTCTTAGGTGAACGAACGCACCGCAGAGCAGTTTCAAGGAAACGTTTCTCCTGAATTTTAGACGAAGTTTCCTGCTGTTTCGTACGTATGCCGGCATTGGGCTGGAAATACCGGTTTTGGGATTCTGCACAGAAAGGGTTTGCAAACCGCTGAATCCACACGTGAGTTTAACTCTGTCAGTTGAATGCACACATTGAAAACCATTCAGTTAGATAGCTCCGTTTTGGTTTTAGAAGCAGATATTTCTCTGTACAGCCTATGGTCCCATTCACTCGGGAATGTCCCAACGCAGCTCCTAGAAGAAACGTGTTTCTGACTCGCTGAATCTCAACATAGATTCAACTCTCTTAGGTGAACGAACGCACAGCAGAGCAGTTTCAAGGAAACGTTTCTCCTGAGTTTTAGACGAAGTTTCCTGCTGTTTAGTACGAATGCCGGCATTGGGCTGGAAATACCGGTTTTGGGATTCTGCACAGAAAGGGTTTGCAAACCGCTGAATCCACACGTGAGTTTAACTCTGTCAGTTGAATGCACACATTGACAACCATTCAGTTAGATAGCTCCGTTTTGGTTTTAGAATCAGATATTTCTCTGTTCAGCCTATGGTCCCATTCACTCGGGAATATCCCAACGCAGCTCCTAGAAGAAACGTGTTTCTGACTCGCTGAGTCTCAACATAGATTCAACTCTCTTAGGTGAACGAACGCACAGCAGAGCAGTTTCAAGGAAACGTTTCTCCTGAATTTTGGACGAAATTTCCTGCTGTTTAGTACGTATGCCGGCATTGGGCTGGAAATACCGGTTTTGCGATTCTGCACAGAAAGGGTTTGCATACCGCTTAATCCACACGTGAGTTTAACTCTGTCAGTTGAATGCACACATTGACAACCATTCAGTTAGATAGCTCCGTTTTGGTTTTAGAAGCAGATATTTCTCTGTACAGCCTACGGTCCCATTCACTCGGGAATATCCCAACGCAGCTCCTAGAAGAAACGTGTTTCTGACTCGCTGAATCTCAACATAGATTCAACTCTCTTAGGTGAACGAACGCACCGCAGAGCAGTTTCAAGGAAACGTTTCTCCTGAGTTTTAGACGAAGTTTCCTGCTGTTTAGTACGTATGCCAGCATTGGGCTGGAAATCCCGGTTTTGGGATTCTGCACAGAAAGGGTTTGCAAACCGCTGAATCCACACGTGAGTTTAACTCTGTCAGTTGAATGCACACATTGACAACCATTCAGTTAGATAGCTCCGTTTTGGTTTTAGAAGCAGATATTTCTCTGTACAGCCTATGGTCCCATTCACTCGGGAATATCCCAACGCAGCTCCTAGAAGAAACGTGTTTCTGACTCGCTGAATCTCAACATAGATTCAACTCTCTTAGGTGAACGAACGCACAGCAGAGCAGTTTCAAGGAAACGTTTCTCCTGAGTTTTAGACGAAGTTTCCTGCTGTTTCGTACGCATGACGGCATTGGGCTGAAAATACCGGTTTTGGGATTCTGCACAGAAAGGCTTTGCAAAACCGCTGAATCCACACGTGAGTTTAACTCTGTCAGTTGAATGCACACATTGACAACCATTCAGTTAGATAGCTCCGTTTTGGTTTTAGAAGCAGATATTTCTCTGTACAGCCTATGGTCCCATTCACTCGGGAATATCCCAACGCAGCTCCTAGAAGAAAAGTGTTTCTGACTCGCTGAATCTCAACATAGATTCAACTCTCTTAGGTGAACGAACGAACCGCAGAGCAGTTTCAAAGAAACGTTTCTCCTGAGTTTTAGACGAAGTTTCCTGCTGTTTAGTACGTATGCCGGCATTGAGCTGGAAATACCGGTTTTGGGATTCTGCACAGAAAGGGTTTGCAAACCGCTGAATCCACACGTGAGTTTAACTCTGTCAGTTGAAGGCACACATTGACAACCATTCAGTTAGATAGCTCCGTTTTGGTTTTAGAAGCAGATATTTCTCTGTACAGCCTATGGTCCCATTCAATCGGGAATATCCCAACGCAGCTCCTAGAAGAAACGTGTTTCTGACTCGCTGAATCTCAACATAGATTCAACTCTCTTAGGTGAACGAACGCACCGCAGAGCAGTTTCAAGGAAACGTTTCTCCTGAATTTTAGACGAAGTTTCCTGTTGTTTCGTACGTATGCCGGCATTGGGCTGGAAATACCGGTTTTGGGATTCTGCGCAGAAAGGGTTTGCAAACCGCTGAATCCACACGTGAGTTTAATTCTGTCAGTTGAATGCACACATTGACAACCATTCAGTTAGATAGCTCCGTTTTGGTTTTAGAAGCAGATATTTCTCTGTACAGCCTATGGTCCCATTCACTCGGGAATATCCCAACGCAGCTCCTAGACGAAACGTGTTTCTGACTCCCTGAATCTCAACATAGATTCAACTCTCTTAGGTGAACGAACGCACAGCAGAGCAGTTTCAAGGAAACGTTTCTCCTGAGTTTTAGACGAAGTTTCCTGCTGTTTAGTACGTATGCCAGCATTGGGCTGGAAATACCGGTTTTGGGATTCTGCACAGAAAGGGTTTGCAAACCGCTGAATCCACACGTGAGTTTAACTCTGTCAGTTGAATGCACACATTGACAATCATTCAGTTAGATAGCTCCGTTTTGGTTTTAGAAGCAGATATTTCTCTGTACAGCCTATGGTCCCATTCACTCGGGAATATCCCAACGCAGCTCCTAGAAGAAAAGTGTTTCTGACTCGCTGAATCTCAACATAGATTCAACTCTCTTAGGTGAACGAACGCACCGCAGAGCAGTTTCAAGGAAACGTTTCTCCTGAATTTTAGACGAAGTTTCCTGCTGTTTCGTACGTATGCCGGCATTGGGCTGGAAATACCGGTTTTGGGATTCTGCACAGAAAGGGTTTGCAAACCGCTGAATCCACACGTGAGTTTAACTCTGTCAGTTGAATGCACACATTGAAAACCATTCAGTTAGATAGCTCCGTTTTGGTTTTAGAAGCAGATATTTCTCTGTACAGCCTATGGTCCCATTCACTCGGGAATGTCCCAACGCAGCTCCTAGAAGAAACGTGTTTCTGACTCGCTGAATCTCAACATAGATTCAACTCTCTTAGGTGAACGAACGCACAGCAGAGCAGTTTCAAGGAAACGTTTCTCCTGAGTTTTAGACGAAGTTTCCTGCTGTTTAGTACGAATGCCGGCATTGGGCTGGAAATACCGGTTTTGGGATTCTGCACAGAAAGGGTTTGCAAACCGCTGAATCCACACGTGAGTTTAACTCTGTCAGTTGAATGCACACATTGACAACCATTCAGTTAGATAGCTCCGTTTTGGTTTTAGAATCAGATATTTCTCTGTTCAGCCTATGGTCCCATTCACTCGGGAATATCCCAACGCAGCTCCTAGAAGAAACGTGTTTCTGACTCGCTGAGTCTCAACATAGATTCAACTCTCTTAGGTGAACGAACGCACAGCAGAGCAGTTTCAAGGAAACGTTTCTCCTGAATTTTGGACGAAATTTCCTGCTGTTTAGTACGTATGCCGGCATTGGGCTGGAAATACCGGTTTTGCGATTCTGCACAGAAAGGGTTTGCATACCGCTTAATCCACACGTGAGTTTAACTCTGTCAGTTGAATGCACACATTGACAACCATTCAGTTAGATAGCTCCGTTTTGGTTTTAGAAGCAGATATTTCTCTGTACAGCCTACGGTCCCATTCACTCGGGAATATCCCAACGCAGCTCCTAGAAGAAACGTGTTTCTGACTCGCTGAATCTCAACATAGATTCAACTCTCTTAGGTGAACGAACGCACAGCAGAGCAGTTTCAAGGAAACGTTTCTCCTGAGTTTTAGACGAAGTTTCCTGCTGTTTCGTACGTATGCCGGCATTGGGCTGGAAATACCGGTTTTGGGATTCTGCACAGAAAGGGTTTGCAAAACCTCTGAATCCACACGTGAGTTTAACTCTGTCAGTTGAATGCACACATTGACAACCATTCAGTTAGATAGCTCCGTTTTGGTTTTAGAAGCAGATATTTCTCTGTACAGCCTATGGTCCCATTCACTCGGGAATATCCCAACGCAGCTCAAAGAAGAAAAGTGTTTCTCACTCGCTGAATCTCAACATAGATTCAACTCTCTTAGGTGAACGAACGCACCGCAGAGCAGTTTCAAGGAAACGTTTCTCCTGAGTTTTAGACGAAGTTTCCTGCTCTGTCGTACGTATGCCGGCTTTGGGCTGGAAATACCGGTTTTGGGATTCTGCACAGATAGAGTTTGCAAACCGCTGAATCCACACGTGAGTTTAACTCTGTCAGTTGAATGCACACATTGACAACCATTCAGTTAGATAGCTCCGTTTTGGTTTTAGAAGCAGATATTTCTCTGTACAGCCTATGGTCCCATTCACTCGGGAATATCCCAACGCAGCTCCTAGAAGAAACGTGTTTCTGACTCGCTGAATCTCAACATAGATTCAACTCTCTTAGGTGAACGAACGCACAGCAGAGCAGTTTCAAGGAAACGTTCCTCCTGAATTTTAGACGAAATTTCCTGCTGTTTAGTACGTATGCCGGCATTGGGCTGGAAATACCGGTTTTGGGATTCTGCACAGAAAGGGTTTGCAAACCGCTGAATCCACACGTGAGTTTAACTCTGTCAGTTGAATGCACACATTGACAACCATTCAGTTAGATTGCTCGGTTTTGGTTTTAGAAGCAGATATTTCTCTGTACATCCTATGGTCCCATTCACTCGGGAATATCCCAACGCAGCTCCTAGAAGAAACGTGTTTCTGACTCGCTGAATCTCAACATAGATTCAACTCTCTTAGGTGAACGAACGAACTGCAGAGCAGTTTCCTGCTGTTTAGTACGTATGCCGGCATTGGGCTGGAAATACCGGTTTTGGGATTCTGCACAGAAAGGGTTTGCAAACCGCTGAATCCACACGTGAGTTTAACTCTGTCAGTTGAATGCACACATTGACAACCATTCAGTTAGATAGCTCCGTTTTGGTTTTAGAAGCAGATATTTCTCTGTACAGCCTATGGTCCCATTCACTCGGGAATATCCCAACGCAGCTCCTAGAAGAAACGTGTTTCTGACTCGCTGAATCTCAACATAGATTCAACTCTCTTAGGTGAACGAACGCACCACAGAGCAGTTTCAAGGAAACGTTTCTCCTGAATTTTAGGCGAAGTTTCCTGCTGTTTCGTACGTATGCCGGCATTGGGCTGGAAATACCGGTTTTGGGATTCTGCACAGAAAGGGTTTGCAAACCGCTGAATCCACACGTGAGTTTAACTCTGTCAGTTGAATGCACACATTGACAACCATTCAGTTAGATAGCTCCGTTTTGGTTTTGGAAGCAGATATTTCTCTGTACAGCCTATGGTCCCATTCACTCGGGAATATCCCAACGCAGCTCCTAGAAGAAAAGTGTTTCTGACTCGCTGAATCTCAACATAGATTCAACTCTCTTAGGTGAACGAACGCACCGCAGAGCAGTTTCAAGGAAACGTTTCTCCTGAGTTTTAGACGAAGTTTCCTGCTGTTTAGTACGTATGCCAGCATTGGGCCGGAAATACCGGTTTTGGGATTCTGCACAGAAAGGGTTTGCAAACCGCTGAATCCACACGTGAGTTTAACTCTGTCAGTTGAATGCACACATTGACAACCATTCAGTTAGATAGCTCCGTTTTGGTTTTAGAAGCAGATATTTCTCTGTACAGCCTATGGTCCCATTCACTCGGGAATATCCCAACGCAGCTCCTAGAAGAAACGTGTTTCTGACTCGCTGAATCTCAACATAGATTCAACTCTCTTAGGTGAACGAACGCACCGCAGAGCAGTTTCAAGGAAACGTTTCTCCTGAATTTTAGACGAAGTTTCCTGCTGTTTCGTACGTATGCCGGCATTGGGCTGGAAATACCGGTTTTGGGATTCTGCACAGAAAGGGTTTGCAAACCGCTGAATCCACACGTGAGTTTAACTCTGTCAGTTGAATGCACACATTGACAACCATTCAGTTAGATAGCTCCGTTTTGGTTTTAGAAGCAGATATTTCTCTGTACAGCCTATGGTCCTATTCACTCGGGAATATCCCAACGCAGCTCAAAGAAGAAAAGTGTTTCTCACTCGCTGAATCTCAACATAGATTCAACTCTCTTAGGTGAACGAACGCACCGCAGAGCAGTTCCAAGGAAACGTTTCTCCTGAGTTTTAGACGAAGTTTCCTGCTCTGTCGTACGTATGCCGGCTTTGGGCTGGAAATACCGGTTTTGGGATTCTGCACAGATAGAGTTTGCAAACCGCTGAATCCACACGTGAGTTTAACTCTGTCAGTTGAATGCACACATTGACAACCATTCAGTTAGATAGCTCCGTTTTGGTTTTAGAAGCAGATATTTCTCTGTACAGCCTATGGTCCCATTCACTCGGGAATATCCCAACGCAGCTCCTAGAAGAAAAGTGTTTCTGACTCGCTGAATCTCAACATAGATTCAACTCTCTTAGGTGAACGAACGCACCGCAGAGCAGTTTCAAGGAAACGTTTCTCCTGAATTTTAGACGAAGTTTCCTGCTGTTTCGTACGTATGCCGGCATTGGGCTGGAAATACCGGTTTTGGGATTCTGCACAGAAAGGGTTTGCAAACCGCTGAATCCACACGTGAGTTTAACTCTGTCAGTTGAATGCACACATTGAAAACCATTCAGTTAGATAGCTCCGTTTTAGTTTTAGAAGCAGATATTTCTCTGTACAGCCTATGGTCCCTTTCACTCGGGAATGTCCCAACGCAGCTCCTAGAAGAAACGTGTTTCTGACTCGCTGAATCTCAACATAGATTCAACTCTCTTAGGTGAACGAACGCACAGCAGAGCAGTTTCAAGGAAACGTTTCTCCTGAGTTTTAGACGAAGTTTCCTGCTGTTTAGTACGAATGCCGGCATTGGGCTGGAAATACCGGTTTTGGGATTCTGCACAGAAAGGGTTTGCAAACCGCTGAATCCACACGTGAGTTTAACTCTGTCAGTTGAATGCACACATTGACAACCATTCAGTTAGATAGCTCCGTTTTGGTTTTAGAATCAGATATTTCTCTGTTCAGCCTATGGTCCCATTCACTCGGGAATATCCCAACGCAGCTCCTAGAAGAAACGTGTTTCTTACTCGCTGAGTCTCAACATAGATTCAACTCTCTTAGGTGAACGAACGCACAGCAGAGCAGTTTCAAGGAAACGTTTCTCCTGAATTTTGGACGAAATTTCCTGCTGTTTAGTACGTATGCCGGCATTGGGCTGGAAATACCGGTTTTGCGATTCTGCACAGAAAGGGTTTGCATACCGCTTAATCCACACGTGAGTTTAACTCTGTCAGTTGAATGCACACATTGACAACCATTCAGTTAGATAGCTCCGTTTTGGTTTTAGAAGCAGATATTTCTCTGTACAGCCTACGGTCCCATTCACTCGGGAATATCCCAACGCAGCTCCTAGAAGAAACGTGTTTCTGACTCGCTGAATCTCAACATAGATTCAACTCTCTTAGGTGAACGAACGCACAGCAGAGCAGTTTCAAGGAAACGTTTCTCCTGAGTTTTAGACGAAGTTTCCTGCTGTTTCGTACGTATGCCGGCATTGGGCTGGAAATACCGGTTTTGGGATTCTGCACAGAAAGGGTTTGCAAAACCTCTGAATCCACACGTGAGTTTAACTCTGTCAGTTGAATGCACACATTGACAACCATTCAGTTAGATAGCTCCGTTTTGGTTTTAGAAGCAGATATTTCTCTGTACAGCCTATGGTCCCATTCACTCGGGAATATCCCAACGCAGCTCCTAGAAGAAAAGTGTTTCTGACTCGCTGAATCTCAACATAGATTCAACTCTCTTAGGTGAACGAACGCACCGCAGAGCAGTTTCAAGGAAACGTTTCTCCTGAGTTTTAGACGAAGTTTCCTGCTGTTTAGTACGTATGCCAGCATTGGGCCGGAAATACCGGTTTTGGGATTCTGCACAGAAAGGGTTTGCAAACCGCTGAATCCACACGTGAGTTTAACTCTGTCAGTTGAATGCACACATTGACAACCATTCAGTTAGATAGCTTCGTTTTGGTTTTAGAAGCAGATATTTCTCTGTACAGCCTATGGTCCCATTCACTCGGGAATATCCCAACGCAGCTCCTAGAAGAAACGTGTTTCTGACTCGCTGAATCTCAACATAGATTCAACTCTCTTAGGTGAACGAACGCACCGCAGAGCAGTTTCAAGGAAACGTTTCTCCTGAATTTTAGACGAAGTTTCCTGCTGTTTCGTACGTATGCCGGCATTGGGCTGGAAATACCGGTTTTGGGATTCTGCACAGAAAGGGTTTGCAAACCGCTGAATCCACACGTGAGTTTAACTCTGTCAGTTGAATGCACACATTGACAACCATTCAGTTAGATAGCTCCGTTTTGGTTTTAGAAGCAGATATTTCTCTGTACAGCCTATGGTCCTATTCACTCGGGAATATCCCAACGCAGCTCAAAGAAGAAAAGTGTTTCTCACTCGCTGAATCTCAACATAGATTCAACTCTCTTAGGTGAACGAACGCACAGCAGAGCAGTTTCAAGGAAACGTTTCTCCTGAGTTTTAGACGAAGTTTCCTGCTCTGTCGTACGTATGCCGGCTTTGGGCTGGAAATACCGGTTTTGGGATTCTGCACAGATAGAGTTTGCAAACCGCTGAATCCACACGTGAGTTTAACTCTGTCAGTTGAATGCACACATTGACAACCATTCAGTTAGATAGCTCCGTTTTGGTTTTAGAAGCAGATATTTCTCTGTACAGCCTATGGTCCCATTCACTCGGGAATATCCCAACGCAGCTCCTAGAAGAAACGTGTTTCTGACTCGCTGAATCTCAACATAGATTCAACTCTCTTAGGTGAACGAACGCCCAGCAGAGCAGTTTCAAGGAAACGTTCCTCCTGAATTTTAGACGAAATTTCCTGCTGTTTAGTACGTATGCCGGCATTGGGCTGGAAATACCGGTTTTGGGATTCTGCACAGAAAGGGTTTGCAAACCGCTGAATCCACACGTGAGTTTAACTCTGTCAGTTGAATGCACACATTGACAACCATTCAGTTAGATTGCTCGGTTTTGGTTTTAGAAGCAGATATTTCTCTGTACAGCCTATGGTCCCATTCACTCGGGAATATCCCAACGCAGCTCCTAGAAGAAACGTGTTTCTGACTCGCTGAATCTCAACATAGATTCAACTCTCTTAGGTGAACCAACGAACTGCAGAGCAGTTTCAAGGAAACGTTTCTCCTGAGTTTTAGACGAAGTTTCCTGCTGTTTAGTACGTATGCCGGCATTGGGCTGGAAATACCGGTTTTGGGATTCTGCACAGAAAGGGTTTGCAAACCGCTGAATCCACACGTGAGTTTACCTCTGTCAGTTGAATGCACACATTGACAACCATTCAGTTAGATAGCTCCGTTTTGGTTTTAGAAGCAGATATTTCTCTGTACAGCCTATGGTCCCATTCACTCGGGAATATCCCAACGCAGCTCCTAGAAGAAACGTGTTTCTGACTCGCTGAATCTCAACATAGATTCAACTCTCTTAGGTGAACGAACGCACCACAGAGCAGTTTCAAGGAAACGTTTCTCCTGAATTTTAGGCGAAGTTTCCTGCTGTTTCGTACGTATGCCGGCATTGGGCTGGAAATACCGGTTTTGGGATTCTGCACAGAAAGGGTTTGCAAACCGCTGAATCCACACGTGAGTTTAACTCTGTCAGTTGAATGCACACATTGACAACCATTCAGTTAGATAGCTCCGTTTTGGTTTTGGAAGCAGATATTTCTCTGTACAGCCTATGGTCCCATTCACTCGGGAATATCCCAACGCAGCTCCTAGAAGAAAAGTGTTTCTGACTCGCTGAATCTCAACATAGATTCAACTCTCTTAGGTGAACGAACGCACCGCAGAGCAGTTTCAAGGAAACGTTTCTCCTGAGTTTTAGACGAAGTTTCCTGCTGTTTAGTACGTATGCCAGCATTGGGCCGGAAATACCGGTTTTGGGATTCTGCACAGAAAGGGTTTGCAAACCGCTGAATCCACACGTGAGTTTAACTCTGTCAGTTGAATGCACACATTGACAACCATTCAGTTAGATAGCTCCGTTTTGGTTTTAGAAGCAGATATTTCTCTGTACAGCCTATGGTCCCATTCACTCGGGAATATCCCAACGCAGCTCCTAGAAGAAACGTGTTTCTGACTCGCTGAATCTCAACATAGATTCAACTCTCTTAGGTGAACGAACGCACCGCAGAGCAGTTTCAAGGAAACGTTTCTCCTGAATTTTAGACGAAGTTTCCTGCTGTTTCGTACGTATGCCGGCATTGGGCTGGAAATACCGGTTTTGGGATTCTGCACAGAAAGGGTTTGCAAACCGCTGAATCCACACGTGAGTTTAACTCTGTCAGTTGAATGCACACATTGACAACCATTCAGTTAGATAGCTCCGTTTTGGTTTTAGAAGCAGATATTTCTCTGTACAGCCTATGGTCCTATTCACTCGGGAATATCCCAACGCAGCTCAAAGAAGAAAAGTGTTTCTCACTCGCTGAATCTCAACATAGATTCAACTCTCTTAGGTGAACGAACGCACAGCAGAGCAGTTTCAAGGAAACGTTTCTCCTGAGTTTTAGACGAAGTTTCCTGCTCTGTCGTACGTATGCCGGCTTTGGGCTGGAAATACCGGTTTTGGGATTCTGCACAGATAGAGTTTGCAAACCGCTGAATCCACACGTGAGTTTAACTCTGTCAGTTGAATGCACACATTGACAACCATTCAGTTAGATAGCTCCGTTTTGGTTTTAGAAGCAGATATTTCTCTGTACAGCCTATGGTCCCATTCACTCGGGAATATCCCAACGCAGCTCCTAGAAGAAACGTGTTTCTGACTCGCTGAATCTCAACATAGATTCAACTATCTTAGGTGAACGAACGCACAGCAGAGCAGTTTCAAGGAAACGTTCCTCCTGAATTTTAGACGAAATTTCCTGCTGTTTAGTACGTATGCCGGCATTGGGCTGGAAATACCGGTTTTGGGATTCTGCACAGAAAGGGTTTGCAAACCGCTGAATCCACACGTGAGTTTAACTCTGTCAGTTGAATGCACACATTGACAACCATTCAGTTAGATTGCTCGGTTTTGGTTTTAGAAGCAGATATTTCTCTGTACAGCCTATGGTCCCATTCACTCGGGAATATCCCAACGCAGCTCCTAGAAGAAACGTGTTTCTGACTCGCTGAATCTCAACATAGATTCAACTCTTTTAGGTGAACGAAAGAACTGCAGAGCAGTTTCAAGGAAACGTTTCTCCTGAGTTTTAGACGAAGTTTCCTGCTGTTTCGTACGTATGCCGGCATTGGGCTGGAAATACCGGTTTTGGGATTCTGCACAGAAAGGGTTTGCAAACCGCTGAATCCACACGTGAGTTTAACTCTGTCAGTTGAATGCACACATTGACAACCATTCAGTTAGATAGCTCCGTTTTGGTTTTAGAAGCAGATATTTCTCTGTACAGCCTATGGTCCCATTCACTCGGGAATATCCCAACGCAGCTCCTAGAAGAAACGTGTTTCTGACTCGCTGAATCTCAACATAGATTCAACTCTCTTAGGTGAACGAACGCACCACAGAGCAGTTTCAAGGAAACGTTTCTCCTGAATTTTAGGCGAAGTTTCCTGCTGTTTCGTACGTATGCCGGCATTGGGCTGGAAATACCGGTTTTGGGATTCTGCACAGAAAGGGTTTGCAAACCGCTGAATCCACACGTGAGTTTAACTCTGTCAGTTGAATGCACACATTGACAACCATTCAGTTAGATAGCTCCGTTTTGGTTTTGGAAGCAGATATTTCTCTGTACAGCCTATGGTCCCATTCACTCGGGAATATCCCAACGCAGCTCCTAGAAGAAAAGTGTTTCTGACTCGCTGAATCTCAACATAGATTCAACTCTCTTAGGTGAACGAACGCACCGCAGAGCAGTTTCAAGGAAACGTTTCTCCTGAGTTTTAGACGAAGTTTCCTGCTGTTTAGTACGTATGCCAGCATTGGGCCGGAAATACAGGTTTTGGGATTCTGCACAGAAAGGGTTTGCAAACCGCTGAATCCACACGTGAGTTTAACTCTGTCAGTTGAATGCACACATTGACAACCATTCAGTTAGATAGCTTCGTTTTGGTTTTAGAAGCAGATATTTCTCTGTACAGCCTATGGTCCCATTCACTCGGGAATATCCCAACGCAGCTCCTAGAAGAAACGTGTTTCTGACTCGCTGAATCTCAACATAGATTCAACTCTCTTAGGTGAACGAACGCACCGCAGAGCAGTTTCAAGGAAACGTTTCTCCTGAATTTTAGACGAAGTTTCCTGCTGTTTCGTACGTATGCCGGCATTGGGCTGGAAATACCGGTTTTGGGATTCTGCACAGAAAGGGTTTGCAAACCGCTGAATCCACACGTGAGTTTAACTCTGTCAGTTGAATGCACACATTGACAACCATTCAGTTAGATAGCTCCGTTTTGGTTTTAGAAGCAGATATTTCTCTGTACAGCCTATGGTCCTATTCACTCGGGAATATCCCAACGCAGCTCAAAGAAGAAAAGTGTTTCTCACTCGCTGAATCTCAACATAGATTCAACTCTCTTAGGTGAACGAACGCACAGCAGAGCAGTTTCAAGGAAACGTTTCTCCTGAGTTTTAGACGAAGTTTCCTGCTCTGTCGTACGTATGCCGGCTTTGGGCTGGAAATACCGGTTTTGGGATTCTGCACAGATAGAGTTTGCAAACCGCTGAATCCACACGTGAGTTTAACTCTGTCAGTTGAATGCACACATTGACAACCATTCAGTTAGATAGCTCCGTTTTGGTTTTAGAAGCAGATATTTCTCTGTACAGCCTATGGTCCCATTCACTCGGGAATATCCCAACGCAGCTCCTAGAAGAAACGTGTTTCTGACTCGCTGAATCTCAACATAGATTCAACTCTCTTAGGTGAACGAACGCCCAGCAGAGCAGTTTCAAGGAAACGTTCCTCCTGAATTTTAGACGAAATTTCCTGCTGTTTAGTACGTATGCCGGCATTGGGCTGGAAATACCGGTTTTGGGATTCTGCACAGAAAGGGTTTGCAAACCGCTGAATCCACACGTGAGTTTAACTCTGTCAGTTGAATGCACACATTGACAACCATTCAGTTAGATTGCTCGGTTTTGGTTTTAGAAGCAGATATTTCTCTGTACAGCCTATGGTCCCATTCACTCGGGAATATCCCAACGCAGCTCCTAGAAGAAACGTGTTTCTGACTCGCTGAATCTCAACATAGATTCAACTCTCTTAGGTGAACCAACGAACTGCAGAGCAGTTTCAAGGAAACGTTTCTCCTGAGTTTTAGACGAAGTTTCCTGCTGTTTAGTACGTATGCCGGCATTGGGCTGGAAATACCGGTTTTGGGATTCTGCACAGAAAGGGTTTGCAAACCGCTGAATCCACACGTGAGTTTACCTCTGTCAGTTGAATGCACACATTGACAACCATTCAGTTAGATAGCTCCGTTTTGGTTTTAGAAGCAGATATTTCTCTGTACAGCCTATGGTCCCATTCACTCGGGAATATCCCAACGCAGCTCCTAGAAGAAACGTGTTTCTGACTCGCTGAATCTCAACATAGATTCAACTCTCTTAGGTGAACGAACGCACCACAGAGCAGTTTCAAGGAAACGTTTCTCCTGAATTTTAGGCGAAGTTTCCTGCTGTTTCGTACGTATGCCGGCATTGGGCTGGAAATACCGGTTTTGGGATTCTGCACAGAAAGGGTTTGCAAACCGCTGAATCCACACGTGAGTTTAACTCTGTCAGTTGAATGCACACATTGACAACCATTCAGTTAGATAGCTCCGTTTTGGTTTTGGAAGCAGATATTTCTCTGTACAGCCTATGGTCCCATTCACTCGGGAATATCCCAACGCAGCTCCTAGAAGAAAAGTGTTTCTGACTCGCTGAATCTCAACATAGATTCAACTCTCTTAGGTGAACGAACGCACCGCAGAGCAGTTTCAAGGAAACGTTTCTCCTGAGTTTTAGACGAAGTTTCCTGCTGTTTAGTACGTATGCCAGCATTGGGCCGGAAATACCGGTTTTCGGATTCTGCACAGAAAGGGTTTGCAAACCGCTGAATCCACACGTGAGTTTAACTCTGTCAGTTGAATGCACACATTGACAACCATTCAGTTAGATAGCTCCGTTTTGGTTTTAGAAGCAGATATTTCTCTGTACAGCCTATGGTCCCATTCACTCGGGAATATCCCAACGCAGCTCCTAGAAGAAACGTGTTTCTGACTCGCTGAATCTCAACATAGATTCAACTCTCTTAGGTGAACGAACGCACCGCAGAGCAGTTTCAAGGAAACGTTTCTCCTGAATTTTAGACGAAGTTTCCTGCTGTTTCGTACGTATGCCGGCATTGGGCTGGAAATACCGGTTTTGGGATTCTGCACAGAAAGGGTTTGCAAACCGCTGAATCCACACGTGAGTTTAACTCTGTCAGTTGAATGCACACATTGACAACCATTCAGTTAGATAGCTCCGTTTTGGTTTTAGAAGCAGATATTTCTCTGTACAGCCTATGGTCCTATTCACTCGGGAATATCCCAACGCAGCTCAAAGAAGAAAAGTGTTTCTCACTCGCTGAATCTCAACATAGATTCAACTCTCTTAGGTGAACGAACGCACAGCAGAGCAGTTTCAAGGAAACGTTTCTCCTGAGTTTTAGACGAAGTTTCCTGCTCTGTCGTACGTATGCCGGCTTTGGGCTGGAAATACCGGTTTTGGGATTCTGCACAGATAGAGTTTGCAAACCGCTGAATCCACACGTGAGTTTAACTCTGTCAGTTGAATGCACACATTGACAACCATTCAGTTAGATAGCTCCGTTTTGGTTTTAGAAGCAGATATTTCTCTGTACAGCCTATGGTCCCATTCACTCGGGAATATCCCAACGCAGCTCCTAGAAGAAACGTGTTTCTGACTCGCTGAATCTCAACATAGATTCAACTATCTTAGGTGAACGAACGCACAGCAGAGCAGTTTCAAGGAAACGTTCCTCCTGAATTTTAGACGAAATTTCCTGCTGTTTAGTACGTATGCCGGCATTGGGCTGGAAATACCGGTTTTGGGATTCTGCACAGAAAGGGTTTGCAAACCGCTGAATCCACACGTGAGTTTAACTCTGTCAGTTGAATGCACACATTGACAACCATTCAGTTAGATTGCTCGGTTTTGGTTTTAGAAGCAGATATTTCTCTGTACAGCCTATGGTCCCATTCACTCGGGAATATCCCAACGCAGCTCCTAGAAGAAACGTGTTTCTGACTCGCTGAATCTCAACATAGATTCAACTCTTTTAGGTGAACGAAAGAACTGCAGAGCAGTTTCAAGGAAACGTTTCTCCTGAGTTTTAGACGAAGTTTCCTGCTGTTTAGTACGTATGCCGGCATTGGGCTGGAAATACCGGTTTTGGGATTCTGCACAGAAAGGGTTTGCAAACCGCTGAATCCACACGTGAGTTTAACTCTGTCAGTTGAATGCACACATTGACAACCATTCAGTTAGATAGCTCCGTTTTGGTTTTAGAAGCAGATATTTCTCTGTACAGCCTATGGTCCCATTCACTCGGGAATATCCCAACGCAGCTCCTAGAAGAAACGTGTTTCTGACTCGCTGAATCTCAACATAGATTCAACTCTCTTAGGTGAACGAACGCACCACAGAGCAGTTTCAAGGAAACGTTTCTCCTGAATTTTAGGCGAAGTTTCCTGCTGTTTCGTACGTATGCCGGCATTGGGCTGGAAATACCGGTTTTGGGATTCTGCACAGAAAGGGTTTGCAAACCGCTGAATCCACACGTGAGTTTAACTCTGTCAGTTGAATGCACACATTGACAACCATTCAGTTAGATAGCTCCGTTTTGGTTTTGGAAGCAGATATTTCTCTGTACAGCCTATGGTCCCATTCACTCGGGAATATCCCAACGCAGCTCCTAGAAGAAAAGTGTTTCTGACTCGCTGAATCTCAACATAGATTCAACTCTCTTAGGTGAACGAACGCACCGCAGAGCAGTTTCAAGGAAACGTTTCTCCTGAGTTTTAGACGAAGTTTCCTGCTGTTTAGTACGTATGCCAGCATTGGGCCGGAAATACCGGTTTTGGGATTCTGCACAGAAAGGGTTTGCAAACCGCTGAATCCACACGTGAGTTTAACTCTGTCAGTTGAATGCACACATTGACAACCATTCAGTTAGATAGCTCCGTTTTGGTTTTAGAAGCAGATATTTCTCTGTACAGCCTATGGTCCCATTCACTCGGGAATATCCCAACGCAGCTCCTAGAAGAAACGTGTTTCTGACTCGCTGAATCTCAACATAGATTCAACTCTCTTAGGTGAACGAACGCACCGCAGAGCAGTTTCAAGGAAACGTTTCTCCTGAATTTTAGACGAAGTTTCCTGCTGTTTCGTACGTATGCCGGCATTGGGCTGGAAATACCGGTTTTGGGATTCTGCACAGAAAGGGTTTGCAAACCGCTGAATCCACACGTGAGTTTAACTCTGTCAGTTGAATGCACACATTGACAACCATTCAGTTAGATAGCTCCGTTTTGGTTTTAGAAGCAGATATTTCTCTGTACAGCCTATGGTCCTATTCACTCGGGAATATCCCAACGCAGCTCAAAGAAGAAAAGTGTTTCTCACTCGCTGAATCTCAACATAGATTCAACTCTCTTAGGTGAACGAACGCACAGCAGAGCAGTTTCAAGGAAACGTTTCTCCTGAGTTTTAGACGAAGTTTCCTGCTGTTTAGTACGTATGTCAGCATTGGGCCGGAAATACCGGTTTTGGGATTCTGCACAGAAAGGGTTTGCAAACCGCTGAATCCACACGTGAGTTTAACTCTGTCAGTTGAATGCACACATTGACAACCATTCAGTTAGATAGCTCCGTTTTGGTTTTAGAAGCAGATATTTCTCTGTACAGCCTATGGTCCCATTCACTCGGGAATATCCCAACGCAGCTCCTAGAAGAAACGTGTTTCTGACTCGCTGAATCTCAACATAGATTCAACTCTCTTAGGTGAACGAACGCACAGCAGAGCAGTTTCAAGGAAACGTTCCTCCTGAATTTTAGACGAAATTTCCTGCTGTTTAGTACGTATGCCGGCATTGGGCTGGAAATACCGGTTTTGGGATTCTGCACAGAAAGGGTTTGCAAACCGCTGAATCCACACGTGAGTTTAACTCTGTCAGTTGAATGCACACATTGACAACCATTCAGTTAGATTGCTCGGTTTTGGTTTTAGAAGCAGATATTTCTCTGTACAGCCTATGGTCCCATTCACTCGGGAATATCCCAACGCAGCTCCTAGAAGAAACGTGTTTCTGACTCGCTGAATCTCAACATAGATTCAACTCTTTTAGGTGAACGAACGAACTGCAGAGCAGTTTCAAGGAAACGTTTCTCCTGAGTTTTAGACGAAGTTTCCTGCTGTTTAGTACGTATGCCGGCATTGGGCTGGAAATACCGGTTTTGGGATTCTGCACAGAAAGGGTTTGCAAACCGCTGAATCCACACGTGAGTTTAACTCTGTCAGTTGAATGCACACATTGACAACCATTCAGTTAGATAGCTCCGTTTTGGTTTTAGAAGCAGATATTTCTCTGTACAGCCTATGGTCCCATTCACTCGGGAATATCCCAACGCAGCTCCTAGAAGAAAAGTGTTTCTGACTCACTGAATCTCAACATAGATTCAACTCTCTTAGGTGAAAGAACGCACAGCAGAGCAGTTTCAAGGAAACGTTTCTCCTGAGTTTTGGACGAAGTTTCCTGCTGTTTCGTACGTATGCCGGCATTGGGCTGGAAATACCGGTTTTGGGATTCTGCACAGAAAGGGTTTGCAAAACCGCTGAATCCACACGTGAGTTTAACTCTGTCAGTTGAATGCACACATTGACAACCATTCAGTTAGATAGCTCCGTTTTGGTTTTAGAAGCAGATATTTCTCTGTACAGCCTATGGTCCTATTCACTCGGGAATATCCCAACGCAGCTCCAAGAAGAAAAGTGTTTCTCACTCGCTGAATCTCAACATAGATTCAACTCTCTTAGGTGAACGAACGCACAGCAGAGCAGTTTCAAGGAAACGTTTCTCCTGAGTTTTAGACGAAGTTTCCTGCTCTGTCGTACGTATGCCGGCTTTGGGCTGGAAATACCGGTTTTGGGATTCTGCACAGATAGAGTTTGGAAACCGCTGAATCCAAACGTGAGTTTAACTCTGTCAGTTGAATGCACACATTGACAACCATTCAGTTAGATAGCTCCGTTTTGGTTTTAGAAGCAGATATTTCTCTGTACAGCCTATGGTCCCATTCACTCGGGAATATCCCAACGCAGCTCCTAGAAGAAACGTGTTTCTGACTCGCTGTATCTCAACATAGATTCAACTATCTTAGGTGAACGAACGCACCGCAGAGCAGTTTCAAGGAAACGTTCCTCCTGAATTTTAGACGAAATTTCCTGCTGTTTAGTACGTATGCCGGCATTGGGCTGGAAATACCGGTTTTGGGATTCTGCACAGAAAGGGTTTGCAAACCGCTGAATCCACACGTGAGTTTAACTCTGTCAGTTGAATGCACACATTGACAACCATTCAGTTAGATAGCTCCGTTTTGGTTTTAGAAGCAGATATTTCTCTGTACAGCCTATGGTCCCATTCACTCGGGAATATCCCAACGCAGCTCCTAGAAGAAAAGTGTTTCTGACTCACTGAATCTCAACATAGATTCAACTCTCTTAGGTGAAAGAACGCACAGCAGAGCAGTTTCAAGGAAACGTTTCTCCTGAGTTTTAGACGAAGTTTCCTGCTGTTTCGTACGTATGCCGGCATTGGGCTGGAAATACCGGTTTTGGGATTCTGCACAGAAAGGGTTTGCAAAACCGCTGAATCCACACGTGAGTTTAACTCTGTCAGTTGAATGCACACATTGACAACCATTCAGTTAGATAGCTCCGTTTTGGTTTTAGAAGCAGATATTTCTCTGTACAGCCTATGGTCCTATTCACTCGGGAATATCCCAACGCAGCTCCAAGAAGAAAAGTGTTTCTCACTCGCTGAATCTCAACATAGATTCAACTCTCTTAGGTGAACGAACGCACAGCAGAGCAGTTTCAAGGAAACGTTTCTCCTGAGTTTTAGACGAAGTTTCCTGCTCTGTCGTACGTATGCCGGCTTTGGGCTGGAAATACCGGTTTTGGGATTCTGCACAGATAGAGTTTGGAAACCGCTGAATCCACACGTGAGTTTAACTCTGTCAGTTGAATGCACACATTGACAACCATTCAGTTAGATAGCTCCGTTTTGGTTTTAGAAGCAGATATTTCTCTGTACAGCCTATGGTCCCATTCACTCGGGAATATCCCAACGCAGCTCCTAGAAGAAACGTGTTTCTGACTCGCTGTATCTCAACATAGATTCAACTATCTTAGGTGAACGAACGCACCGCAGAGCAGTTTCAAGGAAACGTTCCTCCTGAATTTTAGACGAAATTTCCTGCTGTTTAGTACGTATGCCGGCATTGGGCTGGAAATACCGGTTTTGGGATTCTGCACAGAAAGGGTTTGCAAACCGCTGAATCCACACGTGAGTTTAACTCTGTCAGTTGAATGCACACATTGACAACCATTCAGTTAGATAGCTCGGTTTTGGTTTTAGAAGCAGATATTTCTCTGTACAGCCTATGGTCCCATTCACTCGGGAATATCCCAACGCAGCTCCTAGAAGAAACGTGTTTCTGACTCGCTGAATCTCAACATAGATTCAACTCTCTTAGGTGAACGAACGCACCGCAGAGCAGTTTCAAGGAAACGTTTCTCCTGAATTTTAGACGAAGTTTCCTGCTGTTTCGTACGTATGCCGGCATTGGGCTGGAAATACCGGTTTTGGGATTCTGCACAGAAAGGGTTTGCAAACCGCTGAATCCACACGTGAGTTTAACTCTGTCAGCTGAATGCACACATTGAAAACCATTCAGTTAGATAGCTCCGTTTTGGTTTTAGAAGCAGATATTTCTCTGTACAGCCTATGGTCCCATTCACTCGGGAATGTCCCAACGCAGCTCCTAGAAGAAACGTGTTTCTGACTCGCTGAACCTCAACATAGATTCAACTCTCTTAGGTGAACGAACGCACAGCAGAGCAGTTTCAAGGAAACGTTTCTCCTGAGTTTTAGACGAAGTTTCCTGCTGTTTAGTACGTATGCCGGCATTGGGCTGGAAATACCGGTTTTGGGATTCTGCACAGAAAGGGTTTGCAAACCGCTGAATCCACACGTGAGTTTAACTCTGTCAGTTGAATGCACACATTGACAACCATTCAGTTAGATAGCTCCGTTTTGGTTTTAGAAGCAGATATTTCTCTGTACAGCCTATGATCCCATTCACTCGGGAATATCCCAACGCAGCTCCTAGAAGAAACGTGTTTCTGACTCGCTGAATCTCAATATAGATTCAACTCTCTTAGCTGAACGAACGCACCACAGAGCAGTTTCAAGGAAACGTTTCTCCTGAATTTTAGGCGAAGTTTCCTGCTGTTTCGTACGTATGCCGGCATTGGACTGGAAATACCGGTTTTGGGATTCTGCACAGAAAGGGTTTGCAAACCGCTGAATCCACACATGAGTTTAATTCTGTCAGTTGAATGCACACATTGACAACCATTCAGTTAGATAGCTCCGTTTTGGTTTTAGAAGCAGATATTTCTCTGTACAGCCTATGGTCCCATTCACTCGGGAATATCCCAACGCAGCTCCTAGACGAAACGTGTTTCTGACTCGCTGAATCTCAACATAGATTCAACTCTCTTAGGTGAACGAACGCACAGCAGAGCAGTTTCAAGGAAACGTTTCTCCTGAGTTTTAGACGAAGTTTCCTGCTGTTTCGTACGTATGTCGGCATTGGGCTGGAAATACCGGTTTTGGGATTCTGCACAGAAAGGGTTTGCAAAACCGCTGAATCCACACGTGAGTTTAACTCTGTCAGTTGAATGCACACATTGACAACCATTCAGTTAGATAGCTCCGTTTTGGTTTTAGAAGCAGATATTTCTCTGTACAGCCTATGGTCCCATTCACTCGGGAATTTCCCAATGCAGCTCCTAGAAGAAAAGTGTTTCTGACTCGCTGAATCTCAACATAGATTCAACTCTCTTAGGTGAACGAACGCACCGCAGAGCAGTTTCAAGGAAACGTTTCTCCTGAGTTTTAGACGAAGTTACCTGCTGTTTAGTACGTATGCCAGCATTGGGCTGGAAATACCGGTTTTGGGATTCTGCACAGAAAGGGTTTGCAAACCGCTGAATCCACACGTGAGTTTAACTCTGTCAGTTGAATGCACACATTGACAACCATTCAGTTAGATAGCTCCGTTTTGGTTTTAGAAGCAGATATTTCTCTGTACAGCCTATGGTCCCATTCACTCGGGAATATCCCAACGCAGCTCCTAGAAGAAACGTGTTTCTGACTCGCTGAATCTCAACATAGATTCAACTCTCTTAGGTGAACGAACGCACCGCAGAGCAGTTTCAAGGAAACGTTTCTCCTGAATTTTAGACGAAGTTTCCTGCTGTTTCGTACGTATGCCGGCATTGGGCTGGAAATACCGGTTTTGGGATTCTGCACAGAAAGGGTTTGCAAACCGCTGAATCCACACGTGAGTTTAACTCTGTCAGTTGAATGCACACATTGACAACCATTCAGTTAGATAGCTCCGTTTTGGTTTTAGAAGCAGATATTTCTCTGTACAGTCTATGGTCCTATTCACTCGGAAATATCCCAACGCAGCTCCAAGAAGAAAAGTGTTTCTCACTCGCTGAATCTCAACATAGATTCAACTCTCTTAGGTGAACGAAAGCACAGCAGAGCAGTTTCAAGGAAACGTTTCTCCTGACTTTTAGACGAAGTTTCCTGCTCTTTCTTACGTATGCCAGCTTTGGGCTGGAAATACCTGTTTTGGGATTCTGCACAGATAGAGTTTGCAAACCGCTGAATCCACACGTGAGTTTAACTCTGTCAGTTGAATGCACACATTGACAACCATTCAGTTAGATAGCTCCGTTTTGGTTTTAGAAGCAGATATTTCTCTGTACAGCCTATGGTCCCATTCACTCGGGAATATCCCAACGCAGCTCCTAGAAGAAACGTGTTTCTGACTCGCTGAATCTCAACATAGATTCAACTCTCTTAGGTGAACGAACGCACAGCAGAGCAGTTTCAAGGAAACGTTCCTCCTGA
This sequence comes from Aotus nancymaae, assembly GCF_030222135.1. Taxonomy (NCBI): domain Eukaryota; kingdom Metazoa; phylum Chordata; class Mammalia; order Primates; family Aotidae; genus Aotus; species Aotus nancymaae. The sequence continues at coordinate 4,530,298 of NW_026988495.1, read as the reverse complement.
ATTTTAGACGAAATTTCCTGCTGTTTAGTACGTATGCCGGCATTGGGCTGGAAATACCGGTTTTGGGATTCTGCACAGAAAGGGTTTGCAAACCGCTGAATCCACACGTGAGTTTAACTCTGTCAGTTGAATGCACACATTGACAACCATTCAGTTAGATAGCTCCGTTTTGGTTTTAGAAGCAGATATTTCTCTGTACAGCCTATGGTCCCATTCACTCGGGAATATCCCAACGCAGCTCCTAGAAGAAACGTGTTTCTGACTCGCTGAATCTCAACATAGATTCAACTCTCTTAGGTGAACGAACGCACAGCAGAGCAGTTTCAAGGAAACGTTTCTCCTGAGTTTTAGACGAAGTTTCCTGCTGTTTAGTACGTATGCCGGCATTGGGCTGGAAATACCGGTTTTGGGATTCTGCACAGAAAGGGTTTGCAAAACCGCTGAATCCACACGTGAGTTTAACTCTGTCAGTTGAATGCACACATTGACAACCATTCAGTTAGATAGCTCCGTTTTGGTTTTAGAAGCAGATATTTCTCTGTACAGCCTATGGTCCTATTCACTCGGGAATATCCCAACGCAGCTCCGAGAAGAAAAGTGTTTCTCACTCGCTGAATCTCAACATAGATTCAACTCTCTTAGGTGAACGAACGCACAGCAGAGCAGTTTCAAGGAAACGTTTCTCCTGAGTTTTAGACGAAGTTTCCTGCTCTGTCGTACGTATGCCGGCTTTGGGCTGGAAATACCGGTTTTGGGATTCTGCACAGATAGAGTTTGGAAACCGCTGAATCCACACGTGAGTTTAACTCTGTCAGTTGAATGCACACATTGACAACCATTCAGTTAGATAGCTCCGTTTTGGTTTTAGAAGCAGATATTTCTCTGTACAGCCTATGGTCCCATTCACTCGGGAATATCCCAACGCAGCTCCTAGAAGAAACGTGTTTCTGACTCGCTGTATCTCAACATAGATTCAACTATCTTAGGTGAACGAACGCACAGCAGAGCAGTTTCAAGGAAACGTTCCTCCTGAATTTTAGACGAAATTTCCTGCTGTTTAGTACGTATGCCGGCATTGGGCTGGAAATACCGGTTTTGGGATTCTGCACAGAAAGGGTTTGCAAACCGCTGAATCCACACGTGAGTTTAACTCTGTCAGTTGAATGCACACATTGACAACCATTCAGTTAGATAGCTCGGTTTTGGTTTTAGAAGCAGATATTTCTCTGTACAGCCTATGGTCCCATTCACTCGGGAATATCCCAACGCAGCTCCTAGAAGAAACGTGTTTCTGACTCGCTGAATCTCAACACAGATTCAACTCTCTTAGGTGAACGAACGCACCGCAGAGCAGTTTCAAGGAAACGTTTCTCCTGAATTTTAGACGAAGTTTCCTGCTGTTTCGTACGTATGCCGGCATTGGGCTGGAAATACCGGTTTTGGGATTCTGCACAGAAAGGGTTTGCAAACCGCTGAATCCACGCGTGAGTTTAACTCTGTCAGCTGAATGCACACATTGAAAACCATTCAGTTAGATAGCTCCGTTTTGGTTTTAGAAGCAGATATTTATCTGTACAGCCTATGGTCCCATTCACTCGGGAATGTCCCAACGCAGCTCCTAGAAGAAACGTGTTTCTGACTCGCTGAACCTCAACATAGATTCAACTCTCTTAGGTGAACGAACGCACAGCAGAGCAGTTTCAAGGAAACGTTTCTCCTGAGTTTTAGACGAAGTTTCCTGCTGTTTAGTACGTATGCCGGCATTGGGCTGGAAATACCGGTTTTGGGATTCTGCACAGAAAGGGTTTGCAAACCGCTGAATCCACACGTGAGTTTAACTCTGTCAGTTGAATGCACACATTGACAACCATTCAGTTAGATTGCTCCGTTTTGGTTTTAGAAGCAGATATTTCTCTGTACAGCCTATGGTCCCATTCACTCGGGAATATCCCAACGCAGCTCCTAGAAGAAAAGTGTTTCTGACTCGCTGAATCTCAACATAGATTCAACTCTCTTAGGTGAACGAACGAACCGCAGAGCAGTTTCAAGGAAACGTTTCTCCTGAGTTTTAGACGAAGTTTCCTGCTGTTTAGTACGTATGCCGGCATTGGGCTGGAAATACCGGTTTTGGGATTCTGCACAGAAAGGGTTTGCAAACCGCTGAATCCACACGTGAGTTTAACTCTGTCAGTTGAATGCACACATTGACAACCATTCAGTTAGATAGCTCCGTTTTGGTTTTAGAAGCAGATATTTCTCTGTACAGCCTATGATCCCATTCACTCGGGAATATCCCAATGCAGCTCCTAGAAGAAACGTGTTTCTGACTCGCTGAATCTCAACATAGATTCAACTCTCTTAGCTGAACGAACGCACCACAGAGCAGTTTCAAGGAAACGTTTCTCCTGAATTTTAGGCGAAGTTTCCTGCTGTTTCGTACGTATGCCGGCATTGGACTGGAAATACCGGTTTTGGGATTCTGCACAGAAAGGGTTTGCAAACCGCTGAATCCACACATGAGTTTAATTCTGTCAGTTGAATGCACACATTGACAACCATTCAGTTAGATAGCTCCGTTTTGGTTTTAGAAGCAGATATTTCTCTGTACAGCCTATGGTCCCATTCACTCGGGAATATCCCAACGCAGCTCCTAGACGAAACGTGTTTCTGACTCGCTGAATCTCAACATAGATTCAACTCTCTTAGGTGAACGAACGCACAGCAGAGCAGTTTCAAGGAAACGTTTCTCCTGAGTTTTAGACGAAGTTTCCTGCTCTGTCGTACGTATGCCGGCTTTCGGCTGGAAATACCGGTTTTGGGATTCTGCACAGATAGAGTTTGGAAACCGCTGAATCCACACGTGAGTTTAACTCTGTCAGTTGAATGCACACATTGACAACCATTCAGTTAGATAGCTCCGTTTTGGTTTTAGAAGCAGATATTTCTCTGTACAGCCTATGGTCCCATTCACTCGGGAATATCCCAACGCAGCTCCTAGAAGAAACGTGTTTCTGACTCGCTGTATCTCAACATAGATTCAACTATCTTAGGTGAACGAACGCACAGCAGAGCAGTTTCAAGGAAACGTTCCTCCTGAATTTTAGACGAAGTTTCCTGCTGTTTCGTACGTATGCCGGCATTGGGCTGGAAATACCGGTTTTGGGATTCTGCACAGAAAGGGTTTGCAAACCGCTGAATCCACACGTGAGTTTAACTCTGTCAGTTGAATGCACACATTGACAACCATTCAGTTAGATAGCTCGCTTTTGGTTTTAGAAGCAGATATTTCTCTGTACAGCCTATGGTCCCATTCACTCGGGAATATCCCAACGCAGCTCCTAGAAGAAACGTGTTTCTGACTCGCTGAATCTCAACATAGATTCAACTCTCTTAGGTGAACGAACGCACCGCAGAGCAGTTTCAAGGAAACGTTTCTCCTGAATTTTAGACGAAGTTTCCTGCTGTTTCGTACGTATGCCGGCATTGGGCTGGAAATACCGGTTTTGGGATTCTGCACAGAAAGGGTTTGCAAACCGCTGAATCCACACGTGAGTTTAACTCTGTCAGCTGAATGCACACATTGAAAACCATTCAGTTAGATAGCTCCGTTTTGGTTTTAGAAGCAGATATTTCTCTGTACAGCCTATGGTCCCATTCACTCGGGAATGTCCCAACGCAGCTCCTAGAAGAAACGTGTTTCTGACTCGCTGAACCTCAACATAGATTCAACTCTCTTAGGTGAACGAACGCACAGCAGAGCAGTTTCAAGGAAACGTTTCTCCTGAGTTTTAGACGAAGTTTCCTGCTGTTTAGTACGTATGCCGGCATTGGGCTGGAAATACCGGTTTTGGGATTCTGCACAGAAAGGGTTTGCAAACCGCTGAATCCACACGTGAGTTTAACTCTGTCAGTTGAATGCACACATTGACAACCATTCAGTTAGATAGCTCCGTTTTGGTTTTAGAAGCAGATATTTCTCTGTACAGCCTATGGTCCCATTCACTCGGGAATATCCCAACGCAGCTCCTAGAAAAAAAGTGTTTCTGACTCGCTGAATCTCAACATAGATTCAACTCTCTTAGGTGAACGAACGAACCGCAGAGCAGTTTCAAGGAAACGTTTCTCCTGAGTTTTAGACGAAGTTTCCTGCTGTTTAGTACGTATGCCGGCATTGGGCTGGAAATACCGGTTTTGGGATTCTGCACAGAAAGGGTTTGCAAACCGCTGAATCCACACGTGAGTTTAACTCTGTCAGTTGAATGCACACATTGACAACCATTCAGTTAGATAGCTCCGTTTTGGTTTTAGAAGCAGATATTTCTCTGTACAGCCTATGATCCCATTCACTCGGGAATATCCCAACGCAGCTCCTAGAAGAAACGTGTTTCTGACTCGCTGAATCTCAACATAGATTCAACTCTCTTAGCTGAACGAACGCACCACAGAGCAGTTTCAAGGAAACGTTTCTCCTGAATTTTAGGCGAAGTTTCCTGCTGTTTCGTACGTATGCCGGCATTGGACTGGAAATACCGGTTTTGGGATTCTGCACAGAAAGGGTTTGCAAACCGCTGAATCCACACATGAGTTTAATTCTGTCAGTTGAATGCACACATTGACAACCATTCAGTTAGATAGCTCCGTTTTGGTTTTAGAAGCAGATATTTCTCTGTACAGCCTATGGTCCCATTCACTCGGGAATATCCCAACGCAGCTCCTAGACGAAACGTGTTTCTGACTCGCTGAATCTCAACATAGATTCAACTCTCTTAGGTGAACGAACGCACAGCAGAGCAGTTTCAAGGAAACGTTTCTCCTGAGTTTTAGACGAAGTTTCCTGCTGTTTCGTACGTATGTCGGCATTGGGCTGGAAATACCGGTTTTGGGATTCTGCACAGAAAGGGTTTGCAAAACCGCTGAATCCACACGTGAGTTTAACTCTGTCAGTTGAATGCACACATTGACAACCATTCAGTTAGATAGCTCCGTTTTGGTTTTAGAAGCAGATATTTCTCTGTACAGCCTATGGTCCCATTCACTCGGGAATATCCCAATGCAGCTCCTAGAAGAAAAGTGTTTCTGACTCGCTGAATCTCAACATAGATTCAACTCTCTTAGGTGAACGAACGCACCGCAGAGCAGTTTCAAGGAAACGTTTCTCCTGAGTTTTAGACGAAGTTACCTGCTGTTTAGTACGTATGCCAGCATTGGGCTGGAAATACCGGTTTGGGATTCTGCACAGAAAGGGTTTGCAAACCGCTGAATCCACACGTGAGTTTAACACTGTCAGTTGAATGCACACATTGACAACCATTCAGTTAGATAGCTCCGTTTTGGTTTTAGAAGCAGATATTTCTCTGTACAGCCTATGGTCCCATTCACTCGGGAATATCCCAACGCAGCTCCTAGAAGAAACGTGTTTCTGACTCGCTGAATCTCAACATAGATTCAACTCTCTTAGGTGAACGAACGCACCGCAGAGCAGTTTCAAGGAAACGTTTCTCCTGAATTTTAGACGAAGTTTCCTGCTGTTTCGTACGTATGCCGGCATTGGGCTGGAAATACCGGTTTTGGGATTCTGCACAGAAAGGGTTTGCAAACCGCTGAATCCACACGTGAGTTTAACTCTGTCAGTTGAATGCACACATTGACAACCATTCAGTTAGATAGCTCCGTTTTGGTTTTAGAAGCAGATATTTCTCTGTACAGTCTATGGTCCTATTCACTCGGGAATATCCCAACGCAGCTCCAAGAAGAAAAGTGTTTCTCACTCGCTGAATCTCAACATAGATTCAACTCTCTTAGGTGAACGAACGCACAGCAGAGCAGTTTCAAGGAAACGTTTCTCCTGACTTTTAGACGATGTTTCCTGCTCTTTCTTACGTATGCCAGCTTTGGGCTGGAAAAACCTGTTTTGGGATTCTGCACAGATAGAGTTTGCAAACCGCTGAATCCACACGTGAGTTTAACTCTGTCAGTTGAATGCACACATTGACAACCATTCAGTTAGATAGCTCCGTTTTGGTTTTAGAAGCAGATATTTCTCTGTACAGCCTATGGTCCCATTCACTCGGGAATATCCCAACGCAGCTCCTAGACGAAACGTGTTTCTGACTCGCTGAATCTCAACATAGATTCAACTCTCTTAGGTGAACGAACGCACAGCAGAGCAGTTTCAAGGAAACGTTTCTCCTGAGTTTTAGACGAAGTTTCCTGCTGTTTCGTACGTATGTCGGCATTGGGCTGGAAATACCGGTTTTGGGATTCTGCACAGAAAGGGTTTGCAAAACCGCTGAATCCACACGTGAGTTTAACTCTGTCAGTTGAATGCACACATTGACAACCATTCAGTTAGATAGCTCCGTTTTGGTTTTAGAAGCAGATATTTCTCTGTACAGCCTATGGTCCCATTCACTCGGGAATATCCCAATGCAGCTCCTAGAAGAAAAGTGTTTCTGACTCGCTGAATCTCAACATAGATTCAACTCTCTTAGGTGAACGAACGCACCGCAGAGCAGTTTCAAGGAAACGTTTCTCCTGAGTTTTAGACGAAGTTACCTGCTGTTTAGTACGTATGCCAGCATTGGGCTGGAAATACCGGTTTTGGGATTCTGCACAGAAAGGGTTTGCAAACCGCTGAATCCACACGTGAGTTTAACTCTGTCAGTTGAATGCACACATTGACAACCATTCAGTTAGATAGCTCCGTTTTGGTTTTAGAAGCAGATATTTCTCTGTACAGCCTATGGTCCCATTCACTCGGGAATATCCCAACGCAGCTCCTAGAAGAAACGTGTTTCTGACTCGCTGAATCTCAACATAGATTCAACTCTCTTAGGTGAACGAACGCACCGCAGAGCAGTTTCAAGGAAACGTTTCTCCTGAATTTTAGACGAAGTTTCCTGCTGTTTCGTACGTATGCCGGCATTGGGCTGGAAATACCGGTTTTGGGATTCTGCACAGAAAGGGTTTGCAAACCGCTGAATCCACACGTGAGTTTAACTCTGTCAGTTGAATGCACACATTGACAACCATTCAGTTAGATAGCTCCGTTTTGGTTTTAGAAGCAGATATTTCTCTGTACAGTCTATGGTCCTATTCACTCGGGAATATCCCAACGCAGCTCCAAGAAGAAAAGTGTTTCTCACTCGCTGAATCTCAACATAGATTCAACTCTCTTAGGTGAACGAACGCACAGCAGAGCAGTTTCAAGGAAACGTTTCTCCTGACTTTTAGACGATGTTTCCTGCTCTTTCTTACGTATGCCAGCTTTGGGCTGGAAAAACCTGTTTTGGGATTCTGCACAGATAGAGTTTGCAAACCGCTGAATCCACACGTGAGTTTAACTCTGTCAGTTGAATGCACACATTGACAACCATTCAGTTAGATAGCTCCGTTTTGGTTTTAGAAGCAGATATTTCTCTGTACAGCCTATGGTCCCATTCACTCGGGAATATCCCAACGCAGCTCCTAGAAGAAACGTGTTTCTGACTCGCTGAATCTCAACATAGATTCAACTCTCTTAGGTGAACGAACGCACAGCAGAGCAGTTTCAAGGAAACGTTCCTCCTGAATTTTAGACGAAATTTCCTGCTGTTTAGTACGTATGCCGGCATTGGACTGGAAATACCGGTTTTGGGATTCTGCACAGAAAGGGTTTGCAAACCGCTGAATCCACACGTGAGTTTAACTCTGTCAGTTGAATGCACACATTGACAACCATTCAGTTAGATAGCTCCGTTTTGGTTTTAGAAGCAGATATTTCTCTGTACAGCCTATGGTCCCATTCACTCGGGAATATCCCATCGCAGCTCCTAGAAGAAACGTGTTTCTGACTCGCTGAATCTCAACATAGATTCAACTCTCTTAGGTGAACGAACGCACAGCAGAGCAGTTTCAAGGAAACGTTTCTCCTGAGTTTTAGACGAAGTTTCCTGCTGTTTAGTACGTATGCCGGCATTGGGCTGGAAATACCTTTTTTGGGATTCTGCACAGAAAGGGTTTGCAAACCGCTGAATCCACACGTGAGTTTAACTCTGTCAGTTGAATGCACACATTGACAACCATTCAGTTAGATAGCTCCGTTTTGGTTTTAGAAGCAGATATTTCTCTGTACAGCCTATGGTCCCATTCACTCGGGAATATCCCAACGCAGCTCCTAGAAGAAACGTGTTTCTGACTCGCTGAATCTCAACATAGATTCAACTCTCTTAGGTGAACGAACGCACCGCAGAGCAGTTTCAAGGAAACGTTTCTCCTGAATTTTAGACGAAGTTTCCTGCTGTTTCGTACGTATGCCGGCATTGGGCTGGAAATACCGGTTTTGGGATTCTGCACAGAATGGGTTTGCAAACCGCTGAATCCACACGTGAGTTTAACTCTGTCAGTTGAATGCACACATTGACAACCATTCAGTTAGATAGCTCCGTTTTGGTTTTAGAAGCAGATATTTCTCTGTACAGCCTATGGTCCCATTCACTCGGGAATATCCCAACGCAGCTCCTAGAAGAAACGTGTTTCTGACTCGCTGAATCTCAACATAGATTCAACTCTCTTAGGTGAACGAACGCACCGCAGAGCAGTTTCAAGGAAACGTTTCTCCTGAATCTTAGACGAAGTTTCCTGCTGTTTCGTACGCATGCCGGCATTGGGCTGGAAATACCGGTTTTGGGATTCTGCACAGAAAGGGTTTGCAAACCGCTGAATCCACACGTGAGTTTATCTCTGTCAGTTGAATGCACACATTGACAACCATTCAGTTAGATAGCTCCGTTTTGGTTTTAGAAGCAGATATTTCTCTGTACAGCCTATGGTCCCATTCACTTGGGAGTATCCCAACGCAGCTCCTGGAAGAAAAGTGTTTCTGACTCGCTGAATCTCAAGATAGATTCAACTCTCTTAGGTGAACGAACGCACAGCAGAGCAGTTCCAAGGAAACGTTTCTCCTGAGTTTTAGACGAAGTTTCCTGCTGTTTAGTACGTATGCCAGCATTGGGCTGGAAATACCGGTTTTGGGATTCTGCACAGAAAGGGTTTGCAAACCGCTGAATCCACACGTGAGTTTAACTCTGTCAGTTGAATGCACACATTGAAAACCATTCAGTTAGATAGCTCCGTTTTGGTTTTAGGAGCAGATATTTCTCTGTACAGCCTATGGTCCCATTCACTCGGGAATATCCCAACGCAGCTCCTAGAAGAAACGTGTTTCTGCCTCGCTGAATCTCAACATAGATTCAACTCTCTTAGGTGAACGAACGCACCGCAGAGCAGTTTCAAGGAAACGTTTCTCCTGAATTTTAGACGAAGTTTCCTGCTGTTTCATACGTATGCTGGCATTGGGCTGGAAATACCGGTTTTGGGATTCTGCACAGAAAGGGTTTGCAAACCGCTGAATCCACACGTGAGTTTAACTCTGTCAGTTGAATGCACACATTGACAACCATTCAGTTAGATAGCTCCGTTTTGGTTTTAGAAGCAGATATTTCTCTGTACAGCCTATGGTCCCATTCACTCGGGAATATCCCAACGCAGCTCCTAGAAGAAACGTGTTTCTGACTCGCTGAATCTCAACATAGATTCAGCTCTCTTAGGTGAACGAACGCACTTCAGAGCAGTTTCAAGGAAACGTTTCTCCTGAGTTTTAGACGAAGTTTCCTGCTGTTTCGTACGTATGCCGGCATTGGGCTGGAAATACCTTTTTTGGGATTCTGCACAGAAAGGGTTTGCAAACCGCTGAATCCACACGTGAGTTTAACTCTGTCAGTTGAATGCACACATTGACAACCATTCAGTTAGATAGCTCCGTTTTGGTTTTAGAAGCAGATATTTCTCTGTACAGCCTATGGTCCCATTCACTCGGGAATATCCCAACGCAGCTCCTAGAAGAAACGTGTTTCTGACTCGCTGAATCTCAACATAGATTCAACTCTCTTAGGTGAACGAACGCACCGCAGAGCAGTTTCAAGGAAACGTTTCTCCTGAATTTTAGGCGAAGTTTCCTGCTGTTTCGTACGTATGCCGGCATTGGGCTGGAAATACCGGTTTTGGGATTCTGCACAGAAAGGGTTTGCAAACCGCTGAATCCACACGTGAGTTTAATTCTGTCAGTTGAATGCACACATTGACAACCATTCAGTTAGATAGCTCCGTTTTGGTTTTAGAAGCAGATATTTCTCTGTACAGCCTATGGTCCCATTCACTCGGGAATATCCCAACGCAGCTCCTAGAAGAAACGTGTTTCTGACTCGCTGAATCTCAACATAGATTCAACTCTCTTAGGTGAACGAACGCACCGCAGAGCAGTTTCAAGGAAACGTTTCTCCTGAATCTTAGACGAAGTTTCCTGCTGTTTCGTACGTATGCCGGCATTGGGCTGGAAATACCGGTTTTGGGATTCTGCACAGAAAGGGTTTGCAAACCGCTGAATCCACACGTGAGTTTATCTCTGTCAGTTGAATGCACACATTGACAACCATTCAGTTAGATAGCTCCGTTTTGGTTTTAGAAGCAGATATTTCTCTGTACAGCCTATGGTCCCATTCACTTGGGACTATCCCAACGCAGCTCCTGGAAGAAAAGTGTTTCTGACTCGCTGAATCTCAAGATAGATTCAACTCTCTTAGGTGAACGAACGCACAGCAGAGCAGTTCCAAGGAAACGTTTCTCCTGAGTTTTAGACGAAGTTTCCTGCTGTTTAGTACGTATGCCAGCATTGGGCTGGAAATACCGGTTTTGGGATTCTGCACAGAAAGGGTTTGCAAACCGCTGAATCCACACGTGAGTTTAACTCTGTCAGTTGAATGCACACATTGAAAACCATTCAGTTAGATAGCTCCGTTTTGGTTTTAGGAGCAGATATTTCTCTGTACAGCCTATGGTCCCATTCACTCGGGAATATCCCAACGCAGCTCCTAGAAGAAACGTGTTTCTGACTCGCTGAATCTCAACATAGATTCAACTCTCTTAGGTGAACGAACGCACCGCAGAGCAGTTTCAAGGAAACGTTTCTCCTGAATTTTAGACGAAGTTTCCTGCTGTTTCGTACGTATGCCGGCATTGGGCTGGAAATACCGGTTTTGGGATTCTGCACAGAAAGGGTTTGCAAACCGCTGAATCCACACGTGAGTTTAACTCTGTCAGTTGAATGCACACATTGACAACCATTCAGTTAGATAGCTCCGTTTTGGTTTTAGAAGCAGATATTTCTCTGTACAGCCTATGGTCCCATTCACTCGGGAATATCCCAACGCAGCTCCTAGAAGAAACGTGTTTCTGACTCGCTGAATCTCAACATAGATTCAACTCTCTTAGGTGAACGAACGCACTTCAGAGCAGTTTCAAGGAAACGTTTCTCCTGAGTTTTAGACGAAGTTTCCTGCTGTTTCGTACGTATGCCGGCATTGGGCTGGAAATACCTTTTTTGGGATTCTGCACAGAAAGGGTTTGCAAACCGCTGAATCCACACGTGAGTTTAACTCTGTCAGTTGAATGCACACATTGACAACCATTCAGTTAGATAGCTCCGTTTTGGTTTTAGAAGCAGATATTTCTCTGTACAGCCTATGGTCCCATTCACTCGGGAATATCCCAACGCAGCTCCTAGAAGAAACGTGTTTCTGACTCGCTGAAGCTCAACATAGATTCAACTCTCTTAGGTGAACGAACGCACCGCAGAGCAGTTTCAAGGAAACGTTTCTCCTGAATTTTAGGCGAAGTTTCCTGCTGTTTCGTACGTATGCCGGCATTGGGCTGGAAATACCGGTTTTGGGATTCTGCACAGAAAGGGTTTGCAAACCGCTGAATCCACACGTGAGTTTAATTCTGTCAGTTGAATGCACACATTGACAACCATTCAGTTAGATAGCTCCGTTTTGGTTTTAGAAGCAGATATTTCTCTGTACAGCCTATGGTCCCATTCACTCGGGAATATCCCAACGCAGCTCCTAGAAGAAACGTGTTTCTGACTCGCTGAATCTCAACATAGATTCAACTCTCTTAGGTGAACGAACGCACAGCAGAGCAGTTTCAAGGAAACGTTTCTCCTGAATTTTAGACGAAGTTTCCTGCTGTTTCGTACGTATGCCGGCATTGGGCTGGAAATACCGGTTTTGGGATTCTGCACAGAAAGGGTTTGCAAACCGCTGAATCCACACGTGAGTTTAATTCTGTCAGTTGAATGCACACATTGACAACCATTCAGTTAGATAGCTCCGTTTTGGTTTTAGAAGCAGATATTTCTCTGTACAGCCTATGGTCCCATTGACTCGGGAATATCCCAACGCAGCTCCTAGAAGAAACGTGTTTCTGACTCGCTGAATCTCAACATAGATTCAACTCTCTTAGGTGAACGAACGCACCGCAGAGCAGTTTCAAGGAAACGTTTCTCCTGACTTTTAGACGAAGTTTCCTGCTGTTTCGTACGTATGCCGGCATTGGGCTGGAAATACCGGTTTTGGGATTCTGGACAGAAAGGGTTTGCAAACCGCTGAATCCACACGTGAGTTTAACTCTGTCAGTTGAATGCACACATTGACAACCATTCAGTTAGATAGCTCCGTTTTGGTTTTAGAAGCAGATATTTCTCTGTACAGCCTATGGTCCCATTCACTCGGGAATATCCCAACGCAGCTCCTAGAAGAAACGTGTTTCTGACTCGCTGAATCTCAACATAGATTCAACTCTCTTAGGTGAACGAACGCACCGCAGAGCAGTTTCAAGTAAACGTTTCTCCTGAATCTTAGACGAAGTTTCCTGCTGTTTCGTACGTATGCCGGCATTGGGCTGGAAATACCGGTTTTGGGATTCTGCACAGAAAGGGTTTGCAAACCGCTGAATCCACACGTGAGTTTATCTCTGTCAGTTGAATGCACACATTGACAACCATTCAGTTAGATAGCTCCGTTTTGGTTTTAGAAGCAGATATTTCTCTGTACAGCCTATGGTCCCATTCACTCGGGAATATCCCAACGCAGCTCCTAGAAGAAACGTGTTTCTGACTCGCTGAATCTCAACGTAGATTCAGCTCTCTTAGGTGAACGAACGCACCGCAGAGCAGTTTCAAGGAAACGTTTCTCCTGAATTTTAGACGAAGTTTCCTGCTGTTTCGTACGTATGCCGGCATTGGGCTGGAAATACCGGTTTTGGGATTCTGCACAGAAAGGGTTTGCAAACCGCTGAATCCACACGTGAGTTTAATTCTGTCAGTTGAATGCACACATTGACAACCATTCAGTTAGATAGCTCCGTTTTGGTTTTAGAAGCAGATATTTCTCTGTACAGCCTATGGTCCCATTCACTCGGGAATATCCCAACGCAGCTCCTAGAAGAAACGTGTTTCTGACTCGCTGAATCTCAACATAGATTCAACTCTCTTAGGTGAACGAACGCACCGCAGAGCAGTTTCAAGGAAACGTTTCTCCTGAATCTTAGACGACGTTTCCTGCTGTTTCGTACGTATGCCGGCATTGGGCTGAAAATACCGGTTTTGGGATTCTGCACAGAAAGGGTTTGCAAACCGCTGAATCCACACGTGAGTTTATCTCTGTCAGTTGAATGCACACATTGACAACCATTCAGTTAGATAGCTCCGTTTTGGTTTTAGAAGCAGATATTTCTCTGTACAGCCTATGGTCCCATTCACTTGGGACTATCCCAACGCAGCTCCTAGAAGAAAAGTGTTTCTGACTCGCTGAATCTCAACATAGATTCAACTCTCTTAGGTGAACGAACGCACAGCAGAGCAGTTCCAAGGAAACGTTTCTCCTGAGTTTTAGACGAAGTTTCCTGCTGTTTAGTACGTATGCCAGCATTGGGCTGGAAATACCGGTTTTGGGATTCTGCACAGAAAGGGTTTGCAAACCGCTGAATCCACACGTGAGTTTAACTCTGTCAGTTGAATGCACACATTGAAAACCATTCAGTTAGATAGCTCCGTTTTGGTTTTAGGAGCAGATATTTCTCTGTACAGCCTATGGTCCCATTCACTCGGGAATATCCCAACGCAGCTCCTAGAAGAAACGTGTTTCTGACTCGCTGAATCTCAACATAGATTCAACTCTCTTAGGTGAACGAACGCTCCGCAGAGCAGTTTCAAGGAAACGTTTCTCCTGAATTTTAGACGAAGTTTCCTGCTGTTTCGTACGTATGCCGGCATTGGGCTGGAAATACCGGTTTTGGGATTCTGCACAGAAAGGGTTTGCAAACCGCTGAATCCACACGTGAGTTTAACTCTGTCAGTTGAATGCACACATTGACAACCATTCAGTTAGATAGCTCCGTTTTGGTTTTAGAAGCAGATATTTCTCTGTACAGCCTATGGTCCCATTCACTCGGGAATATCCCAACGCAGCTCCTAGAAGAAACGTGTTTCTGACTCGCTGAATCTCAACATAGATTCAACTCTCTTAGGTGAACGAACGCACAGCAGAGCAGTTTCAAGGAAACGTTTCTCCTGAGTTTTAGACGAAGTTTCCTGCTGTTTAGTACGTATGCCGGCATTGGGCTGGAAATACCTTTTTTGGGATTCTGCACAGAAAGGGTTTGCAAACCGCTGAATCCACACGTGAGTTTAACTCTGTCAGTTGAATGCACACATTGACAACCATTCAGTTAGATAGCTCCGTTTTGGTTTTAGAAGCAGATATTTCTCTGTACAGCCTATGGTTCCATTCACTCGGGAATATCCCAACGCAGCTCCTAGAAGAAACGTGTTTCTGACTCGCTGAATCTCAACATAGATTCAACTCTCTTAGGTGAACGAACGCACCGCAGAGCAGTTTCAAGGAAACGTTTCTCCTGAATTTTAGACGAAGTTTCCTGCTGTTTCGTACGTATGCCGGCATTGGGCTGGAAATACCGGTTTTGGGATTCTGGACAGAAAGGGTTTGCAAACCGCTGAATCCACACGTGAGTTTAACTCTGTCAGTTGAATGCACACATTGACAACCATTCAGTTAGATAGCTCCGTTTTGGTTTTAGAAGCAGATATTTCTCTGTACAGCCTATGGTCCCATTCACTCGGGAATATCCCAACGCAGCTCCTAGAAGAAACGTGTTTCTGACTCGCTGAATCTCAACATAGATTCAACTCTCTTAGGTGAACGAACGCACCGCAGAGCAGTTTCAAGGAAACGTTTCTCCTGAATCTTAGACGAAGTTTCCTGCTGTTTCGTACGTATGCCGGCATTGGGCTGGAAATACCGGTTTTGGGATTCTGCACAGAAAGGGTTTGCAAACCGCTGAATCCACACGTGAGTTTATCTCTGTCAGTTGAATGCACACATTG
The DNA here is from genome assembly GCF_030222135.1 of Aotus nancymaae. Classification (NCBI taxonomy): domain Eukaryota; kingdom Metazoa; phylum Chordata; class Mammalia; order Primates; family Aotidae; genus Aotus; species Aotus nancymaae. Next base: position 4,515,018 of record NW_026988495.1, on the reverse strand, counting down.
ACAACCATTCAGTTAGATAGCTCCGTTTTGGTTTTAGAAGCAGATATTTCTCTGTACAGCCTATGGTCCCATTCACTTGGGACTATCCCAACACAGCTCCTAGAAGAAAAGTGTTTCTGACTCGCTGAATCTCAACATAGATTCAACTCTCTTAGGTGAACGAACGCACAGCAGAACAGTTCCAAGGAAACGTTTCTCCTGAGTTTTAGACGAAGTTTCCTGCTGTTTAGTACGTATGCCAGCATTGGGCTGGAAATACCGGTTTTGGGATTCTGCACAGAAAGGGTTTGCAAACCGCTGAATCCACACGTGAGTTTAACTCTGTCAGTTGAATGCACACATTGAAAACCATTCAGTTAGATAGCTCCGTTTTGGTTTTAGGAGCAGATATTTCTCTGTACAGCCTACGGTCCCATTCACTCGGGAATATCCCAACGCAGCTCCTAGAAGAAACGTGTTTCTGACTCGCTGAATCTCAACATAGATTCAACTCTCTTAGGTGAACGAACGCACCGCAGAGCAGTTTCAAGGAAACGTTTCTCCTGAATTTTAGACGAAGTTTCCTGCTGTTTCGTACGTATGCCGGCATTGGGCTGGAAATACCGGTTTTGGGATTCTGCACAGAAAGGGTTTGCAAACCGCTGAATCCACACGTGAGTTTAACTCTGTCAGTTGAATGCACACATTGACAACCATTCAGTTAGATAGCTCCGTTTTGGTTTTAGAAGCAGATATTTCTCTGTACAGCCTATGGTCCCATTCACTCGGGAATATCCCAACGCAGCTCCTAGAAGAAACGTGTTTCTGACTCGCTGAATCTCAACATAGATTCAACTCTCTTAGGTGAACGAACGCACAGCAGAGCAGTTTCAAGGAAACGTTTCTCCTGAGTTTTAGACGAAGTTTCCTGCTGTTTAGTACGTATGCCGGCATTGGGCTGGAAATACCTTTTTTGGGATTCTGCACAGAAAGGGTTTGCAAACCGCTGAATCCACACGTGAGTTTAACTCTGTCAGTTGAATGCACACATTGACAACCATTCAGTTTGATAGCTCCGTTTTGGTTTTAGAAGCAGATATTTCTCTGTACAGCCTATGGTCCCATTCACTCGGGAATATCCCAACGCAGCTCCTAGAAGAAACGTGTTTCTGACTCGCTGAATCTCAACATAGATTCAACTCTCTTAGGTGAACGAACGCACCGCAAAGCAGTTTCAAGGAAACGTTTCTCCTGAATTTTAGGCGAAGTTTCCTGCTGTTTCGTACGTATGCCGGCATTGGGCTGGAAATACCGGTTTTGGGATTCTGCACAGAAAGGGTTTGCAAACCGCTGAATCCACACGTGAGTTTAATTCTGTCAGTTGAATGCACACATTGACAACCATTCAGTTAGATAGCTCCGTTTTGGTTTTAGAAGCAGATATTTCTCTGTACAGCCTATGGTCCCATTCACTCGGGAATATCCCAACGCAGCTCCTAGAAGAAACGTGTTTCTGACTCGCTGAATCTCAACATAGATTCAACTCTCTTAGGTGAACGAACGCACCGCAGAGCAGTTTCAAGGAAACGTTTCTCCTGAATCTTAGACGAAGTTTCCTGCTGTTTCGTACGTATGCCGGCATTGGGCTGAAAATACCGGTTTTGGGATTCTGCACAGAAAGGGTTTGCAAACCGCTGAATCCACACGTGAGTTTATCTCTGTCAGTTGAATGCACACATTGACAACCATTCAGTTAGATAGCTCCGTTTTGGTTTCAGAAGCAGATATTTCTCTGTACAGCCTATGGTCCCATTCACTTGGGACTATCCCAACGCAGCTCCTAGAAGAAAAGTGTTTCTGACTCGCTGAATCTCAACATAGATTCAACTCTCTTAGGTGAACGAACGCACAGCAGAGCAGTTCCAAGGAAACGTTTCTCCTGAGTTTTAGACGAAGTTTCCTGCTGTTTAGTACGTATGCCAGCATTGGGCTGGAAATACCGGTTTTGGGATTCTGCACAGAAAGGGTTTGCAAACCGCTGAATCCACACGTGAGTTTAACTCTGTCAGTTGAATGCACACATTGAAAACCATTCAGTTAGATAGCTCCGTTTTGGTTTTAGGAGCAGATATTTCTCTGTACAGCCTATGGTCCCATTCACTCGGGAATATCCCAACGCAGCTCCTAGAAGAAACGTGTTTCTGACTCGCTGAATCTCAACATAGATTCAACTCTCTTAGGTGAACGATCGCACCGCAGAGCAGTTTCAAGGAAACGTTTCTCCTGAATTTTAGACGAAGTTTCCTGCTGTTTCGTACGTATGCCGGCATTGGGCTGGAAATACCGGTTTTGGGATTCTGCACAGAAAGGGTTTGCAAACCGCTGAATCCACACGTGAGTTTAACTCTGTCAGTTGAATGCACACATTGACAACCATTCAGTTAGATAGCTCCGTTTTGGTTTTAGAAGCAGATATTTCTCTGTACAGCCTATGGTCCCATTCACTCGGGAATATCCCAACGCAGCTCCTAGAAGAAACGTGTTTCTGACTCGCTGAATCTCAACATAGATTCAACTCTCTTAGGTGAACGAACGCACCGCAGAGCAGTTTCAAGGAAACGTTTCTCCTGAATTTTAGACGAAGTTTCCTGCTGTTTCGTACGTATGCCGGCATTGGGCTGGAAATACCGGTTTTGGGATTCTGCACAGAAAGGGTTTGCAAACCGCTGAATCCACACGTGAGTTTAACTCTGTCAGTTGAATGCACACATTGACAACCATTCAGTTAGATAGCTCCGTTTTGGTTTTAGAAGCAGATATTTCTCTGTACAGTCTATGGTCCTATTCACTCGGGAATATCCCAACGCAGCTCCAAGAAGAAAAGTGTTTCTCACTCGCTGAATCTCAACATAGATTCAATTCTCTTAGGTGAACGAACGCACAGCAGAGCAGTTTCAAGGAAACGTTTCTCCTGACTTTTAGACGAAGTTTCCTGCTCTTTCTTACGTATGCCAGCTTTGGGCTGGAAATACCTGTTTTGGGATTCTGCACAGATAGAGTTTGCAAACCGCTGAATCCACACGTGAGTTTAACTCTGTCAGTTGAATGCACACATTGAAAACCATTCAGTTAGATAGCTCCGTTTTGGTTTTAGGAGCAGATATTTCTCTGTACAGCCTATGGTCCCATTCACTCGGGAATATCCCAACGCAGCTCCTAGAAGAAACGTGTTTCTGACTCGCTGAATCTCAACATAGATTCAACTCTCTTAGGTGAACGAACGCACAGCAGAGCAGTTTCAAGGAAACGTTCCTCCTGAATTTTAGACGAAATTTCCTGCTGTTTAGTACGTATGCCAGCATTGGGCTGGAAATACCGGTTTTGGGATTCTGCACAGAAAGGGTTTGCAAACCGCTGAATCCACACGTGAGTTTAACTCTGTCAGTTGAATGCACACATTGACAACCATTCAGTTAGATAGCTCCGTTTTGGTTTTAGAAGCAGATATTTCTCTGTACAGCCTATGGTCCCATTCACTCGGGAATATCCCAACGCAGCTCCTAGAAGAAACGTGTTTCTGACTCGCTGAATCTCAACATAGATTCAACTCTCTTAGGTGAACGAACGCACAGCAGAGCAGTTTCAAGGAAACGTTTCTCATGAGTTTTAGACGAAGTTTCCTGCTGTTTAGTACGTATGCCGGCATTGGGCTGGAAATACCTTTTTTGGGATTCTGCACAGAAAGGGTTTGCAAACCGCTGAATCCACACGTGAGTTTAACTCTGTCAGTTGAATGCACACATTGACAACCATTCAGTTAGATAGCTCCGTTTTGGTTTTAGAAGCAGATATTTCTCTGTACAGCCTATGGTCCCATTCACTCGGGAATATCCCAACGCAGCTCCTAGAAGAAACGTGTTTCTGACTCGCTGAATCTCAACATAGATTCAACTCTCTTAGGTGAACGAACGCACCGCAGAGCAGTTTCAAGGAAACGTTTCTCCTGAATCTTAGACGAAGTTTCCTGCTGTTTCGTACGTATGCCGGCATTGGGCTGGAAATACCGGTTTTGGGATTCTGCACAGAAAGGGTTTGCAAACCGCTGAATCCACACGTGAGTTTAATTCTTTCAGTTGAATGCACACATTGAAAACCATTCAGTTAGATAGCTCCGTTTTGGTTTTAGAAGCAGATATTTCTCTGTACAGCCTATGGTCCCATTCACTCGGGAATATCCCAACGCAGCTCCTAGAAGAAACGTGTTTCTGACTCGCTGAATCTCAACATAGATTCAACTCTCTTAGGTGAACGAACGCACCGCAGAGCAGTTTCAAGGAAACGTTTCTCCTGAATTTTAGACGAAGTTTCCTGCTGTTTCGTACGTATGCCGGCATTGGGCTGGAAATACCGGTTTTGGGATTCTGGACAGAAAGGGTTTGCAAACCGCTGAATCCACACGTGAGTTTAACTCTGTCAGTTGAATGCACACATTGACAACCATTCAGTTAGATAGCTCCGTTTTGGTTTTAGAAGCAGATATTTCTCTGTACAGCCTATGGTCCCATTCACTCGGGAATATCCCAACGCAGCTCCTAGAAGAAACGTGTTTCTGACTCGCTGAATCTCAACATAGATTCAACTCTCTTAGGTGAACGAACGCACCGCAGAGCAGTTTCAAGGAAACGTTTCTCCTGAATCTTAGACGAAGTTTCCTGCTGTTTCGTACGTATGCCGGCATTGGGCTGGAAATACCGGTTTTGGGATTCTGCACAGAAAGGGTTTGCAAACCGCTGAATCCACACGTGAGTTTATCTCTGTCAGTTGAATGCACACATTGACAACCATTCAGTTAGATAGCTCCGTTTTGGTTTTAGAAGCAGATATTTCTCTGTACAGCCTATGGTCCCATTCACTTGGGACTATCCCAACGCAGCTCCTGGAAGAAAAGTGTTTCTGACTCGCTGAATCTCAAGATAGATTCAACTCTCTTAGGTGAACGAACGCACAGCAGAGCAGTTCCAAGGAAACGTTTCTCCTGAGTTTTAGACGAAGTTTCCTGCTGTTTAGTACGTATGCCAGCATTGGGCTGGAAATACCGGTTTTGGGATTCTGCACAGAAAGGGTTTGCAAACCGCTGAATCCACACGTGAGTTTAACTCTGTCAGTTGAATGCACACATTGAAAACCATTCAGTTAGATAGCTCCGTTTTGGTTTTAGGAGCAGATATTTCTCTGTACAGCCTATGGTCCCATTCACTCGGGAATATCCCAACGCAGCTCCTAGAAGAAACGTGTTTCTGACTCGCTGAATCTCAACATAGATTCAACTCTCTTAGGTGAACGAACGCACCGCAGAGCAGTTTCAAGGAAACGTTTCTCCTGAATTTTAGACGAAGTTTCCTGCTGTTTCGTACGTATGCCGGCATTGGGCTGGAAATACCGGTTTTGGGATTCTGCACAGAAAGGGTTTGCAAACCGCTGAATCCACACGTGAGTTTAACTCTGTCAGTTGAATGCACACATTGACAACCATTCAGTTAGATAGCTCCGTTTTGGTTTTAGAAGCAGATATTTCTCTGTACAGCCTATGGTCCCATTCACTCGGGAATATCCCAACGCAGCTCCTAGAAGAAACGTGTTTCTGACTCGCTGAATCTCAACATAGATTCAACTCTCTTAGGTGAACGAACGCACAGCAGAGCAGTTTCAAGGAAACGTTTCTCCTGAGTTTTAGACGAAGTTTCCTGCTGTTTCGTACGTATGCCGGCATTGGGCTGGAAATACCTTTTTTGGGATTCTGCACAGAAAGGGTTTGCAAACCGCTGAATCCACACGTGAGTTTAACTCTGTCAGTTGAATGCACACATTGACAACCATTCAGTTAGATAGCTCCGTTTTGGTTTTAGAAGCAGATATTTCTCTGTACAGCCTATGGTCCCATTCACTCGGGAATATCCCAACGCAGCTCCTAGAAGAAACGTGTTTCTGACTCGCTGAATCTCAACATAGATTCAACTCTCTTAGGTGAACGAACGCACCGCAGAGCAGTTTCAAGGAAACGTTTCTCCTGAATTTTAGGCGAAGTTTCCTGCTGTTTCGTACGTATGCCGGCATTGGGCTGGAAATACCGGTTTTGGGATTCTGCACAGAAAGGGTTTGCAAACCGCTGAATCCACACGTGAGTTTAATTCTGTCAGTTGAATGCACACATTGACAACCATTCAGTTAGATAGCTCCGTTTTGGTTTTAGAAGCAGATATTTCTCTGTACAGCCTATGGTCCCATTCACTCGGGAATATCCCAACGCAGCTCCTAGAAGAAACGTGTTTCTGACTCGCTGAATCTCAACATAGATTCAACTCTCTTAGGTGAACGAACGCACCGCAGATCAGTTTCAAGGAAACGTTTCTCCTGAATTTTAGACGAAGTTTCCTGCTGTTTCGTACGTATGCCGGCATTGGGCTGGAAATACCGGTTTTGGGATTCTGGACAGAAAGGGTTTGCAAACCGCTGAATCCACACGTGAGTTTAACTCTGTCAGTTGAATGCACACATTGACAACCATTCAGTTAGATAGCTCCGTTTTGGTTTTAGAAGCAGATATTTCTCTGTACAGCCTATGGTCCCATTCACTCGGGAATATCCCAACGCAGCTCCTAGAAGAAACGTGTTTCTGACTCGCTGAATCTCAACATAGATTCAACTCTCTTAGGTGAACGAACGCACCGCAGAGCAGTTTCAAGGAAACGTTTCTCCTGAATCTTAGACGAAGTTTCCTGCTGTTTCGTACGTATGCCGGCATTGGGCTGGAAATACCGGTTTTGGGATTCTGCACAGAAAGGGTTTGCAAACCGCTGAATCCACACGTGAGTTTAATTCTTTCAGTTGAATGCACACATTGACAACCATTCAGTTAGATAGCTCCGTTTTGGTTTTAGAAGCAGATATTTCTCTGTACAGCCTATGGTCCCATTCACTCGGGAATATCCCAACGCAGCTCCTAGAAGAAACGTGTTTCTGACTCGCTGAATCTCAACATAGATTCAACTCTCTTAGGTGAACGAACGCACCGCAGAGCAGTTTCAAGGAAACGTTTCTCCTGAATTTTAGACGAAGTTTCCTGCTGTTTCGTACGTATGCCGGCATTGGGCTGGAAATACCGGTTTTGGGATTCTGGACAGAAAGGGTTTGCAAACCGCTGAATCCACACGTGAGTTTAACTCTGTCAGTTGAATGCACACATTGACAACCATTCAGTTAGATAGCTCCGTTTTGGTTTTAGAAGCAGATATTTCTCTGTACAGCCTATGGTCCCATTCACTCGGGAATATCCCAACGCAGCTCCTAGAAGAAACGTGTTTCTGACTCGCTGAATCTCAACATAGATTCAACTCTCTTAGGTGAACGAACGCACCGCAGAGCAGTTTCAAGGAAACGTTTCTCCTGAATCTTAGACGAAGTTTCCTGCTGTTTCGTACGTATGCCGGCATTGGGCTGGAAATACCGGTTTTGGGATTCTGCACAGAAAGGGTTTGCAAACCGCTGAATCCACACGTGAGTTTAATTCTTTCAGTTGAATGCACACATTGACAACCATTCAGTTAGATAGCTCCGTTTTGGTTTTAGAAGCAGATATTTCTCTGTACAGCCTATGGTCCCATTCACTCGGGAATATCCCAACGCAGCTCCTAGAAGAAACGTGTTTCTGACTCGCTGAATCTCAACATAGATTCAACTCTCTTAGGTGAACGAACGCACCGCAGAGCAGTTTCAAGGAAACGTTTCTCCTGAATTTTAGACGAAGTTTCCTGCTGTTTCGTACGTATGCCGGCATTGGGCTGGAAATACCGGTTTTGGGATTCTGGACAGAAAGGGTTTGCAAACCGCTGAATCCACACGTGAGTTTAACTCTGTCAGTTGAATGCACACATTGACAACCATTCAGTTAGATAGCTCCGTTTTGGTTTTAGAAGCAGATATTTCTCTGTACAGCCTATGGTCCCATTCACTCGGGAATATCCCAACGCAGCTCCTAGAAGAAACGTGTTTCTGACTCGCTGAATCTCAACATAGATTCAACTCTCTTAGGTGAACGAACGCACCGCAGAGCAGTTTCAAGGAAACGTTTCTCCTGAATCTTAGACGAAGTTTCCTGCTGTTTCGTACGTATGCCGGCATTGGGCTGGAAATACCGGTTTTGGGATTCTGCACAGAAAGGGTTTGCAAACCGCTGAATCCACACGTGAGTTTATCTCTGTCAGTTGAATGCACACATTGACAACCATTCAGTTAGATAGCTCCGTTTTGGTTTTAGAAGCAGATATTTCTCTGTACAGCCTATGGTCCCATTCACTTGGGACTATCCCAACGCAGCTCCTGGAAGAAAAGTGTTTCTGACTCGCTGAATCTCAAGATAGATTCAACTCTCTTAGGTGAACGAACGCACAGCAGAGCAGTTCCAAGGAAACGTTTCTCCTGAGTTTTAGACGAAGTTTCCTGCTGTTTAGTACGTATGCCAGCATTGGGCTGGAAATACCGGTTTTGGGATTCTGCACAGAAAGGGTTTGCAAACCGCTGAATCCACACGTGAGTTTAACTCTGTCAGTTGAATGCACACATTGAAAACCATTCAGTTAGATAGCTCCGTTTTGGTTTTAGGAGCAGATATTTCTCTGTACAGCCTATGGTCCCATTCACTCGGGAATATCCCAACGCAGCTCCTAGAAGAAACGTGTTTCTGACTCGCTGAATCTCAACATAGATTCAACTCTCTTAGGTGAACGAACGCACCGCAGAGCAGTTTCAAGGAAACGTTTCTCCTGAATTTTAGACGAAGTTTCCTGCTGTTTCGTACGTATGCCGGCATTGGGCTGGAAATACCGGTTTTGGGATTCTGCACAGAAAGGGTTTGCAAACCGCTGAATCCACACGTGAGTTTAACTCTGTCAGTTGAATGCACACATTGACAACCATTCAGTTAGATAGCTCCGTTTTGGTTTTAGAAGCAGATATTTCTCTGTACAGCCTATGGTCCCATTCACTCGGGAATATCCCAACGCAGCTCCTAGAAGAAACGTGTTTCTGACTCGCTGAATCTCAACATAGATTCAACTCTCTTAGGTGAACGAACGCACAGCAGAGCAGTTTCAAGGAAACGTTTCTCCTGAGTTTTAGACGAAGTTTCCTGCTGTTTCGTACGTATGCCGGCATTGGGCTGGAAATACCTTTTTTGGGATTCTGCACAGAAAGGGTTTGCAAACCGCTGAATCCACACGTGAGTTTAACTCTGTCAGTTGAATGCACACATTGACAACCATTCAGTTAGATAGCTCCGTTTTGGTTTTAGAAGCAGATATTTCTCTGTACAGCCTATGGTCCCATTCACTCGGGAATATCCCAACGCAGCTCCTAGAAGAAACGTGTTTCTGACTCGCTGAATCTCAACATAGATTCAACTCTCTTAGGTGAACGATCGCACCGCAGAGCAGTTTCAAGGAAACGTTTCTCCTGAATTTTAGGCGAAGTTTCCTGCTGTTTCGTACGTATGCCGGCATTGGGCTGGAAATACCGGTTTTGGGATTCTGCACAGAAAGGGTTTGCAAACCGCTGAATCCACACGTGAGTTTAATTCTGTCAGTTGAATGCACACATTGACAACCATTCAGTTAGATAGCTCCGTTTTGGTTTTAGAAGCAGATATTTCTCTGTACAGCCTATGGTCCCATTCACTCGGGAATATCCCAACGCAGCTCCTAGAAGAAACGTGTTTCTGACTCGCTGAATCTCAACATAGATTCAACTCTCTTAGGTGAACGAACGCACAGCAGAGCAGTTTCAAGGAAACGTTTCTCCTGAATTTTAGACGAAGTTTCCTGCTGTTTCGTACGTATGCCGGCATTGGGCTGGAAATACCGGTTTTGGGATTCTGCACAGAAAGGGTTTGCAAACCGCTGAATCCACACGTGAGTTTAACTCTGTCAGTTGAATGCACACATTGACAACCATTCAGTTAGATAGCTCCGTTTTGGTTTTAGAAGCAGATATTTCTCTGTACAGCCTATGGTCCCATTCACTCGGGAATATCCCAACGCAGCTCCTAGAAGAAACGTGTTTCTGACTCGCTGAATCTCAACATAGATTCAACTCTCTTAGGTGAACGAACGCACCGCAGAGCAGTTTCAAGGAAACGTTTCTCCTGAATTTTAGACGAAGTTTCCTGCTGTTTCGTACGTATGCCGGCATTGGGCTGGAAATACCGGTTTTGGGATTCTGCACAGAAAGGGTTTGCAAACCGCTGAATCCACACGTGAGTTTAACTCTGTCAGTTGAATGCACACATTGACAACCATTCAGTTAGATAGCTCCGTTTTGGTTTTAGAAGCAGATATTTCTCTGTACAGCCTATGGTCCCATTCACTCGGGAATATCCCAACGCAGCTCCTAGAAGAAACGTGTTTCTGACTCGCTGAATCTCAACATAGATTCAACTCTCTTAGGTGAACGAACGCACAGCAGAGCAGTTTCAAGGAAACGTTTCTCCTGAATTTTAGACGAAGTTTCCTGCTGTTTCGTACGTATGCCGGCATTGGGCTGGAAATACCGGTTTTGGGATTCTGCACAGAAAGGGTTTGCAAACCGCTGAATCCACACGTGAGTTTAACTCTGTCAGTTGAATGCACACATTGACAACCATTCAGTTAGAAAGCTCCGTTTTGGTTTTAGAAGCAGATATTTCTCTGTACAGTCTATGGTCCCATTCACTCGGGAATATCCCAACGCAGCTCCTAGAAGAAACGTGTTTCTGACTCGCTGAATCTCAACATAGATTCAACTCTCTTAGGTAAACGAACGCACCGCAGAGCAGTTTCAAGGAAACGTTTCTCCTGAATTTTAGACGAAGTTTCCTGCTGTTTCGTACGTATGCCGGCATTGGGCTGGAAATACCGGTTTTGGGATTCTGGACAGAAAGGGTTTGCAAACCGCTGAATCCACACGTGAGTTTAACTCTGTCAGTTGAATGCACACATTGACAACCATTCAGTTAGATAGCTCCGTTTTGGTTTTAGAAGCAGATATTTCTCTGTACAGCCTATGGTCCCATTCACTCGGGAATATCCCAACGCAGCTCCTAGAAGAAACGTGTTTCTGACTCGCTGAATCTCAACATAGATTCAACTCTCTTAGGTGAACGAACGCACCGCAGAGCAGTTTCAAGGAAACGTTTCTCCTGAATCTTAGACGAAGTTTCCTGCTGTTTCGTACGTATGCCGGCATTGGGCTGGAAATACCGGTTTTGGGATTCTGCACAGAAAGGGTTTGCAAACCGCTGAATCCACACGTGAGTTTATCTCTGTCAGTTGAATGCACACATTGACAACCATTCAGTTAGATAGCTCCGTTTTGGTTTTAGAAGCAGATATTTCTCTGTACAGCCTATGGTCCCATTCACTTGGGACTATCCCAACACAGCTCCTAGAAGAAAAGTGTTTCTGACTCGCTGAATCTCAACATAGATTCAACTCTCTTAGGTGAACGAACGCACAGCAGAACAGTTCCAAGGAAACGTTTCTCCTGAGTTTTAGACGAAGTTTCCTGCTGTTTAGTACGTATGCCAGCATTGGGCTGGAAATACCGGTTTTGGGATTCTGCACAGAAAGGGTTTGCAAACCGCTGAATCCACACGTGAGTTTAACTCTGTCAGTTGAATGCACACATTGAAAACCATTCAGTTAGATAGCTCCGTTTTGGTTTTAGGAGCAGATATTTCTCTGTACAGCCTACGGTCCCATTCACTCGGGAATATCCCAACGCAGCTCCTAGAAGAAACGTGTTTCTGACTCGCTGAATCTCAACATAGATTCAACTCTCTTAGGTGAACGAACGCACCGCAGAGCAGTTTCAAGGAAACGTTTCTCCTGAATTTTAGACGAAGTTTCCTGCTGTTTCGTACGTATGCCGGCATTGGGCTGGAAATACCGGTTTTGGGATTCTGCACAGAAAGGGTTTGCAAACCGCTGAATCCACACGTGAGTTTAACTCTGTCAGTTGAATGCACACATTGACAACCATTCAGTTAGATAGCTCCGTTTTGGTTTTAGAAGCAGATATTTCTCTGTACAGCCTATGGTCCCATTCACTCGGGAATATCCCAACGCAGCTCCTAGAAGAAACGTGTTTCTGACTCGCTGAATCTCAACATAGATTCAACTCTCTTAGGTGAACGAACGCACCGCAGAGCAGTTTCAAGGAAACGTTTCTCCTGAGTTTTAGACGAAGTTTCCTGCTGTTTAGTACGTATGCCGGCATTGGGCTGGAAATACCTTTTTTGGGATTCTGCACAGAAAGGGTTTGCAAACCGCTGAATCCACACGTGAGTTTAACTCTGTCAGTTGAATGCACACATTGACAACCATTCAGTTAGATAGCTCCGTTTTGGTTTTAGAAGCAGATATTTCTCTGTGCAGCCTATGGTCCCATTCACTCGGGAATATCCCAACGCAGCTCCTAGAAGAAACGTGTTTCTGACTCGCTGAATCTCAACATAGATTCAACTCTCTTAGGTGAACGAACGCACCGCAAAGCAGTTTCAAGGAAACGTTTCTCCTGAATTTTAGGCGAAGTTTCCTGCTGTTTCGTACGTATGCCGGCATTGGGCTGGAAATACCGGTTTTGGGATTCTGCACAGAAAGGGTTTGCAAACCGCTGAATCCACACGTGAGTTTAATTCTGTCAGTTGAATGCACACATTGACAACCATTCAGTTAGATAGCTCCGTTTTGGTTTTAGAAGCAGATATTTCTCTGTACAGCCTATGGTCCCATTCACTCGGGAATATCCCAACGCAGCTCCTAGAAGAAACGTGTTTCTGACTCGCTGAATCTCAACATAGATTTAACTCTCTTAGGTGAACGAACGCACCGCAGAGCAGTTTCAAGGAAACGTTTCTCCTGAATCTTAGACGAAGTTTCCTGCTGTTTCGTACGTATGCCGGCATTGGGCTGAAAATACCGGTTTTGGGATTCTGCACAGAAAGGGTTTGCCAACCGCTGAATCCACACGTGAGTTTATCTCTGTCAGTTGAATGCACACATTGACAACCATTCAGTTAGATAGCTCCGTTTTGGTTTCAGAAGCAGATATTTCTCTGTACAGCCTATGGTCCCATTCACTTGGGACTATCCCAACGCAGCTCCTAGAAGAAAAGTGTTTCTGACTCGCTGAATCTCAACATAGATTCAACTCTCTTAGGTGAACGAACGCACAGCAGAGCAGTTCCAAGGAAACGTTTCTCCTGAGTTTTAGACGAAGTTTCCTGCTGTTTAGTACGTATGCCAGCATTGGGCTGGAAATACCGGTTTTGGGATTCTGCACAGAAAGGGTTTGCAAACCGCTGAATCCACACGTGAGTTTAACTCTGTCAGTTGAATGCACACATTGAAAACCATTCAGTTAGATAGCTCCGTTTTGGTTTTAGGAGCAGATATTTCTCTGTACAGCCTATGGTCCCATTCACTCGGGAATATCCCAACGCAGCTCCTAGAAGAAACGTGTTTCTGACTCGCTGAATCTCAACATAGATTCAACTCTCTTAGGTGAACGAACGCACCACAGAGCAGTTTCAAGGAAACGTTTCTCCTGAATTTTAGACGAAGTTTCCTGCTGTTTCGTACGTATGCCGGCATTGGGCTGGAAATACCGGTTTTGGGATTCTGCACAGAAAGGGTTTGCAAACCGCTGAATCCACACGTGAGTTTAACTCTGTCAGTTGAATGCACACATTGACAACCATTCAGTTAGATAGCTCCGTTTTGGTTTTAGAAGCAGATATTTCTCTGTACAGCCTATGGTCCCATTCACTCGGGAATATCCCAACGCAGCTCCTAGAAGAAACGTGTTTCTGACTCGCTGAATCTCAACATAGATTCAACTCTCTTAGGTGAACGAACGCACCGCAGAGCAGTTTCAAGGAAACGTTTCTCATGAATTTTAGACGAAGTTTCCTGCTGTTTCGTACGTATGCCGGCATTGGGCTGGAAATACCGGTTTTGGGATTCTGCACAGAAAGGGTTTGCAAACCGCTGAATCCACACGTGAGTTTAACTCTGTCAGTTGAATGCACACATTGACAACCATTCAGTTAGATAGCTCCGTTTTGGTTTTAGAAGCAGATATTTCTCTGTACAGCCTATGGTCCCATTCACTCGGGAATATCCCAACGCAGCTCCTTGAAGAAACGTGTTTCTGACTCGCTGAATCTCAACATAGATTCAACTCTCTTAGGTGAACGAACGCACCGCAGAGCAGTTTCAAGTAAACGTTTCTCCTGAATTTTAGACGAAGTTTCCTGCTGTTTCGTACGTATGCCGGCATTGGGCTGGAAATACCGGTTTTGGGATTCTGCACAGAAAGGGTTTGCAAACCGCTGAATCCACACGTGAGTTTAACTCTGTCAGTTGAATGCACACATTGACAACCATTCAGTTAGATAGCTCCGTTTTGGTTTTAGAAGCAGATATTTCTCTGTACAGCCTATGGTCCCATTCACTCGGGAATATCCCAACGCAGCTCCTAGAAGAAACGTGTTTCTGACTCGCTGAATCTCAACATAGATTCAACTCTCTTAGGTGAACGAACGCACCGCAGAGCAGTTTCAAGGAAACGTTTCTCCTGAATTTTAGACGAAGTTTCCTGCTGTTTCGTACGTATGCCGGCATTGGGCTGGAAATACCGGTTTTGGGATTCTGGACAGAAAGGGTTTGCAAACCGCTGAATCCACACGTGAGTTTAACTCTGTCAGTTGAATGCACACATTGACAACCATTCAGTTAGATAGCTCCGTTTTGGTTTTAGAAGCAGATATTTCTCTGTACAGCCTTTGGTCCCATTCACTCGGGAATATCCCAACGCAGCTCCTAGAAGAAACGTGTTTCTGACTCGCTGAATCTCAACATAGATTCAACTCTCTTAGGTGAACGAACGCACCGCAGAGCAGTTTCAAGGAAACGTTTCTCCTGAATTTTAGACGAAGTTTCCTGCTGTTTCGTACGTATGCCGGCATTGGGCTGGAAATACCGGTTTTGGGATTCTGCACAGAAAGGGTTTGCAAACCGCTGAATCCACACGTGAGTTTATCTCTGTCAGTTGAATGCACACATTGACAACCATTCAGTTAGATAGCTCCGTTTTGGTTTTAGAAGCAGATATTTCTCTGTACAGCCTATGGTCCCATTCACTCGGGAATATGCCAACGCAGCTCCTAGAAGAAACGTGTTTCTGACTCGCTGAATCTCAACATAGATTCACCTCTCTTAGGTGAACGAACGCACCGCAGAGCAATTTCAAGGAAACGTTTCTCCTGAATTTTAGACGAAGTTTCCTGCTGTTTCGTACGTATCCCGGCATTGGGCTGGAAATACCGGTTTTGGGATTCTGCACAGAAAGGGTTTGCAAACCGCTGAATCCACACGTGAGTTTAACTCTGTCAGTTGAATGCACACATTGAAAACCATTCAGTTAGATAGCTCCGTTTTGGTTTTAGAAGCAGATATTTCTCTGTACAGCCTATGGTCCCATTCACTCGGGAATGTCCCAACGCAGCTCCTAGAAGAAACGTGTTTCTGACTCGCTGAATCTCAACATAGATTCAACTCTCTTAGGTGAACGAACGCACAGCAGAGCAGTTTCAAGGAAACGTTTCTCCTGAGTTTTAGACGAAGTTTCCTGCTGTTTAGTACGTATGCCGACATTGGGCTGGAAATTCCGATTTTGGGATTCTGCACAGAAAGGGTTTGCAAACCGCTGAATCCACACGTGAGTTTAACTCTGTCAGTTGAATGCACACATTGACTACCATTCAGCTAGATAGCTCCGTTTTGGTTTTAGAAGCAGATATTTCTCTGTACAGCCTATGGTCCCATTCACTCGGGAATATCCCAACGCAGCTCCTAGAAGAAACGTGTTTCTGACTCGCTGAATCTCAACATAGATTCAACTCTCTTTGGTGAACGAACGCACCGCAGACTAGTTTCAAGGAAACGTTTCTCCTGAATTTTAGACGAAGTTTCCTGCTGTTTCGTACGTATGCCGGCATTGGGCTGGAAATACCGGTTTTGGGATTCTGCACAGAAAGGGTTTGCAAAACCGCTGAATCCACAAGTGAGTTTAACTCTGTCAGTTGAATGCACACATTGACAACCATTCAGTTAGATAGCTCCGTTTTGGTTTTAGAAGCAGATATTTCTCTGTACAGCCTATGGTCCTATTCACTCGGGAATATCCCAACGCAGCTCCTAGAAGAAAAGTGTTTCTGACTCGCTGAATCTCAACATAGATTCAACTCTCTTAGGTGAACGAACGCACAGCAGAGCAGTTTCAAGGAAACGTTTCTCCTGAGTTTTAGACGAAGTTTCCTGCTCTTTCGTACGTATGCCGGCTTTGGGCTGGAAATACCGGTTTTGGGATTCTGCACAGATAGAGTTTGCAAACCGCTGAATCCACACGTGAGTTTAACTCTGTCAGTTGAATGCACACATTGACAACCATTCAGTTAGATAGCTCCGTTTTGGTTTTAGAAGCAGATATTTCTCTGTACAGCCTACGGTCCCATTCACTCGGGAATATCCCAACGCAGCTCCTAGAAGAAACGTGTTTCTGACTCGCTGAATCTCAACATAGATTCAACTCTCTTAGGTGAACGAACGCACAGCAGAGCAGTTTCAAGGAAACGTTCCTCCTGAATTTTAGACGAAATTTCCTGCTGTTTAGTACGTATGCCGGCATTGGGCTGGAAATACCGGTTTTGCGATTCTGCACAGAAAGGGTTTGCAAACCGCTGAATCCACACGTGAGTTTAACTCGGTCAGTTGAATGCACACATTGACAACCATTCAGTTAGATAGCTCCGTTTTGGTTTTAGAAGCAGATATTTCTCTGTACAGCCTATGGTCCCATTCACTCGGGAATATCCCAACGCAGCTCCTAGAAGAAACGTGTTTCTGACTCGCTGAATCTCAACATAGATTCAACTCTCTTAGGTGAACGAACGCACAGCAGAGCAGTTTCAAGGAAACGTTTCTCCTGAGTTTTAGACG
The DNA here is from genome assembly GCF_030222135.1 of Aotus nancymaae. Taxonomy (NCBI): domain Eukaryota; kingdom Metazoa; phylum Chordata; class Mammalia; order Primates; family Aotidae; genus Aotus; species Aotus nancymaae. The sequence continues at coordinate 4,497,949 of NW_026988495.1, read as the reverse complement.
AAGTTTCCTGCTGTTTCGTACGTATGCCGGCATTGGGCTGGAAATACCGGTTTTGGGATTCTGCACAGAAAGGGTTTGCAAAACCGCTGAATCCACACGTGAGTTTAACTCTGTCAGTTGAATGCACACATTGACAACCATTCAGTTAGATAGCTCCGTTTTGGTTTTAGAAGCAGATATTTCTCTGTACAGCCTATGGTCCCATTCACTCGGGACTATCCCAACGCAGCTCATAGAAGAAAAGTGTTTCTGACTCGCTGAATCACAACATAGATTCAACTCTCTTAGGTGAACGAACGCACCGCAGAGCAGTTCCAAGGAAACGTTTCTCCTGAGTTTTAGACGAAGTTTCCTGCTGTTTAGTACGTATGCCAGCATTGGGCTGGAAATACCGGTTTGGGGATTCTGCACAGAAAGGGTTTGCAAACCGCTGAATCCACACGTGAGTTTAACTCTGTCAGTTGAATGCACACATTGACAACCATTCAGTTAGATAGCTCCGTTTTGGTTTTAGAAGCAGATATTTCTCTGTACAGCCTATGGTCCCATTCACTCGGGAATATCCCAACGCAGGTCCTTGAAGAAACGTGTTTCTGACTCGCTGAATCTCAACATAGATTCAACTCTCTTAGGTGAACGAACGCACCGCAGAGCAGTTTCAAGGAAACGTTTCTCCTGAATTTTAGACGAAGTTTCCTGCTGTTTCGTACGTATGCCGGCATTGGGCTGGAAATACCGGTTTTGGGATTCTGGACAGAAAGGGTTTGCAAACCGCTGAATCCACACGTGAGTTTAACTCTGTCAGTTGAATGCACACATTGACAACCATTCAGTTAGATAGCTCCGTTTTGGTTTTAGAAGCAGATATTTCTCTATACAGCCTATGGTTCCATTCACTCGGGAATATCCCAACGCAGCTCCTAGAAGAAACGTGTTTCTGACTCGCTGAATCTCAACATAGATTCAACTCTCTTAGGTGAACGAACGCACCGCAGAGCAGTTTCAAGGAAACGTTTCTCCTGAATTTTAGACGAAGTTTCCTGCTGTTTCGTACGTATGCCGGCATTGGGCTGGAAATACCGGTTTTGGGATTCTGCACAGAAAGGGTTTGCAAACCGCTGAATCCACACGTGAGTTTATCTCTGTCAGTTGAATGCACACATTGACAACCATTCAGTTAGATAGCTCCGTTTTGGTTTCAGAAGCAGATATTTCTCTGTACAGCCTATGGTCCCATTCACTCGGGAATATGCCAACGCAGCTCCTAGAAGAAACGTGTTTCTGACTCGCTGAATCTCAACATAGATTCATCTCTCTTAGGTGAACGAACGCACCGCAGAGAAATTTCAAGGAAACGTTTCTCCTGAGTTTTAGACGAAGTTTCCTGCTGTTTAGTACGAATGCCGGCATTGGGCTGGAAATACCGGTTTTGGGATTCTGCACAGAAAGGGTTTGCAAACCGCTGAATCCACACGTGAGTTTAACTCTGTCAGTTGAATGCACCCATTGACAACCATTCAGTTAGATAGCTCCGTTTTGGTTTTAGAAGCAGATATTTCTCTGTACAGCCTATGGTCCCATTCACTCGGGAATATCCCAACGCAGCTCCTAGAAGAAACGTGTTTCTGACTCGCTGAATCTCAACATAGATTCAACTCTCTTAGGTGAACGAACGCACCGCAGAGCAGTTTCAAGGAAACGTTTCTCCTGAGTTTTAGACGAAGTTTCCTGCTGTTTAGTACGTATGCCGGCATTGGGCTGGAAATACCGGTTTTGGGATTCTGCACAGAAAGGGTTTGCAAACCGCTGAATCCACACGTGAGTTTAACTCTGTCAGTTGAATGCACACATTGACAACCATTCAGTTAGATAGCTCCGTTTTGGTTTTAGAAGCAGATATTTCTCTGTACAGCCTATGGTCCCATTCACTCGGGAATATCCCAACGCAGCTCCTAGAAGAAAAGTGTTTCTGACTCGCTGAATCTCAACATAGATTCAACTGCCTTAGGTGAACGAACGCACAGCAGAGCAGTTTCAAGGAAACGTTTCTCCTGAGTTTTAGACGAAGTTTCCTGCTCTTTCGTACGTATGCCGGCTTTGGGCTGGAAATACCGGTTTTGGGATTCTGCACAGATAGAGTTTACAAACCGCTGAATCCACACGTGAGTTTAACTCGGTCAGTTGAATGCACACATTGACAACCATTCAGTTAGATAGCTCCGTTTTGGTTTTAGAAGCAGATATTTCTCTGTACAGCCTATGGTCCCATTCACTCGGGAGTATCCCAACGCAGCTCCTAGAAGAAACGTGTTTCTGACTCGCTGAATCTCAACATAGATTCAACTCTCTTTGGTGAACGAACGCACCGCAGACCAGTTTCAAGGAAACGTTTCTCCTGAATTTTAGACGAAGTTTCCTGCTGTTTCGTACGTAAGCCGGCATTGGGCTGGAAATACCGGTTTTGGGACTCTGCACAGAAAGGGTTTGCAAACCGCTGAATCCACACGTGAGTTTAACTCTGTCAGTTGAATGCACACATTGACAACCATTCAGTTAGATAGCTCCGTTTTGGTTTGAGAAGCAGATATTTCTCTGAACAGCCTATGGTCCCATTCACTCGGGAATATCCCAACGCAGCTCCTAGAAGAAACGTGTTTCTGACTCGCTGAATCTCAACATAGATTCAACTCTCTTAGGTGAACGAACGCACTGCAGAGCAGTTTCAAGGAAACGTTTCTCCTGAATTTTAGACGAAGTTTCCTGCTGTTTCGTACGTATGCCGGCATTGGGCTGGAAATTCCGGTTTTGGGATTCTGCACAGAAAGGGTTTGCAAAACCGCTGAATCCACACGTGAGTTTAACTCTGTCAGTTGAATGCACACATTGACAACCATTCAGTTAGATAGCTCCGTTTTGGTTTTAGAAGCAGATATTTCTCTGTACAGCCTATGGTCCTATTCACTCGGGAATATCCCAACGCAGCTCCTAGAAGAAAAGTGTTTCTGACTCGCTGAATCTCAGCATAGATTCAACTCTCTTAGGTGAACGAACGCACAGCAGAGCAGTTTCAAGGAAACGTTTCTCCTGAGTTTTAGACGAAGTTTCCTGCTCTTTCGTACGTATGCCGGCTTTGGGCTGGAAATACCGGTTTTGGGATTCTGCACAGATAGAGTTTGCAAACCGCTGAATCGACACGTGAGTTTAACTCTGTCAGTTGAATGCACACATTGACAACCATTCAGTTAGATAGCTCCGTTTTGGTTTTAGAAGCAGATATTTCTCTGTACAGCCTATGGTCCCATTCACTCGGGAATATCCCAACGCAGCTCCTAGAAGAAACGTGTTTCTGACTCGCTGAATCTCAACATAGATTCAACTCTCTTAGGTGAACGAACGCACAGCAGAGCAGTTTCAAGGAAACGTTCCTCCTGAATTTTAGACGAAATTTCCTGCTGTTTAGTACGTATGCCGGCATTGGGCTGGAAATACCGGTTTTGCGATTCTGCACAGAAAGTGTTTGCAAACCGCTGAATCCACACGTGAGTTTAACTCGGTCAGTTGAATGCACACATTGACAACCATTCAGTTAGATAGCTCCGTTTTGGTTTTAGAAGCAGATATTTCTCTGTACAGCCTATGGTCCCATTCACTCGGGAATATCCCAACGCAGCTCCTAGAAGAAACGTGTTTCTGACTCGCTGAATCTCAACATAGATTCAACTCTCTTAGGTGAACGAACGCACCGCAGAGCAGTTTCAAGGCAACGTTTCTCCTGAATTTTAGACGAAGTTTCCTGCTGTTTCGTACGTATGCCGGCATTGGACTGGAAATACCGGTTTTGGGATTCTGCACAGAAAGGGTTTGCAAACCGCTGAATCCACACGTGAGTTTAACTCTGTCAGTTGAATGCACACATTGACAACCATTCAGTTAGATAGCTCCGTTTTGGTTTTAGGAGCAGATATTTCTCTGTACAGCCTATGGTCCCATTCACTCGGGAATATCCCAACGCAGCTCCTAGAAGAAACGTGTTTCTGACTTGCTGAATCTCAACATAGATTCAACTCTCTTAGGTGAACGAACGCACAGCAGAGGAGTTTCAAGGAAACGTTTCTCCTGAGTTTTAGACGAAGTTTCCTGCTGTTTCGTACGTATGCCGGCATTGGGCTGGCAATACCGGTTTTGGGTATCTGCACAGAAAGGGTTTGCAAACCGCTGAATCCACACGTGAGCTTAACTCTGTCAGTTGAATGCACACATTGACAACCATTCAGTTAGATAGCTCCGTTTTGGTTTTAGAAGCAGATATTTCTCTGTACAGCCTATGGTCCCATTCACTCGGGAATATCCCAACGCAGCTCCTAGACGAAACGTGTTTCTGACTCGCTGAATCTCAACATAGATTCAACTCTCTTAGGTGAACGAACGCACCGCAGAGCAGTTTCAAGGAAACGTTTCTCCTGAATTTTAGACGAAGTTTCCTGCTGTTTCGTACGTATGCCGGCATTGGGCTGGAAATACCGGTTTTGGGATTCTGCACAGAAAGGGTTTGCAAACCGCTGAATCCACACGTGATTTTAATTCTGTCAGTTGAATGCACACATTGACAACCATTCAGTTAGATAGCTCCGTTTTGGTTTTAGAAGCAGATATTTCTCTGTACAGCCTATGGTCCCATTCACTCGGGAATATCCCAACGCAGCTCCTAGAAGAAACGTGTTTCTGACTCGCTGAATCTCAACATAGATTCAACTCTCTTAGGTGAACGAACGCACCGCAGAGCAGTTTCAAGGAAACGTTTCTCCTGAATTTTAGACGAAGTTTCCTGCTGTTTCGTACGTATGCCGGCATTGTGCTGGAAATACCGGTTTTGGGATTCTGGACAGAAAGGGTTTGCAAACCGCTGAATCCACACGTGAGTTTAACTCTGTCAGTTGAATGCACACATTGACAACCATTCAGTTAGATAGCTCCGTTTTGGTTTTAGAAGCAGATATTTCTCTATACAGCCTATGGTTCCATTCACTCGGGAATATCCCAACGCAGCTCCTAGAAGAAACGTGTTTCTGACTCGCTGAATCTCAACATAGATTCAACTCTCTTAGGTGAACGAACGCACCGCCGAGCAGTTTCAAGGAAACGTTTCTCCTGAATTTTAGACGAAGTTTCCTGCTGTTTCGTACGTATGCTGGCATTGGGCTGGAAATACCGGTTTTGGGATTCTGCACAGAAAGGGTTTGCAAACCGCTGAATCCACACGTGAGTTTATCTCTGTCAGTTGAATGCACACATTGACAACCATTCAGTTAGATAGCTCCGTTTTGGTTTCAGAAGCAGATATTTCTCTGTACAGCCTATGGTCCCATTCACTCGGGAATATGCCAACGCAGCTCCTAGAAGAAACGTGTTTCTGACTCGCTGAATCTCAAAATAGATTCACCTCTCTTAGGTGAACGAACGCACCGCAGAGCAATTTCAAGGAAACGTTTCTCCTGAATTTTAGACGAAGTTTCCTGCTGTTTCGTACGTATCCCGGCATTGGGCTGGAAATACCGGTTTTGGGATTCTGCACAGAAAGGGTTTGCAAACCGCTGAATCCACACGTGAGTTTAACTCTGTCAGTTGAATGCACACATTGAAAACCATTCAGTTAGATAGCTCCGTTTTGGTTTTAGAAGCAGATATTTCTCTGTACAGCCTATGGTCCCATTCACTCGGGAATGTCCCAACGCAGCTCCTAGAAGAAACGTGTTTCTGACTCGCTGAATCTCAACATAGATTCAACTGCCTTAGGTGAACGAACGCACAGCAGAGCAGTTTCAAGGAAACGTTTCTCCTGAGTTTTAGACGAAGTTTCCTGCTGTTTAGTACGAATGCCGGCATTGGGCTGGAAATACCGGTTTTGGGATTCTGCACAGAAAGGGTTTGCAAACCGCTGAATCCACACGTGAGTTTAACTCTGTCAGTTGAATGCACACATTGACAACCATTCAGTTAGATAGCTCCGTTTTGGTTTTAGAAGCAGATATTTCTCTGTACAGCCTATGGTCCCATTCACTCGGGAATATCCCAACGCAGCTCCTAGAAGAAACGTGTTTCTGACTCGCTGAATCTCAACATAGATTCAACTCTCTTAGGTGAACGAACGCACAGCAGAGCAGTTTCAAGGAAACGTTTCTCCTGAGTTTTAGACGAAGTTTCCTGCTGTTTCGTACGTATGCTGGCATTGGGCTGGAAATACCGGTTTTGGGATTCTGCACAGAAAGGGTGTGCAAAACCGCTGAATCCACACGTGAGTTTAACTCTGTCAGTTGAATGCACACATTGACAACCATTCAGTTAGATAGCTCCGTTGGTTTTAGAAGCAGATATTTCTCTGTACAGCCTATGGTCCCATTCACTCGGGAATATCCCAACGCAGCTCCTAGAAGAAACGTGTTTCTGACTCGCTGAATCTCAACATAGATTCAACTCTCTTAGGTGAACGAACGCACAGCAGAGCAGTTTCAAGGAAACGTTTCTCCTGAGTTTTAGACGAAGTTTCCTGCTGTTTCGTACGTATGCCGGCATTGGGCTGGAAATACCGGTTTTGGGATTCTGCACAGAAAGGGTTTGCAAAACCGCTGAATCCACACGTGAGTTTAACTCTGTCAGTTGAATGCACACATTGACAACCATTCAGTTAGATAGCTCCGTTTTGGTTTTAGAAGCAGATATTTCTCTGTACAGCCTATGGTCCCATTCACTCGGGACTATCCCAACGCAGCCCGTAGAAGAAAAGTGTTTCTGACTCGCTGAATCACAACATAGATTCAACTCTCTTAGGTGAACGAACGCACCGCAGAGCAGTTCCAAGGAAACGTTTCTCCTGAGTTTTAGACGAAATTTCCTGCTGTTTAGTACGTATGCCAGCATTGGGCTGGAAATACCGGTTTGGGGATTCTGCACAGAAAGGGTTTGCAAACCGCTGAATCCACACGTGAGTTTAACTCTGTCAGTTGAATACACACATTGACAACCATTCAGTTAGATAGCTCCGTTTTGGTTTTAGAAGCAGATATTTCTCTGTACAGCCTATGGTCCCATTCACTCGGGAATATCCCAACGCAGCTCCTAGAAGAAACGTGTTTCTGACTCGCTGAATCTCAACATAGATTCAACTCTCTTAGGTGAACGAACGCACCGCAGAGCAGTTTCAAGGCAACGTTTCTCCTGAATTTTAGACGAAGTTTCCTGCTGTTTCGTACGTATGCCGGCATTGGACTGGAAATACCGGTTTTGGGATTCTGCACAGAAAGGGTTTGCAAACCGCTGAATCCACACGTGAGTTTAACTCTGTCAGTTGAATGCACACATTGACAACCATTCAGTTAGATAGCTCCGTTTTGGTTTTAGGAGCAGATATTTCTCTGTACAGCCTATGGTCCCATTCACTCGGGAATATCCCAACGCAGCTCCTAGAAGAAACGTGTTTCTGACTCGCTGAATCTCAACATAGATTCAACTCTCTTAGGTGAACGAACGCACAGCAGAGCAGTTTCAAGGAAACGTTTCTCCTGAGTTTTAGACGAAGTTTCCTGCTGTTTCGTACGTATGCCGGCATTGGGCTGGCAATACCGGTTTTGGATATCTGCACAGAAAGGGTTTGCAAACCGCTGAATCCACACGTGAGCTTAACTCTGTCAGTTGAATGCACACATTGACAACCATTCAGTTAGATAGCTCCGTTTTGGTTTTAGAAGCAGATATTTCTCTGTACAGCCTATGGTCCCATTCACTCGGGAATATCCCAACGCAGGTCCTTGAAGAAACGTGTTTCTGACTCGCTGAATCTCAACATAGATTCAACTCTCTTAGGTGAACGAACGCACCGCAGAGCAGTTTCAAGGAAACGTTTCTCCTGAATTTTAGACGAAGTTTCCTGCTGTTTAGTACGTATGCCGGCATTGGGCTGGAAATACCGGTTTTGGGATTCTGGACAGAAAGGGTTTGCAAACCGCTGAATCCACACGTGAGTTTAACTCTGTCAGTTGAATGCACACATTGACAACCATTCAGTTAGATAGCTCCGTTTTGGTTTTAGAAGCAGATATTTCTCTATACAGCCTATGGTTCCATTCACTCGGGAATATCCCAACGCAGCTCCTAGAAGAAACGTGTTTCTGACTCGCTGAATCTCAACATAGATTCAACTCTCTTTGGTGAACGAACGCACCGCAGACCAGTTTCAAGGAAACGTTTCTCCTGAATTTTAGACGAAGTTTCCTGCTGTTTCGTACGTAAGCCGGCATTGGGCTGGAAATACCGGTTTTGGGACTCTGCACAGAAAGGGTTTGCAAACCGCTGAATCCACACGTGAGTTTAACTCTGTCAGTTGAATGCACACATTGACAACCATTCAGTTAGATAGCTCCGTTTTGGTTTGAGAAGCAGATATTTCTCTGAACAGCCTATGGTCCCATTCACTCGGGAATATCCCAACGCAGCTCCTAGAAGAAACGTGTTTCTGACTCGCTGAATCTCAACATAGATTCAACTCTCTTAGGTGAACGAACGCACTGCAGAGCAGTTTCAAGGAAACGTTTCTCCTGAATTTTAGACGAAGTTTCCTGCTGTTTCGTACGTATGCCGGCATTGGGCTGGAAATACCGGTTTTGGGATTCTGCACAGAAAGGGTTTGCAAAACCGCTGAATCCACACGTGAGTTTAACTCTGTCAGTTGAATGCACACATTGACAACCATTCAGTTAGATAGCTCCGTTTTGGTTTTAGAAGCAGATATTTCTCTGTACAGCCTATGGTCCCATTCACTCGGGAATATCCCAACGCAGCTCTAGAAGAAAAGTGTTTCTGACTCGCTGAATCTCAACATAGATTCAACTCTCTTAGGTGAACGAACGCACAGCAGAGCAGTTTCAAGGAAACGTTTCTCCTGAATTTTAGACGAAGTTTCCTGCTGTTTCGTACGTATGCCGGCATTGTGCTGGAAATACCGGTTTTGGGATTCTGGACAGAAAGGGTTTGCAAACCGCTGAATCCACACGTGAGTTTAACTCTGTCAGTTGAATGCACACATTGACAACCATTCAGTTAGATAGCTCCGTTTTGGTTTTAGAAGCAGATATTTCTCTATACAGCCTATGGTTCCATTCACTCGGGAATATCCCAACGCAGCTCCTAGAAGAAACGTGTTTCTGACTCGCTGAATCTCAACATAGATTCAACTCTCTTAGGTGAACGAACGCACCGCCGAGCAGTTTCAAGGAAACGTTTCTCCTGAATTTTAGACGAAGTTTCCTGCTGTTTCGTACGTATGCCGGCATTGGGCTGGAAATACCGGTTTTGGGATTCTGCACAGAAAGGGTTTGCAAACCGCTGAATCCACACGTGAGTTTATCTCTGTCAGTTGAATGCACACATTGACAACCATTCAGTTAGATAGCTCCGTTTTGGTTTCAGAAGCAGATATTTCTCTGTACAGCCTATGGTCCCATTCACTCGGGAATATGCCAACGCAGCTCCTAGAAGAAACGTGTTTCTGACTCGCTGAATCTCAACATAGATTCACCTCTCTTAGGTGAACGAACGCACCGCAGAGCAATTTCAAGGAAACGTTTCTCCTGAATTTTAGACGAAGTTTCCTGCTGTTTCGTACGTATCCCGGCATTGGGCTGGAAATACCGGTTTTGGGATTCTGCACAGAAAGGGTTTGCAAACCGCTGAATCCACACGTGAGTTTAACTCTGTCAGTTGAATGCACACATTGAAAACCATTCAGTTAGATAGCTCCGTTTTGGTTTTAGAAGCAGATATTTCTCTGTACAGCCTATGGTCCCATTCACTCGGGAATGTCCCAACGCAGCTCCTAGAAGAAACGTGTTTCTGACTCGCTGAATCTCAACATAGATTCAACTGCCTTAGGTGAACGAACGCACAGCAGAGCAGTTTCAAGGAAACGTTTCTCCTGAGTTTTAGACGAAGTTTCCTGCTGTTTAGTACGAATGCCGGCATTGGGCTGGAAATACCGGTTTTGGGATTCTGCACAGAAAGGGTTTGCAAACCGCTGAATCCACACGTGAGTTTAACTCTGTCAGTTGAATGCACACATTGACAACCATTCAGTTAGATAGCTCCGTTTTGGTTTTAGAAGCAGATATTTCTCTGTACAGCCTATGGTCCCATTCACTCGGGAATATCCCAACGCAGCTCCTAGAAGAAACGTGTTTCTGACTCGCTGAATCTCAACATAGATTCAACTCTCTTAGGTGAACGAACGCACAGCAGAGCAGTTTCAAGGAAACGTTTCTCCTGAGTTTTAGACGAAGTTTCCTGCTGTTTCGTACGTATGCTGGCATTGGGCTGGAAATACCGGTTTTGGGATTCTGCACAGAAAGGGTGTGCAAAACCGCTGAATCCACACGTGAGTTTAACTCTGTCAGTTGAATGCACACATTGACAACCATTCAGTTAGATAGCTCCGTTGGTTTTAGAAGCAGATATTTCTCTGTACAGCCTATGGTCCCATTCACTCGGGAATATCCCAACGCAGCTCGTAGAAGAAAAGTGTTTCTGACTCGCTGAATCTCAACATAGATTCAACTCTCTTAGGTGAACTAACGCACCGCAGAGCAGTTTCAAGGAAACGTTTCTCCTGAATTTTAGACGAAGTTTCCTGCTGTTTCGTACGTATGCCGGCATTGGGCTGGAAATACCGGTTTTGGGATTCTGCACAGAAAGGGTTTGCAAACCGCTGAATCCACACGTGAGTTTAACTCTGTCAGTTGAATGCACACATTGAAAACCATTCAGTTAGATAGCTCCGTTTTGGTTTTAGAAGCAGATATTTCTCTGTACAGCCTATGGTCCCATTCACTCGGGAATGTCCCAACGCAGCTCCTAGAAGAAACGTGTTTCTGACTCGCTGAATCTCAACATAGATTCAACTCTCTTAGTTGAACGAACGCACAGCAGAGCAGTTTCAAGGAAACGTTTCTCCTGAGTTTTAGACGAAGTTTCCTGCTGTTTCGTACGTATGCCGGCATTGGGCTGGAAATACCGGTTTTGGGATTCTGCACAGAAAGGGTTTGCAAAACCGCTGAATCCACACGTGAGTTTAACTCTGTCCGTTGAATGCACACATTGACAACCATTCAGTTAGATAGCTCCGTTTTGGTTTTAGAAGCAGATATTTCTCTGTACAGCCTATGGTCCTATTCACTCGGGAATATCCCAACGCAGCTCCTAGAAGAAAAGTGTTTCTGACTCGCTGAATCTCAACATAGATTCAACTCTCTTAGGTGAACGAACGCACAGCAGAGCAGTTTCAAGGAAACGTTTCTCCTGAGTTTTAGACGAAGTTTCCTGCTGTTTAGTACGTATGCCGGCATTGGGCTGGAAATACTGGTTTTGGGATTCTGCACAGAAAGGGTTTGCAAACCCCTGAATCCACACGTGAGTTTAACTCTGTCAGTTGAATGCACACATTGACAACCATTCAGTTAGATAGCTCCGTTTTGGTTTTAGAAGCAGATATTTCTCTGTACAGCCTATGGTCCCATTCACTCGGGAATATCCCAACGCAGCTCCTAGAAGAAAAGTGTTTCTGACTCACTGAATCTCAACATAGATTCAACTCTCTTAGGTGAACGAACGCACAGCAGAGCAGTTTCAAGGAAACGTTTCTCCTGAGTTTTAGACGAAGTTTCCTGCTGTTTCGTACGTATGCCGGCATTGGGCTGGAAATACCGGTTTTGGGATTCTGCACAGAAAGGGTTTGCAAAACCGCTGAATCCACACGTGAGTTTAACTCTGTCCGTTGAATGCACACATTGACAACCATTCAGTTAGATAGCTCCGTTTTGGTTTTAGAAGCAGATATTTCTCTGTACAGCCTATGGTCCTATTCACTCGGGAATATCCCAACGCAGCTCCTAGAAGAAAAGTGTTTCTGACTCGCTGAATCTCAACATAGATTCAACTCTCTTAGGTGAACGAACGCACAGCAGAACAGTTTCAAGGAAACGTTTCTCCTGAGTTTTAGACGAAGTTTCCTGCTGTTTAGTACGTATGCCGGCATTGGGCTGGAAATACTGGTTTTGGGATTCTGCACAGAAAGGGTTTGCAAACCCCTGAATCCACACGTGAGTTTAACTCTGTCAGTTGAATGCACACATTGACAACCATTCAGTTAGATAGCTCCGTTTTGGTTTTAGAAGCAGATATTTCTCTGTACAGCCTATGGTCCCATTCACTCGGGAATATCCCAACGCAGCTCCTAGAAGAAACGTGTTTCTGACTCGCTGAATCTCAACATAGATTCAACTCTCTTAGGTGAACGAACGCACAGCAGAGCAGTTTCAAGGAAACGTTTCTCCTGAGTTTTAGACGAAGTTTCCTGCTGTTTCGTACGTATGCCGGCATTGGGCTGGAAATACCGGTTTTGGGATTCTGCACAGAAAGGGTTTGCAAACCGCTGAATCCACACGTGAGTTTACCTCTGTCAGTTGAATGCACACATTGACAACCATTCAGTTAGATAGCTCCGTTTTGGTTTTAGAAGCAGATATTTCTCTGTACAGCCTATGGTCCCATTCACTCGGGAATATCCCAACGCAGCTCCTAGAAGAAAAGTGTTTCTGACTCGCTGAATCTCAACATAGATTCAACTCTCTTAGGTGAACGAACGCACCGCAGAGCAGTTTCAAGGAAACGTTTCTCCTGAATTTTAGACGAAGTTTCCTGCTGTTTCGTACGTATGCCGGCATTGGGCTGGAAATACCGGTTTTGGGATTCTGCACAGAAAGGGTTTGCAAACCGCTGAATCCACACGTGAGTTTAACTCTGTCAGTTGAATGCACACATTGACAACCATTCAGTTAGATAGCTCCGTTTTGGTTTTAGAAGCAGATATTTCTCTGTACAGCTTATGGTCCCATTCACTCGGGAATATCCCAACGCAGCTCCTACAAGAAACGTGTTTCTGACTCGCTGAATCTCAACATAGATTGAACTCTCTTAGGTGAACGAACGCACAGCAGAGCAGTTTCAAGGAAACGTTTCTCCTGAGTTTTAGACGAAGTTTCCTGCTGTTTCGTACGTATGCCGGCATTGGGCTGGAAATACCGGTTTTGGGATTCTGCACAGAAAGGGTTTGCAAAACCGCTGAATCCACACGTGAGTTTAACTCTGTCAGTTGAATGCACACATTGACAACCATTCAGTTAGATAGCTCCGTTTTGGTTTTAGAAGCAGATATTTCTCTGTACAGCCTATGGTCCTATTCACTCCGGAATATCCCAACGCAGCTCCTAGAAGAAAAGTTTTTCTGACTCGCTGAATCTCAACATAGATTCAACTCTCTTAGGTGAACGAACGCACAGCAGAGCAGTTTCAAGGAAACGTTCCTCCTGAATTTTAGACGAAGTTTCCTGCTGTTTAGTACGTATGCCGGCATTGGGCTGGAAATACCGGTTTTGCGATTCTGCACAGAAAGGGTTTGCAAACCGCTGAATCCACACGTGAGTTTAACTCTGTCAGTTGAATGCACACATTGACAACCATTCAGTTAGACAGCTCCGTTTTGGTTTTAGAAGCAGATATTTCTCTGTACAGCCTATGGTCCCATTCACTCGGGAATATCCCAACGCAGCTCCTAGAAGAAACGTGTTTCTGACTCGCTGAATCTCAACATAGATTCAACTCTCTTAGGTGAACGAACGCACAGCAGAGCAGTTTCAAGGCAACGTTTCTCCTGAATTTTAGACGAAGTTTCCTGCTGTTTCGTACGTATGCCGGCATTGGACTGGAAATACCGGTTTTGGGATTCTGCACAGAAAGGGTTTGCAAACCGCTGAATCCACACGTGAGTTTAACTCTGTCAGTTGAATGCACACATTGACAACCATTCAGTTAGATAGCTCCGTTTTGGTTTTAGAAGCAGATATTTCTCTGTACAGCCTATGGTCCCATTCACTCGGGAATATCCCAACGCAGCTCCTAGAAGAAACGTGTTTCTGACTCGCTGAATCTCAACATAGATTCAACTCTCTTAGGTGAACGAACGCACCGCAGAGCAGTTTCAAGGCAACGTTTCTCCTGAATTTTAGACGAAGTTTCCTGCTGTTTCGTACGTATGCCGGCATTGGACTGGAAATACCGGTTTTGGGATTCTGCACAGAAAGGGTTTGCAAACCGCTGAATCCACACGTGAGTTTAACTCTGTCAGTTGAATGCACACATTGACAACCATTCAGTTAGATAGCTCCGTTTTGGTTTTAGGAGCAGATATTTCTCTGTACAGCCTATGGTCCCATTCACTCGGGAATATCCCAACGCAGCTCCTAGAAGAAACGTGTTTCTGACTCGCTGAATCTCAACATAGATTCAACTCTCTTAGGTGAACGAACGCACAGCAGAGCAGTTTCAAGGAAACGTTTCTCCTGAGTTTTAGACGAAGTTTCCTGCTGTTTCGTACGTATGCCGGCATTGGGCTGGCAATACCGGTTTTGGGTATCTGCACAGAAAGGGTTTGCAAACCGCTGAATCCACACGTGAGCTTAACTCTGTCAGTTGAATGCACACATTGACAACCATTCAGTTAGATAGCTCCGTTTTGGTTTTAGAAGCAGATATTTCTCTGTACAGCCTATGGTCCCATTCACTCGGGAATATCCCAACGCAGGTCCTTGAAGAAACGTGTTTCTGACTCGCTGAATCTCAACATAGATTCAACTCTCTTAGGTGAACGAACGCACCGCAGAGCAGTTTCAAGGAAACGTTTCTCCTGAATTTTAGACGAAGTTTCCTGCTGTTTCGTACGTATGCCGGCATTGGGCTGGAAATACCGGTTTTGGGATTCTGCACAGAAAGGGTTTGCAAACCGCTGAATCCACACGTGAGTTTAATTCTGTCAGTTGAATGCACACATTGACAACCATTCAGTTAGATAGCTACGTTTTGGTTTTAGAAGCAGATATTTCTCTGTACAGCCTATGGTCCCATTCACTCGGGAATATCCCAACGCAGCTCCTAGAAGAAACGTGTTTCTGACTCGCTGAATCTCAACATAGATTCAACTCTCTTAGGTGAACGAACGCACCGCAGAGCAGTTTCAAGGAAACGTTTCTCCTGAATTTTAGACGAAGTTTCCTGCTGTTTCGTACGTATGCCGGCATTGGGCTGGAAATACCGGTTTTGGGATTCTGGACAGAAAGGGTTTGCAAACCGCTGAATCCACACGTGAGTTTAACTCTGTCAGTTGAATGCACACATTGACAACCATTCAGTTAGATAGCTCCGTTTTGGTTTTAGAAGCAGATATTTCTCTATACAGCCTATGGTTCCATTCACTCGGGAATATCCCAACGCAGCTCCTAGAAGAAACGTGTTTCTGACTCGCTGAATCTCAACATAGATTCAACTCTCTTAGGTGAACGAACGCACCGCAGAGCAGTTTCAAGGAAACGTTTCTCCTGAATTTTAGACGAAGTTTCCTGCTGTTTCGTACGTATGCCGGCATTGGGCTGGAAATACCGGTTTTGGGATTCTGCACAGAAAGGGTTTGCAAACCGCTGAATCCACACGTGAGTTTATCTCTGTCAGTTGAATGCACACATTGACAACCATTCAGTTAGATAGCTCCGTTTTGGTTTCAGAAGCAGATATTTCTCTGTACAGCCTATGGTCCCATTCACTCGGGAATATGCCAACGCAGCTCCTAGAAGAAACGTGTTTCTGACTCGCTGAATCTCAACATAGATTCACCTCTCTTAGGTGAACGAACGCACCGCAGAGCAATTTCAAGGAAACGTTTCTCCTGAATTTTAGACGAAGTTTCCTGCTGTTTCGTACGTATCCCGGCATTGGGCTGAAAATACCGGTTTTGGGATTCTGCACAGAAAGGGTTTGCAAACCGCTGAATCCACACGTGAGTTTAACTCTGTCAGTTGAATGCACACATTGAAAACCATTCAGTTAGATAGCTCCGTTTTGGTTTTAGAAGCAGATGTTTCTCTGTACAGCCTATTGTCCCATTCACTCGGGAATGTCCCAACGCAGCTCCTAGAAGAAACGTGTTTCTGACTCGCTGAATCTCAACATAGATTCAACTGCCTTAGGTGAACGAACGCACAGCAGAGCAGTTTCAAGGAAACGTTTCTCCTGAGTTTTAGACGAAGTTTCCTGCTGTTTAGTACGAATGCCGGCATTGGGCTGGAAATACCGGTTTTGGGATTCTGCACAGAAAGGGTTTGCAAACCGCTGAATCCACACGTGAGTTTAACTCTGTCAGTTGAATGCACACATTGACAACCATTCAGTTAGATAGCTCCGTTTTGGTTTTAGAAGCAGATATTTCTCTGTACAGCCTATGGTCCCATTCACTCGGGAATATCCCAACGCAGCTCCTAGAAGAAACGTGTTTCTGACTCGCTGAATCTCAACATAGATTCAACTCTCTTAGGTGAACGAACGCACAGCAGAGCAGTTTCAAGGAAACGTTTCTCCTGAGTTTTAGACGAAGTTTCCTGCTGTTTCGTACGTATGCCGGCATTGGGCTGGAAATACCGGTTTTGGGATTCTGCACAGAAAGGGTTTGCAAAACCGCTGAATCCACACGTGAGTTTAACTCTGTCAGTTGAATGCACACATTGACAACCATTCAGTTAGATAGCTCCGTTTTGGTTTTAGAAGCAGATATTTCTCTGTACAGCCTATGGTCCCATTCACTCGGGAATATCCCAACGCAGCTCGTAGAAGAAAAGTGTTTCTGACTCGCTGAATCTCAACATAGATTCAACTCTCTTAGGTGAACTAACGCACCGCAGAGCAGTTTCAAGGAAACGTTTCTCCTGAATTTTAGACGAAGTTTCCTGCTGTTTCGTACGTATGCCGGCATTGGGCTGGAAATACCGGTTTTGGGATTCTCTACAGAAAGGGTTTGCAAACCGCTGAATCCACACGTGAGTTTAACTCTGTCAGTTGAATGCACACATTGACAACCATTCAGTTAGATAGCTCCGTTTTGGTTTTAGAAGCAGATATTTCTCTGTACAGCCTATGGTCCCATTCACTCGGGAATATCCCAACGCAGCTCCTAGAAGAAACGTGTTTCTGACTCGCTGAATCTCAACATAGATTCAACTCTCTTAGGTGAACGAACGCACAGCAGAGCAGTTTCAAGGCAACGTTTCTCCTGAGTTTTAGACGAAGTTTCCTGCTGTTTCGTACGTATGCCGGCATTGGACTGGAAATACCGGTTTTGGGATTCTGCACAGAAAGGGTTTGCAAAACCGCTGAATCCACACGTGAGTTTAACTCTGTCCGTTGAATGCACACATTGACAACCATTCAGTTAGATAGCTCCGTTTTGGTTTTAGAAGCAGATATTTCTCTGTACAGCCTATGGTCCTATTCACTCGGGAATATCCCAACGCAGCTCCTAGAAGAAAAGTGTTTCTGACTCGCTGAATCTCAACATAGATTCAACTCTCTTAGGTGAACGAACGCACAGCAGAACAGTTTCAAGGAAACGTTTCTCCTGAGTTTTAGACGAAGTTTCCTGCTGTTTAGTACGTATGCCGGCATTGGGCTGGAAATACTGGTTTTGGGATTCTGCACAGAAAGGGTTTGCAAACCCCTGAATCCACACGTGAGTTTAACTCTGTCAGTTGAATGCACACATTGACAACCATTCAGTTAGATAGCTCCGTTTTGGTTTTAGAAGCAGATATTTCTCTGTACAGCCTATGGTCCCATTCACTCGGGAATATCCCAACGCAGCTCCTAGAAGAAAAGTGTTTCTGACTCACTGAATCTCAACATAGATTCAACTCTCTTAGGTGAACGAACGCACAGCAGAGCAGTTTCAAGGAAACGTTTCTCCTGAGTTTTAGACGAAGTTTCCTGCTGTTTCGTACGTATGCCGGCATTGGGCTGGAAATACCGGTTTTGGGATTCTGCACAGAAAGGGTTTGCAAAACCGCTGAATCCACACGTGAGTTTAACTCTGTCCGTTGAATGCACACATTGACAACCATTCAGTTAGATAGCTCCGTTTTGGTTTTAGAAGCAAATATTTCTCTGTACAGCCTATGGTCCCATTCACTCGGGACTATCCCAACGCAGCTCCTAGAAGAAACGTGTTTCTGACTCGCTGAATCTCAACATAGATTCAACTCTCTTAGGTGAACGAACGCACCGCAGAGCAGTTTCAAGGAAACGTTTCTCCTGAATTTTAGACGAAGTTTCCTGCTGTTTCGTACGTATGCCGGCATTGGGCTGGAAATACCGGTTTTGGGATTCTGCACAGAAAGGGTTTGCAAACCGCTGAATCCACACGTGAGTTTAACTCTGTCAGTTGAATGCACACATTGACAACCATTCAGTTAGATAGCTCCGTTTTGGTTTTAGGAGCAGATATTTCTCTGTACAGCCTATGGTCCCATTCACTCGGGAATATCCCAACGCAGCTCCTAGAAGAAACGTGTTTCTGACTCGCTGAATCTCAACATAGATTCAACTCTCTTAGGTAAACGAACGCACCGCAGAGCAGTTTCAAGGAAACGTTTCTCCTGAGTTTTAGACGAAGTTTCCTGCTGTTTCGTACGTATGCCGGCATTGGGCTGGCAATACCGGTTTTGGGATTCTGCACAGAAAAGGTTTGCAAACCGCTGAATCCACACGTGAGTTTAACTCTGTCAGTTGAATGCACACATTGAAAAC
Source organism: Aotus nancymaae (assembly GCF_030222135.1). Classification (NCBI taxonomy): domain Eukaryota; kingdom Metazoa; phylum Chordata; class Mammalia; order Primates; family Aotidae; genus Aotus; species Aotus nancymaae. The sequence continues at coordinate 4,479,229 of NW_026988495.1, read as the reverse complement.
CATTCAGTTAGATAGCTCCGTTTTGGTTTTAGAAGCAGATATTTCTCTGTACAGCCTATGGTCCCATTCACTCGGGAATGTCCCAACGCAGCTCCTAGAAGAAACGTGTTTCTGACTCGCTGAATCTCAACATAGATTCAACTCTCTTAGGTGAACGAACGCACAGCAGAGCAGTTTCAAGGAAACGTTTCTCCTGAGTTTTAGACGAAGTTTCCTGCTGTTTCGTACGTATGCCGGCATTGGGCTGGAAATACCGGTTTTGGGATTCTGTACAGAAAGGTTTGCAAACCGCTGAATCCACACGTGAGTTTAACTCTGTCAGTTGAATGCACACATTGACAACCATTCAGTTAGATAGCTCCGTTTTGGTTTTAGAAGCAGATATTTCTCTGTACAGCCTATGGTCCCATTCACTCGGGAATATCCCAACGCAGCTCCTAGAAGAAAAGTGTTTCTGACTCGCTGAATCTCAACATAGATTCAACTCTCTTAGGTGAACGAACGCACCGCAGAGCAGTTTCAAGGAAACGTTTCTCCTGAATTTTAGACGAAGTTTCCTGCTGTTTCGTACGTATGCCGGCATTGGGCTGGAAATACCGGTTTTGGGATTCTGCACAGAAAGGGTTTGCAAACCGCTGAATCCACACGTGAGTTTAACTCTGTCAGTTGAATGCACACATTGACAACCATTCAGTTAGATAGCTCCGTTTTGGTTTTAGAAGCAGATATTTCTCTGTACAGCTTATGGTCCCATTCACTCGGGAATATCCCAACGCAGCTCCTACAAGAAACGTGTTTCTGACTCGCTGAATCTCAACATAGATTGAACTCTCTTAGGTGAACGAACGCACAGCAGAGCAGTTTCAAGGAAACGTTTCTCCTGAGTTTTAGACGAAGTTTCCTGCTGTTTCGTACGTATGCCGGCATTGGGCTGGAAATACCGGTTTTGGGATTCTGCACAGAAAGGGTTTGCAAAACCGCTGAATCCACACGTGAGTTTAACTCTGTCAGTTGAATGCACACATTGACAACCATTCAGTTAGATAGCTCCGTTTTGGTTTTAGAAGCAGATATTTCTCTGTACAGCCTATGGTCCTATTCACTCCGGAATATCCCAACGCAGCTCCTAGAAGAAAAGTTTTTCTGACTCGCTGAATCTCAACATAGATTCAACTCTCTTAGGTGAACGAACGCACAGCAGAGCAGTTTCAAGGAAACGTTCCTCCTGAATTTTAGACGAAGTTTCCTGCTGTTTAGTACGTATGCCGGCATTGGGCTGGAAATACCGGTTTTGCGATTCTGCACAGAAAGGGTTTGCAAACCGCTGAATCCACACGTGAGTTTAACTCTGTCAGTTGAATGCACACATTGACAACCATTCAGTTAGACAGCTCCGTTTTGGTTTTAGAAGCAGATATTTCTCTGTACAGCCTATGGTCCCATTCACTCGGGAATATCCCAACGCAGCTCCTAGAAGAAACGTGTTTCTGACTCGCTGAATCTCAACATAGATTCAACTCTCTTAGGTGAACGAACGCACAGCAGAGCAGTTTCAAGGCAACGTTTCTCCTGAATTTTAGACGAAGTTTCCTGCTGTTTCGTACGTATGCCGGCATTGGACTGGAAATACCGGTTTTGGGATTCTGCACAGAAAGGGTTTGCAAACCGCTGAATCCACACGTGAGTTTAACTCTGTCAGTTGAATGCACACATTGACAACCATTCAGTTAGATAGCTCCGTTTTGGTTTTAGAAGCAGATATTTCTCTGTACAGCCTATGGTCCCATTCACTCGGGAATATCCCAACGCAGCTCCTAGAAGAAACGTGTTTCTGACTCGCTGAATCTCAACATAGATTCAACTCTCTTAGGTGAACGAACGCACCGCAGAGCAGTTTCAAGGCAACGTTTCTCCTGAATTTTAGACGAAGTTTCCTGCTGTTTCGTACGTATGCCGGCATTGGACTGGAAATACCGGTTTTGGGATTCTGCACAGAAAGGGTTTGCAAACCGCTGAATCCACACGTGAGTTTAACTCTGTCAGTTGAATGCACACATTGACAACCATTCAGTTAGATAGCTCCGTTTTGGTTTTAGGAGCAGATATTTCTCTGTACAGCCTATGGTCCCATTCACTCGGGAATATCCCAACGCAGCTCCTAGAAGAAACGTGTTTCTGACTCGCTGAATCTCAACATAGATTCAACTCTCTTAGGTGAACGAACGCACAGCAGAGCAGTTTCAAGGAAACGTTTCTCCTGAGTTTTAGACGAAGTTTCCTGCTGTTTCGTACGTATGCCGGCATTGGGCTGGCAATACCGGTTTTGGGTATCTGCACAGAAAGGGTTTGCAAACCGCTGAATCCACACGTGAGCTTAACTCTGTCAGTTGAATGCACACATTGACAACCATTCAGTTAGATAGCTCCGTTTTGGTTTTAGAAGCAGATATTTCTCTGTACAGCCTATGGTCCCATTCACTCGGGAATATCCCAACGCAGGTCCTTGAAGAAACGTGTTTCTGACTCGCTGAATCTCAACATAGATTCAACTCTCTTAGGTGAACGAACGCACCGCAGAGCAGTTTCAAGGAAACGTTTCTCCTGAATTTTAGACGAAGTTTCCTGCTGTTTCGTACGTATGCCGGCATTGGGCTGGAAATACCGGTTTGGGATTCTGCACAGAAAGGGTTTGCAAACCGCTGAATCCACACGTGAGTTTAATTCTGTCAGTTGAATGCACACATTGACAACCATTCAGTTAGATAGCTACGTTTTGGTTTTAGAAGCAGATATTTCTCTGTACAGCCTATGGTCCCATTCACTCGGGAATATCCCAACGCAGCTCCTAGAAGAAACGTGTTTCTGACTCGCTGAATCTCAACATAGATTCAACTCTCTTAGGTGAACGAACGCACCGCAGAGCAGTTTCAAGGAAACGTTTCTCCTGAATTTTAGACGAAGTTTCCTGCTGTTTCGTACGTATGCCGGCATTGGGCTGGAAATACCGGTTTTGGGATTCTGGACAGAAAGGGTTTGCAAACCGCTGAATCCACACGTGAGTTTAACTCTGTCAGTTGAATGCACACATTGACAACCATTCAGTTAGATAGCTCCGTTTTGGTTTTAGAAGCAGATATTTCTCTATACAGCCTATGGTTCCATTCACTCGGGAATATCCCAACGCAGCTCCTAGAAGAAACGTGTTTCTGACTCGCTGAATCTCAACATAGATTCAACTCTCTTAGGTGAACGAACGCACCGCAGAGCAGTTTCAAGGAAACGTTTCTCCTGAATTTTAGACGAAGTTTCCTGCTGTTTCGTACGTATGCCGGCATTGGGCTGGAAATACCGGTTTTGGGATTCTGCACAGAAAGGGTTTGCAAACCGCTGAATCCACACGTGAGTTTATCTCTGTCAGTTGAATGCACACATTGACAACCATTCAGTTAGATAGCTCCGTTTTGGTTTCAGAAGCAGATATTTCTCTGTACAGCCTATGGTCCCATTCACTCGGGAATATGCCAACGCAGCTCCTAGAAGAAACGTGTTTCTGACTCGCTGAATCTCAACATAGATTCACCTCTCTTAGGTGAACGAACGCACCGCAGAGCAATTTCAAGGAAACGTTTCTCCTGAATTTTAGACGAAGTTTCCTGCTGTTTCGTACGTATCCCGGCATTGGGCTGAAAATACCGGTTTTGGGATTCTGCACAGAAAGGGTTTGCAAACCGCTGAATCCACACGTGAGTTTAACTCTGTCAGTTGAATGCACACATTGAAAACCATTCAGTTAGATAGCTCCGTTTTGGTTTTAGAAGCAGATGTTTCTCTGTACAGCCTATTGTCCCATTCACTCGGGAATGTCCCAACGCAGCTCCTAGAAGAAACGTGTTTCTGACTCGCTGAATCTCAACATAGATTCAACTGCCTTAGGTGAACGAACGCACAGCAGAGCAGTTTCAAGGAAACGTTTCTCCTGAGTTTTAGACGAAGTTTCCTGCTGTTTAGTACGAATGCCGGCATTGGGCTGGAAATACCGGTTTTGGGATTCTGCACAGAAAGGGTTTGCAAACCGCTGAATCCACACGTGAGTTTAACTCTGTCAGTTGAATGCACACATTGACAACCATTCAGTTAGATAGCTCCGTTTTGGTTTTAGAAGCAGATATTTCTCTGTACAGCCTATGGTCCCATTCACTCGGGAATATCCCAACGCAGCTCCTAGAAGAAACGTGTTTCTGACTCGCTGAATCTCAACATAGATTCAACTCTCTTAGGTGAACGAACGCACAGCAGAGCAGTTTCAAGGCAACGTTTCTCCTGAATTTTAGACGAAGTTTCCTGCTGTTTCGTACGTATGCCGGCATTGGACTGGAAATACCGGTTTTGGGATTCTGCACAGAAAGGGTTTGCAAACCGCTGAATCCACACGTGAGTTTAACTCTGTCAGTTGAATGCACACATTGACAACCATTCAGTTAGATAGCTCCGTTTTGGTTTTAGAAGCAGATATTTCTCTGTACAGCCTATGGTCCCATTCACTCGGGAATATCCCAACGCAGCTCCTAGAAGAAACGTGTTTCTGACTCGCTGAATCTCAACATAGATTCAACTCTCTTAGGTGAACGAACGCACCGCAGAGCAGTTTCAAGGCAACGTTTCTCCTGAATTTTAGACGAAGTTTCCTGCTGTTTCGTACGTATGCCGGCATTGGACTGGAAATACCGGTTTTGGGATTCTGCACAGAAAGGGTTTGCAAACCGCTGAATCCACACGTGAGTTTAACTCTGTCAGTTGAATGCACACATTGACAACCATTCAGTTAGATAGCTCCGTTTTGGTTTTAGGAGCAGATATTTCTCTGTACAGCCTATGGTCCCATTCACTCGGGAATATCCCAACGCAGCTCCTAGAAGAAACGTGTTTCTGACTCGCTGAATCTCAACATAGATTCAACTCTCTTAGGTGAACGAACGCACAGCAGAGCAGTTTCAAGGAAACGTTTCTCCTGAGTTTTAGACGAAGTTTCCTGCTGTTTCGTACGTATGCCGGCATTGGGCTGGCAATACCGGTTTTGGGTATCTGCACAGAAAGGGTTTGCAAACCGCTGAATCCACACGTGAGCTTAACTCTGTCAGTTGAATGCACACATTGACAACCATTCAGTTAGATAGCTCCGTTTTGGTTTTAGAAGCAGATATTTCTCTGTACAGCCTATGGTCCCATTCACTCGGGAATATCCCAACGCAGGTCCTTGAAGAAACGTGTTTCTGACTCGCTGAATCTCAACATAGATTCAACTCTCTTAGGTGAACGAACGCACCGCAGAGCAGTTTCAAGGAAACGTTTCTCCTGAATTTTAGACGAAGTTTCCTGCTGTTTCGTACGTATGCCGGCATTGGGCTGGAAATACCGGTTTTGGGATTCTGCACAGAAAGGGTTTGCAAACCGCTGAATCCACACGTGAGTTTAATTCTGTCAGTTGAATGCACACATTGACAACCATTCAGTTAGATAGCTACGTTTTGGTTTTAGAAGCAGATATTTCTCTGTACAGCCTATGGTCCCATTCACTCGGGAATATCCCAACGCAGCTCCTAGAAGAAACGTGTTTCTGACTCGCTGAATCTCAACATAGATTCAACTCTCTTAGGTGAACGAACGCACCGCAGAGCAGTTTCAAGGAAACGTTTCTCCTGAATTTTAGACGAAGTTTCCTGCTGTTTCGTACGTATGCCGGCATTGGGCTGGAAATACCGGTTTTGGGATTCTGGACAGAAAGGGTTTGCAAACCGCTGAATCCACACGTGAGTTTAACTCTGTCAGTTGAATGCACACATTGACAACCATTCAGTTAGATAGCTCCGTTTTGGTTTTAGAAGCAGATATTTCTCTATACAGCCTATGGTTCCATTCACTCGGGAATATCCCAACGCAGCTCCTAGAAGAAACGTGTTTCTGACTCGCTGAATCTCAACATAGATTCAACTCTCTTAGGTGAACGAACGCACCGCAGAGCAGTTTCAAGGAAACGTTTCTCCTGAATTTTAGACGAAGTTTCCTGCTGTTTCGTACGTATGCCGGCATTGGGCTGGAAATACCGGTTTTGGGATTCTGCACAGAAAGGGTTTGCAAACCGCTGAATCCACACGTGAGTTTATCTCTGTCAGTTGAATGCACACATTGACAACCATTCAGTTAGATAGCTCCGTTTTGGTTTCAGAAGCAGATATTTCTCTGTACAGCCTATGGTCCCATTCACTCGGGAATATGCCAACGCAGCTCCTAGAAGAAACGTGTTTCTGACTCGCTGAATCTCAACATAGATTCACCTCTCTTAGGTGAACGAACGCACCGCAGAGCAATTTCAAGGAAACGTTTCTCCTGAATTTTAGACGAAGTTTCCTGCTGTTTCGTACGTATCCCGGCATTGGGCTGAAAATACCGGTTTTGGGATTCTGCACAGAAAGGGTTTGCAAACCGCTGAATCCACACGTGAGTTTAACTCTGTCAGTTGAATGCACACATTGAAAACCATTCAGTTAGATAGCTCCGTTTTGGTTTTAGAAGCAGATGTTTCTCTGTACAGCCTATTGTCCCATTCACTCGGGAATGTCCCAACGCAGCTCCTAGAAGAAACGTGTTTCTGACTCGCTGAATCTCAACATAGATTCAACTGCCTTAGGTGAACGAACGCACAGCAGAGCAGTTTCAAGGAAACGTTTCTCCTGAGTTTTAGACGAAGTTTCCTGCTGTTTAGTACGAATGCCGGCATTGGGCTGGAAATACCGGTTTTGGGATTCTGCACAGAAAGGGTTTGCAAACCGCTGAATCCACACGTGAGTTTAACTCTGTCAGTTGAATGCACACATTGACAACCATTCAGTTAGATAGCTCCGTTTTGGTTTTAGAAGCAGATATTTCTCTGTACAGCCTATGGTCCCATTCACTCGGGAATATCCCAACGCAGCTCCTAGAAGAAACGTGTTTCTGACTCGCTGAATCTCAACATAGATTCAACTCTCTTAGGTGAACGAACGCACAGCAGAGCAGTTTCAAGGAAACGTTTCTCCTGAGTTTTAGACGAAGTTTCCTGCTGTTTCGTACGTATGCCGGCATGGGGCTGGAAATACCGGTTTTGGGATTCTGCACAGAAAGGGTTTGCAAAACCGCTGAATCCACACGTGAGTTTAACTCTGTCAGTTGAATGCACACATTGACAACCATTCAGTTAGATAGCTCCGTTTTGGTTTTAGAAGCAGATATTTCTCTGTACAGCCTATGGTCCCATTCACTCGGGAATATCCCAACGCAGCTCGTAGAAGAAAAGTGTTTCTGACTCGCTGAATCTCAACATAGATTCAACTCTCTTAGGTGAACTAACGCACCGCAGAGCAGTTTCAAGGAAACGTTTCTCCTGAATTTTAGACGAAGTTTCCTGCTGTTTCGTACGTATGCCGGCATTGGGCTGGAAATACCGGTTTTGGGATTCTGCACAGAAAGGGTTTGCAAACCGCTGAATCCACACGTGAGTTTAACTCTGTCAGTTGAATGCACACATTGACAACCATTCAGTTAGATAGCTCCGTTTTGGTTTTAGAAGCAGATATTTCTCTGTACAGCCTATGGTCCCATTCACTCGGGAATATCCCAACGCAGCTCCTAGAAGAAACGTGTTTCTGACTCGCTGAATCTCAACATAGATTCAACTCTCTTAGTTGAACGAACGCACAGCAGAGCAGTTTCAAGGAAACGTTTCTCCTGAGTTTTAGACGAAGTTTCCTGCTGTTTCGTACGTATGCCGGCATTGGGCTGGAAATACCGGTTTTGGGATTCTGCACAGAAAGGGTTTGCAAAACCGCTGAATCCACACGTGAGTTTAACTCTGTCCGTTGAATGCACACATTGACAACCATTCAGTTAGATAGCTCCGTTTTGGTTTTAGAAGCAGATATTTCTCTGTACAGCCTATGGTCCTATTCACTCGGGAATATCCCAACGCAGCTCCTAGAAGAAAAGTGTTTCTGACTCGCTGAATCTCAACATAGATTCAACTCTCTTAGGTGAACGAACGCACAGCAGAGCAGTTTCAAGGAAACGTTTCTCCTGAGTTTTAGACGAGGTTTCCTGCTGTTTAGTACGTATGCCGGCATTGGGCTGGAAATACTGGTTTTGGGATTCTGCACAGAAAGGGTTTGCAAACCCCTGAATCCACACGTGAGTTTAACTCTGTCAGTTGAATGCACACATTGACAACCATTCAGTTAGATACCTCCGTTTTGGTTTTAGAAGCAGATATTTCTCTGTACAGCCTATGGTCCCATTCACTCGGGAATATCCCAACGCAGCTCCTAGAAGAAAAGTGTTTCTGACTCACTGAATCTCAACATAGATTCAACTCTCTTAGGTGAACGAACGCACAGCAGAGCAGTTTCAAGGAAACGTTTCTCCTGAGTTTTAGACGAAGTTTCCTGCTGTTTCGTACGTATGCCGGCATTGGGCTGGAAATACCGGTTTTGGGATTCTGCACAGAAAGGGTTTGCAAAACCGCTGAATCCACACGTGAGTTTAACTCTGTCAGTTGAATGCACACATTGACAACCATTCAGTTAGATAGCTCCGTTTTGGTTTTAGAAGCAAATATTTCTCTGTACAGCCTATGGTCCCATTCACTCGGGACTATTCCAACGCAGCTCCTAGAAGAAACGTGTTTCTGACTCGCTGAATCTCAACATAGATTCAACTCTCTTAGGTGAACGAACGCACCGCAGAGCAGTTTCAAGGAAACGTTTCTCCTGAATTTTAGACGAAGTTTCCTGCTGTTTCGTACGTATGCCGGCATTGGGCTGGAAATACCGGTTTTGGGATTCTGCACAGAAAGGGTTTGCAAACCGCTGAATCCACACGTGAGTTTAACTCTGTCAGTTGAATGCACACATTGACAACCATTCAGTTAGATAGCTCCGTTTTGGTTTTAGAAGCAGATATTTCTCTGTACAGCTTATGGTCCCATTCACTCGGGAATATCCCAACGCAGCTCCTACAAGAAACGTGTTTCTGACTCGCTGAATCTCAACATAGATTGAACTCTCTTAGGTGAACGAACGCACAGCAGAGCAGTTTCAAGGAAACGTTTCTCCTGAGTTTTAGACGAAGTTTCCTGCTGTTTCGTACGTATGCCGGCATTGGGCTGGAAATACCGGTTTTGGGATTCTGCACAGAAAGGGTTTGCAAAACCGCTGAATCCACACGTGAGTTTAACTCTGTCAGTTGAATGCACACATTGACAACCATTCAGTTAGATAGCTCCGTTTTGGTTTTAGAAGCAGATATTTCTCTGTACAGCCTATGGTCCTATTCACTCCGGAATATCCCAACGCAGCTCCTAGAAGAAAAGTTTTTCTGACTCGCTGAATCTCAACATAGATTCAACTCTCTTAGGTGAACGAACGCACAGCAGAGCAGTTTCAAGGAAACGTTCCTCCTGAATTTTAGACGAAGTTTCCTGCTGTTTAGTACGTATGCCGGCATTGGGCTGGAAATACCGGTTTTGCGATTCTGCACAGAAAGGGTTTGCAAACCGCTGAATCCACACGTGAGTTTAACTCTGTCAGTTGAATGCACACATTGACAACCATTCAGTTAGACAGCTCCGTTTTGGTTTTAGAAGCAGATATTTCTCTGTACAGCCTATGGTCCCATTCACTCGGGAATATCCCAACGCAGCTCCTAGAAGAAACGTGTTTCTGACTCGCTGAATCTCAACATAGATTCAACTCTCTTAGGTGAACGAACGCACAGCAGAGCAGTTTCAAGGCAACGTTTCTCCTGAATTTTAGAGGAAGTTTCCTGCTGTTTCGTACGTATGCCGGCATTGGACTGGAAATACCGGTTTTGGGATTCTGCACAGAAAGGGTTTGCAAACCGCTGAATCCACACGTGAGTTTAACTCTGTCAGTTGAATGCACACATTGACAACCATTCAGTTAGATAGCTCCGTTTTGGTTTTAGAAGCAGATATTTCTCTGTACAGCCTATGGTCCCATTCACTCGGGAATATCCCAACGCAGCTCCTAGAAGAAACGTGTTTCTGACTCGCTGAATCTCAACATAGATTCAACTCTCTTAGGTGAACGAACGCACCGCAGAGCAGTTTCAAGGCAACGTTTCTCCTGAATTTTAGACGAAGTTTCCTGCTGTTTCGTACGTATGCCGGCATTGGACTGGAAATACCGGTTTTGGGATTCTGCACAGAAAGGGTTTGCAAACCGCTGAATCCACACGTGAGTTTAACTCTGTCAGTTGAATGCACACATTGACAACCATTCAGTTAGATAGCTCCGTTTTGGTTTTAGGAGCAGATATTTCTCTGTACAGCCTATGGTCCCATTCACTCGGGAATATCCCAACGCAGCTCCTAGAAGAAACGTGTTTCTGACTCGCTGAATCTCAACATAGATTCAACTCTCTTAGGTGAACGAACGCACAGCAGAGCAGTTTCAAGGAAACGTTTCTCCTGAGTTTTAGACGAAGTTTCCTGCTGTTTCGTACGTATGCCGGCATTGGGCTGGCAATACCGGTTTTGGGTATCTGCACAGAAAGGGTTTGCAAACCGCTGAATCCACACGTGAGCTTAACTCTGTCAGTTGAATGCACACATTGACAACCATTCAGTTAGATAGCTCCGTTTTGGTTTTAGAAGCAGATATTTCTCTGTACAGCCTATGGTCCCATTCACTCGGGAATATCCCAACGCAGGTCCTTGAAGAAACGTGTTTCTGACTCGCTGAATCTCAACATAGATTCAACTCTCTTAGGTGAACGAACGCACCGCAGAGCAGTTTCAAGGAAACGTTTCTCCTGAATTTTAGACGAAGTTTCCTGCTGTTTCGTACGTATGCCGGCATTGGGCTGGAAATACCGGTTTTGGGATTCTGCACAGAAAGGGTTTGCAAACCGCTGAATCCACACGTGAGTTTAATTCTGTCAGTTGAATGCACACATTGACAACCATTCAGTTAGATAGCTACGTTTTGGTTTTAGAAGCAGATATTTCTCTGTACAGCCTATGGTCCCATTCACTCGGGAATATCCCAACGCAGCTCCTAGAAGAAACGTGTTTCTGACTCGCTGAATCTCAACATAGATTCAACTCTCTTAGGTGAACGAACGCACCGCAGAGCAGTTTCAAGGAAACGTTTCTCCTGAATTTTAGACGAAGTTTCCTGCTGTTTCGTACGTATGCCGGCATTGGGCTGGAAATACCGGTTTTGGGATTCTGGACAGAAAGGGTTTGCAAACCGCTGAATCCACACGTGAGTTTAACTCTGTCAGTTGAATGCACACATTGACAACCATTCAGTTAGATAGCTCCGTTTTGGTTTTAGAAGCAGATATTTCTCTATACAGCCTATGGTTCCATTCACTCGGGAATATCCCAACGCAGCTCCTAGAAGAAACGTGTTTCTGACTCGCTGAATCTCAACATAGATTCAACTCTCTTAGGTGAACGAACGCACCGCAGAGCAGTTTCAAGGAAACGTTTCTCCTGAATTTTAGACGAAGTTTCCTGCTGTTTCGTACGTATGCCGGCATTGGGCTGGAAATACCGGTTTTGGGATTCTGCACAGAAAGGGTTTGCAAACCGCTGAATCCACACGTGAGTTTATCTCTGTCAGTTGAATGCACACATTGACAACCATTCAGTTAGATAGCTCCGTTTTGGTTTCAGAAGCAGATATTTCTCTGTACAGCCTATGGTCCCATTCACTCGGGAATATGCCAACGCAGCTCCTAGAAGAAACGTGTTTCTGACTCGCTGAATCTCAACATAGATTCACCTCTCTTAGGTGAACGAACGCACCGCAGAGCAATTTCAAGGAAACGTTTCTCCTGAATTTTAGACGAAGTTTCCTGCTGTTTCGTACGTATCCCGGCATTGGGCTGAAAATACCGGTTTTGGGATTCTGCACAGAAAGGGTTTGCAAACCGCTGAATCCACACGTGAGTTTAACTCTGTCAGTTGAATGCACACATTGAAAACCATTCAGTTAGATAGCTCCGTTTTGGTTTTAGAAGCAGATGTTTCTCTGTACAGCCTATTGTCCCATTCACTCGGGAATGTCCCAACGCAGCTCCTAGAAGAAACGTGTTTCTGACTCGCTGAATCTCAACATAGATTCAACTGCCTTAGGTGAATGAACGCACAGCAGAGCAGTTTCAAGGAAACGTTTCTCCTGAGTTTTAGACGAAGTTTCCTGCTGTTTAGTACGAATGCCGGCATTGGGCTGGAAATACCGGTTTTGGGATTCTGCACAGAAAGGGTTTGCAAACCGCTGAATCCACACGTGAGTTTAACTCTGTCAGTTGAATGCACACATTGACAACCATTCAGTTAGATAGCTCCGTTTTGGTTTTAGAAGCAGATATTTCTCTGTACAGCCTATGGTCCCATTCACTCGGGAATATCCCAACGCAGCTCCTAGAAGAAACGTGTTTCTGACTCGCTGAATCTCAACATAGATTCAACTCTCTTAGGTGAACGAACGCACAGCAGAGCAGTTTCAAGGAAACGTTTCTCCTGAGTTTTAGACGAAGTTTCCTGCTGTTTCGTACGTATGCCGGCATTGGGCTGGAAATACCGGTTTTGGGATTCTGCACAGAAAGGGTTTGCAAAACCGCTGAATCCACACGTGAGTTTAACTCTGTCAGTTGAATGCACACATTGACAACCATTCAGTTAGATAGCTCCGTTTTGGTTTTAGAAGCAGATATTTCTCTGTACAGCCTATGGTCCCATTCACTCGGGAATATCCCAACGCAGCTCCTAGAAGAAACGTGTTTCTGACTCGCTGAATCTCAACATAGATTCAACTCTCTTAGGTGAACTAACGCACCGCAGAGCAGTTTCAAGGAAACGTTTCTCCTGAGTTTTAGACGAAGTTTCCTGCTGTTTCGTACGTATGCCGGCATTGGGCTGGAAATACCGGTTTTGGGATTCTGCACAGAAAGGGTTTGCAAACCGCTGAATCCACACGTGAGTTTAACTCTGTCAGTTGAATGCACACATTGACAACCATTCAGTTAGATAGCTCCGTTTTGGTTTTAGAAGCAGATATTTCTCTGTACAGCCTATGGTCCCATTCACTCGGGAATATCCCAACGCAGCTCCTAGAAGAAACGTGTTTCTGACTCGCTGAATCTCAACATAGATTCAACTCTCTTAGGTGAACGAACGCACAGCAGAGCAGTTTCAAGGCAACGTTTCTCCTGAATTTTAGACGAAGTTTCCTGCTGTTTCGTACGTATGCCGGCATTGGACTGGAAATACCGGTTTTGGGATTCTGCACAGAAAGGGTTTGCAAACCGCTGAATCCACACGTGAGTTTAACTCTGTCAGTTGAATGCACACATTGACAACCATTCAGTTAGATAGCTCCGTTTTGGTTTTAGAAGCAGATATTTCTCTGTACAGCCTATGGTCCCATTCACTCGGGAATATCCCAACGCAGCTCCTAGAAGAAACGTGTTTCTGACTCGCTGAATCTCAACATAGATTCAACTCTCTTAGGTGAACGAACGCACCGCAGAGCAGTTTCAAGGCAACGTTTCTCCTGAATTTTAGACGAAGTTTCCTGCTGTTTCGTACGTATGCCGGCATTGGACTGGAAATACCGGTTTTGGGATTCTGCACAGAAAGGGTTTGCAAACCGCTGAATCCACACGTGAGTTTAACTCTGTCAGTTGAATGCACACATTGACAACCATTCAGTTAGATAGCTCCGTTTTGGTTTTAGGAGCAGATATTTCTCTGTACAGCCTATGGTCCCATTCACTCGGGAATATCCCAACGCAGCTCCTAGAAGAAACGTGTTTCTGACTCGCTGAATCTCAACATAGATTCAACTCTCTTAGGTGAACGAACGCACAGCAGAGCAGTTTCAAGGAAACGTTTCTCCTGAGTTTTAGACGAAGTTTCCTGCTGTTTCGTACGTATGCCGGCATTGGGCTGGCAATACCGGTTTTGGGTATCTGCACAGAAAGGGTTTGCAAACCGCTGAATCCACACGTGAGCTTAACTCTGTCAGTTGAATGCACACATTGACAACCATTCAGTTAGGTAGCTCCGTTTTGGTTTTAGAAGCAGATATTTCTCTGTACAGCCTATGGTCCCATTCACTCGGGAATATCCCAACGCAGGTCCTTGAAGAAACGTGTTTCTGACTCGCTGAATCTCAACATAGATTCAACTCTCTTAGGTGAACGAACGCACCGCAGAGCAGTTTCAAGGAAACGTTTCTCCTGAATTTTAGACGAAGTTTCCTGCTGTTTCGTACGTATGCCGGCATTGGGCTGGAAATACCGGTTTTGGGATTCTGCACAGAAAGGGTTTGCAAACCGCTGAATCCACACGTGAGTTTAATTCTGTCAGTTGAATGCACACATTGACAACCATTCAGTTAGATAGCTACGTTTTGGTTTTAGAAGCAGATATTTCTCTGTACAGCCTATGGTCCCATTCACTCGGGAATATCCCAACGCAGCTCCTAGAAGAAACGTGTTTCTGACTCGCTGAATCTCAACATAGATTCAACTCTCTTAGGTGAACGAACGCACCGCAGAGCAGTTTCAAGGAAACGTTTCTCCTGAATTTTAGACGAAGTTTCCTGCTGTTTCGTACGTATGCCGGCATTGGGCTGGAAATACCGGTTTTGGGATTCTGGACAGAAAGGGTTTGCAAACCGCTGAATCCACACGTGAGTTTAACTCTGTCAGTTGAATGCACACATTGACAACCATTCAGTTAGATAGCTCCGTTTTGGTTTTAGAAGCAGATATTTCTCTATACAGCCTATGGTTCCATTCACTCGGGAATATCCCAACGCAGCTCCTAGAAGAAACGTGTTTCTGACTCGCTGAATCTCAACATAGATTCAACTCTCTTAGGTGAACGAACGCACCGCAGAGCAGTTTCAAGGAAACGTTTCTCCTGAATTTTAGACGAAGTTTCCTGCTGTTTCGTACGTATGCCGGCATTGGGCTGGAAATACCGGTTTTGGGATTCTGCACAGAAAGGGTTTGCAAACCGCTGAATCCACACGTGAGTTTATCTCTGTCAGTTGAATGCACACATTGACAACCATTCAGTTAGATAGCTCCGTTTTGGTTTCAGAAGCAGATATTTCTCTGTACAGCCTATGGTCCCATTCACTCGGGAATATGCCAACGCAGCTCCTAGAAGAAACGTGTTTCTGACTCGCTGAATCTCAACATAGATTCACCTCTCTTAGGTGAACGAACGCACCGCAGAGCAATTTCAAGGAAACGTTTCTCCTGAATTTTAGACGAAGTTTCCTGCTGTTTCGTACGTATCCCGGCATTGGGCTGAAAATACCGGTTTTGGGATTCTGCACAGAAAGGGTTTGCAAACCGCTGAATCCACACGTGAGTTTAACTCTGTCAGTTGAATGCACACATTGAAAACCATTCAGTTAGATAGCTCCGTTTTGGTTTTAGAAGCAGATGTTTCTCTGTACAGCCTATTGTCCCATTCACTCGGGAATGTCCCAACGCAGCTCCTAGAAGAAACGTGTTTCTGACTCGCTGAATCTCAACATAGATTCAACTGCCTTAGGTGAACGAACGCACAGCAGAGCAGTTTCAAGGAAACGTTTCTCCTGAGTTTTAGACGAAGTTTCCTGCTGTTTAGTACGAATGCCGGCATTGGGCTGGAAATACCGGTTTTGGGATTCTGCACAGAAAGGGTTTGCAAACCGCTGAATCCACACGTGAGTTTAACTCTGTCAGTTGAATGCACACATTGACAACCATTCAGTTAGATAGCTCCGTTTTGGTTTTAGAAGCAGATATTTCTCTGTACAGCCTATGGTCCCATTCACTCGGGAATATCCCAACGCAGCTCCTAGAAGAAACGTGTTTCTGACTCGCTGAATCTCAACATAGATTCAACTCTCTTAGGTGAACGAACGCACAGCAGAGCAGTTTCAAGGAAACGTTTCTCCTGAGTTTTAGACGAAGTTTCCTGCTGTTTCGTACGTATGCCGGCATGGGGCTGGAAATACCGGTTTTGGGATTCTGCACAGAAAGGGTTTGCAAAACCGCTGAATCCACACGTGAGTTTAACTCTGTCAGTTGAATGCACACATTGACAACCATTCAGTTAGATAGCTCCGTTTTGGTTTTAGAAGCAGATATTTCTCTGTACAGCCTATGGTCCCATTCACTCAGGAATATCCCAACGCAGCTCGTAGAAGAAAAGTGTTTCTGACTCGCTGAATCTCAACATAGATTCAACTCTCTTAGGTGAACTAACGCACCGCAGAGCAGTTTCAAGGAAACGTTTCTCCTGAATTTTAGACGAAGTTTCCTGCTGTTTCGTACGTATGCCGGCATTGGGCTGGAAATACCGGTTTTGGGATTCTGCACAGAAAGGGTTTGCAAACCGCTGAATCCACACGTGAGTTTAACTCTGTCAGTTGAATGCACACATTGACAACCATTCAGTTAGATAGCTCCGTTTTGGTTTTAGAAGCAGATATTTCTCTGTACAGCCTATGGTCCCATTCACTCGGGAATATCCCAACGCAGCTCCTAGAAGAAACGTGTTTCTGACTCGCTGAATCTCAACATAGATTCAACTCTCTTAGTTGAACGAACGCACAGCAGAGCAGTTTCAAGGAAACGTTTCTCCTGAGTTTTAGACGAAGTTTCCTGCTGTTTCGTACGTATGCCGGCATTGGGCTGGAAATACCGGTTTTGGGATTCTGCACAGAAAGGGTTTGCAAAACCGCTGAATCCACACGTGAGTTTAACTCTGTCCGTTGAATGCACACATTGACAACCATTCAGTTAGATAGCTCCGTTTTGGTTTTAGAAGCAGATATTTCTCTGTACAGCCTATGGTCCTATTCACTCGGGAATATCCCAACGCAGCTCCTAGAAGAAAAGTGTTTCTGACTCGCTGAATCTCAACATAGATTCAACTCTCTTAGGTGAACGAACGCACAGCAGAGCAGTTTCAAGGAAACGTTTCTCCTGAGTTTTAGACGAGGTTTCCTGCTGTTTAGTACGTATGCCGGCATTGGGCTGGAAATACTGGTTTTGGGATTCTGCACAGAAAGGGTTTGCAAACCCCTGAATCCACACGTGAGTTTAACTCTGTCAGTTGAATGCACACATTGACAACCATTCAGTTAGATACCTCCGTTTTGGTTTTAGAAGCAGATATTTCTCTGTACAGCCTATGGTCCCATTCACTCGGGAATATCCCAACGCAGCTCCTAGAAGAAAAGTGTTTCTGACTCACTGAATCTCAACATAGATTCAACTCTCTTAGGTGAACGAACGCACAGCAGAGCAGTTTCAAGGAAACGTTTCTCCTGAGTTTTAGACGAAGTTTCCTGCTGTTTCGTACGTATGCCGGCATTGGGCTGGAAATACCGGTTTTGGGATTCTGCACAGAAAGGGTTTGCAAAACCGCTGAATCCACACGTGAGTTTAACTCTGTCAGTTGAATGCACACATTGACAACCATTCAGTTAGATAGCTCCGTTTTGGTTTTAGAAGCAAATATTTCTCTGTACAGCCTATGGTCCCATTCACTCGGGACTATTCCAACGCAGCTCCTAGAAGAAACGTGTTTCTGACTCGCTGAATCTCAACATAGATTCAACTCTCTTAGGTGAACGAACGCACCGCAGAGCAGTTTCAAGGAAACGTTTCTCCTGAATTTTAGACGAAGTTTCCTGCTGTTTCGTACGTATGCCGGCATTGGGCTGGAAATACCGGTTTTGGGATTCTGCACAGAAAGGGTTTGCAAACCGCTGAATCCACACGTGAGTTTAACTCTGTCAGTTGAATGCACACATTGACAACCATTCAGTTAGATAGCTCCGTTTTGGTTTTAGGAGCAGATATTTCTCTGTACAGCCTATGGTCCCATTCACTCGGGAATATCCCAACGCAGCTCCTAGAAGAAACGTGTTTCTGACTCGCTGAATCTCAACATAGATTCAACTCTCTTAGGTGAACGAACGCACCGCAGAGCAGTTTCAAGGAAACGTTTCTCCTGAGTTTTAGACGAAGTTTCCTGCTGTTTCGTACGTATGCCGGCATTGGGCTGGCAATACCGGTTTTGGGATTCTGCACAGAAAGGGTTTGCAAACCGCTGAATCCACACGTGAGTTTAACTCTGTCAGTTGAATGCACACATTGAAAACCATTCAGTTAGATAGCTCCGTTTTGGTTTTAGAAGCAGATATTTCTCTGTACAGCCTGTGGTCCCATTCACTCGGGAATGTCCCAACGCAGCTCCTAGAAGAAACGTGTTTCTGACTCGCTGAATCTCAACATAGATTCAACTCTCTTAGGTGAACGAACGCACAGCAGAGCAGTTTCAAGGAAACGTTTCTCCTGAGTTTTAGACGAAGTTTCCTGCTGTTTCGTACGTATGCCGGCATTGGGCTGGAAATACCGGTTTTGGGATTCTGCACAGAAAGGGTTTGCAAACCGCTGAATCCACACGTGAGTTTAACTCTGTCAGTTGAATGCACACATTGACAACCATTCAGTTAGATAGCTCCGTTTTGGTTTTAGAAGCAGATATTTCTCTGTACAGCCTATGGTCCCATTCACTCGGGAATATCCCAACGCAGCTCCTAGAAGAAAAGTGTTTCTGACTCGCTGAATCTCAACATAGATTCAACTCTCTTAGGTGAACGAACGCACCGCAGAGCAGTTTCAAGGAAACGTTTCTCCTGAATTTTAGACGAAGTTTCCTGCTGTTTCGTACGTATGCCGGCATTGGGCTGGAAATACCGGTTTTGGGATTCTGCACAGAAAGGGTTTGCAAACCGCTGAATCCACACGTGAGTTTAACTCTGTCAGTTGAATGCACACATTGACAACCATTCAGTTAGATAGCTCCGTTTTGGTTTTAGAAGCAGATATTTCTCTGTACAGCCTATGGTCCCATTCACTCGGGAATATCCCAACGCAGCTCCTACAAGAAACGTGTTTCTGACTCGCTGAATCTCAACATAGATTCAACTCTCTTAGGTGAACGAACGCACAGCAGAGCAGTTTCAAGGAAACGTTTCTCCTGAGTTTTAGACGAAGTTTCCTGCTGTTTCGTACGTATGCCGGCATTGGGCTGGAAATACCGGTTTTGGGATTCTGCACAGAAAGGGTTTGCAAAACCGCTGAATCCACACGTGAGTTTAACTCTGTCAGTTGAATGCACACATTGACAACCATTCAGTTAGATAGCTCCGTTTTGGTTTTAGAAGCAGATATTTCTCTGTACAGCCTATGGTCCTATTCACTCCGGAATATCCCAACGCAGCTCCTAGAAGAAAAGTGTTTCTGACTCGCTGAATCTCAACATAGATTCAACTCTCTTAGGTGAACGAACGCACAGCAGAGCAGTTTCAAGGAAACGTTTCTCCTGAGTTTTAGACGAAGTTTCCTGCTCTTTCGTACGTATGCTGGCTTTGGGCTGGAAATACCGGTTTTGGGATTCTGCACAGATAGAGTTTGCAAACCGCTGAATCCACACGTGAGTTTAACTCTGTCAGTTGAATGCACACATTGACAACCATTCAGTTAGATAGCTCCGTTTTGGTTTTAGAAGCAGATATTTCTCTGTACAGCCTATGGTCCCATTCACTCGGGAATATCCCAACGCAGCTCCTAGAAGAAACGTGTTTCTGACTCGCTGAATCTCAACATAGATTCAACTCTCTTAGGTGAACGAACGCACAGCAGAGCAGTTTCAAGGAAACGTTCCTCCTGAATTTTAGACGAGGTTTCCTGCTGTTTAGTACGTATGCCGGCATTGGGCTGGAAATACTGGTTTTGGGATTCTGCACAGAAAGGTTTTGCAAACCCCTGAATCCACACGTGAGTTTAACTCTGTCAGTTGAATGCACACATTGACAACCATTCAGTTAGATAGCTCCGTTTTGGTTTTAGAAGCAGATATTTCTCTGTACAGCCTATGGTCCCATTCACTCGGGAATATCCCAACGCAGCTCCTAGAAGAAAAGTGTTTCTGACTCACTGAATCTCAACATAGATTCAACTCTCTTAGGTGAACGAACGCACAGCAGAGCAGTTTCAAGGAAACGTTTCTCCTGAGTTTTAGACGAAGTTTCCTGCTGTTTCGTACGTATGCCGGCATTGGGCTGGAAATACCGGTTTGGGGATTCTGCACAGAAAGGGTTTGCAAAACCGCTGAATCCACACGTGAGTTTAACTCTGTCAGTTGAATGCACACATTGACAACCATTCAGTTAGATAGCTCCGTTTTGGTTTTAGAAGCAAATATTTCTCTGTACAGCCTATGGTCCCATTCACTCGGGACTATCCCAACGCAGCTCCTAGAAGAAACGTGTTTCTGACTCGCTGAATCTCAACATAGATTCAACTCTCTTAGGTGAACGAACGCACAGCAGAGCAGTTTCAAGGAAACGTTTCTCCTGAATTTTAGACGAAGTTTCCTGCTGTTTCGTACGTATGCCGGCATTGGGCTGGAAATACCGGTTTTGGGATTCTGCACAGAAAGGGTTTGCAAACCGCTGAATCCACACGTGAGTTTAACTCTGTCAGTTGAATGCACACATTGACAACCATTCAGTTAGATAGCTCCGTTTTGGTTTTAGGAGCAGATATTTCTCTGTACAGCCTATGGTCCCATTCACTCGGGAATATCCCAACGCAGCTCCTAGAAGAAACGTGTTTCTGACTCGCTGAATCTCAACATAGATTCAACTCTCTTAGGTGAACGAACGCACCGCAGAGCAGTTTCAAGGAAACGTTTCTCCTGAGTTTTAGACGAAGTTTCCTGCTGTTTCGTACGTATGCCGGCATTGGGCTGGCAATACCGGTTTTGGGATTCTGCACAGAAAGGGTTTGCAAACCGCTGAATCCACACGTGAGTTTAACTCTGTCAGTTGAATGCACACATTGAAAACCATTCAGTTAGATAGCTCCGTTTTGGTTTTAGAAGCAGATATTTCTCTGTACAGCCTATGGTCCCATTCACTCAGGAATATCCCAACGCAGCTCGTAGAAGAAAAGTGTTTCTGACTCGCTGAATCTCAACATAGATTCAACTCTCTTAGGTGAACTAACGCACCGCAGAGCAGTTTCAAGGAAACGTTTCTCCTGAATTTTAGACGAAGTTTCCTGCTGTTTAGTACGTATGCCGGCATTGGGCTGGAAATACCGGTTTTGGGATTCTGCACAGAAAGGGTTTGCAAACCGCTGAATCCACACGTGAGTTTAACTCTGTCAGTTGAATGCACACATTGACAACCATTCAGTTAGATAGCTCCGTTTTGGTTTTAGAAGCAGATATTTCTCTGTACAGCCTATGGTCCCATTCACTCGGGAATATCCCAACGCAGCTCCTAGAAGAAACGTGTTTCTGACTCGCTGAATCTCAACATAGATTCAACTCTCTTAGTTGAACGAACGCACAGCAGAGCAGTTTCAAGGAAACGTTTCTCCTGAGTTTTAGACGAAGTTTCCTGCTGTTTCGTACGTATGCCGGCATTGGGCTGGAAATACCGGTTTTGGGATTCTGCACAGAAAGGGTTTGCAAAACCGCTGAATCCACACGTGAGTTTAACTCTGTCCGTTGAATGCACACATTGACAACCATTCAGTTAGATAGCTCCGTTTTGGTTTTAGAAGCAGATATTTCTCTGTACAGCCTATGGTCCTATTCACTCGGGAATATCCCAACGCAGCTCCTAGAAGAAAAGTGTTTCTGACTCGCTGAATCTCAACATAGATTCAACTCTCTTAGGTGAACGAACGCACAGCAGAGCAGTTTCAAGGAAACGTTTCTCCTGAGTTTTAGACGAGGTTTCCTGCTGTTTAGTACGTATGCCGGCATTGGGCTGGAAATACTGGTTTTGGGATTCTGCACAGAAAGGGTTTGCAAACCCCTGAATCCACACGTGAGTTTAACTCTGTCAGTTGAATGCACACATTGACAACCATTCAGTTAGATACCTCCGTTTTGGTTTTAGAAGCAGATATTTCTCTGTACAGCCTATGGTCCCATTCACTCGGGAATATCCCAACGCAGCTCCTAGAAGAAAAGTGTTTCTGACTCACTGAATCTCAACATAGATTCAACTCTCTTAGGTGAACGAACGCACAGCAGAGCAGTTTCAAGGAAACGTTTCTCCTGAGTTTTAGACGAAGTTTCCTGCTGTTTCGTACGTATGCCGGCATTGGGCTGGAAATACCGGTTTTGGGATTCTGCACAGAAAGGGTTTGCAAAACCGCTGAATCCACACGTGAGTTTAACTCTGTCAGTTGAATGCACACATTGACAACCATTCAGTTAGATAGCTCCGTTTTGGTTTTAGAAGCAAATATTTCTCTGTACAGCCTATGGTCCCATTCACTCGGGACTATTCCAACGCAGCTCCTAGAAGAAACGTGTTTCTGACTCGCTGAATCTCAACATAGATTCAACTCTCTTAGGTGAACGAACGCACCGCAGAGCAGTTTCAAGGAAACGTTTCTCCTGAATTTTAGACGAAGTTTCCTGCTGTTTCGTACGTATGCCGGCATTGGGCTGGAAATACCGGTTTTGGGATTCTGCACAGAAAGGGTTTGCAAACCGCTGAATCCACACGTGAGTTTAACTCTGTCAGTTGAATGCACACATTGACAACCATTCAGTTAGATAGCTCCGTTTTGGTTTTAGGAGCAGATATTTCTCTGTACAGCCTATGGTCCCATTCACTCGGGAATATCCCAACGCAGCTCCTAGAAGAAACGTGTTTCTGACTCGCTGAATCTCAACATAGATTCAACTCTCTTAGGTGAACGAACGCACCGCAGAGCAGTTTCAAGGAAACGTTTCTCCTGAGTTTTAGACGAAGTTTCCTGCTGTTTCGTACGTATGCCGGCATTGGGCTGGCAATACCGGTTTTGGGATTCTGCACAGAAAGGGTTTGCAAACCGCTGAATCCACACGTGAGTTTAACTCTGTCAGTTGAATGCACACATTGAAAACCATTCAGTTAGATAGCTCCGTTTTGGTTTTAGAAGCAGATATTTCTCTGTACAGCCTGTGGTCCCATTCACTCGGGAATGTCCCAACGCAGCTCCTAGAAGAAACGTGTTTCTGACTCGCTGAATCTCAACATAGATTCAACTCTCTTAGGTGAACGAACGCACAGCAGAGCAGTTTCAAGGAAACGTTTCTCCTGAGTTTTAGACGAAGTTTCCTGCTGTTTCGTACGTATGCCGGCATTGGGCTGGAAATACCGGTTTTGGGATTCTGCACAGAAAGGGTTTGCAAACCGCTGAATCCACACGTGAGTTTAACTCTGTCAGTTGAATGCACACATTGACAACCATTCAGTTAGATAGCTCCGTTTTGGTTTTAGAAGCAGATATTTCTCTGTACAGCCTATGGTCCCATTCACTCGGGAATATCCCAACGCAGCTCCTAGAAGAAAAGTGTTTCTGACTCGCTGAATCTCAACATAGATTCAACTCTCTTAGGTGAACGAACGCACCGCAGAGCAGTTTCAAGGAAACGTTTCTCCTGAATTTTAGACGAAGTTTCCTGCTGTTTCGTACGTATGCCGGCATTGGGCTGGAAATACCGGTTTTGGGATTCTGCACAGAAAGGGTTTGCAAACCGCTGAATCCACACGTGAGTTTAACTCTGTCAGTTGAATGCACACATTGACAACCATTCAGTTAGATAGCTCCGTTTTGGTTTTAGAAGCAGATATTTCTCTGTACAGCCTATGGTCCCATTCACTCGGGAATATCCCAACGCAGCTCCTACAAGAAACGTGTTTCTGACTCGCTGAATCTCAACATAGATTCAACTCTCTTAGGTGAACGAACGCACAGCAGAGCAGTTTCAAGGAAACGTTTCTCCTGAGTTTTAGACGAAGTTTCCTGCTGTTTCGTACGTATGCCGGCATTGGGCTGGAAATACCGGTTTTGGGATTCTGCACAGAAAGGGTTTGCAAAACCGCTGAATCCACACGTGAGTTTAACTCTGTCAGTTGAATGCACACATTGACAACCATTCAGTTAGATAGCTCCGTTTTGGTTTTAGAAGCAGATATTTCTCTGTACAGCCTATGGTCCTATTCACTCCGGAATATCCCAACGCAGCTCCTAGAAGAAAAGTGTTTCTGACTCGCTGAATCTCAACATAGATTCAACTCTCTTAGGTGAACGAACGCACAGCAGAGCAGTTTCAAGGAAACGTTTCTCCTGAGTTTTAGACGAAGTTTCCTGCTCTTTCGTACGTATGCTGGCTTTGGGCTGGAAATACCGGTTTTGGGATTCTGCACAGATAGAGTTTGCAAACCGCTGAATCCACACGTGAGTTTAACTCTGTCAGTTGAATGCACACATTGACAACCATTCAGTTAGATAGCTCCGTTTTGGTTTTAGAAGCAGATATTTCTCTGTACAGCCTATGGTCCCATTCACTCGGGAATATCCCAACGCAGCTCCTAGAAGAAACGTGTTTCTGACTCGCTGAATCTCAACATAGATTCAACTCTCTTAGGTGAACGAACGCACAGCAGAGCAGTTTCAAGGAAACGTTCCTCCTGAATTTTAGACGAGGTTTCCTGCTGTTTAGTACGTATGCCGGCATTGGGCTGGAAATACTGGTTTTGGGATTCTGCACAGAAAGGTTTTGCAAACCCCTGAATCCACACGTGAGTTTAACTCTGTCAGTTGAATGCACACATTGACAACCATTCAGTTAGATAGCTCCGTTTTGGTTTTAGAAGCAGATATTTCTCTGTACAGCCTATGGTCCCATTCACTCGGGAATATCCCAACGCAGCTCCTAGAAGAAAAGTGTTTCTGACTCACTGAATCTCAACATAGATTCAACTCTCTTAGGTGAACGAACGCACAGCAGAGCAGTTTCAAGGAAACGTTTCTCCTGAGTTTTAGACGAAGTTTCCTGCTGTTTCGTACGTATGCCGGCATTGGGCTGGAAATACCGGTTTGGGGATTCTGCACAGAAAGGGTTTGCAAAACCGCTGAATCCACACGTGAGTTTAACTCTGTCAGTTGAATGCACACATTGACAACCATTCAGTTAGATAGCTCCGTTTTGGTTTTAGAAGCAAATATTTCTCTGTACAGCCTATGGTCCCATTCACTCGGGACTATCCCAACGCAGCTCCTAGAAGAAACGTGTTTCTGACTCGCTGAATCTCAACATAGATTCAACTCTCTTAGGTGAACGAACGCACAGCAGAGCAGTTTCAAGGAAACGTTTCTCCTGAATTTTAGACGAAGTTTCCTGCTGTTTCGTACGTATGCCGGCATTGGGCTGGAAATACCGGTTTTGGGATTCTGCACAGAAAGGGTTTGCAAACCGCTGAATCCACACGTGAGTTTAACTCTGTCAGTTGAATGCACACATTGACAACCATTCAGTTAGATAGCTCCGTTTTGGTTTTAGGAGCAGATATTTCTCTGTACAGCCTATGGTCCCATTCACTCGGGAATATCCCAACGCAGCTCCTAGAAGAAACGTGTTTCTGACTCGCTGAATCTCAACATAGATTCAACTCTCTTAGGTGAACGAACGCACCGCAGAGCAGTTTCAAGGAAACGTTTCTCCTGAGTTTTAGACGAAGTTTCCTGCTGTTTCGTACGTATGCCGGCATTGGGCTGGAAATACCGGTTTTGGGATTCTGCACAGAAAGGGTTTGCAAACCGCTGAATCCACACGTGAGTTTAACTCTGTCAGTTGAATGCACACATTGAAAACCATTCAGTTAGATAGCTCCGTTTTGGTTTTAGAAGCAGATATTTCTCTGTACAGCCTATGGTCCCATTCACTCGGGAATGTCCCAACGCAGCTCCTAGAAGAAACGTGTTTCTGACTCGCTGAATCTCAACATAGATTCAACTCTCTTAGGTGAACGAACGCACAGCAGAGCAGTTTCAAGGAAACGTTTCTCCTGAGTTTTAGACGAAGTTTCCTGCTGTTTCGTACGTATGCCGGCATTGGGCTGGAAATACCGGTTTTGGGATTCTGCACAGAAAGGGTTTGCAAACCGCTGAATCCACACGTGAGTTTAACTCTGTCAGTTGAATGCACACATTGACAACCATTCAGTTAGATAGCTCCGTTTTGGTTTTAGAAGCAGATATTTCTCTGTACAGCCTATGGTCCCATTCACTCGGGAATATCCCAACGCAGCTCCTAGAAGAAAAGTGTTTCTGACTCGCTGAATCTCAACATAGATTCAACTCTCTTAGGTGAACGAACGCACCGCAGAGCAGTTTCAAGGAAACGTTTCTCCTGAATTTTAGACGAAGTTTCCTGCTGTTTCGTACGTATGCCGGCATTGGGCTGGAAATACCGGTTTTGGGATTCTGCACAGAAAGGGTTTGCAAACCGCTGAATCCACACGTGAGTTTAACTCTGTCAGTTGAATGCACACATTGACAACCATTCAGTTAGATAGCTCCGTTTTGGTTTTAGAAGCAGATATTTCTCTGTACGGCCTATGGTCCCATTCACTCGGGAATATCCCAACGCAGCTCCTACAAGAAACGTGTTTCTGACTCGCTGAATCTCAACATAGATTCAACTCTCTTAGGTGAACGAACGCACAGCAGAGCAGTTTCAAGGAAACGTTTCTCCTGAGTTTTAGACGAAGTTTCCTGCTGTTTCGTACGTATGCCGCCATGGGCTGGAAATACCGGTTTTGGGATTCTGCACAGAAAGGGTTTGCAAAACCGCTGAATCCACACGTGAGTTTAACTCTGTCAGTTGAATGCACACATTGACAACCATTCAGTTAGATAGCTCCGTTTTGGTTTTAGAAGCAGATATTTCTCTGTACAGCCTATGGTCCTATTCACTCCGGAATATCCCAACGCAGCTCCTAGAAGAAAAGTGTTTCTGACTCGCTGAATCTCAACATAGATTCAACTCTCTTAGGTGAACGAACGCACAGCAGAGCAGTTTCAAGGAAACGTTTCTCCTGAGTTTTAGACGAAGTTTCCTGCTCTTTCGTACGTATGCTGGCTTTGGGCTGGAAATACCGGTTTTGGGATTCTGCACAGATAGAGTTTGCAAACCGCTGAATCCACACGTGAGTTTAACTCTGTCAGTTGAATGCACACATTGACAACCATTCAGTTAGATAGCTCCGTTTTGGTTTTAGAAGCAGATATTTCTCTGTACAGCCTATGGTCCCATTCACTCGGGAATATCCCAACGCAGCTCCTAGAAGAAACGTGTTTCTGACTCGCTGAATCTCAACATAGATTCAACTCTCTTAGGTGAACGAACGCACAGCAGAGCAGTTTCAAGGAAACGTTCCTCCTGAATTTTAGACGAAATTTCCTGCTGTTTAGTACGTATGCCGGCATTGGGCTGGAAATACCGGTTTTGCGATTCTGCACAGAAAGGGTTTGCAAACCGCTGAATCCACACGTGAGTTTAACTCTGTCAGTTGAATGCACACATTGACAACCATTCAGTTAGATAGCTCCGTTTTGGTTTTAGAAGCAGATATTTCTCTGTACAGCCTATGGTCCCATTCACTCGGGAATATCCCAACGCAGCTCCTAGAAGAAACGTGTTTCTGACTCGCTGAATCTCAACATAGATTCAACTCTCTTAGGTGAACGAACGCACCGCAGAGCAGTTTCAAGGCAACGTTTCTCCTGAATTTTAGACGAAGTTTCCGGCTGTTTCGTACGTATGCCGGCATTGGACTGGAAATACCGGTTTTGGGATTCTGCACAGAAAGGGTTTGCAAACCGCTGAATCCACACGTGAGTTTAACTCTGTCAGTTGAATGCACACATTGACAACCATTCAGTTAGATAGCTCCGTTTTGGTTTTAGGAGCAGATATTTCTCTGTACAGCCTATGGTCCCATTCACTCGGGAATATCCCAACGCAGCTCCTAGAAGAAACGTGTTTCTGACTCGCTGAATCTCAACATAGATTCAACTCTCTTAGGTGAACGAACGCACAGCAGAGTAGTTTCAAGGAAACGTTTCTCCTGAGTTTTAGACGAAGTTTCCTGCTGTTTCGTACGTATGCCGGCATTAGGCTGGCAATACCGGTTTTGGGTATCTGCACAGAAAGGGTTTGCAAACCGCTGAATCCACACGTGAGCTTAACTCTGTCAGTTGAATGCACACATTGACAAACATTCAGTTAGATAGCTCCGTTTTGGTTTTAGAAGCAGATATTTCTCTGTACAGCCTATGGTCCTATTCACTCGGGAATATCCCAACGCAGGTCCTTGAAGAAACGTGTTTCTGACTCGCTGAATCTCAACATAGATTCAACTCTCTTAGGTGAACGAACGCACCGCAGAGCAGTTTCAAGGAAACGTTTCTCCTGAATTTTAGACGAAGTTTCCTGCTGTTTCGTACGTATGCCGGCATTGGGCTGGAAATACCGGTTTTGGGATTCTGCACAGAAAGGGTTTGCAAACCGCTGAATCCACACGTGAGTTTAATTCTGTCAGTTGAATGCACACATTGACAAACATTCAGTTAGATAGCTCCGTTTTGGTTTTAGAAGCAGATATTTCTCTGTACAGCCTATGGTCCCATTCACTCGGGAATATCCCAACGCAGCTCCTAGAAGAAACGTGTTTCTGACTCGCTGAATCTCAACATAGATTCAACTCTCTTAGGTGAACGAACGCACCCCAGAGCAGTTTCAAGGAAACGTTTCTCCTGAATTTTAGACGAAGTTTCCTGCTGTTTCGTACGTATGCCGGCATTGGGCTGGAAATACCGGTTTTGGGATTCTGGACAGAAAGGGTTTGCAAACCGCTGAATCCACACGTGAGTTTAACTCTGTCAGTTGAATGCACACATTGACAACCATTCAGTTAGATAGCTCCGTTTTGGTTTTTGAAGCAGATATTTCTCTATACAGCCTATGGTTCCATTCACTCGGGAATATCCCAACGCAGCTCCTAGAAGAAACGTGTTTCTGACTCGCTGAATCTCAACATAGATTCAACTCTCTTAGGTGAACCAACGCACCACAGAGCAGTTTCAAGGAAACGTTTCTCCTGAATTTTAGACGAAGTTTCCTGCTGTTTCGTACGCATGCCGGCATTGGGCTGGAAATACCGGTTTTGGGATTCTGCACAGAAAGGGTTTGCAAACCGCTGAATCCACACGTGAGTTTATCTCTGTCAGTTGAATGCACACATTGACAACCATTCAGTTAGATAGCTCCGTTTTGGTTTTAGAAGCAGATATTTCTCTGTACAGCCTATGGTCCCATTCACTCGGGAATATGCCAACGCAGCTCCTAGAAGAAACGTGTTTCTGACTCGCTGAATCTCAACATAGATTTACCTCTCTTAGGTGAACGAACGCACCGCAGAGCAATTTCAAGGAAACGTTTCTCCTGAATTTTAGACGAAGTTTCCTGCTGTTTCGTACGTATCCCGGCATTGGGCTGGAAATACCGGTTTTGGGATTCTGCACAGAAAGGGTTTGCAAACCGCTGAATCCACACGTGAGTTTAACTCTGTCAGTTTAATGCACACATTGAAAACCATTCAGTTAGATAGCTCCGTTTTGGTTTTAGAAGCAGATATTTCTCTGTACAGCCTATGGTCCCATTCACTTGGGAATGTCCCAACGCAGCTCCTAGAAGAAACGTGTTTCTGACTCGCTGAATCTCAACATAGATTCAACTGCCTTAGGTGAACGAACGCACAGCAGAGCAGTTTCAAGGAAACGTTTCTCCTGAGTTTTAGACGAAGTTTCCTGCTGTTTAGTACGAATGCCGGCATTGGGCTGGAAATACCGGTTTTGGGATTCTGCACAGAAAGGGTTTGCAAACCGCTGAATCCACACGTGAGTTTAACTCTGTCAGTTGAATGCACACATTGACAACCATTCAGTTAGATAGCTCCGTTTTGGTTTTAGAAGCAGATATTTCTCTGTACAGCCTATGGTCCCATTCACTCGGGAATATCCCAACGCAGCTCCTAGAAGAAACGTGTTTCTGACTCGCTGAATCTCAACATAGATTCAACTCTCTTAGGTGAACGAACGCACAGCAGAGCAGTTTCAAGGAAACGTTTCTCCTGAGTTTTAGACGAAGTTTCCTGCTGTTTCGTACGTATGCCGGCATTGGGCTGGAAATACCGGTTTTGGGATTCTGCACAGAAAGGGTTTGCAAAACCGCTGAATCCACACGTGAGTTTAACTCTGTCAGTTGAATGCACACATTGACAACCATTCAGTTAGATAGCTCCGTTTTGGTTTTAGAAGCAGATATTTCTCTGTACAGCCTATGGTCCCATTCACTCGGGAATATCCCAACGCAGCTCGTAGAAGAAAAGTGTTTCTGACTCGCTGAATCTCAACATAGATTCAACTCTCTTAGGTGAACTAACGCACCGCAGAGCAGTTTCAAGGAAACGTTTCTCCTGAATTTTAGACGAAGTTTCCTGCTGTTTCGTACGTATGCCGGCATTGGGCTGGAAATACCGGTTTTGGGATTCTGCACAGAAAGGGTTTGCAAACCGCTGAATCCACACGTGAGTTTAACTTTGTCAGTTGAATGCACACATTGACAACCATTCAGTTAGATAGCTCCGTTTTGGTTTTAGAAGCAGATATTTCTCTGTACAGCCTATGGTCCCATTCACTCGGGAATATCCCAACGCAGCTCCTAGAAGAAACGTGTTTCTGACTCGCTGAATCTCAACATAGATTCAACTCTCTTAGTTGAACGAACGCACAGCAGAGCAGTTTCAAGGAAACGTTTCTCCTGAGTTTTAGACGAAGTTTCCTGCTGTTTCGTACGTATGCCGGCATTGGGCTGGAAATACCGGTTTTGGGATTCTGCACAGAAAGGGTTTGCAAAACCGCTGAATCCACACGTGAGTTTAACTCTGTCCGTTGAATGCACACATTGACAACCATTCAGTTAGATAGCTCCGTTTTGGTTTTAGAAGCAGATATTTCTCTGTACAGCCTATGGTCCTATTCACTCGGGAATATCCCAACGCAGCTCCTAGAAGAAAAGTGTTTCTGACTCGCTGAATCTCAACATAGATTCAACTCTCTTAGGTGAACGAACGCACAGCAGAGCAGTTTCAAGGAAACGTTTCTCCTGAGTTTTAGACGAAGTTTCCTGCTGTTTCGTACGTATGCCGGCATTGGGCTGGAAATACCGGTTTTGGGATTCTGCACAGAAAGGGTTTGCAAAACCGCTGAATCCACACGTGAGTTTAACTCTGTCAGTTGAATGCACACATTGACAACCATTCAGTTAGATAGCTCCGTTTTGGTTTTAGAAGCAGATATTTCTCTGTACAGCCTATGGTCCTATTCACTCCGGAATATCCCAACGCAGCTCCTAGAAGAAAAGTGTTTCTGACTCGCTGAATCTCAACATAGATTCAACTCTCTTAGGTGAACGAACGCACAGCAGAGCAGTTTCAAGGAAACGTTTCTCCTGAGTTTTAGACGAAGTTTCCTGCTCTTTCGTACGTATGCTGGCTTTGGGCTGGAAATACCGGTTTTGGGATTCTGCACAGATAGAGTTTGCAAACCGCTGAATCCACACGTGAGTTTAACTCTGTCAGTTGAATGCACACATTGACAACCATTCAGTTAGATAGCTCCGTTTTGGTTTTAGAAGCAGATATTTCTCTGTACAGCCTATGGTCCCATTCACTCGGGAATATCCCAACGCAGCTCCTAGAAGAAACGTGTTTCTGACTCGCTGAATCTCAACATAGATTCAACTCTCTTAGGTGAACGAACGCACAGCAGAGCAGTTTCAAGGAAACGTTCCTCCTGAATTTTAGACGAAATTTCCTGCTGTTTAGTACGTATGCCGGCATTGGGCTGGAAATACCGGTTTTGCGATTCTGCAAAGAAAGGGTTTGCAAACCGCTGAATCCACACGTGAGTTTAACTCTGTCAGTTGAATGCACACATTGACAACCATTCAGTTAGATAGCTCCGTTTTGGTTTTAGAAGCAGATATTTCTCTGTACAGCCTATGGTCCCATTCACTCGGGAATATCCCAACGCAGCTCCTAGAAGAAACGTGTTTCTGACTCGCTGAATCTCAACATAGATTCAACTCTCTTAGGTGAACGAACGCACCGCAGAGCAGTTTCAAGGCAACGTTTCTCCTGAATTTTAGACGAAGTTTCCGGCTGTTTCGTACGTATGCCGGCATTGGACTGGAAATACCGGTTTTGGGATTCTGCACAGAAAGGGTTTGCAAACCGCTGAATCCACACGTGAGTTTAACTCTGTCAGTTGAATGCACACATTGACAACCATTCAGTTAGATAGCTCCGTTTTGGTTTTAGGAGCAGATATTTCTCTGTACAGCCTATGGTCCCATTCACTCGGGAATATCCCAACGCAGCTCCTAGAAGAAACGTGTTTCTGACTCGCTGAATCTCAACATAGATTCAACTCTCTTAGGTGAACGAACGCACAGCAGAGTAGTTTCAAGGAAACGTTTCTCCTGAGTTTTAGACGAAGTTTCCTGCTGTTTCGTACGTATGCCGGCATTGGGCTGGCAATACCGGTTTTGGGTATCTGCACAGAAAGGGTTTGCAAACCGCTGAATCCACACGTGAGCTTAACTCTGTCAGTTGAATGCACACATTGACAAACATTCAGTTAGATAGCTCCGTTTTGGTTTTAGAAGCAGATATTTCTCTGTACAGCCTATGGTCCTATTCACTCGGGAATATCCCAACGCAGCTCCTAGAAGAAAAGTGTTTCTGACTCACTGAATCTCAACATAGATTCAACTCTCTTAGGTGAACGAACGCACAGCAGAGCAGTTTCAAGGAAACGTTTCTCCTGAGTTTTAGACGAAGTTTCCTGCTGTTTCGTACGTATGCCGGCATTGGGCTGGAAATACCGGTTTGGGGATTCTGCACAGAAAGGGTTTGCAAAACCGCTGAATCCACACGTGAGTTTAACTCTGTCAGTTGAATGCACACATTGACAACCATTCAGTTAGATAGCTCCGTTTTGGTTTTAGAAGCAAATATTTCTCTGTACAGCCTATGGTCCCATTCACTCGGGACTATCCCAACGCAGCTCCTAGAAGAAACGTGTTTCTGACTCGCTGAATCTCAACATAGATTCAACTCTCTTAGGTGAACGAACGCACAGCAGAGCAGTTTCAAGGAAACGTTTCTCCTGAATTTTAGACGAAGTTTCCTGCTGTTTCGTACGTATGCCGGCATTGGGCTGGAAATACCGGTTTTGGGATTCTGCACAGAAAGGGTTTGCAAACCGCTGAATCCACACGTGAGTTTAACTCTGTCAGTTGAATGCACACATTGACAACCATTCAGTTAGATAGCTCCGTTTTGGTTTTAGGAGCAGATATTTCTCTGTACAGCCTATGGTCCCATTCACTCGGGAATATCCCAACGCAGCTCCTAGAAGAAACGTGTTTCTGACTCGCTGAATCTCAACATAGATTCAACTCTCTTAGGTGAACGAATGCACCGCAGAGCAGTTTCAAGGAAACGTTTCTCCTGAGTTTTAGACGAAGTTTCCTGCTGTTTCGTACGTATGCCGGCATTGGGCTGGCAATACCGGTTTTGGGATTCTGCACAGAAAGGGTTTGCAAACCGCTGAATCCACACGTGAGTTTAACTCTGTCAGTTGAATGCACACATTGAAAACCATTCAGTTAGATAGCTCCGTTTTGGTTTTAGAAGCAGATATTTCTCTGTACAGCCTATGGTCCCATTCACTCGGGAATGTCCCAACGCAGCTCCTAGAAGAAACGTGTTTCTGACTCGCTGAATCTCAACATAGATTCAACTCTCTTAGGTGAACGAACGCACAGCAGAGCAGTTTCAAGGAAACGTTTCTCCTGAGTTTTAGACGAAGTTTCCTGCTGTTTCGTACGTATGCCGGCATTGGGCTGGAAATACCGGTTTTGGGATTCCGCACAGAAAGGGTTTGCAAACCGCTGAATCCACACGTGAGTTTAACTCTGTCAGTTGAATGCACACATTGACAACCATTCAGTTAGATAGCTCCGTTTTGGTTTTAGAAGCAGATATTTCTCTGTACAGCCTATGGTCCCATTCACTCGGGAATATCCCAACGCAGCTCCTAGAAGAAAAGTGTTTCTGACTCGCTGAATCTCAACATAGATTCAACTCTCTTAGGTGAACGAACGCACCGCAGAGCAGTTTCAAGGAAACGTTTCTCCTGAATTTTAGACGAAGTTTCCTGCTGTTTCGTACGTATGCCGGCATTGGGCTGGAAATACCGGTTTTGGGATTCTGCACAGAAAGGGTTTGCAAACCGCTGAATCCACACGTGAGTTTAACTCTGTCAGTTGAATGCACACATTGACAACCATTCAGTTAGATAGCTCCGTTTTGGTTTTAGAAGCAGATATTTCTCTGTACGGCCTATGGTCCCATTCACTCGGGAATATCCCAACGCAGCTCCTACAAGAAACGTGTTTCTGACTCGCTGAATCTCAACATAGATTCAACTCTCTTAGGTGAACGATCGCACAGCAGAGCAGTTTCAAGGAAACGTTTCTCCTGAGTTTTAGACGAAGTTTCCTGCTCTTTCGTACGTATGCTGGCTTTGGGCTGGAAATACCGGTTTTGGGATTCTGCACAGATAGAGTTTGCAAACCGCTGAATCCACACGTGAGTTTAACTCTGTCAGTTGAATGCACACATTGACAACCATTCAGTTAGATAGCTCCGTTTTGGTTTTAGAAGCAGATATTTCTCTGTACAGCCTATGGTCCCATTCACTCGGGAATATCCCAACGCAGCTCCTAGAAGAAACGTGTTTCTGACTCGCTGAATCTCAACATAGATTCAACTCTCTTAGGTGAACGAACGCACAGCAGAGCAGTTTCAAGGAAACGTTCCTCCTGAATTTTAGACGAAATTTCCTGCTGTTTAGTACGTATGCCGGCATTGGGCTGGAAATACCGGTTTTGCGATTCTGCACAGAAAGGGTTTGCAAACCGCTGAATCCACACGTGAGTTTAACTCTGTCAGTTGAATGCACACATTGACAACCATTCAGTTAGATAGCTCCGTTTTGGTTTTAGAAGCAGATATTTCTCTGTACAGCCTATGGTCCCATTCACTCGGGAATATCCCAACGCAGCTCCTAGAAGAAACGTGTTTCTGACTCGCTGAATCTCAACATAGATTCAACTCTCTTAGGTGAACGAACGCACCGCAGAGCAGTTTCAAGGCAACGTTTCCCATGAATTTTAGACGAAGTTTCCGGCTGTTTCGTACGTATGCCGGCATTGGACTGGAAATACCGGTTTTGGGATTCTGCACAGAAAGGGTTTGCAAACCGCTGAATCCACACGTGAGTTTAACTCTGTCAGTTGAATGCACACATTGACAACCATTCAGTTAGATAGCTCCGTTTTGGTTTTAGGAGCAGATATTTCTCTGTACAGCCTATGGTCCCATTCACTCGGGAATATCCCAACGCAGCTCCTAGAAGAAACGTGTTTCTGACTCGCTGAATCTCAACATAGATTCAACTCTCTTAGGTGAACGAACGCACAGCAGAGTAGTTTCAAGGAAACGTTTCTCCTGAGTTTTAGACGAAGTTTCCTGCTGTTTCGTACGTATGCCGGCATTGGGCTGGCAATACCGGTTTTGGGTATCTGCACAGAAAGGGTTTGCAAACCGCTGAATCCACACGTGAGCTTAACTCTGTCAGTTGAATGCACACATTGACAAACATTCAGTTAGATAGCTCCGTTTTGGTTTTAGAAGCAGATATTTCTCTGTACAGCCTATGGTCCTATTCACTCGGGAATATCCCAACGCAGGTCCTTGAAGAAACGTGTTTCTGACTCGCTGAATCTCAACATAGATTCAACTCTCTTAGTTGAACGAACGCACCGCAGAGCAGTTTCAAGGAAACGTTTCTCCTGAATTTTAGACGAAGTTTCCTGCTGTTTCGTACGTATGCCGGCATTGGGCTGGAAATACCGGTTTTGGGATTCTGCACAGAAAGGGTTTGCAAACCGCTGAATCCACACGTGAGTTTAATTCTGTCAGTTGAATGCACACATTGACAACCATTCAGTTAGATAGCTCCGTTTTGGTTTTAGAAGCAGATATTTCTCTGTACAGCCTATGGTCCCATTCACTCGGGAATATCCCAACGCAGCTCCTAGAAGAAACGTGTTTCTGACTCGCTGAATCTCAACATAGATTCAACTCTCTTAGGTGAACGAACGCACCCCAGAGCAGTTTCAAGGAAACGTTTCTCCTGAATTTTAGACGAAGTTTCCTGCTGTTTCGTACGTATGCCGGCATTGGGCTGGAAATACCGGTTTTGGGATTCTGGACAGAAAGGGTTTGCAAACCGCTGAATCCACACGTGAGTTTAACTCTGTCAGTTGAATGCACACATTGACAACCATTCAGTTAGATAGCTCCGTTTTGGTTTTAGAAGCAGATATTTCTCTATACAGCCTATGGTTCCATTCACTCGGGAATATCCCAACGCAGCTCCTAGAAGAAACGTGTTTCTGACTCGCTGAATCTCAACATAGATTCAACTCTCTTAGGTGAACCAACGCACCACAGAGCAGTTTCAAGGAAACGTTTCTCCTGAATTTTAGACGAAGTTTCCTGCTGTTTCGTACGCATGCCGGCATTGGGCTGGAAATACCGGTTTTGGGATTCTGCACAGAAAGGGTTTGCAAACCGCTGAATCCACACGTGAGTTTATCTCTGTCAGTTGAATGCACACATTGACAACCATTCAGTTAGATAGCTCCGTTTTGGTTTTAGAAGCAGATATTTCTCTGTACAGCCTATGGTCCCATTCACTCGGGAATATGCCAACGCAGCTCCTAGAAGAAACGTGTTTCTGACTCGCTGAATCTCAACATAGATTCACCTCTCTTAGGTGAACGAACGCACCGCAGAGCAATTTCAAGGAAACGTTTCTCCTGAATTTTAGACGAAGTTTCCTGCTGTTTCGTACGTATCCCGGCATTGGGCTGGAAATACCGGTTTTGGGATTCTGCACAGAAAGGGTTTGCAAACCGCTGAATCCACACGTGAGTTTAACTCTGTCAGTTTAATGCACACATTGAAAACCATTCAGTTAGATAGCTCCGTTTTGGTTTTAGAAGCAGATATTTCTCTGTACAGCCTATGGTCCCATTCACTTGGGAATGTCCCAACGCAGCTCCTAGAAGAAACGTGTTTCTGACTCGCTGAATCTCAACATAGATTCAACTGCCTTAGGTGAACGAACGCACAGCAGAGCAGTTTCAAGGAAACGTTTCTCCTGAGTTTTAGACGAAGTTTCCTGCTGTTTAGTACGAATGCCGGCATTGGGCTGGAAATACCGGTTTTGGGATTCTGCACAGAAAGGGTTTGCAAACCGCTGAATCCACACGTGAGTTTAACTCTGTCAGTTGAATGCACACATTGACAACCATTCAGTTAGATAGCTCCGTTTTGGTTTTAGAAGCAGATATTTCTCTGTACAGCCTATGGTCCCATTCACTCGGGAATATCCCAACGCAGCTCCTAGAAGAAACGTGTTTCTGACTCGCTGAATCTCAACATAGATTCAACTCTCTTAGGTGAACGAACGCACAGCAGAGCAGTTTCAAGGAAACGTTTCTCCTGAGTTTTAGACGAAGTTTCCTGCTGTTTCGTACGTATGCCGGCATTGGGCTGGAAATACCGGTTTTGGGATTCTGCACAGAAAGGGTTTGCAAAACCGCTGAATCCACACGTGAGTTTAACTCTGTCAGTTGAATGCACACATTGACAACCATTCAGTTAGATAGCTCCGTTTTGGTTTTAGAAGCAGATATTTCTCTGTACAGCCTATGGTCCCATTCACTCGGGAATATCCCAACGCAGCTCGTAGAAGAAAAGTGTTTCTGACTCGCTGAATCTCAACATAGATTCAACTCTCTTAGGTGAACTAACGCACCGCAGAGCAGTTTCAAGGAAACGTTTCTCCTGAATTTTAGACGAAGTTTCCTGCTGTTTCGTACGTATGCCGGCATTGGGCTGGAAATACCGGTTTTGGGATTCTGCACAGAAAGGGTTTGCAAACCGCTGAATCCACACGTGAGTTTAACTTTGTCAGTTGAATGCACACATTGACAACCATTCAGTTAGATAGCTCCGTTTTGGTTTTAGAAGCAGATATTTCTCTGTACAGCCTATGGTCCCATTCACTCGGGAATATCCCAACGCAGCTCCTAGAAGAAACGTGTTTCTGACTCGCTGAATCTCAACATAGATTCAACTCTCTTAGTTGAACGAACGCACAGCAGAGCAGTTTCAAGGAAACGTTTCTCCTGAGTTTTAGACGAAGTTTCCTGCTGTTTCGTACGTATGCCGGCATTGGGCTGGAAATACCGGTTTTGGGATTCTGCACAGAAAGGGTTTGCAAAACCGCTGAATCCACACGTGAGTTTAACTCTGTCCGTTGAATGCACACATTGACAACCATTCAGTTAGATAGCTCCGTTTTGGTTTTAGAAGCAGATATTTCTCTGTACAGCCTATGGTCCTATTCACTCGGGAATATCCCAACGCAGCTCCTAGAAGAAAAGTGTTTCTGACTCGCTGAATCTCAACATAGATTCAACTCTCTTAGGTGAACGAACGCACAGCAGAGCAGTTTCAAGGAAACGTTTCTCCTGAGTTTTAGACGAAGTTTCCTGCTGTTTCGTACGTATGCCGGCATTGGGCTGGAAATACCGGTTTTGGGATTCTGCACAGAAAGGGTTTGCAAAACCGCTGAATCCACACGTGAGTTTAACTCTGTCAGTTGAATGCACACATTGACAACCATTCAGTTAGATAGCTCCGTTTTGGTTTTAGAAGCAGATATTTCTCTGTACAGCCTATGGTCCTATTCACTCCGGAATATCCCAACGCAGCTCCTAGAAGAAAAGTGTTTCTGACTCGCTGAATCTCAACATAGATTCAACTCTCTTAGGTGAACGAACGCACAGCAGAGCAGTTTCAAGGAAACGTTTCTCCTGAGTTTTAGACGAAGTTTCCTGCTCTTTCGTACGTATGCTGGCTTTGGGCTGGAAATACCGGTTTTGGGATTCTGCACAGATAGAGTTTGCAAACCGCTGAATCCACACGTGAGTTTAACTCTGTCAGTTGAATGCACACATTGACAACCATTCAGTTAGATAGCTCCGTTTTGGTTTTAGAAGCAGATATTTCTCTGTACAGCCTATGGTCCCATTCACTCGGGAATATCCCAACGCAGCTCCTAGAAGAAACGTGTTTCTGACTCGCTGAATCTCAACATAGATTCAACTCTCTTAGGTGAACGAACGCACAGCAGAGCAGTTTCAAGGAAACGTTCCTCCTGAATTTTAGACGAAATTTCCTGCTGTTTAGTACGTATGCCGGCATTGGGCTGGAAATACCGGTTTTGCGATTCTGCACAGAAAGGGTTTGCAAACCGCTGAATCCACACGTGAGTTTAACTCTGTCAGTTGAATGCACACATTGACAACCATTCAGTTAGATAGCTCCGTTTTGGTTTTAGAAGCAGATATTTCTCTGTACAGCCTATGGTCCCATTCACTCGGGAATATCCCAACGCAGCTCCTAGAAGAAACGTGTTTCTGACTCGCTGAATCTCAACATAGATTCAACTCTCTTAGGTGAACGAACGCACCGCAGAGCAGTTTCAAGGCAACGTTTCTCCTGAATTTTAGACGAAGTTTCCGGCTGTTTCGTACGTATGCCGGCATTGGACTGGAAATACCGGTTTTGGGATTCTGCACAGAAAGGGTTTGCAAACCGCTGAATCCACACGTGAGTTTAACTCTGTCAGTTGAATGCACACATTGACAACCATTCAGTTAGATAGCTCCGTTTTGGTTTTAGGAGCAGATATTTCTCTGTACAGCCTATGGTCCCATTCACTCGGGAATATCCCAACGCAGCTCCTAGAAGAAACGTGTTTCTGACTCGCTGAATCTCAACATAGATTCAACTCTCTTAGGTGAACGAACGCACAGCAGAGTAGTTTCAAGGAAACGTTTCTCCTGAGTTTTAGACGAAGTTTCCTGCTGTTTCGTACGTATGCCGGCATTGGGCTGGCAATACCGGTTTTGGGTATCTGCACAGAAAGGGTTTGCAAACCGCTGAATCCACACGTGAGCTTAACTCTGTCAGTTGAATGCACACATTGACAAACATTCAGTTAGATAGCTCCGTTTTGGTTTTAGAAGCAGATATTTCTCTGTACAGCCTATGGTCCTATTCACTCGGGAATATCCCAACGCAGGTCCTTGAAGAAACGTGTTTCTGA
Source organism: Aotus nancymaae (assembly GCF_030222135.1). Taxonomy (NCBI): domain Eukaryota; kingdom Metazoa; phylum Chordata; class Mammalia; order Primates; family Aotidae; genus Aotus; species Aotus nancymaae. The sequence goes on along the minus strand of NW_026988495.1, from coordinate 4,438,846 downwards.
CTCGCTGAATCTCAACATAGATTCAACTCTCTTAGGTGAACGAACGCACCGCAGAGCAGTTTCAAGGAAACGTTTCTCCTGAATTTTAGACGAAGTTTCCTGCTGTTTCGTACGTATGCCGGCATTGGGCTGGAAATACCGGTTTTGGGATTCTGCACAGAAAGGGTTTGCAAACCGCTGAATCCACACGTGAGTTTAATTCTGTCAGTTGAATGCACACATTGACAACCATTCAGTTAGATAGCTCCGTTTTGGTTTTAGAAGCAGATATTTCTCTGTACAGCCTATGGTCCCATTCACTCGGGAATATCCCAACGCAGCTCCTAGAAGAAACGTGTTTCTGACTCGCTGAATCTCAACATAGATTCAACTCTCTTAGGTGAACGAACGCACCCCAGAGCAGTTTCAAGGAAACGTTTCTCCTGAATTTTAGACGAAGTTTCCTGCTGTTTCGTACGTATGCCGGCATTGGGCTGGAAATACCGGTTTTGGGATTCTGGACAGAAAGGGTTTGCAAACCGCTGAATCCACACGTGAGTTTAACTCTGTCAGTTGAATGCACACATTGAAAACCATTCAGTTAGATAGCTCCGTTTTGGTTTTAGAAGCAGATATTTCTCTATACAGCCTATGGTTCCATTCACTCGGGAATATCCCAACGCAGCTCCTAGAAGAAACGTGTTTCTGACTCGCTGAATCTCAACATAGATTCAACTCTCTTAGGTGAACCAACGCACCACAGAGCAGTTTCAAGGAAACGTTTCTCCTGAATTTTAGACGAAGTTTCCTGCTGTTTCGTACGCATGCCGGCATTGGGCTGGAAATACCGGTTTTGGGATTCTGCACAGAAAGGGTTTGCAAACCGCTGAATCCACACGTGAGTTTATCTCTGTCAGTTGAATGCACACATTGACAACCATTCAGTTAGATAGCTCCGTTTTGGTTTTAGAAGCAGATATTTCTCTGTACAGCCTATGGTCCCATTCACTCGGGAATATGCCAACGCAGCTCCTAGAAGAAACGTGTTTCTGACTCGCTGAATCTCAACATAGATTCACCTCTCTTAGGTGAACGAACGCACCGCAGAGCAATTTCAAGGAAACGTTTCTCCTGAATTTTAGACGAAGTTTCCTGCTGTTTCGTACGTATCCCGGCATTGGGCTGGAAATACCGGTTTTGGGATTCTGCACAGAAAGGGTTTGCAAACCGCTGAATCCACACGTGAGTTTAACTCTGTCAGTTTAATGCACACATTGAAAACCATTCAGTTAGATAGCTCCGTTTTGGTTTTAGAAGCAGATATTTCTCTGTACAGCCTATGGTCCCATTCACTTGGGAATGTCCCAACGCAGCTCCTAGAAGAAACGTGTTTCTGACTCGCTGAATCTCAACATAGATTCAACTGCCTTAGGTGAACGAACGCACAGCAGAGCAGTTTCAAGGAAACGTTTCTCCTGAGTTTTAGACGAAGTTTCCTGCTGTTTAGTACGAATGCCGGCATTGGGCTGGAAATACCGGTTTTGGGATTCTGCACAGAAAGGGTTTGCAAACCGCTGAATCCACACGTGAGTTTAACTCTGTCAGTTGAATGCACACATTGACAACCATTCAGTTAGATAGCTCCGTTTTGGTTTTAGAAGCAGATATTTCTCTGTACAGCCTATGGTCCCATTCACTCGGGAATATCCCAACGCAGCTCCTAGAAGAAACGTGTTTCTGACTCGCTGAATCTCAACATAGATTCAACTCTCTTAGGTGAACGAACGCACAGCAGAGCAGTTTCAAGGAAACGTTTCTCCTGAGTTTTAGACGAAGTTTCCTGCTGTTTCGTACGTATGCCGGCATTGGGCTGGAAATACCGGTTTTGGGATTCTGCACAGAAAGGGTTTGCAAAACCGCTGAATCCACACGTGAGTTTAACTCTGTCAGTTGAATGCACACATTGACAACCATTCAGTTAGATAGCTCCGTTTTGGTTTTAGAAGCAGATATTTCTCTGTACAGCCTATGGTCCCATTCACTCGGGAATATCCCAACGCAGCTCGTAGAAGAAAAGTGTTTCTGACTCGCTGAATCTCAACATAGATTCAACTCTCTTAGGTGAACTAACGCACCGCAGAGCAGTTTCAAGGAAACGTTTCTCCTGAATTTTAGACGAAGTTTCCTGCTGTTTCGTACGTATGCCGGCATTGGGCTGGAAATACCGGTTTTGGGATTCTGCACAGAAAGGGTTTGCAAACCGCTGAATCCACACGTGAGTTTAACTTTGTCAGTTGAATGCACACATTGACAACCATTCAGTTAGATAGCTCCGTTTTGGTTTTAGAAGCAGATATTTCTCTGTACAGCCTACGGTCCCATTCACTCGGGAATATCCCAACGCAGCTCCTAGAAGAAACGTGTTTCTGACTCGCTGAATCTCAACATAGATTCAACTCTCTTAGTTGAACGAACGCACAGCAGAGCAGTTTCAAGGAAACGTTTCTCCTGAGTTTTAGACGAAGTTTCCTGCTGTTTCGTACGTATGCCGGCATTGGGCTGGAAATACCGGTTTTGGGATTCTGCACAGAAAGGGTTTGCAAAACCGCTGAATCCACACGTGAGTTTAACTCTGTCCGTTGAATGCACACATTGACAACCATTCAGTTAGATAGCTCCGTTTTGGTTTTAGAAGCAGATATTTCTCTGTACAGCCTATGGTCCTATTCACTCGGGAATATCCCAACGCAGCTCCTAGAAGAAAAGTGTTTCTGACTCGCTGAATCTCAACATAGATTCAACTCTCTTAGGTGAACGAACGCACAGCAGAGCAGTTTCAAGGAAACGTTTCTCCTGAGTTTTAGACGAAGTTTCCTGCTGTTTAGTACGTATGCCGGCATTGGGCTGGAAATACTGGTTTTGGGATTCTGCACAGAAAGGGTTTGCAAACCCCTGAATCCACACGTGAGTTTAGCTCTGTCAGTTGAATGCACATATTGACAACCATTCAGTTAGATAGCTCCGTTTTGGTTTTAGAAGCAGATATTTCTCTGTACAGCCTATGGTCCCATTCACTCGGGAATATCCCAACGCAGCTCCTAGAAGAAAAGTGTTTCTGACTCGCTGAATCTCAACATAGATTCAACTCTCTTAGGTGAACGAACGCACAGCAGAGCAGTTTCAAGGAAACGTTTCTCCTGAGTTTTAGACGAAGTTTCCTGCTCTTTCGTACGTATGCCGGCATTGGGCTGGAAATACCGGTTTTGGGATTCTGCACAGAAAGGGTTTGCAAAACCGCTGAATCCACACGTGAGTTTAACTCTGTCAGTTGAATGCACACATTGACAACCATTCAGTTAGATAGCTCCGTTTTGGTTTTAGAAGCAGATATTTCTCTGTACAGCCTATGGTCCCATTCACTCGGGAATATCCCAACGCAGCTCGTAGAAGAAAAGTGTTTCTGACTCGCTGAATCTCAACATAGATTCAACTCTCTTAGGTGAACTAACGCACCGCAGAGCAGTTTCAAGGAAACGTTTCTCCTGAATTTTAGACGAAGTTTCCTGCTGTTTCGTACGTATGCCGGCATTGGGCTGGAAATACCGGTTTTGGGATTCTGCACAGAAAGGGTTTGCAAACCGCTGAATCCACACGTGAGTTTAACTCTGTCAGTTGAATGCACACATTGACAACCATTCAGTTAGATAGCTCCGTTTTGGTTTTAGAAGCAGATATTTCTCTGTACAGCCTATGGTCCCATTCACTCGGGAATATCCCAACGCAGCTCCTAGAAGAAACGTGTTTCTGACTCGCTGAATCTCAACATAGATTCAACTCTCTTAGTTGAACGAACGCACAGCAGAGCAGTTTCAAGGAAACGTTTCTCCTGAGTTTTAGACGAAGTTTCCTGCTGTTTCGTACGTATGCCGGCATTGGGCTGGAAATACCGGTTTTGGGATTCTGCACAGAAAGGGTTTGCAAAACCGCTGAATCCACACGTGAGTTTAACTCTGTCCGTTGAATGCACACATTGACAACCATTCAGTTAGATAGCTCCGTTTTGGTTTTAGAAGCAGATATTTCTCTGTACAGCCTATGGTCCTATTCACTCGGGAATATCCCAACGCAGCTCCTAGAAGAAAAGTGTTTCTGACTCGCTGAATCTCAACATAGATTCAACTCTCTTAGGTGAACGAACGCACAGCAGAGCAGTTTCAAGGAAACGTTTCTCCTGAGTTTTAGACGAAGTTTCCTGCTGTTTAGTACGTATGCCGGCATTGGGCTGGAAATACTGGTTTTGGGATTCTGCACAGAAAGGTTTTGCAAACCCCTGAATCCACACGTGAGTTTAACTCTGTCAGTTGAATGCACACATTGACAACCATTCAGTTAGATAGCTCCGTTTTGGTTTTAGAAGCAGATATTTCTCTGTACAGCCTATGGTCCCATTCACTCGGGAATATCCCAACGCACCTCCTAGAAGAAAAGTGTTTCTGACTCACTGAATCTCAACATAGATTCAACTCTCTTAGGTGAACGAACGCACAGCAGAGCAGTTTCAAGGAAACGTTTCTCCTGAGTTTTAGACGAAGTTTCCTGCTGTTTCGTACGTATGCCGGCATTGGGCTGGAAATACCGGTTTTGGGATTCTGCACAGAAAGGGTTTGCAAAACCGCTGAATCCACACGTGAGTTTAACTCTGTCAGTTGAATGCACACATTGACAACCATTCAGTTAGATAGCTCCGTTTTGGTTTTAGAAGCAAATATTTCTCTGTACAGCCTATGGTCCCATTCACTCGGGACTATCCCAACGCAGCTCCTAGAAGAAACGTGTTTCTGACTCGCTGAATCTCAACATAGATTCAACTCTCTTAGGTGAACGAACGCACCGCAGAGCAGTTTCAAGGAAACGTTTCTCCTGAATTTTAGACGAAGTTTCCTGCTGTTTCGTACGTATGCCGGCATTGGGCTGGAAATACCGGTTTTGGGATTCTGCACAGAAAGGGTTTGCAAACCGCTGAATCCACACGTGAGTTTAACTCTGTCAGTTGAATGCACACATTGACAACCATTCAGTTAGATAGCTCCGTTTTGGTTTTAGGAGCAGATATTTCTCTGTACAGCCTATGGTCCCATTCACTCGGGAATATCCCAACGCAGCTCCTAGAAGAAACGTGTTTCTGACTCGCTGAATCTCAACATAGATTCAACACTCTTAGGTGAACGAACGCACCGCAGAGCAGTTTCAAGGAAACGTTTCTCCTGAGTTTTAGACGAAGTTTCCTGCTGTTTCGTACGTATGCCGGCATTGGGCTGGCAATACCGGTTTTGGGATTCTGCACAGAAAGGGTTTGCAAACCGCTGAATCCACACGTGAGTTTAACTCTGTCAGTTGAATGCACACATTGAAAACCATTCAGTTAGATAGCTCCGTTTTGGTTTTAGAAGCAGATATTTCTCTGTACAGCCTATGGTCCCATTCACTCGGGAATGTCCCAACGCAGCTCCTAGAAGAAACGTGTTTCTGACTCGCTGAATCTCAACATAGATTCAACTCTCTTAGGTGAACGAACGCACAGCAGAGCAGTTTCAAGGAAACGTTTTTCCTGAGTTTTAGACGAAGTTTCCTGCTGTTTCGTACGTATGCCGGCATTGGGCTGGAAATACCGGTTTTGGGATTCTGCACAGAAAGGGTTTGCAAACCGCTGAATCCACACGTGAGTTTAACTCTGTCAGTTGAATGCACACATTGACAACCATTCAGTTAGATAGCTCCTTTTTGGTTTTAGAAGCAGATATTTCTCTGTACAGCCTATGGTCCCATTCACTCGGGAATATCCCAACGCAGCTCCTAGAAGAAAAGTGTTTCTGACTCGCTGAATCTCAACATAGATTCAACTCTCTTAGGTGAACGAACGCACCGCAGAGCAGTTTCAAGGAAACGTTTCTCCTGAATTTTAGACGAAGTTTCCTGCTGTTTCGTACGTATGCCGGCATTGGGCTGGAAATACCGGTTTTGGGATTCTGCACAGAAAGGGTTTGCAAACCGCTGAATCCACACGTGAGTTTAACTCTGTCAGTTGAATGCACACATTGACAACCATTCAGTTAGATAGCTCCGTTTTGGTTTTAGAAGCAGATATTTCTCTGTACAGCCTATGGTCCCATTCACTCGGGAATATCCCAACGCAGCTCCTACAAGAAACGTGTTTCTGACTCGCTGAATCTCAACATAGATTCAACTCTCTTAGGTGAACGAACGCACAGCAGAGCAGTTTCAAGGAAACGTTTCTCCTGAGTTTTAGACGAAGTTTCCTGCTGTTTCGTACGTATGCCGGCATTGGGCTGGAAATACCGGTTTTGGGATTCTGCACAGAAAGGGTTTGCAAAACCGCTGAATCCACACGTGAGTTTAACTCTGTCAGTTGAATGCACACATTGACAACCATTCAGTTAGATAGCTCCGTTTTGGTTTTAGAAGCAGATATTTCTCTGTACAGCCTATGGTCCTATTCACTCCGGAATATCCCAACGCAGCTCCTAGAAGAAAAGTGTTTCTGACTCGCTGAATCTCAACATAGATTCAACTCTCTTAGGTGAACGAACGCACAGCAGAGCAGTTTCAAGGAAACGTTTCTCCTGAGTTTTAGACGAAGTTTCCTGCTCTTTCGTACGTATGCTGGCTTTGGGCTGGAAATACCGGTTTTGGGATTCTGCACAGATAGAGTTTGCAAACCGCTGAATCCACACGTGAGTTTAACTCTGTCAGTTGAATGCACACATTGACAACCATTCAGTTAGATAGCTCCGTTTTGGTTTTAGAAGCAGATATTTCTCTGTACAGCCTATGGTCCCATTCACTCGGGAATATCCCAACGCAGCTCCTAGAAGAAACGTGTTTCTGACTCGCTGAATCTCAACATAGATTCAACTCTCTTAGGTGAACGAACGCACAGCAGAGCAGTTTCAAGGAAACGTTCCTCCTGAATTTTAGACGAAATTTCCTGCTGTTTAGTACGTATGCCGGCATTGGGCTGGAAATACCGGTTTTGCGATTCTGCACAGAAAGGGTTTGCAAACCGCTGAATCCACACGTGAGTTTAACTCTGTCAGTTGAATGCACACATTGACAACCATTCAGTTAGATAGCTCCGTTTTGGTTTTAGAAGCAGATATTTCTCTGTACAGCCTATGGTCCCATTCACTCGGGAATATCCCAACGCAGCTCCTAGAAGAAACGTGTTTCTGACTCGCTGAATCTCAACATAGATTCAACTCTCTTAGGTGAACGAACGCACCGCAGAGCAGTTTCAAGGCAACGTTTCTCCTGAATTTTAGACGAAGTTTCCGGCTGTTTCGTACGTATGCCGGCATTGGACTGGAAATACCGGTTTTGGGATTCTGCACAGAAAGGGTTTGCAAACCGCTGAATCCACACGTGAGTTTAACTCTGTCAGTTGAATGCACACATTGACAACCATTCAGTTAGATAGCTCCGTTTTGGTTTTAGGAGCAGATATTTCTCTGTACAGCCTATGGTCCCATTCACTCGGGAATATCCCAACGCAGCTCCTAGAAGAAACGTGTTTCTGACTCGCTGAATCTCAACATAGATTCAACTCTCTTAGGTGAACGAACGCACAGCAGAGTAGTTTCAAGGAAACGTTTCTCCTGAGTTTTAGACGAAGTTTCCTGCTGTTTCGTACGTATGCCGGCATTGGGCTGGCAATACCGGTTTTGGGTATCTGCACAGAAAGGGTTTGCAAACCGCTGAATCCACACGTGAGCTTAACTCTGTCAGTTGAATGCACACATTGACAACCATTCAGTTAGATAGCTCCGTTTTGGTTTTAGAAGCAGATATTTCTCTGTACAGCCTATGGTCCCATTCACTCGGGAATATCCCAACGCAGCTCCTACAAGAAACGTGTTTCTGACTCGCTGAATCTCAACATAGATTCAACTCTCTTAGGTGAACGAACGCACAGCAGAGCAGTTTCAAGGAAACGTTTCTCCTGAGTTTTAGACGAAGTTTCCTGCTGTTTCGTACGTATGCCGGCATTGGGCTGGAAATACCGGTTTTGGGATTCTGCACAGAAAGGGTTTGCAAAACCGCTGAATCCACACGTGAGTTTAACTCTGTCAGTTGAATGCACACATTGACAACCATTCAGTTAGATAGCTCCGTTTTGGTTTTAGAAGCAGATATTTCTCTGTACAGCCTATGGTCCTATTCACTCCGGAATATCCCAACGCAGCTCCTAGAAGAAAAGTGTTTCTGACTCGCTGAATCTCAACATAGATTCAACTCTCTTAGGTGAACGAACGCACAGCAGAGCAGTTTCAAGGAAACGTTTCTCCTGAGTTTTAGACGAAGTTTCCTGCTCTTTCGTACGTATGCTGGCTTTGGGCTGGAAATACCGGTTTTGGGATTCTGCACAGATAGAGTTTGCAAACCGCTGAATCCACACGTGAGTTTAACTCTGTCAGTTGAATGCACACATTGACAACCATTCAGTTAGATAGCTCCGTTTTGGTTTTAGAAGCAGATATTTCTCTGTACAGCCTATGGTCCCATTCACTCGGGAATATCCCAACGCAGCTTCTAGAAGAAACGTGTTTCTGACTCGCTGAATCTCAACATAGATTCAACTCTCTTAGGTGAACGAACGCACAGCAGAGCAGTTTCAAGGAAACGTTCCTCCTGAATTTTAGACGAAATTTCCTGCTGTTTAGTACGTATGCCGGCATTGGGCTGGAAATACCGGTTTTGCGATTCTGCACAGAAAGGGTTTGCAAACCGCTGAATCCACACGTGAGTTTAACTCTGTCAGTTGAATGCACACATTGACAACCATTCAGTTAGATAGCTCCGTTTTGGTTTTAGAAGCAGATATTTCTCTGTACAGCCTATGGTCCCATTCACTCGGGAATATCCCAACGCAGCTCCTAGAAGAAACGTGTTTCTGACTCGCTGAATCTCAACATAGATTCAACTCTCTTAGGTGAACGAACGCACCGCAGAGCAGTTTCAAGGCAACGTTTCTCCTGAATTTTAGACGAAGTTTCCGGCTGTTTCGTACGTATGCCGGCATTGGACTGGAAATACCGGTTTTGGGATTCTGCACAGAAAGGGTTTGCAAACCGCTGAATCCACACGTGAGTTTAACTCTGTCAGTTGAATGCACACATTGACAACCATTCAGTTAGATAGCTCCGTTTTGGTTTTAGGAGCAGATATTTCTCTGTACAGCCTATGGTCCCATTCACTCGGGAATATCCCAACGCAGCTCCTAGAAGAAACGTGTTTCTGACTCGCTGAATCTCAACATAGATTCAACTCTCTTAGGTGAACGAACGCACAGCAGAGTAGTTTCAAGGAAACGTTTCTCCTGAGTTTTAGACGAAGTTTCCTGCTGTTTCGTACGTATGCCGGCATTGGGCTGGCAATACCGGTTTTGGGTATCTGCACAGAAAGGGTTTGCAAACCGCTGAATCCACACGTGAGCTTAACTCTGTCAGTTGAATGCACACATTGACAACCATTCAGTTAGATAGCTCCGTTTTGGTTTTAGAAGCAGATATTTCTCTGTACAGCCTATGGTCCTATTCACTCGGGAATATCCCAACGCAGGTCCTTGAAGAAACGTGTTTCTGACTCGCTGAATCTCAACATAGATTCAACTCTCTTAGGTGAACGAACGCACCGCAGAGCAGTTTCAAGGAAACGTTTCTCCTGAATTTTAGACGAAGTTTCCTGCTGTTTCGTACGTATGCCGGCATTGGGCTGGAAATACCGGTTTTGGGATTCTGCACAGAAAGGGTTTGCAAAACCGCTGAATCCACACGTGAGTTTAACTCTGTCCGTTGAATGCACACATTGACAACCATTCAGTTAGATAGCTCCGTTTTGGTTTTAGAAGCAGATATTTCTCTGTACAGCCTATGGTCCTATTCACTCGGGAATATCCCAACGCAGCTCCTAGAAGAAAAGTGTTTCTGACTCGCTGAATCTCAACATAGATTCAACTCTCTTAGGTGAACGAACGCACAGCAGAGCAGTTTCAAGGAAACGTTTCTCCTGAGTTTTAGACGAAGTTTCCTGCTGTTTAGTACGTATGCCGGCATTGGGCTGGAAATACTGGTTTTGGGATTCTGCACAGAAAGGGTTTGCAAACCCCTGAATCCACACGTGAGTTTAGCTCTGTCAGTTGAATGCACATATTGACAACCATTCAGTTAGATAGCTCCGTTTTGGTTTTAGAAGCAGATATTTCTCTGTACAGCCTATGGTCCCATTCACTCGGGAATATCCCAACGCAGCTCCTAGAAGAAAAGTGTTTCTGACTCACTGAATCTCAACATAGATTCAACTCTCTTAGGTGAACGAACGCATAGCAGAGCAGTTTCAAGGAAACGTTTCTCCTGAGTTTTAGACGAAGTTTCCTGCTGTTTCGTACGTATGCCGGCATTGGGCTGGAAATACCGGTTTTGGGATTCTGCACAGAAAGGGTTTGCAAAACCGCTGAATCCACACGTGAGTTTAACTCTGTCAGTTGAATGCACACATTGACAACCATTCAGTTAGATAGCTCCGTTTTGGTTTTAGAAGCAGATATTTCTCTGTACAGCCTATGGTCCCATTCACTCGGGAATATCCCAACGCAGCTCGTAGAAGAAAAGTGTTTCTGACTCGCTGAATCTCAACATAGATTCAACTCTCTTAGGTGAACTAACGCACCGCAGAGCAGTTTCAAGGAAACGTTTCTCCTGAATTTTAGACGAAGTTTCCTGCTGTTTCGTACGTATGCCGGCATTGGGCTGGAAATACCGGTTTTGGGATTCTGCACAGAAAGGGTTTGCAAACCGCTGAATCCACACGTGAGTTTAACTCTGTCAGTTGAATGCACACATTGACAACCATTCAGTTAGATAGCTCCGTTTTGGTTTTAGAAGCAGATATTTCTCTGTACAGCCTATGGTCCCATTCACTCGGGAATATCCCAACGCAGCTCCTAGAAGAAACGTGTTTCTGACTCGCTGAATCTCAACATAGATTCAACTCTCTTAGTTGAACGAACGCACAGCAGAGCAGTTTCAAGGAAACGTTTCTCCTGAGTTTTAGACGAAGTTTCCTGCTGTTTCGTACGTATGCCGGCATTGGGCTGGAAATACCGGTTTTGGGATTCTGCACAGAAAGGGTTTGCAAAACCGCTGAATCCACACGTGAGTTTAACTCTGTCCGTTGAATGCACACATTGACAACCATTCAGTTAGATAGCTCCGTTTTGGTTTTAGAAGCAGATATTTCTCTGTACAGCCTATGGTCCTATTCACTCGGGAATATCCCAACGCAGCTCCTAGAAGAAAAGTGTTTCTGACTCGCTGAATCTCAACATAGATTCAACTCTCTTAGGTGAACGAACGCACAGCAGAGCAGTTTCAAGGAAACGTTTCTCCTGAGTTTTAGACGAAGTTTCCTGCTGTTTAGTACGTATGCCGGCATTGGGCTGGAAATACTGGTTTTGGGATTCTGCACAGAAAGGGTTTGCAAACCCCTGAATCCACACGTGAGTTTAACTCTGTCAGTTGAATGCACACATTGACAACCATTCAGTTAGATAGCTCCGTTTTGGTTTTAGAAGCAGATATTTCTCTGTACAGCCTATGGTCCCATTCACTCGGGAATATCCCAACGCACCTCCTAGAAGAAAAGTGTTTCTGACTCACTGAATCTCAACATAGATTCAACTCTCTTAGGTGAACGAACGCACAGCAGAGCAGTTTCAAGGAAACGTTTCTCCTGAGTTTTAGACGAAGTTTCCTGCTGTTTCGTACGTATGCCGGCATTGGGCTGGAAATACCGGTTTTGGGATTCTGCACAGAAAGGGTTTGCAAAACCGCTGAATCCACACGTGAGTTTAACTCTGTCAGTTGAATGCACACATTGACAACCATTCAGTTAGATAGCTCCGTTTTGGTTTTAGAAGCAAATATTTCTCTGTACAGCCTATGGTCCCATTCACTCGGGACTATCCCAACGCAGCTCCTAGAAGAAACGTGTTTCTGACTCGCTGAATCTCAACATAGATTCAACTCTCTTAGGTGAACGAACGCACCGCAGAGCAGTTTCAAGGAAACGTTTCTCCTGAATTTTAGACGAAGTTTCCTGCTGTTTCGTACGTATGCCGGCATTGGGCTGGAAATACCGGTTTTGGGATTCTGCACAGAAAGGGTTTGCAAACCGCTGAATCCACACGTGAGTTTAACTCTGTCAGTTGAATGCACACATTGACAACCATTCAGTTAGATAGCTCCGTTTTGGTTTTAGGAGCAGATATTTCTCTGTACAGCCTATGGTCCCATTCACTCGGGAATATCCCAACGCAGCTCCTAGAAGAAACGTGTTTCTGACTCGCTGAATCTCAACATAGATTCAACACTCTTAGGTGAACGAACGCACCGCAGAGCAGTTTCAAGGAAACGTTTCTCCTGAGTTTTAGACGAAGTTTCCTGCTGTTTCGTACGTATGCCGGCATTGGGCTGGCAATACCGGTTTTGGGATTCTGCACAGAAAGGGTTTGCAAACCGCTGAATCCACACGTGAGTTTAACTCTGTCAGTTGAATGCACACATTGAAAACCATTCAGTTAGATAGCTCCGTTTTGGTTTTAGAAGCAGATATTTCTCTGTACAGCCTATGGTCCCATTCACTCTGGAATGTCCCAACGCAGCTCCTAGAAGAAACGTGTTTCTGACTCGCTGAATCTCAACATAGATTCAACTCTCTTAGGTGAACGAACGCACAGCAGAGCAGTTTCAAGGAAACGTTTCTCCTGAGTTTTAGACGAAGTTTCCTGCTGTTTCGTACGTATGCCGGCATTGGGCTGGAAATACCGGTTTTGGGATTCTGCACAGAAAGGGTTTGCAAACCGCTGAATCCACACGTGAGTTTAACTCTGTCAGTTGAATGCACACATTGACAACCATTCAGTTAGATAGCTCCGTTTTGGTTTTAGAAGCAGATATTTCTCTGTACAGCCTATGGTCCCATTCACTCGGGAATATCCCAACGCAGCTCCTAGAAGAAAAGTGTTTCTGACTCGCTGAATCTCAACATAGATTCAACTCTCTTAGGTGAACGAACGCACCACAGAGCAGTTTCAAGGAAACGTTTCTCCTGAATTTTAGACGAAGTTTCCTGCTGTTTCGTACGTATGCCGGCATTGGGCTGGAAATACCGGTTTTGGGATTCTGCACAGAAAGGGTTTGCAAACCGCTGAATCCACACGTGAGTTTAACTCTGTCAGTTGAATGCACACATTGACAACCATTCAGTTAGATAGCTCCGTTTTGGTTTTAGAAGCAGATATTTCTCTGTACAGCCTATGGTCCCATTCACTCGGGAATATCCCAACGCAGCTCCTACAAGAAACGTGTTTCTGACTCGCTGAATCTCAACATAGATTCAACTCTCTTAGGTGAACGAACGCACAGCAGAGCAGTTTCAAGGAAACGTTTCTCCTGAGTTTTAGACGAAGTTTCCTGCTGTTTCGTACGTATGCCGGCATTGGGCTGGAAATACCGGTTTTGGGATTCTGCACAGAAAGGGTTTGCAAAACCGCTGAATCCACACGTGAGTTTAACTCTGTCAGTTGAATGCACACATTGACAACCATTCAGTTAGATAGCTCCGTTTTGGTTTTAGAAGCAGATATTTCTCTGTACAGCCTATGGTCCTATTCACTCCGGAATATCCCAACGCAGCTCCTAGAAGAAAAGTGTTTCTGACTCGCTGAATCTCAACATAGATTCAACTCTCTTAGGTGAACGAACGCACAGCAGAGCAGTTTCAAGGAAACGTTTCTCCTGAGTTTTAGACGAAGTTTCCTGCTCTTTCGTACGTATGCTGGCTTTGGGCTGGAAATACCGGTTTTGCGATTCTGCACAGATAGAGTTTGCAAACCGCTGAATCCACACGTGAGTTTAACTCTGTCAGTTGAATGCACACATTGACAACCATTCAGTTAGATAGCTCCGTTTTGGTTTTAGAAGCAGATATTTCTCTGTACAGCCTATGGTCCCATTCACTCGGGAATATCCCAACGCAGCTCCTAGAAGAAACGTGTTTCTGACTCGCTGAATCTCAACATAGATTCAACTCTCTTAGGTGAACGAACGCACAGCAGAGCAGTTTCAAGGAAACGTTCCTCCTGAATTTTAGACGAAATTTCCTGCTGTTTAGTACGTATGCCGGCATTGGGCTGGAAATACCGGTTTTGCGATTCTGCACAGAAAGGGTTTGCAAACCGCTGAATCCACACGTGAGTTTAACTCTGTCAGTTGAATGCACACATTGACAACCATTCAGTTAGATAGCTCCGTTTTGGTTTTAGGAGCAGATATTTCTCTGTACAGCCTATGGTCCCATTCACTCGGGAATATCCCAACGCAGCTCCTAGAAGAAACGTGTTTCTGACTCGCTGAATCTCAACATAGATTCAACTCTCTTAGGTGAACGAACGCACAGCAGAGTAGTTTCAAGGAAACGTTTCTCCTGAGTTTTAGACGAAGTTTCCTGCTGTTTCGTATGTATGCCGGCATTGGGCTGGCAATACCGGTTTTGGGTATCTGCACAGAAAGGGTTTGCAAACCGCTGAATCCACACGTGAGCTTAACTCTGTCAGTTGAATGCACACATTGACAACCATTGAGTTAGATAGCTCCGTTTTGGTTTTAGAAGCAGATATTTCTCTGTACAGCCTATGGTCCCATTCACTCGGGAATATCCCAACGCAGCTCCTACAAGAAACGTGTTTCTGACTCGCTGAATCTCAACATAGATTCAACTCTCTTAGGTGAACGAACGCACAGCAGAGCAGTTTCAAGGAAACGTTTCTCCTGAGTTTTAGACGAAGTTTCCTGCTGTTTCGTACGTATGCCGGCATTGGGCTGGAAATACCGGTTTTGGGATTCTGCACAGAAAGGGTTTGCAAAACCGCTGAATCCACACGTGAGTTTAACTCTGTCAGTTGAATGCACACATTGACAACCATTCAGTTAGATAGCTCCGTTTTGGTTTTAGAAGCAGATATTTCTCTGTACAGCCTATGGTCCTATTCACTCCGGAATATCCCAACGCAGCTCCTAGAAGAAAAGTGTTTCTGACTCGCTGAATCTCAACATAGATTCAACTCTCTTAGGTGAACGAACGCACAGCAGAGCAGTTTCAAGGAAACGTTTCTCCTGAGTTTTAGACGAAGTTTCCTGCTCTTTCGTACGTATGCTGGCTTTGGGCTGGAAATACCGGTTTTGCGATTCTGCACAGATAGAGTTTGCAAACCGCTGAATCCACACGTGAGTTTAACTCTGTCAGTTGAATGCACACATTGACAACCATTCAGTTAGATAGCTCCGTTTTGGTTTTAGAAGCAGATATTTCTCTGTACAGCCTATGGTCCCATTCACTCGGGAATATCCCAACGCAGCTTCTAGAAGAAACGTGTTTCTGACTCGCTGAATCTCAACATAGATTCAACTCTCTTAGGTGAACGAACGCACAGCAGAGCAGTTTCAAGGAAACGTTCCTCCTGAATTTTAGACGAAATTTCCTGCTGTTTAGTACGTATGCCGGCATTGGGCTGGAAATACCGGTTTTGCGATTCTGCACAGAAAGGGTTTGCAAACCGCTGAATCCACACGTGAGTTTAACTCTGTCAGTTGAATGCACACATTGACAACCATTCAGTTAGATAGCTCCGTTTTGGTTTTAGAAGCAGATATTTCTCTGTACAGCCTATGGTCCCATTCACTCGGGAATATCCCAACGCAGCTCCTAGAAGAAACGTGTTTCTGACTCGCTGAATCTCAACATAGATTCAACTCTCTTAGGTGAACGAACGCACCGCAGAGCAGTTTCAAGGCAACGTTTCTCCTGAATTTTAGACGAAGTTTCCGGCTGTTTCGTACGTATGCCGGCATTGGACTGGAAATACCGGTTTTGGGATTCTGCACAGAAAGGGTTTGCAAACCGCTGAATCCACACGTGAGTTTAACTCTGTCAGTTGAATGCACACATTGACAACCATTCAGTTAGATAGCTCCGTTTTGGTTTTAGGAGCAGATATTTCTCTGTACAGCCTATGGTCCCATTCACTCGGGAATATCCCAACGCAGCTCCTAGAAGAAACGTGTTTCTGACTCGCTGAATCTCAACATAGATTCAACTCTCTTAGGTGAACGAACGCACAGCAGAGTAGTTTCAAGGAAACGTTTCTCCTGAGTTTTAGACGAAGTTTCCTGCTGTTTCGTACGTATGCCGGCATTGGGCTGGCAATACCGGTTTTGGGTATCTGCACAGAAAGGGTTTGCAAACCGCTGAATCCACACGTGAGCTTAACTCTGTCAGTTGAATGCACACATTGACAACCATTCAGTTAGATAGCTCCGTTTTGGTTTTAGAAGCAGATATTTCTCTGTACAGCCTATGGTCCTATTCACTCGGGAATATCCCAACGCAGGTCCTTGAAGAAACGTGTTTCTGACTCGCTGAATCTCAACATAGATTCAACTCTCTTAGGTGAACGAACGCACCGCAGAGCAGTTTCAAGGAAACGTTTCTCCTGAATTTTAGACGAAGTTTCCTGCTGTTTCGTACGTATGCCGGCATTGGGCTGGAAATACCGGTTTTGGGATTCTGCACAGAAAGGGTTTGCAAACCGCTGAATCCACACGTGAGTTTAATTCTGTCAGTTGAATGCACACATTGACAACCATTCAGTTAGATAGCTCCGTTTTGGTTTTAGAAGCAGATATTTCTCTGTACAGCCTATGGTCCCATTCACTCGGGAATATCCCAACGCAGCTCCTAGAAGAAACGTGTTTCTGACTCGCTGAATCTCAACATAGATTCAACTCTCTTAGGTGAACGAACGCACCCCAGAGCAGTTTCAAGGAAACGTTTCTCCTGAATTTTAGACGAAGTTTCCTGCTGTTTCGTACGTATGCCGGCATTGGGCTGGAAATACCGGTTTTGGGATTCTGGACAGAAAGGGTTTGCAAACCGCTGAATCCACACGTGAGTTTAACTCTGTCAGTTGAATGCACACATTGACAACCATTCAGTTAGATAGCTCCGTTTTGGTTTTAGAAGCAGATATTTCTCTATACAGCCTATGGTTCCATTCACTCGGGAATATCCCAACGCAGCTCCTAGAAGAAACGTGTTTCTGACTCGCTGAATCTCAACATAGATTCAACTCTCTTAGGTGAACGAACGCACCGCAGAGCAGTTTCAAGGAAACGTTTCTCCTGAATTTTAGACGAAGTTTCCTGCTGTTTCGTACGTATGCCGGCATTGGGCTGGAAATACCGGTTTTGGGATTCTGCACAGAAAGGGTTTGCAAACCGCTGAATCCACACGTGAGTTTATCTCTGTCAGTTGAATGCACACATTGACAACCATTCAGTTAGATAGCTCCGTTTTGGTTTTAGAAGCAGATATTTCTCTGTACAGACTATGGTCCCATTCACTCGGGAATATCCCAACGCAGCTCCTAGAAGAAACGTGTTTCTGACTCGCTGAATCTCCACATAGATTCACCTCTCTTAGGTGAACGAACGCACCGCAGAGCAATTTCAAGGAAACGTTTCTCCTGAATTTTAGACGAAGTTTCCTGCTGTTTCGTACGTATGCCGGCATTGGGCTGGAAATACCGGTTTTGGGATTCTGCACAGAAAGGGTTTGCAAACCGCTGAATCCACACGTGAGTTTAACTCTGTCAGTTGAATGCACACATTGACAACCATTCAGTTAGATAGCTCCGTTTTGGTTTTAGAAGCAGATATTTCTCTGTACAGCCTATGGTCCCATTCACTCGGGAATATCCCAACGCAGCTCCTAGAAGAAACGTGTTTCTGACTCGCTGAATCTCAACATAGATTCAACTCTCTTAGTTGAACGAACGCACAGCAGAGCAGTTTCAAGGAAACGTTTCTCCTGAGTTTTAGACGAAGTTTCCTGCTGTTTCGTACGTATGCCGGCATTGGGCTGGAAATACCGGTTTTGGGATTCTGCACAGAAAGGGTTTGCAAAACCGCTGAATCCACACGTGAGTTTAACTCTGTCCGTTGAATGCACACATTGACAACCATTCAGTTAGATAGCTCCGTTTTGGTTTTAGAAGCAGATATTTCTCTGTACAGCCTATGGTCCTATTCACTCGGGAATATCCCAACGCAGCTCCTAGAAGAAAAGTGTTTCTGACTCGCTGAATCTCAACATAGATTCAACTCTCTTAGGTGAACGAACGCACAGCAGAGCAGTTTCAAGGAAACGTTTCTCCTGAGTTTTAGACGAAGTTTCCTGCTGTTTAGTACGTATGCCGGCATTGGGCTGGAAATACTGGTTTTGGGATTCTGCACAGAAAGGGTTTGCAAACCCCTGAATCCACACGTGAGTTTAACTCTGTCAGTTGAATGCACACATTGACAACCATTCAGTTAGATAGCTCCGTTTTGGTTTTAGAAGCAGATATTTCTCTGTACAGCCTATGGTCCCATTCACTCGGGAATATCCCAACGCAGCTCCTAGAAGAAAAGTGTTTCTGACTCGCTGAATCTCAACATAGATTCAACTCTCTTAGGTGAACGAACGCACAGCAGAGCAGTTTCAAGGAAACGTTTCTCCTGAGTTTTAGACGAAGTTTCCTGCTCTTTCGTACGTATGCTGGCTTTGGGCTGGAAATACCGGTTTTGGGATTCTGCACAGATAGAGTTTGCAAACCGCTGAATCCACACGTGAGTTTAACTCTGTCAGTTGAATGCACACATTGACAACCATTCAGTTAGATAGCTCCGTTTTGGTTTTAGAAGCAGATATTTCTCTGTACAGCCTATGGTCCCATTCACTCGGGAATATCCCAACGCAGCTCCTAGAAGAAACGTGTTTCTGACTCGCTGAATCTCAACATAGATTCAACTCTCTTAGGTGAACGAACGCACAGCAGAGCAGTTTCAAGGAAACGTTCCTCCTGAATTTTAGACGAAATTTCCTGCTGTTTAGTACGTATGCCGGCATTGGGCTGGAAATACCGGTTTTGCGATTCTGCACAGAAAGGGTTTGCAAACCGCTGAATCCACACGTGAGTTTAGCTCTGTCAGTTGAATGCACACATTGACAACCATTCAGTTAGATAGCTCCGTTTTGGTTTTAGAAGCAGATATTTCTCTGTACAGCCTATGGTCCCATTCACTCGGGAATATCCCAACGCAGCTCCTAGAAGAAACGTGTTTCTGACTCGCTGAATCTCAACATAGATTCAACTCTCTTAGGTGAACGAACGCACAGCAGAGCAGTTTCAAGGAAACGTTTCTCCTGAGTTTTAGACGAAGTTTCCTGTTGTTTAGTACATATGCCGGCATTGGGCTTTAAATACCGGTTTTGGGATTCTGCACAGAAAGGGTTGGCAAACCGCTGAATCCACACGTGAGTTTAACTCTGTCAGTTGAATGCACACATTGACAACCATTCAGTTAGATAGCTCCGTTTTGGTTTTAGAAGCAGATATTTCTCTGTACAGCCTATGGTCCCATTCACTCGGGAATATCCCAACGCAGCTCCTAGAAGAAAAGTGTTTCTGACTCACTGAATCTCAACATAGATTCAACTCTCTTAGGTGAACGAACGCACAGCAGAGCAGTTTCAAGGAAACGTTTCTCCTGAATTTTAGACGAAGTTTCCTGCTGTTTCGTACGTATGCCGGCATTGGGCTGGAAATACCGGTTTTGGGATTCTGCACAGAAAGGGTTTGCAAAACCGCTGAATCCACACGTGAGTTTAACTCTGTCAGTTGAATGCACACATTGACAACCATTCAGTTAGATAGCTCCGTTTTGGTTTTAGAAGCAGATATTTCTCTGTACAGCCTATGGTCCCATTCACTCGGGAATATCCCAACGCAGCTCCTAGAAGAAACGTGTTTCTGACTCGCTGAATCTCAACATAGATTCAACTCTCTTAGGTGAACGAACGCACCGCAGAGCAGTTTCAAGGAAACGTTTCTCCTGAATTTTAGACGAAGTTTCCTGCTGTTTCGTACGTATGCCGGCATTGGGCTGGAAATACCGGTTTTGGGATTCTGCACAGAAAGGGTTTGCAAACCGCTGAATCCACACGTGAGTTTAACTCTGTCAGTTGAATGTACACATTGAAAACCATTCAGTTAGATAGCTCCGTTTTGGTTTTAGAAGCAGATATTTCTCTGTACAGCCTATGGTCCCATTCACTCGGGAATATCCCAACGCAGCTCCTAGAAGAAACGTGTTTCTGACTCGCTGAATCTCAACATAGATTCAACTCTCTTAGGTGAACGAACGCACAGCAGAGCAGTTTCAAGGAAACGTTTCTCCTGAGTTTTAGACGAAGCTTCCTGCTGTTTCGTACGTATGCCGGCATTGGGCTGGAAATACCGGTTTTGGGATTCTGCACAGAAAGGGTTTGCAAAACCGCTGAATCCACACGTGAGTTTAACTCTGTCAGTTGAATGCACACGTTGACAACCATTCAGTTAGATAGCTCCGTTTTGGTTTTAGAAGCAGATATTTCTCTGTACAGACTATGGTCCCATTCACTCGGGAATATGCCAACGCAGCTCCTAGAAGAAACGTGTTTCTGACTCGCTGAATCTCAACATAGATTCACCTCTCTTAGGTGAACGAACGCACCGCAGAGCAATTTCAAGGAAACGTTTCTCCTGAATTTTAGACGAAGTTTCCTGCTGTTTCGTACGTATCCCGGCATTGGGCTGGAAATACCGGTTTTGGGATTCTGCACAGAAAGGGTTTGCAAACCGCTGAATCCACACGTGAGTTTAACTCTGTCAGTTTAATGCACACATTGAAAACCATTCAGTTAGATAGCTCCGTTTTGGTTTTAGAAGCAGATATTTCTCTGTACAGCCTATGGTCCCATTCACTCGGGAATGTCCCAACGCAGCTCCTAGAAGAAACGTGTTTCTGACTCGCTGAATCTCAACATAGATTCAACTGCCTTAGGTGAACGAACGCACAGCAGAGCAGTTTCAAGGAAACGTTTCTCCTGAGTTTTAGACGAAGTTTCCTGCTCTTTAGTACGAATGCCGGCATTGGGCTGGAAATACCGGTTTTGGGATTCTGCACAGAAAGGGTTTGCAAACCGCTGAATGCACACGTGAGTTGAACTCTGCCAGTTGAATGCACACATTGAAAACCATTCAGTTAGATAGCTCCGTTTTGGTTTTAGAAGCAGATATTTCTCTGTACAGCCTATGGTCCCATTCACTCGGGAATATCCCAACGCAGCTCCTAGAAGAAACGTGTTTCTGACTCGCTGAATCTCAACATAGATTCAACTCTCTTAGGTGAACGAACGCACAGCAGAGCAGTTTCAAGGAAACGTTTCTCCTGAGTTTTAGACGAAGTTTCCTGCTGTTTCGTACGTATGCCGGCATTGGGCTGGAAATACCGGTTTTGGGATTCTGCACAGAAAGGGTTTGCAAAACCGCTGAATCCACACGTGAGTTTAACTCTGTCAGTTGAATGCACACATTGACAACCATTCAGTTAGATAGCTCCGTTTTGGTTTTAGAAGCAGATATTTCTCTGTACAGCCTATGGTCCCATTCACTCGGGAATATCCCAACGCAGCTCGTAGAAGAAAAGTGTTTCTGACTCGCTGAATCTCAACATAGATTCAACTCTCTTAGGTGAACTAACGCACCGCAGAGCAGTTTCAAGGAAACGTTTCTCCTGAATTTTAGACGAAGTTTCCTGCTGTTTAGTACGTATGCCGGCATTGGGCTGGAAATACCGGTTTTGGGATTCTGCACAGAAAGGGTTTGCAAACCGCTGAATCCACACGTGAGTTTAATTCTGTCAGTTGAATGCACACATTGACAACCATTCAGTTAGATAGCTCCGTTTTGGTTTTAGAAGCAGATATTTCTCTGTACAGCCTATGGTCCCATTCACTCGGGAATATCCCAACGCAGCTCCTAGAAGAAACGTGTTTCTGACTCGCTGAATCTCAACATAGATTCAACTCTCTTAGTTGAACGAACGCACAGCAGAGCAGTTTCAAGGAAACGTTTCTCCTGAGTTTTAGACGAAGTTTCCTGCTGTTTCGTACGTATGCCGGCATTGGGCTGGAAATACCGGTTTTGGGATTCTGCACAGAAAGGGTTTGCAAAACCGCTGAATCCACACGTGAGTTTAACTCTGTCCGTTGAATGCACACATTGACAACCATTCAGTTAGATAGCTCCGTTTTGGTTTTAGAAGCAGATATTTCTCTGTACAGCCTATGGTCCTATTCACTCGGGAATATCCCAACGCAGCTCCTAGAAGAAAAGTGTTTCTGACTCGCTGAATCTCAACATAGATTCAACTCTCTTAGGTGAACGAACGCACAGCAGAGCAGTTTCAAGGAAACGTTTCTCCTGAGTTTTAGACGAAGTTTCCTGCTGTTTAGTACGTATGCCGGCATTGGGCTGGAAATACTGGTTTTGGGATTCTGCACAGAAAGGGTTTGCAAACCCCTGAATCCACACGTGAGTTTAACTCTGTCAGTTGAATGCACACATTGACAACCATTCAGTTAGATAGCTCCGTTTTGGTTTTAGAAGCAGATATTTCTCTGTACAGCCTATGGTCCCATTCACTCGGGAATATCCCAACGCAGCTCCTAGAAGAAAAGTGTTTCTGACTCGCTGAATCTCAACATAGATTCAACTCTCTTAGGTGAACGAACGCACAGCAGAGCAGTTTCAAGGAAACGTTTCTCCTGAGTTTTAGACGAAGTTTCCTGCTCTTTCGTACGTATGCTGGCTTTGGGCTGGAAATACCGGTTTTGGGATTCTGCACAGATAGAGTTTGCAAACCGCTGAATCCACACGTGAGTTTAACTCTGTCAGTTGAATGCACACATTGACAACCATTCAGTTAGATAGCTCCGTTTTGGTTTTAGAAGCAGATATTTCTCTGTACAGCCTATGGTCCCATTCACTCGGGAATATCCCAACGCAGCTCCTAGAAGAAACGTGTTTCTGACTCGCTGAATCTCAACATAGATTCAACTCTCTTAGGTGAACGAACGCACAGCAGAGCAGTTTCAAGGAAACGTTCCTCCTGAATTTTAGACGAAATTTCCTGCTGTTTAGTACGTATGCCGGCATTGGGCTGGAAATACCGGTTTTGCGATTCTGCACAGAAAGGGTTTGCAAACCGCTGAATCCACACGTGAGTTTAACTCTGTCAGTTGAATGCACACATTGACAACCATTCAGTTAGATAGCTCCGTTTTGGTTTTAGAAGCAGATATTTCTCTGTACAGCCTATGGTCCCATTCACTCGGGAATATCCCAACGCAGCTCCTAGAAGAAACGTGTTTCTGACTCGCTGAATCTCAACATAGATTCAACTCTCTTAGGTGAACGAACGCACAGCAGAGCAGTTTCAAGGAAACGTTTCTCCTGAGTTTTAGACGAAGTTTCCTGTTGTTTAGTACATATGCCGGCATTGGGCTTTAAATACCGGTTTTGGGATTCTGCACAGAAAGGGTTGGCAAACCGCTGAATCCACACGTGAGTTTAACTCTGTCAGTTGAATGCACACATTGACAACCATTCAGTTAGATAGCTCCGTTTTGGTTTTAGAAGCAGATATTTCTCTGTACAGCCTATGGTCCCATTCACTCGGGAATATCCCAACGCAGCTCCTAGAAGAAAAGTGTTTCTGACTCACTGAATCTCAACATAGATTCAACTCTCTTAGGTGAACGAACGCACAGCAGAGCAGTTTCAAGGAAACGTTTCTCCTGAATTTTAGACGAAGTTTCCTGCTGTTTCGTACGTATGCCGGCATTGGGCTGGAAATACCGGTTTTGGGATTCTGCACAGAAAGGGTTTGCAAAACCGCTGAATCCACACGTGAGTTTAACTCTGTCAGTTGAATGCACACATTGACAACCATTCAGTTAGATAGCTCCGTTTTGGTTTTAGAAGCAGATATTTCTCTGTACAGCCTATGGTCCCATTCACTCGGGAATATCCCAACGCAGCTCCTAGAAGAAACGTGTTTCTGACTCGCTGAATCTCAACATAGATTCAACTCTCTTAGGTGAACGAACGCACCGCAGAGCAGTTTCAAGGAAACGTTTCTCCTGAATTTTAGACGAAGTTTCCTGCTGTTTCGTACGTATGCCGGCATTGGGCTGGAAATACCGGTTTTGGGATTCTGCACAGAAAGGGTTTGCAAACCGCTGAATCCACACGTGAGTTTAACTCTGTCAGTTGAATGCACACATTGAAAACCATTCAGTTAGATAGCTCCGTTTTGGTTTTAGAAGCAGATATTTCTCTGTACAGCCTATGGTCCCATTCACTCGGGAATATCCCAACGCAGCTCCTAGAAGAAACGTGTTTCTGACTCGCTGAATCTCAACATAGATTCAACTCTCTTAGGTGAACGAACGCACAGCAGAGCAGTTTCAAGGAAACGTTTCTCCTGAGTTTTAGACGAAGCTTCCTGCTGTTTCGTACGTATGCCGGCATTGGGCTGGAAATACCGGTTTTGGGATTCTGCACAGAAAGGGTTTGCAAAACCGCTGAATCCACACGTGAGTTTAACTCTGTCAGTTGAATGCACACGTTGACAACCATTCAGTTAGATAGCTCCGTTTTGGTTTTAGAAGCAGATATTTCTCTGTACAGACTATGGTCCCATTCACTCGGGAATATGCCAACGCAGCTCCTAGAAGAAACGTGTTTCTGACTCGCTGAATCTCAACATAGATTCACCTCTCTTAGGTGAACGAACGCACCGCAGAGCAATTTCAAGGAAACGTTTCTCCTGAATTTTAGACGAAGTTTCCTGCTGTTTCGTACGTATCCCGGCATTGGGCTGGAAATACCGGTTTTGGGATTCTGCACAGAAAGGGTTTGCAAACCGCTGAATCCACACGTGAGTTTAACTCTGTCAGTTTAATGCACACATTGAAAACCATTCAGTTAGATAGCTCCGTTTTGGTTTTAGAAGCAGATATTTCTCTGTACAGCCTATGGTCCCATTCACTCGGGAATGTCCCAACGCAGCTCCTAGAAGAAACGTGTTTCTGACTCGCTGAATCTCAACATAGATTCAACTGCCTTAGGTGAACGAACGCACAGCAGAGCAGTTTCAAGGAAACGTTTCTCCTGAGTTTTAGACGAAGTTTCCTGCTCTTTAGTACGAATGCCGGCATTGGGCTGGAAATACCGGTTTTGGGATTCTGCACAGAAAGGGTTTGCAAACCGCTGAATGCACACGTGAGTTTAACTCTGCCAGTTGAATGCACACATTGACAACCATTCAGTTAGATAGCTCCGTTTTGGTTTTAGAAGCAGATGTTTCTCTGTACAGCCTATGGTCCCATTCACTCGGGAATATCCCAACGCAGCTCCTAGAAGAAACGTGTTTCTGACTCGCTGAATCTCAACATAGATTCAACTCTCTTAGGTGAACGAACGCACAGCAGAGCAGTTTCAAGGAAACGTTTCTCCTGAGTTTTAGACGAAGTTTCCTGCTGTTTCGTACGTATGCCGGCATTGGGCTGGAAATACCGGTTTTGGGATTCTGCACAGAAAGGGTTTGCAAAACCGCTGAATCCACACGTGAGTTTAACTCTGTCAGTTGAATGCACACATTGACAACCATTCAGTTAGATAGCTCCGTTTTGGTTTTAGAAGCAGATATTTCTCTGTACAGCCTATGGTCCCATTCACTCGGGAATATCCCAACGCAGCTCGAAGAAGAAAAGTGTTTCTGACTCGCTGAATCTCAACATAGATTCAACTCTCTTAGGTGAACTAACGCACCGCAGAGCAGTTTCAAGGAAACGTTTCTCCTGAATTTTAGACGAAGTTTCCTGCTGTTTCGTACGTATGCCGGCATTGGGCTGGAAATACCGGTTTTGGGATTCTGCACAGAAAGGGTTTGCAAACCGCTGAATCCACACGTGAGTTTAACTCTGTCAGTTGAATGCACACATTGACAACCATTCAGTTAGATAGCTCCGTTTTGGTTTTAGAAGCAGATATTTCTCTGTACAGCCTATGGTCCCATTCACTCGGGAATATCCCAACGCAGCTCCTAGAAGAAACGTGTTTCTGACTCGCTGAATCTCAACATAGATTCAACTCTCTTAGTTGAACGAACGCACAGCAGAGCAGTTTCAAGGAAACGTTTCTCCTGAGTTTTAGACGAAGTTTCCTGCTGTTTCGTACGTATGCCGGCATTGGGCTGGAAATACCGGTTTTGGGATTCTGCACAGAAAGGGTTTGCAAAACCGCTGAATCCACACGTGAGTTTAACTCTGTCCGTTGAATGCACACATTGACAACCATTCAGTTAGATAGCTCCGTTTTGGTTTTAGAAGCAGATATTTCTCTGTACAGCCTATGGTCCTATTCACTCGGGAATATCCCAACGCAGCTCCTAGAAGAAAAGTGTTTCTGACTCGCTGAATCTCAACATAGATTCAACTCTCTTAGGTGAACGAACGCACAGCAGAGCAGTTTCAAGGAAACGTTTCTCCTGAGTTTTAGACGAAGTTTCCTGCTGTTTAGTACGTATGCCGGCATTGGGCTGGAAATACTGGTTTTGGGATTCTGCACAGAAAGGGTTTGCAAACCCCTGAATCCACACGTGAGTTTAACTCTGTCAGTTGAATGCACACATTGACAACCATTCAGTTAGATAGCTCCGTTTTGGTTTTAGAAGCAGATATTTCTCTGTACAGCCTATGGTCCCATTCACTCGGGAATATCCCAACGCAGCTCCTAGAAGAAAAGTGTTTCTGACTCGCTGAATCTCAACATAGATTCAACTCTCTTAGGTGAACGAACGCACAGCAGAGCAGTTTCAAGGAAACGTTTCTCCTGAGTTTTAGACGAAGTTTCCTGCTCTTTCGTACGTATGCTGGCTTTGGGCTGGAAATACCGGTTTTGGGATTCTGCACAGATAGAGTTTGCAAACCGCTGAATCCACACGTGAGTTTAACTCTGTCAGTTGAATGCACACATTGACAACCATTCAGTTAGATAGCTCCGTTTTGGTTTTAGAAGCAGATATTTCTCTGTACAGCCTATGGTCCCATTCACTCGGGAATATCCCAACGCAGCTCCTAGAAGAAACGTGTTTCTGACTCGCTGAATCTCAACATAGATTCAACTCTCTTAGGTGAACGAACGCACAGCAGAGCAGTTTCAAGGAAACGTTCCTCCTGAATTTTAGACGAAATTTCCTGCTGTTTAGTACGTATGCCGGCATTGGGCTGGAAATACCGGTTTTGCGATTCTGCACAGAAAGGGTTTGCAAACCGCTGAATCCACACGTGAGTTTAACTCTGTCAGTTGAATGCACACATTGACAACCATTCAGTTAGATAGCTCCGTTTTGGTTTTAGAAGCAGATATTTCTCTGTACAGCCTATGGTCCCATTCACTCGGGAATATCCCAACGCAGCTCCTAGAAGAAACGTGTTTCTGACTCGCTGAATCTCAACATAGATTCAACTCTCTTAGGTGAACGAACGCACAGCAGAGCAGTTTCAAGGAAACGTTTCTCCTGAGTTTTAGACGAAGTTTCCTGTTGTTTAGTACATATGCCGGCATTGGGCTTTAAATACCGGTTTTGGGATTCTGCACAGAAAGGGTTGGCAAACCGCTGAATCCACACGTGAGTTTAACTCTGTCAGTTGAATGCACACATTGACAACCATTCAGTTAGATAGCTCCGTTTTGGTTTTAGAAGCAGATATTTCTCTGTACAGCCTATGGTCCCATTCACTCGGGAATATCCCAACGCAGCTCCTAGAAGAAAAGTGTTTCTGACTCACTGAATCTCAACATAGATTCAACTCTCTTAGGTGAACGAACGCACAGCAGAGCAGTTTCAAGGAAACGTTTCTCCTGAATTTTAGACGAAGTTTCCTGCTGTTTCGTACGTATGCCGGCATTGGGCTGGAAATACCGGTTTTGGGATTCTGCACAGAAAGGGTTTGCAAAACCGCTGAATCCACACGTGAGTTTAACTCTGTCAGTTGAATGCACACATTGACAACCATTCAGTTAGATAGCTCCGTTTTGGTTTTAGAAGCAGATATTTCTCTGTACAGCCTATGGTCCCATTCACTCGGGAATATCCCAACGCAGCTCCTAGAAGAAACGTGTTTCTGACTCGCTGAATCTCAACATAGATTCAACTCTCTTAGGTGAACGAACGCTCCGCAGAGCAGTTTCAAGGAAACGTTTCTCCTGAATTTTAGACGAAGTTTCCTGCTGTTTCGTACGTATGCCGGCATTGGGCTGGAAATACCGGTTTTGGGATTCTGCACAGAAAGGGTTTGCAAACCGCTGAATCCACACGTGAGTTTAACTCTGTCAGTTGAATGCACACATTGAAAACCATTCAGTTAGATAGCTCCGTTTTGGTTTTAGAAGCAGATATTTCTCTGTACAGCCTATGGTCCCATTCACTCGGGAATATCCCAACGCAGCTCCTAGAAGAAACGTGTTTCTGACTCGCTGAATCTCAACATAGATTCAACTCTCTTAGGTGAACGAACGCACAGCAGAGCAGTTTCAAGGAAACGTTTCTCCTGAGTTTTAGACGAAGCTTCCTGCTGTTTCGTACGTATGCCGGCATTGGGCTGGAAATACCGGTTTTGGGATTCTGCACAGAAAGGGTTTGCAAAACCGCTGAATCCACACGTGAGTTTAACTCTGTCAGTTGAATGCACACGTTGACAACCATTCAGTTAGATAGCTCCGTTTTGGTTTTAGAAGCAGATATTTCTCTGTACAGCCTATGGTCCTATTCACTCCGGAATATCCCAACGCAGCTCCTAGAAGAAAAGTGTTTCTGACTCGCTGAATCTCAACATAGATTCAACTCTCTTAGGTGAACGAACGCACAGCAGAGCAGTTTCAAGGAAACGTTTCTCCTGAGTTTTAGACGAAGTTTCCTGCTCTTTCGTACGTATGCTGGCTTTGGGCTGGAAATACCGGTTTTGGGATTCTGCACAGATAGAGTTTGCAAACCGCTGAATCCACACGTGAGTTTAACTCTGTCAGTTGAATGCACACATTGACAACCATTCAGTTAGATAGCTCCGTTTTGGTTTTAGAAGCAGATATTTCTCTGTACAGCCTATGGTCCCATTCACTCGGGAATATCCCAACGCAGCTCCTAGAAGAAACGTGTTTCTGACTCGCTGAATCTCAGCATAGATTCAACTCTCTTAGGTGAACGAACGCACAGCAGAGCAGTTTCAAGGAAACGTTCCTCCTGAATTTTAGACGAAATTTCCTGCTGTTTAGTACGTATGCCGGCATTGGGCTGGAAATACCGGTTTTGCGATTCTGCACAGAAAGGGTTTGCAAACCGCTGAATCCACACGTGAGTTTAACTCTGTCAGTTGAATGCACACATTGACAACCATTCAGTTAGATAGCTCCGTTTTGGTTTTAGAAGCAGATATTTCTCTGTACAGCCTATGGTCCCATTCACTCGGGAATATCCCAACGCAGCTCCTAGAAGAAACGTGTTTCTGACTCGCTGAATCTCAACATAGATTCAACTCTCTTAGGTGAACGAACGCACAGCAGAGCAGTTTCAAGGAAACGTTTCTCCTGAGTTTTAGACGAAGTTTCCTGTTGTTTAGTACATATGCCGGCATTGGGCTTTAAATACCGGTTTTGGGATTCTGCACAGAAAGGGTTGGCAAACCGCTGAATCCACACGTGAGTTTAACTCTGTCAGTTGAATGCACACATTGACAACCATTCAGTTAGATAGCTCCGTTTTGGTTTTAGAAGCAGATATTTCTCTGTACAGCCTATGGTCCCATTCACTCGGGAATATCCCAACGCAGCTCCTAGAAGAAAAGTGTTTCTGACTCACTGAATCTCAACATAGATTCAACTCTCTTAGGTGAACGAACGCACAGCAGAGCAGTTTCAAGGAAACGTTTCTCCTGAATTTTAGACGAAGTTTCCTGCTGTTTCGTACGTATGCCGGCATTGGGCTGGAAATACCGGTTTTGGGATTCTGCACAGAAAGGGTTTGCAAAACCGCTGAATCCACACGTGAGTTTAACTCTGTCAGTTGAATGCACACATTGACAACCATTCAGTTAGATAGCTCCGTTTTGGTTTTAGAAGCAGATATTTCTCTGTACAGCCTATGGTCCCATTCACTCGGGAATATCCCAACGCAGCTCCTAGAAGAAACGTGTTTCTGACTCGCTGAATCTCAACATAGATTCAACTCTCTTAGGTGAACGAACGCTCCGCAGAGCAGTTTCAAGGAAACGTTTCTCCTGAATTTTAGACGAAGTTTCCTGCTGTTTCGTACGTATGCCGGCATTGGGCTGGAAATACCGGTTTTGGGATTCTGCACAGAAAGGGTTTGCAAACCGCTGAATCCACACGTGAGTTTAACTCTGTCAGTTGAATGCACACATTGAAAACCATTCAGTTAGATAGCTCCGTTTTGGTTTTAGAAGCAGATATTTCTCTGTACAGCCTATGGTCCCATTCACTCGGGAATATCCCAACGCAGCTCCTAGAAGAAACGTGTTTCTGACTCGCTGAATCTCAACATAGATTCAACTCTCTTAGGTGAACGAACGCACAGCAGAGCAGTTTCAAGGAAACGTTTCTCCTGAGTTTTAGACGAAGCTTCCTGCTGTTTCGTACGTATGCCGGCATTGGGCTGGAAATACCGGTTTTGGGATTCTGCACAGAAAGGGTTTGCAAAACCGCTGAATCCACACGTGAGTTTAACTCTGTCAGTTGAATGCACACGTTGACAACCATTCAGTTAGATAGCTCCGTTTTGGTTTTAGAAGCAGATATTTCTCTGTACAGCCTATGGTCCTATTCACTCCGGAATATCCCAACGCAGCTCCTAGAAGAAAAGTGTTTCTGACTCGCTGAATCTCAACATAGATTCAACTCTCTTAGGTGAACGAACGCACAGCAGAGCAGTTTCAAGGAAACGTTTCTCCTGAGTTTTAGACGAAGTTTCCTGCTCTTTCGTACGTATGCTGGCTTTGGGCTGGAAATACCGGTTTTGGGATTCTGCACAGATAGAGTTTGCAAACCGCTGAATCCACACGTGAGTTTAACTCTGTCAGTTGAATGCACACATTGACAACCATTCAGTTAGATAGCTCCGTTTTGGTTTTAGAAGCAGATATTTCTCTGTACAGCCTATGGTCCCATTCACTCGGGAATATCCCAACGCAGCTCCTAGAAGAAACGTGTTTCTGACTCGCTGAATCTCAACATAGATTCAACTCTCTTAGGTGAACGAACGCACAGCAGAGCAGTTTCAAGGAAACGTTCCTCCTGAATTTTAGACGAAATTTCCTGCTGTTTAGTACGTATGCCGGCATTGGGCTGGAAATACCGGTTTTGCGATTCTGCACAGAAAGGGTTTGCAAACCGCTGAATCCACACGTGAGTTTAACTCTGTCAGTTGAATGCACACATTGACAACCATTCAGTTAGATAGCTCCGTTTTGGTTTTAGAAGCAGATATTTCTCTGTACAGCCTATGGTCCCATTCACTCGGGAATATCCCAACGCAGCTCCTAGAAGAAACGTGTTTCTGACTCGCTGAATCTCAACATAGATTCAACTCTCTTAGGTGAACGAACGCACAGCAGAGCAGTTTCAAGGAAACGTTTCTCCTGAGTTTTAGACGAAGTTTCCTGCTGTTTAGTACATGTGCCGGCATTGGGCTGGAAATACCGGTTTTGGGATTCTGCACAGAAAGGGTTGGCAAACCGCTGAATCCACACGTGAGTTTAACTCTGTCAGTTGAATGCACACATTGACAACCATTCAGTTAGATAGCTCCGTTTTGGTTTTAGAAGCACATATTTCTCTGTACAGCCTATGGTCCCATTCACTCGGGAATATCCCAACGCAGCTCCTAGAAGAAAAGTGTTTCTGACTCACTGAATCTCAACATACATTCAACTCTCTTAGGTGAACGAACGCACAGCAGAGCAGTTTCAAGGAAACGTTTCTCCTGAGTTTTAGACGAAGTTTCCTGCTGTTTCGTACGTATGCCGGCATTGGGCTGGAAATACCGGTTTTGGGATTCTGCACAGAAAGGGTTGGCAAACCGCTGAATCCACACGTGAGTTTAACTCTGTCAGTTGAATGCACACATTGACAACCATTCAGTTAGATAGCTCCGTTTTGGTTTTAGAAGCAGATATTTCTCTGTACAGCCTATGGTCCCATTCACTCGGGAATATCCCAACGCAGCTCCTAGAAGAAACGTGTTTCTGACTCGCTGAATCTCAACATAGATTCAACTCTCTTAGGTGAACGAACGCACCGCAGAGCAGTTTCAAGGAAACGTTTCTCCTGAATTTTAGACGAAGTTTCCTGCTGTTTCGTACGTATGCCGGCATTGGGCTGGAAATACCGGTTTTGGGATTCTGCACAGAAAGGGTTTGCAAACCGCTGAATCCACACGTGAGTTTAACTCTGTCAGTTGAATGCACACATTGAAAACCATTCAGTTAGATAGCTCCGTTTTGGTTTTAGAAGCAGATATTTCTCTGTACAGCCTATGGTCCCATTCACTCGGGAATGTCCCAACGCAGCTCCTAGAAGAAACGTGTTTCTGACTCGCTGAATCTCAACATAGATTCAACTCTCTTAGGTGAACGAACGCACAGCAGAGCAGTTTCATGGAAACGTTTCTCCTGAGTTTTAGACGAAGTTTCCTGCTGTTTAGTACGTATGCCGGCATTGGGCTGGAAATACCGGTTTTGGGATTCTGCACAGAAAGGGTTTGCAAACCGCTGAATCAACACGTGAGTTTAACTCTGTCAGTTGAATGCACACATTGACAACCATTCAGTTAGATAGCTCCGTTTTGGTTTTAGAAGCAGATATTTCTCTGTACAGCCTATGGTCCCATTCACTCGGGAATATCCCAACGCAGCTCCTAGAAGAAACGTGTTTCTGACTCGCTGAATCTCAACATAGATTCAACTCTCTTAGGTGAACGAACGCACAGCAGAGCAGTTTCAAGGAAACGTTTCTCCTGAGTTTTAGACGAAGTTTCCTGCTGTTTAGTACGTATGCCGGCATTGGGCTGGAAATAACGGTTTTGGGATTCTGCACAGAAAGGGTTTGCAAACCCCTGAATCCACACGTGAGTTTAACTCTGTCAGTTGAATGCACACATTGACAAACATTCAGTTAGATACATCCGTTTTGGTTTTAGAAGCAGATATATCTCTGTACAGCCTATGGTCCCATTCACTCGGGAATATCCCAACGCAGCTCCTAGAAGAAACGTGTTTCTGACTCGCTGAATCTCAACATAGATTCAACTCTCTTAGGTGAACGAACGCACAGCAGAGCAGTTTCAAGGAAACGTTTCTCCTGAGTTTTAGACGAAGTTTCCTGCTGTTTAGTACGTATGCCGGCATAGGGCTGGAAATACCGGTTTTGGGATTCTGCACAGAAAGGGTTTGCAAACCGCTGAATCCACACGTGAGCTTAACTCTGTCAGTTGAATGCACACATTGACAACCATTCAGTTAGATAGCACCGTTTTGGTTTTAGAAGCAAATATTTCTCTGTACAGCCTATGGTCCCATTCACTCGGGAATATCCCAACGCAGCTCCTAGAAGAAACGTGTTTCTGACTCGCTGAATCTCAACATAGATTCAACTCTCTTAGGTGAACGAACGCACAGCAGAGCAGTTTCAAGGAAACGTTTCTCCTGAGTTTTAGACGACGTTTCCTGCTGTTTCGTACGTATGCCGGCATTGGGCTGGAAATACCGGTTTTGGGATTCTGCACAGAAAGGGTTTGCAAACCGCTGAATCCACACGTGAGTTTAACTCTGTCAGTTGAATGCACACAGTGACAACCATTCAGTTAGATAGCTCCGTTTTGGTTTTAGAAGCAGATATTTCTCTGTACAGCCTATGGTCCCATTCACTCGGGAATATCCCAACGCAGATCCTAGCTGAAACGTGTTTCTGACTCGCTGAATCTCAACATAGATTCAACTCTCTTAGGTGAACGAACGCACAGCAGAGCAGTTTCAAGGAAACGTTTCTCCTGAGTTTTAGACGAAGTTTCCTGCTGTTTAGTACGTATGCCGGCATTGGGCTGGAAATACCGGTTTTGGGATTCTGCACAGAAAGGGTTTGCAAACCCCTGAATCCACACGTGAGTTTAACTCTGTCAGTTGAATGCACACATTGACAACCATTCAGTTAGATAGCTCCGTTTTGGTTTTAGAAGCAGATATTTCTCTGTACAGCCTATGGTCCCATTCACTCGGGAATATCCCAACGCAGCTCCTAGAAGAAACGTGTTTCTGACTCGCTGAATCTCAACATAGATTCAACTCTCTTAGGTGAACGAACGCACAGCAGAGCAGTTTCAAGGAAACGTTTCTCCTGAGTTTTAGACGACGTTTCCTGCTGTTTCGTACGTATGCCGGCATTGGGCTGGAAATACCGGTTTTGGGATTCTGCACAGAAAGGGTTTGCAAACCGCTGAATCCACACGTGAGTTTAACTCTGTCAGTTGAATGCACACATTGACAACCATTCAGTTAGATAGCTCCGTTTTGGTTTTAGAAGCAGATATTTCTCTGTACAGCCTATGGTCCCATTCACTCGGGAATATCCCAACGCAGATCCTAGCAGAAACGGGTTTCTGACTCGCTGAATCTCAACATAGATTCAACTCTCTTAGGTGAACGAACGCACAGCAGAGCAGTTTCAAGGAAACGTTTCTCCTGAGTTTTAGACGAAGTTTCCTGCTGTTTAGTACGTATGCCGGCATTGGGCTGGAAATACCGGTTTTGGGATTCTGCACAGAAAGGGTTTGCAAACCCCTGAATCCACACGTGAGTTTAACTCTGTCAGTTGAATGCACCCATTGACAAACGTTCAGTTAGATAGATCCGTTTTGGTTTTAGAAGCAGATATTTCTCTGTACAGCCTATGGTCCCATACACTCGGGAATATCCCAACGCAGCTCCTAGAAGAAACGTGTTTCTGACTCGCTGAATCGTAACATAGATTCAACTCTCTTAGGTGAACGAACGCACAGCAGAGCAGTTTCAAGGAAACGTTTCTCCTGAGTTTTAGACGAAGTTTCCTGCTGTTTAGTACGTATGCCGGCATAGGGCTGGAAATACCGGTTTCGGGATTCTGCACAGAAAGGGTTTGCAAACCGCTGAATCCACACGTGAGCTTAACTCTGTCAGTTGAATGCACACATTGACAACCATTCAGTTAGATAGCTCCGTTTTGGTTTTAGAAGCAGATATTTCTCTGTACAGCCTATGGTCCCATTCACTCGGGAATGTCCCAACGCAGCTCCTAGAAGAAACGTGTTTCTGACTCGCTGAATCTCAACATAGATTCAACTCTCTTAGGTGAACGAAGGCACAGCAGAGCAGTTTCATGGAAACGTTTCTCCTGAGTTTTAGACGAAGTTTCCTGCTGTTTAGTACGTATGCCGGCATTGGGCTGGAAATACCGGTTTTGGGATTCTGCACAGAAAGGGTTTGCAAACCGCTGAATCCACAGGTGAGTTTAACTCTGTCAGTTGAATGCACACCTTGACAACCATTCAGTTAGATAGCTCCGTTTTGGTTTTAGAAGCAGATATTTCTCTGTACAGCCTATGGTCCCATTCACTCGGGAATATCCCAACGCAGCTCCTAGAAGAAACGTGTTTCTGACTCGCTGAATCTCAACATAGATTCAACTCTCTTAGGTGAACGAACGCACAGCAGAGCAGTTTCAAGGAAACGTTTCTCCTGAATTTTAGACGAAGTTTCCTGCTGTTTAGTACGTATGCCGGCATAGGGCTGGAAATACCGGTTTTGGGATTCTGCACAGAAAGGGTTTGCAAACCGCTGAATCCACACGTGAGCTTACCTCTGTCAGTTGAATGCACACATTGACAACCATTCAGTTAGATAGCTCCGTTTTGGTTTTAGAAGCAGATATTTCTCTGTACAGCCTATGGTCCCATTCACTCGGGAATATCCCAACGCAGCTCCTAGAAGAAACGTGTTTCTGACTCGCTGAATCTCAACATAGATTCAACTCTCTTAGGTGAACGAACGCACAGCAGAGCAGTTTCAAGGAAACGTTTCTCCTGAGTTTTAGACGAAGTTTCCTGCTGTTTCGTACGTATGCCGGCATTGGGCTGGAAATACCGGTTTTGGGATTCTGCACAGAAAGGGTTTGCAAACCGCTGAATCCACACGTGAGTTTAACTCTGTCAGTTGAATGCACACATTGACAACCATTCAGTTAGATAGCTCCGTTTTGGTTTTAGAAGCAGATATTTCTCTGTACAGCCTATGGTCCCATTCACTCGGGAATATCCCAACGCAGATCCTAGCAGAAACGTGTTTCTGACTCGCTGAATCTCAACATAGATTCAACTCTCTTAGGTGAACGAACGCACAGCAGAGCAGTTTCAAGGAAACGTTTCTCCTGAGATTTAGACGAAGTTTCCTGCTGTTTAGTACGTATGCGGGCATTGGGCTGGAAATACCGGTTTTGGGATTCTGCACAGAAAGGGTTTGCAAACCCCTGAATCCACACGTGAGTTTAACTCTGTCAGTTGAATGCACACATTGACAAACATTCAGTTAGATGGATCCGTTTTGGTTTTAGAAGCAGATATTTCTCTGTACAGCCTATGGTCCCATTCACTCGGGAATGTCCCAACGCAGCTCCTAGAAGAAACGTGTTTCTGACTCGCTGAATCGTAACATAGATTCAACTCTCTTAGGTGAACGAACGCACAGCAGAGCAGTTTCAAGGAAACGTTTCTCCTGAGTTTTAGACGAAGTTTCCTGCTGTTTAGTACGTATGCCGGCATAGGGCTGGAAATACCGGTTTTGGGATTCTGCACAGAAAGGGTTTGCAAACCGCTGAATCCACACGTGAGCTTAACTCTGTCAGTTGAATGCACACATTGACAACCATTCAGTTAGATAGCTCCGTTTTGGTTTTAGAAGCAGATATTTCTCTGTACAGCCTATGGTCCCATTCACTCGGGAATATCCCAACGCAGCTCCTAGAAGAAACGTGTTTCTGACTCGCTGAATCTCAACATAGATTCAACTCTCTTAGGTGAACGAACGCACAGCAGAGCAGTTTCAAGGAAACGTTTCTCCTGAGTTTTAGACGAAGTTTCCTGCTGTTTAGTACGTATGCCGGCATTGGGCTGGAAATACCGGTTTTGGGATTCTGCACAGAAAGGGTTTGCAAACCCCTGAATCCACACGTGAGTTTAACTCTGTCAGTTGAATGCACACATTGACAAACATTCAGTTAGATAGATCCGTTTTGGTTTTAGAAGCAGATATTTCTCTGTACAGCCTATGGTCCCATTCACTCGGGAATATCCCAACGCAGCTCCTAGAAGAAACGTGTTTCTGACTCGCTGAATCGTAACATAGATTCAACTCTCTTAGGTGAACGAGCGCACAGCAGAGCAGTTTCAAGGAAACGTTTCTCCTGAGTTTTAGACGAAGTTTCCTGCTGTTTAGTACGTATGCCGGCATAGGGCTGGAAATACCGGTTTTGGGATTCTGCACAGAAAGGGTTTGCAAACCGCTGAATCCACACGTGAGCTTAACTCTGTCAGTTGAATGCACACATTGACAACCATTCAGTTAGATACATCCGTTTTGGTTTTAGAAGCAGATATTTCTCTGTACAGCCTATGGTCCCATTCACTCGGGAATATCCCAACGCAGCTCCTAGAAGAAACGTGTTTCTGACTCGCTGAATCTCAACATAGATTCAACTCTCTTAGGTGAACGAACGCACAGCAGAGCAGTTTCAAGGAAACGTTTCTCCTGAATTTTAGACGAAGTTTCCTGCTGTTTACTACGTATGCCGGCATAGGGCTGGAAATACCGGTTTTGGGATTCTGCACAGAAAGGGTTTGCAAACCGCTGAATCCACACGTGAGCTTACCTCTGTCAGTTGAATGCACACATTGACAACCATTCAGTTAGATAGCTCCGTTTTGGTTTTAGAAGCAGATATTTCTCTGTACCGCCTATGGTCCCATTCACTCGGGAATATCCCAACGCAGCTCCTAGAAGAAACGTGTTTCTGACTCGCTGAATCTCAACATAGATTCAACTCTCTTAGGTGAACGAACGCACAGCAGAGCAGTTTCAAGGAAACGTTTCTCCTGAGTTTTAGA
Source organism: Aotus nancymaae (assembly GCF_030222135.1). Taxonomy (NCBI): domain Eukaryota; kingdom Metazoa; phylum Chordata; class Mammalia; order Primates; family Aotidae; genus Aotus; species Aotus nancymaae. The sequence continues at coordinate 4,400,546 of NW_026988495.1, read as the reverse complement.
CGAAGTTTCCTGCTGTTTCGTACGTATGCCGGCATTGGGCTGGAAATACCGGTTTTGGGATTCTGCACAGAAAGGGTTTGCAAACCGCTGAATCCACACGTGAGTTTAACTCTGTCAGTTGAATGCACACATTGACAACCATTCAGTTAGATAGCTCCGTTTTGGTTTTAGAAGCAGATATTTCTCTGTACAGCCTATGGTCCCATTCACTCGGGAATATCCCAACGCAGATCCTAGCAGAAACGTGTTTCTGACTCGCTGAATCTCAACATAGATTCAACTCTCTTAGGTGAACGAACGCACAGCAGAGCAGTTTCAAGGAAACGTTTCTCCTGAGTTTTAGACGAAGTTTCCTGCTGTTTAGTACGTATGCCGGCATTGGGCTGGAAATACCGGTTTTGGGATTCTGCACAGAAAGGGTTTGCAAACCCCTGAATCCACACGTGAGTTTAACTCTGTCAGTTGAATGCACACATTGACAAACATTCAGTTAGATAGATCCGTTTTGGTTTTAGAAGCAGATATTTCTCTGTACAGCCTATGGTCCCATTCACTCGGGAATGTCCCAACGCAGCTCCTAGAAGAAACGTGTTTCTGACTCGCTGAATCGTAACATAGATTCAACTCTCTTAGGTGAACGAACGCACAGCAGAGCAGTTTCAAGGAAACGTTTCTCCTGAGTTTTAGACGAAGTTTCCTGCTGTTTAGTACGTATGCCGGCATAGGGCTGGAAATACCGGTTTTGGGATTCTGCACAGAAAGGGTTTGCAAACCGCTGAATCCACACGTGAGCTTAACTCTGTCAGTTGAATGCACACATTGACAACCATTCAGTTAGATAGCTCCGTTTTGGTTTTAGAAGCAGATATTTCTCTGTACAGCCTATGGTCCCATTCACTCGGGAATATCCCAACGCAGCTCCTAGAAGAAACGTGTTTCTGACTCGCTGAATCTCAACATAGATTCAACTCTCTTAGGTGAACGAACGCACAGCAGAGCAGTTTCAAGGAAACGTTTCTCCTGAGTTTTAGACGAAGTTTCCTGCTGTTTAGTACGTATGCCGGCATTGGGCTGGAAATACCGGTTTTGGGATTCTGCACAGAAAGGGTTTGCAAACCGCTGAATCCACACGTGAGTTTAACTCTGTCAGTTGAATGCACACATTGACAACCATTCAGTTAGATAGCTGCGTTTTGGTTTTAGAAGCAGATATTTCTCTGTACAGCCTACGGTCCCATTCACTCGGGAATATCCCAACGCAGCTCCTAGAAGAAACGTGTTTCTGACTCGCTGAATCTCAACATAGATTCAACTCTCTTAGGTGAATGAACGCACAGCAGAGCAGTTTCAAGGAAACGTTCCTCCTGAATTTTAGACGAAATTTCCTGCTGTTTAGTACGTATGCCGGCATTGGGCTGGAAATACCGGCTTTGCGATTCTGCACAGAAAGGGTTTGCAAACCGCTGAATCCACACGTGAGTTTAACTCTGTCAGTTGAATGCACACATTGAAAACCATTCAGTTAGATAGCTCCGTTTTGGTTTTAGAAGCAGATATTTCTCTGTACAGCCTATGGTCCCATTCACTCGGGAATATCCCAACGCAGCTCCTAGAAGAAACGTGTTTCTGACTCGCTGAATCTCAACATAGATTCAACTCTCTTAGGTGAACGAACGCACAGCAGAGCAGTTTCAAGGAAACGTTTCTCCTGAGTTTTAGACGAAGTTTCCTGCTGTTTAGTACATATGCCGGCGTTGGGCTGGAAATACCGGTTTTGGGATTCTGCACAGAAAGGGTTGGCAAACCGCTGAATCCACACGTGAGTTTAACACTGTCAGTTGAATGCACACATTGACAACCATTCAGTTAGATAGCTCCGTTTTGGTTTTAGAAGCAGATATTTCTCTGTACAGCCTATGGTCCCATTCACTCGGGAATATCCCAACGCAGCTCCTAGAAGAAAAGTGTTTCTGACTCACTGAATCTCAACATAGATTCAACTCTCTTAGGTGAACGAACGCACAGCAGAGCAGTTTCAAGGAAACGTTTCTCCTGAGTTTTAGACGAAGTTTCCTGCTGTTTCGTACGTATGCCGGCATTGGGACGGAAATACCGGTTTTGGGATTCTGCACAGAAAGGGTTTGCAAAACCGCTGATTCCACACGTGAGTTTAACTCTGTCAGTTGAATGCACATATTGACAACCATTCAGTTAGATAGCTCCGTTTTGGTTTTAGAAGCAGATATTTCTCTGTACAGCCTATGGTCCCATTCACTCGGGAATATCCCAACGCAGCTCCTAGAAGAAACGTGTTTCTGACTCGCTGAATCTCAACATAGATTCAACTCTCTTAGGTGAACGAACGCACAGCAGAGCAGTTTCAAGGAAACGTTTCTCCTGAGTTTTAGACGAAGTTTCCTGTTGTTTAGTACATATGCCGGCATTGGGCTTTAAATACCGGTTTTGGGATTCTGCACAGAAAGGGTTTGCAAACCGCTGAATCCACACGTGAGTTTAACTCTGTCAGTTGAATGCACACATTGACAACCATTCAGTTAGATAGCTCCGTTTTTGTTTTAGAAGCAGATATTTCTCTGTACAGCCTATGGTCCCATTCACTCGGGAATGTCCCAACGCAGCTCCTAGAAGAAACGTGCTTCTGACTCGCTGAATCTCAACATAGATTCAACTCTCTTAGGTGAACGAACGCACAGCAGAGCAGTCTCATGGAAACGTTTCTCCTGAGTTTTAGACGAAGTTTCCTGCTGTTTAGTACGTATGCCGGCATTGGGCTGGAAATACCGGTTTTGGGATTCTGCACAGAAAGGGTTTGCAAACCGCTGAATCCACACGTGAGTTTAACTCTGTCAGTTGAATGCACACATTGACAACCATTCAGTTAGATAGCTCCGTTTTGGTTTTAGAAGCAGATATTTCTCTGTACAGCCTATGGTCCCATTCACTCGGGAATATCCCAACGCAGCTCCTAGAAGAAACGTGTTTCTGACTCGCTGAATCTCAACATAGATTCAACTCTCTTAGGTGAACGAACGCACAGCAGAGCAGTTTCAAGGAAACGTTTCTCCTGAGTTTTAGACGAAGTTTCCTGCTGTTTAGTACGTATGCCGGCATTGGGCTGGAAATACCGGTTTTGGGATTCTGCACAGAAAGGTTTTGCAAACCCCTGAATCCACACGTGAGTTTAACTCTGTCAGTTGAATGCACACATTGACAAACATTCAGTTAGATAGATCCGTTTTGGTTTTAGAAGCAGATATTTCTCTGTACAGCCTATGGTCCCATTCACTCGGGAATATCCCAACGCAGCTCCTAGAAGAAACGTGTTTCTGACTCGCTGAATCTCAACATAGATTCAACTCTCTTAGGTGAACGAACGCACAGCAGAGCAGTTTCAAGGAAACGTTTCTCCTGAGTTTTAGACGAAGTTTCCTGCTGTTTAGTACGTATGCCGGCATAGGGCTGGAAATACCGGATTTGGGATTCTGCACAGAAAGGGTTTGCAAACCGCTGAATCCACACGTGAGCTTAACTCTGTCAGTTGAATGCACACATTGACAACCATTCAGTTAGATAGCTCCGTTTTGGTTTTAGAAGCAGATATTTCTCTGTACAGCCTATGGTCCCATTCACTCGGGAATATCCCAACGCAGCTCCTAGAAGAAACGTGTTTCTGACTCGCTGAATCTCAACATAGATTCAACTCTCTTAGGTGAACGAACGCACAGCAGAGCAGTTTCAAGGAAACGTTTCTCCTGAGTTTTAGACGAAGTTTCCTGCTGTTTAGTACGTATGCCGGCATTGGGCTGGAAATACCGGTTTTGGGATTCTGCACAGAAAGGGTTTGCAAACCGCTGAATCCACACGTGAGTTTAACTCTGTCAGTTGAATGCACACATTGACAACCATTCAGTTAGATAGCTCCGTTTTGGTTTTAGAAGCAGATATTTCTCTGTACAGCCTATGGTCCCATTCACTCGGGAATATCCCAACGCAGCTCCTAGAAGAAACGTGTTTCTGACTCGCTGAATCTCAACATAGATTCAACTCTCTTAGGTGAACGAACGCACAGCAGAGCAGTTTCAAGGAAACGTTTCTCCTGAGTTTTAGACGAAGTTTCCTGCTGTTTAGTACGTATGCCGGCATTGGGCTGGAAATACCGGTTTTGGGATTCTGCACAGAAAGGGTTTGCAAACCGCTGAATCCACACGTGAGTTTAACTCTGTCAGTTGAATGCACACATTGACAACCATTCAGTTAGATAGTTCCGTTTTGGTTTTAGAAGCAGATATTTCTCTGTACAGCCTATGGTCCCATTCACTCGGGAATATCCCAACGCAGCTCCTAGAAGAAACGTGTTTCTGACTCGCTGAATCTCAACATAGATTCAACTCTCTTAGGTGAACGAACGCACAGCAGAGCAGTTTCAAGGAAACGTTTCTCCTGAGTTTTAGACGAAGTTTCCTGCTGTTTAGTACGTATGCCGGCATTGGGCTGGAAATACCGGTTTTGGGATTCTGCACAGAAAGGGTTTGCAAACCGCTGAATCCACACGTGAGCTTAACTCTGTCAGTTGAATGCACACATTGACAACCATTCAGTTAGATAGCTCCGTTTTGGTTTTAGAAGCAGATATTTCTCTGTACAGCCTATGGTCCCATTCACTCGGGAATATCCCAACGCAGCTCCTAGAAGAAACGTGTTTCTGACTCGCTGAATCTCAACATAGATTCAACTCTCTTAGGTGAACGAACGCACAGCAGAGCAGTTTCAAGGAAACGTTTCTCCTGAGTTTTAGACGAAGTTTCCTGCTGTTTAGTACGTATGCCGGCATTGGGCTGGAAATACCGGTTTTGGGATTCTGCACAGAAAGGGTTTGCAAACCGCTGAATCCACACGTGAGTTTAACTCTGTCAGTTGAATGCACACATTGACAACCATTCAGTTAGATAGTTCCGTTTTGGTTTTAGAAGCAGATATTTCTCTGTACAGCCTATGGTCCCATTCACTCGGGAATATCCCAACGCAGCTCCTAGAAGAAAAGTGTTTCTGACTCGCTGAATCTCAACATAGATTCAACTCTCTTAGGTGAACGAACGCACCGCAGAGCAGTTTCAAGGAAACGTTTCTCCTGAGTTTTAGACGAAGCTTCCTGCTGTTTCGTACGTATGCCGGCATTGGGCTGGAAATACCGGTTTTGGGATTCTGCACAGAAAGGGTTTGCAAACGGCTGAATCCACACGTGAGTTTAACTCTGTCAGTTGAATGCACACATTGAAAACCATTCAGTTAGATAGCTCCGTTTTGGTTTTAGAAGCAGATATTTCTCTGTACAGCCTATGGTCCCATTCACTCGGGAATGTCCCAACGCAGCTCCTAGAAGAAACGTGTTTCTGACTCGCTGAATCTCAACATAGATTCAACTCTCTTAGGTGAACGAACGCACAGCAGAGCAGTTTCAAGGAAACGTTTCTCCTGAGTTTTAGACGAAGTTTCCTGCTGTTTCGTACGTATGCCGGCATTGGGCTGGAAATACCGGTTTTGGGATTCTGCACAGAAAGGCTTTGCAAAACCGCTGAATCCACACGTGAGTTTAACTCTGTCAGTTGAATGCACACATTGACAACCATTCAGTTAGATAGCTCCGTTTTGGTTTTAGAAGCAGATATTTCTCTGTACAGCCTATGGTCCCATTCACTCGGGAATATCCCAACGCAGCTCCTAGAAGAAAAGTATTTCTGACTCGCTGAATCTCAACATAGATTCAACTCTCTTAGGTGAACGAACGAACCACAGAGCAGTTTCAAGGAAACGTTTCTCCTCAGTTTTAGACGAAGTTTCCTGCTGTTTAGTACGTATGCCGGCATTGGGCTGGAAATACCGGTTTTGGGATTCTGCACAGAAAGGGTTTGCAAACCCATGAATCCACACGTGAGTTTAACCCTGTCAGTTGAATGCACACATTGACAAACATTCAGTTAGATAGATCCGTTTTGGTTTTAGAAGCAGATATTTCTCTGTACAGCCTATGGTCCCATTCACTCGGGAATATCCCAACGCAGCTCCTAGAAGAAACGTGTTTCTGACTCGCTGAATCTCAACATAGATTCAACTCTCTTAGGTGAACGAACGCACAGCAGAGCAGTTTCAAGGAAACGTTTCTCCTGAGTTTTAGACGAAGTTTCCTGCTGTTTAGTACGTATGCCGGCATAGGGCTGGAAATACCGGATTTGGGATTCTGCACAGAAAGGGTTTGCAAACCGCTGAATCCACACGTGAGCTTAACTCTGTCAGTTGAATGCACACATTGACAACCATTCAGTTAGATAGCTCCGTTTTGGTTTTAGAAGCAGATATTTCTCTGTACAGCCTATGGTCCCATTCACTCGGGAATATCCCAACGCAGCTCCTAGAAGAAACGTGTTTCTGACTCGCTGAATCTCAACATAGATTCAACTCTCTTAGGGGAACGAACGCACAGCAGAGCAGTTTCAAGGAAACGTTTCTCCTGAGTTTTAGACGAAGTTTCCTGCTGTTTAGTACGTATGCCGGCATTGGGCTGGAAATACCGGTTTTGGGATTCTGCACAGAAAGGGTTTGCAAACCGCTGAATCCACACGTGAGTTTAACTCTGTCAGTTGAATGCACACATTGACAACCATTCAGTTAGATAGCTCCGTTTTGGTTTTAGAAGCAGATATTTCTCTGTACAGCCTATGGTCCCATTCACTCGGGAATATCCCAACGCAGCTCCTAGAAGAAAAGTGTTTCTGACTCGCTGAATCTCAACATAGATTCAACTCTCTTAGGTGAACGAACGCACCGCAGAGCAGTTTCAAGGAAACGTTTCTCCTGAGTTTTAGACGAAGCTTCCTGCTGTTTCGTACGTATGCCGGCATTGGGCTGGAAATACCGGTTTTGGGATTCTGCACAGAAAGGGTTTGCAAACGGCTGAATCCACACGTGAGTTTAACTCTGTCAGTTGAATGCACACATTGACAACCATTCAGTTAGATAGCTCCGTTTTGGTTTTAGAAGCAGATATTTCTCTGTACAGCCTATGGTCCCATTCACTCGGGAATGTCCCAACGCAGCTCCTAGAAGAAACGTGTTTCTGACTCGCTGAATCTCAACATAGATTCAACTCTCTTAGGTGAACGAACGCACAGCAGAGCAGTTTCAAGGAAACGTTTCTCCTGAGTTTTAGACGAAGTTTCCTGCTGTTTCGTACGTATGCCGGCATTGGGCTGGAAATACCGGTTTTGGGATTCTGCACAGAAAGGCTTTGCAAAACGGCTGAATCCACACGTGAGTTTAACTCTGTCAGTTGAATGCACACATTGACAACCATTCAGTTAGATAGCTCCGTTCTGGTTTTAGAAGCAGATATTTCTCTGTACAGCCTATGGTCCCATTCACTCGGGAATATCCCAACGCAGCTCCTAGAAGAAAAGTATTTCTGACTCGCTGAATCTCAACATAGATTCAACTCTCTTAGGTGAACGAACGAACCACAGAGCAGTTTCAAGGAAACGTTTCTCCTCAGTTTTAGACGAAGTTTCCTGCTGTTTAGTACGTATGCCGGCATTGGGCTGGAAATACCGGTTTTGGGATTCTGCACAGAAAGGGTTTGCAAACCGTTGAATCCACACGTGAGTTTAACTCTGTCAGTTGAATGCACACATTGACAACCATTCAGTTAGATAGCTCCGTTTTGGTTTTAGAAGCAGATATTTCTCTGTACAGCCTATGGTCCCATTCACTCGGGAATATCCCAACGCAGCTCCTAGAAGAAACGTGTTTCTGACTCGCTGAATCTCAACATAGATTCAACTCTCTTAGGTGAATGAACGCACCGCAGAGCAGTTTCAAGGAAACGTTTCTCCTGAATTTTAGACGAAGTTTCCTGCTGTTTCGTACGTATGCCGGCATTGGGCTGGAAATACCGGTTTTGGGATTCTGCACAGAAAGGTTTTGCAAACCCCTGAATCCACACGTGAGTTTAACTCTGTCAGTTGAATGCACACATTGACAAACATTCAGTTAGATAGATCCGTTTTGGTTTTAGAAGCAGATATTTCTCTGTACAGCCTATGGTCCCATTCACTCGGGAATATCCCAACGCAGCTCCTAGAAGAAACGTGTTTCTGACTCGCTGAATCTCAACATAGATTCAACTCTCTTAGGTGAACGAACGCACAGCAGAGCAGTTTCAAGGAAACGTTTCTCCTGAGTTTTAGACGAAGTTTCCTGCTGTTTAGTACGTATGCCGGCATAGGGCTGGAAATACCGGATTTGGGATTCTGCACAGAAAGGGTTTGCAAACCGCTGAATCCACACGTGAGCTTAACTCTGTCAGTTGAATGCACACATTGACAACCATTCAGTTAGATAGCTCCGTTTTGGTTTTAGAAGCAGATATTTCTCTGTACAGCCTATGGTCCCATTCACTCGGGAATATCCCAACGCAGCTCCTAGAAGAAACGTGTTTCTGACTCGCTGAATCTCAACATAGATTCAACTCTCTTAGGTGAACGAACGCACAGCAGAGCAGTTTCAAGGAAACGTTTCTCCTGAGTTTTAGACGAAGTTTCCTGCTGTTTAGTACGTATGCCGGCATTGGGCTGGAAATACCGGTTTTGGGATTCTGCACAGAAAGGGTTTGCAAACCGCTGAATCCACACGTGAGTTTAACTCTGTCAGTTGAATGCACACATTGACAACCATTCAGTTAGATAGCTCCGTTTTGGTTTTAGAAGCAGATATTTCTCTGTACAGCCTATGGTCCCATTCACTCGGGAATATCCCAACGCAGCTCCTAGAAGAAACGTGTTTCTGACTCGCTGAATCTCAACATAGATTCAACTCTCTTAGGTGAACGAACGCACAGCAGAGCAGTTTCAAGGAAACGTTTCTCCTGAGTTTTAGACGAAGTTTCCTGCTGTTTAGTACGTATGCCGGCATTGGGCTGGAAATACCGGTTTTGGGATTCTGCACAGAAAGGGTTGGCAAACTGCTGAATCCACACGTGAGTTTAACTCTGTCAGTTGAATGCACACATTGACAACCATTCAGTTAGATAGCTCCGTTTTGGTTTTAGAAGCAGATATTTCTCTGTACAGCCTATGGTCCCATTCACTCGGGAATATCCCAACGCAGCTCCTAGAAGAAACGTGTTTCTGACTCGCTGAATCTCAACATAGATTCAACTCTCTTAGGTGAACGAACGCACAGCAGAGCAGTTTCAAGGAAACGTTTCTCCTGAGTTTTAGACGAAGTTTCCTGCTGTTTAGTACGTATGCCGGCATTGGGCTGGAAATACCGGTTTTGGGATTCTGCACAGAAAGGGTTTGCAAACCGCTGAATCCACACGTGAGTTTAACTCTGTCAGTTGAATGCACACATTGACAACCATTCAGTTAGATAGTTCCGTTTTGGTTTTAGAAGCAGATATTTCTCTGTACAGCCTTTGGTCCCATTCACTCGGGAATATCCCAACGCAGCTCCTAGAAGAAAAGTGTTTCTGACTCGCTCAATCTCAACATAGATTCAACTCTCTTAGGTGAACGAACGCACCGCAGAGCAGTTTCAAGGAAACGTTTCTCCTGAGTTTTAGACGAAGCTTCCTGCTGTTTCGTACGTATGCCGGCATTGGGCTGGAAATACCGGTTTTGGGATTCTGCACAGAAAGGGTTTGCAAACGGCTGAATCCACACGTGAGTTTAACTCTGTCAGTTGAATGCACACATTGAAAACCATTCAGTTAGATAGCTCCGTTTTGGTTTTAGAAGCAGATATTTCTCTGTACAGCCTATGGTCCCATTCACTCGGGAATGTCCCAAAGCAGCTCCTAGAAGAAACGTGTTTCTGACTCGCTGAATCTCAACATAGATTCAACTCTCTTAGGTGAACGAAGGCACAGCAGAGCAGTTTCAAGGAAACGTTTCTCCTGAGTTTTAGACGAAGTTTCCTGCTGTTTCGTACGTATGCCGGCATTGGGCTGGAAATACCGGTTTTGGGATTCTGCACAGAAAGGCTTTGCAAAACCGCTGAATCCACACGTGAGTTTAACTCTGTCAGTTGAATGCACACATTGACAACCATTCAGTTAGATAGCTCCGTTTTGGTTTTAGAAGCAGATATTTCTCTGTACAGCCTATGGTCCCATTCACTCGGGAATATCCCAACGCAGCTCCTAGAAGAAAAGTATTTCTGACTCGCTGAATCTCAACATAGATTCAACTCTCTTAGGTGAACGAACGAACCGCAGAGCAGTTTCAAGGAAACGTTTCTCCTCAGTTTTAGACGAAGTTTCCTGCTGTTTAGTACGTATGCCGGCATTGGGCTGGAAATACCGGTTTTGGGATTCTGCACAGAAAGGGTTTGCAAACCCCTGAATCCACACGTGAGTTTACCTCTGTCAGTTGAATGCACACATTGACAAACATTCAGTTAGATAGATCCGTTTTGGTTTTAGAAGCAGATATTTCTCTGTACAGCCTATGGTCCCATTCACTCGGGAATATCCCAACGCAGCTCCTAGAAGAAACGTGTTTCTGACTCGCTGAATCTCAACATAGATTCAACTCTCTTAGGTGAACGAACGCACAGCAGAGCAGTTTCAAGTAAACGTTTCTCCTGAGTTTTAGACGAAGTTTCCTGCTGTTTAGTACGTGTGCCGGCATTGGGCTGGAAATACCGGTTTTGGGATTCTGCACAGAAAGGTTTTGCAAACCGCTGAATCCACACGTGAGTTTAACTCTGTCAGTTGAATGCACACGTTGACAACCATTCAGTTAGATAGCTCCGTTTTGGTTTTAGAAGCAGATATTTCTCTGTACAGCCTATGGTCCCATTCACTCGGGAATATCCCAACGCAGCTCCTAGAAGAAACGTGTTTATGACTCGCTGAATCTCAACATAGATTCAACTCTCTTAGGTGAACGAACGCACAGCAGAGCAGTTTCAAGGAAACGTTTCTCCTGAGTTTTAGACGAAGTTTCCTGCTGTTTAGTACGTGTGCGGGCATTGGGCTGGAAATACCGGTTTTGGGATTCTGCACAGAAAGGGTTTGCAAACCGCTGAATCCACACTTGAGTTTAACTCTGTCAGTTGAATGCACACATTGACAACCATTCAGTTAGATAGCTCCGTTTTGGTTTTAGAAGCAGATATTTCTCTGTACAGCCTATGGTCCCATTCACTCGGGAATATCCCAACGCAGCTCCTAGAAGAAACGTGTTTCTGACTCGCTGAATCTCAACATAGATTCAACTCTCTTAGGTGAACGAACGCACAGCAGAGCAGTTTCAAGGAAACGTTTCTCCTGAGTTTTAGACGAAGTTTCCTGCTGTTTCGTACGTATGCCGGCATTGGGCTGGAAATACCGGTTTTGGGATTCTGCACAGAAAGGGTTTGCAAAACCGCTGAATCCACACGTGAGTTTAACTCTGTCAGTTGAATGCACACATTGACAACCATTCAGTTAGATAGCTCCGTTTTGGTTTTAGAAGCAGATATTTCTCTGTACAGCCTATGGTCCCATTCACTCGGGAATATCCCAACGCAGCTCCTAGAAGAAACGTGTTTCTGACTCGCTGAATCTCAACATAGATTCAACTCTCTTAGGTGAACGAACGCACAGCAGAGCAGTTTCAAGGAAACGTTTCTCCTGAGTTTTAGACGAAGTTTCCTGCTGTTTAGTACGTATGCCGGCATTGGACTGGAAATACCGGTTTTGGGATTCTGCACAGAAAGGGTTTGCAAACCGCTGAATCCACACGTGAGTTTAACTCTGTCAGTTGAATGCACACATTGACAACCATTCAGTTAGATAGCTCCGTTTTGGTTTTAGAAGCAGATATTTCTCTGTACAGCCTATGGTCCCATTCACTCGGGAATATCCCAACGCAGCTCCTAGAAGAAACGTGTTTCTGACTCGCTGAATCTCAACATAGATTCAACTCTCTTAGGTGAACGAACGCACCGCAGAGCAGTTTCAAGGAAACGTTTCTCCTGAGTTTTAGACGAAGCTTCCTGCTGTTTCGTACGTATGCCGGCATTGGGCTGGAAATACCGGTTTTGGGATTCTGCACAGAAAGGGTTTGCAAACCGCTGAATCCACACGTGAGTTTAACTCTGTCAGTTGAATGCACACATTGACAACCATTCAGTTAGATAGCTCCGTTTTGGTTTTAGAAGCAGATATTTCTCTGTACAGCCTATGGTCCCATTCACTCGGGAATATCCCAACGCAGCTCCTAGAAGAAAAGTGTTTCTGACTCGCTGAATCTCAACATAGATTCAACTCTCTTAGGTGAACGAACGCACAGCAGAGCAGTTTCAAGGAAACGTTTCTCCTGACTTTTACACGAAGTTTCCTGCTGTTTCGTACGTATGCCGGCATTGGGCTGGAAATACCGGTTTTGGGATTCTGCACAGAAAGGGTTTGCAAACCGCTGAATCCACACGTGAGTTTAACTCTGTCAGTTGAATGCACACATTGAAAACCATTCAGTTAGATAGCTCCGTTTTGGTTTTAGAAGCAGATATTTCTCTGTACAGCCTATGGTCCCATTCACTCGGGAATGTCCCAACGCAGCTCCTAGAAGAAACGTGTTTCTGACTCGCTGAATCTCAACATAGATTCAACTCTCTTAGGTGAACGAACGCAGAGCAGAGCAGTTTCAAGGAAACGTTTCTCCTGAGTTTTAGACGAAGTTTCCTGCTGTTTCGTACGTATGCCGGCATTGGGCTGGAAATACCGGTTTTGGGATTCTGCACAGAAAGGCTTTGCAAAACCGCTGAATCCACACGTGAGTTTAACTCTGTCAGTTGAATGCACACATTGACAACCATTCAGTTAGATAGCTCCGTTTTGGTTTTAGAAGCAGATATTTCTCTGTACAGCCTATGGTCCCATTCACTCGGGAATATCCCAACGCAGCTCCTAGAAGAAAAGTATTTCTGACTCGCTGAATCTCAACATAGATTCAACTCTCTTAGGTGAACGAACGAACCGCAGAGCAGTTTCAAGGAAACGTTTCTCCTCAGTTTTAGACGAAGTTTCCTGCTGTTTAGTACGTATGCCGGCATTGGGCTGGAAATACCGGTTTTGGGATTCTGCACAGAAAGGGTTTGCAAACCGCTGAATCCACACGTGAGTTTAACTCTGTCAGTTGAATGCACACATTGACAACCATTCAGTTAGATAGCTCCGTTTTGGTTTTAGAAGCAGATATTTCTCTGTACAGCCTATGGTCCCATTCACTCGGGAATATCCCAACGCAGCTCCTAGAAGAAACGTGTTTCTGACTCGCTGAATCTCAACATAGATTCAACTCTCTTAGGTGAACGAACGCACCGCAGAGCAGTTTCAAGGAAACGTTTCTCCTGAATTTTAGACGAAGTTTCCTGCTGTTTCGTACGTATGCCGGCATTGGGCTGGAAATACCGGTTTTGGGATTCTGCACAGAAAGGGTTTGCAAACCGCTGAATCCACACGTGAGTTTAATTCTGTCAGTTGAATGCACACATTGACAACCATTCAGTTAGATAGCTCCGTTTTGGTTTTAGAAGCAGATATTTCTCTGTACAGCCTATGGTCCCATTCACTCGGGAATATCCCAACGCAGCTCCTAGACGAAACGTGTTTCTGACTCGCTGAATCTCAACATAGATTCAACTCTCTTAGGTGAACGTACGCACAGCAGAGCAGTTTCAAGGAAACGTTTCTCCTGAGTTTTAGACGAAGTTTCCTGCTGTTTAGTACGTGTGCCGGCATTGGGCTGGAAATACCGGTTTTGGGATTCTGCACAGAAAGGTTTTGCAAACCGCTGAATCCACACGTGAGTTTAACTCTGTCAGTTGAATGCACACGTTGACAACCATTCAGTTAGATAGCTCCGTTTTGGTTTTAGAAGCAGATATTTCTCTGTACAGCCTATGGTCCCATTCACTCGGGAATATCCCAACGCAGCTCCTAGAAGAAACGTGTTTCTGACTCGCTGAATCTCAACATAGATTCAACTCTCTTAGGTGAACGAACGCACAGCAGAGCAGTTTCAAAGAAACGTTTCTCCTGAGTTTTAGACGAAGTTTCCTGCTGTTTAGTACGTGTGCGGGCATTGGGCTGGAAATACCGGTTTTGGGATTCTGCACAGAAAGGGTTTGCAAACCGCTGAATCCACACTTGAGTTTAACTCTGTCAGTTGAATGCACACATTGACAACCATTCAGTTAGATAGCTCCGTTTTGGTTTTAGAAGCAGATATTTCTCTGTACAGCCTATGGTCCCATTCACTCGGGAATATCCCAACGCAGCTCCTAGAAGAAACGTGTTTCTGACTCGCTGAATCTCAACATAGATTCAACTCTCTTAGGTGAACGAACGCACAGCAGAGCAGTTTCAAGGAAACGTTTCTCCTGAGTTTTAGACGAAGTTTCCTGCTGTTTCGTACGTATGCCGGCATTGGGCTGGAAATTCCGGTTTTGGGATTCTGCACAGAAAGGGTTTGCAAAACCGCTGAATCCACACGTGAGTTTAACTCTGTCAGTTGAATGCACACATTGACAACCATTCAGTTAGATAGCTCCGTTTTGGTTTTAGAAGCAGATATTTCTCTGTACAGCCTATGGTCCCATTCACTCGGGAATATCCCAACGCAGCTCCTAGAAGAAACGTGTTTCTGACTCGCTGAATCTCAACATAGATTCAACTCTCTTAGGTGAACGAACGCACAGCAGAGCAGTTTCAAGGAAACGTTTCTCCTGAGTTTTAGACGAAGTTTCCTGCTGTTTAGTACGTATGCCGGCATTGGGCTGGAAATACCGGTTTTGGGATTCTGCACAGAAAGGGTTTGCAAACCGCTGAATCCACACGTGAGTTTAACTCTGTCAGTTGAATGCACACATTGACAACCATTCAGTTAGATAGCTCCGTTTTGGTTTTAGAAGCAGATATTTCTCTGGACAGCCTATGGTCCCATTCACTCGGGAATATCCCAACGCAGCTCCTAGAAGAAACGTGTTTCTGACTCGTTGAATCTCAACATAGATTCAACTCTCTTAGGTGAACGATCGCACCGCAGAGCAGTTTCAAGGAAACGTTTCTCCTGAGTTTTAGACGAAGCTTCCTGCTGTTTCGTACGTATGCCGGCATTGGGCTGGAAATACCGGTTTTGGGATTCTGCACAGAAAGGGTTTGCAAACCGCTGAATCCACACGTGAGTTTAACTCTGTCAGTTGAATGCACACATTGACAACCATTCAGTTAGATAGCTCCGTTTTGGTTTTAGAAGCAGATATTTCTCTGTACAGCCTATGGTCCCATTCACTCGGGAATATCCCAACGCAGCTCCTAGAAGAAAAGTGTTTCTGACTCGCTGAATCTCAACATAGATTCAACTCTCTTAGGTGAACGAACGCACAGCAGAGCAGTTTCAAGGAAACGTTTCTCCTGACTTTTACACGAAGTTTCCTGCTGTTTCGTACGTATGCCGGCATTGGGCTGGAAATACCGGTTTTGGGATTCTGCACAGAAAGGGTTTGCAAAACCGCTGAATCCACACGTGAGTTTAACTCTGTCAGTTGAATGCACACATTGACAACCATTCAGTTAGATAGCTCCGTTTTGGTTTTAGAAGCAGATATTTCTCTGTACAGCCTATGGTCCCATTCACTCGGGACTATCCCAACGCAGCTCCTAGAAGAAAAGTGTTTCTGACTCGCTGAATCACAACATAGATTCAACTCTCTTAGGTGAACGAACGCACAGCAGAGCAGTTCCAAGGAAACGTTTCTCCTGAGTTTTAGACGAAGTTTCCTGCTGTTTAGTACGTATGCCAGCATTGGGCTGGAAATACCGGTTTTGGGATTCTGCACAGAAAGGGTTTGCAAACCGCTGAATCCACAGGTGAGTTTAACTCTGTCAGTTGAATGCACACATTGACAACCATTCAGTTAGATAGCTCCGTTTTGGTTTTAGAAGCAGATATTTCTCTGTACAGCCTATGGTCCCATTCACTCGGGAATATCCCAACGCAGCTCCTAGAAGAAACGTGTTTCTGACTCGCTGAATCTCAACATAGATTCAACTCTCTTAGGTGAACGAACGCACCGCAGAGCAGTTTCAAGGAAACGTTTCTCCTGAGTTTTAGACGAACTGTCCTGCTGTTTAGTACGTATGCCGGCATTGGGCTGGCAATTCCGGTTTTGGGATTCTGCACAGAAAGGGTTTGCAAACCGCTGAATCCACACGTGAGTTTAACTCTGTCAGTTGAATGCACACATTGACCACCATTCAGTTAGATAGCTCCGTTTTGGTTTTAGAAGCAGATATTTCTCTGTACAGCCTATGGTCCCATTCACTCGGGAATGTCCCAACGCAGCTCCTAGAGGAAACGTGTTTCTGACTCGCTGAATCTCAACATAGATTAAACTCTCTTAGGTTAACGAAAGCACAGCAGAGCAGTTTCAAGGAAACGTTTCTCCTGAATTTTGGACGAAATTTTCTGCTGTTTAGTACGTATGCCGGCATTGGGCTGGAAATACCGGTTTTGGGATTCTGCACAGAAAGGGTTTGCAAACTGCTGAATCCACACGTGAGTTTAACTCTGTCAGTTGAATGCACACATTGACAACCATTCAGTTAGATAGCTGCGTTTTGGTTTTAGAAGCAGATATTTCTCTGTACAGCCTACGGTCCCATTCACTCGGGAATATCCCAACGCAGCTCCTAGAAGAAACGTGTTTCTGACTCGCTGAATCTCAACATAGATTCAACTCTCTTAGGTGAACGAACGCACAGCAGAGCAGTTTCAAGGAAACGTTTCTCCTGAGTTTTAGACGAAGTTTCCTGCTGTTTCGTACGTATGCCGGCATTGGGCTGGAAATACCGGTTTTGGGATTCTGCACAGAAAGGGTTTGCAAACCGCTGAATCCACACGTGAGTTTAACTCTGTCAGTTGAATGCACACTTTGACAACCATTCAGTTAGATAGCTCCGTTTTGGTTTTAGAAGCAGATATTTCTCTGTACAGCCTATGGTCCCATTCACTCGGGAATATCCCAACGCAGCTCCTAGAAGAAACGTGTTTCTGACTCGCTGAATCTCAACATAGATTCAACTCTCTTAGGTGAACGAACGCACAGCAGAGCAGTTTCAAGGAAACGTTTCTCCTGAGTTTTAGACGAAGTTTCCTGCTGTTTAGTACGTATGCCGGCATTGGGCTGGAAATACCGGTTTTGGGATTCTGCACAGAAAGGGTTTGCAAACCGCTGAATCCACACGTGAGTTTAACTCTGTCAGTTGAATGCACACATTGACAACCATTCAGTTAGATAGCTCCGTTTTGGTTTTAGAAGCAGATATTTCTCTGTACAGCCTATGGTCCCATTCACTCGGGAATATCCCAACGCAGCTCCTAGAAGAAACGTGTTTCTGACTCGCTGAATCTCAACATAGATTCAACTCTCTTAGGTGAACGAACGCACAGCAGAGCAGTTTCAAGGAAACGTTTCTCCTGACTTTTACACGAAGTTTCCTGCTGTTTCGTACGTATGCCGGCATTGGGCTGGAAATACCGGTTTTGGGATTCTGCACAGAAAGGGTTTGCAAACCGCTGAATCCACACGTGAGTTTAACTCTGTCAGTTGAATGCACACATTGAAAACCATTCAGTTAGATAGCTCCGTTTTGGTTTTAGAAGCAGATATTTCTCTGTACAGCCTATGGTCCCATTCACTCGGGAATGTCCCAACGCAGCTCCTAGAAGAAACGTGTTTCTGACTCGCTGAATCTCAACATAGATTCAACTCTCTTAGGTGAACGAACGCAGAGCAGAGCAGTTTCAAGGAAACGTTTCTCCTGAGTTTTAGACGAAGTTTCCTGCTGTTTCGTACGTATGCCGGCATTGGGCTGGAAATACCGGTTTTGGGATTCTGCACAGAAAGGCTTTTCAAAACCGCTGAATCCACACGTGAGTTTAACTCTGTCAGTTGAATGCACACATTGACAACCATTCAGTTAGATAGCTCCGTTTTGGTTTTAGAAGCAGATATTTCTCTGTACAGCCTATGGTCCCATTCACTCGGGAATATCCCAACGCAGCTCCTAGAAGAAAAGTATTTCTGACTCGCTGAATCTCAACATAGATTCAACTCTCTTAGGTGAACGAACGAACCGCAGAGCAGTTTCAAGGAAACGTTTCTCCTCAGTATTAGACGAAGTTTCCTGCTGTTTAGTACGTATGCCGGCATTGGGCTGGAAATACCGGTTTTGGGATTCTGCACAGAAAGGGTTTGCAAACCGCTGAATCCACACGTGAGTTTAACTCTGTCAGTTGAATGCACACATTGACAACCATTCAGTTAGATAGCTCCGTTTTGGTTTTAGAAGCAGATATTTCTCTGTACAGCCTATGGTCCCATTCACTCGGGAATATCCCAACGCAGCTCCTAGAAGAAACGTGTTTCTGACTCGCTGAATCTCAACATAGATTCAACTCTCTTAGGTGAACGAACGCACCGCAGAGCAGTTTCAAGGAAACGTTTCTCCTGAATTTTAGACGAAGTTTCCTGCTGTTTCGTACGTATGCCGGCATTGGGCTGGAAATACCGGTTTTGGGATTCTGCACAGAAAGGGTTTGCAAACCGCTGAATCCACACGTGAGTTTAATTCTGTCAGTTGAATGCACACATTGACAACCATTCAGTTAGATAGCTCCGTTTTGGTTTTAGAAGCAGATATTTCTCTGTACAGCCTATGGTCCCATTCACTCGGGAATATCCCAACGCAGCTCCTAGACGAAACGTGTTTCTGACTCGCTGAATCTCAACATAGATTCAACTCTCTTAGGTGAACGTACGCACAGCAGAGCAGTTTCAAGGAAACGTTTCTCCTGAGTTTTAGACGAAGTTTCCTGCTGTTTAGTACGTGTGCCGGCATTGGGCTGGAAATACCGGTTTTGGGATTCTGCACAGAAAGGTTTTGCAAACCGCTGAATCCACACGTGAGTTTAACTCTGTCAGTTGAATGCACACGTTGACAACCATTCAGTTAGATAGCTCCGTTTTGGTTTTAGAAGCAGATATTTCTCTGTACAGCCTATGGTCCCATTCACTCGGGAATATCCCAACGCAGCTCCTAGAAGAAACGTGTTTCTGACTCGCTGAATCTCAACATAGATTCAACTCTCTTAGGTGAACGAACGCACAGCAGAGCAGTTTCAAAGAAACGTTTCTCCTGAGTTTTAGACGAAGTTTCCTGCTGTTTAGTACGTGTGCGGGCATTGGGCTGGAAATACCGGTTTTGGGATTCTGCACAGAAAGGGTTTGCAAACCGCTGAATCCACACTTGAGTTTAACTCTGTCAGTTGAATGCACACATTGACAACCATTCAGTTAGATAGCTCCGTTTTGGTTTTAGAAGCAGATATTTCTCTGTACAGCCTATGGTCCCATTCACTCGGGAATATCCCAACGCAGCTCCTAGAAGAAACGTGTTTCTGACTCGCTGAATCTCAACATAGATTCAACTCTCTTAGGTGAACGAACGCACAGCAGAGCAGTTTCAAGGAAACGTTTCTCCTGAGTTTTAGACGAAGTTTCCTGCTGTTTCGTACGTATGCCGGCATTGGGCTGGAAATTCCGGTTTTGGGATTCTGCACAGAAAGGGTTTGCAAAACCGCTGAATCCACACGTGAGTTTAACTCTGTCAGTTGAATGCACACATTGACAACCATTCAGTTAGATAGCTCCGTTTTGGTTTTAGAAGCAGATATTTCTCTGTACAGCCTATGGTCCCATTCACTCGGGAATATCCCAACGCAGCTCCTAGAAGAAACGTGTTTCTGACTCGCTGAATCTCAACATAGATTCAACTCTCTTAGGTGAACGAACGCACAGCAGAGCAGTTTCAAGGAAACGTTTCTCCTGAGTTTTAGACGAAGTTTCCTGCTGTTTAGTACGTATGCCGGCATTGGGCTGGAAATACCGGTTTTGGGATTCTGCACAGAAAGGGTTTGCAAACCGCTGAATCCACACGTGAGTTTAACTCTGTCAGTTGAATGCACACATTGACAACCATTCAGTTAGATAGCTCCGTTTTGGTTTTAGAAGCAGATATTTCTCTGTACATCCTATGGTCCCATTCACTCGGGAATATCCCAACGCAGCTCCTAGAAGAAACGTGTTTCTGACTCGTTGAATCTCAACATAGATTCAACTCTCTTAGGTGAACGAACGCACCGCAGAGCAGTTTCAAGGAAACGTTTCTCCTGAGTTTTAGACGAAGCTTCCTGCTGTTTCGTACGTATGCCGGCATTGGGCTGGAAATACCGGTTTTGGGATTCTGCACAGAAAGGGTTTGCAAACCGCTGAATCCACACGTGAGTTTAACTCTGTCAGTTGAATGCACACATTGACAACCATTCAGTTAGATAGCTCCGTTTTGGTTTTAGAAGCAGATATTTCTCTGTACAGCCTATGGTCCCATTCACTCGGGAATATCCCAACGCAGCTCCTAGAAGAAAAGTGTTTCTGACTCGCTGAATCTCAACATAGATTCAACTCTCTTAGGTGAACGAACGCACAGCAGAGCAGTTTCAAGGAAACGTTTCTCCTGACTTTTACACGAAGTTTCCTGCTGTTTCGTACGTATGCCGGCATTGGGCTGGAAATACCGGTTTTGGGATTCTGCACAGAAAGGGTTTGCAAAACCGCTGAATCCACACGTGAGTTTAACTCTGTCAGTTGAATGCACACATTGACAACCATTCAGTTAGATAGCTCCGTTTTGGTTTTAGAAGCAGATATTTCTCTGTACAGCCTATGGTCCCATTCACTCGGGACTATCCCAACGCAGCTCCTAGAAGAAAAGTGTTTCTGACTCGCTGAATCACAACATAGATTCAACTCTCTTAGGTGAACGAACGCACAGCAGAGCAGTTCCAAGGAAACGTTTCTCCTGAGTTTTAGACGAAGTTTCCTGCTGTTTAGTACGTATGCCAGCATTGGGCTGGAAATACCGGTTTTGGGATTCTGCACAGAAAGGGTTTGCAAACCGCTGAATCCACAGGTGAGTTTAACTCTGTCAGTTGAATGCACACATTGACAACCATTGAGTTAGATAGCTCCGTTTTGGTTTTAGAAGCAGATATTTCTCTGTACAGCCTATGGTCCCATTCACTCGGGAATATCCCAACGCAGCTCCTAGAAGAAACGTGTTTCTGACTCGCTGAATCTCAACATAGATTCAACTCTCTTAGGTGAACGAACGCACCGCAGAGCAGTTTCAAGGAAACGTTTCTCCTGAGTTTTAGACGAACTGTCCTGCTGTTTAGTACGTATGCCGGCATTGGGCTGGCAATTCCGGTTTTGGGATTCTGCACAGAAAGGGTTTGCAAACCGCTGAATCCACACGTGAGTTTAACTCTGTCAGTTGAATGCACACATTGACCACCATTCAGTTAGATAGCTCCGTTTTGGTTTTAGAAGCAGATATTTCTCTGTACAGCCTATGGTCCCATTCACTCGGGAATGTCCCAACGCAGCTCCTAGAGGAAACGTGTTTCTGACTCGCTGAATCTCAACATAGATTAAACTCTCTTAGGTTAACGAAAGCACAGCAGAGCAGTTTCAAGGAAACGTTTCTCCTGAATTTTGGACGAAATTTTCTGCTGTTTAGTACGTATGCCGGCATTGGGCTGGAAATACCGGTTTTGGGATTCTGCACAGAAAGGGTTTGCAAACTGCTGAATCCACACGTGAGTTTAACTCTGTCAGTTGAATGCACACATTGACAACCATTCAGTTAGATAGCTGTGTTTTGGTTTTAGAAGCAGATATTTCTCTGTACAGCCTACGGTCCCATTCACTCGGGAATATCCCAACGCAGCTCCTAGAAGAAACGTGTTTCTGACTCGCTGAATCTCAACATAGATTCAACTCTCTTAGGTGAACGAACGCACAGCAGAGCAGTTTCAAGGAAACGTTTCTCCTGAGTTTTAGACGAAGTTTCCTGCTGTTTCGTACGTATGCCGGCATTGGGCTGGAAATACCGGTTTTGGGATTCTGCACAGAAAGGGTTTGCAAACCGCTGAATCCACACGTGAGTTTAACTCTGTCAGTTGAATGCACACTTTGACAACCATTCAGTTAGATAGCTCCGTTTTGGTTTTAGAAGCAGATATTTCTCTGTACAGCCTATGGTCCCATTCACTCGGGAATATCCCAACGCAGCTCCTAGAAGAAACGTGTTTCTGACTCGCTGAATCTCAACATAGATTCAACTCTCTTAGGTGAACGAACGCACAGCAGAGCAGTTTCAAGGAAACGTTTCTCCTGAGTTTTAGACGAAGTTTCCTGCTGTTTAGTACGTATGCCGGCATTGGGCTGGAAATACCGGTTTTGGGATTCTGCACAGAAAGGGTTTGCAAACCGCTGAATCCACACGTGAGTTTAACTCTGTCAGTTGAATGCACACATTGACAACCATTCAGTTAGATAGCTCCGTTTTGGTTTTAGAAGCAGATATTTCTCTGTACAGCCTATGGTCCCATTCACTCGGGAATATCCCAACGCAGCTCCTAGAAGAAACGTGTTTCTGACTCGCTGAATCTCAACATAGATTCAACTCTCTTAGGTGAACGAACGCACAGCAGAGCAGTTTCAAGGAAACGTTTCTCCTGAATTTTGGACGAAATTTCCTGCTGTTTAGTACGTATGCCGGCATTGGGCTGGAAATACCGGTTTTGCGATTCTGCACAGAAAGGGTTTGCAAACCGCTGAATCCACACGTGAGTTTAACTCTGTCAGTTGAATGCACACATTGACAACCATTCAATTAGATAGCTCCGTTTTGGTTTTAGAAGCAGATATTTCTCTGTACAGCCTATGATCCCATTCACTCGGGAATATCCCAACGCAGCTACTAGAAGAAACGTGTTTCTGACTCGCTGAATCTCAACATAGATTCAACTCTCTTAGGTGAACGAACGCACAGCAGAGCAGTTTCAAGGAAACGTTTCTCCTGAGTTTTAGACGAAGTTTCCTGCTGTTTCGTACGTATGCCGGCATTGGGCTGGAAATACCGGTTTTGGGATTCTGCACAGAAAGGGTTTGCAAACCGCTGAATCCACACGTGAGTTTAACTCTGTCAGTTGAATGCACACATTGACAACCATTCAGTTAGATAGCTCCGTTTTGGTTTTAGAAGCAGATATTTCTCTGTACAGCCTATGGTCCCATTCACTCGGGAATATCCCAACGCAGCTCCTAGAAGACACGTGTTTCTGACTCGCTGAATCTCAACATAGATTCAACTCTCTTAGGTGAACGAACGCACCGCAGAGCAGTTTCAAGGAAACGTTTCTCCTGAGTTTTAGACGAAGTTTCCTGCTGTTTAGTACGTATGCCGGCATTGGGCTGGAAATACCGGTTTTGGGATTCTGCACAGAAAGGGTTTGCAAACCGCTGAATCCACACGTGAGTTTAACTCTGTCAGTTGAATGCACACATTGACAACCATTCAGTTAGATAGCTCCGTTTTGGTTTTAGAAGCAGATATTTCTCTGTACAGCCTATGGTCCCATTCACTCGGGAATATCCCAACGCAGCTCCTAGAAGAAACGTGTTTCTGACTCGCTGAATCTCAACATAGATTCAACTCTCTTAGGTGAACGAACGCACCGCAGAGCAGTTTCAAGGAAACGTTTCTCCTGAGTTTTAGACGAAGTTTCCTGCTGTTTAGTACGTATGCCGGCATTGGGCTGGAAATACCGGTTTTGGGATTCTGCACAGAAAGGGTTTGCAAACCGCTGAATCCACACGTGAGTTTAACTCTGTCAGTTGAATGCACACATTGACAACCATTCAGTTAGATAGCTCCGTTTTGGTTTTAGAAGCAGATATTTCTCTGTACAGCTTATGGTCCCATTCACTCGGGAATATCCCAACGCAGCTCCTAGAAGACACGTGTTTCTGACTCGCTGAATCTCAACATAGATTCAACTCTCTTAGGTGAACGAACGCACCGCAGAGCAGTTTCAAGGAAACGTTTCTCCTGAGTTTTAGACGAAGTTTCCTGCTGTTTCGTACGTATGCCGGCATTGGGCTGGAAATACCGGTTTTGGGATTCTGCACAGAAAGGGTTTGCAAACCGCTGAATCCACACGTGAGTTTAACTCTGTCAGTTGAATGCACACATTGACAACCATTCAGTTAGATAGATCCGTTTTGGTTTTAGAAGCAGATATTTCTCTGTACAGCCTATGGTCCCATTCACTCGGGAAAATCCCAACGCAGCTCCTAGAAGAAACGTGTTTCTGACTCGCTGAGTCTCAACATAGATTCAACTCTCTTAGGTGAACGAACGCACAGCAGAGCAGTTTCAAGGAAACGTTTCTCCTGAATTTTGGACGAAATTTTCTGCTGTTTAGTACGTATGCCGGCATTGGGCTGGAAATACCGGTTTTGCGATTCTGCACAGAAAGGGTTTGCAAACCGCTGAATCCACACGTGAGTTTAACTCTGTCAGTTGAATGCACACATTGACAACCATTCAGTTAGATAGCTGCGTTTTGGTTTTAGAAGCAGATATTTCTCTGTACAGCCTACGGTCCCATTCACTCGGGAATATCCCAACGCAGCTCCTAGAAGAAAGGTGTTTCTGACTCGCTGAATCTCAACATAGATTCAACTCTCTTAGGTGAACGAACGCACAGCAGAGCAGTTTCAAGGAAACGTTTCTCCTGAATTTTGGACGAAATTTCCTGCTGTTTAGTACGTATGCCGGCATTGGGCTGGAAATACCGGTTTTGCGATTCTGCACAGAAAGTGTTTGCAAACCGCTGAATCCACACGTGAGTTTAACTCTGTCAGTTGAATGCACACATTGACAACCATTCAATTAGATAGCTCCGTTTTGGTTTTAGAAGCAGATATTTCTCTGTACAGCCTATGGTCCCATTCACTCGGGAATATCCCAACGCAGCTACTAGAAGAAACGTGTTTCTGACTCGCTGAATCTCAACATAGATTCAACTCTCTTAGGTGAACGAACGCACAGCAGAGCAGTTTCAAGGAAACGTTTCTCCTGAGTTTTAGACGAAGTTTCCTGCTGTTTCGTACGTATGCCGGCATTGGGCTGGAAATACCGGTTTTGGGATTCTGCACAGAAAGGGTTTGCAAACCGCTGAATCCACACGTGAGTTTAACTCTGTCAGTTGAATGCACACATTGACAACCTTTCAGTTAGATAGCTCCGTTTTGGTTTTAGAAGCAGATATTTCTCTGTACAGCCTATGGTCCCATTCACTCGGGAATATCCCAACGCAGCTCCTAGAAGACACGTGTTTCTGACTCGCTGAATCTCAACATAGATTCAACTCTCTTAGGTGAACGAACGCACCGCAGAGCAGTTTCAAGGAAACGTTTCTCCTCAGTTTTAGACGAAGTTTCCTGCTGTTTAGTACGTGTGCCGGCATTGGGCTGGAAATACCGGTTTTGGGATTCTGCACAGAAAGGGTTTGCAAACCGCTGAATCCACACGTGAGTTTAACTCTGTCAGTTGAATGCACACATTGACAACCATTCAGTTAGATAGCTCCGTTTTGGTTTTAGAAGCAGATATTTCTCTGTACAGCCTATGGTCCCATTCACTCGGGAATATCCCAACGCAGCTCCTAGAAGAAACGTGTTTCTGACTCGCTGAGTCTCAACATAGATTCAACTCTCTTAGGTGAACGAACGCACAGCAGAGCAGTTTCAAGGAAACGTTTCTCCTGAATTTTGGACGAAATTTTCTGCTGTTTAGTACGTATGCCGGCATTGGGCTGGAAATACCGGTTTTGGGATTCTGCACAGAAAGGGTTTGCAAACCGCTGAATCCACACGTGAGTTTAACTCTGTCAGTTGAATGCACACATTGACAACCATTCAGTTAGATAGCTGCGTTTTGGTTTTAGAAGCAGATATTTCTCTGTACAGCCTACGGTCCCATTCACTCGGGAATATCCCAACGCAGCTCCTAGAAGAAACGTGTTTCTGACTCGCTGAATCTCAACATAGATTCAACTCTCTTAGGTGAACGAACGCACAGCAGAGCAGTTTCAAGGAAACGTTTCTCCTGAGTTTTAGACGAAGTTTCCTGCTGTTTCGTACGTATGCCGGCATTGGGCTGGAAATACCGGTTTTGGGATTCTGCACAGAAAGGGTTTGCAAACCGCTGAATCCACACGTGAGTTTAACTCTGTCAGTTGAATGCACACTTTGACAACCATTCAGTTAGATAGCTCCGTTTTGGTTTTAGAAGCAGATATTTCTCTGTACAGCCTATGGTCCCATTCACTCGGGAATATCCCAACGCAGCTCCTAGAAGAAACGTGTTTCTGACTCGCTGAATCTCAACATAGATTCAACTCTCTTAGGTGAACGAACGCACAGCAGAGCAGTTTCAAGGAAACGTTTCTCCTGAGTTTTAGACGAAGTTTCCTGCTGTTTAGTACGTATGCCGGCATTGGGCTGGAAATACCGGTTTTGGGATTCTGCACAGAAAGGGTTTGCAAACCGCTGAATCCACACGTGAGTTTAACTCTGTCAGTTGAATGCACACATTGACAACCATTCAGTTAGATAGCTCCGTTTTGGTTTTAGAAGCAGATATTTCTCTGTACAGCTTATGGTCCCATTCACTCGGGAATATCCCAACGCAGCTCCTAGAAGACACGTGTTTCTGACTCGCTGAATCTCAACATAGATTCAACTCTCTTAGGTGAACGAACGCACCGCAGAGCAGTTTCAAGGAAACGTTTCTCCTGAGTTTTAGACGAAGTTTCCTGCTGTTTCGTACGTATGCCGGCATTGGGCTGGAAATACCGGTTTTGGGATTCTGCACAGAAAGGGTTTGCAAACCGCTGAATCCACACGTGAGTTTAACTCTGTCAGTTGAATGCACACATTGACAACCATTCAGTTAGATAGATCCGTTTTGGTTTTAGAAGCAGATATTTCTCTGTACAGCCTATGGTCCCATTCACTCGGGAATATCCCAACGCAGCTCCTAGAAGAAACGTGTTTCTGACTCGCTGAGTCTCAACATAGATTCAACTCTCTTAGGTGAACGAACGCACAGCAGAGCAGTTTCAAGGAAACGTTTCTCCTGAATTTTGGACGAAATTTTCTGCTGTTTAGTACGTATGCCGGCATTGGGCTGGAAATACCGGTTTTGCGATTCTGCACAGAAAGGGTTTGCCAACCGCTGAATCCACACGTGAGTTTAACTCTGTCAGTTGAATGCACACATTGACAACCATTCAGTTAGATAGCTGCGTTTTGGTTTTAGAAGCAGATATTTCTCTGTACAGCCTACGGTCCCATTCACTCGGGAATATCCCAACGCAGCTCCTAGAAGAAAGGTGTTTCTGACTCGCTGAATCTCAACATAGATTCAACTCTCTTAGGTGAACGAACGCACAGCAGAGCAGTTTCAAGGAAACGTTTCTCCTGAATTTTGGACGAAATTTCCTGCTGTTTAGTACGTATGCCGGCATTGGGCTGGAAATACCGGTTTTGCGATTCTGCACAGAAAGGGTTTGCAAACCGCTGAATCCACACGTGAGTTTAACTCTGTCAGTTGAATGCACACATTGACAACCATTCAGTTAGATAGCTCCGTTTTGGTTTTAGAAGCAGATATTTCTCTGTACATCCTATGGTCCCATTCACTCGGGAATATCCCAACGCAGCTCCTAGAAGAAACGTGTTTCTGACTCGTTGAATCTCAACATAGATTCAACTCTCTTAGGTGAACGAACGCACCGCAGAGCAGTTTCAAGGAAACGTTTCTCCTGAGTTTTAGACGAAGCTTCCTGCTGTTTCGTACGTATGCCGGCATTGGGCTGGAAATACCGGTTTTGGGATTCTGCACAGAAAGGGTTTGCAAACCGCTGAATCCACACGTGAGTTTAACTCTGTCAGTTGAATGCACACATTGACAACCATTCAGTTAGATAGCTCCGTTTTGGTTTTAGAAGCAGATATTTCTCTGTACAGCCTATGGTCCCATTCACTCGGGAATATCCCAACGCAGCTCCTAGAAGAAAAGTGTTTCTGACTCGCTGAATCTCAACATAGATTCAACTCTCTTAGGTGAACGAACGCACAGCAGAGCAGTTTCAAGGAAACGTTTCTCCTGACTTTTACACGAAGTTTCCTGCTGTTTCGTACGTATGCCGGCATTGGGCTGGAAATACCGGTTTTGGGATTCTGCACAGAAAGGGTTTGCAAAACCGCTGAATCCACACGTGAGTTTAACTCTGTCAGTTGAATGCACACATTGACAACCATTCAGTTAGATAGCTCCGTTTTGGTTTTAGAAGCAGATATTTCTCTGTACAGCCTATGGTCCCATTCACTCGGGACTATCCCAACGCAGCTCCTAGAAGAAAAGTGTTTCTGACTCGCTGAATCACAACATAGATTCAACTCTCTTAGGTGAACGAATGCACAGCAGAGCAGTTCCAAGGAAACGTTTCTCCTGAGTTTTAGACGAAGTTTCCTGCTGTTTAGTACGTATGCCAGCATTGGGCTGGAAATACCGGTTTTGGGATTCTGCACAGAAAGGGTTTGCAAACCGCTGAATCCACAGGTGAGTTTAACTCTGTCAGTTGAATGCACACATTGACAACCATTCAGTTAGATAGCTCCGTTTTGGTTTTAGAAGCAGATATTTCTCTGTACAGCCTATGGTCCCATTCACTCGGGAATATCCCAACGCAGCTCCTAGAAGAAACGTGTTTCTGACTCGCTGAATCTCAACATAGATTCAACTCTCTTAGGTGAACGAACGCACCGCAGAGCAGTTTCAAGGAAACGTTTCTCCTGAGTTTTAGACGAACTGTCCTGCTGTTTAGTACGTATGCCGGCATTGGGCTGGCAATTCCGGTTTTGGGATTCTGCACAGAAAGGGTTTGCAAACCGCTGAATCCACACGTGAGTTTAACTCTGTCAGTTGAATGCACACATTGACCACCATTCAGTTAGATAGCTCCGTTTTGGTTTTAGAAGCAGATATTTCTCTGTACAGCCTATGGTCCCATTCACTCGGGAATGTCCCAACGCAGCTCCTAGAGGAAACGTGTTTCTGACTCGCTGAATCTCAACATAGATTAAACTCTCT
Source organism: Aotus nancymaae (assembly GCF_030222135.1). Classification (NCBI taxonomy): domain Eukaryota; kingdom Metazoa; phylum Chordata; class Mammalia; order Primates; family Aotidae; genus Aotus; species Aotus nancymaae. The sequence continues at coordinate 4,371,352 of NW_026988495.1, read as the reverse complement.
TAGGTTAACGAAAGCACAGCAGAGCAGTTTCAAGGAAACGTTTCTCCTGAATTTTGGACGAAATTTTCTGCTGTTTAGTACGTATGCCGGCATTGGGCTGGAAATACCGGTTTTGGGATTCTGCACAGAAAGGGTTTGCAAACTGCTGAATCCACACGTGAGTTTAACTCTGTCAGTTGAATGCACACATTGACAACCATTCAGTTAGATAGCTGCGTTTTGGTTTTAGAAGCAGATATTTCTCTGTACAGCCTACGGTCCCATTCACTCGGGAATATCCCAACGCAGCTCCTAGAAGACACGTGTTTCTGACTCGCTGAATCTCAACATAGATTCAACTCTCTTAGGTGAACGAACGCACCGCAGAGCAGTTTCAAGGAAACGTTTCTCCTGAGTTTTAGACGAAGTTTCCTGCTGTTTCGTACGTATGCCGGCATTGGGCTGGAAATACCGGTTTTGGGATTCTGCACAGAAAGGGTTTGCAAACCGCTGAATCCACACGTGAGTTTAACTCTGTCAGTTGAATGCACACATTGACAACCATTCAGTTAGATAGATCCGTTTTGGTTTTAGAAGCAGATATTTCTCTGTACAGCCTATGGTCCCATTCACTCGGGAAAATCCCAACGCAGCTCCTAGAAGAAACGTGTTTCTGACTCGCTGAGTCTCAACATAGATTCAACTCTCTTAGGTGAACGAACGCACAGCAGAGCAGTTTCAAGGAAACGTTTCTCCTGAATTTTGGACGAAATTTTCTGCTGTTTAGTACGTATGCCGGCATTGGGCTGGAAATACCGGTTTTGCGATTCTGCACAGAAAGGGTTTGCAAACCGCTGAATCCACACGTGAGTTTAACTCCGTCAGTTGAATGCACACATTGACAACCATTCAGTTAGATAGCTGCGTTTTGGTTTTAGAAGCAGATATTTCTCTGTACAGCCTACGGTCCCATTCACTCGGGAATATCCCAACGCAGCTCCTAGAAGAAAGGTGTTTCTGACTCGCTGAATCTCAACATAGATTCAACTCTCTTAGGTGAACGAACGCACAGCAGAGCAGTTTCAAGGAAACGTTTCTCCTGAATTTTGGACGAAATTTCCTGCTGTTTAGTACGTATGCCGGCATTGGGCTGGAAATACCGGTTTTGCGATTCTGCACAGAAAGTGTTTGCAAACCGCTGAATCCACACGTGAGTTTAACTCTGTCAGTTGAATGCACACATTGACAACCATTCAATTAGATAGCTCCGTTTTGGTTTTAGAAGCAGATATTTCTCTGTACAGCCTATGGTCCCATTCACTCGGGAATATCCCAACGCAGCTACTAGAAGAAACGTGTTTCTGACTCGCTGAATCTCAACATAGATTCAACTCTCTTAGGTGAACGAACGCACAGCAGAGCAGTTTCAAGGAAACGTTTCTCCTGAGTTTTAGACGAAGTTTCCTGCTGTTTCGTACGTATGCCGGCATTGGGCTGGAAATACCGGTTTTGGGATTCTGCACAGAAAGGGTTTGCAAACCGCTGAATCCACACGTGAGTTTAACTCTGTCAGTTGAATGCACACATTGACAACCTTTCAGTTAGATAGCTCCGTTTTGGTTTTAGAAGCAGATATTTCTCTGTACAGCCTATGGTCCCATTCACTCGGGAATATCCCAACGCAGCTCCTAGAAGACACGTGTTTCTGACTCGCTGAATCTCAACATAGATTCAACTCTCTTAGGTGAACGAACGCACCGCAGAGCAGTTTCAAGGAAACGTTTCTCCTCAGTTTTAGACGAAGTTTCCTGCTGTTTAGTACGTGTGCCGGCATTGGGCTGGAAATACCGGTTTTGGGATTCTGCACAGAAAGGGTTTGCAAACCGCTGAATCCACACGTGAGTTTAACTCTGTCAGTTGAATGCACACATTGACAACCATTCAGTTAGATAGCTCCGTTTTGGTTTTAGAAGCAGATATTTCTCTGTACAGCCTATGGTCCCATTCACTCGGGAATATCCCAACGCAGCTCCTAGAAGAAACGTGTTTCTGACTCGCTGAGTCTCAACATAGATTCAACTCTCTTAGGTGAACGAACGCACAGCAGAGCAGTTTCAAGGAAACGTTTCTCCTGAATTTTGGACGAAATTTTCTGCTGTTTAGTACGTATGCCGGCATTGGGCTGGAAATACCGGTTTTGGGATTCTGCACAGAAAGGGTTTGCAAACCGCTGAATCCACACGTGAGTTTAACTCTGTCAGTTGAATGCACACATTGACAACCATTCAGTTAGATAGCTGCGTTTTGGTTTTAGAAGCAGATATTTCTCTGTACAGCCTACGGTCCCATTCACTCGGGAATATCCCAACGCAGCTCCTAGAAGAAACGTGTTTCTGACTCGCTGAATCTCAACATAGATTCAACTCTCTTAGGTGAACGAACGCACAGCAGAGCAGTTTCAAGGAAACGTTTCTCCTGAGTTTTAGACGAAGTTTCCTGCTGTTTCGTACGTATGCCGGCATTGGGCTGGAAATACCGGTTTTGGGATTCTGCACAGAAAGGGTTTGCAAACCGCTGAATCCACACGTGAGTTTAACTCTGTCAGTTGAATGCACACTTTGACAACCATTCAGTTAGATAGCTCCGTTTTGGTTTTAGAAGCAGATATTTCTCTGTACAGCCTATGGTCCCATTCACTCGGGAATATCCCAACGCAGCTCCTAGAAGAAACGTGTTTCTGACTCGCTGAATCTCAACATAGATTCAACTCTCTTAGGTGAACGAACGCACAGCAGAGCAGTTTCAAGGAAACGTTTCTCCTGAGTTTTAGACGAAGTTTCCTGCTGTTTAGTACGTATGCCGGCATTGGGCTGGAAATACCGGTTTTGGGATTCTGCACAGAAAGGGTTTGCAAACCGCTGAATCCACACGTGAGTTTAACTCTGTCAGTTGAATGCACACATTGACAACCATTCAGTTAGATAGCTCCGTTTTGGTTTTAGAAGCAGATATTTCTCTGTACAGCTTATGGTCCCATTCACTCGGGAATATCCCAACGCAGCTCCTAGAAGACACGTGTTTCTGACTCGCTGAATCTCAACATAGATTCAACTCTCTTAGGTGAACGAACGCACCGCAGAGCAGTTTCAAGGAAACGTTTCTCCTGAGTTTTAGACGAAGTTTCCTGCTGTTTCGTACGTATGCCGGCATTGGGCTGGAAATACCGGTTTTGGGATTCTGCACAGAAAGGGTTTGCAAACCGCTGAATCCACACGTGAGTTTAACTCTGTCAGTTGAATGCACACATTGACAACCATTCAGTTAGATAGATCCGTTTTGGTTTTAGAAGCAGATATTTCTCTGTACAGCCTATGGTCCCATTCACTCGGGAATATCCCAACGCAGCTCCTAGAAGAAACGTGTTTCTGACTCGCTGAGTCTCAACATAGATTCAACTCTCTTAGGTGAACGAACGCACAGCAGAGCAGTTTCAAGGAAACGTTTCTCCTGAATTTTGGACGAAATTTTCTGCTGTTTAGTACGTATGCCGGCATTGGGCTGGAAATACCGGTTTTGCGATTCTGCACAGAAAGGGTTTGCCAACCGCTGAATCCACACGTGAGTTTAACTCTGTCAGTTGAATGCACACATTGACAACCATTCAGTTAGATAGCTGCGTTTTGGTTTTAGAAGCAGATATTTCTCTGTACAGCCTACGGTCCCATTCACTCGGGAATATCCCAACGCAGCTCCTAGAAGAAAGGTGTTTCTGACTCGCTGAATCTCAACATAGATTCAACTCTCTTAGGTGAACGAACGCACAGCAGAGCAGTTTCAAGGAAACGTTTCTCCTGAATTTTGGACGAAATTTCCTGCTGTTTAGTACGTATGCCGGCATTGGGCTGGAAATACCGGTTTTGCGATTCTGCACAGAAAGGGTTTGCAAACCGCTGAATCCACACGTGAGTTTAACTCTGTCAGTTGAATGCACACATTGACAACCATTCAGTTAGATAGCTCCGTTTTGGTTTTAGAAGCAGATATTTCTCTGTACATCCTATGGTCCCATTCACTCGGGAATATCCCAACGCAGCTCCTAGAAGAAACGTGTTTCTGACTCGTTGAATCTCAACATAGATTCAACTCTCTTAGGTGAACGAACGCACCGCAGAGCAGTTTCAAGGAAACGTTTCTCCTGAGTTTTAGACGAAGCTTCCTGCTGTTTCGTACGTATGCCGGCATTGGGCTGGAAATACCGGTTTTGGGATTCTGCACAGAAAGGGTTTGCAAACCGCTGAATCCACACGTGAGTTTAACTCTGTCAGTTGAATGCACACATTGACAACCATTCAGTTAGATAGCTCCGTTTTGGTTTTAGAAGCAGATATTTCTCTGTACAGCCTATGGTCCCATTCACTCGGGAATATCCCAACGCAGCTCCTAGAAGAAAAGTGTTTCTGACTCGCTGAATCTCAACATAGATTCAACTCTCTTAGGTGAACGAACGCACAGCAGAGCAGTTTCAAGGAAACGTTTCTCCTGACTTTTACACGAAGTTTCCTGCTGTTTCGTACGTATGCCGGCATTGGGCTGGAAATACCGGTTTTGGGATTCTGCACAGAAAGGGTTTGCAAAACCGCTGAATCCACACGTGAGTTTAACTCTGTCAGTTGAATGCACACATTGACAACCATTCAGTTAGATAGCTCCGTTTTGGTTTTAGAAGCAGATATTTCTCTGTACAGCCTATGGTCCCATTCACTCGGGACTATCCCAACGCAGCTCCTAGAAGAAAAGTGTTTCTGACTCGCTGAATCACAACATAGATTCAACTCTCTTAGGTGAACGAATGCACAGCAGAGCAGTTCCAAGGAAACGTTTCTCCTGAGTTTTAGACGAAGTTTCCTGCTGTTTAGTACGTATGCCAGCATTGGGCTGGAAATACCGGTTTTGGGATTCTGCACAGAAAGGGTTTGCAAACCGCTGAATCCACAGGTGAGTTTAACTCTGTCAGTTGAATGCACACATTGACAACCATTCAGTTAGATAGCTCCGTTTTGGTTTTAGAAGCAGATATTTCTCTGTACAGCCTATGGTCCCATTCACTCGGGAATATCCCAACGCAGCTCCTAGAAGAAACGTGTTTCTGACTCGCTGAATCTCAACATAGATTCAACTCTCTTAGGTGAACGAACGCACCGCAGAGCAGTTTCAAGGAAACGTTTCTCCTGAGTTTTAGACGAACTGTCCTGCTGTTTAGTACGTATGCCGGCATTGGGCTGGCAATTCCGGTTTTGGGATTCTGCACAGAAAGGGTTTGCAAACCGCTGAATCCACACGTGAGTTTAACTCTGTCAGTTGAATGCACACATTGACCACCATTCAGTTAGATAGCTCCGTTTTGGTTTTAGAAGCAGATATTTCTCTGTACAGCCTATGGTCCCATTCACTCGGGAATGTCCCAACGCAGCTCCTAGAGGAAACGTGTTTCTGACTCGCTGAATCTCAACATAGATTAAACTCTCTTAGGTTAACGAAAGCACAGCAGAGCAGTTTCAAGGAAACGTTTCTCCTGAATTTTGGACGAAATTTTCTGCTGTTTAGTACGTATGCCGGCATTGGGCTGGAAATACCGGTTTTGGGATTCTGCACAGAAAGGGTTTGCAAACTGCTGAATCCACACGTGAGTTTAACTCTGTCAGTTGAATGCACACATTGACAACCATTCAGTTAGATAGCTGCGTTTTGGTTTTAGAAGCAGATATTTCTCTGTACAGCCTACGGTCCCATTCACTCGGGAATATCCCAACGCAGCTCCTAGAAGAAACGTGTTTCTGACTCGCTGAATCTCAACATAGATTCAACTCTCTTAGGTGAACGAACGCACAGCAGAGCAGTTTCAAGGAAACGTTTCTCCTGAGTTTTAGACGAAGTTTCCTGCTGTTTCGTACGTATGCCGGCATTGGGCTGGAAATACCGGTTTTGGGATTCTGCACAGAAAGGGTTTGCAAACCGCTGAATCCACACGTGAGTTTAACTCTGTCAGTTGAATGCACACTTTGACAACCATTCAGTTAGATAGCTCCGTTTTGGTTTTAGAAGCAGATATTTCTCTGTACAGCCTATGGTCCCATTCACTCGGGAATATCCCAACGCAGCTCCTAGAAGAAACGTGTTTCTGACTCGCTGAATCTCAACATAGATTCAACTCTCTTAGGTGAACGAACGCACAGCAGAGCAGTTTCAAGGAAACGTTTCTCCTGAGTTTTAGACGAAGTTTCCTGCTGTTTAGTACGTATGCCGGCATTGGGCTGGAAATACCGGTTTTGGGATTCTGCACAGAAAGGGTTTGCAAACCGCTGAATCCACACGTGAGTTTAACTCTGTCAGTTGAATGCACACATTGACAACCATTCAGTTAGATAGCTCCGTTTTGGTTTTAGAAGCAGATATTTCTCTGTACAGCCTATGGTCCCATTCACTCGGGAATATCCCAACGCAGCTCCTAGAAGAAACGTGTTTCTGACTCGCTGAATCTCAACATAGATTCAACTCTCTTAGGTGAACGAACGCACAGCAGAGCAGTTTCAAGGAAACGTTTCTCCTGAATTTTGGACGAAATTTCCTGCTGTTTAGTACGTATGCCGGCATTGGGCTGGAAATACCGGTTTTGCGATTCTGCACAGAAAGGGTTTGCAAACCGCTGAATCCACACGTGAGTTTAACTCTGTCAGTTGAATGCACACATTGACAACCATTCAATTAGATAGCTCCGTTTTGGTTTTAGAAGCAGATATTTCTCTGTACAGCCTATGATCCCATTCACTCGGGAATATCCCAACGCAGCTACTAGAAGAAACGTGTTTCTGACTCGCTGAATCTCAACATAGATTCAACTCTCTTAGGTGAACGAACGCACAGCAGAGCAGTTTCAAGGAAACGTTTCTCCTGAGTTTTAGACGAAGTTTCCTGCTGTTTCGTACGTATGCCGGCATTGGGCTGGAAATACCGGTTTTGGGATTCTGCACAGAAAGGGTTTGCAAACCGCTGAATCCACACGTGAGTTTAACTCTGTCAGTTGAATGCACACATTGACAACCATTCAGTTAGATAGCTCCGTTTTGGTTTTAGAAGCAGATATTTCTCTGTACAGCCTATGGTCCCATTCACTCGGGAATATCCCAACGCAGCTCCTAGAAGACACGTGTTTCTGACTCGCTGAATCTCAACATAGATTCAACTCTCTTAGGTGAACGAACGCACCGCAGAGCAGTTTCAAGGAAACGTTTCTCCTGAGTTTTAGACGAAGTTTCCTGCTGTTTAGTACGTATGCCGGCATTGGGCTGGAAATACCGGTTTTGGGATTCTGCACAGAAAGGGTTTGCAAACCGCTGAATCCACACGTGAGTTTAACTCTGTCAGTTGAATGCACACATTGACAACCATTCAGTTAGATAGCTCCGTTTTGGTTTTAGAAGCAGATATTTCTCTGTACAGCCTATGGTCCCATTCACTCGGGAATATCCCAACGCAGCTCCTAGAAGAAACGTGTTTCTGACTCGCTGAATCTCAACATAGATTCAACTCTCTTAGGTGAACGAACGCACCGCAGAGCAGTTTCAAGGAAACGTTTCTCCTGAGTTTTAGACGAAGTTTCCTGCTGTTTAGTACGTATGCCGGCATTGGGCTGGAAATACCGGTTTTGGGATTCTGCACAGAAAGGGTTTGCAAACCGCTGAATCCACACGTGAGTTTAACTCTGTCAGTTGAATGCACACATTGACAACCATTCAGTTAGATAGCTCCGTTTTGGTTTTAGAAGCAGATATTTCTCTGTACAGCTTATGGTCCCATTCACTCGGGAATATCCCAACGCAGCTCCTAGAAGACACGTGTTTCTGACTCGCTGAATCTCAACATAGATTCAACTCTCTTAGGTGAACGAACGCACCGCAGAGCAGTTTCAAGGAAACGTTTCTCCTGAGTTTTAGACGAAGTTTCCTGCTGTTTCGTACGTATGCCGGCATTGGGCTGGAAATACCGGTTTTGGGATTCTGCACAGAAAGGGTTTGCAAACCGCTGAATCCACACGTGAGTTTAACTCTGTCAGTTGAATGCACACATTGACAACCATTCAGTTAGATAGATCCGTTTTGGTTTTAGAAGCAGATATTTCTCTGTACAGCCTATGGTCCCATTCACTCGGGAATATCCCAACGCAGCTCCTAGAAGAAACGTGTTTCTGACTCGCTGAGTCTCAACATAGATTCAACTCTCTTAGGTGAACGAACGCACAGCAGAGCAGTTTCAAGGAAACGTTTCTCCTGAATTTTGGACGAAATTTTCTGCTGTTTAGTACGTATGCCGGCATTGGGCTGGAAATACCGGTTTTGCGATTCTGCACAGAAAGGGTTTGCAAACCGCTGAATCCACACGTGAGTTTAACTCTGTCAGTTGAATGCACACATTGACAACCATTCAGTTAGATAGCTGCGTTTTGGTTTTAGAAGCAGATATTTCTCTGTACAGCCTACGGTCCCATTCACTCGGGAATATCCCAACGCAGCTCCTAGAAGAAAGGTGTTTCTGACTCGCTGAATCTCAACATAGATTCAACTCTCTTAGGTGAACGAACGCACAGCAGAGCAGTTTCAAGGAAACGTTTCTCCTGAATTTTGGACGAAATTTCCTGCTGTTTAGTACGTATGCCGGCATTGGGCTGGAAATACCGGTTTTGCGATTCTGCACAGAAAGGGTTTGCAAACCGCTGAATCCACACGTGAGTTTAACTCTGTCAGTTGAATGCACACATTGACAACCATTCAATTAGATAGCTCCGTTTTGGTTTTAGAAGCAGATATTTCTCTGTACAGCCTATGGTCCCATTCACTCGGGAATATCCCAACGCAGCTACTAGAAGAAACGTGTTTCTGACTCGCTGAATCTCAACATAGATTCAACTCTCTTAGGTGAACGAACGCACAGCAGAGCAGTTTCAAGGAAACGTTTCTCCTGAGTTTTAGACGAAGTTTCCTGCTGTTTCGTACGTATGCCGGCATTGGGCTGGAAATACCGGTTTTGGGATTCTGCAAAGAAAGGGTTTGCAAACCGCTGAATCCACACGTGAGTTTAACTCTGTCAGTTGAATGCACACATTGACAACCTTTCAGTTAGATAGCTCCGTTTTGGTTTTAGAAGCAGATATTTCTCTGTACAGCCTATGGTCCCATTCACTCGGGAATATCCCAACGCAGCTCCTAGAAGACACGTGTTTCTGACTCGCTGAATCTCAACATAGATTCAACTCTCTTAGGTGAACGAACGCACCGCAGAGCAGTTTCAAGGAAACGTTTCTCCTCAGTTTTAGACGAAGTTTCCTGCTGTTTAGTACGTGTGCCGGCATTGGGCTGGAAATACCGGTTTTGGGATTCTGCACAGAAAGGGTTTGCAAACCGCTGAATCCACACGTGAGTTTAACTCTGTCAGTTGAATGCACACATTGACAACCATTCAGTTAGATAGCTCCGTTTTGGTTTTAGAAGCAGATATTTCTCTGTACAGCCTATGGTCCCATTCACTCGGGAATATCCCAACGCAGCTCCTAGAAGAAACGTGTTTCTGACTCGCTGAGTCTCAACATAGATTCAACTCTCTTAGGTGAACGAACGCACAGCAGAGCAGTTTCAAGGAAACGTTTCTCCTGAATTTTGGACGAAATTTTCTGCTGTTTAGTACGTATGCCGGCATTGGGCTGGAAATACCGGTTTTGGGATTCTGCACAGAAAGGGTTTGCAAACCGCTGAATCCACACGTGAGTTTAACTCTGTCAGTTGAATGCACACATTGACAACCATTCAGTTAGATAGCTGCGTTTTGGTTTTAGAAGCAGATATTTCTCTGTACAGCCTACGGTCCCATTCACTCGGGAATATCCCAACGCAGCTCCTAGAAGAAACGTGTTTCTGACTCGCTGAATCTCAACATAGATTCAACTCTCTTAGGTGAACGAACGCACAGCAGAGCAGTTTCAAGGAAACGTTTCTCCTGAGTTTTAGACGAAGTTTCCTGCTGTTTCGTACGTATGCCGGCATTGGGCTGGAAATACCGGTTTTGGGATTCTGCACAGAAAGGGTTTGCAAACCGCTGAATCCACACGTGAGTTTAACTCTGTCAGTTGAATGCACACTTTGACAACCATTCAGTTAGATAGCTCCGTTTTGGTTTTAGAAGCAGATATTTCTCTGTACAGCCTATGGTCCCATTCACTCGGGAATATCCCAACGCAGCTCCTAGAAGAAACGTGTTTCTGACTCGCTGAATCTCAACATAGATTCAACTCTCTTAGGTGAACGAACGCACAGCAGAGCAGTTTCAAGGAAACGTTTCTCCTGAGTTTTAGACGAAGTTTCCTGCTGTTTCGTACGTATGCCGGCATTGGGCTGGAAATACCGGTTTTGGGATTCTGCACAGAAAGGGTTTGCAAACCGCTGAATCCACACGTGAGTTTAACTCTGTCAGTTGAATGCACACATTGACAACCATTCAGTTAGATAGATCCGTTTTGGTTTTAGAAGCAGATATTTCTCTGTACAGCCTATGGTCCCATTCACTCGGGAATATCCCAACGCAGCTCCTAGAAGAAACGTGTTTCTGACTCGCTGAGTCTCAACATAGATTCAACTCTCTTAGGTGAACGAACGCACAGCAGAGCAGTTTCAAGGAAACGTTTCTCCTGAATTTTGGACGAAATTTTCTGCTGTTTAGTACGTATGCCGGCATTGGGCTGGAAATACCGGTTTTGCGATTCTGCACAGAAAGGGTTTGCAAACCGCTGAATCCACACGTGAGTTTAACTCTGTCAGTTGAATGCACACATTGACAACCATTCAGTTAGATAGCTGCGTTTTGGTTTTAGAAGCAGATATTTCTCTGTACAGCCTACGGTCCCATTCACTCGGGAATATCCCAACGCAGCTCCTAGAAGAAAGGTGTTTCTGACTCGCTGAATCTCAACATAGATTCAACTCTCTTAGGTGAACGAACGCACAGCAGAGCAGTTTCAAGGAAACGTTTCTCCTGAATTTTGGACGAAATTTCCTGCTGTTTAGTACGTATGCCGGCATTGGGCTGGAAATACCGGTTTTGCGATTCTGCACAGAAAGGGTTTGCAAACCGCTGAATCCACACGTGAGTTTAACTCTGTCAGTTGAATGCACACATTGACAACCATTCAATTAGATAGCTCCGTTTTGGTTTTAGAAGCAGATATTTCTCTGTACAGCCTATGGTCCCATTCACTCGGGAATATCCCAACGCAGCTACTAGAAGAAACGTGTTTCTGACTCGCTGAATCTCAACATAGATTCAACTCTCTTAGGTGAACGAACGCACAGCAGAGCAGTTTCAAGGAAACGTTTCTCCTGAGTTTTAGACGAAGTTTCCTGCTGTTTCGTACGTATGCCGGCATTGGGCTGGAAATACCGGTTTTGGGATTCTGCACAGAAAGGGTTTGCAAACCGCTGAATCCACACGTGAGTTTAACTCTGTCAGTTGAATGCACACATTGACAACCTTTCAGTTAGATAGCTCCGTTTTGGTTTTAGAAGCAGATATTTCTCTGTACAGCCTATGGTCCCATTCACTCGGGAATATCCCAACGCAGCTCCTAGAAGACACGTGTTTCTGACTCGCTGAATCTCAACATAGATTCAACTCTCTTAGGTGAACGAACGCACCGCAGAGCAGTTTCAAGGAAACGTTTCTCCTCAGTTTTAGACGAAGTTTCCTGCTGTTTAGTACGTGTGCCGGCATTGGGCTGGAAATACCGGTTTTGGGATTCTGCACAGAAAGGGTTTGCAAACCGCTGAATCCACACGTGAGTTTAACTCTGTCAGTTGAATGCACACATTGACAACCATTCAGTTAGATAGCTCCGTTTTGGTTTTAGAAGCAGATATTTCTCTGTACAGCCTATGGTCCCATTCACTCGGGAATATCCCAACGCAGCTCCTAGAAGAAACGTGTTTCTGACTCGCTGAGTCTCAACATAGATTCAACTCTCTTAGGTGAACGAACGCACAGCAGAGCAGTTTCAAGGAAACGTTTCTCCTGAATTTTGGACGAAATTTTCTGCTGTTTAGTACGTATGCCGGCATTGGGCTGGAAATACCGGTTTTGGGATTCTGCACAGAAAGGGTTTGCAAACCGCTGAATCCACACGTGAGTTTAACTCTGTCAGTTGAATGCACACATTGACAACCATTCAGTTAGATAGCTGCGTTTTGGTTTTAGAAGCAGATATTTCTCTGTACAGCCTACGGTCCCATTCACTCGGGAATATCCCAACGCAGCTCCTAGAAGAAACGTGTTTCTGACTCGCTGAATCTCAACATAGATTCAACTCTCTTAGGTGAACGAACGCACAGCAGAGCAGTTTCAAGGAAACGTTTCTCCTGAGTTTTAGACGAAGTTTCCTGCTGTTTCGTACGTATGCCGGCATTGGGCTGGAAATACCGGTTTTGGGATTCTGCACAGAAAGGGTTTGCAAACCGCTGAATCCACACGTGAGTTTAACTCTGTCAGTTGAATGCACACTTTGACAACCATTCAGTTAGATAGCTCCGTTTTGGTTTTAGAAGCAGATATTTCTCTGTACAGCCTATGGTCCCATTCACTCGGGAATATCCCAACGCAGCTCCTAGAAGAAACGTGTTTCTGACTCGCTGAATCTCAACATAGATTCAACTCTCTTAGGTGAACGAACGCACAGCAGAGCAGTTTCAAGGAAACGTTTCTCCTGAGTTTTAGACGAAGTTTCCTGCTGTTTAGTACGTATGCCGGCATTGGGCTGGAAATACCGGTTTTGGGATTCTGCACAGAAAGGGTTTGCAAACCGCTGAATCCACACGTGAGTTTAACTCTGTCAGTTGAATGCACACATTGACAACCATTCAGTTAGATAGCTCCGTTTTGGTTTTAGAAGCAGATATTTCTCTGTACAGCCTATGGTCCCATTCACTCGGGAATATCCCAACGCAGCTCCTAGAAGAAACGTGTTTCTGACTCGCTGAGTCTCAACATACATTCAACTCTCTTAGGTGAACGAACGCACAGCAGAGCAGTTTCAAGGAAACGTTTCTCCTGAATTTTGGACGAAATTTCCTGCTGTTTAGTACGTATGCCGGCATTGGGCTGGAAATACCGGTTTTGCGATTCTGCACAGAAAGGGTTTGCAAACCGCTGAATCCACACGTGAGTTTAACTCTGTCAGTTGAATGCACACATTGACAACCATTCAATTAGATAGCTCCGTTTTGGTTTTAGAAGCAGATATTTCTCTGTACAGCCTATGATCCCATTCACTCGGGAATATCCCAACGCAGCTACTAGAAGAAACGTGTTTCTGACTCGCTGAATCTCAACATAGATTCAACTCTCTTAGGTGAACGAACGCACAGCAGAGCAGTTTCAAGGAAACGTTTCTCCTGAGTTTTAGACGAAGTTTCCTGCTGTTTCGTACGTATGCCGGCATTGGGCTGGAAATACCGGTTTTGGGATTCTGCACAGAAAGGGTTTGCAAACCGCTGAATCCACACGTGAGTTTAACTCTGTCAGTTGAATGCACACATTGACAACCATTCAGTTAGATAACTCCGTTTTGGTTTTAGAAGCAGATATTTCTCTGTACAGCCTATGGTCCCATTCACTCGGGAATATCCCAACGCAGCTCCTAGAAGACACGTGTTTCTGACTCGCTGAATCTCAACATAGATTCAACTCTCTTAGGTGAACGAACGCACCGCAGAGCAGTTTCAAGGAAACGTTTCTCCTGAGTTTTAGACGAAGTTTCCTGCTGTTTAGTACGTATGCCGGCATTGGGCTGGAAATACCGGTTTTGGGATTCTGCACAGAAAGGGTTTGCAAACCGCTGAATCCACACGTGAGTTTAACTCTGTCAGTTGAATGCACACATTGACAACCATTCAGTTAGATAGCTCCGTTTTGGTTTTAGAAGCAGATATTTCTCTGTACAGCCTATGGTCCCATTCACTCGGGAATATCCCAACGCAGCTCCTAGAAGAAACGTGTTTCTGACTCGCTGAATCTCAACATAGATTCAACTCTCTTAGGTGAACGAACGCACCGCAGAGCAGTTTCAAGGAAACGTTTCTCCTGAGTTTTAGACGAAGTTTCCTGCTGTTTAGTACGTATGCCGGCATTGGGCTGGAAATACCGGTTTTGGGATTCTGCACAGAAAGGGTTTGCAAACCGCTGAATCCACACGTGAGTTTAACTCTGTCAGTTGAATGCACACATTGACAACCATTCAGTTAGATAGCTCCGTTTTGGTTTTAGAAGCAGATATTTCTCTGTACAGCTTATGGTCCCATTCACTCGGGAATATCCCAACGCAGCTCCTAGAAGAAACGTGTTTCTGACTCGCTGAATCTCAACATAGATTCAACTCTCTTAGGTGAACGAACGCACAGCAGAGCAGTTTCAAGGAAACGTTTCTCCTGAGTTTTAGACGAAGTTTCCTGCTGATTAGTACGTGTGCCGGCATTGGGCTGGAAATACCGGTTTTGGGATTCTGCACAGAAAGGGTTTGCAAACCGCTGAATCCACACGTGAGTTTAACTCTGTCAGTTGAATGCACACATTGACAACCATTCAGTTAGATAGCTCCGTTTTGGTTTTAGAAGCAGATATTTCTCTGTACAGCCTATGGTCCCATTCACTCGGGAATATCCCAACGCAGCTCCTAGAAGAAACGTGTTTCTGACTCGCTGAGTCTCAACATAGATTCAACTCTCTTAGGTGAACGAACGCACAGCAGAGCAGTTTCAAGGAAACGTTTCTCCTGAATTTTGGACGAAATTTCCTGCTGTTTAGTACGTATGCCGGCATTGGGCTGGAAATACCGGTTTTGCGATTCTGCACAGAAAGAGTTTGCAAACCGCTGAATCCACACGTGAGTTTAACTCTGTCAGTTGAATGCACACATTGACAACCATTCAGTTAGATAGCTCCGTTTTGGTTTTAGAAGCAGATATTTCTCTGTACAGGCTATGGTCCCATTCACTCGGGAATATCCCAACGCAGCTCCTAGAGGAAACGTGTTTCTGACTCGCTGAATCTCAACATAGATTCAACTCTCTTAGGTGAACGAACGCACAGCAGAGCAGTTTCAAGGAAACGTTTCTCCTGAGTTTTAGACGAAGTTTCCTGCTGTTTTGTACGTATGCCGGCATTGGGCTGGAAATACCGGTTTTGGGATTCTGCACAGAATGGGTTTGCAAACCGCTGAATCCACACGTGAGTTTAACTCTGTCAGTTGAATGCACACATTGACAACCATTCAGTTAGATAGCTCCGTTTTGGTTTTAGAAGCAGATATTTCTCTGTACAGCCTATGGTCCCATTCACTCGGGAATATCCCAACGCAGCTACTAGAAGAAACGTGTTTCTGACTCGCTGAATCTCAACATAGATTCAACTCTCTTAGGTGAACGAACGAACAGCAGAGCAGTTTCAAGGAAACGTTTCTCCTGAGTTTTAGACGAACTTTCCTGCTGTTTAGTACGTATGCCGGCATTGGGCTGGATATACCGGTTTTGGGATTCTGCACAGAAAGGGTTTGCAAACCGCTGAATCCACACGTGAGTTCAACTCTATCAGTTGAATGCACACATTGACAACCATTCAGTTAGATAGCTCCGTTTTGGTTTTAGAAGCAGATATTTCTCTGTACAGCCTATGGTCCCATTCACTCGGGAATATCCCAACGCAGCTCCTAGAAGAAACGTGTTTCTGACTCGCTGAGTCTCAACATAGATTCAACTCTCTTAGGTGAACGAACGCACAGCAGAGCAGTTTCAAGGAAACGTTTCTCCTGAATTTTGGACGAAATTTCCTGCTGTTTAGTACGTATGCCGGCATTGGGCTGGAAATACCGGTTTTGGGATTCTGCACAGAAAGGGTTTGCAAACCGCTGAATCCACACGTGAGTTTAACTCTGTCAGTTGAATGCACACATTGACAACCATTCAGTTAGATAGCTCCGTTTTGGTTTTAGAAGCAGATATTTATCTGTACAGCCTATGGTCCCATTCACTCGGGAATATCCCAACGCAGCTCCTAGAAGAAAAGTGTTTCTGACTCGCTGAATCTCAACATAGATTCAACTCTCTTAGGTGAACGAACGCACCGCAGAGCAGTTTCACGGAAACGTTTCTCCTGAGTTTTAGACGAAGTTTCCTGCTGTTTAGTACGTATGCCGGCATTGGGCTGGAAATACCGGTTTTGCGATTCTGCACAGAAAGGGTTTGCAAACCGCTGAATCCACACGTGAGTTTAACTCTGTCAGTTGAATGCACACATTGACAACCATTCAGTTAGATAGCTCCGTTTTGGTTTTAGAAGCAGATATTTCTCTGTACAGCCTATGGTCCCATTCACTCGGGAATATCCCAACGCAGCTCCTAGAAGAAAAGTGTTTCTGACTCGCTGAATCTCAACATAGATTCAACTCTCTTAGGTGAACGAACGCACCGCAGAGCAGTTTCAAGGAAACGTTTCTCCTGAGTTTTAGACGAAGTTTCCTGCTGTTTAGTACGTATGCCGGCATTGGGCTGGAAATACCGGTTTTGGGATTCTGCACAGAAAGGGTTTGCAAACCGCGGAATCCACACGTGAGTTTAACTCTGTCAGTTGAATGCACACATTGACAACCATTCAGTTAGATAGCTCCGTTTTGGTTTTAGAAGCAGATATTTCTCTGTACAGCCTATGGTCCCATTCACTCGGGAATATCCCAACGCAGCTCCTAGAAGAAACGTGATTCTGACTCGCTGAATCTCAACATAGATTCAACTCTCTTAGGTGAACGAACGCACCGCAGAGCAGTTTCAAGGAAACGTTTCTCCTGAATTTTAGACGAAGTTTCCTGCTGTTTCGTACGTATGCCGGCATTGGGCTGGAAATACCGGTTTTGGGATTCTGCACAGAAAGGGTTTGCAAAACCGCTGAATCCACACGTGAGTTTAACTCTGTCAGTTGAATGCACACATTGACAACCATTCAGTTAGATAGCTCCGTTTTGGTTTTAGAAGCAGATATTTCTCTGTACAGCCTATGGTCCCATTCACTCGGGAATATCCCAACGCAGCTCCTAGAAGAAACGTGTTTCTGACTCGCTGAATCTCAACATAGATTCAACTCTCTTAGGTGAACGAACGCACAGCAGAGCAGTTTCAAGGAAACGTTTCTCCTGAGTTTTAGACGAAGTTTCCTGCTGTTTAGTACGTGTGCCGGCATTGGGCTGGAAATACCGGTTTTGGGATTCTGCACAGAAAGGGTTTGCAAACCGCTGAATCAACACGTGAGTTTAACTCTGTCAGTTGAATGCACACATTGACAACCATTCAGTTAGATAGCTCCGTTTTGGTTTTAGAAGCAGATATTTCTCTGTACAGCCTATGGTCCCATTCACTCGGGAATATCCCAACGCAGTTCCTAGAAGAAACGTGTTTCTGACTCGCTGAATCTCAACATAGATTCAACTCTCTTAGGTGAACGAACGCACCGCAGAGCAGTTCCAAGGAAACGTTTCTCCTGAATTTTAGACGAAGTTTCCTGCTGTTGCGTACGTATGCCGTCATTGGGCTGGAAATACCAGTTTTGGGATTCTGCACAGAAAGGGTTTGCAAACCGCTGAATCCACACGTGAGTTTAACTCTGTCAGTTGAATGCACACACTGACAACCATTCAGTTAGATAGATCCGTTTTGGTTTTAGAAGCAGATATTTCTCTGTACAGCCTATGGTCCCATTCACTCGGGAATATCCCAACGCAGCTCCTAGAAGAAACGTGTTTCTGACTCGCTGAGTCTCAACATAGATTCAACTCTCTTAGGTGAACGAACGCACAGCAGAGCAGTTTCAAGGAAACGTTTCTCCTGAATTTTGGACGAAATTTCCTGCTGTTTAGTACGTATGCCGGCATTGGGCTGGAAATACCGGTTTTGCGATTCTGCACAGAAAGGGTTTGCAAACCGCTGAATCCACACGTGAGTTTAACTCTGTCAGTTGAATGCACACATTGACAACCATTCAGTTAGATAGCTCCGTTTTGGTTTTAGAAGCAGATATTTCTCTGTACAGCCTATGGTCCCATTCACTCGGGAATATCCCAACGCAGCTCCTAGAAGAAACGTGTTTCTGACTCGCTGAATCTCAACATAGATTCAACTCTCTTAGGTGAACGAACGAACAGCAGAGCAGTTTCAAGGAAACGTTTCTCCTGAGTTTTAGACGAAGTTTCCTGCTGTTTAGTACGTATGCCGGCATTGGGCTGGAAATACCGGTTTTGGGATTCTGCACAGAAAGGGTTTGCAAACCGCTGAATCCACACGTGAGTTTAACTCTGTCAGTTGAATGCACACATTGACAACCATTCAGTTAGATAGCTCCGTTTTGGTTTTAGAAGCAGATATTTCTCTGTACAGCCTATGGTCCCATTCACTCGGGAATATCCCAACGCAGCTCCTAGAAGAAACGTGTTTCTGACTCGCTGAGTCTCAACATAGATTCAACTCTCTTAGGTGAACGAACGCACAGCAGAGCAGTTTCAAGGAAACGTTTCTCCTGAATTTTGGACGAAATTTCCTGCTGTTTAGTACGTATGCCGGCATTGGGCTGGAAATACCGGTTTTGGGATTCTGCACAGAAAGGGTTTGCAAACCGCTGAATCCACACGTGAATTTAACTCTGTCAGTTGAATGCACTCATTGACAACCATTCAGTTAGATAGCTCCGTTTTGGTTTTAGAAGCAGATATTTCTCTGTACAGCCTATGGTCCCATTCACTCGGGAATATCCCAACGCAGCTCCTAGAAGAAAAGTGTTTCTGACTCGCTGAATCTCAACATAGATTCAACTCTCTTAGGTGAACGAACGCACCGCAGAGCAGTTTCAAGGAAACGTTTCTCCTGAGTTTTAGACGAAGTTTCCTGCTGTTTAGTACGTATGCCGGCATTGGGCTGGAAATACCGGTTTTGGGATTCTGCACAGAAAGGGTTTGCAAACCGCTGAATCCACACGTGAGTTTAACTCTGTCAGTTGAATGCACACATTGACAACCATTCAGTTAGATAGCTCCGTTTTGGTTTTAGAAGCAGATATTTCTCTGTACAGCCTATGGTCCCATTCACTCGGGAATATCCCAACGCAGCTCCTAGAAGAAACGTGTTTCTGACTCGCTGAATCTCAACATAGATTCAACTCTCTTAGGTGAACGAACGCACCGCAGAGCAGTTTCAATGAAACGTTTCTCCTGAATTTTAGACGAAGTTTCCTGCTGTTTCGTACGTATGCCGGCATTGGGCTGGAAATACCGGTTTTGGGATTCTGCACAGAAAGGGTTTGCAAACCGCTGAATCCACACGTGAGTTTAATTCTGTCAGTTGAATGCACACATTGACAACCATTCAGTTAGATAGCTCCGTTTTGGTTTTAGAAGCAGATATTTCTCTGTACAGCCTATGGTCCCATTCACTCGGGAATATCCCAACGCAGCTCCTAGACGAAACGTGTTTCTGACTCGCTGAATCTCAACATAGATTCAACTCTCTTAGGTGAACGAACGCACAGCAGAGCAGTTTCAAGGAAACGTTTCTCCTGAGTTTTAGACGAAGTTTCCTGCTGTTTAGTACGTGTGACGGCATTGGGCTGGAAATACCGGTTTTGGGATTCTGCACAGAAAGGGTTTGCAAACCGCTGAATCCACACGTGAGTTTAACTCTGTCAGTTGAATGCACACATTGACAACCATTCAGTTAGATAGCTCTGTTTTGGTTTTAGAAGCAGATATTTCTCTGTACAGCCTATGGTCCCATTCACTCGGGAATATCCCAACGCAGCTCCTAGAAGAAACGTGTTTCTGACTCGCTGAGTCTCAACATAGATTCAACTCTCTTAGGTGAACGAACGCACATCAGAGCAGTTTCAAGGAAACGTTTCTCCTGAATTTTGGACGAAATTTCCTGCTGTTTAGTACGTATGCCAGCATTGGGCTGGAAATACCAGTTTTGCGATTCTGCACAGAAAGGGTTTGCAAACCGCTGAATCCACACGTGAGTTTAACTCTGTCAGTTGAATGCACACATTGACAACCATTCAGTTAGATAGCTCCGTTTTGGTTTTAGAAGCAGATATTTCTCTGTACAGCCTATGGTCCCATTCACTCGGGAATATCCCAACGCAGCTCCTAGAAGACACGTGTTTCTGACTCGCTGAATCTCAACATAGATTCAACTCTCTTAGGTGAACGAACGCACAGCAGAGCAGTTTCAAGGAAACGTTTCTTCTGAGTTTTAGACGAAATTTCCTGCTGTTTAGTACGTATGCCGGCATTGGGCTGGAAATACCGGTTTTGGGATTCTGCACAGAAAGGGTTTGCAAACCGCTGAAACCACACGTGAGTTTAATTCTGTCAGTTGAATGCACACATTGACAACCATTCAGTTAGATAGCTCCGTTTTGGTTTTAGAAGCAGATATTTCTCTGTACAGCCTATGGTCCCATTCACTCGGGAATATCCCAACGCAGCTCCTAGAAGAAACGTGTTTCTGACTCGCTGAATCTCAACATAGATGCAACTCTCTTAGGTGAACGAACGCACCGCAGAGCAGTTTCAAGGAAACGTTTCTCCTGAATTTTAGACGAAGTTTCCTGCTGTTTCGTACGTATGCCGGCATTGGGTTGGAAATACCGGTTTTGGGATTCTGCACAGAAAGGGTTTGCAAACCGCTGAATCAACACGTGAGTTTAACTCTGTCAGTTGAATGCACACATTGACAACCATTCAGTTAGATAGCTCCGTTTTGGTTTTAGAAGCAGATATTTCTCTGTACAGCCTATGGTCCCATTCACTCGGGAATATCCCAACGCAGTTCCTAGAAGAAACGTGTTTCTGACTCGCTGAATCTCAACATAGATTCAACTCTCTTAGGTGAACGAACGCACCGCAGAGCAGTTCCAAGGAAACGTTTCTCCTGAATTTTAGACGAAGTTTCCTGCTGTTGCGTACGTATGCCGTCATTGGGCTGGAAATACCAGTTTTGGGATTCTGCACAGAAAGGGTTTGCAAACCGCTGAATCCACACGTGAGTTTAACTCTGTCAGTTGAATGCACACACTGACAACCATTCAGTTAGATAGATCCGTTTTGGTTTTAGAAGCAGATATTTCTCTGTACAGCCTATGGTCCCATTCACTCGGGAATATCCCAACGCAGCTCCTAGAAGAAACGTGTTTCTGACTCGCTGAGTCTCAACATAGATTCAACTCTCTTAGGTGAACGAACGCACAGCAGAGCAGTTTCAAGGAAACGTTTCTCCTGAATTTTGGACGAAATTTCCTGCTGTTTAGTACGTATGCCGGCATTGGGCTGGAAATACCGGTTTTGCGATTCTGCACAGAAAGGGTTTGCAAACCGCTGAATCCACACGTGAGTTTAACTCTGTCAGTTGAATGCACACATTGACAACCATTCAGTTAGATAGCTCCGTTTTGGTTTTAGAAGCAGATATTTCTCTGTACAGCCTATGGTCCCATTCACTCGGGAATATCCCAACGCAGCTCCTAGAAGAAACGTGTTTCTGACTCGCTGAATCTCAACATAGATTCAACTCTCTTAGGTGAACGAACGCACAGCAGAGCAGTTTCAAGGAAACGTTTCTCCTGAGTTTTAGACGAAGTTTCCTGCTGTTTCGTACGTATGCCGGCATTGGGCTGGAAATACCGGTTTTGGGATTCTGCACAGAAAGGGTTTGCAAACCGCTGAATCCACACGTGAGTTTAACTCTGTCAGTTGAATGCACACATTGACAACCATTCAGTTAGATAGCTCCGTTTTGGTTTTAGAAGCAGATATTTCTCTGTACAGCCTATGGTCCCATTCACTCGGGAATATCCCAACGCAGCTCCTAGAAGAAACGTGTTTCTGACTCGCTGAATCTCAACATAGATTCAACTCTCTTAGGTGAACGAACGAACAGCAGAGCAGTTTCAAGAAAACGTTTCTCCTGAGTTTTAGACGAAGTTTCCTGCTGTTTAGTACGTATGCCGGCATTGGGCTGGAAATACCGGTTTTGGGATTCTGCACAGAAAGGGTTTGCAAACCGCTGAATCCACACGTGAGTTTAACTCTGTCAGTTGAATGCACACATTGACAACCATTCAGTTAGATAGCTCCGTTTTGGTTTTAGAAGCAGATATTTCTCTGTACAGCCTATGGTCCCATTCACTCGGGAATATCCCAACGCAGCTCCTAGAAGAAACGTGTTTCTGACTCGCTGAATCTCAACATAGATTCAACTCTCTTAGGTGAACGAACGCACAGCAGAGCAGTTTCAAGGAAACGTTTCTCCTGAGTTTTAGACGAAGTTTCCTGCTGTTTCGTACGTATGCCGGCATTGGGCTGGAAATACCGGTTTTGGGATTCTGCACAGAATGGGTTTGCAAACCGCTGAATCCACACGTGAGTTTAACTCTGTCAGTTGAATGCACACATTGACAACCATTCAGTTAGATAGCTCCGTTTTGGTTTTAGAAGCAGATATTTCTCTGTACAGCCTATGGTCCCATTCACTCGGGAATATCCCAACGCAGCTCCTAGAAGAAACGTGTTTCTGACTCGCTGAATCTCAACATAGATTCAACTCTCTTAGGTGAACGAACGCACCGCAGAGCAGTTTCAAGGAAACGTTTCTCCTGAGTTTTAGACGAAGTTTCCTGCTGTTTAGTACGTATGCCGGCATTGGGCTGGAAATACCGGTTTTGGGATTCTGCACAGAAAGGGTTTGCAAACAGCTGAATCCACACGTGAGTTTAACTCTGTCAGTTGAATGCACACATTGACAACCATTCAGTTAGATAGCTCCGTTTTGGTTTTAGAAGCAGATATTTCTCTGTACAGCCTATGGTCCCATTCACTCGGGAATATCCCAACGCAGCTCCTAGAAGAAACGTGTTTCTGACTCGCTGAGTCTCAACATAGATTCAACTCTCTTAGGTGAACGAACGCACAGCAGAGCAGTTTCAAGGAAACGTTTCTCCTGAATTTTGGACGAAATTTCCTGCTGTTTAGTACGTATGCCGGCATTGGGCTGGAAATACCGGTTTTGGGATTCTGCACAGAAAGGGTTTGCAAACCGCTGAATCCACAGGTGAGTTTAACTCTGTCAGTTGAATGCACACATTGACAACCATTCAGTTAGATAGCTCCGTTTTGGTTTTAGAAGCAGATATTTCTCTGTACAGCCTATGGTCCCATTCACTCGGGAATATCCCAACGCAGCTCCTAGAAGACACGTGTTTCTGACTCGCTGAATCTCAACATAGATTCAACTCTCTTAGGTGAACGAACGCACAGCAGAGCAGTTTCAAGGAAACGTTTCTCCTGAGTTTTAGACGAAGTTTCCTGCTGTTTCGTACGTATGCCGGCATTGGGCTGGAAATACCGGTTTTGGGATTCTGCACAGAATGGGTTTGCAAACCGCTGAATCCACACGTGAGTTTAACTCTGTCAGTTGAATGCACACATTGACAACCATTCAGTTAGATAGCTCCGTTTTGGTTTTAGAAGCAGATATTTCTCTGTACAGCCTATGGTCCCATTCACTCGGGAATATCCCAACGCAGCTCCTAGAAGAAACGTGTTTCTGACTCGCTGAATCTCAACATAGTTTCAACTCTGTTAGGTGAACGAACGAACAGCAGAGCAGTTTCAAGGAAACGTTTCTCCTGAGTTTTAGACGAAGTTTCCTGCTGTTTAGTACGTATGCCGGCATTGGGCTGGAAATACCGGTTTTGGGATTCTGCACAGAAAGGGTTTGCAAACCGCTGAATCCACACGTGAGTTTAACTCTGTCAGTTGAATGCACACATTGACAACCATTCAGTTAGATAGCTCCGTTATGGTTTTAGAAGCAGATATTTCTCTGTACAGCCTATGGTCCCATTCACTCGGGAATAACCCAACGCAGCTCCTAGAAGAAACGTGTTTCTGACTCGCTGAGTCTCAACATAGATTCAACTCTCTTAGGTGAACGAACGCACCGCAGAGCAGTTACAAGGAAACGTTTCTCCTGAATTTTGGACGAAATTTCCTGCTGTTTAGTACGTATGCCGGCATTGGGCTGGAAATACCGGTTTTGGGATTCTGCACAGAAAGGGTTTGCAAACCGCTGAATCCACACGTGAGTTTAACTCTGTCAGTTGAATGCACACATTGACAACCATTCAGTTAGATAGCTCCGTTTTGGTTTTAGAAGCAGATATTTCTCTGTACAGCCTATGGTCCCATTCACTCGGGAATATGCCAACGCAGCTCCTAGAAGAAAAGTGTTTCTGACTCGCTGAATCTCAACATAGATTCAACTCTCTTAGGTGAACGAACGCACCACAGAGCAGTTTCAAGGAAACGTTTCTCCTGAGTTTTAGACGAAGTTTCCTGCTGTTTAGTACGTATGCCGGCATTGGGCTGGAAATACCGGTTTTGGGATTCTGCACAGAAAGGGTTTGCAAACCGCTGAATCCACACGTGAGTTTAACTCTGTCAGTTGAATGCACACATTGACAACCATTCAGTTAGATAGCTCCGTTTTGGTTTTAGAAGCAGATATTTCTCTGTACAGCCTATGGTCCCATTCACTCGGGAATATCCCAACGCAGCTCCTAGAAGAAACGTGTTTCTGACTCGCTGAATCTCAACATAGATTCAACTCTCTTAGGTGAACGAACGCACCGCAGAGCAGTTTCAAGGAAACGTTTCTCCTGAATTTTAGACGAAGTTTCCTGCTGTTTCGTACGTATGCCGGCATTGGGCTGGAAATACCGGTTTTGGGATTCTGCACAGAAAGGGTTTGCAAACCGCTGAATCCACACGTGAGTTTAACTCTGTCAGTTGAATGCACACATTGACAACCATTCAGTTAGATAGCTCCGTTTTGGTTTTAGAAGCAGATATTTCTCTGTACAGCCTATGGTCCCATTCACTCGGGAATATCCCAACGCAGCTCCTAGAAGAAAAGTGTTTCTGACTCGCTGAATCTCAACATAGATTCAACTCTCTTAGGTGAACGAACGCACCACAGAGCAGTTTCAAGGAAACGTTTCTCCTGAGTTTTAGACGAAGTTTCCTGCTGTTTAGTACGTATGCCGGCATTGGGCTGGAAATACCGGTTTTGGGATTCTGCACAGAAAGGGTTTGCAAACCGCTGAATCCACACGTGAGTTTAACTCTGTCAGTTGAATGCACACATTGACAACCATTCAGTTAGATAGCTCCGTTTTGGTTTTAGAAGCAGATATTTCTCTGTACAGCCTATGGTCCCATTCACTCGGGAATATCCCAACGCAGCTCCTAGAAGAAACGTGTTTCTGACTCGCTGAATCTCAACATAGATTCAACTCTCTTAGGTGAACGAACGCACCGCAGAGCAGTTTCAAGGAAACGTTTCTCCTGAATTTTAGACGAAGTTTCCTGCTGTTTCGTACGTATGCCGGCATTGGGCTGGAAATACCGGTTTTGGGATTCTGCACAGAAAGGGTTTGCAAACCGCTGAATCCACACGTGAGTTTAACTCTGTCAGTTGAATGCACACATTGACAACCATTCAGTTAGAGAGCTCCGTTTTGCTTTTAGAAGCAGATATTTCTCTGTACAGCCTATGGTCCCATTCACTCGGGAATATCCCAACGCAGCTCCTAGAAGAAACGTGTTTCTGACTCGCTGAATCTCAACATAGATTCAACTCTCTTAGGTGAACGAACGCACAGCAGAGCAGTTTCAAGGAAACGTTTCTCCTGAGTTTTAGACGAAGTTTCCTGCTGTTTAGTACGTGTGCCGGCATTGGGCTAGAAATACCGGTTTTGGGATTCTGCACAGAAAGGGTTTGCAAACCGCTGAATCCACACGTGAGTTTAACTCTGTCAGTTGAATGCACACATTGACAACCATTCAGTTAGATAGCTCCGTTTTGGTTTTAGAAGCAGATATTTCTCTGTACAGTCTATGGTCCCATTCACTCGGGAATATCCCAACGCAGCTCCTAGAAGAAACGTGTTTCTGACTCGCTGAGTCTCAACATAGATTCAACTCTCTTAGGTGAACGAACGCACAGCAGAGCAGTTTCAAGGAAACGTTTCTCCTGAATTTTGGACGAAATTTCCTGCTGTTTAGTACGTATGCCGGCATTGGGCTGGAAATACCGGTTTTGCGATTCTGCACAGAAAGGGTTTGCATACCGCTGAATCCACACGTGAGTTTACCTCTGTCAGTTGAATGCACACATTGACAACCATTCAGTTAGATAGCTCCGTTTTGGTTTTAGAAGCAGATATTTCTCTGTACAGCCTATGGTCCCATTCACTCGGGAATATCCCAACGCAGCTCCTAGAAGAAACGTATTTCTGACTCGCTGAGTCTCAACATAGATTCAACTCTCTTAGGTGAACGAACGCACAGCAGAGCAGTTTCAAGGAAACGTTTCTCCTGAATTTTGGACGAAATTTCCTGCTGTTTAGTACGTATGCCGGCATTGGGCTGGAAATACCGGTTTTGGGATTCTGCACAGAAAGGGTTTGCAAACCGCTGAATCCACACGTGAGTTTAACTCTGTCAGTTGAATGCACACATTGACAACCATTCAGTTAGATAGCTCCGTTTTGGTTTTAGAAGCAGATATTTCTCTGTACAGCCTATGGTCCCATTCACTCGGGAATATCCCAACGCAGCTCCTAGAAGAAAAGTGTTTCTGACTCGCTGAATCTCAACATAGATTCAACTCTCTTAGGTGAACGAACGAACCGCAGAGCAGTTTCAAGGAAACGTTTCTCCTGAGTTTTAGACGAAGTTTCCTGCTGTTTAGTACGTATGCCGGCATTGGGCTGGAAATACCGGTTTTGGGATTCTGCACAGAAAGGGTTTGCAAACCGCTGAATCCACACGTGAGTTTAACTCTGTCAGTTGAATGCACACATTGACAACCATTCAGTTAGATAGCTCCGTTTTGGTTTTAGAAGCAGATATTTCTCTGTACAGCCTATGGTCCCATTCACTCGGGAATGTCCCAACGCAGCTCCTAGAAGAAACGTGTTTCTGACTCGCTGAATCTCAACATAGATTCAACTCTCTTAGGTGAACGAACGCACAGCAGAGCAGTTTCAAGGAAACGTTTCTCCTGAGTTTTAGACGAAGTTTCCTGCTGTTTCGTACGTATGCCGGCATTGGGCTGGAAATACCGGTTTTGGGATTCTGCACAGAAAGGGTTTGCAAAACCGCTGAATCCACACGTGAGTTTAACTCTGTCAGTTGAATGCACACATTGACAACCATTCAGTTAGATAGCTCCGTTTAGGTTTTAGAAGCAGATATTTCTCTGTACAGCCTATGGTCCCATTCACTCGGGAATATCCCAACGCAGCTCCTAGAAGAAACGTGTTTCTGACTCGCTGAATCTCAACATAGATTCAACTCTCTTAGGTGAACGAACGCACAGCAGAGCAGTTTCAAGGAAACGTTTCTCCTGAGTTTTAGACGAAGTTTCCTGCTGTTTCGTACGTATGCCGGCATTGGGCTGGAAATACCGGTTTTGGGATTCTGCACAGAATGGGTTTGCAAACCGCTGAATCCACACGTGAGTTTAACTCTGTCAGTTGAATGCACACATTGACAACCATTCAGTTAGATAGCTCCGTTTTGGTTTTAGAAGCAGATATTTCTCTGTACAGCCTATGGTCCCATTCACTCGGGAATATCCCAACGCAGCTCCTAGAAGAAACGTGTTTCTGTCTCGCTGAATCTCAACATAGATTCAACTCTCTTAGGTGAACGAACGCACAGCAGAGCAGTTTCAAGGAAACGTTTCTCCTGAGTTTTAGACGAAGTTTCCTGCTGTTTCGTACGTATGCCGGCATTGGGCTGGAAATACCGGTTTTGGGATTCTGCACAGAAAGGGTTTGCCAACCGCTGAATCCACACGTGAGTTTAACTCTGTCAGTTGAATGCACACATTGACAACCATTCAGTTAGATAGCTCCGTTTTGGTTTTAGAAGCAGATATTTCTCTGTACACCCTATGGTCCCATTCACTCGGGAATATCCCAACGCAGCTCCTAGAAGAAACGTGTTTCTGACTCGCTGAATCTCAACATAGATTCAACTCTCTTAGGTGAAGGAACGCACAGCAGAGCAGTTTCAAGGAAACGTTTCTCCTGAGTTTTAGACGAAGTTTCCTGCTGTTTCGTACGTATGCCGGCATTGGGCTGGAAATACCGGTTTTGGGATTCTGCACAGAAAGGGTTTCCCAACCGCTGAATCCACAGGTGAATTTAACTCTGTCAGTTGAATGCACACATTGACAACCATTCAGTTAGATAGCTCCGTTTTGGTTTTAGAAGCAGATATTTCTCTGTACAGCCTATGGTCCCATTCACTCGGGAATATCCCAACGCAGCTCCTAGAAGAAACGTGTTTCTGTCTCGCTGAATCTCAACATAGATTCAACTCTCTTAGGTGAACGAACGCACAGCAGAGCAGTTTCAAGGAAACGTTTCTCCTGAGTTTTAGACGAAGTTTCCTGCTGTTTCGTACGTATGCCGGCATTGGGCTGGAAATACCGGTTTTGGGATTCTACACAGAAAGGGTTTGCAAACCGCTGAATCCACACGTGAGTTTAACTCTGTCAGTTGAATGCACACATTGACAACCATTCAGTTAGATAGCTCCGTTTTGGTTTTAGAAGCAGATATTTCTCTGTACAGCCTATGGTCCCATTCACTCGGGAATATCCCAACGCAGCTCCTAGAAGAAACGTGTTTCTGACTCGCTGAATCTCAACATAGTTTCAGCTATCTTAGGTGAACGAACGCACAGCAGAGGAGTTTCAAGGAAACGTTTCTCCTGAGTTTTAGACGAAGTTTCCTGCTGTTTCGTACGTATGCCGGCATTGGGCTGGAAATACCGGTTTTGGGATTCTGCACAGAAAGGGTTTGCAAACCGCTGAATCCACAAGTGAGTTTAACTCTGTCAGTTGAATGCACACATTGACAACCATTCAGTTAGATAGCTCCGTTTTGGTTTTAGAAGCAGATATTTCTCTGTACAGCCTATTGTCCCATTCACTCGGGAATATCCCAACACAGCTCGTTGAAGAAAAGTGTTTCTGACTCGCTGAATCTCAACATAGATTCAACTCTCTTAGGTGAACGAACGCACAGCAGAGCAGTTTCAAGGAAACGTTTCTCCTGAGTTTTAGACGAAGTTTCCTGCTGTTTCGTACGTATGCCGGCATTGGGCTGGAAATACCGGTTTTGGGATTCTGCACAGAAAGGGTTTGCCAACCGCTGAATCCACACGTGAGTTTAACTCTGTCAGTTGAATGCACACATTGACAACCATTCAGTTAGATAGCTCCGTTTTGGTTTTAGAAGCAGATATTTCTCTGTACACCCTATGGTCCCATTCACTCGGGAATATCCCAACGCAGCTCCTAGAAGAAACGTGTTTCTGACTCGCTGAATCTCAACATAGATTCAACTCTCTTAGGTGAAGGAACGCACAGCAGAGCAGTTTCAAGGAAACGTTTCTCCTGAGTTTTAGACGAAGTTTCCTGCTGTTTAGTACGTATGCCGGCATTGGGCTGGAAATACCGGTTTTGGGATTCTGCACAGAAATGGTTTGCCAACCGCTGAATCCACACGTGAGTTTAACTCTGTCAGTTGAATGCACACATTGACAACCATTCAGTTAGATAGCTCCGTTTTGGTTTTAGAAGCAGGTATTTCTCTGTACAGCCTATTGTCCCATTCACTCGGGAATATCCCAACACAGCTCGTAGAAGAAAAGTGTTTCTGACTCGCTGAATCTCAACATAGATTCAACTCTCTTAGGTGAACGAACGCACAGCAGAGCAGTTTCAAGGAAACGTTTCTCCTGAGTTTTAGACGAAGTTTCCTGCTGTTTCGTACGTATGCCGGCATTGGGCTGGAAATACCGGTTTTGGGATTCTGCACAGAAAGGGTTTGCCAACCGCTGAATCCACACGTGAGTTTAACTCTTTCAGTTGAATGCACACATTGACAACCATTCAGTTAGATAGCTCCGTTTTGGTTTTAGAAGCAGATATTTCTCTGTACAGCCTATGGTCCCATTCACTCGGGAATATCCCAACGCAGCTCCTAGAAGAAACGTGTTTCTGACTCGCTGAATCTCAACATAGTTTCAACTCTCTTAGGTGAACGAACGCACAGCAGAGCAGTTTCAAGGAAACGTTGCTCCTGAGTTTTAGACGAAGTTTCCTGCTGTTTCGTACGTATGCCGGCATTGGGCTGGAAATACCGGTTTTGGGATTCTACACAGAAAGGGTTTGCAAACCGCTGAATCCACACGTGAGTTTAACTCTGTCAGTTGAATGCACACATTGACAACCATTCAGTTGGATAGCTCCGTTTTGGTTTTAGAAGCAGATATTTCTCTGTACAGCCTATGGTCCCTTTCACTCGGGAATATCCCAACGCAGCTCCTAGAAGAAACATGTTTCTGACTCGCTGAATCTCAACATAGATTCAACTCTCTTAGGTGAACGAACGCACAGCAGAGCAGTTTCAAGGAAGCGTTTTCCTGAGTTTTAGACGAAATTTCCTGCTGTTTAGTACGTATGCCGGCATTGGGCTGGAAATACCGGTTTTGGGTTTCTACACAGAAAGTGTTTGCAAACCACTGAATCCACACGTGAGTTTAACTCTGTCAGTTGAATGCACACATTGACAACCATTCAGTTAGATAGCTCCGTTTTGGTTTTAGAAGCAGATATTTCTCTGTACAGCCTATTGTCCCATTCACTCGGGAATATCCCAACACAGCTCGTAGAAGAAAAGTGTTTCTGACTCGCTGAATCTCAACATAGATTCAACTCTCTTAGGTGAACGAACGCACAGCAGAGCAGTTTCAAGGAAACGTTTCTCCTGAGTTTTAGACGAAGTTTCCTGCTGTTTCGTACGTATGCCGGCATTGGGCTGGAAATACCGGTTTTGGGATTCTGCACAGAAAGGGTTTCCCAACCGCTGAATCCACAGGTGAGTTTAACTCTGTCAGTTGAATGCACACATTGACAACCATTCAGTTAGATAGCTCCGTTTTGGTTTTAGAAGCAGATATTTCTCTGTACAGCCTATGGTCCCATTCACTCGGGAATATCCCAATGCAGCTCCTAGAAGAAACGTGTTTCTGACTCGCTGAATCTCAACATAGTTTCAACTCTCTTAGGTGAACGAACGCACAGCAGAGCAGTTTCAAGGAAACGTTTCTCCTGAGTTTTAGACGAAGTTTCCTGCTGTTTCGTACGTATGCCGGCATTGGGCTGGAAATACCGGTTTTGGGATTCTGCACAGAAAGGGTTTGCCAACCGCTGAATCCACACGTGAGTTTAACTCTGTCAGTTGAATGCACACATTGACAACCATTCAGTTAGATAGCTCCGTTTTGGTTTTAGAAGCAGATATTTCTCTGTACAGCCTATGGTCCCATTCACTCGGGAATATCCCAACGCAGCTCGTTGAAGAAACGTGTTTCTGACTCGCTGAATCTCAACATAGATTCAACTCTCTTAGGTGAACGAACGCACAGCAGAGCAGTTTCAAGGAAACGTTTCTCCTGAGTTTTAGACGAAGTTTCCTGCTGTTTCCTACGTATGCCGGCATTGGGCTGTAAATACCGATTTTGGGATTCTGTACAGAAAGGGTTTGCCAACCGCTGAATCCACACGTGAGTTTAACTCTGTCAGTTGAATGCACACATTGACAACCATTCAGTTAGATAGCTCCGTTTTGGTTTTAGAAGCAGATATTTCTCTGTACAGCCTATGGTCCCATTCACTCGGGAATATCCCAACGCAGCTCCTAGAAGAAACGTGTTTCTGACTCGCTGAATCTCAACATAGATTCAACTCTCTTAGGTGAACGAACGCACAGCAGAGCAGTTTCAAGTAAACGTTTCTCCTGAGTTTTAGACGAAGTTTCCTGCTGTTGCGTACGTATGCCGGCATTGGGCTAGAAATACCGGTTTTGGGATTCTACACAGAAAGGGTTTGCAAACCGCTGAATCCACACGTGAGTTTAACTCTGTCAGTTGAAAGCACACATTGACAACCATTCAGTTAGATAGCTCCGTTTTGGTTTTAGAAGCAGATATTTCTCTGTACAGCCTATGGTCCCATTCACTCGGGAATATCCCAACGCAGCTCCTAGAAGAAACGTGTTTCTGACTCGCTGAATCTCAACATAGTTTCAACTCTCTTAGGTGAACGAACGCACAGCAGAGCAGTTTCAAGGAAACGTTTCTCCTGAGTTTTAGACGAAGTTTCCTGCTGTTTAGTACGTATGCCGGCATTGGGCTGGAAATACCGGTTTTGGGATTCTCTACAGAAAGGGTTTGCAAACCGCTGAATCCACACGTGAGTTTAACTCTGTCAGTTGAATGCACACATTGACAACCATTCAGTTAGATAGCTCCGTTTTGGTTTTAGAAGCAGATATTTCTCTGTACAGCCTATTGTCCCATTCACTCGGGAATATCCCAACACAGCTCGTAGAAGAAAAGTGTTTCTGACTCGCTGAATCTCAACATAGATTCAACTCTCTTAGGTGAACGAACGCACAGCAGAGCAGTTTCAAGGAAACGTTTCTCCTGAGTTTTAGACGAAGTTTCCTGCTGTTTCGTACGTATGCCGGCATTGGGCTGGAAATACCGGTTTTGGCATTCTGCACAGAAAGGGTTTGCCAACCGCTGAATCCATACGTGAGTTTAACTCTGTCAGTTGAATGCACACATTGACAACCATTCAGTTAGATAGCTCCGTTTTGGTTTTAGAAGCAGATATTTCTCTGTACACCCTATGGTCCCATTCACTCGGGAATATCCCAACGCAGCTCCTAGAAGAAACGTGTTTCTGACTCGCTGAATCTCAACATAGATTCAACTCTCTTAGGTGAAGGAACGCACAGCAGAGCAGTTTCAAGGAAACGTTTCTCCTGAGTTTTAGACGAAGTTTCCTGCTGTTTAGTACGTATGCCGGCATTGGGCTGGAAATACCGGTTTTGGGATTCTGCACAGAAATGGTTTGCCAACCGCTGAATCCACACGTGAGTTTAACTCTGTCAGTTGAATGCACACATTGACAACCATTCAGTTAGATAGCTCCGTTTTGGTTTTAGAAGCAGGTATTTCTCTGTACAGCCTATTGTCCCATTCACTCGGGAATATCCCAACACAGCTCGTAGAAGAAAAGTGTTTCTGACTCGCTGAATCTCAACATAGATTCAACTCTCTTAGGTGAACGAACGCACAGCAGAGCAGTTTCAAGGAAACGTTTCTCCTGAGTTTTAGACGAAGTTTCCTGCTGTTTCGTACGTATGCCGGCATTGGGCTGGAAATACCGGTTTTGGGATTCTGCACAGAAAGGGTTTGCCAACCGCTGAATCCACACGTGAGTTTAACTCTTTCAGTTGAATGCACACATTGACAACCATTCAGTTAGATAGCTCCGTTTTGGTTTTAGAAGCAGATATTTCTCTGTACAGCCTATGGTCCCATTCACTCGGGAATATCCCAACGCAGCTCCTAGAAGAAACGTGTTTCTGACTCGCTGAATCTCAACATAGTTTCAACTCTCTTAGGTGAACGAACGCACAGCAGAGCAGTTTCAAGGAAACGTTGCTCCTGAGTTTTAGACGAAGTTTCCTGCTGTTTCGTACGTATGCCGGCATTGGGCTGGAAATACCGGTTTTGGGATTCTACACAGAAAGGGTTTGCAAACCGCTGAATCCACACGTGAGTTTAACTCTGTCAGTTGAATGCACACATTGACAACCATTCAGTTGGATAGCTCCGTTTTGGTTTTAGAAGCAGATATTTCTCTGTACAGCCTATGGTCCCTTTCACTCGGGAATATCCCAACGCAGCTCCTAGAAGAAACATGTTTCTGACTCGCTGAATCTCAACATAGATTCAACTCTCTTAGGTGAACGAACGCACAGCAGAGCAGTTTCAAGGAAGCGTTTTCCTGAGTTTTAGACGAAATTTCCTGCTGTTTAGTACGTATGCCGGCATTGGGCTGGAAATACCGGTTTTGGGTTTCTACACAGAAAGTGTTTGCAAACCACTGAATCCACACGTGAGTTTAACTCTGTCAGTTGAATGCACACATTGACAACCATTCAGTTAGATAGCTCCGTTTTGGTTTTAGAAGCAGATATTTCTCTGTACAGCCTATTGTCCCATTCACTCGGGAATATCCCAACACAGCTCGTAGAAGAAAAGTGTTTCTGACTCGCTGAATCTCAACATAGATTCAACTCTCTTAGGTGAACGAACGCACAGCAGAGCAGTTTCAAGGAAACGTTACTCCTGAGTTTTAGACGAAGTTTCCTGCTGTTTCGTACGTATGCCGGCATTGGGCTGGAAATACCGGTTTTGGGATTCTGCACAGAAAGGGTTTCCCAACCGCTGAATCCACAGGTGAGTTTAACTCTGTCAGTTGAATGCACACATTGACAACCATTCAGTTAGATAGCTCCGTTTTGGTTTTAGAAGCAGATATTTCTCTGTACAGCCTATGGTCCCATTCACTCGGGAATATCCCAATGCAGCTCCTAGAAGAAACGTGTTTCTGACTCGCTGAATCTCAACATAGTTTCAACTCTCTTAGGTGAACGAACGCACAGCAGAGCAGTTTCAAGGAAACGTTTCTCCTGAGTTTTAGACGAAGTTTCCTGCTGTTTCGTACGTATGCCGGCATTGGGCTGGAAATACCGGTTTTGGGATTCTGCACAGAAAGGGTTTGCCAACCGCTGAATCCACACGTGAGTTTAACTCTGTCAGTTGAATGCACACATTGACAACCATTCAGTTAGATAGCTCCGTTTTGGTTTTAGAAGCAGATATTTCTCTGTACAGCCTATGGTCCCATTCACTCGGGAATATCCCAACGCAGCTCGTTGAAGAAACGTGTTTCTGACTCGCTGAATCTCAACATAGATTCAACTCTCTTAGGTGAACGAACGCACAGCAGAGCAGTTTCAAGGAAACGTTTCTCCTGAGTTTTAGACGAAGTTTCCTGCTGTTTCCTACGTATGCCGGCATTGGGCTGTAAATACCGATTTTGGGATTCTGTACAGAAAGGGTTTGCCAACCGCTGAATCCACACGTGAGGTTAACTCTGTCAGTTGAATGCACACATTGACAACCATTCAGTTAGATAGCTCCGTTTTGGTTTTAGAAGCAGATATTTCTCTGTACAGCCTATGGTCCCATTCACTCGGGAATATCCCAACGCAGCTCCTAGAAGAAACGTGTTTCTGACTCGCTGAATCTCAACATAGATTCAACTCTCTTAGGTGAACGAACGCACAGCAGAGCAGTTTCAAGTAAACGTTTCTCCTGAGTTTTAGACGAAGTTTCCTGCTGTTGCGTACGTATGCCGGCATTGGGCTAGAAATACCGGTTTTGGGATTCTACACAGAAAGGGTTTGCAAACCGCTGAATCCACACGTGAGTTTAACTCTGTCAGTTGAAAGCACACATTGACAACCATTCAGTTAGATAGCTCCGTTTTGGTTTTAGAAGCAGATATTTCTCTGTACAGCCTATGGTCCCATTCACTCGGGAATATCCCAACGCAGCTCCTAGAAGAAACGTGTTTCTGACTCGCTGAATCTCAACATAGTTTCAACTCTCTTAGGTGAACGAACGCACAGCAGAGCAGTTTCAAGGAAACGTTTCTCCTGAGTTTTAGACGAAGTTTCCTGCTGTTTAGTACGTATGCCGGCATTGGGCTGGAAATACCGGTTTTGGGATTCTCTACAGAAAGGGTTTGCAAACCGCTGAATCCACACGTGAGTTTAACTCTGTCAGTTGAATGCACACATTGACAACCATTCAGTTAGATAGCTCCGTTTTGGTTTTAGAAGCAGATATTTCTCTGTACAGCCTATTGTCCCATTCACTCGGGAATATCCCAACACAGCTCGTAGAAGAAAAGTGTTTCTGACTCGCTGAATCTCAACATAGATTCAACTCTCTTAGGTGAACGAACGCACAGCAGAGCAGTTTCAAGGAAACGTTTCTCCTGAGTTTTAGACGAAGTTTCCTGCTGTTTCGTACGTATGCCGGCATTGGGCTGGAAATACCGGTTTTGGGATTCTGCACAGAAAGGGTTTCCCAACTGCTGAATCCACACGTGAGTTTAACTCTGTCAGTTGAATGCACACATTGACAACCATTCAGTTAGATAGCTCCGTTTTGGTTTTAGAAGCAGATATTTCTCTGTACAGCCTATGGTCCCATTCACTCGGGAATATCCCAACGCAGCTCCTAGAAGAAACGTGTTTCTGACTCGCTGAATCTCAACATAGATTCAACTCTCTTAGGTGAACGAACGCACAGCAGAGCAGTTTCAAGGAAACGTTTCTCCTGAGTTTTAGACGAAGTTTCCTGCTGTTTCGTACGTATGCCGGCATTGGGCTGGAAATACCGGTTTTGGGATTCTGCACAGAAAGGGTTTGCAAACCGCTGAATCCACACGTGAGTTTAACTCTGTCAGTTGAATGCACACATTGACAACCATTCAGTTAGATAGCTCCGTTTTGGTTTTAGAAGCAGATATTTCTCTGTACAGCCTATTGTCCCATTCACTCGGGAATATCCCAACACAGCTCGTAGAAGAAAAGTGTTTCTGACTCGCTGAATCTCAACATAGATTCAACTCTCTTAGGTGAACGAACGCACAGCAGAGCAGTTTCAAGGAAACGTTTCTCCTGAGTTTTAGACGAAGTTTCCTGCTGTTTCGTACGTATGCCGGCATTGGGCTGGAAATACCGGTTTTGGGATTCTGCACAGAAAGGGTTTCCCAACCGCTGAATCCACAGGTGAGTTTACCTCTGTCAGTTGAATGCACACATTGACAACCATTCAGTTAGATAGCTCCGTTTTGGTTTTAGAAGCAGATATTTCTCTGTACAGCCTATGGTCCCATTCACTCGGGAATATCCCAACGCAGCTCCTAGAAGAAACGTGTTTCTGACTCGCTGAATCTCAACATAGATTCAACTCTCTTAGGTGAACGAACGCACCGCAGAGCAGTTTCAAGGAAACGTTTCTCCTGAGTTTTAAACGAAGTTTCCTGCTATTTCGTACGTATGCCGGCATTGGGCTGGAAATACCGGTTTTGGGATTCTGCACAGAAAGGGATTGCCAACCGCTGAATCCACACGTGAGTTTAACTCTGTCAGTTGAATGCACACATTGACAACCATTCCGTTAGATAGCTCCGTTTTGGTTTTAGAAGCAGATATTTCTCTGTACAGCCTATGGTCCCATTCACTCGGTAATATCCCAACGCAGCTCCTAGAAGAAACGTGTTTCTGACTCGCTGAATCTCAACATAGATTCAACTCTCTTAGGTGAACGAACGCACAGCAGAGCAGTTTCAAGGAAACGTTTCTCCTGAGTTTTAGACGAAGTTTCCTGCTGTTTAGTACGTATGCCGTCATTGGGCTGGAAATACCGGTTTTGGGATTCTGCACAGAAAGGGTTTGCAAACCGCTGAATCCACACGTGAGTTTAACTCTGTCAGCTTAATGCACACATTGACAACCATTCAGTTAGATAGCTCCGTTTTGGTTTTAGAAGCAGATATTTCTCTGTACAGCCGATGGTCCCTTTCACTCGGGAATATCCCAACGCAGCTCCTAGAAGAAACGTGTTTCTGACTCGGTGAATCTCAACATAGATTCAACTCTCTTAGGTGAACGAACGCACTGCAGAGCAGTTTCAAGGAAGCGTTTCTCCTGAGTTTTATACGAAGTTTCCTGCTGTTTAGTACGTATGCCGGCATTGGGCTGGAAATACCGGTTTTGGGATTCTGTACAGAAAGGGTTTGCAAACCGCTGAATCCACACGTGAGTTAACTCTGTCAGTTGAATGCACACATTGACAACCATTCAGTTAGATAGCTCCGTTTTGGTTTTAGAAGCAGATATTTCTCTGTACAGCCTATGGTCCCATTCACTCGGGAATATCCCAACGCAGCTCCTAGAAGAAACGTGTTTCTGACTCGCTGAATCTCAACATAGATTCAACTCTCTTAGGTGAACGAACGCACAGCAGAGCAGTTTCAAGGAAACGTTTCTCCTGAGTTTTAGATGAAGTTTCCTGCTGTTTCGTACGTATGCCGGCATTGGACTGGAAATACCGGTTTTGGGATTCTACACAGAAAGGGTTTGCAAACCGCTGAATCCACACGTGAGTTTAACTCTGTCAGTTGAATGCACACATTGACAACCATTCAGTTAGATAGCTCCGTTTTGGTTTTAGAAGCAGATATTTCTCTGTACAGCCTATGGTCCCATTCACTCGGGAATGTCCCAACGCAGCTCCTAGAAGAAACGTGTTTCTGACTCGCTGAATCTCAACATAGATTCAACTCTCTTAGGTGAACGAACGCACAGCAGAGCAGTTTCAAGGAAACGTTTCTCCTGAGTTTTAGACGAAGTTTCCTGCTGTTTCGTACGTATGCCGGCATTGGGCTGGAAATACCGGTTTTGGGATTCTGCACAGAAAGGGTTTGCAAAACCGCTGAATCCACACGTGAGTTTAACTCTGTCAGTTGAATGCACACATTGACAACCATTCAGTTAGATAGCTCCGTTTTGGTTTTAGAAGCAGATTTTTCTCTGTACAGCCTATTGTCCCATTCACTCGGGAATATCCCAACGCAGCTCCTAGAAGAAACATGTTTCTGACTCGCTGAATCTCAACATAGATTCAACTCTCTTAGGTGAACGAACGCACAGCAGAGCAGTTTCAAGGAAACGTTTCTCCTGAGTTTTAGACGAAGTTTCCTGCTGTTTCGTACGTATGCCGGCATTGGGCTGGAAATACCGGTTTTGGGATTCTGCACAGAATGGGTTTGCAAACCGCTGAATCCACACGTGAGTTTAACTCTGTCAGTTGAATGCACACATTGACAACCATTCAGTTAGATAGTTCCGTTTTGGTTTTAGAAGCAGATATTTCTCTGTACAGCCTATGGTCCCATTCACTCGGGAATATCCCAACGCAGCACCTAGAAGAAACGTGTTTCTGACTCGCTGAATCTCAACATAGATTCAACTCTCTTAGGTGAACGAACGAACAGCAGAGCAGTTTCAAGAAAACGTTTCTCCTGAGTTTTAGACGAAGTTTCCTGCTGTTTAGTACGTATGCCGGCATTGGGCTGGAAATACCGGTTTTGGGATTCTGCACAGAAAGGGTTTGCAAACCGCTGAATCCACACGTGAGTTTAACTCTGTCAGTTGAATGCACACATTGACAACCATTCAGTTAGATAGCTCCGTTTTGGTTTTAGAAGCAGATATTTCTCTGTACAGCCTATGGTCCCATTCACTCGGGAATATCCCAACGCAGTTCCTAGAAGAAACGTGTTTCTGACTCGCTGAATCTCAACATAGATTCAACTCTCTTAGGTGAACGAACGCACAGCAGAGCAGTTTCAAGGAAACGTTTCTCCTGAGTTTTAGGCGAAGTTTCCTGCTGTTTAGTACGTATGCCGGCATTGGGCTGGAAATACCGGTTTTGGGATTCTGCACAGAAAGGGTTTGCCAACCGCTGAATCCACACGTGAGTTTAACTCTGTCAGTTGAATGCACACATTGACAACCATTCATTTAGATAGCTCCGTTTTGGTTTTAGAAGCAGGTATTTCTCTGTACAGCCTATGGTCCCATTCACTCGGGAATATCCCAATGCAGCTCCTAGAAGAAACGTGTTTCTGACTCGCTGAATCTCAACATAGATTCAACTCTCTTAGGTGAACGAACGCACAGCAGAGCAGTTTCAAGGAAACGTTTCTCCTGAGTTTTAGACGAAGTTTCCTGCTGTTTCGTACGTATGCCGGCATTGGGCTGGAAATACCGGTTTTGGGATTCTGCACAGAAAGGGTTTGCCAACCGCTGAATCCACACGTGAGTTTAACTCTTTCAGTTGAATGCACACATTGACAACCATTCAGTTAGATAGCTCCGTTTTGGTTTTAGAAGCAGATATTTCTCTGTATAGCCTATGGTCCCATTCACTCGGGAATATCCCAACGCAGCTCCTAGAAGAAACGTGTTTCTGACTCGCTGAATCTCAACATAGATTCAACTCTCTTAGGTGAACGAACGCACAGCAGAGCAGTTTCAAGGAAACGTTTCTCCTGAGTTTTAGACGAAGTTTCCTGCTGTTTCGTACGTATGCCGGCATTGGGCTGGAAATACCGGTTTTGGGATTCTACACAGAAAGGGTTTGCAAACCGCTGAATCCACACGTGAGTTTAACTCTGTCAGTTGAATGCACACATTGACAACCATTCAGTTAGATAGCTCCGTTTTGGTTTTAGAAGCAGATATTTCTCTGTACAGCCTATGGTCCCATTCACTCGGGAATATCCCAACGCAGCTCCTAGAAGAAACGTGTTTCTGACTCGCTGAATCTCAACATAGATTCAACTCTCTTAGGTGAACGAACGCACAGCAGAGCAGTTTCAAGGAAACGTTTCTCCTGAGTTTTAGACGAAATTTCCTGCTGTTTAGTACGTATGCCGGCATTGGGCTGGAAATACCGGTTTTGGGATTCTACACAGAAAGTGTTTGCAAACCACTGAATCCACACGTGAGTTTAACTCTGTCAGTTGAATGCACACATTGACAACCATTCAGTTAGATAGCTCCGTTTTGGTTTTAGAAGCAGATATTTCTCTGTACAGCCTATGGTCCCATTCACTCGGGAATATCCCAATGCAGCTCCTAGAAGAAACGTGTTTCTGACTCGCTGAATCTCAACATAGTTTCAACTCTCTTAGGTGAACGAACGCACAGCAGAGCAGTTTCAAGGAAACGATTCTCCTGAGTTTTAGACGAAGTTTCCTGCTGTTTCGTACGTATGCCGGCATTGGGCTGGAAATACCGGTTTTGGGATTCTGCACAGAAAGGGTTTGCCAACCGCTGAATCCACACGTGAGTTTAACTCTGTCAGTTGAATGCACACATTGACAACCATTCAGTTAGATAGCTCCGTTTTGGTTTTAGAAGCAGATATTTCTCTGTACAGCCTATGGTCCCATTCACTCGGGAATATCCCAACGCAGCTCCTAGAAGAAACGTGTTTCTGACTCGCTGAATCTCAACATAGATTCAACTCTCTTAGGTGAACGAACGCACAGCAGAGCAGTTTCAAGGAAACGTTTCTCCTGAGTTTTAGACGAAGTTTCCTGCTGTTTCCTACGTATGCCGGCATTGGGCTGGAAATACCGGTTTTGGGATTCTGTACAGAAAGCGTTTGCCAACCGCTGAATCCACACGTGAGTTTAACTCTGTCAGTTGAATGCACACATTGACAACCATTCAGTTAGATAGCTCCGTTTTGGTTTTAGAAGCAGATATTTCTCTGTACAGCCTATGGTCCCATTCACTCGGGAATATCCCAACGCAGCTCCTAGAAGAAACGTGTTTCTGACTCGCTGAATCTCAACATAGATTCAACTCTCTTAGGTGAACGAACGCACAGCAGAGCAGTTTCAAGTAAACGTTTCTCCTGAGTTTTAGACGAAGTTTCCTGCTGTTGCGTACGTATGCCGGCATTGGGCTAGAAATACCGGTTTTGGAATTCTACACAGAAAGGGTTTGCAAACCGCTGAATCCACACGTGAGTTTAACTCTGTCAGTTGAAAGCACACATTGACAACCATTCAGTTAGATAGCTCCG
Organism: Aotus nancymaae; assembly: GCF_030222135.1. Taxonomy (NCBI): domain Eukaryota; kingdom Metazoa; phylum Chordata; class Mammalia; order Primates; family Aotidae; genus Aotus; species Aotus nancymaae. The sequence goes on along the minus strand of NW_026988495.1, from coordinate 4,329,510 downwards.
TTTTGGTTTTAGAAGCAGATATTTCTCTGTACAGCCTATGGTCCCATTCACTCGGGAATATCCCAACGCAGCTCCTAGAAGATACGTGTTTCGGACTCGCTGAATCTCAACATAGTTTCAACTCTCTTAGGTGAACGAACGCTCAGCAGAGCAGTTTCAAGGAAACGTTTCTCCTGAGTTTTAGACGAAGTTTCCTGCTGTTTAGTACGTATGCCGGCATTGGGCTGGAAATACCGGTTTTGGGATTCTCTACAGAAAGGGTTTGCAAACCGCTGAATCCACACGTGAGTTTAACTCTGTCAGTTGAATGCACACATTGACAACCATTCAGTTAGATAGCTCCGTTTTGGTTTTAGAAGCAGATATTTCTCTGTACAGCCTATTGTCCCATTCACTCGGGAATATCCCAACACAGCTCGTAGAAGAAAAGTGTTTCTGACTCGCTGAATCTCAACATAGATTCAACTCTCTTAGGTGAACGAACGCACAGCAGAGCAGTTTCAAGGAAACGTTTCTCCTGAGTTTTAGACGAAGTTTCCTGCTGTTTCGTACGTATGCCGGCATTGGGCTGGAAATACCGGTTTTGGGATTCTGCACAGAAAGGGTTTCCCAACCGCTGAATCCACAGGTGAGTTTAACTCTGTCAGTTGAATGCACACATTGACCACCATTCAGTTAGATAGCTCCGTTTTGGTTTTAGAAGCAGATATTTCTCTGTACAGCCTATGGTCCCATTCACTCGGGAATATCCCAACGCAGCTCCTAGAAGAAACGTGTTTCTGACTCGCTGAATCTCAACATAGTTTCAACTCTCTTAGGTGAACGAACGCACAGCAGAGCAGTTTCAAGGAAACGTTTCTCCTGAGTTTTAGACGAAGTTTCCTGCTGTTTCGTACGTATGCCGGCATTGGGCTGGAAATACCGGTTTTGGGATTCTGCACAGAAAGGGTTTGCAAACCGCTGAATCCACACGTGAGTTTAACTCTGTCAGTTGAATGCACACATTGACAACCATTCAGTTAGATAGCTCCGTTTTGGTTTTAGAAGCAGATATTTCTCTGTACAGCCTATTGTCCCATTCACTCGGGAATATCCCAACACAGCTCGTAGAAGAAAAGTGTTTCTGACTCGCTGAATCTCAACATAGATTCAACTCTCTTAGGTGAACGAACGCACAGCAGAGCAGTTTCAAGGAAACGTTTCTCCTGAGTTTTAGACGAAGTTTCCTGCTGTTTCGTACGTATGCCGGCATTGGGCTGGAAATACCGGTTTTGGGATTCTGCACAGAAAGGGTTTCCCAACCGCTGAATCCACAGGTGAGTTTAACTCTGTCAGTTGAATGCACACATTGACAACCATTCAGTTAGATAGCTCCGTTTTGGTTTTAGAAGCAGATATTTCTCTGTACAGCCTATGGTCCCATTCACTCGGGAATATCCCAACGCAGCTCCTAGAAGAAACGTGTTTCTGACTCGCTGAATCTCAACATAGATTCAACTCTCTTAGGTGAACGAACGCACAGCAGAGCAGTTTCAAGGAAACGTTTCTCCTGAGTTTTAAACGAAGTTTCCTGCTATTTCGTACGTATGCCGGCATTGGGCTGGAAATACCGGTTTTGGGATTCTGCACAGAAAGGGTTTGCCAACCGCTGAATCCACACGTGAGTTTAACTCTGTCAGTTGAATGCACACATTGACAACCATTCCGTTAGATAGCTCCGTTTTGGTTTTAGAAGCAGATATTTCTCTGTACAGCCTATGGTCCCATTCACTCAGGAATATCCCAACGCAGCTCCTAGAAGAAACGTGTTTCTGACTCGCTGAATCTCAACATAGTTTCAACTCTCTTAGGTGAACGAACGCACAGCAGAGCAGTTTCAAGGAAACGTTTCTCCTGAGTTTTAGACGAAGTTTCCTGCTGTTTAGTACGTATGCCGTCATTGGGCTGGAAATACCGGTTTTGGGATTCTGCACAGAAAGGGTTTGCAAACCGCTGAATCCACACGTGAGTTTAACTCTGTCAGCTTAATGCACACATTGACAACCATTCAGTTAGATAGCTCCGTTTTGGTTTTAGAAGCAGATATTTCTCTGTACAGCCGATGGTCCCTTTCACTCGGGAATATCCCAACGCAGCTCCTAGAAAAAACGTGTTTCTGACTCGGTGAATCTCAACATAGATTCAACTCTCTTAGGTGAACGAACGCACTGCAGAGCAGTTTCAAGGAAGCGTTTCTCCTGAGTTTTATACGAAGTTTCCTGCTGTTTAGTACGTATGCCGGCATTGGGCTGGAAATACCGGTTTTGGGATTCTGTACAGAAAGGGTTTGCAAACCGCTGAATCCACACGTGAGTTAACTCTGTCAGTTGAATGCACACATTGACAACCATTCAGTTAGATAGCTCCGTTTTGGTTTTAGAAGCAGATATTTCTCTGTACAGCCTATGGTCCCATTCACTCGGGAATATCCCAACGCAGCTCCTAGAAGAAACGTGTTTCTGACTCGCTGAATCTCAACATAGATTCAACTCTCTTAGGTGAACGAACGCACAGCAGAGCAGTTTCAAGGAAACGTTTCTCCTGAGTTTTAGATGAAGTTTCCTGCTGTTTCGTACGTATGCCGGCATTGGACTGGAAATACCGGTTTTGGGATTCTACACAGAAAGGGTTTGCAAACCGCTGAATCCACACGTGAGTTTAACTCTGTCAGTTGAATGCACACATTGACAACCATTCAGTTAGATAGCTCCGTTTTGGTTTTAGAAGCAGATATTTCTCTGTACAGCCTATGGTCCCATTCACTCGGGAATGTCCCAACGCAGCTCCTAGAAGAAACGTGTTTCTGACTCGCTGAATCTCAACATAGATTCAACTCTCTTAGGTGAACGAACGCACAGCAGAGCAGTTTCAAGGAAACGTTTCTCCTGAGTTTTAGACGAAGTTTCCTGCTGTTTCGTACGTATGCCGGCATTGGGCTGGAAATACCGGTTTTGGGATTCTGCACAGAAAGGGTTTGCAAAACCGCTGAATCCACACGTGAGTTTAACTCTGTCAGTTGAATGCACACATTGACAACCATTCAGTTAGATAGCTCCGTTTTGGTTTTAGAAGCAGATTTTTCTCTGTACCGCCTATTGTGCCATTCACTCGGGAATATCCCAACGCAGCTCCTAGAAGAAACGTGTTTCTGACTCGCTGAATCTCAACATAGATTCAACTCTCTTAGGTGAACGAACGAACAGCAGAGCAGTTTCAAGAAAACGTTTCTCCTGAGTTTTAGACGAAGTTTCCTGCTGTTTAGTACGTATGCCGGCATTGGGCTGGAAATACCGGTTTTGGGATTCTGCACAGAAAGGGTTTGCAAACCGCTGAATCCACACGTGAGTTTAACTCTGTCAGTTGAATGCACACATTGACAACCATTCAGTTAGATAGCTCCGTTTTGGTTTTAGAAGCAGATATTTCTCTGTACAGCCTATGGTCCCATTCACTCGGGAATATCCCAACGCAATTCCTAGAAGAAACGTGTTTCTGACTCGCTGAATCTCAACATAGATTCAACTCTCTTAGGTGAACGAACGCACAGCAGAGCAGTTTCAAGGAAACGTTTCTCCTGAGTTTTAGACGAAGTTTCCTGCTGTTTAGTATGTATGCCGGCATTGGGCTGGAAATACCGGTTTTGGGATTCTGCACAGAAAGGGTTTGCCAACCGCTGAATCCACACGTGAGTTTAACTCTGTCAGTTGAATGCACACATTGACAACCATTCAGTTAGATAGCTCCGTTTTGGTTTTAGAAGCAGGTATTTCTCTGTACAGCCTATTGTCCCATTCACTCGGGAATATCCCAACACAGCTCGTAGAAGAAAAGTGTTTCTGACTCGCTGAATCTCAACATAGATTCAACTCTCTTAGGTGAACGAACGCACAGCAGAGCAGTTTCAAGGAAACGTTTCTCCTGAGTTTTAGACGAAGTTTCCTGCTGTTTCGTACGTATGCCGGCATTGGGCTGGAAATACCGGTTTTGGGATTCTGCACAGAAAGGGTTTCCCAACCGCTGAATCCACAGGTGAGTTTAACTCTGTCAGTTGAATGCACACATTGACAACCATTCAGTTAGATAGCTCCGTTTTGGTTTTAGAAGCAGATATTTCTCTGTACAGCCTATGGTCCCATTCACTCGGGAATATCCCAATGCAGCTCCTAGAAGAAACGTGTTTCTGACTCGCTGAATCTCAACATAGTTTCAACTCTCTTAGGTGAACGAACGCACAGCAGAGCAGTTTCAAGGAAACGTTTCTCCTGAGTTTTAGACGAAGTTTCCTGCTGTTTCGTACGTATGCCGGCATTGGGCTGGAAATACCGGTTTTGGGATTCTGCACAGAAAGGGTTTGCCAACCGCTGAATCCACACGTGAGTTTAACTCTGTCAGTTGAATGCACACATTGACAACCATTCAGTTAGATAGCTCCGTTTTGGTTTTAGAAGCAGATATTTCTCTGTACAGCCTATGGTCCCATTCACTCGGGAATATCCCAACGCAGCTCCTAGAAGAAACGTGTTTCTGACTCGCTGAATCTCAACATAGATTCAACTCTCTTAGGTGAACGAACGCACAGCAGAGCAGTTTCAAGGAAACGTTTCTCCTGAGTTTTAGACGAAGTTTCCTGCTGTTTCCTACGTATGCCGGCATTGGGCTGGAAATACCGGTTTTGGGATTCTGTACAGAAAGGGTTTGCCAACCGCTGAATCCACACGTGAGTTTAACTCTGTCAGTTGAATGCACACATTGACAACCATTCAGTTAGATAGCTCCGTTTTGGTTTTAGAAGCAGATATTTCTCTGTACAGCCTATGGTCCCATTCACTCGGGAATATCCCAACGCAGCTCCTAGAAGAAACGTGTTTCTGACTCGCTGAATCTCAACATAGATTCAACTCTCTTAGGTGAACGAACGCACAGCAGAGCAGTTTCAAGGAAACGTTTCTCCTGAGTTTTAGACGAAGTTTCCTTCTGTTGCGTACGTATGCCGGCATTGGGCTAGAAATACCGGTTTTGGGATTCTACACAGAAAGGGTTTGCAAACCGCTGAATCCACACGTGAGTTTAACTCTGTCAGTTGAAAGCACACATTGACAACCATTCAGTTAGATAGCTCCGTTTTGGTTTTAGAAGCAGATATTTCTCTGTACAGCCTATGGTCCCATTCACTCGGGAATATCCCAACGCAGCTCCTAGAAGATACGTGTTTCTGACTCGCTGAATCTCAACATAGTTTCAACTCTCTTAGGTGAACGAACGCTCAGCAGAGCAGTTTCAAGGAAACGTTTCTCCTGAGTTTTAGACGAAGTTTCCTGCTGTTTAGTACGTATGCCGGCATTGGGCTGGAAATACCGGTTTTGGGATTCTCTACAGAAAGGGTTTGCAAACCGCTGAATCCACACGTGAGTTTAACTCTGTCAGTTCAATGCACACATTGACAACCATTCAGTTAGATAGCTCCGTTTTGGTTTTAGAAGCAGATATTTCTCTGTACAGCCTATTGTCCCATTCACTCGGGAATATCCCAACACAGCTCGTAGAAGAAAAGTGTTTCTGACTCGCTGAATCTCAACATAGATTCAACTCTCTTAGGTGAACGAACGCACAGCAGAGCAGTTTCAAGGAAACGTTTCTCCTGAGTTTTAGACGAAGTTTCCTGCTGTTTCGTACGTATGCCGGCATTGGGCTGGAAATACCGGTTTTGGGATTCTGCACAGAAAGGGTTTCCCAACCGCTGAATCCACAGGTGAGTTTAACTCTGTCAGTTGAATGCACACATTGACAACCATTCAGTTAGATAGCTCCGTTTTGGTTTTAGAAGCAGATATTTCTCTGTACAGCCTATGGTCCCATTCACTCGGGAATATCCCAACGCAGCTCCTAGAAGAAACGTGTTTCTGACTCGCTGAATCTCAACATAGATTCAACTCTCTTAGGTGAACGAACGCACAGCAGAGCAGTTTCAAGGAAACGTTTCTCCTGAGTTTTAGACGAAGTTTCCTGCTGTTTCGTACGTATGCCGGCATTGGGCTGGAAATACCGGTTTTGGGATTCTCTACAGAAAGGGTTTGCAAACCGCTGAATCCACACGTGAGTTTAACTCTGTCAGTTCAATGCACACATTGACAACCATTCAGTTAGATAGCTCCGTTTTGGTTTTAGAAGCAGATATTTCTCTGTACAGCCTATTGTCCCATTCACTCGGGAATATCCCAACACAGCTCGTAGAAGAAAAGTGTTTCTGACTCGCTGAATCTCAACATAGATTCAACTCTCTTAGGTGAACGAACGCACAGCAGAGCAGTTTCAAGGAAACGTTTCTCCTGAGTTTTAGACGAAGTTTCCTGCTGTTTAGTATGTATGCCGGCATTGGGCTGGAAATACCGGTTTTGGGATTCTGCACAGAAAGGGTTTGCCAACCGCTGAATCCACACGTGAGTTTAACTCTGTCAGTTGAATGCACACATTGACAACCATTCAGTTAGATAGCTCCGTTTTGGTTTTAGAAGCAGGTATTTCTCTGTACAGCCTATTGTCCCATTCACTCGGGAATATCCCAACACAGCTCGTAGAAGAAAAGTGTTTCTGACTCGCTGAATCTCAACATAGATTCAACTCTCTTAGGTGAACGAACGCACAGCAGAGCAGTTTCAAGGAAACGTTTCTCCTGAGTTTTAGACGAAGTTTCCTGCTGTTTCGTACGTATGCCGGCATTGGGCTGGAAATACCGGTTTTGGGATTCTGCACAGAAAGGGTTTCCCAACCGCTGAATCCACAGGTGAGTTTAACTCTGTCAGTTGAATGCACACATTGACAACCATTCAGTTAGATAGCTCCGTTTTGGTTTTAGAAGCAGATATTTCTCTGTACAGCCTATGGTCCCATTCACTCGGGAATATCCCAACGCAGCTCCTAGAAGAAACGTGTTTCTGACTCGCTGAATCTCAACATAGATTCAACTCTCTTAGGTGAACGAACGCACAGCAGAGCAGTTTCAAGGAAACGTTTCTCCTGAGTTTTAGACGAAGTTTCCTGCTGTTTCGTACGTATGCCGGCATTGGGCTGGAAATACCGGTTTTGGGATTCTCTACAGAAAGGGTTTGCAAACCGCTGAATCCACACGTGAGTTTAACTCTGTCAGTTCAATGCACACATTGACAACCATTCAGTTAGATAGCTCCGTTTTGGTTTTAGAAGCAGATATTTCTCTGTACAGCCTATTGTCCCATTCACTCGGGAATATCCCAACACAGCTCGTAGAAGAAAAGTGTTTCTGACTCGCTGAATCTCAACATAGATTCAACTCTCTTAGGTGAACGAACGCACAGCAGAGCAGTTTCAAGGAAACGTTTCTCCTGAGTTTTAGACGAAGTTTCCTGCTGTTTCGTACGTATGCCGGCATTGGGCTGGAAATACCGGTTTTGGGATTCTGCACAGAAAGGGTTTCCCAACCGCTGAATCCACAGGTGAGTTTAACTCTGTCAGTTGAATGCACACATTGACAACCATTCAGTTAGATAGCTCCGTTTTGGTTTTAGAAGCAGATATTTCTCTGTACAGCCTATGGTCCCATTCACTCGGGAATATCCCAACGCAGCTCCTAGAAGAAACGTGTTTCTGACTCGCTGAATCTCAACATAGATTCAACTCTCTTAGGTGAACGAACGCACAGCAGAGCAGTTTCAAGGAAACGTTTCTCCTGAGTTTTAGACGAAGTTTCCTGCTGTTTCGTACGTATGCCGGCATTGGGCTGGAAATACCGGTTTTGGGATTCTCTACAGAAAGGGTTTGCAAACCGCTGAATCCACACGTGAGTTTAACTCTGTCAGTTCAATGCACACATTGACAACCATTCAGTTAGATAGCTCCGTTTTGGTTTTAGAAGCAGATATTTCTCTGTACAGCCTATTGTCCCATTCACTCGGGAATATCCCAACACAGCTCGTAGAAGAAAAGTGTTTCTGACTCGCTGAATCTCAACATAGATTCAACTCTCTTAGGTGAACGAACGCACAGCAGAGCAGTTTCAAGGAAACGTTTCTCCTGAGTTTTAGACGAAGTTTCCTGCTGTTTAGTATGTATGCCGGCATTGGGCTGGAAATACCGGTTTTGGGATTCTGCACAGAAAGGGTTTGCCAACCGCTGAATCCACACGTGAGTTTAACTCTGTCAGTTGAATGCACACATTGACAACCATTCAGTTAGATAGCTCCGTTTTGGTTTTAGAAGCAGGTATTTCTCTGTACAGCCTATTGTCCCATTCACTCGGGAATATCCCAACACAGCTCGTAGAAGAAAAGTGTTTCTGACTCGCTGAATCTCAACATAGATTCAACTCTCTTAGGTGAACGAACGCACAGCAGAGCAGTTTCAAGGAAACGTTTCTCCTGAGTTTTAGACGAAGTTTCCTGCTGTTTCGTACGTATGCCGGCATTGGGCTGGAAATACCGGTTTTGGGATTCTGCACAGAAAGGGTTTCCCAACCGCTGAATCCACAGGTGAGTTTAACTCTGTCAGTTGAATGCACACATTGACAACCATTCAGTTAGATAGCTCCGTTTTGGTTTTAGAAGCAGATATTTCTCTGTACAGCCTATGGTCCCATTCACTCGGGAATATCCCAACGCAGCTCCTAGAAGAAACGTGTTTCTGACTCGCTGAATCTCAACATAGATTCAACTCTCTTAGGTGAACGAACGCACAGCAGAGCAGTTTCAAGGAAACGTTTCTCCTGAGTTTTAGACGAAGTTTCCTGCTGTTTCGTACGTATGCCGGCATTGGGCTGGAAATACCGGTTTTGGGATTCTCTACAGAAAGGGTTTGCAAACCGCTGAATCCACACGTGAGTTTAACTCTGTCAGTTCAATGCACACATTGACAACCATTCAGTTAGATAGCTCCGTTTTGGTTTTAGAAGCAGATATTTCTCTGTACAGCCTATTGTCCCATTCACTCGGGAATATCCCAACACAGCTCGTAGAAGAAAAGTGTTTCTGACTCGCTGAATCTCAACATAGATTCAACTCTCTTAGGTGAACGAACGCACAGCAGAGCAGTTTCAAGGAAACGTTTCTCCTGAGTTTTAGACGAAGTTTCCTGCTGTTTAGTATGTATGCCGGCATTGGGCTGGAAATACCGGTTTTGGGATTCTGCACAGAAAGGGTTTGCCAACCGCTGAATCCACACGTGAGTTTAACTCTGTCAGTTGAATGCACACATTGACAACCATTCAGTTAGATAGCTCCGTTTTGGTTTTAGAAGCAGGTATTTCTCTGTACAGCCTATTGTCCCATTCACTCGGGAATATCCCAACACAGCTCGTAGAAGAAAAGTGTTTCTGACTCGCTGAATCTCAACATAGATTCAACTCTCTTAGGTGAACGAACGCACAGCAGAGCAGTTTCAAGGAAACGTTTCTCCTGAGTTTTAGACGAAGTTTCCTGCTGTTTCGTACGTATGCCGGCATTGGGCTGGAAATACCGGTTTTGGGATTCTGCACAGAAAGGGTTTCCCAACCGCTGAATCCACAGGTGAGTTTAACTCTGTCAGTTGAATGCACACATTGACAACCATTCAGTTAGATAGCTCCGTTTTGGTTTTAGAAGCAGATATTTCTCTGTACAGCCTATGGTCCCATTCACTCGGGAATATCCCAATGCAGCTCCTAGAAGAAACGTGTTTCTGACTCGCTGAATCTCAACATAGTTTCAACTCTCTTAGGTGAACGAACGCACAGCAGAGCAGTTTCAAGGAAACGTTTCTCCTGAGTTTTAGACGAAGTTTCCTGCTGTTTCGTACGTATGCCGGCATTGGGCTGGAAATACCGGTTTTGGGATTCTGCACAGAAAGGGTTTGCCAACCGCTGAATCCACACGTGAGTTTAACTCTGTCAGTTGAATGCACACATTGACAACCATTCAGTTAGATAGCTCCGTTTTGGTTTTAGAAGCAGATATTTCTCTGTACAGCCTATGGTCCCATTCACTCGGGAATATCCCAACGCAGCTCCTAGAAGAAACGTGTTTCTGACTCGCTGAATCTCAACATAGATTCAACTCTCTTAGGTGAACGAACGCACAGCAGAGCAGTTTCAAGGAAACGTTTCTCCTGAGTTTTAGACGAAGTTTCCTGCTGTTTCGTACGTATGCCGGCATTGGGCTGGAAATACCGGTTTTGGGATTCTGCACAGAAAGGGTTTGCCAACCGCTGAATCCACACGTGAGTTTAACTCTGTCAGTTGAATGCACACATTGACAACCATTCAGTTAGATAGCTCCGTTTTGGTTTTAGAAGCAGGTATTTCTCTGTACAGCCTATTGTCCCATTCACTCGGGAATATCCCAACACAGCTCGTAGAAGAAAAGTGTTTCTGACTCGCTGAATCTCAACATAGATTCAACTCTCTTAGGTGAACGAACGCACAGCAGAGCAGTTTCAAGGAAACGTTTCTCCTGAGTTTTAGACGAAGTTTCCTGCTGTTTCGTACGTATGCCGGCATTGGGCTGGAAATACCGGTTTTGGGATTCTGCACAGAAAGGGTTTCCCAACCGCTGAATCCACAGGTGAGTTTAACTCTGTCAGTTGAATGCACACATTGACAACCATTCAGTTAGATAGCTCCGTTTTGGTTTTAGAAGCAGATATTTCTCTGTACAGCCTATGGTCCCATTCACTCGGGAATATCCCAACGCAGCTCCTAGAAGAAACGTGTTTCTGACTCGCTGAATCTCAACATAGATTCAACTCTCTTAGGTGAACGAACGCACAGCAGAGCAGTTTCAAGGAAACGTTTCTCCTGAGTTTTAGACGAAGTTTCCTGCTGTTTCGTACGTATGCCGGCATTGGGCTGGAAATACCGGTTTTGGGATTCTCTACAGAAAGGGTTTGCAAACCGCTGAATCCACACGTGAGTTTAACTCTGTCAGTTGAATGCACACATTGACAACCATTCAGTTAGATAGCTCCGTTTTGGTTTTAGAAGCAGATATTTCTCTGTACAGCCTATTGTCCCATTCACTCGGGAATATCCCAACACAGCTCGTAGAAGAAAAGTGTTTCTGACTCGCTGAATCTCAACATAGATTCAACTCTCTTAGGTGAACGAACGCACAGCAGAGCAGTTTCAAGGAAACGTTTCTCCTGAGTTTTAGACGAAGTTTCCTGCTGTTTCGTACGTATGCCGGCATTGGGCTGGAAATACCGGTTTTGGGATTCTGCACAGAAAGGGTTTCCCAACCGCTGAATCCACAGGTGAGTTTAACTCTGTCAGTTGAATGCACACATTGACAACCATTCAGTTAGATAGCTCCGTTTTGGTTTTAGAAGCAGATATTTCTCTGTACAGCCTATGGTCCCATTCACTCGGGAATATCCCAACGCAGCACCTAGAAGAAACGTGTTTCTGACTCGCTGAATCTCAACATAGATTCAACTCTCTTAGGTGAACGAACGAACAGCAGAGCAGTTTCAAGAAAACGTTTCTCCTGAGTTTTAGACGAAGTTTCCTGCTGTTTAGTACGTATGCCGGCATTGGGCTGGAAATACCGGTTTTGGGATTCTGCACAGAAAGGGTTTGCAAACCGCTGAATCCACACGTGAGTTTAACTCTGTCAGTTGAATGCACACATTGACAACCATTCAGTTAGATAGCTCCGTTTTGGTTTTAGAAGCAGATATTTCTCTGTACAGCCTATGGTCCCATTCACTCGGGAATATCCCAACGCAGTTCCTAGAAGAAACGTGTTTCTGACTCGCTGAATCTCAACATAGATTCAACTCTCTTAGGTGAACGAACGCACAGCAGAGCAGTTTCAAGGAAACGTTTCTCCTGAGTTTTAGACGAAGTTTCCTGCTGTTTAGTACGTATGCCGGCATTGGGCTGGAAATACCGGTTTTGGGATTCTGCACAGAAAGGGTTTGCCAACCGCTGAATCCACACGTGAGTTTAACTCTGTCAGTTGAATGCACACATTGACAACCATTCAGTTAGATAGCTCCGTTTTGGTTTTAGAAGCAGGTATTTCTCTGTACAGCCTATTGTCCCATTCACTCGGGAATATCCCAACACAGCTCGTAGAAGAAAAGTGTTTCTGACTCGCTGAATCTCAACATAGATTCAACTCTCTTAGGTGAACGAACGCACAGCAGAGCAGTTTCAAGGAAACGTTTCTCCTGAGTTTTAGACGAAGTTTCCTGCTGTTTCGTACGTATGCCGGCATCTGGCTGGAAATACCGGTTTTGGGATTCTGCACAGAAAGGGTTTGCCAACCGCTGAATCCACACGTGAGTTTAACTCTTTCAGTTGAATGCACACATTGACAACCATTCAGTTAGATAGCTCCGTTTTGGTTTTAGAAGCAGATATTTCTCTGTATAGCCTATGGTCCCATTCACTCGGGAATATCCCAACGCAGCTCCTAGAAGAAACGTGTTTCTGACTCGCTGAATCTCAACATAGATTCAACTCTCTTAGGTGAACGAACGCACAGCAGAGCAGTTTCAAGGAAGCGTTTCTCCTGAGTTTTAGACGAAATTTCCTGCTGTTTAGTACGTATGCCGGCATTGGGCTGGAAATACCGGTTTTGGGATTCTACACAGAAAGTGTTTGCAAACCACTGAATCCACACGTGAGTTTAACTCTGTCAGTTGAATGCACACATTGACAACCATTCAGTTAGATAGCTCCGTTTTGGTTTTAGAAGCAGATATTTCTCTGTACAGCCTATTGTCCAATTCACTCGGGAATATCCCAACACAGCTCGTAGAAGAAAAGTGTTTCTGACTCGCTGAATCTCAACATAGATTCAACTCTCTTAGGTGAACGAACGCAAAGCAGAGCAGTTTCAAGGAAACGTTTCTCCTGAGTTTTAGACGAAGTTTCCTGCTGTTTCGTACGTATGCCGGCATTGGGCTGGAAATACCGGTTTTGGGATTCTGCACAGAAAGGGTTTCCCAACCGCTGAATCCACAGGTGAGTTTAACTCTGTCAGTTGAATGCACACATTGACAACCATTCAGTTAGATAGCTCCGTTTTGGTTTTAGAAGCAGATATTTCTCTGTACAGCCTATGGTCCCATTCACTCGGGAATATCCCAATGCAGCTCCTAGAAGAAACGTGTTTCTGACTCGCTGAATCTCAACATAGTTTCAACTCTCTTAGGTGAACGAACGCACAGCAGAGCAGTTTCAAGGAAACGTTTCTCCTGAGTTTTAGACGAAGTTTCCTGCTGTTTCGTACGTATGCCGGCATTGGGCTGGAAATACCGGTTTTGGGATTCTGCACAGAAAGGGTTTGCCAACCGCTGAATCCACACGTGAGTTTAACTCTGTCAGTTGAATGCACACATTGACAACCATTCAGTTAGATAGCTCCGTTTTGGTTTTAGAAGCAGATATTTCTCTGTACAGCCTATGGTCCCATTCACTCGGGAATATCCCAACGCAGCTCCTAGAAGAAACGTGTTTCTGACTCGCTGAATCTCAACATAGATTCAACTCTCTTAGGTGAACGAACGCACAGCAGAGCAGTTTCAAGGAAACGTTTCTCCTGAGTTTTAGACGAAGTTTCCTGCTGTTTCCTACGTATGCCGGCATTGGGCTGGAAATACCGGTTTTGGGATTCTGTACAGAAAGGGTTTGCCAACCGCTGAATCCACACGTGAGTTTAACTCTGTCAGTTGAATGCACACATTGACAACCATTCAGTTAGATAGCTCCGTTTTGGTTTTAGAAGCAGATATTTCTCTGTACAGCCTATGGTCCCATTCACTCGGGAATATCCCAACGCAGCTCCTAGAAGAAAAGTGTTTCTGACTCGCTGAATCTCAACATAGATTCAACTCTCTTAGGTGAACGAACGCACAGCAGAGCAGTTTCAAGGAAACGTTTCTCCTGAGTTTTAGACGAAGTTTCCTGCTGTTGCGTACGTATGCCGGCATTGGGCTAGAAATACCGGTTTTGGGATTCTACACAGAAAGGGTTTGCAAACCGCTGAATCCACACGTGAGTTTAACTCTGTCAGTTGAAAGCACACATTGACAACCATTCAGTTAGATAGCTCCGTTTTGGTTTTAGAAGCAGATATTTCTCTGTACAGCCTATGGTCCCATTCACTCGGGAATATCCCAACGCAGCTCCTAGAAGATACGTGTTTCTGACTCGCTGAATCTCAACATAGTTTCAACTCTCTTAGGTGAACGAACGCTCAGCAGAGCAGTTTCAAGGAAACGTTTCTCCTGAGTTTTAGACGAAGTTTCCTGCTGTTTAGTACGTATGCCGGCATTGGGCTGGAAATACCGGTTTTGGGATTCTCTACAGAAAGGGTTTGCAAACCGCTGAATCCACACGTGAGTTTAACTCTGTCAGTTCAATGCACACATTGACAACCATTCAGTTAGATAGCTCCGTTTTGGTTTTAGAAGCAGATATTTCTCTGTACAGCCTATTGTCCCATTCACTCGGGAATATCCCAACACAGCTCGTAGAAGAAAAGTGTTTCTGACTCGCTGAATCTCAACATAGATTCAACTCTCTTAGGTGAACGAACGCACAGCAGAGCAGTTTCAAGGAAACGTTTCTCCTGAGTTTTAGACGAAGTTTCCTGCTGTTTCGTACGTATGCCGGCATCTGGCTGGAAATACCGGTTTTGGGATTCTGCACAGAAAGGGTTTCCCAACCGCTGAATCCACAGGTGAGTTTAACTCTGTCAGTTGAATGCACACATTGACAACCATTCAGTTAGATAGCTCCGTTTTGGTTTTAGAAGCAGATATTTCTCTGTACAGCCTATGGTCCCATTCACTCGGGAATATCCCAACGCAGCTCCTAGAAGAAACGTGTTTCTGACTCGCTGAATCTCAACATAGATTCAACTCTCTTAGGTGAACGAACGCACAGCAGAGCAGTTTCAAGGAAACGTTTCTCCTGAGTTTTAGACGAAGTTTCCTGCTGTTTCGTACGTATGCCGGCATTGGGCTGGAAATACCGGTTTTGGGATTCTCTACAGAAAGGGTTTGCAAACCGCTGAATCCACACGTGAGTTTAACTCTGTCAGTTGAATGCACACATTGACAACCATTCAGTTAGATAGCTCCGTTTTGGTTTTAGAAGCAGATATTTCTCTGTACAGCCTATTGTCCCATTCACTCGGGAATATCCCAACACAGCTCGTAGAAGAAAAGTGTTTCTGACTCGCTGAATCTCAACATAGATTCAACTCTCTTAGGTGAACGAACGCACAGCAGAGCAGTTTCAAGGAAACGTTTCTCCTGAGTTTTAGACGAAGTTTCCTGCTGTTTCGTACGTATGCCGGCATTGGGCTGGAAATACCGGTTTTGGGATTCTGCACAGAAAGGGTTTCCCAACCGCTGAATCCACAGGTGAGTTTAACTCTGTCAGTTGAATGCACACATTGACAACCATTCAGTTAGATAGCTCCGTTTTGGTTTTAGAAGCAGATATTTCTCTGTACAGCCTATGGTCCCATTCACTCGGGAATATCCCAACGCAGCTCCTAGAAGAAACGTGTTTCTGACTCGCTGAATCTCAACATAGATTCAACTCTCTTAGGTGAACGAACGCACAGCAGAGCAGTTTCAAGGAAACGTTTCTCCTGAGTTTTAGACGAAGTTTCCTGCTATTTCGTACGTATGCCGGCATTGGGCTGGAAATACCGGTTTTGGGATTCTGCACAGAAAGGGTTTGCCAACCGCTGAATCCACACGTGAGTTTAACTCTGTCAGTTGAATGCACACATTGACAACCATTCCGTTAGATAGCTCCGTTTTGGTTTTAGAAGCAGATATTTCTCTGTACAGCCTATGGTCCCATTCACTCGGTAATATCCCAACGCAGCTCCTAGAAGAAACGTGTTTCTGACTCGCTGAATCTCAACATAGATTCAACTCTCTTAGGTGAACGAACGCACAGCAGAGCAGTTTCAAGGAAACGTTTCTCCTGAGTTTTAGACGAAGTTTCCTGCTGTTTCGTACGTATGCCGGCATTGGGCTGGAAATACCGGTTTTGGGATTCTACACAGAAAGGGTTTGCAAACCGCTGAATCCACACGTGAGTTTAACTCTGTCAGTTGAATGCACACATTGACAACCATTCAGTTAGATAGCTCCGTTTTGGTTTTAGAAGCAGATATTTCTCTGTACAGCCTATGGTCCCATTCACTCGGGAATATCCCAACGCAACTCCTAGAAGAAACGTGTTTCTGACTCGCTGAATCTCAACATAGTTTCAGCTATCTTAGGTGAACGAACGCACAGCAGAGGAGTTTCAAGGAAACGTTTCTCCTGAGTTTTAGACGAAGTTTCCTGCTGTTTCGTACGTATGCCGGCATTGGGCTGGAAATACCGGTTTTGGGATTCTGCACAGAAAGGGTTTGCAAACCGCTGAATCCACACCTGAGTTTAACTCTGTCAGTTGAATGCACACATTGACAACCATTCAGTTAGATAGCTCCGTTTTGGTTTTAGAAGCAGATATTTCTCTGTACAGCCTATTGTCCCATTCACTCGGGAATATCCCAACACAGCTTGTTGAAGAAAAGTGTTTCTGACTCGCTGAATCTCAACATAGATTCAACTCTCTTAGGTGAACGAACGCACAGCAGAGCAGTTTCAAGGAAACGTTTCTCCTGAGTTTTAGACGAAGTTTCCTGCTGTTTCGTACGTATGCCTGCATTGGGCTGGAAATACCGGTTTTGGGATTCTGCACAGAAAGGGTTTCCCAACCGCTGAATCCACACGTGAGTTTAACCCTGTCAGTTGAATGCACACATTGACAACCATTCAGTTAGATAGCTCCGTTTTGGTTTTAGAAGCAGATATTTCTCTGTATAGCCTATGGTCCCATTCACTCGGGAATATCCCAACGCAGCTCCTAGAAGAAACGTGTTTCTGACTCGCCGAATCTCAACATAGATTCAACTCTCTTAGGTGAACGAACGCACAGCAGAGCAGTTTCAAGGAAACGTTTCTCCTGAGTTTTAGACGAAGTTTCCTGCTGTTTAGTACGTATGCCGTCATTGGGCTGGAAATACCGGTTTTGGGATTCTGCACAGAAAGGGTTTGCCAACCGCTGAATCCACAGGTGAGTTTAACTCTGTCAGTTGAATGCACACATTGACAACCATTCAGTTAGATAGCTCCGTTTTGGTTTTAGAAGCAGATATTTCTCTGTACAGCCTATGGTCCCATTCACTCGGAAATATCCCAACGCAGCTCCTAGAAGAAACGTGTTTCTGACTTGCTGAATCTCAACATAGATTCAACTCTCGTAGGTGAACGAACGCACTGCAGAGCAGTTTCAAGGAAGCGTTTCTCCTGAGTTTTATACGAAGTTTCCTGATGTTTAGTACGTATGCCGGCATTGGGCTGGAAATACCGGTTTTGGGATTCTGTACAGAAAGGGTTTGCAAACCGCTGAATCCACACGTGAGTTAACTCTGTCAGTTGAATGCACACATTGACAACCATTCAGTTAGATAGCTCCGTTTTGGTTTTAGAAGCAGATATTTCTCTGTACAGCCTATTGTCCCATTCACTCGGGAATATCCCAACGCAGCTCCTAGAAGAAACGTGTTTCTGACTCGCTGAATCTCAACATAGATTCAACTCTCTTAGGTGAACGAACGCACAACAGAGCAGTTTCAAAGAAACGTTTCTCCTGAGTTTTAGACGAAGTTTCCTGCTGTTTAGTACGTATGCCGGCATTGGGCTGGAAATACCGGTTTTGGGATTCTGCACAGAAATGGTTTGCCAACCGCTGAATCCACACGTGAGTTTAACTCTGTCAGTTGAATGCACACATTGACAACCATTCAGTTAGATAGCTCCGTTTTGGTTTTAGAAGCAGATATTTCTCTGTACAGTCTATGGTCCCATTCACTCGGGAATATCCCAACGCAGCTCCTAGAAGAAACGTGTTTCTGACTCGCTGAATCTCAACATAGATTCAACTCTCTTAGGTGAACGAACGCACAGCAGAGCAGTTTCAAGGAAACGTTACTCCTGAGTTTTAGACGAAGTTTCCTGCTGTTTCGTACGTATGCCGGCATTGGGCTGGAAATACCGGTTTTGGGATTCTACACAGAAAGGGTTTGCAAACCGCTGAATCCACACGTGAGTTTAACTCTGTCAGTTGAATGCACATATTGACAACCATTCAGTTAGATAGCTCCGTTTTGGTTTTAGAAGCAGATATTTCTCTGTACAGCCTATGGTCCCATTCACTCGGGAATATCCCAACGCAACTCCTAGAAGAAACGTGTTTCTGACTCGCTGAATCTCAACATAGTTTCAGCTATCTTAGGTGAACGAACGCACAGCAGAGGAGTTTCAAGGAAACGTTTCTCCTGAGTTTTAGACGAAGTTTCCTGCTGTTTCGTACGTATGCCGGCATTGGGCTGGAAATACCGGTTTTGGGATTCTGCACAGAAAGGGTTTGCAAACCGCTGAATCCACACGTGAGTTTAACTCTGTCAGTTGAATGCACACATTGACAACCATTCAGTTAGATAGCTCCGTTTTGGTTTTAGAAGCAGATATTTCTCTGTACAGCCTATGGTCCCTTTCACTCGGGAATATCCCAACACAGCTCGTTGAAGAAAAGTGTTTCTGACTCGCTGAATCTCAACATAGATTCAACTCTCTTAGGTGAACGAACGCACAGCAGAGCAGTTTCAAGGAAACGTTTCTCCTGAGTTTTAGACGAAGTTTCCTGCTGTTTCGTACGTATGCCGGCATTGGGCTGGAAATACCGGTTTTGGGATTCTGCACAGAAAGGGTTTGCCAACCGCTGAATCCACACGTGAGTTTAACTCTGTCAGTTGAATGCACACATTGACAACCATTCAGTTAGATAGCTCCGTTTTGGTTTTAGAAGCAGATATTTCTCTGTACAGCCTATGGTCCCATTCACTCGGGAATATCCCAACGCAGCTCCTAGAAGAAACGTGTTTCTGACTCGCTGAATCTCAACATAGATTCAACTCTCTTAGGTGAACGAACGCACAGCAGAGCAGTTTCAAGGAAACGTTTCTCCTGAGTTTTAGACGAAGTTTCCTGCTGTTGCGTACGTATGCCGGCATTGGGCTAGAAATACCGGTTTTGGGATTCTACACAGAAAGGGTTTGCAAACCGCTGAATCCACACGTGAGTTTAACTCTGTCAGTTGAAAGCACACATTGACAACCATTCAGTTAGATAGCTCCGTTTTGGTTTTAGAAGCAGATATTTCTCTGTACAGCCTATGGTCCCATTCACTCGGGAATATCCCAACGCAGCTCCTAGAAGATACGTGTTTCTGACTCGCTGAATCTCAACATAGTTTCAACTCTCTTAGGTGAACGAACGCTCAGCAGAGCAGTTTCAAGGAAACGTTTCTCCTGAGTTTTAGACGAAGTTTCCTGCTGTTTAGTACGTATGCCGGCATTGGGCTGGAAATACCGGTTTTGGGATTCTCTACAGAAAGGGTTTGCAAACCGCTGAATCCACACGTGAGTTTAACTCTGTCAGTTCAATGCACACATTGACAACCATTCAGTTAGATAGCTCCGTTTTGGTTTTAGAAGCAGATATTTCTCTGTACAGCCTATTGTCCCATTCACTCGGGAATATCCCAACACAGCTCGTAGAAGAAAAGTGTTTCTGACTCGCTGAATCTCAACATAGATTCAACTCTCTTAGGTGAACGAACGCACAGCAGAGCAGTTTCAAGGAAACGTTTCTCCTGAGTTTTAGACGAAGTTTCCTGCTGTTTCGTACGTATGCCGGCATCTGGCTGGAAATACCGGTTTTGGGATTCTGCACAGAAAGGGTTTCCCAACCGCTGAATCCACAGGTGAGTTTAACTCTGTCAGTTGAATGCACACATTGACAACCATTCAGTTAGATAGCTCCGTTTTGGTTTTAGAAGCAGATATTTCTCTGTACAGCCTATGGTCCCATTCACTCGGGAATATCCCAACGCAGCTCCTAGAAGAAACGTGTTTCTGACTCGCTGAATCTCAACATAGATTCAACTCTCTTAGGTGAACGAACGCACAGCAGAGCAGTTTCAAGGAAACGTTTCTCCTGAGTTTTAGACGAAGTTTCCTGCTGTTTCGTACGTATGCCGGCATTGGGCTGGAAATACCGGTTTTGGGATTCTCTACAGAAAGGGTTTGCAAACCGCTGAATCCACACGTGAGTTTAACTCTGTCAGTTGAATGCACACATTGACAACCATTCAGTTAGATAGCTCCGTTTTGGTTTTAGAAGCAGATATTTCTCTGTACAGCCTATTGTCCCATTCACTCGGGAATATCCCAACACAGCTCGTAGAAGAAAAGTGTTTCTGACTCGCTGAATCTCAACATAGATTCAACTCTCTTAGGTGAACGAACGCACAGCAGAGCAGTTTCAAGGAAACGTTTCTCCTGAGTTTTAGACGAAGTTTCCTGCTGTTTCGTACGTATGCCGGCATTGGGCTGGAAATACCGGTTTTGGGATTCTGCACAGAAAGGATTTCCCAACCGCTGAATCCACAGGTGAGTTTAACTCTGTCAGTTGAATGCACACATTGACAACCATTCAGTTAGATAGCTCCGTTTTGGTTTTAGAAGCAGATATTTCTCTGTACAGCCTATGGTCCCATTCACTCGGGAATATCCCAACGCAGCTCCTAGAAGAAACGTGTTTCTGACTCGCTGAATCTCAACATAGATTCAACTCTCTTAGGTGAACGAACGCACAGCAGAGCAGTTTCAAGGAAACGTTTCTCCTGAGTTTTAGACGAAGTTTCCTGCTATTTCGTACGTATGCCGGCATTGGGCTGGAAATACCGGTTTTGGGATTCTGCACAGAAAGGGTTTGCCAACCGCTGAATCCACACGTGAGTTTAACTCTGTCAGTTGAATGCACACATTGACAACCATTCCGTTAGATAGCTCCGTTTTGGTTTTAGAAGCAGATATTTCTCTGTACAGCCTATGGTCCCATTCACTCGGTAATATCCCAACGCAGCTCCTAGAAGAAACGTGTTTCTGACTCGCTGAATCTCAACATAGATTCAACTCTCTTAGGTGAACGAACGCACAGCAGAGCAGTTTCAAGGAAACGTTTCTCCTGAGTTTTAGACGAAGTTTCCTGCTGTTTCGTACTTATGCCGGCATTGGGCTGGAAATACCGGTTTTGGGATTCTACACAGAAAGGGTTTGCAAACCGCTGAATCCACACGTGAGTTTAACTCTGTCAGTTGAATGCACACATTGACAACCATTCAGTTAGATAGCTCCGTTTTGGTTTTAGAAGCAGATATTTCTCTGTACAGCCTATGGTCCCATTCACTCGGGAATATCCCAACGCAACTCCTAGAAGAAACGTGTTTCTGACTCGCTGAATCTCAACATAGTTTCAGCTATCTTAGGTGAACGAACGCACAGCAGAGGAGTTTCAAGGAAACGTTTCTCCTGAGTTTTAGACGAAGTTTCCTGCTGTTTCGTACGTATGCCTGCATTGGGCTGGAAATACCGGTTTTGGGATTCTGCACAGAAAGGGTTTCCCAACCGCTGAATCCACACGTGAGTTTAACTCTGTCAGTTGAATACACACATTGACAACCATTCAGTTAGATAGCTCCGTTTTGGTTTTAGAAGCAGATATTTCTCTGTATAGCCTATGGTCCCATTCACTCGGGAATATCCCAACGCAGCTCCTAGAAGAAACGTGTTTCTGACTCGCCGAATCTCAACATAGATTCAACTCTCTTAGGTGAACGAACGCACAGCAGAGCAGTTTCAAGGAAACGTTTCTCCTGAGTTTTAGACGAAGTTTCCTGCTGTTTAGTACGTATGCCGTCATTGGGCTGGAAATACCGGTTTTGGGATTCTGCACAGAAAGGGTTTGCCAACCGCTGAATCCACAGGTGAGTTTAACTCTGTCAGTTGAATGCACACATTGACAACCATTCAGTTAGATAGCTCCGTTTTGGTTTTAGAAGCAGATATTTCTCTGTACAGCCTATGGTCCCATTCACTCGGAAATATCCCAACGCAGCTCCTAGAAGAAACGTGTTTCTGACTCGCTGAATCTCAACATAGATTCAACTCTCTTAGGTGAACGAACGCACTGCAGAGCAGTTTCAAGGAAGCGTTTCTCCTGAGTTTTATACGAAGTTTCCTGATGTTTAGTACGTATGCCGGCATTGGGCTGGAAATACCGGTTTTGGGATTCTGTACAGAAAGGGTTTGCAAACCGCTGAATCCACACGTGAGTTAACTCTGTCAGTTGAATGCACACATTGACAACCATTCAGTTAGATAGCTCCGTTTTGGTTTTAGAAGCAGATATTTCTCTGTACAGCCTATGGTCCCATTCACTCGGGAATATCCCAACGCAGCTCCTAGAAGAAACGTGTTTCTGACTCGCTGAATCTCAACATAGATTCAACTCTCTTAGGTGAACGAACGCACAACAGAGCAGTTTCAAAGAAACGTTTCTCCTGAGTTTTAGACGAAGTTTCCTGCTGTTTAGTACGTATGCCGGCATTGGGCTGGAAATACCGGTTTTGGGATTCTGCACAGAAATGGTTTGCCAACCGCTGAATCCACACGTGAGTTTAACTCTGTCAGTTGAATGCACACATTGACAACCATTCAGTTAGATAGCTCCGTTTTGGTTTTAGAAGCAGATATTTCTCTGTACAGCCTATGGTCCCATTCACTCGGGAATATCCCAACGCAGCTCCTAGAAGAAACGTGTTTCTGACTCGCTGAATCTCAACATAGATTCAACTCTCTTAGGTGAACGAACGCACAGCAGAGCAGTTTCAAGGAAACGTTACTCCTGAGTTTTAGACGAAGTTTCCTGCTGTTTCGTACGTATGCCGGCATTGGGCTGGAAATACCGGTTTTGGGATTCTACACAGAAAGGGTTTGCAAACCGCTGAATCCACACGTGAGTTTAACTCTGTCAGTTGAATGCACATATTGACAACCATTCAGTTAGATAGCTCCGTTTTGGTTTTAGAAGCAGATATTTCTCTGTACAGCCTATGGTCCCATTCACTCGGGAATATCCCAACGCAACTCCTAGAAGAAACGTGTTTCTGACTCGCTGAATCTCAACATAGTTTCAGCTATCTTAGGTGAACGAACGCACAGCAGAGGAGTTTCAAGGAAACGTTTCTCCTGAGTTTTAGACGAAGTTTCCTGCTGTTTCGTACGTATGCCGGCATTGGGCTGGAAATACCGGTTTTGGGATTCTGCACAGAAAGGGTTTGCAAACCGCTGAATCCACACGTGAGTTTAACTCTGTCAGTTGAATGCACACATTGACAACCATTCAGTTAGATAGCTCCGTTTTGGTTTTAGAAGCAGATATTTCTCTGTACAGCCTATGGTCCCTTTCACTCGGGAATATCCCAACACAGCTCGTTGAAGAAAAGTGTTTCTGACTCGCTGAATCTCAACATAGATTCAACTCTCTTAGGTGAACGAACGCACAGCAGAGCAGTTTCAAGGAAACGTTTCTCCTGAGTTTTAGACGAAGTTTCCTGCTGTTTCGTACGTATGCCGGCATTGGGCTGGAAATACCGGTTTTGGGATTCTGCACAGAAAGGGTTTGCCAACCGCTGAATCCACACGTGAGTTTAACTCTGTCAGTTGAATGCACACATTGACAACCATTCAGTTAGATAGCTCCGTTTTGGTTTTAGAAGCAGATATTTCTCTGTACAGCCTATTGTCCCATTCACTCGGGAATATCCCAACACAGCTCGTAGAAGAAAAGTGTTTCTGACTCGCTGAATCTCAACATAGATTCAACTCTCTTAGGTGAAGGAACGCACAGCAGAGCAGTTTCAAGGAAACGTTTCTCCTGAGTTTTAGACGAAGTTTCCTGCTGTTTCGTACGTATGCCTGCATTGGGCTGGAAATACCGGTTTTGGGATTCTGCACAGAAAGGGTTTCCCAACCGCTGAATCCACACGTGAGTTTAACTCTGTCAGTTGAATGCACACATTGACAACCATTCAGTTAGATAGCTCCGTTTTGGTTTTAGAAGCAGATATTTCTCTGTATAGCCTATGGTCCCATTCACTCGGGAATATCCCAACGCAGCTCCTAGAAGAAACGTGTTTCTGACTCGCCGAATCTCAACATAGATTCAACTCTCTTAGGTGAACGAACGCACAGCAGAGCAGTTTCAAGGAAACGTTTCTCCTGAGTTTTAGACGAAGTTTCCTGCTGTTTAGTACGTATGCCGTCATTGGGCTGGAAATACCGGTTTTGGGATTCTGCACAGAAAGGGTTTGCCAACCGCTGAATCCACAGGTGAGTTTAACTCTGTCAGTTGAATGCACACATTGACAACCATTCAGTTAGATAGCTCCGTTTTGGTTTTAGAAGCAGATATTTCTCTGTACAGCCTATGGTCCCATTCACTCGGAAATATCCCAACGCAGCTCCTAGAAGAAACGTGTTTCTGACTCGCTGAATCTCAACATAGATTCAACTCTCTTAGGTGAACGAACGCACTGCAGAGCAGTTTCAAGGAAGCGTTTCTCCTGAGTTTTATACGAAGTTTCCTGATGTTTAGTACGTATGCCGGCATTGGGCTGGAAATACCGGTTTTGGGATTCTGTACAGAAAGGGTTTGCAAACCGCTGAATCCACACGTGAGTTAACTCTGTCAGTTGAATGCACACATTGACAACCATTCAGTTAGATAGCTCCGTTTTGGTTTTAGAAGCAGATATTTCTCTGTACAGCCTATGGTCCCATTCACTCGGGAATATCCCAACGCAGCTCCTAGAAGAAACGTGTTTCTGACTCGCTGAATCTCAACATAGATTCAACTCTCTTAGGTGAACGAACGCACAACAGAGCAGTTTCAAAGAAACGTTTCTCCTGAGTTTTAGACGAAGTTTCCTGCTGTTTAGTACGTATGCCGGCATTGGGCTGGAAATACCGGTTTTGGGATTCTGCACAGAAATGGTTTGCCAACCGCTGAATCCACACGTGAGTTTAACTCTGTCAGTTGAATGCACACATTGACAACCATTCAGTTAGATAGCTCCGTTTTGGTTTTAGAAGCAGATATTTCTCTGTACAGCCTATGGTCCCATTCACTCGGGAATATCCCAACGCAGCTCCTAGAAGAAACGTGTTTCTGACTCGCTGAATCTCAACATAGATTCAACTCTCTTAGGTGAACGAACGCACAGCAGAGCAGTTTCAAGGAAACGTTACTCCTGAGTTTTAGACGAAGTTTCCTGCTGTTTCGTACGTATGCCGGCATTGGGCTGGAAATACCGGTTTTGGGATTCTACACAGAAAGGGTTTGCAAACCGCTGAATCCACACGTGAGTTTAACTCTGTCAGTTGAATGCACATATTGACAACCATTCAGTTAGATAGCTCCGTTTTGGTTTTAGAAGCAGATATTTCTCTGTACAGCCTATGGTCCCATTCACTCGGGAATATCCCAACGCAACTCCTAGAAGAAACGTGTTTCTGACTCGCTGAATCTCAACATAGTTTCAGCTATCTTAGGTGAACGAACGCACAGCAGAGGAGTTTCAAGGAAACGTTTCTCCTGAGTTTTAGACGAAGTTTCCTGCTGTTTCGTACGTATGCCGGCATTGGGCTGGAAATACCGGTTTTGGGATTCTGCACAGAAAGGGTTTGCAAACCGCTGAATCCACACGTGAGTTTAACTCTGTCAGTTGAATGCACACATTGACAACCATTCAGTTAGATAGCTCCGTTTTGGTTTTAGAAGCAGATATTTCTCTGTACAGCCTATGGTCCCTTTCACTCGGGAATATCCCAACACAGCTCATTGAAGAAAAGTGTTTCTGACTCGCTGAATCTCAACATAGATTCAACTCTCTTAGGTGAACGAACGCACAGCAGAGCAGTTTCAAGGAAACGTTTCTCCTGAGTTTTAGACGAAGTTTCCTGCTGTTTCGTACGTATGCCGGCATTGGGCTGGAAATACCGGTTTTGGGATTCTGCACAGAAAGGGTTTGCCAACCGCTGAATCCACACGTGAGTTTAACTCTGTCAGTTGAATGCACACATTGACAACCATTCAGTTAGATAGCTCCGTTTTGGTTTTAGAAGCAGATATTTCTCTGTACAGCCTATGGTCCCATTCACTCGGGAATATCCCAACGCAGCTCCTAGAAGAAACGTGTTTCTGACTCGCTGAATCTCAACATAGATTCAACTCTCTTAGGTGAACGAACGCACAGCAGAGCAGTTTCAAGGAAACGTTTCTCCTGAGTTTTAGACGAAGTTTCCTGCTGTTTAGTACGTATGCCGGCATTGGTCTGGAAATACCGGTTTTGGGATTCTGCACAGAAAGGGTTTGCCAACCGCTGAATCCACACGTGAGTTTAACTCTGTCAGTTGAATGCACACATTGACAACCATTCAGTTAGATAGCTCCGTTTTGGTTTTAGAAGCAGATATTTCTCTGTACAGCCTATGGTCCCATTCACTCGGGAATATCCCAACGCAGCTCCTAGAAGAAACGTGTTTCTGACTCGCTGAATCTCAACATAGATTCAACTCTCTTAGGTGAACGAACGCACAGCAGAGCAGTTTCAAGGAATCGTTTCTCCTGAGTTTTAGACGAAGTTTCCTGCTGTTTCGTACGTATGCCGGCATTGGGCTGGAAATACCGGTTTTGGGATTCTGTACAGAAAGGGTTTGCAAACCGCTGAATCCACACGTGAGTTTAACTCTGTCAGTTGAATGCACACATTGACAACCATTCAGTTAGATAGCTCCGTTTTGGTTTTAGAAGCAGATATTTCTCTGTACAGCCTATTGTCCCATTCACTCGGGAATATCCCAACACAGCTCGTAGAAGAAAAGTGTTTCTGACTCGCTGAATCTCAACATAGATTCAACTCTCTTAGGTGAAGGAACGCACAGCAGAGCAGTTTCAAGGAAACGTTTCTCCTGAGTTTTAGACGAAGTTTCCTGCTGTTTCGTACGTATGCCGGCATTGGGCTGGAAATACCGGTTTTGGGATTCTGCACAGAAAGGGTTTCCCAACCGCTGAATCCACACGTGAGTTTAACTCTGTCAGTTGAATGCACACATTGACAACCATTCAGTTAGATAGCTCCGTTTTGGTTTTAGAAGCAGATATTTCTCTGTACAGCCTATGGTCCCATTCACTCGGGAATATCCCAACGCAACTCCTAGAAGAAACGTGTTTCTGACTCGCTGAATCTCAACATAGTTTCAGCTATCTTAGGTGAACGAACGCACAGCAGAGGAGTTTCAAGGAAACGTTTCTCCTGAGTTTTAGACGAAGTTTCCTGCTGTTTCGTACGTATGCCGGCATTGGGCTGGAAATACCGGTTTTGGGATTCTGCACAGAAAGGGTTTGCAAACCGCTGAATCCACACGTGAGTTTAACTCTGTCAGTTGAATGCACACATTGACAACCATTCAGTTAGATAGCTCCGTTTTGGTTTTAGAAGCAGATATTTCTCTGTACAGCCTATTGTCCCATTCACTCGGGAATATCCCAACACAGCTTGTTGAAGAAAAGTGTTTCTGACTCGCTGAATCTCAACATAGATTCAACTCTCTTAGGTGAACGAACGCACAGCAGAGCAGTTTCAAGGAAACGTTTCTCCTGAGTTTTAGACGAAGTTTCCTGCTGTTTCGTACGTATGCCGGCATTGGGCTGGAAATACCGGTTTTGGGATTCTGCACAGAAAGGGTTTCCCAACCGCTGAATCCACACGTGAGTTTAACTCTGTCAGTTGAATGCACACATTGACAACCATTCAGTTAGATAGCTCCGTTTTGGTTTTAGAAGCAGATATTTCTCTGTATAGCCTATGGTCCCATTCACTCGGGAATATCCCAACGCAGCTCCTAGAAGAAACGTGTTTCTGACTCGCCGAATCTCAACATAGATTCAACTCTCTTAGGTGAACGAACGCACAGCAGAGCAGTTTCAAGGAAACGTTTCTCCTGAGTTTTAGACGAAGTTTCCTGCTGTTTAGTACGTATGCCGTCATTGGGCTGGAAATACCGGTTTTGGGATTCTGCACAGAAAGGGTTTGCCAACCGCTGAATCCACAGGTGAGTTTAACTCTGTCAGTTGAATGCACACATTGACAACCATTCAGTTAGATAGCTCCGTTTTGGTTTTAGAAGCAGATATTTCTCTGTACAGCCTATGGTCCCATTCACTCGGAAATATCCCAACGCAGCTCCTAGAAGAAACGTGTTTCTGACTCGCTGAATCTCAACATAGATTCAACTCTCTTAGGTGAACGAACGCACTGCAGAGCAGTTTCAAGGAAGCGTTTC
This sequence comes from Aotus nancymaae, assembly GCF_030222135.1. Classification (NCBI taxonomy): domain Eukaryota; kingdom Metazoa; phylum Chordata; class Mammalia; order Primates; family Aotidae; genus Aotus; species Aotus nancymaae. The sequence goes on along the minus strand of NW_026988495.1, from coordinate 4,301,134 downwards.
TCCTGAGTTTTATACGAAGTTTCCTGATGTTTAGTACGTATGCCGGCATTGGGCTGGAAATACCGGTTTTGGGATTCTGTACAGAAAGGGTTTGCAAACCGCTGAATCCACACGTGAGTTAACTCTGTCAGTTGAATGCACACATTGACAACCATTCAGTTAGATAGCTCCGTTTTGGTTTTAGAAGCAGATATTTCTCTGTACAGCCTATTGTCCCATTCACTCGGGAATATCCCAACGCAGCTCCTAGAAGAAACGTGTTTCTGACTCGCTGAATCTCAACATAGATTCAACTCTCTTAGGTGAACGAACGCACAGCAGAGCAGTTTCAAAGAAACGTTTCTCCTGAGTTTTAGACGAAGTTTCCTGCTGTTTAGTACGTATGCCGGCATTGGGCTGGAAATACCGGTTTTGGGATTCTGCACAGAAATGGTTTGCCAACCGCTGAATCCACACGTGAGTTTAACTCTGTCAGTTGAATGCACACATTGACAACCATTCAGTTAGATAGCTCCGTTTTGGTTTTAGAAGCAGATATTTCTCTGTACAGCCTATGGTCCCATTCACTCGGGAATATCCCAACGCAGCTCCTAGAAGAAACGTGTTTCTGACTCGCTGAATCTCAACATAGATTCAACTCTCTTAGGTGAACGAACGCACAGCAGAGCAGTTTCAAGGAAACGTTACTCCTGAGTTTTAGACGAAGTTTCCTGCTGTTTCGTACGTATGCCGGCATTGGGCTGGAAATTCCGGTTTTGGGATTCTACACAGAAAGGGTTTGCAAACCGCTGAATCCACACGTGAGTTTAACTCTGTCAGTTGAATGCACATATTGACAACCATTCAGTTAGATAGCTCCGTTTTGGTTTTAGAAGCAGATATTTCTCTGTACAGCCTATGGTCCCATTCACTCGGGAATATCCCAACGCAACTCCTAGAAGAAACGTGTTTCTGACTCGCTGAATCTCAACATAGTTTCAGCTATCTTAGGTGAACGAACGCACAGCAGAGGAGTTTCAAGGAAACGTTTCTCCTGAGTTTTAGACGAAGTTTCCTGCTGTTTCGTACGTATGCCGGCATTGGGCTGGAAATACCGGTTTTGGGATTCTGCACAGAAAGGGTTTGCAAACCGCTGAATCCACACGTGAGTTTAACTCTGTCAGTTGAATGCACACATTGACAACCATTCAGTTAGATAGCTCCGTTTTGGTTTTAGAAGCAGATATTTCTCTGTACAGCCTATTGTCCCATTCACTCGGGAATATCCCAACACAGCTCGTTGAAGAAAAGTGTTTCTGACTCGCTGAATCTCAACATAGATTCAACTCTCTTAGGTGAACGAACGCACAGCAGAGCAGTTTCAAGGAAACGTTTCTCCTGAGTTTTAGACGAAGTTTCCTGCTGTTTCGTACGTATGCCGGCATTGGGCTGGAAATACCGGTTTTGGGATTCTGCACAGAAAGGGTTTGCCAACCGCTGAATCCACACGTGAGTTTAACTCTGTCAGTTGAATGCACACATTGACAACCATTCAGTTAGATAGCTCCGTTTTGGTTTTAGAAGCAGATATTTCTCTGTACAGCCTATGGTCCCATTCACTCGGGAATATCCCAACGCAGCTCCTAGAAGAAACGTGTTTCTGACTCGCTGAATCTCAACATAGATTCAACTCTCTTAGGTGAACGAACGCACAGCAGAGCAGTTTCAAGGAAACGTTTCTCCTGAGTTTTAGACGAAGTTTCCTGCTGTTTAGTACGTATGCCGGCATTGGTCTGGAAATACCGGTTTTGGGATTCTGCACAGAAAGGGTTTGCCAACCGCTGAATCCACACGTGAGTTTAACTCTGTCAGTTGAATGCACACATTGACAACCATTCAGTTAGATAGCTCCGTTTTGGTTTTAGAAGCAGATATTTCTCTGTACAGCCTATGGTCCCATTCACTCGGGAATATCCCAACGCAGCTCCTAGAAGAAACGTGTTTCTGACTCGCTGAATCTCAACATAGATTCAACTCTCTTAGGTGAACGAACGCACAGCAGAGCAGTTTCAAGGAATCGTTTCTCCTGAGTTTTAGACGAAGTTTCCTGCTGTTTCGTACGTATGCCGGCATTGGGCTGGAAATACCGGTTTTGGGATTCTGTACAGAAAGGGTTTGCAAACCGCTGAATCCACACGTGAGTTTAACTCTGTCAGTTGAATGCACACATTGACAACCATTCAGTTAGATAGCTCCGTTTTGGTTTTAGAAGCAGATATTTCTCTGTACAGCCTATTGTCCCATTCACTCGGGAATATCCCAACACAGCTCGTAGAAGAAAAGTGTTTCTGACTCGCTGAATCTCAACATAGATTCAACTCTCTTAGGTGAAGGAACGCACAGCAGAGCAGTTTCAAGGAAACGTTTCTCCTGAGTTTTAGACGAAGTTTCCTGCTGTTTCGTACGTATGCCGGCATTGGGCTGGAAATACCGGTTTTGGGATTCTGCACAGAAAGGGTTTCCCAACCGCTGAATCCACACGTGAGTTTAACTCTGTCAGTTGAATGCACACATTGACAACCATTCAGTTAGATAGCTCCGTTTTGGTTTTAGAAGCAGTTATTTCTCTGTACAGCCTATGGTCCCATTCACTCGGGAATATCCCAACGCAGCTCCTAGAAGAAACGTGTTTCTGACTCGCTGAATCTCAACATAGATTCAACTCTCTTCGGTGAACGAACGCACAGCAGAGCAGTTTCAAGTAAACGTTTCTCCTGAGTTTTAGACGAAGTTTCCTGCTGTTTAGTACGTATGCCGTCATTGGGCTGGAAATACCGGTTTTGGGATTCTGCACAGAAAGGGTTTGCCAACCGCTGAATCCACACGTGAGTTTAACTCTGTCAGTTGAATGCACACATTGACAACCATTCAGTTAGATAGCTCCGTTTTGGTTTTAGAAGCAGATATTTCTCTGTACAGTCTATGGTCCCTTTCACTCGGAAATATCCCAACGCAGCTCCTAGAAGAAACGTGTTTCTGACTCGCTGAATCTCAACATAGATTCAACTCTCTTAGGTGAACGAACGCACTGCAGAGCAGTTTCAAGGAAGCGTTTCTCCTGAGTTTTATACGAAGTTTCCTGATGTTTAGTACGTATGCCGGCATTGGGCTGGAAATACCGGTTTTGGGATTCTGTACAGAAAGGGTTTGCAAACCGCTGAATCCACACGTGAGTTAACTCTGTCAGTTGAATGCACACATTGACAACCATTCAGTTAGATAGCTCCGTTTTGGTTTTAGAAGCAGATATTTCTCTGTACAGCCTATGGTCCCATTCACTCGGGAATATCCCAACGCAGCTCCTAGAAGAAACGTGTTTCTGACTCGCTGAATCTCAACATAGATTCAACTCTCTTAGGTGAACGAACGCACAACAGAGCAGTTTCAAAGAAACGTTTCTCCTGAGTTTTAGACGAAGTTTCCTGCTGTTTAGTACGTATGCCGGCATTGGGCTGGAAATACCGGTTTTGGGATTCTGCACAGAAATGGTTTGCCAACCGCTGAATCCACACGTGAGTTTAACTCTGTCAGTTGAATGCACACATTGACAACCATTCAGTTAGATAGCTCCGTTTTGGTTTTAGAAGCAGATATTTCTCTGTACAGCCTATGGTCCCATTCACTCGGGAATATCCCAACGCAGCTCCTAGAAGAAACGTGTTTCTGACTCGCCGAATCTCAACATAGATTCAACTCTCTTAGGTGAACGAACGCACAGCAGAGCAGTTTCAAGGAAACGTTTCTCCTGAGTTTTAGACGAAGTTTCCTGCTGTTTCGTACATATGCCGGCATTGGGCTGGAAATACCGGTTTTGGGATTCTACACAGAAAGGGGTTGCAAACCGCTGAATCCACACGTGAGTTTAACTCTGTCAGTTGAATGCACACATTGACAACCATTCAGTTAGATAGCTCCGTTTTGGTTTTAGAAGCAGATATTTCTCTGTACAGTCTATGGTCCCATTCACTCGGGAATATCCCAACGCAACTCCTAGAAGAAACGTGTTTCTGACTCGCTGAATCTCAACATAGTTTCAGCTATCTTAGGTGAACGAACGCACAGCAGAGGAGTTTCAAGGAAACGTTTCTCCTGAGTTTTAGACGAAGTTTCCTGCTGTTTCGTACGTATGCCGGCATTGGGCTGGAAATACCGGTTTTGGGATTCTCTACAGAAAGGGTTTGCAAACCGCTGAATCCACACGTGAGTTTAACTCTGTCAGTTGAATGCACACATTGACAACCATTCAGTTAGATAACTCCGTTTTGGTTTTAGAAGCAGATATTTCTCTGTACAGCCTATTGTCCCATTCACTCGGGAATATCCCAACACAGCTCGTTGAAGAAAAGTGTTTCTGACTCGCTGAATCTCAACATAGATTCAACTCTCTTAGGTGAACGAACGCACAGCAGAGCAGTTTCAAGGAAACGTTTCTCCTGAGTTTTAGACGAAGTTTCCTGCTGTTTCGTACGTATGCCGGCATTGGGCTGGAAATACCGGTTTTGGGATTCTGCACAGAAAGGGTTTGCCAACCGCTGAATCCACACGTGAGTTTAACTCTGTCAGTTGAATGCACACATTGACAACCATTCAGTTAGATAGCTCCGTTTTGGTTTTAGAAGCAGATATTTCTCTGTACAGCCTATGGTCCCATTCACTCGGGAATATCCCAACGCAGCTCCTAGAAGAAACGTGTTTCTGACTCGCTGAATCTCAACATAGATTCAACTCTCTTAGGTGAACGAACGCACAGCAGAGCAGTTTCAAGGAAACGTTTCTCCTGAGTTTTAGACGAAGTTTCCTGCTGTTTCGTACGTATGCCGGCATTGGGCTGGAAATACCGGTTTTGGGATTCTGCACAGAAAGGGTTTCCCAACCGCTGAATCCACAGGTGAGTTTAACTCTGTCAGTTGAATGCACACATTGACAACCATTCAGTTAGATAGCTCCGTTTTGGTTTTAGAAGCAGATATTTCTCTGTACAGCCTATTGTCCCATTCACTCGGGAATATCCCAACACAGCTCGTTGAAGAAAAGTGTTTCTGACTCGCTGAATCTCAACATAGATTCAACTCTCTTAGGTGAACGAACGCACAGCAGAGCAGTTTCAAGGAAACGTTTCTCCTGAATTTTGGACGAAATTTCCTGCTGTTTAGTACGTATGCCGGCATTGGGCTGGAAATACCGGTTTTGGGATTCTGCACAGAAAGGGTTTGCAAACCGCTGAATCCACACGTGAGTTTAACTCTGTCAGTTGAATGCACACATTGACAACCATTCAGTTAGATAGCTCCGTTTTGGTTTTAGAAGCAGATATTTCTCTGTACAGCCTATGGTCCCATTCACTCGGGAATATCCCAACGCAGCTCCTAGAAGAAACGTGTTTCTGACTCGCTGAATCTCAACATAGATTCAACTCTCTTAGGTGAACGAACGCACAGCAGAGCAGTTTCAAGGAAACGTTTCTCCTGAGTTTTAGACGAAGTTTCCTGCTGTTTCGTACGTATGCCGGCATTGGGCTGGAAATACCGGTTTTGGGATTCTGCACAGAAAGGGTTTCCCAACCGCTGAATCCACAGGTGAGTTTAACTCTGTCAGTTGAATGCACACATTGACAACCATTCAGTTAGATAGCTCCGTTTTGGTTTTAGAAGCAGATATTTCTCTGTACAGCCTATGGTCCCATTCACTCGGGAATATCCCAATGCAGCTCCTAGAAGAAACGTGTTTCTGACTCGCTGAATCTCAACATAGTTTCAACTCTCTTAGGTGAACGAACGCACAGCAGAGCAGTTTCAAGGAAACGTTTCTCCTGAGTTTTAGACGAAGTTTCCTGCTGTTTCGTACGTATGCCGGCATTGGGCTGGAAATACCGGTTTTGGGATTCTGCACAGAAAGGGTTTGCCAACCGCTGAATCCACACGTGAGTTTAACTGTGTCAGTTGAATGCACACATTGACAACCATTCAGTTAGATAGCTCCGTTTTGGTTTTAGAAGCAGATATTTCTCTGTACAGCCTATGGTCCCATTCACTCGGGAATATCCCAACGCAGCTCCTAGAAGAAACGTGTTTCTGACTCGCTGAATCTCAACATAGATTCAACTCTCTTAGGTGAACGAACGCACAGCAGAGCAGTTTCAAGGAATCGTTTCTCCTGAGTTTTAGACGAAGTTTCCTGCTGTTTCGTACGTATGCCGGCATTGGGCTGGAAATACCGGTTTTGGGATTCTGTACAGAAAGGGTTTGCAAACCGCTGAATCCACACGTGAGTTTAACTCTGTCAGTTGAATGCACACATTGACAACCATTCAGTTAGATAGCTCCGTTTTGGTTTTAGAAGCAGATATTTCTCTGTACAGCCTATTGTCCCATTCACTCGGGAATATCCCAACACAGCTCGTAGAAGAAAAGTGTTTCTGACTCGCTGAATCTCAACATAGATTCAACTCTCTTAGGTGAAGGAACGCACAGCAGAGCAGTTTCAAGGAAACGTTTCTCCTGAGTTTTAGACGAAGTTTCCTGCTGTTTCGTACGTATGCCGGCATTGGGCTGGAAATACCGGTTTTGGGATTCTGCACAGAAAGGGTTTCCCAACCGCTGAATCCACACGTGAGTTTAACTCTGTCAGTTGAATGCACACATTGACAACCATTCAGTTAGATAGCTCCGTTTTGGTTTTAGAAGCAGATATTTCTCTGTACAGCCTATGGTCCCATTCACTCGGGAATATCCCAACGCAGCTCCTAGAAGAAACGTGTTTCTGACTCGCTGAATCTCAACATAGATTCAACTCTCTTCGGTGAACGAACGCACAGCAGAGCAGTTTCAAGTAAACGTTTCTCCTGAGTTTTAGACGAAGTTTCCTGCTGTTTAGTACGTATGCCGTCATTGGGCTGGAAATACCGGTTTTGGGATTCTGCACAGAAAGGGTTTGCCAACCGCTGAATCCACACGTGAGTTTAACTCTGTCAGTTGAATGCACACATTGACAACCATTCAGTTAGATAGCTCCGTTTTGGTTTTAGAAGCAGATATTTCTCTGTACAGTCTATGGTCCCTTTCACTCGGAAATATCCCAACGCAGCTCCTAGAAGAAACGTGTTTCTGACTCGCTGAATCTCAACATAGATTCAACTCTCTTAGGTGAACGAACGCACTGCAGAGCAGTTTCAAGGAAGCGTTTCTCCTGAGTTTTATACGAAGTTTCCTGATGTTTAGTACGTATGCCGGCATTGGGCTGGAAATACCGGTTTTGGGATTCTGTACAGAAAGGGTTTGCAAACCGCTGAATCCACACGTGAGTTAACTCTGTCAGTTGAATGCACACATTGACAACCATTCAGTTAGATAGCTCCGTTTTGGTTTTAGAAGCAGATATTTCTCTGTACAGCCTATGGTCCCATTCACTCGGGAATATCCCAACGCAGCTCCTAGAAGAAACGTGTTTCTGACTCGCTGAATCTCAACATAGATTCAACTCTCTTAGGTGAACGAACGCACAACAGAGCAGTTTCAAAGAAACGTTTCTCCTGAGTTTTAGACGAAGTTTCCTGCTGTTTAGTACGTATGCCGGCATTGGGCTGGAAATACCGGTTTTGGGATTCTGCACAGAAATGGTTTGCCAACCGCTGAATCCACACGTGAGTTTAACTCTGTCAGTTGAATGCACACATTGACAACCATTCAGTTAGATAGCTCCGTTTTGGTTTTAGAAGCAGATATTTCTCTGTACAGCCTATGGTCCCATTCACTCGGGAATATCCCAACGCAGCTCCTAGAAGAAACGTGTTTCTGACTCGCCGAATCTCAACATAGATTCAACTCTCTTAGGTGAACGAACGCACAGCAGAGCAGTTTCAAGGAAACGTTTCTCCTGAGTTTTAGACGAAGTTTCCTGCTGTTTCGTACATATGCCGGCATTGGGCTGGAAATACCGGTTTTGGGATTCTACACAGAAAGGGGTTGCAAACCGCTGAATCCACACGTGAGTTTAACTCTGTCAGTTGAATGCACACATTGACAACCATTCAGTTAGATAGCTCCGTTTTGGTTTTAGAAGCAGATATTTCTCTGTACAGTCTATGGTCCCATTCACTCGGGAATATCCCAACGCAACTCCTAGAAGAAACGTGTTTCTGACTCGCTGAATCTCAACATAGTTTCAGCTATCTTAGGTGAACGAACGCACAGCAGAGGAGTTTCAAGGAAACGTTTCTCCTGAGTTTTAGACGAAGTTTCCTGCTGTTTCGTACGTATGCCGGCATTGGGCTGGAAATACCGGTTTTGGGATTCTCTACAGAAAGGGTTTGCAAACCGCTGAATCCACACGTGAGTTTAACTCTGTCAGTTGAATGCACACATTGACAACCATTCAGTTAGATAACTCCGTTTTGGTTTTAGAAGCAGATATTTCTCTGTACAGCCTATTGTCCCATTCACTCGGGAATATCCCAACACAGCTCGTTGAAGAAAAGTGTTTCTGACTCGCTGAATCTCAACATAGATTCAACTCTCTTAGGTGAACGAACGCACAGCAGAGCAGTTTCAAGGAAACGTTTCTCCTGAGTTTTAGACGAAGTTTCCTGCTGTTTCGTACGTATGCCGGCATTGGGCTGGAAATACCGGTTTTGGGATTCTGCACAGAAAGGGTTTGCCAACCGCTGAATCCACACGTGAGTTTAACTCTGTCAGTTGAATGCACACATTGACAACCATTCAGTTAGATAGCTCCGTTTTGGTTTTAGAAGCAGATATTTCTCTGTACAGCCTATGGTCCCATTCACTCGGGAATATCCCAACGCAGCTCCTAGAAGAAACGTGTTTCTGACTCGCTGAATCTCAACATAGATTCAACTCTCTTAGGTGAACGAACGCACAGCAGAGCAGTTTCAAGGAAACGTTTCTCCTGAGTTTTAGACGAAGTTTCCTGCTGTTTCGTACGTATGCCGGCATTGGGCTGGAAATACCGGTTTTGGGATTCTGCACAGAAAGGGTTTCCCAACCGCTGAATCCACAGGTGAGTTTAACTCTGTCAGTTGAATGCACACATTGACAACCATTCAGTTAGATAGCTCCGTTTTGGTTTTAGAAGCAGATATTTCTCTGTACAGCCTATTGTCCCATTCACTCGGGAATATCCCAACACAGCTCGTTGAAGAAAAGTGTTTCTGACTCGCTGAATCTCAACATAGATTCAACTCTCTTAGGTGAACGAACGCACAGCAGAGCAGTTTCAAGGAAACGTTTCTCCTGAATTTTGGACGAAATTTCCTGCTGTTTAGTACGTATGCCGGCATTGGGCTGGAAATACCGGTTTTGGGATTCTGCACAGAAAGGGTTTGCAAACCGCTGAATCCACACGTGAGTTTAACTCTGTCAGTTGAATGCACACATTGACAACCATTCAGTTAGATAGCTCCGTTTTGGTTTTAGAAGCAGATATTTCTCTGTACAGCCTATGGTCCCATTCACTCGGGAATATCCCAACGCAGCTCCTAGAAGAAACGTGTTTCTGACTCGCTGAATCTCAACATAGATTCAACTCTCTTAGGTGAACGAACGCACAGCAGAGCAGTTTCAAGGAAACGTTTCTCCTGAGTTTTAGACGAAGTTTCCTGCTGTTTCGTACGTATGCCGGCATTGGGCTGGAAATACCGGTTTTGGGATTCTGCACAGAAAGGGTTTCCCAACCGCTGAATCCACAGGTGAGTTTAACTCTGTCAGTTGAATGCACACATTGACAACCATTCAGTTAGATAGCTCCGTTTTGGTTTTAGAAGCAGATATTTCTCTGTACAGCCTATGGTCCCATTCACTCGGGAATATCCCAATGCAGCTCCTAGAAGAAACGTGTTTCTGACTCGCTGAATCTCAACATAGTTTCAACTCTCTTAGGTGAACGAACGCACAGCAGAGCAGTTTCAAGGAAACGTTTCTCCTGAGTTTTAGACGAAGTTTCCTGCTGTTTCGTACGTATGCCGGCATTGGGCTGGAAATACCGGTTTTGGGATTCTGCACAGAAAGGGTTTGTCAACCGCTGAATCCACACGTGAGTTTAACTGTGTCAGTTGAATGCACACATTGACAACCATTCAGTTAGATAGCTCCGTTTTGGTTTTAGAAGCAGATATTTCTCTGTACAGCCTATGGTCCCATTCACTCGGGAATATCCCAACGCAGCTCCTAGAAGAAACGTGTTTCTGACTCGCTGAATCTCAACATAGATTCAACTCTCTTAGGTGAACGAACGCACAGCAGAGCAGTTTCAAGGAATCGTTTCTCCTGAGTTTTAGACGAAGTTTCCTGCTGTTTCGTACGTATGCCGGCATTGGGCTGGAAATACCGGTTTTGGGATTCTGTACAGAAAGGGTTTGCAAACCGCTGAATCCACACGTGAGTTTAACTCTGTCAGTTGAATGCACACATTGACAACCATTCAGTTAGATAGCTCCGTTTTGGTTTTAGAAGCAGATATTTCTCTGTACAGCCTATTGTCCCATTCACTCGGGAATATCCCAACACAGCTCGTAGAAGAAAAGTGTTTCTGACTCGCTGAATCTCAACATAGATTCAACTCTCTTAGGTGAAGGAACGCACAGCAGAGCAGTTTCAAGGAAACGTTTCTCCTGAGTTTTAGACGAAGTTTCCTGCTGTTTCGTACGTATGCCGGCATTGGGCTGGAAATACCGGTTTTGGGATTCTGCACAGAAAGGGTTTCCCAACCGCTGAATCCACACGTGAGTTTAACTCTGTCAGTTGAATGCACACATTGACAACCATTCAGTTAGATAGCTCCGTTTTGGTTTTAGAAGCAGATATTTCTCTGTACAGCCTATGGTCCCATTCACTCGGGAATATCCCAACGCAGCTCCTAGAAGAAACGTGTTTCTGACTCGCTGAATCTCAACATAGATTCAACTCTCTTCGGTGAACGAACGCACAGCAGAGCAGTTTCAAGTAAACGTTTCTCCTGAGTTTTAGACGAAGTTTCCTGCTGTTTAGTACGTATGCCGTCATTGGGCTGGAAATACCGGTTTTGGGATTCTGCACAGAAAGGGTTTGCCAACCGCTGAATCCACACGTGAGTTTAACTCTGTCAGTTGAATGCACACATTGACAACCATTCAGTTAGATAGCTCCGTTTTGGTTTTAGAAGCAGATATTTCTCTGTACAGTCTATGGTCCCTTTCACTCGGAAATATCCCAACGCAGCTCCTAGAAGAAACGTGTTTCTGACTCGCTGAATCTCAACATAGATTCAACTCTCTTAGGTGAACGAACGCACTGCAGAGCAGTTTCAAGGAAGCGTTTCTCCTGAGTTTTATACGAAGTTTCCTGATGTTTAGTACGTATGCCGGCATTGGGCTGGAAATACCGGTTTTGGGATTCTGTACAGAAAGGGTTTGCAAACCGCTGAATCCACACGTGAGTTAACTCTGTCAGTTGAATGCACACATTGACAACCATTCAGTTAGATAGCTCCGTTTTGGTTTTAGAAGCAGATATTTCTCTGTACAGCCTATGGTCCCATTCACTCGGGAATATCCCAACGCAGCTCCTAGAAGAAACGTGTTTCTGACTCGCTGAATCTCAACATAGATTCAACTCTCTTAGGTGAACGAACGCACAACAGAGCAGTTTCAAAGAAACGTTTCTCCTGAGTTTTAGACGAAGTTTCCTGCTGTTTAGTACGTATGCCGGCATTGGGCTGGAAATACCGGTTTTGGGATTCTGCACAGAAATGGTTTGCCAACCGCTGAATCCACACGTGAGTTTAACTCTGTCAGTTGAATGCACACATTGACAACCATTCAGTTAGATAGCTCCGTTTTGGTTTTAGAAGCAGATATTTCTCTGTACAGCCTATGGTCCCATTCACTCGGGAATATCCCAACGCAGCTCCTAGAAGAAACGTGTTTCTGACTCGCCGAATCTCAACATAGATTCAACTCTCTTAGGTGAACGAACGCACAGCAGAGCAGTTTCAAGGAAACGTTTCTCCTGAGTTTTAGACGAAGTTTCCTGCTGTTTCGTACATATGCCGGCATTGGGCTGGAAATACCGGTTTTGGGATTCTACACAGAAAGGGGTTGCAAACCGCTGAATCCACACGTGAGTTTAACTCTGTCAGTTGAATGCACACATTGACAACCATTCAGTTAGATAGCTCCGTTTTGGTTTTAGAAGCAGATATTTCTCTGTACAGTCTATGGTCCCATTCACTCGGGAATATCCCAACGCAACTCCTAGAAGAAACGTGTTTCTGACTCGCTGAATCTCAACATAGTTTCAGCTATCTTAGGTGAACGAACGCACAGCAGAGGAGTTTCAAGGAAACGTTTCTCCTGAGTTTTAGACGAAGTTTCCTGCTGTTTCGTACGTATGCCGGCATTGGGCTGGAAATACCGGTTTTGGGATTCTCTACAGAAAGGGTTTGCAAACCGCTGAATCCACACGTGAGTTTAACTCTGTCAGTTGAATGCACACATTGACAACCATTCAGTTAGATAACTCCGTTTTGGTTTTAGAAGCAGATATTTCTCTGTACAGCCTATTGTCCCATTCACTCGGGAATATCCCAACACAGCTCGTTGAAGAAAAGTGTTTCTGACTCGCTGAATCTCAACATAGATTCAACTCTCTTAGGTGAACGAACGCACAGCAGAGCAGTTTCAAGGAAACGTTTCTCCTGAGTTTTAGACGAAGTTTCCTGCTGTTTCGTACGTATGCCGGCATTGGGCTGGAAATACCGGTTTTGGGATTCTGCACAGAAAGGGTTTGCCAACCGCTGAATCCACACGTGAGTTTAACTCTGTCAGTTGAATGCACACATTGACAACCATTCAGTTAGATAGCTCCGTTTTGGTTTTAGAAGCAGATATTTCTCTGTACAGCCTATGGTCCCATTCACTCGGGAATATCCCAACGCAGCTCCTAGAAGAAACGTGTTTCTGACTCGCTGAATCTCAACATAGATTCAACTCTCTTAGGTGAACGAACGCACAGCAGAGCAGTTTCAAGGAAACGTTTCTCCTGAGTTTTAGACGAAGTTTCCTGCTGTTTCGTACGTATGCCGGCATTGGGCTGGAAATACCGGTTTTGGGATTCTGCACAGAAAGGGTTTCCCAACCGCTGAATCCACAGGTGAGTTTAACTCTGTCAGTTGAATGCACACATTGACAACCATTCAGTTAGATAGCTCCGTTTTGGTTTTAGAAGCAGATATTTCTCTGTACAGCCTATTGTCCCATTCACTCGGGAATATCCCAACACAGCTCGTTGAAGAAAAGTGTTTCTGACTCGCTGAATCTCAACATAGATTCAACTCTCTTAGGTGAACGAACGCACAGCAGAGCAGTTTCAAGGAAACGTTTCTCCTGAATTTTGGACGAAATTTCCTGCTGTTTAGTACGTATGCCGGCATTGGGCTGGAAATACCGGTTTTGGGATTCTGCACAGAAAGGGTTTGCAAACCGCTGAATCCACACGTGAGTTTAACTCTGTCAGTTGAATGCACACATTGACAACCATTCAGTTAGATAGCTCCGTTTTGGTTTTAGAAGCAGATATTTCTCTGTACAGCCTATGGTCCCATTCACTCGGGAATATCCCAACGCAGCTCCTAGAAGAAACGTGTTTCTGACTCGCTGAATCTCAACATAGATTCAACTCTCTTAGGTGAACGAACGCACAGCAGAGCAGTTTCAAGGAAACGTTTCTCCTGAGTTTTAGACGAAGTTTCCTGCTGTTTCGTACGTATGCCGGCATTGGGCTGGAAATACCGGTTTTGGGATTCTGCACAGAAAGGGTTTCCCAACCGCTGAATCCACAGGTGAGTTTAACTCTGTCAGTTGAATGCACACATTGACAACCATTCAGTTAGATAGCTCCGTTTTGGTTTTAGAAGCAGATATTTCTCTGTACAGCCTATGGTCCCATTCACTCGGGAATATCCCAATGCAGCTCCTAGAAGAAACGTGTTTCTGACTCGCTGAATCTCAACATAGTTTCAACTCTCTTAGGTGAACGAACGCACAGCAGAGCAGTTTCAAGGAAACGTTTCTCCTGAGTTTTAGACGAAGTTTCCTGCTGTTTCGTACGTATGCCGGCATTGGGCTGGAAATACCGGTTTTGGGATTCTGCACAGAAAGGGTTTGCCAACCGCTGAATCCACACGTGAGTTTAACTGTGTCAGTTGAATGCACACATTGACAACCATTCAGTTAGATAGCTCCGTTTTGGTTTTAGAAGCAGATATTTCTCTGTACAGCCTATGGTCCCATTCACTCGGGAATATCCCAACGCAGCTCCTAGAAGAAACGTGTTTCTGACTCGCTGAATCTCAACATAGATTCAACTCTCTTAGGTGAACGAACGCACAGCAGAGCAGTTTCAAGGAAACGTTTCTCCTGAGTTTTAGACGAAGTTTCCTGCTGTTTCGTACGTATGCCGGCATTGGGCTGGAAATACCGGTTTTGGGATTCTGCACAGAAAGGGTTTCCCAACCGCTGAATCCACAGGTGAGTTTAACTCTGTCAGTTGAATGCACACATTGACAACCATTCAGTTAGATAGCTCCGTTTTGGTTTTAGAAGCAGATATTTCTCTGTACAGCCTATTGTCCCATTCACTCGGGAATATCCCAACACAGCTCGTTGAAGAAAAGTGTTTCTGACTCGCTGAATCTCAACATAGATTCAACTCTCTTAGGTGAACGAACGCACAGCAGAGCAGTTTCAAGGAAACGTTTCTCCTGAGTTTTAGACGAAGTTTCCTGCTGTTTCGTACGTATGCCGGCATTGGGCTGGAAATACCGGTTTTGGGATTCTGCACAGAAAGGGTTTGCCAACCGCTGAATCCACACGTGAGTTTAACTCTGTCAGTTGAATGCACACATTGACAACCATTCAGTTAGATAGCTCCGTTTTGGTTTTAGAAGCAGATATTTCTCTGTACAGCCTATGGTCCCATTCACTCGGGAATATCCCAACGCAGCTCCTAGAAGAAACGTGTTTCTGACTCGCTGAATCTCAACATAGATTCAACTCTCTTAGGTGAACGAACGCACAGCAGAGCAGTTTCAAGGAAACGTTTCTCCTGAGTTTTAGACGAAGTTTCCTGCTGTTTCGTACGTATGCCGGCATTGGGCTGGAAATACCGGTTTTGGGATTCTGCACAGAAAGGGTTTCCCAACCGCTGAATCCACAGGTGAGTTTAACTCTGTCAGTTGAATGCACACATTGACAACCATTCAGTTAGATAGCTCCGTTTTGGTTTTAGAAGCAGATATTTCTCTGTACAGCCTATGGTCCCATTCACTCGGGAATATCCCAACGCAGCTCCTAGAAGAAACGTGTTTCTGACTCGCTGAATCTCAACATAGATTCAACTCTCTTAGGTGAACGAACGCACAGCAGAGCAGTTTCAAGGAAACGTTTCTCCTGAGTTTTAGACGAACTTTCCTGCTGTTTCGTACGTATGCCGGCATTCGGCTGGAAATACCGGTTTTGGGATTCTGCACAGAAAGGGTTTGCAAAACCGCTGAATCCACACGTGAGTTTAACTCTGTCAGTTGAATGCACACATTGACAACCATTCAGTTAGATAGCTCCGTTTTGGTTTTAGAAGCAGATATTTCTCTGTACAGCCTATGGTCCCATTCACTCGGGAATATCCCAACGCAGCTCCTAGAAGAAACGTGTTTCTGACTCGCTGAATCTCAACATAGATTCAACTCTCTTAGGTGAACGAACGCACAGCAGAGCAGTTTCAAGGAAACGTTTCTCCTGAGTTTTAGACGAAGTTTCCTGCTGTTGCGTACGTATGCCGGCATTGGGCTAGAAATACCGGTTTTGGGATTCTACACAGAAAGGGTTTGCAAACCGCTGAATCCACACGTGAGTTTAACTCTGTCAGTTGAAAGCACACATTGACAACCATTCAGTTAGATAGCTCCGTTTTGGTTTTAGAAGCAGATATTTCTCTGTACAGCCTATGGTCCCATTCACTCGGGAATATCCCAACGCAGCTCCTAGAAGAAACGTGTTTCTGACTCGCTGAATCTCAACATAGTTTCAACTCTCTTAGGTGAACGAACGCACAGCAGAGCAGTTTCAAGGAAACGTTTCTCCTGAGTTTTAGACGAAGCTTCCTGCTGTTTAGTACGTATGCCGGCATTGGGCTGGAAATACCGGTTTTGGGATTCTCTACAGAAAGGGTTTGCCAACCGCTGAATCCACACGTGAGTTTAACTCTGTCAGTTGAATGCACACATTGACAACCATTCAGTTAGATAGCTCCGTTTTGGTTTTAGAAGCAGATATTTCTCTGTACAGCCTATTGTCCCATTCACTCGGGAATATCCCAACACAGCTCGTAGAAGAAAAGTGTTTCTGACTCGCTGAATCTCAACATAGATTCAACTCTCTTAGGTGAACGAACGCACAGCAGAGCAGTTTCAAGGAAACGTTTCTCCTGAGTTTTAGACGAAGTTTCCTGCTGTTTCGTACGTATGCCGGCATTGGGCTGGAAATACCGGTTTTGGGATTCTGCACAGAAAGGGTTTGCCAACCGCTGAATCCACACGTGAGTTTAACTCTGTCAGTTGAATGCACACATTGACAACCATTCAGTTAGATAGCTCCGTTTTGGTTTTAGAAGCAGATATTTCTCTGTACAGCCTATGGTCCCATTCACTCGGGAATATCCCAACGCAGCTCCTAGAAGAAACGTGTTTCTGACTCGCTGAATCTCAACATAGTTTCAACTCTCTTAGGTGAACGAACGCACAGCAGAGCAGTTTCAAGGAAACGTTTCTCCTGAGTTTTAGACGAAGTTTCCTGCTGTTTAGTACGTATGCCGGCATTGGGCTGGAAATACCGGTTTTGGGATTCTCTACAGAAAGGGTTTGCAAACCGCTGAATCCACACGTGAGTTTAACTCTGTCAGTTGAATGCACACATTGACAACCATTCAGTTAGATAGCTCCGTTTTGGTTTTAGAAGCAGATATTTCTCTGTACAGCCTATTGTCCCATTCACTCGGGAATATCCCAACACAGCTCGTAGAAGAAAAGTGTTTCTGACTCGCTGAATCTCAACATAGATTCAACTCTCTTAGGTGAACGAACGCACAGCAGAGCAGTTTCAAGGAAACGTTTCTCCTGAGTTTTAGACGAAGTTTCCTGCTGTTTCGTACGTATGCCGGCATTGGGCTGGAAATACCGGTTTTGGGATTCTGCACAGAAAGGGTTTCCCAACCGCTGAATCCACAGGTGAGTTTAACTCTGTCAGTTGAATGCACACATTGACAACCATTCAGTTAGATAGCTCCGTTTTGGTTTTAGAAGCAGATATTTCTCTGTACAGCCTATGGTCCCATTCACTCGGGAATATCCCAACGCAGCTCCTAGAAGAAACGTGTTTCTGACTCGCTGAATCTCAACATAGATTCAACTCTCTTAGGTGAACGAACGCACAGCAGAGCAGTTTCAAGGAAACGTTTCTCCTGAGTTTTAGACGAAGTTTCCTGCTGTTTCGTACGTATGCCGGCATTGGGCTGGAAATACCGGTTTTGGGATTCTGCACAGAAAGGGTTTGCAAAACCGCTGAATCCACACGTGAGTTTAACTCTGTCAGTTGAATGCACACATTGACAACCATTCAGTTAGATAGCTCCGTTTTGGTTTTAGAAGCAGATATTTCTCTGTACAGCCTATGGTCCCATTCACTCGGGAATATCCCAACGCAGCTCCTAGAAGAAACGTGTTTCTGACTCGCTGAATCTCAACATAGATTCAAGTCTCTTAGGTGAACGAACGCACAGCAGAGCAGTTTCAAGGAAACGTTTCTCCTGAGTTTTAGACGAAGTTTCCTGCTGTTTCGTACGTATGCCGGCATTGGGCTGAAAATACCGGTTTTGGGATTCTGCACAGAATGGGTTTGCAAACCGCTGAATCCACACGTGAGTTTAACTCAGTCAGTTGAATGCACACATTGACAACCATTCAGTTAGATAGCTCCGTTTTGGTTTTAGAAGCAGATATTTCTCTGTACAGCCTATGGTCCCATTCACTCGGGAATATCCCAACGGAGCACCTAGAAGAAACGTGTTTCTGACTCGCTGAATCTCAACATAGATTCAACTCTCTTAGGGGAACGAACGCACAGCAGAGCAGTTTCAAGAAAACGTTTCTCCTGAGTTTTAGACGAAGTTTCCTGCTGTTTAGTACGTATGCCGGCATTGGGCTGGAAATACCGGTTTTGGGATTCTGCACAGAAAGGGTTTGCAAACCGCTGAATCCACACGTGAGTTTAACTCTGTCAGTTGAATGCACACATTGACAACCATTCAGTTAGATAGCTCCGTTTTGGTTTTAGAAGCAGATATTTCTCTGTACAGCCTATGGTCCCATTCACTCGGGAATATCCCAACGCAGCTCCTAGAAGAAACGTGTTTCTGACTCGCTGAATCTCAACATAGATTCAACTCTCTTAGGTGAAGGAACGCACAGCAGAGCAGTTTCAAGGAAACGTTTCTCCTGAGTTTTAGACGAAGTTTCCTGCTGTTTCGTACGTATGCCGGCATTGGGCTGGAAATACCGGTTTTGGGATTCTGCACAGAAAGGGTTTGCCAACCGCTGAATCCACACGTGAGTTTAACTCTGTCAGTTGAATGCACACATTGACAACCATTCAGTTAGATAGCTCCGTTTTGGTTTTAGAAGCAGATATTTCTCTGTACAGCCTATGGTCCCATTCACTCGGGAATATCCCAACGCAGCTCCTAGAAGAAACGTGTTTCTGACTCGCTGAATCTCAACATAGTTTCAACTCTCTTAGGTGAACGAACGCACAGCAGAGCAGTTTCAAGGAAACGTTTCTCCTGAGTTTTAGACGAAGTTTCCTGCTGTTTAGTACGTATGCCGGCATTGGGCTGGAAATACCGGTTTTGGGATTCTCTACAGAAAGGGTTTGCAAACCGCTGAATCCACACGTGAGTTTAACTCTGTCAGTTGAATGCACACATTGACAACCAATCAGTTAGATAGCTCCGTTTTGGTTTTAGAAGCAGATATTTCTCTGTACAGCCTATGGTCCCATTCACTCGGGAATATCCCAACGCAGCTCCTAGAAGAAACGTGTTTCTGACTCGCTGAATCTCAACATAGATTCAACTCTCTTAGGTGAACGAACGCACAGCAGAGCAGTTTCAAGGAAACGTTTCTCCTGAGTTTTAGACGAAGTTTCCTGCTGTTTCGTACGTATGCCGGCATTGGGCTGGAAATACCGGTTTTGGGATTCTGCACAGAAAGGGTTTGCAAAACCGCTGAATCCACACGTGAGTTTAACTCTGTCAGTTGAATGCACATATTGACAACCATTCAGTTAGATAGCTCCGTTTTGGTTTTAGAAGCAGATATTTCTCTGTACAGCCTATGGTCCCATTCACTCGGGAATATCCCAACGCAGCTCCTAGAAGAAACGTGTTTCTGACTCGCTGAATCTCAACATAGATTCAAGTCTCTTAGGTGAACGAACGCACAGCAGAGCAGTTTCAAGGAAACGTTTCTCCTGAGTTTTAGACGAAGTTTCCTGCTGTTTCGTACGTATGCCGGCATTGGGCTGAAAATACCGGTTTTGGGATTCTGCACAGAATGGGTTTGCAAACCGCTGAATCCACACGTGAGTTTAACTCAGTCAGTTGAATGCACACATTGACAACCATTCAGTTAGATAGCTCCGTTTTGGTTTTAGAAGCAGATATTTCTCTGTACAGCCTATGGTCCCATTCACTCGGGAATATCCCAACGGAGCACCTAGAAGAAACGTGTTTCTGACTCGCTGAATCTCAACATAGATTCAACTCTCTTAGGGGAACGAACGCACAGCAGAGCAGTTTCAAGAAAACGTTTCTCCTGAGTTTTAGACGAAGTTTCCTGCTGTTTCGTACGTATGCCGGCATTGGGCTGGAAATACCGGTTTTGGGATTCTGCACAGAAAGGGTTTGCAAACCGCTGAATCCACACGTGAGTTTAACTCTGTCAGTTGAATGCACACATTGACAACCATTCAGTTAGATAGCTCCGTTTTGGTTTTAGAAGCAGATATTTCTCTGTACAGCCTATGGTCCCATTCACTCGGGAATATCCCAACGCAGCTCCTAGAAGAAACGTGTTTCTGACTCGCTGAATCTCAACATAGATTCAACTCTCTTAGGTGAAGGAACGCACAGCAGAGCAGTTTCAAGGAAACGTTTCTCCTGAGTTTTAGACGAAGTTTCCTGCTGTTTCGTACGTATGCCGGCATTGGGCTGGAAATACCGGTTTTGGGATTCTGCACAGAAAGGGATTGCCAACCGCTGAATCCACACGTGAGTTTAACTCTGTCAGTTGAATGCACACATTGACAACCATTCAGTTAGATAGCTCCGTTTTGGTTTTAGAAGCAGGTATTTCTCTGTACAGCCTATTGTCCCATTCACTCGGGAATATCCCAACACAACTCGTAGAAGAAAAGTGTTTCTGACTCGCTGAATCTCAACATAGATTCAACTCTCTTAGGTGAACGAACGCACAGCAGAGCAGTTTCAAGGAAACGTTTCTCCTGAGTTTTAGACGAAGTTTCCTGCTGTTTCGTACGTATGCCGGCATTGGGCTGGAAATACCGGTTTTGGGATTCTGCACAGAAAGGGTTTGCCAACCGCTGAATCCACACGTGAGTTTAACTCTTTCAGTTGAATGCACACATTGACAACCACTCAGTTAGATAGCTCCGTTTTGGTTTTAGAAGCAGATATTTCTCTGTACAGCCTATGGTCCCATTCACTCGGGAATATCCCAACGCAGCTCCTAGAAGAAACGTGTTTCTGACTCGCTGAATCTCAACCTAGATTCAATTCTCTTAGGTGAACGAACGCACAGCAGAGCAGTTTCAAGGAAACGTTTCTCCTGAGTTTTAGACGAAGTTTCCTGCTGTTTCGTACGTATGCCGGCATTGGGCTGGAAATACCGGTTTTGGGATTCTACACAGAAAGGGTTTGCAAACCGCTGAATCCACACGTGAGTTTAACTCTGTCAGTTGAATGCACACATTGACAACCATTCAGTTAGATAGCTCCGTTTTGGTTTTAGAAGCAGATATTTCTCTGTACAGCCTATGGTCCCTTTCACTCGGGAATATCCCAACGCAGCTCCTAGAAGAAACGTGTTTCTGACTCGCTGAATCTCAACATAGATTCAACTCTCTTAGGTGAACAAACGCACAGCAGAGCAGTTTCAAGGAAGCGTTTCTCCTGAGTTTTAGACGAAATTTCCTGCTGTTTAGTACGTATGCCGGCATTGGGCTGGAAATACCGGTTTTGGGATTCTACACAGAAAGTGTTTGCAAACCACTGAATCCACACGTGAGTTTAACTCTGTCAGTTGAATGCACACATTGACAACCATTCAGTTAGATAGCTCCGTTTTGGTTTTAGAAGCAGATATTTCTCTGTACAGCCTATTGTCCCATTCACTCGGGAATATCCCAACACAGCTCGTAGAAGAAAAGTGTTTCTGACTCGCTGAATCTCAACCTAGATTCAATTCTCTTAGGTGAACGAACGCACAGCAGAGCAGTTTCAAGGAAACGTTTCTCCTGAGTTTTAGACGAAGTTTCCTGCTGTTTCGTACGTATGCCGGCATTGGGCTGGAAATACCGGTTTTGGGATTCTACACAGAAAGGGTTTGCAAACCGCTGAATCCACACGTGAGTTTAACTCTGTCAGTTGAATGCACACATTGACAACCATTCAGTTAGATAGCTCCGTTTTGGTTTTAGAAGCAGATATTTCTCTGTACAGCCTATGGTCCCTTTCACTCGGGAATATCCCAACGCAGCTCCTAGAAGAAACGTGTTTCTGACTCGCTGAATCTCAACATAGATTCAACTCTCTTAGGTGAACAAACGCACAGCAGAGCAGTTTCAAGGAAGCGTTTCTCCTGAGTTTTAGACGAAATTTCCTGCTGTTTAGTACGTATGCCGGCATTGGGCTGGAAATACCGGTTTTGGGATTCTACACAGAAAGTGTTTGCAAACCACTGAATCCACACGTGAGTTTAACTCTGTCAGTTGAATGCACACATTGACAACCATTCAGTTAGATAGCTCCGTTTTGGTTTTAGAAGCAGATATTTCTCTGTACAGCCTATTGTCCCATTCACTCGGGAATATCCCAACACAGCTCGTAGAAGAAAAGTGTTTCTGACTCGCTGAATCTCAACATAGATTCAACTCTCTTAGGTGAACGAACGCACAGCAGAGCAGTTTCAAGGAAACGTTTCTCCTGAGTTTTAGACGAAGTTTCCTGCTGTTTCGTACGTATGCCGGCATTGGGCTGGAAATACCGGTTTTGGGATTCTGCACAGAAAGGGTTTCCCAACCGCTGAATCCACAGATGAGTTTAACTCTGTCAGTTGAATGCACACATTGACAACCATTCAGTTAGATAGCTCCGTTTTGGTTTTAGAAGCAGATATTTCTCTGTACAGCCTATGGTCCCATTCACTCGGGAATATCCCAATGCAGCTCCTAGAAGAAACGTGTTTCTGACTCGCTGAATCTCAACACAGTTTCAACTCTCTTAGGTGAACGAACGCACAGCAGAGCAGTTTCAAGGAAACGTTTCTCCTGAGTTTTAGACGAAGTTTCCTGCTGTTTCGTACGTATGCCGGCATTGGGCTGGAAATACCGGTTTTGGGATTCTGCACAGAAAGGGTTTGCCAACCGCTGAATCCACACGTGAGTTTAACTCTGTCAGTTGAATGCACACATTGACAACCATTCAGTTAGATAGCTCCGTTTTGGTTTTAGAAGCAGATATTTCTCTGTACAGCCTATGGTCCCATTCACTCGGGAATATCCCAACGCAGCTCCCAGAAGAAACGTGTTTCTGACTCGCTGAATCTCAACATAGATTCAACTCTCTTAGGTGAACGAACGCACAGCAGAGCAGTTTCAAGTAAACGTTTCTCCTGAGTTTTAGACGAAGTTTCCTGCTGTTTCGTACGTATGCCGGCATTGGGCTGGAAATACCGGTTTTGGGATTCTGCACAGAAAGGGTTTCCCAACCGCTGAATCCACAGGTGAGTTTAACTCTGTCAGTTGAATGCACACATTGACAACCATTCAGTTAGATAGCTCCGTTTTGGTTTTAGAAGCAGATATTTCTCTGTACAGCCTATTGTCCCATTCACTCGGGAATATCCCAACACAGCTCGTAGAAGAAAAGTGTTTCTGACTCGCTGAATCTCAACATAGATTCAACTCTCTTAGGTGAACGAACGCACAGCAGAGCAGTTTCAAGGAAACGTTTCTCCTGAGTTTTAGACGAAGTTTCCTGCTGTTTCGTACGTATGCCGGCATTGGGCTGGAAATACCGGTTTTGGGATTCTGCACAGAAAGGGTTTCCCAACCGCTGAATCCACAGGTGAGTTTAACTCTGTCAGTTGAATGCACACATTGACAACCATTCAGTTAGATAGCTCCGTTTTGGTTTTAGAAGCAGATATTTCTCTGTACAGCCTATGGTCCCATTCACTCGGGAATATCCCAATGCAGCTCCTAGAAGAAACGTGTTTCTGACTCGCTGAATCTCAACATAGTTTCAACTCTCTTAGGTGAATGAACGCACAGCAGAGCAGTTTCAAGGAAACGTTTCTCCTGAGTTTTAGACGAAGTTTCCTGCTGTTTCGTACGTATGCCGGCATTGGGCTGGAAATACCGGTTTTGGGATTCTGCACAGAAAGGGTTTGCCAACCGCTGAATCCACACGTGAGTTTAACTCTGTCAGTTGAATGCACACATTGACAACCATTCAGTTAGATAGCTCCGTTTTGGTTTTAGAAGCAGATATTTCTCTGTACAGCCTATGGTCCCATTCACTCGGGAATATCCCAACGCAGCTCCTAGAAGAAACGTGTTTCTGACTCGCTGAATCTCAACATAGATTCAACTCTCTTAGGTGAACGAACGCACAGCAGAGCAGTTTCAAGGAAACGTTTCTCCTGAGTTTTAGACGAAGTTTCCTGCTGTTGCGTACGTATGCCGGCATTGGGCTAGAAATACCGGTTTTGGGATTCTACACAGAAAGGGTTTGCAAACCGCTGAATCCACACGTGAGTTTAACTCTGTCAGTTGAAAGCACACATTGACAACCATTCAGTTAGATAGCTCCGTTTTGGTTTTAGAAGCAGATATTTCTCTGTACAGCCTATGGTCCCATTCACTCGGGAATATCCCAACGCAGCTCCTAGAAGAAACGTGTTTCTGACTCGCTGAATCTCAACATAGTTTCAACTCTCTAGGTGAACGAACGCACAGCAGAGCAGTTTCAAGGAAACGTTTCTCCTGAGTTTTAGACGAAGTTTCCTGCTGTTTAGTACGTATGCCGGCATTGGGCTGGAAATACCGGTTTTGGGATTCTCTACAGAAAGGGTTTGCAAACCGCTGAATCCACACGTGAGTTTAACTCTGTCAGTTGAATGCACACATTGACAACCATTCAGTTAGATAGCTCCGTTTTGGTTTTAGAAGCAGATATTTCTCTGTACAGCCTATTGTCCCATTCACTCGGGAATATCCCAACACAGCTCGTAGAAGAAAAGTGTTTCTGACTCGCTGAATCTCAACATAGATTCAACTCTCTTAGGTGAACGAACGCACAGCAGAGCAGTTTCAAGGAAACGTTTCTCCTGAGTTTTAGACGAAGTTTCCTGCTGTTTCGTACGTATGCCGGCATTGGGCTGGAAATACCGGTTTTGGGATTCTGCACAGAAAGGGTTTCCCAACCGCTGAATCCACAGGTGAGTTTAACTCTGTCAGTTGAATGCACACATTGACAACCATTCAGTTAGATAGCTCCGTTTTGGTTTTAGAAGCAGATATTTCTCTGTACAGCCTATGGTCCCATTCACTCGGGAATATCCCAACGCAGCTCCTAGAAGAAACGTGTTTCTGACTCGCTGAATCTCAACATAGATTCAACTCTCTTAGGTGAACGAACGCACAGCATAGCAGTTTCAAGGAAACGTTTCTCCTGAGTTTTAGACGAAGTTTCCTGCTATTTCGTACGTATGCCGGCATTGGGCTGGAAATACCGGTTTTGGGATTCTGCACAGAAAGGGTTTGCCAACCGCTGAATCCACACGTGAGTTTAACTCTGTCAGTTGAATGCACACATTGACAACCATTCCGTTAGATAGCTCCGTTTTGGTTTTAGAAGCAGATATTTCTCTGTACAGCCTATGGTCCCATTCACTCGGTAATATCCCAACGCAGCTCCTAGAAGAAACGTGTTTCTGACTCGCTGAATCTCAACATAGATTCAACTCTCTTAGGTGAACGAACGCACAGCAGAGCAGTTTCAAGGAAACGTTTCTCCTGAGTTTTAGACGAAGTTTCCTGCTGTTTAGTACGTATGCCGTCATTGGGCTGGAAATACCGGTTTTGGGATTCTGCACAGAAAGGGTTTGCAAACCGCTGAATCCACACGTGAGTTTAACTCTGTCAGCTTAATGCACACATTGACAACCATTCAGTTAGATAGCTCCGTTTTGGTTTTAGAAGCAGATATTTCTCTGTACAACCTATGGTCCCTTTCACTCGGAAATATCCCAACGCAGCTCCTAGAAGAAACGTGTTTCTGACTCGCTGAATCTCAACATAGATTCAACTCTCTTAGGTGAACGAACGCACTGCAGAGCAGTTTCAAGGAAGCGTTTCTCCTGAGTTTTAGACGAAGTTTCCTGCTGTTTAGTACGTATGCCGGCATTGGGCTGGAAATACCGGTTTTGGGATTCTGTACAGAAAGGGTTTGCAAACCGCTGAATCCACACGAGAGTTAACTCTGTCAGTTGAATACACACATTGACAACCATTCAGTTAGATAGCTCCGTTTTGGTTTTAGAAGCAGATATTTCTCTGTACAGCCTATGGTCCCATTCACTCGGGAATATCCCAACGCAGCTCCTAGAAGAAACGTGTTTCTGACTCGCTGAATCTCAACATAGATTCAACTCTCTTAGGTGAACGAACGCACAGCAGAGCAGTTTCAAGGAAACGTTTCTCCTGAGTTTTAGATGAAGTTTCCTGCTGTTTCGTACGTATGCCGGCATTGGACTGGAAATACCGGTTTTGGGATTCTACACAGAAAGGGTTTGCAAACCGCTGAATCCACACGTGAGTTTAACTCTGTCAGTTGAATGCACACATTGACAACCATTCAGTTAGATAGCTCCGTTTTGGTTTTAGAAGCAGATATTTCTCTGTACAGCCTATGGTCCCATTCACTCGGGAATATCCCAACGCAGCTCCTAGAAGAAACGTGTTTCTGACTCGCTGAATCTCAACATAGATTCTACTCTCTTAGGTGAAC
Source organism: Aotus nancymaae (assembly GCF_030222135.1). Lineage (NCBI taxonomy): Eukaryota > Metazoa > Chordata > Mammalia > Primates > Aotidae > Aotus > Aotus nancymaae. The sequence continues at coordinate 4,274,684 of NW_026988495.1, read as the reverse complement.
GAACGCACAACAGAGCAGTTTCAAAGAAACGTTTCTCCTGAGTTTTAGACGAAGTTTCCTGCTGTTTAGTACGTATGCCGGCATTGGGCTGGAAATACCGGTTTTGGGATTCTGCACAGAAATGGTTTGCCAACCGCTGAATCCACACGTGAGTTTAACTCTGTCAGTTGAATGCACACATTGACAACCATTCAGTTAGATAGCTCCGTTTTGGTTTTAGAAGCAGATATTTCTCTGTACAGCCTATGGTCCCATTCACTCGGGAATATCCCAACGCAGCTCCTAGAAGAAACGTGTTTCTGACTCGCTGAATCTCAACATAGATTCAACTCTCTTAGGTGAACGAACGCACAGCAGAGCAGTTTCAAGGAAACGTTTCTCCTGAGTTTTAGACGAAGTTTCCTGCTGTTTCGTACGTATGCCGGCATTGGGCTGGAAATACCGGTTTTGGGATTCTACACAGAAAGGGTTTGCAAACCGCTGAATCCACACGTGAGTTTAACTCTGTCAGTTGAATGCACACATTGACAACCATTCAGTTAGATAGCTCCGTTTTGGTTTTAGAAGCAGATATTTCTCTGTACAGCCTATGGTCCCATTCACTCGGGAATATCCCAACGCAACTCCTAGAAGAAACGTGTTTCTGACTCGCTGAATCTCAACATAGTTTCAGCTATCTTAGGTGAACGAACGCACAGCAGAGGAGTTTCAAGGAAACGTTTCTCCTGAGTTTTAGACGAAGTTTCCTGCTGTTTCGTACGTATGCCGGCATTGGGCTGGAAATACCGGTTTTGGGATTCTGCACAGAAAGGGTTTGCAAACCGCTGAATCCACACGTGAGTTTAACTCTGTCAGTTGAATGCACACATTGACAACCATTCAGTTAGATAGCTCCGTTTTGGTTTTAGAAGCAGATATTCCTCTGTACAGCCTATTGTCCCATTCACTCGGGAATATCCCAACACAGCTCGTTGAAGAAAAGTGTTTCTGACTCGCTGAATCTCAACATAGATTCAACTCTCTTAGGTGAACGAACGCACAGCAGAGCAGTTTCAAGGAAACGTTTCTCCTGAGTTTTAGACGAAGCTTCCTGCTGTTTCGTACGTATGCCGGCATCGGGCTCGAAATACCGGTTTTGGGATTCAGCACAGAAAGGGTTTGCAAACCGCTGAATCCACACGTGAGTTTAACTCTGTCAGTTGAATGCACACATTGACAACCATTCAGTTAGATAGCTCCGTTTTGGTTTTAGAAGCAGATATTTCTCTGTACAGCCTATGGTCCCATTCATTCGGGAATATCCCAACGCAACTCCTAGAAGAAACGTGTTTCTGACTCGCTGAATCTCAACAAAGATTCAACTCTCTTAGGTGAACGAACGCACAGCAGAGCAGTTTCAAGGAATCGTTTCTCCTGAGTTTTAGACGAAGTTTCCTGCTGTTTCGTACGTATGCCGGCATTGGGCTGGAAATACCGGTTTTGGGATTCTGTACAGAAAGGGTTTGCAAACCGCTGAATCCACACGTGAGTTTAACTCTGTCAGTTGAATGCACACATTGACAACCATTCAGTTAGATAGCTCCGTTTTGGTTTTAGAAGCAGATATTTCTCTGTACAGCCTATGGTCCCATTCACTCGGGAATATCCCAACGCAGCTCCTAGAAGAAACGTGTTTCTGACTCGCTGAATCTCAACATAGTTTCAACTCTCTAGGTGAACGAACGCACAGCAGAGCAGTTTCAAGGAAACGTTTCTCCTGAGTTTTAGACGAAGTTTCCTGCTGTTTAGTACGTATGCCGGCATTGGGCTGGAAATACCGGTTTTGGGATTCTCTACAGAAAGGGTTTGCAAACCGCTGAATCCACACGTGAGTTTAACTCTGTCAGTTGAATGCACACATTGACAACCATTCAGTTAGATAGCTCCGTTTTGGTTTTAGAAGCAGATATTTCTCTGTACAGCCTATTGTCCCATTCACTCGGGAATATCCCAACACAGCTCGTAGAAGAAAAGTGTTTCTGACTCGCTGAATCTCAACATAGATTCAACTCTCTTAGGTGAACGAACGCACAGCAGAGCAGTTTCAAGGAAACGTTTCTCCTGAGTTTTAGACGAAGTTTCCTGCTGTTTCGTACGTATGCCGGCATTGGGCTGGAAATACCGGTTTTGGGATTCTGCACAGAAAGGGTTTCCCAACCGCTGAATCCACAGGTGAGTTTAACTCTGTCAGTTGAATGCACACATTGACAACCATTCAGTTAGATAGCTCCGTTTTGGTTTTAGAAGCAGATATTTCTCTGTACAGCCTATGGTCCCATTCACTCGGGAATATCCCAACGCAGCTCCTAGAAGAAACGTGTTTCTGACTCGCTGAATCTCAACATAGATTCAACTCTCTTAGGTGAACGAACGCACAGCATAGCAGTTTCAAGGAAACGTTTCTCCTGAGTTTTAGACGAAGTTTCCTGCTATTTCGTACGTATGCCGGCATTGGGCTGGAAATACCGGTTTTGGGATTCTGCACAGAAAGGGTTTGCCAACCGCTGAATCCACACGTGAGTTTAACTCTGTCAGTTGAATGCACACATTGACAACCATTCCGTTAGATAGCTCCGTTTTGGTTTTAGAAGCAGATATTTCTCTGTACAGCCTATGGTCCCATTCACTCGGTAATATCCCAACGCAGCTCCTAGAAGAAACGTGTTTCTGACTCGCTGAATCTCAACATAGATTCAACTCTCTTAGGTGAACGAACGCACAGCAGAGCAGTTTCAAGGAAACGTTTCTCCTGAGTTTTAGACGAAGTTTCCTGCTGTTTAGTACGTATGCCGTCATTGGGCTGGAAATACCGGTTTTGGGATTCTGCACAGAAAGGGTTTGCAAACCGCTGAATCCACACGTGAGTTTAACTCTGTCAGCTTAATGCACACATTGACAACCATTCAGTTAGATAGCTCCGTTTTGGTTTTAGAAGCAGATATTTCTCTGTACAACCTATGGTCCCTTTCACTCGGAAATATCCCAACGCAGCTCCTAGAAGAAACGTGTTTCTGACTCGCTGAATCTCAACATAGATTCAACTCTCTTAGGTGAACGAACGCACTGCAGAGCAGTTTCAAGGAAGCGTTTCTCCTGAGTTTTAGACGAAGTTTCCTGCTGTTTAGTACGTATGCCGGCATTGGGCTGGAAATACCGGTTTTGGGATTCTGTACAGAAAGGGTTTGCAAACCGCTGAATCCACACGAGAGTTAACTCTGTCAGTTGAATACACACATTGACAACCATTCAGTTAGATAGCTCCGTTTTGGTTTTAGAAGCAGATATTTCTCTGTACAGCCTATGGTCCCATTCACTCGGGAATATCCCAACGCAGCTCCTAGAAGAAACGTGTTTCTGACTCGCTGAATCTCAACATAGATTCAACTCTCTTAGGTGAACGAACGCACAGCAGAGCAGTTTCAAGGAAACGTTTCTCCTGAGTTTTAGATGAAGTTTCCTGCTGTTTCGTACGTATGCCGGCATTGGACTGGAAATACCGGTTTTGGGATTCTACACAGAAAGGGTTTGCAAACCGCTGAATCCACACGTGAGTTTAACTCTGTCAGTTGAATGCACACATTGACAACCATTCAGTTAGATAGCTCCGTTTTGGTTTTAGAAGCAGATATTTCTCTGTACAGCCTATGGTCCCATTCACTCGGGAATATCCCAACGCAGCTCCTAGAAGAAACGTGTTTCTGACTCGCTGAATCTCAACATAGATTCTACTCTCTTAGGTGAACGAACGCACAACAGAGCAGTTTCAAAGAAACGTTTCTCCTGAGTTTTAGACGAAGTTTCCTGCTGTTTAGTACGTATGCCGGCATTGGGCTGGAAATACCGGTTTTGGGATTCTGCACAGAAATGGTTTGCCAACCGCTGAATCCACACGTGAGTTTAACTCTGTCAGTTGAATGCACACATTGACAACCATTCAGTTAGATAGCTCCGTTTTGGTTTTAGAAGCAGATATTTCTCTGTACAGCCTATGGTCCCATTCACTCGGGAATATCCCAACGCAGCTCCTAGAAGAAACGTGTTTCTGACTCGCTGAATCTCAACATAGATTCAACTCTCTTAGGTGAACGAACGCACAGCAGAGCAGTTTCAAGGAAACGTTTCTCCTGAGTTTTAGACGAAGTTTCCTGCTGTTTCGTACGTATGCCGGCATTGGGCTGGAAATACCGGTTTTGGGATTCTACACAGAAAGGGTTTGCAAACCGCTGAATCCACACGTGAGTTTAACTCTGTCAGTTGAATGCACACATTGACAACCATTCAGTTAGATAGCTCCGTTTTGGTTTTAGAAGCAGATATTTCTCTGTACAGCCTATGGTCCCATTCACTCGGGAATATCCCAACGCAACTCCTAGAAGAAACGTGTTTCTGACTCGCTGAATCTCAACATAGTTTCAGCTATCTTAGGTGAACGAACGCACAGCAGAGGAGTTTCAAGGAAACGTTTCTCCTGAGTTTTAGACGAAGTTTCCTGCTGTTTCGTACGTATGCCGGCATTGGGCTGGAAATACCGGTTTTGGGATTCTGCACAGAAAGGGTTTGCAAACCGCTGAATCCACACGTGAGTTTAACTCTGTCAGTTGAATGCACACATTGACAACCATTCAGTTAGATAGCTCCGTTTTGGTTTTAGAAGCAGATATTCCTCTGTACAGCCTATTGTCCCATTCACTCGGGAATATCCCAACACAGCTCGTTGAAGAAAAGTGTTTCTGACTCGCTGAATCTCAACATAGATTCAACTCTCTTAGGTGAACGAACGCACAGCAGAGCAGTTTCAAGGAAACGTTTCTCCTGAGTTTTAGACGAAGCTTCCTGCTGTTTCGTACGTATGCCGGCATCGGGCTCGAAATACCGGTTTTGGGATTCAGCACAGAAAGGGTTTGCAAACCGCTGAATCCACACGTGAGTTTAACTCTGTCAGTTGAATGCACACATTGACAACCATTCAGTTAGATAGCTCCGTTTTGGTTTTAGAAGCAGATATTTCTCTGTACAGCCTATGGTCCCATTCATTCGGGAATATCCCAACGCAACTCCTAGAAGAAACGTGTTTCTGACTCGCTGAATCTCAACAAAGATTCAACTCTCTTAGGTGAACGAACGCACAGCAGAGCAGTTTCAAGGAATCGTTTCTCCTGAGTTTTAGACGAAGTTTCCTGCTGTTTCGTACGTATGCCGGCATTGGGCTGGAAATACCGGTTTTGGGATTCTGTACAGAAAGGGTTTGCAAACCGCTGAATCCACACGTGAGTTTAACTCTGTCAGTTGAATGCACACATTGACAACCATTCAGTTAGATAGCTCCGTTTTGGTTTTAGAAGCAGATATTTCTCTGTACAGCCTATTGTCCCATTCACTCGGGAATATCCCAACACAGCTCGTAGAAGAAAAGTGTTTCTGACTCGCTGAATCTCAACATAGATTCAACTCTCTTAGGTGAACGAACGTACAGCAGAGCAGTTTCAAGGAAACGTTTCTCCTGAGTTTTAGACGAAGTTTCCTGCTGTTTCGTACGTATGCCGGCATTGGGCTGGAAATACCGGTTTTGGGATTCTGCACAGAAAGGGTTTGCAAACCGCTGAATCCACACGTGAGTTTAACTCTGTCAGTTGAATGCACACATTGACAACCATTCAGTTAGATAGCTCCGTTTTGGTTTTAGAAGCAGATATTTCTCTGTACAGCCTATGGTCCCATTCACTCGGGAATATCCCAACGCAGCTCCTAGAAGAAACGTGTTTCCGACTCGCTGAATCTCAACATAGATTCAACTCTCTTAGGTGAACGAACGCACAGCAGAGCAGTTTCAAGGAAACGTTTCTCCTGAGTTTTAGACGAAGTTTCCTGCTGTTTAGTACGTATGCCGTCATTGGGCTGGAAATACCGGTTTTGGGATTCTGCACAGAAAGGGTTTGCCAACCGCTGAATCCACACGTGAGTTTAACTCTGTCAGTTGAATGCACACATTGACAACCATTCACTTAGATAGCTCCGTTTTGGTTTTAGAAGCAGATATTTCTCTGTACAGCCTATGGTCCCTTTCACTCGGAAATATCCCAACGCAGCTCCTAGAAGAAACGTGTTTCTGACTCGCTGAATCTCAACATAGATTCAACTCTCTTAGGTGAACGAACGCACTGCAGAGCAGATTCAAGGAAGCGTTTCTCCTGAGTTTTATACGAAGTTTCCTGATGTTTAGTACGTATGCCGGCATTGGGCTGGAAATACCGGTTTTGGAATTCTGTACAGAAAGGGTTTGCAAACCGCTGAATCCACACGTGAGTTAACTCTGTCAGTTGAATGCACACATTGACAACCATTCAGTTAGATAGCTCCGTTTTGGTTTTAGAAGCAGATATTTCTCTGTACAGCCTATTGTCCCATTCACTCGGGAATATCCCAACGCAGCTCATAGAAGAAACGTGTTTCTGACTCGCTGAATCTCAACATAGATTCAACTCTCTTAGGTGAACGAACGCACAACAGAGCAGTTTCAAAGAAACGTTTCTCCTGAGTTTTAGACGAAGTTTCCTGCTGTTTAGTACGTATGCCGGCATTGGGCTGGAAATACCGGTTTTGGGATTCTGCACAGAAATGGTTTGCCAACCGCTGAATCCACACGTGAGTTTAACTCTGTCAGTTGAATGCACACATTGACAACCATTCAGTTAGATAGCTCCGTTTTGGTTTTAGAAGCAGATATTTCTCTGTACAGCCTATGGTCCCATTCACTCGGGAATATCCCAACGCAGCTCCTAGAAGAAACGTGTTTCTGACTCGCTGAATCTCAACATAGATTCAACTCTCTTAGGTGAACGAACGCACAGCATAGCAGTTTCAAGGAAACGTTTCTCCTGAGTTTTAGACGAAGTTTCCTGCTATTTCGTACGTATGCCGGCATTGGGCTGGAAATACCGGTTTTGGGATTCTGCATAGAAAGGGTTTGCCAACCGCTGAATCCACACGTGAGTTTAACTCTGTCAGTTGAATGCACACATTGACAACCATTCCGTTAGATAGCTCCGTTTTGGTTTTAGAAGCAGATATTTCTCTGTACAGCCTATGGTCCCATTCACTCGGTAATATCCCAACGCAGCTCCTAGAAGAAACGTGTTTCTGACTCGCTGAATCTCAACATAGATTCAACTCTCTTAGGTGAACGAACGCACAGCAGAGCAGTTTCAAGGAAACGTTTCTCCTGAGTTTTAGACGAAGTTTCCTGCTGTTTAGTACGTATGCCGTCATTGGGCTGGAAATACCGGTTTTGGGATTCTGCACAGAAAGGGTTTGCCAACCGCTGAATCCACACGTGAGTTTAACTCTGTCAGCTTAATGCACACATTGACAACCATTCAGTTAGATAGCTCCGTTTTGGTTTTAGAAGCAGATATTTCTCTGTACAACCTATGGTCCCTTTCACTCGGAAATATCCCAACGCAGCTCCTAGAAGAAACGTGTTTCTGACTCGCTGAATCTCAACATAGATTCAACTCTCTTAGGTGAACGAACGCACTGCAGAGCAGTTTCAAGGAAGCGTTTCTCCTGAGTTTTAGACGAAGTTTCCTGCTGTTTAGTACGTATGCCGGCATTGGGCTGGAAATACCGGTTTTGGGATTCTGTACAGAAAGGGTTTGCAAACCGCTGAATCCACACGAGAGTTAACTCTGTCAGTTGAATACACACATTGACAACCATTCAGTTAGATAGCTCCGTTTTGGTTTTAGAAGCAGATATTTCTCTGTACAGCCTATGGTCCCATTCACTCGGGAATATCCCAACGCAGCTCCTAGAAGAAACGTGTTTCTGACTCGCTGAATCTCAACATAGATTCAACTCTCTTAGGTGAACGAACGCACAGCAGAGCAGTTTCAAGGAAACGTTTCTCCTGAGTTTTAGATGAAGTTTCCTGCTGTTTCGTACGTATGCCGGCATTGGACTGGAAATACCGGATTTGGGATTCTACACAGAAAGGGTTTGCAAACCGCTGAATCCACACGTGAGTTTAACTCTGTCAGTTGAATGCACACATTGACAACCATTCAGTTAGATAGCTCCGTTTTGGTTTTAGAAGCAGATATTTCTCTGTACAGCCTATGGTCCCATTCACTCGGGAATATCCCAACGCAGCTCCTAGAAGAAACGTGTTTCTGACTCGCTGAATCTCAACATAGATTCTACTCTCTTAGGTGAACGAACGCACAACAGAGCAGTTTCAAAGAAACGTTTCTCCTGAGTTTTAGACGAAGTTTCCTGCTGTTTAGTACGTATGCCGGCATTGGGCTGGAAATACCGGTTTTGGGATTCTGCACAGAAATGGTTTGCCAACCGCTGAATCCACACGTGAGTTTAACTCTGTCAGTTGAATGCACACATTGACAACCATTCAGTTAGATAGCTCCGTTTTGGTTTTAGAAGCAGATATTTCTCTGTACAGCCTATGGTCCCATTCACTCGGGAATATCCCAACGCAGCTCCTAGAAGAAACGTGTTTCTGACTCGCTGAATCTCAACATAGATTCAACTCTCTTAGGTGAACGAACGCACAGCAGAGCAGTTTCAAGGAAACGTTTCTCCTGAGTTTTAGACGAAGTTTCCTGCTGTTTCGTACGTATGCCGGCATTGGGCTGGAAATACCGGTTTTGGGATTCTACACAGAAAGGGTTTGCAAACCGCTGAATCCACACGTGAGTTTAACTCTGTCAGTTGAATGCACACATTGACAACCATTCAGTTAGATAGCTCCGTTTTGGTTTTAGAAGCAGATATTTCTCTGTACAGCCTATGGTCCCATTCACTCGGGAATATCCCAACGCAACTCCTAGAAGAAACGTGTTTCTGACTCGCTGAATCTCAACATAGTTTCAGCTATCTTAGGTGAACGAACGCACAGCAGAGGAGTTTCAAGGAAACGTTTCTCCTGAGTTTTAGACGAAGTTTCCTGCTGTTTCGTACGTATGCCGGCATTGGGCTGGAAATACCGGTTTTGGGATTCTGCACAGAAAGGGTTTGCAAACCGCTGAATCCACACGTGAGTTTAACTCTGTCAGTTGAATGCACACATTGACAACCATTCAGTTAGATAGCTCCGTTTTGGTTTTAGAAGCAGATATTCCTCTGTACAGCCTATTGTCCCATTCACTCGGGAATATCCCAACACAGCTCGTTGAAGAAAAGTGTTTCTGACTCGCTGAATCTCAACATAGATTCAACTCTCTTAGGTGAACGAACGCACAGCAGAGCAGTTTCAAGGAAACGTTTCTCCTGAGTTTTAGACGAAGCTTCCTGCTGTTTCGTACGTATGCCGGCATCGGGCTCGAAATACCGGTTTTGGGATTCTGCACAGAAAGGGTTTGCAAACCGCTGAATCCACACGTGAGTTTAACTCTGTCAGTTGAATGCACACATTGACAACCATTCAGTTAGATAGCTCCGTTTTGGTTTTAGAAGCAGATATTTCTCTGTACAGCCTATGGTCCCATTCATTCGGGAATATCCCAACGCAACTCCTAGAAGAAACGTGTTTCTGACTCGCTGAATCTCAACAAAGATTCAACTCTCTTAGGTGAACGAACGCACAGCAGAGCAGTTTCAAGGAATCGTTTCTCCTGAGTTTTAGACGAAGTTTCCTGCTGTTTCGTACGTATGCCGGCATTGGGCTGGAAATACCGGTTTTGGGATTCTGTACAGAAAGGGTTTGCAAACCGCTGAATCCACACGTGAGTTTAACTCTGTCAGTTGAATGCACACATTGACAACCATTCAGTTAGATAGCTCCGTTTTGGTTTTAGAAGCAGATATTTCTCTGTACAGCCTATGGTCCCATTCACTCGGGAATATCCCAACGCAGCTCATAGAAGAAACGTGTTTCTGACTCGCTGAATCTCAACATAGATTCAACTCTCTTAGGTGAACGAACGCACAACAGAGCAGTTTCAAAGAAACGTTTCTCCTGAGTTTTAGACGAAGTTTCCTGCTGTTTAGTACGTATGCCGGCATTGGGCTGGAAATACCGGTTTTGGGATTCTGCACAGAAATGGTTTGCCAACCGCTGAATCCACACGTGAGTTTAACTCTGTCAGTTGAATGCACACATTGACAACCATTCAGTTAGATAGCTCCGTTTTGGTTTTAGAAGCAGATATTTCTCTGTACAGCCTATGGTCCCATTCACTCGGGAATATCCCAACGCAGCTCCTAGAAGAAACGTGTTTCTGACTCGCTGAATCTCAACATAGATTCAACTCTCTTAGGTGAACGAACGCACAGCAGAGCAGTTTCAAGGAAACGTTTCTCCTGAGTTTTAGACGAAGTTTCCTGCTGTTTCGTACGTATGCCGGCATTGGGCTGGAAATACCGGTTTTGGGATTCTACACAGAAAGGGTTTGCAAACCGCTGAATCCACACGTGAGTTTAACTCTGTCAGTTGAATGCACATATTGACAACCATTCAGTTAGATAGCTCCGTTTTGGTTTTAGAAGCAGATATTTCTCTGTACAGCCTATGGTCCCATTCACTCGGGAATATCCCAACGCAACTCCTAGAAGAAACGTGTTTCTGACTCGCTGAATCTCAACATAGTTTCAGCTATCTTAGGTGAACGAACGCACAGCAGAGGAGTTTCAAGGAAACGTTTCTCCTGAGTTTTAGACGAAGTTTCCTGCTGTTTCGTACGTATGCCGGCATTGGGCTGGAAATACCGGTTTTGGGATTCTGCACAGAAAGGGTTTGCAAACCGCTGAATCCACACGTGAGTTTAACTCTGTCAGTTGAATGAACACATTGACAACCATTCAGTTAGATAGCTCCGTTTTGGTTTTAGAAGCAGATATTTCTCTGTACAGCCTATTGTCCCATTCACTCGGGAATATCCCAACACAGCTCGTTGAAGAAAAGTGTTTCTGACTCGCTGAATCTCAACATAGATTCAACTCTCTTAGGTGAACGAACGCACAGCAGAGCAGTTTCAAGGAAACGTTTCTCCTGAGTTTTAGACGAATTTTCCTGCTGTTTCGTACGTATGCCGGCATTGGGCTGGAAATACCGGTTTTGGGATTCTGCACAGAAAGAGTTTGCCAACCGCTGAATCCACAGGTGAGTTTAACTCTGTCAGTTGAATGCACACATTGACAACCATTCAGTTAGATAGCTCCGTTTTGGTTTTAGAAGCAGATATTTCTCTGTACAGCCTATGGTCCCATTCACTCGGGAATATTCCAACGCAGCTCCTAGAAGAAACGTGTTTCTGACTCGCTGAATCTCAACATAGATTCAACTCTCTTAGGTGAACGAACGCACAGCAGAGCAGTTTCAAGGAAACGTTTCTCCTGAGATTTAGACGAAGTTTCCTGCTGTTTAGTACGTATGCCGGCATTGGGCTGGAAATACTGGTTTTGGGATTCTGCACAGAAAGGGTTTGCCAACCGCTGAATCCACACGTGAGTTTAACTCTGTCAGTTGAATGCACACATTGACAACCATTCAGTTAGATAGCTCCGTTTTGGTTTTAGAAGCAGATATTTCTCTGTACAGCCTATGGTCCCATTCACTCGGGAATATCCCAACGCAACTCCTAGAAGAAACGTGTTTCTGACTCGCTGAATCTCAACATAGATTCAACTCTCTTAGGTGAACGAACGCACAGCAGAGCAGTTTCAAGGAATCGTTTCTCCTGAGTTTTAGACGAAGTTTCCTGCTGTTTCGTACGTATGCCGGCATTGGGCTGGAAATACCGGTTTTGGGATTCTGTACAGAAAGGGTTTGCAAACCGCTGAATCCACACGTGAGTTTAACTCTGTCAGTTGAATGCACACATTGACAACCATTCAGTTAGATAGCTCCGTTTTGGTTTTAGAAGCAGATATTTCTCTGTACAGCCTATTGTCCCATTCACTCGGGAATATCCCAACACAGCCCGTAGAAGAAAAGTGTTTCTGACTCGCTGAATCTCAACATAGATTCAACTCTCTTAGGTGAACGAACGGACAGCAGAGCAGTTTCAAGGAAACGTTTCTCCTGAGTTTTAGACGAAGTTTCCTGCTGTTTCGTACGTATGCCGGCATTGGGCTGGAAATACCGGTTTTGGGATTCTGCACAGAAAGGGTTTGCCAACCGCTGAATCCACACTTGAGTTTAACTCTGTCAGTTGAATGCACACATTGACAACCATTCAGTTAGATAGCTCCGTTTTGGTTTTAGAAGCAGATATTTCTCTGTACAGCCTATGGTCCCATTCACTCGGGAATATCCCAACGCAGCTCCTAGAAGAAACGTGTTTCTGACTCGCTGAATCTCAACATAGATTCAACTCTCTTAGGTGAACGAACGCACAGCAGAGCAGTTTCAAGGAAACGTTTCTCCTGAGTTTTAGACGAAGTTTCCTGCTGTTTAGTACGTATGCCGTCATTGGGCTGGAAATACCGGTTTTGGGATTCTGCACAGAAAGGGTTTGCCAACCGCTGAATCCACAGGTGAGTTTAACTCTGTCAGTTGAATGCACACATTGACAACCATTCAGTTAGATAGCTCCGTTTTGGTTTTAGAAGCAGATATTTCTCTGTACAGCCTATGGTCCCTTTCACTCGGAAATATCCCAACGCAGCTCCTAGAAGAAACGTGTTTCTGACTCGCTGAATCTCAACATAGATTCAACTCTCTTAGGTGAACGAACGCATTGCAGAGCAGTTTCAAGGAAGCGCTTCTCCTGAGTTTTATACGAAGTTTCCTGATGTTTAGTACGTATGCCGGCATTGGGCTGGAAATACCGGTTTTGGGATTCTGTACAGAAAGGGTTTGCAAACCGCTGAATCCACACGTGAGTTAACTCTGTCAGTTGAATGCACACATTGACAACCATTCAGTTAGATAGCTCCGTTTTGGTTTTAGAAGCAGATATTTCTCTGTACAGCCTATTGTCCCATTCACTCGGGAATATCCCAACGCAGCTCCTAGAAGAAACGTGTTTCTGACTCGCTGAATCTCAACATAGATTCAACTCTCTTAGGTGAACGAACGCACAACAGAGCAGTTTCAAAGAAACGTTTCTCCTGAGTTTTAGACGAAGTTTCCTGCTGTTTAGTACGTATGCCGGCATTGGGCTGGAAATACCGGTTTTGGGATTCTGCACAGAAATGGTTTGCCAACCGCTGAATCCACACGTGAGTTTAACTCTGTCAGTTGAATGCACACATTGACAACCATTCAGTTAGATAGCTCCGTTTTGGTTTTAGAAGCAGATATTTCTCTGTACAGCCTATGGTCCCATTCACTCGGGAATATCCCAACGCAGCTCCTAGAAGAAACGTGTTTCTGACTCGCTGAATCTCAACATAGATTCAACTCTCTTAGGTGAACGAACGCACAGCAGAGCAGTTTCAAGGAAACGTTTCTCCTGAGTTTTAGACGAAGTTTCCTGCTGTTTCGTACGTATGCCGGCATTGGGCTGGAAATACCGGTTTTGGGATTCTACACAGAAAGGGTTTGCAAACCGCTGAATCCACACGTGAGTTTAACTCTGTCAGTTGAATGCACACATTGACAACCATTCAGTTAGATAGCTCCGTTTTGGTTTTAGAAGCAGATATTTCTCTGTACAGCCTATGGTCCCATTCACTCGGGAATATCCCAACGCAACTCCTAGAAGAAACGTGTTTCTGACTCGCTGAATCTCAACATAGTTTCAGCTATCTTAGGTGAACGAACGCACAGCAGAGGAGTTTCAAGGAAACGTTTCTCCTGAGTTTTAGACGAAGTTTCCTGCTGTTTCGTACGTATGCCGGCATTGGGCTGGAAATACCGGTTTTGGGATTCTGCACAGAAAGGGTTTGCAAACCGCTGAATCCACACGTGAGTTTAACTCTGTCAGTTGAATGCACACATTGACAACCATTCAGTTAGATAGCTCCGTTTTGGTTTTAGAAGCAGATATTTCTCTGTACAGCCTATTGTCCCATTCACTCGGGAATATCCCAACACAGCTCGTTGAAGAAAAGTGTTTCTGACTCGCTGAATCTCAACATAGATTCAACTCTCTTAGGTGAACGAACGCACAGCAGAGCAGTTTCAAGGAAACGTTTCTCCTGAGTTTTAGACGAAGTTTCCTGCTGTTTCGTACGTATGCCGGCATTGGGCTGGAAATACCGGTTTTGGGATTCTGCACAGAAAGGGTTTGCCAACCGCTGAATCCACACGTGAGTTTAACTCTGTCAGTTGAATGCACACATTGACAACCATTCAGTTAGATAGCTCCGTTTTGGTTTTAGAAGCAGATATTTCTCTGTACAGCCGAAGGTCCCATTCACTCGGGAATATCCCAACGCAGCTCCTAGAAGAAACGTGTTTCTGACTCGCTGAATCTCAACATAGATTCAACTCTCTTAGGTGAAGGAACGCACAGCAGAGCAGTTTCAAGGAAACGTTTCTCCTGAGTTTTAGACGAAGTTTCCTGCTGTTTAGTACGTATGCCGGCATTGGGCTGGAAATACCGGTTTTGGGATTCTGCACAGAAAGGGTTTGCCAACCGCTGAATCCACACGTGAGTTTAACTCTGTCAGTTGAATGCACACATTGACAACCATTCAGTTAGATAGCTCCGTTTTGGTTTTAGAAGCAGATATTTCTCTGTACAGCCTATGGTCCCATTCACTCGGGAATATCCCAACGCAGCTCCTAGAAGAAACGTGTTTCTGACTCGCTGAATCTCAACATAGATTCAACTCTCTTAGGTGAACGAACGCACAGCAGAGCAGTTTCAAGGAATCGTTTCTCCTGAGTTTTAGACGAAGTTTCCTGCTGTTTCGTACGTATGCCGGCATTGGGCTGGAAATACCGGTTTTGGGATTCTGTACAGAAAGGGTTTGCAAACCGCTGAATCCACACGTGAGTTTAACTCTGTCAGTTGAATGCACACATTGACAACCATTCAGTTAGATAGCTCCGTTTTGGTTTTAGAAGCAGATATTTCTCTGTACAGCCTATTGTCCCATTCACTCGGGAATATCCCAACACAGCTCGTAGAAGAAAAGTGTTTCTGACTCGCTGAATCTCAACATAGATTCAACTCTCTTAGGTGAACGAACGCACAGCAGAGCAGTTTCAAGGAAACGTTTCTCCTGAGTTTTAGACCAAGTTTCCTGCTGTTTCGTACGTATGCCGGCATTGGGCTGGAAATACCGGTTTTGGGATTCTGCACAGAAAGGGTTTCCCAACCGCTGAATCCACAGGTGAGTTTAACTCTGTCAGTTGAATGCACACATTGACAACCATTCAGTTAGATAGCTCCGTTTTGGTTTTAGAAGCAGATATTTCTCTGTACAGCCTATGGTCCCATTCACTCGGGAATATCCCAATGCAGCTCCTAGAAGAAACGTGTTTCTGACTCGGTGAATCTCAACATAGTTTCAACTCTCTTAGGTGAAGGAACCCACAGCAGAGCAGTTTCAAGGAAACGTTTCTCCTGAGTTTTAGACGAAGTTTCCTGCTGTTTAGTACGTATGCCGGCATTGGGCTGGAAATACCGGTTTTGGGATTCTGCACAGAAAGGGTTTGCCAACCGCTGAATCCACACGTGAGTTTAACTCTGTCAGTTGAATGCACACATTGACAACCATTCAGTTAGATAGCTCCGTTTTGGTTTTAGAAGCAGATATTTCTCTGTACAGCCTATGGTCCCATTCACTCGGGAATATCCCAACGCAGCTCCTAGAAGAAACGTGTTTCTGACTCGCTGAATCTCAACATAGATTCAACTCTCTTAGGTGAACGAACGCACAGCAGAGCAGTTTCAAGGAATCGTTTCTCCTGAGTTTTAGACGAAGTTTCCTGCTGTTTCGTACGTATGCCGGCATTGGGCTGGAAATACCGGTTTTGGGATTCTGTACAGAAAGGGTTTGCCAACCGCTGAATCCACACGTGAGTTTAACTCTGTCAGTTGAATGCACACATTGACAACCATTCAGTTAGATAGCTCCGTTTTGGTTTTAGAAGCAGATATTTCTCTGTACAGCCTATTGTCCCATTCACTCGGGAATATCCCAACACAGCTCGTAGAAGAAAAGTGTTTCTGACTCGCTGAATCTCAACATAGATTCAACTCTCTTAGGTGAACGAACGCACAGCAGAGCAGTTTCAAGGAAACGTTTCTCCTGAGTTTTAGACGAAGTTTCCTGCTGTTTCGTACGTATGCCGGCATTGGGCTGGAAATACCGGTTTTGGGATTCTGCACAGAAAGGGTTTCCCAACCGCTGAATCCACAGGTGAGTTTAACTCTGTCAGTTGAATGCACACATTGACAACCATTCAGTTAGATAGCTCCGTTTTGGTTTTAGAAGCAGATATTTCTCTGTACAGCCTATGGTCCCATTCACTCGGGAATATCCCAATGCAGCTCCTAGAAGAAACGTGTTTCTGACTCGCTGAATCTCAACATAGTTTCAACTCTCTTAGGTGAACGAACGCACAGCAGAGCAGTTTCAAGGAAACGTTTCTTCTGAGTTTTAGACGAAGTTTCCTGCTGTTTCGTACGTATGCCGGCATTGGGTTGGAAATACCGGTTTTGGGATTCTGCACAGAAAGGGTTTGCCAACCGCTGAAACCACACGTGAGTTTAACTCTGTCAGTTGAATGCACACATTGACAACCATTCAGTTAGATAGCTCCGTTTTGGTTTTAGAAGCAGATATTTCTCTGTACAGCCTATGGTCCCATTCACTCGGGAATATCCCAACGCAGCTCCTAGAAGAAACGTGTTTCTGACTCGCTGAATCTCAACATAGATTCAACTCTCTTAGGTGAACGAACGCACAGCAGAGCAGTTTCAAGGAAACGTTTCTCCTGAGTTTTAGACGAAGTTTCCTGCTGTTTCCTACGTATGCCGGCATTGGGCTGGAAATACCGGTTTTGGGATTCTGTACAGAAAGGGTTTGCCAAACGCTGAATCCACACGTGAGTTTAACTCTGTCAGTTGAATGCACACATTGACAACCATTCAGTTAGATAGCTCCGTTTTGGTTTTAGAAGCAGATATTTCTCTGTACAGCCTATGGTCCCATTCACTCGGGAATATCCCAACGCAGCTCCTAGAAGAAACGTGTTTCTGACTCGCTGAATCTCAACATAGATTCAACTCTCTTAGGTGAACGAACGCACAGCAGAGCAGTTTCAAGTAAACGTTTCTCCTGAGTTTTAGACGAAGTTTCCTGCTGTTGCGTACGTATGCCGGCATTGGGCTAGAAATACCGGTTTTGGGATTCTACACAGAAAGGGTTTGCAAACCGCTGAATCCACACGTGAGTTTAACTCTGTCAGTTGAAAGCACACATTGACAACCACTCAGTTAGATAGCTCCGTTTTGGTTTTAGAAGCAGATATTTCTCTGTACAGCCTATGGTCCCATTCACTCGGGAATATCCCAACGCAGCTCCTAGAAGAAACGTGTTTCTGACTCGCTGAATCTCAACATAGTTTCAACTCTCTTAGGTGAACGAACGCACAGCAGAGCAGTTTCAAGGAAACGTTTCTCCTGAGTTTTAGACGAAGTTTCCTGCTGTTTAGTACGTATGCCGGCATTGGGCTGGAAATACCGATTTTGGGATTCTCTACAGAAATGGTTTGCAAACCGCTGAATCCACACGTGAGTTTAACTCTGTCAGTTGAATGCACACATTGACAACCATTCAGTTAGATAGCTCCGTTTTGGTTTTAGAAGCAGATATTTCTCTGTACAGCCTATTGTCCCATTCACTCGGGAATATCCCAACACAGCTCGTAGAAGAAAAGTGTTTCTGACTCGCTGAATCTCAACATAGATTCAACTCTCTTAGGTGAACGAACGCACAGCAGAGCAGTTTCAAGGAAACGTTTCTCCTGAGTTTTAGACGAAGTTTCCTGCTGTTTCGTACGTATGCCGGCATTGGGCTGGAAATACCGGTTTTGGCATTCTGCACAGAAAGGGTTTGCCAACCGCTGAATCCACACGTGAGTTTAACTCTGTCAGTTGAATGCACACATTGACAACCATTCAGTTAGATAGCTCCGTTTTGGTTTTAGAAGCAGATATTTCTCTGTACAGCCTATGGTCCCATTCACTCGGGAATATCCCAACGCAGCTCCTAGAAGAAACGTGTTTCTGACTCGCTGAATCTCAACATAGATTCAACTCTCTTAGGTGAAGGAACGCACAGCAGAGCAGTTTCAAGGAAACGTTTCTCCTGAGTTTTAGACGAAGTTTCCTGCTGTTTAGTACGTATGCCGGCATTGGGCTGGAAATACCGGTTTTGGGATTCTGCACAGAAATGGTTTGCCAACCGCTGAATCCACACGTGAGTTTAACTCTGTCAGTTGAATGCACACATTGACAACCATTCAGTTAGATAGCTCCGTTTTGGTTTTAGAAGCAGATATTTCTCTGTACAGCCTATGGTCCCATTCACTCGGGAATATCCCAACGCAGCTCCTAGAAGAAACGTGTTTCTGACTCGCTGAATCTCAACATAGATTCAACTCTCTTAGGTGAACGAACGCACAGCAGAGCAGTTTCAAGGAAACGTTTCTCCTGAGTTTTAGACGAAGTTTCCTGCTGTTTCGTACGTATGCCGGCATTGGGCTGGAAATACCGGTTTTGGGATTCTGCACAGAAAGGGTTTCCCAACCGCTGAATCCACAGGTGAGTTTAACTCTGTCAGTTGAATGCACACATTGACAACCATTCAGTTAGATAGCTCCGTTTTGGTTTTAGAAGCAGATATTTCTCTGTACAGCCTATGGTCCCATTCAATCGGGAATATCCCAATGCAGCTCCTAGAAGAAACGTGTTTCTGACTCGCTGAATCTCAACATAGTTTCAACTCTCTTAGGTGAACGAACGCACAGCAGAGCAGTTTCAAGGAAACGTTTCTCCTGAGTTTTAGACGAAGTTTCCTGCTGTTTCGTACGTATGCCGGCATTGGGCTGGAAATACCGGTTTTGGGATTCTGCACAGAAAGGGTTTGCCAACCGCTGAATCCACACGTGAGTTTAACTCTGTCAGTTGAATGCACACATTGACAACCATTCAGTTAGATAGCTCCGTTTTGGTTTTAGAAGCAGATATTTCTCTGTACAGCCTATGGTCCCATTCACTCGGGAATATCCCAACGCAGCTCCTAGAAGAAACGTGTTTCTGACTCGCTGAATCTCAACATAGATTCAACTCTCTTAGGTGAACGAACGCACAGCAGAGCAGTTTCAAGGAAACGTTTCTCCTGAGTTTTAGACGAAGTTTCCTGCTGTTTCCTACGTATGCCGGCATTGGGCTGGAAATACCGGTTTTGGGATTCTGTACAGAAACGGTTTGCCAACCGCTGAATCCACACGTGAGTTTAACTCTGTCAGTTGAATGCACACATTGACAACCATTCAGTTAGATAGCTCCGTTTTGGTTTTACAAGCAGATATTTCTCTGTACAGCCTATGGTCCCATTCACTCGGGAATATCCCAACGCAGCTCCTGGAAGAAACGTGTTTCTGACTCGCTGAATCTCAACATAGATTCAACTCTCTTAGGTGAACGAACGCACAGCAGAGGAGTTTCAAGTAAACGTTTCTCCTGAGTTTTACACGAAGTTTCCTGCTGTTGCGTACGTATGCCGGCATTGGGCTAGAAATACCGGTTTTGGGATTCTACACAGAAAGGGTTTGCAAACCGCTGAATCCACACGTGAGTTTAACTCTGTCAGTTGAAAGCACACATTGACAACCATTCAGTTAGATAGCTCCGTTTTGGTTTTAGAAGCAGATATTTCTCTGTACAGCCTATGGTCCCATTCACTCGGGAATATCCCAACGCAGCTCCTAGAAGAAACGTGTTTCTGACTCGCTGAATCTCAACATAGTTTCAACTCTCTTAGGTGAACGAACGCACAGCAGAGCAGTTTCAAGGAAACGTTTCTCCTGAGTTTTAGACGAAGTTTCCTGCTGTTTAGTACGTATGCCGGCATTGGGCTGGAAATACCGGTTTTGGGATTCTCTACAGAAAGGGTTTGCAAACCGCTGAATCCACACGTGAGTTTAACTCTGTCAGTTGAATGCACACATTGACATCCATTCAGTTAGATAGCTCCGTTTTGGTTTTAGAAGCAGATATTTCTCTGTACAGCCTATTGTCCCATTCACTCGGGAATATCCCAACACAGCTCGTAGAAGAAAAGTGTTTCTGACTCGCTGAATCTCAACATAGATTCAACTCTCTTAGGTGAACGAACGCACAGCAGAGTAGTTTCAAGGAAACGTTTCTCCTGAGTTTTAGACGAAGTTTCCTGCTGTTTCGTACGTATGCCGGCATTGGGCTGGAAATACCGGTTTTGGCATTCTGCACAGAAAGGGTTTGCCAACCGCTGAATCCACACGTGTGTTTAACTCTGTCAGTTGAATACACACATTTACAACCATTCAGTTAGATAGCTCCGTTTTGGTTTTAGAAGCAGATATTTCTCTGTACAGCCTATGGTCCCATTCACTCGGGAATATCCCAACACAGCTCGTAGAAGAAAAGTGTTTCTGACTCGCTGAATCTCAACATAGATTCAACTCTCTTAGGTGAACGAACGCACAGCAGAGCAGTTTCAAGGAAACGTTTCTCCTGAGTTTTAGACGAAGTTTCCTGCTATTTCGTACGTATGCCGGCATTGGGCTGGAAATACCGGTTTTGGGATTCTGCACAGAAAGGGTTTGCCAACCGCTGAATCCACACGTGAGTTTAACTCTGTCAGTTGAATGCACACATTGACAACCATTCCGTTAGATAGCTCCGTTTTGGTTTTAGAAGCAGATATTTCTCTGTACAGCCTATGGTCCCATTCACTCGGTAATATCCCAACGCAGCTCCTAGAAGAAACGTGTTTCTGACTCGCTGAATCTCAACATAGATTCAACTCTCTTAGGTGAACGAACGCAAAGCAGAGCAGTTTCAAGGAAACGTTTCTCCTGAGTTTTAGACGAAGTTTCCTGCTGTTTAGTACGTATGCCGTCATTGGGCTGGAAATACCGGTTTTGGGATTCTGCACAGAAAGGGTTTGCAAACCGCTGAATCCACACGTGAGTTTAACTCTGTCAGCTTAATGCACACATTGACAACCATTCAGTTAGATAGCTCCGTTTTGGTTTTAGAAGCAGATATTTCTCTGTACAGCCTATGGTCCCTTTCACTCGGGAATATCCCAACGCAGCTCCTAGAAGAAACGTGTTTCTGACTCGGTGAATCTCAACATAGATTCAACTCTCTTAGGTGAACGAACGCACTGCAGAGCAGTTTCAAGGAAGCTTTTCTCCTGAGTTTTATACGAAGTTTCCTGCTGTTTAGTACGTATGCCGGCATTGGGCTGGAAATACCGGTTTTGGGATTCTGTACAGAAAGGGTTTGCAAACCGCTGAATCCACACGTGAGTTAACTCTGTCAGTTGAATGCACACATTGACAACCATTCAGTTAGATAGCTCCGTTTTGGTTTTAGAAGCAGATATTTCTCTGTACAGCCTATGGTCCCATTCACTCGGGAATATCCCAACGCAGCTCCTAGAAGAAACGTGTTTCTGACTCGCTGAATCTCAACATAGATTCAACTCTCTTAGGTGAACGAACGCACAGCAGAGCAGTTTCAAGGAAACGTTTCTCCTGAGTTTTAGACGAAGTTTCCTGCTGTTTCGTACGTATGCCGGCATTGGGCTGGAAATACCGGTTTTGGGATTCTGCACAGAAAGGGTTTGCCAACCGCTGAATCCACACGTGAGTTTAACTCTGTCAGTTGAATGCACACATTGACAACCATTCAGTTAGATAGCTCCGTTTTGGTTTTAGAAGCAGATATTTCTCTGTACAGCCTATGGTCCCATTCACTCGGGAATATCCCAACGCAGCTCCTAGAAGAAACGTGTTTCTGACTCGCTGAATCTCAACATAGATTCAACTCTCTTAGGTGAACGAACGCACAGCAGAGCAGTTTCAAGGAAACGTTTCTCCTGAGTTTTAGACGAAGTTTCCTGCTGTTTCGTACGTATGCCGGCATTGGGCTGGAAATACCGGTTTTGGGATTCTACACAGAAAGGGTTTGCAAACCGCTGAATCCACACGTGAGTTTAACTCTGTCAGTTGAATGCACACATTGACAACCATTCAGTTAGATAGCTCCGTTTTGGTTTTAGAAGCAGATATTTCTCTGTACAGCCTATGGTCCCATTCACTCGGGAATATCCCAACGCAGCTCCTAGAAGAAACGTGTTTCTGACTCGCTGAATCTCAACATAGTTTCAGCTATCTTAGGTGAACGAACGCACAGCAGAGGAGTTTCAAGGAAACGTTTCTCCTGAGTTTTAGACGAAGTTTCCTGCTGTTTCGTACGTATGCCGGCATTGGGCTGGAAATACCGGTTTTGGGATTCTGCACAGAAAGGGTTTGCAAACCGCTGAATCCACACGTGAGTTTAACTCTGTCAGTTGAATGCACACATTGACAACCATTCAGTTAGATAGCTCCGTTTTGGTTTTAGAAGCAGATATTTCTCTGTACAGCCTATGGTCCCATTCACTCGGGAATATCCCAACGCAGCTCCTAGAAGAAACGTGTTTCTGACTCGCTGAATCTCAACATAGATTCAACTCTCTTAGGTGAACGAACGCACAGCAGAGCAGTTTCAAGGAAACGTTTCTCCTGAGTTTTAGACGAAGTTTCCTGCTGTTTCGTACGTATGCCGGCATTGGGCTGGAAATACCGGTTTTGGGATTCTACACAGAAAGGGTTTGCAAACCGCTGAATCCACACGTGAGTTTAACTCTGTCAGTTGAATGCACACATTGACAACCATTCAGTTAGATAGCTCCGTTTTGGTTTTAGAAGCAGATATTTCTCTGTACAGCCTATGGTCCCATTCACTCGGGAATATCCCAACGCAGCTCCTAGAAGAAACGTGTTTCTGACTCGCTGAATCTCAACATAGTTTCAGCTATCTTAGGTGAACGAACGCACAGCAGAGGAGTTTCAAGGAAACGTTTCTCCTGAGTTTTAGACGAAGTTTCCTGCTGTTTCGTACGTATGCCGGCATTGGGCTGGAAATACCGGTTTTGGGATTCTGCACAGAAAGGGTTTGCAAACCGCTGAATCCACACGTGAGTTTAACTCTGTCAGTTGAATGCACACATTGACAACCATTCAGTTAGATAGCTCCGTTTTGGTTTTAGAAGCAGATATTTCTCTGTACAGCCTATTGTCCCATTCACTCGGGAATATCCCAACACAGCTCGTTGAAGAAAAGTGTTTCTGACTCGCTGAATCTCAACATAGATTCAACTCTCTTAGGTGAACGAACGCAAAGCAGAGCAGTTTCAAGGAAACGTTTCTCCTGAGTTTTAGACGAAGTTTCCTGCTGTTTCGTACGTATGCCGGCATTGGGCTGGAAATACCGGTTTTGGGATTCTGCACAGAAAGGGTTTGCCAACCGCTGAATCCACACGTGAGTTTAACTCTGTCAGTTGAATGCACACATTGACAACCATTCAGTTAGATAGCTCCGTTTTGGTTTTAGAAGCAGATATTTCTCTGTACACCCTATGGTCCCATTCACTCGGGAATATCCCAACGCAGCTCCTAGAAGAAACGTGTTTCTGACTCGCTGAATCTCAACATAGATTCAACTCTCTTAGGTGAAGGAACGCACAGCAGAGCAGTTTCAAGGAAACGTTTCTCCTGAGTTTTAGACGAAGTTTCCTGCTGTTTAGTACGTATGCCGGCATTGGGCTGGAAATACCGGTTTTGGGATTCTGCACAGAAAGGGTTTGCCAACCGCTGAATCCACACGTGAGTTTAACTCTGTCAGTTGAATGCACACATTGACAACCATTCAGTTAGATAGCTCCGTTTTGGTTTTAGAAGCAGGTATTTCTCTGTACAGCCTATTGTCCCATTCACTCGGGAATATCCCAACACAGCTCGTAGAAGAAAAGTGTTTCTGACTCGCTGAATCTCAACATAGATTCAACTCTCTTAGGTGAACGAACGCACAGCAGAGCAGTTTCAAGGAAACGTTTCTCCTGAGTTTTAGACGAAGTTTCCTGCTGTTTCGTACGTATGCCGGCATTGGGCTGGAAATACCGGTTTTGGGATTCTGCACAGAAAGGGTTTGCCAACCGCTGAATCCGCACGTGAGCTTAACTCTTTCAGTTGAATGCACACATTGACAACCATTCAGTTAGATAGCTCCGTTTTGGTTTTAGAAGCAGATATTTCTCTGTACAGCCTATGGTCCCATTCACTCGGGAATATCCCAACGCAGCTCCTAGAAGAAACGTGTTTCTGACTCGCTGAATCTCAACATAGATTCAGCTCTCTTAGGTGAACGAACGCACAGCAGAGCAGTTTCAAGGAAACGTTTCTCCTGAGTTTTAGACGAAGTTTCCTGCTGTTTCGTACGTATGCCGGCATTGGGCTGGAAATACCGGTTTTGGGATTCTGCACAGAAAGGGTTTGCCAACCGCTGAATCCACACGTGAGTTTAACTCTGTCAGTAGAATGCACACATTGACAACCATTCAGTTAGATAGCTCCGTTTTGGTTTTAGAAGCAGATATTTCTCTGTACAGCCTATGGTCCCTTTCACTCGGGAATATCCCAACGCAGCTCCTAGAAGAAACGTGTTTCTGACTCGCTGAATCTCAACATAGATTCAACTCTCTTAGGTGAACGAACGCACAGCAGAGCAGTTTCAAGGAAGCGTTTCTCCTGAGTTTTAGACGAAGTTTCCTGCTGTTTAGTACGTATGCCGGCATTGGGCTGGAAATACCGGTTTTGGGATTCTACACAGAAAGTGTTTGCAAACCACTGAATCCACACGTGAGTTTAAATCTGTCAGTTGAATGCACACATTGACAACCATTCAGTTAGATAGCTCCGTTTTGGTTTTAGAAGCAGATATTTCTCTGTACATCCTATGGTCCCATTCACTCGGGAATATCCCAACGCAGCTCCTAGAAGAAACGTGTTTCTGACTCGCTGAATCTCAACATAGATTCAACTCTCTTAGGTGAACGAACGCACAGCAGAGCAGTTTCAAGGAAACGTTTCTCCTGAGTTTTAGACGAAGTTTCCTGCTATTTCGTACGTATGCCGGCATTGGGCTGGAAATACCGGTTTTGGGATTCTGCACAGAAAGGGTTTGCCAACCGCTGAATCCACACGTGAGTTTAACTCTGTCAGTTGAATGCACACATTGACAACCATTCCGTTAGATAGCTCCGTTTTGGTTTTAGAAGCAGATATTTCTCTGTACAGCCTATGGTCCCATTCACTCGGTAATATCCCAACGCAGCTCCTAGAAGAAACGTGTTTCTGACTCGCTGAATCTCAACATAGATTCAACTCTCTTAGGTGAACGAACGCAAAGCAGAGCAGTTTCAAGGAAACGTTTCTCCTGAGTTTTAGACGAAGTTTCCTGCTGTTTAGTACGTATGCCGTCATTGGGCTGGAAATACCGGTTTTGGGATTCTGCACAGAAAGGGTTTGCAAACCGCTGAATCCACACGTGAGTTTAACTCTGTCAGCTTAATGCACACATTGACAACCATTCAGTTAGATAGCTCCGTTTTGGTTTTAGAAGCAGATATTTCTCTGTACAGCCTATGGTCCCTTTCACTCGGGAATATCCCAACGCAGCTCCTAGAAGAAACGTGTTTCTGACTCGGTGAATCTCAACATAGATTCAACTCTCTTAGGTGAACGAACGCACTGCAGAGCAGTTTCAAGGAAGCTTTTCTCCTGAGTTTTATACGAAGTTTCCTGCTGTTTAGTACGTATGCCGGCATTGGGCTGGAAATACCGGTTTTGGGATTCTGTACAGAAAGGGTTTGCAAACCGCTGAATCCACACGTGAGTTAACTCTGTCAGTTGAATGCACACATTGACAACCATTCAGTTAGATAGCTCCGTTTTGGTTTTAGAAGCAGATATTTCTCTGTACAGCCTATGGTCCCATTCACTAGGGAATATCCCAACGCAGCTCCTAGAAGAAACGTGTTTCTGACTCGCTGAATCTCAACATAGATTCAACTCTCTTAGGTGAACGAACGCACAGCAGAGCAGTTTCAAGGAAACGTTTCTCCTGAGTTTTAGACGAAGTTTCCTGCTGTTTCGTACGTATGCCGGCATTGGGCTGGAAATACCGGTTTTGGGATTCTGCACAGAAAGGGTTTGCCAACCGCTGAATCCACACGTGAGTTTAACTCTGTCAGTTGAATGCACACATTGACAACCATTCAGTTAGATAGCTCCGTTTTGGTTTTAGAAGCAGATATTTCTCTGTACAGCCTATGGTCCCATTCACTCGGGAATATCCCAACGCAGCTCCTAGAAGAAACGTGTTTCTGACTCGCTGAATCTCAACATAGATTCAACTCTCTTAGGTGAACGAACGCACAGCAGAGCAGTTTCAAGGAAACGTTTCTCCTGAGTTTTAGACGAAGTTTCCTGCTGTTTCGTACGTATGCCGGCATTGGGCTGGAAATACCGGTTTTGGGATTCTACACAGAAAGGGTTTGCAAACCGCTGAATCCACACGTGAGTTTAACTCTGTCAGTTGAATGCACACATTGACAACCATTCAGTTAGATAGCTCCGTTTTGGTTTTAGAAGCAGATATTTCTCTGTACAGCCTATGGTCCCATTCACTCGGGAATATCCCAACGCAGCTCCTAGAAGAAACGTGTTTCTGACTCGCTGAATCTCAACATAGTTTCAGCTATCTTAGGTGAACGAACGCACAGCAGAGGAGTTTCAAGGAAACGTTTCTCCTGAGTTTTAGACGAAGTTTCCTGCTGTTTCGTACGTATGCCGGCATTGGGCTGGAAATACCGGTTTTGGGATTCTGCACAGAAAGGGTTTGCAAACCGCTGAATCCACACGTGAGTTTAACTCTGTCAGTTGAATGCACACATTGACAACCATTCAGTTAGATAGCTCCGTTTTGGTTTTAGAAGCAGATATTTCTCTGTACAGCCTATGGTCCCATTCACTCGGGAATATCCCAACGCAGCTCCTAGAAGAAACGTGTTTCTGACTCGCTGAATCTCAACATAGATTCAACTCTCTTAGGTGAACGAACGCACAGCAGAGCAGTTTCAAGGAAACGTTTCTCCTGAGTTTTAGACGAAGTTTCCTGCTGTTTCGTACGTATGCCGGCATTGGGCTGGAAATACCGGTTTTGGGATTCTACACAGAAAGGGTTTGCAAACCGCTGAATCCACACGTGAGTTTAACTCTGTCAGTTGAATGCACACATTGACAACCATTCAGTTAGATAGCTCCGTTTTGGTTTTAGAAGCAGATATTTCTCTGTACAGCCTATGGTCCCATTCACTCGGGAATATCCCAACGCAGCTCCTAGAAGAAACGTGTTTCTGACTCGCTGAATCTCAACATAGTTTCAGCTATCTTAGGTGAACGAACGCACAGCAGAGGAGTTTCAAGGAAACGTTTCTCCTGAGTTTTAGACGAAGTTTCCTGCTGTTTCGTACGTATGCCGGCATTGGGCTGGAAATACCGGTTTTGGGATTCTGCACAGAAAGGGTTTGCAAACCGCTGAATCCACACGTGAGTTTAACTCTGTCAGTTGAATGCACACATTGACAACCATTCAGTTAGATAGCTCCGTTTTGGTTTTAGAAGCAGATATTTCTCTGTACAGCCTATTGTCCCATTCACTCGGGAATATCCCAACACAGCTCGTTGAAGAAAAGTGTTTCTGACTCGCTGAATCTCAACATAGATTCAACTCTCTTAGGTGAACGAACGCAAAGCAGAGCAGTTTCAAGGAAACGTTTCTCCTGAGTTTTAGACGAAGTTTCCTGCTGTTTCGTACGTATGCCGGCATTGGGCTGGAAATACCGGTTTTGGGATTCTGCACAGAAAGGGTTTGCCAACCGCTGAATCCACACGTGAGTTTAACTCTGTCAGTTGAATGCACACATTGACAACCATTCAGTTAGATAGCTCCGTTTTGGTTTTAGAAGCAGATATTTCTCTGTACACCCTATGGTCCCATTCACTCGGGAATATCCCAACGCAGCTCCTAGAAGAAACGTGTTTCTGACTCGCTGAATCTCAACATAGATTCAACTCTCTTAGTTGAAGGAACGCACAGCAGAGCAGTTTCAAGGAAACGTTTCTCCTGAGTTTTAGACGAAGTTTCCTGCTGTTTAGTACGTATGCCGGCATTGGGCTGGAAATACCGGTTTTGGGATTCTGCACAGAAAGGGTTTGCCAACCGCTGAATCCACACGTGAGTTTAACTCTGTCAGTTGAATGCACACATTGACAACCATTCAGTTAGATAGCTCCGTTTTGGTTTTAGAAGCAGATATTTCTCTGTACAGCCTATGGTCCCATTCACTCGGGAATATCCCAACGCAGTTCCTAGAAGAAACGTGTTTCTGACTCGCTGAATCTCAACATAGATTCAACTCTCTTAGGTGAACGAACGCACAGCAGAGCAGTTTCAAGGAAACGTTTCTCCTGAGTTTTAGACGAAGTTTCCTGCTGTTTAGTACGTATGCCGTCATTGGGCTGGAAATACCGGTTTTGGGATTCTGCACAGAAAGGGTTTGCAAACCGCTGAATCCACACGTGAGTTTAACTCTGTCAGCTTAATGCACACATTGACAACCATTCAGTTAGATAGCTCCGTTTTGGTTTTAGAAGCAGATATTTCTCTGTACAGCCTATGGTCCCTTTCACTCGGGAATATCCCAACGCAGCTCCTAGAAGAAACGTGTTTCTGACTCGGTGAATCTCAACATAGATTCAACTCTCTTAGGTGAACGAACGCACTGCAGAGCAGTTTCAAGGAAGCTTTTCTCCTGAGTTTTATACGAAGTTTCCTGCTGTTTAGTACGTATGCCGGCATTGGGCTGGAAATACCGGTTTTGGGATTCTGTACAGAAAGGGTTTGCAAACCGCTGAATCCACACGTGAGTTAACTCTGTCAGTTGAATGCACACATTGACAACCATTCAGTTAGATAGCTCCGTTTTGGTTTTAGAAGCAGATATTTCTCTGTACAGCCTATGGTCCCATTCACTAGGGAATATCCCAACGCAGCTCCTAGAAGAAACGTGTTTCTGACTCGCTGAATCTCAACATAGATTCAACTCTCTTAGGTGAACGAACGCACAGCAGAGCAGTTTCAAGGAAACGTTTCTCCTGAGTTTTAGACGAAGTTTCCTGCTGTTTCGTACGTATGCCGGCATTGGGCTGGAAATACCGGTTTTGGGATTCTGCACAGAAAGGGTTTGCCAACCGCTGAATCCACACGTGAGTTTAACTCTGTCAGTTGAATGCACACATTGACAACCATTCAGTTAGATAGCTCCGTTTTGGTTTTAGAAGCAGATATTTCTCTGTACAGCCTATGGTCCCATTCACTCGGGAATATCCCAACGCAGCTCCTAGAAGAAACGTGTTTCTGACTCGCTGAATCTCAACATAGATTCAACTCTCTTAGGTGAACGAACGCACAGCAGAGCAGTTTCAAGGAAACGTTTCTCCTGAGTTTTAGACGAAGTTTCCTGCTGTTTCGTACGTATGCCGGCATTGGGCTGGAAATACCGGTTTTGGGATTCTACACAGAAAGGGTTTGCAAACCGCTGAATCCACACGTGAGTTTAACTCTGTCAGTTGAATGCACACATTGACAACCATTCAGTTAGATAGCTCCGTTTTGGTTTTAGAAGCAGATATTTCTCTGTACAGCCTATGGTCCCATTCACTCGGGAATATCCCAACGCAGCTCCTAGAAGAAACGTGTTTCTGACTCGCTGAATCTCAACATAGTTTCAGCTATCTTAGGTGAACGAACGCACAGCAGAGGAGTTTCAAGGAAACGTTTCTCCTGAGTTTTAGACGAAGTTTCCTGCTGTTTCGTACGTATGCCGGCATTGGGCTGGAAATACCGGTTTTGGGATTCTGCACAGAAAGGGTTTGCAAACCGCTGAATCCACACGTGAGTTTAACTCTGTCAGTTGAATGCACACATTGACAACCATTCAGTTAGATAGCTCCGTTTTGGTTTTAGAAGCAGATATTTCTCTGTACAGCCTATGGTCCCATTCACTCGGGAATATCCCAACGCAGCTCCTAGAAGAAACGTGTTTCTGACTCGCTGAATCTCAACATAGATTCAACTCTCTTAGGTGAACGAACGCACAGCAGAGCAGTTTCAAGGAAACGTTTCTCCTGAGTTTTAGACGAAGTTTCCTGCTGTTTCGTACGTATGCCGGCATTGGGCTGGAAATACCGGTTTTGGGATTCTACACAGAAAGGGTTTGCAAACCGCTGAATCCACACGTGAGTTTAACTCTGTCAGTTGAATGCACACATTGACAACCATTCAGTTAGATAGCTCCGTTTTGGTTTTAGAAGCAGATATTTCTCTGTACAGCCTATGGTCCCATTCACTCGGGAATATCCCAACGCAGCTCCTAGAAGAAACGTGTTTCTGACTCGCTGAATCTCAACATAGTTTCAGCTATCTTAGGTGAACGAACGCACAGCAGAGGAGTTTCAAGGAAACGTTTCTCCTGAGTTTTAGACGAAGTTTCCTGCTGTTTCGTACGTATGCCGGCATTGGGCTGGAAATACCGGTTTTGGGATTCTGCACAGAAAGGGTTTGCAAACCGCTGAATCCACACGTGAGTTTAACTCTGTCAGTTGAATGCACACATTGACAACCATTCAGTTAGATAGCTCCGTTTTGGTTTTAGAAGCAGATATTTCTCTGTACAGCCTATTGTCCCATTCACTCGGGAATATCCCAACACAGCTCGTTGAAGAAAAGTGTTTCTGACTCGCTGAATCTCAACATAGATTCAACTCTCTTAGGTGAACGAACGCAAAGCAGAGCAGTTTCAAGGAAACGTTTCTCCTGAGTTTTAGACGAAGTTTCCTGCTGTTTCGTACGTATGCCGGCATTGGGCTGGAAATACCGGTTTTGGGATTCTGCACAGAAAGGGTTTGCCAACCGCTGAATCCACACGTGAGTTTAACTCTGTCAGTTGAATGCACACATTGACAACCATTCAGTTAGATAGCTCCGTTTTGGTTTTAGAAGCAGATATTTCTCTGTACACCCTATGGTCCCATTCACTCGGGAATATCCCAACGCAGCTCCTAGAAGAAACGTGTTTCTGACTCGCTGAATCTCAACATAGATTCAACTCTCTTAGTTGAAGGAACGCACAGCAGAGCAGTTTCAAGGAAACGTTTCTCCTGAGTTTTAGACGAAGTTTCCTGCTGTTTAGTACGTATGCCGGCATTGGGCTGGAAATACCGGTTTTGGGATTCTGCACAGAAAGGGTTTGCCAACCGCTGAATCCACACGTGAGTTTAACTCTGTCAGTTGAATGCACACATTGACAACCATTCAGTTAGATAGCTCCGTTTTGGTTTTAGAAGCAGGTATTTCTCTGTACAGCCTATTGTCCCATTCACTCGGGAATATCCCAACACAGCTCGTAGAAGAAAAGTGTTTCTGACTCGCTGAATCTCAACATAGATTCAACTCTCTTAGGTGAACGAACGCACAGCAGAGCAGTTTCAAGGAAACGTTTCTCCTGAGTTTTAGACGAAGTTTCCTGCTGTTTCGTACGTATGCCGGCATTGGGCTGGAAATACCGGTTTTGGGATTCTGCACAGAAAGGGTTTGCCAACCGCTGAATCCGCACGTGAGCTTAACTCTTTCAGTTGAATGCACACATTGACAACCATTCAGTTAGATAGCTCCGTTTTGGTTTTAGAAGCAGATATTTCTCTGTACAGCCTATGGTCCCATTCACTCGGGAATATCCCAACGCAGCTCCTAGAAGAAACGTGTTTCTGACTCGCTGAATCTCAACATAGATTCAACTCTCTTAGGTGAACGAACGCACAGCAGAGCAGTTTCAAGGAAACGTTTCTCCTGAGTTTTAGACGAAGTTTCCTGCTGTTTCGTACGTATGCCGGCATTGGGCTGGAAATACCGGTTTTGGGATTCTGCACAGAAAGGGTTTGCCAACCGCTGAATCCACACGTGAGTTTAACTCTGTCAGTAGAATGCACACATTGACAACCATTCAGTTAGATAGCTCCGTTTTGGTTTTAGAAGCAGATATTTCTCTGTACAGCCTATGGTCCCTTTCACTCGGGAATATCCCAACGCAGCTCCTAGAAGAAACGTGTTTCTGACTCGCTGAATCTCAACATAGATTCAACTCTCTTAGGTGAACGAACGCACAGCAGAGCAGTTTCAAGGAAGCGTTTCTCCTGAGTTTTAGACGAAGTTTCCTGCTGTTTAGTACGTATGCCGGCATTGGGCTGGAAATACCGGTTTTGGGATTCTACACAGAAAGTGTTTGCAAACCACTGAATCCACACGTGAGTTTAAATCTGTCAGTTGAATGCACACATTGACAACCATTCAGTTAGATAGCTCCGTTTTGGTTTTAGAAGCAGATATTTCTCTGTACATCCTATGGTCCCATTCACTCGGGAATATCCCAACGCAGCTCCTAGAAGAAACGTGTTTCTGACTCGCTGAATCTCAACATAGATTCAACTCTCTTAGGTGAACGAACGCAAAGCAGAGCAGTTTCAAGGAAACGTTTCTCCTGAGTTTTAGACGAAGTTTCCTGCTGTTTCGTACGTATGCCGGCATTGGGCTGGAAATACCGGTTTTGGGATTCTGCACAGAAAGGGTTTGCCAACCGCTGAATCCACACGTGAGTTTAACTCTGTCAGTTGAATGCACACATTGACAACCATTCAGTTAGATAGCTCCGTTTTGGTTTTAGAAGCAGGTATTTCTCTGTACAGCCTATTGTCCCATTCACTCGGGAATATCCCAACACAGCTCGTAGAAGAAAAGTGTTTCTGACTCGCTGAATCTCAACATAGATTCAACTCTCTTAGGTGAACGAACGCACAGCAGAGCAGTTTCAAGGAAACGTTTCTCCTGAGTTTTAGACGAAGTTTCCTGCTGTTTCGTACGTATGCCGGCATTGGGCTGGAAATACCGGTTTTGGGATTCTGCACAGAAAGGGTTTGCCAACCGCTGAATCCGCACGTGAGTTTAACTCTTTCAGTTGAATGCACACATTGACAACCATTCAGTTAGATAGCTCCGTTTTGGTTTTAGAAGCAGATATTTCTCTGTACAGCCTATGGTCCCATTCACTCGGGAATATCCCAACGCAGCTCCTAGAAGAAACGTGTTTCTGACTCGCTGAATCTCAACATAGATTCAACTCTCTAAGGTGAACGAACGCACAGCAGAGCAGTTTCAAGGAAACGTTTCTCCTGAGTTTTAGACGAAGTTTCCTGCTGTTTCGTACGTATGCCGGCATTGGGCTGGAAATACCGGTTTTGGGATTCTGCACAGAAAGGGTTTGCCAACCGCTGAATCCACACGTGAGTTTAACTCTGTCAGTTGAATGCACACATTGACAACCATTCAGTTAGATAGCTCCGTTTTGGTTTTAGAAGCAGATATTTCTCTGTACAGCCTATGGTCCCTTTCACTCGGGAATATCCCAACGCAGCTCCTAGAAGAAACGTGTTTCTGACTCGCTGAATCTCAACATAGATTCAACTCTCTTAGGTGAACGAACGCACAGCAGAGCAGTTTCAAGGAAGCGTTTCTCCTGAGTTTTAGACGAAGTTTCCTGCTGTTTAGTACGTATGCCGGCATTGGGCTGGAAATACCGGTTTTGGGATTCTACACAGAAAGTGTTTGCAAACCACTGAATCCACACGTGAGTTTAACTCTGTCAGTTGAATGCACACATTGACAACCATTCAGTTAGATAGCTCCGTTTTGGTTTTAGAAGCAGATATTTCTCTGTACATCCTATGGTCCCATTCACTCGGGAATATCCCAACGCAGCTCCTAGAAGAAACGTGTTTCTGACTCGCTGAATCTCAACATAGATTCAACTCTCTTAGGTGAACGAACGCACAACAGAGCAGTTTCAAAGAAACGTTTCTCCTGAGTTTTAGACGAAGTTTCCTGCTGTTTAGTACGTATGCCGGCATTGGGCTGGAAACACCGGTTTTGGGATTCTGCACAGAAAGGGTTTGCCAACCGCTGAATCCACACGTGAGTTTAACTCTGTCAGTTGAATGCACACATTGACAACCATTCAGTTAGATAGCTCCGTTTTGGTTTTAGAAGCAGATATTTCTCTGTACAGCCTATGGTCCCATTCACTCAGGAATATCCCAACGCAGCTCCTGGAAGAAACGTGTTTCTGACTCGCTGAATCTCAACATAGATTCAACTCTCTTAGGTGAACGAAGGCACAGCAGAGAAGTTTCAAGGAAACGTTTCTCCTGAGTTTTAGACGAAGTTTCCTGCTGTTTAGTACGTATGCAGGCATTGGGCTGGAAATACCGGTTTTGGGATTCTGCACAGAAAGGGTTTGCATACCGCTGAATCCAAACGTGAGTTTAACTCCGTCAGTTGAATGCACACATTGACAACCATTCAGTCAGATAGCTCCGTTTTGGTTTTAG
Organism: Aotus nancymaae; assembly: GCF_030222135.1. Taxonomy (NCBI): domain Eukaryota; kingdom Metazoa; phylum Chordata; class Mammalia; order Primates; family Aotidae; genus Aotus; species Aotus nancymaae. The sequence continues at coordinate 4,240,072 of NW_026988495.1, read as the reverse complement.
AAGCAGATATTTCTCTGTACAGCCTATGGTCCCATTCACTCGGGAATATCCCAACGCAGCTCCTAGAAGAAACGTGTTTCTGACTCGCTGAATCTCAACATAGATTCAACTCTCTTAGGTGAACGAACACACAGCAGAGCAGTTTCAAGGAAACGTTTCTCCTGAGTTTTAGACGAAGTTTCCTGCTGTTTCGTACGTATGCCGGCATTGGGCTGGAAATACCGGTTTTGGGATTCTGCACAGAAAGGGTTTGCAAACCGCTGAATCCACACGTGAGTTTAACTCTGTCAGTTGAATGCACACATTGACAACCATTCAGTTAGATAGCTCCGTTGTGGTTTTAGAAGCAGATATTTCTCTGTACAGCCTATGGTCCCATTCACTCGGGAATATCCCAACGCAGCTCCTAGAAGAAACGTGTTTCTGACTCGCTGAATCTCAACATAGATTCAACTCTCTTAGGTGAACGAACGCACAGCAGAACAGTTTCAAGGAAACGTTTCTCCTGAGTTTTAGACGAAGTTTCCTGCTGTTTCGTACGTATGCCGGCATTGGGCTGGAAATACCGGTTTTGGGATTCTGCACAGAAAGGGTTTGCCAACCGCTGAATCCACACCTGAGTTTAATTCTGTCAGTTGAATGCACACATTGACAACCATTCAGTTAGATAGCTCCGTTGTGGCTTTAGAAGCAGATATTTCTCTGTACAGCCTATGGTCCCATTCACTCGGGAATATCCCAACGCAGCTCCTAGAAGAAACGTGTTTCTGACTCGCTGAATCTCAACATAGATTCAACTCTCTTAGGTGAACGAACGCACAGCAGAGCAGTTTCAAGGAAACGTTTCTCCTGAGTTTTAGACGAAGTTTCCTGCTGTTTCGTACGTATGCCGGCATTGGGCTGGAAATACCGGTTTTGGGATTCTGCACAGAAAGGGTTTGCCAACCGCTGAATCCGCACGTGAGTTTAACTCTTTCAGTTGAATGCACACATTGACAACCATTCAGTTAGATAGCTCCGTTTTGGTTTTAGAAGCAGATATTTCTCTGTACAGCCTATGGTCCCATTCACTCGGGAATATCCCAACGCAGCTCCTAGAAGAAACGTGTTTCTGACTCGCTGAATCTCAACATAGATTCAACTCTCTTAGGTGAACGAACGCACAGCAGAGCAGTTTCAAGGAAACGTTTCTCCTGAGTTTTAGACGAAGTTTCCTGCTGTTTCGTACGTATGCCGGCATTGGGCTGGAAATACCGGTTTTGGGATTCTGCACAGAAAGGGTTTGCCAACCGCTGAATCCACACGTGAGTTTAACTCTGTCAGTTGAATGCACACATTGACAACCATTCAGTTAGATAGCTCCGTTTTGGTTTTAGAAGCAGATATTTCTCTGTACAGCCTATGGTCCCTTTCACTCGGGAATATCCCAACGCAGCTCCTAGAAGAAACGTGTTTCTGACTCGCTGAATCTCAACATAGATTCAACTCTCTTAGGTGAACGAACGCACAGCAGAGCAGTTTCAAGGAAGCGTTTCTCCTGAGTTTTAGACGAAGTTTCCTGCTGTTTAGTACGTATGCCGGCATTGGGCTGGAAATACCGGTTTTGGGATTCTACACAGAAAGTGTTTGCAAACCACTGAATCCACACGTGAGTTTAACTCTGTCAGTTGAATGCACACATTGACAACCATTCAGTTAGATAGCTCCGTTTTGGTTTTAGAAGCAGATATTTCTCTGTACATCCTATGGTCCCATTCACTCGGGAATATCCCAACGCAGCTCCTAGAAGAAACGTGTTTCTGACTCGCTGAATCTCAACATAGATTCAACTCTCTTAGGTGAACGAACGCACAACAGAGCAGTTTCAAAGAAACGTTTCTCCTGAGTTTTAGACGAAGTTTCCTGCTGTTTAGTACGTATGCCGGCATTGGGCTGGAAACACCGGTTTTGGGATTCTGCACAGAAAGGGTTTGCCAACCGCTGAATCCACACGTGAGTTTAACTCTGTCAGTTGAATGCACACATTGACAACCATTCAGTTAGATAGCTCCGTTTTGGTTTTAGAAGCAGATATTTCTCTGTACAGCCTATGGTCCCATTCACTCAGGAATATCCCAACGCAGCTCCTGGAAGAAACGTGTTTCTGACTCGCTGAATCTCAACATAGATTCAACTCTCTTAGGTGAACGAAGGCACAGCAGAGAAGTTTCAAGGAAACGTTTCTCCTGAGTTTTAGACGAAGTTTCCTGCTGTTTAGTACGTATGCAGGCATTGGGCTGGAAATACCGGTTTTGGGATTCTGCACAGAAAGGGTTTGCATACCGCTGAATCCAAACGTGAGTTTAACTCCGTCAGTTGAATGCACACATTGACAACCATTCAGTCAGATAGCTCCGTTTTGGTTTTAGAAGCAGATATTTCTCTGTACAGCCTATGGTCCCATTCACTCGGGAATATCCCAACGCAGCTCCTAGAAGAAACGTGTTTCTGACTCGCTGAATCTCAACATAGATTCAACTCTCTTAGGTGAACGAACGCACAGCAGAGCAGTTTCAAGGAAACGTTTCTCCTGAGTTTTAGACGAAGTTTCCTGCTGTTTCGTACGTATGCCGGCATTGGGCTGGAAATACCGGTTTTGGGATTCTGCACAGAAAGGGTTTGCAAACCGCTGAATCCACACGTGAGTTTAACTCTGTCAGTTGAATGCACACATTGACAACCATTCAGTTAGATAGCTCCGTTGTGGTTTTAGAAGCAGATATTTCTCTGTACAGCCTATGGTCCCATTCACTCGGGAATATCCCAACGCAGCTCCTAGAAGAAACGTGTTTCTGACTCGCTGAATCTCAACATAGATTCAACTCTCTTAGGTGAACGAACGCACAGCAGAACAGTTTCAAGGAAACGTTTCTCCTGAGTTTTAGACGAAGTTTCCTGCTGTTTCGTACGTATGCCGGCATTGGGCTGGAAATACCGGTTTTGGGATTCTGCACAGAAAGGGTTTGCCAACCGCTGAATCCACACCTGAGTTTAATTCTGTCAGTTGAATGCACACATTGACAACCATTCAGTTAGATAGCTCCGTTGTGGTTTTAGAAGCAGATATTTCTCTGTACAGCCTATGGTCCCATTCACTCGGGAATATCCCAACGCAGCTCCTAGAAGAAACGTGTTTCTGACTCGCTGAATCTCAACATAGATTCAACTCTCTTAGGTGAACGAACGCACAGCAGAGCAGTTTCAAGGAAACGTTTCTCCTGAGTTTTAGACGAAGTTTCCTGCTGTTTCGTACGTATGCCGGCATTGGGCTGGAAATACCGGTTTTGGGATTCTCTACAGAAAGGGTTTGCCAACCGCTGAATCCGCACGTGAGTTTAACTCTTTCAGTTGAATGCACACATTGACAACCATTCAGTTAGATAGCTCCGTTTTGGTTTTAGAAGCAGATATTTCTCTGTACAGCCTATGGTCCCATTCACTCGGGAATATCCCAACGCAGCTCCTAGAAGAAACGTGTTTCTGACTCGCTGAATCTCAACATAGATTCAACTCTCTTAGGTGAACGAACGCACAGCAGAGCAGTTTCAAGGAAACGTTTCTCCTGAGTTTTAGACGAAGTTTCCTGCTGTTTCGTACGTATGCCGGCATTGGGCTGGAAATACCGGTTTTGGGATTCTGCACAGAAAGGGTTTGCCAACCGCTGAATCCACACGTGAGTTTAACTCTGTCAGTTGAATGCACACATTGACAACCATTCAGTTAGATAGCTCCGTTTTGGTTTTAGAAGCAGATATTTCTCTGTACAGCCTATGGTCCCATTCACTCGGGAATATCCCAACGCAGCTCCTAGAAGAAACGTGTTTCTGACTCGCTGAATCTCAACATAGATTCAACTCTCTTAGGTGAACGAACGCACAGCAGAGCAGTTTCAAGGAAACGTTTCTCCTGAGTTTTAGACGAAGTTTCCTGCTGTTTCGTACGTATGCCGGCATTGGGCTGGAAATACCGGTTTTGGGATTCTGCACAGAAAGGGTTTGCCAACCGCTGAATCCACACGTGAGTTTAACTCTGTCAGTTGAATGCACACATTGACAACCATTCAGTTAGATAGCTCCGTTTTGGTTTTAGAAGCAGATATTTCTCTGTACAGCCTATGGTCCCATTCACTCGGGAATATCCCAACGCAGCTCCTAGAAGAAACGTGTTTCTGACTCGCTGAATCTCAACATAGTTTCAGCTATCTTAGGTGAACGAACGCACAGCAGAGGAGTTTCAAGGAAACGTTTCTCCTGAGTTTTAGACGAAGTTTCCTGCTGTTTCGTACGTATGCCGGCATTGGGCTGGAAATACCGGTTTTGGGATTCTGCACAGAAAGGGTTTGCAAACCGCTGAATCCACACGTGAGTTTAACTCTGTCAGTTGAATGCACACATTGACAACCATTCAGTTAGATAGCTCCGTTTTGGTTTTAGAAGCAGATATTTCTCTGTACAGCCTATTGTCCCATTCACTCGGGAATATCCCAACACAGCTCGTTGAAGAAAAGTGTTTCTGACTCGCTGAATCTCAACATAGATTCAACTCTCTTAGGTGAACGAACGCAAAGCAGAGCAGTTTCAAGGAAACGTTTCTCCTGAGTTTTAGACGAAGTTTCCTGCTGTTTCGTACGTATGCCGGCATTGGGCTGGAAATACCGGTTTTGGGATTCTGCACAGAAAGGGTTTGCCAACCGCTGAATCCACACGTGAATTTAACTCTGTCAGTTGAATGCACACATTGACAACCATTCAGTTAGATAGCTCCGTTTTGGTTTTAGAAGCAGATATTTCTCTGTACACCCTATGGTCCCATTCACTCGGGAATATCCCAACGCAGCTCCTAGAAGAAACGTGTTTCTGACTCGCTGAATCTCAACATAGATTCAACTCTCTTAGGTGAAGGAACGCACAGCAGAGCAGTTTCAAGGAAACGTTTCTCCTGAGTTTTAGACGAAGTTTCCTGCTGTTAAGTACGTATGCCGGCATTGGGCTGGAAATACCGGTTTTGGGATTCTGCACAGAAAGGGTTTGCCAACCGCTGAATCCACACGTGAGTTTAACTCTGTCAGTTGAATGCACACATTGACAACCATTCAGTTAGATAGCTCCGTTTTGGTTTTAGAAGCAGGTATTTCTCTGTACAGCCTATTGTCCCATTCACTCGGGAATATCCCAACACAGCTCGTAGAAGAAAAGTGTTTCTGACTCGCTGAATCTCAACATAGATTCAACTCTCTTAGGTGAACGAACGCACAGCAGAGCAGTTTCAAGGAAACGTTTCTCCTGAGTTTTAGACGAAGTTTCCTGCTGTTTCGTACGTATGCCGGCATTGGGCTGGAAATACCGGTTTTGGGATTCTGCACAGAAAGGGTTTGCCAACCGCTGAATCCGCACGTGAGTTTAACTCTTTCAGTTGAATGCACACATTGACAACCATTCAGTTAGATAGCTCCGTTTTGGTTTTAGAAGCAGATATTTCTCTGTACAGCCTATGGTCCCATTCACTCAGGAATATCCCAACGCAGCTCCTGGAAGAAACGTGTTTCTGACTCGCTGAATCTCAACATAGATTCAACTCTCTTAGGTGAACGAAGGCACAGCAGAGAGGTTTCAAGGAAACGTTTCTCCTGAGTTTTAGACGAAGTTTCCTGCTGTTTAGTACGTATGCAGGCATTGGGCTGGAAATACCGGTTTTGGGATTCTGCACAGAAAGTGTTTGCAAACCGCTGAATCCAAACGTGAGTTTAACTCCGTCAGTTGAATGCACACATTGACAACCATTCAGTCAGATAGCTCCGTTTTGGTTTTAGAAGCAGATATTTCTCTGTACAGCCTATGGTCCCATTCACTCGGGAATATCCCAACGCAGCTCCTAGAAGAAACGTGTTTCTGACTCGCTGAATCTCAACATAGATTCAACTCTCTTAGGTGAACGAACGCACAGCAGAGCAGTTTCAAGGAAACGTTTCTCCTGAGTTTTAGACGAAGTTTCCTGCTGTTTAGTACGTATGCCGGCATTGGGCTGGAAATACCGTTTTTGGGATTCTGCACAGAAAGGGTTTGCCAACCGCTGAATCCGCACGTGAGTTTAACTCTTTCAGTTGAATGCACACATTGACAACCATTCAGTTAGATAGCTCCGTTTTGGTTTTAGAAGCAGATATTTCTCTGTACAGCCTATGGTCCCATTCACTCGGGAATATCCCAACGCAGCTCCTAGAAGAAACGTGTTTCTGACTCGCTGAATCTCAACATAGATTCAACTCTCTTAGGTGAACGAACGCACAGCAGAGCAGTTTCAAGGAAACGTTTCTCCTGAGTTTTAGACGAAGTTTCCTGCTGTTTCGTACGTATGCCGGCATTGGGCTGGAAATACCGGTTTTGGGATTCTGCACAGAAAGGGTTTGCCAACCGCTGAATCCACACGTGAGTTTAACTCTGTCAGTTGAATGCACACATTGACAACCATTCAGTTAGATAGCTCCGTTTTGGTTTTAGAAGCAGATATTTCTCTGTACAGCCTATGGTCCCTTTCACTCGGGAATATCCCAACGCAGCTCCTAGAAGAAACGTGTTTCTGACTCGCTGAATCTCAACATAGATTCAACTCTCTTAGGTGAACGAACGCACAGCAGAGCAGTTTCAAGGAAGCGTTTCTCCTGAGTTTTAGACGAAGTTTCCTGCTGTTTAGTACGTATGCCGGCATTGGGCTGGAAATACCGGTTTTGGGATTCTACACAGAAAGTGTTTGCAAACCACTGAATCCACACGTGAGTTTAACTCTGTCAGTTGAATGCACACATTGACAACCATTCAGTTAGATAGCTCCGTTTTGGTTTTAGAAGCAGATATTTCTCTGTACATCCTATGGTCCCATTCACTCGGGAATATCCCAACGCAGCTCCTAGAAGAAACGTGTTTCTGACTCGCTGAATCTCAACATAGATTCAACTCTCTTAGGTGAACGAACGCACAACAGAGCAGTTTCAAAGAAACGTTTCTCCTGAGTTTTAGACGAAGTTTCCTGCTGTTTAGTACGTATGCCGGCATTGGGCTGGAAACACCGGTTTTGGGATTCTGCACAGAAGTGGTTTGCCAACCGCTGAATCCACACGTGAGTTTAACTCTGTCAGTTGAATGCACACATTGACAACCATTCAGTTAGATAGCTCCGTTTTGGTTTTAGAAGCAGATATTTCTCTGTACAGCCTATGGTCCCATTCACTCGGGAATATCCCAACGCAGCTCCTGGAAGAAACGTGTTTCTGACTCGCTGAATCTCAACATAGATTCAACTCTCTTAGGTGAACGAAGGCACAGCAGAGAAGTTTCAAGGAAACGTTTCTCCTGAGTTTTAGACGAAGTTTCCTGCTGTTTAGTACGTATGCAGGCATTGGGCTGGAAATACCGGTTTTGGGATTCTGCACAGAAAGTGTTTGCATACCGCTGAATCCAAACGTGAGTTTAACTCCGTCAGTAGAATGCACATATTGACAACCATTCAGTCAGATAGCTCCGTTTTGGTTTTAGAAGCAGATATTTCTCTGTACAGCCTATGGTCCCATTCACTCGGGAATATCCCAACGCAGCTCCTAGAAGAAACGTGTTTCTGACTCGCTGAATCTCAACATAGATTCAACTCTCTTAGGTGAACGAACGCACAGCAGAGCAGTTTCAAGGAAACGTTTCTCCTGAGTTTTAGACGAAGTTTCCTGCTGTTTCGTACGTATGCCGGCATTGGGCTGGAAATACCGGTTTTGGGATTCTGCACAGAAAGGGTTTGCAAACCGCTGAATCCACACGTGAGTTTAACTCTGTCAGTTGAATGCACACATTGACAACCATTCAGTTAGATAGCTCCGTTGTGGTTTTAGAAGCAGATATTTCTCTGTACAGCCTATGGTCCCATTCACTCGGGAATATCCCAACGCAGCTCCTAGAAGAAACGTGTTTCTGACTCGCTGAATCTCAACATAGATTCAACTCTCTTAGGTGAACGAACGCACAGCAGAGCAGTTTCAAGGAAACGTTTCTCCTGAGTTTTAGACGAAGTTTCCTGCTGTTTCGTACGTATGCCGGCATTGGGCTGGAAATACCGGTTTTGGGATTCTACACAGAAAGGGTTTGCAAACCGCTGAATCCACACGTGAGTTTAACTCTGTCAGTTGAATGCACACATTGACAACCATTCAGTTAGATAGCTCCGTTTTGGTTTTAGAAGCAGATATTTCTCTGTACAGCCTATGGTCCCATTCACTCGGGAATATCCCAACGCAGCTCCTAGAAGAAACGTGTTTCTGACTCGCTGAATCTCAACATAGTTTCAGCTATCTTAGGTGAACGAACGCACAGCAGAGGAGTTTCAAGGAAACGTTTCTCCTGAGTTTTAGACGAAGTTTCCTGCTGTTTCGTACGTATGCCGGCATTGGGCTGGAAATACCGGTTTTGGGATTCTGCACAGAAAGGGTTTGCAAACCGCTGAATCCACACGTGAGTTTAACTCTGTCAGTTGAATGCACACATTGACAACCATTCAGTTAGATAGCTCCGTTTTGGTTTTAGAAGCAGATATTTCTCTGTACAGCCTATGGTCCCATTCACTCGGGAATATCCCAACGCAGCTCCTAGAAGAAACGTGTTTCTGACTCGCTGAATCTCAACATAGATTCAACTCTCTTAGGTGAACGAACGCACAGCAGAGCAGTTTCAAGGAAACGTTTCTCCTGAGTTTTAGACGAAGTTTCCTGCTGTTTCGTACGTATGCCGGCATTGGGCTGGAAATACCGGTTTTGGGATTCTACACAGAAAGGGTTTGCAAACCGCTGAATCCACACGTGAGTTTAACTCTGTCAGTTGAATGCACACATTGACAACCATTCAGTTAGATAGCTCCGTTTTGGTTTTAGAAGCAGATATTTCTCTGTACAGCCTATGGTCCCATTCACTCGGGAATATCCCAACGCAGCTCCTAGAAGAAACGTGTTTCTGACTCGCTGAATCTCAACATAGTTTCAGCTATCTTAGGTGAACGAACGCACAGCAGAGGAGTTTCAAGGAAACGTTTCTCCTGAGTTTTAGACGAAGTTTCCTGCTGTTTCGTACGTATGCCGGCATTGGGCTGGAAATACCGGTTTTGGGATTCTGCACAGAAAGGGTTTGCAAACCGCTGAATCCACACGTGAGTTTAACTCTGTCAGTTGAATGCACACATTGACAACCATTCAGTTAGATAGCTCCGTTTTGGTTTTAGAAGCAGATATTTCTCTGTACAGCCTATTGTCCCATTCACTCGGGAATATCCCAACACAGCTCGTTGAAGAAAAGTGTTTCTGACTCGCTGAATCTCAACATAGATTCAACTCTCTTAGGTGAACGAACGCAAAGCAGAGCAGTTTCAAGGAAACGTTTCTCCTGAGTTTTAGACGAAGTTTCCTGCTTTTTCGTACGTATGCCGGCATTGGGCTGGAAATACCGGTTTTGGGATTCTGCACAGAAAGGGTTTGCCAACCGCTGAATCCACACGTGAGTTTAACTCTGTCAGTTGAATGCACACATTGACAACCATTCAGTTAGATAGCTCCGTTTTGGTTTTAGAAGCAGATATTTCTCTGTACACCCTATGGTCCCATTCACTCGGGAATATCCCAACGCAGCTCCTAGAAGAAACGTGTTTCTGACTCGCTGAATCTCAACATAGATTCAACTCTCTTAGTTGAAGGAACGCACAGCAGAGCAGTTTCAAGGAAACGTTTCTCCTGAGTTTTAGACGAAGTTTCCTGCTGTTTAGTACGTATGCCGGCATTGGGCTGGAAATACCGGTTTTGGGATTCTGCACAGAAAGGGTTTGCCAACCGCTGAATCCACACGTGAGTTTAACTCTGTCAGTTGAATGCACACATTGACAACCATTCAGTTAGATAGCTCCGTTTTGGTTTTAGAAGCAGGTATTTCTCTGTACAGCCTATTGTCCCATTCACTCGGGAATATCCCAACACAGCTCGTAGAAGAAAAGTGTTTCTGACTCGCTGAATCTCAACATAGATTCAACTCTCTTAGGTGAACGAACGCACAGCAGAGCAGTTTCAAGGAAACGTTTCTCCTGAGTTTTAGACGAAGTTTCCTGCTGTTTCGTACGTATGCCGGCATTGGGCTGGAAATACCGGTTTTGGGATTCTGCACAGAAAGGGTTTGCCAACCGCTGAATCCGCACGTGAGCTTAACTCTTTCAGTTGAATGCACACATTGACAACCATTCAGTTAGATAGCTCCGTTTTGGTTTTAGAAGCAGATATTTCTCTGTACAGCCTATGGTCCCATTCACTCGGGAATATCCCAACGCAGCTCCTAGAAGAAACGTGTTTCTGACTCGCTGAATCTCAACATAGATTCAACTCTCTTAGGTGAACGAACGCACAGCAGAGCAGTTTCAAGGAAACGTTTCTCCTGAGTTTTAGACGAAGTTTCCTGCTGTTTCGTACGTATGCCGGCATTGGGCTGGAAATACCGGTTTTGGGATTCTGCACAGAAAGGGTTTGCCAACCGCTGAATCCACACGTGAGTTTAACTCTGTCAGTAGAATGCACACATTGACAACCATTCAGTTAGATAGCTCCGTTTTGGTTTTAGAAGCAGATATTTCTCTGTACAGCCTATGGTCCCTTTCACTCGGGAATATCCCAACGCAGCTCCTAGAAGAAACGTGTTTCTGACTCGCTGAATCTCAACATAGATTCAACTCTCTTAGGTGAACGAACGCACAGCAGAGCAGTTTCAAGGAAGCGTTTCTCCTGAGTTTTAGACGAAGTTTCCTGCTGTTTAGTACGTATGCCGGCATTGGGCTGGAAATACCGGTTTTGGGATTCTACACAGAAAGTGTTTGCAAACCACTGAATCCACACGTGAGTTTAAATCTGTCAGTTGAATGCACACATTGACAACCATTCAGTTAGATAGCTCCGTTTTGGTTTTAGAAGCAGATATTTCTCTGTACATCCTATGGTCCCATTCACTCGGGAATATCCCAACGCAGCTCCTAGAAGAAACGTGTTTCTGACTCGCTGAATCTCAACATAGATTCAACTCTCTTAGGTGAACGAACGCAAAGCAGAGCAGTTTCAAGGAAACGTTTCTCCTGAGTTTTAGACGAAGTTTCCTGCTGTTTCGTACGTATGCCGGCATTGGGCTGGAAATACCGGTTTTGGGATTCTGCACAGAAAGGGTTTGCCAACCGCTGAATCCACACGTGAGTTTAACTCTGTCAGTTGAATGCACACATTGACAACCATTCAGTTAGATAGCTCCGTTTTGGTTTTAGAAGCAGGTATTTCTCTGTACAGCCTATTGTCCCATTCACTCGGGAATATCCCAACACAGCTCGTAGAAGAAAAGTGTTTCTGACTCGCTGAATCTCAACATAGATTCAACTCTCTTAGGTGAACGAACGCACAGCAGAGCAGTTTCAAGGAAACGTTTCTCCTGAGTTTTAGACGAAGTTTCCTGCTGTTTCGTACGTATGCCGGCATTGGGCTGGAAATACCGGTTTTGGGATTCTGCACAGAAAGGGTTTGCCAACCGCTGAATCCGCACGTGAGTTTAACTCTTTCAGTTGAATGCACACATTGACAACCATTCAGTTAGATAGCTCCGTTTTGGTTTTAGAAGCAGATATTTCTCTGTACAGCCTATGGTCCCATTCACTCGGGAATATCCCAACGCAGCTCCTAGAAGAAACGTGTTTCTGACTCGCTGAATCTCAACATAGATTCAACTCTCTAAGGTGAACGAACGCACAGCAGAGCAGTTTCAAGGAAACGTTTCTCCTGAGTTTTAGACGAAGTTTCCTGCTGTTTCGTACGTATGCCGGCATTGGGCTGGAAATACCGGTTTTGGGATTCTGCACAGAAAGGGTTTGCCAACCGCTGAATCCACACGTGAGTTTAACTCTGTCAGTTGAATGCACACATTGACAACCATTCAGTTAGATAGCTCCGTTTTGGTTTTAGAAGCAGATATTTCTCTGTACAGCCTATGGTCCCTTTCACTCGGGAATATCCCAACGCAGCTCCTAGAAGAAACGTGTTTCTGACTCGCTGAATCTCAACATAGATTCAACTCTCTTAGGTGAACGAACGCACAGCAGAGCAGTTTCAAGGAAGCGTTTCTCCTGAGTTTTAGACGAAGTTTCCTGCTGTTTAGTACGTATGCCGGCATTGGGCTGGAAATACCGGTTTTGGGATTCTACACAGAAAGTGTTTGCAAACCACTGAATCCACACGTGAGTTTAACTCTGTCAGTTGAATGCACACATTGACAACCATTCAGTTAGATAGCTCCGTTTTGGTTTTAGAAGCAGATATTTCTCTGTACATCCTATGGTCCCATTCACTCGGGAATATCCCAACGCAGCTCCTAGAAGAAACGTGTTTCTGACTCGCTGAATCTCAACATAGATTCAACTCTCTTAGGTGAACGAACGCACAACAGAGCAGTTTCAAAGAAACGTTTCTCCTGAGTTTTAGACGAAGTTTCCTGCTGTTTAGTACGTATGCCGGCATTGGGCTGGAAACACCGGTTTTGGGATTCTGCACAGAAGTGGTTTGCCAACCGCTGAATCCACACGTGAGTTTAACTCTGTCAGTTGAATGCACACATTGACAACCATTCAGTTAGATAGCTCCGTTTTGGTTTTAGAAGCAGATATTTCTCTGTACAGCCTATGGTCCCATTCACTCGGGAATATCCCAACGCAGCTCCTGGAAGAAACGTGTTTCTGACTCGCTGAATCTCAACATAGATTCAACTCTCTTAGGTGAACGAAGGCACAGCAGAGAAGTTTCAAGGAAACGTTTCTCCTGAGTTTTAGACGAAGTTTCCTGCTGTTTAGTACGTATGCAGGCATTGGGCTGGAAATACCGGTTTTGGGATTCTGCACAGAAAGTGTTTGCATACCGCTGAATCCAAACGTGAGTTTAACTCCGTCAGTAGAATGCACATATTGACAACCATTCAGTCAGATAGCTCCGTTTTGGTTTTAGAAGCAGATATTTCTCTGTACAGCCTATGGTCCCATTCACTCGGGAATATCCCAACGCAGCTCCTAGAAGAAACGTGTTTCTGACTCGCTGAATCTCAACATAGATTCAACTCTCTTAGGTGAACGAACGCACAGCAGAGCAGTTTCAAGGAAACGTTTCTCCTGAGTTTTAGACGAAGTTTCCTGCTGTTTCGTACGTATGCCGGCATTGGGCTGGAAATACCGGTTTTGGGATTCTGCACAGAAAGGGTTTGCAAACCGCTGAATCCACACGTGAGTTTAACTCTGTCAGTTGAATGCACACATTGACAACCATTCAGTTAGATAGCTCCGTTGTGGTTTTAGAAGCAGATATTTCTCTGTACAGCCTATGGTCCCATTCACTCGGGAATATCCCAACGCAGCTCCTAGAAGAAACGTGTTTCTGACTCGCTGAATCTCAACATAGATTCAACTCTCTTAGGTGAACGAACGCACAGCAGAGCAGTTTCAAGGAAACGTTTCTCCTGAGTTTTAGACGAAGTTTCCTGCTGTTTCGTACGTATGCCGGCATTGGGCTGGAAATACCGGTTTTGGGATTCTACACAGAAAGGGTTTGCAAACCGCTGAATCCACACGTGAGTTTAACTCTGTCAGTTGAATGCACACATTGACAACCATTCAGTTAGATAGCTCCGTTTTGGTTTTAGAAGCAGATATTTCTCTGTACAGCCTATGGTCCCATTCACTCGGGAATATCCCAACGCAGCTCCTAGAAGAAACGTGTTTCTGACTCGCTGAATCTCAACATAGTTTCAGCTATCTTAGGTGAACGAACGCACAGCAGAGGAGTTTCAAGGAAACGTTTCTCCTGAGTTTTAGACGAAGTTTCCTGCTGTTTCGTACGTATGCCGGCATTGGGCTGGAAATACCGGTTTTGGGATTCTGCACAGAAAGGGTTTGCAAACCGCTGAATCCACACGTGAGTTTAACTCTGTCAGTTGAATGCACACATTGACAACCATTCAGTTAGATAGCTCCGTTTTGGTTTTAGAAGCAGATATTTCTCTGTACAGCCTATGGTCCCATTCACTCGGGAATATCCCAACGCAGCTCCTAGAAGAAACGTGTTTCTGACTCGCTGAATCTCAACATAGATTCAACTCTCTTAGGTGAACGAACGCACAGCAGAGCAGTTTCAAGGAAACGTTTCTCCTGAGTTTTAGACGAAGTTTCCTGCTGTTTCGTACGTATGCCGGCATTGGGCTGGAAATACCGGTTTTGGGATTCTACACAGAAAGGGTTTGCAAACCGCTGAATCCACACGTGAGTTTAACTCTGTCAGTTGAATGCACACATTGACAACCATTCAGTTAGATAGCTCCGTTTTGGTTTTAGAAGCAGATATTTCTCTGTACAGCCTATGGTCCCATTCACTCGGGAATATCCCAACGCAGCTCCTAGAAGAAACGTGTTTCTGACTCGCTGAATCTCAACATAGTTTCAGCTATCTTAGGTGAACGAACGCACAGCAGAGGAGTTTCAAGGAAACGTTTCTCCTGAGTTTTAGACGAAGTTTCCTGCTGTTTCGTACGTATGCCGGCATTGGGCTGGAAATACCGGTTTTGGGATTCTGCACAGAAAGGGTTTGCAAACCGCTGAATCCACACGTGAGTTTAACTCTGTCAGTTGAATGCACACATTGACAACCATTCAGTTAGATAGCTCCGTTTTGGTTTTAGAAGCAGATATTTCTCTGTACAGCCTATTGTCCCATTCACTCGGGAATATCCCAACACAGCTCGTTGAAGAAAAGTGTTTCTGACTCGCTGAATCTCAACATAGATTCAACTCTCTTAGGTGAACGAACGCAAAGCAGAGCAGTTTCAAGGAAACGTTTCTCCTGAGTTTTAGACGAAGTTTCCTGCTTTTTCGTACGTATGCCGGCATTGGGCTGGAAATACCGGTTTTGGGATTCTGCACAGAAAGGGTTTGCCAACCGCTGAATCCACACGTGAGTTTAACTCTGTCAGTTGAATGCACACATTGACAACCATTCAGTTAGATAGCTCCGTTTTGGTTTTAGAAGCAGATATTTCTCTGTACACCCTATGGTCCCATTCACTCGGGAATATCCCAACGCAGCTCCTAGAAGAAACGTGTTTCTGACTCGCTGAATCTCAACATAGATTCAACTCTCTTAGTTGAAGGAACGCACAGCAGAGCAGTTTCAAGGAAACGTTTCTCCTGAGTTTTAGACGAAGTTTCCTGCTGTTTAGTACGTATGCCGGCATTGGGCTGGAAATACCGGTTTTGGGATTCTGCACAGAAAGGGTTTGCCAACCGCTGAATCCACACGTGAGTTTAACTCTGTCAGTTGAATGCACACATTGACAACCATTCAGTTAGATAGCTCCGTTTTGGTTTTAGAAGCAGGTATTTCTCTGTACAGCCTATTGTCCCATTCACTCGGGAATATCCCAACACAGCTCGTAGAAGAAAAGTGTTTCTGACTCGCTGAATCTCAACATAGATTCAACTCTCTTAGGTGAACGAACGCACAGCAGAGCAGTTTCAAGGAAACGTTTCTCCTGAGTTTTAGACGAAGTTTCCTGCTGTTTCGTACGTATGCCGGCATTGGGCTGGAAATACCGGTTTTGGGATTCTGCACAGAAAGGGTTTGCCAACCGCTGAATCCGCACGTGAGCTTAACTCTTTCAGTTGAATGCACACATTGACAACCATTCAGTTAGATAGCTCCGTTTTGGTTTTAGAAGCAGATATTTCTCTGTACAGCCTATGGTCCCATTCACTCGGGAATATCCCAACGCAGCTCCTAGAAGAAACGTGTTTCTGACTCGCTGAATCTCAACATAGATTCAACTCTCTTAGGTGAACGAACGCACAGCAGAGCAGTTTCAAGGAAACGTTTCTCCTGAGTTTTAGACGAAGTTTCCTGCTGTTTCGTACGTATGCCGGCATTGGGCTGGAAATACCGGTTTTGGGATTCTGCACAGAAAGGGTTTGCCAACCGCTGAATCCACACGTGAGTTTAACTCTGTCAGTAGAATGCACACATTGACAACCATTCAGTTAGATAGCTCCGTTTTGGTTTTAGAAGCAGATATTTCTCTGTACAGCCTATGGTCCCTTTCACTCGGGAATATCCCAACGCAGCTCCTAGAAGAAACGTGTTTCTGACTCGCTGAATCTCAACATAGATTCAACTCTCTTAGGTGAACGAACGCACAGCAGAGCAGTTTCAAGGAAGCGTTTCTCCTGAGTTTTAGACGAAGTTTCCTGCTGTTTAGTACGTATGCCGGCATTGGGCTGGAAATACCGGTTTTGGGATTCTACACAGAAAGTGTTTGCAAACCACTGAATCCACACGTGAGTTTAAATCTGTCAGTTGAATGCACACATTGACAACCATTCAGTTAGATAGCTCCGTTTTGGTTTTAGAAGCAGATATTTCTCTGTACATCCTATGGTCCCATTCACTCGGGAATATCCCAACGCAGCTCCTAGAAGAAACGTGTTTCTGACTCGCTGAATCTCAACATAGATTCAACTCTCTTAGGTGAACGAACGCAAAGCAGAGCAGTTTCAAGGAAACGTTTCTCCTGAGTTTTAGACGAAGTTTCCTGCTGTTTCGTACGTATGCCGGCATTGGGCTGGAAATACCGGTTTTGGGATTCTGCACAGAAAGGGTTTGCCAACCGCTGAATCCACACGTGAGTTTAACTCTGTCAGTTGAATGCACACATTGACAACCATTCAGTTAGATAGCTCCGTTTTGGTTTTAGAAGCAGGTATTTCTCTGTACAGCCTATTGTCCCATTCACTCGGGAATATCCCAACACAGCTCGTAGAAGAAAAGTGTTTCTGACTCGCTGAATCTCAACATAGATTCAACTCTCTTAGGTGAACGAACGCACAGCAGAGCAGTTTCAAGGAAACGTTTCTCCTGAGTTTTAGACGAAGTTTCCTGCTGTTTCGTACGTATGCCGGCATTGGGCTGGAAATACCGGTTTTGGGATTCTGCACAGAAAGGGTTTGCCAACCGCTGAATCCGCACGTGAGTTTAACTCTTTCAGTTGAATGCACACATTGACAACCATTCAGTTAGATAGCTCCGTTTTGGTTTTAGAAGCAGATATTTCTCTGTACAGCCTATGGTCCCATTCACTCGGGAATATCCCAACGCAGCTCCTAGAAGAAACGTGTTTCTGACTCGCTGAATCTCAACATAGATTCAACTCTCTAAGGTGAACGAACGCACAGCAGAGCAGTTTCAAGGAAACGTTTCTCCTGAGTTTTAGACGAAGTTTCCTGCTGTTTCGTACGTATGCCGGCATTGGGCTGGAAATACCGGTTTTGGGATTCTGCACAGAAAGGGTTTGCCAACCGCTGAATCCACACGTGAGTTTAACTCTGTCAGTTGAATGCACACATTGACAACCATTCAGTTAGATAGCTCCGTTTTGGTTTTAGAAGCAGATATTTCTCTGTACAGCCTATGGTCCCTTTCACTCGGGAATATCCCAACGCAGCTCCTAGAAGAAACGTGTTTCTGACTCGCTGAATCTCAACATAGATTCAACTCTCTTAGGTGAACGAACGCACAGCA
Source organism: Aotus nancymaae (assembly GCF_030222135.1). Classification (NCBI taxonomy): domain Eukaryota; kingdom Metazoa; phylum Chordata; class Mammalia; order Primates; family Aotidae; genus Aotus; species Aotus nancymaae. The sequence continues at coordinate 4,222,392 of NW_026988495.1, read as the reverse complement.
GAGCAGTTTCAAGGAAGCGTTTCTCCTGAGTTTTAGACGAAGTTTCCTGCTGTTTAGTACGTATGCCGGCATTGGGCTGGAAATACCGGTTTTGGGATTCTACACAGAAAGTGTTTGCAAACCACTGAATCCACACGTGAGTTTAACTCTGTCAGTTGAATGCACACATTGACAACCATTCAGTTAGATAGCTCCGTTTTGGTTTTAGAAGCAGATATTTCTCTGTACATCCTATGGTCCCATTCACTCGGGAATATCCCAACGCAGCTCCTAGAAGAAACGTGTTTCTGACTCGCTGAATCTCAACATAGATTCAACTCTCTTAGGTGAACGAACGCACAACAGAGCAGTTTCAAAGAAACGTTTCTCCTGAGTTTTAGACGAAGTTTCCTGCTGTTTAGTACGTATGCCGGCATTGGGCTGGAAACACCGGTTTTGGGATTCTGCACAGAAAGGGTTTGCCAACCGCTGAATCCACACGTGAGTTTAACTCTGTCAGTTGAATGCACACATTGACAACCATTCAGTTAGATAGCTCCGTTTTGGTTTTAGAAGCAGATATTTCTCTGTACAGCCTATGGTCCCATTCACTCAGGAATATCCCAACGCAGCTCCTGGAAGAAACGTGTTTCTGACTCGCTGAATCTCAACATAGATTCAACTCTCTTAGGTGAACGAAGGCACAGCAGAGAAGTTTCAAGGAAACGTTTCTCCTGAGTTTTAGACGAAGTTTCCTGCTGTTTAGTACGTATGCAGGCATTGGGCTGGAAATACCGGTTTTGGGATTCTGCACAGAAAGGGTTTGCATACCGCTGAATCCAAACGTGAGTTTAACTCCGTCAGTTGAATGCACACATTGACAACCATTCAGTCAGATAGCTCCGTTTTGGTTTTAGAAGCAGATATTTCTCTGTACAGCCTATGGTCCCATTCACTCGGGAATATCCCAACGCAGCTCCTAGAAGAAACGTGTTTCTGACTCGCTGAATCTCAACATAGATTCAACTCTCTTAGGTGAACGAACACACAGCAGAGCAGTTTCAAGGAAACGTTTCTCCTGAGTTTTAGACGAAGTTTCCTGCTGTTTCGTACGTATGCCGGCATTGGGCTGGAAATACCGGTTTTGGGATTCTGCACAGAAAGGGTTTGCAAACCGCTGAATCCACACGTGAGTTTAACTCTGTCAGTTGAATGCACACATTGACAACCATTCAGTTAGATAGCTCCGTTGTGGTTTTAGAAGCAGATATTTCTCTGTACAGCCTATGGTCCCATTCACTCGGGAATATCCCAACGCAGCTCCTAGAAGAAACGTGTTTCTGACTCGCTGAATCTCAACATAGATTCAACTCTCTTAGGTGAACGAACGCACAGCAGAACAGTTTCAAGGAAACGTTTCTCCTGAGTTTTAGACGAAGTTTCCTGCTGTTTCGTACGTATGCCGGCATTGGGCTGGAAATACCGGTTTTGGGATTCTGCACAGAAAGGGTTTGCCAACCGCTGAATCCACACCTGAGTTTAATTCTGTCAGTTGAATGCACACATTGACAACCATTCAGTTAGATAGCTCCGTTGTGGCTTTAGAAGCAGATATTTCTCTGTACAGCCTATGGTCCCATTCACTCGGGAATATCCCAACGCAGCTCCTAGAAGAAACGTGTTTCTGACTCGCTGAATCTCAACATAGATTCAACTCTCTTAGGTGAACGAACGCACAGCAGAGCAGTTTCAAGGAAACGTTTCTCCTGAGTTTTAGACGAAGTTTCCTGCTGTTTCGTACGTATGCCGGCATTGGGCTGGAAATACCGGTTTTGGGATTCTGCACAGAAAGGGTTTGCCAACCGCTGAATCCGCACGTGAGTTTAACTCTTTCAGTTGAATGCACACATTGACAACCATTCAGTTAGATAGCTCCGTTTTGGTTTTAGAAGCAGATATTTCTCTGTACAGCCTATGGTCCCATTCACTCGGGAATATCCCAACGCAGCTCCTAGAAGAAACGTGTTTCTGACTCGCTGAATCTCAACATAGATTCAACTCTCTTAGGTGAACGAACGCACAGCAGAGCAGTTTCAAGGAAACGTTTCTCCTGAGTTTTAGACGAAGTTTCCTGCTGTTTCGTACGTATGCCGGCATTGGGCTGGAAATACCGGTTTTGGGATTCTGCACAGAAAGGGTTTGCCAACCGCTGAATCCACACGTGAGTTTAACTCTGTCAGTTGAATGCACACATTGACAACCATTCAGTTAGATAGCTCCGTTTTGGTTTTAGAAGCAGATATTTCTCTGTACAGCCTATGGTCCCTTTCACTCGGGAATATCCCAACGCAGCTCCTAGAAGAAACGTGTTTCTGACTCGCTGAATCTCAACATAGATTCAACTCTCTTAGGTGAACGAACGCACAGCAGAGCAGTTTCAAGGAAGCGTTTCTCCTGAGTTTTAGACGAAGTTTCCTGCTGTTTAGTACGTATGCCGGCATTGGGCTGGAAATACCGGTTTTGGGATTCTACACAGAAAGTGTTTGCAAACCACTGAATCCACACGTGAGTTTAACTCTGTCAGTTGAATGCACACATTGACAACCATTCAGTTAGATAGCTCCGTTTTGGTTTTAGAAGCAGATATTTCTCTGTACATCCTATGGTCCCATTCACTCGGGAATATCCCAACGCAGCTCCTAGAAGAAACGTGTTTCTGACTCGCTGAATCTCAACATAGATTCAACTCTCTTAGGTGAACGAACGCACAACAGAGCAGTTTCAAAGAAACGTTTCTCCTGAGTTTTAGACGAAGTTTCCTGCTGTTTAGTACGTATGCCGGCATTGGGCTGGAAACACCGGTTTTGGGATTCTGCACAGAAAGGGTTTGCCAACCGCTGAATCCACACGTGAGTTTAACTCTGTCAGTTGAATGCACACATTGACAACCATTCAGTTAGATAGCTCCGTTTTGGTTTTAGAAGCAGATATTTCTCTGTACAGCCTATGGTCCCATTCACTCAGGAATATCCCAACGCAGCTCCTGGAAGAAACGTGTTTCTGACTCGCTGAATCTCAACATAGATTCAACTCTCTTAGGTGAACGAAGGCACAGCAGAGAAGTTTCAAGGAAACGTTTCTCCTGAGTTTTAGACGAAGTTTCCTGCTGTTTAGTACGTATGCAGGCATTGGGCTGGAAATACCGGTTTTGGGATTCTGCACAGAAAGGGTTTGCATACCGCTGAATCCAAACGTGAGTTTAACTCCGTCAGTTGAATGCACACATTGACAACCATTCAGTCAGATAGCTCCGTTTTGGTTTTAGAAGCAGATATTTCTCTGTACAGCCTATGGTCCCATTCACTCGGGAATATCCCAACGCAGCTCCTAGAAGAAACGTGTTTCTGACTCGCTGAATCTCAACATAGATTCAACTCTCTTAGGTGAACGAACGCACAGCAGAGCAGTTTCAAGGAAACGTTTCTCCTGAGTTTTAGACGAAGTTTCCTGCTGTTTCGTACGTATGCCGGCATTGGGCTGGAAATACCGGTTTTGGGATTCTGCACAGAAAGGGTTTGCAAACCGCTGAATCCACACGTGAGTTTAACTCTGTCAGTTGAATGCACACATTGACAACCATTCAGTTAGATAGCTCCGTTGTGGTTTTAGAAGCAGATATTTCTCTGTACAGCCTATGGTCCCATTCACTCGGGAATATCCCAACGCAGCTCCTAGAAGAAACGTGTTTCTGACTCGCTGAATCTCAACATAGATTCAACTCTCTTAGGTGAACGAACGCACAGCAGAACAGTTTCAAGGAAACGTTTCTCCTGAGTTTTAGACGAAGTTTCCTGCTGTTTCGTACGTATGCCGGCATTGGGCTGGAAATACCGGTTTTGGGATTCTGCACAGAAAGGGTTTGCCAACCGCTGAATCCACACCTGAGTTTAATTCTGTCAGTTGAATGCACACATTGACAACCATTCAGTTAGATAGCTCCGTTGTGGTTTTAGAAGCAGATATTTCTCTGTACAGCCTATGGTCCCATTCACTCGGGAATATCCCAACGCAGCTCCTAGAAGAAACGTGTTTCTGACTCGCTGAATCTCAACATAGATTCAACTCTCTTAGGTGAACGAACGCACAGCAGAGCAGTTTCAAGGAAACGTTTCTCCTGAGTTTTAGACGAAGTTTCCTGCTGTTTCGTACGTATGCCGGCATTGGGCTGGAAATACCGGTTTTGGGATTCTCTACAGAAAGGGTTTGCCAACCGCTGAATCCGCACGTGAGTTTAACTCTTTCAGTTGAATGCACACATTGACAACCATTCAGTTAGATAGCTCCGTTTTGGTTTTAGAAGCAGATATTTCTCTGTACAGCCTATGGTCCCATTCACTCGGGAATATCCCAACGCAGCTCCTAGAAGAAACGTGTTTCTGACTCGCTGAATCTCAACATAGATTCAACTCTCTTAGGTGAACGAACGCACAGCAGAGCAGTTTCAAGGAAACGTTTCTCCTGAGTTTTAGACGAAGTTTCCTGCTGTTTCGTACGTATGCCGGCATTGGGCTGGAAATACCGGTTTTGGGATTCTGCACAGAAAGGGTTTGCCAACCGCTGAATCCACACGTGAGTTTAACTCTGTCAGTTGAATGCACACATTGACAACCATTCAGTTAGATAGCTCCGTTTTGGTTTTAGAAGCAGATATTTCTCTGTACAGCCTATGGTCCCATTCACTCGGGAATATCCCAACGCAGCTCCTAGAAGAAACGTGTTTCTGACTCGCTGAATCTCAACATAGATTCAACTCTCTTAGGTGAACGAACGCACAGCAGAGCAGTTTCAAGGAAACGTTTCTCCTGAGTTTTAGACGAAGTTTCCTGCTGTTTCGTACGTATGCCGGCATTGGGCTGGAAATACCGGTTTTGGGATTCTGCACAGAAAGGGTTTGCCAACCGCTGAATCCACACGTGAGTTTAACTCTGTCAGTTGAATGCACACATTGACAACCATTCAGTTAGATAGCTCCGTTTTGGTTTTAGAAGCAGATATTTCTCTGTACAGCCTATGGTCCCATTCACTCGGGAATATCCCAACGCAGCTCCTAGAAGAAACGTGTTTCTGACTCGCTGAATCTCAACATAGTTTCAGCTATCTTAGGTGAACGAACGCACAGCAGAGGAGTTTCAAGGAAACGTTTCTCCTGAGTTTTAGACGAAGTTTCCTGCTGTTTCGTACGTATGCCGGCATTGGGCTGGAAATACCGGTTTTGGGATTCTGCACAGAAAGGGTTTGCAAACCGCTGAATCCACACGTGAGTTTAACTCTGTCAGTTGAATGCACACATTGACAACCATTCAGTTAGATAGCTCCGTTTTGGTTTTAGAAGCAGATATTTCTCTGTACAGCCTATTGTCCCATTCACTCGGGAATATCCCAACACAGCTCGTTGAAGAAAAGTGTTTCTGACTCGCTGAATCTCAACATAGATTCAACTCTCTTAGGTGAACGAACGCAAAGCAGAGCAGTTTCAAGGAAACGTTTCTCCTGAGTTTTAGACGAAGTTTCCTGCTGTTTCGTACGTATGCCGGCATTGGGCTGGAAATACCGGTTTTGGGATTCTGCACAGAAAGGGTTTGCCAACCGCTGAATCCACACGTGAATTTAACTCTGTCAGTTGAATGCACACATTGACAACCATTCAGTTAGATAGCTCCGTTTTGGTTTTAGAAGCAGATATTTCTCTGTACACCCTATGGTCCCATTCACTCGGGAATATCCCAACGCAGCTCCTAGAAGAAACGTGTTTCTGACTCGCTGAATCTCAACATAGATTCAACTCTCTTAGGTGAAGGAACGCACAGCAGAGCAGTTTCAAGGAAACGTTTCTCCTGAGTTTTAGACGAAGTTTCCTGCTGTTAAGTACGTATGCCGGCATTGGGCTGGAAATACCGGTTTTGGGATTCTGCACAGAAAGGGTTTGCCAACCGCTGAATCCACACGTGAGTTTAACTCTGTCAGTTGAATGCACACATTGACAACCATTCAGTTAGATAGCTCCGTTTTGGTTTTAGAAGCAGGTATTTCTCTGTACAGCCTATTGTCCCATTCACTCGGGAATATCCCAACACAGCTCGTAGAAGAAAAGTGTTTCTGACTCGCTGAATCTCAACATAGATTCAACTCTCTTAGGTGAACGAACGCACAGCAGAGCAGTTTCAAGGAAACGTTTCTCCTGAGTTTTAGACGAAGTTTCCTGCTGTTTCGTACGTATGCCGGCATTGGGCTGGAAATACCGGTTTTGGGATTCTGCACAGAAAGGGTTTGCCAACCGCTGAATCCGCACGTGAGTTTAACTCTTTCAGTTGAATGCACACATTGACAACCATTCAGTTAGATAGCTCCGTTTTGGTTTTAGAAGCAGATATTTCTCTGTACAGCCTATGGTCCCATTCACTCAGGAATATCCCAACGCAGCTCCTGGAAGAAACGTGTTTCTGACTCGCTGAATCTCAACATAGATTCAACTCTCTTAGGTGAACGAAGGCACAGCAGAGAGGTTTCAAGGAAACGTTTCTCCTGAGTTTTAGACGAAGTTTCCTGCTGTTTAGTACGTATGCAGGCATTGGGCTGGAAATACCGGTTTTGGGATTCTGCACAGAAAGTGTTTGCAAACCGCTGAATCCAAACGTGAGTTTAACTCCGTCAGTTGAATGCACACATTGACAACCATTCAGTCAGATAGCTCCGTTTTGGTTTTAGAAGCAGATATTTCTCTGTACAGCCTATGGTCCCATTCACTCGGGAATATCCCAACGCAGCTCCTAGAAGAAACGTGTTTCTGACTCGCTGAATCTCAACATAGATTCAACTCTCTTAGGTGAACGAACGCACAGCAGAGCAGTTTCAAGGAAACGTTTCTCCTGAGTTTTAGACGAAGTTTCCTGCTGTTTAGTACGTATGCCGGCATTGGGCTGGAAATACCGTTTTTGGGATTCTGCACAGAAAGGGTTTGCCAACCGCTGAATCCGCACGTGAGTTTAACTCTTTCAGTTGAATGCACACATTGACAACCATTCAGTTAGATAGCTCCGTTTTGGTTTTAGAAGCAGATATTTCTCTGTACAGCCTATGGTCCCATTCACTCGGGAATATCCCAACGCAGCTCCTAGAAGAAACGTGTTTCTGACTCGCTGAATCTCAACATAGATTCAACTCTCTTAGGTGAACGAACGCACAGCAGAGCAGTTTCAAGGAAACGTTTCTCCTGAGTTTTAGACGAAGTTTCCTGCTGTTTCGTACGTATGCCGGCATTGGGCTGGAAATACCGGTTTTGGGATTCTGCACAGAAAGGGTTTGCCAACCGCTGAATCCACACGTGAGTTTAACTCTGTCAGTTGAATGCACACATTGACAACCATTCAGTTAGATAGCTCCGTTTTGGTTTTAGAAGCAGATATTTCTCTGTACAGCCTATGGTCCCTTTCACTCGGGAATATCCCAACGCAGCTCCTAGAAGAAACGTGTTTCTGACTCGCTGAATCTCAACATAGATTCAACTCTCTTAGGTGAACGAACGCACAGCAGAGCAGTTTCAAGGAAGCGTTTCTCCTGAGTTTTAGACGAAGTTTCCTGCTGTTTAGTACGTATGCCGGCATTGGGCTGGAAATACCGGTTTTGGGATTCTACACAGAAAGTGTTTGCAAACCACTGAATCCACACGTGAGTTTAACTCTGTCAGTTGAATGCACACATTGACAACCATTCAGTTAGATAGCTCCGTTTTGGTTTTAGAAGCAGATATTTCTCTGTACATCCTATGGTCCCATTCACTCGGGAATATCCCAACGCAGCTCCTAGAAGAAACGTGTTTCTGACTCGCTGAATCTCAACATAGATTCAACTCTCTTAGGTGAACGAACGCACAACAGAGCAGTTTCAAAGAAACGTTTCTCCTGAGTTTTAGACGAAGTTTCCTGCTGTTTAGTACGTATGCCGGCATTGGGCTGGAAACACCGGTTTTGGGATTCTGCACAGAAGTGGTTTGCCAACCGCTGAATCCACACGTGAGTTTAACTCTGTCAGTTGAATGCACACATTGACAACCATTCAGTTAGATAGCTCCGTTTTGGTTTTAGAAGCAGATATTTCTCTGTACAGCCTATGGTCCCATTCACTCGGGAATATCCCAACGCAGCTCCTGGAAGAAACGTGTTTCTGACTCGCTGAATCTCAACATAGATTCAACTCTCTTAGGTGAACGAAGGCACAGCAGAGAAGTTTCAAGGAAACGTTTCTCCTGAGTTTTAGACGAAGTTTCCTGCTGTTTAGTACGTATGCAGGCATTGGGCTGGAAATACCGGTTTTGGGATTCTGCACAGAAAGTGTTTGCATACCGCTGAATCCAAACGTGAGTTTAACTCCGTCAGTAGAATGCACATATTGACAACCATTCAGTCAGATAGCTCCGTTTTGGTTTTAGAAGCAGATATTTCTCTGTACAGCCTATGGTCCCATTCACTCGGGAATATCCCAACGCAGCTCCTAGAAGAAACGTGTTTCTGACTCGCTGAATCTCAACATAGATTCAACTCTCTTAGGTGAACGAACGCACAGCAGAGCAGTTTCAAGGAAACGTTTCTCCTGAGTTTTAGACGAAGTTTCCTGCTGTTTCGTACGTATGCCGGCATTGGGCTGGAAATACCGGTTTTGGGATTCTGCACAGAAAGGGTTTGCAAACCGCTGAATCCACACGTGAGTTTAACTCTGTCAGTTGAATGCACACATTGACAACCATTCAGTTAGATAGCTCCGTTGTGGTTTTAGAAGCAGATATTTCTCTGTACAGCCTATGGTCCCATTCACTCGGGAATATCCCAACGCAGCTCCTAGAAGAAACGTGTTTCTGACTCGCTGAATCTCAACATAGATTCAACTCTCTTAGGTGAACGAACGCACAGCAGAGCAGTTTCAAGGAAACGTTTCTCCTGAGTTTTAGACGAAGTTTCCTGCTGTTTCGTACGTATGCCGGCATTGGGCTGGAAATACCGGTTTTGGGATTCTGCACAGAAAGGGTTTGCCAACCGCTGAATCCACACCTGAGTTTAATTCTGTCAGTTGAATGCACACATTGACAACCATTCAGTTAGATAGCTCCGTTGTGGTTTTAGAAGCAGATATTTCTCTGTACAGCCTATGGTCCCATTCACTCGGGAATATCCCAACGCAGCTCCTAGAAGAAACGTGTTTCTGACTCGCTGAATCTCAACATAGATTCAACTCTCTTAGGTGAACGAACGCACAGCAGAGCAGTTTCAAGGAAACGTTTCTCCTGAGTTTTAGACGAAGTTTCCTGCTGTTTAGTACGTATGCCGTCATTGGGCTGGAAATACCGGTTTTGGGATTCTGCACAGAAAGGGTTTGCCAACCGCTGAATCCACACGTGAGTTTAACTCTGTCAGTTGAATGCACACATTGACAACCATTCAGTTAGATAGCTCCGTTTTGGTTTTAGAAGCAGATATTTCTCTGTACAGCCTATGGTCCCTTTCACTCGGAAATATCCCAACGCAGCTCCTAGAAGAAACGTGTTTCTGACTCGCTGAATCTCAACATAGATTCAACTCTCTTAGGTGAACGAAGGCACTGCAGAGCAGTTTCAAGGAAACGTTTCTCCTGAGTTTTAGACGAAGTTTCCTGCTGTTTCGTACGTATGCCGGCATTGGGCTGGAAATACCGGTTTTGGGATTCTACACAGAAAGGGTTTGCAAACCGCTGAATCCACACGTGAGTTTAACTCTGTCAGTTGAATGCACACATTGACAACCATTCAGTTAGATAGCTCCGTTTTGGTTTTAGAAGCAGATATTTCTCTGTACAGCCTATGGTCCCATTCACTCGGGAATATCCCAACGCAGCTCCTAGAAGAAACGTGTTTCTGACTCGCTGAATCTCAACATAGATTCAACTCTCTTAGGTGAACGAACGCACAGCAGAGCAGTTTCAAGGAAACGTTTCTCCTGAGTTTTAGACGAAGTTTCCTGCTGTTTCGTACGTATGCCGGCATTGGGCTGGAAATACCGGTTTTGGCATTCTGCACAGAAAGGGTTTGCCAACCGCTGAATCCGCACGTGAGTTTAACTCTGTCAGTTGAATGCACACATTGACAACCATTCAGTTAGATAGCTCCGTTTTGGTTTTAGAAGCAGATATTTCTCTGTACAGCCTATGGTCCCATTCACTCGGGAATATCCCAACGCAGCTCCTAGAAGAAACGTGTTTCTGACTCGCTGAATCTCAACATAGATTCAACTCTCTTAGGTGAACGAACGCACAGCAGAGCAGTTTCAAGGAAACGTTTCTCCTGAGTTTTAGACGAAGTTTCCTGCTGTTTCGTACGTATGCCGGCATTGGGCTGGAAATACCGGTTTTGGGATTCTGCACAGAAAGGGTTTGCCAACCGCTGAATCCACACGTGAGTTTAACTCTGTCAGTTGAATGCACACATTGACAACCATTCAGTTAGATAGCTCCGTTTTGGTTTTAGAAGCAGATATTTCTCTGTACAGCCTATGGTCCCTTTCACTCGGGAATATCCCAACGCAGCTCCTAGAAGAAACGTGTTTCTGACTCGCTGAATCTCAACATAGATTCAACTCTCTTAGGTGAACGAACGCACAGCAGAGCAGTTTCAAGGAAGCGTTTCTCCTGAGTTTTAGACGAAGTTTCCTGCTGTTTCGTACGTATGCCGGCATTGGGCTGGAAATACCGGTTTTGGGATTCTACACAGAAAGTGTTTGCAAACCACTGAATCCACACGTGAGTTTAACTCTGTCAGTTGAATGCACACATTGACAACCATTCAGTTAGATAGCTCCGTTTTGGTTTTAGAAGCAGATATTTCTCTGTACATCCTATGGTCCCATTCACTCGGGAATATCCCAACGCAGCTCCTAGAAGAAACGTGTTTCTGACTCGCTGAATCTCAACATAGATTCAACTCTCTTAGGTGAACGAACGCACAACAGAGCAGTTTCAAAGAAACGTTTCTCCTGAGTTTTAGACGAAGTTTCCTGCTGTTTAGTACGTATGCCGGCATTGGGCTGGAAACACCGGTTTTGGGATTCTGCACAGAAAGGGTTTGCCAACCGCTGAATCCACACGTGAGTTTAACTCTGTCAGTTGAATGCACACATTGACAACCATTCAGTTAGATAGCTCCGTTTTGGTTTTAGAAGCAGATATTTCTCTGTACAGCCTATGGTCCCATTCACTCAGGAATATCCCAACGCAGCTCCTGGAAGAAACGTGTTTCTGACTCGCTGAATCTCAACATAGATTCAACTCTCTTAGTTGAACGAAGGCACAGCAGAGAAGTTTCAAGGAAACGTTTCTCCTGAGTTTTAGACGAAGTTTCCTGCTGTTTAGTACGTATGCAGGCATTGGGCTGGAAATACCGGTTTTGGGATTCTGCACAGAAAGGGTTTGCATACCGCTGAATCCAAACGTGAGTTTAACTCCGTCAGTTGAATGCACACATTGACAACCATTCAGTCAGATAGCTCCGTTTTGGTTTTAGAAGCAGATATTTCTCTGTACAGCCTATGGTCCCATTCACTCGGGAATATCCCAACGCAGCTCCTAGAAGAAACGTATTTCTGACGCGCTGAATCTCAACATAGATTCAACTCTCTTAGGTGAACGAACGCACAGCAGAGCAGTTTCAAGGAAACGTTTCTCCTGAGTTTTAGACGAAGTTTCCTGCTGTTTCGTACGTATGCCGGCATTGGGCTGGAAATACCGGTTTTGGGATTCTGCACAGAAAGGGTTTGCCAACCGCTGAATCCACACGTGAGTTTAACTCTGTCAGTTGAATGCACACATTGACAACCATTCAGTTAGATAGCTCCGTTGTGGTTTTAGAAGCAGATATTTCTCTGTACAGCCTATGGTCCCATTCACTCGGGAATATCCCAACGCAGCTCCTAGAAGAAACGTGTTTCTGACTCGCTGAATCTCAAGATAGATTCAACTCTCTTAGGTGAACGAACGCACAGCAGAACAGTTTCAAGGAAACGTTTCTCCTGAGTTTTAGACGAAGTTTCCTGCTGTTTCGTACGTATGCCGGCATTGGGCTGGAAATACCGGTTTTGGGATTCTACACAGAAAGGGTTTGCAAACCGCTGAATCCACACGTGAGTTTAACTCTGTCAGTTGAATGCACACATTGACAACCATTCAGTTAGATAGCTCCGTTTTGGTTTTAGAAGCAGATATTTCTCTGTACAGCCTATGGTCCCATTCACTCGGGAATATCCCAACGCAGCTCCTAGAAGAAACGTGTTTCTGACTCGCTGAATCTCAACATAGTTTCAGCTATCTTAGGTGAACGAACGCACAGCAGAGGAGTTTCAAGGAAACGTTTCTCCTGAGTTTTAGACGAAGTTTCCTGCTGTTTCGTACGTATGCCGGCATTGGGCTGGAAATACCGGTTTTGGGATTCTGCACAGAAAGGGTTTGCAAACCGCTGAATCCACACGTGAGTTTAACTCTGTCAGTTGAATGCACACATTGACAACCATTCAGTTAGATAGCTCCGTTTTGGTTTTAGAAGCAGATATTTCTCTGTACAGCCTATGGTCCCATTCACTCGGGAATATCCCAACGCAGCTCCTAGAAGAAACGTGTTTCTGACTCGCTGAATCTCAACATAGATTCAACTCTCTTAGGTGAACGAACGCAAAGCAGAGCAGTTTCAAGGAAACGTTTCTCCTGAGTTTTAGACGAAGTTTCCTGCTGTTTCGTACGTATGCCGGCATTGGGCTGGAAATACCGGTTTTGGGATTCTGCACAGAAAGGGTTTGCCAACCGCTGAATCCGCACGTGAGTTTAACTCTTTCAGTTGAATGCACACATTGACAACCATTCAGTTAGATAGCTCCGTTTTGGTTTTAGAAGCAGATATTTCTCTGTACAGCCTATGGTCCCATTCACTCAGGAATATCCCAACGCAGCTCCTGGAAGAAACGTGTTTCTGACTCGCTGAATCTCAACATAGATTCAACTCTCTTAGGTGAACGAAGGCACAGCAGAGAAGTTTCAAGGAAACGTTTCTCCTGAGTTTTAGACGAAGTTTCCTGCTGTTTAGTACGTATGCAGGCATTGGGCTGGAAATACCGGTTTTGGGATTCTGCACAGAAAGTGTTTGCAAACCGCTGAATCCAAACGTGAGTTTAACTCCGTCAGTTGAATGCACACATTGACAACCATTCAGTCAGATAGCTCCGTTTTGGTTTTAGAAGCAGATATTTCTCTGTACAGCCTATGGTCCCATTCACTCGGGAATATCCCAACGCAGCTCCTAGAATAAACGTGTTTCTGACTCGCTGAATCTCAACATAGATTCAACTCTCTTAGGTGAACGAACGCACAGCAGAGCAGTTTCAAGGAAACGTTTCTCCTGAGTTTTAGACGAAGTTTCCTGCTGTTTCGTACGTATGCCGGCATTGGGCTGGAAATACCGGTTTTGGGATTCTGCACAGAAAGGGTTTGCCAACCGCTGAATCCGCACGTGAGTTTAACTCTTTCAGTTGAATGCACACATTGACAACCATTCAGTTAGATAGCTCCGTTTTGGTTTTAGAAGCAGATATTTCTCTGTACAGCCTATGGTCCCATTCACTCGGGAATATCCCAACGCAGCTCCTAGAAGAAACGTGTTTCTGACTCGCTGAATCTCAACATAGATTCAACTCTCTTAGGTGAACGAACGCACAGCAGAGCAGTTTCAAGGAAACGTTTCTCCTGAGTTTTAGACGAAGTTTCCTGCTGTTTCGTACGTATGCCGGCATTGGGCTGGAAATACCGGTTTTGGGATTCTGCACAGAAAGGGTTTGCCAACCGCTGAATCCACACGTGAGTTTAACTCTGTCAGTTGAATGCACACATTGACAACCATTCAGTTAGATAGCTCCGTTTTGGTTTTAGAAGCAGATATTTCTCTGTACAGCCTATGGTCCCTTTCACTCGGGAATATCCCAACGCAGCTCCTAGAAGAAACGTGTTTCTGACTCGCTGAATCTCAACATAGATTCAACTCTCTTAGGTGAACGAACGCACAGCAGAGCAGTTTCAAGGAAGCGTTTCTCCTGAGTTTTAGACGAAGTTTCCTGCTGTTTAGTACGTATGCCGGCATTGGGCTGGAAATACCGGTTTTGGGATTCTACACAGAAAGTGTTTGCAAACCACTGAATCCACACGTGAGTTTAACTCTGTCAGTTGAATGCACACATTGACAACCATTCAGTTAGATAGCTCCGTTTTGGTTTTAGAAGCAGATATTTCTCTGTACATCCTATGGTCCCATTCACTCGGGAATATCCCAACGCAGCTCCTAGAAGAAACGTGTTTCTGACTCGCTGAATCTCAACATAGATTCAACTCTCTTAGGTGAACGAACGCACAACAGAGCAGTTTCAAAGAAACGTTTCTCCTGAGTTTTAGACGAAGTTTCCTGCTGTTTAGTACGTATGCCGGCATTGGGCTGGAAACACCGGTTTTGGGATTCTGCACAGAAATGGTTTGCCAACCGCTGAATCCACACGTGAGTTTAACTCTGTCAGTTGAATGCACACATTGACAACCATTCAGTTAGATAGCTCCGTTTTGGTTTTAGAAGCAGATATTTCTCTGTACAGCCTATGGTCCCATTCACTCGGGAATATCCCAACGCAGCTCCTGGAAGAAACGTGTTTCTGACTCGCTGAATCTCAACATAGATTCAACTCTCTTAGGGGAACGAAGGCACAGCAGAGAAGTTTCAAGGAAACGTTTCTCCTGAGTTTTAGACGAAGTTTCCTGCTGTTTAGTACGTATGCAGGCATTGGGCTGGAAATACCGGTTTTGGGATTCTGCACAGAAAGTGTTTGCATACCGCTGAATCCAAACGTGAGTTTAACTCCGTCAGTTGAATGCACACATTGACAACCATTCAGTCAGATAGCTCCGTTTTGGTTTTAGAAGCAGATATTTCTCTGTACAGCCTATGGTCCCATTCACTCGGGAATATCCCAACGCAGCTCCTAGAAGAAACGTGTTTCTGACTCGCTGAATCTCAACATAGATTCAACTCTCTTAGGTGAACGAACGCACAGCAGAGCAGTTTCAAGGAAACGTTTCTCCTGAGTTTTAGACGAAGTTTCCTGCTGTTTCGTACGTATGCCGGCATTGGGCTGGAAATACCGGTTTTGGGATTCTGCACAGAAAGGGTTTGCAAACCGCTGAATCCACACGTGAGTTTAACTCTGTCAGTTGAATGCACACATTGACAACCATTCAGTTAGATAGCTCCGTTGTGGTTTTAGAAGCAGATATTTCTCTGTACAGCCTATGGTCCCATTCACTCGGGAATATCCCAACGCAGCTCCTAGAAGAAACGTGTTTCTGACTCGCTGAATCTCAACATAGATTCAACTCTCTTAGGTGAACGAACGCACAGCAGAGCAGTTTCAAGGAAACGTTTCTCCTGAGTTTTAGACGAAGTTTCCTGCTGTTTCGTACGTATGCCGGCATTGGGCTGGAAATACCGGTTTTGGGATTCTGCACAGAAAGGGTTTGCCAACCGCTGAATCCACACCTGAGTTTAATTCTGTCAGTTGAATGCACACATTGACAACCATTCAGTTAGATAGCTCCGTTGTGGTTTTAGAAGCAGATATTTCTCTGTACAGCCTATGGTCCCATTCACTCGGGAATATCCCAACGCAGCTCCTAGAAGAAACGTGTTTCTGACTCGCTGAATCTCAACATAGATTCAACTCTCTTAGGTGAACGAACGCACAGCAGAGCAGTTTCAAGGAAACGTTTCTCCTGAGTTTTAGACGAAGTTTCCTGCTGTTTAGTACGTATGCCGTCATTGGGCTGGAAATACCGGTTTTGGGATTCTGCACAGAAAGGGTTTGCCAACCGCTGAATCCACACGTGAGTTTAACTCTGTCAGTTGAATGCACACATTGACAACCATTCAGTTAGATAGCTCCGTTTTGGTTTTAGAAGCAGATATTTCTCTGTACAGCCTATGGCCCCTTTCACTCGGAAATATCCCAACGCAGCTCCTAGAAGAAACGTGTTTCTGACTCGCTGAATCTCAACATAGATTCAACTCTCTTAGGTGAACGAACGCACTGCAGAGCAGTTTCAAGGAAGCGTTTCTCCTGAGTTTTATACGAAGTTTCCTGATGTTTAGTACGTATGCCGGCATTGGGCTGGAAATACCGGTTTTGGGATTCTGTACAGAAAGGGTTTGCAAACCGCTGAATCCACACGTGAGTTAACTCTGTCAGTTGAATGCACACATTGACAACCATTCAGTTAGATAGCTCCGTTTTGGTTTTAGAAGCAGATATTTCTCTGTACAGCCTATGGTCCCATTCACTCGGGAATATCCCAACGCAGCTCCTAGAAGAAAAGTGTTTCTGACTCGCTGAATCTCAACATAGATTCAACTCTCTTAGGTGAACGAACGCACAGCAGAGCAGTTTCAAGGAAACGTTTCTCCTGAGTTTTAGACGAAGTTTCCTGCTGTTTCGTACGTATGCCGGCATTGGGCTGGAAATACCGGTTTTGGGATTCTACACAGAAAGGGTTTGCAAACCGCTGAATCCACACGTGAGTTTAACTCTGTCAGTTGAATGCACACATTGACAACCATTCAGTTAGATAGCTCCGTTTTGGTTTTAGAAGCAGATATTTCTCTGTACAGCCTATGGTCCCATTCACTCGGGAATATCCCAACGCAGCTCCTAGAAGAAACGTGTTTCTGACTCGCTGAATCTCAACATAGATTCAACTCTCTTAGGTGAACGAACGCACAGCAGAGCAGTTTCAAGGAAACGTTTCTCCTGAGTTTTAGACGAAGTTTCCTGCTGTTTCGTACGTATGCCGGCATTGGGCTGGAAATACCGGTTTTGGCATTCTGCACAGAAAGGGTTTGCCAACCGCTGAATCCACACGTGAGTTTAACTCTGTCAGTTGAATGCACACATTGACAACCATTCAGTTAGATAGCTCCGTTTTGGTTTTAGAAGCAGATATTTCTCTGTACAGCCTATGGTCCCATTCACTCGGGAATATCCCAACGCAGCTCCTAGAAGAAACGTGTTTCTGACTCGCTGAATCTCAACATAGATTCAACTCTCTTAGGTGAACGAACGCACAGCAGAGGAGTTTCAAGGAAACGTTTCTCCTGAGTTTTAGACGAAGTTTCCTGCTGTTTCGTACGTATGCCGGCATTGGGCTGGAAATACCGTTTTTGGGATTCTGCACAGAAAGGGTTTGCAAACCGCTGAATCCACACGTGAGTTTAACTCTGTCAGTTGAATGCACACATTGACAACCATTCAGTTAGATAGCTCCGTTTTGGTTTTAGAAGCAGATATTTCTCTGTACAGCCTATTGTCCCATTCACTCGGGAATATCCCAACACAGCTCGTTGAAGAAAAGTGTTTCTGACTCGCTGAATCTCAACATAGATTCAACTCTCTTAGGTGAACGAACGCAAAGCAGAGCAGTTTCAAGGAAACGTTTCTCCTGAGTTTTAGACAAAGTTTCCTGCTGTTTCGTACGTATGCCGGCATTGGGCTGGAAATACCGGTTTTGGGATTCTGCACAGAAAGGGTTTGCCAACCGCTGAATCCACACGTGAGTTTAACTCTGTCAGTTGAATGCACACATTGACAACCATTCAGTTAGATAGCTCCGTTTTGGTTTTAGAAGCAGGTATTTCTCTGTACAGCCTATTGTCCCATTCACTCGGGAATATCCCAACACAGCTCGTAGAAGAAAAGTGTTTCTGACTCGCTGAATCTCAACATAGATTCAACTCTCTTAGGTGAACGAACGCACAGCAGAGCAGTTTCAAGGAAACGTTTCTCCTGAGTTTTAGACGAAGTTTCCTGCTGTTTCGTACGTATGCCGGCATTGGGCTGGAAATACCGGTTTTGGGATTCTGCACAGAAAGGGTTTGCCAACCGCTGAATCCGCACGTGAGTTTAACTCTTTCAGTTGAATGCACACATTGACAACCATTCAGTTAGATAGCTCCGTTTTGGTTTTAGAAACAGATATTTCTCTGTACAGCCTATGGTCCCATTCACTCGGGAATATCCCAACGCAGCTCCTAGAAGAAACGTGTTTCTGACTCGCTGAATCTCAACATAGATTCAACTCTCTTAGGTGAACGAACGCACAGCAGAGCAGTTTCAAGGAAACGTTTCTCCTGAGTTTTAGACGAAGTTTCCTGCTGTTTCGTACGTATGCCGGCATTGGGCTGGAAATACCGGTTTTGGGATTCTGCACAGAAAGGGTTTGCCAACCGCTGAATCCACACGTGAGTTTAACTCTGTCAGTTGAATGCACACATTGACAACCATTCAGTTAGATAGCTCCGTTTTGGTTTTAGAAGCAGATATTTCTCTGTACAGCCTATGGTCCCTTTCACTCGGGAATATCCCAACGCAGCTCCTAGAAGAAACGTGTTTCTGACTCGCTGAATCTCAACATAGATTCAACTCTCTTAGGTGAACGAACGCACAGCAGAGCAGTTTCAAGGAAACGTTTCTCCTGAGTTTTAGACGAAGTTTCCTGCTGTTTAGTACGTATGCCGGCATTGGGCTGGAAATACCGGTTTTGGGATTCTACACAGAAAGTGTTTGCAAACCACTGAATCCACACGTGAGTTTAACTCTGTCAGTTGAATGCACACATTGACAACCATTCAGTTAGATAGCTCCGTTTTGGTTTTAGAAGCAGATATTTCTCTGTACATCCTATGGTCCCATTCACTCGGGAATATCCCAACGCAGCTCCTAGAAGAAACGTGTTTCTGACTCGCTGAATCTCAACATAGATTCAACTCTCTTAGGTGAACGAACGCACAACAGAGCAGTTTCAAAGAAACGTTTCTCCTGAGTTTTAGACGAAGTTTCCTGCTGTTTAGTACGTATGCCGGCATTGGGCTGGAAACACCGGTTTTGGGATTCTGCACAGAAAGGGTTTGCCAACCGCTGAATCCACACGTGAGTTTAACTCTGTCAGTTGAATGCACACATTGACAACCATTCAGTTAGATAGCTCCGTTTTGGTTTTAGAAGCAGATATTTCTCTGTACAGCCTATGGTCCCATTCACTCAGGAATATCCCAACGCAGCTCCTGGAAGAAACGTGTTTCTGACTCGCTGAATCTCAACATAGATTCAACTCTCTTAGGTGAACGAAGGCACAGCAGAGAAGTTTCAAGGAAACGTTTCTCCTGAGTTTTAGACGAAGTTTCCTGCTGTTTAGTACGTATGCAGGCATTGGGCTGGAAATACCGGTTTTGGGATTCTGCACAGAAAGTGTTTGCATACCGCTGAATCCAAACGTGAGTTTAACTCCGTCAGTTGAATGCACACATTGACAACCATTCAGTCAGATAGCTCCGTTTTGGTTTTAGAAGCAGATATTTCTCTGTACAGCCTATGGTCCCATTCACTCGGGAATATCCCAACGCAGCTCCTAGAAGAAACGTGTTTCTGACTCGCTGAATCTCAACATAGATTCAACTCTCTTAGGTGAGCGAACGCACAGCAGAGCAGTTTCAAGGAAACGTTTCTCCTGAGTTTTAGACGAAGTTTCCTGCTGTTTCGTACGTATGCCGGCATTGGGCTGGAAATACCGGTTTTGGGATTCTGCACAGAAAGGGTTTGCAAACCGCTGAATCCACACGTGAGTTTAACTCTGTCAGTTGAATGCACACATTGACAACCATTCAGTTAGATAGCTCCGTTTTGGTTTTAGAAGCAGATATTTCTCTGTACAGCCTATGGTCCCATTCACTCGGTAATATCCCAACGCAGCTCCTAGAAGAAACGTGTTTCTGACTCGCTGAATCTCAACATAGATTCAACTCTCTTAGGTGAACGAACGCACAGCAGAGCAGTTTCAAGGAAACGTTTCTCCTGAGTTTTAGACGAAGTTTCCTGCTGTTTCGTACGTATGCCGGCATTGGGCTGGAAATACCGGTTTTGGGATTCTGCACAGAAAGGGTTTGCCAACCGCTGAATCCACACCTGAGTTTAATTCTGTCAGTTGAATGCACACATTGACAACCATTCAGTTAGATAGCTCCGTTGTGGTTTTAGAAGCAGATATTTCTCTGTACAGCCTATGGTCCCATTCACTCGGGAATATCCCAACGCAGCTCCTAGAAGAAACGTGTTTCTGACTCGCTGAATCTCAACATACATTCAACTCTCTTAGGTGAACGAACGCACAGCAGAGCAGTTTCAAGGAAACGTTTCTCCTGAGTTTTAGACGAAGTTTCCTGCTGTTTCGTACGTATGCCGGCATTGGGCTGGAAATACCGGTTTTGGGATTCTGCACAGAAAGGGTTTGCCAACCGCTGAATCCGCACGTGAGTTTAACTCTTTCAGTTGAATGCACACATTGACAACCATTCAGTTAGATAGCTCCGTTGTGGTTTTAGAAGCAGATATTTCTCTGTACAGCCTATGGTCCCATTCACTCGGGAATATCCCAACGCAGCTCCTAGAAGAAACGTGTTT
This sequence comes from Aotus nancymaae, assembly GCF_030222135.1. Lineage (NCBI taxonomy): Eukaryota > Metazoa > Chordata > Mammalia > Primates > Aotidae > Aotus > Aotus nancymaae. Next base: position 4,201,810 of record NW_026988495.1, on the reverse strand, counting down.
CTGACTCGCTGAATCTCAACATACATTCAACTCTCTTAGGTGAACGAACGCACAGCAGAGCAGTTTCAAGGAAGCGTTTCTCCTGAGTTTTAGACGAAGTTTCCTGCTGTTTAGTACGTATGCCGGCATTGGGCTGGAAATACCGGTTTTGGGATTCTACACAGAAAGTGTTTGCAAACCACTGAATCCACACGTGAGTTTAACTCTGTCAGTTGAATGCACACATTGACAACCATTCAGTTAGATAGCTCCGTTTTGGTTTTAGAGGCAGATATTTCTCTGTACATCCTATGGTCCCATTCACTCGGGAATATCCCAACACAGCTCCTAGAAGAAACGTGTTTCTGACTCGCTGAATCTCAACATAGATTCAACTCTCTTAGGTGAACGAACGCACAACAGAGCAGTTTCAAAGAAACGTTTCTCCTGAGTTTTAGACGAAGTTTCCTGCTGTTTAGTACGTATGCCGGCATTGGGCTGGAAACACCGGTTTTGGGATTCTGCACAGAAATGGTTTGCCAACCGCTGAATCCACACGTGAGTTTAACTCTGTCAGTTGAATGCACACATTGACAACCATTCAGTTAGATAGCTCCGTTTTGGTTTTAGAAGCAGATATTTCTCTGTACAGCCTATGGTCCCATTCACTCGGGAATATCCCAACGCAGCTCCTGGAAGAAACGTGTTTCTGACTCGCTGAATCTCAACATAGATTCAACTCTCTTAGGTGAACGAAGGCACAGCAGAGAAGTTTCAAGGAAACGTTTCTCCTGAGTTTTAGACGAAGTTTCCTGCTGTTTAGTACGTATGCAGGCATTGGGCTGGAAATACCGGTTTTGGGATTCTGCACAGAAAGTGTTTGCATACCGCTGAATCCAAACGTGAGTTTAACTCCGTCAGTTGAATGCACACATTGACAACCATTCAGTCAGATAGCTCCGTTTTGGTTTTAAAAGCAGATATTTCTCTGTACAGCCTATGGTCCCATTCACTCGGGAATATCCCAACGCAGCTCCTAGAAGAAACGTGTTTCTGACTCGCTGAATCTCAACATAGATTCAACTCTCTTAGGTGAACGAACGCACAGCAGAGCAGTTTCAAGGAAACGTTTCTCCTGAGTTTTAGACGAAGTTTCCTGCTGTTTCGTACGTATGCCGGCATTGGGCTGGAAATACCGGTTTTGGGATTCTGCACAGAAAGGGTTTGCAAACCGCTGAATCCACACGTGAGTTTAACTCTGTCAGTTGAATGCACACATTGACAACCATTCAGTTAGATAGCTCCGTTGTGGTTTTAGAAGCAGATATTTCTCTGTACAGCCTATGGTCCCATTCACTCGGGAATATCCCAACGCAGCTCCTAGAAGAAACGTGTTTCTGACTCGCTGAATCTCAACATAGATTCAACTCTCTTAGGTGAACGAACGCACAGCAGAGCAGTTTCAAGGAAACGTTTCTCCTGAGTTTTAGACGAAGTTTCCTGCTGTTTCGTACGTATGCCGGCATTGGGCTGGAAATACCGGTTTTGGGATTCTGCACAGAAAGGGTTTGCCAACCGCTGAATCCACACCTGAGTTTAATTCTGTCAGTTGAATGCACACATTGACAACCATTCAGTTAGATAGCTCCGTTGTGGTTTTAGAAGCAGATATTTCTCTGTACAGCCTATGGTACCATTCACTCGGGAATATCCCAACGCAGCTCCTAGAAGAAACGTGTTTCTGACTCGCTGAATCTCAACATAGATTCAACTCTCTTAGGTGAACGAACGCACAGCAGAGCAGTTTCAAGGAAACGTTTCTCCTGAGTTTTAGACGAAGTTTCCTGCTGTTTCGTACGTATGCCGGCATTGGGCTGGAAATACCGTTTTTGGGATTCTGCACAGAAAGGGTTTGCAAACCGCTGAATCGACACGTGAGTTTAACTCTGTCAGTTGAATGCACACATTGACAACCATTCAGTTAGATAGCTCCGTTTTGGTTTTAGAAGCAGATATTTCTCTGTACAGCCTATTGTCCCATTCACTCGGGAATATCCCAACACAGCTCGTTGAAGAAAAGTGTTTCTGACTCGCTGAATCTCAACATAGATTCAACTCTCTTAGGTGAACGAACGCAAAGCAGAGCAGTTTCAAGGAAACGTTTCTCCTGAGTTTTAGACGAAGTTTCCTGCTGTTTCGTACGTATGCCGGCATTGGGCTGGAAATACCGGTTTTGGGATTCTGCACAGAAAGGGTTTGCCAACCGCTGAATCCACACGTGAGTTTAACTCTGTCAGTTGAATGCACACATTGACAACCATTCAGTTAGATAGCTCCGTTTTGGTTTTAGAAGCAGGTATTTCTCTGTACAGCCTATTGTCCCATTCACTCGGGAATATCCCAACACAGCTCGTAGAAGAAAAGTGTTTCTGACTCGCTGAATCTCAACATAGATTCAACTCTCTTAGGTGAACGAACGCACAGCAGAGCAGTTTCAAGGAAACGTTTCTCCTGAGTTTTAGACGAAGTTTCCTGCTGTTTCGTACGTATGCCGGCATTGGGCTGGAAATACCGGTTTTGGGATTCTGCACAGAAAGGGTTTGCATACCGCTGAATCCGCACGTGAGTTTAACTCTTTCAGTTGAATGCACACATTGACAACCATTCAGTTAGATAGCTCCGTTTTGGTTTTAGAAACAGATATTTCTCTGTACAGCCTATGGTCCCATTCACTCGGGAATATCCCAACGCAGCTCCTAGAAGAAACGTGTTTCTGACTCGCTGAATCTCAACATAGATTCAACTCTCTTAGGTGAACGAACGCACAGCAGAGCAGTTTCAAGGAAACGTTTCTCCTGAGTTTTAGACGAAGTTTCCTGCTGTTTCGTACGTATGCCGGCATTGGGCTGGAAATACCGGTTTTGGGATTCTGCACAGAAAGGGTTTGCCAACCGCTGAATCCACACGTGAGTTTAACTCTGTCAGTTGAATGCACACATTGACAACCATTCAGTTAGATAGCTCCGCTTTGGTTTTAGAAGCAGATATTTCTCTGTACAGCCTATGGTCCCTTTCACTCGGGAATATCCCAACGCAGCTCCTAGAAGAAACGTGTTTCTGACTCGCTGAATCTCAACATAGATTCAACTCTCTTAGGTGAACGAACGCACAGCAGAGCAGTTTCAAGGAAACGTTTCTCCTGAGTTTTAGACGAAGTTTCCTGCTGTTTAGTACGTATGCCGGCATTGGGCTGGAAATACCGGTTTTGGGATTCTACACAGAAAGTGTTTGCAAACCACTGAATCCACACGTGAGTTTAACTCTGTCAGTTGAATGCACACATTGACAACCATTCAGTTAGATAGCTCCGTTTTGGTTTTAGAAGCAGATATTTCTCTGTACATCCTATGGTCCCATTCACTCGGGAATATCCCAACGCAGCTCCTAGAAGAAACGTGTTTCTGACTCGCTGAATCTCAACATAGATTCAACTCTCTTAGGTAAACGAACGCACAACAGAGCAGTTTCAAAGAAACGTTTCTCCTGAGTTTTAGACGAAGTTTCCTGCTGTTTAGTACGTATGCCGGCATTGGGCTGGAAACACCGGTTTTGGGATTCTGCACAGAAAGGGTTTGCCAACCGCTGAATCCACACGTGAGTTTAACTCTGTCAGTTGAATGCACACATTGACAACCATTCAGTTAGATAGCTCCGTTTTGGTTTTAGAAGCAGATATTTCTCTGTACAGCCTATGGTCCCATTCACTCAGGAATATCCCAACGCAGCTCCTGGAAGAAACGTGTTTCTGACTCGCTGAATCTCAACATAGATTCAACTCTCTTAGGTGAACGAAGGCACAGCAGAGAAGTTTCAAGGAAACGTTTCTCCTGAGTTTTAGACGAAGTTTCCTGCTGTTTAGTACGTATGCAGGCATTGGGCTGGAAATACCGGTTTTGGGATTCTGCACAGAAAGTGTTTGCATACCGCTGAATCCAAACGTGAGTTTAACTCCGTCAGTTGAATGCACACATTGACAACCATTCAGTCAGATAGCTCCGTTTTGGTTTTAGAAGCAGATATTTCTCTGTACAGCCTATGGTCCCATTCACTCGGGAATATCCCAACGCAGCTCCTAGAAGAAACGTGTTTCTGACTCGCTGAATCTCAACATAGATTCAACTCTCTTAGGTGAGCGAACGCACAGCAGAGCAGTTTCAAGGAAACGTTTCTCCTGAGTTTTAGACGAAGTTTCCTGCTGTTTCGTACGTATGCCGGCATTGGGCTGGAAATACCGGTTTTGGGATTCTGCACAGAAAGGGTTTGCAAACCGCTGAATCCACACGTGAGTTTAACTCTGTCAGTTGAATGCACACATTGACAACCATTCAGTTAGATAGCTCCGTTTTGGTTTTAGAAGCAGATATTTCTCTGTACAGCCTATGGTCCCATTCACTCCGGAATATCCCAACGCAGCTCCTAGAAGAAACGTGTTTCTGACTCGCTGAATCTCAACATAGATTCAACTCTCTTAGGTGAACGAACGCACAGCAGAGCAGTTTCAAGGAAACGTTTCTCCTGAGTTTTAGACGAAGTTTCCTGCTGTTTCGTACGTATGCCGGCATTGGGCTGGAAATACCGGTTTTGGGATTCTGCACAGAAAGGGTTTGCCAACCGCTGAATCCACACCTGAGTTTAATTCTGTCAGTTGAATGCACACATTGACAACCATTCAGTTAGATAGCTCCGTTGTGGTTTTAGAAGCAGATATTTCTCTGTACAGCCTATGGTCCCATTCACTCGGGAATATCCCAACGCAGCTCCTAGAAGAAACGTGTTTCTGACTCGCTGAATCTCAACATAGATTCAACTCTCTTAGGTGAACGAACGCACAGCAGAGCAGTTTCAAGGAAACGTTTCTCCTGAGTTTTAGACGAAGTTTCCTGCTGTTTCGTACGTATGCCGGCATTGGGCTGGAAATACCGGTTTTGGGATTCTGCACAGAAAGGGTTTGCAAACCGCTGAATCCACACGTGAGTTTAACTCTGTCAGTTGAATGCACACATTGACAACCATTCAGTTAGATAGCTCCGTTGTGGTTTTAGAAGCAGATATTTCTCTGTACAGCCTATGGTCCCATTCACTCGGGAATATCCCAACGCAGCTCCTAGAAGAAACGTGTTTCTGACTCGCTGAATCTCAACATAGATTCAACTCTCTTAGGTGAACGAACGCACAGCAGAGCAGTTTCAAGGAAACGTTTCTCCTGAGTTTTAGACGAAGTTTCCTGCTGTTTCGTACGTATGCCGGCATTGGGCTGGAAATACCGGTTTTGGGATTCTGCACAGAAAGGGTTTGCCAACCGCTGAATCCACACCTGAGTTTAATTCTGTCAGTTGAATGCACACATTGACAACCATTCAGTTAGATAGCTCCGTTGTGGTTTTAGAAGCAGATATTTCTCTGTACAGCCTATGGTACCATTCACTCGGGAATATCCCAACGCAGCTCCTAGAAGAAACGTGTTTCTGACTCGCTGAATCTCAACATAGATTCAACTCTCTTAGGTGAACGAACGCACAGCAGAGCAGTTTCAAGGAAACGTTTCTCCTGAGTTTTAGACGAAGTTTCCTGCTGTTTCGTACGTATGCCGGCATTGGGCTGGAAATACCGTTTTTGGGATTCTGCACAGAAAGGGTTTGCAAACCGCTGAATCGACACGTGAGTTTAACTCTGTCAGTTGAATGCACACATTGACAACCATTCAGTTAGATAGCTCCGTTTTGGTTTTAGAAGCAGATATTTCTCTGTACAGCCTATTGTCCCATTCACTCGGGAATATCCCAACACAGCTCGTTGAAGAAAAGTGTTTCTGACTCGCTGAATCTCAACATAGATTCAACTCTCTTAGGTGAACGAACGCAAAGCAGAGCAGTTTCAAGGAAACGTTTCTCCTGAGTTTTAGACGAAGTTTCCTGCTGTTTCGTACGTATGCCGGCATTGGGCTGGAAATACCGGTTTTGGGATTCTGCACAGAAAGGGTTTGCCAACCGCTGAATCCACACGTGAGTTTAACTCTGTCAGTTGAATGCACACATTGACAACCATTCAGTTAGATAGCTCCGTTTTGGTTTTAGAAGCAGGTATTTCTCTGTACAGCCTATTGTCCCATTCACTCGGGAATATCCCAACACAGCTCGTAGAAGAAAAGTGTTTCTGACTCGCTGAATCTCAACATAGATTCAACTCTCTTAGGTGAACGAACGCACAGCAGAGCAGTTTCAAGGAAACGTTTCTCCTGAGTTTTAGACGAAGTTTCCTGCTGTTTCGTACGTATGCCGGCATTGGGCTGGAAATACCGGTTTTGGGATTCTGCACAGAAAGGGTTTGCATACCGCTGAATCCGCACGTGAGTTTAACTCTTTCAGTTGAATGCACACATTGACAACCATTCAGTTAGATAGCTCCGTTTTGGTTTTAGAAACAGATATTTCTCTGTACAGCCTATGGTCCCATTCACTCGGGAATATCCCAACGCAGCTCCTAGAAGAAACGTGTTTCTGACTCGCTGAATCTCAACATAGATTCAACTCTCTTAGGTGAACGAACGCACAGCAGAGCAGTTTCAAGGAAACGTTTCTCCTGAGTTTTAGACGAAGTTTCCTGCTGTTTCGTACGTATGCCGGCATTGGGCTGGAAATACCGGTTTTGGGATTCTGCACAGAAAGGGTTTGCCAACCGCTGAATCCACACGTGAGTTTAACTCTGTCAGTTGAATGCACACATTGACAACCATTCAGTTAGATAGCTCCGCTTTGGTTTTAGAAGCAGATATTTCTCTGTACAGCCTATGGTCCCTTTCACTCGGGAATATCCCAACGCAGCTCCTAGAAGAAACGTGTTTCTGACTCGCTGAATCTCAACATAGATTCAACTCTCTTAGGTGAACGAACGCACAGCAGAGCAGTTTCAAGGAAACGTTTCTCCTGAGTTTTAGACGAAGTTTCCTGCTGTTTAGTACGTATGCCGGCATTGGGCTGGAAATACCGGTTTTGGGATTCTACACAGAAAGTGTTTGCAAACCACTGAATCCACACGTGAGTTTAACTCTGTCAGTTGAATGCACACATTGACAACCATTCAGTTAGATAGCTCCGTTTTGGTTTTAGAAGCAGATATTTCTCTGTACATCCTATGGTCCCATTCACTCGGGAATATCCCAACGCAGCTCCTAGAAGAAACGTGTTTCTGACTCGCTGAATCTCAACATAGATTCAACTCTCTTAGGTAAACGAACGCACAACAGAGCAGTTTCAAAGAAACGTTTCTCCTGAGTTTTAGACGAAGTTTCCTGCTGTTTAGTACGTATGCCGGCATTGGGCTGGAAACACCGGTTTTGGGATTCTGCACAGAAAGGGTTTGCCAACCGCTGAATCCACACGTGAGTTTAACTCTGTCAGTTGAATGCACACATTGACAACCATTCAGTTAGATAGCTCCGTTTTGGTTTTAGAAGCAGATATTTCTCTGTACAGCCTATGGTCCCATTCACTCAGGAATATCCCAACGCAGCTCCTGGAAGAAACGTGTTTCTGACTCGCTGAATCTCAACATAGATTCAACTCTCTTAGGTGAACGAAGGCACAGCAGAGAAGTTTCAAGGAAACGTTTCTCCTGAGTTTTAGACGAAGTTTCCTGCTGTTTAGTACGTATGCAGGCATTGGGCTGGAAATACCGGTTTTGGGATTCTGCACAGAAAGTGTTTGCATACCGCTGAATCCAAACGTGAGTTTAACTCCGTCAGTTGAATGCACACATTGACAACCATTCAGTCAGATAGCTCCGTTTTGGTTTTAGAAGCAGATATTTCTCTGTACAGCCTATGGTCCCATTCACTCGGGAATATCCCAACGCAGCTCCTAGAAGAAACGTGTTTCTGACTCGCTGAATCTCAACATAGATTCAACTCTCTTAGGTGAGCGAACGCACAGCAGAGCAGTTTCAAGGAAACGTTTCTCCTGAGTTTTAGACGAAGTTTCCTGCTGTTTCGTACGTATGCCGGCATTGGGCTGGAAATACCGGTTTTGGGATTCTGCACAGAAAGGGTTTGCAAACCGCTGAATCCACACGTGAGTTTAACTCTGTCAGTTGAATGCACACATTGACAACCATTCAGTTAGATAGCTCCGTTTTGGTTTTAGAAGCAGATATTTCTCTGTACAGCCTATGGTCCCATTCACTCCGGAATATCCCAACGCAGCTCCTAGAAGAAACGTGTTTCTGACTCGCTGAATCTCAACATAGATTCAACTCTCTTAGGTGAACGAACGCACAGCAGAGCAGTTTCAAGGAAACGTTTCTCCTGAGTTTTAGACGAAGTTTCCTGCTGTTTCGTACGTATGCCGGCATTGGGCTGGAAATACCGGTTTTGGGATTCTGCACAGAAAGGGTTTGCCAACCGCTGAATCCACACCTGAGTTTAATTCTGTCAGTTGAATGCACACATTGACAACCATTCAGTTAGATAGCTCCGTTGTGGTTTTAGAAGCAGATATTTCTCTGTACAGCCTATGGTCCCATTCACTCGGGAATATCCCAACGCAGCTCCTAGAAGAAACGTGTTTCTGACTCGCTGAATCTCAACATACATTCAACTCTCTTAGGTGAACGAACGCACAGCAGAGCAGTTTCAAGGAAACGTTTCTCCTGAGTTTTAGACGAAGTTTCCTGCTGTTTCGTACGTATGCCGGCATTGGGCTGGAAATACCGGTTTTGGGATTCTGCACAGAAAGGGTTTGCCAACCGCTGAATCCGCACGTGAGTTTAACTCTTTCAGTTGAATGCACACATTGACAACCATTCAGTTAGATAGCTCCGTTGTGGTTTTAGAAGCAGATATTTCTCTGTACAGCCTATGGTCCCATTCACTCGGGAATATCCCAACGCAGCTCCTAGAAGAAACGTGTTTCTGACTCGCTGAATCTCAACATACATTCAACTCTCTTAGGTGAACGAACGCACAGCAGAGCAGTTTCAAGGAAACGTTTCTCCTGAGTTTTAGACGAAGTTTCCTGCTGTTTCGTACGTATGCCGGCATTGGGCTGGAAATACCGGTTTTGGGATTCTGCACAGAAAGGGTTTGCATACCGCTGAATCCAAACGTGAGTTTAACTCCGTCAGTTGAATGCACACATTGACAACCATTCAGTCAGATAGCTCCGTTTTGGTTTTAAAAGCAGATATTTCTCTGTACAGCCTATGGTCCCATTCACTCGGGAATATCCCAACGCAGCTCCTAGAAGAAACGTGTTTCTGACTCGCTGAATCTCAACATAGATTCAACTCTCTTAGGTGAACGAACGCACAGCAGAGCAGTTTCAAGGAAACGTTTCTCCTGAGTTTTAGACGAAGTTTCCTGCTGTTTCGTACGTATGCCGGCATTGGGCTGGAAATACCGGTTTTGGGATTCTGCACAGAAAGGGTTTGCAAACCGCTGAATCCACACGTGAGTTTAACTCTGTCAGTTGAATGCACACATTGACAACCATTCAGTTAGATAGCTCCGTTGTGGTTTTAGAAGCAGATATTTCTCTGTACAGCCTATGGTCCCATTCACTCGGGAATATCCCAACGCAGCTCCTAGAAGAAACGTGTTTCTGACTCGCTGAATCTCAACATAGATTCAACTCTCTTAGGTGAACGAACGCACAGCAGAGCAGTTTCAAGGAAACGTTTCTCCTGAGTTTTAGACGAAGTTTCCTGCTGTTTCGTACGTATGCCGGCATTGGGCTGGAAATACCGGTTTTGGGATTCTGCACAGAAAGGGTTTGCCAACCGCTGAATCCACACCTGAGTTTAATTCTGTCAGTTGAATGCACACATTGACAACCATTCAGTTAGATAGCTCCGTTGTGGTTTTAGAAGCAGATATTTCTCTGTACAGCCTATGGTACCATTCACTCGGGAATATCCCAACGCAGCTCCTAGAAGAAACGTGTTTCTGACTCGCTGAATCTCAACATAGATTCAACTCTCTTAGGTGAACGAACGCACAGCAGAGCAGTTTCAAGGAAACGTTTCTCCTGAGTTTTAGACGAAGTTTCCTGCTGTTTAATACGTATGCCGTCATTGGGCTGGAAATACCGGTTTTGGGATTCTGCACAGAAAGGGTTTGCCAACCGCTGAATCCACACGTGAGTTTAACTCTGTCAGTTGAATGCACACATTGACAACCATTCAGTTAGATAGCTCCGTTTTGGTTTTAGAAGCAGATATTTCTCTGTACAGCCTATGGTCCCTTTCACTCGGAAATATCCCAACGCAGCTCCTAGAAGAGACGTGTTTCTGACTCGCTGAATCTCAACATAGATTCAACTCTCTTAGGTGAACGAACGCACTGCAGAGCAGTTTCAAGGAAGCGTTTCTCCTGAGTTTTATACGAAGTTTCCTGATGTTTAGTACGTATGCCGGCATTGGGCTGGAAATACCGGTTTTGGGATTCTGTACATAAAGGGTTTGCAAACCGCTGAATCCACACGTGAGTTAACTCTGTCAGTTGAATACACACATTGACAACCATTCAGTTAGATAGCTCCGTTTTGGTTTTAGAAGCAGATATTTCTCTGTACAGCCTATGGTCCCATTCACTCGGGAATATCCCAACGCAGCTCCTAGAAGAAACGTGTTTCTGACTCGCTGAATCTCAACATAGATTCAACTCTCTTAGGTGAACGAACGCACAGCAGAGCAGTTTCAAGGAAACGTTTCTCCTGAGTTTTAGACGAAGTTTCCTGCTGTTTCGTACGTATGCTGGCATTGGGCTGAAAATACCGGTTTTGGGATTCTACACAGAAAGGGTTTGCAAACCGCTGAATCCACACGTGAGTTTAACTCTGTCAGTTAAATGCACACATTGACAACCATTCAGTTAGATAGCTCCGTTTTGGTTTTAGAAGCAGATATTTCTCTGTACAGCCTATGGTCCCATTCACTCGGGAATATCCCAACGCAGCTCCTAGAAGAAACGTGTTTCTGACTCGCTGAATCTCAACATAGATTCAACTCTCTTAGGTGAACGAACGCACAGCAGAGCACTTTCAAGGAAACGTTTCTCCTGAGTTTTAGACGAAGTTTCCTGCTGTTTCGTACGTATGCCGGCATTGGGCTGGAAATACCGGTTTTGGGATTCTGCACAGAAAGGGTTTGCCAACCGCTGAATCCACACGTGAGTTTAACTCTGTCAGTTGAATGCACACATTGACAACCATTCAGTTAGATAGCTCCGTTTTGGTTTTAGAAGCAGATATTTCTCTGTACAGCCTATGGTCCCATTCACTCGGGAATATCCCAACGCAGCTCCTAGAAGAAACGTGTTTCTGACTCGCTGAATCTCAACATAGATTCAACTCTCTTAGGTGAACGAACGCACAGCACAGCAGTTTCAAGGAAACGTTTCTCCTGAGTTTTAGACGAAGTTTCCTGCTGTTTCGTTCGTATGCCGGCATTGGGCTGGAAATACCGGTTTTGGGATTCTGCACAGAATGGGTTTGCAAACCGCTGAATCCACACGTGAGTTTAACTCTGTCAGTTGAATGCACACATTGACAACCATTCAGTTAGATAGCTCCGTTTTGGTTTTAGAAGCAGATATTTCTCTGTACAGCCTATGGTCCCATTCACTCGGGAATATCCCAACGCAGCTCCTAGAAGAAACGTGTTTCTGACTCGCTGAATCTCAACATAGATTCAACTCTCTTAGGTGAACGAACGCACAGCAGAGCAGTTTCAAGGAAGCGTTTCTCCTGAGTTTTAGACGAAGTTTCCTGCTGTTTAGTACGTATGCCGGCATTGGGCTGGAAATACCGGTTTTGGGATTCTACACAGAAAGTGTTTGCAAACCACTGAATCCACACGTGAGTTTAACTCTGTCAGTTGAATGCACACATTGACAACCATTCAGTTAGATAGCTCCGTTTTGGTTTTAGAAGCAGATATTTCTCTGTACATCCTATGGTCCCATTCACTCGGGAATATCCCAACGCAGCTCCTAGAAGAAACGTGTTTCTGACTCGCTGAATCTCAACATAGATTCAACTCTCTTAGGTGAACGAACGCACAACAGAGCAGTTTCAAAGAAACGTTTCTCCTGAGTTTTAGACGAAGTTTCCTGCTGTTTAGTACGTATGCCGGCATTGGGCTGGAAACACCGGTTTTGGGATTCTGCACAGAAATGGTTTGCCAACCGCTGAATCCACACGTGAGTTTAACTCTGTCAGTTGAATGCACACATTGACAACCATTCAGTTAGATAGCTCCGTTTTGGTTTTAGAAGCAGATATTTCTCTGTACAGCCTATGGTCCCATTCACTCGGGAATATCCCAACGCAGCTCCTGGAAGAAACGTGTTTCTGACTCGCTGAATCTCAACATAGATTCAACTCTCTTAGGTGAACGAAGGCACAGCAGAGAAGTTTCAAGGAAACGTTTCTCCTGAGTTTTAGACGAAGTTTCCTGCTGTTTAGTACGTATGCAGGCATTGGGCTGGAAATACCGGTTTTGGGATTCTGCACAGAAAGTGTTTGCATACCGCTGAATCCAAACGTGAGTTTAACTCCGTCAGTTGAATGCACACATTGACAACCATTCAGTCAGATAGCTCCGTTTTGGTTTTAAAAGCAGATATTTCTCTGTACAGCCTATGGTCCCATTCACTCGGGAATATCCCAACGCAGCTCCTAGAAGAAACGTGTTTCTGACTCGCTGAATCTCAACATAGATTCAACTCTCTTAGGTGAACGAACGCACAGCAGAGCAGTTTCAAGGAAACGTTTCTCCTGAGTTTTAGACGAAGTTTCCTGCTGTTTCGTACGTATGCCGGCATTGGGCTGGAAATACCGGTTTTGGGATTCTGCACAGAAAGGGTTTGCAAACCGCTGAATCCACACGTGAGTTTAACTCTGTCAGTTGAATGCACACATTGACAACCATTCAGTTAGATAGCTCCGTTGTGGTTTTAGAAGCAGATATTTCTCTGTACAGCCTATGGTACCATTCACTCGGGAATATCCCAACGCAGCTCCTAGAAGAAACGTGTTTCTGACTCGCTGAATCTCAACATAGATTCAACTCTCTTAGGTGAACGAACGCACAGCAGAGCAGTTTCAAGGAAACGTTTCTCCTGAGTTTTAGACGAAGTTTCCTGCTGTTTAGTACGTATGCCGTCATTGGGCTGGAAATACCGGTTTTGGGATTCTGCACAGAAAGGGTTTGCCAACCGCTGAATCCACACGTGAGTTTAACTCTGTCAGTTGAATGCACACATTGACAACCATTCAGTTAGATAGCTCCGTTTTGGTTTTAGAAGCAGATATTTCTCTGTACAGCCTATGGTCCCTTTCACTCGGAAATATCCCAACGCAGCTCCTAGAAGAAACGTGTTTCTGACTCGCTGAATCTCAACATAGATTCAACTCTCTTAGGTGAACGAACGCACTGCAGAGCAGTTTCAAGGAAGCGTTTCTCCTGAGTTTTATACGAAGTTTCCTGATGTTTAGTACGTATGCCGGCATTGGGCTGGAAATACCGGTTTTGGGATTCTGTACATAAAGGGTTTGCAAACCGCTGAATCCACACGTGAGTTAACTCTGTCAGTTGAATGCACACATTGACAACCATTCAGTTAGATAGCTCCGTTTTGGTTTTAGAAGCAGATATTTCTCTGTACAGCCTATGGTCCCATTCACTCGGGAATATCCCAACGCAGCTCCTAGAAGAAACGTGTTTCTGACTCGCTGAATCTCAACATAGATTCAACTCTCTTAGGTGAACGAACGCACAGCAGAGCAGTTTCAAGGAAACGTTTCTCCTGAGTTTTAGACGAAGTTTCCTGCTGTTTCGTACGTATGCTGGCATTGGGCTGAAAATACCGGTTTTGGGATTCTACACAGAAAGGGTTTGCAAACCGCTGAATCCACACGTGAGTTTAACTCTGTCAGTTAAATGCACACATTGACAACCATTCAGTTAGATAGCTCCGTTTTGGTTTTAGAAGCAGATATTTCTCTGTACAGCCTATGGTCCCATTCACTCGGGAATATCCCAACGCAGCTCCTAGAAGAAACGTGTTTCTGACTCGCTGAATCTCAACATAGATTCAACTCTCTTAGGTGAACGAACGCACAGCAGAGCAGTTTCAAGGAAACGTTTCTCCTGAGTTTTAGACGAAGTTTCCTGCTGTTTCGTACGTATGCCGGCATTGGGCTGGAAATACCGGTTTTGGGATTCTGCACAGAAAGGGTTTGCCAACCGCTGAATCCACACGTGAGTTTAACTCTGTCAGTTGAATGCACACATTGACAACCATTCAGTTAGATAGCTCCGTTTTGGTTTTAGAAGCAGATATTTCTCTGTACAGCCTATGGTCCCATTCACTCGGGAATATCCCAACGCAGCTCCTAGAAGAAACGTGTTTCTGACTCGCTGAATCTCAACATAGATTCAACTCTCTTAGGTGAACGAACGCACAGCACAGCAGTTTCAAGGAAACGTTTCTCCTGAGTTTTAGACGAAGTTTCCTGCTGTTTCGTTCGTATGCCGGCATTGGGCTGGAAATACCGGTTTTGGGATTCTGCACAGAATGGGTTTGCAAACCGCTGAATCCACACGTGAGTTTAACTCTGTCAGTTGAATGCACACATTGACAACCATTCAGTTAGATAGCTCCGTTTTGGTTTTAGAAGCAGATATTTCTCTGTACAGCCTATGGTCCCATTCACTCGGGAATATCCCAACGCAGCTCCTAGAAGAAACGTGTTTCTGACTCGCTGAATCTCAACATAGATTCAACTCTCTTAGGTGAACGAACGCACCGCAGAGCAGTTTCAAGGAAACGTTTCTCCTGAGTTTTAGACGAAGTTTCCTGCTGTTTAGTACGTATGCCGGCATTGGGCTGGAAATACCGGTTTTGGGATTCTGCACAGAAAGGGTTTGCAAACCGCTGAATCCACACGTGAGTTTAACTCTGTCAGTTGAATGCACACATTGACAACCATTCAGTTAGATAGCTCCGTTTTGGTTTTAGAAGCAGATATTTCTCTGTACAGCCTATGGTCCCATTCACTCGGGAATATCCCAACGCAGCTCCTAGAAGAAAAGTGTTTCTGACTCGCTGAATCTCAACATAGATTCAACTCTCTTAGGTGAACGAACGCACAGCAGAGCAGTTTCAAGGAAACGTTTCTCCTGAGTTTTAGACGAAGTTTCGTGCTGTTTAGTACGTATGCCGGCATTGGGCTGGAAATACCGGTTTTGGGATTCTGCACAGAAATGGTTTGCCAACCGCTGAATCCACACGTGAGTTTAACTCTGTCAGTTGAATGCACACATTGACAACCATTCAGTTAGATAGCTCCGTTTTGGTTTTAGAAGCAGATATTTCTCTGTACAGCCTATGGTCCCATTCACTCGGGAATATCCCAACGCAGCTCCTAGAAGAAACGTGTTTCTGACTCGCTGAATCTCAACATAGATTCAACTCTCTTAGGTGAACGAACGCACCGCAGAGCAGTTTCAAGGAAACGTTTCTCCTTAATTTTAGACGAAGTTTCCTGCTGTTTCGTACGTATGCCGGCATTGGGCTGGAAATACCGGTTTTGGGATTCTGCACAGAAAGGGTTTGCAAACCGCTGAATCCACACGTGAGTTTAATTCTGTCAGTTGAATGCACACATTGACAACCATTCAGTTAGATAGCTCCGTTTTGGTTTTAGAAGCAGATATTTCTCTGTACATCCTATGGTCCCATTCACTCGGGAATGTCCCAACGCAGCTCCTAGAAGAAACGTGTTTCTGACTCGCTGAATCTCAACATAGATTCAACTCTCTTAGGTGAACGAACGCACAGCAGAGCAGTTTCAAGGAAACGTTTCTCCTGAGTTTTAGACGAAGTTTCCTGCTGTTTCGTACGTATGCTGGCATTGGGCTGGAAATACCGGTTTTGGGATTCTGCACAGAAAGGGTTTGCAAAACCGCTGAATCCACACGTGAGTTTAACTCTGTCAGTTGAATGCACACATTGACAACCATTCAGTTAGATAGCTCCGTTTTGGTTTTAGAAGCACATATTTCTCTGTACAGCCTATGGTCCCATTCACTCGGGAATATCCCAACGCAGCTCCTAGAAGAAAAGTGTTTCTGACTCGCTGAATCTCAACATAGATTCAACTCTCTTAGGTGAACGAACGCACAGCAGAGCAGTTTCAAGGAAACGTTTCTCCTGAGTTTTAGACGAACTTTCCTGCTCCTTCGTACGTATGCCGGCTTTGGGCTGGAAATACCGGTTTTGGGATTCTGCACAGAAAGGGTTTGCAAACCGCTGAATCGACACGTGAGTTTAATTCTGTCAGTTGAATGCACACATTGACAACCATTCAGTTAGAGAGCTCCGTTTTGCTTTTAGAAGCAGATATTTCTCTGTACAGCCTATGGTCCCATTCACTCGGGAATATCCCAACGCAGCTCCTAGACGAAACGTGTTTCTGACTCGCTGAATCTCAACATAGATTCAACTCTCTTAGGTGAATGAACGCACAGCAGAGCAGTTTCAAGGAAACGTTTCTCCTGAGTTTTAGACGAAGTTTCCTGCTGTTTAGTACGTGTGCCGGCATTGGGCTGGAAATACCGGTTTTGGGATTCTGCACAGAAAGGGTTTGCAAACCGCTGAATCCACACGTGAGTTTAACTCTGTCAGTTGAATGCACACATTGACAACCATTCAGTTAGATAGCTCCGTTTTGGTTTTAGAAGCAGATATTTCTCTGTACAGCCTATGGTCCCATTCACTCGGGAATATCCCAACGCAGCTCCTAGAAGAAACGTGTTTCTGACTCGCTGAGTCTCAACATAGATTCAACTCTCTTAGGTGAACGAACGCACAGCAGAGCAGTTTCAAGGAAACGTTTCTCCTGAATTTTGGACGAAATTTCCTGCTGTTTAGTACGTATGCCAGCATTGGGCTGGAAATACCAGTTTTGCGATTCTGCACAGAAAGGGTTTGCAAACCGCTGAATCCACACGTGAGTTTAACTCTGTCAGTTGAATGCACACATTGACAACCATTCAGTTAGATAGCTCCGTTTTGGTTTTAGAAGCAGATATTTCTCTGTACAGCCTATGGTCCCATTCACTCGGGAATATCCCAACGCAGCTCCTAGAAGACACGTGTTTCTGACTCGCTGAATCTCAACATAGATTCAACTCTCTTAGGTGAACGAACGCACAGCAGAGCAGTTTCAAGGAAACGTTTCTCCTGAGTTTTAGACGAAGTTTCCTGCTGTTTCGTACGTATGCCGGCATTGGGCTGGAAATACCGGCTTTGGGATTCTGCACAGAATGGGTTTGCAAACCGCTGAATCCACACGTGAGTTTAACTCTGTCAGTTGAATGCACACATTGACAACCATTCAGTTAGATAGCTCCGTTTTGGTTTTAGAAGCAGATATTTCTCTGTACAGCCTATGGTCCCATTCACTCGGGAATATCCCAACGCAGCTCCTAGAAGAAACGTGTTTCTGACTCGCTGAATCTCAACATAGATTCAACTCTCTTAGGTGAACGAACGAACAGCAGAGCAGTTTCAAGGAAACGTTTCTCCTGAGTTTTAGACGAAGTTTCCTGCGGTTTAGTACGTATGCCGGCATTGGGCTGGAAATACCGGTTTTGGGATTCTGCACAGAAAGGGTTTGCAAACCGCTGAATCCACACGTGAGTTTAACTCTGTCAGTTGAATGCACACATTGACAACCATTCAGTTAGATAGCTCCGTTTTGGTTTTAGAAGCAGATATTTCTCTGTACCGCCTATGGTCCCATTCACTCGGGAATATCCCAACGCAGCTCCTAGAAGAAACGTGTTTCTGACTCGCTGAGTCTCAACATAGATTCAACTCTCTTAGGAGAACGAACGCACCGCAGAGCAGTTTCAAGGAAACGTTTCTCCTGAATTTTGGACGAAATTTCCTGCTGTTTAGTACGTATGCCGGCATTGGGCTGGAAATACCGGTTTTGGGATTCTGCACAGAAAGGGTTTGCAAACCGCTGAATCCACACGTGAGTTTAACTCTGTCAGTTGAATGCACACATTGACAACCATTCAGTTAGATAGCTCCGTTTTGGTTTTAGAAGCAGATATTTCTGTGTACAGCCTATGGTCCCATTCACTCGGGAATATCCCAACGCAGCTCCTAGAAGAAACGTGTTTCTGACTCGCTGAATCTCAACATAGATTCAACTCTCTTAGGTGAACGAACGCACCACAGACCAGTTTCAAGGAAACGTTTCTCCTGAGTTTTAGACGAAGTTTCCTGCTGTTTAGTACGTATGCCGGCATTGGGCTGGAAATACCGGTTTTGGGATTCTGCACAGAAAGGGTTTGCAAACCGCTGAATCCACACGTGAGTTTAACTCTGTCAGTTGAATGCACACATTGACAAACATTCAGTTAGATAGCTCCGTTTTGGTTTTAGAAGCAGATATTTCTCTGTACAGCCTATGGTCCCATTCACTCGGGAATATCCCAACGCAGCTCCTAGAAGAAACGTGTTTCTGACTCGCTGAATCTCAACATAGATTCAACTCTCTTAGGTGAACGAACGCACCGCAGAGCAGTTTCAAGGAAACGTTTCTCCTGAATTTTAGACGAAGTTTCCTGCTGTTTCGTACGTATGCCGGCATTGGGCTGGAAATACCGGTTTTGGGATTCTGCACAGAAAGGGTTTGCAAACCGCTGAATCCACACGTGAGTTTAATTTTGTCAGTTGAATGCACACATTGACAACCATTCAGTTAGAGAGCTCCGTTTTGCTTTTAGAAGCAGATATTTCTCTGTACAGCCTATGGTCCCATTCACTCGGGAATATCCCAACGCAGCTCCTAGAAGAAACGTGTTTCTGACTCGCTGAATCTCAACATAGATTCAACTCTCTTAGGTGAACGAACGCACAGCAGAGCAGTTTCAAGGAAACGTTTCTCCTGAGTTTTAGACGAAGTTTCCTGCTGTTTAGTACGTGTGCCGTCATTGGGCTAGAAATACCGGTTTTGGGATTCTGCACAGAAAGGGTTTGCAAACCGCTGAATCCACACGTGAGTTTAACTCTGTCAGTTGAATGCACACATTGACAACCATTCAGTTAGATTGCTCCGTTTTGGTTTTAGAAGCAGATATTTCTCTGTACAGCCTATGGTCCCATTCACTCGGGAATATCCCAACGCAGCTCCTAGAAGAAACGTGTTTCTGACTCGCTGAGTCTCAACATAGATTCAACTCTCTTAGGTGAAGGAACGCACAGCAGAGCAGTTTCAAGGAAACGTTTCTCCTGAATTTTGGACGAAATTTCCTGCTGTTTAGTACGTATGCCGGCATTGGGCTGGAAATACCGGTTTTGCGATTCTGCACAGAAAGGGTTTGCATACCGCTGAATCCACACGTGAGTTTAACTCTGTCAGTTGAATGCACACATTGACAACCATTCAGTTAGATAGCTCCGTTTTGGTTTTAGAAGCAGATATTTCTCTGTACAGCCTATGGTCCCATTCACTCGGGAATATCCGAAGGCAGCTCCTAGAAGAAACGTGTTTCTGACTCGCTGAATCTCAACATAGATTCAACTCTCTTAGGTGAACGAACGCACAGCAGAGCAGTTTCAAGGAAACGTTTCTCCTGAGTTTTAGACGAAGTTTCCTGCTGTTTCGTACGTATGCCGGCATTGGGCTGGAAATACCGGTTTTGGGATTCTGAACAGAATGGGTTTGCAAACCGCTGAATCCACACGTGAGTTTAACTCTGTCAGTTGAATGCACACATTGACAACCATTCAGTTAGATAGCTCCGTTTTGGTTTTAGAAGCAGATATTTCTCTGTACAGCCTATGGTCCCATTCACTCGGGAATATCCCAACGCAGCACCTAGAAGAAACGTGTTTCTGACTCGCTGAATCTCAACATAGATTCAACTCTCTTAGGTGAACGAACGAACAGCAGAGCAGTTTCAAGAAAACGTTTCTCCTGAGTTTTAGACGAAGTTTCCTGCTGTTTAGTACGTATGCCGGCATTGGGCTCGAAATACCGGTTTTGGGATTCTGCACAGAAAGGGTTTGCAAACCGCTGAATCCACACGTGAGTTTAACTCTGTCAGTTGAATGCACACATTGACAACCATTCAGTTAGATAGCTCCGTTTTGGTTTTAGAAGCAGATATTTCTCTGTACAGCCTATGGTCCCATTCACTCGGGAATATCCCAACGCAGCTCCTAGAAGAAACGTGTTTCTGACTCGCTGAATCTCAACATAGATTCAACTCTCTTAGGTGAACGAACGCACAGCAGAGCAGTTTCAAGGAAACGTTTCTCCTGAATTTTGGACGAAATTTCCTGCTGTTTAGTACGTATGCCGGCATTGGGCTGGAAATACCGGTTTTGGGATTCTGCACAGAAAGGGTTTGCAAACCGCTGAATCCACACGTGAGTTTAACTCTGTCAGTTGAATGCACACATTGACAACCATTCAGTTAGATAGCTCCGTTTTGGTTTTAGAAGCAGATATTTCTCTGTACAGCCTATGGTCCCATTCACTCGGGAATATCCCAACGCAGCTCCTAGAAGAAAAGTGTTTCTGACTCGCTGAATCTCAACATAGATTCAACTCTCTTAGGTGAACGAACGCACCGCAGAGCAGATTCAAGGAAACGTTTCTCCTGAGTTTTAGACGAAGTTTCCTGCTGTTTAGTACGTATGCCGGCATTGGGCTGGAAATACCGGTTTTGGGATTCTGCACAGAAAGGGTTTGCAAACCGCTGAATCCACAGGTGAGTTTAACTCTGTCAGTTGAATGCACACATTGAGAACCATTCAGTTAGATAGCTCCGTTTTGGTTTTAGAAGCAGATATTTATCTGTACAGCCTATGGTCCCATTCACTCGGGAATATCCCAACGCAGCTCCTAGAAGACACGTGTTTCTGACTCGCTGAATCTCAACATAGATTCAACTCTCTTAGGTGAACGAACGCACAGCAGAGCAGTTTCAAGGAAACGTTTCTCCTGAGTTTTAGACGAAGTTTCCTGCTGTTTCGTACGTATGCCGGCATTGGGCTGGAAATACCGGTTTTGGGATTCTGCACAGAATGGGTTTGCAAACCGCTGAATCCACACGTGAGTTTAACTCTGTCAGTTGAATGCACACATTGACAACCATTCAGTTAGATAGCTCCGTTTTGGTTTTAGAAGCAGATATTTCTCTGTACAGCCTATGGTCCCATTCACTCGGGAATGTCCCAACGCAGCTCCTAGAAGAAACGTGTTTCTGACTCGCTGAATCTCAACATAGATTCAACTCTCTTAGGTGAACGAACGCGCAGCAGAGCAGTTTCAAGGAAACGTTTCTCCTGAGTTTTAGACGAAGTTTCCTGCTGTTTCGTACGTATGCCGGCATTGGGCTGGAAATACCGGTTTTGGGATTCTGCACAGAAAGGGTTTGCAAACCGCTGAATCCACACGTGAGTTTAACTCTGTCAGTTGAATGCACACATTGACAACCATTCAGTTAGATAGCTCCGTTTTGGTTTTAGAAGCAGATATTTCTCTGTACAGCCTATGGTCCCATTCACTCGGGAATATCCCAACGCAGCTCCTAGAAGAAACGTGTTTCTGACTCGCTGAATCTCAACATAGATTCAACTCTCTTAGGTGAACGAACGCACAGCAGAGCAGTTTCAAGGAAACGTTTCTCCTGAGTTTTAGACGAAGTTTCCTGCTGTTTCGTACGTATGCCGGCATTGGGCTGGAAATACCGGTTTTGGGATTCTGCACAGAAAGGGTTTCCCAACCGCTGAATCCACAGGTGAGTTTAACTCTGTCAGTTGAATGCACACATTGACAACCATTCATTTAGATAGCTCCGTTTTGGTTTTAGAAGCAGATATTTCTCTGTACAGCCTATGGTCCCATTCACTCGGGAATATCCCAACGCAGCACCTAGAAGAAACGTGTTTCTGACTCGCTGAATCTCAACATAGATTCAACTCTCTTAGGTGAACGAACGAACAGCAGAGCAGTTTCAAGAAAACGTTTCTCCTGAGTTTTAGACGAAGTTTCCTGCTGTTTAGTACGTATGCCGGCATTGGGCTGGAAATACCGGTTTTGGGATTCTGCACAGAAAGGGTTTGCAAACCGCTGAATCCACACGTGAGTTTAACTCTGTCAGTTGAATGCACACATTGACAACCATTCAGTTAGATAGCTCCGTTTTGGTTTTAGAAGCAGATATTTCTCTGTACAGCCTATGGTCCCATTCACTCGGGAATATCCCAACGCAGCTCCTAGAAGAAACGTGTTTCTGACTCGCTGAGTCTCAACATAGATTCAACTCTCTTAGGTGAACGAACGCACAGCAGAGCAGTTTCAAGGAAACGTTTCTCCTGAATTTTGGACGAAATTTCCTGCTGTTTAGTACGTATGCCGGCATTGGGCTGGAAATACCGGTTTTGGGATTCTGCACAGAAAGGGTTTGCAAACCGCTGAATCCACACGTGAGTTTAACTCTGTCAGTTGAATGCACACATTGACAACCATTCAGTTAGATAGCTCCGTTTTGGTTTTAGAAGCAGATATTTCTCTGTACAGCCTATGGTCCCATTCACTCGGGAATGTCCCAACGCAGCTCCTAGAAGAAACGTGTTTCTGACTCGCTGAATCTCAACATAGATTCAACTCTCTTAGGTGAACGAACGCACAGCAGAGCAGTTTCAAGGAAACGTTTCTCCTGAGTTTTAGACGAAGTTTCCTGCTGTTTCGTACGTATGCCGGCATTGGGCTGGAAATACCGGTTTTGGGATTCTGCACAGAAAGGGTTTGCAAACCGCTGAATCCACACGTGAGTTTAACTCTGTCAGTTGAATGCACACATTGACAACCATTCAGTTAGATAGCTCCGTTTTGGTTTTAGAAGCAGATATTTCTCTGTACAGCCTATGGTCCCATTCACTCGGGAATATCCCAACGCAGCTCCTAGAAGAAACGTGTTTCTGACTCGCTGAATCTCAACATAGATTCAACTCTCTTAGGTGAACGAACGCACAGCAGAGCAGTTTCAAGGAAACGTTTCTCCTGAGTTTTAGACGAAGTTTCCTGCTGT
The DNA here is from genome assembly GCF_030222135.1 of Aotus nancymaae. Classification (NCBI taxonomy): domain Eukaryota; kingdom Metazoa; phylum Chordata; class Mammalia; order Primates; family Aotidae; genus Aotus; species Aotus nancymaae. The sequence goes on along the minus strand of NW_026988495.1, from coordinate 4,178,653 downwards.
TTCGTACGTATGCCGGCATTGGGCTGGAAATACCGGTTTTGGGATTCTGCACAGAATGGGTTTGCAAACCGCTGAATCCACACGTGAGTTTAACTCTGTCAGTTGAATGCACACATTGACAGCCATTCAGTTAGATAGCTCCGTTTTGGTTTTAGAAGCAGATATTTCTCTGTACAGCCTATGGTCCCATTCACTCGGGAATATCCCAACGCAGCACCTAGAAGAAACGTGTTTCTGACTCGCTGAATCTCAACATAGATTCAACTCTCTTAGGTGAACGAACGAACAGCAGAGCAGTTTCAAGAAAACGTTTCTCCTGAGTTTTAGACGAAGTTTCCTGCTGTTTAGTACGTATGCCGGCATTGGGCTGGAAATACCGGTTTTGGGATTCTGCACAGAAAGGGTTTGCAAACCGCTGAATCCACACGTGAGTTTAACTCTGTCAGTTGAATGCACACATTGACAACCATTCAGTTAGATAGCTCCGTTTTGGTTTTAGAAGCAGATATTTCTCTGTACAGCCTATGGTCCCATTCACTCGGGAATATCCCAACGCAGCTCCTAGAAGAAACGTGTTTCTGACTCGCTGAGTCTCAACATAGATTCAACTCTCTTAGGTGAACGAACGCACAGCAGAGCAGTTTCAAGGAAACGTTTCTCCTGAATTTTGGACGAAATTTCCTGCTGTTTAGTACGTATGCCGGCATTGGGCTGGAAATACCGGTTTTGGGATTCTGCACAGAAAGGGTTTGCAAACCGCTGAATCCACACGTGAGTTTAACTCTGTCAGTTGAATGCACACATTGACAACCATTCAGTTAGATAGCTCCGTTTTGGTTTTAGAAGCAGATATTTCTCTGTACAGCCTATGGTCCCATTCACTCGGGAATATCCCAACGCAGCTCCTAGAAGAAAAGTGTTTCTGACTCGCTGAATCTCAACATAGATTCAACTCTCTTAGGTGAACGAACGCACAGCAGAGCAGTTTCAAGGAAACGTTTCTCTTGAGTTTTAGACGAAGTTTCCTGCTGTTTCGTACGTATGCCGGCATTGGGCTGGAAATACCGGTTTTGGGATTCTGCACAGAAAGGGTTTGCAAACCGCTGAATCCACACGTGAGTTTAACTCTGTCAGTTGAATGCACACATTGACAACCATTCAGTTAGATAGCTCCGTTTTGGTTTTAGAAGCAGATATTTCTCTGTACAGCCTATGGTCCCATTCACTCGGGAATGTCCCAACGCAGCTCCTAGAAGAAACGTGTTTCTGACTCGCTGAATCTCAACATAGATTCAACTCTCTTAGGTGAACGAACGCACAGCAGAGCAGTTTCAAGGAAACGTTTCTCCTGAGTTTTAGACGAAGTTTCCTGCTGTTTCGTACGTATGCCGGCATTGGGCTGGAAATACCGGTTTTGGGATTCTGCACAGAAAGGGTTTGCAAAACCGCTGAATCCACACGTGAGTTTAACTCTGTCAGTTGAATGCACACATTGACAACCATTCAGTTAGATAGCTCCGTTTTGGTTTTAGAAGCAGATATTTCTCTGTACAGCCTATGGTCCCATTCACTCGGGAATATCCCAACGCAGCTCCTAGAAGAAAAGTGTTTCTGACTCGCTGAATCTCAACATAGATTCAACTCTCTTAGGTGAACGAACGCACAGCAGAGCAGTTTCAAGGAAACGTTTCTCCTGAGTTTTAGACGAAGTTTCCTGCTCTTTCGTACATATGCCGGCTTTGGGCTGGAAATACCGGTTTTGGGATTCTGCACAGATAGAGTTTGCAAACCGCTGAATCGACACGTGAGTTTAACTCTGTCAGTTGAATGCACACATTGACAAACATTCAGTTAGATAGCTCCGTTTTGGTTTTAGAAGCAGATATTTCTCTGTACAGCCTATGGTCCCATTCACTCGGGAATATCCCAACGCAGCTCCTAGAAGAAAAGTGTTTCTGACTCGCTGAATCTCAACATAGATTCAACTCTCTTAGGTGAACGAACGCACCGTAGAGCAGTTTCAAGGAAACGTTTCTCCTGAATTTTGGACGAAGTTTCCTGCTGTTTCGTACGTATGCCGGCATTGGGCTGGAAATACCGGTTTTGGGATTCTGCACAGAAAGGGTTTGCAAACCGCAGAATCCACACGTGAGTTTAATTCTGTCAGTTGAATGCACACAATGACAACCATTCAGTTAGAGAGCTCCGTTTTGCTTTTAGAAGCAGATATTTCTCTGTACAGCCTATGGTCCCATTCACTCGGGAATATCCCAGCGCAGCTCCTAGACGAAACGTGTTTCTGACTCGCTGAATCTCAAGATAGATTCAACTCCTTAGGTGAACGAACGCACAGCAGAGCAGTTTCAAGGAAACGTTTCTCCTGAGTTTTAGACGAAGTTTCCTGCTGTTTAGTACGTGTGCCGGCATTGGGCTGGAAATACCGGTTTTGGGATTCTGCACAGAAAGGGTTTGCAAACCGCTGAATCCACACGTGAGTTTAACTCTGTCAGTTGAATGCACCCATTGACAACCATTCAGTTAGATAGCTCCGTTTTGGTTTTAGAAGCACATATTTCTCTGTACAGCCTATGGTCCCTTTCACTCGGGAATATCCCAACGCAGCTCCTAGAAGACACGTGTTTCTGACTCGCTGAATCTCAACATAGATTCAACTCTCTTAGGTGAACGAACGCACAGCAGAGCAGTTTCAAGGAAACGTTTCTCCTGAGTTTTAGACGAAGTTTCCTGCTGTTTAGTACGTATGCCGGCATTGGGCTGGAAATACCGGTTTTGGGATTCTGCACAGAAAGGGTTTGCAAACCGCTGAATCCACACGTGAGTTTAACTCTGTCAGTTGAATGCACACATTGACAACCATTCAGTTAGATAGCTCCGTTTTGGTTTTAGAAGCAGATATTTCTCTGTACAGCCTATGGTCCCATTCACTCGGGAATATCCCAACGCAGCTCCTAGAAGAAACGTGTTTCTGACTCGCTGAATCTCAACATAGATTCAACTCTCTTAGGTGAACGAACGCACCGCAGAGCAGTTTCAAGGAAACGTTTCCCCTGAATTTTAGACGAAGTTTCCTGCTGTTTCGTACGTATGCCGGCATTGGGCTGGAAATACCGGTTTTGGGATTCTGCACAGAAAGGGTTTGCAAACCGCTGAATCCACACGTGAGTTTAACTCTGTCAGTTGAATGCACACATTGACAACCATTCAGTTAGATAGCTCCGTTTTGGTTTTAGAAGCAGATATTTCTCTGTACAGCCTATGGTCCCATTCACTCGGGAATATCCCAACGCAGCTCCTGGAAGACACGTGTTTCTGACTCGCTGAATCTCAACATAGATTCAACTCTCTTAGGTGAACGAACGCACAGCAGAGCAGTTTCAAGGAAACGTTTCTCCTGAGTTTTAGACGAAGTTTCCTGCTGTTTCGTACGTATGCCGGCATTGGGCTGGAAATACCGGTTTTGGGATTCTGCACAGAAAGGGTTTGCAAACCGCTGAATCCACACGTGAGTTTAACTCTGTCAGTTGAATGCACACATTGACAACCATTCAGTTAGATAGCTCCGTTTTGGTTTTAGAAGCAGATATTTCTCTGTACAGCCTATGGTCCCATTCACTCGGGAATATCCCAACGCAACTCCTAGAAGAAACGTGTTTCTGACTCGCTGAATCTCAACATAGATTCAACTCTCTTAGGTGAACGAACGCACAGCAGAGCAGTTTCAAGGAAACGTTTCTCCTGAGTTTTAGACGAAGTTTCCTGCTGTTTCGTACGTATGCCGGCATTGGGCTGGAAATACCGGTTTTGGGATTCTGCACAGAAAGGGTTTGCAAACCGCTGAATCCACACGTGAGTTTAACTCTGTCAGTTGAATGCACACATTGACAACCATTCAGTTAGATAGCTCCGTTTTGGTTTTAGAAGCAGATATTTCTCTGTACAGCCTATGGTCCCATTCACTCGGGAATATCCCAACGCAGCTCCTAGAAGAAACGTATTTCTGACGCGCTGAATCTCAACATAGATTCAACTCTCTTAGTTGAACGAACGCACAGCAGAGCAGTTTCAAGGAAACGTTTCTCCTGAGTTTTAGACGAAGTTTCCTGCTGTTTAGTACGTATGCCGGCATTGGGCTGGAAATACCGGTTTTGGGATTCTGCACAGAAAGGGTTTGCAAACCGCTGAATCCACACGTGAGTTTAACTCTGTCAGTTGAATGCACACATTGACAACCATTCAGTTAGATAGATCCGTTTTGGTTTTAGAAGCAGATATTTCTCTGTACAGCCTATGGTCCCATTCACTCGGGAATATCCCAAAGCAGCTCCTAGAAGAAACGTGTTTCTGACTCGCTGAATCTCAACATAGATTCAACTCTCTTAGGTGAACGAACGCACAGCAGAGCAGTTTCAAGGAAACGTTTCTCCTGAATTTTGGACGAAATTTCCTGCTGTTTCGTACGTATGCCGGCATTGGGCTGGAAATACCGGTTTTGCGATTCTGCACAGAAAGGGTTTGCAAACCGCTGAATCCACACGTGAGTTTAACTCTGTCAGTTGAATGCACACATTGACAACCATTCAGTTAGAAAGCTCCGTTTTGGTTTTAGAAGCAGATATTTCTCTGTACAGCCTATGGTCCCATTCACTCGGGAATATCCCAACGCAGCTCCTAGAAGAAACGTGTTTCTGACTCGCTGAATCTCAACATAGATGCAACTCTCTTAGGTGAACGAACGCACAGCAGAGCAGTTTCAAGGAAACGTTTCTCCTGAGTTTTAGACGAAGTTTCCTGCTGTTTCGTACGTATGCCGGCATTGGGCTGGAAATACCGGTTTTGGGATTCTGCACAGAAAGGGTTTGCAAACCGCTGAATCCACACGTGAGTTTAACTCTGTCAGTTGAATGCACACATTGACAACCATTCAGTTAGATAGCTCCGTTTTGGTTTTAGAAGCAGATATTTCTCTGTACAGCCTATGGTCCCATTCACTCGGGAATATCCCAACGCAGCTCCTAGAAGAAAAGTGTTTCTGACTCGCTGAATCTCAACATAGATTCAACTCTCTTAGGTGAACGAACGCACCGCAGAGCAGTTTCAAGGAAACGTTTCTCCTGAGTTTTAGACGAAGTTTCCTGCTGTTTAGTACGTATGCCGGCATTGGGCTGGAAATACCGGTTTTGGGATTCTGCACAGAAAGGGTTTGCAAACCGCTGAATCCACACGTGAGTTTAATTCTGTCAGTTGAATGCACACATTGACAACCATTCAGTTAGATAGCTCCGTTTTGGTTTTAGAAGCAGTTATTTCTCTTTACAGCCTATGGTCCCATTCACTCGGGAATATCCCAACGCAGCTCCTAGAAGAAACGTGTTTCTGACTCGCTGAATCTCAACATAGATTCAACTCTCTTAGGTGAACGAACGCACAGCAGAGCAGTTTCAAGGAAACGTTTCTCCTGAGTTTTAGACGAAGTTTCCTGCTGTTTAGTACGTGTGCCGGCATTGGGCTGGAAATACCGGTTTTGGGATTCTGCACAGAAAGGGTTTGCAAACCGCTGAATCAACACGTGAGTTTAACTCTGTCAGTTGAATGCACACATTGACAACCATTCAGTTAGATAGATCCGTTTTGGTTTTAGAAGCAGATATTTCTCTGTACAGCCTATGGTCCCATTCACTCGGGAATATCCCAACGCAGCTCCTAGAAGAAACGTGTTTCTGACTCGCTGAGTCTCAACATAGATTCAACTCTCTTAGGTGAACGAACGCACAGCAGAGCAGTTTCAAGGAAACGTTTCTCCTGGATTTTGGACGAAATTTCCTGCTGTTTAGTACGTATGCCGGCATTGGGCTGGAAATACCGGTTTTGCGATTCTGCACAGAAAGGGTTTGCAAACCGCTGAATCCACACGTGAGTTTAACTCTGTCAGTTGAATGCACACATTGACAACCATTCAGTTAGATAGCTCCGTTTTGGTTTTAGAAGCAGATATTTCTCTGTACAGCCTATGGTCCCATTCACTCGGGAATATCCCAACGCAGCTCCTAGAAGAAACGTGTTTCTGTCTCGCTGAATCTCAACATAGATTCAACTCTCTTAGGTGAACGAACGCACAGCAGAGCAGTTTCAAGGAAACGTTTCTCCTGAGTTTTAGACGAAGTTTCCTGCTGTTTCGTACGTATGCCGGCATTGGGCTGGAAATACCGGTTTTGGGATTCTGCACAGAAAGGGATTGCAAACCGCTGAATCCACACGTGAGTTTAACTCTGTCAGTTGAATGCACACATTGACAACCATTCAGTTAGATAGCTCCGTTTTGGTTTTAGAAGCAGATATTTCTCTGTACAGCCTATGGTCCCATTCACTCGGGAATATCCCAACGCAGATCCTAGAAGAAACGTGTTTCTGACTCGCTGAATCTCAACATAGATTCAACTCTCTTAGGTGAACGAACGCACAGCAGAGCAGTTTCAAGGAAACGTTTCTCCTGAATTTTGGACGAAATTTCCTGCTGTTTAGTACGTATGCCGGCATTGGGCTGGAAATACCGGTTTTGCGATTCTGCACAGAAAGGGTTTGCAAACCGCTGAATCCACACGTGAGTTTAACTCTGTCAGTTGAATGCACACATTGACAACCATTCAGTTAGATAGCTCCGTTTTGGTTTTAGAAGCAGATATTTCTCTGTACAGCCTATGGTCCCATTCACTCGGGAATATCCCAACGCAGCTCCTAGAAGAAACGTGTTTCTGACTCGCTGAATCTCAACATAGATTCAACTCTCGTAGGTGAACGAACGCACAGCAGAGCAGTTTCAAGGAAACGTTTCTCCTGAGTTTTAGACGAAGTTTCCTGCTGTTTAGTACGTATGCCGGCATTGGGCTGGAAATACCGGTTTTGGGATTCTGCATAGAAAGGGTTTGCAAACCGCTGACTCCACACGTGAGTTTAACTCTGTCAGTTGAATGCACACATTGACAACCATTCAGTTAGATAGCTCCGTTTTGGTTTTAGAAGCAGATATTTCTCTGTACAGCCTATGGTCCCATTCACTCGGGAATATCCCAACGCAGCTCCTAGAAGAAACGTGTTTCTGACTCGCTGAATCTCAACATAGATTCAACTCTCTTAGGTGAACGAACGCACCGCAGAGCAGTTCCAAGGAAACGTTTCTCCTGAATTTTAGACGAAGTTTCCTGCTGTTGCGTACGTATGCCGGCATTGGGCTGGAAATACCGGTTTTTGGATTCTGCACAGAAAGGGTTTGCAAACCGCTGAATCCACACGTGAGTTTAACTCTGTCAGTTGAATGCACACATTGACAACCATTCAGTTAGATAGATCCGTTTTGGTTTTAGAAGCAGATATTTCTCTGTACAGCCTATGGTCCCATTCACTCGGGAATATCACAACGCAGCTCCTAGAAGAAAAGTGTTTCTGACTCGCTGAGTCTCAACATAGATTCAACTCTCTTAGGTGAACGAACGCACAGCAGAGCAGTTTCAAGGAAACGTTTCTCCTGAATTTTAGACGAAGTTTCCTGCTGTTGCGTACGTATGCCGGCATTGGGCTGGAAATACCGGTTTTGGGATTCTGCACAGAAAGGGTTTGCAAACCGCTGAATTCACACGTGAGTTTAACTCTGTCAGTTGAATGCACACATTGACAACCATTCAGTTAGATAGATCCGTTTTGGTTTTAGAAGCAGATATTTCTCTGTACAGCCTATGGTCCCATTCACTCGGGAATATCCCAACGCAGCTCCTAGAAGAAACGTGTTTCTGACTCGCTGAGTCTCAACATAGATTCAACTCTCTTAGGTGAACGAACGCACAGCAGAGCAGTTTCAGGGAAACGTTTCTCCTGAATTTTGGACGAAATTTCCTGCTGTTTAGTACGTATGCCGGCATTGGGCTGGAAATACCGGTTTTGCGATTCTGCACAGAAAGGGTTTGCAAACCGCTGAATCCACACGTGAGTTTAACTCTGTCAGTTGAATGCACACATTGACAACCATTCAGTTAGATAGCTCCGTTTTGGTTTTAGAAGCAGATATTTCTCTGTACAGCCTATGGTCCCATTCACTTGGGAATATCCCAACGCAGCTCCTAGAAGAAACGTGTTTCTGACTCGCTGAATCTCAACATAGATTCAACTCTCTTAGGTGAACGAACGCACAGCAGAGCAGTTTCAAGGAAACGTTTCTCCTGAGTTTTAGACGAAGTTTCCTGCTGTTTCGTACGTATGCCAGCATTGGGCTGGAAATACCGGTTTTGGGATTCTGCACAGAAAGGGTTTGCAAACCGCTGAATCCACACGTGAGTTTAACTCTGTCAGTTGAATGCACACATTGACAACCATTCAGTTAGATAGCTCCGTTTTGGTTTTAGAAGCAGATATTTCTCTGTACAGCCTATGGTCCCATTCACTCGGGAATATCCCAACGCAGATCCTAGAAGAAACGTGTTTCTGACTCGCTGAATCTCAACATAGATTCAACTCTCTTAGGTGAACGAACGCACAGCAGAGCAGTTTCAAGGAAACGTTTCTCCTGAATTTTGGACGAAATTTCCTGCTGTTTAGTACGTATGCCGGCATTGGGCTGGAAATACCGGTTTTGCGATTCTGCACAGAAAGGGTTTGCAAGCCGCTGAATCCACACGTGAGTTTAACTCTGTCAGTTGAATGCACACATTGACAACCATTCAGTTAGATAGCTCCGTTTTGGTTTTAGAAGCAGATATTTCTCTGTACAGCCTATGGTCCCATTCACTCGGGAATATCCCAACGCATCTCCTAGAAGAAACGTGTTTCTGACTCGCTGAATCTCAACATAGATTCAACTCTCTTAGGTGAACGAACGCACAGCAGAGCAGTTTCAAGGAAACGTTTCTCCTGAGTTTTAGACGAAGTTTCCTGCTGTTTAGTACGTATGCCGGCATTGGGCTGGAAATACCGGTTTTGGGATTCTGCACAGAAAGGGTTTGCAAACCGCTGAATCCACACGTGAGTTTAACTCTGTCAGTTGAATGCACACATTGACAACCATTCAGTTAGATAGCTCCGTTTTGGTTTTAGAAGCAGATATTTCTCTGTGCAGCCTATGGTCCCATTGACTCGGGAATATCCCAACGCAGCTCCTAGAAGAAACGTGTTTCTGACTCGCTGAATCTCAACATAGATTCAACTCTCTTAGGTGAACGAACGCACCGCAGAGCAGTTCCAAGGAAACGTTTCTCCTGAATTTTAGACGAAGTTTCCTGCTGTTGCGTACGTATGCCGGCATTGGGCTGGAAATACCGGTTTTGGGATTCTGCACAGAAAGGGTTTGCAAACCGCTGAATCCACACGTGAGTTTAACTCTGTCAGTTGAATGCACACATTGACAACCATTCAGTTAGATAGCTCCGTTTTGGTTTTAGAAGCAGATATTTCTCTGTACAGCCTATGGTCCCATTCACTCGGGAATATCCCAACGCAGCTCCTAGAAGAAAAGTGTTTCTGACTCGCTGAATCTCAACATAGATTCAACTCTCTTAGGTGAACGAACGCACCGCAGAGCAGTTTCAAGGAAACGTTTCTCCTGAGTTTTAGACGAAGTTTCCTGCTGTTTAGTACGTATGCCGGCATTGGGCTGGAAATACCGGTTTTGGGATTCTGCACAGAAAGGGTTTGCAAACCGCTGAATCCACACGTGAGTTTAATTCTGTCAGTTGAATGCACACATTGACAACCATTCAGTTAGATAGCTCCGTTTTGGTTTTAGAAGCAGATATTTCTCTGTACAGCCTATGGTCCCATTCACTCGGGAATATCCCAACGCAGCTCCTAGAAGAAACGTGTTTCTGACTCGCTGAATCTCAACATAGATTCAACTCTCTTAGGTGAACGAACGCACAGCAGAGCAGTTTCAAGGAAACGTTTCTCCTGAGTTTTAGACGAAGTTTCCTGCTGTTTAGTACGTGTGCCGGCATTGGGCTGGAAATACCGGTTTTGGGATTCTGCACAGAAAGGGTTTGCAAACCGCTGAATCCACACGTGAGTTTAACTCTGTCAGTTGAATGCACACATTGACAACCATTCAGTTAGATAGCTCCGTTTTGGTTTTAGAAGCAGATATTTCTCTGTACAGCCTATGGTCCCATTCACTCGGGAATATCCCAACGCAGATCCTAGAAGAAACGTGTTTCTGACTCGCTGAATCTCAACATAGATTCAACTCTCTTAGGTGAACGAACGCACAGCAGAGCAGTTTCAAGGAAACGTTTCTCCTGAATTTTGGACGAAATTTCCTGCTGTTTAGTACGTATGCCGGCATTGGGCTGGAAATACCGGTTTTGCGATTCTGCACAGAAAGGGTTTGCAAGCCGCTGAATCCACACGTGAGTTTAACTCTGTCAGTTGAATGCACACATTGACAACCATTCAGTTAGATAGCTCCGTTTTGGTTTTAGAAGCAGATATTTCTCTGTACAGCCTATGGTCCCATTCACTCGGGAATATCCCAACGCAGCTCCTAGAAGAAACGTGTTTCTGACTCGCTGAATCTCAACATAGATTCAACTCTCTTAGGTGAACGAACGCACAGCAGAGCAGTTTCAAGGAAACGTTTCTCCTGAGTTTTAGACGAAGTTTCCTGCTGTTTAGTACGTGTGCCGGCATTGGGCTGGAAATACCGGTTTTGGGATTCTGCACAGAAAGGGTTTGCAAACCGCTGAATCCACACGTGAGTTTAACTCTGTCAGTTGAATGCACACATTGACAACCATTCAGTTAGATAGCTCCGTTTTGGTTTTAGAAGTAGATATTTCTCTGTACAGCCTATGGTCCCATTCACTCGGGAATATCCCAACGCAGATCCTAGAAGAAACGTGTTTCTGACTCGCTGAATCTCAACATAGATTCAACTCTCTTAGGTGAACGAACGCACAGCAGAGCAGTTTCAAGGAAACGTTTCTCCTGAATTTTGGACGAAATTTCCTGCTGTTTAGTACGTATGCCGGCATTGGGCTGAAAATACCGGTTTTGCGATTCTGCACAGAAAGGGTTTGCAAGCCGCTGAATCCACACGTGAGTTTAACTCTGTCAGTTGAATGCACACATTGACAACCATTCAGTTAGATAGCTCCGTTTTGGTTTTAGAAGCAGATATTTCTCTGTACAGCCTATGGTCCCATTCACTCGGGAATATCCCAACGCAGCTCCTAGAAGAAACGTGTTTCTGACTCGCTGAATCTCAACATAGATTCAACTCTCTTAGGTGAACGAACGCACAGCAGAGCAGTTTCAAGGAAACGTTTCTCCTGAGTTTTAGACGAAGTTTCCTGCTGTTTAGTACGTGTGCCGGCATTCGGCTGGAAATACCGGTTTTGGGATTCTGCACAGAAAGGGTTTGCAAACCGCTGAATCCACACGTGAGTTTAACTCTGTCAGTTGAATGCACACATTGACAACCATTCAGTTAGATAGCTCCGTTTTGGTTTTAGAAGCAGATATTTCTCTGTACAGCCTATGGTCCCATTCACTCGGGAATATCCCAACGCAGATCCTAGAAGAAACGTGTTTCTCACTCGCTGAATCTCAACATAGATTCAACTCTCTTAGGTGAACGAACGCACAGCAGAGCAGTTTCAAGGAAACGTTTCTCCTGAATTTTGGACGAAATCTCCTGCTGTTTAGTACGTATGCCGGCATTGGGCTGGAAATACCGGTTTTGCGTTTCTGCACAGAAAGGGTTTGCAAGCCGCTGAATCCACACGTGAGTTTAACTCTGTCAGTTGAATGCACACATTGACAACCATTCAGTTAGATAGCTCCGTTTTGGTTTTAGAAGCAGATATTTCTCTGTACAGCCTATGGTCCCATTCACTCGGGAATATCCCAACGCATCTCCTAGAAGAAACGTGTTTCTGACTCGCTGAATCTCAACATAGATTCAACTCTCTTAGGTGAACGAACGCACAGCAGAGCAGTTTCAAGGAAACGTTTCTCCTGAGTTTTAGACGAAGTTTCCTGCTGTTTAGTACGTATGCCGGCATAGGGCTGGAAATACCGGTTTTGGGATTCTGCACAGAAAGGGTTTGCAAACCGCTGACTCCACACGTGAGTTTAACTCTGTCAGTTGAATGCACACATTGACAACCATTCAGTTAGATAGCTCCGTTTTGGTTTTAGAAGCAGATATTTCTCTGTACAGCCTATGGTCCCATTGACTCGGGAATATCCCAACGCAGCTCCTAGTAGAAACGTGTTTCTGACTCGCTGAATCTCAACATAGATTCAACTCTCTTAGGTGAACGAACGCACCGCAGAGCAGTTCCAAGGAAACGTTTCTCCTGAATTTTAGACGAAGTTTCCTGCTGTTGCGTACGTATGCCGGCATTGGGCTGGAAATACCGGTTTTCGGATTCTGCACAGAAAGGGTTTGCAAACCGCTGAATCCACACGTGAGTTTAACTCTGTCAGTTGAATGCACACATTGACAACCATTCAGTTAGATAGATCCGTTTTGGTTTTAGAAGCAGATATTTCTCTGTACAGCCTATGGTCCCATTCACTCGGGAATATCACAACGCAGCTCCTAGAAGAAAAGTGTTTCTGACTCGCTGAGTCTCAACATAGATTCAACTCTCTTAGGTGAACGAACGCACCGCAGAGCAGTTTCAAGGAAACGTTTCTCCTGAATTTTAGACGAAGTTTCCTGCTGTTGCGTACGTATGCCGGCATTGGGCTGGAAATACCGGTTTTGGGATTCTGCACAGAAAGGGTTTGCAAACCGCTGAATCCACACGTGAGTTTAACTCTGTCAGTTGAATGCACACATTGACAACCATTCAGTTAGATAGCTCCGTTTTGGTTTTAGAAGCAGATATTTCTCTGTACAGCCTATGGTCCCATTCACTCGGGAATATCCCAACGCAGCTCCTAGAAGAAAAGTGTTTCTGACTCGCTGAATCTCAACATAGATTCAACTCTCTTAGGTGAACGAACGCACCGCAGAGCAGTTTCAAGGAAACGTTTCTCCTGAGTTTTAGACGAAGTTTCCTGCTGTTTAGTACGTATGCCGGCATTGGGCTGGAAATACCGGTTTTGGGATTCTGCACAGAAAGGGTTTGCAAACCGCTGAATCCACACGTGAGTTTAATTCTGTCAGTTGAATGCACACATTGACAACCATTCAGTTAGATAGCTCCGTTTTGGTTTTAGAAGCAGATATTTCTCTTTACAGCCTATGGTCCCATTCACTCGGGAATATCCCAACGCAGCTCCTAGAAGAAACGTGTTTCTGACTCGCTGAATCTCAACATAGATTCAACTCTCTTAGGTGAACGAACGCACAGCAGAGCAGTTTCAAGGAAACGTTTCTCCTGAGTTTTAGACGAAGTTTCCTGCTGTTTAGTACGTGTGCCGGCATTGGGCTGGAAATACCGGTTTTGGGATTCTGCACAGAAAGGGTTTGCAAACCGCTGAATCCACACGTGAGTTTAACTCTGTCAGTTGAATGGACACATTGACAACCATTCAGTTAGATAGATCCGTTTTGGTTTTAGAAGCAGATATTTCTCTGTACAGCCTATGGTCCCATTCACTCGGGAATATCCCAACGCAGCTCCTAGAAGAAACGTGTTTCTGACTCGCTGAGTCTCAACATAGATTCAACTCTCTTAGGTGAACGAACGCACAGCAGAGCAGTTTCAAGGAAACGTTTTTCCTGAATTTTGGACGAAATTTCCTGCTGTTTAGTACGTATGCCGGCATTGGGCTGGAAATACCGGTTTTGCGATTCTGCACAGAAAGGGTTTGCAAACCGCTGAATCCACACGTGAGTTTAACTCTGTCAGTTGAATGCACACGTTGACAACCATTCAGTTAGATAGCTCCGTTTTGGTTTTAGAAGCAGATATTTCTCTGTACAGCCTATGGTCCCATTCACTCGGGAATATCCCAACGCAGCTCCTAGAAGAAACGTGTTTCTGACTCGCTGAATCTCAACATAGATTCAACTCTCTTAGGTGAACGAACGCACAGCAGAGCAGTTTCAAGGAAACGTTTCTCCTGAGTTTTAGACGATGTTTCCTGCTGTTTCGTACGTATGCCGGCATTGGGCTGGAAATACCGGTTTTGGGATTCTGCACAGAAAGGGTTTGCAAACCGCTGAATCCACACGTGAGTTTAACTCTGTCAGTTGAATGCACACATTGACAACCATTCAGTTAGATAGCTCCGTTTTGGTTTTAGAAGCAGATATTTCTCTGTACAGCCTATGGTCCCATTCACTCGGGAATATCCCAACGCAGATCCTAGAAGAAACGTGTTTCTGACTCGCTGAATCTCAACATAGATTCAACTCTCTTAGGTGAACGAACGCACAGCAGAGCAGTTTCAAGGAAACGTTTCTCCTGAATTTTGGACGAAATTTCCTGCTGTTTAGTACGTATGCCGGCATTGGGCTGGAAATACCGGTTTTGCGATTCTGCACAGAAAGGGTTTGCAAACCGCTGAATCCACACGTGAGTTTAACTCTGTCAGTTGAATGCACACATTGACAACCATTCAGTTAGATAGCTCCGTTTTGGTTTTAGAAGCAGATATTTCTCTGTACAGCCTATGGTCCCATTCACTCGGGAATATCCCAACGCAGCTCCTAGAAGAAACGTGTTTCTGACTCGCTGAATCTCAACATAGATTCAACTCTCTTAGGTGAACGAACGCACAGCACAGCAGTTTCAAGGAAACGTTTCTCCTGAGTTTTAGACGAAGTTTCCTGCTGTTTAGTACGTATGCCGGCATTGGGCTGGAAATACCGGTTTTGGGATTCTGCACAGAAAGGGTTTGCAAACCGCTGACTCCACACGTGAGTTTAACTCTGTCAGTTGAATGCACACATTGACAACCATTCAGTTAGATAGCTCCGTTTTGGTTTTAGAAGCAGATATTTCTCTGTACAGACTATGGTCCCATTCACTCGGGAATATCCCAACGCAGCTCCTAGAAGAAACGTGTTTCTGACTCGCTGAATCTCAACATAGATTCAACTCTCTTAGGTGAACGAACGCACCGCAGAGCAGTTCCAAGGAAACGTTTCTCCTGAATTTTAGACGAAGTTTCCTGCTGTTGCGTACGTATGCCGGCATTGGGCTGGAAATACCGGTTTTGGGATTCTGCACAGAAAGGGTTTGCAAACCGCTGAATCCACACGTGAGTTTAACTCTGTCAGTTGAATGCACACATTGACAACCATTCAGTTAGATAGCTCCGTTTTGGTTTTAGAAGCAGATATTTCTCTGTACAGCCTATGGTCCCATTCACTCGGGAATATCCCAACGCAGCTCCTAGAAGAAAAGTGTTTCTGACTCGCTGAATCTCAACATAGATTCAACTCTCTTAGGTGAACGAACGCACCGCAGAGCAGTTTCAAGGAAACGTTTCTCCTGAGTTTTAGACGAAGTTTCCTGCTGTTTAGTACGTATGCCGGCATTGGGCTGGAAATACCGGTTTTGGGATTCTGCACAGAAAGGGTTTGCAAACCGCTGAATCCACACGTGAGTTTAATTCTGTCAGTTGAATGCACACATTGACAACCATTCAGTTAGATAGCTCCGTTTTGGTTTTAGAAGCAGATATTTCTCTTTACAGCCTATGGTCCCATTCACTCGGGAATATCCCAACGCAGCTCCTAGAAGAAAAGTGTTTCTGACTCGCTGAATCTCAACATAGATTCAACTCTCTTAGGTGAACGAACGCACCGCAGAGCAGTTTCAAGGAAACGTTTCTCCTGAGTTTTAGACGAAGTTTCCTGCTGTTTAGTACGTGTGCCGGCATTGGGCTGGAAATACCGGTTTTGGGATTCTGCACAGAAAGGGTTTGCAAACCGCTGAATCAACACGTGAGTTTAACTCTGTCAGTTGAATGCACACATTGACAACCATTCAGTTAGATAGCTCCGTTTTGGTTTTAGAAGCAGATATTTCTCTGTACAGCCTATGGTCCCATTCACTCGGGAATATCCCAACGCAGATCCTAGAAGAAACGTGTTTCTGACTCGCTGAATCTCAACATAGATTCAACTCTCTTAGGTGAACTAACGCACCGCAGAGCAGTTCCAAGGAAACTTTTCTCCTGAATTTTAGACGAAGTTTCCTGCTGTTGCGTACGTATGCCGGCATTGGGCTGGAAATACCGGTTTTGGGATTCTGCACAGAAAGGGTTTGCAAACCGCTGAATCCACACGTGAGTTTAACTCTGTCAGTTGAATGCACACATTGACAACCATTCAGTTAGATAGCTCCGTTTTGGTTTTAGAAGCAGATATTTCTCTGTACAGCCTATGGTCCCATTCACTCGGGAATATCCCAACGCAGCTCCTAGAAGAAACGTGTTTCTGACTCGCTGAATCTCAACATAGATTCAACTCTCTTAGGTGAACGAACGCACAGCAGAGCAGTTTCAAGGAAACGTTTCTCCTGAATTTTAGACGAAGTTTCCTGCTGTTGCGTATGTATGGCGGCATTGGGCTGGAAATACCGGTTTTGGGATTCTGCACAGAAAGGGTTTGCAAACCGCTGAATCCACACGTGAGTTTAACTCTGTCAGTTGAATGCACACATTGACAACCATTCAGTTAGATAGCTCCGTTTTGGTTTTAGAAGCAGATATTTCTCTGTACAGCCTATGGTCCCATTCACTCGGGAATATCCCAACGCAGCTCCTAGAAGAAACGTGTTTCTGACTCGCTGAGTCTCAACATAGATTCAACTCTCTTAGGTGAACGAACGCACAGCAGAGCAGTTTCAAGGAAACGTTTTTCCTGAATTTTGGACGAAATTTCCTGCTGTTTAGTACGTATGCCGGCATTGGGCTGGAAATACCGGTTTTGCGATTCTGCACAGAAAGGGTTTGCAAACCGCTGAATCCACACGTGAGTTTAACTCTGTCAGTTGAATGCACACATTGACAACCATTCAGTTAGATAGCTCCGTTTTGGTTTTAGAAGCAGATATTTCTCTGTACAGCCTATGGTCCCATTCACTCGGGAATATCCCAACGCAGCTCCTAGAAGAAACGTGTTTCTGACTCGCTGAATCTCAACATAGATTCAACTCTCTTAGGTGAACGAACGCACAGCAGAGCAGTTTCAAGGAAACGTTTCTCCTGAGTTTTAGACGATGTTTCCTGCTGTTTCGTACGTATGCCGGCATTGGGCTGGAAATACCGGTTTTGGGATTCTGCACAGAAAGGGTTTGCAAACCGCTGAATCCACACGTGAGTTTAACTCTGTCAGTTGAATGCACACATTGACAACCATTCAGTTAGATAGCTCCGTTTTGGTTTTAGAAGCAGATATTTCTCTGTACAGCCTATGGTCCCATTCACTCGGGAATATCCCAACGCAGATCCTAGAAGAAACGTGTTTCTGACTCGCTGAATCTCAACATAGATTCAACTCTCTTAGGTGAACGAACGCACAGCAGAGCAGTTTCAAGGAAACGTTTCTCCTGAATTTTGGACGAAATTTCCTGCTGTTTAGTACGTATGCCGGCATTGGGCTGGAAATACCGGTTTTGCGATTCTGCACAGAAAGGGTTTGCAAACCGCTGAATCCACACGTGAGTTTAACTCTGTCAGTTGAATGCACACATTGACAACCATTCAGTTAGATAGCTCCGTTTTGGTTTTAGAAGCAGATATTTCTCTGTACAGCCTATGGTCCCATTCACTCGGGAATATCCCAACGCAGCTCCTAGAAGAAACGTGTTTCTGACTCGCTGAATCTCAACATAGATTCAACTCTCTTAGGTGAACGAAGGCACAGCAGAGCAGTTTCAAGGAAACGTTTCTCCTGAGTTTTAGACGAAGTTTCCTGCTGTTTAGTACGTATGCCGGCATTGGGCTGGAAATACCGGTTTTGGGATTCTGCACAGAAAGGGTTTGCAAACCGCTGACTCCACACGTGAGTTTAACTCTGTCAGTTGAATGCACACATTGACAACCATTCAGTTAGATAGCTCCGTTTTGGTTTTAGAAGCAGATATTTCTCTGTACAGACTATGGTCCCATTCACTCGGGAATATCCCAACGCAGCTCCTAGAAGAAACGTGTTTCTGACTCGCTGAATCTCAACATAGATTCAACTCTCTTAGGTGAACGAACGCACCGCAGAGCAGTTCCAAGGAAACGTTTCTCCTGAATTTTAGACGAAGTTTCCTGCTGTTGCGTACGTATGCCGGCATTGGGCTGGAAATACCGGTTTTGGGATTCTGCACAGAAAGGGTTTGCAAACCGCTGAATCCACACGTGAGTTTAACTCTGTCAGTTGAATGCACACATTGACAACCATTCAGTTAGATAGCTCCGTTTTGGTTTTAGAAGCAGATATTTCTCTGTACAGCCTATGGTCCCATTCACTCGGGAATATCCCAACGCAGCTCCTAGAAGAAAAGTGTTTCTGACTCGCTGAATCTCAACATAGATTCAACTCTCTTAGGTGAACGAACGCACCGCAGAGCAGTTTCAAGGAAACGTTTCTCCTGAGTTTTAGACGAAGTTTCCTGCTGTTTAGTACGTATGCCGGCATTGGGCTGGAAATACCGGTTTTGGGATTCTGCACAGAAAGGGTTTGCAAACCGCTGAATCCACACGTGAGTTTAATTCTGTCAGTTGAATGCACACATTGACAACCATTCAGTTAGATAGCTCCGTTTTGGTTTTAGAAGCAGATATTTCTCTTTACAGCCTATGGTCCCATTCACTCGGGAATATCCCAACGCAGCTCCTAGAAGAAAAGTGTTTCTGACTCGCTGAATCTCAACATAGATTCAACTCTCTTAGGTGAACGAACGCACCGCAGAGCAGTTTCAAGGAAACGTTTCTCCTGAGTTTTAGACGAAGTTTCCTGCTGTTTAGTACGTGTGCCGGCATTGGGCTGGAAATACCGGTTTTGGGATTCTGCACAGAAAGGGTTTGCAAACCGCTGAATCAACACGTGAGTTTAACTCTGTCAGTTGAATGCACACATTGACAACCATTCAGTTAGATAGCTCCGTTTTGGTTTTAGAAGCAGATATTTCTCTGTACAGCCTATGGTCCCATTCACTCGGGAATATCCCAACGCAGATCCTAGAAGAAACGTGTTTCTGACTCGCTGAATCTCAACATAGATTCAACTCTCTTAGGTGAACTAACGCACCGCAGAGCAGTTCCAAGGAAACGTTTCTCCTGAATTTTAGACGAAGTTTCCTGCTGTTGCGTACGTATGCCGGCATTGGGCTGGAAATACCGGTTTTGGGATTCTGCACAGAAAGGGTTTGCAAACCGCTGAATCCACACGTGAGTTTAACTCTGTCAGTTGAATGCACACATTGACAACCATTCAGTTAGATAGCTCCGTTTTGGTTTTAGAAGCAGATATTTCTCTGTACAGCCTATGGTCCCATTCACTCGGGAATATCCCAACGCAGCTCCTAGAAGAAACGTGTTTCTGACTCGCTGAATCTCAACATAGATTCAACTCTCTTAGGTGAACGAACGCACAGCAGAGCAGTTTCAAGGAAACGTTTCTCCTGAATTTTAGACGAAGTTTCCTGCTGTTGCGTATGTATGGCGGCATTGGGCTGGAAATACCGGTTTTGGGATTCTGCACAGAAAGGGTTTGCAAACCGCTGAATCCACACGTGAGTTTAACTCTGTCAGTTGAATGCACACATTGACAACCATTCAGTTAGATAGATCCGTTTTGGTTTTAGAAGCAGATATTTCTCTGTACAGCCTATGGTCCCATTCACTCGGGAATATCCCAACGCAGCTCCTAGAAGAAACGTGTTTCTGACTCGCTGAGTCTCAACATAGATTCAACTCTCTTAGGTGAACGAACGCACAGCAGAGCAGTTTCAAGGAAACGTTTTTCCTGAATTTTGGACGAAATTTCCTGCTGTTTAGTACGTATGCCGGCATTGGGCTGGAAATACCGGTTTTGCGATTCTGCACAGAAAGGGTTTGCAAACCGCTGAATCCACACGTGAGTTTAACTCTGTCAGTTGAATGCACACATTGACAACCATTCAGTTAGATAGCTCCGTTTTGGTTTTAGAAGCAGATATTTCTCTGTACAGCCTATGGTCCCATTCACTCGGGAATATCCCAACGCAGCTCCTAGAAGAAACGTGTTTCTGACTCGCTGAATCTCAACATAGATTCAACTCTCTTAGGTGAACGAACGCACAGCAGAGCAGTTTCAAGGAAACGTTTCTCCTGAGTTTTAGACGATGTTTCCTGCTGTTTAGTACGTATGCCGGCATTGGGCTGGAAATACCGGTTTTGGGATTCTGCACAGAAAGGGTTTGCAAACCGCTGAATCCACACGTGAGTTTAACTCTGTCAGTTGAATGCACACATTGACAACCATTCAGTTAGATAGCTCCGTTTTGGTTTTAGAAGCAGATATTTCTCTGTACAGCCTATGGTCCCATTCACTCGGGAATATCCCAACGCAGATCCTAGAAGAAACGTGTTTCTGACTCGCTGAATCTCAACATAGATTCAACTCTCTTAGGTGAACGAACGCACAGCAGAGCAGTTTCAAGGAAACGTTTCTCCTGAATTTTGGACGAAATTTCCTGCTGTTTAGTACGTATGCCGGCATTGGGCTGGAAATACCGGTTTTGCGATTCTGCACAGAAAGGGTTTGCAAACCGCTGAATCCACACGTGAGTTTAACTCTGTCAGTTGAATGCACACATTGACAACCATTCAGTTAGATAGCTCCGTTTTGGTTTTAGAAGCAGATATTTCTCTGTACAGCCTATGGTCCCATTCACTCGGGAATATCCCAACGCAGCTCCTAGAAGAAACGTGTTTCTGACTCGCTGAATCTCAACATAGATTCAACTCTCTTAGGTGAACGAACGCACAGCACAGCAGTTTCAAGGAAACGTTTCTCCTGAGTTTTAGACGAAGTTTCCTGCTGTTTAGTACGTATGCCGGCATTGGGCTGGAAATACCGGTTTTGCGATTCTGCACAGAAAGGGTTTGCAAACCGCTGACTCCACACGTGAGTTTAACTCTGTCAGTTGAATGCACACATTGACAACCATTCAGTTAGATAGCTCCGTTTTGGTTTTAGAAGCAGATATTTCTCTGTACAGACTATGGTCCCATTCACTCGGGAATATCCCAACGCAGCTCCTAGAAGAAACGTGTTTCTGACTCGCTGAATCTCAACATAGATTCAACTCTCTTAGGTGAACGAACGCACCGCAGAGCAGTTCCAAGGAAACGTTTCTCCTGAATTTTAGACGAAGTTTCCTGCTGTTGCGTACGTATGCCGGCATTGGGCTGGAAATACCGGTTTTTGGATTCTGCACAGAAAGGGTTTGCAAACCGCTGAATCCACACGTGAGTTTAACTCTGTCAGTTGAATGCACACATTGACAACCATTCAGTTAGATAGATCCGTTTTGGTTTTAGAAGCAGATATTTCTCTGTACAGCCTATGGTCCCATTCACTCGGGAATATCACAACGCAGCTCCTAGAAGAAAAGTGTTTCTGAGTCGCTGAGTCTCAACATAGATTCAACTCTCTTAGGTGAACGAACGCACAGCAGAGCAGTTTCAAGGAAACGTTTTTCCTGAATTTTGGACGAAATTTCCTGCTGTTTAGTACGTATGCCGGCATTGGGCTGGAAATACCGGTTTTGCGATTCTGCACAGAAAGGGTTTGCAAACCGCTGAATCCACACGTGAGTTTAACTCTGTCAGTTGAATGCACACATTGACAACCATTCAGTTAGATAGCTCCGTTTTGGTTTTAGAAGCAGATATTTCTCTGTACAGCCTATGGTCCCATTCACTCGGGAATATCCCAACGCAGCTCCTAGAAGAAACGTGTTTCTGACTCGCTGAATCTCAACATAGATTCAACTCTCTTAGGTGAACGAACGCACAGCAGAGCAGTTTCAAGGAAACGTTTCTCCTGAGTTTTAGACGATGTTTCCTGCTGTTTCGTACGTATGCCGGCATTGGGCTGGAAATACCGGTTTTGGGATTCTGCACAGAAAGGGTTTGCAAACCGCTGAATCCACACGTGAGTTTAACTCTGTCAGTTGAATGCACACATTGACAACCATTCAGTTAGATAGCTCCGTTTTGGTTTTAGAAGCAGATATTTCTCTGTACAGCCTATGGTCCCATTCACTCGGGAATATCCCAACGCAGATCCTAGAAGAAACGTGTTTCTGACTCGCTGAATCTCAACATAGATTCAACTCTCTTAGGTGAACGAACGCACAGCAGAGCAGTTTCAAGGAAACGTTTCTCCTGAATTTTGGACGAAATTTCCTGCTGTTTAGTACGTATGCCGGCATTGGGCTGGAAATACCGGTTTTGCGATTCTGCACAGAAAGGGTTTGCAAACCGCTGAATCCACACGTGAGTTTAACTCTGTCAGTTGAATGCACACATTGACAACCATTCAGTTAGATAGCTCCGTTTTGGTTTTAGAAGCAGATATTTCTCTGTACAGCCTATGGTCCCATTCACTCGGGAATATCCCAACGCAGCTCCTAGAAGAAACGTGTTTCTGACTCGCTGAATCTCAACATAGATTCAACTCTCTTAGGTGAACGAACGCACAGCACAGCAGTTTCAAGGAAACGTTTCTCCTGAGTTTTAGACGAAGTTTCCTGCTGTTTAGTACGTATGCCGGCATTGGGCTGGAAATACCGGTTTTGGGATTCTGCACAGAAAGGGTTTGCAAACCGCTGACTCCACACGTGAGTTTAACTCTGTCAGTTGAATGCACACATTGACAACCATTCAGTTAGATAGCTCCGTTTTGGTTTTAGAAGCAGATATTTCTCTGTACAGACTATGGTCCCATTCACTCGGGAATATCCCAACGCAGCTCCTAGAAGAAACGTGTTTCTGACTCGCTGAATCTCAACATAGATTCAACTCTCTTAGGTGAACGAACGCACCGCAGAGCAGTTCCAAGGAAACGTTTCTCCTGAATTTTAGACGAAGTTTCCTGCTGTTGCGTACGTATGCCGGCATTGGGCTGGAAATACCGGTTTTTGGATTCTGCACAGAAAGGGTTTGCAAACCGCTGAATCCACACGTGAGTTTAACTCTGTCAGTTGAATGCACACATTGACAACCATTCAGTTAGATAGATCCGTTTTGGTTTTAGAAGCAGATATTTCTCTGTACAGCCTATGGTCCCATTCACTCGGGAATATCACAACGCAGCTCCTAGAAGAAAAGTGTTTCTGAGTCGCTGAGTCTCAACATAGATTCAACTCTCTTAGGTGAACGAACGCACAGCAGAGCAGTTTCAAGGAAACGTTTCTCCTGAGTTTTAGACGAAGTTTCCTGCTGTTGCGTACATATGCCGGCATTGGGCTGGAAATACCGGTTTTGGGATTCTGCACAGAAAGGGTTTGCAAACCGCTGAATTCACACGTGAGTTTAACTCTGTCAGTTGAATGCACACATTGACAACCATTCAGTTAGATAGATCCGTTTTGGTTTTAGAAGCAGATATTTCTCTGTACAGCCTGTGGTCCCATTCACTCGGGAATATCCCAACGCAGCTCCTAGAAGAAACGTGTTTCTGACTCGCTGAGTCTCAACATAGATTCAACTCTCTTAGTTGAACGAACGCACAGCAAAGCAGTTTCAAGGAAACGTTTCTCCTGAATTTTGGACGAAATTTCCTGCTGTTTAGTACGTATGCCGGCATTGGGCTGGAAATACCGGTTTTGCGATTCTGCACAGAAAGGGTTTGCAAACCGCTGAATCCACACGTGAGTTTAACTCTGTCAGTTGAATGCACACATTGACAACCATTCAGTTAGATAGCTCCGTTTTGGTTTTAGAAGCAGATATTTCTCTGTGCAGCCTATGGTCCCATTCACTCGGGAATATCCCAACGCAGCTCCTAGAAGAAACGTGTTTCTGACTCGCTGAATCTCAACATAGATTCAACTCTCTTAGGTGAACGAACGCACAGCAGAGCAGTTTCAAGGAAACGTTTCTCCTGAGTTTTAGACGAAGTTTCCTGCTGTTTCGTACGTATGCCGGCATTGGGCTGGAAATACCGGTTTTGGGATTCTGCACAGAAAGGGTTTGCAAACCGCTGAATCCACACGTGAGTTTAACTCTGTCAGTTGAATGCACACATTGACAACCATTCAGTTAGATAGCTCCGTTTTGGTTTTAGAAGCAGATATTTCTCTGTACAGCCTATGGTCCCATTCACTCGGGAATATCCCAACGCAGATCCTAGAAGAAACGTGTTTCTGACTCGCTGAATCTCAACATAGATTCAACTCTCTTAGGTGAACGAACGCACAGCAGAGCAGTTTCAAGGAAACGTTTCTCCTGAATTTTGGACGAAATTTCCTGCTGTTTAGTACGTATGCCGGCATTGGGCTGGAAATACCGGTTTTGCGATTCTGCACAGAAAGGGTTTGCAAGCCGCTGAATCCACACGTGAGTTTAACTCTGTCAGTTGAATGCACACAATGACAACCATTCAGTTAGATAGCTCCGTTTTGGTTTTAGAAGCAGATATTTCTCTGTACAGCCTATGGTCCCATTCACTCGGGAATATCCCAACGCAGCTCCTAGAAGAAACGTGTTTCTGACTCGCTGAATCTCAACATAGATTCAACTCTCTTAGGTGAACGAACGCACAGCAGAGCAGTTTCAAGGAAACGTTTCTCCTGAGTTTTAGACGAAGTTTCCTGCTGTTTAGTACGTATGCCGGCATTGGGCTGGAAATACCGGTTTTGGGATTCTGCACAGAAAGGGTTTGCAAACCGCTGACTCCACACGTGAGTTTAACTCTGTCAGTTGAATGCACACATTGACAACCATTCAGTTAGATAGCTCCGTTTTGGTTTTAGAAGCAGATATTTCTCTGTACAGACTATGGTCCCATTCACTCGGGAATATCCCAACGCAGCTCCTAGAAGAAACGTGTTTCTGACTCGCTGAATCTCAACATAGATTCAACTCTCTTAGGTGAACGAACGCACCGCAGAGCAGTTCCAAGGAAACGTTTCTCCTGAATTTTAGACGAAGTTTCCTGCTGTTGCGTACGTATGCCGGCATTGGGCTGGAAATACCGGTTTTGGGATTCTGCACAGAAAGGGTTTGCAAACCGCTGAATCCACACGTGAGTTTAACTCTGTCAGTTGAATGCACACATTGACAACCATTCAGTTAGATAGCTCCGTTTTGGTTTTAGAAGCAGATATTTCTCTGTACAGCCTATGGTCCCATTCACTCGGGAATATCCCAACGCAGCTCCTAGAAGAAAAGTGTTTCTGACTCGCTGAATCTCAACATAGATTCAACTCTCTTAGGTGAACGAACGCACCGCAGAGCAGTTTCAAGGAAACGTTTCTCCTGAGTTTTAGACGAAGTTTCCTGCTGTTTAGTACGTATGCCGGCATTGGGCTGGAAATACCGGTTTTGGGATTCTGCACAGAAAGGGTTTGCAAACCGCTGAATCCACACGTGAGTTTAATTCTGTCAGTTGAATGCACACATTGACAACCATTCAGTTAGATAGCTCCGTTTTGGTTTTAGAAGCAGATATTTCTCTTTACAGCCTATGGTCCCATTCACTCGGGAATATCCCAACGCAGCTCCTAGAAGAAAAGTGTTTCTGACTCGCTGAATCTCAACATAGATTCAACTCTCTTAGGTGAACGAACGCACCGCAGAGCAGTTTCAAGGAAACGTTTCTCCTGAGTTTTAGACGAAGTTTCCTGCTGTTTAGTACGTGTGCCGGCATTGGGCTGGAAATACCGGTTTTGGGATTCTGCACAGAAAGGGTTTGCAAACCGCTGAATCAACACGTGAGTTTAACTCTGTCAGTTGAATGCACACATTGACAACCATTCAGTTAGATAGCTCCGTTTTGGTTTTAGAAGCAGATATTTCTCTGTACAGCCTATGGTCCCATTCACTCGGGAATATCCCAACGCAGATCCTAGAAGAAACGTGTTTCTGACTCGCTGAATCTCAACATAGATTCAACTCTCTTAGGTGAACTAACGCACCGCAGAGCAGTTCCAAGGAAACGTTTCTCCTGAATTTTAGACGAAGTTTCCTGCTGTTGCGTACGTATGCCGGCATTGGGCTGGAAATACCGGTTTTGGGATTCTGCACAGAAAGGGTTTGCAAACCGCTGAATCCACACGTGAGTTTAACTCTGTCAGTTGAATGCACACATTGACAACCATTCAGTTAGATAGCTCCGTTTTGGTTTTAGAAGCAGATATTTCTCTGTACAGCCTATGGTCCCATTCACTCGGGAATATCCCAACGCAGCTCCTAGAAGAAACGTGTTTCTGACTCGCTGAATCTCAACATAGATTCAACTCTCTTAGGTGAACGAACGCACAGCAGAGCAGTTTCAAGGAAACGTTTCTCCTGAATTTTAGACGAAGTTTCCTGCTGTTGCGTATGTATGGCGGCATTGGGCTGGAAATACCGGTTTTGGGATTCTGCACAGAAAGGGTTTGCAAACCGCTGAATCCACACGTGAGTTTAACTCTGTCAGTTGAATGCACACATTGACAACCATTCAGTTAGATAGATCCGTTTTGGTTTTAGAAGCAGATATTTCTCTGTACAGCCTATGGTCCCATTCACTCGGGAATATCCCAACGCAGCTCCTAGAAGAAACGTGTTTCTGACTCGCTGAGTCTCAACATAGATTCAACTCTCTTAGGTGAACGAACGCACAGCAGAGCAGTTTCAAGGAAACGTTTTTCCTGAATTTTGGACGAAATTTCCTGCTGTTTAGTACGTATGCCGGCATTGGGCTGGAAATACCGGTTTTGCGATTCTGCACAGAAAGGGTTTGCAAACCGCTGAATCCACACGTGAGTTTAACTCTGTCAGTTGAATGCACACATTGACAACCATTCAGTTAGATAGCTCCGTTTTGGTTTTAGAAGCAGATATTTCTCTGTACAGCCTATGGTCCCATTCACTCGGGAATATCCCAACGCAGCTCCTAGAAGAAACGTGTTTCTGACTCGCTGAATCTCAACATAGATTCAACTCTCTTAGGTGAACGAACGCACAGCAGAGCAGTTTCAAGGAAACGTTTCTCCTGAGTTTTAGACGATGTTTCCTGCTGTTTAGTACGTATGCCGGCATTGGGCTGGAAATACCGGTTTTGGGATTCTGCACAGAAAGGGTTTGCAAACCGCTGAATCCACACGTGAGTTTAACTCTGTCAGTTGAATGCACACATTGACAACCATTCAGTTAGATAGCTCCGTTTTGGTTTTAGAAGCAGATATTTCTCTGTACAGCCTATGGTCCCATTCACTCGGGAATATCCCAACGCAGATCCTAGAAGAAACGTGTTTCTGACTCGCTGAATCTCAACATAGATTCAACTCTCTTAGGTGAACGAACGCACAGCAGAGCAGTTTCAAGGAAACGTTTCTCCTGAATTTTGGACGAAATTTCCTGCTGTTTAGTACGTATGCCGGCATTGGGCTGGAAATACCGGTTTTGCGATTCTGCACAGAAAGGGTTTGCAAACCGCTGAATCCACACGTGAGTTTAACTCTGTCAGTTGAATGCACACATTGACAACCATTCAGTTAGATAGCTCCGTTTTGGTTTTAGAAGCAGATATTTCTCTGTACAGCCTATGGTCCCATTCACTCGGGAATATCCCAACGCAGCTCCTAGAAGAAACGTGTTTCTGACTCGCTGAATCTCAACATAGATTCAACTCTCTTAGGTGAACGAACGCACAGCACAGCAGTTTCAAGGAAACGTTTCTCCTGAGTTTTAGACGAAGTTTCCTGCTGTTTAGTACGTATGCCGGCATTGGGCTGGAAATACCGGTTTTGCGATTCTGCACAGAAAGGGTTTGCAAACCGCTGACTCCACACGTGAGTTTAACTCTGTCAGTTGAATGCACACATTGACAACCATTCAGTTAGATAGCTCCGTTTTGGTTTTAGAAGCAGATATTTCTCTGTACAGACTATGGTCCCATTCACTCGGGAATATCCCAACGCAGCTCCTAGAAGAAACGTGTTTCTGACTCGCTGAATCTCAACATAGATTCAACTCTCTTAGGTGAACGAACGCACCGCAGAGCAGTTCCAAGGAAACGTTTCTCCTGAATTTTAGACGAAGTTTCCTGCTGTTGCGTACGTATGCCGGCATTGGGCTGGAAATACCGGTTTTTGGATTCTGCACAGAAAGGGTTTGCAAACCGCTGAATCCACACGTGAGTTTAACTCTGTCAGTTGAATGCACACATTGACAACCATTCAGTTAGATAGATCCGTTTTGGTTTTAGAAGCAGATATTTCTCTGTACAGCCTATGGTCCCATTCACTCGGGAATATCACAACGCAGCTCCTAGAAGAAAAGTGTTTCTGAGTCGCTGAGTCTCAACATAGATTCAACTCTCTTAGGTGAACGAACGCACAGCAGAGCAGTTTCAAGGAAACGTTTTTCCTGAATTTTGGACGAAATTTCCTGCTGTTTAGTACGTATGCCGGCATTGGGCTGGAAATACCGGTTTTGCGATTCTGCACAGAAAGGGTTTGCAAACCGCTGAATCCACACGTGAGTTTAACTCTGTCAGTTGAATGCACACATTGACAACCATTCAGTTAGATAGCTCCGTTTTGGTTTTAGAAGCAGATATTTCTCTGTACAGCCTATGGTCCCATTCACTCGGGAATATCC
Organism: Aotus nancymaae; assembly: GCF_030222135.1. NCBI lineage: Eukaryota > Metazoa > Chordata > Mammalia > Primates > Aotidae > Aotus > Aotus nancymaae. Next base: position 4,149,895 of record NW_026988495.1, on the reverse strand, counting down.
CAACGCAGCTCCTAGAAGAAACGTGTTTCTGACTCGCTGAATCTCAACATAGATTCAACTCTCTTAGGTGAACGAACGCACAGCAGAGCAGTTTCAAGGAAACGTTTCTCCTGAGTTTTAGACGATGTTTCCTGCTGTTTCGTACGTATGCCGGCATTGGGCTGGAAATACCGGTTTTGGGATTCTGCACAGAAAGGGTTTGCAAACCGCTGAATCCACACGTGAGTTTAACTCTGTCAGTTGAATGCACACATTGACAACCATTCAGTTAGATAGCTCCGTTTTGGTTTTAGAAGCAGATATTTCTCTGTACAGCCTATGGTCCCATTCACTCGGGAATATCCCAACGCAGATCCTAGAAGAAACGTGTTTCTGACTCGCTGAATCTCAACATAGATTCAACTCTCTTAGGTGAACGAACGCACAGCAGAGCAGTTTCAAGGAAACGTTTCTCCTGAATTTTGGACGAAATTTCCTGCTGTTTAGTACGTATGCCGGCATTGGGCTGGAAATACCGGTTTTGCGATTCTGCACAGAAAGGGTTTGCAAACCGCTGAATCCACACGTGAGTTTAACTCTGTCAGTTGAATGCACACATTGACAACCATTCAGTTAGATAGCTCCGTTTTGGTTTTAGAAGCAGATATTTCTCTGTACAGCCTATGGTCCCATTCACTCGGGAATATCCCAACGCAGCTCCTAGAAGAAACGTGTTTCTGACTCGCTGAATCTCAACATAGATTCAACTCTCTTAGGTGAACGAACGCACAGCACAGCAGTTTCAAGGAAACGTTTCTCCTGAGTTTTAGACGAAGTTTCCTGCTGTTTAGTACGTATGCCGGCATTGGGCTGGAAATACCGGTTTTGGGATTCTGCACAGAAAGGGTTTGCAAACCGCTGACTCCACACGTGAGTTTAACTCTGTCAGTTGAATGCACACATTGACAACCATTCAGTTAGATAGCTCCGTTTTGGTTTTAGAAGCAGATATTTCTCTGTACAGACTATGGTCCCATTCACTCGGGAATATCCCAACGCAGCTCCTAGAAGAAACGTGTTTCTGACTCGCTGAATCTCAACATAGATTCAACTCTCTTAGGTGAACGAACGCACCGCAGAGCAGTTCCAAGGAAACGTTTCTCCTGAATTTTAGACGAAGTTTCCTGCTGTTGCGTACGTATGCCGGCATTGGGCTGGAAATACCGGTTTTTGGATTCTGCACAGAAAGGGTTTGCAAACCGCTGAATCCACACGTGAGTTTAACTCTGTCAGTTGAATGCACACATTGACAACCATTCAGTTAGATAGATCCGTTTTGGTTTTAGAAGCAGATATTTCTCTGTACAGCCTATGGTCCCATTCACTCGGGAATATCACAACGCAGCTCCTAGAAGAAAAGTGTTTCTGAGTCGCTGAGTCTCAACATAGATTCAACTCTCTTAGGTGAACGAACGCACAGCAGAGCAGTTTCAAGGAAACGTTTCTCCTGAGTTTTAGACGAAGTTTCCTGCTGTTGCGTACATATGCCGGCATTGGGCTGGAAATACCGGTTTTGGGATTCTGCACAGAAAGGGTTTGCAAACCGCTGAATTCACACGTGAGTTTAACTCTGTCAGTTGAATGCACACATTGACAACCATTCAGTTAGATAGATCCGTTTTGGTTTTAGAAGCAGATATTTCTCTGTACAGCCTGTGGTCCCATTCACTCGGGAATATCCCAACGCAGCTCCTAGAAGAAACGTGTTTCTGACTCGCTGAGTCTCAACATAGATTCAACTCTCTTAGTTGAACGAACGCACAGCAAAGCAGTTTCAAGGAAACGTTTCTCCTGAATTTTGGACGAAATTTCCTGCTGTTTAGTACGTATGCCGGCATTGGGCTGGAAATACCGGTTTTGCGATTCTGCACAGAAAGGGTTTGCAAACCGCTGAATCCACACGTGAGTTTAACTCTGTCAGTTGAATGCACACATTGACAACCATTCAGTTAGATAGCTCCGTTTTGGTTTTAGAAGCAGATATTTCTCTGTGCAGCCTATGGTCCCATTCACTCGGGAATATCCCAACGCAGCTCCTAGAAGAAACGTGTTTCTGACTCGCTGAATCTCAACATAGATTCAACTCTCTTAGGTGAACGAACGCACAGCAGAGCAGTTTCAAGGAAACGTTTCTCCTGAGTTTTAGACGAAGTTTCCTGCTGTTTCGTACGTATGCCGGCATTGGGCTGGAAATACCGGTTTTGGGATTCTGCACAGAAAGGGTTTGCAAACCGCTGAATCCACACGTGAGTTTAACTCTGTCAGTTGAATGCACACATTGACAACCATTCAGTTAGATAGCTCCGTTTTGGTTTTAGAAGCAGATATTTCTCTGTACAGCCTATGGTCCCATTCACTCGGGAATATCCCAACGCAGATCCTAGAAGAAACGTGTTTCTGACTCGCTGAATCTCAACATAGATTCAACTCTCTTAGGTGAACGAACGCACAGCAGAGCAGTTTCAAGGAAACGTTTCTCCTGAATTTTGGACGAAATTTCCTGCTGTTTAGTACGTATGCCGGCATTGGGCTGGAAATACCGGTTTTGCGATTCTGCACAGAAAGGGTTTGCAAGCCGCTGAATCCACACGTGAGTTTAACTCTGTCAGTTGAATGCACACAATGACAACCATTCAGTTAGATAGCTCCGTTTTGGTTTTAGAAGCAGATATTTCTCTGTACAGCCTATGGTCCCATTCACTCGGGAATATCCCAACGCAGCTCCTAGAAGAAACGTGTTTCTGACTCGCTGAATCTCAACATAGATTCAACTCTCTTAGGTGAACGAACGCACAGCAGAGCAGTTTCAAGGAAACGTTTCTCCTGAGTTTTAGACGAAGTTTCCTGCTGTTTAGTACGTATGCCGGCATTGGGCTGGAAATACCGGTTTTGGGATTCTGCACAGAAAGGGTTTGCAAACCGCTGACTCCACACGTGAGTTTAACTCTGTCAGTTGAATGCACACATTGACAACCATTCAGTTAGATAGCTCCGTTTTGGTTTTAGAAGCAGATATTTCTCTGTACAGCCTATGGTCCCATTCACTCGGGAATATCCCAACGCAGCTCCTAGAAGAAACGTGTTTCTGACTCGCTGAATCTCAACATAGATTCAACTCTCTTAGGTGAACGAACGCACAGCAGAGCAGTTCCAAGGAAACGTTTCTCCTGAATTTTAGACGAAGTTTCCTGCTGTTGCGTACGTATGCCGGCATTGGGCTGGAAATACCGGTTTTGGGATTCTGCACAGAAAGGGTTTGCAAACCGCTGAATCCACACGTGAGTTTAACTCTGTCAGTTGAATGCACACATTGACAACCATTCAGTTAGATAGATCCGTTTTGGTTTTAGAAGCAGATATTTCTCTGTACAGCCTATGGTCCCATTCACTCGGGAATATCACAACGCAGCTCCTAGAAGAAAAGTGTTTCTGACTCGCTGAGTCTCAACATAGATTCAACTCTCTTAGGTGAACGAACGCACAGCAGAGCAGTTTCAAGGAAACGTTTCTCCTGAATTTTAGACGAAGTTTCCTGCTGTTGCGTACGTATGCCGGCATTGGGCTGGAAATACCGGTTTTGGGATTCTGCACAGAAAGGGTTTGCAAACCGCTGAATTCACACGTGAGTTTAACTCTGTCAGTTGAATGCACACATTGACAACCATTCAGTTAGATAGATCCGTTTTGGTTTTAGAAGCAGATATTTCTCTGTACAGCCTATGGTCCCATTCACTCGGGAATATCCCAACGCAGCTCCTAGAAGAAACGTGTTTCTGACTCGCTGAGTCTCAACATAGATTCAACTCTCTTAGGTGAACGAACGCACAGCAGAGCAGTTTCAAGGAAACGTTTCTCCTGAATTTTGGACGAAATTTCCTGCTGTTTAGTACGTATGCCGGCATTGGGCTGGAAATACCGGTTTTGCGATTCTGCACAGAAAGGGTTTGCAAACCGCTGAATCCACACGTGAGTTTAACTCTGTCAGTTGAATGCACACATTGACAACCATTCAGTTAGATAGCTCCGTTTTGGTTTTAGAAGCAGATATTTCTCTGTACAGCCTATGGTCCCATTCACTCGGGAATATCACAACGCAGCTCCTAGAAGAAACGTGTTTCTGACTCGCTGAATCTCAACATAGATTCAACTCTCTTAGGTGAACGAACGCACAGCAGAGCAGTTTCAAGGAAACGTTTCTCCTGAGTTTTAGACGAAGTTTCCTGCTGTTTAGTACGTATGCCGGCATTGGGCTGGAAATACCGGTTTTGGGATTCTGCACAGAAAGGGTTTGCAAACCGCTGAATCCACACGTGAGTTTAACTCTGTCAGTTGAATGCACACATTGACAAACATTCAGTTAGATAGCTCCGTTTTGGTTTTAGAAGCACATATTTCTCTGTACAGCCTATGGTCCCATTCACTCGGGAATATCCCAACGCAGCTCCTAGAAGAAACGTGTTTCTGACTCGCTGAATCTCAACATAGATTCAACTCTCTTAGGTGAACGAACGCACAGCAGAGCAGTTTCAAGGAAACGTTTCTCCTGAATTTTGGACGAAATTTCCTGCTGTTTAGTACGTATGCCGGCATTGGGCTGGAAATACCGGTTTTGCGATTCTGCACAGAAAGGGTTTGAAAACCGCTGAATCCACACGTGAGTTTAACTCTGTCAGTTGAATGCACACATTGACAACCATTCAGTTAGATAGCTCCGTTTTGGTTTTAGAAGCAGATATTTCTCTGTACAGCCTATGGTACCATTCACTCGGGAATATCCCAACGCAGCTCCTAGAAGAAACGTGTTTCTGACTCGCTGAATCTCAACATAGATTCAACTCTCTTAGGTGAACGAACGCACAGCAGAGCAGTTTCAAGGAAACGTTTCTCCTGAATTTTGGACGAAATTTCCTGCTGTTTAGTACGTATGCCGGCATTGGGCTGGAAATACCGGTTTTGCGATTCTGCACAGAAAGGGTTTGCAAACCGCTGAATCCACACGTCAGTTTAACTCTGTCAGTTGAATGCACACATTGACAGCCATTCAGTTAGATAGCTTCGTTTTGGTTTTAGAAGCAGATATTTCTCTGTACAGCCTATGGTCCCATTCACTCGGGAATATCCCAACGCAGCTCCTAGAAGAAACGTGTTTCTGACTCGCTGAATCTCAACATAGATTCAACTCTCTTAGGTGAACGAACGCACAGCAGAGCAGTTTCAAGGAAACGTTTCTCCTGAGTTTTAGACGAAGTTTCCTGCTGTTTCGTACGTATGCCGGCATTGGGCTGGAAATACCGGTTTTGGGATTCTGCACAGAAAGGGTTTGCCAACCGCTGAATCCACACGTGAGTTTAACTCTGTCAGTTGAATGCACACATTGACAACCATTCAGTTAGATAGCTCCGTTTTGGTTTTAGAAGCAGATATTTCTCTGTACAGCCTATGGTCCCATTCACTCGGGAATATCCCAACGCAGCTCCTAGACGAAACGTGTTTCTGACTCGCCGAATCTCAACATAGATTCAACTCTCTTAGGTGAACGAATGCACCGCAGAGCAGTTTCAAGGAAACGTTTCTCCTGAGTTTTAGACGAAGTTTCCTGCTGTTTAGTACGTATGCCGGCATTGGGCTGGAAATACCGGTTTTGGGATTCTGCACAGAAAGGGTTTGCAAACCGCTGAATCCACACGTGAGTTTAACTCTGTCAGTTGAATGCACACATTGACAACCATTCAGTTAGATAGCTTCGTTTTGGTTTTAGAAGCAGATATTTCTCTGTACAGCCTATGGTCCCATTCACTCGGGAATATCCCAACGCAGCTCCTAGAAGAAACGTGTTTCTGACTCGCTGAATCTCAACATAGATTCAACTCTCTTAGGTGAACGAACGCACCGCAGAGCAGTTTCAAGGAAACGTTTCTCCTGAATTTTAGACGAAGTTTCCTGCTGTTTCGTACGTATGCCGGCATTGGGCTGGAAATACCGGTTTTGGGATTCTGCACAGAAAGGGTTTGCAAACCGCTGAAACCACACGTGAGTTTAATTCTGTCAGTTGAATGCACACATTGACAACCATTCAGTTAGATAGCTCCGTTTTGGTTTTAGAAGCAGATATTTCTCTTTACAGCCTATGGTCCCATTCACTCGGGAATATCCCAACGCAGCTCCTAGAAGAAACGTGTTTCTGACTCGCTGAATCTCAACATAGATTCAACTCTCTTAGGTGAACGAACGCACAGCAGAGCAGTTTCAAGGAAACGTTTCTCCTGAGTTTTAGACGAAGTTTCCTGCTGTTTAGTACGTGTGCCGGCATTGGGCTGGAAATACCGGTTTTGGGATTCTGCACAGAAAGGGTTTGCAAACCGCTGAATCCACACGTGAGTTTAATTCTGTCAGTTGAATGCACACATTGACAACCATTCAGTTAGATAGCTCCGTTTTGGTTTTAGAAGCAGATATTTCTCTGTACAGCCTATGGTCCCATTCACTCGGGAATATCCCAACGCAGCTCCTAGAAGAAACGTGTTTCTGACTCGCTGAATCTCAACATAGATTCAACTCTCTTAGGTGAACGAACGCACCGCAGAGCAGTTCCAAGGAAACGTTTCTCCTGAATTTTAGACGAAGTTTCCTGCTGTTGCGTACGTATGCCGGCATTGGGCTGGAAATACCGGTTTTGGGATTCTGCGCAGAAAGGGTTTGCAAACCGCTGAATACACACGTGAGTTTAACTCTGACAGTTGAATGCACACATTGACAACCATTCAGTTAGATAGCTCCGTTTTGGTTTTAGAAGCAGATATTTCTCTGTACAGCCTATGGTCCCATTCACTCGGGAATATCCCAACGCAGCTCATAGAAGAAACGTGTTTCTGACTCGCTGAATCTCAACATAGATTCAACTCTCTTAGGTGAACGAACGCACAGCAGAGCAGTTTCAAGGAAACGTTTCTCCTGAATTTTGGACGAAATTTCCTGCTGTTTATTCCGTATGCCGGCATTGGGCTGGAAATACCGGTTTTGGGATTCTGCACAGAAAGGGTTTGCAAACCGCTGAATCCACACGTGAGTTTAACTCTGTCAGTTGAATGCACACATTGACAACCATTCAGTTAGATAGATCCGTTTTGGTTATAGAAGCAGATATTTCTCTGTACAGCCTATGGTCCCATTCACTCGGGAATATCCCAACGCAGCTCCTAGAAGAAACGTGTTTCTGACTCGCTGAGTCTCAACATAGATTCAACTCTCTTAGGTGAACGAACGCACAGCAGAGCAGTTTCAAGGAAACGTTTCTCCTGAATTTTGGACGAAATTTCCTGCTGTTTAGTACGTATGCCGGCATTGGGCTGGAAATACCGGTTTTGCGATTCTGCACAGAAAGGGTTTGCAAACCGCTGAATCCACACGTGAGTTTAACTCTGTCAGTTGAATGCACACATTGACAACCATTCAGTTAGATAGCTCCGTTTTGGTTTTAGAAGCAGATATTTCTCTGTACAGCCTATGGTCCCATTCACTCGGGAATATCCCAACGCAGCTCCTAGAAGAAACGTGTTTCTGACTCGCTGAATCTCAACATAGATTCAACTCTCTTAGGTGAACGAACGCACAGCAGAGCAGTTTCAAGGAAACGTTTCTCCTGAGTTTTAGACGAAGTTTCCTGCTGTTTCGTACGTATGCCGGCATTGGGCTGGAAATACCGGTTTTGGGATTCTGCACAGAAAGGGTTTGCAAACCGCTGAATCCACACGTGAGTTTAACTCTGTCAGTTGAATGCACACATTGACAACCATTCAGTTAGATAGCTCCGTTTTGGTTTTAGAAGCAGATATTTCTCTGTACAGCCTATGGTCCCATTCACTCGGGAATATCCCAACGCAGCTCCTAGAAGAAAAGTGTTTCTGACTCGCTGAATCTCAACATAGATTCAACTCTCTTAGGTGAACGAACGCACAGCAGAGCAGTTTCAAGGAAACGTTTCTTCTGAGTTTTAGACGAAGTTTCCTGCTGTTTAGTACGTATGCCGGCATTGGGCTGGAAATACCGGTTTTGGGATTCTGCACGGAAAGGGTTTGCCAACCGCTGAATCCACACGTGAGTTTAACTCTGTCAGTTGAATGCACACATTGACAACCATTCAGTTAGATAGCTCCGTTTTGGTTTTAGAAGCAGATATTTCTCTGTACAGCCTATGGTCCCATTCACTCGGGAATATCCCATCGCAGCTCCTAGAAGAAACGTGTTTCTGACTCGCTGAATCTCAACATAGATTCAACTCTCTTAGGTGAACGAACGCACCGCAGAGCAGTTCCAAGGAAACGTTTCTCCTGAATTTTAGACGAAGTTTCCTGCTGTTGCGTACGTATGCCGGCATTGGGCTGGAAATACCGGTTTTGGGATTCTGCACAGAAAGGGTTTGCAAACCGCTGAATCCACACGTGAGTTTAACTCTGTCAGTTGAATGCACACATTGACAACCATTCAGTTAGATAGATCCGTTTTGGTTTTAGAAGCAGATATTTCTCTGTACAGCCTATGGTCCCATTCACTCGGGAATATCCCAACGCAGCTCCTAGAAGAAACGTGTTTCTGACTCGCTGAGTCTCAACATAGATTCAACTCTCTTAGGTGAACGAACGCACAGCAGAGCAGTTTCAAGGAAACGTTTCTCCTGAATTTTGGACGAAATTTCCTGCTGTTTAGTACGTATGCCGGCATTGGGCTGGAAATACCGGTTTTGCGATTATGCACAGAAAGGGTTGGCAAACCGCTGAATCCACACGTGAGTTTAACTCTGTCAGTTGAATGCACACATTGACAACCATTCAGTTAGATAGCTCCGTTTTGGTTTTAGAAGCAGATATTTCTCTGTACAGCCTATGGTCCCATTCACTCGGGAATATCCCAACGCAGCTCCTAGAAGAAAAGTGTTTCTGACTCGCTGAATCTCAACATAGATACAACTCTCTTAGTTGAACGAACGCACCGCAGAGCAGTTTCAAGGAAACGTTTCTCCTGAGTTTTAGACGAAGTTTCCTGCTGTTTAGTACGTATGCCGGCATTGGGCTGGAAATACCGGTTTTGGGATTCTGCACAGAAAGGGTTTGCAAACCGCTGAATCCACACGTGAGTTTAACTCTGTCAGTTGAATGCACACATTGACAACCATTCAGTTAGATAGCTCCGTTTTGGTTTTAGAAGCACATATTTCTCTGTACAGCCTATGGTCCCATTCACTCGGGAATATCCCAACGCAGCTCCTAGAAGAAACGTGTTTCTGACTCGCTGAATCTCAACATAGATTCAACTCTCTTAGGTGAACGAACGCACCGCAGAGCAGTTTCAAGGAAACGTTTCTCCTGAATTTTAGACGAAGTTTCCTGCTGTTTCGTACGTATGCCGGCATTGGGCTGGAAATACCGGTTTTGGGATTCTGCACAGAAAGGGTTTGCAAACCGCTGAATCCACACGTGAGTTTAATTCTGTCAGTTGAATGCACACATTGACAACCATTCAGTTAGAGAGCTCCGTTTTGCATTTAGAAGCAGATATTTCTCTGTACAGCCTATGGTCCCATTCACTCGGGAATATCCCAACGCAGCTCCTAGACGAAACGTGTTTCTGACTCGCTGAATCTCAACATAGATTCAACTCTCTTAGGTGAACGAACGCACAGCAGAGCAGTTTCAAGGAAACGTTTCTCCTGAGTTTTAGACGAAGTTTCCTGCTGTTTAGTACGTATGCCGGCATTGGGCTGGAAATACCGGTTTTGGGATTCTGCACAGAAAGGGTTTGCAAACCGCTGAAACCACACGTGAGTTTAACTCTGTCAGTTGAATGCACACATTGACAACCATTCAGTTAGATAGCTCCGTTTTGGTTTTAGAAGCAGATATTTCTCTGTACAGCCTATGGTCCCATTCACTCGGGAATATCCCAACGCAGCTCCTAGAAGAAACGTGTTTCTGACTCGCTGAATCTCAACATAGATGCAACTCTCTTAGGTGAACGAACGCACAGCAGAGCAGTTTCAAGGAAACGTTTCTCCTGAATTTTAGACGAAGTTTCCTGCTGTTTCGTACGTATGCCGGCATTGGGCTGGAAATACCGGTTTTGGGATTCTGCACAGAAAGGGTTTGCAAACCGCTGAATCCACACGTGAGTTTAATTCTGTCAGTTGAATGCACACATTGACAACCATTCAGTTAGAGAGCTCCGTTTTGCTTTTAGAAGCAGATATTTCTCTGTACAGCCTATGGTCCCATTCACTCGGGAATATCCCAACGCAACTCCTAGACGAAACGTGTTTCTGACTCGATGAATCTCAACATAGATGCAACTCTCTTAGGTGAACGAACGCACAGCAGAGCAGTTTCAAGGAAACGTTTCTCCTGAGTTTTAGACGAAGTTTCCTGCTGTTTAGTACGTGTGCCGGCATTGGGCTGGAAATACCGGTTTTGGGATTCTGCACAGAAAGGGTTTGCAAACCGCTGAATCCACACGTGAGTTTAACTCTTTCAGTTGAATGCACACATTGACAACCATTCAGTTAGATAGCTCCGTTTTGGTTTTAGAAGCAGATATTTCTCTGTACAGCCTATGGTCCCATTCACTCGGGAATATCCCAACGCAGCTCCTAGAAGAAACGTGTTTCTGACTCGCTGAATCTCAACATAGATTCAACTCTCTTAGGTGAACGAACGCACAGCAGAGCAGTTTCAAGGAAACGTTTCTCCTGAATTTTGGACGAAATTTCCTGCTGTTTAGTACGTATGCCGGCATTGGGCTGGAAATACCGGTTTTGCGATTCTGCACAGAAAGGGTTTGCAAACCGCTGAATCCACACGTGAGTTTAACTCTGTCAGTTGGATGCACACATTGACAACCATTCAGTTAGATAGCTCCGTTTTGGTTTTAGAAGCAGATATTTCTCTGTACAGCCTATGGTCCCATTCACTCGGGAATATCCCAACGCAGCTCCTAGAAGAAACGTGTTTCTGACTCGCTGAATCTCAACATAGATGCAACTCTCTTAGGTGAACGAACGCACAGCAGAGCAGTTTCAAGGAAACGTTTCTCCTGAATTTTAGACGAAGTTTCCTGCTGTTTCGTACGTATGCCGGCATTGGGCTGGAAATACCGGTTTTGGGATTCTGCACAGAAAGGGTTTGCAAACCGCTGAATCCACACGTGAGTTTAATTCTGTCAGTTGAATGCACACATTGACAACCATTCAGTTAGAGAGCTCCGTTTTGCTTTTAGAAGCAGATATTTCTCTGTACAGCCTATGGTCCCATTCACTCGGGAATATCCCAACGCAGCTCCTAGACGAAACGTGTTTCTGACTCGCTGAATCTCAACATAGATTCAACTCTCTTAGGTGAACGAACGCACAGCAGAGCAGTTTCAAGGAAACGTTTCTCCTGAGTTTTAGACGAAGTTTCCTGCTGTTTAGTACGTGTGCCGGCATTGGGCTGGAAATACCGGTTTTGGGATTCTGCACAGAAAGGGTTTGCAAACCGCTGAATCCACACGTGAGTTTAACTCTGTCAGTTGAATGCACACATTGACAACCATTCAGTTAGATAGCTCCGTTTTGGTTTTAGAAGCAGATATTTCTCTGTACAGCCTATGGTCCCATTCACTCGGGAATATCCCAACGCAGCTCCTAGAAGAAACGTGTTTCTGACTCGCTGAATCTCAACATAGATTCAACTCTCTTAGGTGAACGAACGCGCAGCAGAGCAGTTTCAAGGAAACGTTTCTCCTGAATTTTGGACGAAATTTCCTGCTGTTTAGTACGTGTGCCGGCATTGGGCTGGAAATACCGGTTTTGGGATTCTGCACAGAAAGGGTTTGCAAACCGCTGAATCCACACGTGAGTTTAACTCTGTCAGTTGAATGCACACATTGACAACCATTCAGTTAGATAGCTCCGTTTTGGTTTTAGAAGCAGATATTTCTCTGTACAGCCTATGGTCCCATTCACTCGGGAATATCCCAACGCAGCTCCTAGAAGAAACGTGTTTCTGACTCGCTGAATCTCAACATAGATTCAACTCTCTTAGGTGAACGAACGCACAGCAGAGCAGTTTCAAGGAAACGTTTCTCCTGAGTTTTAGACGAAGTTTCCTGCTGTTTCGTACGTATGCCGGCATTGGGCTGGAAATACCGGTTTTGGGATTCTGCACAGAAAGGGTTTGCAAACCGCTGAATCCACACGTGAGTTTAACTCTGTCAGTTGAATGCACACATTGACAACCATTCAGTTAGATAGCTCCGTTTTGGTTTTAGAAGCAGATATTTCTCTGTACAGCCTATGGTCCCATTCACTCGGGAATATCCCAACGCAGCTCCTAGAAGAAACGTGTTTCTGACTCGCTGAGTATCAACATAGATTCAACTCTCTTAGGTGAACGAACGCACCGCAGAGCAGTTTCAAGGAAACGTTTCTCCTGAATTTTGGACGAAATTTCCTGCTGTTTAGTACGTATGCCGGCATTGGGCTGGAAATACCGGTTTTGGGATTCTGCACAGAAAGGGTTTGCAAACCGCTGAATCCACACGTGAGTTTAACTCTGTCAGTTGAATGCACACATTGACAACCATTCAGTTAGATAGCTCCGTTTTGGTTTTAGAAGCAGATATTTCTCTGTACAGCCTATGGTCCCATTCACTCGGGAATATCCCAACGCAGCTCCTAGAAGAAACGTGTTTCTGACTCGCTGAATCTCAACATAGATTCAACTCTCTTAGGTGAACGAACGCACAGCAGAGCAGTTTCAAGGAAACGTTTCTCCTGAGTTTTAGACGAAGTTTCCTGCTGTTTCGTACGTATGCCGGCATTGGGCTGGAAATACCGGTTTTGGGATTCTGCACAGAATGGGTTTGCAAACCGCTGAATCCACACGTGAGTTTAACTCTGTCAGTTGAATGCACACATTGACAACCATTCAGTTAGATAGCTCCGTTTTGGTTTTAGAAGCAGATATTTCTCTGTACAGCCTATGGTCCCATTCACTCGGGAATATCCCAACGCAGCTCCTAGAAGAAACGTGTTTCTGACTCGCTGAATCTCAACATAGATGCAACTCTCTTAGGTGAACGAACGCACAGCAGAGCAGTTTCAAGGAAACGTTTCTCCTGAATTTTAGACGAAGTTTCCTGCTGTTTCGTACGTATGCCGGCATTGGGCTGGAAATACCGGTTTTGGGATTCTGCACAGAAAGGGTTTGCAAACCGCTGAATCCACACGTGAGTTTAATTCTGTCAGTTGAATGCACACATTGACAACCATTCAGTTAGAGAGCTCCGTTTTGCTTTTAGAAGCAGATATTTCTCTGTACAGCCTATGGTCCCATTCACTCGGGAATATCCCAACGCAGCTCCTAGACGAAACGTGTTTCTGACTCGCTGAATCTCAACATAGATTCAACTCTCTTAGGTGAACGAACGAACAGCAGAGCAGTTTCAAGGAAACGTTTCTCCTGAGTTTTAGACGAAGTTTCCTGCTGTTTAGTACGTGTGCCGGCATTGGGCTGGAAATACCGGTTTTGGGATTCTGCACAGAAAGGGTTTGCAAACCGCTGAATCCACACGTGAGTTTAACTCTTTCAGTTGAATGCACACATTGACAACCATTCAGTTAGATAGCTCCGTTTTGGTTTTAGAAGCAGATATTTCTCTGTACAGCCTATGGTCCCCTTCACTCGGGAATATCCCAACGCAGCTCCTAGAAGAAACGTGTTTCTGACTCGCTGAATCTCAACATAGATTCAACTCTCTTAGGTGAACGAACGCACAGCAGAGCAGTTTCAAGGAAACGTTTCTCCTGAATTTTGGACGAAATTTCCTGCTTTTTAGTACGTATGCCGGCATTGGGCTGGAAATACCGGTTTTGCGATTCTGCACAGAAAGGGTTTGCAAACCGCTGAATCAACACGTGAGTTTAACTCTGCCAGTTGAATGCACACATTGACAACCATTCAGTTAGATAGCTCCGTTTTGGCTTTAGAAGCAGATATTTCTCTGTACAGCTTATGGTCCCATTCACTCGGGAATATCCCAACGCAGCTCCTAGAAGAAACGTGTTTCTGACTCGCTGAATCTCAACATAGATGCAACTCTCTTAGGTGAACGAACGCACAGCAGAGCAGTTTCAAGGAAACGTTTCTCCTGAATTTTAGACGAAGTTTCCTGCTGTTTCGTACGTATGCCGGCATTGGGCTGGAAATACCGGTTTTGGGATTCTGCACAGAAAGGGTTTGCAAACCGCTGAATCCACACGTGAGTTTAATTCTGTCAGTTGAATGCACACATTGACAACCATTCAGTTAGAGAGCTCCGTTTTGCTTTTAGAAGCAGATATTTCTCTGTACAGCCTATGGTCCCATTCACTCGGGAATATCCCAACGCAGCTCCTAGACGAAACGTGTTTCTGACTCGCTGAATCTCAACATAGATTCAACTCTCTTAGGTGAACGAACGCACAGCAGAGCAGTTTCAAGGAAACGTTTCTCCTGAGTTTTAGACGAAGTTTCCTGCTGTTTCGTACGTGTGCCGGCATTGGGCTGGAAATACCGGTTTTGGGATTCTGCACAGAAAGGGTTTGCAAACCGCTGAATCCACACGTGAGTTTAATTTTGTCAGTTGAATGCACACATTGACAACCATTCAGTTAGAGAGCTCCGTTTTGCTTTTAGAAGCAGATATTTCTCTGTACAGCCTATGGTCCCATTCACTCGGGAATATCCCAACGCAGCTCCTAGAAGAAACGTGTTTCTGACTCGCTGAATCTCAACATAGATTCAACTCTCTTAGGTGAACGAACGCACAGCAGAGCAGTTTCAAGGAAACGTTTCTCCTGAATTTTGGACGAAATTTCCTGCTTTTTAGTACGTATGCCGGCATTGGGCTGGAAATACTGGTTTTGCGATTCTGCACAGAAAGGGTTTGCAAACCGCTGAATCCACACGTGAGTTTAACTCTGTCAGTTGAATGCACACATTGACAACCATTCAGTTAGATAGCTCCGTTTTGGCTTTAGAAGCAGATATTTCTCTGTACAGCCTGTGGTCCCATTCACTCGGGAATATCCCAACGCAGCTCCTAGAAGAAACGTGTTTCTGACTCGCTGAATCTCAACATAGATTCAACTCTCTTAGGTGAACGAACGCACAGCAGAGCAGTTTCAAGGAAACGTTTCTCCTGAGTTTTAGACGAAGTTTCCTGCTGTTTCGTACGTATGCCGGCATTGGGCTGGAAATACCGGTTTTGGGATTCTGCACAGAATGGGTTTGCAAACCGCTGAATCCACACGTGTGTTTAACTCCGTCAGTTGAATGCACACATTGACAACCATTCAGTTAAATAGCTCCGTTTTGGTTTTAGAAGCAGATATTTCTCTGTACAGCCTATGGTCCCATTCACTCGGGAATATCCCAACGCAGCTCCTAGAAGAAACGTGTTTCTGACTCGCTGAGTCTCAACATAGATTGAACTCTCTTAGGTGAACGAACGCACCGCAGAGCAGTTTCAAGGAAACGTTTCTCCTGAATTTTGGACGAAGTTTCCTGCTGTTTAGTACGTATGCCGGCATTGGGCTGGAAATATCGGTTTTGGGATTCTGCACAGAAAGGGTTTGCAAACCGCTGAATCCACACGTGAGTTTAACTCTGTCAGTTGAATGCACACATTGACAACCATTCAGTTAGATAGCTCCGTTTTGGTTTTAGAAGCAGATATTTCTCTGTACAGCCTATGGTCCCATTCACTCGGGAATATCCCAACGCAGCTCCTAGAAGAAACGTGTTTCTGACTCGCTGAATCTCAACATAGATTCAACTCTCTTAGGTGAACGAACGCACCGCAGAGCAGTTTCAAGGAAACGTTTCTCCTGAATTTTAGACGAAGTTTCCTGCTGTTTCGTACGTATGCCGGCATTGGGCTGGAAATACCGGTTTTGGGATTCTGCACAGAAAGGGATTGCAAACCGCTGAATCCACACGTGAGTTTAATTCTGTCAGTTGAATGCACACATTGACAACCATTCAGTTAGAGAGCTCCGTTTTGCTTTTAGAAGCAGATATTTCTCTGTACAGCCTATGGTCCCATTCACTCGGGAATATCCCAACGCAGCTCCTAGAAGAAACGTGTTTCTGACTCGCTGAATCTCAACATAGATTCAACTCTCTTAGGTGAACGAACGCACAGCAGAGCAGTTTCAAGGAAACGTTTCTCCTGAGTTTTAGACGAAGTTTCCTGCTGTTTAGTACGTGTTCCGGCATTGGGCTAGAAATACCGGTTTTGGGATTCTGCACAGAAAGGGTTTGCAAACCGCTGAATCCACACGTGAGTTTAACTCTGTCAGTTGAATGCACACATTGACAACCATTCAGTTAGATAGCTCCGTTTTGGTTTTAGAAGCAGATATTTCTCTGTACAGCCTATGGTCCCATTCACTCGGGAATATCCCAACGCAGCTCCTAGAAGAAACGTGTTTCTGACTCGCTGAATCTCAACATAGATTCAACTCTCTTAGGTGAACGAACGCACAGCAGAGCAGTTTCAAGGAAACGTTTCTCCTGAATTTTGGACGAAATTTCCTGCTTTTTAGTACGTATGCCGGCATTGGGCTGGAAATACTGGTTTTGCGATTCTGCACAGAAAGGGTTTGCAAACCGCTGAATCCACACGTGAGTTTAACTCTGTCAGTTGAATGCACACATTGACAACCATTCAGTTAGATAGCTCCGTTTTGGCTTTAGAAGCAGATATTTCTCTGTACAGCCTATGGTCCCATTCACTCGGGAATATCCCAACGCAGCTCCTAGAAGAAACGTGTTTCTGACTCGCTGAATCTCAACATAGATTCAACTCTCTTAGGTGAACGAACGCACAGCAGAGCAGTTTCAAGGAAACGTTTCTCCTGAGTTTTAGACGAAGTTTCCTGCTGTTTCGTACGTATGCCGGCATTGGGCTGGAAATACCGGTTTTGGGATTCTGCACAGAATGGGTTTGCAAACCGCTGAATCCACACGTGTGTTTAACTCTGTCAGTTGAATGCACACATTGACAACCATTCAGTTAAATAGCTCCGTTTTGGTTTTAGAAGCAGATATTTCTCTGTACAGCCTATGGTCCCATTCACTCGGGAATATCCCAACGCAGCTCCTAGAAGAAACGTGTTTCTGACTCGCTGAGTCTCAACATAGATTGAACTCTCTTAGGTGAACGAACGCACCGCAGAGCAGTTTCAAGGAAACGTTTCTCCTGAATTTTGGACGAAGTTTCCTGCTGTTTAGTACGTATGCCGGCATTGGGCTGGAAATATCGGTTTTGGGATTCTGCACAGAAAGGGTTTGCAAACCGCTGAATCCACACGTGAGTTTAACTCTGTCAGTTGAATGCACACATTGACAACCATTCAGTTAGATAGCTCCCTTTTGGTTTTAGAAGCAGATATTTCTCTGTACAGCCTATGGTCCCATTCACTCGGGAATATCCCAACGCAGCTCCTAGAAGAAACGTGTTTCTGACTCGCTGAATCTCAACATAGATTCAACTCTCTTAGGTGAACGAACGCACCGCAGAGCAGTTTCAAGGAAACGTTTCTCCTGAATTTTAGACGAAGTTTCCTGCTGTTTCGTACGTATGCCGGCATTGGGCTGGAAATACCGGTTTTGGGATTCTGCACAGAAAGGGATTGCAAACCGCTGAATCCACACGTGAGTTTAATTCTGTCAGTTGAATGCACACATTGACAACCATTCAGTTAGAGAGCTCCGTTTTGCTTTTAGAAGCAGATATTTCTCTGTACAGCCTATGGTCCCATTCACTCGGGAATATCCCAACGCAGCTCCTAGAAGAAACGTGTTTCTGACTCGCTGAATCTCAACATAGATTCAACTCTCTTAGGTGAACGAACGCACAGCAGAGCAGTTTCAAGGAAACGTTTCTCCTGAGTTTTAGACGAAGTTTCCTGCTGTTTAGTACGTGTTCCGGCATTGGGCTAGAAATACCGGTTTTGGGATTCTGCACAGAAAGGGTTTGCAAACCGCTGAATCCACACGTGAGTTTAACTCTCTCAGTTGAATGCACACATTGACAACCATTCAGTTAGATAGCTCCGTTTTGGTTTTAGAAGCAGATATTTCTCTGTACAGCCTATGGTCCCATTCACTCGGGAATATCCCAACGCAGCTCCTAGAAGAAACGTGTTTCTGACTCGCAGAGTCTCAACATAGATTCAACTCTCTTAGGTGAACGAACGCACAGCAGAGCAGTTTCAAGGAAACGTTTCTCCTGAATTTTGGACGAAATTTCCTGCTGTTTAGTACGTATGCCAGCATTGGGCTGGAAATACCAGTTTTGCGATTCTGCACAGAAAGGGTTTGCAAACCGCTGAATCCACACGTGAGTTTAACTCTGTCAGTTGAATGCACACATTGACAACCATTCAGTTAGATAGCTCCGTTTTGGTTTTAGAAGCAGATATTTCTCTGTAC
Organism: Aotus nancymaae; assembly: GCF_030222135.1. Classification (NCBI taxonomy): domain Eukaryota; kingdom Metazoa; phylum Chordata; class Mammalia; order Primates; family Aotidae; genus Aotus; species Aotus nancymaae. The sequence continues at coordinate 4,131,350 of NW_026988495.1, read as the reverse complement.
AGCCTATGGTCCCATTCACTCGGGAATATCCCAACGCAGCTCCTAGAAGACACGTGTTTCTGACTCGCTGAATCTCAACATAGATTCAACTCTCTTAGGTGAACGAACGCACAGCAGAGCAGTTTCAAGGAAACGTTTCTCCTGAGTTTTAGACGAAGTTTCCTGCTGTTTAGTACGTATGCCGGCATTGGGCTGGAAATACCGGTTTTGGGATTCTGCACAGAAAGGGTTTGCAAACCGCTGAAACCACAGGTGAGTTTAACTCTGTCAGTTGAATGCACACATTGACAACCATTCAGTTAGATAGCTCCGTTTTGGTTTTAGAAGCAGATATTTCTCTGTACAGCCTATGGTCCCATTCACTCGGGAATATCCCAACGCAGCTCCTAGAAGAAACGTGTTTCTGACTCGCTAAATCTCAACATAGATTCAACTCTCTTAGGTGAACGAACGCACAGCAGAGCAGTTTCAAGGAAACGTTTCTCCTGAATTTTAGACGAAGTTTCCTGCTGTTTCGTACGTATGCCGGCATTGGGCTGGAAATACCGGTTTTGGGATTCTGCACAGAAAGGGTTTGCAAACCGCTGAATCCACACGTGAGTTTAATTCTGTCAGTTGAATGCACACATTGACAACCATTCAGTTAGAGAGCTCCGTTTTGCTTTTAGAAGCAGATATTTCTCTGTACAGCCTATGGTCCCATTCACTCGGGAATATCCCAACGCAGTTCCTAGAAGAAAAGTGTTTCTGACTCGCTGAATCTCAACATAGATTCAACTCTCTTAGGTGAACGAACGCACCACAGAGCAGTTTCAAGGAAACGTTTCTCCTGAGTTTTAGACGAAGTTTCCTGCTGTTTAGTACGTATGCCGGCATTGGGCTGGAAATACCGGTTTTGGGATTCTGCACAGAAAGGATTTGCAAACCGCTGAATCCACACGTGAGTTTAACTCTGTCAGTTGAATGCACACATTGACAACCATTCAGTTAGAGAGCTCCGTTTTGCTTTTAGAAGCAGATATTTCTCTGTACAGCCTATGGTCCCATTCACTCGGGAATATCCCAACGCAGCTCCTAGAAGAAACGTGTTTCTGACTCGCTGAATCTCAACATAGATTCAACTCTCTTAGGTGAACGAACGCACAGCAGAGCAGTTTCAAGGAAACGTTTCTCCTGAGTTTTAGACGAAGTTTCCTGCTGTTTAGTACGTGTGCCGGCATTGGGCTAGAAATACCGGTTTTGGGATTCTGCACAGAAAGGGTTTGCAAACCGCTGAATCCACACGTGAGTTTAACTCTGTCAGTTGAATGCACACATTGACAACCATTCAGTTAGATAGCTCCGTTTTGGTTTTAGAAGCAGATATTTCTCTGTACAGCCTATGGTCCCATTCACTCGGGAATATCCCAACGCAGCTCCTAGAAGAAACGTGTTTCTGACTCGCTGAGTCTCAACATAGATTCAGCTCTCTTAGGTGAACGAACGCACAGCAGAGCAGTTTCAAGGAAACCTTTCTCCTGAATTTTGGACGAAATTTCCTGCTGTTTAGTACGTATGCCGGCATTGGGCTGGAAATACCAGTTTTGCGATTCTGCACAGAAAGGGTTTGCAAACCGCTGAATCCACACGTGAGTTTAACTCTGTCAGTTGAATGCACACATTGACAACCATTCAGTTAGATAGCTCCGTTTTGGTTTTAGAAGCAGATATTTCTCTGTACAGCCTATGGTCCCATTCACTCGGGAATATCCCAACGCAGCTCCTAGAAGAAACGTGTTTCTGACTTGCTGAATCTCAACATAGATTCAACTCTCTTAGGTGAACGAACGCACAGCAGAGCAGTTTCAAGGAAACGTTTCTCCTGAGTTTTAGACGAAGTTTCCTGCTGTTTAGTACGGATGCCGGCATTGGGCTGGAAATACCGGTTTTGGGATTCTGCACAGAATGGGTTTGCAAACCGCTGAATCCACACGTGTGTTTAACTCTGTCAGTTGAATGCACACATTGACAACCATTCAGTTAAATAGCTCCGTTTTGGTTTTAGAAGCAGATATTTCTCTGTACAGCCTATGGTCCCATTCACTCGGGAATATCCCAACGCAGCTCCTAGAAGAAACGTGTTTCTGACTCGCTGAGTCTCAACATAGATTGAACTCTCTTAGGTGAACGAACGCACCGCAGAGCAGTTTCAAGGAAACGTTTCTCCTGAATTTTGGACGAAGTTTCCTGCTGTTTAGTACGTATGCCGGCATTGGGCTGGAAATATCGGTTTTGGGATTCTGCACAGAAAGGGTTTGCAAACCGCTGAATCCACACGTGAGTTTAACTCTGTCAGTTGAATGCACACATTGACAACCATTCAGTTAGATAGCTCCGTTTTGGTTTTAGAAGCAGATATTTCTCTGTACAGCCTATGGTCCCATTCACTCGGGAATATCCCAACGCAGCTCCTAGAAGAAACGTGTTTCTGACTCGCTGAATCTCAACATAGATTCAACTCTCTTAGGTGAACGAACGCACCGCAGAGCAGTTTCAAGGAAACGTTTCTCCTGAATTTTAGACGAAGTTTCCTGCTGTTTCGTACGTATGCCGGCATTGGGCTGGAAATACCGGTTTTGGGATTCTGCACAGAAAGGGATTGCAAACCGCTGAATCCACACGTGAGTTTAATTCTGTCAGTTGAATGCACACATTGACAACCATTCAGTTAGAGAGCTCCGTTTTGCTTTTAGAAGCAGATATTTCTCTGTACAGCCTATGGTCCCATTCACTCGGGAATATCCCAACGCAGCTCCTAGAAGAAACGTGTTTCTGACTCGCTGAATCTCAACATAGATTCAACTCTCTTAGGTGAACGAACGCACAGCAGAGCAGTTTCAAGGAAACGTTTCTCCTGAGTTTTAGACGAAGTTTCCTGCTGTTTAGTAAGTGTTCCGGCATTGGGCTAGAAATACCGGTTTTGGGATTCTGCACAGAAAGGGTTTGCAAACCGCTGAATCCACACGTGAGTTTAACTCTGTCAGTTGAATGCACACATTGACAACCATTCAGTTAGATAGCTCCGTTTTGGTTTTAGAAGCAGATATTTCTCTGTACAGCCTATGGTCCCATTCACTCGGGAATATCCCAACGCAGCTCCTAGAAGAAACGTGTTTCTGACTCGCAGAGTCTCAACATAGATTCAACTCTCTTAGGTGAACGAACGCACAGCAGAGCAGTTTCAAGGAAACGTTTCTCCTGAATTTTGGACGAAATTTCCTGCTGTTTAGTACGTATGCCGGCATTGGGCTGGAAATACCAGTTTTGCGATTCTGCACAGAAAGGGTTTGCAAACCGCTGAATCCACACGTGAGTTTAACTCTGTCAGTTGAATGCACACATTGACAACCATTCAGTTAGATAGCTCCGTTTTGGTTTTAGAAGCAGATATTTCTCTGTACAGCCTATGGTCCCATTCACTCGGGAATATCCCAACGCAGCTCCTAGAAGACACGTGTTTCTGACTCGCTGAATCTCAACATAGATTCAACTCTCTTAGGTGAACGAACGCACAGCAGAGCAGTTTCAAGGAAACGTTTCTCCTGAGTTTTAGACGAAGTTTCCTGCTGTTTAGTACGTATGCCGGCATTGGGCTGGAAATACCGGTTTTGGGATTCTGCACAGAAAGGGTTTGCAAACCGCTGAAACCACAGGTGAGTTTAACTCTGTCAGTTGAATGCACACATTGACAACCATTCAGTTAGATAGCTCCGTTTTGGTTTTAGAAGCAGATATTTCTCTGTACAGCCTATGGTCCCATTCACTCGGGAATATCCCAACGCAGCTCCTAGAAGAAACGTGTTTCTGACTCGCTAAATCTCAACATAGATTCAACTCTCTTAGGTGAACGAACGCACAGCAGAGCAGTTTCAAGGAAACGTTTCTCCTGAATTTTAGACGAAGTTTCCTGCTGTTTCGTACGTATGCCGGCATTGGGCTGGAAATACCGGTTTTGGGATTCTGCACAGAAAGGGTTTGCAAACCGCTGAATCCACACGTGAGTTTAATTCTGTCAGTTGAATGCACACATTGACAACCATTCAGTTAGAGAGCTCCGTTTTGCTTTTAGAAGCAGATATTTCTCTGTACAGCCTATGGTCCCATTCACTCGGGAATATCCCAACGCAGTTCCTAGAAGAAAAGTGTTTCTGACTCGCTGAATCTCAACATAGATTCAACTCTCTTAGGTGAACGAACGCACCACAGAGCAGTTTCAAGGAAACGTTTCTCCTGAGTTTTAGACGAAGTTTCCTGCTGTTTAGTACGTATGTCGGCATTGGGCTGGAAATACCGGTTTTGGGATTCTGCACAGAAAGGATTTGCAAACCGCTGAATCCACACGTGAGTTTAACTCTGTCAGTTGAATGCACACATTGACAACCATTCAGTTAGATAGCTCCCTTTTGGTTTTAGAAGCAGATATTTCTCTGTACAGCCTATGGTCCCATTCACTCGGGAATATCCCAACGCAGCTCCTAGAAGAAACGTGTTTCTGACTCGCTGAGTCTCAACATAGATTCAACTCTCTTAGGTGAACGAACGCACAGCAGAGCAGTTTCAAGGAAACGTTTCTCCTGAATTTTGGACGAAATTTCCTGCTGTTTAGTACGTATGCCGGCATTGGGCTGGAAATACCGGTTTTGGGATTCTGCACAGAAAGGGTTTGCAAACCGCTGAATCCACAGGTGAGTTTAACTCTGTCAGTTGAATGCACACATTGAGAACCATTCAGTTAGATAGCTCCGTTTTGGTTTTAGAAGCAGATATTTCTCTGTACAGCCTATGGTCCCATTCACTCGGGAATATCCCAACGCAGCTCCTAGAAGACACGTGTTTCTGACTCGCTGAATCTCAACATAGATTCAACTCTCTTAGGTGAACGAACGCACAGCAGAGCAGTTTCAAGGAAACGTTTCTCCTGAGTTTTAGACGAAGTTTCCTGCTGTTTCGTACGTATGCCGGCATTGGGCTGGAAATACCGGTTTTGGGATTCTGCACAGAATGGGTTTGCAAACCGCTGAATCCACACGTGAGTTTAACTCTGTCAGTTGAATGCACACATTGACAACCATTCAGTTAGATAGCTCCGTTTTGGTTTTAGAAGCAGATATTTCTCTGTACAGCCTATGGTCCCATTCACTCGGGAATATCCCAACGCAGCTCCTAGAAGAAACGTGTTTCTGACTCGCTGAATCTCAACATAGATTCAACTCTCTTAGGTGAACGAACGAACAGCAGAGCAGTTTCAAGGAAACGTTTCTCCTGAGTTTTAGACGAAGTTTCCTGCTGTTTAGTACGTATGCCGGCATTGGGCTGGAAATACCGGTTTTGGGATTCTGCACAGAAAGGGTTTGCAAACCGCTGAATCCACACGTGAGTTTAACTCTGTCAGTTGAATGCACACATTGACAACCATTCAGTTAGATAGCTCCGTTATGGTTTTAGAAGCAGATATTTCTCTGTACAGCCTATGGTCCCATTCACTCGGGAATAACCCAACGCAGCTCCTAGAAGAAACGTGTTTCTGACTCGCTGAGTCTCAACATAGATTCAACTCTCTTAGGTGAACGAACGCACCGCAGAGCAGTTACAAGGAAACGTTTCTCCTGAATTTTGGACGAAATTTCCTGCTGTTTAGTACGTATGCCGGCATTGGGCTGGAAATACCGGTTTTGGGATTCTGCACAGAAAGGGTTTGCAAACCGCTGAATCCACACGTGAGTTTAACTCTGTCAGTTGAATGCACACATTGACAACCATTCAGTTAGATAGCTCCGTTTTGGTTTTAGAAGCAGATATTTCTCTGTACAGCCTATGGTCCCATTCACTCGGGAATATCCCAACGCAGCTCCTAGAAGAAAAGTGTTTCTGACTCGCTGAATCTCAACATAGATTCAACTCTCTTAGGTGAACGAACGCACCACAGAGCAGTTTCAAGGAAACGTTTCTCCTGTGTTTTAGACGAAGTTTCCTGCTGTTTAGTACGTATGCCGGCATTGGGCTGGAAATACCGGTTTTGGGATTCTGCACAGAAAGGGTTTGCAAACCGCTGAATCCACACGTGAGTTTAACTCTGTCAGTTGAATGCACACATTGACAACCATTCAGTTAGATAGCTCCGTTTTGGTTTTAGAAGCAGATATTTCTCTGTACAGCCTATGGTCCCATTCACTCGGGAATATCCCAACGCAGCTCCTAGAAGAAACGTGTTTCTGACTCGCTGAATCTCAACATAGATTCAACTCTCTTAGGTGAACGAACGCACCGCAGAGCAGTTTCAAGGAAACGTTTCTCCTGAATTTTAGACGAAGTTTCCTGCTGTTTCGTACGTATGCCGGCATTGGGCTGGAAATACCGGTTTTGGGATTCTGCACAGAAAGGGTTTGCAAACCGCTGAATCCACACGTGAGTTTAACTCTGTCAGTTGAATGCACACATTGACAACCATTCAGTTAGATAGCTCCGTTTTGGTTTTAGAAGCAGATATTTCTCTGTACAGCCTATGGTCCCATTCACTCGGGAATATCCCAACGCAGCTCCTAGAAGAAAAGTGTTTCTGACTCGCTGAATCTCAACATAGATTCAACTCTCTTAGGTGAACGAACGCACCGCAGAGCAGTTTCAAGGAAACGTTTCTCCTGAGTTTTAGACGAAGTTTCCTGCTGTTTAGTACGTATGCCGGCATTGGGCTGGAAATACCGGTTTTGGGATTCTGCACAGAAAGGGTTTGCAAACCGCTGAATCCACACGTGAGTTTAACTCTGTCAGTTGAATGCACACATTGACAACCATTCAGTTAGAGAGCTCCGTTTTGCTTTTAGAAGCAGATATTTCTCTGTACAGCCTATGGTCCCATTCACTCGGGAATATCCCAACGCAGCTCCTAGAAGAAACGTGTTTCTGACTCGCTGAATCTCAACATAGATTCAACTCTCTTAGGTGAACGAACGCACAGCAGAGCAGTTTCAAGGAAACGTTTCTCCTGAGTTTTAGACGAAGTTTCCTGCTGTTTAGTACGTGTGCCGGCATTGGGCTAGAAATACCGGTTTTGGGATTCTGCACAGAAAGGGTTTGCAAACCGCTGAATCCACACGTGAGTTTAACTCTGTCAGTTGAATGCACACATTGACAACCATTCAGTTAGATAGCTCCGTTTTGGTTTTAGAAGCAGATATTTCTCTGTACAGTCTATGGTCCCATTCACTCGGGAATATCCCAACGCAGCTCCTAGAAGAAACGTGTTTCTGACTCGCTGAGTCTCAACATAGATTCAACTCTCTTAGGTGAACGAACGCACAGCAGAGCAGTTTCAAGGAAACGTTTCTCCTGAATTTTGGACGAAATTTCCTGCTGTTTAGTACGTATGCCGGCATTGGGCTGGAAATACCGGTTTTGCGATTCTGCACAGAAAGGGTTTGCATACCGCTGAATCCACACGTGAGTTTACCTCTGTCAGTTGAATGCACACATTGACAACCATTCAGTTAGATAGCTCCGTTTTGGTTTTAGAAGCAGATATTTCTCTGTACAGCCTATGGTCCCATTCACTCGGGAATATCCCAACGCAGCTCCTAGAAGAAACGTGTTTCTGACTCGCTGAGTCTCAACATAGATTCAACTCTCTTAGGTGAACGAACGCACAGCAGAGCAGTTTCAAGGAAACGTTTCTCCTGAATTTTGGACGAAATTTCCTGCTGTTTAGTACGTATGCCGGCATTGGGCTGGAAATACCGGTTTTGGGATTCTGCACAGAAAGGGTTTGCAAACCGCTGAATCCACACGTGAGTTTAACTCTGTCAGTTGAATGCACACATTGACAACCATTCAGTTAGATAGCTCCGTTTTGGTTTTAGAAGCAGATATTTCTCTGTACAGCCTATGGTCCCATTCACTCGGGAATATCCCAACGCAGCTCCTAGAAGAAAAGTGTTTCTGACTCGCTGAATCTCAACATAGATTCAACTCTCTTAGGTGAACGAACGCACAGCAGAGCAGTTTCAAGGAAACGTTTCTCCTGAGTTTTAGACGAAGTTTCCTGCTGTTTAGTACGTATGCCGGCATTGGGCTGGAAATACCGGTTTTGGGATTCTGCACAGAAAGGGTTTGCAAACCGCTGAATCCACACGTGAGTTTAACTCTGTCAGTTGAATGCACACATTGACAACCATTCAGTTAGATAGCTCCGTTTTGGTTTTAGAAGCAGATATTTCTCTGTACAGCCTATGGTCCCATTCACTCGGGAATGTCCCAACGCAGCTCCTAGAAGAAACGTGTTTCTGACTCGCTGAATCTCAACATAGATTCAACTCTCTTAGGTGAACGAACGCACAGCAGAGCAGTTTCAAGGAAACGTTTCTCCTGAGTTTTAGACGAAGTTTCCTGCTGTTTCGTACGTATGCCGGCATTGGGCTGGAAATACCGGTTTTGGGATTCTGCACAGAAAGGGTTTGCAAAACCGCTGAATCCACACGTGAGTTTAACTCTGTCAGTTGAATGCACACATTGACAACCATTCAGTTAGATAGCTCCGTTTAGGTTTTAGAAGCAGATATTTCTCTGTACAGCCTATGGTCCCATTCACTCGGGAATATCCCAACGCAGCTCCTAGAAGAAACGTGTTTCTGACTCGCTGAATCTCAACATAGATTCAACTCTCTTAGGTGAACGAACGCACAGCAGAGCAGTTTCAAGGAAACGTTTCTCCTGAGTTTTAGACGAAGTTTCCTGCTGTTTCGTACGTATGCCGGCATTGGGCTGGAAATACCGGTTTTGGGATTCTGCACAGAATGGGTTTGCAAACCGCTGAATCCACACGTGAGTTTAACTCTGTCAGTTGAATGCACACATTGACAACCATTCAGTTAGATAGCTCCGTTTTGGTTTTAGAAGCAGATATTTCTCTGTACAGACTATGGTCCCATTCACTCGGGAATATCCCAACGCAGCACCTAGAAGAAACGTGTTTCTGACTCGCTGAATCTCAACATAGATTCAACTCTCTTAGGTGAACGAACGAACAGCAGAGCAGTTTCAAGAAAACGTTTCTCCTGAGTTTTAGACGAAGTTTCCTGCTGTTTCGTACGTATGCCGGCATTGGGCTGGAAATACCGGTTTTGGGATTCTGCACAGAAAGGGTTTCCCAACCGCTGAATCCACAGGTGAGTTTAACTCTGTCAGTTGAATGCACACATTGACAACCATTCAGTTAGATAGCTCCGTTTTGGTTTTAGAAGCAGATATTTCTCTGTACAGCCTATGGTCCCATTCACTCGGGAATATCCCAACGCAGCTCCTAGAAGAAACGTGTTTCTGTCTCGCTGAATCTCAACATAGATTCAACTCTCTTAGGTGAACGAACGCACAGCAGAGCAGTTTCAAGGAAACGTTTCTCCTGAGTTTTAGACGAAGTTTCCTGCTGTTTCGTACGTATGCCGGCATTGGGCTGGAAATACCGGTTTTGGGATTCTACACAGAAAGGGTTTGCAAACCGCTGAATCCACACGTGAGTTTAACTCTGTCAGTTGAATGCACACATTGACAACCATTCAGTTAGATAGCTCCGTTTTGGTTTTAGAAGCAGATATTTCTCTGTACAGCCTATGGTCCCATTCACTCGGGAATATCCCAACGCAGCTCCTAGAAGAAACGTGTTTCTGACTCGCTGAGTCTCAACATAGATTGAACTCTCTTAGGTGAACGAACGCACCGCAGAGCAGTTTCAAGGAAACGTTTCTCCTGAATTTTGGACGAAGTTTCCTGCTGTTTAGTACGTATGCCGGCATTGGGCTGGAAATATCGGTTTTGGGATTCTGCACAGAAAGGGTTTGCAAACCGCTGAATCCACACGTGAGTTTAACTCTGTCAGTTGAATGCACACATTGACAACCATTCAGTTAGATAGCTCCCTTTTGGTTTTAGAAGCAGATATTTCTCTGTACAGCCTATGGTCCCATTCACTCGGGAATATCCCAACGCAGCTCCTAGAAGAAACGTGTTTCTGACTCGCTGAATCTCAACATAGATTCAACTCTCTTAGGTGAACGAACGCACCGCAGAGCAGTTTCAAGGAAACGTTTCTCCTGAATTTTAGACGAAGTTTCCTGCTGTTTCGTACGTATGCCGGCATTGGGCTGGAAATACCGGTTTTGGGATTCTGCACAGAAAGGGATTGCAAACCGCTGAATCCACACGTGAGTTTAATTCTGTCAGTTGAATGCACACATTGACAACCATTCAGTTAGAGAGCTCCGTTTTGCTTTTAGAAGCAGATATTTCTCTGTACAGCCTATGGTCCCATTCACTCGGGAATATCCCAACGCAGCTCCTAGAAGAAACGTGTTTCTGACTCGCTGAATCTCAACATAGATTCAACTCTCTTAGGTGAACGAACGCACAGCAGAGCAGTTTCAAGGAAACGTTTCTCCTGAGTTTTAGACGAAGTTTCCTGCTGTTTAGTACGTGTTCCGGCATTGGGCTAGAAATACCGGTTTTGGGATTCTGCACAGAAAGGGTTTGCAAACCGCTGAATCCACACGTGAGTTTAACTCTGTCAGTTGAATGCACACATTGACAACCATTCAGTTAGATAGCTCCGTTTTGGTTTTAGAAGCAGATATTTCTCTGTACAGCCTATGGTCCCATTCACTCGGGAATATCCCAACGCAGCTCCTAGAAGAAACGTGTTTCTGACTCGCAGAGTCTCAACATAGATTCAACTCTCTTAGGTGAACGAACGCACAGCAGAGCAGTTTCAAGGAAACGTTTCTCCTGAATTTTGGACGAAATTTCCTGCTGTTTAGTACGTATGCCAGCATTGGGCTGGAAATACCAGTTTTGCGATTCTGCACAGAAAGGGTTTGCAAACCGCTGAATCCACACGTGAGTTTAACTCTGTCAGTTGAATGCACATATTGACAACCATTCAGTTAGATAGCTCCGTTTTGGTTTTAGAAGCAGATATTTCTCTGTACAGCCTATGGTCCCATTCACTCGGGAATATCCCAACGCAGCTCCTAGAAGACACGTGTTTCTGACTCGCTGAATCTCAACATAGATTCAACTCTCTTAGGTGAACGAACGCACAGCAGAGCAGTTTCAAGGAAACGTTTCTCCTGAGTTTTAGACGAAGTTTCCTGCTGTTTAGTACGTATGCCGGCATTGGGCTGGAAATACCGGTTTTGGGATTCTGCACAGAAAGGGTTTGCAAACCGCTGAAACCACAGGTGAGTTTAACTCTGTCAGTTGAATGCACACATTGACAACCATTCAGTTAGATAGCTCCGTTTTGGTTTTAGAAGCAGATATTTCTCTGTACAGCCTATGGTCCCATTCACTCGGGAATATCCCAACGCAGCTCCTAGAAGAAACGTGTTTCTGACTCGCTAAATCTCAACATAGATTCAACTCTCTTAGGTGAACGAACGCACAGCAGAGCAGTTTCAAGGAAACGTTTCTCCTGAATTTTAGACGAAGTTTCCTGCTGTTTCGTACGTATGCCGGCATTGGGCTGGAAATACCGGTTTTGGGATTCTGCACAGAAAGGGTTTGCAAACCGCTGAATCCACACGTGAGTTTAATTCTGTCAGTTGAATGCACACATTGACAACCATTCAGTTAGAGAGCTCCGTTTTGCTTTTAGAAGCAGATATTTCTCTGTACAGCCTATGGTCCCATTCACTCGGGAATATCCCAACGCAGTTCCTAGAAGAAAAGTGTTTCTGACTCGCTGAATCTCAACATAGATTCAACTCTCTTAGGTGAACGAACGCACCACAGAGCAGTTTCAAGGAAACGTTTCTCCTGAGTTTTAGACGAAGTTTCCTGCTGTTTAGTACGTATGCCGGCATTGGGCTGGAAATACCGGTTTTGGGATTCTGCACAGAAAGGATTTGCAAACCGCTGAATCCACACGTGAGTTTAACTCTGTCAGTTGAATGCACACATTGACAACCATTCAGTTAGATAGCTCCCTTTTGGTTTTAGAAGCAGATATTTCTCTGTACAGCCTATGGTCCCATTCACTCGGGAATATCCCAACGCAGCTCCTAGAAGAAACGTGTTTCTGACTCGCTGAATTTCAACATAGATTCAACTCTCTTAGGTGAACGAACGCACCGCAGAGCAGTTTCAAGGAAACGTTTCTCCTGAATTTTAGACGAAGTTTCCTGCTGTTTCGTACGTATGCCGGCATTGGGCTGGAAATACCGGTTTTGGGATTCTGCACAGAAAGGGTTTGCAAACCGCTGAATCCACACGTGAGTATAATTCTGTCAGTTGAATGCACACATTGACAACCATTCAGTTAGAGAGCTCCGTTTTGCTTTTAGAAGCAGATATTTCTCTGTACAGCCTATGGTCCCATTCACTCGGGAATATCCCAACGCAGCTCCTAGAAGAAACGTGTTTCTGACTCGCTGAATCTCAACATAGATTCAACTCTCTTAGGTGAACGAACGCACAGCAGAGCAGTTTCAAGGAAACGTTTCTCCTGAGTTTTAGACGAAGTTTCCTGCTGTTTAGTACGTGTGCCGGCATTGGGCTAGAAATACCGGTTTTGGGATTCTGCACAGAAAGGGTTTGCAAACCGCTGAATCCACACGTGAGTTTAACTCTGTCAGTTGAATGCACACATTGACAACCATTCAGTTAGATAGCTCCGTTTTGGTTTTAGAAGCAGATATTTCTCTGTACAGCCTATGGTCCCATTCACTCGGGAATATCCCAACGCAGCTCCTAGAAGAAACGTGTTTCTGACTCGCTGAGTCTCAACATAGATTCAGCTCTCTTAGGTGAACGAACGCACCGCAGAGCAGTTTCAAGGAAACCTTTCTCCTGAATTTTGGACGAAATTTCCTGCTGTTTAGTACGTATGCCAGCATTGGGCTGGAAATACCAGTTTTGCGATTCTGCACAGAAAGGGTTTGCAAACCGCTGAATCCACACGTGAGTTTAACTCTGTCAGTTGAATGCACACATTGACAACCATTCAGTTAGATAGCTCCGTTTTGGTTTTAGAAGCAGATATTTCTCTGTACAGCCTATGGTCCCATTCACTCGGGAATATCCCAACGCAGCTCCTAGAAGAAACGTGTTTCTGACTCGCTGAATCTCAACATAGATTCAACTCTCTTAGGTGAACGAACGCACAGCAGAGCAGTTTCAAGGAAACGTTTCTCCTGAGTTTTAGACGAAGTTTCCTGCTGTTTCGTACGTATGCCGGCATTGGGCTGGAAATACCGGTTTTGGGATTCTGCACAGAATGGGTTTGCAAACCGCTGAATCCACACGTGTGTTTAACTCTGTCAGTTGAATGCACACATTGACAACCATTCAGTTAAATAGCTCCGTTTTGGTTTTAGAAGCAGATATTTCTCTGTACAGCCTATGGTCCCATTCACTCGGGAATATCCCAACGCAGCTCCTAGAAGAAACGTGTTTCTGACTCGCTGAGTCTCAACATAGATTGAACTCTCTTAGGTGAACGAACGCACCGCAGAGCAGTTTCAAGGAAACGTTTCTCCTGAATTTTGGACGAAGTTTCCTGCTGTTTAGTACGTATGCCGGCATTGGGCTGGAAATATCGGTTTTGGGATTCTGCACAGAAAGGGTTTGCAAACCGCTGAATCCACACGTGAGTTTAACTCTGTCAGTTGAATGCACACATTGACAACCATTCAGTTAGATAGCTCCGTTTTGGTTTTAGAAGCAGATATTTCTCTGTACAGCCTATGGTCCCATTCACTCGGGAATATCCCAACGCAGCTCCTAGAAGAAACGTGTTTCTGACTCGCTGAATCTCAACATAGATTCAACTCTCTTAGGTGAACGAACGCACCGCAGAGCAGTTTCAAGGAAACGTTTCTCCTGAATTTTAGACGAAGTTTCCTGCTGTTTCGTACGTATGCCGGCATTGGGCTGGAAATACCGGTTTTGGGATTCTGCACAGAAAGGGATTGCAAACCGCTGAATCCACACGTGAGTTTAATTCTGTCAGTTGAATGCACACATTGACAACCATTCAGTTAGAGAGCTCCGTTTTGCTTTTAGAAGCAGATATTTCTCTGTACAGCCTATGGTCCCATTCACTCGGGAATATCCCAACGCAGCTCCTAGAAGAAACGTGTTTCTGACTCGCTGAATCTCAACATAGATTCAACTCTCTTAGGTGAACGAACGCACAGCAGAGCAGTTTCAAGGAAACGTTTCTCCTGAGTTTTAGACGAAGTTTCCTGCTGTTTAGTACGTGTTCCGGCATTGGGCTAGAAATACCGGTTTTGGGATTCTGCACAGAAAGGGTTTGCAAACCGCTGAATCCACACGTGAGTTTAACTCTGTCAGTTGAATGCACACATTGACAACCATTCAGTTAGATAGCTCCGTTTTGGTTTTAGAAGCAGATATTTCTCTGTACAGCCTATGGTCCCATTCACTCGGGAATATCCCAACGCAGCTCCTAGAAGAAACGTGTTTCTGACTCGCAGAGTCTCAACATAGATTCAACTCTCTTAGGTGAACGAACGCACAGCAGAGCAGTTTCAAGGAAACGTTTCTCCTGAATTTTGGACGAAATTTCCTGCTGTTTAGTACGTATGCCAGCATTGGGCTGGAAATACCAGTTTTGCGATTCTGCACAGAAAGGGTTTGCAAACCGCTGAATCCACACGTGAGTTTAACTCTGTCAGTTGAATGCACACATTGACAACCATTCAGTTAGATAGCTCCGTTTTGGTTTTAGAAGCAGATATTTCTCTGTACAGCCTATGGTCCCATTCACTCGGGAATATCCCAACGCAGCTCCTAGAAGACACGTGTTTCTGACTCGCTGAATCTCAACATAGATTCAACTCTCTTAGGTGAACGAACGCACAGCAGAGCAGTTTCAAGGAAACGTTTCTCCTGAGTTTTAGACGAAGTTTCCTGCTGTTTAGTACGTATGCCGGCATTGGGCTGGAAATACCGGTTTTGGGATTCTGCACAGAAAGGGTTTGCAAACCGCTGAAACCACAGGTGAGTTTAACTCTGTCAGTTGAATGCACACATTGACAACCATTCAGTTAGATAGCTCCGTTTTGGTTTTAGAAGCAGATATTTCTCTGTACAGCCTATGGTCCCATTCACTCGGGAATATCCCAACGCAGCTCCTAGAAGAAACGTGTTTCTGACTCGCTAAATCTCAACATAGATTCAACTCTCTTAGGTGAACGAACGCACAGCAGAGCAGTTTCAAGGAAACGTTTCTCCTGAATTTTAGACGAAGTTTCCTGCTGTTTCGTACGTATGCCGGCATTGGGCTGGAAATACCGGTTTTGGGATTCTGCACAGAAAGGGTTTGCAAACCGCTGAATCCACACGTGAGTTTAATTCTGTCAGTTGAATGCACACATTGACAACCATTCAGTTAGAGAGCTCCGTTTTGCTTTTAGAAGCAGATATTTCTCTGTACAGCCTATGGTCCCATTCACTCGGGAATATCCCAACGCAGTTCCTAGAAGAAAAGTGTTTCTGACTCGCTGAATCTCAACATAGATTCAACTCTCTTAGGTGAACGAACGCACCACAGAGCAGTTTCAAGGAAACGTTTCTCCTGAGTTTTAGACGAAGTTTCCTGCTGTTTAGTACGTATGTCGGCATTGGGCTGGAAATACCGGTTTTGGGATTCTGCACAGAAAGGATTTGCAAACCGCTGAATCCACACGTGAGTTTAACTCTGTCAGTTGAATGCACACATTGACAACCATTCAGTTAGATAGCTCCCTTTTGGTTTTAGAAGCAGATATTTCTCTGTACAGCCTATGGTCCCATTCACTCGGGAATATCCCAACGCAGCTCCGAGAAGAAACGTGTTTCTGACTCGCTGAATTTCAACATAGATTCAACTCTCTTAGGTGAACGAACGCACCGCAGAGCAGTTTCAAGGAAACGTTTCTCCTGAATTTTAGACGAAGTTTCCTGCTGTTTCGTACGTATGCCGGCATTGGGCTGGAAATACCGGTTTTGGGATTCTGCACAGAAAGGGTTTGCAAACCGCTGAATCCACACGTGAGTTTAATTCTGTCAGTTGAATGCACACATTGACAACCATTCAGTTAGAGAGCTCCGTTTTGCTTTTAGAAGCAGATATTTCTCTGTACAGCCTATGGTCCCATTCACTCGGGAATATCCCAACGCAGCTCCTAGAAGAAACGTGTTTCTGACTCGCTGAATCTCAACATAGATTCAACTCTCTTAGGTGAACGAACGCACAGCAGAGCAGTTTCAAGGAAACGTTTCTCCTGAGTTTTAGACGAAGTTTCCTGCTGTTTAGTACGTGTGCCGGCATTGGGCTAGAAATACCGGTTTTGGGATTCTGCACAGAAAGGGTTTGCAAACCGCTGAATCCACACGTGAGTTTAACTCTGTCAGTTGAATGCACACATTGACAACCATTCAGTTAGATAGCTCCGTTTTGGTTTTAGAAGCAGATATTTCTCTGTACAGCCTATGGTCCCATTCACTCGGGAATATCCCAACGCAGCTCCTAGAAGAAACGGGTTTCTGACTCGCTGAGTCTCAACATAGATTCAGCTCTCTTAGGTGAACGAACGCACAGCAGAGCAGTTTCAAGGAAACCTTTCTCCTGAATTTTGGACGAAATTTCCTGCTGTTTAGTACGTATGCCAGCATTGGGCTGGAAATACCAGTTTTGCGATTCTGCACAGAAAGGGTTTGCAAACCGCTGAATCCACACGTGAGTTTAACTCTGTCAGTTGAATGCACACATTGACAACCATTCAGTTAGATAGCTCCGTTTTGGTTTTAGAAGCAGATATTTCTCTGTACAGCCTATTGTCCCATTCACTCGGGAATATCCCAACGCAGCTCCTAGAAGAAACGTGTTTCTGACTCGCTGAATCTCAACATAGTTTCAGCTATCTTAGGTGAACGAACGCACAGCAGAGCAGTTTCAAGGAAACGTTTCTCCTGAATTTTGGACGAAATTTCCTGCTGTTTAGTACGTATGCCGGCATTGGGCTGGAAATACCGGTTTTGCGATTCTGCACAGAAAGGGTTTGCATACCGCTGAATCCACACGTGAGTTTAACTCTGTCAGTTGAATGCACACATTGACAACCATTCAGTTAGATAGCTCCGTTTTGGTTTTAGAAGCAGATATTTCTCTGTACAGCCTATGGTCCCATTCACTCGGGAATATCCCAACGCAGCTCCTAGAAGAAACGTGTTTCTGACTCGCTGAATCTCAACATAGATTCAACTCTCTTAGGTGAACGAACGCACAGCAGAGCAGTTTCAAGGAAACGTTTCTCCTGAGTTTTAGACGAAGTTTCCTGCTGTTTCGTACGTATGCCGGCATTGGGCTGGAAATACCGGTTTTGGGATTCTGCACAGAATGGGTTTGCAAACCGCTGAATCCACACGTGAGTTTAACTCTGTCAGTTGAATGCACACATTGACAACCATTCAGTTAGATAGCTCCGTTTTGGTTTTAGAAGCAGATATTTCTCTGTACAGCCTATGGTCCCATTCACTCGGGAATATCCCAACGCAGCTCCTAGAAGAAACGTGTTTCTGACTCGCTGAATCTCAACATAGATTCAACTCTCTTAGGTGAACGAACGAACAGCAGAGCAGTTTCAAGAAAACGTTTCTCCTGAGTTTTAGACGAAGTTTCCTGCTGTTTAGTACGTATGCCGGCATTGGGCTGGAAATACCGGTTTTGGGATTCTGCACAGAAAGGGTTTGCAAACCGCTGAATCCACACGTGAGTTTAACTCTGTCAGTTGAATGCACACATTGACAACCATTCAGTTAGATAGCTCCGTTTTGGTTTTAGAAGCAGATATTTCTCTGTACAGCCTATGGTCCCATTCACTCGGGAATATCCCAACGCAGCTCCTAGAAGAAACGTGTTTCTGACTCGCTGAATCTCAACATAGATTCAACTCTCTTAGGTGAACGAACGCACAGCAGAGCAGTTTCAAGGAAACGTTTCTCCTGAGTTTTAGACGAAGTTTCCTGCTGTTTCGTACGTATGCCGGCATTGGGCTGGAAATACCGGTTTTGGGATTCTGCACAGAATGGGTTTGCAAACCGCTGAATCCACACGTGAGTTTAACTCTGTCAGTTGAATGCACACATTGACAACCATTCAGTTAGATAGCTCCGTTTTGGTTTTAGAAGCAGATATTTCTCTGTACAGCCTATGGTCCCATTCACTCGGGAATATCCCAACGCAGCTCCTAGAAGAAACGTGTTTCTGACTCGCTGAATCTCAACATAGATTCAACTCTCTTAGGTGAACGAACGAACAGCAGAGCAGTTTCAAGAAAACGTTTCTCCTGAGTTTTAGACGAAGTTTCCTGCTGTTTAGTACGTATGCCGGCATTGGGCTGGAAATACCGGTTTTGGGATTCTGCACAGAAAGGGTTTGCAAACCGCTGAATCCACACGTGAGTTTAACTCTGTCAGTTGAATGCACACATTGACAACCATTCAGTTAGATAGCTCCGTTTTGGTTTTAGAAGCAGATATTTCTCTGTACAGCCTATGGTCCCATTCACTCGGGAATATCCCAACGCAGCTCCTAGAAGAAACGTGTTTCTGACTCGCTGAGTCTCAACATAGATTCAACTCTCTTAGGTGAACGAACGCACAGCAGAGCAGTTTCAAGGAAACGTTTCTCCTGAATTTTGGACGAAATTTCCTGCTGTTTAGTACGTATGCCGGCATTGGGCTGGAAATACCGGTTTTGGGATTCTGCACAGAAAGGGTTTGCAAACCGCTGAATCCACAGGTGAGTTTAACTCTGTCAGTTGAATGCACACATTGAGAACCATTCAGTTAGATAGCTCCGTTTTGGTTTTAGAAGCAGATATTTATCTGTACAGCCTATGGTCCCATTCACTCGGGAATATCCCAACGCAGCTCCTAGAAGACACGTGTTTCTGACTCGCTGAATCTCAACATAGATTCAACTCTCTTAGGTGAACGAACGCACAGCAGAGCAGTTTCAAGGAAACGTTTCTCCTGAGTTTTAGACGAAGTTTCCTGCTGTTTCGTACGTATGCCGGCATTGGGCTGGAAATACCGGTTTTGGGATTCTGCACAGAATGGGTTTGCAAACCGCTGAATCCACACGTGAGTTTAACTCTGTCAGTTGAATGCACACATTGACAACCATTCAGTTAGATAGCTCCGTTTTGGTTTTAGAAGCAGATATTTCTCTGTACAGCCTATGGTCCCATTCACTCGGGAATATCCCAACGCAGCTCCTAGAAGAAACGTGTTTCTGACTCGCTGAATCTCAACATAGATTCAACTCTCTTAGGTGAACGAACGAACAGCAGAGCAGTTTCAAGGAAACGTTTCTCCTGAGTTTTAGACGAAGTTTCCTGCTGTTTCGTACGTATGCCGGCATTGGGCTGGAAATACCGGTTTTGGGATTCTACACAGAAAGGGTTTGCAAACCGCTGAATCCACACGTGAGTTTAACTCTGTCAGTTGAATGCACACATTGGCAACCATTCAGTTAGATAGCTCCGTTTTGGTTTTAGAAGCAGATATTTCTCTGTACAGCCTATGGTCCCATTCACTCGGGAATATCCCAACGCAGCTCCTAGAAGAAACGTGTTTCTGACTCGCTGAATCTCAACATAGTTTCAGCTATCTTAGGTGAACGAACGCACAGCAGAGGAGTTTCAAGGAAACGTTTCTCCTGAGTTTTAGACGAAGTTTCCTGCTGTTTCGTACGTATGCCGGCATTGGGCTGGAAATACCGGTTTTGGGATTCTGCACAGAAAGGGTTTGCAAACCGCTGAATCCACAAGTGAGTTTAACTCTGTCAGTTGAATGCACACATTGACAACCATTCAGTTAGATAGCTCCGTTTTGGTTTTAGAAGCAGATATTTCTCTGTACAGCCTATGGTCCCATTCACTCGGGAATGTCCCAACGCAGCTCCTAGAAGAAACGTGTTTCTGACTCGCTGAATCTCAACATAGATTCAACTCTCTTAGGTGAACGAACGCACAGCAGAGCAGTTTCAAGGAAACGTTTCTCCTGAGTTTTAGACGAAGTTTCCTGCTGTTTCGTACGTATGCCGGCATTGGGCTGGAAATACCGGTTTTGGGATTCTGCACAGAAAGGGTTTGCAAAACCGCTGAATCCACACGTGAGTTTAACTCTGTCAGTTGAATGCACACATTGACAACCATTCAGTTAGATAGCTCCGTTTAGGTTTTAGAAGCAGATATTTCTCTGTACAGCCTATGGTCCCATTCACTCGGGAATATCCCAACGCAGCTCCTAGAAGAAACGTGTTTCTGACTCGCTGAATCTCAACATAGATTCAACTCTCTTAGGTGAACGAACGCACAGCAGAGCAGTTTCAAGGAAACGTTTCTCCTGAGTTTTAGACGAAGTTTCCTGCTGTTTCGTACGTATGCCGGCATTGGGCTGGAAATACCGGTTTTGGGATTCTGC
Source organism: Aotus nancymaae (assembly GCF_030222135.1). Lineage (NCBI taxonomy): Eukaryota > Metazoa > Chordata > Mammalia > Primates > Aotidae > Aotus > Aotus nancymaae. Next base: position 4,110,833 of record NW_026988495.1, on the reverse strand, counting down.
ACAGAATGGGTTTGCAAACCGCTGAATCCACACGTGAGTTTAACTCTGTCAGTTGAATGCACACATTGACAACCATTCAGTTAGATAGCTCCGTTTTGGTTTTAGAAGCAGATATTTCTCTGTACAGCCTATGGTCCCATTCACTCGGGAATATCCCAACGCAGCACCTAGAAGAAACGTGTTTCTGACTCGCTGAATCTCAACATAGATTCAACTCTCTTAGGTGAACGAACGAACAGCAGAGCAGTTTCAAGAAAACGTTTCTCCTGAGTTTTAGACGAAGTTTCCTGCTGTTTCGTACGTATGCCGGCATTGGGCTGGAAATACCGGTTTTGGGATTCTGCACAGAAAGGGTTTCCCAACCGCTGAATCCACAGGTGAGTTTAACTCTGTCAGTTGAATGCACACATTGACAACCATTCAGTTAGATAGCTCCGTTTTGGTTTTAGAAGCAGATATTTCTCTGTACAGCCTATGGTCCCATTCACTCGGGAATATCCCAACGCAGCTCCTAGAAGAAACGTGTTTCTGTCTCGCTGAATCTCAACATAGATTCAACTCTCTTAGGTGAACGAACGCACAGCAGAGCAGTTTCAAGGAAACGTTTCTCCTGAGTTTTAGACGAAGTTTCCTGCTGTTTCGTACGTATGCCGGCATTGGGCTGGAAATACCGGTTTTGGGATTCTACACAGAAAGGGTTTGCAAACCGCTGAATCCACACGTGAGTTTAACTCTGTCAGTTGAATGCACACATTGACAACCATTCAGTTAGATAGCTCCGTTTTGGTTTTAGAAGCAGATATTTCTCTGTACAGCCTATGGTCCCATTCACTCGGGAATATCCCAACGCAGCTCCTAGAAGAAACGTGTTTCTGACTCGCTGAATCTCAACATAGTTTCAGCTATCTTAGGTGAACGAACGCACAGCAGAGGAGTTTCAAGGAAACGTTTCTCCTGAGTTTTAGACGAAGTTTCCTGCTGTTTCGTACGTATGCCGGCATTGGGCTGGAAATACCGGTTTTGGGATTCTGCACAGAAAGGGTTTGCAAACCGCTGAATCCACAAGTGAGTTTAACTCTGTCAGTTGAATGCACACATTGACAACCATTCAGTTAGATAGCTCCGTTTTGGTTTTAGAAGCAGATATTTCTCTGTACAGCCTATTGTCCCATTCACTCGGGAATATCCCAACACAGCTCGTTGAAGAAAAGTGTTTCTGACTCGATGAATCTCAACATAGATTCAACTCTCTTAGGTGAACGAACGCACAGCAGAGCAGTTTCAAGGAAACGTTTCTCCTGAGTTTTAGACGAAGTTTCCTGCTGTTTCGTACGTATGCCGGCATTGGGCTGGAAATACCGGTTTTGGGATTCTGCACAGAAAGGGTTTGCCAACCGCTGAATCCACACGTGAGTTTAACTCTGTCAGTTGAATGCACACATTGACAACCATTCAGTTAGATAGCTCCGTTTTGGTTTTAGAAGCAGATATTTCTCTGCACACCCTATGGTCCCATTCACTCGGGAATATCCCAACGCAGCTCCTAGAAGAAACGTGTTTCTGACTCGCTGAATCTCAACATAGATTCAACTCTCTTAGGTGAAGGAACGCACAGCAGAGCAGTTTCAAGGAAACGTTTCTCCTGAGTTTTAGACGAAGTTTCCTGCTGTTTAGTACGTATGCCGGCATTGGGCTGGAAATACCGGTTTTGGGATTCTGCACAGAAATGGTTTGCCAACCGCTGAATCCACACGTGAGTTTAACTCTGTCAGTTGAATGCACACATTGACAACCATTCAGTTAGATAGCTCCGTTTTGGTTTTAGAAGCAGGTATTTCTCTGTACAGCCTATTGTCCCATTCACTCGGGAATATCCCAACACAGCTCGTAGAAGAAAAGTGTTTCTGACTCGCTGAATCTCAACATAGATTCAACTCTCTTAGGTGAACGAACGCACAGCAGAGCAGTTTGAAGGAAACGTTTCTCCTGAGTTTTAGACGAAGTTTCCTGCTGTTTCGTACGTATGGGGGCATTGGGCTGGAAATACCGGTTTTGGGATTCTGCACAGAAAGGGTTTGCCAACCGCTGAATCCACACGTGAGTTTAACTCTTTCAGTTGAATGCACACATTGACAACCATTCAGTTAGATAGCTCCGTTTTGGTTTTAGAAGCAGATATTTCTCTGTACAGCCTATGGTCCCATTCACTCGGGAATATCCCAACGAAGCTCCTAGAAGAAACGTGTTTCTGACTCGCTGAATCTCAACATAGTTTCAACTCTCTTAGGTGAACGAACGCACAGCAGAGCAGTTTCAAGGAAACGTTGCTCCTGAGTTTTAGACGAAGTTTCCTGCTGTTTCGTACGTATGCCGGCATTGGACTGGAAATACCGGTTTTGGGATTCTACACAGAAAGGGTTTGCAAACCGCTGAATCCACACGTGAGTTTAACTCTGTCAGTTGAATGCACACATTGACAACCATTCAGTTGGATAGCTCCGTTTTGGTTTTAGAAGCAGATATTTCTCTGTACAGCCTATGGTCCCTTTCACTCGGGAATATCCCAACGCAGCTCCTAGAAGAAACATGTTTCTGACTCGCTGAATCTCAACATAGATTCAACTCTCTTAGGTGAACGAACGCACAGCAGAGCAGTTTCAAGGAAGCGTTTTCCTGAGTTTTAGACGAAATTTCCTGCGGTTTAGTACGTATGCCGGCATTGGGCTGGAAATACCGGTTTTGGGATTCTACACAGAAAGTGTTTGCAAACCACTGAATCCACACGTGAGTTTAACTCTGTCAGTTGAATGCACACATTGACAACCATTCAGTTAGATAGCTCCGTTTTGGTTTTAGAAGCAGATATTTCTCTGTACAGCCTATTGTCCCATTCACTCGGGAATATCCCAACACAGCTCGTAGAAGAAAAGTGTTTCTGACTCGCTGAATCTCAACATAGATTCAACTCTCTTAGGTGAACGAACGCACAGCAGAGCAGTTTCAAGGAAACGTTTCTCCTGAGTTTTAGACGAAGTTTCCTGCTGTTTCGTACGTATGCCGGCATTGGGCTGGAAATACCGGTTTTGGGATTCTGCACAGAAAGGGTTTCCCAACCGCTGAATCCACAGGTGAGTTTAACTCTGTCAGTTGAATGCACACATTGACAACCATTCAGTTAGATAGCTCCGTTTTGGTTTTAGAAGCAGATATTTCTCTGTACAGCCTATGGTCCCATTCACTCGGGAATATACCAATGCAGCTCCTAGAAGAAACGTGTTTCTGACTCGCTGAATCTCAACATAGTTTCAACTCTCTTAGGTGAACGAACGCACAGCAGAGCAGTTTCAAGGAAACGTTTCTCCTGAGTTTTAGACGAAGTTTCCTGCTGTTTCGTACGTATGCCGGCATTGGGCTGGAAATACCGGTTTTGGGATTCTGCACAGAAAGGGTTTGCCAACCGCTGAATCCACACGTGAGTTTAACTCTGTCAGTTGAATGCACACATTGACAACCATTCAGTTAGATAGCTCCGTTTTGGTTTTAGAAGCAGATATTTCTCTGTACAGCCTATGGTCCCATTCACTCGGGAATATCCCAACGCAGCTCGTTGAAGAAACGTGTTTCTGACTCGCTGAATCTCAACATAGATTCAACTCTCTTAGGTGAACGAACGCACAGCAGAGCAGTTTCAAGGAAACGTTTCTCCTGAGTTTTAGACGAAGTTTCCTGCTGTTTCCTACGTATGCCGGCATTGGGCTGTAAATACCGATTTTGGGATTCTGTACAGAAAGGGTTTGCCAACCGCTGAATCCACACGTGAGTTTAACTCTGTCAGTTGAATGCACATATTGACAACCATTCAGTTAGATAGCTCCGTTTTGGTTTTAGAAGCAGATATTTCTCTGTACAGCCTATGGTCCCATTCACTCGGGAATATCCCAACGCAGCTCCTAGAAGAAACGTGTTTCTGACTCGCTGAATCTCAACATAGATTCAACTCTCTTAGGTGAACGAACGCACAGCAGAGCAGTTTCAAGTAAACGTTTCTCCTGAGTTTTAGACGAAGTTTCCTGCTGTTGCGTACGTATGCCGGCATTGGGCTAGAAATACCGGTTTTGGGATTCTACACAGAAAGGGTTTGCAAACCGCTGAATCCACACGTGAGTTTAACTCTGTCAGTTGAAAGCACACATTGACAACCATTCAGTTAGATAGCTCCGTTTTGGTTTTAGAAGCAGATATTTCTCTGTACAGCCTATGGTCCCATTCACTCGGGAATATCCCAACGCAGCTCCTAGAAGAAACGTGTTTCTGACTCGCTGAATCTCAACATAGTTTCAACTCTCTTAGGTGAACGAACGCACAGCAGAGCAGTTTCAAGGAAACGTTTCTCCTGAGTTTTAGACGAAGTTTCCTGCTGTTTAGTACGTATGCCGGCATTGGGCTGGAAATACCGGTTTTGGGATTCTCTACAGAAAGGGTTTGCAAACCGCTGAATCCACACGTGAGTTTAACTCTGTCAGTTGAATGCACACATTGACAACCATTCAGTTAGATAGCTCCGTTTTGGTTTTAGAAGCAGATATTTCTCTGTACAGCCTATTGTCCCATTCACTCGGGAATATCCCAACACAGCTCGTAGAAGAAAAGTGTTTCTGACTCGCTGAATCTCAACATAGATTCAACTCTCTTAGGTGAACGAACGCACAGCAGAGCAGTTTCAAGGAAACGTTTCTCCTGAGTTTTAAACGAAGTTTCCTGCTATTTCGTACGTATGCCGGCATTGGGCTGGAAATACCGGTTTTGGGATTCTGCACAGAAAGGGTTTGCCAACCGCTGAATCCACACGTGAGTTTAACTCTGTCAGTTGAATGCACACATTGACAACCATTCCGTTAGATAGCTCCGTTTTGGTTTTAGAAGCAGATATTTCTCTGTACAGCCTATGGTCCCATTCACTCGGTAATATCCCAACGCAGCTCCTAGAAGAAACGTGTTTCTGACTCGCTGAATCTCAACATAGATTCAACTCTCTTAGGTGAACGAACGCACAGCAGAGCAGTTTCAAGGAAACGTTTCTCCTGAGTTTTAGACGAAGTTTCCTGCTGTTTAGTACGTATGCCGTCATTGGGCTGGAAATACCGGTTTTGGGATTCTGCACAGAAAGGGTTTGCAAACCGCTGAATCCACACGTGAGTTTAACTCTGTCAGCTTAATGCACACATTGACAACCATTCAGTTAGATAGCTCCGTTTTGGTTTTAGAAGCAGATATTTCTCTGTACAGCCGATGGTCCCTTTCACTCGGGAATATCCCAACGCAGCTCCTAGAAGAAACGTGTTTCTGACTCGGTGAATCTCAACATAGATTCAACTCTCTTAGGTGAACGAACGCACTGCAGAGCAGTTTCAAGGAAGCGTTTCTCCTGAGTTTTATACGAAGTTTCCTGCTGTTTAGTACGTATGCCGGCATTGGGCTGGAAATACCGGTTTTGGGATTCTGTACAGAAAGGGTTTGCAAACCGCTGAATCCACACGTGAGTTAACTCTGTCAGTTGAATGCACACATTGACAACCATTCAGTTAGATAGCTCCGTTTTGGTTTTAGAAGCAGATATTTCTCTGTACAGCCTATGGTCCCATTCACTCGGGAATATCCCAACGCACCTCCTAGAAGAAACGTGTTTCTGACTCGCTGAATCTGAACATAGATTCAACTCTCTTAGGTGAACGAACGCACAGCAGAGCAGTTTCAAGGAAACGATTCTCCTGAGTTTTAGATGAAGTTTCCTGCTGTTTCGTACGTATGCCGGCATTGGACTGGAAATACCGGTTTTGGGATTCTACACAGAAAGGGTTTGCAAACCGCTGAATCCACACGTGAGTTTAACTCTGTCAGTTGAATGCACACATTGACAACCATTCAGTTAGATAGCTCCGTTTTGGTTTTAGAAGCAGATATTTCTCTGTACAGCCTATGGTCCCATTCACTCGGGAATGTCCCAACGCAGCTCCTAGAAGAAACGTGTTTCTGACTCGCTGAATCTCAACATAGATTCAACTCTCTTAGGTGAACGAACGCACAGCAGAGCAGTTTCAAGGAAACGTTTCTCCTGAGTTTTAGACGAAGTTTCCTGCTGTTTCGTACGTATGCCGGCATTGGGCTGGAAATACCGGTTTTGGGATTCTGCACAGAAAGGGTTTGCAAAACCGCTGAATCCACACGTGAGTTTAACTCTGTCAGTTGAATGCACACATTGACAACCATTCAGTTAGATAGCTCCGTTTTGGTTTTAGAAGCAGATTTTTCTCTGTATAGCCTATTGTCCCATTCACTCGGGAATATCCCAACGCAGCTCCTAGAAGAAACATGTTTCTGACTCGCTGAATCTCAACATAGATTCCACTCTCTTAGGTGAACGAACGCACAGCAGAGCAGTTTCAAGGAAACGTTTCTCCTGAGTTTTAGACGAAGTTTCCTGCTGTTTCGTACGTATGCCGGCATTGGGCTGGAAATACCGGTTTTGGGATTCTGCACAGAATGGGTTTGCAAACCGCTGAATCCACACGTGAGTTTAACTCTGTCAGTTGAATGCACACATTGACAACCATTCAGTTAGATAGTTCCGTTTTGGTTTTAGAAGCAGATATTTCTCTGTACAGCCTATGGTCCCATTCACTCGGGAATATCCCAACGCAGCACCTAGAAGAAACGTGTTTCTGACTCGCTGAATCTCAACATAGATTCAACTCTCTTAGGTGAACGAACGAACAGCAGAGCAGTTTCAAGAAAACGTTTCTCCTGAGTTTTAGACGAAGTTTCCTGCTGTTTAGTACGTATGCCGGCATTGGGCTGGAAATACCGGTTTTGGGATTCTGCACAGAAAGGGTTTGCAAACCGCTGAATCCACACGTGAGTTTAACTCTGTCAGTTGAATGCACACATTGACAACCATTCAGTTAGATAGCTCCGTTTTGGTTTTAGAAGCAGATATTTCTCTGTACAGCCTATGGTCCCATTCACTCGGGAATATCCCAACGCAGCTCCTAGAAGAAACGTGTTTCTGACTCGCTGAATCTCAACATAGATTCAACTCTCTTAGGTGAACGAACGCACAGCAGAGCAGTTTCAAGGAAACGTTTCTCCTGAGTTTTAGGCGAAGTTTCCTGCTGTTTAGTACGTATGCCGGCATTGGGCTGGAAATACCGGTTTTGGGATTCTGCACAGAAAGGGTTTGCCAACCGCTGAATACACACGTGAGTTTAACTCTGTCAGTTGAATGCACACATTGACAACCATTCATTTAGATAGCTCCGTTTTGGTTTTAGAAGCAGGTATTTCTCTGTACAGCCTATGGTCCCATTCACTCGGGAATATCCCAATGCAGCTCCTAGAAGAAACGTGTTTCTGACTCGCTGAATCTCAACATAGATTCAACTCTCTTAGGTGAACGAACGCACAGCAGAGCAGTTTCAAGGAAACGTTTCTCCTGAGTTTTAGACGAAGTTTCCTGCTGTTTCGTACGTATGCCGGCATTGGGCTGGAAATACCGGTTTTGGGATTCTGCACAGAAAGGGTTTGCCAACCGCTGAATCCACACGTGAGTTTAACTCTTTCAGTTGAATGCACACATTGACAACCATTCAGTTAGATAGCTCCGTTTTGGTTTTAGAAGCAGATATTTCTCTGTATAGCCTATGGTCCCATTCACTCGGGAATATCCCAACGCAGCTCCTAGAAGAAACGTGTTTCTGACTCGCTGAATCTCAACATAGTTTCAACTCTCTTAGGTGAACGAACGCACAGCAGAGCAGTTTCAAGGAAACGTTTCTCCTGAGTTTTAGACGAAGTTTCCTGCTGTTTAGTACGTATGCCGTCATTGGGCTGGAAATACCGGTTTTGGGATTCTGCACAGAAAGGGTTTGCAAACCGCTGAATCCACACGTGAGTTTAACTCTGTCAGCTTAATGCACACATTGACAACCATTCAGTTAGATAGCTCCGTTTTGGTTTTAGAAGCAGATATTTCTCTGTACAGCCGATGGTCCCTTTCACTCGGGAATATCCCAACGCAGCTCCTAGAAAAAACGTGTTTCTGACTCGGTGATTCTCAACATAGATTCAACTCTCTTAGGTGAACGAACGCACTGCAGAGCAGTTTCAAGGAAGCGTTTCTCCTGAGTTTTATACGAAGTTTCCTGCTGTTTAGTACGTATGCCGGCATTGGGCTGGAAATACCGGTTTTGGGATTCTGTACAGAAAGGGTTTGCAAACCGCTGAATCCACACGTGAGTTAACTCTGTCAGTTGAATGCACACATTGACAACCATTCAGTTAGATAGCTCCGTTTTGGTTTTAGAAGCAGATATTTCTCTGTACAGCCTATGGTCCCATTCACTCGGGAATGTCCCAACGCAGCTCCTAGAAGAAACGTGTTTCTGACTCGCTGAATCTCAACATAGATTCAACTCTCTTAGGTGAACGAACGCACAGCAGAGCAGTTTCAAGGAAACGTTTCTCCTGAGTTTTAGACGAAGTTTCCTGCTGTTTCGTACGTATGCCGGCATTGGGCTGGAAATACCGGTTTTGGGATTCTGCACAGAAAGGGTTTGCAAAACCGCTGAATCCACACGTGAGTTTAACTCTGTCAGTTGAATGCACACATTGACAACCATTCATTTAGATAGCTCCGTTTTGGTTTTAGAAGCAGGTATTTCTCTGTACAGCCTATGGTCCCATTCACTCGGGAATATCCCAATGCAGCTCCTAGAAGAAACGTGTTTCTGACTCGCTGAATCTCAACATAGATTCAACTCTCTTAGGTGAACGAACGCACAGCAGAGCAGTTTCAAGGAAACGTTTCTCCTGAGTTTTAGACGAAGTTTCCTGCTGTTTCGTACGTATGCCGGCATTGGGCTGGAAATACCGGTTTTGGGATTCTGCACAGAAAGGGTTTGCCAACCGCTGAATCCACACGTGAGTTTAACTCTTTCAGTTGAATGCACACATTGACAACCATTCAGTTAGATAGCTCCGTTTTGGTTTTAGAAGCAGATATTTCTCTGTATAGCCTATGGTCCCATTCACTCGGGAATATCCCAACGCAGCTCCTAGAAGAAACGTGTTTCTGACTCGCTGAATCTCAACATAGTTTCAACTCTCTTAGGTGAACGAACGCACAGCAGAGCAGTTTCAAGGAAACGTTTCTCCTGAGTTTTAGACGAAGTTTCCTGCTGTTTAGTACGTATGCCGTCATTGGGCTGGAAATACCGGTTTTGGGATTCTGCACAGAAAGGGTTTGCAAACCGCTGAATCCACACGTGAGTTTAACTCTGTCAGCTTAATGCACACATTGACAACCATTCAGTTAGATAGCTCCGTTTTGGTTTTAGAAGCAGATATTTCTCTGTACAGCCGATGGTCCCTTTCACTCGGGAATATCCCAACGCAGCTCCTAGAAAAAACGTGTTTCTGACTCGGTGAATCTCAACATAGATTCAACTCTCTTAGGTGAACGAACGCACTGCAGAGCAGTTTCAAGGAAGCGTTTCTCCTGAGTTTTATACGAAGTTTCCTGCTGTTTAGTACGTATGCCGGCATTGGGCTGGAAATACCGGTTTTGGGATTCTGTACAGAAAGGGTTTGCAAACCGCTGAATCCACACGTGAGTTAACTCTGTCAGTTGAATGCACACATTGACAACCATTCAGTTAGATAGCTCCGTTTTGGTTTTAGAAGCAGATATTTCTCTGTACAGCCTATGGTCCCATTCACTCGGGAATATCCCAACGCAGCTCCTAGAAGAAACGTGTTTCTGACTCGCTGAATCTCAACATAGATTCAACTCTCTTAGGTGAACGAACGCACAGCAGAGCAGTTTCAAGGAAACGTTTCTCCTGAGTTTTAGATGAAGTTTCCTGCTGTTTCGTACGTATGCCGGCATTGGACTGGAAATACCGGTTTTGGGATTCTACACAGAAAGGGTTTGCAAACCGCTGAATCCACACGTGAGTTTAACTCTGTCAGTTGAATGCACACATTGACAACCATTCAGTTAGATAGCTCCGTTTTGGTTTTAGAAGCAGATATTTCTCTGTACAGCCTATGGTCCCATTCACTCGGGAATGTCCCAACGCAGCTCCTAGAAGAAACGTGTTTCTGACTCGCTGAATCTCAACATAGATTCAACTCTCTTAGGTGAACGAACGCACAGCAGAGCAGTTTCAAGGAAACGTTTCTCCTGAGTTTTAGACGAAGTTTCCTGCTGTTTCGTACGTATGCCGGCATTGGGCTGGAAATACCGGTTTTGGGATTCTGCACAGAAAGGGTTTGCAAAACCGCTGAATCCACACGTGAGTTTAACTCTGTCAGTTGAATGCACACATTGACAACCATTCAGTTAGATAGCTCCGTTTTGGTTTTAGAAGCAGATTTTTCTCTGTACCGCCTATTGTGCCATTCACTCGGGAATATCCCAACGCAGCTCCTAGAAGAAACGTGTTTCTGACTCGCTGAATCTCAACATAGATTCAACTCTCTTAGGTGAACGAACGCACAGCAGAGCAGTTTCAAGGAAACGTTTCTCCTGAGTTTTAGACGAAGTTTCCTGCTGTTTCGTACGTATGCCGGCATTGGGCTGGAAATACCGGTTTTGGGATTCTGCACAGAATGGGTTTGCAAACCGCTGAATCCACACGTGAGTTTAACTCTGTCAGTTGAATGCACACATTGACAACCATTCAGTTAGATAGCTCCGTTTTGGTTTTAGAAGCAGATATTTCTCTGTACAGCCTATTGTCCCATTCACTCGGGAATATCCCAACACAGCTCGTAGAAGAAAAGTGTTTCTGACTCGCTGAATCTCAACATAGATTCAACTCTCTTAGGTGAACGAACGCACAGCAGAGCAGTTTCAAGGAAACGTTTCTCCTGAGTTTTAGACGAAGTTTCCTGCTGTTTCGTACGTATGCCGGCATTGGGCTGGAAATACCGGTTTTGGGATTCTGCACAGAAAGGGTTTCCCAACCGCTGAATCCACAGGTGAGTTTAACTCTGTCAGTTGAATGCACACATTGACAACCATTCAGTTAGATAGCTCCGTTTTGGTTTTAGAAGCAGATATTTCTCTGTACAGCCTATGGTCCCATTCACTCGGGAATATCCCAATGCAGCTCCTAGAAGAAACGTGTTTCTGACTCGCTGAATCTCAACATAGTTTCAACTCTCTTAGGTGAACGAACGCACAGCAGAGCAGTTTCAAGGAAACGTTTCTCCTGAGTTTTAGACGAAGTTTCCTGCTGTTTCGTACGTATGCCGGCATTGGGCTGGAAATACCGGTTTTGGGATTCTGCACAGAAAGGGTTTGCCAACCGCTGAATCCACACGTGAGTTTAACTCTGTCAGTTGAATGCACACATTGACAACCATTCAGTTAGATAGCTCCGTTTTGGTTTTAGAAGCAGATATTTCTCTGTACAGCCTATGGTCCCATTCACTCGGGAATATCCCAACGCAGCTCCTAGAAGAAACGTGTTTCTGACTCGCTGAATCTCAACATAGATTCAACTCTCTTAGGTGAACGAACGCACAGCAGAGCAGTTTCAAGGAAACGTTTCTCCTGAGTTTTAGACGAAGTTTCCTGCTGTTTCCTACGTATGCCGGCATTGGGCTGGAAATACCGGTTTTGGGATTCTGTACAGAAAGGGTTTGCCAACCGCTGAATCCACACGTGAGTTTAACTCTGTCAGTTGAATGCACACATTGACAACCATTCAGTTAGATAGCTCCGTTTTGGTTTTAGAAGCAGATATTTCTCTGTACAGCCTATGGTCCCATTCACTCGGGAATATCCCAACGCAGCTCCTAGAAGAAACGTGTTTCTGACTCGCTGAATCTCAACATAGATTCAACTCTCTTAGGTGAACGAACGCACAGCAGAGCAGTTTCAAGGAAACGTTTCTCCTGAGTTTTAGACGAAGTTTCCTGCTGTTGCGTACGTATGCCGGCATTGGGCTAGAAATACCGGTTTTGGGATTCTACACAGAAAGGGTTTGCAAACCGCTGAATCCACACGTGAGTTTAACTCTGTCAGTTGAAAGCACACATTGACAACCATTCAGTTAGATAGCTCCGTTTTGGTTTTAGAAGCAGATATTTCTCTGTACAGCCTATGGTCCCATTCACTCGGGAATATCCCAACGCAGCTCCTAGAAGATACGTGTTTCTGACTCGCTGAATCTCAACATAGTTTCAACTCTCTTAGGTGAACGAACGCTCAGCAGAGCAGTTTCAAGGAAACGTTTCTCCTGAGTTTTAGACGAAGTTTCCTGCTGTTTAGTACGTATGCCGGCATTGGGCTGGAAATACCGGTTTTGGGATTCTGTACAGAAAGGGTTTGCAAACCGCTGAATCCACACGTGAGTTAACTCTGTCAGTTGAATGCACACATTGACAACCATTCAGTTAGATAGCTCCGTTTTGGTTTTAGAAGCAGATATTTCTCTGTACAGCCTATGGTCCCATTCACTCGGGAATATCCCAACGCAGCTCCTAGAAGAAACGTGTTTCTGACTCGCTGAATCTCAACATAGATTCAACTCTCTTAGGTGAACGAACGCACAGCAGAGCAGTTTCAAGGAAACGTTTCTCCTGAGTTTTAGACGAAGTTTCCTGCTGTTTCGTACGTATGCCGGCATTGGGCTGGAAATACCGGTTTTGGGATTCTGCACAGAAAGGGTTTGCAAAACCGCTGAATCCACACGTGAGTTTAACTCTGTCAGTTGAATGCACACATTGACAACCATTCAGTTAGATAGCTCCGTTTTGGTTTTAGAAGCAGATTTTTCTCTGTACCGCCTATTGTGCCATTCACTCGGGAATATCCCAACGCAGCTCCTAGAAGAAACGTGTTTCTGACTCGCTGAATCTCAACATAGATTCAACTCTCTTAGGTGAACGAACGCACAGCAGAGCAGTTTCAAGGAAACGTTTCTCCTGAGTTTTAGACGAAGTTTCCTGCTGTTTCGTACGTATGCCGGCATTGGGCTGGAAATACCGGTTTTGGGATTCTGCACAGAATGGGTTTGCAAACCGCTGAATCCACACGTGAGTTTAACTCTGTCAGTTGAATGCACACATTGACAACCATTCAGTTAGATAGCTCCGTTTTGGTTTTAGAAGCAGATATTTCTCTGTACAGCCTATGGTCCCATTCACTCGGGAATATCCCAACGCAGCACCTAGAAGAAACGTGTTTCTGACTCGCTGAATCTCAACATAGATTCAACTCTCTTAGGTGAACGAACGAACAGCAGAGCAGTTTCAAGAAAACGTTTCTCCTGAGTTTTAGACGAAGTTTCCTGCTGTTTAGTACGTATGCCGGCATTGGGCTGGAAATACCGGTTTTGGGATTCTGCACAGAAAGGTTTTGCAAACCGCTGAATCCACACGTGAGTTTAACTCTGTCAGTTGAATGCACACATTGACAACCATTCAGTTAGATAGCTCCGTTTTGGTTTTAGAAGCAGATATTTCTCTGTACAGCCTATGGTCCCATTCACTCGGGAATATCCCAACGCAATTCCTAGAAGAAACGTGTTTCTGACTCGCTGAATCTCAACATAGATTCAACTCTCTTAGGTGAACGAACGCACAGCAGAGCAGTTTCAAGGAAACGTTTCTCCTGAGTTTTAGACGAAGTTTCCTGCTGTTTAGTACGTATGCCGGCATTGGGCTGGAAATACCGGTTTTGGGATTCTGCACAGAAAGGGTTTGCCAACCGCTGAATCCACACGTGAGTTTAACTCTGTCAGTTGAATGCACACATTGACAACCATTCAGTTAGATAGCTCCGTTTTGGTTTTAGAAGCAGGTATTTCTCTGTACAGCCTATTGTCCCATTCACTCGGGAATATCCCAACACAGCTCGTAGAAGAAAAGTGTTTCTGACTCGCTGAATCTCAACATAGATTCAACTCTCTTAGGTGAACGAACGCACAGCAGAGCAGTTTCAAGGAAACGTTTCTCCTGAGTTTTAGACGAAGTTTCCTGCTGTTTCGTACGTATGCCGGCATCTGGCTGGAAATACCGGTTTTGGGATTCTGCACAGAAAGGGTTTGCCAACCGCTGAATCCACACGTGAGTTTAACTCTTTCAGTTGAATGCACACATTGACAACCATTCAGTTAGATAGCTCCGTTTTGGTTTTAGAAGCAGATATTTCTCTGTATAGCCTATGGTCCCATTCACTCGGGAATATCCCAACGCAGCTCCTAGAAGAAACGTGTTTCTGACTCGCTGAATCTCAACATAGATTCAACTCTCTTAGGTGAACGAACGCACAGCAGAGCAGTTTCAAGGAAGCGTTTCTCCTGAGTTTTAGACGAAATTTCCTGCTGTTTAGTACGTATGCCGGCATTGGGCTGGAAATACCGGTTTTGGGATTCTACACAGAAAGTGTTTGCAAACCACTGAATCCACACGTGAGTTTAACTCTGTCAGTTGAATGCACACATTGACAACCATTCAGTTAGATAGCTCCGTTTTGGTTTTAGAAGCAGATATTTCTCTGTACAGCCTATTGTCCCATTCACTCGGGAATATCCCAACACAGCTCGTAGAAGAAAAGTGTTTCTGACTCGCTGAATCTCAACATAGATTCAACTCTCTTAGGTGAACGAACGCACAGCAGAGCAGTTTCAAGGAAACGTTTCTCCTGAGTTTTAGACGAAGTTTCCTGCTGTTTCGTACGTATGCCGGCATTGGGCTGGAAATACCGGTTTTGGGATTCTGCACAGAAAGGGTTTCCCAACCGCTGAATCCACAGGTGAGTTTAACTCTGTCAGTTGAATGCACACATTGACAACCATTCAGTTAGATAGCTCCGTTTTGGTTTTAGAAGCAGATATTTCTCTGTACAGCCTATGGTCCCATTCACTCGGGAATATCCCAATGCAGCTCCTAGAAGAAACGTGTTTCTGACTCGCTGAATCTCAACATAGTTTCAACTCTCTTAGGTGAACGAACGCACAGCAGAGCAGTTTCAAGGAAACGTTTCTCCTGAGTTTTAGACGAAGTTTCCTGCTGTTTCGTACGTATGCCGGCATTGGGCTGGAAATACCGGTTTTGGGATTCTGCACAGAAAGGGTTTGCCAACCGCTGAATCCACACGTGAGTTTAACTCTGTCAGTTGAATGCACACATTGACAACCATTCAGTTAGATAGCTCCGTTTTGGTTTTAGAAGCAGATATTTCTCTGTACAGCCTATGGTCCCATTCACTCGGGAATATCCCAACGCAGCTCCTAGAAGAAACGTGTTTCTGACTCGCTGAATCTCAACATAGATTCAACTCTCTTAGGTGAACGAACGCACAGCAGAGCAGTTTCAAGGAAACGTTTCTCCTGAGTTTTAGACGAAGTTTCCTGCTGTTTCCTACGTATGCCGGCATTGGGCTGGAAATACCGGTTTTGGGATTCTGTACAGAAAGGTTTTGCCAACCGCTGAATCCACACGTGAGTTTAACTCTGTCAGTTGAATGCACACATTGACAACCATTCAGTTAGATAGCTCCGTTTTGGTTTTAGAAGCAGATATTTCTCTGTACAGCCTATGGTCCCATTCACTCGGGAATATCCCAACGCAGCTCCTAGAAGAAACGTGTTTCTGACTCGCTGAATCTCAACATAGATTCAACTCTCTTAGGTGAACGAACGCACAGCAGAGCAGTTTCAAGGAAACGTTTCTCCTGAGTTTTAGACGAAGTTTCCTGCTGTTGCGTACGTATGCCGGCATTGGGCTAGAAATACCGGTTTTGGGATTCTACACAGAAAGGGTTTGCAAACCGCTGAATCCACACGTGAGTTTAACTCTGTCAGTTGAAAGCACACATTGACAACCATTCAGTTAGATAGCTCCGTTTTGGTTTTAGAAGCAGATATTTCTCTGTACAGCCTATGGTCCCATTCACTCGGGAATATCCCAACGCAGCTCCTAGAAGATACGTGTTTCTGACTCGCTGAATCTCAACATAGTTTCAACTCTCTTAGGTGAACGAACGCTCAGCAGAGCAGTTTCAAGGAAACGTTTCTCCTGAGTTTTAGACGAAGTTTCCTGCTGTTTAGTACGTATGCCGGCATTGGGCTGGAAATACCGGTTTTGGGATTCTCTACAGAAAGGGTTTGCAAACCGCTGAATCCACACGTGAGTTTAACTCTGTCAGTTCAATGCACACATTGACAACCATTCAGTTAGATAGCTCCGTTTTGGTTTTAGAAGCAGATATTTCTCTGTACAGCCTATTGTCCCATTCACTCGGGAATATCCCAACACAGCTCGTAGAAGAAAAGTGTTTCTGACTCGCTGAATCTCAACATAGATTCAACTCTCTTAGGTGAACGAACGCACAGCAGAGCAGTTTCAAGGAAACGTTTCTCCTGAGTTTTAGACGAAGTTTCCTGCTGTTTCGTACGTATGCCGGCATTGGGCTGGAAATACCGGTTTTGGGATTCTGCACAGAAAGGGTTTCCCAACCGCTGAATCCACAGGTGAGTTTAACTCTGTCAGTTGAATGCACACATTGACAACCATTCAGTTAGATAGCTCCGTTTTGGTTTTAGAAGCAGATATTTCTCTGTACAGCCTATGGTCCCATTCACTCGGGAATATCCCAACGCAGCTCCTAGAAGAAACGTGTTTCTGACTCGCTGAATCTCAACATAGATTCAACTCTCTTAGGTGAACGAACGCACAGCAGAGCAGTTTCAAGGAAACGTTTCTCCTGAGTTTTAGACGAAGTTTCCTGCTGTTTCGTACGTATGCCGGCATTGGGCTGGAAATACCGGTTTTGGGATTCTCTACAGAAAGGGTTTGCAAACCGCTGAATCCACACGTGAGTTTAACTCTGTCAGTTGAATGCACACATTGACAACCATTCAGTTAGATAGCTCCGTTTTGGTTTTAGAAGCAGATATTTCTCTGTACAGCCTATTGTCCCATTCACTCGGGAATATCCCAACACAGCTCGTAGAAGAAAAGTGTTTCTGACTCGCTGAATCTCAACATAGATTCAACTCTCTTAGGTGAACGAACGCACAGCAGAGCAGTTTCAAGGAAACGTTTCTCCTGAGTTTTAGACGAAGTTTCCTGCTGTTTCGTACGTATGCCAGCATTGGGCTGGAAATACCGGTTTTGGGATTCTGCACAGAAAGGGTTTCCCAACCGCTGAATCCACAGGTGAGTTTAACTCTGTCAGTTGAATGCACACATTGACAACCATTCAGTTAGATAGCTCCGTTTTGGTTTTAGAAGCAGATATTTCTCTGTACAGCCTATGGTCCCATTCACTCGGGAATATCCCAACGCAGCACCTAGAAGAAACGTGTTTCTGACTCGCTGAATCTCAACATAGATTCATCTCTCTTAGGTGAACGAACGAACAGCAGAGCAGTTTCAAGAAAACGTTTCTCCTGAGTTTTAGACGAAGTTTCCTGCTGTTTAGTACGTATGCCGGCATTGGGCTGGAAATACCGGTTTTGGGATTCTGCACAGAAAGGGTTTGCAAACCGCTGAATCCACACGTGAGTTTAACTCTGTCAGTTGAATGCACACATTGACAACCATTCAGTTAGATAGCTCCGTTTTGGTTTTAGAAGCAGATATTTCTCTGTACAGCCTATGGTCCCATTCACTCGGGAATATCCCAACGCAGTTCCTAGAAGAAACGTGTTTCTGACTCGCTGAATCTCAACATAGATTCAACTCTCTTAGGTGAACGAACGCACAGCAGAGCAGTTTCAAGGAAACGTTTCTCCTGAGTTTTAGACGAAGTTTCCTGCTGTTTAGTACGTATGCCGGCATTGGGCTGGAAATACCGGTTTTGGGATTCTGCACAGAAAGGGTTTGCCAACCGCTGAATCCACACGTGAGTTTAACTCTGTCAGTTGAATGCACACATTGACAACCATTCAGTTAGATAGCTCCGTTTTGGTTTTAGAAGCAGGTATTTCTCTGTACAGCCTATTGTCCCATTCACTCGGGAATATCCCAACACAGCTCGTAGAAGAAAAGTGTTTCTGACTCGCTGAATCTCAACATAGATTCAACTCTCTTAGGTGAACGAACGCACAGCAGAGCAGTTTCAAGGAAACGTTTCTCCTGAGTTTTAGACGAAGTTTCCTGCTGTTTCGTACGTATGCCGGCATTGGGCTGGAAATACCGGTTTTGGGATTCTGCACAGAAAGGGTTTCCCAACCGCTGAATCCACAGGTGAGTTTAACTCTGTCAGTTGAATGCACACATTGACAACCATTCAGTTAGATAGCTCCGTTTTGGTTTTAGAAGCAGATATTTCTCTGTACAGCCTATGGTCCCATTCACTCGGGAATATCCCAATGCAGCTCCTAGAAGAAACGTGTTTCTGACTCGCTGAATCTCAACATAGTTTCAACTCTCTTAGGTGAACGAACGCACAGCAGAGCAGTTTCAAGGAAACGTTTCTCCTGAGTTTTAGACGAAGTTTCCTGCTGTTTCGTACGTATGCCGGCATTGGGCTGGAAATACCGGTTTTGGGATTCTGCACAGAAAGGGTTTGCCAACCGCTGAATCCACACGTGAGTTTAACTCTGTCATTGAATGCACACATTGACAACCATTCAGTTAGATAGCTCCGTTTTGGTTTTAGAAGCAGATATTTCTCTGTACAGCCTATGGTCCCATTCACTCGGGAATATCCCAACGCAGCTCCTAGAAGAAACGTGTTTCTGACTCGCTGAATCTCAACATAGATTCAACTCTCTTAGGTGAACGAACGCACAGCAGAGCAGTTTCAAGGAAACGTTTCTCCTGAGTTTTAGACGAAGTTTCCTGCTGTTTCCTACGTATGCCGGCATTGGGCTGGAAATACCGGTTTTGGGATTCTGTACAGAAAGGGTGTGCCAACCGCTGAATCCACACGTGAGTTTAACTCTGTCAGTTGAATGCACACATTGACAACCATTCAGTTAGATAGCTCCGTTTTGGTTTTAGAAGCAGATATTTCTCTGTACAGCCTATGGTCCCATTCACTCGGGAATATCCCAACGCAGCTCCTAGAAGAAACGTGTTTCTGACTCGCTGAATCTCAACATAGATTCAACTCTCTTAGGTGAACGAACGCACAGCAGAGCAGTTTCAAGGAAACGTTTCTCCTGAGTTTTAGACGAAGTTTCCTGCTGTTGCGTACGTATGCCGGCATTGGGCTAGAAATACCGGTTTTGGGATTCTACACAGAAAGGGTTTGCAAACCGCTGAATCCACACGTGAGTTTAACTCTGTCAGTTGAAAGCACACATTGACAACCATTCAGTTAGATAGCTCCGTTTTGGTTTTAGAAGCAGATATTTCTCTGTACAGCCTATGGTCCCATTCACTCGGGAATATCCCAACGCAGCTCCTAGAAGATACGTGTTTCTGACTCGCTGAATCTCAACATAGTTTCAACTCTCTTAGGTGAACGAACGCTCAGCAGAGCAGTTTCAAGGAAACGTTTCTCCTGAGTTTTAGACGAAGTTTCCTGCTGTTTAGTACGTATGCCGGCATTGGGCTGGAAATACCGGTTTTGGGATTCTCTACAGAAAGGGTTTGCAAACCGCTGAATCCACACGTGAGTTAACTCTGTCAGTTCAATGCACACATTGACAACCATTCAGTTAGATAGCTCCGTTTTGGTTTTAGAAGCAGATATTTCTCTGTACAGCCTATTGTCCCATTCACTCGGGAATATCCCAACACAGCTCGTAGAAGAAAAGTGTTTCTGACTCGCTGAATCTCAACATAGATTCAACTCTCTTAGGTGAACGAACGCACAGCAGAGCAGTTTCAAGGAAACGTTTCTCCTGAGTTTTAGACGAAGTTTCCTGCTGTTTCGTACGTATGCCGGCATCTGGCTGGAAATACCGGTTTTGGGATTCTGCACAGAAAGGGTTTCCCAACCGCTGAATCCACAGGTGAGTTTAACTCTGTCAGTTGAATGCACACATTGACAACCATTCAGTTAGATAGCTCCGTTTTGGTTTTAGAAGCAGATATTTCTCTGTACAGCCTATGGTCCCATTCACTCGGGAATATCCCAACGCAGCTCCTGGAAGAAACGTGTTTCTGACTCGCTGAATCTCAACATAGATTCAACTCTCTTAGGTGAACGAACGCACAGCAGAGCAGTTTCAAGGAAACGTTTCTCCTGAGTTTTAGACGAAGTTTCCTGCTGTTTCGTACGTATGCCGGCATTGGGCTGGAAATACCGGTTTTGGGATTCTCTACAGAAAGGGTTTGCAAACCGCTGAATCCACACGTGAGTTTAACTCTGTCAGTTGAATGCACACATTGACAACCATTCAGTTAGATAGCTCCGTTTTGGTTTTAGAAGCAGATATTTCTCTGTACAGCCTATTGTCCCATTCACTCGGGAATATCCCAACACAGCTCGTAGAAGAAAAGTGTTTCTGACTCGCTGAATCTCAACATAGATTCAACTCTCTTAGGTGAACGAACGCACAGCAGAGCAGTTTCAAGGAAACGTTTCTCCTGAGTTTTAGACGAAGTTTCCTGCTGTTTCGTACGTATGCCGGCATTGGGCTGGAAATACCGGTTTTGGGATTCTGCACAGAAATGGTTTGCCAACCGCTGAATCCACACGTGAGTTTAACTCTGTCAGTTGAATGCACACATTGACAACCATTCAGTTAGATAGCTCCGTTTTGGTTTTAGAAGCAGATATTTCTCTGTACAGCCTATGGTCCCATTCACTCGGGAATATCCCAACGCAGCTCCTAGAAGAAACGTGTTTCTGACTCGCTGAATCTCAACATAGATTCAACTCTCTTAGGTGAACGAACGCACAGCAGAGCAGTTTCAAGGAAACGTTACTCCTGAGTTTTAGACGAAGTTTCCTGCTGTTTCGTACGTATGCCGGCATTGGGCTGGAAATACCGGTTTTGGGATTCTACACAGAAAGGGTTTGAAAACCGCTGAATCCACACGTGAGTTTAACTCTGTCAGTTGAATGCACATATTGACAACCATTCAGTTAGATAGCTCCGTTTTGGTTTTAGAAGCAGATATTTCTCTGTACAGCCTATGGTCCCATTCACTCGGGAATATCCCAACGCAACTCCTAGAAGAAACGTGTTTCTGACTCGCTGAATCTCAACATAGTTTCAGCTATCTTAGGTGAACGAACGCACAGCAGAGGAGTTTCAAGGAAACGTTTCTCCTGAGTTTTAGACGAAGTTTCCTGCTGTTTCGTACGTATGCCGGCATTGGACTGGAAATACCGGTTTTGGGATTCTGCACAGAAAGGGTTTGCAAACCGCTGAATCCACACGTGAGTTTAACTCTGTCAGTTGAATGCACACATTGACAACCATTCAGTTAGATAGCTCCGTTTTGGTTTTAGAAGCAGATATTTCTCTGTACAGCCTATTGTCCCATTCACTCGGGAATATCCCAACACAGCTCGTTGAAGAAAAGTGTTTCTGACTCGCTGAATCTCAACATAGATTCAACTCTCTTAGGTGAACGAACGCACAGCAGAGCAGTTTCAAGGAAACGTTTCTCCTGAGTTTTAGACGAAGTTTCCTGCTGTTTCGTACGTATGCCGGCATTGGGCTGGAAATACCGGTTTTGGGATTCTGCACAGAAAGGGTTTGCCAACCGCTGAATCCACACGTGAGTTTAACTCTGTCAGTTGAATGCACACATTGACAACCATTCAGTTAGATAGCTCCGTTTTGGTTTTAGAAGCAGATATTTCTCTGTACAGCCTATGGTCCCATTCACTCGGGAATATCCCAACGCAGCTCCTAGAAGAAACGTGTTTCTGACTCGCTGAATCTCAACATAGATTCAACTCTCTTAGGTGAACGAACGCACAGCAGAGCAGTTTCAAGGAAACGTTTCTCCTGAGTTTTAGACGAAGTTTCCTGCTGTTTAGTACGTATGCCGGCATTGGTCTGGAAATACCGGTTTTGGGATTCTGCACAGAAAGGGTTTGCCAACCGCTGAATCCACACGTGAGTTTAACTCTGTCAGTTGAATGCACACATTGACAACCATTCAGTTAGATAGCTCCGTTTTGGTTTTAGAAGCAGATATTTCTCTGTACAGCCTATGGTCCCATTCACTCGGGAATATCCCAACGCAGCTCCTAGAAGAAACGTGTTTCTGACTCGCTGAATCTCAACATAGATTCAACTCTCTTAGGTGAACGAACGCACAGCAGAGCAGTTTCAAGGAATCGTTTCTCCTGAGTTTTAGACGAAGTTTCCTGCTGTTTCGTACGTATGCCGGCATTGGGCTGGAAATACCGGTTTTGGGATTCTGTACAGAAAGGGTTTGCAAACCGCTGAATCCACACGTGAGTTTAACTCTGTCAGTTGAATGCACACATTGACAACCATTCAGTTAGATAGCTCCGTTTTGGTTTTAGAAGCAGATATTTCTCTGTACAGCCTATTGTCCCATTCACTCGGGAATATCCCAACACAGCTCGTAGAAGAAAAGTGTTTCTGACTCGCTGAATCTCAACATAGATTCAACTCTCTTAGGTGAAGGAACGCACAGCAGAGCAGTTTCAAGGAAACGTTTCTCCTGAGTTTTAGACGAAGTTTCCTGCTGTTTCGTACGTATGCCGGCATTGGGCTGGAAATACCGGTTTTGGGATTCTGCACAGAAAGGGTTTCCCAACCGCTGAATCCACACGTGAGTTTAACTCTGTCAGTTGAATGCACACATTGACAACCATTCAGTTAGATAGCTCCGTTTTGGTTTTAGAAGCAGATATTTCTCTGTACAGCCTATGGTCCCATTCACTCGGGAATATCCCAACGCAACTCCTAGAAGAAACGTGTTTCTGACTCGCTGAATCTCAACATAGTTTCAGCTATCTTAGGTGAACGAACGCACAGCAGAGGAGTTTCAAGGAAACGTTTCTCCTGAGTTTTAGACGAAGTTTCCTGCTGTTTCGTACGTATGCCGGCATTGGGCTGGAAATACCGGTTTTGGGATTCTGCACAGAAAGGGTTTGCAAACCGCTGAATCCACACGTGAGTTTAACTCTGTCAGTTGAATGCACACATTGACAACCATTCAGTTAGATAGCTCCGTTTTGGTTTTAGAAGCAGATATTTCTCTGTACAGCCTATTGTCCCATTCACTCGGGAATATCCCAACACAGCTTGTTGAAGAAAAGTGTTTCTGACTCGCTGAATCTCAACATAGATTCAACTCTCTTAGGTGAACGAACGCACAGCAGAGCAGTTTCAAGGAAACGTTTCTCCTGAGTTTTAGACGAAGTTTCCTGCTGTTTCGTACGTATGCCGGCATTGGGCTGGAAATACCGGTTTTGGGATTCTGCACAGAAAGGGTTTCCCAACCGCTGAATCCACACGTGAGTTTAACTCTGTCAGTTGAATGCACACATTGACAACCATTCAGTTAGATAGCTCCGTTTTGGTTTTAGAAGCAGATATTTCTCTGTATAGCCTATGGTCCCAATCACTCGGGAATATCCCAACGCAGCTCCTAGAAGAAACGTGTTTCTGACTCGCCGAATCTCAACATAGATTCAACTCTCTTAGGTGAACGAACGCACAGCAGAGCAGTTTCAAGGAAACGTTTCTCCTGAGTTTTAGACGAAGTTTCCTGCTGTTTAGTACGTATGCCGTCATTGGGCTGGAAATACCGGTTTTGGGATTCTGCACAGAAAGGGTTTGCCAACCGCTGAATCCACAGGTGAGTTTAACTCTGTCAGTTGAATGCACACATTGACAACCATTCAGTTAGATAGCTCCGTTTTGGTTTTAGAAGCAGATATTTCTCTGTACAGCCTATGGTCCCATTCACTCGGAAATATCCCAACGCAGCTCCTAGAAGAAACGTGTTTCTGACTCGCTGAATCTCAACATAGATTCAACTCTCTTAGGTGAGCGAACGCACTGCAGAGCAGTTTCAAGGAAGCGTTTCTCCTGAGTTTTATACGAAGTTTCCTGATGTTTAGTACGTATGCCGGCATTGGGCTGGAAATACCGGTTTTGGGATTCTGTACAGAAAGGGTTTGCAAACCGCTGAATCCACACGTGAGTTAACTCTGTCAGTTGAATGCACACATTGACAACCATTCAGTTAGATAGCTCCGTTTTGGTTTTAGAAGCAGATATTTCTCTGTACAGCCTATTGTCCCATTCACTCGGGAATATCCCAACGCAGCTCCTAGAAGAAACGTGTTTCTGACTCGCTGAATCTCAACATAGTTTCAACTCTCTTAGGTGAACGAACGCACAACAGAGCAGTTTCAAAGAAACGTTTCTCCTGAGTTTTAGACGAAGTTTCCTGCTGTTTAGTACGTATGCCGGCATTGGGCTGGAAATACCGGTTTTGGGATTCTGCACAGAAATGGTTTGCCAACCGCTGAATCCACACGTGAGTTTAACTCTGTCAGTTGAATGCACACATTGACAACCATTCAGTTAGATAGCTCCGTTTTGGTTTTAGAAGCAGATATTTCTCTGTACAGCCTATGGTCCCATTCACTCGGGAATATCCCAACGCAGCTCCTAGAAGAAACGTGTTTCTGACTCGCTGAATCTCAACATAGATTCAACTCTCTTAGGTGAACGAACGCACAGCAGAGCAGTTTCAAGGAAACGTTACTCCTGAGTTTTAGACGAAGTTTCCTGCTGTTTCGTACGTATGCCGGCATTGGGCTGGAAATACCGGTTTTGGGATTCTACACAGAAAGGGTTTGCAAACCGCTGAATCCACACGTGAGTTTAACTCTGTCAGTTGAATGCACATATTGACAACCATTCAGTTAGATAGCTCCGTTTTGGTTTTAGAAGCAGATATTTCTCTGTACAGCCTATGGTCCCATTCACTCGGGAATATCCCAACGCAACTCCTAGAAGAAACGTGTTTCTGACTCGCTGAATCTCAACATAGTTTCAGCTATCTTAGGTGAACGAACGCACAGCAGAGGAGTTTCAAGGAAACGTTTCTCCTGAGTTTTAGACGAAGTTTCCTGCTGTTTCGTACGTATGCCGGCATTGGGCTGGAAATACCGGTTTTGGGATTCTGCACAGAAAGGGTTTGCAAACCGCTGAATCCACACGTGAGTTTAACTCTGTCAGTTGAATGCACACATTGACAACCATTCAGTTAGATAGCTCCGTTTTGGTTTTAGAAGCAGATATTTCTCTGTACAGCCTATTGTCCCATTCACTCGGGAATATCCCAACACAGCTCGTTGAAGAAAAGTGTTTCTGACTCGCTGAATCTCAACATAGATTCAACTCTCTTAGGTGAACGAACGCACAGCAGAGCAGTTTCAAGGAAACGTTTCTCCTGAGTTTTAGACGAAGTTTCCTGCTGTTTCGTACGTATGCCGGCATTGGGCTGGAAATACCGGTTTTGGGATTCTGCACAGAAAGGGTTTGCCAACCGCTGAATCCACACGTGAGTTTAACTCTGTCAGTTGAATGCACACATTGACAACCATTCAGTTAGATAGCTCCGTTTTGGTTTTAGAAGCAGATATTTCTCTGTACAGCCTATGGTCCCATTCACTCGGGAATATCCCAACGCAGCTCCTAGAAGAAACGTGTTTCTGACTCGCTGAATCTCAACATAGATTCAACTCTCTTAGGTGAACGAACGCACAGCAGAGCAGTTTCAAGGAAACGTTTCTCCTGAGTTTTAGACGAAGTTTCCTGCTGTTTAGTACGTATGCCGGCATTGGTCTGGAAATACCGGTTTTGGTATTCTGCACAGAAAGGGTTTGCCAACCGCTGAATCCACACGTGAGTTTAACTCTGTCAGTTGAATGCACACATTGACAACCATTCAGTTAGATAGCTCCGTTTTGGTTTTAGAAGCAGATATTTCTCTGTACAGCCTATGGTCCCATTCACTCGGGAATATCCCAACGCAGCTCCTAGAAGAAACGTGTTTCTGACTCGCTGAATCTCAACATAGATTCAACTCTCTTAGGTGAACGAACGCACAGCAGAGCAGTTTCAAGGAATCGTTTCTCCTGAGTTTTAGACGAAGTTTCCTGCTGTTTCGTACGTATGCCGGCATTGGGCTGGAAATACCGGTTTTGGGATTCTGTACAGAAAGGGTTTGCAAACCGCTGAATCCACACGTGAGTTTAACTCTGTCAGTTGAATGCACACATTGACAACCATTCAGTTAGATAGCTCCGTTTTGGTTTTAGAAGCAGATATTTCTCTGTACAGCCTATTGTCCCATTCACTCGGGAATATCCCAACACAGCTCGTAGAAGAAAAGTGTTTCTGACTCGCTGAATCTCAACATAGATTCAACTCTCTTAGGTGAAGGAACGCACAGCAGAGCAGTTTCAAGGAAACGTTTCTCCTGAGTTTTAGACGAAGTTTCCTGCTGTTTCGTACGTATGCCGGCATTGGGCTGGAAATACCGGTTTTGGGATTCTGCACAGAAAGGGTTTCCCAACCGCTGAATCCACACGTGAGTTTAACTCTGTCAGTTGAATGCACACATTGACAACCATTCAGTTAGATAGCTCCGTTTTGGTTTTAGAAGCAGATATTTCTCTGTACAGCCTATGGTCCCATTCACTCGGGAATATCCCAACGCAGCTCCTAGAAGAAACGTGTTTCTGACTCGCTGAATCTCAACATAGATTCAACTCTCTTCGGTGAACGAACGCACAGCAGAGCAGTTTCAAGGAAACGTTTCTCCTGAGTTTTAGACGAAGTTTCCTGCTGTTTAGTACGTATGCCGTCATTGGGCTGGAAATACCGGTTTTGGGATTCTGCACAGAAAGGGTTTGCCAACCGCTGAATCCACACGTGAGTTTAACTCTGTCAGTTGAATGCACACATTGACAACCATTCAGTTAGATAGCTCCGTTTTGGTTTTAGAAGCAGATATTTCTCTGTACAGCCTATGGTCCCTTTCACTCGGAAATATCCCAACGCAGCTCCTAGAAGAAACGTGTTTCTGACTCGCTGAATCTCAACATAGATTCAACTCTCTTAGGTGAACGAACGCACTGCAGAGCAGTTTCAAGGAAGCGTTTCTCCTGAGTTTTTTACGAAGTTTCCTGATGTTTAGTACGTATGCCGGCATTGGGCTGGAAATACCGGTTTTGGGATTCTGTACAGAAAGGGTTTGCAAACCGCTGAATCCACACGTGAGTTAACTCTGTCAGTTGAATGCACACATTGACAACCATTCAGTTAGATAGCTCCGTTTTGGTTTTAGAAGCAGATATTTCTCTGTACAGCCTATGGTCCCATTCACTCGGGAATATCCCAACGCAGCTCCTAGAAGAAACGTGTTTCTGACTCGCTGAATCTCAACATAGATTCAACTCTCTTAGGTGAACGAACGCACAACAGAGCAGTTTCAAAGAAACGTTTCTCCTGAGTTTTAGACGAAGTTTCCTGCTGTTTAGTACGTATGCCGGCATTGGGCTGGAAATACCGGTTTTGGGATTCTGCACAGAAATGGTTTGCCAACCGCTGAATCCACACGTGAGTTTAACTCTGTCAGTTGAATGCACACATTGACAACCATTCAGTTAGATAGCTCCGTTTTGGTTTTAGAAGCAGATATTTCTCTGTACAGCCTATGGTCCCATTCACTCGGGAATATCCCAACGCAGCTCCTAGAAGAAACGTGTTTCTGACTCGCTGAATCTCAACATAGATTCAACTCTCTTAGGTGAACGAATGCACAGCAGAGCAGTTTCAAGGAAACGTTTCTCCTGAGTTTTAGACGAAGTTTCCTGCTGTTTCGTACATATGCCGGCATTGGGCTGGAAATACCGGTTTTGGGATTCTACACAGAAAGGGTTTGCAAACCGCTGAATCCACACGTGAGTTTAACTCTGTCAGTTGAATGCACACATTGACAACCATTCAGTTAGATAGCTCCGTTTTGGTTTTAGAAGCAGATATTTCTCTGTACAGCCTATGGTCCCATTCACTCGGGAATATCCCAACGCAACTCCTAGAAGAAACGTGTTTCTGACTCGCTGAATCTCAACATAGTTTCAGCTATCTTAGGTGAACGAACGCACAGCAGAGGAGTTTCAAGGAAACGTTTCTCCTGAGTTTTAGACGAAGTTTCCTGCTGTTTCGTACGTATGCCGGCATTGGGCTGGAAATACCGGTTTTGGGATTCTGCACAGAAAGGGTTTGCAAACCGCTGAATCCACACGTGAGTTTAACTCTGTCAGTTGAATGCACACATTGACAACCATTCAGTTAGATAGCTCCGTTTTGGTTTTAGAAGCAGATATTTCTCTGTACAGCCTATTGTCCCATTCACTCGGGAATATCCCAACACAGCTCGTTGAAGAAAAGTGTTTCTGACTCGCTGAATCTCAACATAGATTCAACTCTCTTAGGTGAACGAACGCACAGCAGAGCAGTTTCAAGGAAACGTTTCTCCTGAGTTTTAGACGAAGTTTCCTGCTGTTTCGTACGTATGCCGGCATTGGGCTGGAAATACCGGTTTTGGGATTCTGCACAGAAAGGGTTTGCCAACCGCTGAATCCACACGTGAGTTTAACTCTGTCAGTTGAATGCACACATTGACAACCATTCAGTTAGATAGCTCCGTTTTGGTTTTAGAAGCAGATATTTCTCTGTACAGCCTATGGTCCCATTCACTCGGGAATATCCCAACGCAGCTCCTAGAAGAAACGTGTTTCTGACTCGCTGAATCTCAACATAGATTCAACTCTCTTAGGTGAACGAACGCACAGCAGAGCAGTTTCAAGGAAACGTTTCTCCTGAGTTTTAGACGAAGTTTCCTGCTGTTTCGTACGTATGCCGGCATTGGGCTGGAAATACCGGTTTTGGGATTCTGCACAGAAAGGGTTTCCCAACCGCTGAATCCACAGGTGAGTTTTACTCTGTCAGTTGAATGCACACATTGACAACCATTCAGTTAGATAGCTCCGTTTTGGTTTTAGAAGCAGATATTTCTCTGTACAGCCTATTGTCCCATTCACTCGGGAATATCCCAACACAGCTCGTTGAAGAAAAGTGTTTCTGACTCGCTGAATCTCAACATAGATTCAACTCTCTTAGGTGAACGAACGCACAGCAGAGCAGTTTCAAGGAAACGTTTCTCCTGAATTTTGGACGAAATTTCCTGCTGTTTAGTACGTATGCCGGCATTGGGCTGGAAATACCGGTTTTGGGATTCTGCACAGAAAGGGTTTGCAAACCGCTGAATCCACACGTGAGTTTAACTCTGTCAGTTGAATGCACACATTGACAACCATTCAGTTAGATAGCTCCGTTTTGGTTTTAGAAGCAGATATTTCTCTGTACAGCCTATGGTCCCATTCACTCGGGAATATCCCAACGCAGCTCCTAGAAGAAACGTGTTTCTGACTCGCTGAATCTCAACATAGATTCAACTCTCTTAGGTGAACGAACGCACAGCAGAGCAGTTTCAAGGAAACGTTTCTCCTGAGTTTTAGACGAAGTTTCCTGCTGTTTCGTACGTATGCCGGCATTGGGCTGGAAATACCGGTTTTGGGATTCTGCACAGAAAGGGTTTCCCAACCGCTGAATCCACAGGTGAGTTTAACTCTGTCAGTTGAATGCACACATTGACAACCATTCAGTTAGATAGCTCCGTTTTGGTTTTAGAAGCAGATATTTCTCTGTACAGCCTATGGTCCCATTCACTCGGGAATATCCCAATGCAGCTCCTAGAAGAAACGTGTTTCTGACTCGCTGAATCTCAACATAGTTTCAACTCTCTTAGGTGAACGAACGCACAGCAGAGCAGTTTCAAGGAAACGTTTCTCCTGAGTTTTAGACGAAGTTTCCTGCTGTTTCGTACGTATGCCGGCATTGGGCTGGAAATACCGGTTTTGGGATTCTGCACAGAAAGGGTTTGCCAACCGCTGAATCCACACGTGAGTTTAACTCTGTCAGTTGAATGCACACATTGACAACCATTCAGTTAGATAGCTCCGTTTTGGTTTTAGAAGCAGATATTTCTCTGTACAGCCTATGGTCCCATTCACTCGGGAATATCCCAACGCAGCTCCTAGAAGAAACGTGTTTCTGACTCGCTGAATCTCAACATAGATTCAACTCTCTTAGGTGAACGAACGCACAGCAGAGCAGTTTCAAGGAAACGTTTCTCCTGAGTTTTAGACGAAGTTTCCTGCTGTTTCGTACGTATGCCGGCATTGGGCTGGAAATACCGGTTTTGGGATTCTGCACAGAAAGGGTTTCCCAACCGCTGAATCCACAGGTGAGTTTTACTCTGTCAGTTGAATGCACACATTGACAACCATTCAGTTAGATAGCTCCGTTTTGGTTTTAGAAGCAGATATTTCTCTGTACAGCCTATTGTCCCATTCACTCGGGAATATCCCAACACAGCTCGTTGAAGAAAAGTGTTTCTGACTCGCTGAATCTCAACATAGATTCAACTCTCTTAGGTGAACGAACGCACAGCAGAGCAGTTTCAAGGAAACGTTTCTCCTGAATTTTGGACGAAATTTCCTGCTGTTTAGTACGTATGCCGGCATTGGGCTGGAAATACCGGTTTTGGGATTCTGCACAGAAAGGGTTTGCAAACCGCTGAATCCACACGTGAGTTTAACTCTGTCAGTTGAATGCACACATTGACAACCATTCAGTTAGATAGCTCCGTTTTGGTTTTAGAAGCAGATATTTCTCTGTACAGCCTATGGTCCCATTCACTCGGGAATATCCCAACGCAGCTCCTAGAAGAAACGTGTTTCTGACTCGCTGAATCTCAACATAGATTCAACTCTCTTAGGTGAACGAACGCACAGCAGAGCAGTTTCAAGGAAACGTTTCTCCTGAGTTTTAGACGAAGTTTCCTGCTGTTTCGTACGTATGCCGGCATTGGGCTGGAAATACCGGTTTTGGGATTCTGCACAGAAAGGGTTTCCCAACCGCTGAATCCACAGGTGAGTTTAACTCTGTCAGTTGAATGCACACATTGACAACCATTCAGTTAGATAGCTCCGTTTTGGTTTTAGAAGCAGATATTTCTCTGTACAGCCTATGGTCCCATTCACTCGGGAATATCCCAATGCAGCTCCTAGAAGAAACGTGTTTCTGACTCGCTGAATCTCAACATAGTTTCAACTCTCTTAGGTGAACGAACGCACAGCAGAGCAGTTTCAAGGAAACGTTTCTCCTGAGTTTTAGACGAAGTTTCCTGCTGTTTCGTACGTATGCCGGCATTGGGCTGGAAATACCGGTTTTGGGATTCTGCACAGAAAGGGTTTGCCAACCGCTGAATCCACACGTGAGTTTAACTCTGTCAGTTGAATGCACACATTGACAACCATTCAGTTAGATAGCTCCGTTTTGGTTTTAGAAGCAGATATTTCTCTGTACAGCCTATGGTCCCATTCACTCGGGAATATCCCAACGCAGCTCCTAGAAGAAACGTGTTTCTGACTCGCTGAATCTCAACATAGATTCAACTCTCTTAGGTGAACGAACGCACAGCAGAGCAGTTTCAAGGAAACGTTTCTCCTGAGTTTTAGACGAAGTTTCCTGCTGTTTCGTACGTATGCCGGCATTGGGCTGGAAATACCGGTTTTGGGATTCTGCACAGAAAGGGTTTCCCAACCGCTGAATCCACAGGTGAGTTTAACTCTGTCAGTTGAATGCACACATTGACAACCATTCAGTTAGATAGCTCCGTTTTGGTTTTAGAAGCAGATATTTCTCTGTACAGCCTATTGTCCCATTCACTCGGGAATATCCCAACACAGCTCGTTGAAGAAAAGTGTTTCTGACTCGCTGAATCTCAACATAGATTCAACTCTCTTAGGTGAACGAACGCACAGCAGAGCAGTTTCAAGGAAACGTTTCTCCTGAGTTTTAGACGAAGTTTCCTGCTGTTTCGTACGTATGCCGGCATTGGGCTGGAAATACCGGTTTTGGGATTCTGCACAGAAAGGGTTTGCCAACCGCTGAATCCACACGTGAGTTTAACTCTGTCAGTTGAATGCACACATTGACAACCATTCAGTTAGATAGCTCCGTTTTGGTTTTAGAAGCAGATATTTCTCTGTACAGCCTATGGTCCCATTCACTCGGGAATATCCCAACGCAGCTCCTAGAAGAAAAGTGTTTCTGACTCGCTGAATCTCAACATAGATTCAACTCTCTTAGGTGAACGAACGCACAGCAGAGCAGTTTCAAGGAAACTTTTCTCCTGAGTTTTAGACGAAGTTTCCTGCTGTTTCGTACGTATGCCGGCATTGGGCTGGAAATACCGGTTTTGGGATTCTGCACAGAAAGGGTTTCCCAACCGCTGAATCCACAGGTGAGTTTAACTCTGTCAGTTGAATGCACACATTGACAACCATTCAGTTAGATAGCTCCGTTTTGGTTTTAGAAGCAGATATTTCTCTGTACAGCCTATGGTCCCATTCACTCGGGAATATCCCAACGCAGCTCCTAGAAGAAACGTGTTTCTGACTCGCTGAATCTCAACATAGATTCAACTCTCTTAGGTGAACGAACGCACAGCAGAGCAGTTTCAAGGAAACGTTTCTCCTGAGTTTTAGACGAAGTTTCCTGCTGTTTCGTACGTATGCCGGCATTGGGCTGGAAATACCGGTTTTGGGATTCTGCACAGAAAGGGTTTGCAAAACCGCTGAATCCACACGTGAGTTTAACTCTGTCAGTTGAATGCACACATTGACAACCATTCAGTTAGATAGCTCCGTTTTGGTTTTAGAAGCAGATATTTCTCTGTACAGCCTATGGTCCCATTCACTCGGGAATATCCCAACGCAGCTCCTAGAAGAAACGTGTTTCTGACTCGCTGAATCTCAACATAGATTCAACTCTCTTAGGTGAACGAACGCACAGCAGAGCAGTTTCAAGGAAACGTTTCTCCTGAGTTTTAGACGAAGTTTCCTGCTGTTGCGTACGTATGCCGGCATTGGGCTAGAAATACCGGTTTTGGGATTCTACACAGAAAGGGTTTGCAAACCGCTGAATCCACACGTGAGTTTAACTCTGTCAGTTGAATGCACACATTGACAACCATTCAGTTAGATAGCTCCGTTTTGGTTTTAGAAGCAGATATTTCTCTGTACAGCCTATGGTCCCATTCACTCGGGAATATCCCAACGCAGCTCCTAGAAGAAACGTGTTTCTGACTCGCTGAATCTCAACATAGATTCAACTCTCTTAGGTGAACGAACGCACAGCAGAGCAGTTTCAAGGAATCGTTTCTCCTGAGTTTTAGACGAAGTTTCCTGCTGTTTCGTACGTATGCCGGCATTGGGCTGGAAATACCGGTTTTGGGATTCTGTACAGAAAGGGTTTGCAAACCGCTGAATCCACACGTGAGTTTAACTCTGTCAGTTGAATGCACACATTGACAACCATTCAGTTAGATAGCTCCGTTTTGGTTTTAGAAGCAGATATTTCTCTGTAAAGCCTATTGTCCCATTCACTCGGGAATATCCCAACACAGCTCGTAGAAGAAAAGTGTTTCTGACTCGCTGAATCTCAACATAGATTCAACTCTCTTAGGTGAAGGAACGCACAGCAGAGCAGTTTCAAGGAAACGTTTCTCCTGAGTTTTAGACGAAGTTTCCTGCTGTTTCGTACGTATGCCGGCATTGGGCTGGAAATACCGGTTTTGGGATTCTGCACAGAAAGGGTTTCCCAACCGCTGAATCCACACGTGAGTTTAACTCTGTCAGTTGAATGCACACATTGACAACCATTCAGTTAGATAGCTCCGTTTTGGTTTTAGAAGCAGATATTTCTCTGTACAGCCTATGGTCCCATTCACTCGGGAATATCCCAACGCAGCTCCTAGAAGAAACGTGTTTCTGACTCGCTGAATCTCAACATAGATTCAACTCTCTTCGGTGAACGAACGCACAGCAGAGCAGTTTCAAGGAAACGTTTCTCCTGAGTTTTAGACGAAGTTTCCTGCTGTTTAGTACGTATGCCGTCATTGGGCTGGAAATACCGGTTTTGGGATTCTGCACAGAAAGGGTTTGCCAACCGCTGAATCCACACGTGAGTTTAACTCTGTCAGTTGAATGCACACATTGACAACCATTCAGTTAGATAGCTCCGTTTTGGTTTTAGAAGCAGATATTTCTCTGTACAGCCTATGGTCCCTTTCACTCGGAAATATCCCAACGCAGCTCCTAGAAGAAACGTGTTTCTGACTCGCTGAATCTCAACATAGATTCAACTCTCTTAGGTGAACGAACGCACTGCAGAGCAGTTTCAAGGAAGCGTTTCTCCTGAGTTTTTTACGAAGTTTCCTGATGTTTAGTACGTATGCCGGCATTGGGCTGGAAATACCGGTTTTGGGATTCTGTACAGAAAGGGTTTGCAAACCGCTGAATCCACACGTGAGTTAACTCTGTCAGTTGAATGCACACATTGACAACCATTCAGTTAGATAGCTCCGTTTTGGTTTTAGAAGCAGATATTTCTCTGTACAGCCTATGGTCCCATTCACTCGGGAATATCCCAACGCAGCTCCTAGAAGAAACGTGTTTCTGACTCGCTGAATCTCAACATAGATTCAACTCTCTTAGGTGAACGAACGCACAACAGAGCAGTTTCAAAGAAACGTTTCTCCTGAGTTTTAGACGAAGTTTCCTGCTGTTTAGTACGTATGCCGGCATTGGGCTGGAAATACCGGTTTTGGGATTCTGCACAGAAATGGTTTGCCAACCGCTGAATCCACACGTGAGTTTAACTCTGTCAGTTGAATGCACACATTGACAACCATTCAGTTAGATAGCTCCGTTTTGGTTTTAGAAGCAGATATTTCTCTGTACAGCCTATGGTCCCATTCACTCGGGAATATCCCAACGCAGCTCCTAGAAGAAACGTGTTTCTGACTCGCTGAATCTCAACATAGATTCAACTCTCTTAGGTGAACGAATGCACAGCAGAGCAGTTTCAAGGAAACGTTTCTCCTGAGTTTTAGACGAAGTTTCCTGCTGTTTCGTACATATGCCGGCATTGGGCTGGAAATACCGGTTTTGGGATTCTACACAGAAAGGGTTTGCAAACCGCTGAATCCACACGTGAGTTTAACTCTGTCAGTTGAATGCACACATTGACAACCATTCAGTTAGATAGCTCCGTTTTGGTTTTAGAAGCAGATATTTCTCTGTACAGCCTATGGTCCCATTCACTCGGGAATATCCCAACGCAACTCCTAGAAGAAACGTGTTTCTGACTCGCTGAATCTCAACATAGTTTCAGCTATCTTAGGTGAACGAACGCACAGCAGAGGAGTTTCAAGGAAACGTTTCTCCTGAGTTTTAGACGAAGTTTCCTGCTGTTTCGTACGTATGCCGGCATTGGGCTGGAAATACCGGTTTTGGGATTCTGCACAGAAAGGGTTTGCAAACCGCTGAATCCACACGTGAGTTTAACTCTGTCAGTTGAATGCACACATTGACAACCATTCAGTTAGATAGCTCCGTTTTGGTTTTAGAAGCAGATATTTCTCTGTACAGCCTATTGTCCCATTCACTCGGGAATATCCCAACACAGCTCGTTGAAGAAAAGTGTTTCTGACTCGCTGAATCTCAACATAGATTCAACTCTCTTAGGTGAACGAACGCACAGCAGAGCAGTTTCAAGGAAACGTTTCTCCTGAGTTTTAGACGAAGTTTCCTGCTGTTTCGTACGTATGCCGGCATTGGGCTGGAAATACCGGTTTTGGGATTCTGCACAGAAAGGGTTTGCCAACCGCTGAATCCACACGTGAGTTTAACTCTGTCAGTTGAATGCACACATTGACAACCATTCAGTTAGATAGCTCCGTTTTGGTTTTAGAAGCAGATATTTCTCTGTACAGCCTATGGTCCCATTCACTCGGGAATATCCCAACGCAGCTCCTAGAAGAAACGTGTTTCTGACTCGCTGAATCTCAACATAGATTCAACTCTCTTAGGTGAACGAACGCACAGCAGAGCAGTTTCAAGGAAACGTTTCTCCTGAGTTTTAGACGAAGTTTCCTGCTGTTTCGTACGTATGCCGGCATTGGGCTGGAAATACCGGTTTTGGGATTCTGCACAGAAAGGGTTTCCCAACCGCTGAATCCACAGGTGAGTTTAACTCTGTCAGTTGAATGCACACATTGACAACCATTCAGTTAGATAGCTCCGTTTTGGTTTTAGAAGCAGATATTTCTCTGTACAGCCTATTGTCCCATTCACTC
Organism: Aotus nancymaae; assembly: GCF_030222135.1. Classification (NCBI taxonomy): domain Eukaryota; kingdom Metazoa; phylum Chordata; class Mammalia; order Primates; family Aotidae; genus Aotus; species Aotus nancymaae. Next base: position 4,074,572 of record NW_026988495.1, on the reverse strand, counting down.
GGGAATATCCCAACACAGCTCGTTGAAGAAAAGTGTTTCTGACTCGCTGAATCTCAACATAGATTCAACTCTCTTAGGTGAACGAACGCACAGCAGAGCAGTTTCAAGGAAACGTTTCTCCTGAATTTTGGACGAAATTTCCTGCTGTTTAGTACGTATGCCGGCATTGGGCTGGAAATACCGGTTTTGGGATTCTGCACAGAAAGGGTTTGCAAACCGCTGAATCCACACGTGAGTTTAACTCTGTCAGTTGAATGCACACATTGACAACCATTCAGTTAGATAGCTCCGTTTTGGTTTTAGAAGCAGATATTTCTCTGTACAGCCTATGGTCCCATTCACTCGGGAATATCCCAACGCAGCTCCTAGAAGAAACGTGTTTCTGACTCGCTGAATCTCAACATAGATTCAACTCTCTTAGGTGAACGAACGCACAGCAGAGCAGTTTCAAGGAAACGTTTCTCCTGAGTTTTAGACGAAGTTTCCTGCTGTTTCGTACGTATGCCGGCATTGGGCTGGAAATACCGGTTTTGGGATTCTGCACAGAAAGGGTTTCCCAACCGCTGAATCCACAGGTGAGTTTAACTCTGTCAGTTGAATGCACACATTGACAACCATTCAGTTAGATAGCTCCGTTTTGGTTTTAGAAGCAGATATTTCTCTGTACAGCCTATGGTCCCATTCACTCGGGAATATCCCAATGCAGCTCCTAGAAGAAACGTGTTTCTGACTCGCTGAATCTCAACATAGTTTCAACTCTCTTAGGTGAACGAACGCACAGCAGAGCAGTTTCAAGGAAACGTTTCTCCTGAGTTTTAGACGAAGTTTCCTGCTGTTTCGTACGTATGCCGGCATTGGGCTGGAAATACCGGTTTTGGGATTCTGCACAGAAAGGGTTTGCCAACCGCTGAATCCACACGTGAGTTTAACTCTGTCAGTTGAATGCACACATTGACAACCATTCAGTTAGATAGCTCCGTTTTGGTTTTAGAAGCAGATATTTCTCTGTACAGCCTATGGTCCCATTCACTCGGGAATATCCCAACGCAGCTCCTAGAAGAAACGTGTTTCTGACTCGCTGAATCTCAACATAGATTCAACTCTCTTAGGTTAACGAACGCACAGCAGAGCAGTTTCAAGGAAACGTTTCTCCTGAGTTTTAGACGAAGTTTCCTGCTGTTTCGTACGTATGCCGGCATTGGGCTGGAAATACCGGTTTTGGGATTCTGCACAGAAAGGGTTTCCCAACCGCTGAATCCACAGGTGAGTTTAACTCTGTCAGTTGAATGCACACATTGACAACCATTCAGTTAGATAGCTCCGTTTTGGTTTTAGAAGCAGATATTTCTCTGTACAGCCTATTGTCCCATTCACTCGGGAATATCCCAACACAGCTCGTTGAAGAAAAGTGTTTCTGACTCGCTGAATCTCAACATAGATTCAACTCTCTTAGGTGAACGAACGCACAGCAGAGCAGTTTCAAGGAAACGTTTCTCCTGAGTTTTAGACGAAGTTTCCTGCTGTTTCGTACGTATGCCGGCATTGGGCTGGAAATACCGGTTTTGGGATTCTGCACAGAAAGGGTTTGCCAACCGCTGAATCCACACGTGAGTTTAACTCTGTCAGTTGAATGCACACATTGACAACCATTCAGTTAGATAGCTCCGTTTTGGTTTTAGAAGCAGATATTTCTCTGTACAGCCTATGGTCCCATTCACTCGGGAATATCCCAACGCAGCTCCTAGAAGAAAAGTGTTTCTGACTCGCTGAATCTCAACATAGATTCAACTCTCTTAGGTGAACGAACGCACAGCAGAGCAGTTTCAAGGAAACTTTTCTCCTGAGTTTTAGACGAAGTTTCCTGCTGTTTCGTACGTATGCCGGCATTGGGCTGGAAATACCGGTTTTGGGATTCTGCACAGAAAGGGTTTCCCAACCGCTGAATCCACAGGTGAGTTTAACTCTGTCAGTTGAATGCACACATTGACAACCATTCAGTTAGATAGCTCCGTTTTGGTTTTAGAAGCAGATATTTCTCTGTACAGCCTATGGTCCCATTCACTCGGGAATATCCCAACGCAGCTCCTAGAAGAAACGTGTTTCTGACTCGCTGAATCTCAACATAGATTCAACTCTCTTAGGTGAACGAACGCACAGCAGAGCAGTTTCAAGGAAACGTTTCTCCTGAGTTTTAGACGAAGTTTCCTGCTGTTTCGTACGTATGCCGGCATTGGGCTGGAAATACCGGTTTTGGGATTCTGCACAGAAAGGGTTTGCAAAACCGCTGAATCCACACGTGAGTTTAACTCTGTCAGTTGAATGCACACATTGACAACCATTCAGTTAGATAGCTCCGTTTTGGTTTTAGAAGCAGATATTTCTCTGTACAGCCTATGGTCCCATTCACTCGGGAATATCCCAACGCAGCTCCTAGAAGAAACGTGTTTCTGACTCGCTGAATCTCAACATAGATTCAACTCTCTTAGGTGAACGAACGCACAGCAGAGCAGTTTCAAGGAAACGTTTCTCCTGAGTTTTAGACGAAGTTTCCTGCTGTTGCGTACGTATGCCGGCATTGGGCTAGAAATACCGGTTTTGGGATTCTACACAGAAAGGGTTTGCAAACCGCTGAATCCACACGTGAGTTTAACTCTGTCAGTTGAAAGCACACATTGACAACCATTCAGTTAGATAGCTCCGTTTTGGTTTTAGAAGCAGATATTTCTCTGTACAGCCTATGGTCCCATTCACTCGGGAATATCCCAACGCAGCTCCTAGAAGAAACGTGTTTCTGACTCGCTGAATCTCAACATAGTTTCAACTCTCTTAGGTGAACGAACGCACAGCAGAGCAGTTTCAAGGAAACGTTTCTCCTGAGTTTTAGACGAAGCTTCCTGCTGTTTAGAACGTATGCCGGCATTGGGCTGGAAATACCGGTTTTGGGATTCTCTACAGAAAGGGTTTGCAAACCGCTGAATCCACACGTGAGTTTAACTCTGTCAGTTGAATGCACACATTGACAACCATTCAGTTAGATAGCTCCGTTTTGGTTTTAGAAGCAGATATTTCTCTGTACAGCCTATTGTCCCATTCACTCGGGAATATCCCAACACAGCTCGTAGAAGAAAAGTGTTTCTGACTCGCTGAATCTCAACATAGATTCAACTCTCTTAGGTGAACGAACGCACAGCAGAGCAGTTTCAAGGAAACGTTTCTCCTGAGTTTTAGACGAAGTTTCCTGCTGTTTCGTACGTATGCCGGCATTGGGCTGGAAATACCGGTTTTGGGATTCTGCACAGAAAGGGTTTGCCAACCGCTGAATCCACACGTGAGTTTAACTCTGTCAGTTGAATGCACACATTGACAACCATTCAGTTAGATAGCTCCGTTTTGGTTTTAGAAGCAGATATTTCTCTGTACAGCCTATGGTCCCATTCACTCGGGAATATCCCAACGCAGCTCCTAGAAGAAACGTGTTTCTGACTCGCTGAATCTCAACATAGTTTCAACTCTCTTAGGTGAACGAACGCACAGCAGAGCAGTTTCAAGGAAACGTTTCTCCTGAGTTTTAGACGAAGTTTCCTGCTGTTTAGTACGTATGCCGGCATTGGGCTGGAAATACCGGTTTTGGGATTCTCTACAGAAAGGGTTTGCAAACCGCTGAATCCACACGTGAGTTTAACTCTGTCAGTTGAATGCACACATTGACAACCATTCAGTTAGATAGCTCCGTTTTGGTTTTAGAAGCAGATATTTCTCTGTACAGCCTATTGTCCCATTCACTCGGGAATATCCCAACACAGCTCGTAGAAGAAAAGTGTTTCTGACTCGCTGAATCTCAACATAGATTCAACTCTCTTAGGTGAACGAACGCACAGCAGAGCAGTTTCAAGGAAACGTTTCTCCTGAGTTTTAGACGAAGTTTCCTGCTGTTTCGTACGTATGCCGGCATTGGGCTGGAAATACCGGTTTTGGGATTCTGCACAGAAAGGGTTTCCCAACCGCTGAATCCACAGGTGAGTTTAACTCTGTCAGTTGAATGCACACATTGACAACCATTCAGTTAGATAGCTCCGTTTTGGTTTTAGAAGCAGATATTTCTCTGTACAGCCTATGGTCCCATTCACTCGGGAATATCCCAACGCAGCTCCTAGAAGAAACGTGTTTCTGACTCGCTGAATCTCAACATAGATTCAACTCTCTTAGGTGAACGAACGCACAGCAGAGCAGTTTCAAGGAAACGTTTCTCCTGAGTTTTAGACGAAGTTTCCTGCTGTTTCGTACGTATGCCGGCATTGGGCTGGAAATACCGGTTTTGGGATTCTGCACAGAAAGGGTTTGCAAAACCGCTGAATCCACACGTGAGTTTAACTCTGTCAGTTGAATGCACACATTGACAACCATTCAGTTAGATAGCTCCGTTTTGGTTTTAGAAGCAGATATTTCTCTGTACAGCCTATGGTCCCATTCACTCGGGAATATCCCAACGCAGCTCCTAGAAGAAACGTGTTTCTGACTCGCTGAATCTCAACATAGATTCAAGTCTCTTAGGTGAACGAACGCACAGCAGAGCAGTTTCAAGGAAACGTTTCTCCTGAGTTTTAGACGAAGTTTCCTGCTGTTTCGTACGTATGCCGGCATTGGGCTGAAAATACCGGTTTTGGGATTCTGCACAGAATGGGTTTGCAAACCGCTGAATCCACACGTGAGTTTAACTCAGTCAGTTGAATGCACACATTGACAACCATTCAGTTAGATAGCTCCGTTTTGGTTTTAGAAGCAGATATTTCTCTGTACAGCCTATGGTCCCATTCACTCGGGAATATCCCAACGGAGCACCTAGAAGAAACGTGTTTCTGACTCGCTGAATCTCAACATAGATTCAACTCTCTTAGGGGAACGAACGCACAGCAGAGCAGTTTCAAGAAAACGTTTCTCCTGAGTTTTAGACGAAGTTTCCTGCTGTTTAGTACGTATGCCGGCATTGGGCTGAAAATACCGGTTTTGGGATTCTGCACAGAATGGGTTTGCAAACCGCTGAATCCACACGTGAGTTTAACTCAGTCAGTTGAATGCACACATTGACAACCATTCAGTTAGATAGCTCCGTTTTGGTTTTAGAAGCAGATATTTCTCTGTACAGCCTATGGTCCCATTCACTCGGGAATATCCCAACGGAGCACCTAGAAGAAACGTGTTTCTGACTCGCTGAATCTCAACATAGATTCAACTCTCTTAGGGGAACGAACGCACAGCAGAGCAGTTTCAAGAAAACGTTTCTCCTGAGTTTTAGACGAAGTTTCCTGCTGTTTCGTACGTATGCCGGCATTGGGCTGGAAATACCGGTTTTGGGATTCTGCACAGAAAGGGTTTGCAAACCGCTGAATCCACACGTGAGTTTAACTCTGTCAGTTGAATGCACACATTGACAACCATTCAGTTAGATAGCTCCGTTTTGGTTTTAGAAGCAGATATTTCTCTGTACAGCCTATGGTCCCATTCACTCGGGAATATCCCAACGCAGCTCCTAGAAGAAACGTGTTTCTGACTCGCTGAATCTCAACATAGATTCAACTCTCTTAGGTGAAGGAACGCACAGCAGAGCAGTTTCAAGGAAACGTTTCTCCTGAGTTTTAGACGAAGTTTCCTGCTGTTTCGTACGTATGCCGGCATTGGGCTGGAAATACCGGTTTTGGGATTCTGCACAGAAAGGGATTGCCAACCGCTGAATCCACACGTGAGTTTAACTCTGTCAGTTGAATGCACACATTGACAACCATTCAGTTAGATAGCTCCGTTTTGGTTTTAGAAGCAGGTATTTCTCTGTACAGCCTATTGTCCCATTCACTCGGGAATATCCCAACACAACTCGTAGAAGAAAAGTGTTTCTGACTCGCTGAATCTCAACATAGATTCAACTCTCTTAGGTGAACGAACGCACAGCAGAGCAGTTTCAAGGAAACGTTTCTCCTGAGTTTTAGACGAAGTTTCCTGCTGTTTCGTACGTATGCCGGCATTGGGCTGGAAATACCGGTTTTGGGATTCTGCACAGAAAGGGTTTGCCAACCGCTGAATCCACACGTGAGTTTAACTCTTTCAGTTGAATGCACACATTGACAACCACTCAGTTAGATAGCTCCGTTTTGGTTTTAGAAGCAGATATTTCTCTGTACAGCCTATGGTCCCATTCACTCGGGAATATCCCAACGCAGCTCCTAGAAGAAACGTGTTTCTGACTCGCTGAATCTCAACCTAGATTCAATTCTCTTAGGTGAACGAACGCACAGCAGAGCAGTTTCAAGGAAACGTTTCTCCTGAGTTTTAGACGAAGTTTCCTGCTGTTTCGTACGTATGCCGGCATTGGGCTGGAAATACCGGTTTTGGGATTCTACACAGAAAGGGTTTGCAAACCGCTGAATCCACACGTGAGTTTAACTCTGTCAGTTGAATGCACACATTGACAACCATTCAGTTAGATAGCTCCGTTTTGGTTTTAGAAGCAGATATTTCTCTGTACAGCCTATGGTCCCTTTCACTCGGGAATATCCCAACGCAGCTCCTAGAAGAAACGTGTTTCTGACTCGCTGAATCTCAACATAGATTCAACTCTCTTAGGTGAACAAACGCACAGCAGAGCAGTTTCAAGGAAGCGTTTCTCCTGAGTTTTAGACGAAATTTCCTGCTGTTTAGTACGTATGCCGGCATTGGGCTGGAAATACCGGTTTTGGGATTCTACACAGAAAGTGTTTGCAAACCACTGAATCCACACGTGAGTTTAACTCTGTCAGTTGAATGCACACATTGACAACCATTCAGTTAGATAGCTCCGTTTTGGTTTTAGAAGCAGATATTTCTCTGTACAGCCTATTGTCCCATTCACTCAGGAATATCCCAACACAGCTCGTAGAAGAAAAGTGTTTCTGACTCGCTGAATCTCAACATAGATTCAACTCTCTTAGGTGAACGAACGCACAGCAGAGCAGTTTCAAGGAAACGTTTCTCCTGAGTTTTAGACGAAGTTTCCTGCTGTTTCGTACGTATGCCGGCATTGGGCTGGAAATACCGGTTTTGGGATTCTGCACAGAAAGTGTTTCCCAACCGCTGAATCCACAGATGAGTTTAACTCTGTCAGTTGAATGCACAGATTGACAACCATTCAGTTAGATAGCTCCGTTTTGGTTTTAGAAGCAGATATTTCTCTGTACAGCCTATGGTCCCATTCACTCGGGAATATCCCAATGCAGCTCCTAGAAGAAACGTGTTTCTGACTCGCTGAATTTCAACACAGTTTCAACTCTCTTAGGTGAACGAACGCACAGCAGAGCAGTTTCAAGGAAACGTTTCTCCTGAGTTTTAGACGAAGTTTCCTGCTGTTTAGTACGTATGCCGGCATTGGTCTGGAAATACCGGTTTTGGTATTCTGCACAGAAAGGGTTTGCCAACCGCTGAATCCACACGTGAGTTTAACTCTGTCAGTTGAATGCACACATTGACAACCATTCAGTTAGATAGCTCCGTTTTGGTTTTAGAAGCAGATATTTCTCTGTACAGCCTATGGTCCCATTCACTCGGGAATATCCCAACGCAGCTCCTAGAAGAAACGTGTTTCTGACTCGCTGAATCTCAACATAGATTCAACTCTCTTAGGTGAACGAACGCACAGCAGAGCAGTTTCAAGGAATCGTTTCTCCTGAGTTTTAGACGAAGTTTCCTGCTGTTTCGTACGTATGCCGGCATTGGGCTGGAAATACCGGTTTTGGGATTCTGTACAGAAAGGGTTTGCAAACCGCTGAATCCACACGTGAGTTTAACTCTGTCAGTTGAATGCACACATTGACAACCATTCAGTTAGATAGCTCCGTTTTGGTTTTAGAAGCAGATATTTCTCTGTACAGCCTATTGTCCCATTCACTCGGGAATATCCCAACACAGCTCGTAGAAGAAAAGTGTTTCTGACTCGCTGAATCTCAACATAGATTCAACTCTCTTAGGTGAAGGAACGCACAGCAGAGCAGTTTCAAGGAAACGTTTCTCCTGAGTTTTAGACGAAGTTTCCTGCTGTTTCGTACGTATGCCGGCATTGGGCTGGAAATACCGGTTTTGGGATTCTGCACAGAAAGGGTTTCCCAACCGCTGAATCCACACGTGAGTTTAACTCTGTCAGTTGAATGCACACATTGACAACCATTCAGTTAGATAGCTCCGTTTTGGTTTTAGAAGCAGATATTTCTCTGTACAGCCTATGGTCCCATTCACTCGGGAATATCCCAACGCAGCTCCTAGAAGAAACGTGTTTCTGACTCGCTGAATCTCAACATAGATTCAACTCTCTTCGGTGAACGAACGCACAGCAGAGCAGTTTCAAGGAAACGTTTCTCCTGAGTTTTAGACGAAGTTTCCTGCTGTTTAGTACGTATGCCGTCATTGGGCTGGAAATACCGGTTTTGGGATTCTGCACAGAAAGGGTTTGCCAACCGCTGAATCCACACGTGAGTTTAACTCTGTCAGTTGAATGCACACATTGACAACCATTCAGTTAGATAGCTCCGTTTTGGTTTTAGAAGCAGATATTTCTCTGTACAGCCTATGGTCCCTTTCACTCGGAAATATCCCAACGCAGCTCCTAGAAGAAACGTGTTTCTGACTCGCTGAATCTCAACATAGATTCAACTCTCTTAGGTGAACGAACGCACTGCAGAGCAGTTTCAAGGAAGCGTTTCTCCTGAGTTTTTTACGAAGTTTCCTGATGTTTAGTACGTATGCCGGCATTGGGCTGGAAATACCGGTTTTGGGATTCTGTACAGAAAGGGTTTGCAAACCGCTGAATCCACACGTGAGTTAACTCTGTCAGTTGAATGCACACATTGACAACCATTCAGTTAGATAGCTCCGTTTTGGTTTTAGAAGCAGATATTTCTCTGTACAGCCTATGGTCCCATTCACTCGGGAATATCCCAACGCAGCTCCTAGAAGAAACGTGTTTCTGACTCGCTGAATCTCAACATAGATTCAACTCTCTTAGGTGAACGAACGCACAACAGAGCAGTTTCAAAGAAACGTTTCTCCTGAGTTTTAGACGAAGTTTCCTGCTGTTTAGTACGTATGCCGGCATTGGGCTGGAAATACCGGTTTTGGGATTCTGCACAGAAATGGTTTGCCAACCGCTGAATCCACACGTGAGTTTAACTCTGTCAGTTGAATGCACACATTGACAACCATTCAGTTAGATAGCTCCGTTTTGGTTTTAGAAGCAGATATTTCTCTGTACAGCCTATGGTCCCATTCACTCGGGAATATCCCAACGCAGCTCCTAGAAGAAACGTGTTTCTGACTCGCTGAATCTCAACATAGATTCAACTCTCTTAGGTGAACGAATGCACAGCAGAGCAGTTTCAAGGAAACGTTTCTCCTGAGTTTTAGACGAAGTTTCCTGCTGTTTCGTACATATGCCGGCATTGGGCTGGAAATACCGGTTTTGGGATTCTACACAGAAAGGGTTTGCAAACCGCTGAATCCACACGTGAGTTTAACTCTGTCAGTTGAATGCACACATTGACAACCATTCAGTTAGATAGCTCCGTTTTGGTTTTAGAAGCAGATATTTCTCTGTACAGCCTATGGTCCCATTCACTCGGGAATATCCCAACGCAACTCCTAGAAGAAACGTGTTTCAGACTCGCTGAATCTCAACATAGTTTCAGCTATCTTAGGTGAACGAACGCACAGCAGAGGAGTTTCAAGGAAACGTTTCTCCTGAGTTTTAGACGAAGTTTCCTGCTGTTTCGTACGTATGCCGGCATTGGGCTGGAAATACCGGTTTTGGGATTCTGCACAGAAAGGGTTTGCAAACCGCTGAATCCACACGTGAGTTTAACTCTGTCAGTTGAATGCACACATTGACAACCATTCAGTTAGATAGCTCCGTTTTGGTTTTAGAAGCAGATATTTCTCTGTACAGCCTATTGTCCCATTCACTCGGGAATATCCCAACACAGCTCGTTGAAGAAAAGTGTTTCTGACTCGCTGAATCTCAACATAGATTCAACTCTCTTAGGTGAACGAACGCACAGCAGAGCAGTTTCAAGGAAACGTTTCTCCTGAGTTTTAGACGAAGTTTCCTGCTGTTTCGTACGTATGCCGGCATTGGGCTGGAAATACCGGTTTTGGGATTCTGCACAGAAAGGGTTTGCCAACCGCTGAATCCACACGTGAGTTTAACTCTGTCAGTTGAATGCACACATTGACAACCATTCAGTTAGATAGCTCCGTTTTGGTTTTAGAAGCAGATATTTCTCTGTACAGCCTATGGTCCCATTCACTCGGGAATATCCCAACGCAGCTCCTAGAAGAAACGTGTTTCTGACTCGCTGAATCTCAACATAGATTCAACTCTCTTAGGTGAACGAACGCACAGCAGAGCAGTTTCAAGGAAACGTTTCTCCTGAGTTTTAGACGAAGTTTCCTGCTGTTTCGTACGTATGCCGGCATTGGGCTGGAAATACCGGTTTTGGGATTCTGCACAGAAAGGGTTTCCCAACCGCTGAATCCACAGGTGAGTTTAACTCTGTCAGTTGAATGCACACATTGACAACCATTCAGTTAGATAGCTCCGTTTTGGTTTTAGAAGCAGATATTTCTCTGTACAGCCTATTGTCCCATTCAATCGGGAATATCCCAACACAGCTCGTTGAAGAAAAGTGTTTCTGACTCGCTGAATCTCAACATAGATTCAACTCTCTTAGGTGAACGAACGCACAGCAGAGCAGTTTCAAGGAAACGTTTCTCCTGAATTTTGGACGAAATTTCCTGCTGTTTAGTACGTATGCCGGCATTGGGCTGGAAATACCGGTTTTGGGATTCTGCACAGAAAGGGTTTGCAAACCGCTGAATCCACACGTGAGTTTAACTCTGTCAGTTGAATGCACACATTGACAACCATTCAGTTAGATAGCTCCGTTTTGGTTTTAGAAGCAGATATTTCTCTGTACAGCCTATGGTCCCATTCACTCGGGAATATCCCAACGCAGCTCCTAGAAGAAACGTGTTTCTGACTCGCTGAATCTCAACATAGATTCAACTCTCTTAGGTGAACGAACGCACAGCAGAGCAGTTTCAAGGAAACGTTTCTCCTGAGTTTTAGACGAAGTTTCCTGCTGTTTCGTACGTATGCCGGCATTGGGCTGGAAATACCGGTTTTGGGATTCTGCACAGAAAGGGTTTCCCAACCGCTGAATCCACAGGTGAGTTTAACTCTGTCAGTTGAATGCACACATTGACAACCATTCAGTTAGATAGCTCCGTTTTGGTTTTAGAAGCAGATATTTCTCTGTACAGCCTATGGTCCCATTCACTCGGGAATATCCCAATGCAGCTCCTAGAAGAAACGTGTTTCTGACTCGCTGAATCTCAACATAGTTTCAACTCTCTTAGGTGAACGAACGCACAGCAGAGCAGTTTCAAGGAAACGTTTCTCCTGAGTTTTAGACGAAGTTTCCTGCTGTTTCGTACGTATGCCGGCATTGGGCTGGAAATACCGGTTTTGGGATTCTGCACAGAAAGGGTTTGCCAACCGCTGAATCCACACGTGAGTTTAACTCTGTCAGTTGAATGCACACATTGACAACCATTCAGTTAGATAGCTCCGTTTTGGTTTTAGAAGCAGATATTTCTCTGTACAGCCTATGGTCCCATTCACTCGGGAATATCCCAACGCAGCTCCTAGAAGAAACGTGTTTCTGACTCGCTGAATCTCAACATAGATTCAACTCTCTTAGGTTAACGAACGCACAGCAGAGCAGTTTCAAGGAAACGTTTCTCCTGAGTTTTAGACGAAGTTTCCTGCTGTTTCGTACGTATGCCGGCATTGGGCTGGAAATACCGGTTTTGGGATTCTGCACAGAAAGGGTTTCCCAACCGCTGAATCCACAGGTGAGTTTAACTCTGTCAGTTGAATGCACACATTGACAACCATTCAGTTAGATAGCTCCGTTTTGGTTTTAGAAGCAGATATTTCTCTGTACAGCCTATTGTCCCATTCACTCGGGAATATCCCAACACAGCTCGTTGAAGAAAAGTGTTTCTGACTCGCTGAATCTCAACATAGATTCAACTCTCTTAGGTGAACGAACGCACAGCAGAGCAGTTTCAAGGAAACGTTTCTCCTGAGTTTTAGACGAAGTTTCCTGCTGTTTCGTACGTATGCCGGCATTGGGCTGGAAATACCGGTTTTGGGATTCTGCACAGAAAGGGTTTGCCAACCGCTGAATCCACACGTGAGTTTAACTCTGTCAGTTGAATGCACACATTGACAACCATTCAGTTAGATAGCTCCGTTTTGGTTTTAGAAGCAGATATTTCTCTGTACAGCCTATGGTCCCATTCACTCGGGAATATCCCAACGCAGCTCCTAGAAGAAACGTGTTTCTGACTCGCTGAATCTCAACATAGATTCAACTCTCTTAGGTGAACGAACGCACAGCAGAGCAGTTTCAAGGAAACTTTTCTCCTGAGTTTTAGACGAAGTTTCCTGCTGTTTCGTACGTATGCCGGCATTGGGCTGGAAATACCGGTTTTGGGATTCTGCACAGAAAGGGTTTCCCAACCGCTGAATCCACAGGTGAGTTTAACTCTGTCAGTTGAATGCACACATTGACAACCATTCAGTTAGATAGCTCCGTTTTGGTTTTAGAAGCAGATATTTCTCTGTACAGCCTATGGTCCCATTCACTCGGGAATATCCCAACGCAGCTCCTAGAAGAAACGTGTTTCTGACTCGCTGAATCTCAACATAGATTCAACTCTCTTAGGTGAACGAACGCACAGCAGAGCAGTTTCAAGGAAACGTTTCTCCTGAGTTTTAGACGAAGTTTCCTGCTGTTTCGTACGTATGCCGGCATTGGGCTGGAAATACCGGTTTTGGGATTCTGCACAGAAAGGGTTTGCAAAACCGCTGAATCCACACGTGAGTTTAACTCTGTCAGTTGAATGCACACATTGACAACCATTCAGTTAGATAGCTCCGTTTTGGTTTTAGAAGCAGATATTTCTCTGTACAGCCTATGGTCCCATTCACTCGGGAATATCCCAACGCAGCTCCTAGAAGAAACGTGTTTCTGACTCGCTGAATCTCAACATAGATTCAACTCTCTTAGGTGAACGAACGCACAGCAGAGCAGTTTCAAGGAAACGTTTCTCCTGAGTTTTAGACGAAGTTTCCTGCTGTTGCGTACGTATGCCGGCATTGGGCTAGAAATACCGGTTTTGGGATTCTACACAGAAAGGGTTTGCAAACCGCTGAATCCACACGTGAGTTTAACTCTGTCAGTTGAAAGCACACATTGACAACCATTCAGTTAGATAGCTCCGTTTTGGTTTTAGAAGCAGATATTTCTCTGTACAGCCTATGGTCCCATTCACTCGGGAATATCCCAACGCAGCTCCTAGAAGAAACGTGTTTCTGACTCGCTGAATCTCAACATAGTTTCAACTCTCTTAGGTGAACGAACGCACAGCAGAGCAGTTTCAAGGAAACGTTTCTCCTGAGTTTTAGACGAAGCTTCCTGCTGTTTAGTACGTATGCCGGCATTGGGCTGGAAATACCGGTTTTGGGATTCTCTACAGAAAGGGTTTGCAAACCGCTGAATCCACACGTGAGTTTAACTCTGTCAGTTGAATGCACACATTGACAACCATTCAGTTAGATAGCTCCGTTTTGGTTTTAGAAGCAGATATTTCTCTGTACAGCCTATTGTCCCATTCACTCGGGAATATCCCAACACAGCTCGTAGAAGAAAAGTGTTTCTGACTCGCTGAATCTCAACATAGATTCAACTCTCTTAGGTGAACGAACGCACAGCAGAGCAGTTTCAAGGAAACGTTTCTCCTGAGTTTTAGACGAAGTTTCCTGCTGTTTCGTACGTATGCCGGCATTGGGCTGGAAATACCGGTTTTGGGATTCTGCACAGAAAGGGTTTGCCAACCGCTGAATCCACACGTGAGTTTAACTCTGTCAGTTGAATGCACACATTGACAACCATTCAGTTAGATAGCTCCGTTTTGGTTTTAGAAGCAGATATTTCTCTGTACAGCCTATGGTCCCATTCACTCGGGAATATCCCAACGCAGCTCCTAGAAGAAACGTGTTTCTGACTCGCTGAATCTCAACATAGTTTCAACTCTCTTAGGTGAACGAACGCACAGCAGAGCAGTTTCAAGGAAACGTTTCTCCTGAGTTTTAGACGAAGTTTCCTGCTGTTTAGTACGTATGCCGGCATTGGGCTGGAAATACCGGTTTTGGGATTCTCTACAGAAAGGGTTTGCAAACCGCTGAATCCACACGTGAGTTTAACTCTGTCAGTTGAATGCACACATTGACAACCATTCAGTTAGATAGCTCCGTTTTGGTTTTAGAAGCAGATATTTCTCTGTACAGCCTATTGTCCCATTCACTCGGGAATATCCCAACACAGCTCGTAGAAGAAAAGTGTTTCTGACTCGCTGAATCTCAACATAGATTCAACTCTCTTAGGTGAACGAACGCACAGCAGAGCAGTTTCAAGGAAACGTTTCTCCTGAGTTTTAGACGAAGTTTCCTGCTGTTTCGTACGTATGCCGGCATTGGGCTGGAAATACCGGTTTTGGGATTCTGCACAGAAAGGGTTTCCCAACCGCTGAATCCACAGGTGAGTTTAACTCTGTCAGTTGAATGCACACATTGACAACCATTCAGTTAGATAGCTCCGTTTTGGTTTTAGAAGCAGATATTTCTCTGTACAGCCTATGGTCCCATTCACTCGGGAATATCCCAACGCAGCTCCTAGAAGAAACGTGTTTCTGACTCGCTGAATCTCAACATAGATTCAACTCTCTTAGGTGAACGAACGCACAGCAGAGCAGTTTCAAGGAAACGTTTCTCCTGAGTTTTAGACGAAGTTTCCTGCTGTTTCGTACGTATGCCGGCATTGGGCTGGAAATACCGGTTTTGGGATTCTGCACAGAAAGGGTTTGCAAAACCGCTGAATCCACACGTGAGTTTAACTCTGTCAGTTGAATGCACACATTGACAACCATTCAGTTAGATAGCTCCGTTTTGGTTTTAGAAGCAGATATTTCTCTGTACAGCCTATGGTCCCATTCACTCGGGAATATCCCAACGCAGCTCCTAGAAGAAACGTGTTTCTGACTCGCTGAATCTCAACATAGATTCATGTCTCTTAGGTGAACGAACGCACAGCAGAGCAGTTTCAAGGAAACGTTTCTCCTGAGTTTTAGACGAAGTTTCCTGCTGTTTCGTACGTATGCCGGCATTGGGCTGAAAATACCGGTTTTGGGATTCTGCACAGAATGGGTTTGCAAACCGCTGAATCCACACGTGAGTTTAACTCAGTCAGTTGAATGCACACATTGACAACCATTCAGTTAGATAGCTCCGTTTTGGTTTTAGAAGCAGATATTTCTCTGTACAGCCTATGGTCCCATTCACTCGGGAATATCCCAACGGAGCACCTAGAAGAAACGTGTTTCTGACTCGCTGAATCTCAACATAGATTCAACTCTCTTAGGGGAACGAACGCACAGCAGAGCAGTTTCAAGAAAACGTTTCTCCTGAGTTTTAGACGAAGTTTCCTGCTGTTTAGTACGTATGCCGGCATTGGGCTGGAAATACCGGTTTTGGGATTCTGCACAGAAAGGGTTTGCAAACCGCTGAATCCACACGTGAGTTTAACTCTGTCAGTTGAATGCACACATTGACAACCATTCAGTTAGATAGCTCCGTTTTGGTTTTAGAAGCAGATATTTCTCTGTACAGCCTATGGTCCCATTCACTCGGGAATATCCCAACGCAGCTCCTAGAAGAAACGTGTTTCTGACTCGCTGAATCTCAACATAGATTCAACTCTCTTAGGTGAAGGAACGCACAGCAGAGCAGTTTCAAGGAAACGTTTCTCCTGAGTTTTAGACGAAGTTTCCTGCTGTTTCGTACGTATGCCGGCATTGGGCTGGAAATACCGGTTTTGGGATTCTGCACAGAAAGGGTTTGCCAACCGCTGAATCCACACGTGAGTTTAACTCTGTCAGTTGAATGCACACATTGACAACCATTCAGTTAGATAGCTCCGTTTTGGTTTTAGAAGCAGATATTTCTCTGTACAGCCTATGGTCCCATTCACTCGGGAATATCCCAACGCAGCTCCTAGAAGAAACGTGTTTCTGACTCGCTGAATCTCAACATAGATTCAACTCTCTTAGGTGAACGAACGCACAGCAGAGCAGTTTCAAGGAAACGTTTCTCCTGAGTTTTAGACGAAGTTTCCTGCTGTTTCGTACGTATGCCGGCATTGGGCTGGAAATACCGGTTTTGGGATTCTGCACAGAAAGGGTTTGCAAAACCGCTGAATCCACACGTGAGTTTAACTCTGTCAGTTGAATGCACACATTGACAACCATTCAGTTAGATAGCTCCGTTTTGGTTTTAGAAGCAGATATTTCTCTGTACAGCCTATGGTCCCATTCACTCGGGAATATCCCAACGCAGCTCCTAGAAGAAACGTGTTTCTGACTCGCTGAATCTCAACATAGATTCAAGTCTCTTAGGTGAACGAACGCACAGCAGAGCAGTTTCAAGGAAACGTTTCTCCTGAGTTTTAGACGAAGTTTCCTGCTGTTTCGTACGTATGCCGGCATTGGGCTGAAAATACCGGTTTTGGGATTCTGCACAGAATGGGTTTGCAAACCGCTGAATCCACACGTGAGTTTAACTCAGTCAGTTGAATGCACACATTGACAACCATTCAGTTAGATAGCTCCGTTTTGGTTTTAGAAGCAGATATTTCTCTGTACAGCCTATGGTCCCATTCACTCGGGAATATCCCAACGGAGCACCTAGAAGAAACGTGTTTCTGACTCGCTGAATCTCAACATAGATTCAACTCTCTTAGGGGAACGAACGCACAGCAGAGCAGTTTCAAGAAAACGTTTCTCCTGAGTTTTAGACGAAGTTTCCTGCTGTTTAGTACGTATGCCGGCATTGGGCTGGAAATACCGGTTTTGGGATTCTGCACAGAAAGGGTTTGCAAACCGCTGAATCCACACGTGAGTTTAACTCTGTCAGTTGAATGCACACATTGACAACCATTCAGTTAGATAGCTCCGTTTTGGTTTTAGAAGCAGATATTTCTCTGTACAGCCTATGGTCCCATTCACTCGGGAATATCCCAACGCAGCTCCTAGAAGAAACGTGTTTCTGACTCGCTGAATCTCAACATAGATTCAACTCTCTTAGGTGAAGGAACGCACAGCAGAGCAGTTTCAAGGAAACGTTTCTCCTGAGTTTTAGACGAAGTTTCCTGCTGTTTCGTACGTATGCCGGCATTGGGCTGGAAATACCGGTTTTGGGATTCTGCACAGAAAGGGTTTGCCAACCGCTGAATCCACACGTGAGTTTAACTCTGTCAGTTGAATGCACACATTGACAACCATTCAGTTAGATAGCTCCGTTTTGGTTTTAGAAGCAGATATTTCTCTGTACAGCCTATGGTCCCATTCACTCGGGAATATCCCAACGCAGCTCCTAGAAGAAACGTGTTTCTGACTCGCTGAATCTCAACATAGATTCAACTCTCTTAGGTGAACGAACGCACAGCAGAGCAGTTTCAAGGAAACGTTTCTCCTGAGTTTTAGACGAAGTTTCCTGCTGTTTCGTACGTATGCCGGCATTGGGCTGGAAATACCGGTTTTGGGATTCTGCACAGAAAGGGTTTGCAAAACCGCTGAATCCACACGTGAGTTTAACTCTGTCAGTTGAATGCACACATTGACAACCATTCAGTTAGATAGCTCCGTTTTGGTTTTAGAAGCAGATATTTCTCTGTACAGCCTATGGTCCCATTCACTCGGGAATATCCCAACGCAGCTCCTAGAAGAAACGTGTTTCTGACTCGCTGAATCTCAACATAGATTCAACTCTCTTAGGTGAAGGAACGCACAGCAGAGCAGTTTCAAGGAAACGTTTCTCCTGAGTTTTAGACGAAGTTTCCTGCTGTTTCGTACGTATGCCGGCATTGGGCTGGAAATACCGGTTTTGGGATTCTGCACAGAAAGGGATTGCCAACCGCTGAATCCACACGTGAGTTTAACTCTGTCAGTTGAATGCACACATTGACAACCATTCAGTTAGATAGCTCCGTTTTGGTTTTAGAAGCAGGTATTTCTCTGTACAGCCTATTGTCCCATTCACTCGGGAATATCCCAACACAACACGTAGAAGAAAAGTGTTTCTGACTCGCTGAATCTCAACATAGATTCAACTCTCTTAGGTGAACGAACGCACAGCAGAGCAGTTTCAAGGAAACGTTTCTCCTGAGTTTTAGACGAAGTTTCCTGCTGTTTCGTACGTATGCCGGCATTGGGCTGGAAATACCGGTTTTGGGATTCTGCACAGAAAGGGTTTGCCAACCGCTGAATCCACACGTGAGTTTAACTCTTTCAGTTGAATGCACACATTGACAACCACTCAGTTAGATAGCTCCGTTTTGGTTTTAGAAGCAGATATTTCTCTGTACAGCCTATGGTCCCATTCACTCGGGAATATCCCAACGCAGCTCCTAGAAGAAACGTGTTTCTGACTCGCTGAATCTCAACCTAGATTCAATTCTCTTAGGTGAACGAACGCACAGCAGAGCAGTTTCAAGGAAACGTTTCTCCTGAGTTTTAGACGAAGTTTCCTGCTGTTTCGTACGTATGCCGGCATTGGGCTGGAAATACCGGTTTTGGGATTCTGCACAGAAAGGGTTTGCAAAACCGCTGAATCCACACGTGAGTTTAACTCTGTCAGTTGAATGCACACATTGACAACCATTCAGTTAGATAGCTCCGTTTTGGTTTTAGAAGCAGATATTTCTCTGTACAGCCTATGGTCCCATTCACTCGGGAATATCCCAACGCAGCTCCTAGAAGAAACGTGTTTCTGACTCGCTGAATCTCAACATAGATTCAAGTCTCTTAGGTGAACGAACGCACAGCAGAGCAGTTTCAAGGAAACGTTTCTCCTGAGTTTTAGACGAAGTTTCCTGCTGTTTCGTACGTATGCCGGCATTGGGCTGAAAATACCGGTTTTGGGATTCTGCACAGAATGGGTTTGCAAACCGCTGAATCCACACGTGAGTTTAACTCAGTCAGTTGAATGCACACATTGACAACCATTCAGTTAGATAGCTCCGTTTTGGTTTTAGAAGCAGATATTTCTCTGTACAGCCTATGGTCCCATTCACTCGGGAATATCCCAACGGAGCACCTAGAAGAAACGTGTTTCTGACTCGCTGAATCTCAACATAGATTCAACTCTCTTAGGGGAACGAACGCACAGCAGAGCAGTTTCAAGAAAACGTTTCTCCTGAGTTTTAGACGAAGTTTCCTGCTGTTTAGTACGTATGCCGGCATTGGGCTGGAAATACCGGTTTTGGGATTCTGCACAGAAAGGGTTTGCAAACCGCTGAATCCACACGTGAGTTTAACTCTGTCAGTTGAATGCACACATTGACAACCATTCAGTTAGATAGCTCCGTTTTGGTTTTAGAAGCAGATATTTCTCTGTACAGCCTATGGTCCCATTCACTCGGGAATATCCCAACGCAGCTCCTAGAAGAAACGTGTTTCTGACTCGCTGAATCTCAACATAGATTCAACTCTCTTAGGTGAAGGAACGCACAGCAGAGCAGTTTCAAGGAAACGTTTCTCCTGAGTTTTAGACGAAGTTTCCTGCTGTTTCGTACGTATGCCGGCATTGGGCTGGAAATACCGGTTTTGGGATTCTGCACAGAAAGGGTTTGCCAACCGCTGAATCCACACGTGAGTTTAACTCTGTCAGTTGAATGCACACATTGACAACCATTCAGTTAGATAGCTCCGTTTTGGTTTTAGAAGCAGATATTTCTCTGTACAGCCTATGGTCCCATTCACTCGGGAATATCCCAACGCAGCTCCTAGAAGAAACGTGTTTCTGACTCGCTGAATCTCAACATAGATTCAACTCTCTTAGGTGAACGAACGCACAGCAGAGCAGTTTCAAGGAAACGTTTCTCCTGAGTTTTAGACGAAGTTTCCTGCTGTTTCGTACGTATGCCGGCATTGGGCTGGAAATACCGGTTTTGGGATTCTGCACAGAAAGGGTTTGCAAAACCGCTGAATCCACACGTGAGTTTAACTCTGTCAGTTGAATGCACACATTGACAACCATTCAGTTAGATAGCTCCGTTTTGGTTTTAGAAGCAGATATTTCTCTGTACAGCCTATGGTCCCATTCACTCGGGAATATCCCAACGCAGCTCCTAGAAGAAACGTGTTTCTGACTCGCTGAATCTCAACATAGATTCAACTCTCTTAGGTGAAGGAACGCACAGCAGAGCAGTTTCAAGGAAACGTTTCTCCTGAGTTTTAGACGAAGTTTCCTGCTGTTTCGTACGTATGCCGGCATTGGGCTGGAAATACCGGTTTTGGGATTCTGCACAGAAAGGGATTGCCAACCGCTGAATCCACACGTGAGTTTAACTCTGTCAGTTGAATGCACACATTGACAACCATTCAGTTAGATAGCTCCGTTTTGGTTTTAGAAGCAGGTATTTCTCTGTACAGCCTATTGTCCCATTCACTCGGGAATATCCCAACACAACTCGTAGAAGAAAAGTGTTTCTGACTCGCTGAATCTCAACATAGATTCAACTCTCTTAGGTGAACGAACGCACAGCAGAGCAGTTTCAAGGAAACGTTTCTCCTGAGTTTTAGACGAAGTTTCCTGCTGTTTCGTACGTATGCCGGCATTGGGCTGGAAATACCGGTTTTGGGATTCTGCACAGAAAGGGTTTGCCAACCGCTGAATCCACACGTGAGTTTAACTCTTTCAGTTGAATGCACACATTGACAACCACTCAGTTAGATAGCTCCGTTTTGGTTTTAGAAGCAGATATTTCTCTGTACAGCCTATGGTCCCATTCACTCGGGAATATCCCAACGCAGCTCCTAGAAGAAACGTGTTTCTGACTCGCTGAATCTCAACCTAGATTCAATTCTCTTAGGTGAACGAACGCACAGCAGAGCAGTTTCAAGGAAACGTTTCTCCTGAGTTTTAGACGAAGTTTCCTGCTGTTTCGTACGTATGCCGGCATTGGGCTGGAAATACCGGTTTTGGGATTCTACACAGAAAGGGTTTGCAAACCGCTGAATCCACACGTGAGTTTAACTCTGTCAGTTGAATGCACACATTGACAACCATTCAGTTAGATAGCTCCGTTTTGGTTTTAGAAGCAGATATTTCTCTGTACAGCCTATGGTCCCTTTCACTCGGGAATATCCCAACGCAGCTCCTAGAAGAAACGTGTTTCTGACTCGCTGAATCTCAACATAGATTCAACTCTCTTAGGTGAACAAACGCACAGCAGAGCAGTTTCAAGGAAGCGTTTCTCCTGAGTTTTAGACGAAATTTCCTGCTGTTTAGTACGTATGCCGGCATTGGGCTGGAAATACCGGTTTTGGGATTCTACACAGAAAGTGTTTGCAAACCACTGAATCCACACGTGAGTTTAACTCTGTCAGTTGAATGCACACATTGACAACCATTCAGTTAGATAGCTCCGTTTTGGTTTTAGAAGCAGATATTTCTCTGTACAGCCTATTGTCCCATTCACTCGGGAATATCCCAACACAGCTCGTAGAAGAAAAGTGTTTCTGACTCGCTGAATCTCAACATAGATTCAACTCTCTTAGGTGAACGAACGCACAGCAGAGCAGTTTCAAGGAAACGTTTCTCCTGAGTTTTAGACGAAGTTTCCTGCTGTTTCGTACGTATGCCGGCATTGGGCTGGAAATACCGGTTTTGGGATTCTGCACAGAAAGTGTTTCCCAACCGCTGAATCCACAGATGAGTTTAACTCTGTCAGTTGAATGCACACATTGACAACCATTCAGTTAGATAGCTCCGTTTTGGTTTTAGAAGCAGATATTTCTCTGTACAGCCTATGGTCCCATTCACTCGGGAATATCCCAATGCAGCTCCTAGAAGAAACGTGTTTCTGACTCGCTGAATCTCAACACAGTTTCAACTCTCTTAGGTGAACGAACGCACAGCAGAGCAGTTTCAAGGAAACGATTCTCCTGAGTTTTAGACGAAGTTTCCTGCTGTTTCGTACGTATGCCGGCATTGGGCTGGAAATACCGGTTTTGGGATTCTGCACAGAAAGGGTTTGCCAACCGCTGAATCCACACGTGAGTTTAACTCTGTCAGTTGAATGCACACATTGACAACCATTCAGTTAGATAGCTCCGTTTTGGTTTTAGAAGCAGATATTTCTCTGTACAGCCTATGGTCCCATTCACTCGGGAATATCCCAACGCAGCTCCCAGAAGAAACGTGTTTCTGACTCGCTGAATCTCAACATAGATTCAACTCTCTTAGGTGAACGAACGCACAGCAGAGCAGTTTCAAGTAAACGTTTCTCCTGAGTTTTAGACGAAGTTTCCTGCTGTTGCGTACGTATGCCGGCATTGGGCTAGAAATACCGGTTTTGGGATTCTACACAGAAAGGGTTTGCAAACCGCTGAATCCACACGTGAGTTTAACTCTGTCAGTTGAAAGCACATATTGACAACCATTCAGTTATATAGCTCCGTTTTGGTTTTAGAAGCAGATATTTCTCTGTACAGCCTATGGTCCCATTCACTCGGGAATATCCCAACGCAGCTCCTAGAAGAAACGTGTTTCTGACTCGCTGAATCTCAACATAGTTTCAACTCTCTTAGGTGAACGAACGCACAGCAGAGCAGTTTCAAGGAAACGTTTCTCCTGAGTTTTAGACGAAGTTTCCTGCTGTTTCGTACGTATGCCGGCATTGGGCTGGAAATACCGGTTTTGGGATTCTGCACAGAAAGGGTTTCCCAACCGCTGAATCCACAGGTGAGTTTAACTCTGTCTGTTGAATGCACACATTGACAACCATTCAGTTAGATAGCTCCGTTTTGGTTTTAGAAGCAGATATTTCTCTGTACAGCCTATGGTCCCATTCACTCGGGAATATCCCAATGCAGCTCCTAGAAGAAACGTGTTTCTGACTCGCTGAATCTCAACATAGTTTCAACTCTCTTAGGTGAACGAACGCACAGCAGAGCAGTTTCAAGGAAGCGTTTCTCCTGAGTTTTAGACGAAGTTTCCTACTGTTTCGTACGTATGCCGGCATTGGGCTGGAAATACCGGTTTTGGGATTCTGCACAGAAAGGGTTTGCCAACCGCTGAATCCACACGTGAGTTTAACTCTGTCAGTTGAATGCACACATTGACAACCATTCAGTTAGATAGCTCCGTTTTGGTTTTAGAAGCAGATATTTCTCTGTACAGCCTATGGTCCCATTCACTCGGGAATATCCCAACGCAGCTCCTAGAAGAAACGTGTTTCTGACTCGCTGAATCTCAACATAGATTCAACTCTCTTAGGTGAAGGAACGCACAGCAGAGCAGTTTCAAGGAAACGTTTCTCCTGAGTTTTAGACGAAGTTTCCTGCTGTTTCGTACGTATGCCGGCATTGGGCTGGAAATACCGGTTTTGGGATTCTGCACAGAAAGGGATTGCCAACCGCTGAATCCACACGTGAGTTTAACTCTGTCAGTTGAATGCACACATTGACAACCATTCAGTTAGATAGCTCCGTTTTGGTTTTAGAAGCAGGTATTTCTCTGTACAGCCTATTGTCCCATTCACTCGGGAATATCCCAACACAACTCGTAGAAGAAAAGTGTTTCTGACTCGCTGAATCTCAACATAGATTCAACTCTCTTAGGTGAACGAACGCACAGCAGAGCAGTTTCAAGGAAACGTTTCTCCTGAGTTTTAGACGAAGTTTCCTGCTGTTTCGTACGTATGCCGGCATTGGGCTGGAAATACCGGTTTTGGGATTCTGCACAGAAAGGGTTTGCCAACCGCTGAATCCACACGTGAGTTTAACTCTTTCAGTTGAATGCACACATTGACAACCACTCAGTTAGATAGCTCCGTTTTGGTTTTAGAAGCAGATATTTCTCTGTACAGCCTATGGTCCCATTCACTCGGGAATATCCCAACGCAGCTCCTAGAAGAAACGTGTTTCTGACTCGCTGAATCTCAACCTAGATTCAATTCTCTTAGGTGAACGAACGCACAGCAGAGCAGTTTCAAGGAAACGTTTCTCCTGAGTTTTAGACGAAGTTTCCTGCTGTTTCGTACGTATGCCGGCATTGGGCTGGAAATACCGGTTTTGGGATTCTACACAGAAAGGGTTTGCAAACCGCTGAATCCACACGTGAGTTTAACTCTGTCAGTTGAATGCACACATTGACAACCATTCAGTTAGATAGCTCCGTTTTGGTTTTAGAAGCAGATATTTCTCTGTACAGCCTATGGTCCCTTTCACTCGGGAATATCCCAACGCAGCTCCTAGAAGAAACGTGTTTCTGACTCGCTGAATCTCAACATAGATTCAACTCTCTTAGGTGAACAAACGCACAGCAGAGCAGTTTCAAGGAAGCGTTTCTCCTGAGTTTTAGACGAAATTTCCTGCTGTTTAGTACGTATGCCGGCATTGGGCTGGAAATACCGGTTTTGGGATTCTACACAGAAAGTGTTTGCAAACCACTGAATCCACACGTGAGTTTAACTCTGTCAGTTGAATGCACACATTGACAACCATTCAGTTAGATAGCTCCGTTTTGGTTTTAGAAGCAGATATTTCTCTGTACAGCCTATTGTCCCATTCACTCGGGAATATCCCAACACAGCTCGTAGAAGAAAAGTGTTTCTGACTCGCTGAATCTCAACATAGATTCAACTCTCTTAGGTGAACGAACGCACAGCAGAGCAGTTTCAAGGAAACGTTTCTCCTGAGTTTTAGACGAAGTTTCCTGCTGTTTCGTACGTATGCCGGCATTGGGCTGGAAATACCGGTTTTGGGATTCTGCACAGAAAGTGTTTCCCAACCGCTGAATCCACAGATGAGTTTAACTCTGTCAGTTGAATGCACACATTGACAACCATTCAGTTAGATAGCTCCGTTTTGGTTTTAGAAGCAGATATTTCTCTGTACAGCCTATGGTCCCATTCACTCGGGAATATCCCAATGCAGCTCCTAGAAGAAACGTGTTTCTGACTCGCTGAATCTCAACACAGTTTCAACTCTCTTAGGTGAACGAACGCACAGCAGAGCAGTTTCAAGGAAACGATTCTCCTGAGTTTTAGACGAAGTTTCCTGCTGTTTCGTACGTATGCCGGCATTGGGCTGGAAATACCGGTTTTGGGATTCTGCACAGAAAGGGTTTGCCAACCGCTGAATCCACACGTGAGTTTAACTCTGTCAGTTGAATGCACACATTGACAACCATTCAGTTAGATAGCTCCGTTTTGGTTTTAGAAGCAGATATTTCTCTGTACAGCCTATGGTCCCATTCACTCGGGAATATCCCAACGCAGCTCCCAGAAGAAACGTGTTTCTGACTCGCTGAATCTCAACATAGATTCAACTCTCTTAGGTGAACGAACGCACAGCAGAGCAGTTTCAAGTAAACGTTTCTCCTGAGTTTTAGACGAAGTTTCCTGCTGTTTCGTACGTATGCCGGCATTGGGCTGGAAATACCGGTTTTGGGATTCTGCACAGAAAGTGTTTCCCAACCGCTGAATCCACAGATGAGTTTAACTCTGTCAGTTGAATGCACACATTGACAACCATTCAGTTAGATAGCTCCGTTTTGGTTTTAGAAGCAGATATTTCTCTGTACAGCCTATGGTCCCATTCACTCGGGAATATCCCAATGCAGCTCCTAGAAGAAACGTGTTTCTGACTCGCTGAATCTCAACACAGTTTCAACTCTCTTAGGTGAACGAACGCACAGCAGAGCAGTTTCAAGGAAACGATTCTCCTGAGTTTTAGACGAAGTTTCCTGCTGTTTCGTACGTATGCCGGCATTGGGCTGGAAATACCGGTTTTGGGATTCTGCACAGAAAGGGTTTGCCAACCGCTGAATCCACACGTGAGTTTAACTCTGTCAGTTGAATGCACACATTGACAACCATTCAGTTAGATAGCTCCGTTTTGGTTTTAGAAGCAGATATTTCTCTGTACAGCCTATGGTCCCATTCACTCGGGAATATCCCAACGCAGCTCCCAGAAGAAACGTGTTTCTGACTCGCTGAATCTCAACATAGATTCAACTCTCTTAGGTGAACGAACGCACAGCAGAGCAGTTTCAAGTAAACGTTTCTCCTGAGTTTTAGACGAAGTTTCCTGCTGTTGCGTACGTATGCCGGCATTGGGCTAGAAATACCGGTTTTGGGATTCTACACAGAAAGGGTTTGCAAACCGCTGAATCCACACGTGAGTTTAACTCTGTCAGTTGAAAGCACATATTGACAACCATTCAGTTATATAGCTCCGTTTTGGTTTTAGAAGCAGATATTTCTCTGTACAGCCTATGGTCCCATTCACTCGGGAATATCCCAACGCAGCTCCTAGAAGAAACGTGTTTCTGACTCGCTGAATCTCAACATAGTTTCAACTCTCTTAGGTGAACGAACGCACAGCAGAGCAGTTTCAAGGAAACGTTTCTCCTGAGTTTTAGACGAAGTTTCCTGCTGTTTCGTACGTATGCCGGCATTGGGCTGGAAATACCGGTTTTGGGATTCTGCACAGAAAGGGTTTCCCAACCGCTGAATCCACAGGTGAGTTTAACTCTGTCAGTTGAATGCACACATTGACAACCATTCAGTTAGATAGCTCCGTTTTGGTTTTAGAAGCAGATATTTCTCTGTACAGCCTATGGTCCCATTCACTCGGGAATATCCCAATGCAGCTCCTAGAAGAAACGTGTTTCTGACTCGCTGAATCTCAACATAGTTTCAACTCTCTTAGGTGAACGAACGCACAGCAGAGCAGTTTCAAGGAAACGTTTCTCCTGAGTTTTAGACGAAGTTTCCTGCTGTTTCGTACGTATGCCGGCATTGGGCTGGAAATACCGGTTTTGGGATTCTGCACAGAAAGGGTTTGCCAACCGCTGAATCCACACGTGAGTTTAACTCTGTCAGTTGAATGCACACATTGACAACCATTCAGTTAGATAGCTCCGTTTTGGTTTTAGAAGCAGATATTTCTCTGTACAGCCTATGGTCCCATTCACTCGGGAATATCCCAACACAGCTCCTAGAAGAAACGTGTTTCTGACTCGCTGAATCTCAACATAGATTCAACTCTCTTAGGTGAACGAACGCACAGCAGAGCAGTTTCAAGGAAACGTTTCTCCTGAGTTTTAGACGAAGTTTCCTGCTGTTGCGTACGTATGCCGGCATTGGGCTAGAAATACCGGTTTTGGGATTCTACACAGAAAGGGTTTGCAAACCGCTGAATCCACACGTGAGTTTAACTCTGTCAGTTGAAAGCACACATTGACAACCATTCAGTTAGATAGCTCCGTTTTGGTTTTAGAAGCAGATATTTCTCTGTACAGCCTATGGTCCCATTCACTCGGGAATATCCCAACGCAGCTCCTAGAAGAAACGTGTTTCTGACTCGCTGAATCTCAACATAGTTTCAACTCTCTTAGGTGAACGAACGCACAGCAGAGCAGTTTCAAGGAAACGTTTCTCCTGAGTTTTAGACGAAGTTTCCTGCTGTTTAGTACGTATGCCGGCATTGGGCTGGAAATACCGGTTTTGGGATTCTCTACAGAAAGGGTTTGCAAACCGCTGAATCCACACGTGAGTTTAACTCTGTCAGTTGAATGCACACATTGACAACCATTCAGTTAGATAGCTCCGTTTTGGTTTTAGAAGCAGATATTTCTCTGTACAGCCTATTGTCCCATTCACTCGGGAATATCCCAACACAGCTCGTAGAAGAAAAGTGTTTCTGACTCGCTGAATCTCAACATAGATTCAACTCTCTTAGGTGAACGAACGCACAGCAGAGCAGTTTCAAGGAAACGTTTCTCCTGAGTTTTAGACGAAGTTTCCTGCTGTTTCGTACGTATGCCGGCATTGGGCTGGAAATACCGGTTTTGGGATTCTGCACAGAAAGGGTTTCCCAACCGCTGAATCCACAGGTGAGTTTAACTCTGTCAGTTGAATGCACACATTGACAACCATTCAGTTAGATAGCTCCGTTTTGGTTTTAGAAGCAGATATTTCTCTGTACAGCCTATGGTCCCATTCACTCGGGAATATCCCAACGCAGCTCCTAGAAGAAACGTGTTTCTGACTCGCTGAATCTCAACATAGATTCAACTCTCTTAGGTGAACGAACGCACAGCATAGCAGTTTCAAGGAAACGTTTCTCCTGAGTTTTAGACGAAGTTTCCTGCTATTTCGTACGTATGCCGGCATTGGGCTGGAAATACCGGTTTTGGGATTCTGCACAGAAAGGGTTTGCAAACCGCTGAATCCACACGTGAGTTTAACTCTGTCAGTTGAATGCACACATTGACAACCATTCCGTTAGATAGCTCCGTTTTGGTTTTAGAAGCAGATATTTCTCTGTACAGCCTATGGTCCCATTCACTCGGGAATATCCCAACGCAGCTCCTAGAAGAAACGTGTTTCTGACTCGCTGAATCTCAACATAGATTCAACTCTCTTAGGTGAACGAACGCACAGCAGAGCAGTTTCAAGGAAACGTTTCTCCTGAGTTTTAGACGAAGTTTCCTGCTGTTTAGTACGTATGCCGTCATTGGGCTGGAAATACCGGTTTTGGGATTCTGCACAGAAAGGGTTTGCAAACCGCTGAATCCACACGTGAGTTTAACTCTGTCAGCTTAATGCACACATTGACAACCATTCAGTTAGATAGCTCCGTTTTGGTTTTAGAAGCAGATATTTCTCTGTACAACCTATGGTCCCTTTCACTCGGAAATATCCCAACGCAGCTCCTAGAAGAAACGTGTTTCTGACTCGCTGAATCTCAACATAGATTCAACTCTCTTAGGTGAACGAACGCACTGCAGAGCAGTTTCAAGGAAGCGTTTCTCCTGAGTTTTAGACGAAGTTTCCTGCTGTTTAGTACGTATGCCGGCATTGGGCTGGAAATACCGGTTTTGGGATTCTGTACAGAAAGGGTTTGCAAACCGCTGAATCCACACGAGAGTTAACTCTGTCAGTTGAATACACACATTGACAACCATTCAGTTAGATAGCTCCGTTTTGGTTTTAGAAGCAGATATTTCTCTGTACAGCCTATGGTCCCATTCACTCGGGAATATCCCAACGCAGCTCCTAGAAGAAACGTGTTTCTGACTCGCTGAATCTCAACATAGATTCAACTCTCTTAGGTGAACGAACGCACAGCAGAGCAGTTTCAAGGAAACGTTTCTCCTGAGTTTTAGATGAAGTTTCCTGCTGTTTCGTACGTATGCCGGCATTGGACTGGAAATACCGGTTTTGGGATTCTACACAGAAAGGGTTTGCAAACCGCTGAATCCACACGTGAGTTTAACTCTGTCAGTTGAATGCACACATTGACAACCATTGAGTTAGATAGCTCCGTTTTGGTTTTAGAAGCAGATATTTCTCTGTACAGCCTATGGTCCCATTCACTCGGGAATATCCCAACGCAGCTCCTAGAAGAAACGTGTTTCTGACTCGCTGAATCTCAACATAGATTCTACTCTCTTAGGTGAACGAACGCACAACAGAGCAGTTTCAAAGAAACGTTTCTCCTGAGTTTTAGACCAAGTTTCCTGCTGTTTAGTACGTATGCCGGCATTGGGCTGGAAATACCGGTTTTGGGATTCTGCACAGAAAGGGTTTGCAAACCGCTGAATCCACACGTGAGTTTAACTCTGTCAGTTGAATGCACACATTGACAACCATTCAGTTAGATAGCTCCGTTTTGGTTTTAGAAGCAGATATTCCTCTGTACAGCCTATTGTCCCATTCACTCGGGAATATCCCAACACAGCTCGTTGAAGAAAAGTGTTTCTGACTCGCTGAATCTCAACATAGATTCAACTCTCTTAGGTGAACGAACGCACAGCAGAGCAGTTTCAAGGAAACGTTTCTCCTGAGTTTTAGACGAAGCTTCCTGCTGTTTCGTACGTATGCCGGCATCGGGCTCGAAATACCGGTTTTGGGATTCTGCACAGAAAGGGTTTGCAAACCGCTGAATCCACACGTGAGTTTAACTCTGTCAGTTGAATGCACACATTGACAACCATTCAGTTAGATAGCTCCGTTTTGGTTTTAGAAGCAGATATTTCTCTGTACAGCCTATGGTCCCATTCATTCGGGAATATCCCAACGCAACTCCTAGAAGAAACGTGTTTCTGACTCGCTGAATCTCAACAAAGATTCAACTCTCTTAGGTGAACGAACGCACAGCAGAGCAGTTTCAAGGAATCGTTTCTCCTGAGTTTTAGACGAAGTTTCCTGCTGTTTCGTACGTATGCCGGCATTGGGCTGGAAATACCGGTTTTGGGATTCTGTACAGAAAGGGTTTGCAAACCGCTGAATCCACACGTGAGTTTAACTCTGTCAGTTGAATGCACACATTGACAACCATTCAGTTAGATAGCTCCGTTTTGGTTTTAGAAGCAGATATTTCTCTGTACAGCCTATTGTCCCATTCACTCGGGAATATCCCAACACAGCTCGTAGAAGAAAAGTGTTTCTGACTCGCTGAATCTCAACATAGATTCAACTCTCTTAGGTGAACGAACGTACAGCAGAGCAGTTTCAAGGAAACGTTTCTCCTGAGTTTTAGACGAAGTTTCCTGCTGTTTCGTACGTATGCCGGCATTGGGCTGGAAATACCGGTTTTGGGATTCTGCACAGAAAGGGTTTGCAAACCGCTGAATCCACACGTGAGTTTAACTCTGTCAGTTGAATGCACACATTGACAACCATTCAGTTAGATAGCTCCGTTTTGGTTTTAGAAGCAGATATTTCTCTGTACAGCCTATGGTCCCATTCACTCGGGAATATCCCAACGCAGCTCCTAGAAGAAACGTGTTTCTGACTCGCTGAATCTCAACATAGATTCAACTCTCTTAGGTGAACGAACGCACAGCAGAGCAGTTTCAAGGAAACGTTTCTCCTGAGTTTTAGACGAAGTTTCCTGCTGTTTAGTACGTATGCCGTCATTGGGCTGGAAATACCGGTTTTGGGATTCTGCACAGAAAGGGTTTGCCAACCGCTGAATCCACACGTGAGTTTAACTCTGTCAGTTGAATGCACACATTGACAACCAATCACTTAGATAGCTCCGTTTTGGTTTTAGAAGCAGATATTTCTCTGTACAGCCTATGGTCCCTTTCACTCGGAAATATCCCAACGCAGCTCCTAGAAGAAACGTGTTTCTGACTCGCTGAATCTCAACATAGATTCAACTCTCTTAGGTGAACGAACGCACTGCAGAGCAGATTCAAGGAAGCGTTTCTCCTGAGTTTTATACGAAGTTTCCTGATGTTTAGTACGTATGCCGGCATTGGGCTGGAAATACCGGTTTTGGAATTCTGTACAGAAAGGGTTTGCAAACCTCTGAATCCACACGTGAGTTAACTCTGTCAGTTGAATGCACACATTGACAACCATTCAGTTAGATAGCTCCGTTTTGGTTTTAGAAGCAGATATTTCTCTGTACAGCCTATTGTCCCATTCACTCGGGAATATCCCAACGCAGCTCATAGAAGAAACGTGTTTCTGACTCGCTGAATCTCAACATAGATTCAACTCTCTTAGGTGAACGAACGCACAACAGAGCAGTTTCAAAGAAACGTTTCTCCTGAGTTTTAGACGAAGTTTCCTGCTGTTTAGTACGTATGCCGGCATTGGGCTGGAAATACCGGTTTTGGGATTCTGCACAGAAATGGTTTGCCAACCGCTGAATCCACACGTGAGTTTAACTCTGTCAGTTGAATGCACACATTGACAACCATTCAGTTAGATAGCTCCGTTTTGGTTTTAGAAGCAGATATTTCTCTGTACAGCCTATGGTCCCATTCACTCGGGAATATCCCAACGCAGCTCCTAGAAGAAACGTGTTTCTGACTCGCTGAATCTCAACATAGATTCAACTCTCTTAGGTGAACGAACGCACAGCAGAGCAGTTTCAAGGAAACGTTTCTCCTGAGTTTTAGACGAAGTTTCCTGCTGTTTCGTACGTATGCCGGCATTGGGCTGGAAATACCGGTTTTGGGATTCTACACAGAAAGGGTTTGCAAACCGCTGAATCCACACGTGAGTTTAACTCTGTCAGTTGAATGCACATATTGACAACCATTCAGTTAGATAGCTCCGTTTTGGTTTTAGAAGCAGATATTTCTCTGTACAGCCTATGGTCCCATTCACTCGGGAATATCCCAACGCAACTCCTAGAAGAAACGTGTTTCTGACTCGCTGAATCTCAACATAGTTTCAGCTATCTTAGGTGAACGAACGCACAGCAGAGGAGTTTCAAGGAAACGTTTCTCCTGAGTTTTAGACGAAGTTTCCTGCTGTTTCGTACGTATGCCGGCATTGGGCTGGAAATACCGGTTTTGGGATTCTGCACAGAAAGGGTTTGCAAACCGCTGAATCCACACGTGAGTTTAACTCTGTCAGTTGAATGAACACATTGACAACCATTCAGTTAGATAGCTCCGTTTTGGTTTTAGAAGCAGATATTTCTCTGTACAGCCTATTGTCCCATTCACTCGGGAATATCCCAACACAGCTCGTTGAAGAAAAGTGTTTCTGACTCGCTGAATCTCAACATAGATTCAACTCTCTTAGGTGAACGAACGCACAGCAGAGCAGTTTCAAGGAAACGTTTCTCCTGAGTTTTAGACGAATTTTCCTGCTGTTTCGTACGTATGCCGGCATTGGGCTGGAAATACCGGTTTTGGGATTCTGCACAGAAAGGGTTTGCCAACCGCTGAATCCACAGGTGAGTTTAACTCTGTCAGTTGAATGCACACATTGACAACCATTCAGTTAGATAGCTCCGTTTTGGTTTTAGAAGCAGATATTTCTCTGTACAGCCTATGGTCCCATTCACTCGGGAATATTCCAACGCAGCTCCTAGAAGAAACGTGTTTCTGACTCGCTGAATCTCAACATAGATTCAACTCTCTTAGGTGAACGAACGCACAGCAGAGCAGTTTCAAGGAAACGTTTCTCCTGAGTTTTAGACGAAGTTTCCTGCTGTTTAGTACGTATGCCGGCATTGGGCTGGAAATACTGGTTTTGGGATTCTGCACAGAAAGGGTTTGCCAACCGCTGAATCCACACGTGAGTTTAACTCTGTCAGTTGAATGCACACATTGACAACCATTCAGTTAGATAGCTCCGTTTTGGTTTTAGAAGCAGATATTTCTCTGTACAGCCTATGGTCCCATTCACTAGGGAATATCCCAACGCAGCTCCTAGAAGAAACGTGTTTCTGACTCGCTGAATCTCAACATAGATTCAACTCTCTTAGGTGAACGAACGCACAGCAGAGCAGTTTCAAGGAATCGTTTCTCCTGAGTTTTAGACGAAGTTTCCTGCTGTTTCGTACGTATGCCGGCATTGGGCTGGAAATACCGGTTTTGGGATTCTGTACAGAAAGGGTTTGCAAACCGCTGAATCCACACGTGAGTTTAACTCTGTCAGTTGAATGCACATATTGACAACCATTCAGTTAGATAGCTCCGTTTTGGTTTTAGAAGCAGATATTTCTCTGTACAGCCTATTGTCCCATTCACTCGGGAATATCCCAACACAGCCCGTGGAAGAAAAGTGTTTCTGACTCGCTGAATCTCAACATAGATTCAACTCTCTTAGGTGAACGAACGCACAGCAGAGCAGTTTCAAGGAAACGTTTCTCCTGAGTTTTAGACGAAGTTTCCTGCTGTTTCGTACGTATGCCGGCATTGGGCTGGAAATACCGGTTTTGGGATTCTGCACAGAAAGGGTTTGCCAACCGCTGAATCCACACTTGAGTTTAACTCTGTCAGTTGAATGCACACATTGACAACCATTCAGTTAGATAGCTCCGTTTTGGTTTTAGAAGCAGATATTTCTCTGTACAGCCTATGGTCCCATTCACTCGGGAATATCCCAACGCAGCTCCTAGAAGAAACGTGTTTCTGACTCGCTGAATCTCAACATAGATTCAACTCTCTTAGGTGAACGAACGCACAGCAGAGCAGTTTCAAGGAAACGTTTCTCCTGAGTTTTAGACGAAGTTTCCTGCTGTTTAGTACGTATGCCGTCATTGGGCTGGAAATACCGGTTTTGGGATTCTGCACAGAAAGGGTTTGCCAACCGCTGAATCCACACGTGAGTTTAACTCTGTCAGTTGAATGCACACATTGACAACCATTCAGTTAGATAGCTCCGTTTTGGTTTTAGAAGCAGATATTTCTCTGTACAGCCTATGGTCCCTTTCACTCGGAAATATCCCAACGCAGCTCCTAGAAGAAACGTGTTTCTGACTCGCTGAATCTCAACATAGATTCAACTCTCTTAGGTGAACGAACGCATTGCAGAGCAGTTTCAAGGAAGCGCTTCTCCTGAGTTTTATACGAAGTTTCCTGATGTTTAGTACGTATGCCGGCATTGGGCTGGAAATACCGGTTTTGGGATTCTGTACAGAAAGGGTTTGCAAACCGCTGAATCCACACGTGAGTTAACTCTGTCAGTTGAATGCACACATTGACAACCATTCAGTTAGATAGCTCCGTTTTGGTTTTAGAAGCAGATATTTCTCTGTACAGCCTATTGTCCCATTCACTCGGGAATATCCCAACGCAGCTCCTAGAAGAAACGTGTTTCTGACTCGCTGAATCTCAACATAGATTCAACTCTCTTAGGTGAACGAACGCACAACAGAGCAGTTTCAAAGAAACGTTTCTCCTGAGTTTTAGACGAAGTTTCCTGCTGTTTAGTACGTATGCCGGCATTGGGCTGGAAATACCGGTTTTGGGATTCTGCACAGAAATGGTTTGCCAACCGCTGAATCCACACGTGAGTTTAACTCTGTCAGTTGAATGCACACATTGACAACCATTCAGTTAGATAGCTCCGTTTTGGTTTTAGAAGCAGATATTTCTCTGTACAGCCTATGGTCCCATTCACTCGGGAATATCCCAACGCAGCTCCTAGAAGAAACGTGTTTCTGACTCGCTGAATCTCAACATAGATTCAACTCTCTTAGGTGAACGAACGCACAGCAGAGCAGTTTCAAGGAAACGTTTCTCCTGAGTTTTAGACGAAGTTTCCTGCTGTTTAGTACGTATGCCGGCATTGGGCTGGAAATACTGGTTTTGGGATTCTGCACAGAAAGGGTTTGCCAACCGCTGAATCCACACGTGAGTTTAACTCTGTCAGTTGAATGCACACATTGACAACCATTCAGTTAGATAGCTCCGTTTTGGTTTTAGAAGCAGATATTTCTCTGTACAGCCTATGGTCCCATTCACTAGGGAATATCCCAACGCAGCTCCTAGAAGAAACGTGTTTCTGACTCGCTGAATCTCAACATAGATTCAACTCTCTTAGGTGAACGAACGCACAGCAGAGCAGTTTCAAGGAATCGTTTCTCCTGAGTTTTAGACGAAGTTTCCTGCTGTTTCGTACGTATGCCGGCATTGGGCTGGAAATACCGGTTTTGGGATTCTGTACAGAAAGGGTTTGCAAACCGCTGAATCCACACGTGAGTTTAACTCTGTCAGTTGAATGCACATATTGACAACCATTCAGTTAGATAGCTCCGTTTTGGTTTTAGAAGCAGATATTTCTCTGTACAGCCTATTGTCCCATTCACTCGGGAATATCCCAACACAGCCCGTGGAAGAAAAGTGTTTCTGACTCGCTGAATCTCAACATAGATTCAACTCTCTTAGGTGAACGAACGCACAGCAGAGCAGTTTCAAGGAAACGTTTCTCCTGAGTTTTAGACGAAGTTTCCTGCTGTTTCGTACGTATGCCGGCATTGGGCTGGAAATACCGGTTTTGGGATTCTGCACAGAAAGGGTTTGCCAACCGCTGAATCCACACTTGAGTTTAACTCTGTCAGTTGAATGCACACATTGACAACCATTCAGTTAGATAGCTCCGTTTTGGTTTTAGAAGCAGATATTTCTCTGTACAGCCTATGGTCCCATTCACTCGGGAATATCCCAACGCAGCTCCTAGAAGAAACGTGTTTCTGACTCGCTGAATCTCAACATAGATTCAACTCTCTTAGGTGAACGAACGCACAGCAGAGCAGTTTCAAGGAAACGTTTCTCCTGAGTTTTAGACGAAGTTTCCTGCTGTTTAGTACGTATGCCGTCATTGGGCTGGAAATACCGGTTTTGGGATTCTGCACAGAAAGGGTTTGCCAACCGCTGAATCCACACGTGAGTTTAACTCTGTCAGTTGAATGCACACATTGACAACCATTCAGTTAGATAGCTCCGTTTTGGTTTTAGAAGCAGATATTTCTCTGTACAGCCTATGGTCCCTTTCACTCGGAAATATCCCAACGCAGCTCCTAGAAGAAACGTGTTTCTGACTCGCTGAATCTCAACATAGATTCAACTCTCTTAGGTGAACGAACGCATTGCAGAGCAGTTTCAAGGAAGCGCTTCTCCTGAGTTTTATACGAAGTTTCCTGATGTTTAGTACGTATGCCGGCATTGGGCTGGAAATACCGGTTTTGGGATTCTGTACAGAAAGGGTTTGCAAACCGCTGAATCCACACGTGAGTTAACTCTGTCAGTTGAATGCACACATTGACAACCATTCAGTTAGATAGCTCCGTTTTGGTTTTAGAAGCAGATATTTCTCTGTACAGCCTATTGTCCCATTCACTCGGGAATATCCCAACGCAGCTCCTAGAAGAAACGTGTTTCTGACTCGCTGAATCTCAACATAGATTCAACTCTCTTAGGTGAACGAACGCACAACAGAGCAGTTTCAAAGAAACGTTTCTCCTGAGTTTTAGACGAAGTTTCCTGCTGTTTAGTACGTATGCCGGCATTGGGCTGGAAATACCGGTTTTGGGATTCTGCACAGAAATGGTTTGCCAACCGCTGAATCCACACGTGAGTTTAACTCTGTCAGTTGAATGCACACATTGACAACCATTCAGTTAGATAGCTCCGTTTTGGTTTTAGAAGCAGATATTTCTCTGTACAGCCTATGGTCCCATTCACTCGGGAATATCCCAACGCAGCTCCTAGAAGAAACGTGTTTCTGACTCGCTGAATCTCAACATAGATTCAACTCTCTTAGGTGAACGAACGCACAGCAGAGCAGTTTCAAGGAAACGTTTCTCCTGAGTTTTAGACGAAGTTTCCTGCTGTTTCGTACGTATGCCGGCATTGGGCTGGAAATACCGGTTTTGGGATTCTACACAGAAAGGGTTTGCAAACCGCTGAATCCACACGTGAGTTTAACTCTGTCAGTTGAATGCACACATTGACAACCATTCAGTTAGATAGCTCCGTTTTGGTTTTAGAAGCAGATATTTCTCTGTACAGCCTATGGTCCCATTCACTCGGGAATATCCCAACGCAACTCCTAGAAGAAACGTGTTTCTGACTCGCTGAATCTCAACATAGTTTCAGCTATCTTAGGTGAACGAACGCACAGCAGAGGAGTTTCAAGGAAACGTTTCTCCTGAGTTTTAGACGAAGTTTCCTGCTGTTTCGTACGTATGCCGGCATTGGGCTGGAAATACCGGTTTTGGGATTCTGCACAGAAAGGGTTTGCAAACCGCTGAATCCACACGTGAGTTTAACTCTGTCAGTTGAATGCACACATTGACAACCATTCAGTTAGATAGCTCCGTTTTGGTTTTAGAAGCAGATATTTCTCTGTACAGCCTATTGTCCCATTCACTCGGGAATATCCCAACACAGCTCGTTGAAGAAAAGTGTTTCTGACTCGCTGAATCTCAACATAGATTCAACTCTCTTAGGTGAACGAACGCACAGCAGAGCAGTTTCAAGGAAACGTTTCTCCTGAGTTTTAGACGAAGTTTCCTGCTGTTTCCTACGTATGCCGGCATTGGGCTGGAAATACCGGTTTTGGGATTCTGCACAGAAAGGGTTTGCCAACCGCTGAATCCACACGTGAGTTTAACTCTGTCAGTTGAATGCACACATTGACAACCATTCAGTTAGATAGCTCCGTTTTGGTTTTAGAAGCAGATATTTCTCTGTACAGCCTAAGGTCCCATTCACTCGAGAATATCCCAACGCAGCTCCTAGAAGAAACGTGTTTCTGACTCGCTGAATCTCAACATAGATTCAACTCTCTTAGGTGAAGGAACGCACAGCAGAGCAGTTTCAAGGAAACGTTTCTCCTGAGTTTTAGACGAAGTTTCCTGCTGTTTAGTACGTATGCCGGCATTGGGCTGGAAATACCGGTTTTGGGATTCTGCACAGAAAGGGTTTGCCAACCGCTGAATCCACACGTGAGTTTAACTCTGTCAGTTGAATGCACACATTGACAACCATTCAGTTAGATAGCTCCGTTTTGGTTTTAGAAGCAGATATTTCTCTGTACAGCCTATGGTCCCATTCACTCGGGAATATCCCAACGCAGCTCCTAGAAGAAACGTGTTTCTGACTCGCTGAATCTCAACATAGATTCAACTCTCTTAGGTGAACGAACGCACAGCAGAGCAGTTTCAAGGAATCGTTTCTCCTGAGTTTTAGACGAAGTTTCCTGCTGTTTCGTACGTATGCCGGCATTGGGCTGGAAATACCGGTTTTGGGATTCTGTACAGAAAGGGTTTGCAAACCGCTGAATCCACACGTGAGTTTAACTCTGTCAGTTGAATGCACACATTGACAACCATTCAGTTAGATAGCTCCGTTTTGGTTTTAGAAGCAGATATTTCTCTGTACAGCCTATTGTCCCATTCACTCGGGAATATCCCAACACAGCTCGTAGAAGAAAAGTGTTTCTGACTCGCTGAATCTCAACATAGATTCAACTCTCTTAGGTGAACGAACGCACAGCAGAGCAGTTTCAAGGAAACGTTTCTCCTGAGTTTTAGACCAAGTTTCCTGCTGTTTCGTACGTATGCCGGCATTGGGCTGGAAATACCGGTTTTGGGATTCTGCACAGAAAGGGTTTGCAAACCGCTGAATCCACAGGTGAGTTTAACTCTGTCAGTTGAATGCACACATTGACAACCATTCAGTTAGATAGCTCCGTTTTGGTTTTAGAAGCAGATATTTCTCTGTACAGCCTATGGTCCCATTCACTCGGGAATATCCCAATGCAGCTCCTAGAAGAAACGTGTTTCTGACTCGGTGAATCTCAACATAGTTTCAACTCTCTTAGGTGAAGGAACGCACAGCAGAGCAGTTTCAAGGAAACGTTTCTCCTGAGTTTTAGACGAAGTTTCCTGCTGTTTAGTACGTATGCCGGCATTGGGCTGGAAATACCGGTTTTGGGATTCTGCACAGAAAGGGTTTGTCAACCGCTGAATCCACACGTGAGTTTAACTCTGTCAGTTGAATGCACACATTGACAACCATTCAGTTAGATAGCTCCGTTTTGGTTTTAGAAGCAGATATTTCTCTGTACAGCCTATGGTCCCATTCACTCGGGAATATCCCAACGCAGCTCCTAGAAGAAACGTGTTTCTGACTCGCTGAATCTCAACATAGATTCAACTCTCTTAGGTGAACGAACGCACAGCAGAGCAGTTTCAAGGAATCGTTTCTCCTGAGTTTTAGACGAAGTTTCCTGCTGTTTCGTACGTATGCCGGCATTGGGCTGGAAATACCGGTTTTGGGATTCTGTACAGAAAGGGTTTGCCAACCGCTGAATCCACACGTGAGTTTAACTCTGTCAGTTGAATGCACACATTGACAACCATTCAGTTAGATAGCTCCGTTTTGGTTTTAGAAGCAGATATTTCTCTGTACAGCCTATTGTCCCATTCACTCGGGAATATCCCAACACAGCTCGTAGAAGAAAAGTGTTTCTGAC
This sequence comes from Aotus nancymaae, assembly GCF_030222135.1. Classification (NCBI taxonomy): domain Eukaryota; kingdom Metazoa; phylum Chordata; class Mammalia; order Primates; family Aotidae; genus Aotus; species Aotus nancymaae. The sequence goes on along the minus strand of NW_026988495.1, from coordinate 4,034,622 downwards.
TCGCTGAATCTCAACATAGATTCAACTCTCTTAGGTGAACGAACGCACAGCAGAGCAGTTTCAAGGAAACGTTTCTCCTGAGTTTTAGACGAAGTTTCCTGCTGTTTCGTACGTATGCCGGCATTGGGCTGGAAATACCGGTTTTGGGATTCTGCACAGAAAGGGTTTCCCAACCGCTGAATCCACAGGTGAGATTAACTCTGTCAGTTGAATGCACACATTGACAACCATTCAGTTAGATAGCTCCGTTTTGGTTTTAGAAGCAGATATTTCTCTGTACAGCCTATGGTCCCATTCACTCGGGAATATCCCAATGCAGCTCCTAGAAGAAACGTGTTTCTGACTCGCTGAATCTCAACATAGTTTCAACTCTCTTAGGTGAACGAACGCACAGCAGAGCAGTTTCAAGGAAACGTTTCTTCTGAGTTTTAGACGAAGTTTCCTGCTGTTTCGTACGTATGCCGGCATTGGGTTGGAAATACCGGTTTTGGGATTCTGCACAGAAAGGGTTTGCCAACCGCTGAAACCACACGTGAGTTTAACTCTGTCAGTTGAATGCACACATTGACAACCATTCAGTTAGATAGCTCCGTTTTGGTTTTAGAAGCAGATATTTCTCTGTACAGCCTATGGTCCCATTCACTCGGGAATATCCCAACGCAGCTCCTAGAAGAAACGTGTTTCTGACTCGCTGAATCTCAACATAGATTCTACTCTCTTAGGTGAACGAACGCACAGCAGAGCAGTTTCAAGGAAACGTTTCTCCTGAGTTTTAGACGAAGTTTCCTGCTGTTTCCTACATATGCCGGCATTGGGCTGGAAATACCGGTTTTGGGATTCTGTACAGAAAGGGTTTGCCAAACGCTGAATCCACACGTGAGTTTAACTCTGTCAGTTGAATGCACACATTGACAACCATTCAGTTAGATAGCTCCGTTTGGTTTTAGAAGCAGATATTTCTCTGTACAGCCTATGGTCCCATTCACTCGGGAATATCCCAACGCAGCTCCTAGAAGAAACGTGTTTCTGACTCGCTGAATCTCAACATAGATTCAACTCTCTTAGGTGAACGAACGCACAGCAGAGCAGTTTCAAGTAAACGTTTCTCCTGAGTTTTAGACGAAGTTTCCTGCTGTTGCGTACGTATGCCGGCATTGGGCTAGAAATACCGGTTTTGGGATTCTACACAGAAAGGGTTTGCAAACCGCTGAATCCACACGTGAGTTTAACTCTGTCAGTTGAAAGCACACATTGACAACCATTCAGTTAGATAGCTCCGTTTTGGTTTTAGAAGCAGATATTTCTCTGTACAGCCTATGGTCCCATTCACTCGGGAATATCCCAACGCAGCTCCTAGAAGAAACGTGTTTCTGACTCGCTGAATCTCAACATAGTTTCAACTCTCTTAGGTGAACGAACGCACAGCAGAGCAGTTTCAAGGAAACGTTTCTCCTGAGTTTTAGACGAAGTTTCCTGCTGTTTAGTACGTATGCCGGCATTGGGCTGGAAATACCGATTTTGGGATTCTCTACAGAAATGGTTTGCAAACCGCTGAATCCACACGTGAGTTTAACTCTGTCAGTTGAATGCACACATTGACAACCATTCAGTTAGATAGCTCCGTTTTGGTTTTAGAAGCAGATATTTCTCTGTACAGCCTATTGTCCCATTCACTCGGGAATATCCCAACACAGCTCGTAGAAGAAAAGTGTTTCTGACTCGCTGAATCTCAACATAGATTCAACTCTCTTAGGTGAACGAACGCACAGCAGAGCAGTTTCAAGGAAACGTTTCTCCTGAGTTTTAGACGAAGTTTCCTGCTGTTTCGTACGTATGCCGGCATTGGGCTGGAAATACCGGTTTTGGCATTCTGCACAGAAAGGGTTTGCCAACCGCTGAATCCACACGTGAGTTTAACTCTGTCAGTTGAATGCACACATTGACAACCATTCAGTTAGATAGCTCCGTTTTGGTTTTAGAAGCAGATATTTCTCTGTACAGCCTATGGTCCCATTCACTCGGGAATATCCCAACGCAGCTCCTAGAAGAAACGTGTTTCTGACTCGCTGAATCTCAACATAGATTCAACTCTCTTAGGTGAAGGAACGCACAGCAGAGTAGTTTCAAGGAAACGTTTCTCCTGAGTTTTAGACGAAGTTTCCTGCTGTTTAGTACGTATGCCGGCATTGGGCTGGAAATACCGGTTTTGGGATTCTGCACAGAAAGGGTTTGCCAACCGCTGAATCCACACGTGAGTTTAACTCTGTCAGTTGAATGCACACATTGACAACCATTCAGTTAGATAGCTCCGTTTTGGTTTTAGAAGCAGATATTTCTCTGTACAGCCTATTGTCCCATTCACTCGGGAATATCCCAACACAGCTCGTAGAAGAAAAGTGTTTCTGACTCGCTGAATCTCAACATAGATTCAACTCTCTTAGGTGAACGAACGCAAAACAGAGCAGTTTCAAGGAAACGTTTCTCCTGAGTTTTAGACGAAGTTTCCTGCTGTTTCGTACGTATGCCGGCATTGGGCTGGAAATACCGGTTTTGGCATTCTGCACAGAAAGGGTTTGCCAACCGCTGAATCCACACGTGAGTTTAACTCTGTCAGTTGAATGCACACATTGACAACCATTCAGTTAGATAGCTCCGTTTTGGTTTTAGAAGCAGATATTTCTCTGTACAGCCTATGGTCCCATTCACTCGGGAATATCCCAACGCAGCTCCTAGAAGAAACGTGTTTCTGACTCGCTGAATCTCAACATAGATTCAACTCTCTTAGGTGAAGGAACGCACAGCAGAGCAGTTTCAAGGAAACGTTTCTCCTGAGTTTTAGACGAAGTTTCCTGCTGTTTAGTACGTATGCCGGCATTGGGCTGGAAATACCGGTTTTGGGATTCTGCACAGAAAGGGTTTGCCAACGGCTGAATCCACACGTGAGTTTAACTCTGTCAGTTGAATGCACACATTGACAACCATTCAGTTAGATAGCTCCGTTTTGGTTTTAGAAGCAGATATTTCTCTGTACAGCCTATGGTCCCATTCACTCGGGAATATCCCAACGCAGCTCCTAGAAGAAACGTGTTTCTGACTCGCTGAATCTCAACATAGATTCAACTCTCTTAGGTGAACGAACGCACAGCAGAGCAGTTTCAAGGAAACGTTTCTCCTGAGTTTTAGACGAAGTTTCCTGCTGTTTCGTACGTATGCCGGCATTGGGCTGGAAATACCGGTTTTGGGATTCTGCACAGAAAGGGTTTCCCAACCGCTGAATCCACAGGTGAGTTTAACTCTGTCAGTTGAATGCACACATTGACAACCATTCAGTTAGATAGCTCCGTTTTGGTTTTAGAAGCAGATATTTCTCTGTACAGCCTATGGTCCCATTCAATCGGGAATATCCCAATGCAGCTCCTAGAAGAAACGTGTTTCTGACTCGCTGAATCTCAACATAGTTTCAACTCTCTTAGGTGAACGAACGCACAGCAGAGCAGTTTCAAGGAAACGTTTCTCCTGAGTTTTAGACGAAGTTTCCTGCTGTTTCGTACGTATGCCGGCATTGGGCTGGAAATACCGGTTTTGGGAATCTGCACAGAAAGGGTTTGCCAACCGCTGAATCCACACGTGAGTTTAACTCTGTCAGTTGAATGCACACATTGACAACCATTCAGTTAGATAGCTCCGTTTTGGTTTTAGAAGCAGATATTTCTCTGTACAGCCTATGGTCCCATTCACTCGGGAATATCCCAACGCAGCTCCTAGAAGAAACGTGTTTCTGACTCGCTGAATCTCAACATAGATTCAACTCTCTTAGGTGAACGAACGCACAGCAGAGCAGTTTCAAGGAAACGTTTCTCCTGAGTTTTAGACGAAGTTTCCTGCTGTTTCCTACGTATGCCGGCATTGGGCTGGAAATACCGGTTTTGGGATTCTGTACAGAAACGGTTTGCCAACCGCTGAATCCACACGTGAGTTTAACTCTGTCAGTTGAATGCACACATTGACAACCATTCAGTTAGATAGCTCCGTTTTGGTTTTACAAGCAGATATTTCTCTGTACAGCCTATGGTCCCATTCACTCGGGAATATCCCAACGCAGCTCCTAGAAGAAACGTGTTTCTGACTCGCTGAATCTCAACATAGATTCAACTCTCTTAGGTGAACGAACGCACAGCAGAGGAGTTTCAAGTAAACGTTTCTCCTGAGTTTTACACGAAGTTTCCTGCTGTTGCGTACGTATGCCGGCATTGGGCTAGAAATACCGGTTTTGGGATTCTACACAGAAAGGGTTTGCAAACCGCTGAATCCACACGTGAGTTTAACTCTGTCAGTTGAAAGCACACATTGACAACCATTCAGTTAGATAGCTCCGTTTTGGTTTTAGAAGCAGATATTTCTCTGTACAGCCTATGGTCCCATTCACTCGGGAATATCCCAACGCAGCTCCTAGAAGAAACGTGTTTCTGACTCGCTGAATCTCAACATAGATTCAACTCTCTTAGGTGAACGAACGCACAGCAGAGCAGTTTCAAGGAAACGTTTCTCCTGAGTTTTAGACGAAGTTTCCTGCTGTTTCGTACGTATGCCGGCATTGGGCTAGAAATACCGGTTTTGGGATTCTGCACAGAAAGGGTTTGCAAACCGCTGAATCCACACGTGAGTTTAACTCTGTCAGTTGAATGCACACATTGACAACCATTCAGTTAGATAGCTCCGTTTTGGTTTTAGAAGCAGATATTTCTCTGTACAGCCTATGGTCCCATTCACTCGGGAATATCCCAACGCAGCTCCTAGAAGAAACGTGTTTCTGACTCGCTGAATCTCAACATAGATTCAACTCTCTTAGGTGAACGAACGCACAGCAGAGCAGTTTCAAGGAAACGTTTCTCCTGAGTTTTAGACGAAGTTTCCTGCTGTTTCGTACGTATGCCGGCATTGGGCTGGAAATACCGGTTTTGGGATTCTACACAGAAAGGGTTTGCAAACCGCTGAATCCACACGTGAGTTTAACTCTGTCAGTTGAATGCACACATTGACAACCATTCAGTTAGATAGCTCCGTTTTGGTTTTAGAAGCAGATATTTCTCTGTACAGCCTATGGTCCCATTCACTCGGGAATATCCCAACGCAGCTCCTAGAAGAAACGTGTTTCTGACTCGCTGAATCTCAACATAGTTTCAGCTATCTTAGGTGAACGAACGCACAGCAGAGGAGTTTCAAGGAAACGTTTCTCCTGAGTTTTAGACGAAGTTTCCTGCTGTTTCGTACGTATGCCGGCATTGGGCTGGAAATACCGGTTTTGGGATTCTGCACAGAAAGGGTTTGCAAACCGCTGAATCCACACGTGAGTTTAACTCTGTCAGTTGAATGCACACATTGACAACCATTCAGTTAGATAGCTCCGTTTTGGTTTTAGAAGCAGATATTTCTCTGTACAGCCTATTGTCCCATTCACTCGTGAATATCCCAACACAGCTCGTTGAAGAAAAGTGTTTCTGACTCGCTGAATCGCAACATAGATTCAACTCTCTTAGGTGAACGAACGCAAAGCAGAGCAGTTTCAAGGAAACGTTTCTCCTGAGTTTTAGACGAAGTTTCCTGCTGTTTCGTACGTATGCCGGCATTGGGCTGGAAATACCGGTTTTGGAATTCTGCACAGAAAGGGTTTGCCAACCGCTGAATCCACACGTGAGTTTCACTCTGTCAGTTGAATGCACACATTGACAACCATTCAGTTAGATAGCTCCGTTTTGGTTTTAGAAGCAGATATTTCTCTGTACACCCTATGGTCCCATTCACTCGGGAATATCCCAACGCAGCTCCTAGAAGAAACGTGTTTCTGACTCGCTGAATCTCAACATAGATTCAACTCTCTTAGGTGAAGGAACGCACAGCAGAGCAGTTTCAAGGAAACGTTTCTCCTGAGTTTTAGACGAAGTTTCCTGCTGTTTAGTACGTATGCCGGCATTGGGCTGGAAATACCGGTTTTGGGATTCTGCACAGAAAGGGTTTGCCAACCGCTGAATCCACACGTGAGTTTAACTCTGTCAGTTGAATGCACACATTGACAACCATTCAGTTAGATAGCTCCGTTTTGGTTTTAGAAGCAGGTATTTCTCTGTACAGCCTATTGTCCCATTCACTCGGGAATATCCCAACACAGCTCGTAGAAGAAAAGTGTTTCTGACTCGCTGAGTCTCAACATAGATTCAACTCTCTTAGGTGAACGAACGCACAGCAGAGCAGTTTCAAGGAAACGTTTCTCCTGAGTTTTAGACGAAGTTTCCTGCTGTTTCGTACGTATGCCGGCATTGGGCTGGAAATACCGGTTTTGGGATTCTGCACAGAAAGGGTTTGCCAACCGCTGAATCCGCACGTGAGTTTAACTCTTTCAGTTGAATGCACACATTGACAACCATTCAGTTAGATAGCTCCGTTTTGGTTTTAGAAGCAGATATTTCTCTGTACAGCCTATGGTCCCATTCACTCGGGAATATCCCAACGCAGCTCCTAGAAGAAACGTGTTTCTGACTCGCTGAATCTCAACATAGATTCAACTCTCTTAGGTGAACGAACGCACAGCAGAGCAGTTTCAAGGAAACGTTTCTCCTGAGTTTTAGACGAAGTTTCCTGCTGTTTCGTACGTATGCCGGCATTGGGCTGGAAATACCGGTTTTGGGATTCTGCACAGAAAGGGTTTGCCAACCGCTGAATCCACACGTGAGTTTAACTCTGTCAGTAGAATGCACACATTGACAACCATTCAGTTAGATAGCTCCGTTTTGGTTTTAGAAGCAGATATTTCTCTGTACAGCCTATGGTCCCTTTCACTCGGGAATATCCCAACGCAGCTCCTAGAAGAAACGTGTTTCTGACTCGCTGAATCTCAACATAGATTCAACTCTCTTAGGTGAAGGAACGCACAGCAGAGTAGTTTCAAGGAAACGTTTCTCCTGAGTTTTAGACGAAGTTTCCTGCTGTTTAGTACGTATGCCGGCATTGGGCTGGAAATACCGGTTTTGGGATTCTGCACAGAAAGGGTTTGCCAACCGCTGAATCCACACGTGAGTTTAACTCTGTCAGTTGAATGCACACATTGACAACCATTCAGTTAGATAGCTCCGTTTTGGTTTTAGAAGCAGATATTTCTCTGTACAGCCTATTGTCCCATTCACTCGGGAATATCCCAACACAGCTCGTAGAAGAAAAGTGTTTCTGACTCGCTGAATCTCAACATAGATTCAACTCTCTTAGGTGAACGAACGCACAGCAGAGCAGTTTCAAGGAAACGTTTCTCCTGAGTTTTAGACGAAGTTTCCTGCTGTTTCGTACGTATGCCGGCATTGGGCTGGAAATACCGGTTTTGGCATTCTGCACAGAAAGGGTTTGCCAACCGCTGAATCCACACGTGAGTTTAACTCTGTCAGTTGAATGCACACATTGACAACCATTCAGTTAGATAGCTCCGTTTTGGTTTTAGAAGCAGATATTTCTCTGTACAGCCTATGGTCCCATTCACTCGGGAATATCCCAACGCAGCTCCTAGAAGAAACGTGTTTCTGACTCGCTGAATCTCAACATAGATTCAACTCTCTTAGGTGAAGGAACGCACAGCAGAGCAGTTTCAAGGAAACGTTTCTCCTGAGTTTTAGACGAAGTTTCCTGCTGTTTAGTACGTATGCCGGCATTGGGCTGGAAATACCGGTTTTGGGATTCTGCACAGAAAGGGTTTGCCAACGGCTGAAACCACACGTGAGTTTAACTCTGTCAGTTGAATGCACACATTGACAACCATTCAGTTAGATAGCTCCGTTTTGGTTTTAGAAGCAGATATTTCTCTGTACAGCCTATGGTCCCATTCACTCGGGAATATCCCAACGCAGCTCCTAGAAGAAACGTGTTTCTGACTCGCTGAATCTCAACATAGATTCAACTCTCTTAGGTGAACGAACGCACAGCAGAGCAGTTTCAAGGAAACGTTTCTCCTGAGTTTTAGACGAAGTTTCCTGCTGTTTCGTACGTATGCCGGCATTGGGCTGGAAATACCGGTTTTGGGATTCTGCACAGAAAGGGTTTCCCAACCGCTGAATCCACAGGTGAGTTTAACTCTGTCAGTTGAATGCACACATTGACAACCATTCAGTTAGATAGCTCCGTTTTGGTTTTAGAAGCAGATATTTCTCTGTACAGCCTATGGTCCCATTCAATCGGGAATATCCCAATGCAGCTCCTAGAAGAAACGTGTTTCTGACTCGCTGAATCTCAACATAGTTTCAACTCTCTTAGGTGAACGAACGCACAGCAGAGCAGTTTCAAGGAAACGTTTCTCCTGAGTTTTAGACGAAGTTTCCTGCTGTTTCGTACGTATGCCGGCATTGGGCTGGAAATACCGGTTTTGGGATTCTGCACAGAAAGGGTTTGCCAACCGCTGAATCCACACGTGAGTTTAACTCTGTCAGTTGAATGCACACATTGACAACCATTCAGTTAGATAGCTCCGTTTTGGTTTTAGAAGCAGATATTTCTCTGTACAGCCTATGGTCCCATTCACTCGGGAATATCCCAACGCAGCTCCTAGAAGAAACGTGTTTCTGACTCGCTGAATCTCAACATAGATTCAACTCTCTTAGGTGAACGAACGCACAGCAGAGCAGTTTCAAGGAAACGTTTCTCCTGAGTTTTAGACGAAGTTTCCTGCTGTTTCCTACGTATGCCGGCATTGGGCTGGAAATACCGGTTTTGGGATTCTGTACAGAAACGGTTTGCCAACCGCTGAATCCACACGTGAGTTTAACTCTGTCAGTTGAATGCACACATTGACAACCATTCAGTTAGATAGCTCCGTTTTGGTTTTACAAGCAGATATTTCTCTGTACAGCCTATGGTCCCATTCACTCGGGAATATCCCAACGCAGCTCCTAGAAGAAACGTGTTTCTGACTCGCTGAATCTCAACATAGATTCAACTCTCTTAGGTGAACGAACGCACAGCAGAGGAGTTTCAAGTAAACGTTTCTCCTGAGTTTTACACGAAGTTTCCTGCTGTTGCGTACGTATGCCGGCATTGGGCTAGAAATACCGGTTTTGGGATTCTACACAGAAAGGGTTTGCAAACCGCTGAATCCACACGTGAGTTTAACTCTGTCAGTTGAAAGCACACATTGACAACCATTCAGTTAGATAGCTCCGTTTTGGTTTTAGAAGCAGATATTTCTCTGTACAGCCTATGGTCCCATTCACTCGGGAATATCCCAACGCAGCTCCTAGAAGAAACGTGTTTCTGACTCGCTGAATCTCAACATAGATTCAACTCTCTTAGGTGAACGAACGCACAGCAGAGCAGTTTCAAGGAAACGTTTCTCCTGAGTTTTAGACGAAGTTTCCTGCTGTTTCGTACGTATGCCGGCATTGGGCTGGAAATACCGGTTTTGGGATTCTGCACAGAAAGGGTTTGCAAACCGCTGAATCCACACGTGAGTTTAACTCTGTCAGTTGAATGCACACATTGACAACCATTCAGTTAGATAGCTCCGTTTTGGTTTTAGAAGCAGATATTTCTCTGTACAGCCTATGGTCCCATTCACTCGGGAATATCCCAACGCAGCTCCTAGAAGAAACGTGTTTCTGACTCGCTGAATCTCAACATAGATTCAACTCTCTTAGGTGAACGAACGCACAGCAGAGCAGTTTCAAGGAAACGTTTCTCCTGAGTTTTAGACGAAGTTTCCTGCTGTTTCGTACGTATGCCGGCATTGGGCTGGAAATACCGGTTTTGGGATTCTACACAGAAAGGGTTTGCAAACCGCTGAATCCACACGTGAGTTTAACTCTGTCAGTTGAATGCACACATTGACAACCATTCAGTTAGATAGCTCCGTTTTGGTTTTAGAAGCAGATATTTCTCTGTACAGCCTATGGTCCCATTCACTCGGGAATATCCCAACGCAGCTCCTAGAAGAAACGTGTTTCTGACTCGCTGAATCTCAACATAGTTTCAGCTATCTTAGGTGAACGAACGCACAGCAGAGGAGTTTCAAGGAAACGTTTCTCCTGAGTTTTAGACGAAGTTTCCTGCTGTTTCGTACGTATGCCGGCATTGGGCTGGAAATACCGGTTTTGGGATTCTGCACAGAAAGGGTTTGCAAACCGCTGAATCCACACGTGAGTTTAACTCTGTCAGTTGAATGCACACATTGACAACCATTCAGTTAGATAGCTCCGTTTTGGTTTTAGAAGCAGATATTTCTCTGTACAGCCTATTGTCCCATTCACTCGGGAATATCCCAACACAGCTCGTTGAAGAAAAGTGTTTCTGACTCGCTGAATCTCAACATAGATTCAACTCTCTTAGGTGAACGAACGCAAAGCAGAGCAGTTTCAAGGAAACGTTTCTCCTGAGTTTTAGACGAAGTTTCCTGCTGTTTCGTACGTATGCCGGCATTGGGCTGGAAATACCGGTTTTGGGATTCTGCACAGAAAGGGTTTGCCAACCGCTGAATCCACACGTGAGTTTCACTCTGTCAGTTGAATGCACACATTGACAACCATTCAGTTAGATAGCTCCGTTTTGGTTTTAGAAGCAGATATTTCTCTGTACACCCTATGGTCCCATTCACTCGGGAATATCCCAACGCAGCTCCTAGAAGAAACGTGTTTCTGACTCGCTGAATCTCAACATAGATTCAACTCTCTTAGGTGAAGGAACGCACAGCAGAGCAGTTTCAAGGAAACGTTTCTCCTGAGTTTTAGACGAAGTTTCCTGCTGTTTAGTACGTATGCCGGCATTGGGCTGGAAATACCGGTTTTGGGATTCTGCACAGAAAGGGTTTGCCAACCGCTGAATCCACACGTGAGTTTAACTCTGTCAGTTGAATGCACACATTGACAACCATTCAGTTAGATAGCTCCGTTTTGGTTTTAGAAGCAGGTATTTCTCTGTACAGCCTATTGTCCCATTCACTCGGGAATATCCCAACACAGCTCGTAGAAGAAAAGTGTTTCTGACTCGCTGAGTCTCAACATAGATTCAACTCTCTTAGGTGAACGAACGCACAGCAGAGCAGTTTCAAGGAAACGTTTCTCCTGAGTTTTAGACGAAGTTTCCTGCTGTTTCGTACGTATGCCGGCATTGGGCTGGAAATACCGGTTTTGGGATTCTGCACAGAAAGGGTTTGCCAACCGCTGAATCCGCACGTGAGTTTAACTCTTTCAGTTGAATGCACACATTGACAACCATTCAGTTAGATAGCTCCGTTTTGGTTTTAGAAGCAGATATTTCTCTGTACAGCCTATGGTCCCATTCACTCGGGAATATCCCAACGCAGCTCCTAGAAGAAACGTGTTTCTGACTCGCTGAATCTCAACATAGATTCAACTCTCTTAGGTGAACGAACGCAAAGCAGAGCAGTTTCAAGGAAACGTTTCTCCTGAGTTTTAGACGAAGTTTCCTGCTGTTTCGTACGTATGCCGGCATTGGGCTGGAAATACCGGTTTTGGGATTCTGCACAGAAAGGGTTTGCCAACCGCTGAATCCACACGTGAGTTTAACTCTGTCAGTTGAATGCACACATTGACAACCATTCAGTTAGATAGCTCCGTTTTGGTTTTAGAAGCAGATATTTCTCTGTACACCCTATGGTCCCATTCACTCGGGAATATCCCAACGCAGCTCCTAGAAGAAACGTGTTTCTGACTCGCTGAATCTCAACATAGATTCAACTCTCTTAGGTGAAGGAACGCACAGCAGAGCAGTTTCAAGGAAACGTTTCTCCTGAGTTTTAGACGAAGTTTCCTGCTGTTTAGTACGTATGCCGGCATTGGGCTGGAAATACCGGTTTTGGGATTCTGCACAGAAAGGGTTTGCAAACCGCTGAATCCACACGTGAGTTTAACTCTGTCAATTGAATGCACACATTGACAACCATTCAGTTAGATAGCTCCGTTTTGGTTTTAGAAGCAGGTATTTCTCTGTACAGCCTATTTTCCCATTCACTCGGGAATATCCCAACACAGCTCGTAGAAGAAAAGTGTTTCTGACTCGCTGAATCTCAACATAGATTCAACTCTCTTAGGTGAACGAACGCACAGCAGAGCAGTTTCAAGGAAACGTTTCTCCTGAGTTTTAGACGAAGTTTCCTGCTGTTTCGTACGTATGCCGGCATTGGGCTGGAAATACCGGTTTTGGGATTCTGCACAGAAAGGGTTTTCCAACCGCTGAATCCGCACGTGAGTTTAACTCTTTCAGTTGAATGCACACATTGACAACCATTCAGTTAGATAGCTCCGTTTTGGTTTTAGAAGCAGATATTTCTCTGTACAGCCTATGGTCCCATTCACTCGGGAATATCCCAACGCAGCTCCTAGAAGAAACGTGTTTCTGACTCGCTGAATCTCAACATAGATTCAACTCTCTAAGGTGAACGAACGCACAGCAGAGCAGTTTCAAGGAAACGTTTCTCCTGAGTTTTAGACGAAGTTTCCTGCTGTTTAGTACGTATGCCGGCATTGGGCTGGAAATACCGGTTTTGGGATTCTGCACAGAAAGGGTTTGCAAACCGCTGAATCCACACGTGAGTTTAACTCTGTCAGTTGAATGCACACATTGACAACCATTCAGTTAGATAGCTCCGTTTTGGTTTTAGAAGCAGATATTTCTCTGTACAGCCTATGGTCCCTTTCACTCGGGAATATCCCAACGCAGCTCCTAGAAGAAACGTGTTTCTGACTCGCTGAATCTCAACATAGATTCAACTCTCTTAGGTGAACGAACGCACAGCAGAGCAGTTTCAAGGAAGCGTTTCTCCTGAGTTTTAGACGAAGTTTCCTGCTGTTTAGTACGTATGCCGGCATTGGGCTGGAAATACCGGTTTTGGGATTCTACACAGAGAGTGTTTGCAAACCACTGAATCCACACGTGAGTTTAACTCTGTCAGTTGAATGCACACATTGACAACCATTCAGTTAGATAGCTCCGTTTTGGTTTTAGAAGCAGATATTTCTCTGTACATCCTATGGTCCCATTCACTCGGGAATATCCCAACGCAGCTCCTAGAAGAAACGTGTTTCTGACTCGCTGAATCTCAACATAGATTCAACTCTCTTAGGTGAACGAACGCACAACAGAGCAGTTTCAAAGAAACGTTTCTCCTGAGTTTTAGACGAAGTTTCCTGCTGTTTAGTACGTATGCCGGCATTGGGCTGGAATCACCGGTTTTGGGATTCTGCACAGAAAGGGTTTGCCAACCGCTGAATCCACACGTGAGTTTAACTCTGTCAGTTGAATGCACACATTGACAACCATTCAGTTAGATAGCTCCGTTTTGGTTTTAGAAGCAGATATTTCTCTGTACAGCCTATGGTCCCATTCACTCAGGAATATCCCAACGCAGCTCCTGGAAGAAACGTGTTTCTGACTCGCTGAATCTCAACATAGATTCAACTCTCTTAGGTGAACGAAGGCACAGCAGAGAAGTTTCAAGGAAACGTTTCTCCTGAGTTTTAGACGAAGTTTCCTGCTGTTTAGTACGTATGCAGGCATTGGGCTGGAAATACCGGTTTTGTGATTCTGCACAGAAAGGGTTTGCATACCGCTGAATCCAAACGTGAGTTTAACTCCGTCAGTTGAATGCACACATTGACAACCATTCAGTCAGATAGCTCCGTTTTGGTTTTAGAAGCAGATATTTCTCTGTACAGCCTATGGTCCCATTCACTCGGGAATATCCCAACGCAGCTCCTAGAAGAAACGTGTTTCTGACTCGCTGAATCTCAACATAGATTCAACTCTCTTAGGTGAACGAACGCACAGCAGAGCAGTTTCAAGGAAACGTTTCTCCTGAGTTTTAGACGAAGTTTCCTGCTGTTTCGTACGTATGCCGGCATTGGGCTGGAAATACCGGTTTTGGGATTCTGCACAGAAAGGGTTTGCAAACCGCTGAATCCACACGTGAGTTTAACTCTGTCAGTTGAATGCACACATTGACAACCATTCAGTTAGATAGCTCCGTTGTGGTTTTAGAAGCAGATATTTCTCTGTACAGCCTATGGTCCCATTCACTCGGGAATATCCCAACGCAGCTCCTAGAAGAAACGTGTTTCTGACTCGCTGAATCTCAACATAGTTTCAACTCTCTTAGGTGAACGAACGCACAGCAGAACAGTTTCAAGGAAACGTTTCTCCTGAGTTTTAGACGAAGTTTCCTGCTGTTTCGTACGTATGCCGGCATTGGGCTGGAAATACCGGTTTTGGGATTCTGCACAGAAAGGGTTTGCCAACCGCTGAATCCACACCTGAGTTTAATTCTGTCAGTTGAATGCACACATTGACAACCATTCAGTTAGATAGCTCCGTTGTGGTTTTAGAAGCAGATATTTCTCTGTACAGCCTATGGTCCCATTCACTCGGGAATATCCCAACGCAGCTCCTAGAAGAAACGTGTTTCTGACTCGCTGAATCTCAACATAGATTCAACTCTCTTAGGTGAACGAACGCACAGCAGAGCAGTTTCAAGGAAACGTTTCTCCTGAGTTTTAGACGAAGTTTCCTGCTGTTTCGTACGTATGCCGGCATTGGGCTGGAAATACCGGTTTTGGGATTCTGCACAGAAAGGGTTTGCCAACCGCTGAATCCGCACGTGAGTTTAACTCTTTCAGTTGAATACACACATTGACAACCATTCAGTTAGATAGCTCCGTTTTGGTTTTAGAAGCAGATATTTCTCTGTACAGCCTATGGTCCCATTCACTCGGGAATATCCCAACGCAGCTCCTAGAAGAAACGTGTTTCTGACTCGCTGAATCTCAACATAGATTCAACTCTCTTAGGTGAACGAACGCACAGCAGAGCAGTTTCAAGGAAACGTTTCTCCTGAGTTTTAGACGAAGTTTCCTGCTGTTTCGTACGTATGCCGGCATTGGGCTGGAAATACCGGTTTTGGGATTCTGCACAGAAAGGGTTTGCCAACCGCTGAATCCACACGTGAGTTTAACTCTGTCAGTTGAATGCACACATTGACAACCATTCAGTTAGATAGCTCCGTTTTGGTTTTAGAAGCAGATATTTCTCTGTACAGCCTATGGTCCCATTCACTCGGGAATATCCCAACGCAGCTCCTAGAAGAAACGTGTTTCTGACTCGCTGAATCTCAACATAGATTCAACTCTCTTAGGTGAACGAACGCACAGCAGAGCAGTTTCAAGGAAACGTTTCTCCTGAGTTTTAGACGAAGTTTCCTGCTGTTTCGTACGTATGCCGGCATTGGGCTGGAAATACCGGCTTTGGGATTCTGCACAGAATGGGTTTGCAAACCGCTGAATCCACACGTGAGTTTAACTCTGTCAGTTGAATGCACACATTGACAACCATTCAGTTAGATAGCTCCGTTTTGGTTTTAGAAGCAGATATTTCTCTGTACAGCCTATGGTCCCATTCACTCGGGAATATCCCAACGCAGCTCCTAGAAGAAACGTGTTTCTGACTCGCTGAATCTCAACATAGTTTCAGCTATCTTAGGTGAACGAACGCACAGCAGAGGAGTTTCAAGGAAACGTTTCTCCTGAGTTTTAGACGAAGTTTCCTGCTGTTTCGTACGTATGCCGGCATTGGGCTGGAAATACCGGTTTTGGGATTCTGCACAGAAAGGGTTTGCAAACCGCTGAATCCACACGTGAGTTTAACTCTGTCAGTTGAATGCACACATTGACAACCATTCAGTTAGATAGCTCCGTTTTGGTTTTAGAAGCAGATATTTCTCTGTACAGCCTATTGTCCCATTCACTCGGGAATATCCCAACACAGCTCGTTGAAGAAAAGTGTTTCTGACTCGCTGAATCTCAACATAGATTCAACTCTCTTAGGTGAACGAACGCAAAGCAGAGCAGTTTCAAGGAAACGTTTCTCCTGAGTTTTAGACGAAGTTTCCTGCTGTTTCGTACGTATGCCGGCATTGGGCTGGAAATACCGGTTTTGGGATTCTGCACAGAAAGGGTTTGCCAACCGCTGAATCCGCACGTGAGTTTAACTCTTTCAGTTGAATGCACACATTGACAACCATTCAGTTAGATAGCTCCGTTTTGGTTTTAGAAGCAGATATTTCTCTGTACAGCCTATGGTCCCATTCACTCGGGAATATCCCAACGCAGCTCCTAGAAGAAACGTGTTTCTGACTCGCTGAATCTCAACATAGATTCAACTCTCTTAGGTGAACGAACGCACAGCAGAGCAGTTTCAAGGAAACGTTTCTCCTGAGTTTTAGACGAAGTTTCCTGCTGTTTCGTACGTATGCCGGCATTGGGCTGGAAATACCGGTTTTGGGATTCTGCACAGAAAGGGTTTGCCAACCGCTGAATCCACACCTGAGTTTAACTCTGTCAGTTGAATGCACACATTGACAACCATTCAGTTAGATAGCTCCGTTTTGGTTTTAGAAGCAGATATTTCTCTGTACAGCCTATGGTCCCTTTCACTCGGGAATATCCCAACGCAGCTCCTAGAAGAAACGTGTTTCTGACTCGCTGAATCTCAACATAGATTCAACTCTCTTAGGTGAACGAACGCACAGCAGAGCAGTTTCAAGGAAGCGTTTCTCCTGCGTTTTAGACGAAGTTTCCTGCTGTTTAGTACGTATGCCGGCATTGGGCTGGAAATACCGGTTTTGGGATTCTACACAGAAAGTGTTTGCAAACCACTGAATCCACACGTGAGTTTAACTCTGTCAGTTGAATGCACACATTGACAACCATTCAGTTAGATAGCTCCGTTTTGGTTTTAGAAGCAGATATTTCTCTGTACATCCTATGGTCCCATTCACTCGGGAATATCCCAACGCAGCTCCTAGAAGAAACGTGTTTCTGACTCGCTGAATCTCAACATAGATTCAACTCTCTTAGGTGAACGAAGGCACAGCAGAGCAGTTTCAAGGAAACGTTTCTCCTGAGTTTTAGACGAAGTTTCCTGCTGTTTAGTACGTATGCAGGCATTGGGCTGGAAATACCGGTTTTGGGATTCTGCACAGAAAGGGTTTGCATACCGCTGAATCCAAACGTGAGTTTAACTCCGTCAGTTGAATGCACACATTGACAACCATTCAGTCAGATAGCTCCGTTTTGGTTTTAGAAGCAGATATTTCTCTGTACAGCCTATGGTCCCATTCACTCGGGAATATCCCAACGCAGCTCCTAGAAGAAACGTGTTTCTGACTCGCTGAATCTCAACATAGATTCAACTCTCTTAGGTGAACGAACGCACAGCAGAGCAGTTTCAAGGAAACGTTTCTCCTGAGTTTTAGACGAAGTTTCCTGCTGTTTCGTACGTATGCCGGCATTGGGCTGGAAATACCGGTTTTGGGATTCTGCACAGAAAGGGTTTGCACACCGCTGAATCCACACGTGAGTTTAACTCTGTCAGTTGAATGCACACATTGACAACCATTCAGTTAGATAGCTCCGTTGTGGTTTTAGAAGCAGATATTTCTCTGTACAGCCTATGGTCCCATTCACTCGGGAATATCCCAACGCAGCTCCTAGAAGAAACGTGTTTCTGACTCGCTGAATCTCAACATAGATTCAACTCTCTTAGGTGAACGAACGCACAGCAGAACAGTTTCAAGGAAACGTTTCTCCTGAGTTTTAGACGAAGTTTCCTGCTGTTTCGTACGTATGCCGGCATTGGGCTGGAAATACCGGTTTTGGGATTCTGCACAGAAAGGGTTTGCCAACCGCTGAATCCACACCTGAGTTTAATTCTGTCAGTTGAATGCACACATTGACAACCATTCAGTTAGATAGCTCCGTTGTGGTTTTAGAAGCAGATATTTCTCTGTACAGCCTATGGTCCCATTCACTCGGGAATATCCCAACGCAGCTCCTAGAAGAAACGTGTTTCTGACTCGCTGAATCTCAACATAGATTCAACTCTCTTAGGTGAACGAACGCACAGCAGAGCAGTTTCAAGGAAACGTTTCTCCTGAGTTTTAGACGAAGTTTCCTGCTGTTTCATACGTATGCCGGCATTGGGCTGGAAATACCGGTTTTGGGATTCTGCACAGAAAGGGTTTGCCAACCGCTGAATCCGCACGTGAGTTTAACTCTTTCAGTTGAATGCACACATTGACAACCATTCAGTTAGATAGCTCCGTTTTGGTTTTAGAAGCAGATATTTCTCTGTACAGCCTATGGTCCCATTCACTCGGGAATATCCCAACGCAGCTCCTAGAAGAAACGTGTTTCTGACTCGCTGAATCTCAACATAGATTCAACTCTCTTAGGTGAACGAACGCACAGCAGAGCAGTTTCAAGGAAACGTTTCTCCTGAGTTTTAGACGAAGTTTCCTGCTGTTTCGTACGTATGCCGGCATTGGGCTGGAAATACCGGTTTTGGGATTCTGCACAGAAAGGGTTTGCCAACCGCTGAATCCACACGTGAGTTTAACTCTGTCAGTTGAATGCACACATTGACAACCATTCAGTTAGATAGCTCCGTTTTGGTTTTAGAAGCAGATATTTCTCTGTACAGCCTATGGTCCCATTCACTCGGGAATATCCCAACGCAGCTCCTAGAAGAAACGTGTTTCTGACTCGCTGAATCTCAACATAGATTCAACTCTCTTAGGTGAACGAACGCACAGCAGAGCAGTTTCAAGGAAACGTTTCTCCTGAGTTTTAGACGAAGTTTCCTGCTGTTTCGTACGTATGCCGGCATTGGGCTGGAAATACCGGTTTTGGGATTCTACACAGAAAGGGTTTGCAAACCGCTGAATCCACACGTGAGTTTAACTCTGTCAGTTGAATGCACACATTGACAACCATTCAGTTAGATAGCTCCGTTTTGGTTTTAGAAGCAGATATTTCTCTGTACAGCCTATGGTCCCATTCACTCGGGAATATCCCAACGCAGCTCCTAGAAGAAACGTGTTTCTGACTCGCTGAATCTCAACATAGTTTCAGCTATCTTAGGTGAACGAACGCACAGCAGAGGAGTTTCAAGGAAACGTTTCTCCTGAGTTTTAGACGAAGTTTCCTGCTGTTTCGTACGTATGCCGGCATTGGGCTGGAAATACCGGTTTTGGGATTCTGCACAGAAAGGGTTTGCAAACCGCTGAATCCACACGTGAGTTTAACTCTGTCAGTTGAATGCACACATTGACAACCATTCAGTTAGATAGCTCCGTTTTGGTTTTAGAAGCAGATATTTCTCTGTACAGCCTAGGGTCCCATTCACTCGGGAATATCCCAACGCAGCTCCTAGAAGAAACGTGTTTCTGACTCGCTGAATCTCAACATAGTTTCAGCTATCTTAGGTGAACGAACGCACAGCAGAGGAGTTTCAAGGAAACGTTTCTCCTGAGTTTTAGACGAAGTTTCCTGCTGTTTCGTACGTATGCCGGCATTGGGCTGGAAATACCGGTTTTGGGATTCTGCACAGAAAGGGTTTGCAAACCGCTGAATCCACACGTGAGTTTAACTCTGTCAGTTGAATGCACACATTGACAACCATTCAGTTAGATAGCTCCGTTTTGGTTTTAGAAGCAGATATTTCTCTGTACAGCCTATTGTCCCATTCACTCGGGAATATCCCAACACAGCTCGTTGAAGAAAAGTGTTTCTGACTCGCTGAATCTCAACATAGATTCAACTCTCTTAGGTGAACGAACGCACAGCAGAGCAGTTTCAAGGAAACGTTTCTCCTGAGTTTTAGACGAAGTTTCCTGCTGTTTCGTACGTATGCCGGCATTGGGCTGGAAATACCGGTTTTGGGATTCTGCACAGAAAGGGTTTGCCAACCGCTGAATCCACACGTGAATTTAACTCTGTCAGTTGAATGCACACATTGACAACCATTCAGTTAGATAGCTCCGTTTTGGTTTTAGAAGCAGATATTTCTCTGTACACCCTATGGTCCCATTCACTCGGGAATATCCCAACGCAGCTCCTAGAAGAAACGTGTTTCTGACTCGCTGAATCTCAACATAGATTCAACTCTCTTAGGTGAACGAAGGCACAGCAGAGAGGTTTCAAGGAAACGTTTCTCCTGAGTTTTAGACGAAGTTTCCTGCTGTTTAGTACGTATGCAGGCATTGGGCTGGAAATACCGGTTTTGGGATTCTGCACAGAAAGTGTTTGCAAACCGCTGAATCCAAACGTGAGTTTAACTCCGTCAGTTGAATGCACACATTGACAACCATTCAGTCAGATAGCTCCGTTTTGGTTTTAGAAGCAGATATTTCTCTGTACAGCCTATGGTCCCATTCACTCGGGAATATCCCAACGCAGCTCCTAGAAGAAACGTGTTTCTGACTCGCTGAATCTCAACATAGATTCAACTCTCTTAGGTGAACGAACGCACAGCAGAGCAGTTTCAAGGAAACGTTTCTCCTGAGTTTTAGACGAAGTTTCCTGCTGTTTCGTACGTATGCCGGCATTGGGCTGGAAATACCGGTTTTGGGATTCTGCACAGAAAGGGTTTGCCAACCGCTGAATCCGCACGTGAGTTTAACTCTTTCAGTTGAATGCACACATTGACAACCATTCAGTTAGATAGCTCCGTTTTGGTTTTAGAAGCAGATATTTCTCTGTACAGCCTATGGTCCCATTCACTCGGGAATATCCCAACGCAGCTCCTAGAAGAAACGTGTTTCTGACTCGCTGAATCTCAACATAGATTCAACTCTCTTAGGTGAACGAACGCACAGCAGAGCAGTTTCAAGGAAACGTTTCTCCTGAGTTTTAGACGAAGTTTCCTGCTGTTTCGTACGTATGCCGGCATTGGGCTGGAAATACCGGTTTTGGGATTCTGCACAGAAAGGGTTTGCCAACCGCTGAATCCACACGTGAGTTTAACTCTGTCAGTTGAATGCACACATTGACAACCATTCAGTTAGATAGCTCCGTTTTGGTTTTAGAAGCAGATATTTCTCTGTACAGCCTATGGTCCCTTTCACTCGGGAATATCCCAACGCAGCTCCTAGAAGAAACGTGTTTCTGACTCGCTGAATCTCAACATAGATTCAACTCTCTTAGGTGAACGAACGCACAGCAGAGCAGTTTCAAGGAAGCGTTTCTCCTGAGTTTTAGACGAAGTTTCCTGCTGTTTAGTACGTATGCCGGCATTGGGCTGGAAATACCGGTTTTGGGATTCTACACAGAAAGTGTTTGCAAACCACTGAATCCACACGTGAGTTTAACTCTGTCAGTTGAATGCACACATTGACAACCATTCAGTTAGATAGCTCCGTTTTGGTTTTAGAAGCAGATATTTCTCTGTACATCCTATGGTCCCATTCACTCGGGAATATCCCAACGCAGCTCCTAGAAGAAACGTGTTTCTGACTCGCTGAATCTCAACATAGATTCAACTCTCTTAGGTGAACGAACGCACAACAGAGCAGTTTCAAAGAAACGTTTCTCCTGAGTTTTAGACGAAGTTTCCTGCTGTTTAGTACGTATGCCGGCATTGGGCTGGAAACACCGGTTTTGGGATTCTGCACAGAAGTGGTTTGCCAACCGCTGAATCCACACGTGAGTTTAACTCTGTCAGTTGAATGCACACATTGACAACCATTCAGTTAGATAGCTCCGTTTTGGTTTTAGAAGCAGATATTTCTCTGTACAGCCTATGGTCCCATTCACTCGGGAATATCCCAACGCAGCTCCTGGAAGAAACGTGTTTCTGACTCGCTGAATCTCAACATAGATTCAACTCTCTTAGGTGAACGAAGGCACAGCAGAGAAGTTTCAAGGAAACGTTTCTCCTGAGTTTTAGACGAAGTTTCCTGCTGTTTAGTACGTATGCAGGCATTGGGCTGGAAATACCGGTTTTGGGATTCTGCACAGAAAGTGTTTGCATACCGCTGAATCCAAACGTGAGTTTAACTCCGTCAGTTGAATGCACACATTGACAACCATTCAGTCAGATAGCTCCGTTTTGGTTTTAGAAGCAGATATTTCTCTGTACAGCCTATGGTCCCATTCACTCGGGAATATCCCAACGCAGCTCCTAGAAGAAACGTGTTTCTGACTCGCTGAATCTCAACATAGATTCAACTCTCTTAGGTGAACGAACGCACAGCAGAGCAGTTTCAAGGAAACGTTTCTCCTGAGTTTTAGACGAAGTTTCCTGCTGTTTCGTACGTATGCCGGCATTGGGCTGGAAATACCGGTTTTGGGATTCTGCACAGAAAGGGTTTGCAAACCGCTGAATCCACACGTGAGTTTAACTCTGTCAGTTGAATGCACACATTGACAACCATTCAGTTAGATAGCTCCGTTGTGGTTTTAGAAGCAGATATTTCTCTGTACAGCCTATGGTCCCATTCACTCGGGAATATCCCAACGCAGCTCCTAGAAGAAACGTGTTTCTGACTCGCTGAATCTCAACATAGATTCAACTCTCTTAGGTGAACGAACGCACAGCAGAGCAGTTTCAAGGAAACGTTTCTCCTGAGTTTTAGACGAAGTTTCCTGCTGTTTCGTACGTATGCCGGCATTGGGCTGGAAATACCGGTTTTGGGATTCTGCACAGAAAGGGTTTGCCAACCGCTGAATCCACAACTGAGTTTAATTCTGTCAGTTGAATGCACACATTGACAACCATTCAGTTAGATAGCTCCGTTGTGGCTTTAGAAGCAGATATTTCTCTGTACAGCCTATGGTCCCATTCACTCGGGAATATCCCAACGCAGCTCCTAGAAGAAACGTGTTTCTGACTCGCTGAATCTCAACATAGATTCAACTCTCTTAGGTGAACGAACGCACAGCAGAGCAGTTTCAAGGAAACGTTTCTCCTGAGTTTTAGACGAAGTTTCCTGCTGTTTAGTACGTATGCCGTCATTGGGCTGGAAATACCGGTTTTGGGATTCTGCACAGAAAGGGTTTGCCAACCGCTGAATCCACACGTGAGTTTAACTCTGTCAGTTGAATGCACACATTGACAACCATTCAGTTAGATAGCTCCGTTTTGGTTTTAGAAGCAGATATTTCTCTGTACAGCCTATGGTCCCTTTCACTCGGAAATATCCCAACGCAGCTCCTAGAAGAAACGTGTTTCTGACTCGCTGAATCTCAACATAGATTCAACTCTCTTAGGTGAACGAACGCACTGCAGAGCAGTTTCAAGGAAGCGTTTCTCCTGAGTTTTATACGAAGTTTCCTGATGTTTAGTACGTATGCCGGCATTGGGCTGGAAATACCGGTTTTGGGATTCTGTACAGAAAGGGTTTGCAAACCGCTGAATCCACACGTGAGTTAACTCTGTCAGTTGAATGCACACATTGACAACCATTCAGTTAGATAGCTCCGTTTTGGTTTTAGAAGCAGATATTTCTCTGTACAGCCTATGGTCCCATTCACTCGGGAATATCCCAACGCAGCTCCTAGAAGAAACGTGTTTCTGACTCGCTGAATCTCAACATAGATTCAACTCTCTTAGGTGAACGAACGCACAGCAGAGCAGTTTCAAGGAAACGTTTCTCCTGAGTTTTAGACGAAGTTTCCTGCTGTTTCGTACGTATGCCGGCATTGGGCTGGAAATACCGGTTTTGGGATTCTACACAGAAAGGGTTTGCAAACCGCTGAATCCACACGTGAGTTTAACTCTGTCAGTTGAATGCACACATTGACAACCATTCAGTTAGATAGCTCCGTTTTGGTTTTAGAAGCAGATATTTCTCTGTACAGCCTATGGTCCCATTCACTCGGGAATATCCCAACGCAGCTCCTAGAAGAAACGTGTTTCTGACTCGCTGAATCTCAACATAGATTCAACTCTCTTAGGTGAACGAACGCACAGCAGAGCAGTTTCAAGGAAACGTTTCTCCTGAGTTTTAGACGAAGTTTCCTGCTGTTTCGTACGTATGCCGGCATTGGGCTGGAAATACCGGTTTTGGCATTCTGCACAGAAAGGGTTTGCCAACCGCTGAATCCGCACGTGAGTTTAACTCTGTCAGTTGAATGCACACATTGACAACCATTCAGTTAGATAGCTCCGTTTTGGTTTTAGAAGCAGATATTTCTCTGTACAGCCTATGGTCCCATTCACTCGGGAATATCCCAACGCAGCTCCTAGAAGAAACGTGTTTCTGACTCGCTGAATCTCAACATAGATTCAACTCTCTTAGGTGAACGAACGCACAGCAGAGCAGTTTCAAGGAAACGTTTCTCCTGAGTTTTAGACGAAGTTTCCTGCTGTTTCGTACGTATGCGGGCATTGGGCTGGAAATACCGGTTTTGGGATTCTGCACAGAAAGGGTTTGCCAACCGCTGAATCCACACGTGAGTTTAACTCTGTCAGTTGAATGCACACATTGACAACCATTCAGTTAGATAGCTCCGTTTTGGTTTTAGAAGCAGATATTTCTCTGTACAGCCTATGGTCCCTTTCACTCGGGAATATCCCAACGCAGCTCCTAGAAGAAACGTGTTTCTGACTCGCTGAATCTCAACATAGATTCAACTCTCTTAGGTGAACGAACGCACAGCAGAGCAGTTTCAAGGAAGCGTTTCTCCTGAGTTTTAGACGAAGTTTCCTGCTGTTTAGTACGTATGCCGGCATTGGGCTGGAAATACCGGTTTTGGGATTCTACACAGAAAGTGTTTGCAAACCACTGAATCCACACGTGAGTTTAACTCTGTCAGTTGAATGCACACATTGACAACCATTCAGTTAGATAGCTCCGTTTTGGTTTTAGAAGCAGATATTTCTCTGTACATCCTATGGTCCCATTCACTCGGGAATATCCCAACGCAGCTCCTAGAAGAAACGTGTTTCTGACTCGCTGAATCTCAACATAGATTCAACTCTCTTAGGTGAACGAAAGCACAACAGAGCAGTTTCAAAGAAACGTTTCTCCTGAGTTTTAGACGAAGTTTCCTGCTGTTTAGTACGTATGCCGGCAGTGGGCTGGAAACACCGGTTTTGGGATTCTGCACAGAAAGGGTTTGCCAACCGCTGAATCCACACGTGAGTTTAACTCTGTCAGTTGAATGCACACATTGACAACCATTCAGTTAGATAGCTCCGTTTTGGTTTTAGAAGCAGATATTTCTCTGTACAGCCTATGGTCCCATTCACTCAGGAATATCCCAACGCAGCTCCTGGAAGAAACGTGTTTCTGACTCGCTGAATCTCAACATAGATTCAACTCTCTTAGGTGAACGAAGGCACAGCAGAGAAGTTTCAAGGAAACGTTTCTCCTGAGTTTTAGACGAAGTTTCCTGCTGTTTAGTACGTGTGCCGGCATTGGGCTGGAAATACCGGTTTTGGGATTCTGCACAGAAAGGGTTTGCAAACCGCTGAAACCACACGTGAGTTTAACTCTGTCAGTTGAATGCACACATTGACAACCATTCAGTTAGATAGCTCCGTTGTGGTTTTAGAAGCAGATATTTCTCTGTACAGCCTATGGTCCCATTCACTCGGGAATATCCCAACGCAGCTCCTAGAAGAAACGTGTTTCTGACTCGCTGAATCTCAACATAGATTCAACTCTCTTAGGTGAACGAACGCACAGCAGAACAGTTTCAAGGAAACGTTTCTCCTGAGTTTTAGACGAAGTTTCCTGCTGTTTCGTACGTATGCCGGCATTGGGCTGGAAATACCGGTTTTGGGATTCTGCACAGAAAGGGTTTGCCAACCGCTGAATCCACACCTGAGTTTAATTCTGTCAGTTGAATGCACACATTGACAACCATTCAGTTAGATAGCTCCGTTGTGGTTTTAGAAGCAGATATTTCTCTGTACAGCCTATGGTCCCATTCACTCGGGAATATCCCAACGCAGCTCCTAGAAGAAACGTGTTTCTGACTCGCTGAATCTCAACATAGATTCAACTCTCTTAGGTGAACGAACGCACAGCAGAGCAGTTTCAAGGAAACGTTTCTCCTGAGTTTTAGACGAAGTTTCCTGCTGTTTCGTACGTATGCCGGCATTGGGCTGGAAATACCGGTTTTGGGATTCTGCACAGAAAGGGTTTGCCAACCGCTGAATCCGCACGTGAGTTTAACTCTTTCAGTTGAATGCACACATTGACAACCATTCAGTTAGATAGCTCCGTCTTGGTTTTAGAAGCAGATATTTCTCTGTACAGCCTATGGTCCCATTCACTCGGGAATATCCCAACGCAGCTCCTAGAAGAAACGTGTTTCTGACTCGCTGAATCTCAACATAGATTCAACTCTCTAAGGTGAACGAACGCACAGCAGAGCAGTTTCAAGGAAACGTTTCTCCTGAGTTTTAGACGAAGTTTCCTGCTGTTTCGTACGTATGCCGGCATTGGGCTGGAAATACCGGTTTTGGGATTCTGCACAGAAAGGGTTTGCCAACCGCTGAATCCACACGTGAGTTTAACTCTGTCAGTTGAATGCACACATTGACAACCATTCAGTTAGATAGCTCCGTTTTGGTTTTAGAAGCAGATATTTCTCTGTACAGCCTATGGTCCCTTTCACTCGGGAATATCCCAACGCAGCTCCTAGAAGAAACGTGTTTCTGACTCGCTGAATCTCAACATAGATTCAACTCTCTTAGGTGAACGAACGCACAGCAGAGCAGTTTCAAGGAAGCGTTTCTCCTGAGTTTTAGACGAAGTTTCCTGCTGTTTAGTACGTATGCCGGCATTGGGCTGGAAATACCGGTTTTGGGATTCTACACAGAAAGTGTTTGCAAACCACTGAATCCACACGTGAGTTTAACTCTGTCAGTTGAATGCACACATTGACAACCATTCAGTTAGATAGCTCCGTTTTGGTTTTAGAAGCAGATATTTCTCTGTACATCCTATGGTCCCATTCACTCGGGAATATCCCAACGCAGCTCCTAGAAGAAACGTGTTTCTGACTCGCTGAATCTCAACATAGATTCAACTCTCTTAGGTGAACGAACGCACAACAGAGCAGTTTCAAAGAAACGTTTCTCCTGAGTTTTAGACGAAGTTTCCTGCTGTTTAGTACGTATGCCGGCATTGGGCTGGAAACACCGGTTTTGGGATTCTGCACAGAAATGGTTTGCCAACCGCTGAATCCACACGTGAGTTTAACTCTGTCAGTTGAATGCACACATTGACAACCATTCAGTTAGATAGCTCCGTTTTGGTTTTAGAAGCAGATATTTCTCTGTACAGCCTATGGTCCCATTCACTCGGGAATATCCCAACGCAGCTCCTGGAAGAAACGTGTTTCTGACTCGCTGAATCTCAACATAGATTCAACTCTCTTAGGTGAACGAAGGCACAGCAGAGAAGTTTCAAGGAAACGTTTCTCCTGAGTGTTAGACGAAGTTTCCTGCTGTTTAGTACGTATGCAGGCATTGGGCTGGAAATACCGGTTTTGGGATTCTGCACAGAAAGTGTTTGCATACCGCTGAATCCAAACGTGAGTTTAACTCCGTCAGTTGAATGCACACATTGACAACCATTCAGTCAGATAGCTCCGTTATGGTTTTAGAAGCAGATATTTCTCTGTACAGCCTATGGTCCCATTCACTCGGGAATATCCCAACGCAGCTCCTAGAAGAAACGTGTTTCTGACTCGCTGAATCTCAACATAGATTCAATTCTCTTAGGTGAACGAACGCACAGCAGAGCAGTTTCAAGGAAACGTTTCTCCTGAGTTTTAGACGAAGTTTCCTGCTGTTTCGTACGTATGCCGGCATTGGGCTGGAAATACCGGTTTTGGGATTCTGCACAGAAAGGATTTGCAAACCGCTGAATCCACACGTGAGTTTAACTCTGTCAGTTGAATGCACACATTGACAACCATTCAGTTAGATAGCTCCGTTGTGGTTTTAGAAGCAGATATTTCTCTGTACAGCCTATGGTCCCATTCACTCGGGAATATCCCAACGCAGCTCCTAGAAGAAACGTGTTTCTGACTCGCTGAATCTCAACATAGATTCAACTCTCTTAGGTGAACGAACGCACAGCAGAGCAGTTTCAAGGAAACGTTTCTCCTGAGTTTTAGACGAAGTTTCCTGCTGTTTCGTACGTATGCCGGCATTGGGCTGGAAATACCGGTTTTGGGATTCTGCACAGAAAGGGTTTGCCAACCGCTGAATCCACACCTGAGTTTAATTCTGTCAGTTGAATGCACACATTGACAACCATTCAGTTAGATAGCTCCGTTGTGGTTTTAGAAGCAGATATTTCTCTGTACAGCCTATGGTCCCATTCACTCGGGAATATCCCAACGCAGCTCCTAGAAGAAACGTGTTTCTGACTCGCTGAATCTCAACATAGATTCAACTCTCTTAGGTGAACGAACGCACAGCAGAGCAGTTTCAAGGAAACGTTTCTCCTGAGTTTTAGACGAAGTTTCCTGCTGTTTCGTACGTATGCCGGCATTGGGCTGGAAATACCGGTTTTGGGATTCTGCACAGAAAGGGTTTGCCAACCGCTGAATCCACACGTGAGTTTAACTCTGTCAGTTGAATGCACACATTGACAACCATTCAGTTAGATAGCTCCGTTTTGGTTTTAGAAGCAGATATTTCTCTGTACAGCCTATGGTCCCTTTCACTCGGAAATATCCCAACGCAGCTCCTAGAAGAAACGTGTTTCTGACTCGCTGAATCTCAACATAGATTCAACTCTCTTAGGTGAACGAACGCACTGCAGAGCAGTTTCAAGGAAGCGTTTCTCCTGAGTTTTATACGAAGTTTCCTGATGTTTAGTACGTATGCCGGCATTGGGCTGGAAATACCGGTTTTGGGATTCTGTACAGAAAGGGTTTGCAAACCGCTGAATCCACACGTGAGTTAACTCTGTCAGTTGAATGCACACATTGACAACCATTCAGTTAGATAGCTCCGTTTTGGTTTTAGAAGCAGATATTTCTCTGTACAGCCTATGGTCCCATTCACTCGGGAATATCCCAACGCAGCTCCTAGAAGAAAAGTGTTTCTGACTCGCTGAATCTCAACATAGATTCAACTCTCTTAGGTGAACGAACGCACAGCAGAGCAGTTTCAAGGAAACGTTTCTCCTGAGTTTTAGACGAAGTTTCCTGCTGTTTCGTACGTATGCCGGCATTGGGCTGGAAATACCGGTTTTGGGATTCTACACAGAAAGGGTTTGCAAACCGCTGAATCCACACGTGAGTTTAACTCTGTCAGTTGAATGCACACATTGACAACCATTCAGTTAGATAGCTCCGTTTTGGTTTTAGAAGCAGATATTTCTCTGTACAGCCTATGGTCCCATTCACTCGGGAATATCCCAACGCAGCTCCTAGAAGAAACGTGTTTCTGACTCGCTGAATCTCAACATAGATTCAACTCTCTTAGGTGAACGAACGCACAGCAGAGCAGTTTCAAGGAAACGTTTCTCCTGAGTTTTAGACGAAGTTTCCTGCTGTTTCGTACGTATGCCGGCATTGGGCTGGAAATACCGGTTTTGGCATTCTGCACAGAAAGGGTTTGCCAACCGCTGAATCCACACGTGAGTTTAACTCTGTCAGTTGAATGCACACATTGACAACCATTCAGTTAGATAGCTCCGTTTTGGTTTTAGAAGCAGATATTTCTCTGTACAGCCTATGGTCCCATTCACTCGGGAATATCCCAACGCAGCTCCTAGAAGAAACGTGTTTCTGACTCGCTGAATCTCAACATAGATTCAACTCTCTTAGGTGAACGAACGCACAGCAGAGGAGTTTCAAGGAAACGTTTCTCCTGAGTTTTAGACGAAGTTTCCTGCTGTTTCGTACGTATGCCGGCATTGGGCTGGAAATACCGGTTTTGGAATTCTGCACAGAAAGGGTTTGCAAACCGCTGAATCCACACGTGAGTTTAACTCTGTCAGTTGAATGCACACATTGACAACCATTCAGTTAGATAGCTCCGTTTTGGTTTTAGAAGCAGATATTTCTCTGTACAGCCTATGGTCCCATTCACTCGGGAATATCCCAACGCAGCTCCTAGAAGAAACGTGTTTCTGACTCGCTGAATCTCAACATAGATTCAACTCTCTTAGGTGAACGAACGCACAGCAGAGCAGTTTCAAGGAAACGTTTCTCCTGAGTTTTAGACGAAGTTTCCTGCTGTTTCGTACGTATGCCGGCATTGGGCTGGAAATACCGGTTTTGGGATTCTGCACAGAAAGGGTTTGCCAACCGCTGAATCCACACCTGAGTTTAACTCTGTCAGTTGAATGCACACATTGACAACCATTCAGTTAGATAGCTCCGTTGTGGTTTTAGAAGCAGATATTTCTCTGTACAGCCTATGGTCCCATTCACTCGGGAATATCCCAACGCAGCTCCTAGAAGAAACGTGTTTCTGACTCGCTGAATCTCAACATACATTCAACTCTCTTAGGTGAACGAGCGCACAGCAGAGCAGTTTCAAGGAAACGTTTCTCCTGAGTTTTAGACGAAGTTTCCTGCTGTTTCGTACGTATGCCGGCATTGGGCTGGAAATACCGGTTTTGGGATTCTGCACAGAAAGGGTTTGCCAACCGCTGAATCCGCACGTGAGTTTAACTCTTTCAGTTGAATGCACACATTGACAACCATTCAGTTAGATAGCTCCGTTTTGGTTTTAGAAGCAGATATTTCTCTGTACAGCCTATGGTCCCATTCACTCGGGAATATCCCAACGCAGCTCCTAGAAGAAACGTGTTTCTGACTCGCTGAATCTCAACATAGATTCAACTCTCTTAGGTGAACGAACGCACAGCAGAGCAGTTTCAAGGAAACGTTTCTCCTGAGTTTTAGACGAAGTTTCCTGCTGTTTCGTACGTATGCCGGCATTGGGCTGGAAATACCGGTTTTGGGATTCTGCACAGAAAGGGTTTGCCAACCGCTGAATCCACACGTGAGTTTAACTCTGTCAGTTGAATGCACACATTGACAACCATTCAGTTAGATAGCTCCGTTTTGGTTTTAGAAGCAGATATTTCTCTGTACAGCCTATGGTCCCTTTCACTCGGGAATATCCCAACGCAGCTCCTAGAAGAAACGTGTTTCTGACTCGCTGAATCTCAACATAGATTCAACTCTCTTAGGTGAACGAACGCACAGCAGAGCAGTTTCAAGGAAGCGTTTCTCCTGAGTTTTAGACGAAGTTTCCTGCTGTTTAGTACGTATGCCGGCATTGGGCTGGAAATACCGGTTTTGGGATTCTACACAGAAAGTGTTTGCAAACCACTGAATCCACACGTGAGTTTAACTCTGTCAGTTGAATGCACACATTGACAACCATTCAGTTAGATAGCTCCGTTTTGGTTTTAGAAGCAGATATTTCTCTGTACATCCTATGGTCCCATTCACTCGGGAATATCCCAACGCAGCTCCTAGAAGAAACGTGTTTCTGACTCGCTGAATCTCAACATAGATTCAACTCTCTTAGGTGAACGAACGCACAACAGAGCAGTTTCAAAGAAACGTTTCTCCTGAGTTTTAGACGAAGTTTCCTGCTGTTTAGTACGTATGCCGGCATTGGGCTGGAAACACCGGTTTTGGGATTCTGCACAGAAATGGTTTGCCAACCGCTGAATCCACACGTGAGTTTAACTCTGTCAGTTGAATGCACACATTGACAACCATTCAGTTAGATAGCTCCGTTTTGGTTTTAGAAGCAGATATTTCTCTGTACAGCCTATGGTCCCATTCACTCGGGAATATCCCAACGCAACTCCTGGAAGAAACGTGTTTCTGACTCGCTGAATCTCAACATAGATTCAACTCTCTTAGGTGAACGAAGGCACAGGAGAGAAGTTTCAAGGAAACGTTTCTCCTGAGTTTTAGACGAAGTTTCCTGCTGTTTAGTACGTATGCAGGCATTGGGCTGGAAATACCGGTTTTGGGATTCTGCACAGAAAGTGTTTGCATACCGCTGAATCCACACGTGAGTTTAACTCCGTCAGTTGAATGCACACATTGACAACCATTCAGTCAGATAGCTCCGTTTTGGTTTTAGAAGCAGATATTTCTCTGTACAGCCTATGGTCCCATTCACTCGGGAATATCCCAACGCAGCTCCTAGAAGAAACGTGTTTCTGACTCGCTGAATCTCAACATAGATTCAACTCTCTTAGGTGAGCGAACGCACAGCAGAGCAGTTTCAAGGAAACGTTTCTCCTGAGTTTTAGACGAAGTTTCCTGCTGTTTCGTACGTATGCCGGCATTGGGCTGGAAATACCGGTTTTGGGATTCTGCACAGAAAGGGTTTGCAAACCGCTGAATCCACACGTGAGTTTAACTCTGTCAGTTGAATGCACACATTGACAACCATTCAGTTAGATAGCTCCGTTGTGGTTTTAGAAGCAGATATTTCTCTGTACAGCCTATGGTCCCATTCACTCGGGAATATCCCAACGCAGCTCCTAGAAGAAACGTGTTTCTGACTCGCTGAATCTCAACATAGATTCAACTCTCTTAGGTGAACGAACGCACAGCAGAGCAGTTTCAAGGAAACGTTTCTCCTGAGTTTTAGACGAAGTTTCCTGCTGTTTCGTACGTATGCCGGCATTGGGCTGGAAATACCGGTTTTGGGATTCTGCACAGAAAGGGTTTGCCAACCGCTGAATCCACACCTGAGTTTAATTCTGTCAGTTGAATGCACACATTGACAACCATTCAGTTAGATAGCTCCGTTGTGGTTTTAGAAGCAGATATTTCTCTGTACAGCCTATGGTCCCATTCACTCGGGAATATCCCAACGCAGCTCCTAGAAGAAACGTGTTTCTGACTCGCTGAATCTCAACATAGATTCAACTCTCTTAGGTGAACGAACGCACAGCAGAGCAGTTTCAAGGAAACGTTTCTCCTGAGTTTTAGACGAAGTTTCCTGCTGTTTAGTACGTATGCCGTCATTGGGCTGGAAATACCGGTTTTGGGATTCTGCACAGAAAGGGTTTGCCAACCGCTGAATCCACACGTGAGTTTAACTCTGTCAGTTGAATGCACACATTGACAACCATTCAGTTAGATAGCTCCGTTTTGGTTTTAGAAGCAGATATTTCTCTGTACAGCCTATGGTCCCTTTCACTCGGAAATATCCCAACGCAGCTCCTAGAAGAAACGTGTTTCTGACTCGCTGAATCTCAACATAGATTCAACTCTCTTAGGTGAACGAACGCACTGCAGAGCAGTTTCAAGGAAGCGTTTCTCCTGAGTTTTATACGAAGTTTCCTGATGTTTAGTACGTATGCCGGCATTGGGCTGGAAATACCGGTTTTGGGATTCTGTACATAAAGGGTTTGCAAACCGCTGAATCCACACGTGAGTTAACTCTGTCAGTTGAATGCACACATTGACAACCATTCAGTTAGATAGCTCCGTTTTGGTTTTAGAAGCAGATATTTCTCTGTACAGCCTATGGTCCCATTCACTCGGGAATATCCCAACGCAGCTCCTAGAAGAAACGTGTTTCTGACTCGCTGAATCTCAACATAGATTCAACTCTCTTAGGTGAACGAACGCACAGCAGAGCAGTTTCAAGGAAACGTTTCTCCTGAGTTTTAGACGAAGTTTCCTGTTGTTTCGTACGTATGCTGGCATTGGGCTGAAAATACCGGTTTTGGGATTCTACACAGAAAGGGTTTGCAAACCGCTGAATCCACACGTGAGTTTAACTCTGTCAGTTGAATGCACACATTGACAACCATTCAGTTAGATAGCTCCGTTTTGGTTTTAGAAGCAGATATTTCTCTGTACAGCCTATGGTCCCATTCACTCGGGAATATCCCAACGCAGCTCCTAGAAGAAACGTGTTTCTGACTCGCTGAATCTCAACATAGATTCAACTCTCTTAGGTGAACGAACGCACAGCAGAGCAGTTTCAAGGAAACGTTTCTCCTGAGTTTTAGACGAAGTTTCCTGCTGTTTCGTACGTATGCCGGCATTGGGCTGGAAATACCGGTTTTGGGATTCTGCACAGAAAGGGTTTGCCAACCGCTGAATCCACACGTGAGTTTAACTCTGTCAGTTGAATGCACACATTGACAACCATTCAGTTAGATAGCTCCGTTTTGGTTTTAGAAGCAGATATTTCTCTGTACAGCCTATGGTCCCATTCACTCGGGAATATCCCAACGCAGCTCCTAGAAGAAACGTGTTTCTGACTCGCTGAATCTCAACATAGATTCAACTCTCTTAGGTGAACGAACGCACAGCACAGCAGTTTCAAGGAAACGTTTCTCCTGAGTTTTAGACGAAGTTTCCTGCTGTTTCGTTCGTATGCCGGCATTGGGCTGGAAATACCGGTTTTGGGATTCTGCACAGAATGGGTTTGCAAACCGCTGAATCCACACGTGAGTTTAACTCTGTCAGTTGAATGCACACATTGACAACCATTCAGTTAGATAGCTCCGTTTTGGTTTTAGAAGCAGATATTTCTCTGTACAGCCTATGGTCCCATTCACTCGGGAATATCCCAACGCAGCTCCTAGAAGAAACGTGTTTCTGACTCGCTGAATCTCAACATAGATTCAACTCTCTTAGGTGAACGAACGCACCGCAGAGCAGTTTCAAGGAAACGTTTCTCCTGAGTTTTAGACGAAGTTTCCTGCTGTTTAGTACGTATGCCGGCATTGGGCTGGAAATACCGGTTTTGGGATTCTGCACAGAAAGGGTTTGCAAACCGCTGAATCCACACGTGAGTTTAACTCTGTCAGTTGAATGCACACATTGACAACCATTCAGTTAGATAGCTCCGTTTTGGTTTTAGAAGCAGATATTTCTCTGTACAGCCTATGGTCCCATTCACTCGGGAATATCCCAACGCAGCTCCTAGAAGAAAAGTGTTTCTGACTCGCTGAATCTCAACATAGATTCAACTCTCTTAGGTGAACGAACGCACCGCAGAGCAGTTTCAAGGAAACGTTTCTCCTGAGTTTTAGACGAAGTTTCGTGCTGTTTAGTACGTATGCCGGCATTGGGCTGGAAATACCGGTTTTGGGATTCTGCACAGAAATGGTTTGCCAACCGCTGAATCCACACGTGAGTTTAACTCTGTCAGTTGAATGCACACATTGACAACCATTCAGTTAGATAGCTCCGTTTTGGTTTTAGAAGCAGATATTTCTCTGTACAGCCTATGGTCCCATTCACTCGGGAATATCCCAACGCAGCTCCTAGAAGAAACGTGTTTCTGACTCGCTGAATCTCAACATAGATTCAACTCTCTTAGGTGAACGAACGCACCGCAGAGCAGTTTCAAGGAAACGTTTCTCCTTAATTTTAGACGAAGTTTCCTGCTGTTTCGTACGTATGCCAGCATTGGGCTGGAAATACCGGTTTTGGGATTCTGCACAGAAAGGGTTTGCAAACCGCTGAATCCACACGTGAGTTTAATTCTGTCAGTTGAATGCACACATTGACAACCATTCAGTTAGATAGCTCCGTTTTGGTTTTAGAAGCAGATATTTCTCTGTACATCCTATGGTCCCATTCACTCGGGAATGTCCCAACGCAGCTCCTAGAAGAAACGTGTTTCTGACTCGCTGAATCTCAACATAGATTCAACTCTCTTAGGTGAACGAACGCACAGCAGAGCAGTTTCAAGGAAACGTTTCTCCTGAGTTTTAGACGAAGTTTCCTGCTGTTTCGTACGTATGCCGGCATTGGGCTGGAAATACCGGTTTTGGGATTCTGCACAGAAAGGGTTTGCAAAACCGCTGAATCCACACGTGAGTTTAACTCTGTCAGTTGAATGCACACATTGACAACCATTCAGTTAGAGAGCTCCGTTTTGCTTTTAGAAGCAGATATTTCTCTGTACAGCCTATGGTCCCATTCACTCGGGAATATCCCAACGCAGCTCCTAGACGAAACGTGTTTCTGACTCGCTGAATCTCAACATAGATTCAACTCTCTTAGGTGAATGAACGCACAGCAGAGCAGTTTCAAGGAAACGTTTCTCCTGAGTTTTAGACCAAGTTTCCTGCTGTTTAGTACGTGTGCCGGCATTGGGCTGGAAATACCGGTTTTGGGATTCTGCACAGAAAGGGTTTGCAAACCGCTGAATCCACACGTGAGTTTAACTCTGTCAGTTGAATGCACACATTGACA
This sequence comes from Aotus nancymaae, assembly GCF_030222135.1. Classification (NCBI taxonomy): domain Eukaryota; kingdom Metazoa; phylum Chordata; class Mammalia; order Primates; family Aotidae; genus Aotus; species Aotus nancymaae. The sequence goes on along the minus strand of NW_026988495.1, from coordinate 3,998,623 downwards.
ACCATTCAGTTAGATAGCTCCGTTTTGGTTTTAGAAGCAGATATTTCTCTGTACAGCCTATGGTCCCATTCACTCGGGAATATCCCAACGCAGCTCCTAGAAGAAACGTGTTTCTGACTCGCTGAGTCTCAACATAGATTCAACTCTCTTAGGTGAACGAACGCACAGCAGAGCAGTTTCAAGGAAACGTTTCTCCTGAATTTTGGACGAAATTTCCTGCTGTTTAGTACGTATGCCAGCATTGGGCTGGAAATACCAGTTTTGCGATTCTGCACAGAAAGGGTTTGCAAACCGCTGAATCCACACGTGAGTTTAACTCTGTCAGTTGAATGCACACATTGACAACCATTCAGTTAGATAGCTCCGTTTTGGTTTTAGAAGCAGATATTTCTCTGTACAGCCTATGGTCCCATTCACTCGGGAATATCCCAACGCAGCTCCTAGAAGACACGTGTTTCTGACTCGCTGAATCTCAACATAGATTCAACTCTCTTAGGTGAACGAACGCACAGCAGAGCAGTTTCAAGGAAACGTTTCTCCTGAGTTTTAGACGAAGTTTCCTGCTGTTTCGTACGTATGCCGGCATTGGGCTGGAAATACCGGCTTTGGGATTCTGCACAGAATGGGTTTGCAAACCGCTGAATCCACACGTGAGTTTAACTCTGTCAGTTGAATGCACACATTGACAACCATTCAGTTAGATAGCTCCGTTTTGGTTTTAGAAGCAGATATTTCTCTGTACAGCCTATGGTCCCATTCACTCGGGAATATCCCAACGCAGCTCCTAGAAGAAACGTGTTTCTGACTCGCTGAATCTCAACATAGATTCAACTCTCTTAGGTGAACGAACGAACAGCAGAGCAGTTTCAAGGAAACGTTTCTCCTGAGTTTTAGACGAAGTTTCCTGCGGTTTAGTACGTATGCCGGCATTGGGCTGGAAATACCGGTTTTGGGATTCTGCACAGAAAGGGTTTGCAAACCGCTGAATCCACACGTGAGTTTAACTCTGTCAGTTGAATGCACACATTGACAACCATTCAGTTAGATAGCTCCGTTTTGGTTTTAGAAGCAGATATTTCTGTGTACAGCCTATGGTCCCATTCACTCGGGAATATCCCAACGCAGCTCCTAGAAGAAACGTGTTTCTGACTCGCTGAATCTCAACATAGATTCAACTCTCTTAGGTGAACGAACGCACCACAGAGCAGTTTCAAGGAAACGTTTCTCCTGAGTTTTAGACGAAGTTTCCTGCTGTTTAGTACGTATGCCGGCATTGGGCTGGAAATACCGGTTTTGGGATTCTGCACAGAAAGGGTTTGCAAACCGCTGAATCCACACGTGAGTTTAACTCTGTCAGTTGAATGCACACATTGACAAACATTCAGTTAGATAGCTCCGTTTTGGTTTTAGAAGCAGATATTTCTCTGTACAGCCTATGGTCCCATTCACTCGGGAATATCCCAACGCAGCTCCTAGAAGAAACGTGTTTCTGACTCGCTGAATCTCAACATAGATTCAACTCTCTTAGGTGAACGAACGCACCGCAGAGCAGTTTCAAGGAAACGTTTCTCCTGAATTTTAGACGAAGTTTCCTGCTGTTTCGTACGTATGCCGGCATTGGGCTGGAAATACCGGTTTTCGGATTCTGCACAGAAAGAGTTTGCAAACCGCTGAATCCACACGTGAGTTTAATTTTGTCAGTTGAATGCACACATTGACAACCATTCAGTTAGAGAGCTCCGTTTTGCTTTTAGAAGCAGATATTTCTCTGTACAGCCTATGGTCCCATTCACTCGGGAATATCCCAACGCAGCTCCTAGAAGAAACGTGTTTCTGACTCGCTGAATCTCAACATAGATTCAACTCTCTTAGGTGAACGAACGCCCAGCAGAGCAGTTTCAAGGAAACGTTTCTCCTGAGTTTTAGACGAAGTTTCCTGCTGTTTAGTACGTGTGCCGTCATTGGGCTAGAAATACCGGTTTTGGGATTCTGCACAGAAAGGGTTTGCAAACCGCTGAATCCACACGTGAGTTTAACTCTGTCAGTTGAATGCACACATTGACAACCATTCAGTTAGATAGCTCCGTTTTGGTTTTAGAAGCAGATATTTCTCTGTACAGCCTATGGTCCCATTCACTCGGGAATATCCCAACGCAGCTCCTAGAAGACACGTGTTTCTGACTCGCTGAATCTCAACATAGATTCAACTCTCTTAGGTGAACGAACGCACAGCAGAGCAGTTTCAAGGAAACGTTTCTCCTGAGTTTTAGACGAAGTTTCCTGCTGTTTCGTACGTATGCCGGCATTGGGCTGGAAATACCGGCTTTGGGATTCTGCACAGAATGGGTTTGCAAACCGCTGAATCCACACGTGAGTTTAACTCTGTCAGTTGAATGCACACATTGACAACCATTCAGTTAGATAGCTCCGTTTTGGTTTTAGAAGCAGATATTTCTCTGTACAGCCTATGGTCCCATTCACTCGGGAATATCCCAACGCAGCTCCTAGAAGAAACGTGTTTCTGACTCGCTGAATCTCAACATAGATTCAACTCTCTTAGGTGAACGAACGAACAGCAGAGCAGTTTCAAGGAAACGTTTCTCCTGAGTTTTAGACGAAGTTTCCTGCGGTTTAGTACGTATGCCGGCATTGGGCTGGAAATACCGGTTTTGGGATTCTGCACAGAAAGGGTTTGCAAACCGCTGAATCCACACGTGAGTTTAACTCTGTCAGTTGAATGCACACATTGACAACCATTCAGTTAGATAGCTCCGTTTTGGTTTTAGAAGCAGATATTTCTGTGTACAGCCTATGGTCCCATTCACTCGGGAATATCCCAACGCAGCTCCTAGAAGAAACGTGTTTCTGACTCGCTGAATCTCAACATAGATTCAACTCTCTTAGGTGAACGAACGCACCACAGAGCAGTTTCAAGGAAACGTTTCTCCTGAGTTTTAGACGAAGTTTCCTGCTGTTTAGTACGTATGCCGGCATTGGGCTGGAAATACCGGTTTTGGGATTCTGCACAGAAAGGGTTTGCAAACCGCTGAATCCACACGTGAGTTTAACTCTGTCAGTTGAATGCACACATTGACAAACATTCAGTTAGATAGCTCCGTTTTGGTTTTAGAAGCAGATATTTCTCTGTACAGCCTATGGTCCCATTCACTCGGGAATATCCCAACGCAGCTCCTAGAAGAAACGTGTTTCTGACTCGCTGAATCTCAACATAGATTCAACTCTCTTAGGTGAACGAACGCACCGCAGAGCAGTTTCAAGGAAACGTTTCTCCTGAATTTTAGACGAAGTTTCCTGCTGTTTCGTACGTATGCCGGCATTGGGCTGGAAATACCGGTTTTCGGATTCTGCACAGAAAGAGTTTGCAAACCGCTGAATCCACACGTGAGTTTAATTTTGTCAGTTGAATGCACACATTGACAACCATTCAGTTAGAGAGCTCCGTTTTGCTTTTAGAAGCAGATATTTCTCTGTACAGCCTATGGTCCCATTCACTCGGGAATATCCCAACGCAGCTCCTAGAAGAAACGTGTTTCTGACTCGCTGAATCTCAACATAGATTCAACTCTCTTAGGTGAACGAACGCACAGCAGAGCAGTTTCAAGGAAACGTTTCTCCTGAGTTTTAGACGAAGTTTCCTGCTGTTTAGTACGTGTGCCGTCATTGGGCTAGAAATACCGGTTTTGGGATTCTGCACAGAAAGGGTTTGCAAACCGCTGAATCCACACGTGAGTTTAACTCTGTCAGTTGAATGCACACATTGACAACCATTCAGTTAGATAGCTCCGTTGTGGTTTTAGAAGCAGATATTTCTCAGTACAGCCTATGGTCCCATTCACTCGGGAATATCCCAACGCAGCTCCTAGAAGAAACGTGTTTCTGACTCGCTGAGTCTCAACATAGATTCAACTCTCTTAGGTGAAGGAACGCACAGCAGAGCAGTTTCAAGGAAACGTTTCTCCTGAATTTTGGACGAAATTTCCTGCTGTTTAGTACGTATGCCGGCATTGGGCTGGAAATACCGGTTTTGCGATTCTGCACAGAAAGGGTTTGCATACCGCTGAATCCACACGTGAGTTTAACTCTGTCAGTTGAATGCACACATTGACAACCATTCAGTTAGATAGCTCCGTTTTGGTTTTAGAAGCAGATATTTCTCTGTACAGCCTATGGTCCCATTCACTCGGGAATATCCGAACGCAGCTCCTAGAAGAAACGTGTTTCTGACTCGCTGAATCTCAACATAGATTCAACTCTCTTAGGTGAACGAACGCACAGCAGAGCAGTTTCAAGGAAACGTTTCTCCTGAGTTTTAGACGAAGTTTCCTGCTGTTTCGTACGTATGCCGGCATTGGGCTGGAAATACCGGTTTTGGGATTCTGCACAGAATGGGTTTGCAAACCGCTGAATCCACACGTGAGTTTAACTCTGTCAGTTGAATGCACACATTGACAACCATTCAGTTAGATAGCTCCGTTTTGGTTTTAGAAGCAGATATTTCTCTGTACAGCCTATGGTCCCATTCACTCGGGAATATCCCAACGCAGCACCTAGAAGAAACGTGTTTCTGACTCGCTGAATCTCAACATAGATTCAACTCTCTTAGGTGAACGAACGAACAGCAGAGCAGTTTCAAGAAAACGTTTCTCCTGAGTTTTAGACGAAGTTTCCTGCTGTTTAGTACGTATGCCGGCATTGGGCTGGAAATACCGGTTTTGGGATTCTGCACAGAAAGGGTTTGCAAACCGCTGAATCCACACGTGAGTTTAACTCTGTCAGTTGAATGCACACATTGACAACCATTCAGTTAGATAGCTCCGTTTTGGTTTTAGAAGCAGATATTTCTCTGAACAGCCTATGGTCCCATTCACTCGGGAATATCCCAACGCAGCTCCTAGAAGAAACGTGTTTCTGACTCGCTGAGTCTCAACATAGATTCAACTCTCTTAGGTGAACGAACGCACAGCAGAGCAGTTTCAAGGAAACGTTTCTCCTGAATTTTGGACGAAATTTCCTGCTGTTTAGTACGTATGCCGGCATTGGGCTGGAAATACCGGTTTTGGGATTCTACACAGAAAGTGTTTGCAAACCACTGAATCCACACGTGAGTTTAACTCTGTCAGTTGAATGCACACATTGACAACCATTCAGTTAGATAGCTCCGTTTTGGTTTTAGAAGCAGATATTTCTCTGTACATCCTATGGTCCCATTCACTCGGGAATATCCCAACGCAGCTTCTAGAAGAAACGTGTTTCTGACTCGCTGAATCTCAACATAGATTCAACTCTCTTAGGTGAACGAACGCACAACAGAGCAGTTTCAAAGAAACGTTTCTCCTGAGTTTTAGACGAAGTTTCCTGCTGTTTAGTACGTATGCCGGCATTGGGCTGGAAACACCGGTTTTGGGATTCTGCACAGAAATGGTTTGCCAACCGCTGAATCCACACGTGAGTTTAACTCTGTCAGTTGAATGCACACATTGACAACCATTCAGTTAGATAGCTCCGTTTTGGTTTTAGAAGCAGATATTTCTCTGTACAGCCTATGGTCCCATTCACTCGGGAATATCCCAACGCAGCTCCTGGAAGAAACGTGTTTCTGACTCGCTGAATCTCAACATAGATTCAACTCTCTTAGGTGAACGAAGGCACAGCAGAGAAGTTTCAAGGAAACGTTTCTCCTGAGTTTTAGACGAAGTTTCCTGCTGTTTAGTACGTATGCAGGCATTGGGCTGGAAATACCGGTTTTGGGATTCTGCACAGAAAGTGTTTGCATACCGCTGAATCCAAACGTGAGTTTAACTCCGTCAGTTGAATGCACACATTGACAACCATTCAGTCAGATAGCTCCGTTTTGGTTTTAAAAGCAGATATTTCTCTGTACAGCCTATGGTCCCATTCACTCGGGAATATCCCAACGCAGCTCCTAGAAGAAACGTGTTTCTGACTCGCTGAATCTCAACATAGATTCAACTCTCTTAGGTGAACGAACGCACAGCAGAGCAGTTTCAAGGAAACGTTTCTCCTGAGTTTTAGACGAAGTTTCCTGCTGTTTCGTACGTATGCCGGCATTGGGCTGGAAATACCGGTTTTGGGATTCTGCACAGAAAGGGTTTGCAAACCGCTGAATCCACACGTGAGTTTAACTCTGTCAGTTGAATGCACACATTGACAACCATTCAGTTAGATAGCTCCGTTGTGGTTTTAGAAGCAGATATTTCTCTGTACAGCCTATGGTCCCATTCACTCGGGAATATCCCAACGCAGCTCCTAGAAGAAACGTGTTTCTGACTCGCTGAATCTCAACATAGATTCAACTCTCTTAGGTGAACGAACGCACAGCAGAGCAGTTTCAAGGAAACGTTTCTCCTGAGTTTTAGACGAAGTTTCCTGCTGTTTCGTACGTATGCCGGCATTGGGCTGGAAATACCGGTTTTGGGATTCTGCACAGAAAGGGTTTGCCAACCGCTGAATCCACACCTGAGTTTAATTCTGTCAGTTGAATGCACACATTGACAACCATTCAGTTAGATAGCTCCGTTGTGGTTTTAGAAGCAGATATTTCTCTGTACAGCCTATGGTCCCATTCACTCGGGAATATCCCAACGCAGCTCCTAGAAGAAACGTGTTTCTGACTCGCTGAATCTCAACATAGATTCAACTCTCTTAGGTGAACGAACGCACAGCAGAGCAGTTTCAAGGAAACGTTTCTCCTGAGTTTTAGACGAAGTTTCCTGCTGTTTAGTACGTATGCCGTCATTGGGCTGGAAATACCGGTTTTGGGATTCTGCACAGAAAGGGTTTGCCAACCGCTGAATCCACACGTGAGTTTAACTCTGTCAGTTGAATGCACACATTGACAACCATTCAGTTAGATAGCTCCGTTTTGGTTTTAGAAGCAGATATTTCTCTGTACAGCCTATGGTCCCTTTCACTCGGAAATATCCCAACGCAGCTCCTAGAAGAAACGTGTTTCTGACTCGCTGAATCTCAACATAGATTCAACTCTCTTAGGTGAACGAACGCACTGCAGAGCAGTTTCAAGGAAGCGTTTCTCCTGAGTTTTATACGAAGTTTCCTGATGTTTAGTACGTATGCCGGCATTGGGCTGGAAATACCGGTTTTGGGATTCTGCACAGAAAGGGTTTGCAAACCGCTGAATCCACACGTGAGTTTAACTCTGTCAGTTGAATGCACACATTGACAAACATTCAGTTAGATAGCTCCGTTTTGGTTTTAGAAGCAGATATTTCTCTGTACAGCCTATGGTCCCATTCACTCGGGAATATCCCAACGCAGCTCCTAGAAGAAACGTGTTTCTGACTCGCTGAATCTCAACATAGATTCAACTCTCTTAGGTGAACGAACGCACCGCAGAGCAGTTTCAAGGAAACGTTTCTCCTGAATTTTAGACGAAGTTTCCTGCTGTTTCGTACGTATGCCGGCATTGGGCTGGAAATACCGGTTTTGGGATTCTGCACAGAAAGAGTTTGCAAACCGCTGAATCCACACGTGAGTTTAATTTTGTCAGTTGAATGCACACATTGACAACCATTCAGTTAGAGAGCTCCGTTTTGCTTTTAGAAGCAGATATTTCTCTGTACAGCCTATGGTCCCATTCACTCGGGAATATCCCAACGCAGCTCCTAGAAGAAACGTGTTTCTGACTCGCTGAATCTCAACATAGATTCAACTCTCTTAGGTGAACGAACGCACAGCAGAGCAGTTTCAAGGAAACGTTTCTCCTGAGTTTTAGACGAAGTTTCCTGCTGTTTAGTACGTGTGCCGTCATTGGGCTAGAAATACCGGTTTTGGGATTCTGCACAGAAAGGGTTTGCAAACCGCTGAATCCACACGTGAGTTTAACTCTGTCAGTTGAATGCACACATTGACAACCATTCAGTTAGATAGCTCCGTTGTGGTTTTAGAAGCAGATATTTCTCTGTACAGCCTATGGTCCCATTCACTCGGGAATATCCCAACGCAGCTCCTAGAAGAAACGTGTTTCTGACTCGCTGAATCTCAACATAGATTCAACTCTCTTAGGTGAACGAACGCACAGCAGAGCAGTTTCAAGGAAACGTTTCTCCTGAATTTTGGACGAAATTTCCTGCTGTTTAGTACGTATGCCGGCATTGGGCTGGAAATACCGGTTTTGCGATTCTGCACAGAAAGGGTTTGCATACCGCTGAATCCACACGTGAGTTTAACTCTGTCAGTTGAATGCACACATTGACAACCATTCAGTTAGATAGCTCCGTTTTGGTTTTAGAAGCAGATATTTCTCTGTACAGCCTATGGTCCCATTCACTCGGGAATATCCGAACGCAGCTCCTAGAAGAAACGTGTTTCTGACTCGCTGAATCTCAACATAGATTCAACTCTCTTAGGTGAACGAACGCACAGCAGAGCAGTTTCAAGGAAACGTTTCTCCTGAGTTTTAGACGAAGTTTCCTGCTGTTTCGTACGTATGCCGGCATTGGGCTGGAAATACCGGTTTTGGGATTCTGCACAGAATGGGTTTGCAAACCGCTGAATCCACACGTGAGTTTAACTCTGTCAGTTGAATGCACACATTGACAACCATTCAGTTAGATAGCTCCGTTTTGGTTTTAGAAGCAGATATTTCTCTGTACAGCCTATGGTCCCATTCACTCGGGAATATCCCAACGCAGCACCTAGAAGAAACGTGTTTCTGACTCGCTGAATCTCAACATAGATTCAACTCTCTTAGGTGAACGAACGAACAGCAGAGCAGTTTCAAGAAAACGTTTCTCCTGAGTTTTAGACGAAGTTTCCTGCTGTTTAGTACGTATGCCGGCATTGGGCTGGAAATACCGGTTTTGGGATTCTGCACAGAAAGGGTTTGCAAACCGCTGAATCCACACGTGAGTTTAACTCTGTCAGTTGAATGCACACATTGACAACCATTCAGTTAGATAGCTCCGTTTTGGTTTTAGAAGCAGATATTTCTCTGAACAGCCTATGGTCCCATTCACTCGGGAATATCCCAACGCAGCTCCTAGAAGAAACGTGTTTCTGACTCGCTGAGTCTCAACATAGATTCAACTCTCTTAGGTGAACGAACGCACAGCAGAGCAGTTTCAAGGAAACGTTTCTCCTGAATTTTGGACGAAATTTCCTGCTGTTTAGTACGTATGCCGGCATTGGGCTGGAAATACCGGTTTTGGGATTCTACACAGAAAGTGTTTGCAAACCACTGAATCCACACGTGAGTTTAACTCTGTCAGTTGAATGCACACATTGACAACCATTCAGTTAGATAGCTCCGTTTTGGTTTTAGAAGCAGATATTTCTCTGTACATCCTATGGTCCCATTCACTCGGGAATATCCCAACGCAGCTCCTAGAAGAAACGTGTTTCTGACTCGCTGAATCTCAACATAGATTCAACTCTCTTAGGTGAACGAACGCACAACAGAGCAGTTTCAAAGAAACGTTTCTCCTGAGTTTTAGACGAAGTTTCCTGCTGTTTAGTACGTATGCCGGCATTGGGCTGGAAACACCGGTTTTGGGATTCTGCACAGAAATGGTTTGCCAACCGCTGAATCCACACGTGAGTTTAACTCTGTCAGTTGAATGCACACATTGACAACCATTCAGTTAGATAGCTCCGTTTTGGTTTTAGAAGCAGATATTTCTCTGTACAGCCTATGGTCCCATTCACTCGGGAATATCCCAACGCAGCTCCTGGAAGAAACGTGTTTCTGACTCGCTGAATCTCAACATAGATTCAACTCTCTTAGGTGAACGAAGGCACAGCAGAGAAGTTTCAAGGAAACGTTTCTCCTGAGTTTTAGACGAAGTTTCCTGCTGTTTAGTACGTATGCAGGCATTGGGCTGGAAATACCGGTTTTGGGATTCTGCACAGAAAGTGTTTGCATACCGCTGAATCCAAACGTGAGTTTAACTCCGTCAGTTGAATGCACACATTGACAACCATTCAGTCAGATAGCTCCGTTTTGGTTTTAAAAGCAGATATTTCTCTGTACAGCCTATGGTCCCATTCACTCGGGAATATCCCAACGCAGCTCCTAGAAGAAACGTGTTTCTGACTCGCTGAATCTCAACATAGATTCAACTCTCTTAGGTGAACGAACGCACAGCAGAGCAGTTTCAAGGAAACGTTTCTCCTGAGTTTTAGACGAAGTTTCCTGCTGTTTCGTACGTATGCCGGCATTGGGCTGGAAATACCGGTTTTGGGATTCTGCACAGAAAGGGTTTGCAAACCGCTGAATCCACACGTGAGTTTAACTCTGTCAGTTGAATGCACACATTGACAACCATTCAGTTAGATAGCTCCGTTGTGGTTTTAGAAGCAGATATTTCTCTGTACAGCCTATGGTCCCATTCACTCGGGAATATCCCAACGCAGCTCCTAGAAGAAACGTGTTTCTGACTCGCTGAATCTCAACATAGATTCAACTCTCTTAGGTGAACGAACGCACAGCAGAGCAGTTTCAAGGAAACGTTTCTCCTGAGTTTTAGACGAAGTTTCCTGCTGTTTCGTACGTATGCCGGCATTGGGCTGGAAATACCGGTTTTGGGATTCTGCACAGAAAGGGTTTGCCAACCGCTGAATCCACACCTGAGTTTAATTCTGTCAGTTGAATGCACACATTGACAACCATTCAGTTAGATAGCTCCGTTGTGGTTTTAGAAGCAGATATTTCTCTGTACAGCCTATGGTCCCATTCACTCGGGAATATCCCAACGCAGCTCCTAGAAGAAACGTGTTTCTGACTCGCTGAATCTCAACATAGATTCAACTCTCTTAGGTGAACGAACGCACAGCAGAGCAGTTTCAAGGAAACGTTTCTCCTGAGTTTTAGACGAAGTTTCCTGCTGTTTAGTACGTATGCCGTCATTGGGCTGGAAATACCGGTTTTGGGATTCTGCACAGAAAGGGTTTGCCAACCGCTGAATCCACACGTGAGTTTAACTCTGTCAGTTGAATGCACACATTGACAACCATTCAGTTAGATAGCTCCGTTTTGGTTTTAGAAGCAGATATTTCTCTGTACAGCCTATGGTCCCTTTCACTCGGAAATATCCCAACGCAGCTCCTAGAAGAAACGTGTTTCTGACTCGCTGAATCTCAACATAGATTCAACTCTCTTAGGTGAACGAACGCACTGCAGAGCAGTTTCAAGGAAGCGTTTCTCCTGAGTTTTATACGAAGTTTCCTGATGTTTAGTACGTATGCCGGCATTGGGCTGGAAATACCGGTTTTGGGATTCTGTACATAAAGGGTTTGCAAACCGCTGAATCCACACGTGAGTTAACTCTGTCAGTTGAATGCACACATTGACAACCATTCAGTTAGACAGCTCCGTTTTGGTTTTAGAAGCAGATATTTCTCTGTACAGCCTATGGTCCCATTCACTCGGGAATATCCCAACGCAGCTCCTAGAAGAAACGTGTTTCTGACTCGCTGAATCTCAACATAGATTCAACTCTCTTAGGTGAACGAACGCACAGCAGAGCAGTTTCAAGGAAACGTTTCTCCTGAGTTTTAGACGAAGTTTCCTGCTGTTTCGTACGTATGCTGGCATTGGGCTGAAAATACCGGTTTTGTGATTCTACACAGAAAGGGTTTGCAAACCGCTGAATCCACACGTGAGTTTAACTCTGTCAGTTGAATGCACACATTGACAACCATTCAGTTAGATAGCTCCGTTTTGGTTTTAGAAGCAGATATTTCTCTGTACAGCCTATGGTCCCATTCACTCGGGAATATCCCAACGCAGCTCCTAGAAGAAACGTGTTTCTGACTCGCTGAATCTCAACATAGATTCAACTCTCTTAGGTGAACGAACGCACAGCAGAGCAGTTTCAAGGAAACGTTTCTCCTGAGTTTTAGACGAAGTTTCCTGCTGTTTCGTACGTATGCCGGCATTGGGCTGGAAATACCGGTTTTGGGATTCTGCACAGAAAGGGTTTGCCAACCGCTGAATCCACACGTGAGTTTAACTCTGTCAGTTGAATGCACACATTGACAACCATTCAGTTAGATAGCTCCGTTTTGGTTTTAGAAGCAGATATTTCTCTGTACAGCCTATGGTCCCATTCACTCGGGAATATCCCAACGCAGCTCCTAGAAGAAACGTGTTTCTGACTCGCTGAATCTCAACATAGATTCAACTCTCTTAGGTGAACGAACGCACAGCACAGCAGTTTCAAGGAAACGTTTCTCCTGAGTTTCAGACGAAGTTTCCTGCTGTTTCGTTCGTATGCCGGCATTGGGCTGGAAATACCGGTTTTGGGATTCTGCACAGAATGGGTTTGCAAACCGCTGAATCCACACGTGAGTTTAACTCTGTCAGTTGAATGCACACATTGACAACCATTCAGTTAGATAGCTCCGTTTTGGTTTTAGAAGCAGATATTTCTCTGTACAGCCTATGGTCCCATTCACTCGGGAATATCCCAACGCAGCTCCTAGAAGAAACGTGTTTCTGACTCGCTGAATCTCAACATAGATTCAACTCTCTTAGGTGAACGAACGCACCGCAGAGCAGTTTCAAGGAAACGTTTCTCCTGAGTTTTAGACGAAGTTTCCTGCTGTTTAGTACGTATGCCGGCATTGGGCTGGAAATACCGGTTTTGGGATTCTGCACAGAAAGGGTTTGCAAACCGCTGAATCCACACGTGAGTTTAACTCTGTCAGTTGAATGCACACATTGACAACCATTCAGTTAGATAGCTCCGTTTTGGTTTTAGAAGCAGATATTTCTCTGTACAGCCTATGGTCCCATTCACTCGGGAATATCCCAACGCAGCTCCTAGAAGAAAAGTGTTTCTGACTCGCTGAATCTCAACATAGATTCAACTCTCTTAGGTGAACGAACGCACCGCAGAGCAGTTTCAAGGAAACGTTTCTCCTGAGTTTTAGACGAAGTTTCGTGCTGTTTAGTACGTATGCCGGCATTGGGCTGGAAATACCGGTTTTGGGATTCTGCACAGAAATGGTTTGCCAACCGCTGAATCCACACGTGAGTTTAACTCTGTCAGTTGAATGCACACATTGACAACCATTCAGTTAGATAGCTCCGTTTTGGTTTTAGAAGCAGATATTTCTCTGTACAGCCTATGGTCCCATTCACTCGGGAATATCCCAACGCAGCTCCTAGAAGAAACGTGTTTCTGACTCGCTGAATCTCAACATAGATTCAACTCTCTTAGGTGAACGAACGCACCGCAGAGCAGTTTCAAGGAAACGTTTCTCCTTAATTTTAGACGAAGTTTCCTGCTGTTTCGTACGTATGCCGGCATTGGGCTGGAAATACCGGTTTTGGGATTCTGCACAGAAAGGGTTTGCAAACCGCTGAATCCACACGTGAGTTTAATTCTGTCAGTTGAATGCACACATTGACAACCATTCAGTTAGATAGCTCCGTTTTGGTTTTAGAAGCAGATATTTCTCTGTACATCCTATGGTCCCATTCACTCGGGAATGTCCCAACGCAGCTCCTAGAAGAAACGTGTTTCTGACTCGCTGAATCTCAACATAGATTCAACTCTCTTAGGTGAACGAACGCACAGCAGAGCAGTTTCAAGGAAACGTTTCTCCTGAGTTTTAGACGAAGTTTCCTGCTGTTTCGTACGTATGCCGGCATTGGGCTGGAAATACCGGTTTTGGGATTCTGCACAGAAAGGGTTTGCAAAACCGCTGAATCCACACGTGAGTTTAACTCTGTCAGTTGAATGCACACATTGACAACCATTCAGTTAGATAGCTCCGTTTTGGTTTTAGAAGCAGATATTTCTCTGTACAGCCTATGGTCCTATTCACTCGGGAATATCCCAACGCAGCTCCTAGAAGAAAAGTGTTTCTGACTCGCTGAATCTCAACATAGATTCAACTCTCTTAGGTGAACGAACGCACAGCAGAGCAGTTTCAAGGAAACGTTTCTCCTGAGTTTTAGACGAACTTTCCTGCTCCTTCGTACGTATGCCGGCTTTGGGCTGGAAATACCGGTTTTGGGATTCTGCACAGATAGAGTTTGCAAACCGCTGAATCGACACGTGAGTTTAACTCTGTCAGTTGAATGCACACATTGACAAACATTCAGTTAGATAGCTCCGTTTTGGTTTTAGAAGCACATATTTCTCTGTACAGCCTATGGTCCCATTCACTCGGGAATATCCCAACGCAGCTCCTAGAAGAAACGTGTTTCTGACTCGCTGAATCTCAACATAGATTCAACTCTCTTAGGTGAACGAACGCACCGCAGAGCAGTTTCAAGGAAACGTTTCTCCTGAATTTTAGACGAAGTTTCCTGCTGTTTCGTACGTATGCCGGCATTGGGCTGGAAATACCGGTTTTGGGATTCTGCACAGAAAGGGTTTGCAAACCGCTGAATCCACACGTGAGTTTAATTCTGTCAGTTGAATGCACACATTGACAACCATTCAGTTAGAGAGCTCCGTTTTGCTTTTAGAAGCAGATATTTCTCTGTACAGCCTATGGTCCCATTCACTCGGGAATATCCCAACGCAGCTCCTAGACGAAACGTGTTTCTGACTCGCTGAATCTCAACATAGATTCAACTCTCTTAGGTGAATGAACGCACAGCAGAGCAGTTTCAAGGAAACGTTTCTCCTGAGTTTTAGACGAAGTTTCCTGCTGTTTAGTACGTGTGCCGGCATTGGGCTGGAAATACCGGTTTTGGGATTCTGCACAGAAAGGGTTTGCAAACCGCTGAATCCACACGTGAGTTTAACTCTGTCAGTTGAATGCACACATTGACAACCATTCAGTTAGATAGATCCGTTTTGGTTTTAGAAGCAGATATTTCTCTGTACAGCCTATGGTCCCATTCACTCGGGAATATCCCAACGCAGCTCCTAGAAGAAACGTGTTTCTGACTCGCTGAGTCTCAACATAGATTCAACTCTCTTAGGTGAACGAACGCACAGCAGAGCAGTTTCAAGGAAACGTTTCTCCTGAATTTTGGACGAAATTTCCTGCTGTTTAGTACGTATGCCAGCATTGGGCTGGAAATACCAGTTTTGCGATTCTGCACAGAAAGGGTTTGCAAACCGCTGAATCCACACGTGAGTTTAACTCTGTCAGTTGAATGCACACATTGACAACCATTCAGTTAGATAGCTCCGTTTTGGTTTTAGAAGCAGATATTTCTCTGTACAGCCTATGGTCCCATTCACTCGGGAATATCCCAACGCAGCTCCTAGAAGACACGTGTTTCTGACTCGCTGAATCTCAACATAGATTCAACTCTCTTAGGTGAACGAACGCACAGCAGAGCAGTTTCAAGGAAACGTTTCTCCTGAGTTTTAGACGAAGTTTCCTGCTGTTTCGTACGTATGCCGGCATTGGGCTGGAAATACCGGCTTTGGGATTCTGCACAGAATGGGTTTGCAAACCGCTGAATCCACACGTGAGTTTAACTCTGTCAGTTGAATGCACACATTGACAACCATTCAGTTAGATAGCTCCGTTTTGGTTTTAGAAGCAGATATTTCTCTGTACAGCCTATGGTCCCATTCACTCGGGAATATCCCAACGCAGCTCCTAGAAGAAACGTGTTTCTGACTCGCTGAATCTCAACATAGATTCAACTCTCTTAGGTGAACGAACGAACAGCAGAGCAGTTTCAAGGAAACGTTTCTCCTGAGTTTTAGACGAAGTTTCCTGCGGTTTAGTACGTATGCCGGCATTGGGCTGGAAATACCGGTTTTGGGATTCTGCACAGAAAGGGTTTGCAAACCGCTGAATCCACACGTGAGTTTAACTCTGTCAGTTGAATGCACACATTGACAACCATTCAGTTAGATAGCTCCGTTTTGGTTTTAGAAGCAGATATTTCTCTGTACCGCCTATGGTCCCATTCACTCGGGAATATCCCAACGCAGCTCCTAGAAGAAACGTGTTTCTGACTCGCTGAGTCTCAACATAGATTCAACTCTCTTAGGAGAACGAACGCACAGCAGAGCAGTTTCAAGGAAACGTTTCTCCTGAGTTTTAGACGAACTTTCCTGCTCCTTCGTACGTATGCCGGCTTTGGGCTGGAAATACCGGTTTTGGGATTCTGCACAGATAGAGTTTGCAAACCGCTGAATCGACACGTGAGTTTAACTCTGTCAGTTGAATGCACACATTGACAAACATTCAGTTAGATAGCTCCGTTTTGGTTTTAGAAGCACATATTTCTCTGTACAGCCTATGGTCCCATTCACTCGGGAATATCCCAACGCAGCTCCTAGAAGAAACGTGTTTCTGACTCGCTGAATCTCAACATAGATTCAACTCTCTTAGGTGAACGAACGCACCGCAGAGCAGTTTCAAGGAAACGTTTCTCCTGAATTTTAGACGAAGTTTCCTGCTGTTTCGTACGTATGCCGGCATTGGGCTGGAAATACCGGTTTTGGGATTCTGCACAGAAAGGGTTTGCAAACCGCTGAATCCACACGTGAGTTTAATTCTGTCAGTTGAATGCACACATTGACAACCATTCAGTTAGAGAGCTCCGTTTTGCTTTTAGAAGCAGATATTTCTCTGTACAGCCTATGGTCCCATTCACTCGGGAATATCCCAACGCAGCTCCTAGACGAAACGTGTTTCTGACTCGCTGAATCTCAACATAGATTCAACTCTCTTAGGTGAATGAACGCACAGCAGAGCAGTTTCAAGGAAACGTTTCTCCTGAGTTTTAGACGAAGTTTCCTGCTGTTTAGTACGTGTGCCGGCATTGGGCTGGAAATACCGGTTTTGGGATTCTGCACAGAAAGGGTTTGCAAACCGCTGAATCCACACGTGAGTTTAACTCTGTCAGTTGAATGCACACATTGACAACCATTCAGTTAGATAGATCCGTTTTGGTTTTAGAAGCAGATATTTCTCTGTACAGCCTATGGTCCCATTCACTCGGGAATATCCCAACGCAGCTCCTAGAAGAAACGTGTTTCTGACTCGCTGAGTCTCAACATAGATTCAACTCTCTTAGGTGAACGAACGCACAGCAGAGCAGTTTCAAGGAAACGTTTCTCCTGAATTTTGGACGAAATTTCCTGCTGTTTAGTACGTATGCCAGCATTGGGCTGGAAATACCAGTTTTGCGATTCTGCACAGAAAGGGTTTGCAAACCGCTGAATCCACACGTGAGTTTAACTCTGTCAGTTGAATGCACACATTGACAACCATTCAGTTAGATAGCTCCGTTTTGGTTTTAGAAGCAGATATTTCTCTGTACAGCCTATGGTCCCATTCACTCGGGAATATCCCAACGCAGCTCCTAGAAGACACGTGTTTCTGACTCGCTGAATCTCAACATAGATTCAACTCTCTTAGGTGAACGAACGCACAGCAGAGCAGTTTCAAGGAAACGTTTCTCCTGAGTTTTAGACGAAGTTTCCTGCTGTTTCGTACGTATGCCGGCATTGGGCTGGAAATACCGGCTTTGGGATTCTGCACAGAATGGGTTTGCAAACCGCTGAATCCACACGTGAGTTTAACTCTGTCAGTTGAATGCACACATTGACAACCATTCAGTTAGATAGCTCCGTTTTGGTTTTAGAAGCAGATATTTCTCTGTACAGCCTATGGTCCCATTCACTCGGGAATATCCCAACGCAGCTCCTAGAAGAAACGTGTTTCTGACTCGCTGAATCTCAACATAGATTCAACTCTCTTAGGTGAACGAACGAACAGCAGAGCAGTTTCAAGGAAACGTTTCTCCTTAATTTTAGACGAAGTTTCCTGCGGTTTAGTACGTATGCCGGCATTGGGCTGGAAATACCGGTTTTGGGATTCTGCACAGAAAGGGTTTGCAAACCGCTGAATCCACACGTGAGTTTAACTCTGTCAGTTGAATGCACACATTGACAACCATTCAGTTAGATAGCTCCGTTTTGGTTTTAGAAGCAGATATTTCTCTGTACCGCCTATGGTCCCATTCACTCGGGAATATCCCAACGCAGCTCCTAGAAGAAACGTGTTTCTGACTCGCTGAGTCTCAACATAGATTCAACTCTCTTAGGAGAACGAACGCACCGCAGAGCAGTTTCAAGGAAACGTTTCTCCTGAATTTTGGACGAAATTTCCTGCTGTTTAGTACGTATGCCGGCATTGGGCTGGAAATACCGGTTTTGGGATTCTGCACAGAAAGGGTTTGCAAACCGCTGAATCCACACGTGAGTTTAACTCTGTCAGTTGAATGCACACATTGACAACCATTCAGTTAGATAGCTCCGTTTTGGTTTTAGAAGCAGATATTTCTGTGTACAGCCTATGGTCCCATTCACTCGGGAATATCCCAACGCAGCTCCTAGAAGAAACGTGTTTCTGACTCGCTGAATCTCAACATAGATTCAACTCTCTTAGGTGAACGAACGCACCACAGAGCAGTTTCAAGGAAACGTTTCTCCTGAGTTTTAGACGAAGTTTCCTGCTGCTTAGTACGTATGCCGGCATTGGGCTGGAAATACCGGTTTTGGGATTCTGCACAGAAAGGGTTTGCAAACCGCTGAATCCACACGTGAGTTTAACTCTGTCAGTTGAATGCACACATTGACAAACATTCAGTTAGATAGCTCCGTTTTGGTTTTAGAAGCAGATATTTCTCTGTACCGCCTATGGTCCCATTCACTCGGGAATATCCCAACGCAGCTCCTAGAAGAAACGTGTTTCTGACTCGCTGAATCTCAACATAGATTCAACTCTCTTAGGTGAACGAACGCACCGCAGAGCAGTTTCAAGGAAACGTTTCTCCTGAATTTTAGACGAAGTTTCCTGCTGTTTCGTACGTATGCCGGCATTGGGCTGGAAATACCGGTTTTGGGATTCTGCACAGAAAGAGTTTGCAAACCGCTGAATCCACACGTGAGTTTAATTTTGTCAGTTGAATGCACACATTGACAACCATTCAGTTAGAGAGCTCCGTTTTGCTTTTAGAAGCAGATATTTCTCTGTACAGCCTATGGTCCCATTCACTCGGGAATATCCCAACGCAGCTCCTAGAAGAAACGTGTTTCTGACTCGCTGAATCTCAACATAGATTCAACTCTCTTAGGTGAACGAACGCACAGCAGAGCAGTTTCAAGGAAACGTTTCTCCTGAGTTTTAGACGAAGTTTCCTGCTGTTTAGTACGTGTGCCGTCATTGGGCTAGAAATACCGGTTTTGGGATTCTGCACAGAAAGGGTTTGCAAACCGCTGAATCCACACGTGAGTTTAACTCTGTCAGTTGAATGCACACATTGACAACCATTCAGTTAGATAGCTCCGTTTTGGTTTTAGAAGCAGATATTTCTCTGTACAGCCTATGGTCCCATTCACTCGGGAGTATCCCAACGCAGCTCCTAGAAGAAACGTGTTTCTGACTCGCTGAGTCTCAACATAGATTCAACTCTCTTAGGTGAAGGAACGCACAGCAGAGCAGTTTCAAGGAAACGTTTCTCCTGAATTTTGGACGAAATTTCCTGCTGTTTAGTACGTATGCCGGCATTGGGCTGGAAATACCGGTTTTGCGATTCTGCACAGAAAGGGTTTGCATACCGCTGAATCCACACGTGAGTTTAACTCTGTCAGTTGAATGCACACATTGACAACCATTCAGTTAGATAGCTCCGTTTTGGTTTTAGAAGCAGATATTTCTCTGTACAGCCTATGGTCCCATTCACTCGGGAATATCCGAACGCAGCTCCTAGAAGAAACGTGTTTCTGACTCGCTGAATCTCAACATAGATTCAACTCTCTTAGGTGAACGAACGCACAGCAGAGCAGTTTCAAGGAAACGTTTCTCCTGAGTTTTAGACGAAGTTTCCTGCTGTTTCGTACGTATGCCGGCATTGGGCTGGAAATACCGGTTTTGGGATTCTGCACAGAATGGGTTTGCAAACCGCTGAATCCACACGTGAGTTTAACTCTGTCAGTTGAATGCACACATTGACAACCATTCAGTTAGATAGCTCCGTTTTGGTTTTAGAAGCAGATATTTCTCTGTACAGCCTATGGTCCCATTCACTCGGGAATATCCCAACGCAGCACCTAGAAGAAACGTGTTTCTGACTCGCTGAATCTCAACATAGATTCAACTCTCTTAGGTGAACGAACGAACAGCAGAGCAGTTTCAAGAAAACGTTTCTCCTGAGTTTTAGACGAAGTTTCCTGCTGTTTAGTACGTATGCCGGCATTGGGCTGGAAATACCGGTTTTGGGATTCTGCACAGAAAGGGTTTGCAAACCGCTGAATCCACACGTGAGTTTAACTCTGTCAGTTGAATGCACACATTGACAACCATTCAGTTAGATAGCTCCGTTTTGGTTTTAGAAGCAGATATTTCTCTGAACAGCCTATGGTCCCATTCACTCGGGAATATCCCAACGCAGCTCCTAGAAGAAACGTGTTTCTGACTCGCTGAGTCTCAACATAGATTCAACTCTCTTAGGTGAACGAACGCACAGCAGAGCAGTTTCAAGGAAACGTTTCTCCTGAATTTTGGACGAAATTTCCTGCTGTTTAGTACGTAAGCCGGCATTGGGCTGGAAATACCGGTTTTGGGATTCTGCACAGAAAGGGTTTGCAAACCGCTGAATCCACACGTGAGTTTAACTCTGTCAGTTGAATGCACACATTGACAACCATTCAGTTAGATAGCTCCGTTTTGGTTTTAGAAGCAGATATTTCTCTGTACAGCCTATGGTCCCATTCACTCGGGAATATCCCAACGCAGCTCCTAGAAGAAAAGTGTTTCTGACTCGCTGAATCTCAACATAGATTCAACTCTCTTAGGTGAACGAACGCACCGCAGAGCAGATTCAAGGAAACGTTTCTCCTGAGTTTTAGACGAAGTTTCCTGCTGTTTAGTACGTATGCCGGCATTGGGCTGGAAATACCGGTTTTGGGATTCTGCACAGAAAGGGTTTGCAAACCGCTGAATCCACACGTGAGTTTAACTCTGTCAGTTGAATGCACACATTGACAACCATTCAGTTAGATAGCTCCGTTTTGGTTTTAGAAGCAGATATTTCTCTGTACAGCCTATGGTCCCATTCACTCGGGAATGTCCCAACGCAGCTCCTAGAAGAAACGTGTTTCTGACTCGCTGAATCTCAACATAGATTCAACTCTCTTAGGTGAACGAACGCGCAGCAGAGCAGTTTCAAGGAAACGTTTCTCCTGAGTTTTAGACGAAGTTTCCTGCTGTTTCGTACGTATGCCGGCATTGGGCTGGAAATACCGGTTTTGGGATTCTGCACAGAAAGGGTTTGCAAACCGCTGAATCCACACGTGAGTTTAACTCTGTCAGTTGAATGCACACATTGACAACCATTCAGTTAGATAGCTCCGTTTTGGTTTTAGAAGCAGATATTTCTCTGTACAGCCTATGGTCCCATTCACTCGGGAATGTCCCAACGCAGCTCCTAGAAGAAACGTGTTTCTGACTCGCTGAATCTCAACATAGATTCAACTCTCTTAGGTGAACGAACGCACAGCAGAGCAGTTTCAAGGAAACGTTTCTCCTGAGTTTTAGACGAAGTTTCCTGCTGTTTCGTACGTATGCCGGCATTGGGCTGGAAATACCGGTTTTGGGATTCTGCACAGAAAGGGTTTGCAAACCGCTGAATCCACACGTGAGTTTAACTCTGTCAGTTGAATGCACACATTGACAACCATTCAGTTAGATAGCTCCGTTTTGGTTTTAGAAGCAGATATTTCTCTGTACAGCCTATGGTCCCATTCACTCGGGAATATCCCAACGCAGCTCCTAGAAGAAACGTGTTTCTGACTCGCTGAATCTCAACATAGATTCAACTCTCTTAGGTGAACGAACGCACAGCAGAGCAGTTTCAAGGAAACGTTTCTCCTGAGTTTTAGACGAAGTTTCCTGCTGTTTCGTACGTATGCCGGCATTGGGCTGGAAATACCGGTTTTGGGATTCTGCACAGAATGGGTTTGCAAACCGCTGAATCCACACGTGAGTTTAACTCTGTCAGTTGAATGCACACATTGACAGCCATTCAGTTAGATAGCTCCGTTTTGGTTTTAGAAGCAGATATTTCTCTGTACAGCCTATGGTCCCATTCACTCGGGAATATCCCAACGCAGCACCTAGAAGAAACGTGTTTCTGAATCGCTGAATCTCAACATAGATTCAACTCTCTTAGGTGAACGAAGGAACAGCAGAGCAGTTTCAAGAAAACGTTTCTCCTGAGTTTTAGACGAAGTTTCCTGCTGTTTAGTACGTATGCCGGCATTGGGCTGGAAATACCGGTTTTGGGATTCTGCACAGAAAGGGTTTGCAAACCGCTGAATCCACACGTGAGTTTAACTCTGTCAGTTGAATGCACACATTGACAACCATTCAGTTAGATAGATCCGTTTTGGTTTTAGAAGCAGATATTTCTCTGTACAGCCTATGGTCCCATTCACTCGGGAATATCCCAACGCAGCTCCTAGAAGAAAAGTGTTTCTGACTCGCTGAATCTCAACATAGATTCAACTCTCTTAGGTGAACGAACGCACAGCAGAGCAGTTTCAAGGAAACGTTTCTCCTGAGTTTTAGACGAAGTTTCCTGCTGTTTCGTACGTATGCCGGCATTGGGCTGGAAATACCGGTTTTGGGATTCTGCACAGAAAGGGTTTGCAAACCGCTGAATCCACACGTGAGTTTAACTCTGTCAGTTGAATGCACACATTGACAACCATTCAGTTAGATAGCTCCGTTTTGGTTTTAGAAGCAGATATTTCTCTGTACAGCCTATGGTCCCATTCACTCGGGAATGTCCCAACGCAGCTCCTAGAAGAAACGTGTTTCTGACTCGCTGAATCTCAACATAGATTCAACTCTCTTAGGTGAACGAACGCACAGCAGAGCAGTTTCAAGGAAACGTTTCTCCTGAGTTTTAGACGAAGTTTCCTGCTGTTTCGTACGTATGCCGGCATTGGGCTGGAAATACCGGTTTTGGGATTCTGCACAGAAAGGGTTTGCAAAACCGCTGAATCCACACGTGAGTTTAACTCTGTCAGTTGAATGCACACATTGACAACCATTCAGTTAGATAGCTCCGTTTTGGTTTTAGAAGCAGATATTTCTCTGTACAGCCTATGGTCCCATTCACTCGGGAATATCCCAACGCAGCTCCTAGAAGAAAAGTGTTTCTGACTCGCTGAATCTCAACATAGATTCAACTCTCTTAGGTGAACGAACGCACAGCAGAGCAGTTTCAAGGAAACGTTTCTCCTGAGTTTTAGACGAAGTTTCCTGCTCTTTCGTACATATGCCGGCTTTGGGCTGGAAATACCGGTTTTGGGATTCTGCACAGATAGAGTTTGCAAACCGCTGAATCGACACGTGAGTTTAACTCTGTCAGTTGAATGCACACATTGACAAACATTCAGTTAGATAGCTCCGTTTTGGTTTTAGAAGCAGATATTTCTCTGTACAGCCTATGGTCCCATTCACTCGGGAATATCCCAACGCAGCTCCTAGAAGAAAAGTGTTTCTGACTCGCTGAATCTCAACATAGATTCAACTCTCTTAGGTGAACGAACGCACCGTAGAGCAGTTTCAAGGAAACGTTTCTCCTGAATTTTAGACGAAGTTTCCTGCTGTTTCGTACGTATGCCGGCATTGGGCTGGAAATACCGGTTTTGGGATTCTGCACAGAAAGGGTTTGCAAACCGCTGAATCCACACGTGAGTTTAATTCTGTCAGTTGAATGCACACATTGACAACCATTCAGTTAGAGAGCTCCGTTTTGCTTTTAGAAGCAGATATTTCTCTGTACAGCCTATGGTCCCATTCACTCGGGAATATCCCAGCGCAGCTCCTAGACGAAACGTGTTTCTGACTCGCTGAATCTCAAGATAGATTCAACTCTCTTAGGTGAACGAACGCACAGCAGAGCAGTTTCAAGGAAACGTTTCTCCTGAGTTTTAGACGAAGTTTCCTGCTGTTTAGTACGTGTGCCGGCATTGGGCTGGAAATACCGGTTTTGGGATTCTGCACAGAAAGGGTTTGCAAACCGCTGAATCCACACGTGAGTTTAACTCTGTCAGTTGAATGCACATATTGACAACCATTCAGTTAGATAGCTCCGTTTTGGTTTTAGAAGCAGATATTTCTCTGTACAGCCTATGGTCCCATTCACTCGGGAATATCCCAACGCAGCTCCTAGAAGAAACGTGTTTCTGACTCGCTGAGTCTCAACATAGATTCAACTCTCTTAGGTGAACGAACGCACAGCAGAGCAGTTTCAAGGAAACGTTTCTCCTGAATTTTGGACGAAATTTCCTGCTGTTTAGTACGTATGCCAGCATTGGGCTGGAAATACCAGTTTTGCGATTCTGCACAGAAAGGGTTTGCAAACCGCTGAATCCACACGTGAGTTTAACTCTGTCAGTTAAATGCACACATTGACAACCATTCAGTTAGATAGCTCCGTTTTGGTTTTAGAAGCAGATATTTCTCTGTACAGCCTATGGTCCCTTTCACTCGGGAATATCCCAACGCAGCTCCTAGAAGACACGTGTTTCTGACTCGCTGAATCTCAACATAGATTCAACTCTCTTAGGTGAACGAACGCACAGCAGAGCAGTTTCAAGGAAACGTTTCTCCTGAGTTTTAGACGAAGTTTCCTGCTGTTTAGTACGTATGCCGGCATTGGGCTGGAAATACCGGTTTTGGGATTCTGCACAGAAAGGGTTTGCAAACCGCTGAATCCACACGTGAGTTTAACTCTGTCAGTTGAATGCACACATTGACAACCATTCAGTTAGATAGCTCCGTTTTGGTTTTAGAAGCAGATATTTCTCTGTACAGCCTATGGTCCCATTCACTCGGGAATATCCCAACGCAGCTCCTAGAAGAAACGTGTTTCTGACTCGCTGAATCTCAACATAGATTCAACTCTCTTAGGTGAACGAACGCACCGCAGAGCAGTTTCAAGGAAACGTTTCCCCTGAATTTTAGACGAAGTTTCCTGCTGTTTCGTACGTATGCCGGCATTGGACTGGAAATACCGGTTTTGGGATTCTGCACAGAAAGGGTTTGCAAACCGCTGAATCCACACGTGAGTTTAACTCTGTCAGTTGAATGCACACATTGACAACCATTCAGTTAGATAGCTCCGTTTTGGTTTTAGAAGCAGATATTTCTCTGTACAGCCTATGGTCCCATTCACTCGGGAATATCCCAACGCAGCTCCTGGAAGACACGTGTTTCTGACTCGCTGAATCTCAACATAGATTCAACTCTCTTAGGTGAACGAACGCACAGCAGAGCAGTTTCAAGGAAACGTTTCTCCTGAGTTTTAGACGAAGTTTCCTGCTGTTTAGTACGTATGCCGGCATTGGGCTGGAAATACCGGTTTTGGGATTCTGCACAGAAAGGGTTTGCAAACCGCTGAATCCACACGTGAGTTTAACTCTGTCAGTTGAATGCACACATTGACAACCATTCAGTTAGATAGCTCCGTTTTGGTTTTAGAAGCAGATATTTCTCTGTACAGCCTATGGTCCCATTCACTCGGGAATATCCCAACGCAACTCCTAGAAGAAACGTGTTTCTGACTCGCTGAATCTCAACATAGATTCAACTCTCTTAGGTGAACGAACGCACAGCAGAGCAGTTTCAAGGAAACGTTTCTCCTGAGTTTTAGACGAAGTTTCCTGCTGTTTCGTACGTATGCCGGCATTGGGCTGGAAATACCGGTTTTGGGATTCTGCACAGAAAGGGTTTGCAAACCGCTGAATCCACACGTGAGTTTAACTCTGTCAGTTGAATGCACACATTGACAACCATTCAGTTAGATAGCTCCGTTTTGGTTTTAGAAGCAGATATTTCTCTGTACAGCCTATGGTCCCATTCACTCGGGAATATCCCAACGCAGCTCCTAGAAGAAACGTATTTCTGACTCGCTGAATCTCAACATAGATTCAACTCTCTTAGTTGAACGAACGCACAGCAGAGCAGTTTCAAGGAAACGTTTCTCCTGAGTTTTAGACGAAGTTTCCTGCTGTTTAGTACGTATGCCGGCATTGGGCTGGAAATACCGGTTTTGGGATTCTGCACAGAAAGGGTTTGCAAACCGCTGAATCCACACGTGAGTTTAACTCTGTCAGTTGAATGCACACATTGACAACCATTCAGTTAGATAGATCCGTTTTGGTTTTAGAAGCAGATATTTCTCTGTACAGCCTATGGTCCCATTCACTCGGGAATATCCCAAAGCAGCTCCTAGAAGAAACGTGTTTCTGACTCGCTGAATCTCAACATAGATTCAACTCTCTTAGGTGAACGAACGCACAGCAGAGCAGTTTCAAGGAAACGTTTCTCCTGAATTTTGGACGAAATTTCCTGCTGTTTCGTACGTATGCCGGCATTGGGCTGGAAATACCGGTTTTGCGATTCTGCACAGAAAGGGTTTGCAAACCGCTGAATCCACACGTGAGTTTAACTCTGTCAGTTGAATGCACACATTGACAACCATTCAGTTAGAAAGCTCCGTTTTGGTTTTAGAAGCAGATATTTCTCTGTACAGCCTATGGTCCCATTCACTCGGGAATATCCCAACGCAGCTCCTAGAAGAAACGTGTTTCTGACTCGCTGAATCTCAACATAGATGCAACTCTCTTAGGTGAACGAACGCACAGCAGAGCAGTTTCAAGGAAACGTTTCTCCTGAGTTTTAGACGAAGTTTCCTGCTGTTTCGTACGTATGCCGGCATTGGGCTGGAAATACCGGTTTTGGGATTCTGCACAGAAAGGGTTTGCAAACCGCTGAATCCACACGTGAGTTTAACTCTGTCAGTTGAATGCACACATTGACAACCATTCAGTTAGATAGCTCCGTTTTGGTTTTAGAAGCAGATATTTCTCTGTACAGCCTATGGTCCCATTCACTCGGGAATATCCCAACGCAGCTCCTAGAAGAAAAGTGTTTCTGACTCGCTGAATCTCAACATAGATTCAACTCTCTTAGGTGAACGAACGCACCGCAGAGCAGTTTCAAGGAAACGTTTCTCCTGAGTTTTAGACGAAGTTTCCTGCTGTTTAGTACGTATGCCGGCATTGGGCTGGAAATACCGGTTTTGGGATTCTGCACAGAAAGGGTTTGCAAACCGCTGAATCCACACGTGAGTTTAATTCTGTCAGTTGAATGCACACATTGACAACCATTCAGTTAGATAGCTCCGTTTTGGTTTTAGAAGCAGATATTTCTCTTTACAGCCTATGGTCCCATTCACTCGGGAATATCCCAACGCAGCTCCTAGAAGAAACGTGTTTCTGACTCGCTGAATCTCAACATAGATTCAACTCTCTTAGGTGAACGAACGCACAGCAGAGCAGTTTCAAGGAAACGTTTCTCCTGAGTTTTAGACGAAGTTTCCTGCTGTTTAGTACGTGTGCCGGCATTGGGCTGGAAATACCGGTTTTGGGATTCTGCACAGAAAGGGTTTGCAAACCGCTGAATCAACACGTGAGTTTAACTCTGTCAGTTGAATGCACACATTGACAACCATTCAGTTAGATAGATCCGTTTTGGTTTTAGAAGCAGATATTTCTCTGTACAGCCTATGGTCCCATTCACTCGGGAATATCCCAACGCAGCTCCTAGAAGAAACGTGTTTCTGACTCGCTGAGTCTCAACATAGATTCAACTCTCTTAGGTGAACGAACGCACAGCAGAGCAGTTTCAAGGAAACGTTTCTCCTGGATTTTGGACGAAATTTCCTGCTGTTTAGTACGTATGCCGGCATTGGGCTGGAAATACCGGTTTTGCGATTCTGCACAGAAAGGGTTTGCAAACCGCTGAATCCACACGTGAGTTTAACTCTGTCAGTTGAATGCACACATTGACAACCATTCAGTTAGATAGCTCCGTTTTGGTTTTAGAAGCAGATATTTCTCTGTACAGCCTTTGGTCCCATTCACTCGGGAATATCCCAACGCAGCTCCTAGAAGAAACGTGTTTCTGACTCGCTGAATCTCAACATAGATTCAACTCTCTTAGGTGAACGAACGCACAGCAGAGCAGTTTCAAGGAAACGTTTCTCCTGAGTTTTAGACGAAGTTTCCTGCTGTTTCGTACGTATGCCGGCATTGGGCTGGAAATACCGGTTTTGGGATTCTGCACAGAAAGGGTTTGCAAACCGCTGAATCCACACGTGAGTTTAACTCTGTCAGTTGAATGCACACATTGACAACCATTCAGTTAGATAGCTCCGTTTTGGTTTTAGAAGCAGATATTTCTCTGTACAGCCTATGGTCCCATTCACTCGGGAATATCCCAACGCAGATCCTAGAAGAAACGTGTTTCTGACTCGCTGAATCTCAACATAGATTCAACTCTCTTAGGTGAACGAACGCACAGCAGAGCAGTTTCAAGGAAACGTTTCTCCTGAATTTTGGACGAAATTTCCTGCTGTTTAGTACGTATGCCGGCATTGGGCTGGAAATACCGGTTTTGCGATTCTGCACAGAAAGGGTTTGCAAACCGCTGAATCCACACGTGAGTTTAACTCTGTCAGTTGAATGCACACATTGACAACCATTCAGTTAGATAGCTCCGTTTTGGTTTTAGAAGCAGATATTTCTCTGTACAGCCTATGGTCCCATTCACTCGGGAATATCCCAACGCAGCTCCTAGAAGAAACGTGTTTCTGACTCGCTGAATCTCAACATAGATTCAACTCTCGTAGGTGAACGAACGCACAGCAGAGCAGTTTCAAGGAAACGTTTCTCCTGAGTTTTAGACGAAGTTTCCTGCTGTTTAGTACGTATGCCGGCATTGGGCTGGAAATACCGGTTTTGGGATTCTGCATAGAAAGGGTTTGCAAACCGCTGACTCCACACGTGAGTTTAACTCTGTCAGTTGAATGCACACATTGACAACCATTCAGTTAGATAGCTCCGTTTTGGTTTTAGAAGCAGATATTTCTCTGTACAGCCTATGGTCCCATTCACTCGGGAATATCCCAACGCAGCTCCTAGAAGAAACGTGTTTCTGACTCGCTGAATCTCAACATAGATTCAACTCTCTTAGGTGAACGAACGCACCGCAGAGCAGTTCCAAGGAAACGTTTCTCCTGAATTTTAGACGAAGTTTCCTGCTGTTGCGTACGTATGCCGGCATTGGGCTGGCAATACCGGTTTTTGGATTCTGCACAGAAAGGGTTTGCAAACCGCTGAATCCACACGTGAGTTTAACTCTGTCAGTTGAATGCACACATTGACAACCATTCAGTTAGATAGATCCGTTTTGGTTTTAGAAGCAGATATTTCTCTGTACAGCCTATGGTCCCATTCACTCGGGAATATCACAACGCAGCTCCTAGAAGAAAAGTGTTTCTGACTCGCTGAGTCTCAACATAGATTCAACTCTCTTAGGTGAACGAACGCACAGCAGAGCAGTTTCAAGGAAACGTTTCTCCTGAATTTTAGACGAAGTTTCCTGCTGTTGCGTACGTATGCCGGCATTGGGCTGGAAATACCGGTTTTGGGATTCTGCACAGAAAGGGTTTGCAAACCGCTGAATTCAAACGTGAGTTTAACTCTGTCAGTTGAATGCACACATTGACAACCATTCAGTTAGATAGATCCGTTTTGGTTTTAGAAGCAGATATTTCTCTGTACAGCCTATGGTCCCATTCACTCGGGAATATCCCAACGCAGCTCCTAGAAGAAACGTGTTTCTGACTCGCTGAGTCTCAACATAGATTCAACTCTCTTAGGTGAACGAACGCACAGCAGAGCAGTTTCAGGGAAACGTTTCTCCTGAATTTTGGACGAAATTTCCTGCTGTTTAGTACGTATGCCGGCATTGGGCTGGAAATACCGGTTTTGCGATTCTGCACAGAAAGGGTTTGCAAACCGCTGAATCCACACGTGAGTTTAACTCTGTCAGTTGAATGCACACATTGACAACCATTCAGTTAGATAGCTCCGTTTTGGTTTTAGAAGCAGATATTTCTCTGTACAGCCTATGGTCCCATTCACTCGGGAATATCCCAACGCAGCTCCTAGAAGAAACGTGTTTCTGACTCGCTGAATCTCAACATAGATTCAACTCTCTTAGGTGAACGAACGCACAGCAGAGCAGTTTCAAGGAAACGTTTCTCCTGAGTTTTAGACGAAGTTTCCTGCTGTTTCGTACGTATGCCAGCATTGGGCTGGAAATACCGGTTTTGGGATTCTGCACAGAAAGGGTTTGCAAACCGCTGAATCCACACGTGAGTTTAACTCTGTCAGTTGAATGCACACATTGACAACCATTCAGTTAGATAGCTCCGTTTTGGTTTTAGAAGCAGATATTTCTCTGTACAGCCTATGGTCCCATTCACTCGGGAATATCCCAACGCAGATCCTAGAAGAAACGTGTTTCTGACTCGCTGAATCTCAACATAGATTCAACTCTCTTAGGTGAACGAACGCACAGCAGAGCAGTTTCAAGGAAACGTTTCTCCTGAATTTTGGACGAAATTTCCTGCTGTTTAGTACGTATGCCGGCATTGGGCTGGAAATACCGGTTTTGCGATTCTGCACAGAAAGGGTTTGCAAGCCGCTGAATCCACACGTGAGTTTAACTCTGTCAGTTGAATGCACACATTGACAACCATTCAGTTAGATAGCTCCGTTTTGGTTTTAGAAGCAGATATTTCTCTGTACAGCCTATGGTCCCATTCACTCGGGAATATCCCAACGCATCTCCTAGAAGAAACGTGTTTCTGACTCGCTGAATCTCAACATAGATTCAACTCTCTTAGGTGAACGAACGCACAGCAGAGCAGTTTCAAGGAAACGTTTCTCCTGAGTTTTAGACGAAGTTTCCTGCTGTTTAGTACGTATGCCGGCATTGGGCTGGAAATACCGGTTTTGGGATTCTGCACAGAAAGGGTTTGCAAACCGCTGACTCCACACGTGAGTTTAACTCTGTCAGTTGAATGCACACATTGACAACCATTCAGTTAGATAGCTCCGTTTTGGTTTTAGAAGCAGATATTTCTCTGTGCAGCCTATGGTCCCATTGACTCGGGAATATCCCAACGCAGCTCCTAGAAGAAACGTGTTTCTGACTCGCTGAATCTCAACATAGATTCAACTCTCTTAGGTGAACGAACGCACCGCAGAGCAGTTCCAAGGAAACGTTTCTCCTGAATTTTAGACGAAGTTTCCTGCTGTTGCGTACGTATGCCGGCATTGGGCTGGAAATACCGGTTTTTGGATTCTGCACAGAAAGGGTTTGCAAACCGCTGAATCCACACGTGAGTTTAACTCTGTCAGTTGAATGCACACATTGACAACCATTCAGTTAGATAGATCCGTTTTGGTTTTAGAAGCAGATATTTCTCTGTACAGCCTATGGTCCCATTCACTCGGGAATATCACAACGCAGCTCCTAGAAGAAAAGTGTTTCTGACTCGCTGAGTCTCAACATAGATTCAACTCTCTTAGGTGAACGAACGCACCGCAGAGCAGTTTCAAGGAAACGTTTCTCCTGAATTTTAGACGAAGTTTCCTGCTGTTGCGTACGTATGCCGGCATTGGGCTGGAAATACCGGTTTTGGGATTCTGCACAGAAAGGGTTTGCAAACCGCTGAATCCACACGTGAGTTTAACTCTGTCAGTTGAATGCACACATTGACAACCATTCAGTTAGATAGCTCCGTTTTGGTTTTAGAAGCAGATATTTCTCTGTACAGCCTATGGTCCCATTCACTCGGGAATATCCCAACGCAGCTCCTAGAAGAAAAGTGTTTCTGACTCGCTGAATCTCAACATAGATTCAACTCTCTTAGGTGAACGAACGCACCGCAGAGCAGTTTCAAGGAAACGTTTCTCCTGAGTTTTAGACGAAGTTTCCTGCTGTTTAGTACGTATGCCGGCATTGGGCTGGAAATACCGGTTTTGGGATTCTGCACAGAAAGGGTTTGCAAACCGCTGAATCCACATGTGAGTTTAATTCTGTCAGTTGAATGCACACATTGACAACCATTCAGTTAGATAGCTCCGTTTTGGTTTTAGAAGCAGATATTTCTCTTTACAGCCTATGGTCCCATTCACTCGGGAATATCCCAACGCAGCTCCTAGAAGAAACGTGTTTCTGACTCGCTGAATCTCAACATAGATTCAACTCTCTTAGGTGAACGAACGCACAGCAGAGCAGTTTCAAGGAAACGTTTCTCCTGAGTTTTAGACGAAGTTTCCTGCTGTTTAGTACGTGTGCCGGCATTGGGCTGGAAATACCGGTTTTGGGATTCTGCACAGAAAGGGTTTGCAAACCGCTGAATCCACACGTGAGTTTAACTCTGTCAGTTGAATGCACACATTGACAACCATTCAGTTAGATAGATCCGTTTTGGTTTTAGAAGCAGATATTTCTCTGTACAGCCTATGGTCCCATTCACTCGGGAATATCCCAACGCAGCTCCTAGAAGAAACGTGTTTCTGACTCGCTGAGTCTCAACATAGATTCAACTCTCTTAGGTGAACGAACGCACAGCAGAGCAGTTTCAAGGAAACGTTTTTCCTGAATTTTGGACGAAATTTCCTGCTGTTTAGTACGTATGCCGGCATTGGGCTGGAAATACCGGTTTTGCGATTCTGCACAGAAAGGGTTTGCAAACCGCTGAATCCACACGTGAGTTTAACTCTGTCAGTTGAATGCACACATTGACAACCATTCAGTTAGATAGCTCCGTTTTGGTTTTAGAAGCAGATATTTCTCTGTACAGCCTATGGTCCCATTCACTCGGGAATATCCCAACGCAGCTCCTAGAAGAAACGTGTTTCTGACTCGCTGAATCTCAACATAGATTCAACTCTCTTAGGTGAACGAACGCACAGCAGAGCAGTTTCAAGGAAACGTTTCTCCTGAGTTTTAGACGATGTTTCCTGCTGTTTCGTACGTATGCCGGCATTGGGCTGGAAATACCGGTTTTGGGATTCTGCACAGAAAGGGTTTGCAAACCGCTGAATCCACACGTGAGTTTAACTCTGTCAGTTGAATGCACACATTGACAACCATTCAGTTAGATAGCTCCGTTTTGGTTTTAGAAGCAGATATTTCTCTGTACAGCCTATGGTCCCATTCACTCGGGAATATCCCAACGCAGCTCCTAGAAGAAACGTGTTTCTGACTCGCTGAATCTCAACATAGATTCAACTCTCTTAGGTGAACGAACGCACCGCAGAGCAGTTCCAAGGAAACGTTTCTCCTGAATTTTAGACGAAGTTTCCTGCTGTTGCGTACGTATGCCGGCATTGGGCTGGCAATACCGGTTTTTGGATTCTGCACAGAAAGGGTTTGCAAACCGCTGAATCCACACGTGAGTTTAACTCTGTCAGTTGAATGCACACATTGACAACCATTCAGTTAGATAGATCCGTTTTGGTTTTAGAAGCAGATATTTCTCTGTACAGCCTATGGTCCCATTCACTCGGGAATATCACAACGCAGCTCCTAGAAGAAAAGTGTTTCTGACTCGCTGAGTCTCAACATAGATTCAACTCTCTTAGGTGAACGAACGCACAGCAGAGCAGTTTCAAGGAAACGTTTCTCCTGAATTTTAGACGAAGTTTCCTGCTGTTGCGTACGTATGCCGGCATTGGGCTGGAAATACCGGTTTTGGGATTCTGCACAGAAAGGGTTTGCAAACCGCTGAATTCACACGTGAGTTTAACTCTGTCAGTTGAATGCACACATTGACAACCATTCAGTTAGATAGATCCGTTTTGGTTTTAGAAGCAGATATTTCTCTGTACAGCCTATGGTCCCATTCACTCGGGAATATCCCAACGCAGCTCCTAGAAGAAACGTGTTTCTGACTCGCTGAGTCTCAACATAGATTCAACTCTCTTAGGTGAACGAACGCACAGCAGAGCAGTTTCAGGGAAACGTTTCTCCTGAATTTTGGACGAAATTTCCTGCTGTTTAGTACGTATGCCGGCATTGGGCTGGAAATACCGGTTTTGCGATTCTGCACAGAAAGGGTTTGCAAACCGCTGAATCCACACGTGAGTTTAACTCTGTCAGTTGAATGCACACATTGACAACCATTCAGTTAGATAGCTCCGTTTTGGTTTTAGAAGCAGATATTTCTCTGTACAGCCTATGGTCCCATTCACTCGGGAATATCCCAACGCAGCTCCTAGAAGAAACGTGTTTCTGACTCGCTGAATCTCAACATAGATTCAACTCTCTTAGGTGAACGAACGCACAGCAGAGCAGTTTCAAGGAAACGTTTCTCCTGAGTTTTAGACGAAGTTTCCTGCTGTTTCGTACGTATGCCAGCATTGGGCTGGAAATACCGGTTTTGGGATTCTGCACAGAAAGGGTTTGCAAACCGCTGAATCCACACGTGAGTTTAACTCTGTCAGTTGAATGCACACATTGACAACCATTCAGTTAGATAGCTCCGTTTTGGTTTTAGAAGCAGATATTTCTCTGTACAGCCTATGGTCCCATTCACTCGGGAATATCCCAACGCAGATCCTAGAAGAAACGTGTTTCTGACTCGCTGAATCTCAACATAGATTCAACTCTCTTAGGTGAACGAACGCACAGCAGAGCAGTTTCAAGGAAACGTTTCTCCTGAATTTTGGACGAAATTTCCTGCTGTTTAGTACGTATGCCGGCATTGGGCTGGAAATACCGGTTTTGCGATTCTGCACAGAAAGGGTTTGCAAGCCGCTGAATCCACACGTGAGTTTAACTCTGTCAGTTGAATGCACACATTGACAACCATTCAGTTAGATAGCTCCGTTTTGGTTTTAGAAGCAGATATTTCTCTGTACAGCCTATGGTCCCATTCACTCGGGAATATCCCAACGCATCTCCTAGAAGAAACGTGTTTCTGACTCGCTGAATCTCAACATAGATTCAACTCTCTTAGGTGAACGAACGCACAGCAGAGCAGTTTCAAGGAAACGTTTCTCCTGAGTTTTAGACGAAGTTTCCTGCTGTTTAGTACGTATGCCGGCATTGGGCTGGAAATACCGGTTTTGGGATTCTGCACAGAAAGGGTTTGCAAACCGCTGACTCCACACGTGAGTTTAACTCTGTCAGTTGAATGCACACATTGACAACCATTCAGTTAGATAGCTCCGTTTTGGTTTTAGAAGCAGATATTTCTCTGTGCAGCCTATGGTCCCATTGACTCGGGAATATCCCAACGCAGCTCCTAGAAGAAACGTGTTTCTGACTCGCTGAATCTCAACATAGATTCAACTCTCTTAGGTGAACGAACGCACCGCAGAGCAGTTCCAAGGAAACGTTTCTCCTGAATTTTAGACGAAGTTTCCTGCTGTTGCGTACGTATGCCGGCATTGGGCTGGAAATACCGGTTTTTGGATTCTGCACAGAAAGGGTTTGCAAACCGCTGAATCCACACGTGAGTTTAACTCTGTCAGTTGAATGCACACATTGACAACCATTCAGTTAGATAGATCCGTTTTGGTTTTAGAAGCAGATATTTCTCTGTACAGCCTATGGTCCCATTCACTCGGGAATATCACAACGCAGCTCCTAGAAGAAAAGTGTTTCTGACTCGCTGAGTCTCAACATAGATTCAACTCTCTTAGGTGAACGAACGCACCGCAGAGCAGTTTCAAGGAAATGTTTCTCCTGAATTTTAGACGAAGTTTCCTGCTGTTGCGTACGTATGCCGGCATTGGGCTGGAAATACCGGTTTTGGGATTCTGCACAGAAAGGGTTTGCAAACCGCTGAATCCACACTTGAGTTTAACTCTGTCAGTTGAATGCACACATTGACAACCATTCAGTTAGATAGCTCCGTTTTGGTTTTAGAAGCAGATATTTCTCTGTACAGCCTATGGTCCCATTCACTCGGGAATATCCCAACGCAGCTCCTAGAAGAAAAGTGTTTCTGACTCGCTGAATCTCAACATAGATTCAACTCTCTTAGGTGAACGAACGCACCGCAGAGCAGTTTCAAGGAAACGTTTCTCCTGAGTTTTAGACGAAGTTTCCTGCTGTTTAGTACGTATGCCGGCATTGGGCTGGAAATACCGGTTTTGGGATTCTGCACAGAAAGGGTTTGCAAACCGCTGAATCCACATGTGAGTTTAATTCTGTCAGTTGAATGCACACATTGACAACCATTCAGTTAGATAGCTCCGTTTTGGTTTTAGAAGCAGATATTTCTCTTTACAGCCTATGGTCCCATTCACTCGGGAATATCCCAACGCAGCTCCTAGAAGAAACGTGTTTCTGACTCGCTGAATCTCAACATAGATTCAACTCTCTTAGGTGAACGAACGCACAGCAGAGCAGTTTCAAGGAAACGTTTCTCCTGAGTTTTAGACGAAGTTTCCTGCTGTTTAGTACGTGTGCCGGCATTGGGCTGGAAATACCGGTTTTGGGATTCTGCACAGAAAGGGTTTGCAAACCGCTGAATCCACACGTGAGTTTAACTCTGTCAGTTGAATGCACACATTGACAACCATTCAGTTAGATAGATCCGTTTTGGTTTTAGAAGCAGATATTTCTCTGTACAGCCTATGGTCCCATTCACTCGGGAATATCCCAACGCAGCTCCTAGAAGAAACGTGTTTCTGACTCGCTGAGTCTCAACATAGATTCAACTCTCTTAGGTGAACGAACGCACAGCAGAGCAGTTTCAAGGAAACGTTTTTCCTGAATTTTGGACGAAATTTCCTGCTGTTTAGTACGTATGCCGGCATTGGGCTGGAAATACCGGTTTTGCGATTCTGCACAGAAAGGGTTTGCAAACCGCTGAATCCACACGTGAGTTTAACTCTGTCAGTTGAATGCACACATTGACAACCATTCAGTTAGATAGCTCCGTTTTGGTTTTAGAAGCAGATATTTCTCTGTACAGCCTATGGTCCCATTCACTCGGGAATATCCCAACGCAGCTCCTAGAAGAAACGTGTTTCTGACTCGCTGAATCTCAACATAGATTCAACTCTCTTAGGTGAACGAACGCACAGCAGAGCAGTTTCAAGGAAACGTTTCTCCTGAGTTTTAGACGATGTTTCCTGCTGTTTCGTACGTATGCCGGCATTGGGCTGGAAATACCGGTTTTGGGATTCTGCACAGAAAGGGTTTGCAAACCGCTGAATCCACACGTGAGTTTAACTCTGTCAGTTGAATGCACACATTGACAACCATTCAGTTAGATAGCTCCGTTTTGGTTTTAGAAGCAGATATTTCTCTGTACAGCCTATGGTCCCATTCACTCGGGAATATCCCAACGCAGATCCTAGAAGAAACGTGTTTCTGACTCGATGAATCTCAACATAGATTCAACTCTCTTAGGTGAACGAACGCACAGCAGAGCAGTTTCAAGGAAACGTTTCTCCTGAATTTTGGACGAAATTTCCTGCTGTTTAGTACGTATGCCGGCATTGGGCTGGAAATACCGGTTTTGCGATTCTGCACAGAAAGGGTTTGCAAACCGCTGAATCCACACGTGAGTTTAACTCTGTCAGTTGAATGCACACATTGACAACCATTCAGTTAGATAGCTCCGTTTTGGTTTTAGAAGCAGATATTTCTCTGTACAGCCTATGGTCCCATTCACTCGGGAATATCCCAACGCAGCTCCTAGAAGAAACGTGTTTCTGACTCGCTGAATCTCAACATAGATTCAACTCTCTTAGGTGAACGAACGCACAGCACAGCAGTTTCAAGGAAACGTTTCTCCTGAGTTTTAGACGAAGTTTCCTGCTGTTTAGTACGTATGCCGGCATTGGGCTGGAAATACCGGTTTTGGGATTCTGCACAGAAAGGGTTTGCAAACCGCTGACTCCACACGTGAGTTTAACTCTGTCAGTTGAATGCACACATTGACAACCATTCAGTTAGATAGCTCCGTTTTGGTTTTAGAAGCAGATATTTCTCTGTACAGACTATGGTCCCATTCACTCGGGAATATCCCAACGCAGCTCCTAGAAGAAACGTGTTTCTGACTCGCTGAATCTCAACATAGATTCAACTCTCTTAGGTGAACGAACGCACCGCAGAGCAGTTCCAAGGAAACGTTTCTCCTGAATTTTAGACGAAGTTTCCTGCTGTTGCGTACGTATGCCGGCATTGGGCTGGAAATACCGGTTTTGGGATTCTGCACAGAAAGGGTTTGCAAACCGCTGAATCCACACGTGAGTTTAACTCTGTCAGTTGAATGCACACATTGACAACCATTCAGTTAGATAGCTCCGTTTTGGTTTTAGAAGCAGATATTTCTCTGTACAGCCTATGGTCCCATTCACTCGGGAATATCCCAACGCAGATCCTAGAAGAAACGTGTTTCTGACTCGCTGAATCTCAACATAGATTCAACTCTCTTAGGTGAACGAACGCACCGCAGAGCAGTTTCAAGGAAACGTTTCTCCTGAGTTTTAGACGAAGTTTCCTGCTGTTTAGTACGTATGCCGGCATTGGGCTGGAAATACCGGTTTTGGGATTCTGCACAGAAAGGGTTTGCAAACCGCTGAATCCACACGTGAGTTTAATTCTGTCAGTTGAATGCACACATTGACAACCATTCAGTTAGATAGCTCCGTTTTGGTTTTAGAAGCAGATATTTCTCTTTACAGCCTATGGTCCCATTCACTCGGGAATATCCCAACGCAGCTCCTAGAAGAAACGTGTTTCTGACTCGCTGAATCTCAACATAGATTCAACTCTCTTAGGTGAACGAACGCACAGCAGAGCAGTTTCAAGGAAACGTTTCTCCTGAGTTTTAGACGAAGTTTCCTGCTGTTTAGTACGTGTGCCGGCATTGGGCTGGAAATACCGGTTTTGGGATTCTGCACAGAAAGGGTTTGCAAACCGCTGAATCAACACGTGAGTTTAACTCTGTCAGTTGAATGCACACATTGACAACCATTCAGTTAGATAGCTCCGTTTTGGTTTTAGAAGCAGATATTTCTCTGTACAGCCTATGGTCCCATTCACTCGGGAATATCCCAACGCAGATCCTAGAAGAAACGTGTTTCTGACTCGCTGAATCTCAACATAGATTCAACTCTCTTAGGTGAACTAACGCACCGCAGAGCAGTTCCAAGGAAACGTTTCTCCTGAATTTTAGACGAAGTTTCCTGCTGTTGCGTACGTATGCCGGCATTGGGCTGGAAATACCGGTTTTGGGATTCTGCACAGAAAGGGTTTGCAAACCGCTGAATCCACACGTGAGTTTAACTCTGTCAGTTGAATGCACACATTGACAACCATTCAGTTAGATAGCTCCGTTTTGGTTTTAGAAGCAGATATTTCTCTGTACAGCCTATGGTCCCATTCACTCGGGAATATCCCAACGCAGCTCCTAGAAGAAACGTGTTTCTGACTCGCTGAATCTCAACATAGATTCAACTCTCTTAGGTGAACGAACGCACAGCAGAGCAGTTTCAAGGAAACGTTTCTCCTGAATTTTAGACGAAGTTTCCTGCTGTTGCGTATGTATGGCGGCATTGGGCTGGAAATACCGGTTTTGGGATTCTGCACAGAAAGGGTTTGCAAACCGCTGAATCCACACGTGAGTTTAACTCTGTCAGTTGAATGCACACATTGACAACCATTCAGTTAGATAGATCCGTTTTGGTTTTAGAAGCAGATATTTCTCTGTACAGCCTATGGTCCCATTCACTCGGGAATATCCCAACGCAGCTCCTAGAAGAAACGTGTTTCTGACTCGCTGAGTCTCAACATAGATTCAACTCTCTTAGGTGAACGAACGCACAGCAGAGCAGTTTCAAGGAAACGTTTTTCCTGAATTTTGGACGAAATTTCCTGCTGTTTAGTACGTATGCCGGCATTGGGCTGGAAATACCGGTTTTGCGATTCTGCACAGAAAGGGTTTGCAAACCGCTGAATCCACACGTGAGTTTAACTCTGTCAGTTGAATGCACACATTGACAACCATTCAGTTAGATAGCTCCGTTTTGGTTTTAGAAGCAGATATTTCTCTGTACAGCCTATGGTCCCATTCACTCGGGAATATCCCAACGCAGCTCCTAGAAGAAACGTGTTTCTGACTCGCTGAATCTCAACATAGATTCAACTCTCTTAGGTGAACGAACGCACAGCAGAGCAGTTTCAAGGAAACGTTTCTCCTGAGTTTTAGACGATGTTTCCTGCTGTTTCGTACGTATGCCGGCATTGGGCTGGAAATACCGGTTTTGGGATTCTGCACAGAAAGGGTTTGCAAACCGCTGAATCCACACGTGAGTTTAACTCTGTCAGTTGAATGCACACATTGACAACCATTCAGTTAGATAGCTCCGTTTTGGTTTTAGAAGCAGATATTTCTCTGTACAGCCTATGGTCCCATTCACTCGGGAATATCCCAACGCAGATCCTAGAAGAAACGTGTTTCTGACTCGCTGAATCTCAACATAGATTCAACTCTCTTAGGTGAACGAACGCACAGCAGAGCAGTTTCAAGGAAACGTTTCTCCTGAATTTTGGACGAAATTTCCTGCTGTTTAGTACGTATGCCGGCATTGGGCTGGAAATACCGGTTTTGCGATTCTGCACAGAAAGGGTTTGCAAACCGCTGAATCCACACGTGAGTTTAACTCTGTCAGTTGAATGCACACATTGACAACCATTCAGTTAGATAGCTCCGTTTTGGTTTTAGAAGCAGATATTTCTCTGTACAGCCTATGGTCCCATTCACTCGGGAATATCCCAACGCAGCTCCTAGAAGAAACGTGTTTCTGACTCGCTGAATCTCAACATAGATTCAACTCTCTTAGGTGAACGAACGCACAGCACAGCAGTTTCAAGGAAACGTTTCTCCTGAGTTTTAGACGAAGTTTCCTGCTGTTTAGTACGTATGCCGGCATTGGGCTGGAAATACCGGTTTTGGGATTCTGCACAGAAAGGGTTTGCAAACCGCTGACTCCACACGTGAGTTTAACTCTGTCAGTTGAATGCACACATTGACAACCATTCAGTTAGATAGCTCCGTTTTGGTTTTAGAAGCAGATATTTCTCTGTACAGACTATGGTCCCATTCACTCGGGAATATCCCAACGCAGCTCCTAGAAGAAACGTGTTTCTGACTCGCTGAATCTCAACATAGATTCAACTCTCTTAGGTGAACGAACGCACCGCAGAGCAGTTCCAAGGAAACGTTTCTCCTGAATTTTAGACGAAGTTTCCTGCTGTTGCGTACGTATGCCGGCATTGGGCTGGAAATACCGGTTTTTGGATTCTGCACAGAAAGGGTTTGCAAACCGCTGAATCCACACGTGAGTTTAACTCTGTCAGTTGAATGCACACATTGACAACCATTCAGTTAGATAGATCCGTTTTGGTTTTAGAAGCAGATATTTCTCTGTACAGCCTATGGTCCCATTCACTCGGGAATATCACAACGCAGCTCCTAGAAGAAAAGTGTTTCTGAGTCGCTGAGTCTCAACATAGATTCAACTCTCTTAGGTGAACGAACGCACAGCAGAGCAGTTTCAAGGAAACGTTTTTCCTGAATTTTGGACGAAATTTCCTGCTGTTTAGTACGTATGCCGGCATTGGGCTGGAAATACCGGTTTTGCGATTCTGCACAGAAAGAGTTTGCAAACCGCTGAATCCACACGTGAGTTTAACTCTGTCAGTTGAATGCACACATTGACAACCATTCAGTTAGATAGCTCCGTTTTGGTTTTAGAAGCAGATATTTCTCTGTACAGCCTATGGTCCCATTCACTCGGGAATATCCCAACGCAGCTCCTAGAAGAAACGTGTTTCTGACTCGCTGAATCTCAACATAGATTCAACTCTCTTAGGTGAACGAACGCACAGCAGAGCAGTTTCAAGGAAACGTTTCTCCTGAGTTTTAGACGATGTTTCCTGCTGTTTCGTACGTATGCCGGCATTGGGCTGGAAATACCGGTTTTGGGATTCTGCAGAGAAAGGGTTTGCAAACCGCTGAATCCACACGTGAGTTTAACTCTGTCAGTTGAATGCACACATTGACAACCATTCAGTTAGATAGCTCCGTTTTGGTTTTAGAAGCAGATATTTCTCTGTACAGCCTATGGTCCCATTCACTCGGGAATATCCCAACGCAGATCCTAGAAGAAACGTGTTTCTGACTCGCTGAATCTCAACATAGATTCAACTCTCTTAGGTGAACGAACGCACAGCAGAGCAGTTTCAAGGAAACGTTTCTCCTGAATTTTGGACGAAATTTCCTGCTGTTTAGTACGTATGCCGGCATTGGGCTGGAAATACCGGTTTTGCGATTCTGCACAGAAAGGGTTTGCAAACCGCTGAATCCACACGTGAGTTTAACTCTGTCAGTTGAATGCACACATTGACAACCATTCAGTTAGATAGCTCCGTTTTGGTTTTAGAAGCAGATATTTCTCTGTACAGCCTATGGTCCCATTCACTCGGGAATATCCCAACGCAGCTCCTAGAAGAAACGTGTTTCTGACTCGCTGAATCTCAACATAGATTCAACTCTCTTAGGTGAACGAACGCACAGCACAGCAGTTTCAAGGAAACGTTTCTCCTGAGTTTTAGACGAAGTTTCCTGCTGTTTAGTACGTATGCCGGCATTGGGCTGGAAATACCGGTTTTGGGATTCTGCACAGAAAGGGTTTGCAAACCGCTGACTCCACACGTGAGTTTAACTCTGTCAGTTGAATGCACACATTGACAACCATTCAGTTAGATAGCTCCGTTTTGGTTTTAGAAGCAGATATTTCTCTGTACAGACTATGGTCCCATTCACTCGGGAATATCCCAACGCAGCTCCTAGAAGAAACGTGTTTCTGACTCGCTGAATCTCAACATAGATTCAACTCTCTTAGGTGAACGAACGCACCGCAGAGCAGTTCCAAGGAAACGTTTCTCCTGAATTTTAGACGAAGTTTCCTGCTGTTGCGTACGTATGCCGGCATTGGGCTGGAAATACCGGTTTTTGGATTCTGCACAGAAAGGGTTTGCAAACCGCTGAATCCACACCTGAGTTTAACTCTGTCAGTTGAATGCACACATTGACAACCATTCAGTTAGATAGATCCGTTTTGGTTTTAGAAGCAGATATTTCTCTGTACAGCCTATGGTCCCATTCACTCGGGAATATCACAACGCAGCTCCTAGAAGAAAAGTGTTTCTGAGTCGCTGAGTCTCAACATAGATTCAACTCTCTTAGGTGAACGAACGCACAGCAGAGCAGTTTCAAGGAAACGTTTCTCCTGAGTTTTAGACGAAGTTTCCTGCTGTTGCGTACATATGCCGGCATTGGGCTGGAAATACCGGTTTTGGGATTCTGCACAGAAAGGGTTTGCAAACCGCTGAATTCACACGTGAGTTTAACTCTGTCAGTTGAATGCACACATTGACAACCATTCAGTTAGATAGATCCGTTTTGGTTTTAGAAGCAGATATTTCTCTGTACAGCCTATGGTCCCATTCACTCGGGAATATCCCAACGCAGCTCCTAGAAGAAACGTGTTTCTGACTCGCTGAGTCTCAACATAGATTCAACTCTCTTAGTTGAACGAACGCACAGCAAAGCAGTTTCAAGGAAACGTTTCTCCTGAATTTTGGACGAAATTTCCTGCTGTTTAGTACGTATGCCGGCATTGGGCTGGAAATACCGGTTTTGCGATTCTGCACAGAAAGGGTTTGCAAACCGCTGACTCCACACGTGAGTTTAACTCTGTCAGTTGAATGCACACATTGACAACCATTCAGTTAGATAGCTCCGTTTTGGTTTTAGAAGCAGATATTTCTCTGTGCAGCCTATGGTCCCATTCACTCGGGAATATCCCAACGCAGCTCCTAGAAGAAACGTGTTTCTGACTCGCTGAATCTCAACATAGATTCAACTCTCTTAGGTGAACGAACGCACAGCAGAGCAGTTTCAAGGAAACGTTTCTCCTGAGTTTTAGACGAAGTTTCCTGCTGTTTCGTACGTATGCCGGCATTGGGCTGGAAATACCGGTTTTGGGATTCTGCACAGAAAGGGTTTGCAAACCGCTGAATCCACACGTGAGTTTAACTCTGTCAGTTGAATGCACACATCGACAACCATTCAGTTAGATAGCTCCGTTTTGGTTTTAGAAGCAGATATTTCTCTGTACAGCCTATGGTCCCATTCACTCGGGAATATCCCAACGCAGATCCTAGAAGAAACGTGTTTCTGACTCGCTGAATCTCAACATAGATTCAACTCTCTTAGGTGAACGAACGCACAGCAGAGCAGTTTCAAGGAAACGTTTCTCCTGAATTTTGGACGAAATTTCCTGCTGTTTAGTACGTATGCCGGCATTGGGCTGGAAATACCGGTTTTGCGATTCTGCACAGAAAGGGTTTGCAAGCCGCTGAATCCACACGTGAGTTTAACTCTGTCAGTTGAATGCACACATTGACAACCATTCAGTTAGATAGCTCCGTTTTGGTTTTAGAAGCAGATATTTCTCTGTACAGCCTATGGTCCCATTCACTCGGGAATATCCCAACGCAGCTCCTAGAAGAAACGTGTTTCTGACTCGCTGAATCTCAACATAGATTCAACTCTCTTAGGTGAACGAACGCACAGCAGAG
Organism: Aotus nancymaae; assembly: GCF_030222135.1. Lineage (NCBI taxonomy): Eukaryota > Metazoa > Chordata > Mammalia > Primates > Aotidae > Aotus > Aotus nancymaae. The sequence continues at coordinate 3,954,073 of NW_026988495.1, read as the reverse complement.
CAGTTTCAAGGAAACGTTTCTCCTGAGTTTTAGACGAAGTTTCCTGCTGTTTAGTACGTATGCCGGCATTGGGCTGGAAATACCGGTTTTGGGATTCTGCACAGAAAGGGTTTGCAAACCGCTGACTCCACACGTGAGTTTAACTCTGTCAGTTGAATGCACACATTGACAACCATTCAGTTAGATAGCTCCGTTTTGGTTTTAGAAGCAGATATTTCTCTGTACAGCCTATGGTCCCATTCACTCGGGAATATCCCAACGCAGCTCCTAGAAGAAACGTGTTTCTGACTCGCTGAATCTCAACATAGATTCAACTCTCTTAGGTGAACGAACGCACCGCAGAGCAGTTCCAAGGAAACGTTTCTCCTGAATTTTAGACGAAGTTTCCTGCTGTTGCGTACGTATGCCGGCATTGGGCTGGAAATACCGGTTTTGGGATTCTGCACAGAAAGGGTTTGCAAACCGCTGAATCCACACGTGAGTTTAACTCTGTCAGTTGAATGCACACATTGACAACCATTCAGTTAGATAGATCCGTTTTGGTTTTAGAAGCAGATATTTCTCTGTACAGCCTATGGTCCCATTCACTCGGGAATATCACAACGCAGCTCCTAGAAGAAAAGTGTTTCTGACTCGCTGAGTCTCAACATAGATTCAACTCTCTTAGGTGAACGAACGCACAGCAGAGCAGTTTCAAGGAAACGTTTCTCCTGAATTTTAGACGAAGTTTCCTGCTGTTGCGTACGTATGCCGGCATTGGGCTGGAAATACCGGTTTTGGGATTCTGCACAGAAAGGGTTTGCAAACCGCTGAATTCACACGTGAGTTTAACTCTGTCAGTTGAATGCACACATTGACAACCATTCAGTTAGATAGATCCGTTTTGGTTTTAGAAGCAGATATTTCTCTGTACAGCCTATGGTCCCATTCACTCGGGAATATCCCAACGCAGCTCCTAGAAGAAACGTGTTTCTGACTCGCTGAGTCTCAACATAGATTCAACTCTCTTAGGTGAACGAACGCACAGCAGAGCAGTTTCAAGGAAACGTTTCTCCTGAATTTTGGACGAAATTTCCTGCTGTTTAGTACGTATGCCGGCATTGGGCTGGAAATACCGGTTTTGCGATTCTGCACAGAAAGGGTTTGCAAACCGCTGAATCCACACGTGAGTTTAACTCTGTCAGTTGAATGCACACATTGACAACCATTCAGTTAGATAGCTCCGTTTTGGTTTTAGAAGCAGATATTTCTCTGTACAGCCTATGGTCCCATTCACTCGGGAATATCACAACGCAGCTCCTAGAAGAAACGTGTTTCTGACTCGCTGAATCTCAACATAGATTCAACTCTCTTAGGTGAACGAACGCACAGCAGAGCAGTTTCAAGGAAACGTTTCTCCTGAGTTTTAGACGAAGTTTCCTGCTGTTTAGTACGTATGCCGGCATTGGGCTGGAAATACCGGTTTTGGGATTCTGCACAGAAAGGGTTTGCAAACCGCTGAATCCACACGTGAGTTTAACTCTGTCAGTTGAATGCACACATTGACAAACATTCAGTTAGATAGCTCCGTTTTGGTTTTAGAAGCACATATTTCTCTGTACAGCCTATGGTCCCATTCACTCGGGAATATCCCAACGCAGCTCCTAGAAGAAACGTGTTTCTGACTCGCTGAATCTCAACATAGATTCAACTCTCTTAGGTGAACGAACGCACAGCAGAGCAGTTTCAAGGAAACGTTTCTCCTGAATTTTGGACGAAATTTCCTGCTGTTTAGTACGTATGCCGGCATTGGGCTGGAAATACCGGTTTTGCGATTCTGCACAGAAAGGGTTTGAAAACCGCTGAATCCACACGTGAGTTTAACTCTGTCAGTTGAATGCACACATTGACAACCATTCAGTTAGATAGCTCCGTTTTGGTTTTAGAAGCAGATATTTCTCTGTACAGCCTATGGTCCCATTCACTCGGGAATATCCCAACGCAGCTCCTAGAAGAAACGTGTTTCTGACTCGCTGAATCTCAACATAGATTCAACTCTCTTAGGTGAACGAACGCACAGCAGAGCAGTTTCAAGGAAACGTTTCTCCTGAATTTTGGACGAAATTTCCTGCTGTTTAGTACGTATGCCGGCATTGGGCTGGAAATACCGGTTTTGCGATTCTGCACAGAAAGGGTTTGCAAACCGCTGAATCCACACGTCAGTTTAACTCTGTCAGTTGAATGCACACATTGACAGCCATTCAGTTAGATAGCTTCGTTTTGGTTTTAGAAGCAGATATTTCTCTGTACAGCCTATGGTCCCATTCACTCGGGAATATCCCAACGCAGCTCCTAGAAGAAACGTGTTTCTGACTCGCTGAATCTCAACATAGATTCAACTCTCTTAGGTGAACGAACGCACAGCAGAGCAGTTTCAAGGAAACGTTTCTCCTGAGTTTTAGACGAAGTTTCCTGCTGTTTCGTACGTATGCCGGCATTGGGCTGGAAATACCGGTTTTGGGATTCTGCACAGAAAGGGTTTGCCAACCGCTGAATCCACACGTGAGTTTAACTCTGTCAGTTGAATGCACACATTGACAACCATTCAGTTAGATAGCTCCGTTTTGGTTTTAGAAGCAGATATTTCTCTGTACAGCCTATGGTCCCATTCACTCGGGAATATCCCAACGCAGCTCCTAGACGAAACGTGTTTCTGACTCGCCGAATCTCAACATAGATTCAACTCTCTTAGGTGAACGAATGCACCGCAGAGCAGTTTCAAGGAAACGTTTCTCCTGAGTTTTAGACGAAGTTTCCTGCTGTTTAGTACGTATGCCGGCATTGGGCTGGAAATACCGGTTTTGGGATTCTGCACAGAAAGGGTTTGCAAACCGCTGAATCCACACGTGAGTTTAACTCTGTCAGTTGAATGCACACATTGACAACCATTCAGTTAGATAGCTTCGTTTTGGTTTTAGAAGCAGATATTTCTCTGTACAGCCTATGGTCCCATTCACTCGGGAATATCCCAACGCAGCTCCTAGAAGAAACGTGTTTCTGACTCGCTGAGTCTCAACATAGATTCAACTCTCTTAGGTGAACGAACGCACAGCAGAGCAGTTTCAAGGAAACGTTTCTCCTGAATTTTGGACGAAATTTCCTGCTGTTTAGTACGTATGCCGGCATTGGGCTGGAAATACCGGTTTTGCGATTCTGCACAGAAAGGGTTTGCAAACCGCTGAATCCACACGTGAGTTTAACTCTGTCAGTTGAATGCACACATTGACAACCATTCAGTTAGATAGCTCCGTTTTGGTTTTAGAAGCAGATATTTCTCTGTACAGCCTATGGTCCCATTCACTCGGGAATATCACAACGCAGCTCCTAGAAGAAACGTGTTTCTGACTCGCTGAATCTCAACATAGATTCAACTCTCTTAGGTGAACGAACGCACAGCAGAGCAGTTTCAAGGAAACGTTTCTCCTGAGTTTTAGACGAAGTTTCCTGCTGTTTAGTACGTATGCCGGCATTGGGCTGGAAATACCGGTTTTGGGATTCTGCACAGAAAGGGTTTGCAAACCGCTGAATCCACACGTGAGTTTAACTCTGTCAGTTGAATGCACACATTGACAAACATTCAGTTAGATAGCTCCGTTTTGGTTTTAGAAGCACATATTTCTCTGTACAGCCTATGGTCCCATTCACTCGGGAATATCCCAACGCAGCTCCTAGAAGAAACGTGTTTCTGACTCGCTGAATCTCAACATAGATTCAACTCTCTTAGGTGAACGAACGCACAGCAGAGCAGTTTCAAGGAAACGTTTCTCCTGAATTTTGGACGAAATTTCCTGCTGTTTAGTACGTATGCCGGCATTGGGCTGGAAATACCGGTTTTGCGATTCTGCACAGAAAGGGTTTGAAAACCGCTGAATCCACACGTGAGTTTAACTCTGTCAGTTGAATGCACACATTGACAACCATTCAGTTAGATAGCTCCGTTTTGGTTTTAGAAGCAGATATTTCTCTGTACAGCCTATGGTCCCATTCACTCGGGAATATCCCAACGCAGCTCCTAGAAGAAACGTGTTTCTGACTCGCTGAATCTCAACATAGATTCAACTCTCTTAGGTGAACGAACGCACAGCAGAGCAGTTTCAAGGAAACGTTTCTCCTGAATTTTGGACGAAATTTCCTGCTGTTTAGTACGTATGCCGGCATTGGGCTGGAAATACCGGTTTTGCGATTCTGCACAGAAAGGGTTTGCAAACCGCTGAATCCACACGTCAGTTTAACTCTGTCAGTTGAATGCACACATTGACAGCCATTCAGTTAGATAGCTTCGTTTTGGTTTTAGAAGCAGATATTTCTCTGTACAGCCTATGGTCCCATTCACTCGGGAATATCCCAACGCAGCTCCTAGAAGAAACGTGTTTCTGACTCGCTGAATCTCAACATAGATTCAACTCTCTTAGGTGAACGAACGCACAGCAGAGCAGTTTCAAGGAAACGTTTCTCCTGAGTTTTAGACGAAGTTTCCTGCTGTTTCGTACGTATGCCGGCATTGGGCTGGAAATACCGGTTTTGGGATTCTGCACAGAAAGGGTTTGCCAACCGCTGAATCCACACGTGAGTTTAACTCTGTCAGTTGAATGCACACATTGACAACCATTCAGTTAGATAGCTCCGTTTTGGTTTTAGAAGCAGATATTTCTCTGTACAGCCTATGGTCCCATTCACTCGGGAATATCCCAACGCAGCTCCTAGACGAAACGTGTTTCTGACTCGCCGAATCTCAACATAGATTCAACTCTCTTAGGTGAACGAATGCACCGCAGAGCAGTTTCAAGGAAACGTTTCTCCTGAGTTTTAGACGAAGTTTCCTGCTGTTTAGTACGTATGCCGGCATTGGGCTGGAAATACCGGTTTTGGGATTCTGCACAGAAAGGGTTTGCAAACCGCTGAATCCACACGTGAGTTTAACTCTGTCAGTTGAATGCACACATTGACAACCATTCAGTTAGATAGCTTCGTTTTGGTTTTAGAAGCAGATATTTCTCTGTACAGCCTATGGTCCCATTCACTCGGGAATATCCCAACGCAGCTCCTAGAAGAAACGTGTTTCTGACTCGCTGAATCTCAACATAGATTCAACTCTCTTAGGTGAACGAACGCACCGCAGAGCAGTTTCAAGGAAACGTTTCTCCTGAATTTTAGACGAAGTTTCCTGCTGTTTCGTACGTATGCCGGCATTGGGCTGGAAATACCGGTTTTGGGATTCTGCACAGAAAGGGTTTGCAAACCGCTGAAACCACACGTGAGTTTAATTCTGTCAGTTGAATGCACACATTGACAACCATTCAGTTAGATAGCTCCGTTTTGGTTTTAGAAGCAGATATTTCTCTTTACAGCCTATGGTCCCATTCACTCGGGAATATCCCAACGCAGCTCCTAGAAGAAACGTGTTTCTGACTCGCTGAATCTCAACATAGATTCAACTCTCTTAGGTGAACGAACGCACAGCAGAGCAGTTTCAAGGAAACGTTTCTCCTGAGTTTTAGACGAAGTTTCCTGCTGTTTAGTACGTGTGCCGGCATTGGGCTGGAAATACCGGTTTTGGGATTCTGCACAGAAAGGGTTTGCAAACCGCTGAATCCACACGTGAGTTTAATTCTGTCAGTTGAATGCACACATTGACAACCATTCAGTTAGATAGCTCCGTTTTGGTTTTAGAAGCAGATATTTCTCTGTACAGCCTATGGTCCCATTCACTCGGGAATATCCCAACGCAGCTCCTAGAAGAAACGTGTTTCTGACTCGCTGAATCTCAACATAGATTCAACTCTCTTAGGTGAACGAACGCACCGCAGAGCAGTTCCAAGGAAACGTTTCTCCTGAATTTTAGACGAAGTTTCCTGCTGTTGCGTACGTATGCCGGCATTGGGCTGGAAATACCGGTTTTGGGATTCTGCGCAGAAAGGGTTTGCAAACCGCTGAATACACACGTGAGTTTAACTCTGACAGTTGAATGCACACATTGACAACCATTCAGTTAGATAGCTCCGTTTTGGTTTTAGAAGCAGATATTTCTCTGTACAGCCTATGGTCCCATTCACTCGGGAATATCCCAACGCAGCTCATAGAAGAAACGTGTTTCTGACTCGCTGAATCTCAACATAGATTCAACTCTCTTAGGTGAACGAACGCACAGCAGAGCAGTTTCAAGGAAACGTTTCTCCTGAATTTTGGACGAAATTTCCTGCTGTTTATTCCGTATGCCGGCATTGGGCTGGAAATACCGGTTTTGGGATTCTGCACAGAAAGGGTTTGCAAACCGCTGAATCCACACGTGAGTTTAACTCTGTCAGTTGAATGCACACATTGACAACCATTCAGTTAGATAGATCCGTTTTGGTTTTAGAAGCAGATATTTCTCTGTACAGCCTATGGTCCCATTCACTCGGGAATATCCCAACGCAGCTCCTAGAAGAAACGTGTTTCTGACTCGCTGAATCTCAACATAGATTCAACTCTCTTAGGTGAACGAACGCACAGCAGAGCAGTTTCAAGGAAACGTTTCTCCTGAATTTTGGACGAAATTTCCTGCTGTTTAGTACGTATGCCGGCATTGGGCTGGAAATACCGGTTTTGCGATTCTGCACAGAAAGGGTTTGCAAACCGCTGAATCCACACGTGAGTTTAACTCTGTCAGTTGAATGCACACATTGACAACCATTCAGTTAGATAGCTCCGTTTTGGTTTTAGAAGCAGATATTTCTCTGTACAGCCTATGGTCCCATTCACTCGGGATTATCCCAACGCAGCTCCTAGAAGACACGTGTTTCTGACTCGCTGAATCTCAACATAGATTCAACTCTCTTAGGTGAACGAACGCACAGCAGAGCAGTTTCAAGGAAACGTTTCTCCTGAGTTTTAGACGAAGTTTCCTGCTGTTTCGTACGTATGCCGGCATTGGGCTGGAAATACCGGTTTTGGGATTCTGCACAGAAAGGGTTTGCAAACCGCTGAATCCACACGTGAGTTTAACTCTGTCAGTTGAATGCACATATTGACAACCATTCAGTTAGATAGCTCCGTTTTGGTTTTAGAAGCAGATATTTCTCTGTACAGCCTATGGTCCCATTCACTCGGGAATATCCCAACGCAGATCCTAGAAGAAACGTGTTTCTGACTCGCTGAATCTCAACATAGATTCAACTCTCTTAGGTGAACGAACGCACAGCAGAGCAGTTTCAAGGAAACGTTTCTCCTGAGTTTTACACGAAGTTTCCTGCTGTTTAGTACGTATGCCGTCATTGGGCTGGAAATACCGGTTTTGGGATTCTGCACAGAAAGGGTTTGCAAACCGCTGAATCCACACGTGAGTTTAACTCTGTCAGTTGAATGCACACATTGACAACCATTCAGTTAGATAGATCCGTTTTGGTTTTAGAAGCATATATTTCTCTCTACAGCCTATGGTCCCATTCACTCGGGAATATCCCAACGCAGCTCGTAGAAGAAAAGTGTTTCTGACTCGCTGAATCTCAACATAGATTCAACTCTCTTAGGTGAACGAACGCACAGCAGAGCAGTTTCAAGGAAACGTTTCTCCTGAATTTTGGACGAAATTTCCTGCTGTTTAGTACGTATGCCGGCATTGGGCTGGAAATACCGGTTTTGCGATTCTGCACAGAAAGGGTTTGCAAACCGCTGAATCCACACGTGAGTTTAACTCTGTCAGTTGAATGCACACATTGACAACCATTCAGTTAGATAGCTCCGTTTTGGTTTTAGAAGCAGATATTTCTCTGTACAGCCTATGGTCCCATTCACTCGGGAATTTCCCAACGCAGCTCCTAGAAGAAACGTGTTTCTGACTCGCTGAATCTCAACATAGATTCAACTCTCTTAGGTGAACGAACGCACCGCAGAGCAGTTCCAAGGAAACGTTTCTCCTGAATTTTAGACGAAGTTTCCTGCTGTTGCGTACGTATGCCGGCATTGGGCTGGAAATACCGGTTTTGGGATTCTGCGCAGAAAGGGTTTGCAAACCGCTGAATACACACGTGAGTTTAACTCTGACAGTTGAATGCACACATTGACAACCATTCAGTTAGATAGCTCCGTTTTGGTTTTAGAAGCAGATATTTCTCTGTACAGCCTATGGTCCCATTCACTCGGGAATATCCCAACGCAGCTCATAGAAGAAACGTGTTTCTGACTCGCTGAATCTCAACATAGATTCAACTCTCTTAGGTGAACGAACGCACAGCAGAGCAGTTTCAAGGAAACGTTTCTCCTGAATTTTGGACGAAATTTCCTGCTGTTTATTCCGTATGCCGGCATTGGGCTGGAAATACCGGTTTTGGGATTCTGCACAGAAAGGGTTTGCAAACCGCTGAATCCACACGTGAGTTTAACTCTGTCAGTTGAATGCACACATTGACAACCATTCAGTTAGATAGATCCGTTTTGGTTTTAGAAGCAGATATTTCTCTGTACAGCCTATGGTCCCATTCACTCGGGAATATCCCAACGCAGCTCCTAGAAGAAACGTGTTTCTGACTCGCTGAGTCTCAACATAGATTCAACTCTCTTAGGTGAACGAACGCACAGCAGAGCAGTTTCAAGGAAACGTTTCTCCTGAATTTTGGACGAAATTTCCTGCTGTTTAGTACGTATGCCGGCATTGGGCTGGAAATACCGGTTTTGCGATTCTGCACAGAAAGGGTTTGCAAACCGCTGAATCCACACGTGAGTTTAACTCTGTCAGTTGAATGCACACATTGACAACCATTCAGTTAGATAGCTCCGTTTTGGTTTTAGAAGCAGATATTTCTCTGTACAGCCTATGGTCCCATTCACTCGGGATTATCCCAACGCAGCTCCTAGAAGACACGTGTTTCTGACTCGCTGAATCTCAACATAGATTCAACTCTCTTAGGTGAACGAACGCACAGCAGAGCAGTTTCAAGGAAACGTTTCTCCTGAGTTTTAGACGAAGTTTCCTGCTGTTTCGTACGTATGCCGGCATTGGGCTGGAAATACCGGTTTTGGGATTCTGCACAGAAAGGGTTTGCAAACCGCTGAATCCACACGTGAGTTTAACTCTGTCAGTTGAATGCACATATTGACAACCATTCAGTTAGATAGCTCCGTTTTGGTTTTAGAAGCAGATATTTCTCTGTACAGCCTATGGTCCCATTCACTCGGGAATATCCCAACGCAGATCCTAGAAGAAACGTGTTTCTGACTCGCTGAATCTCAACATAGATTCAACTCTCTTAGGTGAACGAACGCACAGCAGAGCAGTTTCAAGGAAACGTTTCTCCTGAGTTTTACACGAAGTTTCCTGCTGTTTAGTACGTATGCCGTCATTGGGCTGGAAATACCGGTTTTGGGATTCTGCACAGAAAGGGTTTGCAAACCGCTGAATCCACACGTGAGTTTAACTCTGTCAGTTGAATGCACACATTGACAACCATTCAGTTAGATAGATCCGTTTTGGTTTTAGAAGCATATATTTCTCTCTACAGCCTATGGTCCCATTCACTCGGGAATATCCCAACGCAGCTCGTAGAAGAAAAGTGTTTCTGACTCGCTGAATCTCAACATAGATTCAACTCTCTTAGGTGAACGAACGCACAGCAGAGCAGTTTCAAGGAAACGTTTCTCCTGAATTTTGGACGAAATTTCCTGCTGTTTAGTACGTATGCCGGCATTGGGCTGGAAATACCGGTTTTGCGATTCTGCACAGAAAGGGTTTGCAAACCGCTGAATCCACACGTGAGTTTAACTCTGTCAGTTGAATGCACACATTGACAACCATTCAGTTAGATAGCTCCGTTTTGGTTTTAGAAGCAGATATTTCTCTGTACAGCCTATGGTCCCATTCACTCGGGAATATCCCAACGCAGCTCCTAGAAGAAACGTGTTTCTGACTCGCTGAGTCTCAACATAGATTCAACTCTCTTAGGTGAACGAACGCACAGCAGAGCAGTTTCAAGGAAACGTTTCTCCTGAGTTTTAGACGAAGTTTCCTGCTGTTTAGTACGTATGCCGGCATTGGGCTGGAAATACCGGTTTTGGGATTCTGCACAGAAAGGGTTTGCAAACCGCTGAATCCACACGTGAGTTTAACTCTGTCAGTTGAATGCACACATTGACAACCATTCAGTTAGATAGCTCCGTTTTGGTTTTAGAAGCAGATATTTCTCTGTACAGCCTATGGTCCCATTCACTCGGGAATATCCCAACGCAGCTCCTAGAAGAAAAGTGTTTCTCACTCGCTGAATCTCAACATAGATTCAACTCTCTTAGGTGAACGAACGCACAGCAGAGCAGTTTCAAGGAAACGTTTCTTCTGAGTTTTAGACGAAGTTTCCTGCTGTTTAGTACGTATGCCGGCATTGGGCTGGAAATACCGGTTTTGGGATTCTGCACAGAAAGGGTTTGCCAACCGCTGAATCCACACGTGAGTTTAACTCTGTCAGTTGAATGCACACATTGACAACCATTCAGTTAGATAGCTCCGTTTTGGTTTTAGAAGCAGATATTTCTCTGTACAGCCTATGGTCCCATTCACTCGGGAATATCCCAACGCAGCTCCTAGAAGAAACGTGTTTCTGACTCGCTGAATCTCAACATAGATTCAACTCTCTTAGGTGAACGAACGCACCGCAGAGCAGTTCCAAGGAAACGTTTCTCCTGAATTTTAGACGAAGTTTCCTGCTGTTGCGTACGTATGCCGGCATTGGGCTGGAAATACCGGTTTTGGGATTCTGCGCAGAAAGGGTTTGCAAACCGCTGAATACACACGTGAGTTTAACTCTGACAGTTGAATGCACACATTGACAACCATTCAGTTAGATAGCTCCGTTTTGGTTTTAGAAGCAGATATTTCTCTGTACAGCCTATGGTCCCATTCACTCGGGAATATCCCAACGCAGCTCATAGAAGAAACGTGTTTCTGACTCGCTGAATCTCAACATAGATTCAACTCTCTTAGGTGAACGAACGCACAGCAGAGCAGTTTCAAGGAAACGTTTCTCCTGAATTTTGGACGAAATTTCCTGCTGTTTATTCCGTATGCCGGCATTGGGCTGGAAATACCGGTTTTGGGATTCTGCACAGAAAGGGTTTGCAAACCGCTGAATCCACACGTGAGTTTAACTCTGTCAGTTGAATGCACACATTGACAACCATTCAGTTAGATAGATCCGTTTTGGTTTTAGAAGCAGATATTTCTCTGTACAGCCTATGGTCCCATTCACTCGGGAATATCCCAACGCAGCTCCTAGAAGAAACGTGTTTCTGACTCGCTGAGTCTCAACATAGATTCAACTCTCTTAGGTGAACGAACGCACAGCAGAGCAGTTTCAAGGAAACGTTTCTCCTGAATTTTGGACGAAATTTCCTGCTGTTTAGTACGTATGCCGGCATTGGGCTGGAAATACCGGTTTTGCGATTCTGCACAGAAAGGGTTTGCAAACCGCTGAATCCACACGTGAGTTTAACTCTGTCAGTTGAATGCACACATTGACAACCATTCAGTTAGATAGCTCCGTTTTGGTTTTAGAAGCAGATATTTCTCTGTACAGCCTATGGTCCCATTCACTCGGGAATATCCCAACGCAGCTCCTAGAAGAAACGTGTTTCTGACTCGCTGAATCTCAACATAGATTCAACTCTCTTAGGTGAACGAACGCACAGCAGAGCAGTTTCAAGGAAACGTTTCTCCTGAGTTTTAGACGAAGTTTCCTGCTGTTTCGTACGTATGCCGGCATTGGGCTGGAAATACCGGTTTTGGGATTCTGCACAGAAAGGGTTTGCAAACCGCTGAATCCACACGTGAGTTTAACTCTGTCAGTTGAATGCACACATTGACAACCATTCAGTTAGATAGATCCGTTTTGGTTTTAGAAGCATATATTTCTCTGTACAGCCTATGGTCCCATTCACTCGGGAATATCCCAACGCAGCTCCTAGAAGAAAAGTGTTTCTGACTCGCTGAATCTCAACATAGATTCAACTCTCTTAGGTGAACGAACGCACAGCAGAGCAGTTTCAAGGAAACGTTTCTCCTGAATTTTGGACGAAATTTCCTGCTGTTTAGTACGTATGCCGGCATTGGGCTGGAAATACCGGTTTTGCGATTCTGCACAGAAAGGGTTTGCAAACCGCTGAATCCACACGTGAGTTTAACTCTGTCAGTTGAATGCACACATTGACAACCATTCAGTTAGATAGCTCCGTTTTGGTTTTAGAAGCAGATATTTCTCTGTACAGCCTATGGTCCCATTCACTCGGGAATATCCCAACGCAGCTCCTAGAAGAAACGTGTTTCTGACTCGCTGAATCTCAACATAGATTCAACTCTCTTAGGTGAACGAACGCACCGCAGAGCAGTTCCAAGGAAACGTTTCTCCTGAATTTTAGACGAAGTTTCCTGCTGTTGCGTACGTATGCCGGCATTGGGCTGGAAATACCGGTTTTTGGATTCTGCACAGAAAGGGTTTGGAAACCGCTGAATTCACACGTGAGTTTAACTCTGTCAGTTGAATGCACACATTGACAACCATTCAGTTAGATAGATCCGTTTTGGTTTTAGAAGCAGATATTTCTCTGTACAGCCTATGGTCCCATTCACTCGGGAATATCCCAACGCAGCTCCTAGAAGAAACGTGTTTCTGACTCGCTGAGTCTCAACATAGATTCAACTCTCTTAGGTGAACGAACGCACAGCAGAGCAGTTTCAAGGAAACGTTTCTCCTGAGTTTTAGACGAAGTTTCCTGCTGTTTAGTACGTATGCCGGCATTGGGCTGGAAATACCGGTTTTGGGATTCTGCACAGAAAGGGTTTGCAAACCGCTGAATCCACACGTGAGTTTAACTCTGTCAGTTGAATGCACACATTGACAACCATTCAGTTACATAGCTCCGTTTTGGTTTTAGAAGCAGATATTTCTCTGTACAGCCTATGGTCCCATTCACTCGGGAATATCCCAACGCAGCTCCTAGAAGAAACGTGTTTCTGACTCGCTGAATCTCAACATAGATTCAACTCTCTTAGGTGAACGAACGCACAGCAGAGCAGTTTCAAGGAAACGTTTCTCCTGAATTTTGGACGAAATTTCCTGCTGTTTAGTACGTATGCCGGCATTGGGCTGGAAATACCGGTTTTGCGATTCTGCACAGAAAGGGTTTGCAAACCGCTGAATCCACACGTGAGTTTAACTCTGTCAGTTGAATGCACACATTGACAACCATTCAGTTAGATAGCTCCGTTTTGGTTTTAGAAGCAGATATTTCTCTGTACAGCCTATGGTCCCATTCACTCGGGAATATCCCAACGCAGCTCCTAGAAGAAACGTGTTTCTGACTCGCTGAATCTCAACATAGATTCAACTCTCTTAGGTGAACGAACGCACAGCAGAGCAGTTTCAAGGAAACGTTTCTCCTGAGTTTTAGACGAAGTTTCCTGCTGTTTCGTACGTATGCCGGCATTGGGCTGGAAATACCGGTTTTGGGATTCTGCACAGAAAGGGTTTGCAAACCGCTGAATCCACACGTGAGTTTAACTCTGTCAGTTGAATGCACACATTGACAACCATTCAGTTAGATAGATCCGTTTTGGTTTTAGAAGCATATATTTCTCTGTACAGCCTATGGTCCCATTCACTCGGGAATATCCCAACGCAGCTCCTAGAAGAAAAGTGTTTCTGACTCGCTGAATCTCAACATAGATTCAACTCTCTTAGGTGAACGAACGCACAGCAGAGCAGTTTCAAGGAAACGTTTCTCCTGAATTTTGGACGAAATTTCCTGCTGTTTAGTACGTATGCCGGCATTGGGCTGGAAATACCGGTTTTGCGATTCTGCACAGAAAGGGTTTGCAAACCGCTGAATCCACACGTGAGTTTAACTCTGTCAGTTGAATGCACACATTGACAACCATTCAGTTAGATAGCTCCGTTTTGGTTTTAGAAGCAGATATTTCTCTGTACAGCCTATGGTCCCATTCACTCGGGAATATCCCAACGCAGCTCCTAGAAGAAACGTGTTTCTGACTCGCTGAATCTCAACATAGATTCAACTCTCTTAGGTGAACGAACGCACAGCAGAGCAGTTTCAAGGAAACGTTTCTCCTGAGTTTTAGACGAAGTTTCCTGCTGTTTCGTACGTATGCCGGCATTGGGCTGGAAATACCGGTTTTGGGATTCTGCACAGAAAGGGTTTGCAAACCGCTGAATCCACACGTGAGTTTAACTCTGTCAGTTGAATGCACACATTGACAACCATTCAGTTAGATAGATCCGTTTTGGTTTTAGAAGCATATATTTCTCTGTACAGCCTATGGTCCCATTCACTCGGGAATATCCCAACGCAGCTCCTAGAAGAAAAGTGTTTCTGACTCGCTGAATCTCAACATAGATTCAACTCTCTTAGGTGAACGAACGCACAGCAGAGCAGTTTCAAGGAAACGTTTCTCCTGAATTTTGGACGAAATTTCCTGCTGTTTAGTACGTATGCCGGCATTGGGCTGGAAATACCGGTTTTGCGATTCTGCACAGAAAGGGTTTGCAAACCGCTGAATCCACACGTGAGTTTAACTCTGTCAGTTGAATGCACACATTGACAACCATTCAGTTAGATAGCTCCGTTTTGGTTTTAGAAGCAGATATTTCTCTGTACAGCCTATGGTCCCATTCACTCGGGAATATCCCAACGCAGCTCCTAGAAGAAACGTGTTTCTGACTCGCTGAATCTCAACATAGATTCAACTCTCTTAGGTGAACGAACGCACCGCAGAGCAGTTCCAAGGAAACGTTTCTCCTGAATTTTAGACGAAGTTTCCTGCTGTTGCGTACGTATGCCGGCATTGGGCTGGAAATACCGGTTTTTGGATTCTGCACAGAAAGGGTTTGGAAACCGCTGAATTCACACGTGAGTTTAACTCTGTCAGTTGAATGCACACATTGACAACCATTCAGTTAGATAGATCCGTTTTGGTTTTAGAAGCAGATATTTCTCTGTACAGCCTATGGTCCCATTCACTCGGGAATATCCCAACGCAGCTCCTAGAAGAAACGTGTTTCTGACTCGCTGAGTCTCAACATAGATTCAACTCTCTTAGGTGAACGAACGCACAGCAGAGCAGTTTCAAGGAAACGTTTCTCCTGAGTTTTAGACGAAGTTTCCTGCTGTTTAGTACGTATGCCGGCATTGGGCTGGAAATACCGGTTTTGGGATTCTGCACAGAAAGGGTTTGCAAACCGCTGAATCCACACGTGAGTTTAACTCTGTCAGTTGAATGCACACATTGACAACCATTCAGTTACATAGCTCCGTTTTGGTTTTAGAAGCAGATATTTCTCTGTACAGCCTATGGTCCCATTCACTCGGGAATATCCCAACGCAGCTCCTAGAAGAAACGTGTTTCTGACTCGCTGAATCTCAACATAGATTCAACTCTCTTAGGTGAACGAACGCACAGCAGAGCAGTTTCAAGGAAACGTTTCTCCTGAATTTTGGACGAAATTTCCTGCTGTTTAGTACGTATGCCGGCATTGGGCTGGAAATACCGGTTTTGCGATTCTGCACAGAAAGGGTTTGCAAACCGCTGAATCCACACGTGAGTTTAACTCTGTCAGTTGAATGCACACATTGACAACCATTCAGTTAGATAGCTCCGTTTTGGTTTTAGAAGCAGATATTTCTCTGTACAGCCTATGGTCCCATTCACTCGGGAATATCCCAACGCAGCTCCTAGAAGAAACGTGTTTCTGACTCGCTGAATCTCAACATAGATTCAACTCTCTTAGGTGAACGAACGCACAGCAGAGCAGTTTCAAGGAAACGTTTCTCCTGAGTTTTAGACGAAGTTTCCTGCTGTTTCGTACGTATGCCGGCATTGGGCTGGAAATACCGGTTTTGGGATTCTGCACAGAAAGGGTTTGCAAACCGCTGAATCCACACGTGAGTTTAACTCTGTCAGTTGAATGCACACATTGACAACCATTCAGTTAGATAGCTCCGTTTTGGTTTTAGAAGCAGATATTTCTCTGTACAGCCTATGGTCCCATTCACTCGGGAATATCCCAACGCAGCTCCTAGAAGAAAAGTGTTTCTGACTCGCTGAATCTCAACATAGATTCAACTCTCTTAGGTGAACGAACGCACAGCAGAGCAGTTTCAAGGAAACGTTTCTTCTGAGTTTTAGACGAAGTTTCCTGCTGTTTAGTACGTATGCCGGCATTGGGCTGGAAATACCGGTTTTGGGATTCTGCACAGAAAGGGTTTGCCAACCGCTGAATCCACACGTGAGTTTAACTCTGTCAGTTGAATGCACACATTGACAACCATTCAGTTAGATAGCTCCGTTTTGGTTTTAGAAGCAGATATTTCTCTGTACAGCCTATGGTCCCATTCACTCGGGAATATCCCAACGCAGCTCCTAGAAGAAACGTGTTTCTGACTCGCTGAATCTCAACATAGATTCAACTCTCTTAGGTGAACGAACGCACCGCAGAGCAGTTCCAAGGAAACGTTTCTCCTGAATTTTAGACGAAGTTTCCTGCTGTTGCGTACGTATGCCGGCATTGGGCTGGAAATACCGGTTTTGGGATTCTGCACAGAAAGGGTTTTCAAACCGCTGAATCCACACGTGAGTTTAACTCTGTCAGTTGAATGCACACATTGACAACCATTCAGTTAGATAGATCCGTTTTGGTTTTAGAAGCAGATATTTCTCTGTACAGCCTATGGTCCCATTCACTCGGGAATATCCCAACGCAGCTCCTAGAAGAAACGTGTTTCTGACTCGCTGAGTCTCAACATAGATTCAACTCTCTTAGGTGAACGAACGCACAGCAGAGCAGTTTCAAGGAAACGTTTCTCCTGAATTTTGGACGAAATTTCCTGCTGTTTAGTACGTATGCCGGCATTGGGCTGGAAATACCGGTTTTGGGATTATGCACAGAAAGGGTTGGCAAACCGCTGAATCCACACGTGAGTTTAACTCTGTCAGTTGAATGCACACATTGACAACCATTCAGTTAGATAGCTCCGTTTTGGTTTTAGAAGCAGATATTTCTCTGTACAGCCTATGGTCCCATTCACTCGGGAATATCCCAACGCAGCTCCTAGAAGAAACGTGTTTCTGACTCGCTGAGTCTCAACATAGATTCAACTCTCTTAGGTGAACGAACGCACAGCAGAGCAGTTTCAAGGAAACGTTTCTCCTGAATTTTGGACGAAATTTCCTGCTGTTTAGTACGTATGCCGGCATTGGGCTGGAAATACCGGTTTTGGGATTCTGCACAGAAAGGGTTTGCAAACCGCTGAATCCACACGTGAGTTTAACTCTGTCAGTTGAATGCACACATTGACAACCATTCAGTTAGATAGCTCCGTTTTGGTTTTAGAAGCAGATATTTCTCTGTACAGCCTATGGTTCCATTCACTCGGGAATATCCCAACGCAGCTCCTAGAAGAAAAGTGTTTCTGACTCGCTGAATCTCAACATAGATTCAACTCTCTTAGGTGAACGAACGCACCGCAGAGCAGTTTCAAGGAAACGTTTCTCCTGAGCTTTAGACGAAGTTTCCTGCTGTTTAGTACGTATGCCGGCATTGGGCTGGAAATACCGGTTTTGGGATTCTGCACAGAAAGGGTTTGCAAACCGCTGAATCCACACGTGAGTTTAACTCTGTCAGTTGAATGCACACATTGACAACCATTCAGTTAGAGAGCTCCGTTTTGGTTTTAGAAGCAGATATTTCTCTGTACAGCCTATGGTCCCATTCACTCGGGAATATCCCAACGCAGCTCCTAGAAGAAACGTGTTTCTGACTCGCTGAATCTCAACATAGATTCAACTCCCTTAGGTGAACGAACGCACCGCAGAGCAGTTTCAAGGAAACGTTTCTCCTGAATTTTAGACGAAGTTTCCTGCTGTTTCGTACGTATGCCGGCATTGGGCTGGAAATACCGGTTTTGGGATTCTGCACAGAAAGGGTTTGCAAACCGCTGAATCCACACGTGAGTTTAACTCTGTCAGTTGAATGCACACATTGACAACCATTCAGTTAGAGAGCTCCGTTTTGCTTTTAGAAGTAGACATTTCTCTGTACAGCCTATGGTCCCATTCACTCGGGAATATCCCAACGCAGCTCCTAGACGAAACGTGTTTCTGACTCGCTGAATCTCAACATAGATTCAACTCTCTTAGGGGAACGAACGCACAGCAGAGCAGTTTCAAGGAAACGTTTCTCCTGAGTTTTAGACGAAGTTTCCTGATGTTTAGTACGTGTGCCGGCATTGGGCTGGAAATACCGGTTTTGGGATTCTGCACAGAAAGGGTTTGCAAACCGCTGAATCCACACGTGAGTTTAACTCTGTCAGTTGAATGCACACATTGACAACCATTCAGTTAGATAGCTCCGTTTTGGTTTTAGAAGCAGATATTTCTCTGTACAGCCTATGGTCCCATTCACTCGGGAATATCCCAACGCAGCTCCTAGAAGAAACGTGTTTCTGACTCGCTGAGTCTCAACATAGATTCAACTCTCTTAGGTGAACGAACGCACAGCAGAGCAGTTTCAAGGAAACGTTTCTCCTGAATTTTGTACGAAATTTCCTGCTGTTTAGTACGTATGCCAGCATTGGGCTGGAAATACCGGTTTTGCGATTCTGCACAGAAAGGGTTTGCAAACCGCTGAATCCACACGTGAGTTTAACTCTGTCAGTTGAATGCACACATTGACAACCATTCAGTTAGATAGCTCCGTTTTGGTTTTAGAAGCAGATATTTCTCTGTACAGCCTATGGTCCCATTCACTCGGGAATATCCCAACGCAGCTCCTAGAAGACACGTGTTTCTGACTCGATGAATCTCAACATAGATTCAAGTCTCTTAGGTGGACGAAGGCACAGCAGAGCAGTTTCAAGGAAACGTTTCTCCTGAGTTTTAGACGAAGTTTCCTGCTGTTTAGTACGTATGCCGGCATTGGGCTGGAAATACCGGTTTTGGGATTCTGCACAGAAAGGGTTTGCAAACCGCTGAATCCACACGTGAGTTTAACTCTGTCAGTTGAATGCACACATTGACAACCATTCAGTTAGATAGCTCCGTTTTGGTTTTAGAAGCAGATATTTCTCTGTACAGCCTATGGTTCCATTCACTCGGGAATATCCCAACGCAGCTCCTAGAAGAAACGTGTTTCTGACTCGCTGAATCTCAACATAGATTCAACTCTCTTAGGTGAACGAACGCACCGCAGAGCAGTTTCAAGGAAACGTTTCTCCTGAGCTTTAGACGAAGTTTCCTGCTGTGTAGTACGTATGCCGGCATTGGGCTGGAAATACCGGTTTTGGGATTCTGCACAGAAAGGGTTTGCAAACCGCTGAATCCACACGTGAGTTTAACTCTGTCAGTTGAATGCACACATTGACAACCATTCAGTTAGAGAGCTCCGTTTTGGTTTTAGAAGCAGATATTTCTCTGTACAGCCTATGGTCCCATTCACTCGGGAATATCCCAACGCAGCTCCTAGAAGAAACGTGTTTCTGACTCGCTGAATCTCAACATAGATTCAACTCTCTTAGGTGAACGAACGCACAGCAGAGCAGTTTCAAGGAAACGTTTCTCCTGAGTTTTAGACGAAGTTTCCTGCTGTTTAGTACGTATGCCGGCATTGGGCTGGAAATACCGGTTTTGGGATTCTGCACAGAAAGGGTTTGCAAACCGCTGAATCCACACGTGAGTTTAACTCTGTCAGTTGAATGCACACATTGACAAACATTCAGTTAGATAGCTCCGTTTTGGTTTTAGAAGCACATATTTCTCTGTACAGCCTATGGTCCCATTCACTCGGGAATATCCCAACGCAGCTCCTAGAAGAAACGTGTTTCTGACTCGCTGAATCTCAACATAGATTCAACTCTCTTAGGTGAACGAACGCACAGCAGAGCAGTTTCAAGGAAACGTTTCTCCTGAATTTTGGACGAAATTTCCTGCTGTTTAGTACGTATGCCGGCATTGGGCTGGAAATACCGGTTTTGCGATTCTGCACAGAAAGGGTTTGAAAACCGCTGAATCCACACGTGAGTTTAACTCTGTCAGTTGAATGCACACATTGACAACCATTCAGTTAGATAGCTCCGTTTTGGTTTTAGAAGCAGATATTTCTCTGTACAGCCTATGGTACCATTCACTCGGGAATATCCCAACGCAGCTCCTAGAAGAAACGTGTTTCTGACTCGCTGAATCTCAACATAGATTCAACTCTCTTAGGTGAACGAACGCACAGCAGAGCAGTTTCAAGGAAACGTTTCTCCTGAATTTTGGACGAAATTTCCTGCTGTTTAGTACGTATGCCGGCATTGGGCTGGAAATACCGGTTTTGCGATTCTGCACAGAAAGGGTTTGCAAACCGCTGAATCCACACGTCAGTTTAACTCTGTCAGTTGAATGCACACATTGACAGCCATTCAGTTAGATAGCTTCGTTTTGGTTTTAGAAGCAGATATTTCTCTGTACAGCCTATGGTCCCATTCACTCGGGAATATCCCAACGCAGCTCCTAGAAGAAACGTGTTTCTGACTCGCTGAATCTCAACATAGATTCAACTCTCTTAGGTGAACGAACGCACAGCAGAGCAGTTTCAAGGAAACGTTTCTCCTGAGTTTTAGACGAAGTTTCCTGCTGTTTCGTACGTATGCCGGCATTGGGCTGGAAATACCGGTTTTGGGATTCTGCACAGAAAGGGTTTGCCAACCGCTGAATCCACACGTGAGTTTAACTCTGTCAGTTGAATGCACACATTGACAACCATTCAGTTAGATAGCTCCGTTTTGGTTTTAGAAGCAGATATTTCTCTGTACAGCCTATGGTCCCATTCACTCGGGAATATCCCAACGCAGCTCCTAGACGAAACGTGTTTCTGACTCGCCGAATCTCAACATAGATTCAACTCTCTTAGGTGAACGAATGCACCGCAGAGCAGTTTCAAGGAAACGTTTCTCCTGAGTTTTAGACGAAGTTTCCTGCTGTTTAGTACGTATGCCGGCATTGGGCTGGAAATACCGGTTTTGGGATTCTGCACAGAAAGGGTTTGCAAACCGCTGAATCCACACGTGAGTTTAATTCTGTCAGTTGAATGCACACATTGACAACCATTCAGTTAGATAGCTCCGTTTTGGTTTTAGAAGCAGATATTTCTCTTTACAGCCTATGGTCCCATTCACTCGGGAATATCCCAACGCAGCTCCTAGAAGAAACGTGTTTCTGACTCGCTGAATCTCAACATAGATTCAACTCTCTTAGGTGAACGAACGCACAGCAGAGCAGTTTCAAGGAAACGTTTCTCCTGAGTTTTAGACGAAGTTTCCTGCTGTTTAGTACGTGTGCCGGCATTGGGCTGGAAATACCGGTTTTGGGATTCTGCACAGAAAGGGTTTGCAAACCGCTGAATCCACACGTGAGTTTAATTCTGTCAGTTGAATGCACACATTGACAACCATTCAGTTAGATAGCTCCGTTTTGGTTTTAGAAGCAGATATTTCTCTGTACAGCCTATGGTCCCATTCACTCGGGAATATCCCAACGCAGCTCCTAGAAGAAACGTGTTTCTGACTCGCTGAATCTCAACATAGATTCAACTCTCTTAGGTGAACGAACGCACCGCAGAGCAGTTCCAAGGAAACGTTTCTCCTGAATTTTAGACGAAGTTTCCTGCTGTTGCGTACGTATGCCGGCATTGGGCTGGAAATACCGGTTTTGGGATTCTGCGCAGAAAGGGTTTGCAAACCGCTGAATACACACGTGAGTTTAACTCTGACAGTTGAATGCACACATTGACAACCATTCAGTTAGATAGCTCCGTTTTGGTTTTAGAAGCAGATATTTCTCTGTACAGCCTATGGTCCCATTCACTCGGGAATATCCCAACGCAGCTCATAGAAGAAACGTGTTTCTGACTCGCTGAATCTCAACATAGATTCAACTCTCTTAGGTGAACGAACGCACAGCAGAGCAGTTTCAAGGAAACGTTTCTCCTGAATTTTGGACGAAATTTCCTGCTGTTTATTCCGTATGCCGGCATTGGGCTGGAAATACCGGTTTTGGGATTCTGCACAGAAAGGGTTTGCAAACCGCTGAATCCACACGTGAGTTTAACTCTGTCAGTTGAATGCACACATTGACAACCATTCAGTTAGATAGATCCGTTTTGGTTTTAGAAGCAGATATTTCTCTGTACAGCCTATGGTCCCATTCACTCGGGAATATCCCAACGCAGCTCCTAGAAGAAACGTGTTTCTGACTCGCTGAGTCTCAACATAGATTCAACTCTCTTAGGTGAACGAACGCACAGCAGAGCAGTTTCAAGGAAACGTTTCTCCTGAATTTTGGACGAAATTTCCTGCTGTTTAGTACGTATGCCGGCATTGGGCTGGAAATACCGGTTTTGCGATTCTGCACAGAAAGGGTTTGCAAACCGCTGAATCCACACGTGAGTTTAACTCTGTCAGTTGAATGCACACATTGACAACCATTCAGTTAGATAGCTCCGTTTTGGTTTTAGAAGCAGATATTTCTCTGTACAGCCTATGGTCCCATTCACTCGGGAATATCCCAACGCAGCTCCTAGAAGAAACGTGTTTCTGACTCGCTGAATCTCAACATAGATTCAACTCTCTTAGGTGAACGAACGCACCGCAGAGCAGTTTCAAGGAAACGTTTCTCCTGAATTTTAGACGAAGTTTCCTGCTGTTTCGTACGTATGCCGGCATTGGGCTGGAAATACCGGTTTTGGGATTCTGCACAGAAAGGGTTTGCAAACCGCTGAATCCACACGTGAGTTTAATTCTGTCAGTTGAATGCACACATTGACAACCATTCAGTTAGATAGCTCCGTTTTGGTTTTAGAAGCAGATATTTCTCTTTACAGCCTATGGTCCCATTCACTCGGGAATATCCCAACGCAGCTCCTAGAAGAAACGTGTTTCTGACTCGCTGAATCTCAACATAGATTCAACTCTCTTAGGTGAACGAACGCACAGCAGAGCAGTTTCAAGGAAACGTTTCTCCTGAGTTTTAGACGAAGTTTCCTGCTGTTTAGTACGTGTGCCGGCATTGGGCTGGAAATACCGGTTTTGGGATTCTGCACAGAAAGGGTTTGCAAACCGCTGAATCCACACGTGAGTTTAATTCTGTCAGTTGAATGCACACATTGACAACCATTCAGTTAGATAGCTCCGTTTTGGTTTTAGAAGCAGATATTTCTCTGTACAGCCTATGGTCCCATTCACTCGGGAATATCCCAACGCAGCTCCTAGAAGAAACGTGTTTCTGACTCGCTGAATCTCAACATAGATTCAACTCTCTTAGGTGAACGAACGCACCGCAGAGCAGTTCCAAGGAAACGTTTCTCCTGAATTTTAGACGAAGTTTCCTGCTGTTGCGTACGTATGCCGGCATTGGGCTGGAAATACCGGTTTTGGGATTCTGCGCAGAAAGGGTTTGCAAACCGCTGAATACACACGTGAGTTTAACTCTGTCAGTTGAATGCACACATTGACAACCATTCAGTTAGATAGCTCCGTTTTGGTTTTAGAAGCAGATATTTCTCTGTACAGCCTATGGTCCCATTCACTCGGGAATATCCCAACGCAGCTCATAGAAGAAACGTGTTTCTGACTCGCTGAATCTCAACATAGATTCAACTCTCTTAGGTGAACGAAGGAACAGCAGAGCAGTTTCAAGGAAACGTTTCTCCTGAATTTTGGACGAAATTTCCTGCTGTTTATTCCGTATGCCGGCATTGGGCTGGAAATACCGGTTTTGGGATTCTGCACAGAAAGGGTTTGCAAACCGCTGAATCCACACGTGAGTTTAACTCTGTCAGTTGAATGCACACATTGACAACCATTCAGTTAGATAGATCCGTTTTGGTTTTAGAAGCAGATATTTCTCTGTACAGCCTATGGTCCCATTCACTCGGGAATATCCCAACGCAGCTCCTAGAAGAAACGTGTTTCTGACTCGCTGAGTCTCAACATAGATTCAACTCTCTTAGGTGAACGAACGCACAGCAGAGCAGTTTCAAGGAAACGTTTCTCCTGAATTTTGGACGAAATTTCCTGCTGTTTAGTACGTATGCCGGCATTGGGCTGGAAATACCGGTTTTGCGATTCTGCACAGAAAGGGTTTGCAAACCGCTGAATCCACACGTGAGTTTAACTCTGTCAGTTGAATGCACACATTGACAACCATTCAGTTAGATAGCTCCGTTTTGGTTTTAGAAGCAGATATTTCTCTGTACAGCCTATGGTCCCATTCACTCGGGAATATCCCAACGCAGCTCCTAGAAGAAACGTGTTTCTGACTCGCTGAATCTCAACATAGATTCAACTCTCTTAGGTGAACGAACGCACAGCAGAGCAGTTTCAAGGAAACGTTTCTCCTGAGTTTTAGACGAAGTTTCCTGCTGTTTCGTACGTATGCCGGCATTGGGCTGGAAATACCGGTTTTGGGATTCTGCACAGAAAGGGTTTGCAAACCGCTGAATCCACACGTGAGTTTAACTCTGTCAGTTGAATGCACATATTGACAACCATTCAGTTAGATAGCTCCGTTTTGGTTTTAGAAGGAGATATTTCTCTGTACAGCCTATGGTCCCATTCACTCGGGAATATCCCAACGCAGATCCTAGAAGAAACGTGTTTCTGACTCGCTGAATCTCAACATAGATTCAACTCTCTTAGGTGAACGAACGCACAGCAGAGCAGTTTCAAGGAAACGTTTCTCCTGAGTTTTAGACGAAGTTTCCTGCTGTTTAGTACGTATGCCGTCATTGGGCTGGAAATACCGGTTTTGGGATTCTGCACAGAAAGGGTTTGCAAACCGCTGAATCCACACGTGAGTTTAACTCTGTCAGTTGAATGCACACATTGACAACCATTCAGTTAGATAGATCCGTTTTGGTTTTAGAAGCATATATTTCTCTGTACAGCCTATGGTCCCATTCACTCGGGAATATCCCAACGCAGCTCCTAGAAGAAAAGTGTTTCTGACTCGCTGAATCTCAACATAGATTCAACTCTCTTAGGTGAACGAACGCACAGCAGAGCAGTTTCAAGGAAACGTTTCTCCTGAATTTTGGACGAAATTTCCTGCTGTTTAGTACGTATGCCGGCATTGGGCTGGAAATACCGGTTTTGCGATTCTGCACAGAAAGGGTTTGCAAACCGCTGAATCCACACGTGAGTTTAACTCTGTCAGTTGAATGCACACATTGACAACCATTCAGTTAGATAGCTCCGTTTTGGTTTTAGAAGCAGATATTTCTCTGTACAGCCTATGGTCCCATTCACTCGGGAATATCCCAACGCAGCTCCTAGAAGAAACGTGTTTCTGACTCGCTGAATCTCAACATAGATTCAACTCTCTTAGGTGAACGAACGCACCGCAGAGCAGTTCCAAGGAAACGTTTCTCCTGAATTTTAGACGAAGTTTCCTGCTGTTGCGTACGTATGCCGGCATTGGGCTGGAAATACCGGTTTTTGGATTCTGCACAGAAAGGGTTTGGAAACCGCTGAATTCACACGTGAGTTTAACTCTGTCAGTTGAATGCACACATTGACAACCATTCAGTTAGATAGATCCGTTTTGGTTTTAGAAGCAGATATTTCTCTGTACAGCCTATGGTCCCATTCACTCGGGAATATCCCAACGCAGCTCCTAGAAGAAACGTGTTTCTGACTCGCTGAGTCTCAACATAGATTCAACTCTCTTAGGTGAACGAACGCACAGCAGAGCAGTTTCAAGGAAACGTTTCTCCTGAGTTTTAGACGAAGTTTCCTGCTGTTTAGTACGTATGCCGGCATTGGGCTGGAAATACCGGTTTTGGGATTCTGCACAGAAAGGGTTTGCAAACCGCTGAATCCACACGTGAGTTTAACTCTGTCAGTTGAATGCACACATTGACAACCATTCAGTTAGATAGCTCCGTTTTGGTTTTAGAAGCAGATATTTCTCTGTACAGCCTATGGTCCCATTCACTCGGGAATATCCCAACGCAGCTCCTAGAAGAAACGTGTTTCTGACTCGCTGAATCTCAACATAGATTCAACTCTCTTAGGTGAACGAACGCACAGCAGAGCAGTTTCAAGGAAACGTTTCTCCTGAATTTTGGACGAAATTTCCTGCTGTTTCGTACGTATGCCGGCATTGGGCTGGAAATACCGGTTTTGCGATTCTGCACAGAAAGGGTTTGCAAACCGCTGAATCCACACGTGAGTTTAACTCTGTCAGTTGAATGCACACATTGACAACCATTCAGTTAGATAGCTCCGTTTTGGTTTTAGAAGCAGATATTTCTCTGTACAGCCTATGGTCCCATTCACTCGGGAATATCCCAACGCAGCTCCTAGAAGAAACGTGTTTCTGACTCGCTGAATCTCAACATAGATTCAACTCTCTTAGGTGAACGAACGCACAGCAGAGCAGTTTCAAGGAAACGTTTCTCCTGAGTTTTAGACGAAGTTTCCTGCTGTTTCGTACGTATGCCGGCATTGGGCTGGAAATACCGGTTTTGGGATTCTGCACAGAAAGGGTTTGCAAACCGCTGAATCCACACGTGAGTTTAACTCTGTCAGTTGAATGCACACATTGACAACCATTCAGTTAGATAGCTCCGTTTTGGTTTTAGAAGCAGATATTTCTCTGTACAGCCTATGGTCCCATTCACTCGGGAATATCCCAACGCAGCTCCTAGAAGAAAAGTGTTTCTGACTCGCTGAATCTCAACATAGATTCAACTCTCTTAGGTGAACGAACGCACAGCAGAGCAGTTTCAAGGAAACGTTTCTTCTGAGTTTTAGACGAAGTTTCCTGCTGTTTAGTACGTATGCCGGCATTGGGCTGGAAATACCGGTTTTGGGATTCTGCACAGAAAGGGTTTGCCAACCGCTGAATCCACACGTGAGTTTAACTCTGTCAGTTGAATGCACACATTGACAACCATTCAGTTAGATAGCTCCGTTTTGGTTTTAGAAGCAGATATTTCTCTGTACAGCCTATGGTCCCATTCACTCGGGAATATCCCAACGCAGCTCCTAGAAGAAACGTGTTTCTGACTCGCTGAATCTCAACATAGATTCAACTCTCTTAGGTGAACGAACGCACAGCAGAGCAGTTTCAAGGAAACGTTTCTCCTGAATTTTGGACGAAATTTCCTGCTGTTTAGTACGTATGCCGGCATTGGGCTGGAAATACCGGTTTTGCGATTCTGCACAGAAAGGGTTTGCAAACCGCTGAATCCACACGTCAGTTTAACTCTGTCAGTTGAATGCACACATTGACAGCCATTCAGTTAGATAGCTTCGTTTTGGTTTTAGAAGCAGATATTTCTCTGTACAGCCTATGGTCCCATTCACTCGGGAATATCCCAACGCAGCTCCTAGAAGAAACGTGTTTCTGACTCGCTGAATCTCAACATAGATTCAACTCTCTTAGGTGAACGAACGCACAGCAGAGCAGTTTCAAGGAAACGTTTCTCCTGAGTTTTAGACGAAGTTTCCTGCTGTTTCGTACGTATGCCGGCATTGGGCTGGAAATACCGGTTTTGGGATTCTGCACAGAAAGGGTTTGCCAACCGCTGAATCCACACGTGAGTTTAACTCTGTCAGTTGAATGCACACATTGACAACCATTCAGTTAGATAGCTCCGTTTTGGTTTTAGAAGCAGATATTTCTCTGTACAGCCTATGGTCCCATTCACTCGGGAATATCCCAACGCAGCTCCTAGACGAAACGTGTTTCTGACTCGCCGAATCTCAACATAGATTCAACTCTCTTAGGTGAACGAATGCACCGCAGAGCAGTTTCAAGGAAACGTTTCTCCTGAGTTTTAGACGAAGTTTCCTGCTGTTTAGTACGTATGCCGGCATTGGGCTGGAAATACCGGTTTTGGGATTCTGCACAGAAAGGGTTTGCAAACCGCTGAATCCACACGTGAGTTTAATTCTGTCAGTTGAATGCACACATTGACAACCATTCAGTTAGATAGCTCCGTTTTGGTTTTAGAAGCAGATATTTCTCTTTACAGCCTATGGTCCCATTCACTCGGGAATATCCCAACGCAGCTCCTAGAAGAAACGTGTTTCTGACTCGCTGAATCTCAACATAGATTCAACTCTCTTAGGTGAACGAACGCACAGCAGAGCAGTTTCAAGGAAACGTTTCTCCTGAGTTTTAGACGAAGTTTCCTGCTGTTTAGTACGTGTGCCGGCATTGGGCTGGAAATACCGGTTTTGGGATTCTGCACAGAAAGGGTTTGCAAACCGCTGAATCCACACGTGAGTTTAATTCTGTCAGTTGAATGCACACATTGACAACCATTCAGTTAGATAGCTCCGTTTTGGTTTTAGAAGCAGATATTTCTCTGTACAGCCTATGGTCCCATTCACTCGGGAATATCCCAACGCAGCTCCTAGAAGAAACGTGTTTCTGACTCGCTGAATCTCAACATAGATTCAACTCTCTTAGGTGAACGAACGCACCGCAGAGCAGTTCCAAGGAAACGTTTCTCCTGAATTTTAGACGAAGTTTCCTGCTGTTGCGTACGTATGCCGGCATTGGGCTGGAAATACCGGTTTTGGGATTCTGCGCAGAAAGGGTTTGCAAACCGCTGAATACACACGTGAGTTTAACTCTGACAGTTGAATGCACACATTGACAACCATTCAGTTAGATAGCTCCGTTTTGGTTTTAGAAGCAGATATTTCTCTGTACAGCCTATGGTCCCATTCACTCGGGAATATCCCAACGCAGCTCATAGAAGAAACGTGTTTCTGACTCGCTGAATCTCAACATAGATTCAACTCTCTTAGGTGAACGAACGCACAGCAGAGCAGTTTCAAGGAAACGTTTCTCCTGAATTTTGGACGAAATTTCCTGCTGTTTATTCCGTATGCCGGCATTGGGCTGGAAATACCGGTTTTGGGATTCTGCACAGAAAGGGTTTGCAAACCGCTGAATCCACACGTGAGTTTAACTCTGTCAGTTGAATGCACACATTGACAACCATTCAGTTAGATAGATCCGTTTTGGTTTTAGAAGCAGATATTTCTCTGTACAGCCTATGGTCCCATTCACTCGGGAATATCCCAACGCAGCTCCTAGAAGAAACGTGTTTCTGACTCGCTGAGTCTCAACATAGATTCAACTCTCTTAGGTGAACGAACGCACAGCAGAGCAGTTTCAAGGAAACGTTTCTCCTGAATTTTGGACGAAATTTCCTGCTGTTTAGTACGTATGCCGGCATTGGGCTGGAAATACCGGTTTTGCGATTCTGCACAGAAAGGGTTTGCAAACCGCTGAATCCACACGTGAGTTTAACTCTGTCAGTTGAATGCACACATTGACAACCATTCAGTTAGATAGCTCCGTTTTGGTTTTAGAAGCAGATATTTCTCTGTACAGCCTATGGTCCCATTCACTCGGGAATATCCCAACGCAGCTCCTAGAAGAAACGTGTTTCTGACTCGCTGAATCTCAACATAGATTCAACTCTCTTAGGTGAACGAACGCACCGCAGAGCAGTTTCAAGGAAACGTTTCTCCTGAATTTTAGACGAAGTTTCCTGCTGTTTCGTACGTATGCCGGCATTGGGCTGGAAATACCGGTTTTGGGATTCTGCACAGAAAGGGTTTGCAAACCGCTGAATCCACACGTGAGTTTAATTCTGTCAGTTGAATGCACACATTGACAACCATTCAGTTAGATAGCTCCGTTTTGGTTTTAGAAGCAGATATTTCTCTTTACAGCCTATGGTCCCATTCACTCGGGAATATCCCAACGCAGCTCCTAGAAGAAACGTGTTTCTGACTCGCTGAATCTCAACATAGATTCAACTCTCTTAGGTGAACGAACGCACAGCAGAGCAGTTTCAAGGAAACGTTTCTCCTGAGTTTTAGACGAAGTTTCCTGCTGTTTAGTACGTGTGCCGGCATTGGGCTGGAAATACCGGTTTTGGGATTCTGCACAGAAAGGGTTTGCAAACCGCTGAATCCACACGTGAGTTTAATTCTGTCAGTTGAATGCACACATTGACAACCATTCAGTTAGATAGCTCCGTTTTGGTTTTAGAAGCAGATATTTCTCTGTACAGCCTATGGTCCCATTCACTCGGGAATATCCCAACGCAGCTCCTAGAAGAAACGTGTTTCTGACT
Source organism: Aotus nancymaae (assembly GCF_030222135.1). Classification (NCBI taxonomy): domain Eukaryota; kingdom Metazoa; phylum Chordata; class Mammalia; order Primates; family Aotidae; genus Aotus; species Aotus nancymaae. The sequence continues at coordinate 3,923,855 of NW_026988495.1, read as the reverse complement.
CGCTGAATCTCAACATAGATTCAACTCTCTTAGGTGAACGAACGCACCGCAGAGCAGTTCCAAGGAAACGTTTCTCCTGAATTTTAGACGAAGTTTCCTGCTGTTGCGTACGTATGCCGGCATTGGGCTGGAAATACCGGTTTTGGGATTCTGCGCAGAAAGGGTTTGCAAACCGCTGAATACACACGTGAGTTTAACTCTGTCAGTTGAATGCACACATTGACAACCATTCAGTTAGATAGCTCCGTTTTGGTTTTAGAAGCAGATATTTCTCTGTACAGCCTATGGTCCCATTCACTCGGGAATATCCCAACGCAGCTCATAGAAGAAACGTGTTTCTGACTCGCTGAATCTCAACATAGATTCAACTCTCTTAGGTGAACGAAGGAACAGCAGAGCAGTTTCAAGGAAACGTTTCTCCTGAATTTTGGACGAAATTTCCTGCTGTTTATTCCGTATGCCGGCATTGGGCTGGAAATACCGGTTTTGGGATTCTGCACAGAAAGGGTTTGCAAACCGCTGAATCCACACGTGAGTTTAACTCTGTCAGTTGAATGCACACATTGACAACCATTCAGTTAGATAGATCCGTTTTGGTTTTAGAAGCAGATATTTCTCTGTACAGCCTATGGTCCCATTCACTCGGGAATATCCCAACGCAGCTCCTAGAAGAAACGTGTTTCTGACTCGCTGAGTCTCAACATAGATTCAACTCTCTTAGGTGAACGAACGCACAGCAGAGCAGTTTCAAGGAAACGTTTCTCCTGAATTTTGGACGAAATTTCCTGCTGTTTAGTACGTATGCCGGCATTGGGCTGGAAATACCGGTTTTGCGATTCTGCACAGAAAGGGTTTGCAAACCGCTGAATCCACACGTGAGTTTAACTCTGTCAGTTGAATGCACACATTGACAACCATTCAGTTAGATAGCTCCGTTTTGGTTTTAGAAGCAGATATTTCTCTGTACAGCCTATGGTCCCATTCACTCGGGAATATCCCAACGCAGCTCCTAGAAGAAACGTGTTTCTGACTCGCTGAATCTCAACATAGATTCAACTCTCTTAGGTGAACGAACGCACAGCAGAGCAGTTTCAAGGAAACGTTTCTCCTGAGTTTTAGACGAAGTTTCCTGCTGTTTCGTACGTATGCCGGCATTGGGCTGGAAATACCGGTTTTGGGATTCTGCACAGAAAGGGTTTGCAAACCGCTGAATCCACACGTGAGTTTAACTCTGTCAGTTGAATGCACATATTGACAACCATTCAGTTAGATAGCTCCGTTTTGGTTTTAGAAGGAGATATTTCTCTGTACAGCCTATGGTCCCATTCACTCGGGAATATCCCAACGCAGATCCTAGAAGAAACGTGTTTCTGACTCGCTGAATCTCAACATAGATTCAACTCTCTTAGGTGAACGAACGCACAGCAGAGCAGTTTCAAGGAAACGTTTCTCCTGAGTTTTAGACGAAGTTTCCTGCTGTTTAGTACGTATGCCGTCATTGGGCTGGAAATACCGGTTTTGGGATTCTGCACAGAAAGGGTTTGCAAACCGCTGAATCCACACGTGAGTTTAACTCTGTCAGTTGAATGCACACATTGACAACCATTCAGTTAGATAGATCCGTTTTGGTTTTAGAAGCATATATTTCTCTGTACAGCCTATGGTCCCATTCACTCGGGAATATCCCAACGCAGCTCCTAGAAGAAAAGTGTTTCTGACTCGCTGAATCTCAACATAGATTCAACTCTCTTAGGTGAACGAACGCACAGCAGAGCAGTTTCAAGGAAACGTTTCTCCTGAATTTTGGACGAAATTTCCTGCTGTTTAGTACGTATGCCGGCATTGGGCTGGAAATACCGGTTTTGCGATTCTGCACAGAAAGGGTTTGCAAACCGCTGAATCCACACGTGAGTTTAACTCTGTCAGTTGAATGCACACATTGACAACCATTCAGTTAGATAGCTCCGTTTTGGTTTTAGAAGCAGATATTTCTCTGTACAGCCTATGGTCCCATTCACTCGGGAATATCCCAACGCAGCTCCTAGAAGAAACGTGTTTCTGACTCGCTGAATCTCAACATAGATTCAACTCTCTTAGGTGAACGAACGCACCGCAGAGCAGTTCCAAGGAAACGTTTCTCCTGAATTTTAGACGAAGTTTCCTGCTGTTGCGTACGTATGCCGGCATTGGGCTGGAAATACCGGTTTTTGGATTCTGCACAGAAAGGGTTTGGAAACCGCTGAATTCACACGTGAGTTTAACTCTGTCAGTTGAATGCACACATTGACAACCATTCAGTTAGATAGATCCGTTTTGGTTTTAGAAGCAGATATTTCTCTGTACAGCCTATGGTCCCATTCACTCGGGAATATCCCAACGCAGCTCCTAGAAGAAACGTGTTTCTGACTCGCTGAGTCTCAACATAGATTCAACTCTCTTAGGTGAACGAACGCACAGCAGAGCAGTTTCAAGGAAACGTTTCTCCTGAGTTTTAGACGAAGTTTCCTGCTGTTTAGTACGTATGCCGGCATTGGGCTGGAAATACCGGTTTTGGGATTCTGCACAGAAAGGGTTTGCAAACCGCTGAATCCACACGTGAGTTTAACTCTGTCAGTTGAATGCACACATTGACAACCATTCAGTTAGATAGCTCCGTTTTGGTTTTAGAAGCAGATATTTCTCTGTACAGCCTATGGTCCCATTCACTCGGGAATATCCCAACGCAGCTCCTAGAAGAAACGTGTTTCTGACTCGCTGAATCTCAACATAGATTCAACTCTCTTAGGTGAACGAACGCACAGCAGAGCAGTTTCAAGGAAACGTTTCTCCTGAATTTTGGACGAAATTTCCTGCTGTTTCGTACGTATGCCGGCATTGGGCTGGAAATACCGGTTTTGCGATTCTGCACAGAAAGGGTTTGCAAACCGCTGAATCCACACGTGAGTTTAACTCTGTCAGTTGAATGCACACATTGACAACCATTCAGTTAGATAGCTCCGTTTTGGTTTTAGAAGCAGATATTTCTCTGTACAGCCTATGGTCCCATTCACTCGGGAATATCCCAACGCAGCTCCTAGAAGAAACGTGTTTCTGACTCGCTGAATCTCAACATAGATTCAACTCTCTTAGGTGAACGAACGCACAGCAGAGCAGTTTCAAGGAAACGTTTCTCCTGAGTTTTAGACGAAGTTTCCTGCTGTTTCGTACGTATGCCGGCATTGGGCTGGAAATACCGGTTTTGGGATTCTGCACAGAAAGGGTTTGCAAACCGCTGAATCCACACGTGAGTTTAACTCTGTCAGTTGAATGCACACATTGACAACCATTCAGTTAGATAGCTCCGTTTTGGTTTTAGAAGCAGATATTTCTCTGTACAGCCTATGGTCCCATTCACTCGGGAATATCCCAACGCAGCTCCTAGAAGAAAAGTGTTTCTGACTCGCTGAATCTCAACATAGATTCAACTCTCTTAGGTGAACGAACGCACAGCAGAGCAGTTTCAAGGAAACGTTTCTTCTGAGTTTTAGACGAAGTTTCCTGCTGTTTAGTACGTATGCCGGCATTGGGCTGGAAATACCGGTTTTGGGATTCTGCACAGAAAGGGTTTGCCAACCGCTGAATCCACACGTGAGTTTAACTCTGTCAGTTGAATGCACACATTGACAACCATTCAGTTAGATAGCTCCGTTTTGGTTTTAGAAGCAGATATTTCTCTGTACAGCCTATGGTCCCATTCACTCGGGAATATCCCAACGCAGCTCCTAGAAGAAACGTGTTTCTGACTCGCTGAATCTCAACATAGATTCAACTCTCTTAGGTGAACGAACGCACCGCAGAGCAGTTCCAAGGAAACGTTTCTCCTGAATTTTAGACGAAGTTTCCTGCTGTTGCGTACGTATGCCGGCATTGGGCTGGAAATACCGGTTTTGGGATTCTGCACAGAAAGGGTTTACAAACCGCTGAATCCACACGTGAGTTTAACTCTGTCAGTTGAATGCACACATTGACAACCATTCAGTTAGATAGATCCGTTTTGGTTTTAGAAGCAGATATTTCTCTGTACAGCCTATGGTCCCATTCACTCGGGAATATCCCAACGCAGCTCCTAGAAGAAACGTGTTTCTGACTCGCTGAGTCTCAACATAGATTCAACTCTCTTAGGTGAACGAACGCACAGCAGAGCAGTTTCAAGGAAACGTTTCTCCTGAATTTTGGACGAATTTTCCTGCTGTTTAGTACGTATGCCGGCATTGGGCTGGAAATACCGGTTTTGGGATTATGCACAGAAAGGGTTGGCAAACCGCTGAATCCACACGTGAGTTTAACTCTGTCAGTTGAATGCACACATTGACAACCATTCAGTTAGATAGCTCCGTTTTGGTTTTAGAAGTAGATATTTCTCTGTACAGCCTATGGTCCCATTCACTCGGGAATATCCCAACGCAGCTCCTAGAAGAAACGTGTTTCTGACTCGCTGAATCTCAACATAGATTCAAGTCTCTTAGGTGAACGAACGCACAGCAGAGCAGTTTCAAGGAAACGTTTCTCCTGAGTTTTAGACGAAGTTCCCTGCTGTTTCGTACGTATGCCGGCATTGGGCTGGAAATACCGGTTTTGGGATTCTGCACAGAATGGGTTTGCAAACCGCTGAATCCACACGTGAGTTTAACTCTGTCAGTTGAATGCACACATTGACAACCATTCAGTTAGATAGCTCCGTTTTGGTTTTAGAAGCAGATATTTCTCTGTACAGCCTATGGTCCCATTCACTCGGGAATATCCCAACGCAGCTCCTAGAAGAAACGTGTTTCTGACTCGCTGAATCTCAACATAGATTCAACTCTCTTAGGTGAACGAACGAACAGCAGAGCAGTCTCAAGGAAACGTTTCTCCTGAGTTTTAGACGAAGTTTCCTGCTGTTTAGTACGTATGCCGGCATTGGGCTGGAAATACCGGTTTTGGGATTCTCCACAGAAAGGGTTTGCAAACCGCTGAATCCACACGTGAGTTTAACTCTGTCAGTTGAATGCACACATTGACAACCATTCAGTTAGATAGATCCGTTTTGGTTTTAGAAGCAGATATTTCTCTGTACAGCCTATGGTCCCATTCACTCGGGAATATCCCAACGCAGCTCCTAGAAGAAACGTGTTTCTGACTCGCTGAGTCTCAACATAGATTCAACTCTCTTAGGTGAACGAACGCACAGCAGAGCAGTTTCAAGGAAACGTTTCTCCTGAATTTTGGACGAAATTTCCTGCTGTTTAGTACGTATGCCGGCATTGGGCTGGAAATACCGGTTTTGGGATTCTGCACAGAAAGGGTTTGCAAACCGCTGAATCCACACGTGAGTTTAACTCTGTCAGTTGAATGCACACATTGACAACCATTCAGTTAGATAGCTCCGTTTTGGTTTTAGAAGCAGATATTTCTCTGTACAGCCTATGGTCCCATTCACTCGGGAATATCCCAACGCAGCTCCTAGAAGAAAAGTGTTTCTGACTCGCTGAATCTCAACATAGATTCAACTCTCTTAGGTGAACGAACGCACCGCAGAGCAGTTTCAAGGAAACGTTTCTCCTGAGCTTTAGACGAAGTTTCCTGCTGTGTAGTACGTATGCCGGCATTGGGCTGGAAATACCGGTTTTGGGATTCTGCACAGAAAGGGTTTGCAAACCGCTGAATCCACACGTGAGTTTAACTCTGTCAGTTGAATGCACACATTGACAACCATTCAGTTAGAGAGCTCCGTTTTGGTTTTAGAAGCAGATATTTCTCTGTACAGCCTATGGTCCCATTCACTCGGGAATATCCCAACGCAGCTCCTAGAAGAAACGTGTTTCTGACTCGCTGAATCTCAACATAGATTCAACTCCCTTAGGTGAACGAACGCACCGCAGAGCAGTTTCAAGGAAACGTTTCTCCTGAATTTTAGACGAAGTTTCCTGCTGTTTCGTACGTATGCCGGCATTGGGCTGGAAATACCGGTTTTGGGATTCTGCACAGAAAGGGTTTGCAAACCGCTGAATCCACACGTGAGTTTAACTCTGTCAGTTGAATGCACACATTGACAACCATTCAGTTAGAGAGCTCCGTTTTGCTTTTAGAAGTAGACATTTCTCTGTACAGCCTATGGTCCCATTCACTCGGGAATATCCCAACGCAGCTCCTAGACGAAACGTGTTTCTGACTCGCTGAATCTCAACATAGATTCAACTCTCTTAGGGGAACGAACGCACAGCAGAGCAGTTTCAAGGAAACGTTTCTCCTGAGTTTTAGACGAAGTTTCCTGATGTTTAGTACGTGTGCCGGCATTGGGCTGGAAATACCGGTTTTGGGATTCTGCACAGAAAGGGTTTGCAAACCGCTGAATCCACACGTGAGTTTAACTCTGTCAGTTGAATGCACACATTGACAACCATTCAGTTAGATAGCTCCGTTTTGGTTTTAGAAGCAGATATTTCTCTGTACAGACTATGGTCCCATTCACTCGGGAATATCCCAACGCAGCTCCTAGAAGAAACGTGTTTCTGACTCGCTGAGTCTCAACATAGATTCAACTCTCTTAGGTGAACGAACGCACAGCAGAGCAGTTTCAAGGAAACGTTTCTCCTGAATTTTGTACGAAATTTCCTGCTGTTTAGTACGTATGCCAGCATTGGGCTGGAAATACCGGTTTTGCGATTCTGCACAGAAAGGGTTTGCAAACCGCTGAATCCACACGTGAGTTTAACTCTGTCAGTTGAATGCACACATTGACAACCATTCAGTTAGATAGCTCCGTTTTGGTTTTAGAAGCAGATATTTCTCTGTACAGCCTATGGTCCCATTCACTCGGGAATATCCCAACGCAGCTCCTAGAAGACACGTGTTTCTGACTCGATGAATCTCAACATAGATTCAAGTCTCTTAGGTGAACGAAGGCACAGCAGAGCAGTTTCAAGGAAACGTTTCTCCTGAGTTTTAGACGAAGTTTCCTGCTGTTTAGTACGTATGCCGGCATTGGGCTGGAAATACCGGTTTTGGGATTCTGCACAGAAAGGGTTTGCAAACCGCTGAATCCACACGTGAGTTTAACTCTGTCAGTTGAATGCACACATTGACAACCATTCAGTTAGATAGCTCCGTTTTGGTTTTAGAAGCAGATATTTCTCTGTACAGCCTATGGTTCCATTCACTCGGGAATATCCCAACGCAGCTCCTAGAAGAAACGTGTTTCTGACTCGCTGAATCTCAACATAGATTCAACTCTCTTAGGTGAACGAACGCACCGCAGAGCAGTTTCAAGGAAACGTTTCTCCTGAGCTTTAGACGAAGTTTCCTGCTGTGTAGTACGTATGCCGGCATTGGGCTGGAAATACCGGTTTTGGGATTCTGCACAGAAAGGGTTTGCAAACCGCTGAATCCACACGTGAGTTTAACTCTGTCAGTTGAATGCACACATTGACAACCATTCAGTTAGAGAGCTCCGTTTTGGTTTTAGAAGCAGATATTTCTCTGTACAGCCTATGGTCCCATTCACTCGGGAATATCCCAACGCAGCTCCTAGAAGAAACGTGTTTCTGACTCGCTGAATCTCAACATAGATTCAACTCTCCTAGGTGAACGAATGCACCGCAGAGCAGTTTCAAGGAAACGTTTCTCCTGAATTTTAGACGAAGTTTCCTGCTGTTTCGTACGTATGCCGGCATTGGGCTGGAAATACCGGTTTTGGGATTCTGCACAGAAAGGGTTTGCAAACCGCTGAATCCACACGTGAATTTAACTCTGTCAGTTGAATGCACACATTGACAACCATTCAGTTAGAGAGCTCCGTTTTGCTTTTAGAAGTAGATATTTCTCTGTACAGCCTATGGTCCCATTCACTCGGGAATATCCCAACGCAGCTCCTAGACGAAACGTGTTTCTGACTCGCTGAATCTCAACATAGATTCAACTCTCTTAGGGGAACGAACGCACAGCAGAGCAGTTTCAAGGAAACGTTTCTCCTGAGTTTTAGACGAAGTTTCCTGATGTTTAGTACGTGTGCCGGCATTGGGCTGGAAATACCGGTTTTGGGATTCTGCACAGAAAGGGTTTGCAAACCGCTGAATCCACACGTGAGTTTAATTCTGTCAGTTGAATGCACACATTGACAACCATTCAGTTAGATAGCTCCGTTTTGGTTTTAGAAGCAGATATTTCTCTGTACAGCCTATGGTCCCATTCACTCGGGAATATCCCAACGCAGCTCCTAGAAGAAACGTGTTTCTGACTCGCTGAATCTCAACATAGATTCAACTCTCTTAGGTGAACGAACGCACCGCAGAGCAGTTTCAAGGAAACGTTTCTCCTGAGTTTTAGACGAAGTTTCCTGCTGTTTAGTACGTGTGCCGGCATTGGGCTGGAAATACCGGTTTTGGGATTCTGCACAGAAAGGGTTTGCAAACCGCTGAATCCACACGTGAGTTTAATTCTGTCAGTTGAATGCACACATTGACAACGATTCAGTTAGATAGCTCCGTTTTGGTTTTAGAAGCAGATATTTCTCTGTACAGCCTATGGTCCCATTCACTCGGGAATATCCCAACGCAGCTCCTAGAAGAAACGTGTTTCTGACTCGCTGAATCTCAACATAGATTCAACTCTCTTAGGTGAACGAACGCACCGCAGAGCAGTTCCAAGGAAACGTTTCTCCTGAATTTTAGACGAAGTTTCCTGCTGTTGCGTACGTATGCCGGCATTGGGCTGGAAATACCGGTTTTGGGATTCTGCGCAGAAAGGGTTTGCAAACCGCTGAATACACACGTGAGTTTAACTCTGTCAGTTGAATGCACACATTGACAACCATTCAGTTAGATAGCTCCGTTTTGGTTTTAGAAGCAGATATTTCTCTGTACAGCCTATGGTCCCATTCACTCGGGAATATCCCAACGCAGCTCATAGAAGAAACGTGTTTCTGACTCGCTGAATCTCAACATAGATTCAACTCTCTTAGGTGAACGAACGCACAGCAGAGCAGTTTCAAGGAAACGTTTCTCCTGAATTTTGGACGAAATTTCCTGCTGTTTATTCCGTATGCCGGCATTGGGCTGGAAATACCGGTTTTGGGATTCTGCACAGAAAGGGTTTGCAAACCGCTGAATCCACACTTGAGTTTAACTCTGTCAGTTGAATGCACACATTGACAACCATTCAGTTAGATAGATCCGTTTTGGTTTTAGAAGCAGATATTTCTCTGTACAGCCTATGGTCCCATTCACTCGGGAATATCCCAACGCAGCTCCTAGAAGAAACGTGTTTCTGACTCGCTGAGTCTCAACATAGATTCAACTCTCTTAGGTGAACGAACGCACAGCAGAGCAGTTTCAAGGAAACGTTTCTCCTGAATTTTGGACGAAATTTCCTGCTGTTTAGTACGTATGCCGGCATTGGGCTGGAAATACCGGTTTTGCGATTCTGCACAGAAAGGGTTTGCAAACCGCTGAATCCACACGTGAGTTTAACTCTGTCAGTTGAATGCACACATTGACAACCATTCAGTTAGATAGCTCCGTTTTGGTTTTAGAAGCAGATATTTCTCTGTACAGCCTATGGTCCCATTCACTCGGGAATATCCCAACGCAGCTCCTAGAAGAAACGTGTTTCTGACTCGCTGAATCTCAACATAGATTCAACTCTCTTAGGTGAACGAACGCACAGCAGAGCAGTTTCAAGGAAACGTTTCTCCTGAGTTTTAGACGAAGTTTCCTGCTGTGTCGTACGTATGCCGGCATTGGGCTGGAAATACCGGTTTTGGGATTCTGCACAGAAAGGGTTTGCAAACCGCTGAATCCACACGTGAGTTTAACTCTGTCAGTTGAATGCACATATTGACAACCATTCAGTTAGATAGCTCCGTTTTGGTTTTAGAAGGAGATATTTCTCTGTACAGCCTATGGTCCCATTCACTCGGGAATATCCCAACGCAGATCCTAGAAGAAACGTGTTTCTGACTCGCTGAATCTCAACATAGATTCAACTCTCTTAGGTGAACGAACGCACAGCAGAGCAGTTTCAAGGAAACGTTTCTCCTGAGTTTTAGACGAAGTTTCCTGCTGTTTAGTACGTATGCCGTCATTGGGCTGGAAATACCGGTTTTGGGATTCTGCACAGAAAGGGTTTGCAAACCGCTGAATCCACACGTGAGTTTAACTCTGTCAGTTGAATGCACACATTGACAACCATTCAGTTAGATAGATCCGTTTTGGTTTTAGAAGCATATATTTCTCTGTACAGCCTATGGTCCCATTCACTCGGGAATATCCCAACGCAGCTCCTAGAAGAAAAGTGTTTCTGACTCGCTGAATCTCAACATAGATTCAACTCTCTTAGGTGAACGAACGCACAGCAGAGCAGTTTCAAGGAAACGTTTCTCCTGAATTTTGGACGAAATTTCCTGCTGTTTAGTACGTATGCCGGCATTGGGCTGGAAATACCGGTTTTGCGATTCTGCACAGAAAGGGTTTGCAAACCGCTGAATCCACACGTGAGTTTAACTCTGTCAGTTGAATGCACACATTGACAACCATTCAGTTAGATAGATCCGTTTTGGTTTTAGAAGCAGATATTTCTCTGTACAGCCTATGGTCCCATTCACTCGGGAATATCCCAACGCAGCTCCTAGAAGAAACGTGTTTCTGACTCGCTGAATCTCAACATAGATTCAACTCTCTTAGGTGAACGAACGCACCGCAGAGCAGTTCCAAGGAAACGTTTCTCCTGAATTTTAGACGAAGTTTCCTGCTGTTGCGTACGTATGCCGGCATTGGGCTGGAAATACCGGTTTTTGGATTCTGCACAGAAAGGGTTTGGAAACCGCTGAATTCACACGTGAGTTTAACTCTGTCAGTTGAATGCACACATTGACAACCATTTAGTTAGATAGATCCGTTTTGGTTTTAGAAGCAGATATTTCTCTGTACAGCCTATGGTCCCATTCACTCGGGAATATCCCAACGCAGCTCCTAGAAGAAACGTGTTTCTGACTCGCTGAGTCTCAACATAGATTCAACTCTCTTAGGTGAACGAACGCACAGCAGAGCAGTTTCAAGGAAACGTTTCTCCTGAGTTTTAGACGAAGTTTCCTGCTGTTTAGTACGTATGCCGGCATTGGGCTGGAAATACCGGTTTTGGGATTCTGCACAGAAAGGGTTTGCAAACCGCTGAATCCACACGTGAGTTTAACTCTGTCAGTTGAATGCACACATTGACAACCATTCAGTTAGATAGCTCCGTTTTGGTTTTAGAAGCAGATATTTCTCTGTACAGCCTATGGTCCCATTCACTCGGGAATATCCCAACGCAGCTCCTAGAAGAAACGTGTTTCTGACTCGCTGAATCTCAACATAGATTCAACTCTCTTAGGTGAACGAACGCACAGCAGAGCAGTTTCAAGGAAACGTTTCTCCTGAATTTTGGACGAAATTTCCTGCTGTTTCGTACGTATGCCGGCATTGGGCTGGAAATACCGGTTTTGGGATTCTGCACAGAATGGGTTTGCAAACCGCTGAATCCACACGTGAGTTTAACTCTGTCAGTTGAATGCACACATTGACAACCATTCAGTTAGATAGCTCCGTTTTGGTTTTAGAAGCAGATATTTCTCTGTACAGCCTATGGTCCCATTCACTCGGGAATATCCCAACGCAGCTCCTAGAAGAAACGTGTTTCTGACTCGCTGAATCTCAACATAGATTCAACTCTCTTAGGTGAACGAACGCACAGCAGAGCAGTTTCAAGGAAACGTTTCTCCTGAGTTTTAGACGAAGTTTCCTGCTGTTTCGTACGTATGCCGGCATTGGGCTGGAAATACCGGTTTTGGGATTCTGCACAGAAAGGGTTTGCAAACCGCTGAATCCACACGTGAGTTTAACTCTGTCAGTTGAATGCACACATTGACAACCATTCAGTTAGATAGCTCCGTTTTGGTTTTAGAAGCAGATATTTCTCTGTACAGCCTATGGTCCCATTCACTCGGGAATATCCCAACGCAGCTCCTAGAAGAAAAGTGTTTCTGACTCGCTGAATCTCAACATAGATTCAACTCTCTTAGGTGAACGAACGCACAGCAGAGCAGTTTCAAGGAAACGTTTCTTCTGAGTTTTAGACGAAGTTTCCTGCTGTTTAGTACGTATGCCGGCATTGGGCTGGAAATACCGGTTTTGGGATTCTGCACAGAAAGGGTTTGCCAACCGCTGAATCCACACGTGAGTTTAACTCTGTCAGTTGAATGCACACATTGACAACCATTCAGTTAGATAGCTCCGTTTTGGTTTTAGAAGCAGATATTTCTCTGTACAGCCTATGGTCCCATTCACTCGGGAATATCCCAACGCAGCTCCTAGAAGAAACGTGTTTCTGACTCGCTGAATCTCAACATAGATTCAACTCTCTTAGGTGAACGAACGCACCGCAGAGCAGTTCCAAGGAAACGTTTCTCCTGAATTTTAGACGAAGTTTCCTGCTGTTGCGTACGTATGCCGGCATTGGGCTGGAAATACCGGTTTTGGGATTCTGCACAGAAAGGGTTTACAAACCGCTGAATCCACACGTGAGTTTAACTCTGTCAGTTGAATGCACACATTGACAACCATTCAGTTAGATAGATCCGTTTTGGTTTTAGAAGCAGATATTTCTCTGTACAGCCTATGGTCCCATTCACTCGGGAATATCCCAACGCAGCTCCTAGAAGAAACGTGTTTCTGACTCGCTGAGTCTCAACATAGATTCAACTCTCTTAGGTGAACGAACGCACAGCAGAGCAGTTTCAAGGAAACGTTTCTCCTGAATTTTGGACGAAATTTCCTGCTGTTTAGTACGTATGCCGGCATTGGGCTGGAAATACCGGTTTTGGGATTATGCACAGAAAGGGTTGGCAAACCGCTGAATCCACACGTGAGTTTAACTCTGTCAGTTGAATGCACACATTGACAACCATTCAGTTAGATAGCTCCGTTTTGGTTTTAGAAGTAGATATTTCTCTGTACAGCCTATGGTCCCATTCACTCGGGAATATCCCAACGCAGCTCCTAGAAGAAACGTGTTTCTGACTCGCTGAATCTCAACATAGATTCAAGTCTCTTAGGTGAACGAACGCACAGCAGAGCAGTTTCAAGGAAACGTTTCTCCTGAGTTTTAGACGAAGTTCCCTGCTGTTTCGTACGTATGCCGGCATTGGGCTGGAAATACCGGTTTTGGGATTCTGCACAGAATGGGTTTGCAAACCGCTGAATCCACACGTGAGTTTAACTCTGTCAGTTGAATGCACACATTGACAACCATTCAGTTAGATAGCTCCGTTTTGGTTTTAGAAGCAGATATTTCTCTGTACAGCCTATGGTCCCATTCACTCGGGAATATCCCAACGCAGCTCCTAGAAGAAACGTGTTTCTGACTCGCTGAATCTCAACATAGATTCAACTCTCTTAGGTGAACGAACGAACAGCAGAGCAGTTTCAAGGAAACGTTTCTCCTGAGTTTTAGACGAAGTTTCCTGCTGTTTAGTACGTATGCCGGCATTGGGCTGGAAATACCGGTTTTGGGATTCTCCACAGAAAGGGTTTGCAAATCGCTGAATCCACACGTGAGTTTAACTCTGTCAGTTGAATGCACACATTGACAACCATTCAGTTAGATAGATCCGTTTTGGTTTTAGAAGCAGATATTTCTCTGTACAGCCTATGGTCCCATTCACTCGGGAATATCCCAACGCAGCTCCTAGAAGAAACGTGTTTCTGACTCGCTGAGTCTCAACATAGATTCAACTCTCTTAGGTGAACGAACGCACAGCAGAGCAGTTTCAAGGAAACGTTTCTCCTGAATTTTGGACGAAATTTCCTGCTGTTTAGTACGTATGCCGGCATTGGGCTGGAAATACCGGTTTTGGGATTCTGCACAGAAAGGGTTTGCAAACCGCTGAATCCACACGTGAGTTTAACTCTGTCAGTTGAATGCACACATTGACAACCATTCAGTTAGATAGCTCCGTTTTGGTTTTAGAAGCAGATATTTCTCTGTACAGCCTATGGTCCCATTCACTCGGGAATATCCCAACGCAGCTCCTAGAAGAAAAGTGTTTCTGACTCGCTGAATCTCAACATAGATTCAACTCTCTTAGGTGAACGAACGCACCGCAGAGCAGTTTCAAGGAAACGTTTCTCCTGAGCTTTAGACGAAGTTTCCTGCTGTGTAGTACGTATGCCGGCATTGGGCTGGAAATACCGGTTTTGGGATTCTGCACAGAAAGGGTTTGCAAACCGCTGAATCCACACGTGAGTTTAACTCTGTCAGTTGAATGCACACATTGACAACCATTCAGTTAGAGAGCTCCGTTTTGGTTTTAGAAGCAGATATTTCTCTGTACAGCCTATGGTCCCATTCACTCGGGAATATCCCAACGCAGCTCCTAGAAGAAACGTGTTTCTGACTCGCTGAATCTCAACATAGATTCAACTCCCTTAGGTGAACGAACGCACCGCAGAGCAGTTTCAAGGAAACGTTTCTCCTGAATTTTAGACGAAGTTTCCTGCTGTTTCGTACGTATGCCGGCATTGGGCTGGAAATACCGGTTTTGGGATTCTGCACAGAAAGGGTTTGCAAACCGCTGAATCCACACGTGAGTTTAACTCTGTCAGTTGAATGCACACATTGACAACCATTCAGTTAGAGAGCTCCGTTTTGCTTTTAGAAGTAGACATTTCTCTGTACAGCCTATGGTCCCATTCACTCGGGAATATCCCAACGCAGCTCCTAGACGAAACGTGTTTCTGACTCGCTGCATCTCAACATAGATTCAACTCTCTTAGGGGAACGAACGCACAGCAGAGCAGTTTCAAGGAAACGTTTCTCCTGAGTTTTAGACGAAGTTTCCTGATGTTTAGTACGTGTGCCGGCATTGGGCTGGAAATACCGGTTTTGGGATTCTGCACAGAAAGGGTTTGCAAACCGCTGAATCCACACGTGAGTTTAACTCTGTCAGTTGAATGCACACATTGACAACCATTCAGTTAGATAGCTCCGTTTTGGTTTTAGAAGCAGATATTTCTCTGTACAGCCTATGGTCCCATTCACTCGGGAATATCCCAACGCAGCTCCTAGAAGAAACGTGTTTCTGACTCGCTGAGTCTCAACATAGATTCAACTCTCTTAGGTGAACGAACGCACAGCAGAGCAGTTTCAAGGAAACGTTTCTCCTGAATTTTGTACGAAATTTCCTGCTGTTTAGTACGTATGCCAGCATTGGGCTGGAAATACCGGTTTTGCGATTCTGCACAGAAAGGGTTTGCAAACCGCTGAATCCACACGTGAGTTTAACTCTGTCAGTTGAATGCACACATTGACAACCATTCAGTTAGATAGCTCCGTTTTGGTTTTAGAAGCAGATATTTCTCTGTACAGCCTATGGTCCCATTCACTCGGGAATATCCCAACGCAGCTCCTAGAAGACACGTGTTTCTGACTCGATGAATCTCAACATAGATTCAAGTCTCTTAGGTGAACGAAGGCACAGCAGAGCAGTTTCAAGGAAACGTTTCTCCTGAGTTTTAGACGAAGTTTCCTGCTGTTTAGTACGTATGCCGGCATTGGGCTGGAAATACCGGTTTTGGGATTCTGCACAGAAAGGGTTTGCAAACCGCTGAATCCACACGTGAGTTTAACTCTGTCAGTTGAATGCACACATTGACAACCATTCAGTTAGATAGCTCCGTTTTGGTTTTAGAAGCAGATATTTCTCTGTACAGCCTATGGTTCCATTCACTCGGGAATATCCCAACGCAGCTCCTAGAAGAAACGTGTTTCTGACTCGCTGAATCTCAACATAGATTCAACTCTCTTAGGTGAACGAACGCACCGCAGAGCAGTTTCAAGGAAACGTTTCTCCTGAGCTTTAGACGAAGTTTCCTGCTGTGTAGTACGTATGCCGGCATTGGGCTGGAAATACCGGTTTTGGGATTCTGCACAGAAAGGGTTTGCAAACCGCTGAATCCACACGTGAGTTTAACTCTGTCAGTTGAATGCACACATTGACAACCATTCAGTTAGAGAGCTCCGTTTTGGTTTTAGAAGCAGATATTTCTCTGTACAGCCTATGGTCCCATTCACTCGGGAATATCCCAACGCAGCTCCTAGAAGAAACGTGTTTCTGACTCGCTGAATCTCAACATAGATTCAACTCTCTTAGGTGAACGAATGCACCGCAGAGCAGTTTCAAGGAAACGTTTCTCCTGAATTTTAGACGAAGTTTCCTGCTGTTTCGTACGTATGCCGGCATTGGGCTGGAAATACCGGTTTTGGGATTCTGCACAGAAAGGGTTTGCAAACCGCTGAATCCACACGTGAGTTTAACTCTGTCAGTTGAATGCACACATTGACAACCATTCAGTTAGAGAGCTCCGTTTTGCTTTTAGAAGTAGATATTTCTCTGTACAGCCTATGGTCCCATTCACTCGGGAATATCCCAACGCAGCTCCTAGACGAAACGTGTTTCTGACTCGCTGAATCTCAACATAGATTCAACTCTCTTAGGGGAACGAACGCACAGCAGAGCAGTTTCAAGGAAACGTTTCTCCTGAGTTTTAGACGAAGTTTCCTGATGTTTAGTACGTGTGCCGGCATTGGGCTGGAAATACCGGTTTTGGGATTCTGCACAGAAAGGGTTTGCAAACCGCTGAATCCACACGTGAGTTTAACTCTGTCAGTTGAATGCACACATTGACAACCATTCAGTTAGATAGCTCCGTTTTGGTTTTAGAAGCAGATATTTCTCTGTACAGCCTATGGTCCCATTCACTCGGGAATATCCCAACGCAGCTCCTAGAAGAAACGTGTTTCTGACTCGCTGAGTCTCAACATAGATTCAACTCTCTTAGGTGAACGAACGCACAGCAGAGCAGTTTCAAGGAAACGTTTCTCCTGAATTTTGTACGAAATTTCCTGCTGTTTAGTACGTATGCCAGCATTGGGCTGGAAATACCGGTTTTGCGATTCTGCACAGAAAGGGTTTGCAAACCGCTGAATCCACACGTGAGTTTAACTCTGTCAGTTGAATGCACACATTGACAACCATTCAGTTAGATAGCTCCGTTTTGGTTTTAGAAGCAGATATT
Organism: Aotus nancymaae; assembly: GCF_030222135.1. Taxonomy (NCBI): domain Eukaryota; kingdom Metazoa; phylum Chordata; class Mammalia; order Primates; family Aotidae; genus Aotus; species Aotus nancymaae. Next base: position 3,906,729 of record NW_026988495.1, on the reverse strand, counting down.
TCTCTGTACAGCCTATGGTCCCATTCACTCGGGAATATCCCAACGCAGCTCCTAGAAGACACGTGTTTCTGACTCGCTGAATCTCAACATAGATTCAAGTCTCTTAGGTGAACGAACGCACAGCAGAGCAGTTTCAAGGAAACGTTTCTCCTGAGTTTTAGACGAAGTTTCCTGCTGTTTAGTACGTATGCCGGCATTGGGCTGGAAATACCGGTTTTGGGATTCTGCACAGAAAGGGTTTGCAAATCGCTGAATCCACACGTGAGTTTAACTCTGTCAGTTGAATGCACACATTGACAACCATTCAGTTAGATAGCTCCGTTTTGGTTTTAGAAGCAGATATTTCTCTGTACAGCCTATGGTTCCATTCACTCGGGAATATCCCAACGCAGCTCCTAGAAGAAACGTGTTTCTGACTCGCTGAGTCTCAACATAGATTCAACTCTCTTAGGTGAACGAACGCACAGCAGAGCAGTTTCAAGGAAACGTTTCTCCTGAATTTTGGACGAAATTTCCTGCTGTTTAGTACGTATGCCGGCATTGGGCTGGAAATACCGGTTTTGCGATTCTGCACAGAAAGGGTTTGCAAACCGCTGAATCCACACGTGAGTTTAACTCTGTCAGTTGAATGCACACATTGACAACCATTCAGTTAGATAGCTCCGTTTTGGTTTTAGAAGCAGATATTTCTCTGTACAGCCTATGGTCCCATTCACTCGGGAATATCCCAACGCAGCTCCTAGAAGAAACGTGTTTCTGACTCGCTGAATCTCAACATAGATTCAACTCTCTTAGGTGAACGAACGCACCGCAGAGCAGTTCCAAGGAAACGTTTCTCCTGAATTTTAGACGAAGTTTCCTGCTGTTGCGTACGTATGCCGGCATTGGGCTGGAAATACCGGTTTTTGGATTCTGCACAGAAAGGGTTTTCAAACCGCTGAATTCACACGTGAGTTTAACTCTGTCAGTTGAATGCACACATTGACAACCATTCAGTTAGATAGATCCGTTTTGGTTTTAGAAGCAGATATTTCTCTGTACAGCCTATGGTCCCATTCACTCGGGAATATCACAACGCAGCTCCTAGAAGAAAAGTGTTTCTGACTCGCTGAGTCTCAACATAGATTCAACTCTCTTAGGTGAACGAACGCACAGCAGAGCAGTTTCAAGGAAACGTTTCTCCTGAGTTTTAGACGAAGTTTCCTACTGTTTAGTACGTGTGCCGGCATTGGGCTGGAAATACCGGTTTTGGGATTCTGCACAGAAAGGGTTTGCAAACCGCTGAATCCACACGTGAGTTTAACTCTGTCAGTTGAATGCACACATTGACAACCATTCAGTTAGATAGCTCCGTTTTGGTTTTAGAAGCAGATATTTCTCTGTACAGCCTATGGTCCCATTCACTCGGGAATATCCCAACGCAGCTCCTAGAAGAAACGTGTTTCTGACTCGCTGAATCTCAACATAGATTCAACTCTCTTAGGTGAACGAATGCACCGCAGAGCAGTTTCAAGGAAACGTTTCTCCTGAATTTTAGACGAAGTTTCCTGCTGTTTCGTACGTATGCCGGCATTGGGCTGGAAATACCGGTTTTGGGATTCTGCACAGAAAGGGTTTGCAAACCGCTGAATCCACACGTGAGTTTAACTCTGTCAGTTGAATGCACACATTGACAACCATTCAGTTAGAGAGCTCCGTTTTGCTTTTAGAAGTAGATATTTCTCTGTACAGCCTATGGTCCCATTCACTCGGGAATATCCCAACGCAGCTCCTAGACGAAACGTGTTTCTGACTCGCTGAATCTCAACATAGATTCAACTCTCTTAGGGGAACGAACGCACAGCAGAGCAGTTTCAAGGAAACGTTTCTCCTGAGTTTTAGACGAAGTTTCCTGATGTTTAGTACGTGTGCCGGCATTGGGCTGGAAATACCGGTTTTGGGATTCTGCACAGAAAGGGTTTGCAAACCGCTGAATCCACACGTGAGTTTAACTCTGTCAGTTGAATGCACACATTGACAACCATTCAGTTAGATAGCTCCGTTTTGGTTTTAGAAGCAGATATTTCTCTGTACAGCCTATGGTCCCATTCACTCGGGAATATCCCAACGCAGCTCCTAGAAGAAACGTGTTTCTGACTCGCTGAGTCTCAACATAGATTCAACTCTCTTAGGTGAACGAACGCACAGCAGAGCAGTTTCAAGGAAACGTTTCTCCTGAATTTTGTACGAAATTTCCTGCTGTTTAGTACGTATGCCAGCATTGGGCTGGAAATACCGGTTTTGCGATTCTGCACAGAAAGGGTTTGCAAACCGCTGAATCCACACGTGAGTTTAACTCTGTCAGTTGAATGCACACATTGACAACCATTCAGTTAGATAGCTCCGTTTTGGTTTTAGAAGCAGATATTTCTCTGTACAGCCTATGGTCCCATTCACTCGGGAATATCCCAACGCAGCTCCTAGAAGACACGTGTTTCTGACTCGCTGAATCTCAACATAGATTCAAGTCTCTTAGGTGAACGAACGCACAGCAGAGCAGTTTCAAGGAAACGTTTCTCCTGAGTTTTAGACGAAGTTTCCTGCTGTTTAGTACGTATGCCGGCATTGGGCTGGAAATACCGGTTTTGGGATTCTGCACAGAAAGGGTTTGCAAATCGCTGAATCCACACGTGAGTTTAACTCTGTCAGTTGAATGCACACATTGACAACCATTCAGTTAGATAGCTCCGTTTTGGTTTTAGAAGCAGATATTTCTCTGTACAGCCTATGGTTCCATTCACTCGGGAATATCCCAACGCAGCTCCTAGAAGAAACGTGTTTCTGACTCGCTGAGTCTCAACATAGATTCAACTCTCTTAGGTGAACGAACGCACAGCAGAGCAGTTTCAAGGAAACGTTTCTCCTGAATTTTGGACGAAATTTCCTGCTGTTTAGTACGTATGCCGGCATTGGGCTGGAAATACCGGTTTTGCGATTCTGCACAGAAAGGGTTTGCAAACCGCTGAATCCACACGTGAGTTTAACTCTGTCAGTTGAATGCACACATTGACAACCATTCAGTTAGATAGCTCCGTTTTGGTTTTAGAAGCAGATATTTCTCTGTACAGCCTATGGTCCCATTCACTCGGGAATATCCCAACGCAGCTCCTAGAAGAAACGTGTTTCTGACTCGCTGAATCTCAACATAGATTCAACTCTCTTAGGTGAACGAACGCACCGCAGAGCAGTTCCAAGGAAACGTTTCTCCTGAATTTTAGACGAAGTTTCCTGCTGTTGCGTACGTATGCCGGCATTGGGCTGGAAATACCGGTTTTTGGATTCTGCACAGAAAGGGTTTTCAAACCGCTGAATTCACACGTGAGTTTAACTCTGTCAGTTGAATGCACACATTGACAACCATTCAGTTAGATAGATCCGTTTTGGTTTTAGAAGCAGATATTTCTCTGTACAGCCTATGGTCCCATTCACTCGGGAATATCACAACGCAGCTCCTAGAAGAAAAGTGTTTCTGACTCGCTGAGTCTCAACATAGATTCAACTCTCTTAGGTGAACGAACGCACAGCAGAGCAGTTTCAAGGAAACGTTTCTCCTGAGTTTTAGACGAAGTTTCCTACTGTTTAGTACGTGTGCCGGCATTGGGCTGGAAATACCGGTTTTGGGATTCTGCACAGAAAGGGTTTGCAAACCGCTGAATCCACACGTGAGTTTAACTCTGTCAGTTGAATGCACACATTGACAACCATTCAGTTAGATAGCTCCGTTTTGGTTTTAGAAGCAGATATTTCTCTGTACAGCATATGGTCCCATTCACTCGGGAATATCCCAACGCAGCTCCTAGAAGAAACGTGTTTCTGACTCGCTGAGTCTCAACATAGATTCAACTCTCTTAGGTGAACGAACGCACAGCAGAGCAGTTTCAAGGAAACGTTTCTCCTGAATTTTGGACGAAATTTCCTGCTGTTTAGTACGTATGCCGGCATTGGGCTGGAAATACCGGTTTTGGGATTATGCACAGAAAGGGTTGGCAAACCGCTGAATCCACACGTTAGTTTAACTCTGTCAGTTGAATGCACACATTGACAACCATTCAGTTAGATAGCTCCGTTTTGGTTTTAGAAGCAGATATTTCTCTGTACAGCCTATGGTCCCATTCACTCGGGAATATCCCAACGCAGCTCCTAGAAGAAACGTGTTTCTGACTCGCTGAATCTCAACATAGATTCAAGTCTCTTAGGTGAACGAACGCACAGCAGAGCAGTTTCAAGGAAACGTTTCTCCTGAGTTTTAGACGAAGTTTCCTGCTGTTTCGTACGTATGCCGGCATTGGGCTGGAAATACCGGTTTTGGGATTCTGCACAGAATGGGTTTGCAAACCGCTGAATCCACACGTGAGTTTAACTCTGTCAGTTGAATGCACACATTGACAACCATTCAGTTAGATAGCTCCGTTTTGGTTTTAGAAGCAGATATTTCTCTGTACAGCCTATGGTCCCATTCACTCGGGAATATCCCAACGCAGCTCCTAGAAGAAACGTGTTTCTGACTCGCTGAATCTCAACATAGATTCAACTCTCTTAGGTGAACGAAGGAACAGCAGAGCAGTTTCAAGGAAACGTTTCTCCTGAGTTTTAGACGAAGTTTCCTGCTGTTTAGTACGTATGCCGGCATTGGGCTGGAAATACCGGTTTTGGGATTCTGCACAGAAAGGGTTTGCAAACCGCTGAATCCACACGTGAGTTTAACTCTGTCAGTTGAATGCACACATTGACAACCATTCAGTTAGATAGATCCGTTTTGGTTTTAGAAGCAGATATTTCTCTGTACAGCCTATGGTCCCATTCACTCGGGAATATCCCAACGCAGCTCCTAGAAGAAACGTGTTTCTGACTCGCTGAGTCTCAACATAGATTCAACTCTCTTAGGTGAACGAACGCACAGCAGAGCAGTTTCAAGGAAACGTTTCTCCTGAATTTTGGACGAAATTTCCTGCTGTTTAGTACGTATGCCGGCATTGGGCTGGAAATACCGGTTTTGGGATTCTGCACAGAAAGGGTTTGCAAACCGCTGAATCCACACGTGAGTTTAACTCTGTCAGTTGAATGCACACATTGACAACCATTCAGTTAGATAGCTCCGTTTTGGTTTTAGAAGCAGATATTTCTCTGTACAGCCTATGGTCCCATTCACTCGGGAATATCCCAACGCAGCTCCTAGAAGACACGTGTTTCTGACTCGCTGAATCTCAACATAGATTCAACTCTCTTAGGTGAACGAAAGCACCGCAGAGCAGTTTCAAGGAAACGTTTCTCCTGAGCTTTAGACGAAGTTTCCTGCTGTGTAGTACGTATGCCGGCATTGGGCTGGAAATACAGGTTTTGGGATTCTGCACAGAAAGGGTTTGCAAACCGCTGAATCCACACGTGAGTTTAACTCTGTCAGTTGAATGCACACATTGACAACCATTCAGTTAGAGAGCTCCGTTTTGGTTTTAGAAGCAGATATTTCTCTGTACAGCCTATGGTCCCATTCACTCGGGAATATCCCAACGCAGCTCCTAGAAGAAACGTGTTTCTGACTCGCTGAATCTCAACATAGATTCAACTCTCTTAGGTGAACGTACGCACCGCAGAGCAGTTTCAAGGAAACGTTTCTCCTGAATTTTAGACGAAGTTTCCTGCTGTTTCGTACGTATGCCGGCATTGGGCTGGAAATACCGGTTTTGGGATTCTGCACAGAAAGGGTTTGCAAACCGCTGAATCCACACGTGAGTTTAATTCTGTCAGTTGAATGCACACATTGACAACCATTCAGATAGAGAGCTCCGTTTTGCTTTTAGAAGTAGATATTTCTCTGTACAGCCTATGGTCCCATTCACTCGGGAATATCCCAACGCAGCTCCTAGACGAAACGTGTTTCTGACTCGCTGAATCTCAACATAGATTCAACTCTCTTAGGGGAACGAACGCACAGCAGAGCAGTTTCAAGGAAACGTTTCTCCTGAGTTTTAGACGAAGTTTCCTGCTGTTTAGTACGTGTGCCGGCATTGGGCTGGAAATACCGGTTTTGGGATTCTGCACAGCAAGGGTTTGCAAACCGCTGAATCCACACGTGAGTTTAACTCTGTCAGTTGAATGCACACATTGACAACCATTCAGTTAGATAGCTCCGTTTTGGTTTTAGAAGCAGATATTTCTCTGTACAGCCTATGGTCCCATTCACTCGGGAATATCCCAACGCAGCTCCTAGAAGAAAAGTGTTTCTGACTCGCTGAATCTCAACATAGATTCAACTCTCTTAGGTGAACGAACGCACCGCAGAGCAGTTTCAAGGAAACGTTTCTCCTGAATTTTAGACGAAGTTTCCTGCTGTTTCGTACGTATGCCGGCATTTGCCTGGAAATACCGGTTTTGGGATTCTGCACAGAAAGGGTTTGCAAACCGCTGAATCCACACGTGAGTTTAATTCTGTCAGTTGAATGCACACATTGACAACCATTCTGTTAGGGAGCTCCGTTTTGCTTTTAGAAGCAGATATTTCTCTGTACAGCCTATGGTCCCATTCACTCGGGAATATCCCAACGCAGCTCCTAGACGAAACGTGTTTCTGACTCGCTGAATCTCAATATAGATTCAACTCTCTTAGGTGAACGAACGCACCGCAGAGCAGTTTCAAGGAAACGTTTCTCCTGAATTTTAGACGAAGTTTCCTGCTGTTTCGTACGTATGCCGGCATTGGGCTGGAAATACCGGTTTTGGGATTCTGCACAGAAAGGGTTTGCAAACCGCTGAATCCACACGTGAGTTTTATTCTGTCAGTTGAATGCACACATTGACAACCATTCAGTTAGAGAGCTCCGTTTTGCTTTTAGAAGCAGATATTTCTCTGTACAGCCTATGGTCCCATTCACTCGGGAATATCCCAACGCAGCTCCTAGACGAAACGTGTTTCTGACTCGCTGAATCTCAACATAGATTCAACTCTCTTAGGTGAACGAACGCACAGCAGAGCAGTTTCAAGGAAACGTTTCTCCTGAGTTTTAGACGAAGATTCCTGCTGTTTAGTACGTGTGCCGGCATTGGGCTGGAAATACCGGTTTTGGGATTCTGCACAGAAAGGGTTTGCAAACCGCTGAATCCACACGTGAGTTTAACTCTGTCAGTTGAATGCACACATTGACAACCATTCAGTTAGATAGCTCCGTTTTGGTTTTAGAAGCAGATATTTCTCTGTACAGCCTATGGTCCCATTCACTCGGGAATATCCCAACGCAGCTCCTAGAAGAAACGTGTTTCTGACTCGCTGAGTCTCAACATAGATTCAACTCTCTTAGGTGAACGAACGCACAGCAGAGCAGTTTCAAGGAAACGTTTCTCCTGAATTTTGGACGAAATTTCCTGCTGTTTAGTACGTATGCCGGCATTGGGCTGGAAATACCGGTTTTGGGATTCTGCACAGAAAGGGTTTGCAAACCGCTGAATCCACACGTGAGTTTAACTCTGTCAGTTGAATGCACACATTGACAACCATTCAGTTAGATAGCTCCGTTTTGGTTTTAGAAGCAGATATTTCTCTGTACAGCCTATGGTCCCATTCACTCGGGAATATCCCAACGCAGCTCCTAGAAGAAAAGTGTTTCTGACTCGCTGAATCTCAACATAGATTCAACTCTCTTAGGTGAACGAACGCACCGCAGAGCAGTTTCAAGGAAACGTTTCTCCTGAGTTTTAGACGAAGTTTCCTGCTGTTTAGTACGTATGCCGGCATTGGGCTGGAAATACCGGTTTTGGGATTCTGCACAGAAAGGGTTTGCAAACCGCTGAATCCACACGTGAGTTTAACTCTGTCAGTTGAATGCACACATTGACAACCATTCAGTTAGATAGCTCCGTTTTGGTTTTAGAAGCAGATATTTCTCTGTACAGCCTATGGTCCCATTCACTCGGGAATATCCCAACGCAGCTCCTAGAAGACACGTGTTTCTGACTCGCTGAATCTCAACATAGATTCAACTCTCTTAGGTGAACGAACGCAAAGCAGAGCAGTTTCAAGGAAACGTTTCTCCTGAGTTTTAGACGAAGTTTCCTGCTGTTTAGTACGTATGCCGGCATTGGGCTGGAAATACCGGTTTTGGGATTATACACAGAAATGGTTGGCAAACCGCTGAATCCACACGTGAGTTTAACTCTGTCAGTTGAATGCACACATTGACAACCATTCAGTTAGATAGCTCCGTTTTGGTTTTAGAAGCAGATATTTCTCTGTATAGCCTATGGTCCCATTCACTCGGGAATATCCCAACGCAGCTCCTAGAAGAAACGTATTTCTGACTCGCTGAATCTCAACATAGATTCAACTCTCTTAGTTGAACGAACGCACAGCAGAGCAGTTTCAAGGAAACGTTTCTCCTGAGTTTTAGACGAAGTTTCCTGCTGTTTAGTACGTATGCCGGCATTGGGCTGGAAATACCGGTTTTGGCATTCTGCACAGAAAGGGTTTGCAAACCGCTGAATCCACACGTGAGTTTAACTCTGTCAGTTGAATGCACACATTGACAACCATTCAGTTAGATAGATCCGTTTTGGTTTTAGAAGCAGATATTTCTCTGTACAGCCTATGGTCCCATTCACTCGGGAATATCCCAACGCAGCTCCTAGAAGAAAAGTGTTTCTGACTCGCTGAGTCTCAACATAGATTCAACTCTCTTAGGTGAACGAACGCACCGCAGAGCAGTTTCAAGGAAACGTTTCTCCTGAATTTTGGACGAAATTTCCTGCTGTTTAGTACGTATGCCGGCATTGAGCTGGAAATACCGGTTTTGCGATTCTGCACAGAAAGGGTTTGCAAACCGCTGAATCCACACGTGAGTTTAACTCTGTCAGTTGAATGCACACATTGACAACCATTCAGTTAGATAGCTCCGTTTTGGTTTTAGAAGCAGATATTTCTCTGTACAGCCTATGGTCCCATTCACTCGGGAATATCCCAATGCAGCTCCTAGAAGAAACGTGTTTCTGACTCGCTGAATCTCAACATAGATTAAACTCTCTTAGGTGAACGAACGCACCGCAGAGCAGTTCCAAGGAAACGTTTCTCCTGAATTTTAGACGAAGTTTCCTCCTGTTGCGTACGTATGCCGGCATTGGGCTGGAAATACCGGTTTTGGGATTCTGCACAGAAAGGGTTTGCAAACCGCTGAATCCACACGTGAGTTTAACTCTGTCAGTTGAATGCACACATTGACAACCATTCAGTTAGATAGCTCCGTTTTGGTTTTAGAAGCAGATATTTCTCTGTACAGCCTATGGTCCCATTCACTCGGGAATATCCCAACGCAGCTCCTAGAAGAAACGTGTTTCTGACTCGCTGAATCTCAACATAGATTCAACTCTCTTAGGTGAACGAACGCACAGCAGAGCAGTTTCAAGGAAACGTTTCTCCTGAATTTTAGACGAAGTTTCCTGCTGTTTAGTACGTATGCCGGCATTGGGCTGGAAATACCGGTTTTGGGATTCTGCACAGAAAGGGTTTGCAAACCGCTGAATCCACACGTGAGTTTAACTCTGTCAGTTGAATGCACACATTGACAACCATTCAGTTAGATAGCTCCGTTTTGGTTTTAGAAGCAGATATTTCTCTGTACAGCCTATGGTCCCATTCACTCGGGAATATCCCAACGCAGCTCCTAGAAGAAACGTGTTTCTGACTCGCTGAATCTCAACATAGATTCAACTCTCTTAGGTGAACGAACGCACAGCAGAGCAGTTTCAAGGAAACGTTTCTCCTGAGTTTTAGACGAAGTTTCCTGCTGTTTCGTACGTATGCCGGCATTGGGCTGGAAATACCGGTTTTGGGATTCTGCACAGAAAGGGTTTGCAAACCGCTGACTCCACACGTGAGTTTAACTCTGTCAGTTGAATGCACAAATTGACAACCATTCAGTTAGATAGCTCCGTTTTGGTTTTAGAAGCAGATATTTCTCTGTACAGCCTATGGTCCCATTCACTCGGGAATATCCCAACGCAGCTCCTAGAAGTAACGTGTTTCTGACTCACTGAATCTCAACATAGATTCAACTCTCTTAGGTGAACGAACGCACCGCAGAGCAGTTCCAAGGAAACGTTTCTCCTGAATTTTAGACGAAGTTTCCTGCTGTTGCGTACGTATGCCGGCATTGGGCTGGAAATACCGGTTTTTGGATTCTGCACAGAAAGGGTTTGCAGACCGCTGAATCCACACGTGAGTTTAACTCTGTCAGTTGAATGCACACATTGACAACCATTCAGTTAGATAGCTCCGTTTTGGTTTTAGAAGCAGATATTTCTCTGTACAGCCTATGGTCCCATTCACTCGGGAATATCACAACGCAGCTCCTAGAAGAAAAGTGTTTCTGACTCGCTGAGTCTCAACATAGATTCAACTCTCTTAGGTGAACGAACGCACAGCAGAGCAGTTTCAAGGAAACGTTTCTCCTGAATTTTGGACGAAATTTCCTGCTTTTTAGTACGTATGCCGGCATTGGGCTGGAAATACCGGTTTTGGGATTATGCACAGAAAGGGTTGGCAAACCGCTGAATCCACACGTGAGTTTAACTCTGTCAGTTGAATGCACACATTGACAACCATTCAGTTAGATAGCTCCGTTTTGGTTTTAGAAGCAGATATTTCTCTGTACAGCCTATGGTCCCATTCACTCGGGAATATCCCAACGCAGCTCCTAGAAGAAACGTGTTTCTGACTCGCTGAATCTCAACATAGATTCAAGTCTCTTAGGTGAACGAACGCACAGCAGAGCAGTTTCAAGGAAACGTTTCTCCTGAGTTTTAGACGAAGTTTCCTGCTGTTTCGTACGTATGCCGGCATTGGGCTGGAAATACCGGTTTTGGGATTCTGCACAGAATGGGTTTGCAAACCGCTGAATCCACACGTGAGTTTAACTCTGTCAGTTGAATGCACACATTGACAACCATTCAGTTAGATAGCTCCGTTTTGGTTTTAGAAGCAGATATTTCTCTGTACAGCCTATGGTCCCATTCACTCGGGAATATCCCAACGCAGCTCCTAGAAGAAACGTGTTTCTGACTCGCTGAATCTCAACATAGATTCAACTCTCTTAGGTGAACGAACGAACAGCAGAGCAGTTTCAAGGAAACGTTTCTCCTGAGTTTTAGACGAAGTTTCCTGCTGTTTAGTACGTATGCCGGCATTGGGCTGGAAATACCGGTTTTGGGATTCTGCACAGAAAGGGTTTGCAAACCGCTGAATCCACACGTGAGTTTAACTCTGTCAGTTGAATGCACACATTGACAACCATTCAGTTAGATAGATCCGTTTTGGTTTTAGAAGCAGATATTTCTCTGTACAGCCTATGGTCCCATTCACTCGGGAATATCCCAACGCAGCTCCTAGAAGAAACGTGTTTCTGACTCGCTGAGTCTCAACATAGATTCAACTCTCTTAGGTGAACGAACGCACAGCAGAGCAGTTTCAAGGAAACGTTTCTCCTGAATTTTGGACGAAATTTCCTGCTGTTTAGTACGTATGCCGGCATTGGGCTGGAAATACCGGTTTTGGGATTCTGCACAGAAAGGGTTTGCAAACCGCTGAATCCACACGTGAGTTTAACTCTGTCAGTTGAATGCACACATTGACAACCATTCAGTTAGATAGCTCCGTTTTGGTTTTAGAAGCAGATATTTCTCTGTACAGCCTATGGTCCCATTCACTCGGGAATATCCCAACGCAGCTCCTAGAAGACACGTGTTTCTGACTCGCTGAATCTCAACATAGATTCAACTCTCTTAGGTGAACGAAAGCACCGCAGAGCAGTTTCAAGGAAACGTTTCTCCTGAGCTTTAGACGAAGTTTCCTGCTGTGTAGTACGTATGCCGGCATTGGGCTGGAAATACAGGTTTTGGGATTCTGCACAGAAAGGGTTTGCAAACCGCTGAATCCACACGTGAGTTTAACTCTGTCAGTTGAATGCACACATTGACAACCATTCAGTTAGAGAGCTCCGTTTTGGTTTTAGAAGCAGATATTTCTCTGTACAGCCTATGGTCCCATTCACTCGGGAATATCCCAACGCAGCTCCTAGAAGAAACGTGTTTCTGACTCGCTGAATCTCAACATAGATTCAACTCTCTTAGGTGAACGAACGCACCGCAGAGCAGTTTCAAGGAAACGTTTCTCCTGAATTTTAGACGAAGTTTCCTGCTGTTTCGTACGTATGCCGGCATTGGGCTGGAAATACCGGTTTTGGGATTCTGCACAGAAAGGGTTTGCAAACCGCTGAATCCACACGTGAGTTTAATTCTGTCAGTTGAATGCACACATTGACAACCATTCAGATAGAGAGCTCCGTTTTGCTTTTAGAAGTAGATATTTCTCTGTACAGCCTATGGTCCCATTCACTCGGGAATATCCCAACGCAGCTCCTAGACGAAACGTGTTTCTGACTCGCTGAATCTCAACATAGATTCAACTCTCTTAGGGGAACGAACGCACAGCAGAGCAGTTTCAAGGAAACGTTTCTCCTGAGTTTTAGACGAAGTTTCCTGCTGTTTAGTACGTGTGCCGGCATTGGGCTGGAAATACCGGTTTTGGGATTCTGCACAGCAAGGGTTTGCAAACCGCTGAATCCACACGTGAGTTTAACTCTGTCAGTTGAATGCACACATTGACAACCATTCAGTTAGATAGCTCCGTTTTGGTTTTAGAAGCAGATATTTCTCTGTACAGCCTATGGTCCCATTCACTCGGGAATATCCCAACGCAGCTCCTAGAAGAAAAGTGTTTCTGACTCGCTGAATCTCAACATAGATTCAACTCTCTTAGGTGAACGAACGCACAGCAGAGCAGTTTCAAGGAAACGTTTCTCCTGAGTTTTAGACGAAGTTTCCTGCTGTTTAGTACGTATGCCGGCATTGGGCTGGAAATACCGGTTTTGGGATTCTGCACAGAAAGGGTTTGCAAACCGCTGAATCCACACGTGAGTTTAACTCTGTCAGTTGAATGCACACATTGACAACCATTCAGTTAGAGAGCTCCGTTTTGGTTTTAGAAGCAGATATTTCTCTGTACAGCCTATGGTCCCATTCACTCGGGAATATCCCAACGCAGCTCCTAGAAGAAACGTGTTTCTGACTCGCTGAATCTCAACATAGATTCAACTCTCTTAGGTGAACGAACGCACCGCAGAGCAGTTTCAAGGAAACGTTTCTCCTGAATTTTAGACGAAGTTTCCTGCTGTTTCGTACGTATGCCGGCATTGGGCTGGAAATACCGGTTTTGGGATTCTGCACAGAAAGGGTTTGCAAACCGCTGAATCCACACGTGAGTTTAATTCTGTCAGTTGAATGCACACATTGACAACCATTCAGATAGAGAGCTCCGTTTTGCTTTTAGAAGTAGATATTTCTCTGTACAGCCTATGGTCCCATTCACTCGGGAATATCCCAACGCAGCTCCTAGACGAAACGTGTTTCTGACTCGCTGAATCTCAACATAGATTCAACTCTCTTAGGGGAACGAACGCACAGCAGAGCAGTTTCAAGGAAAGGTTTCTTCTGAGTTTTAGACGAAGTTTCCTGCTGTTTAGTACGTGTGCCGGCATTGGGCTGGAAATACCGGTTTTGGGATTCTGCACAGCAAGGGTTTGCAAACCGCTGAATCCACACGTGAGTTTAACTCTGTCAGTTGAATGCACACATTGACAACCATTCAGTTAGATAGCTCCGTTTTGGTTTTAGAAGCAGATATTTCTCTGTACAGCCTATGGTCCCATTCACTCGGGAATATCCCAACGCAGCTCCTAGAAGAAAAGTGTTTCTGACTCGCTGAATCTCAACATAGATTCAACTCTCTTAGGTGAACGAACGCACAGCAGAGCAGTTTCAAGGAAACGTTTCTCCTGAGTTTTAGACGAAGTTTCCTGCTGTTTAGTACGTATGCCGGCATTGGGCTGGAAATACCGGTTTTGGGATTCTGCACAGAAAGGGTTTGCAAACCGCTGAATCCACACGTGAGTTTAACTCTGTCAGTTGAATGCACACATTGACAACCATTCAGTTAGATAGCTCCGTTTTGGTTTTAGAAGCAGATATTTCTCTGTACAGCCTATGGTCCCATTCACTCGGGAATATCCCAACGCAGCTCCTAGAAGAAACGTGTTTCTGACTCGCTGAATCTCAACATAGATTCAACTCTCTTAGGTGAACGAACGCACCGCAGAGCAGTTTCAAGGAAACGTTTCTCCTGAATTTTAGACGAAGTTTCCTGCTGTTTCGTACGTATGCCGGCATTGGGCTGGAAATACCGGTTTTGGGATTCTGCACAGAAAGGGTTTGCAAACCGCTGAATCCACACGTGAGTTTAATTCTGTCAGTTGAATGCACACATTGACAACCATTCAGATAGAGAGCTCCGTTTTGCTTTTAGAAGTAGATATTTCTCTGTACAGCCTATGGTCCCATTCACTCGGGAATATCCCAACGCAGCTCCTAGACGAAACGTGTTTCTGACTCGCTGAATCTCAACATAGATTCAACTCTCTTAGGGGAACGAACGCACAGCAGAGCAGTTTCAAGGAAACGTTTCTCCTGAGTTTTAGACGAAGTTTCCTGCTGTTTAGTACGTGTGCCGGCATTGGGCTGGAAATACCGGTTTTGGGATTCTGCACAGAAAGGGTTTGCAAACCGCTGAATCCACACGTGAGTTTAACTCTGTCAGTTGAATGCACACATTGACAACCATTCAGTTAGATAGCTCCGTTTTGGTTTTAGAAGCAGATATTTCTCTGTACAGCCTATGGTCCCATTCACTCGGGAATATCCCAACGCAGCTCCTAGAAGAAACGTGTTTCTGACTCGCTGAATCTCAACATAGATTCAACTCTCTTAGGTGAACGAACGCACCGCAGAGCAGTTTCAAGGAAACGTTTCTCCTGAATTTTAGACGAAGTTTCCTGCTGTTTCGTACGTATGCCGGCATTTGCCTGGAAATACCGGTTTTGGGATTCTGCACAGAAAGGGTTTGCAAACCGCTGAATCCACACGTGAGTTTAATTCTGTCAGTTGAATGCACACATTGACAACCATTCAGTTAGAGAGCTCCGTTTTGCTTTTAGAAGCAGATATTTCTCTGTACAGCCTATGGTCCCATTCACTCGGGAATATCCCAACGCAGCTCCTAGAAGAAACGTGTTTCTGACTCGCTGAATCTCAACATAGATTCAACTCTCTTAGGTGAACGAACGCACAGCAGAGCAGTTTCAAGGAAACGTTTCTCCTGAGTTTTAGACGAAGTTTCCTGCTGTTTCGTACGTATGCCGGCATTGGGCTGGAAATACCGGTTTTGGGATTCTGCACAGAAAGGGTTTGCAAACCGCTGAATCCACACGTGAGTTTAACTCTGTCAGTTGAATGCACACATTGACAACCATTCAGTTAGATAGCTCCGTTTTGGTTTTAGAAGCAGATATTTCTCTGTACAGCCTATGGTCCCATTCACTCGGGAATATCCCAACGCAGCTCCTAGAAGAAAAGTGTTTCTGACTCGCTGAATCTCAACATAGATTCAACTCTCTTAGGTGAACGAACGCACAGCAGAGCAGTTTCAAGGAAACGTTTCTTCTGAGTTTTAGACGAAGTTTCCTGCTGTTTAGTACGTATGCCGGCATTGGGCTGGAAATACCGGTTTTGGGATTCTGCACAGAAAGGGTTTGCCAACCGCTGAATCCACACGTGAGTTTAACTCTGTCAGTTGAATGCACACATTGACAACCATTCAGTTAGATAGCTCCGTTTTGGTTTTAGAAGCAGATATTTCTCTGTACAGCCTATGGTCCCATTCACTCGGGAATATCCCAACGCAGCTCCTAGAAGAAACGTGTTTCTGACTCGCTGAATCTCAACATAGATTCAACTCTCTTAGGTGAACGAACGCACCGCAGAGCAGTTCCAAGGAAACGTTTCTCCTGAATTTTAGACGAAGTTTCCTGCTGTTGCGTACGTATGCCGGCATTGGGCTGGAAATACCGGTTTTGGGATTCTGCACAGAAAGGGTTTACAAACCGCTGAATCCACACGTGAGTTTAACTCTGTCAGTTGAATGCACACATTGACAACCATTCAGTTAGATAGATCCGTTTTGGTTTTAGAAGCAGATATTTCTCTGTACAGCCTATGGTCCCATTCACTCGGGAATATCCCAACGCAGCTCCTAGAAGAAACGTGTTTCTGACTCGCTGAGTCTCAACATAGATTCAACTCTCTTAGGTGAACGAACGCACAGCAGAGCAGTTTCAAGGAAACGTTTCTCCTGAATTTTGGACGAAATTTCCTGCTGTTTAGTACGTATGCCGGCATTGGGCTGGAAATACCGGTTTTGGGATTATGCACAGAAAGGGTTGGCAAACCGCTGAATCCACACGTGAGTTTAACTCTGTCAGTTGAATGCACACATTGACAACCATTCAGTTAGATAGCTCCGTTTTGGTTTTAGAAGCAGATATTTCTCTGTACAGCCTATGGTCCCATTCACTCGGGAATATCCCAACGCAGCTCCTAGAAGAAACGTGTTTCTGACTCGCTGAATCTCAACATAGATTCAAGTCTCTTAGGTGAACGAACGCACAGCAGAGCAGTTTCAAGGACACGTTTCTCCTGAGTTTTAGACGAAGTTCCCTGCTGTTTCGTACGTATGCCGGCATTGGGCTGGAAATACCGGTTTTGGGATTCTGCACAGAATGGGTTTGCAAACCGCTGAATCCACAGGTGAGTTTACCTCTGTCAGTTGAATGCACACATTGACAACCATTCAGTTAGATAGCTCCGTTTTGGTTTTAGAAGCAGATATTTCTCTGTACAGCCTATGGTCCCATTCACTCGGGAATATCCCAACGCAGCTCCTAGAAGAAACGTGTTTCTGACTCGCTGAATCTCAACATAGATTCAACTCTCTTAGGTGAACGAACGAACAGCAGAGCAGTTTCAAGGAAACGTTTCTCCTGAGTTTTAGACGAAGTTTCCTGCTGTTTAGTACGTATGCCGGCATTGGGCTGGAAATACCGGTTTTGGGATTCTCCACAGAAAGGGTTTGCAAACCGCTGAATCCACACGTGAGTTTAACTCTGTCAGTTGAATGCACACATTGACAACCATTAAGTTAGATAGATCCGTTTTGGTTTTAGAAGCAGATATTTCTCTGTACAGCCTATGGTCCCATTCACTCGGGAATATCCCAACGCAGCTCCTAGAAGAAACGTGTTTCTGACTCGCTGAGTCTCAACATAGATTCAACTCTCTTAGGTGAACGAACGCACAGCAGAGCAGTTTCAAGGAAACGTTTCTCCTGAATTTTGGACGAAATTTCCTGCTGTTTAGTACGTATGCCGGCATTGGGCTGGAAATACCGGTTTTGGGATTCTGCACAGAAAGGGTTTGCAAACCGCTGAATCCACACGTGAGTTTAACTCTGTCAGTTGAATGCACACATTGACAACCATTCAGTTAGATAGCTCCGTTTTGGTTTTAGAAGCAGATATTTCTCTGTACAGCCTATGGTCCCATTCACTCGGGAATATCCCAACGCAGCTCCTAGAAGAAAAGTGTTTCTGACTCGCTGAATCTCAACATAGATTCAACTCTCTTAAGTGAACGAACGCACCGCAGAGCAGTTTCAAGGAAACGTTTCTCCTGAGCTTTAGACGAAGTTTCCTGCTGTGTAGTACGTATGCCGGCATTGGGCTGGAAATACCGGTTTTGGGATTCTGCACAGAAAGGGTTTGCAAACCGCTGAATCCACACGTGAGTTTAACTCTGTCAGTTGAATGCACACATTGACAACCATTCAGTTAGAGAGCTCCGTTTTGGTTTTAGAAGCAGATATTTCTCTGTACAGCCTATGGTCCCATTCACTCGGGAATATCCCAACGCAGCTCCTAGAAGAAACGTGTTTCTGACTCGCTGAATCTCAACATAGATTCAACTCCCTTAGGTGAACGAACGCACCGCAGAGCAGTTTCAAGGAAACGTTTCTCCTGAATTTTAGACGAAGTTTCCTGCTGTTTCGTACGTATGCCGGCATTGGGCTGGAAATACCGGTTTTGGGATTCTGCACAGAAAGGGTTTGCAAACCGCTGAATCCACACGTGAGTTTAACTCTGTCAGTTGAATGCACACATTGACAACCATTCAGTTAGAGAGCTCCGTTTTGCTTTTAGAAGTAGACATTTCTCTGTACAGCCTATGGTCCCATTCACTCGGGAATATCCCAACGCAGCTCCTAGACGAAACGTGTTTCTGACTCGCTGAATCTCAACATAGATTCAACTCTCTTAGGGGAACGAACGCACAGCAGAGCAGTTTCAAGGAAACGTTTCTCCTGAGTTTTAGACGAAGTTTCCTGATGTTTAGTACGTGTGCCGGCATTGGGCTGGAAATACCGGTTTTGGGATTCTGCACAGAAAGGGTTTGCAAACCGCTGAATCCACACGTGAGTTTAACTCTGTCAGTTGAATGCACACATTGACAACCATTCAGTTAGATAGCTCCGTTTTGGTTTTAGAAGCAGATATTTCTCTGTACAGCCTATGGTCCCATTCACTCGGGAATATCCCAACGCAGCTCCTAGAAGAAACGTGTTTCTGACTCGCTGAGTCTCAACATAGATTCAACTCTCTTAGGTGAACGAACGCACAGCAGAGCAGGTCAAGGAAACGTTTCTCCTGAATTTTGTACGAAATTTCCTGCTGTTTAGTACGTATGCCAGCATTGGGCTGGAAATACCGGTTTTGCGATTCTGCACAGAAAGGGTTTGCAAACCGCTGAATCCACACGTGAGTTTAACTCTGTCAGTTGAATGCACACATTGACAACCATTCAGTTAGATAGCTCCGTTTTGGTTTTAGAAGCAGATATTTCTCTGTACAGCCTATGGTCCCATTCACTCGGGAATATCCCAACGCAGCTCCTAGAAGACACGTGTTTCTGACTCGATGAATCTCAACATAGATTCAAGTCTCTTAGGTGAACGAAGGCACAGCAGAGCAGTTTCAAGGAAACGTTTCTCCTGAGTTTTACACGAAGTTTCCTGCTGTTTAGTACGTATGCCGGCATTGGGCTGGAAATACCGGTTTTGGGATTCTGCACAGAAAGGGTTTGCAAACCGCTGAATCCACACGTGAGTTTAACTCTGTCAGTTGAATGCACACATTGACAACCATTCAGTTAGATAGCTCCGTTTTGGTTTTAGAAGCAGATATTTCTCTGTACAGCCTATGGTTCCATTCACTCGGGAATATCCCAACGCAGCTCCTAGAAGAAACGTGTTTCTGACTCGCTGAATCTCAACATAGATTCAACTCTCTTAGGTGAACGAACGCACCGCAGAGCAGTTTCAAGGAAACGTTTCTCCTGAGCTTTAGACGAAGTTTCCTGCTGTGTAGTACGTATGCCGGCATTGGGCTGGAAATACCGGTTTTGGGATTCTGCACAGAAAGGGTTTGCAAACCGCTGAATCCACACGTGAGTTTAACTCTGTCAGTTGAATGCACACATTGACAACCATTCAGTTAGAGAGCTCCGTTTTGGTTTTAGAAGCAGATATTTCTCTGTACAGCCTATGGTCCCATTCACTCGGGAATATCCCAACGCAGCTCCTAGAAGAAACGTGTTTCTGACTCGCTGAATCTCAACATAGATTCAACTCTCTTAGGTGAACGAATGCACCGCAGAGCAGTTTCAAGGAAACGTTTCTCCTGAATTTTAGACGAAGTTTCCTGCTGTTTCGTACGTATGCCGGCATTGGGCTGGAAATACCGGTTTTGGGATTCTGCACAGAAAGGGTTTGCAAACCGCTGAATCCACACGTGAGTTTAACTCTGTCAGTTGAATGCACACATTGACAACCATTCAGTTAGAGAGCTCCGTTTTGCTTTTAGAAGTAGATATTTCTCTGTACAGCCTATGGTCCCATTCACTCGGGAATATCCCAACGCAGCTCCTAGACGAAACGTGTTTCTGACTCGCTGAATCTCAACATAGATTCAACTCTCTTAGGGGAACGAACGCACAGCAGAGCAGTTTCAAGGAAACGTTTCTCCTGAGTTTTAGACGAAGTTTCCTGATGTTTAGTACGTGTGCCGGCATTGGGCTGGAAATACCGGTTTTGGGATTCTGCACAGAAAGGGTTTGCAAACCGCTGAATCCACACGTGAGTTTAACTCTGTCAGTTGAATGCACACATTGACAACCATTCAGTTAGATAGCTCCGTTTTGGTTTTAGAAGCAGATATTTCTCTGTACAGCCTATGGTCCCATTCACTCGGGAATATCCCAACGCAGCTCCTAGAAGAAACGTGTTTCTGACTCGCTGAGTCTCAACATAGATTCAACTCTCTTAGGTGAACGAACGCACAGCAGAGCAGTTTCAAGGAAACGTTTCTCCTGAATTTTGTACGAAATTTCCTGCTGTTTAGTACGTATGCCAGCATTGGGCTGGAAATACCGGTTTTGCGATTCTGCACAGAAAGGGTTTGCAAACCGCTGAATCCACACGTGAGTTTAACTCTGTCAGTTGAATGCACACATTGACAACCATTCAGTTAGATAGCTCCGTTTTGGTTTTAGAAGCAGATATTTCTCTGTACAGCCTATGGTCCCATTCACTCGGGAATATCCCAACGCAGCTCCTAGAAGACACGTGTTTCTGACTCGCTGAATCTCAACATAGATTCAAGTCTCTTAGGTGAACGAACGCACAGCAGAGCAGTTTCAAGGAAACGTTTCTCCTGAGTTTTAGACGAAGTTTCCTGCTGTTTAGTACGTATGCCGGCATTGGGCTGGAAATACCGGTTTTGGGATTCTGCACAGAAAGGGTTTGCAAATCGCTGAATCCACACGTGAGTTTAACTCTGTCAGTTGAATGCACACATTGACAACCATTCAGTTAGATAGCTCCGTTTTGGTTTTAGAAGCAGATATTTCTCTGTACAGCCTATGGTTCCATTCACTCGGGAATATCCCAACGCAGCTCCTAGAAGAAACGTGTTTCTGACTCGCTGAGTCTCAACATAGATTCAACTCTCTTAGGTGAACGAACGCACAGCAGAGCAGTTTCAAGGAAACGTTTCTCCTGAATTTTGGACGAAATTTCCTGCTGTTTAGTACGTATGCCGGCATTGGGCTGGAAATACCGGTTTTGCGATTCTGCACAGAAAGGGTTTGCAAACCGCTGAATCCACACGTGAGTTTAACTCTGTCAGTTGAATGCACACATTGACAACCATTCAGTTAGATAGCTCCGTTTTGGTTTTAGAAGCAGATATTTCTCTGTACAGCCTATGGTCCCATTCACTCGGGAATATCCCAACGCAGCTCCTAGAAGAAACGTGTTTCTGACTCGCTGAATCTCAACATAGATTCAACTCTCTTAGGTGAACGAACGCACCGCAGAGCAGTTCCAAGGAAACGTTTCTCCTGAATTTTAGACGAAGTTTCCTGCTGTTGCGTACGTATGCCGGCATTGGGCTGGAAATACCGGTTTTTGGATTCTGCACAGAAAGGGTTTTCAAACCGCTGAATTCACACGTGAGTTTAACTCTGTCAGTTGAATGCACACATTGACAACCATTCAGTTAGATAGATCCGTTTTGGTTTTAGAAGCAGATATTTCTCTGTACAGCCTATGGTCCCATTCACTCGGGAATATCACAACGCAGCTCCTAGAAGAAAAGTGTTTCTGACTCGCTGAGTCTCAACATAGATTCAACTCTCTTAGGTGAACGAACGCACAGCAGAGCAGTTTCAAGGAAACGTTTCTCCTGAGTTTTAGACGAAGTTTCCTACTGTTTAGTACGTGTGCCGGCATTGGGCTGGAAATACCGGTTTTGGGATTCTGCACAGAAAGGGTTTGCAAACCGCTGAATCCACACGTGAGTTTAACTCTGTCAGTTGAATGCACACATTGACAACCATTCAGTTAGATAGCTCCGTTTTGGTTTTAGAAGCAGATATTTCTCTGTACAGCATATGGTCCCATTCACTCGGGAATATCCCAACGCAGCTCCTAGAAGAAACGTGTTTCTGACTCGCTGAGTCTCAACATAGATTCAACTCTCTTAGGTGAACGAACGCACAGCAGAGCAGTTTCAAGGAAACGTTTCTCCTGAATTTTGGACGAAATTTCCTGCTGTTTAGTACGTATGCCGGCATTGGGCTGGAAATACCGGTTTTGGGATTATGCACAGAAAGGGTTGGCAAACCGCTGAATCCACACGTGAGTTTAACTCTGTCAGTTGAATGCACACATTGACAACCATTCAGTTAGATAGCTCCGTTTTGGTTTTAGAAGCAGATATTTCTCTGTACAGCCTATGGTCCCATTCACTCGGGAATATCCCAACGCAGCTCCTAGAAGAAACGTGTTTCTGACTCGCTGAATCTCAACATAGATTCAAGTCTCTTAGGTGAACGAACGCACAGCAGAGCAGTTTCAAGGAAACGTTTCTCCTGAGTTTTAGACGAAGTTTCCTGCTGTTTCGTACGTATGCCGGCATTGGGCTGGAAATACCGGTTTTGGGATTCTGCACAGAATGGGTTTGCAAACCGCTGAATCCACACGTGAGTTTAACTCTGTCAGTTGAATGCACACATTGACAACCATTCAGTTAGATAGCTCCGTTTTGGTTTTAGAAGCAGATATTTCTCTGTACAGCCTATGGTCCCATTCACTCGGGAATATCCCAACGCAGCTCCTAGAAGAAACGTGTTTCTGACTCGCTGAATCTCAACATAGATTCAACTCTCTTAGGTGAACGAACGAACAGCAGAGCAGTTTCAAGGAAACGTTTCTCCTGAGTTTTAGACGAAGTTTCCTGCTGTTTAGTACGTATGCCGGCATTGGGCTGGAAATACCGGTTTTGGGATTCTGCACAGAAAGGGTTTGCAAACCGCTGAATCCACACGTGAGTTTAACTCTGTCAGTTGAATGCACACATTGACAACCATTCAGTTAGATAGATCCGTTTTGGTTTTAGAAGCAGATATTTCTCTGTACAGCCTATGGTCCCATTCACTTGGGAATATCCCAACGCAGCTCCTAGAAGAAACGTGTTTCTGACTCGCTGAGTCTCAACATAGATTCAACTCTCTTAGGTGAACGAACGCACAGCAGAGCAGTTTCAAGGAAACGTTTCTCCTGAATTTTGGACGAAATTTCCTGCTGTTTAGTACGTATGCCGGCATTGGGCTGGAAATACCGGTTTTGGGATTCTGCACAGAAAGGGTTTGCAAACCGCTGAATCCACACGTGAGTTTAACTCTGTCAGTTGAATGCACACATTGTCAACCATTCAGTTAGATAGCTCCGTTTTGGTTTTAGAAGCAGATATTTCTCTGTACAGCCTATGGTCCCATTCACTCGGGAATGTCCCAACGCAGCTCCTAGAAGACACGTGTTTCTGACTCGCTGAATCTCAACATAGATTCAACTCTCTTAGGTGAACGAAAGCACCGCAGAGCAGTTTCAAGGAAACGTTTCTCCTGAGCTTTAGACGAAGTTTCCTGCTGTGTAGTACGTATGCCGGCATTGGGCTGGAAATACAGGTTTTGGGATTCTGCACAGAAAGGGTTTGCAAACCGCTGAATCCACACGTGAGTTTAACTCTGTCAGTTGAATGCACACATTGACAACCATTCAGTTAGAGAGCTCCGTTTTGGTTTTAGAAGCAGATATTTCTCTGTACAGCCTATGGTCCCATTCACTCGGGAATATCCCAACGCAGCTCCTAGAAGAAACGTGTTTCTGACTCGCTGAATCTCAACATAGATTCAACTCTCTTAGGTGAACGTACGCACCGCAGAGCAGTTTCAAGGAAACGTTTCTCCTGAATTTTAGACGAAGTTTCCTGCTGTTTCGTACGTATGCCGGCATTGGGCTGGAAATACCGGTTTTGGGATTCTGCACAGAAAGGGTTTGCAAACCGCTGAATCCACACGTGAGTTTAATTCTGTCAGTTGAATGCACACATTGACAACCATTCAGATAGAGAGCTCCGTTTTGCTTTTAGAAGTAGATATTTCTCTGTACAGCCTATGGTCCCATTCACTCGGGAATATCCCAACGCAGCTCCTAGACGAAACGTGTTTCTGACTCGCTGAATCTCAACATAGATTCAACTCTCTTAGGGGAACGAACGCACAGCAGAGCAGTTTCAAGGAAACGTTTCTCCTGAGTTTTAGACGAAGTTTCCTGCTGTTTAGTACGTGTGCCGGCATTGGGCTGGAAATACCGGTTTTGGGATTCTGCACAGCAAGGGTTTGCAAACCGCTGAATCCACACGTGAGTTTAACTCTGTCAGTTGAATGCACACATTGACAACCATTCAGTTAGATAGCTCCGTTTTGGTTTTAGAAGCAGATATTTCTCTGTACAGCCTATGGTCCCATTCACTCGGGAATATCCCAACGCAGCTCCTAGAAGAAAAGTGTTTCTGACTCGCTGAATCTCAACATAGATTCAACTCTCTTAGGTGAACGAACGCACAGCAGAGCAGTTTCAAGGAAACGTTTCTCCTGAGTTTTAGACGAAGTTTCCTGCTGTTTAGTACGTATGCCGGCATTGGGCTGGAAATACCGGTTTTGGGATTCTGCACAGAAAGGGTTTGCAAACCGCTGAATCCACACGTGAGTTTAACTCTGTCAGTTGAATGCACACATTGACAACCATTCAGTTAGATAGCTCCGTTTTGGTTTTAGAAGCAGATATTTCTCTGTACAGCCTATGGTCCCATTCACTCGGGAATATCCCAACGCAGCTCCTAGAAGAAACGTGTTTCTGACTCGCTGAAACTCAACATAGATTCAACTCTCTTAGGTGAACGAACGCACCGCAGAGCAGTTTCAAGGAAACGTTTCTCCTGAATTTTAGACGAAGTTTCCTGCTGTTTCGTACGTATGCCGGCATTTGCCTGGAAATACCGGTTTTGGGATTCTGCACAGAAAGGGTTTGCAAACCGCTGAATCCACACGTGAGTTTAATTCTGTCAGTTGAATGCACACATTGACAACCATTCTGTTAGGGAGCTCCGTTTTGCTTTTAGAAGCAGATATTTCTCTGTACAGCCTATGGTCCCATTCACTCGGGAATATCCCAACGCAGCTCCTAGACGAAACGTGTTTCTGACTCGCTGAATCTCAATATAGATTCAACTCTCTTAGGTGAACGAACGCACCGCAGAGCAGTTTCAAGGAAACGTTTCTCCTGAATTTTAGACGAAGTTTCCTGCTGTTTCGTACGTATGCCGGCATTGGGCTGGAAATACCGGTTTTGGGATTCTGCACAGAAAGGGTTTGCAAACCGCTGAATCCACACGTGAGTTTTATTCTGTCAGTTGAATGCACACATTGACAACCATTCAGTTAGAGAGCTCCGTTTTGCTTTTAGAAGCAGATATTTCTCTGTACAGCCTATGGTCCCATTCACTCGGGAATATCCCAACGCAGCTCCTAGACGAAACGTGTTTCTGACTCGCTGAATCTCAACATAGATTCAACTCTCTTAGGTGAACGAACGCACAGCAGAGCAGTTTCAAGGAAACGTTTCTCCTGAGTTTTAGACGAAGATTCCTGCTGTTTAGTACGTGTGCCGGCATTGGGCTGGAAATACCGGTTTTGGGATTCTGCACAGAAAGGGTTTGCAAACCGCTGAATCCACACGTGAGTTTAACTCTGTCAGTTGAATGCACACATTGACAACCATTCAGTTAGATAGCTCCGTTTTGGTTTTAGAAGCAGATATTTCTCTGTACAGCCTATGGTCCCATTCACTCGGGAATATCCCAACGCAGCTCCTAGAAGAAACGTGTTTCTGACTCGCTGAGTCTCAACATAGATTCAACTCTCTTAGGTGAACGAACGCACAGCAGAGCAGTTTCAAGGAAACGTTTCTCCTGAATTTTGGACGAAATTTCCTGCTGTTTAGTACGTATGCCGGCATTGGGCTGGAAATACCGGTTTTGGGATTCTGCACAGAAAGGGTTTGCAAACCGCTGAATCCACACGTGAGTTTAACTCTGTCAGTTGAATGCACACATTGACAACCATTCAGTTAGATAGCTCCGTTTTGGTTTTAGAAGCAGATATTTCTCTGTACAGCCTATGGTCCCATTCACTCGGGAATATCCCAACGCAGCTCCTAGAAGAAAAGTGTTTCTGACTCGCTGAATCTCAACATAGATTCAACTCTCTTAGGTGAACGAACGCACCGCAGAGCAGTTTCAAGGAAACGTTTCTCCTGAGTTTTAGACGAAGTTTCCTGCTGTTTAGTACGTATGCCGGCATTGGGCTGGAAATACCGGTTTTGGGATTCTGCACAGAAAGGGTTTGCAAACCGCTGAATCCACACGTGAGTTTAACTCTGTCAGTTGAATGCACACATTGACAACCATTCAGTTAGATAGCTCCGTTTTGGTTTTAGAAGCAGATATTTCTCTGTACAGCCTATGGTCCCATTCACTCGGGAATATCCCAACGCAGCTCCTAGAAGACACGTGTTTCTGACTCGCTGAATCTCAACATAGATTCAACTCTCTTAGGTGAACGAACGCAAAGCAGAGCAGTTTCAAGGAAACGTTTCTCCTGAGTTTTAGACGAAGTTTCCTGCTGTTTAGTACGTATGCCGGCATTGGGCTGGAAATACCGGTTTTGGGATTATGCACAGAAATGGTTGGCAAACCGCTGAATCCACACGTGAGTTTAACTCTGTCAGTTGAATGCACACATTGACAACCATTCAGTTAGATAGCTCCGTTTTGGTTTTAGAAGCAGATATTTCTCTGTATAGCCTATGGTCCCATTCACTCGGGAATATCCCAACGCAGCTCCTAGAAGAAACGTATTTCTGACTCGCTGAATCTCAACATAGATTCAACTCTCTTAGTTGAACGAACGCACAGCAGAGCAGTTTCAAGGAAACGTTTCTCCTGAGTTTTAGACGAAGTTTCCTGCTGTTTAGTACGTATGCCGGCATTGGGCTGGAAATACCGGTTTTGGGATTCTGCACAGAAAGGGTTTGCAAACCGCTGAATCCACACGTGAGTTTAACTCTGTCAGTTGAATGCACACATTGACAACCATTCAGTTAGATAGCTCCGTTTTGGTTTTAGAAGCAGATATTTCTCTGTACAGCCTATGGTCCCATTCACTCGGGAATATCCCAACGCAGCTCCTAGAAGACACGTGTTTCTGACTCGCTGAGTCTCAACATAGATTCAACTCTCTTAGGTGAACGAACGCACAGCAGAGCAGTTTCAAGGAAACGTTTCTCCTGAATTTTGGACGAAATTTCCTGCTGTTTAGTACGTATGCCGGCATTGGGCTGGAAATACCGGTTTTGCGATTCTGCACAGAAAGGGTTTGCAAACCGCTGAATCCACACGTGAGTTTAACTCTGTCAGTTGAATGCACACATTGACAACCATTCAGTTAGATAGCTCCGTTTTGGTTTTAGAAGCAGATATTTCTCTGTACAGCCTATGGTCCCATTCACTCGGGAATATCCCAATGCAGCTCCTAGAAGAAACGTGTTTCTGACTCGCTGAATCTCAACATAGATTCAACTCTCTTAGGTGAACGAACGCACCGCAGAGCAGTTCCAAGGAAACGTTTCTCCTGAATTTTAGACGAAGTTTCCTGCTGTTGCGTACGTATGCCGGCATTGGGCTGGAAATACCGGTTTTGGGATTCTGCACAGAAAGGATTTGCAAACCGCTGAATCCACACGTGAGTTTAACTCTGTCAGTTGAATGCACACATTGACAACCATTCAGTTAGATAGATCCGTTTTGGTTTTAGAAGCAGATATTTCTCTGTACAGCCTATGGTCCCATTCACTCGGGAATATCCCAACGCAGCTCCTAGAAGAAACGTGTTTCTGACTCGCTGAGTCTCAACATAGATTCAACTCTCTTAGGTGAACGAACGCACAGCAGAGCAGTTTCAAGGAAACGTTTCTCCTGAATTTTAGACGAAGTTTCCTGCTGTTTAGTACGTATGCCGGCATTGGGCTGGAAATACCGGTTTTGGGATTCTGCACAGAAAGGGTTTGCAAACCGCTGAATCCACACGTGAGTTTAACTCTGTCAGTTGAATGCACACATTGACAACCATTCAGTTAGATAGCTCCGTTTTGGTTTTAGAAGCAGATATTTCTCTGTACAGCCTATGGTCCCATTCACTCGGGAATATCCCAACGCAGCTCCTAGAAGAAACGTGTTTCTGACTCGCTGAATCTCAACATAGATTCAACTCTCTTAGGTGAACGAACGCACAGCAGAGCAGTTTCAAGGAAACGTTTCTCCTGAGTTTTAGACGAAGTTTCCTGCTGTTTCGTACGTATGCCGGCATTGGGCTGGAAATACCGGTTTTGGGATTCTGCACAGAAAGGGTTTGCAAACCGCTGACTCCACACGTGAGTTTAACTCTGTCAGTTGAATGCACAAATTGACAACCATTCAGTTAGATAGCTCCGTTTTGGTTTTAGAAGCAGATATTTCTCTGTACAGCCTATGGTCCCATTCACTCGGGAATATCCCAACGCAGCTCCTAGAAGTAACGTGTTTCTGACTCACTGAATCTCAACATAGATTCAACTCTCTTAGGTGAACGAACGCACCGCAGAGCAGTTCCAAGGAAACGTTTCTCCTGAATTTTAGACGAAGTTTCCTGCTGTTGCGTACGTATGCCGGCATTGGGCTGGAAATACCGGTTTTTGGATTCTGCACAGAAAGGGTTTGCAGACCGCTGAATCCACACGTGAGTTTAACTCTGTCAGTTGAATGCACACATTGACAACCATTCAGTTAGATAGCTCCGTTTTGGTTTTAGAAGCAGATATTTCTCTGTACAGCCTATGGTCCCATTCACTCGGGAATATCACAACGCAGCTCCTAGAAGAAAAGTGTTTCTGACTCGCTGAGTCGCAACATAGATTCAACTCTCTTAGGTGAACGAACGCACAGCAGAGCAGTTTCAAGGAAACGTTTCTCCTGAATTTTGGACGAAATTTCCTGCTGTTTAGTACGTATGCCGGCATTGGGCTGGAAATACCGGTTTTGGGATTATGCACAGAAAGGGTTGGCAAACCGCTGAATCCACACGTGAGTTTAACTCTGTCAGTTGAATGCACACATTGACAACCATTCAGTTAGATAGCTCCGTTTTGGTTTTAGAAGCAGATATTTCTCTGTACAGCCTATGGTCCCATTCACTCGGGAATATCCCAACGCAGCTCCTAGAAGAAACGTGTTTCTGACTCGCTGAATCTCAACATAGATTCAAGTCTCTTAGGTGAACGAACGCACAGCAGAGCAGTTTCAAGGAAACGTTTCTCCTGAGTTTTAGACGAAGTTTCCTGCTGTTTCGTACGTATGCCGGCATTGGGCTGGAAATACCGGTTTTGGGATTCTGCACAGAATGGGTTTGCAAACCGCTGAATCCACACGTGAGTTTAACTCTGTCAGTTGAATGCACACATTGACAACCATTCAGTTAGATAGCTCCGTTTTGGTTTTAGAAGCAGATATTTCTCTGTACAGCCTATGGTCCCATTCACTCGGGAATATCCCAACGCAGCTCCTAGAAGAAACGTGTTTCTGACTCGCTGAATCTCAACATAGATTCAACTCTCTTAGGTGAACGAACGAACAGCAGAGCAGTTTCAAGGAAACGTTTCTCCTGAGTTTTAGACGAAGTTTCCTGCTGTTTAGTACGTATGCCGGCATTGGGCTGGAAATACCGGTTTTGGGATTCTGCACAGAAAGGGTTTGCAAACCGCTGAATCCACACGTGAGTTTAACTCTGTCAGTTGAATGCACACATTGACAACCATTCAGTTAGATAGATCCGTTTTGGTTTTAGAAGCAGATATTTCTCTGTACAGCCTATGGTCCCATTCACTCGGGAATATCCCAACGCAGCTCCTAGAAGAAACGTGTTTCTGACTCGCTGAGTCTCAACATAGATTCAACTCTCTTAGGTGAACGAACGCACAGCAGAGCAGTTTCAAGGAAACGTTTCTCCTGAATTTTGGACGAAATTTCCTGCTGTTTAGTACGTATGCCGGCATTGGGCTGGAAATACCGGTTTTGGGATTCTGCACAGAAAGGGTTTGCAAACCGCTGAATCCACACGTGAGTTTAACTCTGTCAGTTGAATGCACACATTGACAACCATTCAGTTAGATAGCTCCGTTTTGGTTTTAGAAGCAGATATTTCTCTGTACAGCCTATGGTCCCATTCACTCGGGAATATCCCAACGCAGCTCCTAGAAGACACGTGTTTCTGACTCGCTGAATCTCAACATAGATTCAACTCTCTTAGGTGAACGAAAGCACCGCAGAGCAGTTTCAAGGAAACGTTTCTCCTGAGCTTTAGACGAAGTTTCCTGCTGTGTAGTACGTATGCCGGCATTGGGCTGGAAATACAGGTTTTGGGATTCTGCACAGAAAGGGTTTGCAAACCGCTGAATCCACACGTGAGTTTAACTCTGTCAGTTGAATGCACACATTGACAACCATTCAGTTAGAGAGCTCCGTTTTGGTTTTAGAAGCAGATATTTCTCTGTACAGCCTATGGTCCCATTCACTCGGGAATATCCCAACGCAGCTCCTAGAAGAAACGTGTTTCTGACTCGCTGAATCTCAACATAGATTCAACTCTCTTAGGTGAACGAACGCACCGCAGAGCAGTTTCAAGGAAACGTTTCTCCTGAATTTTAGACGAAGTTTCCTGCTGTTTCGTACGTATGCCGGCATTGGGCTGGAAATACCGGTTTTGGGATTCTGCACAGAAAGGGTTTGCAAACCGCTGAATCCACACGTGAGTTTAATTCTGTCAGTTGAATGCACACATTGACAACCATTCAGATAGAGAGCTCCGTTTTGCTTTTAGAAGTAGATATTTCTCTGTACAGCCTATGGTCCCATTCACTCGGGAATATCCCAACGCAGCTCCTAGACGAAACGTGTTTCTGACTCGCTGAATCTCAACATAGATTCAACTCTCTTAGGGGAACGAACGCACAGCAGAGCAGTTTCAAGGAAACGTTTCTCCTGAGTTTTAGACGAAGTTTCCTGCTGTTTAGTACGTGTGCCGGCATTGGGCTGGAAATACCGGTTTTGGGATTCTGCACAGCAAGGGTTTGCAAACCGCTGAATCCACACGTGAGTTTAACTCTGTCAGTTGAATGCACACATTGACAACCATTCAGTTAGATAGCTCCGTTTTGGTTTTAGAAGCAGATATTTCTCTGTACAGCCTATGGTCCCATTCACTCGGGAATATCCCAACGCAGCTCCTAGAAGAAAAGTGTTTCTGACTCGCTGAATCTCAACATAGATTCAACTCTCTTAGGTGAACGAACGCACAGCAGAGCAGTTTCAAGGAAACGTTTCTCCTGAGTTTTAGACGAAGTTTCCTGCTGTTTAGTACGTATGCCGGCATTGGGCTGGAAATACCGGTTTTGGGATTCTGCACAGAAAGGGTTTGCAAACCGCTGAATCCACACGTGAGTTTAACTCTGTCAGTTGAATGCACACATTGACAACCATTCAGTTAGAGAGCTCCGTTTTGGTTTTAGAAGCAGATATTTCTCTGTACAGCCTATGGTCCCATTCACTCGGGAATATCCCAACGCAGCTCCTAGAAGAAACGTGTTTCTGACTCGCTGAATCTCAACATAGATTCAACTCTCTTAGGTGAACGAACGCACCGCAGAGCAGTTTCAAGGAAACGTTTCTCCTGAATTTTAGACGAAGTTTCCTGCTGTTTCGTACGTATGCCGGCATTGGGCTGGAAATACCGGTTTTGGGATTCTGCACAGAAAGGGTTTGCAAACCGCTGAATCCACACGTGAGTTTAATTCTGTCAGTTGAATGCACACATTGACAACCATTCAGATAGAGAGCTCCGTTTTGCTTTTAGAAGTAGATATTTCTCTGTACAGCCTATGGTCCCATTCACTCGGGAATATCCCAACGCAGCTCCTAGACGAAACGTGTTTCTGACTCGCTGAATCTCAACATAGATTCAACTCTCTTAGGGGAACGAACGCACAGCAGAGCAGTTTCAAGGAAACGTTTCTCCTGAGTTTTAGACGAAGTTTCCTGCTGTTTAGTACGTGTGCCGGCATTGGGCTGGAAATACCGGTTTTGGGATTCTGCACAGCAAGGGTTTGCAAACCGCTGAATCCACACGTGAGTTTAACTCTGTCAGTTGAATGCACACATTGACAACCATTCAGTTAGATAGCTCCGTTTTGGTTTTAGAAGCAGATATTTCTCTGTACAGCCTATGGTCCCATTCACTCGGGAATATCCCAACGCAGCTCCTAGAAGAAAAGTGTTTCTGACTCGCTGAATCTCAACATAGATTCAACTCTCTTAGGTGAACGAACGCACAGCAGAGCAGTTTCAAGGAAACGTTTCTCCTGAGTTTTAGACGAAGTTTCCTGCTGTTTAGTACGTATGCCGGCATTGGGCTGGAAATACCGGTTTTGGGATTCTGCACAGAAAGGGTTTGCAAACCGCTGAATCCACACGTGAGTTTAACTCTGTCAGTTGAATGCACACATTGACAACCATTCAGTTAGATAGCTCCGTTTTGGTTTTAGAAGCAGATATTTCTCTGTACAGCCTATGGTCCCATTCACTCGGGAATATCCCAACGCAGCTCCTAGAAGAAACGTGTTTCTGACTCGCTGAATCTCAACATAGATTCAACTCTCTTAGGTGAACGAACGCACCGCAGAGCAGTTTCAAGGAAACGTTTCTCCTGAATTTTAGACGAAGTTTCCTGCTGTTTCGTACGTATGCCGGCATTGGGCTGGAAATACCGGTTTTGGGATTCTGCACAGAAAGGGTTTGCAAACCGCTGAATCCACACGTGAGTTTAATTCTGTCAGTTGAATGCACACATTGACAACCATTCAGATAGAGAGCTCCGTTTTGCTTTTAGAAGTAGATATTTCTCTGTACAGCCTATGGTCCCATTCACTCGGGAATATCCCAACGCAGCTCCTAGACGAAACGTGTTTCTGACTCGCTGAATCTCAACATAGATTCAACTCTCTTAGGGGAACGAACGCACAGCAGAGCAGTTTCAAGGAAACGTTTCTCCTGAGTTTTAGACGAAGTTTCCTGCTGTTTAGTACGTGTGCCGGCATTGGGCTGGAAATACCGGTTTTGGGATTCTGCACAGAAAGGGTTTGCAAACCGCTGAATCCACACGTGAGTTTAACTCTGTCAGTTGAATGCACACATTGACAACCATTCAGTTAGATAGCTCCGTTTTGGTTTTAGAAGCAGATATTTCTCTGTACAGCCTATGGTCCCATTCACTCGGGAATATCCCAACGCAGCTCCTAGAAGAAACGTGTTTCTGACTCGCTGAATCTCAACATAGATTCAACTCTCTTAGGTGAACGAACGCACCGCAGAGCAGTTTCAAGGAAACGTTTCTCCTGAATTTTAGACGAAGTTTCCTGCTGTTTCGTACGTATGCCGGCATTTGCCTGGAAATACCGGTTTTGGGATTCTGCACAGAAAGGGTTTGCAAACCGCTGAATCCACACGTGAGTTTAATTCTGTCAGTTGAATGCACACATTGACAACCATTCAGTTAGAGAGCTCCGTTTTGCTTTTAGAAGCAGATATTTCTCTGTACAGCCTATGGTCCCATTCACTCGGGAATATCCCAACGCAGCTCCTAGACAAAACGTGTTTCTGACTCGCTGAATCTCAATATAGATTCAACTCTCTTAGGTGAACGAACGCACCGCAGAGCAGATTCAAGGAAACGTTTCTCCTGAATTTTAGACGAAGTTTCCTGCTGTTTCGTACGTATGCCGGCATTGGGCTGGAAATACCGGTTTTGGGATTCTGCACAGAAAGGGTTTGCAAACCGCTGAATCCACACGTGAGTTTTATTCTGTCAGTTGAATGCACACATTGACAACCATTCAGTTAGAGAGCTCCGTTTTGCTTTTAGAAGCAGATATTTCTCTGTACAGCCTATGGTCCCATTCACTCGGGAATATCCCAACGCAGCTCCTAGACGAAACGTGTTTCTGACTCGCTGAATCTCAACATAGATTCAACTCTCTTAGGTGAACGAACGCACAGCAGAGCAGTTTCAAGGAAACGTTTCTCCTGAGTTTTAGACGAAGATTCCTGCTGTTTAGTACGTGTGCCGGCATTGGGCTGGAAATACCGGTTTTGGGATTCTGCACAGAAAGGGTTTGCAAACCGCTGAATCCACACGTGAGTTTAACTCTGTCAGTTGAATGCACACATTGACAACCATTCAGTTAGATAGCTCCGTTTTGGTTTTAGAAGCAGATATTTCTCTGTACAGCCTATGGTCCCATTCACTCGGGAATATCCCAACGCAGCTCCTAGAAGAAAAGTGTTTCTGACTCGCTGAATCTCAACATAGATTCAACTCTCTTAGGTGAACGAACGCACCGCAGAGCAGTTTCAAGGAAACGTTTCTCCTGAGTTTTAGACGAAGTTTCCTGCTGTTTAGTACGTATGCCGGCATTGGGCTGGAAATACCGGTTTTGGGATTCTGCTCAGAAAGGGTTTGCAAACCGCTGAATCCACACGTGAGTTTAACTCTGTCAGTTGAATGCACACATTGACAACCATTCAGTTAGATAGCTCCGTTTTGGTTTTAGAAGCAGATATTTCTCTGTACAGCCTATGGTCCCATTCACTCGGGAATATCCCAACGCAGCTCCTAGAAGAAACGTGTTTCTGACTCGCTGAATCTCAACATAGATTCAACTCTCTTAGGTGAACGAACGCAAAGCAGAGCAGTTTCAAGGAAACGTTTCTCCTGAGTTTTAGACGAAGTTTCCTGCTGTTTAGTACGTATGCCGGCATTGGGCTGGAAATACCGGTTTTGGGATTATGCACAGAAATGGTTGGCAAACCGCTGAATCCACACGTGAGTTTAACTCTGTCAGTTGAATGCACACATTGACAACCATTCAGTTAGATAGCTCCGTTTTGGTTTTAGAAGCAGATATTTCTCTGTATAGCCTATGGTCCCATTCACTCGGGAATATCCCAACGCAGCTCCTAGAAGAAACGTATTTCTGACTCGCTGAATCTCAACATAGATTCAACTCTCTTAGTTGAACGAACGCACAGCAGAGCAGTTTCAAGGAAACGTTTCTCCTGAGTTTTAGACGAAGTTTCCTGCTGTTTAGTACGTATGCCGGCATTGGGCTGGAAATACCGGTTTTGGGATTCTGCACAGAAAGGGTTTGCAAACCGCTGAATCCACACGTGAGTTTAACTCTGTCAGTTGAATGCACACATTGACAACCATTCAGTTAGATAGATCCGTTTTGGTTTTAGAAGCAGATATTTCTCTGTACAGCCTATGGTCCCATTCACTCGGGAATATCCCAACGCAGCTCCTAGAAGAAACGTGTTTCTGACTCGCTGAGTCTCAACATAGATTCAACTCTCTTAGGTGAACGAACGCACAGCAGAGCAGTTTCAAGGAAACGTTTCTCCTGAATTTTGGACGAAATTTCCTGCTGTTTAGTACGTATGCCGGCATTGGGCTGGAAATACCGGTTTTGGGATTCTGCACAGAAAGGGTTTGCAAACCGCTGAATCCACACGTGAGTTTAACTCTGTCAGTTGAATGCACACATTGACAACCATTCAGTTAGATAGCTCCGTTTTGGTTTTAGAAGCAGATATTTCTCTGTACAGCCTATGGTCCCATTCACTCGGGAATATCCCAATGCAGCTCCTAGAAGAAACGTGTTTCTGACTCGCTGAATCTCAACATAGATTCAACTCTCTTAGGTGAACGAACGCACCGCAGAGCAGTTCCAAGGAAACGTTTCTCCTGAATTTTAGACGAAGTTTCCTCCTGTTGCGTACGTATGCCGGCATTGGGCTGGAAATACCGGTTTTGGGATTCTGCACAGAAAGGGTTTGCAAACCGCTGAATCCACACGTGAGTTTAACTCTGTCAGTTGAATGCACACATTGACAACCATTCAGTTAGATAGCTCCGTTTTGGTTTTAGAAGCAGATATTTCTCTGTACAGCCTATGGTTCCATTCACTCGGGAATATCCCAACGCAGCTCCTAGAAGAAACGTGTTTCTGACTCGCTGAATCTCAACATAGATTCAACTCTCTTAGGTGAACGAACGCACCGCAGAGCAGTTTCAAGGAAACGTTTCTCCTGAATTTTAGACGAAGTTTCCTGCTGTTTCGTACGTATGCCGGCATTGGGTTGGAAATACCGGTTTTGCGATTCTGCACAGAAAGGGTTTGCAAACCGCTGAATCCACACGTGAGTTTAACTCTGTCAGTTGAATGCACACATTGACAACCATTCAGTTAGATAGCTCCGTTTTGGTTTTAGAAGCAGATATTTCTCTGTACAGCCTATGGTCCCATTCACTCGGGAATATCCCAACGCAGCTCCTAGAAGAAACGTGTTTCTGACTCGCTGAATCTCAACATAGATTCAACTCTCTTAGGTGAACGAACGCACAGCAGAGCAGTTTCAAGGAAACGTTTCTCCTGAGTTTTAGACGAAGTTTCCTGCTGTTTAGTACGTATGCCGGCATTGGGCTGGAAATACCGGTTTTGGGATTCTGCACAGAAAGGGTTTGCAAACCGCTGAATCCACACGTGAGTTTAACTCTGTCAGTTGAATGCACATATTGACAACCATTCAGTTAGATAGCTCCGTTTTGGTTTTAGAAGCAGATATTGCTCTGTACAGCCTATGGTCCCATTCACTCGGGAATATCCCAACGCAGATCCTAGAAGAAACGTGTTTCTGACTCGCTGAATCTCAACATAGATTCAACTCTCTTAGGTGAACGAACGCACAGCAGAGCAGTTTCAAGGAAACGTTTCTCCTGAGTTTTAGACGAAATTTCCTGCTGTTTAGTACGTATGCCGGCATTGGGCTGGAAATACCGGTTTTGGGATTCTGCACAGAAAGGGTTTGCAAACCGCTGAATCCACACGTGAGTTTAACTCTGTCAGTTGAATGCACACATTGACAACCATTCAGTTAGATAGATCCGTTTTGGTTTTAGAAGCATATATTTCTCTGTACAGCCTATGGTCCCATTCACTCGGGAATATCCCAACGCAGCTCCTAGAAGAAAAGTGTTTCTGACTCGCTGAATCTCAACATAGATTCAACTCTCTTAGGTGAACGAACGCACAGCAGAGCAGTTTCAAGGAAACGTTTCTCCTGAATTTTGGACGAAATTTCCTGCTGTTTAGTACGTATGCCGGCATTGGGCTGGAAATACCGGTTTTGCGATTCTGCACAGAAAGGGTTTGCAAACCGCTGAATCCACACGTGAGTTTAACTCTGTCAGTTGAATGCACACATTGACAACCATTCAGTTAGATAGCTCCGTTTTGGTTTTAGAAGCAGATATTTCTCTGTACAGCCTATGGTCCCATTCACTCGGGAATATCCCAACGCAGCTCCTAGAAGAAACGTGTTTCTGACTCGCTGAATCTCAACATAGATTCAACTCTCTTAGGTGAACGAACGCACCGCAGAGCAGTTCCAAGGAAACGTTTCTCCTGAATTTTAGACGAAGTTTCCTGCTGTTGCGTACGTATGCCGGCATTGGGCTGGAAATACCGGTTTTTGGATTCTGCACAGAAAGGGTTTTCAAACCGCTGAATTCACACGTGAGTTTAACTCTGTCAGTTGAATGCACACATTGACAACCATTCAGTTAGATATATCCGTTTTGGTTTTAGAAGCAGATATTTCTCTGTACAGCCTATGGTCCCATTCACTCGGGAATATCACAACGCAGCTCCTAGAAGAAAAGTGTTTCTGACTCGCTGAGTCTCAACATAGATTCAACTCTCTTAGGTGAACGAACGCACAGCAGAGCAGTTTCAAGGAAACGTTTCTCCTGAGTTTTAGACGAAGTTTCCTGCTGTTTAGTACGTGTGCCGGCATTGGGCTGGAAATACCGGTTTTGGGATTCTGCACAGAAAGGGTTTGCAAACCGCTGAATCCACACGTGAGTTTAACTCTGTCAGTTGAATGCACACATTGACAACCATTCAGTTAGATAGCTCCGTTTTGGTTTTAGAAGCAGATATTTCTCTGTACAGCATATGGTCCCATTCACTCGGGAATATCCCAACGCAGCTCCTAGAAGAAACGTGTTTCTGACTCGCTGAGTCTCAACATAGATTCAACTCTCTTAGGTGAACGAACGCACAGCAGAGCAGTTTCAAGGAAACGTTTCTCCTGAATTTTGGACGAAATTTCCTGCTGTTTAGTACGTATGCCGGCATTGGGCTGGAAATACCGGTTTTGGGATTATGCACAGAAAGGGTTGGCAAACCGCTGAATCCACACGTGAGTTTAACTCTGTCAGTTGAATGCACACATTGACAACCATTCAGTTAGATAGCTCCGTTTTGGTTTTAGAAGCAGATATTTCTCTGTACAGCCTATGGTCCCATTCACTCGGGAATATCCCAACGCAGCTCCTAGAAGAAACGTGTTTCTGACTCGCTGAATCTCAACATAGATTCAAGTCTCTTAGGTGAACGAACGCACAGCAGAGCAGTTTCAAGGAAACGTTTCTCCTGAGTTTTAGACGAAGTTTCCTGCTGTTTCGTACGTATGCCGGCATTGGGCTGGAAATACCGGTTTTGGGATTCTGCACAGAAAGGGTTTGCAAACCGCTGAATCCACACGTGAGTTTAACTCTGTCAGTTGAATGCACACATTGACAACCATTCAGTTAGATAGCTCCGTTTTGGTTTTAGAAGCAGATATTTCTCTGTACAGCCTATGGTCCCATTCACTCGGGAATATCCCAACGCAGCTCCTAGAAGACACGTGTTTCTGACTCGCTGAATCTCAACATAGATTCAACTCTCTTAGGTGAACGAAAGCACCGCAGAGCAGTTTCAAGGA
Source organism: Aotus nancymaae (assembly GCF_030222135.1). Taxonomy (NCBI): domain Eukaryota; kingdom Metazoa; phylum Chordata; class Mammalia; order Primates; family Aotidae; genus Aotus; species Aotus nancymaae. Next base: position 3,867,718 of record NW_026988495.1, on the reverse strand, counting down.
AACGTTTCTCCTGAGCTTTAGACGAAGTTTCCTGCTGTGTAGTACGTATGCCGGCATTGGGCTGGAAATACAGGTTTTGGGATTCTGCACAGAAAGGGTTTGCAAACCGCTGAATCCACACGTGAGTTTAACTCTGTCAGTTGAATGCACACATTGACAACCATTCAGTTAGAGAGCTCCGTTTTGGTTTTAGAAGCAGATATTTCTCTGTACAGCCTATGGTCCCATTCACTCGGGAATATCCCAACGCAGCTCCTAGAAGAAACGTGTTTCTGACTCGCTGAATCTCAACATAGATTCAACTCTCTTAGGTGAACGAACGCACCGCAGAGCAGTTTCAAGGAAACGTTTCTCCTGAATTTTAGACGAAGTTTCCTGCTGTTTCGTACGTATGCCGGCATTGGGCTGGAAATACCGGTTTTGGGATTCTGCACAGAAAGGGTTTGCAAACCGCTGAATCCACACGTGAGTTTAATTCTGTCAGTTGAATGCACACATTGACAACCATTCAGTTAGAGAGCTCCGTTTTGCTTTTAGAAGTAGATATTTCTCTGTACAGCCTATGGTCCCATTCACTCGGGAATATCCCAACGCAGCTCCTAGACGAAACGTGTTTCTGACTCGCTGAATCTCAACATAGATTCAACTCTCTTAGGGGAACGAACGCACAGCAGAGCAGTTTCAAGGAAACGTTTCTCCTGAGTTTTAGACGAAGTTTCCTGCTGTTTAGTACGTGTGCCGGCATTGGGCTGGAAATACCGGTTTTGGGATTCTGCACAGAAAGGGTTTGCAAACCGCTGAATCCACACGTGAGTTTAACTCTGTCAGTTGAATGCACACATTGACAACCATTCAGTTAGATAGCTCCGTTTTGGTTTTAGAAGCAGATATTTCTCTGTACAGCCTATGGTCCCATTCACTCGGGAATATCCCAACGCAGCTCCTAGAAGAAAAGTGTTTCTGACTCGCTGAATCTCAACATAGATTCAACTCTCTTAGGTGAACGAACGCACCGCAGAGCAGTTTCAAGGAAACGTTTCTCCTGAGTTTTAGACGAAGTTTCCTGCTGTTTAGTACGTATGCCGGCATTGGGCTGGAAATACCGGTTTTGGGATTCTGCACAGAAAGGGTTTGCAAACCGCTGAATCCACACGTGAGTTTAACTCTGTCAGTTGAATGCACACATTGACAACCATTCAGTTAGATAGCTCCGTTTTGGTTTTAGAAGCAGATATTTCTCTGTACAGCCTATGGTCCCATTCACTCGGGAATATCCCAACGCAGCTCCTAGAAGACACGTGTTTCTGACTCGCTGAATCTCAACATAGATTCAACTCTCTTAGGTGAACGAACGCAAAGCAGAGCAGTTTCAAGGAAACGTTTCTCCTGAGTTTTAGACGAAGTTTCCTGCTGTTTAGTACGTATGCCGGCATTGGGCTGGAAATACCGGTTTTGGGATTATGCACAGAAATGGTTGGCAAACCGCTGAATCCACACGTGAGTTTAACTCTGTCAGTTGAATGCACACATTGACAACCATTCAGTTAGATAGCTCCGTTTTGGTTTTAGAAGCAGATATTTCTCTGTATAGCCTATGGTCCCATTCACTCGGGAATATCCCAACGCAGCTCCTAGAAGAAACGTATTTCTGACTCGCTGAATCTCAACATAGATTCAACTCTCTTAGTTGAACGAACGCACAGCAGAGCAGTTTCAAGGAAACGTTTCTCCTGAGTTTTAGACGAAGTTTCCTGCTGTTTAGTACGTATGCCGGCATTGGGCTGGAAATACCGGTTTTGGGATTCTGCACAGAAAGGGTTTGCAAACCGCTGAATCCACACGTGAGTTTAACTCTGTCAGTTGAATGCACACATTGACAACCATTCAGTTAGATAGATCCGTTTTGGTTTTAGAAGCAGATATTTCTCTGTACAGCCTATGGTCCCATTCACTCGGGAATATCCCAACGCAGCTCCTAGAAGAAACGTGTTTCTGACTCGCTGAGTCTCAACATAGATTCAACTCTCTTAGGTGAACGAACGCACAGCAGAGCAGTTTCAAGGAAACGTTTCTCCTGAATTTTGGACGAAATTTCCTGCTGTTTAGTACGTATGCCGGCATTGGGCTGGAAATACCGGTTTTGCGATTCTGCACAGAAAGGGTTTGCAAACCGCTGAATCCACACGTGAGTTTAACTCTGTCAGTTGAATGCACACATTGACAACCATTCAGTTAGATAGCTCCGTTTTGGTTTTAGAAGCAGATATTTCTCTGTACAGCCTATGGTCCCATTCACTCGGGAATATCCCAATGCAGCTCCTAGAAGAAACGTGTTTCTGACTCGCTGAATCTCAACATAGATTCAACTCTCTTAGGTGAACGAACGCACCGCAGAGCAGTTCCAAGGAAACGTTTCTCCTGAATTTTAGACGAAGTTTCCTGCTGTTGCGTACGTATGCCGGCATTGGGCTGGAAATACCGGTTTTGGGATTCTGCACAGAAAGGATTTGCAAACCGCTGAATCCACACGTGAGTTTAACTCTGTCAGTTGAATGCACACATTGACAACCATTCAGTTAGATAGATCCGTTTTGGTTTTAGAAGCAGATATTTCTCTGTACAGCCTATGGTCCCATTCACTCGGGAATATCCCAACGCAGCTCCTAGAAGAAACGTGTTTCTCACTCGCTGAGTCTCAACATAGATTCAACTCTCTTAGGTGAACGAACGCACAGCAGAGCAGTTTCAAGGAAACGTTTCTCCTGAATTTTAGACGAAGTTTCCTGCTGTTTAGTACGTATGCCGGCATTGGGCTGGAAATACCGGTTTTGGGATTCTGCACAGAAAGGGTTTGCAAACCGCTGAATCCACACGTGAGTTTAACTCTGTCAGTTGAATGCACACATTGACAACCATTCAGTTAGATAGCTCCGTTTTGGTTTTAGAAGCAGATATTTCTCTGTACAGCCTATGGTCCCATTCACTCGGGAATATCCCAACGCAGCTCCTAGAAGAAACGTGTTTCTGACTCGCTGAATCTCAACATAGATTCAACTCTCTTAGGTGAACGAACGCACAGCAGAGCAGTTTCAAGGAAACGTTTCTCCTGAGTTTTAGACGAAGTTTCCTGCTGTTTCGTACGTATGCCGGCATTGGGCTGGAAATACCGGTTTTGGGATTCTGCACAGAAAGGGTTTGCAAACCGCTGACTCCACACGTGAGTTTAACTCTGTCAGTTGAATGCACAAATTGACAACCATTCAGTTAGATAGCTCCGTTTTGGTTTTAGAAGCAGATATTTCTCTGTACAGCCTATGGTCCCATTCACTCGGGAATATCCCAACGCAGCTCCTAGAAGTAACGTGTTTCTGACTCACTGAATCTCAACATAGATTCAACTCTCTTAGGTGAACGAACGCACCGCAGAGCAGTTCCAAGGAAACGTTTCTCCTGAATTTTAGACGAAGTTTCCTGCTGTTGCGTACGTATGCCGGCATTGGGCTGGAAATACCGGTTTTTGGATTCTGCACAGAAAGGGTTTGCAGACCGCTGAATCCACACGTGAGTTTAACTCTGTCAGTTGAATGCACACATTGACAACCATTCAGTTAGATAGCTCCGTTTTGGTTTTAGAAGCAGATATTTCTCTGTACAGCCTATGGTCCCATTCACTCGGGAATATCACAACGCAGCTCCTAGAAGAAAAGTGTTTCTGACTCGCTGAGTCGCAACATAGATTCAACTCTCTTAGGTGAACGAACGCACAGCAGAGCAGTTTCAAGGAAACGTTTCTCCTGAATTTTGGACGAAATTTCCTGCTGTTTAGTACGTATGCCGGCATTGGGCTGGAAATACCGGTTTTGGGATTATGCACAGAAAGGGTTGGCAAACCGCTGAATCCACACGTGAGTTTAACTCTGTCAGTTGAATGCACACATTGACAACCATTCAGTTAGATAGCTCCGTTTTGGTTTTAGAAGCAGATATTTCTCTGTACAGCCTATGGTCCCATTCACTCGGGAATATCCCAACGCAGCTCCTAGAAGAAACGTGTTTCTGACTCGCTGAATCTCAACATAGATTCAAGTCTCTTAGGTGAACGAACGCACAGCAGAGCAGTTTCAAGGAAACGTTTCTCCTGAGTTTTAGACGAAGTTTCCTGCTGTTTCGTACGTATGCCGGCATTGGGCTGGAAATACCGGTTTTGGGATTCTGCACAGAATGGGTTTGCAAACCGCTGAATCCACACGTGAGTTTAACTCTGTCAGTTGAATGCACACATTGACAACCATTCAGTTAGATAGCTCCGTTTTGGTTTTAGAAGCAGATATTTCTCTGTACAGCCTATGGTCCCATTCACTCGGGAATATCCCAACGCAGCTCCTAGAAGAAACGTGTTTCTGACTCGCTGAATCTCAACATAGATTCAACTCTCTTAGGTGAACGAACGAACAGCAGAGCAGTTTCAAGGAAACGTTTCTCCTGAGTTTTAGACGAAGTTTCCTGCTGTTTAGTACGTATGCCGGCATTGGGCTGGAAATACCGGTTTTGGGATTCTGCACAGAAAGGGTTTGCAAACCGCTGAATCCACACGTGAGTTTAACTCTGTCAGTTGAATGCACACATTGACAACCATTCAGTTAGATAGATCCGTTTTGGTTTTAGAAGCAGATATTTCTCTGTACAGCCTATGGTCCCATTCACTCGGGAATATCCCAACGCAGCTCCTAGAAGAAACGTGTTTCTGACTCGCTGAGTCTCAACATAGATTCAACTCTCTTAGGTGAACGAACGCACAGCAGAGCAGTTTCAAGGAAACGTTTCTCCTGAATTTTGGACGAAATTTCCTGCTGTTTAGTACGTATGCCGGCATTGGGCTGGAAATACCGGTTTTGGGATTCTGCACAGAAAGGGTTTGCAAACCGCTGAATCCACACGTGAGTTTAACTCTGTCAGTTGAATGCACACATTGACAACCATTCAGTTAGATAGCTCCGTTTTGGTTTTAGAAGCAGATATTTCTCTGTACAGCCTATGGTCCCATTCACTCGGGAATATCCCAACGCAGCTCCTAGAAGACACGTGTTTCTGACTCGCTGAATCTCAACATAGATTCAACTCTCTTAGGTGAACGAAAGCACCGCAGAGCAGTTTCAAGGAAACGTTTCTCCTGAGCTTTAGACGAAGTTTCCTGCTGTGTAGTACGTATGCCGGCATTGGGCTGGAAATACAGGTTTTGGGATTCTGCACAGAAAGGGTTTGCAAACCGCTGAATCCACACGTGAGTTTAACTCTGTCAGTTGAATGCACACATTGACAACCATTCAGTTAGAGAGCTCCGTTTTGGTTTTAGAAGCAGATATTTCTCTGTACAGCCTATGGTCCCATTCACTCGGGAATATCCCAACGCAGCTCCTAGAAGAAACGTGTTTCTGACTCGCTGAATCTCAACATAGATTCAACTCTCTTAGGTGAACGAACGCACCGCAGAGCAGTTTCAAGGAAACGTTTCTCCTGAATTTTAGACGAAGTTTCCTGCTGTTTCGTACGTATGCCGGCATTGGGCTGGAAATACCGGTTTTGGGATTCTGCACAGAAAGGGTTTGCAAACCGCTGAATCCACACGTGAGTTTAATTCTGTCAGTTGAATGCACACATTGACAACCATTCAGATAGAGAGCTCCGTTTTGCTTTTAGAAGTAGATATTTCTCTGTACAGCCTATGGTCCCATTCACTCGGGAATATCCCAACGCAGCTCCTAGACGAAACGTGTTTCTGACTCGCTGAATCTCAACATAGATTCAACTCTCTTAGGGGAACGAACGCACAGCAGAGCAGTTTCAAGGAAACGTTTCTCCTGAGTTTTAGACGAAGTTTCCTGCTGTTTAGTACGTGTGCCGGCATTGGGCTGGAAATACCGGTTTTGGGATTCTGCACAGCAAGGGTTTGCAAACCGCTGAATCCACACGTGAGTTTAACTCTGTCAGTTGAATGCACACATTGACAACCATTCAGTTAGATAGCTCCGTTTTGGTTTTAGAAGCAGATATTTCTCTGTACAGCCTATGGTCCCATTCACTCGGGAATATCCCAACGCAGCTCCTAGAAGAAAAGTGTTTCTGACTCGCTGAATCTCAACATAGATTCAACTCTCTTAGGTGAACGAACGCACAGCAGAGCAGTTTCAAGGAAACGTTTCTCCTGAGTTTTAGACGAAGTTTCCTGCTGTTTAGTACGTATGCCGGCATTGGGCTGGAAATACCGGTTTTGGGATTCTGCACAGAAAGGGTTTGCAAACCGCTGAATCCACACGTGAGTTTAACTCTGTCAGTTGAATGCACACATTGACAACCATTCAGTTAGAGAGCTCCGTTTTGGTTTTAGAAGCAGATATTTCTCTGTACAGCCTATGGTCCCATTCACTCGGGAATATCCCAACGCAGCTCCTAGAAGAAACGTGTTTCTGACTCGCTGAATCTCAACATAGATTCAACTCTCTTAGGTGAACGAACGCACCGCAGAGCAGTTTCAAGGAAACGTTTCTCCTGAATTTTAGACGAAGTTTCCTGCTGTTTCGTACGTATGCCGGCATTGGGCTGGAAATACCGGTTTTGGGATTCTGCACAGAAAGGGTTTGCAAACCGCTGAATCCACACGTGAGTTTAATTCTGTCAGTTGAATGCACACATTGACAACCATTCAGATAGAGAGCTCCGTTTTGCTTTTAGAAGTAGATATTTCTCTGTACAGCCTATGGTCCCATTCACTCGGGAATATCCCAACGCAGCTCCTAGACGAAACGTGTTTCTGACTCGCTGAATCTCAACATAGATTCAACTCTCTTAGGGGAACGAACGCACAGCAGAGCAGTTTCAAGGAAACGTTTCTCCTGAGTTTTAGACGAAGTTTCCTGCTGTTTAGTACGTGTGCCGGCATTGGGCTGGAAATACCGGTTTTGGGATTCTGCACAGCAAGGGTTTGCAAACCGCTGAATCCACACGTGAGTTTAACTCTGTCAGTTGAATGCACACATTGACAACCATTCAGTTAGATAGCTCCGTTTTGGTTTTAGAAGCAGATATTTCTCTGTACAGCCTATGGTCCCATTCACTCGGGAATATCCCAACGCAGCTCCTAGAAGAAAAGTGTTTCTGACTCGCTGAATCTCAACATAGATTCAACTCTCTTAGGTGAACGAACGCACAGCAGAGCAGTTTCAAGGAAACGTTTCTCCTGAGTTTTAGACGAAGTTTCCTGCTGTTTAGTACGTATGCCGGCATTGGGCTGGAAATACCGGTTTTGGGATTCTGCACAGAAAGGGTTTGCAAACCGCTGAATCCACACGTGAGTTTAACTCTGTCAGTTGAATGCACACATTGACAACCATTCAGTTAGATAGCTCCGTTTTGGTTTTAGAAGCAGATATTTCTCTGTACAGCCTATGGTCCCATTCACTCGGGAATATCCCAACGCAGCTCCTAGAAGAAACGTGTTTCTGACTCGCTGAATCTCAACATAGATTCAACTCTCTTAGGTGAACGAACGCACCGCAGAGCAGTTTCAAGGAAACGTTTCTCCTGAATTTTAGACGAAGTTTCCTGCTGTTTCGTACGTATGCCGGCATTGGGCTGGAAATACCGGTTTTGGGATTCTGCACAGAAAGGGTTTGCAAACCGCTGAATCCACACGTGAGTTTAATTCTGTCAGTTGAATGCACACATTGACAACCATTCAGATAGAGAGCTCCGTTTTGCTTTTAGAAGTAGATATTTCTCTGTACAGCCTATGGTCCCATTCACTCGGGAATATCCCAACGCAGCTCCTAGACGAAACGTGTTTCTGACTCGCTGAATCTCAACATAGATTCAACTCTCTTAGGGGAACGAACGCACAGCAGAGCAGTTTCAAGGAAACGTTTCTTCTGAGTTTTAGACGAAGTTTCCTGCTGTTTAGTACGTGTGCCGGCATTGGGCTGGAAATACCGGTTTTGGGATTCTGCACAGAAAGGGTTTGCAAACCGCTGAATCCACACGTGAGTTTAACTCTGTCAGTTGAATGCACACATTGACAACCATTCAGTTAGATAGCTCCGTTTTGGTTTTAGAAGCAGATATTTCTCTGTACAGCCTATGGTCCCATTCACTCGGGAATATCCCAACGCAGCTCCTAGAAGAAACGTGTTTCTGACTCGCTGAATCTCAACATAGATTCAACTCTCTTAGGTGAACGAACGCACCGCAGAGCAGTTTCAAGGAAACGTTTCTCCTGAATTTTAGACGAAGTTTCCTGCTGTTTCGTACGTATGCCGGCATTTGCCTGGAAATACCGGTTTTGGGATTCTGCACAGAAAGGGTTTGCAAACCGCTGAATCCACACGTGAGTTTAATTCTGTCAGTTGAATGCACACATTGACAACCATTCAGTTAGAGAGCTCCGTTTTGCTTTTAGAAGCAGATATTTCTCTGTACAGCCTATGGTCCCATTCACTCGGGAATATCCCAACGCAGCTCCTAGACGAAACGTGTTTCTGACTCGCTGAATCTCAATATAGATTCAACTCTCTTAGGTGAACGAACGCACCGCAGAGCAGATTCAAGGAAACGTTTCTCCTGAATTTTAGACGAAGTTTCCTGCTGTTTCGTACGTATGCCGGCATTGGGCTGGAAATACCGGTTTTGGGATTCTGCACAGAAAGGGTTTGCAAACCGCTGAATCCACACGTGAGTTTTATTCTGTCAGTTGAATGCACACATTGACAACCATTCAGTTAGAGAGCTCCGTTTTGCTTTTAGAAGCAGATATTTCTCTGTACAGCCTATGGTCCCATTCACTCGGGAATATCCCAACGCAGCTCCTAGACGAAACGTGTTTCTGACTCGCTGAATCTCAACATAGATTCAACTCTCTTAGGTGAACGAACGCACAGCAGAGCAGTTTCAAGGAAACGTTTCTCCTGAGTTTTAGACGAAGATTCCTGCTGTTTAGTACGTGTGCCGGCATTGGGCTGGAAATACCGGTTTTGGGATTCTGCACAGAAAGGGTTTGCAAACCGCTGAATCCACACGTGAGTTTAACTCTGTCAGTTGAATGCACACATTGACAACCATTCAGTTAGATAGCTCCGTTTTGGTTTTAGAAGCAGATATTTCTCTGTACAGCCTATGGTCCCATTCACTCGGGAATATCCCAACGCAGCTCCTAGAAGAAAAGTGTTTCTGACTCGCTGAATCTCAACATAGATTCAACTCTCTTAGGTGAACGAACGCACCGCAGAGCAGTTTCAAGGAAACGTTTCTCCTGAGTTTTAGACGAAGTTTCCTGCTGTTTAGTACGTATGCCGGCATTGGGCTGGAAATACCGGTTTTGGGATTCTGCACAGAAAGGGTTTGCAAACCGCTGAATCCACACGTGAGTTTAACTCTGTCAGTTGAATGCACACATTGACAACCATTCAGTTAGATAGCTCCGTTTTGGTTTTAGAAGCAGATATTTCTCTGTACAGCCTATGGTCCCATTCACTCGGGAATATCCCAACGCAGCTCCTAGAAGACACGTGTTTCTGACTCGCTGAATCTCAACATAGATTCAACTCTCTTAGGTGAACGAACGCAAAGCAGAGCAGTTTCAAGGAAACGTTTCTCCTGAGTTTTAGACGAAGTTTCCTGCTGTTTAGTACGTATGCCGGCATTGGGCTGGAAATACCGGTTTTGGGATTATGCACAGAAATGGTTGGCAAACCGCTGAATCCACACGTGAGTTTAACTCTGTCAGTTGAATGCACACATTGACAACCATTCAGTTAGATAGCTCCGTTTTGGTTTTAGAAGCAGATATTTCTCTGTATAGCCTATGGTCCCATTCACTCGGGAATATCCCAACGCAGCTCCTAGAAGAAACGTATTTCTGACTCGCTGAATCTCAACATAGATTCAACTCTCTTAGTTGAACGAACGCACAGCAGAGCAGTTTCAAGGAAACGTTTCTCCTGAGTTTTAGACGAAGTTTCCTGCTGTTTAGTACGTATGCCGGCATTGGGCTGGAAATACCGGTTTTGGGATTCTGCACAGAAAGGGTTTGCAAACCGCTGAATCCACACGTGAGTTTAACTCTGTCAGTTGAATGCACACATTGACAACCATTCAGTTAGATAGATCCGTTTTGGTTTTAGAAGCAGATATTTCTCTGTACAGCCTATGGTCCCATTCACTCGGGAATATCCCAACGCAGCTCCTAGAAGAAACGTGTTTCTGACTCGCTGAGTCTCAACATAGATTCAACTCTCTTAGGTGAACGAACGCACAGCAGAGCAGTTTCAAGGAAACGTTTCTCCTGAATTTTGGACGAAATTTCCTGCTGTTTAGTACGTATGCCGGCATTGGGCTGGAAATACCGGTTTTGGGATTCTGCACAGAAAGGGTTTGCAAACCGCTGAATCCACACGTGAGTTTAACTCTGTCAGTTGAATGCACACATTGACAACCATTCAGTTAGATAGCTCCGTTTTGGTTTTAGAAGCAGATATTTCTCTGTACAGCCTATGGTCCCATTCACTCGGGAATATCCCAATGCAGCTCCTAGAAGAAACGTGTTTCTGACTCGCTGAATCTCAACATAGATTCAACTCTCTTAGGTGAACGAACGCACCGCAGAGCAGTTCCAAGGAAACGTTTCTCCTGAATTTTAGACGAAGTTTCCTCCTGTTGCGTACGTATGCCGGCATTGGGCTGGAAATACCGGTTTTGGGATTCTGCACAGAAAGGGTTTGCAAACCGCTGAATCCACACGTGAGTTTAACTCTGTCAGTTGAATGCACACATTGACAACCATTCAGTTAGATAGCTCCGTTTTGGTTTTAGAAGCAGATATTTCTCTGTACAGCCTATGGTTCCATTCACTCGGGAATATCCCAACGCAGCTCCTAGAAGAAACGTGTTTCTGACTCGCTGAATCTCAACATAGATACAACTCTCTTAGGTGAACGAACGCACCGCAGAGCAGTTTCAAGGAAACGTTTCTCCTGAATTTTAGACGAAGTTTCCTGCTGTTTCGTACGTATGCCGGCATTGGGCTGGAAATACCGGTTTTGCGATTCTGCACAGAAAGGGTTTGCAAACCGCTGAATCCACACGTGAGTTTAACTCTGTCAGTTGAATGCACACATTGACAACCATTCAGTTAGATAGCTCCGTTTTGGTTTTAGAAGCAGATATTTCTCTGTACAGCCTATGGTCCCATTCACTCGGGAATATCCCAACGCAGCTCCTAGAAGAAACGTGTTTCTGACTCGCTGAATCTCAACATAGATTCAACTCTCTTAGGTGAACGAACGCACAGCAGAGCAGTTTCAAGGAAACGTTTCTCCTGAGTTTTAGACGAAGTTTCCTGCTGTTTAGTACGTATGCCGGCATTGGGCTGGAAATACCGGTTTTGGGATTCTGCACAGAAAGGGTTTGCAAACCGCTGAATCCACACGTGAGTTTAACTCTGTCAGTTGAATGCACATATTGACAACCATTCAGTTAGATAGCTCCGTTTTGGTTTTAGAAGCAGATATTGCTCTGTACAGCCTATGGTCCCATTCACTCGGGAATATCCCAACGCAGATCCTAGAAGAAACGTGTTTCTGACTCGCTGAATCTCAACATAGATTCAACTCTCTTAGGTGAACGAACGCACAGCAGAGCAGTTTCAAGGAAACGTTTCTCCTGAGTTTTAGACGAAATTTCCTGCTGTTTAGTACGTATGCCGGCATTGGGCTGGAAATACCGGTTTTGGGATTCTGCACAGAAAGGGTTTGCAAACCGCTGAATCCACACGTGAGTTTAACTCTGTCAGTTGAATGCACACATTGACAACCATTCAGTTAGATAGATCCGTTTTGGTTTTAGAAGCATATATTTCTCTGTACAGCCTATGGTCCCATTCACTCGGGAATATCCCAACGCAGCTCCTAGAAGAAAAGTGTTTCTGACTCGCTGAATCTCAACATAGATTCAACTCTCTTAGGTGAACGAACGCACAGCAGAGCAGTTTCAAGGAAACGTTTCTCCTGAATTTTGGACGAAATTTCCTGCTGTTTAGTACGTATGCCGGCATTGGGCTGGAAATACCGGTTTTGCGATTCTGCACAGAAAGGGTTTGCAAACCGCTGAATCCACACGTGAGTTTAACTCTGTCAGTTGAATGCACACATTGACAACCATTCAGTTAGATAGCTCCGTTTTGGTTTTAGAAGCAGATATTTCTCTGTACAGCCTATGGTCCCATTCACTCGGGAATATCCCAACGCAGCTCCTAGAAGAAACGTGTTTCTGACTCGCTGAATCTCAACATAGATTCAACTCTCTTAGGTGAACGAACGCACCGCAGAGCAGTTCCAAGGAAACGTTTCTCCTGAATTTTAGACGAAGTTTCCTGCTGTTGCGTACGTATGCCGGCATTGGGCTGGAAATACCGGTTTTTGGATTCTGCACAGAAAGGGTTTTCAAACCGCTGAATTCACACGTGAGTTTAACTCTGTCAGTTGAATGCACACATTGACAACCATTCAGTTAGATATATCCGTTTTGGTTTTAGAAGCAGATATTTCTCTGTACAGCCTATGGTCCCATTCACTCGGGAATATCACAACGCAGCTCCTAGAAGAAAAGTGTTTCTGACTCGCTGAGTCTCAACATAGATTCAACTCTCTTAGGTGAACGAACGCACAGCAGAGCAGTTTCAAGGAAACGTTTCTCCTGAGTTTTAGACGAAGTTTCCTGCTGTTTAGTACGTGTGCCGGCATTGGGCTGGAAATACCGGTTTTGGGATTCTGCACAGAAAGGGTTTGCAAACCGCTGAATCCACACGTGAGTTTAACTCTGTCAGTTGAATGCACACATTGACAACCATTCAGTTAGATAGCTCCGTTTTGGTTTTAGAAGCAGATATTTCTCTGTACAGCATATGGTCCCATTCACTCGGGAATATCCCAACGCAGCTCCTAGAAGAAACGTGTTTCTGACTCGCTGAGTCTCAACATAGATTCAACTCTCTTAGGTGAACGAACGCACAGCAGAGCAGTTTCAAGGAAACGTTTCTCCTGAATTTTGGACGAAATTTCCTGCTGTTTAGTACGTATGCCGGCATTGGGCTGGAAATACCGGTTTTGGGATTATGCACAGAAAGGGTTGGCAAACCGCTGAATCCACACGTGAGTTTAACTCTGTCAGTTGAATGCACACATTGACAACCATTCAGTTAGATAGCTCCGTTTTGGTTTTAGAAGCAGATATTTCTCTGTACAGCCTATGGTCCCATTCACTCGGGAATATCCCAACGCAGCTCCTAGAAGAAACGTGTTTCTGACTCGCTGAATCTCAACATAGATTCAAGTCTCTTAGGTGAACGAACGCACAGCAGAGCAGTTTCAAGGAAACGTTTCTCCTGAGTTTTAGACGAAGTTTCCTGCTGTTTCGTACGTATGCCGGCATTGGGCTGGAAATACCGGTTTTGGGATTCTGCACAGAAAGGGTTTGCAAACCGCTGAATCCACACGTGAGTTTAACTCTGTCAGTTGAATGCACACATTGACAACCATTCAGTTAGATAGCTCCGTTTTGGTTTTAGAAGCAGATATTTCTCTGTACAGCCTATGGTCCCATTCACTCGGGAATATCCCAACGCAGCTCCTAGAAGACACGTGTTTCTGACTCGCTGAATCTCAACATAGATTCAACTCTCTTAGGTGAACGAAAGCACCGCAGAGCAGTTTCAAGGAAACGTTTCTCCTGAGCTTTAGACGAAGTTTCCTGCTGTGTAGTACGTATGCCGGCATTGGGCTGGAAATACAGGTTTTGGGATTCTGCACAGAAAGGGTTTGCAAACCGCTGAATCCACACGTGAGTTTAACTCTGTCAGTTGAATGCACACATTGACAACCATTCAGTTAGAGAGCTCCGTTTTGGTTTTAGAAGCAGATATTTCTCTGTACAGCCTATGGTCCCATTCACTCGGGAATATCCCAACGCAGCTCCTAGAAGAAACGTGTTTCTGACTCGCTGAATCTCAACATAGATTCAACTCTCTTAGGTGAACGAACGCACCGCAGAGCAGTTTCAAGGAAACGTTTCTCCTGAATTTTAGACGAAGTTTCCTGCTGTTTCGTACGTATGCCGGCATTGGGCTGGAAATACCGGTTTTGGGATTCTGCACAGAAAGGGTTTGCAAACCGCTGAATCCACACGTGAGTTTAATTCTGTCAGTTGAATGCACACATTGACAACCATTCAGTTAGAGAGCTCCGTTTTGCTTTTAGAAGTAGATATTTCTCTGTACAGCCTATGGTCCCATTCACTCGGGAATATCCCAACGCAGCTCCTAGACGAAACGTGTTTCTGACTCGCTGAATCTCAACATAGATTCAACTCTCTTAGGGGAACGAACGCACAGCAGAGCAGTTTCAAGGAAACGTTTCTCCTGAGTTTTAGACGAAGTTTCCTGCTGTTTAGTACGTGTGCCGGCATTGGGCTGGAAATACCGGTTTTGGGATTCTGCACAGAAAGGGTTTGCAAACCGCTGAATCCACACGTGAGTTTAACTCTGTCAGTTGAATGCACACATTGACAACCATTCAGTTAGATAGCTCCGTTTTGGTTTTAGAAGCAGATATTTCTCTGTACAGCCTATGGTCCCATTCACTCGGGAATATCCCAACGCAGCTCCTAGAAGAAACGTGTTTCTGACTCGCTGAGTCTCAACATAGATTCAACTCTCTTAGGTGAACGAACGCACAGCAGAGCAGTTTCAAGGAAACGTTTCTCCTGAATTTTGTACGAAATTTCCTGCTGTTTAGTACGTATGCCAGCATTGGGCTGGAAATACCGGTTTTGCGATTCTGCACAGAAAGGGTTTGCAAACCGCTGAATCCACACGTGAGTTTAACTCTGTCAGTTGAATGCACACATTGACAACCATTCAGTTAGATAGCTCCGTTTTGGTTTTAGAAGCAGATATTTCTCTGTACAGCCTATGGTCCCATTCACTCGGGAATATCCCAACGCAGCTCCTAGAAGACACGTGTTTCTGACTCGCTGAATCTCAACATAGATTCAAGTCTCTTAGGTGAACGAACGCACAGCAGAGCAGTTTCAAGGAAACGTTTCTCCTGAGTTTTAGACGAAGTTTCCTGCTGTTTCGTACGTATGCCGGCATTGGGCTGGAAATACCGGTTTTGGGATTCTGCACAGAAAGGGTTTGCAAACCGCTGAATCCACACGTGAGTTTAACTCTGTCAGTTGAATGCACACATTGACAACCATTCAGTTAGATAGCTCCGTTTTGGTTTTAGAAGCAGATATTTCTCTGTACAGCCTATGGTTCCATTCACTCGGGAATATCCCAACGCAGCTCCTAGAAGAAACGTGTTTCTGACTCGCTGAATCTCAACATAGATTCAACTCTCTTAGGTGAACGAACGCACCGCAGAGCAGTTTCAAGGAAACGTTTCTCCTGAATTTTAGACGAAGTTTCCTGCTGTTTCGTACGTATGCCGGCATTGGGTTGGAAATACCGGTTTTGGGATTCTGCACAGAAAGGGTTTGCAAACCGCTGAATCCACACGTGAGTTTAATTCTGTCAGTTGAATGCACACATTGACAACCATTCAGTTAGAGAGCTCCGTTTTGCTTTTAGAAGCAGATATTTCTCTGTACAGCCTATGGTCCCATTCACTCGGGAATATCCCAACGCAGCTCCTAGACGAAACGTGTTTCTGACTCGCTGAATCTCAACATAGATTCAACTCTCTTAGGTGAACGAACGCACAGCAGAGCAGTTTCAAGGAAACGTTTCTCCTGAGTTTTAGACGAAGTTTCCTGCTGTTTAGTACGTGTGCCGGCATTGGGCTGGAAATACCGGTTTTGGGATTCTGCACAGAAAGGGTTTGCAAACCGCTGAATCCACACGTGAGTTTAACTCTGTCAGTTGAATGCACACATTGACAACCATTCAGTTAGATAGCTCCGTTTTGGTTTTAGAAGCAGATATTTCTCTGTACAGCCTATGGTCCCATTCACTCGGGAATATCCCAACGCAGCTCCTAGAAGAAACGTGTTTCTGACTCGCTGAGTCTCAACATAGATTCAACTCTCTTAGGTGAACGAACGCACAGCAGAGCAGTTCCAAGGAAACGTTTCTCCTGAATTTTGGACGAAATTTCCTGCTGTTTAGTACGTATGCCGGCATTGGGCTGGAAATACCGGTTTTGGGATTCTGCACAGAAAGGGTTTGCAAACCGCTGAATCCACACGTGAGTTTAACTCTGTCAGTTGAATGCACACATTGACAACCATTCAGTTAGATAGCTCCGTTTTGGTTTTAGAAGCAGATATTTCTCTGTACAGCCTATGGTCCCATTCACTCGGGAATATCCCAACGCAGCTCCTAGAAGAAACGTGTTTCTGACTCGCTGAATCTCAACATAGATTCAACTCTCTTAGGTGAACGAACGCACAGCAGAGCAGTTTCAAGGAAACGTTTCTCCTGAATTTTGGACGAAATTTCCTGCTGTTTAGTACGTATGCCGGCATTGGGCTGGAAATACCGGTTTTGCGATTCTGCACAGAAAGGGTTTGCAAACCGCTGAATCCACACGTGAGTTTAACTCTGTCAGTTGAATGCACACATTGACAACCATTCAGTTAGATAGCTCCGTTTTGGTTTTAGAAGCAGATATTTCTCTGTACAGCCTATGGTCCCATTCACTCGGGAATATCCCAACGCAGCTCCTAGAAGAAACGTGTTTCTGACTCGCTGAATCTCAACATAGATTCAACTCTCTTAGGTGAACGAACGCACCGCAGAGCAGTTCCAAGGAAACGTTTCTCCTGAATTTTAGACGAAGTTTCCTGCTGTTGCGTACGTATGCCGGCATTGGGCTGGAAATACCGGTTGTTGGATTCTGCACAGAAAGGGTTTTCAAACCGCTGAATTCACACGTGAGTTTAACTCTGTCAGTTGAATGCACACATTGACAACCATTCAGTTAGATAGCTCCGTTTTGGTTTTAGAAGCAGATATTTCTCTGTACAGCCTATGGTCCCATTCACTCGGGAATATCCCAACGCAGCTCCTGGAAGAAACGTGTTTCTGACTCGCTGAATCTCAACATAGATTCAACTCTCTTAGGTGAACGAAGGCACAGCAGAGAAGTTTCAAGGAAACGTTTCTCCTGAGTTTTAGACGAAGTTTCCTGCTGTTTAGTACGTATGCAGGCATTGGGCTGGAAATACAGGTTTTGGGATTCTGCACAGAAAGGGTTTGCAAACCGCTGAATCCACACGTGAGTTTAACTCTGTCAGTTGAATGCACACATTGACAACCATTCAGTTAGAGAGCTCCGTTTTGGTTTTAGAAGCAGATATTTCTCTGTACAGCCTATGGTCCCATTCACTCGGGAATATCCCAACGCAGCTCCTAGAAGAAACGTGTTTCTGACTCGCTGAATCTCAACATAGATTCAACTCTCTTAGGTGAACGAACGCACCGCAGAGCAGTTTCAAGGAAACGTTTCTCCTGAATTTTAGACGAAGTTTCCTGCTGTTTCGTACGTATGCCGGCATTGGGCTGGAAATACCGGTTTTGGGATTCTGCACAGAAAGGGTTTGCAAACCGCTGAATCCACACGTGAGTTTAATTCTGTCAGTTGAATGCACACATTGACAACCATTCAGTTAGAGAGCTCCGTTTTGCTTTTAGAAGTAGATATTTCTCTGTACAGCCTATGGTCCCATTCACTCGGGAATATCCCAACGCAGCTCCTAGACGAAACGTGTTTCTGACTCGCTGAATCTCAACATAGATTCAACTCTCTTAGGGGAACGAACGCACAGCAGAGCAGTTTCAAGGAAACGTTTCTCCTGAGTTTTAGACGAAGTTTCCTGCTGTTTAGTACGTGTGCCGGCATTGGGCTGGAAATACCGGTTTTGGGATTCTGCACAGAAAGGGTTTGCAAACCGCTGAATCCACACGTGAGTTTAACTCTGTCAGTTGAATGCACACATTGACAACCATTCAGTTAGATAGCTCCGTTTTGGTTTTAGAAGCAGATATTTCTCTGTACAGCCTATGGTCCCATTCACTCGGGAATATCCCAACGCAGCTCCTAGAAGAAACGTGTTTCTGACTCGCTGAGTCTCAACATAGATTCAACTCTCTTAGGTGAACGAACGCACAGCAGAGCAGTTTCAAGGAAACGTTTCTCCTGAATTTTGTACGAAATTTCCTGCTGTTTAGTACGTATGCCAGCATTGGGCTGGAAATACCGGTTTTGGGATTCTGCACAGAAAGGGTTTGCAAACCGCTGAATCCACACGTGAGTTTAACTCTGTCAGTTGAATGCACACATTGACAACCATTCAGTTAGAGAGCTCCGTTTTGGTTTTAGAAGCAGATATTTCTCTGTACAGCCTATGGTCCCATTCACTCGGGAATATCCCAACGCAGCTCCTAGAAGAAACGTGTTTCTGACTCGCTGAATCTCAACATAGATTCAACTCTCTTAGGTGAACGAACGCACCGCAGAGCAGTTTCAAGGAAACGTTTCTCCTGAATTTTAGACGAAGTTTCCTGCTGTTTCGTACGTATGCCGGCATTGGGCTGGAAATACCGGTTTTGGGATTCTGCACAGAAAGGGTTTGCAAACCGCTGAATCCACACGTGAGTTTAATTCTGTCAGTTGAATGCACACATTGACAACCATTCAGTTAGAGAGCTCCGTTTTGCTTTTAGAAGTAGATATTTCTCTGTACAGCCTATGGTCCCATTCACTCGGGAATATCCCAACGCAGCTCCTAGACGAAACGTGTTTCTGACTCGCTGAATCTCAACATAGATTCAACTCTCTTAGGGGAACGAACGCACAGCAGAGCAGTTTCAAGGAAACGTTTCTCCTGAGTTTTAGACGAAGTTTCCTGCTGTTTAGTACGTGTGCCGGCATTGGGCTGGAAATACCGGTTTTGGGATTCTGCACAGAAAGGGTTTGCAAACCGCTGAATCCACACGTGAGTTTAACTCTGTCAGTTGAATGCACACATTGACAACCATTCAGTTAGATAGCTCCGTTTTGGTTTCAGAAGCAGATATTTCTCTGTACAGCCTATGGTCCCATTCACTCGGGAATATCCCAACGCAGCTCCTAGAAGAAACGTGTTTCTGACTCGCTGAGTCTCAACATAGATTCAACTCTCTTAGGTGAACGAACGCACAGCAGAGCAGTTTCAAGGAAACGTTTCTCCTGAATTTTGGACGAAATTTCATGCTGTTTAGTACGTATGCCGGCATTGGGCTGGAAATACCGGTTTTGGGATTATGCACAGAAAGGGTTGGCAAACCGCTGAATCCACACGTGAGTTTAACTCTGTCAGTTGAATGCACACATTGACAACCATTCAGTTAGATAGCTCCGTTTTGGTTTTAGAAGCAGATATTTCTCTGTACAGCCTATGGTCCCATTCACTCGGGAATATCCCAACGCAGCTCCTAGAAGAAACGTGTTTCTGACTCGCTGAATCTCAACATAGATTCAACTCTCTTAGGTGAACGAACGCACAGCAGAGCAGTTTCAAGGAAACGTTTCTCCTGAGTTTTAGACGAAGTTTCCTGCTCTTTAGTACGTATGCCGGCATTGGGCTGGAAATACCGGTTTTGGGATTCTGCACAGAAAGGGTTTGCAAACCGCTGAATCCACACGTGAGTTTAACTCTGTCAGTTGAATGCACACATTGACAACCATTCAGTTAGATAGCTCCGTTTTGGTTTTAGAAGCAGATATTTCTCTGTACAGCCTATGGTCCCATTCACTCGGGAATATCCCAACGCAGCTCCTAGAAAAAACGTGTTTCTGACTCGCTGAATCTCAACATAGATTCAAGTCTCTTAGGTGAACGAACGCACAGCAGAGCAGTTTCAAGGAAACGTTTCTCCTGAGTTTTAGACGAAGTTTCCTGCTCTTTAGTACGTATGCCGGCATTGGGCTGGAAATACCGGTTTTGGGATTCTGCACAGAAAGGGTTTGCAAACCGCTGAATCCACACGTGAGTTTAACTCTGTCAGTTGAATGCACACATTGACAACCATTCAGTTAGATAGCTCCGTTTTGGTTTTAGAAGCAGATATTTCTCTGTACAGCCTATGGTTCCATTCACTCGGGAATATCCCAACGCAGCTCCTAGAAGAAACGTGTTTCTGACTCGCTGAATCTCAACATAGATTCAACTCTCTTAGGTGAACGAACGCACCGCAGAGCAGTTTCAAGGAAACGTTTCTCCTGAATTTTAGACGAAGTTTCCTGCTGTTTCGTACGTATGCCGGCATTGGGCTGGAAATACCGGTTTTGGGATTCTGCACAGAAAGGGTTTGCAAACCGCTGAATCCACACGTGAGTTTAATTCTGTCAGTTGAATGCACACATTGACAACCATTCAGTTAGAGAGCTCCGTTTTGCTTTTAGAAGCAGATATTTCTCTGTACAGCCTATGGTCCCATTCACTCGGGAATATCCCAACGCAGCTCCTAGACGAAACGTGTTTCTGACTCGATGAATCTCAACATAGATTCAACTCTCTTAGGTGAACGAACGCACAGCAGAGCAGTTTCAAGGAAACGTTTCTCCTGAGTTTTAGACGAAGTTTCCTGCTGTTTAGTACGTGTGCCGGCATTGGGCTGGAAATACCGGTTTTGGGATTCTGCACAGAAAGGGTTTGCAAACCGCTGAATCCACACGTGAGTTTAACTCTGTCAGTTGAATGCACACATTGACAACCATTCAGTTAGATAGCTCCGTTTTGGTTTTAGAAGCAGATATTTCTCTGTACAGCCTATGGTCCCATTCACTCGGGAATATCCTAACGCAGCTCCTAGAAGAAACGTGTTTCTGACTCGCTGAGTCTCAACATAGATTCAACTCTCTTAGGTGAACGAACGCACAGCAGAGCAGTTTCAAGGAAACGTTTCTCCTGAATTTTGGACGAAATTTCATCCTGTTTAGTACGTATGCCGGCATTGGGCTGGAAATACCGGTTTTGGGATTATGCACAGAAAGGGGTGGCAAACCGCTGAATCCACACGTGAGTTTAACTCTGTCAGTTGAATGCACACATTGACAACCATTCAGTTAGATAGCTCCGTTTTGGTTTTAGAAGCAGATATTTCTCTGTACAGCCTATGGTCCCATTCACTCGGGAATATCCCAACGCAGCTCCTAGAAGAAAAGTGTTTCTGACTCGCTGAATCTCAACATAGATTCAACTCTCTTAGGTGAACGAACGCACCGCAGAGCAGTTTCAAGGAAACGTTTCTCCTGAGTTTTAGACGAAGTTTCCTGCTGTTTAGTACGTATGCCGGCATTGGGCTGGAAATACCGGTTTTGGGATTCTGCACAGAAAGGGTTTGCAAACCGCTGAATCCACACGTGAGTTTAACTCTGTCAGTTGAATGCACACATTGACAACCATTCAGTTAGATAGCTCCGTTTTGGTTTTAGAAGCAGATATTTCTCTGTACAGCCTATGGTCCCATTCACTCGGGAATATCCCAACGCAGCTCCTAGAAGAAACGTGTTTCTGACTCGCTGAATCTCAACATAGATTCAACTCTCTTAGGTGAACGAACGCACCGCAGAGCAGTTTCAAGGAAACGTTTCTCCTGAATTTTAGACGAAGTTTCCTGCTGTTTCGTACGTATGCCGGCATTCGGCTGGAAATACCGGTTTTGGGATTCTGCACAGAAAGGGTTTGCAAACCGCTGAATCCACACGTGAGTTTAATTCTGTCAGTTGAATGCACACATTGACAACCATTCAGTTAGAGAGCTCCGTTTTGGTTTTAGAAGCAGATATTTCTCTGTACAGCCTATGGTCCCATTCACTCGGGAATATCCCAACGCAGCTCCTAGACGAAACGTGTTTCTGACTCGCTGAATCTCAACATAGATTCAACTCTCTTAGGGGAACGAACGCACAGCAGAGCAGTTTCAAGGAAACGTTTCTCCTGAGTTTTAGACGAAGTTTCCTGCTGTTTAGTACGTGTGCCGGCATTGGGCTGGAAATACCGGTTTTGGGATTCTGCACAGAAAGGGTTTGCAAACCGCTGAATCCACACGTGAGTTTAACTCTGTCAGTTGAATGCACACATTGACAACCATTCAGTTAGATAGCTCCGTTTTGGTTTTAGAAGCAGATATTTCTCTGTACAGCCTATGGTCCCATTCACTCGGGAATATCCCAACGCAGCTCCTAGAAGAAACGTGTTTCTGACTCGCTGAATCTCAACATAGATTCAACTCTCTTAGGTGAACGAACGCACCGCAGAGCAGTTCCAAGGAAACGTTTCTCCTGAATTTTAGACGAAGTTTCCTGCTGTTGCGTACGTATGCCGGCATTGGGCTGGAAATACCGGTTTTGGGATTCTGCACAGAAAGGGTTTGCAAACCGCTGAATCCACACGTAAGTTTAACTCTGTCAGTTGAATGCACACATTGACAACCATTCAGTTAGATAGATCCGTTTTGGTTTTAGAAGCAGATATTTCTCTGTACAGCCTATGGTCCCATTCACTCGGGAATATCCCAACGCAGCTCCTAGAAGAAACGTGTTTCTGACTCGCTGAATCTCAACATAGATTCAACTCTCTTAGGTGAACGAACGCACAGCAGAGCAGTTTCAAGGAAACGTTTCTCCTGAGTTTTAGACGAAGTTTCCTGCTGTTTAGTACGTATGCCGGCATTGGGCTGGAAATACCGGTTTTGGGATTCTGCACAGAAAGGGTTTGCAAACCGCTGACTCCACACGTGAGTTTAACTCTGTCAGTTGAATGCACACATTGACAACCATTCAGTTAGATAGCTCCGTTTTGGTTTTAGAAGCAGATATTTCTCTGTACAGCCTATGGTCCCATTCACTCGGGAATATCCCAACGCAGCTCCTAGAAGAAACGTGTTTCTGACTCGCTGAATCTCAACATAGATTCAACTCTCTTAGGTGAACGAACGCACAGCAGAGCAGTTTCAAGGAAACGTTTCTCCTGAGTTTTAGACGAAGTTTCCTGCTGTTTCGTACGTATGCCGGCATTGGGCTGGAAATACCGGTTTTGGGATTCTGCACAGAAAGGGTTTGCAAACCGCTGAATCCACACGTGAGTTTAACTCTGTCAGTTGAATGCACACATTGACAACCATTCAGTTAGATAGATCCGTTTTGGTTTTAGAAGCAGATATTTCTCTGTACAGCCTATGGTCCCATTCACTCGGGAATATCCCAACGCAGCTCCTAGAAGAAACGTGTTTCTGACTCGCTGAGTCTCAACATAGATTCAACTCTCTTAGGTGAACGAACGCACAGCAGAGCAGTTTCAAGGAAACGTTTCTCCTGAATTTTGGACGAAATTTCCTGCTGTTTAGTACGTATGCCGGCATTGGGCTGGAAATACCGGTTTTGGATTCTGCACAGAAAGGGTTTGCAAACCGCTGAATCCACACGTGAGTTTAACTCTGTCAGTTGAATGCACACATTGACAACCATTCAGTTAGATAGCTCCGTTTTGGTTTTAGAAGCAGATATTTCTCTGTACAGCCTATGGTCCCATTCACTCGGGAATATCCCAACGCAGCTCCTAGAAGACACGTGTTTCTGACTCGCTGAATCTCAACATAGATTCAACTCTCTTAGGTGAACGAAAGCACCGCAGAGCAGTTTCAAGGAAACGTTTCTCCTGAGCTTTAGACGAAGTTTCCTGCTGTGTAGTACGTATGCCGGCATTGGGCTGGAAATACAGGTTTTGGGATTCTGCACAGAAAGGGTTTGCAAACCGCTGAATCCACACGTGAGTTTAACTCTGTCAGTTGAATGCACACATTGACAACCATTCAGTTAGAGAGCTCCGTTTTGGTTTTAGAAGCAGATATTTCTCTGTACAGCCTATGGTCCCATTCACTCGGGAATATCCCAACGCAGCTCCTAGAAGAAACGTGTTTCTGACTCGCTGAATCTCAACATAGATTCAACTCTCTTAGGTGAACGAACGCACCGCAGAGCAGTTTCAAGGAAACGTTTCTCCTGAGTTTTAGACGAAGTTTCCTGCTGTTTTGTACGTATGCCGGCATTGGGCTGGAAATACCGGTTTTGGGATTCTGCACAGAAAGGGTTTGCAAACCGCTGAATCCACACGTGAGTTTAATTCTGTCAGTTGAATGCACACATTGACAACCATTCAGTTAGAGAGCTCCGTTTTGCTTTTAGAAGTAGATATTTCTCTGTACAGCCTATGGTCCCATTCACTCGGGAATATCCCAACGCAGCTCCTAGACGAAACGTGTTTCTGACTCGCTGAATCTCAACATAGATTCAACTCTCTTAGGGGAACGAACGCACAGCAGAGCAGTTTCAAGGAAACGTTTCTCCTGAGTTTTAGACGAAGTTTCCTGCTGTTTAGTACGTGTGCCGGCATTGGGCTGGAAATACCGGTTTTGGGATTCTGCACAGAAAGGGTTTGCAAACCGCTGAATCCACACGTGAGTTTAACTCTGTCAGTTGAATGCACACATTGACAACCATTCAGTTAGATAGCTCCGTTTTGGTTTTAGAAGCAGATATTTCTCTGTACAGCCTATGGTCCCATTCACTCGGGAATATCCCAACGCAGCTCCTAGAAGAAACGTGTTTCTGACTCGCTTAGTCTCAACATAGATTCAACTCTCTTAGGTGAACGAACGCACAGCAGAGCAGTTTCAAGGAAACGTTTCTCCTGAATTTTGTACGAAATTTCCTGCTGTTTAGTACGTATGCCAGCATTGGGCTGGAAATACCGGTTTTGCGATTCTGCACAGAAAGGGTTTGCAAACCGCTGAATCCACACGTGAGTTTAACTCTGTCAGTTGAATGCACACATTGACAACCATTCAGTTAGATAGCTCCGTTTTGGTTTTAGAAGCAGATATTTCTCTGTACAGCCTATGGTCCCATTCACTCGGGAATATCCCAACGCAGCTCCTAGAAGACACGTGTTTCTGACTCGCTGAATCTCAACATAGATTCAAGTCTCTTAGGTGAACGAACGCACAGCAGAGCAGTTTCAAGGAAACGTTTCTCCTGAGTTTTAGACGAAGTTTCCTGCTGTTTAGTACGTATGCCGGCATTGGGCTGGAAATACCGGTTTTGGGATTCTGCACAGAAAGGGTTTGCAAACCGCTGAATCCACACGTGAGTTTAACTCTGTCAGTTGGATGCACACATTGACAACCATTCAGTTAGATAGCTCCGTTTTGGTTTTAGAAGCAGATATTTCTCTGTACAGCCTATGGTTCCATTCACTCGGGAATATCCCAACGCAGCTCCTAGAAGAAACGTGTTTCTGACTCGCTGAATCTCAACATAGATTCAACTCTCTTAGGTGAACGAACGCACCGCAGAGCAGTTTCAAGGAAACGTTTCTCCTGAATTTTAGACGAAGTTTCCTGCTGTTTCGTACGTATGCCGGCATTGGGCTGGAAATACCGGTTTTGGGATTCTGCACAGAAAGGGTTTGCAAACCGCTGAATCCACACGTGAGTTTCATTCTGTCAGTTGAATGCACACATTGACAACCATTCAGTTAGAGAGCTCCGTTTTGCTTTTAGAAGCAGATATTTCTCTGTACAGCCTATGGTCCCATTCACTCGGGAATATCCCAACGCAGCTCCTAGAAGAAACGTGTTTCTGACTCGCTGAATCTCAACATAGATTCAACTCTCTTAGGTGAACGAACGCACAGCAGAGCAGTTTCAAGGAAACGTTTCTCCTGAGTTTTAGACGAAGTTTCCTGCTGTTTAGTACGTGTGCCGGCATTGGGCTGGAAATACCGGTTTTGGGATTGTGCACAGAAAGGGTTTGCAAACCGCTGAATCCACACGTGAGTTTAACTCTGTCAGTTGAATGCACACATTGACAACCATTCAGTTAGATAGCTCCGTTTTGGTTTTAGAAGCAGATATTTCTCTGTACAGCCTATGGTCCCATTCACTCGGGAATATCCCAACGCAGCTCCTAGAAGAAACGTGTTTCTGACTCGCTGAGTCTCAACATAGATTCAACTCTCTTAGGTGAACGAACGCACAGCAGAGCAGTTTCAAGGAAACGTTTCTCCTGAATTTTGGACGAAATTTCATGCTGTTTAGTACGTATGCCGGCATTGGGCTGGAAATACCGGTTTTGGGATTCTGCACAGAAAGGGTTTGCAAACCGCTGAATCCACACGTGAGTTTAACTCTGTCAGTTGAATGCACACATTGACAACCATTCAGTTAGATAGCTCCGTTTTGGTTTTAGAAGCAGATATTTCTCTGTACAGCCTATGGTCCCATTCACTCGGGAATATCCCAACGCAGCTCCTAGAAGAAACGTGTTTCTGACTCGCTGAGTCTCAACATAGATTCAACTCTCTTAGGTGAACGAACGCACAGCAGAGCAGTTTCAAGGAAACGTTTCTCCTGAATTTTGTACGAAATTTCCTGCTGTTTAGTACGTATGCCAGCATTGGGCTGGAAATACCGGTTTTGCGATTCTGCACAGAAAGGGTTTGCAAACCGCTGAATCCACACGTGAGTTTAACTCTGTCAGTTGAATGCACACATTGACAACCATTCAGTTAGATAGCTCCGTTTTGGTTTTAGAAGCAGATATTTCTCTGTACAGCCTATGGTCCCATTCACTCGGGAATATCCCAACGCAGCTCCTAGAAGACACGTGTTTCTGACTCGCTGAATCTCAACATAGATTCAAGTCTCTTAGGTGAACGAACGCACAGCAGAGCAGTTTCAAGGAAACGTTTCTCCTGAGTTTTAGACGAAGTTTCCTGCTGTTTAGTACGTATGCCGGCATTGGGCTGGAAATACCGGTTTTGGGATTCTGCACAGAAAGGGTTTGCAAACCGCTGAATCCACACGTGAGTTTAACTCTGTCAGTTGAATGCACACATTGACAACCATTCAGTTAGATAGCTCCGTTTTGGTTTTAGAAGCAGATATTTCTCTGTACAGCCTATGGTTCCATTCACTCGGGAATATCCCAACGCAGCTCCTAGAAGAAACGTGTTTCTGACTCGCTGAATCTCAACATAGATTCAACTCTCTTAGGTGAACGAACGCACCGCAGAGCAGTTTCAAGGAAACGTTTCTCCTGAATTTTAGACGAAGTTTCCTGCTGTTTCGTACGTATGCCGGCATTGGGCTGGAAATACCGGTTTTGGGATTCTGCACAGAAAGGGTTTGCAAACCGCTGAATCCACACGTGAGTTTAATTCTGTCAGTTGAATGCACACATTGACAACCATTCAGTTAGAGAGCTCCGTTTTGCTTTTAGAAGCAGATATTTCTCTGTACAGCCTATGGTCCCATTCACTCGGGAATATCCCAACGCAGCTCCTAGACGAAACGTGTTTCTGACTCGCTGAATCTCAACATAGATTCAACTCTCTTAGGTGAACGAACGCACAGCAGAGCAGTTTCAAGGAAACGTTTCTCCTGAGTTTTAGACGAAGTTTCCTGCTGTTTAGTACGTGTGCCGGCATTGGGCTGGAAATACCGGTTTTGGGATTCTGCACAGAAAGGGTTTGCAAACCGCTGAATCCACACGTGAGTTTAACTCTGTCAGTTGAATGCACACATTGACAACCATTCAGTTAGATAGCTCCGTTTTGGTTTTAGAAGCAGATATTTCTCTGTACAGCCTATGGTCCCATTCACTCGGGAATATCCCAACGCAGCTCCTAGAAGAAACGTGTTTCTGACTCGCTGAGTCTCAACATAGATTCAACTCTCTTAGGTGAACGAACGCACAGCAGAGCAGTTTCAAGGAAACGTTTCTCCTGAATTTTGGACGAAATTTCATGCTGTTTAGTACGTATGCCGGCATTGGGCTGGAAATACCGGTTTTGGGATTATGCACAGAAAGGGTTGGCAAACCGCTGAATCCACACGTGAGTTTAACTCTGTCAGTTGAATGCACACATTGACAACCATTCAGTTAGATAGCTCCGTTTTGGTTTTAGAAGCAGATATTTCTCTGTACAGCCTATGGTCCCATTCACTCGGGAATATCCCAACGCAGCTCCTAGAAGAAACGTGTTTCTGACTCGCTGAATCTCAACATAGATTCAACTCTCTTAGGTGAACGAACGCACAGCAGAGCAGTTTCAAGGAAACGTTTCTCCTGAATTTTGGACGAAATTTCCTGCTGTTTAGTACGTATGCCGGCATTGGGCTGGAAATACCGGTTTTGGGATTCTGCACAGAAAGGGTTTGCAAACCGCTGAATCCACACGTGAGTTTAACTCTGTCAGTTGAATGCACACATTGACAACCATTCAGTTAGATAGCTCCGTTTTGGTTTTAGAAGCAGATATTTCTCTGTACAGCCTATGGTCCCATTCACTCGGGAATATCCCAACGCAGCTCCTAGAAGAAACGTGTTTCTGACTCGCTGAATCTCAACATAGATTCAAGTCTCTTAGGTGAACGAACGCACAGCAGAGCAGTTTCAAGGAAACGTTTCTCCTGAGTTTTAGACGAAGTTTCCTGCTCTTTAGTACGTATGCCGGCATTGGGCTGGAAATACCGGTTTTGGGATTCTGCACAGAAAGGGTTTGCAAACCGCTGAATCCACACGTGAGTTTAACTCTGTCAGTTGAATGCACACATTGACAACCATTCAGTTAGATAGCTCCGTTTTGGTTTTAGAAGCAGATATTTCTCTGTACAGCCTATGGTTCCATTCACTCGGGAATATCCCAACGCAGCTCCTAGAAGAAACGTGTTTCTGACTCGCTGAATCTCAACATAGATTCAACTCTCTTAGGTGAACGAACGCACCGCAGAGCAGTTTCAAGGAAACGTTTCTCCTGAATTTTAGACGAAGTTTCCTGCTGTTTCGTACGTATGCCGGCATTGGGCTGGAAATACCGGTTTTGGGATTCTGCACAGAAAGGGTTTGCAAACCGCTGAATCCACACGTGAGTTTAATTCTGTCAGTTGAATGCACACATTGACAACCATTCAGTTAGAGAGCTCCGTTTTGCTTTTAGAAGCAGATATTTCTCTGTACAGCCTATGGACCCATTCACTCGGGAATATCCCAACGCAGCTCCTAGAAGAAACGTGTTTCTGACTCGATGAATCTCAACATAGATTCAACTCTCTTAGGTGAACGAACGCACAGCAGAGCAGTTTCAAGGAAACGTTTCTCCTGAGTTTTAGACGAAGTTTCCTGCTGTTTAGTACGTGTGCCGGTATTGGGCTGGAAATACCGGTTTTGGGATTCTGCACAGAAAGGGTTTGCAAACCGCTGAATCCACACGTGAGTTTAACTCTGTCAGTTGAATGCACACATTGACAACCATTCAGTTAGATAGCTCCGTTTTGGTTTTAGAAGCAGATATTTCTCTGTACAGCCTATGGTCCCATTCACTCGGGAATATCCCAACGCAGCTCCTAGAAGAAACGTGTTTCTGACTCGCTGAGTCTCAACATAGATTCAACTCTCTTAGGTGAACGAACGCACAGCAGAGCAGTTTCAAGGAAACGTTTCTCCTGAATTTTGGACGAAATTTCATCCTGTTTAGTACGTATGCAGGCATTGGGCTGGAAATACCGGTTTTGGGATTATGCACAGAAAGGGGTGGCAAACCGCTGAATCCACACGTGAGTTTAACTCTGTCAGTTGAATGCACACATTGACAACCATTCAGTTAGATAGCTCCGTTTTGGTTTTAGAAGCAGATATTTCTCTGTACAGCCTATGGTCCCATTCACTCGGGAATATCCCAACGCAGCTCCTAGAAGAAAAGTGTTTCTGACTCGCTGAATCTCAACATAGATTCAACTCTCTTAGGTGAACGAACGCACCGCAGAGCAGTTTCAAGGAAACGTTTCTCCTGAGTTTTAGACGAAGTTTCCTGCTGTTTAGTACGTATGCCGGCATTGGGCTGGAAATACCGGTTTTGGGATTCTGCACAGAAAGGGTTTGCAAACCGCTGAATCCACACGTGAGTTTAACTCTGTCAGTTGAATGCACACATTGACAACCATTCAGTTAGATAGCTCCGTTTTGGTTTTAGAAGCAGATATTTCTCTGTACAGCCTATGGTCCCATTCACTCGGGAATATCCCAACGCAGCTCCTAGAAGAAACGTGTTTCTGACTCGCTGAATCTCAACATAGATTCAACTCTCTTAGGTGAACGAACGCACCGCAGAGCAGTTTCAAGGAAACGTTTCTCCTGAATTTTAGACGAAGTTTCCTGCTGTTTCGTACGTATGCCGGCATTGGGCTGGAAATACCGGTTTTGGGATTCTGCACAGAAAGGGTTTGCAAACCGCTGAATCCACACGTGAGTTTAATTCTGTCAGTTGAATGCACACATTGACAACCATTCAGTTAGAGAGCTCCGTTTTGGTTTTAGAAGCAGATATTTCTCTGTACAGCCTATGGTCCCATTCACTCGGGAATATCCCAACGCAGCTCCTAGACGAAACGTGTTTCTGACTCGCTGAATCTCAACATAGATTCAACTCTCTTAGGGGAACGAACGCACAGCAGAGCAGTTTCAAGGAAACGTTTCTCCTGAGTTTTAGACGAAGTTTCCTGCTGTTTAGTACGTGTGCCGGCATTGGGCTGGAAATACCGGTTTTGGGATTCTGCACAGAAAGGGTTTGCAAACCGCTGAATCCACACGTGAGTTTAACTCTGTCAGTTGAATGCACACATTGACAACCATTCAGTTAGATAGCTCCGTTTTGGTTTTAGAAGCAGATATTTCTCTGTACAGCCTATGGTCCCATTCACTCGGGAATATCCCAACGCAGCTCCTAGAAGAAACGTGTTTCTGACTCGCTGAGTCTCAACATAGATTCAACTCTCTTAGGTGAACGAACGCACCGCAGAGCAGTTCCAAGGAAACGTTTCTCCTGAATTTTAGACGAAGTTTCCTGCTGTTGCGTACGTATGCCGGCATTGGGCTGGAAATACCGGTTTTGGGATTCTGCACAGAAAGGGTTTGCAAACCGCTGAATCCACACGTGAGTTTAACTCTGTCAGTTGAATGCACACATTGACAACCATTCAGTTAGATAGCTCCGTTTTGGTTTTAGAAGCAGATATTTCTCTGTACAGCCTATGGTCCCATTCACTCGGGAATATCCCAACGCAGCTCCTAGAAGAAACGTGTTTCTGACTCGCTGAATCTCAACATAGATTCAACTCTCTTAGGTGAACGAACGCACAGCAGAGCAGTTTCAAGGAAACGTTTCTCCTGAATTTTAGACGAAGTTTCCTGCTGTTGCGTACGTATGCCGGCATTGGGCTGGAAATACCGGTTTTGGGATTCTGCACAGAAAGGGTTTGCAAACCGCTGAATCCACACGTGAGTTTAACTCTGTCAGTTGAATGCACACATTGACAACCATTCAGTTAGAGAGCTCCGTTTTGGTTTTAGAAGCAGATATTTCTCTGTACAGCCTATGGTCCCATTCACTCGGGAATATCCCAACGCAGCTCCTAGAAGAAACGTGTTTCTGACTCGCTGAATCTCAACATAGATTCAAGTCTCTTAGGTGAACGAACGCACAGCAGAGCAGTTTCAAGGAAACGTTTCTCCTGAGTTTTAGACGAAGTTTCCTGCTGTTTAGTACGTATGCCGGCATTGGGCTGGAAATACCGGTTTTGGGATTCTGCACAGAAAGGGTTTGCAAACCGCTGAATCCACACGTGAGTTTAACTCTGTCAGTTGAATGCACACATTGACAACCATTCAGTTAGATAGCTCCGTTTTGGTTTTAGAAGCAGATATTTCTCTGTACAGCCTATGGTCCCATTCACTCGGGAATATC
The DNA here is from genome assembly GCF_030222135.1 of Aotus nancymaae. Lineage (NCBI taxonomy): Eukaryota > Metazoa > Chordata > Mammalia > Primates > Aotidae > Aotus > Aotus nancymaae. The sequence goes on along the minus strand of NW_026988495.1, from coordinate 3,835,828 downwards.
CCAACGCAGCTCCTAGAAGAAACGTGTTTCTGACTCGCTGAATCTCAACATAGATTCAACTCTCTTAGGTGAACGAACGCACAGCAGAGCAGTTTCAAGGAAACGTTTCTCCTGAGTTTTAGACGAAGTTTCCTGCTGTTTCGTACGTATGCCGGCATTGGGCTGGAAATACCGGTTTTGGGATTCTGCACAGAAAGGGTTTGCAAACCGCTGAATCCACACGTGAGTTTAACTCTGTCAGTTGAATGCACACATTGACAACCATTCAGTTAGATAGCTCCGTTTTGGTTTTAGAAGCAGATATTTCTCTGTACAGCCTATGGTCCCATTCACTCGGGAATATCCCAACGCAGCTCCTAGAAGAAACGTGTTTCTGACTCGCTGAATCTCAACATAGATTCAACTCTCTTAGGTGAACGAACGCACCGCAGAGCAGTTTCAAGGAAACGTTTCTCCTGAATTTTAGACGAAGTTTCCTGCTGTTTCGTACGTATGCCGGCATTGGGCTGGAAATACCGGTTTTGGGATTCTGCACAGAAAGGGTTTGCAAACCGCTGAATCCACACGTGAGTTTAACTCTGTCAGTTGAATGCACACATTGACAACCATTCAGTTAGATAGCTCCGTTTTGGTTTTAGAAGCAGATATTTCTCTGTACAGCCTATGGTCCCATTCACTCGGGAATATCCCAACGCAGCTCCTAGAAGAAACGTGTTTCTGACTCGCTGAGTCTCAACATAGATTCAACTCTCTTAGGTGAACGAACGCACCGCAGAGCAGTTCCAAGGAAACGTTTCTCCTGAATTTTAGACGAAGTTTCCTGCTGTTGCGTACGTATGCCGGCATTGGGCTGGAAATACCGGTTTTGGGATTCTGCACAGAAAGGGTTTGCAAACCGCTGAATCCACACGTGAGTTTAACTCTGTCAGTTGAATGCACACATTGACAACCATTCAGTTAGATAGCTCCGTTTTGGTTTTAGAAGCAGATATTTCTCTGTACAGCCTATGGTCCCATTCACTCGGGAATATCCCAACGCAGCTCCTAGAAGAAACGTGTTTCTGACTCGCTGAATCTCAACATAGATTCAACTCTCTTAGGTGAACGAACGCACAGCAGAGCAGTTTCAAGGAAACGTTTCTCCTGAGTTTTAGACGAAGTTTCCTGCTGTTTCGTACGTATGCCGGCATTGGGCTGGAAATACCGGTTTTGGGATTCTGCACAGAAAGGGTTTGCAAACCGCTGAATCCACACGTGAGTTTAACTCTGTCAGTTGAATGCACACATTGACAACCATTCAGTTAGAGAGCTCCGTTTTGGTTTTAGAAGCAGATATTTCTCTGTACAGCCTATGGTCCCATTCACTCGGGAATATCCCAACGCAGCTCCTAGAAAAAACGTGTTTCTGACTCGCTGAATCTCAACATAGATTCAACTCTCTTAGGTGAACGAACGCACCGCAGAGCAGTTTCAAGGAAACGTTTCTCCTGAGTTTTAGACGAAGTTTCCTGCTGTTTAGTACGTATGCCGGCATTGGGCTGGAAATACCGGTTTTGGGATTCTGCACAGAAAGGGTTTGCAAACCGCTGAATCCACACGTGAGTTTAACTCTGTCAGTTGAATGCACACATTGACAACCATTCAGTTAGATAGCTCCGTTTTGGTTTTAGAAGCAGATATTTCTCTGTACAGCCTATGGTCCCATTCACTCGGGAATATCCCAACGCAGCTCCTAGAAGAAACGTGTTTCTGACTCGCTGAATCTCAACATAGATTCAACTCTCTTAGGTGAACGAACGCACAGCAGAGCAGTTTCAAGGAAACGTTTCTCCTGAGTTTTAGACGAAGTTTCCTGCTGTTTCGTACGTATGCCGGCATTGGGCTGGAAATACCGGTTTTGGGATTCTGCACAGAAAGGGTTTGCAAACCGCTGAATCCACACGTGAGTTTAACTCTGTCAGTTGAATGCACACATTGACAACCATTCAGTTAGATAGCTCCGTTTTGGTTTTAGAATCAGATATTTCTCTGTACAGCCTATGGTCCCATTCACTCGGGAATATCCCAACGCAGCTCCTAGAAGAAACGTGTTTCTGACTCGCTGAATCTCAACATAGATTCAACTCTCTTAGGTGAACGAATGCACCGCAGAGCAGTTACAAGGAAACGTTTCTCCTGAGTTTTAGACGAAGTTTCCTGCTGTTTAGTACGTATGCCGGCATTGGGCTGGAAATACCGGTTTTGGGATTCTGCACAGAAAGGGTTTGCAAACTGCTGAATCCACACGTGAGTTTAACTCTGTCAGTTGAATGCACACATTGACAACCATTCAGTTAGATAGCTCCGTTTTGGTTTTAGAAGCAGATATTTCTCTGTACAGCCTATGGTCCCATTCACTCGGGAATATCCCAACGCAGCTCCTAGAAGAAACGTGTTTCTGACTCGCTGAATCTCAACATAGATTCAACTCTCTTAGGTGAACGAACGCACCGCAGAGCAGTTTCAAGGAAACGTTTCTCCTGAATTTTAGACGAAGTTTCCTGCTGTTTCGTACGTATGCCGGCATTGGGCTGGAAATACCGGTTTTGGGATTCTGCACAGAAAGGGTTTGCAAACCGCTGAATCCACACGTGAGTTTAACTCTGTCAGTTGAATGCACACATTGACAACCATTCAGTTAGATAGCTCCGTTTTGGTTTTAGAAGCAGATATTTCTCTGTACAGCCTATGGTCCCATTCACTCGGGAATACCCCATCGCAGCTCCTAGAAGAAACGTGTTTCTGACTCGCTGAATCTCAACATAGATTCAACTCTCTTAGGTGAACGAACGCACAGCAGAGCAGTTTCAAGGAAACGTTTCTCCTGAATTTTGGACGAAATTTCCTGCTGATTAGTACGTATGCCGGCATTGGGCTGGAAATACCGGTTTTGCGATTCTGCACAGAAAGGGTTTGCAAACCGCTGAATCCACACGTGAGTTTAACTCTGTCAGTTGAATGCACACATTGACAACCATTCAGTTAGATAGCTCCGTTTTGGTTTTAGAAGCAGATATTTCTCTGTACAGCCTATGGTCCCATTCACTCGGGAATATCCCAACGCAGCTCCTAGAAGAAACGTGTTTCTGACTCGCTGAATCTCAACATAGATTCAAGTCTCTTAGGTGAACGAACGCACAGCAGAGCAGTTTCAAGGAAACGTTTCTCCTGAGTTTTAGACGAAGTTTCCTGCTGTTTCGTACTTATGCCGGCATTGGGCTGGAAATACCGGTTTTGGGATTCTGCACAGAAAGGGTTTGCAAACCGCTGAATCCACACGTGAGTTTAACTCTGTCAGTTGAATGCACACATTGACAACCATTCAGTTAGATAGCTCCGTTTTGGTTTTAGAAGCAGATATTTCTCTGTACAGCCTATGGTCCCATTCACTCGGGAATATCCCAACGCAGCTCCTAGAAGAAACGTGTTTCTGACTCGCTGAATCTCAACATAGATTCAACTCTCTTAGGTGAACGAACGCACAGCAGAGCAGTTTCAAGGAAACGTTTCTCCTGAATTTTGGACGAAATTTCCTGCTGTTTAGTACGTATGCCGGCATTGGGCTGGAAATACCGGTTTTGCGATTCTGCACAGAAAGGGTTTGCAAACCGCTGAATCCACACGTCAGTTTAACTCTGTCAGTTGAATGCACACATTGACAACCATTCAGTTAGATAGCTCCGTTTTGGTTTTAGAAGCAGATATTTCTCTGTACAGCCTATGGTCCCATTCACTCGGGAATATCCCAACGCAGCTCCTAGAAGAAACGTGTTTCTGACTCGCTGAATCTCAACATAGATTCAACTCTCTTAGGTGAACGAACGCACAGCAGAGCAGTTTCAAGGAAACGTTTCTCCTGAGTTTTAGACGAAGTTTCCTGCTGTTTCGTACGTATGCCGGCATTGGGCTGGAAATACCGGTTTTGGGATTCTGCACAGAAAGGGTTTGCAAACCGCTGAATCCACACGTGAGTTTAACTCTGTCAGTTGAATGCACACATTGACAACCATTCAGTTAGATAGCTCCGTTTTGGTTTTAGAAGCAGATATTTCTCTGTACAGCCTATGGTTCCATTCACTCGGGAATATCCCAACGCAGCTCCTAGAAGAAACGTGTTTCTGACTCGCTGAATCTCAACATAGATTCAACTCTCTTAGGTGAACGAACGCACAGCAGAGCAGTTTCAAGGAAACGTTTCTCCTGAATTTTAGACGAAGTTTCCTGCTGTTTCGTACGTATGCCGGCATTGGGCTGGAAATACCGGTTTTGGGATTCTGCACAGAAAGGGTTTGCAAACCGCTGAATCCACACGTGAGTTTAATTCTGTCAGTTGAATGCACACATTGACAACCATTCAGTTAGAGAGCTCCGTTTTGCTTTTAGAAGCAGATATTTCTCTGTATAGCCTATGGTCCCATTCACTCGGGAATATCCCAACGCAGCTCCTTGACGAAACGTGTTTCTGACTCGCTGAATCTCAACATAGATTCAACTCTCTTAGGTGAACGAACGCACAGCAGAGCAGTTTCAAGGAAACGTTTCTCCTGAGTTTTAGACGAAGATTCCTGCTGTTTAGTACGTGTGCCGGCATTGGGCTGGAAATACCGGTTTTGGGATTCTGCACAGAAAGGGTTTGCAAACCGCTGAATCCACACGTGAGTTTAACTCTGTCAGTTGAATGCACACATTGACAACCATTCAGTTAGATAGCTCCGTTTTGGTTTTAGAAGCAGATATTTCTCTGTACAGCCTATGGTCCCATTCACTCGGGAATATCCCAACGCAGCTCCTAGAAGAAACGTGTTTCTGACTCGCTGAGTCTCAACATGGATTCAACTCTCTTAGGTGAACGAACGCACAGCAGAGCAGTTTCAAGGAAACGTTTCTCCTGAATTTTGGACGAAATTTCCTGCTGTTTAGTACGTATGCCGGCATTGGACTGGAAATACCGGTTTTGGGATTCTGCACAGAAAGGGTTTGCAAACCGCTGAATCCACACGTGAGTTTAACTCTGTCAGTTGAATGCACACATTGACAACCATTCAGTTAGATAGCTCCGTTTTGGTTTTAGAAGCAGATATTTCTCTGTACAGCCTATGGTCCCATTCACTCGGGAATATCCCAACGCAGCTCCTAGAAGAAAAGTGTTTCTGACTCGCTGAATCTCAACATAGATTCAACTCTCTTAGGTGAACGAACGCACCGCAGAGCAGTTTCAAGGAAACGTTTCTCCTGAATTTTAGACGAAGTTTCCTGCTGTTTCGTACGTATGCCGGCATTGGGCTGGAAATACCGGTTTTGGGATTCTGCACAGAAAGGGTTTGCAAACCGCTGAATCCACACGTGAGTTTAATTCTGTCAGTTGAATGCACACATTGACAACCATTCAGTTAGAGAGCTCCGTTTTGCTTTTAGAAGCAGATATTTCTCTGTACAGCCTATGGTCCCATTCACTCGGGAATATCCCAACGCAGCTCCTTGACGAAACGTGTTTCTGACTCGCTGAATCTCAACATAGATTCAACTCTCTTAGGTGAACGAACGCACAGCAGAGCAGTTTCAAGGAAACGTTTCTCCTGAGTTTTAGACGAAGATTCCTGCTGTTTAGTACGTGTGCCGGCATTGGGCTGGAAATACCGGTTTTGGGATTCTGCACAGAAAGGGTTTGCAAACCGCTGAATCCACACGTGAGTTTAACTCTGTCAGTTGAATGCACACATTGACAACCATTCAGTTAGATAGCTCCGTTTTGGTTTTAGAAGCAGATATTTCTCTGTACAGCCTATTGTCCCATTCACTCGGGAATATCCCAACGCAGCTCCTAGAAGAAACGTGTTTCTGACTCGCTGAGTCTCAACATAGATTCAACTCTCTTAGGTGAACGAACGCACAGCAGAGCAGTTTCAAGGAAACGTTTCTCCTGAATTTTGGACGAAATTTCCTGCTGTTTAGTACGTATGCCGGCATTGGGCTGGAAATACCGGTTTTGGGATTATGCACAGAAAGGGTTGGCAAACCGCTGAATCCACACGTGAGTTTAACTCTGTCAGTTGAATGCACACATTGACAACCATTCAGTTAGATAGCTCCGTTTTGGTTTTAGAAGCAGATATTTCTCTGTACAGCCTATGGTCCCATTCACTCGGGAATATCCCAACGCAGCTCCTAGAAGAAAATTGTTTCTGACTCGCTGAATCTCAACATAGATTCAACTCTCTTAGGTGAACGAACGCACCGCAGAGCAGTTTCAAGGAAACGTTTCTCCTGAATTTTAGACGAAGTTTCCTGCTGTTTCGTACGTATGCCGGCATTGGGCTGGAAATACCGGTTTTGGGATTCTGCACAGAAAGGGTTTGCAAACCGCTGAATCCACACGTGAGTTTAATTCTGTCAGTTGAATGCACACATTGACAACCATTCAGTTAGAGAGCTCCGTTTTGCTTTTAGAAGCAGATATTTCTCTGTACAGCCTATGGTCCCATTCACTCGGGAATATCCCAACGCAGCTCCTAGACGAAACGTGTTTCTGACTCGCTGAATCTCAACATAGATTCAACTCTCTTAGGTGAACGAACGCACAGCAGAGCAGTTTCAAGGAAACGTTTCTCCTGAGTTTTAGACGAAGATTCCTGCTGTTTAGTACGTGTGCCGGCATTGGGCTGGAAATACCGGTTTTGGGATTCTGCACAGAAAGGGTTTGCAAACCGCTGAATCCACACGTGAGTTTAACTCTGTCAGTTGAATGCACACATTGACAACCATTCAGTTAGATAGCTCCGTTTTGGTTTTAGAAGCAGATATTTCTCTGTACAGCCTATGGTCCCATTCACTCGGGAATATCCCAACGCAGCTCCTAGAAGAAACGTGTTTCTGACTCGCTGAGTCTCAACATAGATTCAACTCTCTTAGGTGAACGAACGCACAGCAGAGCAGTTTCAAGGAAACGTTTCTCCTGAATTTTGGACGAAATTTCCTGCTGTTTAGTACGTATGCCGGCATTGGGCTGGAAATACCGGTTTTGGGATTCTGCACAGAAAGGGTTTGCAAACCGCTGAATCCACACGTGAGTTTAACTCTGTCAGTTGAATGCACACATTGACAACCATTCAGTTAGATAGCTCCGTTTTGGTTTTAGAAGCAGATATTTCTCTGTACAGCCTATGGTCCCATTCACTCGGGAATATCCCAACGCAGCTCCTAGAAGAAACGTGTTTCTGACTCGCTGAATCTCAACATAGATTCAAGTCTCTTAGGTGAACGAACGCACAGCAGAGCAGTTTCAAGGAAACGTTTCTCCTGAGTTTTAGACGAAGTTTCCTGCTGTTTAGTATGTATGCCGGCATTGGGCTGGAAATACCGGTTTTGGGATTCTGCACAGAAAGGGTTTGCCAACCGCTGAATCCACACGTGAGTTTAACTCTGTCAGTTGAATGCACACATTGACAACCATTCAGTTAGATAGCTCCGTTTTGGTTTTAGAAGCAGATATTTCTCTGTACAGCCTATGGTTCCATTCACTCGGGAATATCCCAACGCAGCTCCTAGAAGAAACGTGTTTCTGACTCGCTGAATCTCAACATAGATTCAACTCTCTTAGGTGAACGAACGCACCGCAGAGCAGTTTCAAGGAAACGTTTCTCCTGAATTTTAGACGAAGTTTCCTGCTGTTTCGTACGTATGCCGGCATTGGGCTGGAAATACCGGTTTTGGGATTCTGCACAGAAAGGGTTTGCAAACCGCTGAATCCACACGTGAGTTTAATTCTGTCAGTTGAATGCACACATTGACAACCATTCAGTTAGAGAGCTCCGTTTTGCTTTTAGAAGCAGATATTTCTCTGTACAGCCTATGGTCCCATTCACTCGGGAATATCCCAACGCAGCTCCTAGACGAAACGTGTTTCTGACTCGCTGAATCTCAACATAGATTCAACTCTCTTAGGTGAACGAACGCACCGCAGAGCAGTTTCAAGGAAACGTTTCTCCTGAATTTTTGACGAAGTTTCCTGCTGTTTCGTACGTATGCCGGCATTGGGCTGGAAATACCGGTTTTGGGATTCTGCACAGAAAGGGTTTGCAAACCGCTGAATCCACACGTGAGTTTAATTCTGTCAGTTGAATGCACACATTGACAACCATTCAGTTAGAGAGCTCCGTTTTGCTTTTAGAAGCAGATATTTCTCTGTACAGCCTATGGTCCCATTCACTCGGGAATATCCCAACGCAGCTCCTAGACGAAACGTGTTTCTGACTCGCTGAATCTCAACATAGATTCAACTCTCTTAGGTGAACGAACGCACAGCAGAGCAGTTTCAAGGAAACGTTTCTCCTGAGTTTTAGACGAAGTTTCCTGCTGTTTAGTGCGTGTGCCGGCATTGGGCTGGAAATACCGGTTTGGGATTCTGCACAGAAAGAGTTTGCAAACCGCTGAATCCACACGTGAGTTTAACTCTGTCAGTTGAATGCACACATTGACAACCATTCAGTTAGATAGCTCCGTTTTGGTTTTAGAAGCAGATATTTCTCTGTACAGCCTATGGTCCCATTCACTCGGGAATATCCCAACGCAGCTCCTAGAAGAAACGTGTTTCTGACTCGCTGAGTCTCAACATAGATTCAACTCTCTTAGGTGAACGAACGCACAGCAGAGCAGTTTCAAGGAAACGTTTCTCCTGAATTTTGGACGAAATTTCCTGCTGTTTAGTACGTAAGCCGGCATTGGGCTGGAAATACCGGTTTTGGGATTCTGCACAGAAAGGGTTTGCAAACCGCTGAATCCACACGTGAGTTTAACTCTGTCAGTTGAATGCACACATTGACAACCATTCAGTTAGATAGCTCCGTTTTGGTTTTAGAAGCAGATATTTCTCTGTACAGCCTATGGTCCCATTCACTCGGGAATATCCCAACGCAGCTCTTAGAAGAAAAGTGTTTCTGACTCGCTGAATCTCAACATAGATTCAACTCTCTTAGGTGAACGAACGCACAGCAGAGCAGTTTCAAGGAAACGTTTCTCCTGAGTTTTAGACGAAGTTTCCTGCTGTTTAGTACGTATGCCGGCATTGGGCTGGAAATACCGGTTTTGGGATTCTGCACAGAAAGGGTTTGCAAACCGCTGAATCCACACGTGAGTTTAACTCTGTCAGTTGAATGCACACATTGACAACCATTCAGTTAGATAGCTCCGTTTTGGTTTTAGAAGCAGATATTTCTCTGTACAGCCTATGGTTCCATTCACTCGGGAATATCCCAACGCAGCTCCTAGAAGAAACGTGTTTCTGACTCGCTGAATCTCAACATAGATTCAACTCTCTTAGGTGAACGAACGCACAGCAGAGCAGTTTCAAGGAAACGTTTCTCCTGAATTTTAGACGAAGTTTCCTGCTGTTTCGTACGTATGCCGGCATTGGGCTGGAAATACCGGTTTTGGGATTCTGCACAGAAAGGGTTTGCAAACCGCTGAATCCACACGTGAGTTTAATTCTGTCAGTTGAATGCACACATTGACAACCATTCAGTTAGAGAGCTCCGTTTTGCTTTTAGAAGCAGATATTTCTCTGTATAGCCTATGGTCCCATTCACTCGGGAATATCCCAACGCAGCTCCTTGACGAAACGTGTTTCTGACTCGCTGAATCTCAACATAGATTCAACTCTCTTAGGTGAACGAACGCACAGCAGAGCAGTTTCAAGGAAACGTTTCTCCTGAGTTTTAGACGAAGATTCCTGCTGTTTAGTACGTGTGCCGGCATTGGTCTGGAAATACCGGTTTTGGGATTCTGCACAGAAAGGGTTTGCAAACCGCTGAATCCACACGTGAGTTTAACTCTGTCAGTTGAATGCACACATTGACAACCATTCAGTTAGATAGCTCCGTTTTGGTTTTAGAAGCAGATATTTCTCTGTACAGCCTATGGTCCCATTCACTCGGGAATATCCCAACGCAGCTCCTAGAAGAAACGTGTTTCTGACTCGCTGAGTCTCAACATGGATTCAACTCTCTTAGGTGAACGAACGCACAGCAGAGCAGTTTCAAGGAAACGTTTCTCCTGAATTTTGGACGAAATTTCCTGCTGTTTAGTACGTATGCCGGCATTGGACTGGAAATACCGGTTTTGGGATTCTGCACAGAAAGGGTTTGCAAACCGCTGAATCCACACGTGAGTTTAACTCTGTCAGTTGAATGCACACATTGACAACCATTCAGTTAGATAGCTCCGTTTTGGTTTTAGAAGCAGATATTTCTCTGTACAGCCTATGGTCCCATTCACTCGGGAATATCCCAACGCAGCTCCTAGAAGAAAAGTGTTTCTGACTCGCTGAATCTCAACATAGATTCAACTCTCTTAGGTGAACGAACGCACCGCAGAGCAGTTTCAAGGAAACGTTTCTCCTGAATTTTTGACGAAGTTTCCTGCTGTTTCGTACGTATGCCGGCATTGGGCTGGAAATACCGGTTTTGGGATTCTGCACAGAAAGGGTTTGCAAACCGCTGAATCCACACGTGAGTTTAATTCTGTCAGTTGAATGCACACATTGACAACCATTCAGTTAGAGAGCTCCGTTTTGCTTTTAGAAGCAGATATTTCTCTGTACAGCCTATGGTCCCATTCACTCGGGAATATCCCAACGCAGCTCCTAGACGAAACGTGTTTCTGACTCGCTGAATCTCAACATAGATTCAACTCTCTTAGGTGAACGAACGCACAGCAGAGCAGTTTCAAGGAAACGTTTCTCCTGAGTTTTAGACGAAGTTTCCTGCTGTTTAGTACGTGTGCCGGCATTGGGCTGGAAATACCGGTTTGGGATTCTGCACAGAAAGAGTTTGCAAACCGCTGAATCCACACGTGAGTTTAACTCTGTCAGTTGAATGCACACATTGACAACCATTCAGTTAGATAGCTCCGTTTTGGTTTTAGAAGCAGATATTTCTCTGTACAGCCTATGGTCCCATTCACTCGGGAATATCCCAACGCAGCTCCTAGAAGAAACGTGTCTCTGACTCGCTGAGTCTCAACATAGATTCAACTCTCTTAGGTGAACGAACGCACAGCAGAGCAGTTTCAAGGAAACGTATCTCCTGAATTTTGTACGAAATTTCCTGCTGTTTAGTACGTATGCCAGCATTGGGCTGGAAATACCGGTTTTGCGATTCTGCACAGAAAGGGTTTGCAAACCGCTGAATCCACACGTGAGTTTAACTCTGTCAGTTGAATGCACACATTGACAACCATTCAGTTAGATAGCTCCGTTTTGGTTTTAGAAGCAGATATTTCTCTGTACAGCCTATGGTCCCATTCACTCGGGAATATCCCAACGCAGCTCCTAGAAGAAACGTGTTTCTGACTCGCTGAGTCTCAACATAGATTCAACTCTCTTAGGTGAACGAACGCACAGCAGAGCAGTTTCACGGAAACGTTTCTCCTGAATTTTGGACGAAATTTCCTGCTGTTTAGTACGTAAGCCGGCATTGGGCTGGAAATACCGGTTTTGGGATTCTGCACAGAAAGGGTTTGCAAACCGCTGAATCCACACGTGAGTTTAACTCTGTCAGTTGAATGCACACATTGACAACCATTCAGTTAGATAGCTCCGTTTTGGTTTTAGAAGCAGATATTTCTCTGTACAGCCTATGGTCCCATTCACTCGGGAATATCCCAACGCAGCTCTTAGAAGAAAAGTGTTTCTGACTCGCTGAATCTCAACATAGATTCAACTCTCTTAGGTGAACGAACGCACAGCAGAGCAGTTTCAAGGAAACGTTTCTCCTGAGTTTTAGACGAAGTTTCCTGCTGTTTAGTACGTATGCCGGCATTGGGCTGGAAATACCGGTTTTGGGATTCTGCACAGAAAGGGTTTGCAAACCGCTGAATCCACACGTGAGTTTAACTCTGTCAGTTGAATGCACACATTGACAACCATTCAGTTAGATAGCTCCGTTTTGGTTTTAGAAGCAGATATTTCTCTGTACAGCCTATGGTTCCATTCACTCGGGAATATCCCAACGCAGCTCCTAGAAGAAACGTGTTTCTGACTCGCTGAATCTCAACATAGATTCAACTCTCTTAGGTGAACGAACGCACAGCAGAGCAGTTTCAAGGAAACGTTTCTCCTGAATTTTAGACGAAGTTTCCTGCTGTTTCGTACGTATGCCGGCATTGGGCTGGAAATACCGGTTTTGGGATTCTGCACAGAAAGGGTTTGCAAACCGCTGAATCCACACGTGAGTTTAATTCTGTCAGTTGAATGCACACATTGACAACCATTCAGTTAGAGAGCTCCGTTTTGCTTTTAGAAGCAGATATTTCTCTGTATAGCCTATGGTCCCATTCACTCGGGAATATCCCAACGCAGCTCCTTGACGAAACGTGTTTCTGACTCGCTGAATCTCAACATAGATTCAACTCTCTTAGGTGAACGAACGCACAGCAGAGCAGTTTCAAGGAAACGTTTCTCCTGAGTTTTAGACGAAGATTCCTGCTGTTTAGTACGTGTGCCGGCATTGGTCTGGAAATACCGGTTTTGGGATTCTGCACAGAAAGGGTTTGCAAACCGCTGAATCCACACGTGAGTTTAACTCTGTCAGTTGAATGCACACATTGACAACCATTCAGTTAGATAGCTCCGTTTTGGTTTTAGAAGCAGATATTTCTCTGTACAGCCTATGGTCCCATTCACTCGGGAATATCCCAACGCAGCTCCTAGAAGAAACGTGTTTCTGACTCGCTGAGTCTCAACATGGATTCAACTCTCTTAGGTGAACGAACGCACAGCAGAGCAGTTTCAAGGAAACGTTTCTCCTGAATTTTGGACGAAATTTCCTGCTGTTTAGTACGTATGCCGGCATTGGACTGGAAATACCGGTTTTGGGATTCTGCACAGAAAGGGTTTGCAAACCGCTGAATCCACACGTGAGTTTAACTCTGTCAGTTGAATGCACACATTGACAACCATTCAGTTAGATAGCTCCGTTTTGGTTTTAGAAGCAGATATTTCTCTGTACAGCCTATGGTCCCATTCACTCGGGAATATCCCAACGCAGCTCCTAGAAGAAAAGTGTTTCTGACTCGCTGAATCTCAACATAGATTCAACTCTCTTAGGTGAACGAACGCACCGCAGAGCAGTTTCAAGGAAACGTTTCTCCTGAATTTTAGACGAAGTTTCCTGCTGTTTCGTACGTATGCCGGCATTGGGCTGGAAATACCGGTTTTGGGATTCTGCACAGAAAGGGTTTGCAAACCGCTGAATCCACACGTGAGTTTAATTCTGTCAGTTGAATGCACACATTGACAACCATTCAGTTAGAGAGCTCCGTTTTGCTTTTAGAAGCAGATATTTCTCTGTACAGCCTATGGTCCCATTCACTCGGGAATATCCCAACGCAGCTCCTTGACGAAACGTGTTTCTGACTCGCTGAATCTCAACATAGATTCAACTCTCTTAGGTGAACGAACGCACAGCAGAGCAGTTTCAAGGAAACGTTTCTCCTGAGTTTTAGACGAAGATTCCTGCTGTTTAGTACGTGTGCCGGCATTGGGCTGGAAATACCGGTTTTGGGATTCTGCACAGAAAGGGTTTGCAAACCGCTGAATCCACACGTGAGTTTAACTCTGTCAGTTGAATGCACACATTGACAACCATTCAGTTAGATAGCTCCGTTTTGGTTTTAGAAGCAGATATTTCTCTGTACAGCCTATTGTCCCATTCACTCGGGAATATCCCAACGCAGCTCCTAGAAGAAACGTGTTTCTGACTCGCTGAGTCTCAACATAGATTCAACTCTCTTAGGTGAACGAACGCACAGCAGAGCAGTTTCAAGGAAACGTTTCTCCTGAATTTTGGACGAAATTTCCTGCTGTTTAGTACGTATGCCGGCATTGGGCTGGAAATACCGGTTTTGGGATTATGCACAGAAAGGGTTGGCAAACCGCTGAATCCACACGTGAGTTTAACTCTGTCAGTTGAATGCACACATTGACAACCATTCAGTTAGATAGCTCCGTTTTGGTTTTAGAAGCAGATATTTCTCTGTACAGCCTATGGTCCCATTCACTCGGGAATATCCCAACGCAGCTCCTAGAAGAAAAGTGTTTCTGACTCGCTGAATCTCAACATAGATTCAACTCTCTTAGGTGAACGAACGCACCGCAGAGCAGTTTCAAGGAAACGTTTCTCCTGAATTTTAGACGAAGTTTCCTGCTGTTTCGTACGTATGCCGGCATTGGGCTGGAAATACCGGTTTTGGGATTCTGCACAGAAAGGGTTTGCAAACCGCTGAATCCACACGTGAGTTTAATTCTGTCAGTTGAATGCACACATTGACAACCATTCAGTTAGAGAGCTCCGTTTTGCTTTTAGAAGCAGATATTTCTCTGTACAGCCTATGGTCCCATTCACTCGGGAATATCCCAACGCAGCTCCTAGACGAAACGTGTTTCTGACTCGCTGAATCTCAACATAGATTCAACTCTCTTAGGTGAACGAACGCACAGCAGAGCAGTTTCAAGGAAACGTTTCTCCTGAGTTTTAGACGAAGATTCCTGCTGTTTAGTACGTGTGCCGGCATTGGGCTGGAAATACCGGTTTTGGGATTCTGCACAGAAAGGGTTTGCAAACCGCTGAATCCACACGTGAGTTTAACTCTGTCAGTTGAATGCACACATTGACAACCATTCAGTTAGATAGCTCCGTTTTGGTTTTAGAAGCAGATATTTCTCTGTACAGCCTATGGTCCCATTCACTCGGGAATATCCCAACGCAGCTCCTAGAAGAAACGTGTTTCTGACTCGCTGAGTCTCAACATAGATTCAACTCTCTTAGGTGAACGAACGCACAGCAGAGCAGTTTCAAGGAAACGTTTCTCCTGAATTTTGGACGAAATTTCCTGCTGTTTAGTACGTATGCCGGCATTGGGCTGGAAATACCGGTTTTGGGATTCTGCACAGAAAGGGTTTGCAAACCGCTGAATCCACACGTGAGTTTAACTCTGTCAGTTGAATGCACACATTGACAACCATTCAGTTAGATAGCTCCGTTTTGGTTTTAGAAGCAGATATTTCTCTGTACAGCCTATGGTCCCATTCACTCGGGAATATCCCAACGCAGCTCCTAGAAGAAACGTGTTTCTGACTCGCTGAATCTCAACATAGATTCAACTCTCTTAGGTGAACGAACGCACAGCAGAGCAGTTTCAAGGAAACGTTTCTCCTGAATTTTGGACGAAATTTCCTGCTGTTTAGTACGTATGCCGGCATTGGGCTGGAAATACCGGTTTTGGGATTCTGCACAGAAAGGGTTTGCAAACCGCTGAATCCACACGTGAGTTTAACTCTGTCAGTTGAATGCACACATTGACAACCATTCAGTTAGATAGCTCCGTTTTGGTTTTAGAAGCAGATATTTCTCTGTACAGCCTATGGTCCCATTCACTCGGGAATATCCCAACGCAGCTCCTAGAAGAAACGTGTTTCTGACTCGCTGAATCTCAACATAGATTCAAGTCTCTTAGGTGAACGAACGCACAGCAGAGCAGTTTCAAGGAAACGTTTCTCCTGAGTTTTAGACGAAGTTTCCTGCTGTTTAGTATGTATGCCGGCATTGGGCTGGAAATACCGGTTTTGGGATTCTGCACAGAAAGGGTTTGCCAACCGCTGAATCCACACGTGAGTTTAACTCTGTCAGTTGAATGCACACATTGACAACCATTCAGTTAGATAGCTCCGTTTTGGTTTTAGAAGCAGATATTTCTCTGTACAGCCTATGGTTCCATTCACTCGGGAATATCCCAACGCAGCTCCTAGAAGAAACGTGTTTCTGACTCGCTGAATGTCAACATAGATTCAACTCTCTTAGGTGAACGAACGCACCGCAGAGCAGTTTCAAGGAAACGTTTCTCCTGAATTTTAGACGAAGTTTCCTGCTGTTTCGTACGTATGCCGGCATTGGGCTGGAAATACCGGTTTTGGGATTCTGCACAGAAAGGGTTTGCAAACCGCTGAATCCACACGTGAGTTTAATTCTGTCAGTTGAATGCACACATTGACAACCATTCAGTTAGAGAGCTCCGTTTTGCTTTTAGAAGCAGATATTTCTCTGTACAGCCTATGGTCCCATTCACTCGGGAATATCCCAACGCAGCTCCTAGACGAAACGTGTTTCTGACTCGCTGAATCTCAACATAGATTCAACTCTCTTAGGTGAACGAACGCACAGCAGAGCAGTTTCAAGGAAACGTTTCTCCTGAGTTTTAGACGAAGATTCCTGCTGTTTAGTACGTGTGCCGGCATTGGGCTGGAAATACCGGTTTTGGGATTCTGCACAGAAAGGGTTTGCAAACCGCTGAATCCACACGTGAGTTTAACTCTGTCAGTTGAATGCACACATTGACAACCATTCAGTTAGATAGCTCCGTTTTGGTTTTAGAAGCAGATATTTCTCTGTACAGCCTATGGTCCCATTCACTCGGGAATATCCCAACGCAGCTCCTAGAAGAAACGTGTTTCTGACTCGCTGAATCTCAACATAGATTCAACTCTCTTAGGTGAACGAACGCACCGCAGAGCAGTTTCAAGGAAACGTTTCTCCTGAATTTTAGACGAAGTTTCCTGCTGTTTCGTACGTATGCCGGCATTGGGCTGGAAATACCGGTTTTGGGATTCTGCACAGAAAGGGTTTGCAAACCGCTGAATCCACACGTGAGTTTAACTCTGTCAGTTGAATGCACACATTGACAACCATTCAGTTAGATAGCTCCGTTTTGGTTTTAGAAGCAGATATTTCTCTGTACAGCCTATGGTCCCATTCACTCGGGAATATCCCAACGCAGCTCCTAGAAGAAACGTGTCTCTGACTCGCTGAGTCTCAACATAGATTCAACTCTCTTAGGTGAACGAACGCACAGCAGAGCAGTTTCAAGGAAACGTATCTCCTGAATTTTGTACGAAATTTCCTGCTGTTTAGTACGTATGCCAGCATTGGGCTGGAAATACCGGTTTTGCGATTCTGCACAGAAAGGGTTTGCAAACCGCTGAATCCACACGTGAGTTTAACTCTGTCAGTTGAATGCACACATTGACAACCATTCAGTTAGATAGCTCCGTTTTGGTTTTAGAAGCAGATATTTCTCTGTACAGCCTATGGTCCCATTCACTCGGGAATATCCCAACGCAGCTCCTAGAAGAAACGTGTTTCTGACTCGCTGAGTCTCAACATAGATTCAACTCTCTTAGGTGAACGAACGCACAGCAGAGCAGTTTCAAGGAAACGTTTCTCCTGAATTTTGGACGAAATTTCCTGCTGTTTAGTACGTAAGCCGTCATTGGGCTGGAAATACCGGTTTTGGGATTCTGCACAGAAAGGGTTTGCAAACCGCTGAATCCACACGTGAGTTTAACTCTGTCAGTTGAATGCACACATTGACAACCATTCAGTTAGATAGCTCCGTTTTGGTTTTAGAAGCAGATATTTCTCTGTACAGCCTATGGTCCCATTCACTCGGGAATATCCCAACGCAGCTCTTAGAAGAAAAGTGTTTCTGACTCGCTGAATCTCAACATAGATTCAACTCTCTTAGGTGAACGAACGCACAGCAGAGCAGTTTCAAGGAAACGTTTCTCCTGAGTTTTAGACGAAGTTTCCTGCTGTTTAGTACGTATGCCGGCATTGGGCTGGAAATACCGGTTTTGGGATTCTGCACAGAAAGGGTTTGCAAACTGCTGAATCCACACGTGAGTTTAACTCTGTCAGTTGAATGCACACATTGACAACCATTCAGTTAGATAGCTCCGTTTTGGTTTTAGAAGCAGATATTTCTCTGTACAGCCTATGGTCCCATTCACTCGGGAATATCCCAACGCAGCTCCTAGAAGAAACGTGTTTCTGACTCGCTGAATCTCAACATAGATTCAACTCTCTTAGGTGAACGAACGCACCGCAGAGCAGTTTCAAGGAAACGTTTCTCCTGAATTTTAGACGAAGTTTCCTGCTGTTTCGTACGTATGCCGGCATTTGCCTGGAAATACCGGTTTTGGGATTCTGCACAGAAAGGGTTTGCAAACCGCTGAATCCACACGTGAGTTTAATTCTGTCAGTTGAATGCACACATTGACAACCATTCAGTTAGAGAGCTCCGTTTTGCTTTTAGAAGCAGATATTTCTCTGTACAGCCTATGGTCCCATTCACTCGGGAATATCCCAACGCAGCTCCTAGACGAAACGTGTTTCTGACTCGCTGAATCTCAATATAGATTCAACTCTCTTAGGTGAACGAACGCACCGCAGAGCAGTTTCAAGGAAACGATTCTCCTGAATTTTAGACGAAGTTTCCTGCTGTTTCGTACGTATGCCGGCATTGGGCTGGAAATACCGGTTTTGGGATTCTGCACAGAAAGGGTTTGCAAACCGCTGAATCCACACGTGAGTTTAATTCTGTCAGTTGAATGCACACATTGACAACCATTCAGTTAGAGAGCTCCGTTTTGCTTTTAGAAGCAGATATTTCTCTGTACAGCCTATGGTCCCATTCACTCGGGAATATCCCAACGCAGCTCCTAGACGAAACGTGTTTCTGACTCGCTGAATCTCAACATAGATTCAACTCTCTTAGGTGAACGAACGCACAGCAGAGCAGTTTCAAGGAAACGTTTCTCCTGAGTTTTAGACGAAGATTCCTGCTGTTTAGTACGTGTGCCGGCATTGGGCTGGAAATACCGGTTTTGGGATTCTGCACAGAAAGGGTTTGCAAACCGCTGAATCCACACGTGAGTTTAACTCTGTCAGTTGAATGCACACATTGACAACCATTCAGTTAGATAGCTCCGTTTTGGTTTTAGAAGCAGATATTTCTCTGTACAGCCTATGGTTCCATTCACTCGGGAATATCCCAACGCAGCTCCTAGAAGAAACGTGTTTCTGACTCGCTGAATCTCAACATAGATTCAACTCTCTTAGGTGAACGAACGCACCGCAGAGCAGTTTCAAGGAAACGTTTCTCCTGAATTTTAGACGAAGTTTCCTGCTGTTTCGTACGTATGCCGGCATTGGGCTGGAAATACCGGTTTTGGGATTCTGCACAGAAAGGGTTTGCAAACCGCTGAATCCACACGTGAGTTTAATTCTGTCAGTTGAATGCACACATTGACAACCATTCAGTTAGAGAGCTCCGTTTTGCTTTTAGAAGCAGATATTTCTCTGTACAGCCTATGGTCCCATTCACTCGGGAATATCCCAACGCAGCTCCTAGACGAAACGTGTTTCTGACTCGCTGAATCTCAACATAGATTCAACTCTCTTAGGTGAACGAACGCACAGCAGAGCAGTTTCAAGGAAACGTTTCTCCTGAGTTTTAGACGAAGATTCCTGCTGTTTAGTACGTGTGCCGGCATTGGGCTGGAAATACCGGTTTTGGGATTCTGCACAGAAAGGGTTTGCAAACCGCTGAATCCACACGTGAGTTTAACTCTGTCAGTTGAATGCACACATTGACAACCATTCAGTTAGATAGCTCCGTTTTGGTTTTAGAAGCAGATATTTCTCTGTACAGCCTATGGTTCCATTCACTCGGGAATATCCCAACGCAGCTCCTAGAAGAAACGTGTTTCTGACTCGCTGAATCTCAACATAGATTCAACTCTCTTAGGTGAACGAACGCACAGCAGAGCAGTTTCAAGGAAACGTTTCTCCTGAATTTTAGACGAAGTTTCCTGCTGTTTCGTACGTATGCCGGCATTGGGCTGGAAATACCGGTTTTGGGATTCTGCACAGAAAGGGTTTGCAAACCGCTGAATCCACACGTGAGTTTAATTCTGTCAGTTGAATGCACACATTGACAACCATTCAGTTAGAGAGCTCCGTTTTGCTTTTAGAAGCAGATATTTCTCTGTATAGCCTATGGTCCCATTCACTCGGGAATATCCCAACGCAGCTCCTTGACGAAACGTGTTTCTGACTCGCTGAATCTCAACATAGATTCAACTCTCTTAGGTGAACGAACGCACAGCAGAGCAGTTTCAAGGAAACGTTTCTCCTGAGTTTTAGACGAAGATTCCTGCTGTTTAGTACGTGTGCCGGCATTGGGCTGGAAATACCGGTTTTGGGATTCTGCACAGAAAGGGTTTGCAAACCGCTGAATCCACACGTGAGTTTAACTCTGTCAGTTGAATGCACACATTGACAACCATTCAGTTAGATAGCTCCGTTTTGGTTTTAGAAGCAGATATTTCTCTGTACAGCCTATGGTCCCATTCACTCGGGAATATCCCAACGCAGCTCCTAGAAGAAACGTGTTTCTGACTCGCTGAGTCTCAACATGGATTCAACTCTCTTAGGTGAACGAACGCACAGCAGAGCAGTTTCAAGGAAACGTTTCTCCTGTATTTTGGACGAAATTTCCTGCTGTTTAGTACGTATGCCGGCATTGGACTGGAAATACCGGTTTTGGGATTCTGCACAGAAAGGGTTTGCAAACCGCTGAATCCACACGTGAGTTTAACTCTGTCAGTTGAATGCACACATTGACAACCATTCAGTTAGATAGCTCCGTTTTGGTTTAAGAAGCAGATATTTCTCTGTACAGCCTATGGTCCCATTCACTCGGGAATATCCCAACGCAGCTCCTAGAAGAAAAGTGTTTCTGACTCGCTGAATCTCAACATAGATTCAACTCTCTTAGGTGAACGAACGCACCGCAGAGCAGTTTCAAGGAAACGTTTCTCCTGAATTTTAGACGAAGTTTCCTGCTGTTTCGTACGTATGCCGGCATTGGGCTGGAAATACCGGTTTTGGGATTCTGCACAGAAAGGGTTTGCAAACCGCTGAATCCACACGTGAGTTTAATTCTGTCAGTTGAATGCACACATTGACAACCATTCAGTTAGAGAGCTCCGTTTTGCTTTTAGAAGCAGATATTTCTCTGTACAGCCTATGGTCCCATTCACTCGGGAATATCCCAACGCAGCTCCTTGACGAAACGTGTTTCTGACTCGCTGAATCTCAACATAGATTCAACTCTCTTAGGTGAACGAACGCACAGCAGAGCAGTTTCAAGGAAACGTTTCTCCTGAGTTTTAGACGAAGATTCCTGCTGTTTAGTACGTGTGCCGGCATTGGGCTGGAAATACCGGTTTTGGGATTCTGCACAGAAAGGGTTTGCAAACCGCTGAATCCACACGTGAGTTTAACTCTGTCAGTTGAATGCACACATTGACAACCATTCAGTTAGATAGCTCCGTTTTGGTTTTAGAAGCAGATATTTCTCTGTACAGCCTATTGTCCCATTCACTCGGGAATATCCCAACGCAGCTCCTAGAAGAAACGTGTTTCTGACTCGCTGAGTCTCAACATAGATTCAACTCTCTTAGGTGAACGAACGCACAGCAGAGCAGTTTCAAGGAAACGTTTCTCCTGAATTTTGGACGAAATTTCCTGCTGTTTAGTACGTATGCCGGCATTGGGCTGGAAATACCGGTTTTGGGATTATGCACAGAAAGGGTTGGCAAACCGCTGAATCCACACGTGAGTTTAACTCTGTCAGTTGAATGCACACATTGACAACCATTCAGTTAGATAGCTCCGTTTTGGTTTTAGAAGCAGATATTTCTCTGTACAGCCTATGGTCCCATTCACTCGGGAATATCCCAACGCAGCTCCTAGAAGAAAAGTGTTTCTGACTCGCTGAATCTCAACATAGATTCAACTCTCTTAGGTGAACGAACGCACCGCAGAGCAGTTTCAAGGAAACGTTTCTCCTGAATTTTAGACGAAGTTTCCTGCTGTTTCGTACGTATGCCGGCATTGGGCTGGAAATACCGGTTTTGGGATTCTGCACAGAAAGGGTTTGCAAACCGCTGAATCCACACGTGAGTTTAATTCTGTCAGTTGAATGCACACATTGACAACCATTCAGTTAGAGAGCTCCGTTTTGCTTTTAGAAGCAGATATTTCTCTGTACAGCCTATGGTCCCATTCACTCGGGAATATCCCAACGCAGCTCCTAGACGAAACGTGTTTCTGACTCGCTGAATCTCAACATAGATTCAACTCTCTTAGGTGAACGAACGCACAGCAGAGCAGTTTCAAGGAAACGTTTCTCCTGAGTTTTAGACGAAGATTCCTGCTGTTTAGTACGTGTGCCGGCATTGGGCTGGAAATACCGGTTTTGGGATTCTGCACAGAAAGGGTTTGCAAACCGCTGAATCCACACGTGAGTTTAACTCTGTCAGTTGAATGCACACATTGACAACCATTCAGTTAGATAGCTCCGTTTTGGTTTTAGAAGCAGATATTTCTCTGTACAGCCTATGGTCCCATTCACTCGGGAATATCCCAACGCAGCTCCTAGAAGAAACGTGTTTCTGACTCGCTGAGTCTCAACATAGATTCAACTCTCTTAGGTGAACGAACGCACAGCAGAGCAGTTTCAAGGAAACGTTTCTCCTGAATTTTGGACGAAATTTCCTGCTGTTTAGTACGTATGCCGGCATTGGGCTGGAAATACCGGTTTTGGGATTCTGCACAGAAAGGGTTTGCAAACCGCTGAATCCACACGTGAGTTTAACTCTGTCAGTTGAATGCACACATTGACAACCATTCAGTTAGATAGCTCCGTTTTGGTTTTAGAAGCAGATATTTCTCTGTACAGCCTATGGTCCCATTCACTCGGGAATATCCCAACGCAGCTCCTAGAAGAAACGTGTTTCTGACTCGCTGAATCTCAACATAGATTCAACTCTCTTAGGTGAACGAACGCACAGCAGAGCAGTTTCAAGGAAACGTTTCTCCTGAATTTTGGACGAAATTTCCTGCTGTTTAGTACGTATGCCGGCATTGGGCTGGAAATACCGGTTTTGGGATTCTGCACAGAAAGGGTTTGCAAACCGCTGAATCCACACGTGAGTTTAACTCTGTCAGTTGAATGCACACATTGACAACCATTCAGTTAGATAGCTCCGTTTTGGTTTTAGAAGCAGATATTTCTCTGTACAGCCTATGGTCCCATTCACTCGGGAATATCCCAACGCAGCTCCTAGAAGAAACGTGTTTCTGACTCGCTGAATCTCAACATAGATTCAAGTCTCTTAGGTGAACGAACGCACAGCAGAGCAGTTTCAAGGAAACGTTTCTCCTGAGTTTTAGACGAAGTTTCCTGCTGTTTAGTACGTGTGCCGGCATTGGGCTGGAAATACCGGTTTTGGGATTCTGCACAGAAAGGGTTTGCCAACCGCTGAATCCACACGTGAGTTTAACTCTGTCAGTTGAATGCACACATTGACAACCATTCAGTTAGATAGCTCCGTTTTGGTTTTAGAAGCAGATATTTCTCTGTACAGCCTATGGTTCCATTCACTCGGGAATATCCCAACGCAGCTCCTAGAAGAAACGTGTTTCTGACTCGCTGAATCTCAACATAGATTCAACTCTCTTAGGTGAACGAACGCACCGCAGAGCAGTTTCAAGGAAACGTTTCTCCTGAATTTTAGACGAAGTTTCCTGCTGTTTCGTACGTATGCCGGCATTGGGCTGGAAATACCGGTTTTGGGATTCTGCACAGAAAGGGTTTGCAAACCGCTGAATCCACACGTGAGTTTAATTCTGTCAGTTGAATGCACACATTGACAACCATTCAGTTAGAGAGCTCCGTTTTGCTTTTAGAAGCAGATATTTCTCTGTACAGCCTATGGTCCCATTCACTCGGGAATATCCCAACGCAGCTCCTAGACGAAACGTGTTTCTGACTCGCTGAATCTCAACATAGATTCAACTCTCTTAGGTGAACGAACGCACAGCAGAGCAGTTTCAAGGAAACGTTTCTCCTGAGTTTTAGACGAAGATTCCTGCTGTTTAGTACGTGTGCCGGCATTGGGCTGGAAATACCGGTTTTGGGATTCTGCACAGAAAGGGTTTGCAAACCGCTGAATCCACACGTGAGTTTAACTCTGTCAGTTGAATGCACACATTGACAACCATTCAGTTAGATAGCTCCGTTTTGGTTTTAGAAGCAGATATTTCTCTGTACAGCCTATGGTCCCATTCACTCGGGAATATCCCAACGCAGCTCCTAGAAGAAACGTGTTTCTGACTCGCTGAATCTCAACATAGATTCAACTCTCTTAGGTGAACGAACGCACCGCAGAGCAGTTTCAAGGAAACGTTTCTCCTGAATTTTAGACGAAGTTTCCTGCTGTTTCGTACGTATGCCGGCATTGGGCTGGAAATACCGGTTTTGGGATTCTGCACAGAAAGGGTTTGCAAACCGCTGAATCCACACGTGAGTTTAATTCTGTCAGTTGAATGCACACATTGACAACCATTCAGTTAGAGAGCTCCGTTTTGCTTTTAGAAGCAGATATTTCTCTGTACAGCCTATGGTCCCATTCACTCGGGAATATCCCAACGCAGCTCCTAGACGAAACGTGTTTCTGACTCGCTGAATCTCAACATAGATTCAACTCTCTTAGGTGAACGAACGCACAGCAGAGCAGTTTCAAGGAAACGTTTCTCCTGAGTTTTAGACGAAGTTTCCTGCTGTTTAGTACGTGTGCCGGCATTGGGCTGGAAATACCGGTTTGGGATTCTGCACAGAAAGAGTTTGCAAACCGCTGAATCCACACGTGAGTTTAACTCTGTCAGTTGAATGCACACATTGACAACCATTCAGTTAGATAGCTCCGTTTTGGTTTTAGAAGCAGATATTTCTCTGTACAGCCTATGGTCCCATTCACTCGGGAATATCCCAACGCAGCTCCTAGAAGAAACGTGTCTCTGACTCGCTGAGTCTCAACATAGATTCAACTCTCTTAGGTGAACGAACGCACAGCAGAGCAGTTTCAAGGAAACGTATCTCCTGAATTTTGTACGAAATTTCCTGCTGTTTAGTACGTATGCCAGCATTGGGCTGGAAATACCGGTTTTGCGATTCTGCACAGAAAGGGTTTGCAAACCGCTGAATCCACACGTGAGTTTAACTCTGTCAGTTGAATGCACACATTGACAACCATTCAGTTAGATAGCTCCGTTTTGGTTTTAGAAGCAGATATTTCTCTGTACAGCCTATGGTCCCATTCACTCGGGAATATCCCAACGCAGCTCCTAGAAGAAACGTGTTTCTGACTCGCTGAGTCTCAACATAGATTCAACTCTCTTAGGTGAACGAACGCACAGCAGAGCAGTTTCAAGGAAACGTTTCTCCTGAATTTTGGACGAAATTTCCTGCTGTTTAGTACGTAAGCCGGCATTGGGCTGGAAATACCTGTTTTGGGATTCTGCACAGAAAGGGTTTGCAAACCGCTGAATCCACACGTGAGTTTAACTCTGTCAGTTGAATGCACACATTGACAACCATTCAGTTAGATAGCTCCGTTTTGGTTTTAGAAGCAGATATTTCTCTGTACAGCCTATGGTCCCATTCACTCGGGAATATCCCAACGCAGCTCTTAGAAGAAAAGTGTTTCTGACTCGCTGAATCTCAACATAGATTCAACTCTCTTAGGTGAACGAACGCACAGCAGAGCAGTTTCAAGGAAACGTTTCTCCTGAGTTTTAGACGAAGTTTCCTGCTGTTTAGTACGTATGCCGGCATTGGGCTGGAAATACCGGTTTTGGGATTCTGCACAGAAAGGGTTTGCAAACCGCTGAATCCACACGTGAGTTTAACTCTGTCAGTTGAATGCACACATTGACAACCATTCAGTTAGATAGCTCCGTTTTGGTTTTAGAAGCAGATATTTCTCTGTACAGCCTATGGTCCCATTCACTCGGGAATATCCCAACGCAGCTCCTAGAAGAAACGTGTTTCTGACTCGCTGAATCTCAACATAGATTCAACTCTCTTAGGTGAACGAACGCACCGCAGAGCAGTTTCAAGGAAACGTTTCTCCTGAATTTTAGACGAAGTTTCCTGCTGTTTCGTACGTATGCCGGCATTTGCCTGGAAATACCGGTTTTGGGATTCTGCACAGAAAGGGTTTGCAAACCGCTGAATCCACACGTGAGTTTAATTCTGTCAGTTGAATGCACACATTGACAACCATTCAGTTAGAGAGCTCCGTTTTGCTTTTAGAAGCAGATATTTCTCTGTACAGCCTATGGTCCCATTCACTCGGGAATATCCCAACGCAGCTCCTAGACGAAACGTGTTTCTGACTCGCTGAATCTCAATATAGATTCAACTCTCTTAGGTGAACGAACGCACCGCAGAGCAGTTTCAAGGAAAGGATTCTCCTGAATTTTAGACGAAGTTTCCTGCTGTTTCGTACGTATGCCGGCATTGGGCTGGAAATACCGGTTTTGGGATTCTGCACAGAAAGGGTTTGCAAACCGCTGAATCCACACGTGAGTTTAATTCTGTCAGTTGAATGCACACATTGACAACCATTCAGTTAGAGAGCTCCGTTTTGCTTTTAGAAGCAGATATTTCTCTGTACAGCCTATGGTCCCATTCACTCGGGAATATCCCAACGCAGCTCCTAGACGAAACGTGTTTCTGACTCGCTGAATCTCAACATAGATTCAACTCTCTTAGGTGAACGAACGCACAGCAGAGCAGTTTCAAGGAAACGTTTCTCCTGAGTTTTAGACGAAGATTCCTGCTGTTTAGTACGTGTGCCGGCATTGGGCTGGAAATACCGGTTTTGGGATTCTGCACAGAAAGGGTTTGCAAACCGCTGAATCCACACGTGAGTTTAACTCTGTCAGTTGAATGCACACATTGACAACCATTCAGTTAGATAGCTCCGTTTTGGTTTTAGAAGCAGATATTTCTCTGTACAGCCTATGGTCCCATTCACTCGGGAATATCCCAACGCAGCTCCTAGAAGAAACGTGTTTCTGACTCGCTGAGTCTCAACATAGATTCAACTCTCTTAGGTGAACGAACGCACAGCAGAGCAGTTTCAAGGAAACGTTTCTCCTGAATTTTGGACGAAATTTCCTGCTGTTTAGTACGTATGCCGGCATTGGGCTGGAAATACCGGTTTTGGGATTCTGCACAGAAAGGGTTTGCAAACCGCTGAATCCACACGTGAGTTTAACTCTGTCAGTTGAATGCACACATTGACAACCATTCAGTTAGATAGCTCCGTTTTGGTTTTAGAAGCAGATATTTCTCTGTACAGCCTATGGTCCCATTCACTCGGGAATATCCCAACGCAGCTCCTAGAAGAAACGTGTTTCTGACTCGCTGAATCTCAACATAGATTCAACTCTCTTAGGTGAACGAACGCACCGCAGAGCAGTTTCAAGGAAACGTTTCTCCTGAGTTTTAGACGAAGTTTCCTGCTGTTTAGTACGTATGCCGGCATTGGGCTGGAAATACCGGTTTTGGGATTCTGCACAGAAAGGGTTTGCAAACCGCTGAATCCACACGTGAGTTTAACTCTGTCAGTTGAATGCACACATTGACAACCATTCAGTTAGATAGCTCCGTTTTGGTTTTAGAAGCAGATATTTCTCTGTACAGCCTATGGTCCCATTCACTCGGGAATATCCCAACGCAGCTCCTAGAAGACACGTGTTTCTGACTCGCTGAATCTCAACATAGATTCAACTCTCTTAGGTGAACGAACGCAAAGCAGAGCAGTTTCAAGGAAACGTTTCTCCTGAGTTTTAGACGAAGTTTCCTGCTGTTTAGTACGTATGCCGGCATTGGGCTGGAAATACCGGTTTTGGGATTATGCACAGAAATGGTTGGCAAACCGCTGAATCCACACGTGAGTTTAACTCTGTCAGTTGAATGCACACATTGACAACCATTCAGTTAGATAGCTCCGTTTTGGTTTTAGAAGCAGATATTTCTCTGTATAGCCTATGGTCCCATTCACTCGGGAATATCCCAACGCAGCTCCTAGAAGAAACGTATTTCTGACTCGCTGAATCTCAACATAGATTCAACTCTCTTAGTTGAACGAACGCACAGCAGAGCAGTTTCAAGGAAACGTTTCTCCTGAGTTTTAGACGAAGTTTCCTGCTGTTTAGTACGTATGCCGGCATTGGGCTGGAAATACCGGTTTTGGGATTCTGCACAGAAAGGGTTTGCAAACCGCTGAATCCACACGTGAGTTTAACTCTGTCAGTTGAATGCACACATTGACAACCATTCAGTTAGATAGATCCGTTTTGGTTTTAGAAGCAGATATTTCTCTGTACAGCCTATGGTCCCATTCACTCGGGAATATCCCAACGCAGCTCCTAGAAGAAACGTGTTTCTGACTCGCTGAGTCTCAACATAGATTCAACTCTCTTAGGTGAACGAACGCACCGCAGAGCAGTTTCAAGGAAACGTTTCTCCTGAATTTTGGACGAAATTTCCTGCTGTTTAGTACGTATGCCGGCATTGGGCTGGAAATACCGGTTTTGCGATTCTGCACAGAAAGGGTTTGCAAACCGCTGAATCCACACGTGAGTTTAACTCTGTCAGTTGAATGCACACATTGACAACCATTCAGTTAGATAGCTCCGTTTTGGTTTTAGAAGCAGATATTTCTCTGTACAGCCTATGGTCCCATTCACTCGGGAATATCCCAATGCAGCTCCTAGAAGAAACGTGTTTCTGACTCGCTGAATCTCAACATAGATTCAACTCTCTTAGGTGAACGAACGCACCGCAGAGCAGTTCCAAGGAAACGTTTCTCCTGAATTTTAGACGAAGTTTCCTCCTGTTGCGTACGTATGCCGGCATTGGGCTGGAAATACCGGTTTTGGGATTCTGCACAGAAAGGGTTTGCAAACCGCTGAATCCACACGTGAGTTTAACTCTGTCAGTTGAATGCACACATTGACAACCATTCAGTTAGATAGCTCCGTTTTGGTTTTAGAAGCAGATATTTCTCTGTACAGCCTATGGTCCCATTCACTCGGGAATATCCCAACGCAGCTCCTAGAAGAAACGTGTTTCTGACTCGCTGAATCTCAACATAGATTCAACTCTCTTAGGTGAACGAACGCACAGCAGAGCAGTTTCAAGGAAACGTTTCTCCTGAATTTTAGACGAAGTTTCCTGCTGTTTAGTACGTATGCCGGCATTGGGCTGGAAATACCGGTTTTGGGATTCTGCACAGAAAGGGTTTGCAAACCGCTGAATCCACACGTGAGTTTAACTCTGTCAGTTGAATGCACACATTGACAACCATTCAGTTAGATAGCTCCGTTTTGGTTTTAGAAGCAGATATTTCTCTGTACAGCCTATGGTCCCATTCACTCGGGAATATCCCAACGCAGCTCCTAGAAGAAACGTGTTTCTGACTCGCTGAATCTCAACATAGATTCAACTCTCTTAGGTGAACGAACGCACAGCAGAGCAGTTTCAAGGAAACGTTTCTCCTGAGTTTTAGACGAAGTTTCCTGCTGTTTAGTACGTATGCCGGCATTGGGCTGGAAATACCGGTTTTGGGATTCTGCACAGAAAGGGTTTGCAAACCGCTGACTCCACACGTGAGTTTAACTCTGTCAGTTGAATGCACAAATTGACAACCATTCAGTTAGATAGCTCCGTTTTGGTTTTAGAAGCAGATATTTCTCTGTACAGCCTATGGTCCCATTCACTCGGGAATATCCCAACGCAGCTCCTAGAAGAAACGTGTTTCTGACTCACTGAATCTCAACATAGATTCAACTCTCTTAGGTGAACGAACGCACCGCAGAGCAGTTCCAAGGAAACGTTTCTCCTGAATTTTAGACGAAGTTTCCTGCTGTTGCGTACGTATGCCGGCATTGGGCTGGAAATACCGGTTTTTGGATTCTGCACAGAAAGGGTTTGCAGACCGCTGAATCCACACGTGAGTTTAACTCTGTCAGTTGAATGCACACATTGACAACCATTCAGTTAGATAGCTCCGTTTTGGTTTTAGAAGCAGATATTTCTCTGTACAGCCTATGGTCCCATTCACTCGGGAATATCACAACGCAGCTCCTAGAAGAAAAGTGTTGCTGACTCGCTGAGTCTCAACATAGATTCAACTCTCTTAGGTGAACGAACGCACAGCAGAGCAGTTTCAAGGAATCGTTTCTCCTGAATTTTAGACGAAGTTTCCTGCTGTTGCGTACGTATGCCGGCATTGGGCTGGAAATACCGGTTTTGGAATTCTGCACAGAAAGGGTTTGCAAACCGCTGAATTCACACGTGAGTTTAACTCTGTCAGTTGAATGCACACATTGACAACCATTAAGTTAGATAGATCCGTTTTGGTTTTAGAAGCAGATATTTCTCTGTACAGCCTATGGTCCCATTCACTCGGGAATATCCCAACGCAGCTCCTAGAAGAAACGTGTTTCTGACTCGCTGAGTCTCAACATAGATTCAACTCTCTTAGGTGAACGAACGCACAGCAGAGCAGTTTCACGGAAACGTTTCTCCTGAATTTTGGACGAAATTTCCTGCTGTTTAGTACGTATGCCGGCATTGGGCTGGAAATACCGGTTTTGCGATTCTGCACAGAAAGGGTTTGCAAACCGCTGAATCCACACGTGAGTTTAACTCTGTCAGTTGAATGCACACATTGACAACCATTCAGTTAGATAGCTCCGTTTTGGTTTTAGAAGCAGATATTTCTCTGTACAGCCTATGGTCCCATTCACTCGGGAATATCCCAACGCAGCTCCTAGAAGACACGTGTTTCTGACTCGCTGAATCTCAACATAGATTCAACTCTCTTAGGTGAACGAACGCAAAGCAGAGCAGTTTCAAGGAAACGTTTCTCCTGAGTTTTAGACGAAGTTTCCTGCTGTTTAGTACGTATGCCGGCATTGGGCTGGAAATACCGGTTTTGGGATTATGCACAGAAATGGTTGGCAAACCGCTGAATCCACACGTGAGTTTAACTCTGTCAGTTGAATGCACACATTGACAACCATTCAGTTAGATAGCTCCGTTTTGGTTTTAGAAGCAGATATTTCTCTGTATAGCCTATGGTCCCATTCACTCGGGAATATCCCAACGCAGCTCCTAGAAGAAACGTATTTATGACTCGCTGAATCTCAACATAGATTCAACTCTCTTAGTTGAACGAACGCACAGCAGAGCAGTTTCAAGGAAACGTTTCTCCTGAGTTTTAGACGAAGTTTCCTGCTGTTTAGTACGTATGCCGGCATTGGGCTGGAAATACCGGTTTTGGGATTCTGCACAGAAAGGGTTTGCAAACCGCTGAATCCACACGTGAGTTTAACTCTGTCAGTTGAATGCACACATTGACAACCATTCAGTTAGATAGATCCGTTTTGGTTTTAGAAGCAGATATTTCTCTGTACAGCCTATGGTCCCATTCACTCGGGAATATCCCAACGCAGCTCCTAGAAGAAACGTGTTTCTGACTCGCTGAATCTCAACATAGATTCAACTCTCTTAGGTAAACGAACGCACAGCAGAGCAGTTTCAAGGAAACGTTTCTCCTGAATTTTGGACGAAATTTCCTGCTGTTTAGTACGTATGCCGGCATTGGGCTGGAAATACCGGTTTTGCGATTCTGCACAGAAAGGGTTTGCAAACCGCTGAATCCACACGTGAGTTTAACTCTGTCAGTTGAATGCACACATTGACAACCATTCAGTTAGATAGCTCCGTTTTGGTTTTAGAAGCAGATATTTCTCTGTACAGCCTATGGTCCCATTCACTCGGGAATATCCCAACGCAGCTCCTAGAAGAAACGTGTTTCTGACTCGCTGAATCTCAACATAGATTCAACTCTCTTAGGTGAACGAACGCACCGCAGAGCAGTTCCAAGGAAACGTTTCTCCTGAATTTTAGACGAAGTTTCCTCCTGTTGTGTACGTATGCCGGCATTGGGCTGGAAATACCGGTTTTGGGATTCTGCACAGAAAGGGTTTGCAAACCGCTGAATCCACACGTGAGTTTAACTCTGTCAGTTGAATGCACACATTGACAACCATTCAGTTAGATAGCTCCGTTTTGGTTTTAGAAGCAGATATTTCTCTGTACAGCCTATGGTCCCATTCACTCGGGAATATCCCAACGCAGCTCCTAGAAGAAACGTGTTTCTGACTCGCTGAATCTCAACATAGATTCAACTCTCTTAGGTGAACGAACGCACAGCAGAGCAGTTTCAAGGAAACGTTTCTCCTGAATTTTAGACGAAGTTTCCTGCTGTTTAGTACGTATGCCGGCATTGGGCTGGAAATACCGGTTTTGGGATTCTGCACAGAAAGGGTTTGCAAACCGCTGAATCCACACGTGAGTTTAACTCTGTCAGTTGAATGCACACATTGACAACCATTCAGTTAGATAGCTCCGTTTTGGTTTTAGAAGCAGATATTTCTCTGTACAGCCTATGGTCCCATTCACTCGGGAATATCCCAACGCAGCTCCTAGAAGAAACGTGTTTCTGACTCGCTGAATCTCAACATAGATTCAACTCTCTTAGGTGAACGAACGCACAGCAGAGCAGTTTCAAGGAAACGTTTCTCCTGAGTTTTAGACGAAGTTTCCTGCTGTTTAGTACGTATGCCGGCATTGGGCTGGAAATACCGGTTTTGGGATTCTGCACAGAAAGGGTTTGCAAACCGCTGACTCCACACGTGAGTTTAACTCTGTCAGTTGAATGCACAAATTGACAACCATTCAGTTAGATAGCTCCGTTTTGGTTTTAGAAGCAGATATTTCTCTGTACAGCCTATGGTCCCATTCACTCGGGAATATCCCAACGCAGCTCCTAGAAGAAACGTGTTTCTGACTCGCTGTATCTCAACATAGATTCAACTCTCTTAGGTGAACGAACGCACCGCAGAGCAGTTCCAAGGAAACGTTTCTCCTGAATTTTAGACGAAGTTTCCTGCTGTTGCGTACGTATGCCGGCATTGGGCTGGAAATACCTGTTTTTGGATTCTGCACAGAAAGGGTTTGCAAACCGCTGAATCCACACGTGAGTTTAACTCTGTCAGTTGAATGCACACATTGACAACCATTCAGTTAGATAGCTCCGTTTTGGTTTTAGAAGCAGATATTTCTCTGTACAGCCTATGGTCCCATTCACTCGGGAACATCACAACGCAGCTCCTAGAAGAAAAGTGTTGCTGACTCGCTGAGTCTCAACATAGATTCAACTCTCTTAGGTGAACGAACGCACAGCAGAGCAGTTTCAAGGAATCGTTTCTCCTGAATTTTAGACGAAGTTTCCTGCTGTTGCGTACGTATGCCGGCATTGGGCTGGAAATACCGGTTTTGCGATTCTGCACAGAAAGGGTTTGCAAACCGCTGAATCCACACGTGAGTTTAACTCTGTCAGTTGAATGCACACATTGACAACCATTCAGTTAGATAGCTCCGTTTTGGTTTTAGAAGCAGATATTTCTCTGTACAGCCTATGGTCCCATTCACTCGGGAATATCCCAACGCAGCTCCTAGAAGAAACGTGTTTCTGACTCGCTGAATCTCAACATAGATTCAACTCTCTTAGGTGAACGAACGCACAGCAGAGCAGTTTCAAGGAAACGTTTCTCCTGAGTTTTAGACGAAGTTTCCTGCTGTTTCGTACGTATGCCGGCATTGGGCTGGAAATACCGGTTTTGGGATTCTGCACAGAAAGGGTTTGCAAACCGCTGAATCCACACGTGAGTTTAACTCTGTCAGTTGAATGCACACATTGACAACCATTCAGTTAGATAGCTCCGTTTTGGTTTTAGAAGCAGATATTTCTCTGTACAGCCTATGGTCCCATTCACTCGGGAATATCCCAACGCAGCTCCTAGAAGAAACGTGTTTCTGACTCGCTGAATCTCAACATAGATTCAACTCTCTTAGGTGAACGAACGCACAGCAGAGCAGTTTCAAGGAAACGTTTCTCCTGAGTTTTAGACGAAGTTTCCTGCTGTTTCGTACGTATGCCGGCATTGGGCTGGAAATACCGGTTTTGGGATTCTGCACAGAAAGGGTTTGCAAACCGCTGAATCCACACGTGAGTTTAACTCTGTCAGTTGAATGCACACATTGACAACCATTCAGTTAGATAGCTCCGTTTTGGTTTTAGAAGCAGATATTTCTCTGTACAGCCTATGGTCCCATTCACTCGGGAATATCCCAACGCAGCTCCTAGAAGAAACGTGTTTCTGACTCGCTGAATCTCAACATAGATTCAACTCTCTTA
Source organism: Aotus nancymaae (assembly GCF_030222135.1). NCBI lineage: Eukaryota > Metazoa > Chordata > Mammalia > Primates > Aotidae > Aotus > Aotus nancymaae. The sequence goes on along the minus strand of NW_026988495.1, from coordinate 3,801,708 downwards.
GGTGAACGAACGCACCGCAGAGCAGTTCCAAGGAAACGTTTCTCCTGAATTTTAGACGAAGTTTCCTGCTGTTGCGTACGTATGCCGGCATTGGGCTGGAAATACCGGTTTTGGGATTCTGCACAGAAAGGATTTGCAAACCGCTGAATCCACACGTGAGTTTAACTCTGTCAGTTGAATGCACACATTGACAACCATTCAGTTAGATAGATCCGTTTTGGTTTTAGAAGCAGATATTTCTCTGTACAGCCTATGGTCCCATTCACTCGGGAATATCCCAACGCAGCTCCTAGAAGAAACGTGTTTCTGACTCGCTGAGTCTCAACATAGATTCAACTCTCTTAGGTGAACGAACGCACAGCAGAGCAGTTTCAAGGAAACGTTTCTCCTGAATTTTGTACGAAATTTCCTGCTGTTTAGTACGTATGCCAGCATTGGGCTGGAAATACCGGTTTTGCGATTCTGCACAGAAAGGGTTTGCAAACCGCTGAATCCACACGTGAGTTTAACTCTGTCAGTTGAATGCACACATTGACAACCATTCAGTTAGATAGCTCCGTTTTGTTTTTAGAAGCAGATATTTCTCTGTACACCCTATGGTCCCATTCACTCGGGAATATACCAACGCAGCTCCTAGAAGACACGTGTTTCTGACTCGCTGAATCTCAACATAGATTCAACTCTCTTAGGTGAACGAACGCAAAGCAGAGCAGTTTCAAGGAAACGTTTCTCCTGAGTTTTAGACGAAGTTTCCTGCTGTTTAGTACGTATGCCGGCATTGGGCTGGAAATACCGGTTTTGGGATTATGCACAGAAAGGGTTGGCAAACCGCTGAATTCACACGTGAGTTTAACTCTGTCAGTTGAATGCACACATTGACAACCATTCAGTTAGATAGCTCCGTTTTGGTTTTAGAAGCAGATATTTCTCTGTACAGCCTATGGTTCCATTCACTCGGGAATATCCCAACGCAGCTCCTAGAAGACACGTGTTTCTGACTCGCTGAATCTCAACATAGATTCAACTCTCTTAGGTGAACGAACGCACCGCAGAGCAGTTTCAAGGAAACGTTTCTCCTGAATTTTAGACGAAGTTTCCTGCTGTTTCGTACGTATGCCGGCATTGGGCTGGAAATACCGGTTTTGGGATTCTGCACAGAAAGGGTTTGCAAACCGCTGAATCCACACGTGAGTTTAATTCTGTCAGTTGAATGCACACATTGACAACCATTCAGTTAGAGAGCTCCGTTTTGGTTTTAGAAGCAGATATTTCTCTGTACAGCCTATGGTCCCATTCACTCGGGAATATCCCAACGCAGCTCCTAGACGAAACGTGTTTCTGACTCGCTGAATCTCAACATAGATTCAACTCTCTTAGGTGAACGAACGCACAGCAGAGCAGTTTCAAGGAAACGTTTCTCCTGAGTTTTAGACGAAGTTTCCTGCTGTTTAGTACGTGTGCCGGCATTGGGCTGGAAATACCGGTTTTGGGATTATGCACAGAAAGGGTTGGCAAACCGCTGAATCCACACGTGAGTTTAACTCTGTCAGTTGAATGCACACATTGACAACCATTCAGTTAGATAGCTCCGTTTTGGTTTTAGAAGCAGATATTTCTCTGTACAGCCTATGGTCCCATTCACTCGGGAATATCCCAACGCAGCTCCTAGAAGAAACGTGTTTCTGACTCGCTGAATCTCAACATAGATTCAACTCTCTTAGGTGAACGAACGCACCGCAGAGCAGTTTCAAGGAAACGTTTCTCCTGAATTTTGGACGAAATTTCCTGCTGTTTATTACGTATGCCGGCATTGGGCTGGAAATACCGTTTTTGGGATTCTGCACAGAAAGGGTTTGCAAACCGCTGAATCCACACGTGAGTTTAACTCTGTCAGTTGAATGCACACATTGACAACCATTCAGTTAGATAGATCCGTTTTGGTTTAGAAGCAGATATTTCTCTGTACAGCCGATGGTCCCATTCACTCGGGAATATCCCAACGCAGCTCCTAGAAGAAACGTGTTTCTGACTCGCTGAATCTCAACATAGATTCAACTCTCTTAGGTGAACGAACGCACCGCAGAGCAGTTCCAAGGAAACGTTTCTCCTGAATTTTAGACGAAGTTTCCTGCTGTTGCGTACGTATGCCGGCATTGGGCTGGAAATACCGGTTTTTGGATTCTGCACAGAAAGGGTTTGCAAACCGCTGAATTCACACGTGAGTTTAACTCTGTCAGTTGAATGCACACATTGACAACCATTCAGTTAGATAGATCCGTTTTGGTTTTAGAAGCAGATATTTCTCTGTACAGCCTATGGTCCCATTCACTCGGGAATATCCCAACGCAGCTCCTAGAAGAAAAGTGTTTCTGACTCGCTGAGTCTCAACATAGATTCAACTCTCTTAGGTGAACGAACGCACAGCAGAGCAGTTTCAAGGAAACGTTTCTCCTGAGTTTTAGACAAAGTTTCCTGCTGTTTAGTACGTATGCCGGCATTGGGCTGGAAACACCGGTTTTGGGATTCTGCACAGAAAGGGTTTGCAAACCGCTGAATTCACACGTGAGTTTAACTCTGTCAGTTGAATGCACACATTGACAACCATTCAGTTAGATAGATCCGTTTTGGTTTTAGAAGCAGATATTTCTCTGTACAGCCTATGGTCCCATTCACTCGGGAATATCCCAACGCAGCTCCTAGAAGAAACGTGTTTCTCACTCGCTGAGTCTCAACATAGATTCAACTCTCTTAGGTGAACGAACGCACAGCAGAGCAGTTTCAAGGAAACGTTTCTCCTGAATTTTGGACGAAATTTCCTGCTGTTTAGCACGTATGCCGGCATTGGGCTGGAAATACCGGTTTTGCGATTCTGCACAGAAAGGGTTTGCAAACCGCTGAATCCACACGTGAGTTTAACTCTGTCAGTTGAATGCACACATTGACAACCATTCAGTTAGATAGCTCCGTTTTGGTTTTAGAAGCAGATATTTCTCTGTACAGCCTATGGTCCCATTCACTCGGGAATATCCCAACGCAGCTCCTAGAAGAAACGTGTTTCTGACTCGCTGAATCTCAACATAGATTCAACTCTCTTAGGTGAACGAACGCACAGCAGAGCAGTTTCAAGGAAACGTTTCTCTTAAGTTTTAGACGAAGTTTCCTGCTGTTTAGTACGTATGCCGGCATTGGGCTGGAAATACCGGTTTTGGGATTCTGCACAGAAAGGGTTTGCAAACCGCTGAATCCACACGTGAGTTTAACTCTGTCAGTTGAATGCACACATTGACAACCATTCAGTTAGATAGCTCCGTTTTGGTTTTAGAAGCAGATATTCTCTGTACAGCCTATGGTCCCATTCACTCGGGAATATCCCAACGCAGCTCCTAGAAGAAACGTGTTTCTGACTCGCTGAATCTCAACATAGATTCAACTCTCTTAGGTGAACGAACGCACAGCAGAGCAGTTTCAAGGAAACGTTTCTCCTGAATTTTGGACGAAATTTCCTGCTGTTTAGTACGTATGCCGGCATTGGGCTGGAAATACCGGTTTTGCGATTCTGCACAGAAAGGGTTTGCAAACCGCTGAATCCACACGTGAGTTTAACTCTGTCAGTTGAATGCACACATTGACAACCATTCAGTTAGATAGCTCCGTTTTGGTTTTAGAAGCAGATATTTCTCTGTACAGCCTATGGTCCCATTCACTCGGGAATATCCCAACGCAGCTCCTAGAAGAAACGTGTTTCTGACTCGCTGAATCTCAACATAGATTCAACTCTCTTAGGTGAACGAACGCACAGCAGAGCAGTTTCAAGGAAACGTTTCTCCTGAGTTTTAGACGAAGTTTCCTGCTGTTTCGTACGTATGCCGGCATTGGGCTGGAAATACCGGTTTTGGGATTCTGCACAGAAAGGGTTTGCAAACCGCTGAATCCACACGTGAGTTTAACTCTGTCAGTTGAATGCACACATTGACAACCATTCAGTTAGATAGCTCCGTTTTGGTTTTAGAAGCAGATATTTCTCTGTACAGCCTATGGTCCCATTCACTCGGGAATATCCCAACGCAGCTCCTAGAAGAAACGTGTTTCTGACTCGCTGAATCTCAACATAGATTCAACTCTCTTAGGTGAACGAACGCACCGCAGAGCAGTTCCAAGGAAACGTTTCTCCTGAATTTTAGACGAAGTTTCCTGCTGTTGCGTACGTATGCCGGCATTGGGCTGGAAATACCGGTTTTGGGATTCTGCACAGAAAGGATTTGCAAACCGCTGAATCCACACGTGAGTTTAACTCTGTCAGTTGAATGCACACATTGACAACCATTCAGTTAGATAGATCCGTTTTGGTTTTAGAAGCAGATATTTCTCTGTACAGCCTATGGTCCCATTCACTCGGGAATATCCCAACGCAGCTCCTAGAAGAAACGTGTTTCTGACTCGCTGAGTCTCAACATAGATTCAACTCTCTTAGGTGAACGAACGCACAGCAGAGCAGTTTCAAGGAAACGTTTCTCCTGAATTTTGTACGAAATTTCCTGCTGTTTAGTACGTATGCCAGCATTGGGCTGGAAATACCGGTTTTGCGATTCTGCACAGAAAGGGTTTGCAAACCGCTGAATCCACACGTGAGTTTAACTCTGTCAGTTGAATGCACACATTGACAACCATTCAGTTAGATAGCTCCGTTTTGTTTTTAGAAGCAGATATTTCTCTGTACACCCTATGGTCCCATTCACTCGGGAATATCCCAACGCAGCTCCTAGAAGACACGTGTTTCTGACTCGCTGAATCTCAACATAGATTCAACTCTCTTAGGTGAACGAACGCAAAGCAGAGCAGTTTCAAGGAAACGTTTCTCCTGAGTTTTAGACGAAGTTTCCTGCTGTTTAGTACGTATGCCGGCATTGGGCTGGAAATACCGGTTTTGGGATTATGCACAGAAAGGGTTGGCAAACCGCTGAATCCACACGTGAGTTTAACTCTGTCAGTTGAATGCACACATTGACAACCATTCAGTTAGATAGCTCCGTTTTGGTTTTAGAAGCAGATATTTCTCTGTACAGCCTATGGTCCCATTCACTCGGGAATATCCCAACGCAGCTCCTAGAAGAAACGTGTTTCTGACTCGCTGAATCTCAACATAGATTCAAGTCTCTTAGGTGAACGAACGCACAGCAGAGCAGTTTCAAGGAAACGTTTCTCCTGAGTTTTAGACGAAGTTTCCTGCTGTTTAGTACGTATGCCGGCATTGGGCTGGAAATACCGGTTTTGGGATTCTGCACAGAAAGGGTTTGCAAACCGCTGAATCCACACGTGAGTTTAACTCTGTCAGTTGAATGCACACATTGACAACCATTCAGTTAGATAGCTCCGTTTTGGTTTTAGAAGCAGATATTTCTCTGTACAGCCTATGGTCCCATTCACTCGGGAATATCCCAACGCAGCTCCTAGAAGAAACGTGTTTCTGACTCGCTGAATCTCAACATAGATTCAACTCTCTTAGGTGAACGAACGCACCGCAGAGCAGTTTCAAGGAAACGTTTCTCCTGAATTTTCGACGAAATTTCCTGCTGTTTATTACGTATGCCGGCATTGGGCTGGAAATACCGGTTTTGGGATTCTGCACAGAAAGGGTTTGCAAACCGCTGAATCCACACGTGAGTTTAACTCTGTCAGTTGAATGCACACATTGACAACCATTCAGTTAGATAGATCCGTTTTGGTTTAGAAGCAGATATTTCTCTGTACAGCCGATGGTCCCATTCACTCGGGAATATCCCAACGCAGCTCCTAGAAGAAACGTGTTTCTGACTCGCTGAATCTCAACATAGATTCAACTCTCTTAGGTGAACGAACGCACCGCAGAGCAGTTCCAAGGAAACGTTTCTCCTGAATTTTAGACGAAGTTTCCTGCTGTTGAGTACGTATGCCGGCATTGGGCTGGAAATACCGGTTTTTGGATTCTGCACAGAAAGGGTTTGCAAACCGCTGAATTCACACGTGAGTTTAACTCTGTCAGTTGAATGCACACATTGACAACCATTCAGTTAGATAGATCCGTTTTGGTTTTAGAAGCAGATATTTCTCTGTACAGCCTATGGTCCCATTCACTCGGGAATATCCCAACGCAGCTCCTAGAAGAAAAGTGTTTCTGACTCGCTGAGTCTCAACATAGATTCAACTCTCTTAGGTGAACGAACGCACAGCAGAGCAGTTTCAAGGAAACGTTTCTCTTAAGTTTTAGACGAAGTTTCCTGCTGTTTAGTACGTATGCCGGCATTGGGCTGGAAATACCGGTTTTGGGATTCTGCACAGAAAGGGTTTGCAAACCGCTGAATCCACACGTGAGTTTAACTCTGTCAGTTGAATGCACACATTGACAACCATTCAGTTAGATAGCTCCGTTTTGGTTTTAGAAGCAGATATTTCTCTGTACAGCCTATGGTCCCATTCACTCGGGAATATCCCAACGCAGCTCCTAGAAGAAACGTGTTTCTGACTCGCTGAATCTCAACATAGATTCAACTCTCTTAGGTGAACGAACGCACAGCAGAGCAGTTTCAAGGAAACGTTTCTCCTGAATTTTGGACGAAATTTCCTGCTGTTTAGTACGTATGCCGGCATTGGGCTGGAAATACCGGTTTTGCGATTCTGCACAGAAAGGGTTTGCAAACCGCTGAATCCACACGTGAGTTTAACTCTGTCAGTTGAATGCACACATTGACAACCATTCAGTTAGATAGCTCCGTTTTGGTTTTAGAAGCAGATATTTCTCTGTACAGCCTATGGTCCCATTCACTCGGGAATATCCCAACGCAGCTCCTAGAAGAAACGTGTTTCTGACTCGCTGAATCTCAACATAGATTCAACTCTCTTAGGTGAACGAACGCACAGCAGAGCAGTTTCAAGGAAACGTTTCTCCTGAGTTTTAGACGAAGTTTCCTGCTGTTTCGTACGTATGCCGGCATTGGGCTGGAAATACCGGTTTTGGGATTCTGCACAGAAAGGGTTTGCAAACCGCTGAATCCACACGTGAGTTTAACTCTGTCAGTTGAATGCACACATTGACAACCATTCAGTTAGATAGCTCCGTTTTGGTTTTAGAAGCAGATATTTCTCTGTACAGCCTATGGTCCCATTCACTCGGGAATATCCCAACGCAGCTCCTAGAAGAAACGTGTTTCTGACTCGCTGAATCTCAACATAGATTCAACTCTCTTAGGTGAACGAAGGCACCGCAGAGCAGTTCCAAGGAAACGTTTCTCCTGAATTTTAGACGAAGTTTCCTGCTGTTGCGTACGTATGCCGGCATTGGGCTGGAAATACCGGTTTTGGGATTCTGCACAGAAAGGATTTGCAAACCGCTGAATCCACACGTGAGTTTAACTCTGTCAGTTGAATGCACACATTGACAACCATTCAGTTAGATAGATCCGTTTTGGTTTTAGAAGCAGATATTTCTCTGTACAGCCTATGGTCCCATTCACTCGGGAATATCCCAACGCAGCTCCTAGAAGAAACGTGTTTCTCACTCGCTGAGTCTCAACATAGATTCAACTCTCTTAGGTGAACGAACGCACAGCAGAGCAGTTTCAAGGAAACGTTTCTCCTGAATTTTGGACGAAATTTCCTGCTGTTTAGCACGTATGCCGGCATTGGGCTGGAAATACCGGTTTTGCGATTCTGCACAGAAAGGGTTTGCAAACCGCTGAATCCACACGTGAGTTTAACTCTGTCAGTTGAATGCACACATTGACAACCATTCAGTTAGATAGCTCCGTTTTGGTTTTAGAAGCAGATATTTCTCTGTACAGCCTATGGTCCCATTCACTCGGGAATATCCCAACGCAGCTCCTAGAAGAAACGTGTTTCTGACTCGCTGAATCTCAACATAGATTCAACTCTCTTAGGTGAACGAACGCACAGCAGAGCAGTTTCAAGGAAACGTTTCTCTTAAGTTTTAGACGAAGTTTCCTTCTGTTTAGTACGTATGCCGGCATTGGGCTGGAAATACCGGTTTTGGGATTCTGCACAGAAAGGGTTTGCAAACCGCTGAATCCACACGTGAGTTTAACTCTGTCAGTTGAATGCACACATTGACAACCATTCAGTTAGATAGCTCCGTTTTGGTTTTAGAAGCAGATATTTCTCTGTACAGCCTATGGTCCCATTCACTCGGGAATATCCCAACGCAGCTCCTAGAAGAAACGTGTTTCTGACTCGCTGAATCTCAACATAGATTCAACTCTCTTAGGTGAACGAACGCACAGCAGAGCAGTTTCAAGGAAACGTTTCTCCTGAATTTTGGACGAAATTTCCTGCTGTTTAGTACGTATGCCGGCATTGGGCTGGAAATACCGGTTTTGCGATTCTGCACAGAAAGGGTTTGCAAACCGCTGAATCCACACGTGAGTTTAACTCTGTCAGTTGAATGCACACATTGACAACCATTCAGTTAGATAGCTCCGTTTTGGTTTTAGAAGCAGATATTTCTCTGTACAGCCTATGGTCCCATTCACTCGGGAATATCCCAACGCAGCTCCTAGAAGAAACGTGTTTCTGACTCGCTGAATCTCAACATAGATTCAACTCTCTTAGGTGAACGAACGCACAGCAGAGCAGTTTCAAGGAAACGTTTCTCCTGAGTTTTAGACGAAGTTTCCTGCTGTTTCGTACGTATGCCGGCATTGGGCTGGAAATACCGGTTTTGGGATTCTGCACAGAAAGGGTTTGCAAACCGCTGAATCCACACGTGAGTTTAACTCTGTCAGTTGAATGCACACATTGACAACCATTCAGTTAGATAGCTCCGTTTTGGTTTTAGAAGCAGATATTTCTCTGTACAGCCTATGGTCCCATTCACTCGGGAATATCCCAACGCAGCTCCTAGAAGAAACGTGTTTCTGACTCGCTGAATCTCAACATAGATTCAACTCTCTTAGGTGAACGAACGCACCGCAGAGCAGTTCCAAGGAAACGTTTCTCCTGAATTTTAGACGAAGTTTCCTGCTGTTGCGTACGTATGCCGGCATTGGGCTGGAAATACCGGTTTTGGGATTCTGCACAGAAAGGATTTGCAAACCGCTGAATCCACACGTGAGTTTAACTCTGTCAGTTGAATGCACACATTGACAACCATTCAGTTAGATAGATCCGTTTTGGTTTTAGAAGCAGATATTTCTCTGTACAGCCTATGGTCCCATTCACTCGGGAATATCCCAACGCAGCTCCTAGAAGAAACGTGTTTCTGACTCGCTGAGTCTCAACATAGATTCAACTCTCTTAGGTGAACGAACGCACAGCAGAGCAGTTTCAAGGAAACGTTTCTCCTGAATTTTGTACGAAATTTCCTGCTGTTTAGTACGTATGCCAGCATTGGGCTGGAAATACCGGTTTTGCGATTCTGCACAGAAAGGGTTTGCAAACCGCTGAATCCACACGTGAGTTTAACTCTGTCAGTTGAATGCACACATTGACAACCATTCAGTTAGATAGCTCCGTTTTGTTTTTAGAAGCAGATATTTCTCTGTACACCCTATGGTCCCATTCACTCGGGAATATCCCAACGCAGCTCCTAGAAGACACGTGTTTCTGACTCGCTGAATCTCAACATAGATTCAACTCTCTTAGGTGAACGAACGCAAAGCAGAGCAGTTTCAAGGAAACGTTTCTCCTGAGTTTTAGACGAAGTTTCCTGCTGTTTAGTACGTATGCTGGCATTGGGCTGGAAATACCGGTTTTGGGATTATGCACAGAAAGGGTTGGCAAACCGCTGAATCCACACGTGAGTTTAACTCTGTCAGTTGAATGCACACATTGACAACCATTCAGTTAGATAGCTCCGTTTTGGTTTTAGAAGCAGATATTTCTCTGTACAGCCTATGGTCCCATTCACTCGGGAATATCCCAACGCAGCTCCTAGAAGAAACGTGTTTCTGACTCGCTGAATCTCAACATAGATTCAACTCTCTTAGGTGAACGAACGCTCCGCAGAGCATTTCCAAGGAAACGTTTCTCCTGAATTTTAGACGAAGTTTCCTGCTGTTGAGTACGTATGCCGGCATTGGGCTGGAAATACCGGTTTTTGGATTCTGCACAGAAAGGGTTTGCAAACCGCTGAATTCACACGTGAGTTTAACTCTGTCAGTTGAATGCACACATTGACAACCATTCAGTTAGATAGATCCGTTTTGGTTTTAGAAGCAGATATTTCTCTGTACAGCCTATGGTCCCATTCACTCGGGAATATCCCAACGCAGCTCCTAGAAGAAAAGTGTTTCTGACTCGCTGAGTCTCAACATAGATTCAACTCTCTTAGGTGAACGAACGCACAGCAGAGCAGTTTCAAGGAAACGTTTCTCCTGAGTTTTAGACGAAGTTTCCTGCTGTTTAGTACGTATGCCGGCATTGGGCTGGAAACACCGGTTTTGGGATTCTGCACAGAAAGGGTTTGCAAACCGCTGAATTCACACGTGAGTTTAACTCTGTCAGTTGAATGCACACATTGACAACCATTCAGTTAGATAGATCCGTTTTGGTTTTAGAAGCAGATATTTCTCTGTACAGCCTATGGTCCCATTCACTCGGGAATATCCCAACGCAGCTCCTAGAAGAAACGTGTTTCTCACTCGCTGAGTCTCAACATAGATTCAACTCTCTTAGGTGAACGAACGCACAGCAGAGCAGTTTCAAGGAAACGTTTCTCCTGAATTTTGGACGAAATTTCCTGCTGTTTAGCACGTATGCCGGCATTGGGCTGGAAATACCGGTTTTGCGATTCTGCACAGAAAGGGTTTGCAAACCGCTGAATCCACACGTGAGTTTAACTCTGTCAGTTGAATGCACACATTGACAACCATTCAGTTAGATAGCTCCGTTTTGGTTTTAGAAGCAGATATTTCTCTGTACAGCCTATGGTCCCATTCACTCGGGAATATCCCAACGCAGCTCCTAGAAGAAACGTGTTTCTGACTCGCTGAATCTCAACATAGATTCAACTCTCTTAGGTGAACGAACGCACAGCAGAGCAGTTTCAAGGAAACGTTTCTCTTAAGTTTTAGACGAAGTTTCCTGCTGTTTAGTACGTATGCCGGCATTGGGCTGGAAATACCGGTTTTGGGATTCTGCACAGAAAGGGTTTGCAAACCGCTGAATCCACACGTGAGTTTAACTCTGTCAGTTGAATGCACACATTGACAACCATTCAGTTAGATAGCTCCGTTTTGGTTTTAGAAGCAGATATTTCTCTGTACAGCCTATGGTCCCATTCACTCGGGAATATCCCAACGCAGCTCCTAGAAGAAACGTGTTTCTGACTCGCTGAATCTCAACATAGATTCAACTCTCTTAGGTGAACGAACGCACAGCAGAGCAGTTTCAAGGAAACGTTTCTCCTGAGTTTTAGACGAAGTTTCCTGCTGTTTAGTACGTATGCCGGCATTGGGCTGGAAATACCGGTTTTGCGATTCTGCACAGAAAGGGTTTGCAAACCGCTGAATCCACACGTGAGTTTAACTCTGTCAGTTGAATGCACACATTGACAACCATTCAGTTAGATAGCTCCGTTTTTTTTTTAGAAGCAGATATTTCTCTGTACAGCCTATGGTCCCATTCACTCGGGAATATCCCAACGCAGCTCCTAGAAGAAACGTGTTTCTGACTCGCTGAATCTCAACATAGATTCAACTCTCTTAGGTGAACGAACGCACAGCAGAGCAGTTTCAAGGAAACGTTTCTCCTGAGTTTTAGACGAAGTTTCCTGCTGTTTCGTACGTATGCCGGCATTGGGCTGGAAATACCGGTTTTGGGATTCTGCACAGAAAGGGTTTGCAAACCGCTGAATCCACACGTGAGTTTAACTCTGTCAGTTGAATGCACACATTGACAACCATTCAGTTAGATAGCTCCGTTTTGGTTTTAGAAGCAGATATTTCTCTGTACAGCCTATGGTCCCATTCACTCGGGAATATCCCAACGCAGCTCCTAGAAGAAACGTGTTTCTGACTCGCTGAATCTCAACATAGATTCAACTCTCTTAGGTGAACGAACGCACAGCAGAGCAGTTTCAAGGAAACGTTTCTCTTAAGTTTTAGACGAAGTTTCCTGCTGTTTAGTACGTATGCCGGCATTGGGCTGGAAATACCGGTTTTGGGATTCTGCACAGAAAGGGTTTGCAAACCGCTGAATCCACACGTGAGTTTAACTCTGTCAGTTGAATGCACACATTGACAACCATTCAGTTAGATAGCTCCGTTTTGGTTTTAGAAGCAGATATTTCTCTGTACAGCCTATGGTCCCATTCACTCGGGAATATCCCAACGCAGCTCCTAGAAGAAACGTGTTTCTGACTCGCTGAATCTCAACATAGATTCAACTCTCTTAGGTGAACGAACGCACAGCAGAGCAGTTTCAAGGAAACGTTTCTCCTGAGTTTTAGACGAAGTTTCCTGCTGTTTAGTACGTATGCCGGCATTGGGCTGGAAATACCGGTTTTGCGATTCTGCACAGAAAGGGTTTGCAAACCGCTGAATCCACACGTGAGTTTAACTCTGTCAGTTGAATGCACACATTGACAACCATTCAGTTAGATAGCTCCGTTTTGGTTTTAGAAGCAGATATTTCTCTGTACAGCCTATGGTCCCATTCACTCGGGAATATCCCAACGCAGCTCCTAGAAGAAACGTGTTTCTGACTCGCTGAATCTCAACATAGATTCAACTCTCTTAGGTGAACGAACGCACAGCAGAGCAGTTTCAAGGAAACGTTTCTCCTGAGTTTTAGACGAAGTTTCCTGCTGTTTCGTACGTATGCCGGCATTGGGCTGGAAATACCGGTTTTGGGATTCTGCACAGAAAGGGTTTGCAAACCGCTGAATCCACACGTGAGTTTAACTCTGTCAGTTGAATGCACACATTGACAACCATTCAGTTAGATAGCTCCGTTTTGGTTTTAGAAGCAGATATTTCTCTGTACAGCCTATGGTCCCATTCACTCGGGAATATCCCAACGCAGCTCCTAGAAGAAACGTGTTTCTGACTCGCTGAATCTCAACATAGATTCAACTCTCTTAGGTGAACGAACGCACAGCAGAGCAGTTTCAAGGAAACGTTTCTCCTGAGTTTTAGACGAAGTTTCCTGCTGTTTCGTACGTATGCCGGCATTGGGCTGGAAATACCGGTTTTGGGATTCTGCACAGAAAGGGTTTGCAAACCGCTGAATCCACACGTGAGTTTAACTCTGTCAGTTGAATGCACACATTGACAACCATTCAGTTAGATAGCTCCGTTTTGGTTTTAGAAGCAGATATTTCTCTGTACAGCCTATGGTCCCATTCACTCGGGAATATCCCAACGCAGCTCCTAGAAGAAACGTGTTTCTGACTCGCTGAATCTCAACATAGATTCAACTCTCTTAGGTGAACGAACGCACCGCAGAGCAGTTTCAAGGAAACGTTTCTCCTGAATTTTGGACGAAATTTCCTGCTGTTTATTACGTATGCCGGCATTGGGCTGGAAATACCGGTTTTGGGATTCTGCACAGAAAGGGTTTGCAAACCGCTGAATCCACACGTGAGTTTAACTCTGTCAGTTGAATGCACACATTGACAACCATTCAGTTAGATAGATCCGTTTTGGTTTAGAAGCAGATATTTCTCTGTACAGCCGATGGTCCCATTCACTCGGGAATATCCCAACGCAGCTCCTAGAAGAAACGTGTTTCTGACTCGCTGAATCTCAACATAGATTCAACTCTCTTAGGTGAACGAACGCTCCGCAGAGCATTTCCAAGGAAACGTTTCTCCTGAATTTTAGACGAAGTTTCCTGCTGTTGAGTACGTATGCCGGCATTGGGCTGGAAATACCGGTTTTTGGATTCTGCACAGAAAGGGTTTGCAAACCGCTGAATTCACACGTGAGTTTAACTCTGTCAGTTGAATGCACACATTGACAACCATTCAGTTAGATAGATCCGTTTTGGTTTTAGAAGCAGATATTTCTCTGTACAGCCTATGGTCCCATTCACTCGGGAATATCCCAACGCAGCTCCTAGAAGAAAAGTGTTTCTGACTCGCTGAGTCTCAACATAGATTCAACTCTCTTAGGTGAACGAACGCACAGCAGAGCAGTTTCAAGGAAACGTTTCTCCTGAGTTTTAGACGAAGTTTCCTGCTGTTTCGTACGTATGCCGGCATTGGGCTGGAAACACCGGTTTTGGGATTCTGCACAGAAAGGGTTTGCAAACCGCTGAATTCACACGTGAGTTTAACTCTGTCAGTTGAATGCACACATTGACAACCATTCAGTTAGATAGATCCGTTTTGGTTTTAGAAGCAGATATTTCTCTGTACAGCCTATGGTCCCATTCACTCGGGAATATCCCAACGCAGCTCCTAGAAGAAACGTGTTTCTCACTCGCTGAGTCTCAACATAGATTCAACTCTCTTAGGTGAACGAACGCACAGCAGAGCAGTTTCAAGGAAACGTTTCTCCTGAATTTTGGACGAAATTTCCTGCTGTTTAGCACGTATGCCGGCATTGGGCTGGAAATACCGGTTTTGCGATTCTGCACAGAAAGGGTTTGCAAACCGCTGAATCCACACGTGAGTTTAACTCTGTCAGTTGAATGCACACATTGACAACCATTCAGTTAGATAGCTCCGTTTTGGTTTTAGAAGCAGATATTTCTCTGTACAGCCTATGGTCCCATTCACTCGGGAATATCCCAACGCAGCTCCTAGAAGAAACGTGTTTCTGACTCGCTGAATCTCAACATAGATTCAACTCTCTTAGGTGAACGAACGCACAGCAGAGCAGTTTCAAGGAAACGTTTCTCTTAAGTTTTAGACGAAGTTTCCTGCTGTTTAGTACGTATGCCGGCATTGGGCTGGAAATACCGGTTTTGGGATTCTGCACAGAAAGGGTTTGCAAACCGCTGAATCCACACGTGAGTTTAACTCTGTCAGTTGAATGCACACATTGACAACCATTCAGTTAGATAGCTCCGTTTTGGTTTTAGAAGCAGATATTTCTCTGTACAGCCTATGGTCCCATTCACTCGGGAATATCCCAACGCAGCTCCTAGAAGAAACGTGTTTCTGACTCGCTGAATCTCAACATAGATTCAACTCTCTTAGGTGAACGAACGCACAGCAGAGCAGTTTCAAGGAAACGTTTCTCCTGAGTTTTAGACGAAGTTTCCTGCTGTTTAGTACGTATGCCGGCATTGGGCTGGAAATACCGGTTTTGCGATTCTGCACAGAAAGGGTTTGCAAACCGCTGAATCCACACGTGAGTTTAACTCTGTCAGTTGAATGCACACATTGACAACCATTCAGTTAGATAGCTCCGTTTTGGTTTTAGAAGCAGATATTTCTCTGTACAGCCTATGGTCCCATTCACTCGGGAATATCCCAACGCAGCTCCTAGAAGAAACGTGTTTCTGACTCGCTGAATCTCAACATAGATTCAACTCTCTTAGGTGAACGAACGCACAGCAGAGCAGTTTCAAGGAAACGTTTCTCCTGAGTTTTAGACGAAGTTTCCTGCTGTTTCGTACGTATGCCGGCATTGGGCTGGAAATACCGGTTTTGGGATTCTGCACAGAAAGGGTTTGCAAACCGCTGAATCCACACGTGAGTTTAACTCTGTCAGTTGAATGCACACATTGACAACCATTCAGTTAGATAGCTCCGTTTTGGTTTTAGAAGCAGATATTTCTCTGTACAGCCTATGGTCCCATTCACTCGGGAATATCCCAACGCAGCTCCTAGAAGAAACGTGTTTCTGACTCGCTGAATCTCAACATAGATTCAACTCTCTTAGGTGAACGAACGCACCGCAGAGCAGTTCCAAGGAAACGTTTCTCCTGAATTTTAGACGAAGTTTCCTGCTGTTGCGTACGTATGCCGGCATTGGGCTGGAAATACCGGTTTTGGGATTCTGCACAGAAAGGATTTGCAAACCGCTGAATCCACACGTGAGTTTAACTCTGTCAGTTGAATGCACACATTGACAACCATTCAGTTAGATAGATCCGTTTTGGTTTTAGAAGCAGATATTTCTCTGTACAGCCTATGGTCCCATTCACTCGGGAATATCCCAACGCAGCTCCTAGAAGAAACGTGTTTCTGACTCGCTGAGTCTCAACATAGATTCAACTCTCTTAGGTGAACGAACGCACAGCAGAGCAGTTTCAAGGAAACGTTTCTCCTGAATTTTGTACGAAATTTCCTGCTGTTTAGTACGTATGCCAGCATTGGGCTGGAAATACCGGTTTTGCGATTCTGCACAGAAAGGGTTTGCAAACCGCTGAATCCACACGTGAGTTTAACTCTGTCAGTTGAATGCACACATTGACAACCATTCAGTTAGATAGCTCCGTTTTGTTTTTAGAAGCAGATATTTCTCTGTACACCCTATGGTCCCATTCACTCGGGAATATCCCAACGCAGCTCCTAGAAGACACGTGTTTCTGACTCGCTGAAACTCAACATAGATTCAACTCTCTTAGGTGAACGAACGCAAAGCAGAGCAGTTTCAAGGAAACGTTTCTCCTGAGTTTTAGACGAAGTTTCCTGCTGTTTAGTACGTATGCCGGCATTGGGCTGGAAATACCGGTTTTGGGATTATGCACAGAAAGGGTTTGCAAACCGCTGAATCCACACGTGAGTTTAACTCTGTCAGTTGAATGCACACATTGACAACCATTCAGTTAGATAGCTCCGTTTTGGTTTTAGAAGCAGATATTTCTCTGTACAGCCTATGGTCCCATTCACTCGGGAATATCCCAACGCAGCTCCTAGAAGAAACGTGTTTCTGACTCGCTGAATCTCAACATAGATTCAACTCTCTTAGGTGAACGAACGCACAGCAGAGCAGTTTCAAGGAAACGTTTCTCCTGAGTTTTAGACGAAGTTTCTTGCTGTTTAGTACGTATGCCGGCATTGGGCTGGAAATACCGGTTTTGGGATTCTGCACAGAAAGGGTTTGCAAACCGCTGAATCCACACGTGAGTTTAACTCTGTCAGTTGAATGCACACATTGACAACCATTCAGTTAGATAGCTCCGTTTTGGTTTTAGAAGCAGATATTTCTCTGTACAGCCTATGGTTCCATTCACTCGGGAATATCCCAACGCAGCTCCTAGAAGAAACGTGTTTCTGACTCGCTGAATCTCAACATAGATTCAACTCTCTTAGGTGAACGAACGCACAGCAGAGCAGTTTCAAGGAAACGTTTCTCCTGAGTTTTAGACGACGTTTCTTGCTGTTTAGTACGTATGCCGGCATTGGGCTGGAAATACCGGTTTTGGGATTCTGCACAGAAAGGGTTTGCAAACCGCTGAATCCACACGTGAGTTTAACTCTGTCAGTTGAATGCACACATTGACAACCATTCAGTTAGATAGCTCCGTTTTGGTTTTAGAAGCAGATATTTCTCTGTACAGCCTATGGTTCCATTCACTCGGGAATATCCCAACGCAGCTCCTAGAAGAAACGTGTTTCTGACTCGCTGAATCTCAACATAGATTCAACTCTCTTAGGTGAACGAACGCACCGCAGAGCAGTTTCAAGGAAACGTTTCTCCTGAATTTTAGACGAAGTTTCCTGCTGTTTCGTACGTATGCCGGCATTGGGCTGGAAATACCGGTTTTGGGATTCTGCACAGAAAGGGTTTGCAAACCGCTGAATCCACACGTGAGTTTAATTCTGTCAGTTGAATGCACACATTGACAACCATTCAGTTAGAGAGCTCCGTTTTGCTTTTAGAAGCAGATATTTCTCTGTACAGCCTATGGTCCCATTCACTCGGGAATATCCCAACGCAGCTCCTAGACGAAACGTGTTTCTGACTCGCTGAATCTCAACATAGATTCAACTCTCTTAGGTGAACGAACGCACAGCAGAGCAGTTTCAAGGAAACGTTTCTCCTGAGTTTTAGACGAAGTTTCCTGCTCTTTAGTACGTGTGCCGGCATTGGGCTGGAAATACCGGTTTTGGGATTATGCACAGAAAGGGTTGGCAAACCGCTGAATCCACACGTGAGTTTAACTCTGTCAGTTGAATGCACACATTGACAACCATTCAGTTAGATAGCTCCGTTTTGGTTTTAGAAGCAGATATTTCTCTGTACAGCCTATGGTCCCATTCACTCGGGAATATCCCAACGCAGCTCCTAGAAGAAACGTGTTTCTGACTCGCTGAATCTCAACATAGATTCAACTCTCTTAGGTGAACGAACGCACAGCAGAGCAGTTTCAAGGAAACGTTTCTCCTGAATTTTGGACGAAATTTCCTGCTGTTTAGTACGTATGCCGGCATTGGGCTGGAAATACCGGTTTTGGGATTCTGCACAGAAAGGGTTTGCAAACCGCTGAATCCACACGTGAGTTTAACTCTGTCAGTTGAATGCACACATTGACAACCATTCAGTTAGATAGCTCCGTTTTGGTTTTAGAAGCAGATATTTCTCTGTACAGCCTATGGTCCCATTCACTCGGGAATATCCCAACGCAGCTCCTAGAAGAAACGTGTTTCTGACTCGCTGAATCTCAACATAGATTCAAGTCTCTTAGGTGAACGAACGCACAGCAGAGCAGTTTCAAGGAAACGTTTCTCCTGAGTTTTAGACGAAGTTTCCTGCTGTTTAGTACGTGTGCCGGCATTGGGCTGGAAATACCGGTTTTGGGATTCTGCACAGAAAGGGTTTGCAAACCGCTGAATCCACACGTGAGTTTAACTCTGTCAGTTGAATGCACACATTGACAACCATTCAGTTAGATAGCTCCGTTTTGGTTTTAGAAGCAGATATTTCTCTGTACAGCCTATGGTCCCATTCACTCGGGAATATCCCAACGCAGCTCCTAGAAGAAACGTGTTTCTGACTCGCTTAGTCTCAACATAGATTCAACTCTCTTAGGTGAACGAACGCACAGCAGAGCAGTTTCAAGGAAACGTTTCTCCTGAATTTTGTACGAAATTTCCTGCTGTTTAGTACGTATGCCAGCATTGGGCTGGAAATACCGGTTTTGCGATTCTGCACAGAAAGGGTTTGCAAACCGCTGAATCCACACGTGAGTTTAACTCTGTCAGTTGAATGCACACATTGACAACCATTCAGTTAGATAGCTCCGTTTTGGTTTTAGAAGCAGATATTTCTCTGTACAGCCTATGGTCCCATTCACTCGGGAATATCCCAACGCAGCTCCTAGAAGACACGTGTTTCTGACTCGCTGAATCTCAACATAGATTCAAGTCTCTTAGGTGAACGAACGCACAGCAGAGCAGTTTCAAGGAAACGTTTCTCCTGAGTTTTAGACGAAGTTTCCTGCTGTTTAGTACGTATGCCGGCATTGGGCTGGAAATACCGGTTTTGGGATTCTGCACAGAAAGGGTTTGCAAACCGCTGAATCCACACGTGAGTTTAACTCTGTCAGTTGGATGCACACATTGACAACCATTCAGTTAGATAGCTCCGTTTTGGTTTTAGAAGCAGATATTTCTCTGTACAGCCTATGGTTCCATTCACTCGGGAATATCCCAACGCAGCTCCTAGAAGAAACGTGTTTCTGACTCGCTGAATCTCAACATAGATTCAACTCTCTTAGGTGAACGAACGCACCGCAGAGCAGTTTCAAGGAAACGTTTCTCCTGAATTTTAGACGAAGTTTCCTGCTGTTTCGTACGTATGCCGGCATTGGGCTGGAAATACCGGTTTTGGGATTCTGCACAGAAAGGGTTTGCAAACCGCTGAATCCACACGTGAGTTTCATTCTGTCAGTTGAATGCACACATTGACAACCATTCAGTTAGAGAGCTCCGTTTTGCTTTTAGAAGCAGATATTTCTCTGTACAGCCTATGGTCCCATTCACTCGGGAATATCCCAACGCAGCTCCTAGAAGAAACGTGTTTCTGACTCGCTGAATCTCAACATAGATTCAACTCTCTTAGGTGAACGAACGCACAGCAGAGCAGTTTCAAGGAAACGTTTCTCCTGAGTTTTAGACGAAGTTTCCTGCTGTTTAGTACGTGTGCCGGCATTGGGCTGGAAATACCGGTTTTGGGATTGTGCACAGAAAGGGTTTGCAAACCGCTGAATCCACACGTGAGTTTAACTCTGTCAGTTGAATGCACACATTGACAACCATTCAGTTAGATAGCTCCGTTTTGGTTTTAGAAGCAGATATTTCTCTGTACAGCCTATGGTCCCATTCACTCGGGAATATCCCAACGCAGCTCCTAGAAGAAACGTGTTTCTGACTCGCTGAGTCTCAACATAGATTCAACTCTCTTAGGTGAACGAACGCACAGCAGAGCAGTTTCAAGGAAACGTTTCTCCTGAATTTTGGACGAAATTTCATGCTGTTTAGTACGTATGCCGGCATTGGGCTGGAAATACCGGTTTTGGGATTCTGCACAGAAAGGGTTTGCAAACCGCTGAATCCACACGTGAGTTTAACTCTGTCAGTTGAATGCACACATTGACAACCATTCAGTTAGATAGCTCCGTTTTGGTTTTAGAAGCAGATATTTCTCTGTACAGCCTATGGTCCCATTCACTCGGGAATATCCCAACGCAGCTCCTAGAAGAAACGTGTTTCTGACTCGCTGAGTCTCAACATAGATTCAACTCTCTTAGGTGAACGAACGCACAGCAGAGCAGTTTCAAGGAAACGTTTCTCCTGAATTTTGTACGAAATTTCCTGCTGTTTAGTACGTATGCCAGCATTGGGCTGGAAATACCGGTTTTGCGATTCTGCACAGAAAGGGTTTGCAAACCGCTGAATCCACACGTGAGTTTAACTCTGTCAGTTGAATGCACACATTGACAACCATTCAGTTAGATAGCTCCGTTTTGGTTTTAGAAGCAGATATTTCTCTGTACAGCCTATGGTCCCATTCACTCGGGAATATCCCAACGCAGCTCCTAGAAGACACGTGTTTCTGACTCGCTGAATCTCAACATAGATTCAAGTCTCTTAGGTGAACGAACGCACAGCAGAGCAGTTTCAAGGAAACGTTTCTCCTGAGTTTTAGACGAAGTTTCCTGCTGTTTAGTACGTATGCCGGCATTGGGCTGGAAATACCGGTTTTGGGATTCTGCACAGAAAGGGTTTGCAAACCGCTGAATCCACACGTGAGTTTAACTCTGTCAGTTGAATGCACACATTGACAACCATTCAGTTAGATAGCTCCGTTTTGGTTTTAGAAGCAGATATTTCTCTGTACAGCCTATGGTTCCATTCACTCGGGAATATCCCAACGCAGCTCCTAGAAGAAACGTGTTTCTGACTCGCTGAATCTCAACATAGATTCAACTCTCTTAGGTGAACGAACGCACCGCAGAGCAGTTTCAAGGAAACGTTTCTCCTGAATTTTAGACGAAGTTTCCTGCTGTTTCGTACGTATGCCGGCATTGGGCTGGAAATACCGGTTTTGGGATTCTGCACAGAAAGGGTTTGCAAACCGCTGAATCCACACGTGAGTTTAATTCTGTCAGTTGAATGCACACATTGACAACCATTCAGTTAGAGAGCTCCGTTTTGCTTTTAGAAGCAGATATTTCTCTGTACAGCCTATGGTCCCATTCACTCGGGAATATCCCAACGCAGCTCCTAGACGAAACGTGTTTCTGACTCGCTGAATCTCAACATAGATTCAACTCTCTTAGGTGAACGAAAGCACAGCAGAGCAGTTTCAAGGAAACGTTTCTCCTGAGTTTTAGACGAAGTTTCCTGCTGTTTAGTACGTGTGCCGGCATTGGGCTGGAAATACCGGTTTTGGGATTCTGCACAGAAAGGGTTTGCAAACCGCTGAATCCACACGTGAGTTTAACTCTGTCAGTTGAATGCACACATTGACAACCATTCAGTTAGATAGCTCCGTTTTGGTTTTAGAAGCAGATATTTCTCTGTACAGCCTATGGTCCCATTCACTCGGGAATATCCCAACGCAGCTCCTAGAAGAAACGTGTTTCTGACTCGCTGAGTCTCAACATAGATTCAACTCTCTTAGGTGAACGAACGCACAGCAGAGCAGTTTCAAGGAAACGTTTCTCCTGAATTTTGGACGAAATTTCATGCTGTTTAGTACGTATGCCGGCATTGGGCTGGAAATACCGGTTTTGGGATTATGCACAGAAAGGGTTGGCAAACCGCTGAATCCACACGTGAGTTTAACTCTGTCAGTTGAATGCACACATTGACAACCATTCAGTTAGATAGCTCCGTTTTGGTTTTAGAAGCAGATATTTCTCTGTACAGCCTATGGTCCCATTCACTCGGGAATATCCCAACGCAGCTCCTAGAAGAAACGTGTTTCTGACTCGCTGAATCTCAACATAGATTCAACTCTCTTAGGTGAACGAACGCACAGCAGAGCAGTTTCAAGGAAACGTTTCTCCTGAATTTTGGACGAAATTTCCTGCTGTTTAGTACGTATGCCGGCATTGGGCTGGAAATACCGGTTTTGGGATTCTGCACAGAAAGGGTTTGCAAACCGCTGAATCCACACGTGAGTTTAACTCTGTCAGTTGAATGCACACATTGACAACCATTCAGTTAGATAGCTCCGTTTTGGTTTTAGAAGCAGATATTTCTCTGTACAGCCTATGGTCCCATTCACTCGGGAATATCCCAACGCAGCTCCTAGAAGAAACGTGTTTCTGACTCGCTGAATCTCAACATAGATTCAAGTCTCTTAGGTGAACGAACGCACAGCAGAGCAGTTTCAAGGAAACGTTTCTCCTGAGTTTTAGACGAAGTTTCCTGCTCTTTAGTACGTATGCCGGCATTGGGCTGGAAATACCGGTTTTGGGATTCTGCACAGAAAGGGTTTGCAAACCGCTGAATCCACACGTGAGTTTAACTCTGTCAGTTGAATGCACACATTGACAACCATTCAGTTAGATAGCTCCGTTTTGGTTTTAGAAGCAGATATTTCTCTGTACAGCCTATGGTTCCATTCACTCGGGAATATCCCAACGCAGCTCCTAGAAGAAACGTGTTTCTGACTCGCTGAATCTCAACATAGATTCAACTCTCTTAGGTGAACGAACGCACCGCAGAGCAGTTTCAAGGAAACGTTTCTCCTGAATTTTAGACGAAGTTTCCTGCTGTTTCGTACGTATGCCGGCATTGGGCTGGAAATACCGGTTTTGGGATTCTGCACAGAAAGGGTTTGCAAACCGCTGAATCCACACGTGAGTTTAATTCTGTCAGTTGAATGCACACATTGACAACCATTCAGTTAGAGAGCTCCGTTTTGCTTTTAGAAGCAGATATTTCTCTGTACAGCCTATGGACCCATTCACTCGGGAATATCCCAACGCAGCTCCTAGAAGAAACGTGTTTCTGACTCGATGAATCTCAACATAGATTCAACTCTCTTAGGTGAACGAACGCACAGCAGAGCAGTTTCAAGGAAACGTTTCTCCTGAGTTTTAGACGAAGTTTCCTGCTGTTTAGTACGTGTGCCGGTATTGGGCTGGAAATACCGGTTTTGGGATTCTGCACAGAAAGGGTTTGCAAACCGCTGAATCCACACGTGAGTTTAACTCTGTCAGTTGAATGCACACATTGACAACCATTCAGTTAGATAGCTCCGTTTTGGTTTTAGAAGCAGATATTTCTCTGTACAGCCTATGGTCCCATTCACTCGGGAATATCCCAACGCAGCTCCTAGAAGAAACGTGTTTCTGACTCGCTGAGTCTCAACATAGATTCAACTCTCTTAGGTGAACGAACGCACAGCAGAGCAGTTTCAAGGAAACGTTTCTCCTGAATTTTGGACGAAATTTCATCCTGTTTAGTACGTATGCAGGCATTGGGCTGGAAATACCGGTTTTGGGATTATGCACAGAAAGGGGTGGCAAACCGCTGAATCCACACGTGAGTTTAACTCTGTCAGTTGAATGCACACATTGACAACCATTCAGTTAGATAGCTCCGTTTTGGTTTTAGAAGCAGATATTTCTCTGTACAGCCTATGGTCCCATTCACTCGGGAATATCCCAACGCAGCTCCTAGAAGAAAAGTGTTTCTGACTCGCTGAATCTCAACATAGATTCAACTCTCTTAGGTGAACGAACGCACCGCAGAGCAGTTTCAAGGAAACGTTTCTCCTGAGTTTTAGACGAAGTTTCCTGCTGTTTAGTACGTATGCCGGCATTGGGCTGGAAATACCGGTTTTGGGATTCTGCACAGAAAGGGTTTGCAAACCGCTGAATCCACACGTGAGTTTAACTCTGTCAGTTGAATGCACACATTGACAACCATTCAGTTAGATAGCTCCGTTTTGGTTTTAGAAGCAGATATTTCTCTGTACAGCCTATGGTCCCATTCACTCGGGAATATCCCAACGCAGCTCCTAGAAGAAACGTGTTTCTGACTCGCTGAATCTCAACATAGATTCAACTCTCTTAGGTGAACGAACGCACCGCAGAGCAGTTTCAAGGAAACGTTTCTCCTGAATTTTAGACGAAGTTTCCTGCTGTTTCGTACGTATGCCGGCATTGGGCTGGAAATACCGGTTTTGGGATTCTGCACAGAAAGGGTTTGCAAACCGCTGAATCCACACGTGAGTTTAATTCTGTCAGTTGAATGCACACATTGACAACCATTCAGTTAGAGAGCTCCGTTTTGGTTTTAGAAGCAGATATTTCTCTGTACAGCCTATGGTCCCATTCACTCGGGAATATCCCAACGCAGCTCCTAGACGAAACGTGTTTCTGACTCGCTGAATCTCAACATAGATTCAACTCTCTTAGGGGAACGAACGCACAGCAGAGCAGTTTCAAGGAAACGTTTCTCCTGAGTTTTAGACGAAGTTTCCTGCTGTTTAGTACGTGTGCCGGCATTGGGCTGGAAATACCGGTTTTGGGATTCTGCACAGAAAGGGTTTGCAAACCGCTGAATCCACACGTGAGTTTAACTCTGTCAGTTGAATGCACACATTGACAACCATTCAGTTAGATAGCTCCGTTTTGGTTTTAGAAGCAGATATTTCTCTGTACAGCCTATGGTCCCATTCACTCGGGAATATCCCAACGCAGCTCCTAGAAGAAACGTGTTTCTGACTCGCTGAGTCTCAACATAGATTCAACTCTCTTAGGTGAACGAACGCACCGCAGAGCAGTTCCAAGGAAACGTTTCTCCTGAATTTTAGACGAAGTTTCCTGCTGTTGCGTACGTATGCCGGCATTGGGCTGGAAATACCGGTTTTGGGATTCTGCACAGAAAGGGTTTGCAAACCGCTGAATCCACACGTGAGTTTAACTCTGTCAGTTGAATGCACACATTGACAACCATTCAGTTAGATAGCTCCGTTTTGGTTTTAGAAGCAGATATTTCTCTGTACAGCCTATGGTCCCATTCACTCGGGAATATCCCAACGCAGCTCCTAGAAGAAACGTGTTTCTGACTCGCTGAATCTCAACATAGATTCAACTCTCTTAGGTGAACGAACGCACAGCAGAGCAGTTTCAAGGAAACGTTTCTCCTGAATTTTAGACGAAGTTTCCTGCTGTTGCGTACGTATGCCGGCATTGGGCTGGAAATACCGGTTTTGGGATTCTGCACAGAAAGGGTTTGCAAACCGCTGAATCCACACGTGAGTTTAACTCTGTCAGTTGAATGCACACATTGACAACCATTCAGTTAGAGAGCTCCGTTTTGGTTTTAGAAGCAGATATTTCTCTGTACAGCCTATGGTCCCATTCACTCGGGAATATCCCAACGCAGCTCCTAGAAGAAACGTGTTTCTGACTCGCTGAATCTCAACATAGATTCAACTCTCTTAGGTGAACGAACGCACAGCAGAGCAGTTTCAAGGAAACGTTTCTCCTGAGTTTTAGACGAAGTTTCCTGCTGTTTAGTACGTATGCCGGCATTGGGCTGGAAATACCGGTTTTGGGATTCTGCACAGAAAGGGTTTGCAAACCGCTGAATCCACACGTGAGTTTAACTCTGTCAGTTGAATGCACACATTGACAACCATTCAGTTAGATAGCTCCGTTTTGGTTTTAGAAGCAGATATTTCTCTGTACAGCCTATGGTCCCATTCACTCGGGAATATCCCAACGCAGCTCCTAGAAGAAACGTGTTTCTGACTCGCTGAATCTCAACATAGATTCAACTCTCTTAGGTGAACGAACGCACAGCAGAGCAGTTTCAAGGAAACGTTTCTCCTGAGTTTTAGACGAAGTTTCCTGCTGTTTCGTACGTATGCCGGCATTGGGCTGGAAATACCGGTTTTGGGATTCTGCACAGAAAGGGTTTGCAAACCGCTGAATCCACACGTGAGTTTAACTCTGTCAGTTGAATGCACACATTGACAACCATTCAGTTAGATAGCTCCGTTTTGGTTTTAGAAGCAGATATTTCTCTGTACAGCCTATGGTCCCATTCACTCGGGAATATCCCAACGCAGCTCCTAGAAGAAACGTGTTTCTGACTCGCTGAATCTCAACATAGATTCAACTCTCTTAGGTGAACGAACGCACCGCAGAGCAGTTTCAAGGAAACGTTTCTCCTGAATTTTAGACGAAGTTTCCTGCTGTTTCGTACGTATGCCGGCATTGGGCTGGAAATACCGGTTTTGGGATTCTGCACAGAAAGGGTTTGCAAACCGCTGAATCCACACGTGAGTTTAACTCTGTCAGTTGAATGCACACATTGACAACCATTCAGTTAGATAGCTCCGTTTTGGTTTTAGAAGCAGATATTTCTCTGTACAGCCTATGGTCCCATTCACTCGGGAATATCCCAACGCAGCTCCTAGAAGAAACGTGTTTCTGACTCGCTGAGTCTCAACATAGATTCAACTCTCTTAGGTGAACGAACGCACCGCAGAGCAGTTCCAAGGAAACGTTTCTCCTGAATTTTAGACGAAGTTTCCTGCTGTTGCGTACGTATGCCGGCATTGGGCTGGAAATACCGGTTTTGGGATTCTGCACAGAAAGGGTTTGCAAACCGCTGAATCCACACGTGAGTTTAACTCTGTCAGTTGAATGCACACATTGACAACCATTCAGTTAGATAGCTCCGTTTTGGTTTTAGAAGCAGATATTTCTCTGTACAGCCTATGGTCCCATTCACTCGGGAATATCCCAACGCAGCTCCTAGAAGAAACGTGTTTCTGACTCGCTGAATCTCAACATAGATTCAACTCTCTTAGGTGAACGAACGCACAGCAGAGCAGTTTCAAGGAAACGTTTCTCCTGAGTTTTAGACGAAGTTTCCTGCTGTTTCGTACGTATGCCGGCATTGGGCTGGAAATACCGGTTTTGTGATTCTGCACAGAAAGGGTTTGCAAACCGCTGAATCCACACGTGAGTTTAACTCTGTCAGTTGAATGCACACATTGACAACCATTCAGTTAGAGAGCTCCGTTTTGGTTTTAGAAGCAGATATTTCTCTGTACAGCCTATGGTCCCATTCACTCGGGAATATCCCAACGCAGCTCCTAGAAGAAACGTGTTTCTGACTCGCTGAATCTCAACATAGATTCAACTCTCTTAGGTGAACGAACGCACCGCAGAGCAGTTTCAAGGAAACGTTTCTCCTGAGTTTTAGACGAAGTTTCCTGCTGTTTAGTACGTATGCCGGCATTGGACTGGAAATACCGGTTTTGGGATTCTGCACAGAAAGGGTTTGCAAACCGCTGAATCCACACGTGAGTTTAACTCTGTCAGTTGAATGCACACATTGACAACCATTCAGTTAGATAGCTCCGTTTTGGTTTTAGAAGCAGATATTTCTCTGTACAGCCTATGGTCCCATTCACTCGGGAATATCCCAACGCAGCTCCTAGAAGAAACGTGTTTCTGACTCGCTGAATCTCAACATAGATTCAACTCTCTTAGGTGAACGAACGCACAGCAGAGCAGTTTCAAGGAAACGTTTCTCCTGAGTTTTAGACGAAGTTTCCTGCTGTTTCGTACGTATGCCGGCATTGGGCTGGAAATACCGGTTTTGGGATTCTGCACAGAAAGGGTTTGCAAACCGCTGAATCCACACGTGAGTTTAACTCTGTCAGTTGAATGCACACATTGACAACCATTCAGTTAGATAGCTCCGTTTTGGTTTTAGAATCAGATATTTCTCTGTACAGCCTATGGTCCCATTCACTCGGGAATATCCCAACGCAGCTCCTAGAAGAAACGTGTTTCTGACTCGCTGAATCTCAACATAGATTCAACTCTCTTAGGTGAACGAACGCACCGCAGAGCAGTTACAAGGAAACGTTTCTCCTGAGTTTTAGACGAAGTTTCCTGCTGTTTAGTACGTATGCCGGCATTGGGCTGGAAATACCGGTTTTGGGATTCTGCACAGAAAGGGTTTGCAAACTGCTGAATCCACACGTGAGTTTAACTCTGTCAGTTGAATGCACACATTGACAACCATTCAGTTAGATAGCTCCGTTTTGGTTTTAGAAGCAGATATTTCTCTGTACAGCCTATGGTCCCATTCACTCGGGAATATCCCAACGCAGCTCCTAGAAGAAACGTGTTTCTGACTCGCTGAATCTCAACATAGATTCAACTCTCTTAGGTGAACGAACGCACCGCAGAGCAGTTTCAAGGAAACGTTTCTCCTGAATTTTAGACGAAGTTTCCTGCTGTTTCGTACGTATGCCGGCATTGGGCTGGAAATACCGGTTTTGGGATTCTGCACAGAAAGGGTTTGCAAACCGCTGAATCCACACGTGAGTTTAACTCTGTCACTTGAATGCACACATTGACAACCATTCAGTTAGAGAGCTCCGTTTTGCTTTTAGAAGCAGATATTTCTCTGTATAGCCTATGGTCCCATTCACTCGGGAATATCCCAACGCAGCTCCTTGACGAAACGTGTTTCTGACTCGCTGAATCTCAACATAGATTCAACTCTCTTAGGTGAACGAACGCACAGCAGAGCAGTTTCAAGGAAACGTTTCTCCTGAGTTTTAGACGAAGATTCCTGCTGTTTAGTACGTGTGCCGGCATTGGGCTGGAAATACCGGTTTTGGGATTCTGCACAGAAAGGGTTTGCAAACCGCTGAATCCACACGTGAGTTTAACTCTGTCAGTTGAATGCACACATTGACAACCATTCAGTTAGATAGCTCCGTTTTGGTTTTAGAAGCAGATATTTCTCTGTACAGCCTATGGTCCCATTCACTCGGGAATATCCCAACGCAGCTCCTAGAAGAAACGTGTTTCTGACTCGCTGAGTCTCAACATGGATTCAACTCTCTTAGGTGAACGAACGCACAGCAGAGCAGTTTCAAGGAAACGTTTCTCCTGAATTTTGGACGAAATTTCCTGCTGTTTAGTACGTATGCCGGCATTGGACTGGAAATACCGGTTTTGGGATTCTGCACAGAAAGGGTTTGCAAACCGCTGAATCCACACGTGAGTTTAACTCTGTCAGTTGAATGCACACATTGACAACCATTCAGTTAGATAGCTCCGTTTTGGTTTTAGAAGCAGATATTTCTCTGTACAGCCTATGGTCCCATTCACTCGGGAATATCCCAACGCAGCTCCTAGAAGAAAAGTGTTTCTGACTCGCTGAATCTCAACATAGATTCAACTCTCTTAGGTGAACGAACGCACCGCAGAGCAGTTTCAAGGAAACGTTTCTCCTGAATTTTAGACGAAGTTTCCTGCTGTTTCGTACGTATGCCGGCATTGGGCTGGAAATACCGGTTTTGGGATTCTGCACAGAAAGGGTTTGCAAACCGCTGAATCCACACGTGAGTTTAATTCTGTCAGTTGAATGCACACATTGACAACCATTCAGTTAGAGAGCTCCGTTTTGCTTTTAGAAGCAGATATTTCTCTGTACAGCCTATGGTCCCATTCACTCGGGAATATCCCAACGCAGCTCCTTGACGAAACGTGTTTCTGACTCGCTGAATCTCAACATAGATTCAACTCTCTTAGGTGAACGAACGCACAGCAGAGCAGTTTCAAGGAAACGTTTCTCCTGAGTTTTAGACGAAGATTCCTGCTGTTTAGTACGTGTGCCGGCATTGGGCTGGAAATACCGGTTTTGGGATTCTGCACAGAAAGGGTTTGCAAACCGCTGAATCCACACGTGAGTTTAACTCTGTCAGTTGAATGCACACATTGACAACCATTCAGTTAGATAGCTCCGTTTTGGTTTTAGAAGCAGATATTTCTCTGTACAGCCTATTGTCCCATTCACTCGGGAATATCCCAACGCAGCTCCTAGAAGAAACGTGTTTCTGACTCGCTGAGTCTCAACATAGATTCAACTCTCTTAGGTGAACGAACGCACAGCAGAGCAGTTTCAAGGAAACGTTTCTCCTGAATTTTGGACGAAATTTCCTGCTGTTTAGTACGTATGCCGGCATTGGGCTGGAAATACCGGTTTTGGGATTATGCACAGAAAGGGTTGGCAAACCGCTGAATCCACACGTGAGTTTAACTCTGTCAGTTGAATGCACACATTGACAACCATTCAGTTAGATAGCTCCGTTTTGGTTTTAGAAGCAGATATTTCTCTGTACAGCCTATGGTCCCATTCACTCGGGAATATCCCAACGCAGCTCCTAGAAGAAAAGTGTTTCTGACTCGCTGAATCTCAACATAGATTCAACTCTCTTAGGTGAACGAACGCACCGCAGAGCAGTTTCAAGGAAACGTTTCTCCTGAATTTTAGACGAAGTTTCCTGCTGTTTCGTACGTATGCCGGCATTGGGCTGGAAATACCGGTTTTGGGATTCTGCACAGAAAGGGTTTGCAAACCGCTGAATCCACACGTGAGTTTAATTCTGTCAGTTGAATGCACACATTGACAACCATTCAGTTAGAGAGCTCCGTTTTGCTTTTAGAAGCAGATATTTCTCTGTACAGCCTATGGTCCCATTCACTCGGGAATATCCCAACGCAGCTCCTAGACGAAACGTGTTTCTGACTCGCTGAATCTCAACATAGATTCAACTCTCTTAGGTGAACGAACGCACAGCAGAGCAGTTTCAAGGAAACGTTTCTCCTGAGTTTTAGACGAAGATTCCTGCTGTTTAGTACGTGTGCCGGCATTGGGCTGGAAATACCGGTTTTGGGATTCTGCACAGAAAGGGTTTGCAAACCGCTGAATCCACACGTGAGTTTAACTCTGTCAGTTGAATGCACACATTGACAACCATTCAGTTAGATAGCTCCGTTTTGGTTTTAGAAGCAGATATTTCTCTGTACAGCCTATGGTCCCATTCACTCGGGAATATCCCAACGCAGCTCCTAGAAGAAACGTGTTTCTGACTCGCTGAGTCTCAACATAGATTCAACTCTCTTAGGTGAACGAACGCACAGCAGAGCAGTTTCAAGGAAACGTTTCTCCTGAATTTTGGACGAAATTTCCTGCTGTTTAGTACGTATGCCGGCATTGGGCTGGAAATACCGGTTTTGGGATTCTGCACAGAAAGGGTTTGCAAACCGCTGAATCCACACGTGAGTTTAACTCTGTCAGTTGAATGCACACATTGACAACCATTCAGTTAGATAGCTCCGTTTTGGTTTTAGAAGCAGATATTTCTCTGTACAGCCTATGGTCCCATTCACTCGGGAATATCCCAACGCAGCTCCTAGAAGAAACGTGTTTCTGACTCGCTGAATCTCAACATAGATTCAACTCTCTTAGGTGAACGAACGCACAGCAGAGCAGTTTCAAGGAAACGTTTCTCCTGAATTTTGGACGAAATTTCCTGCTGTTTAGTACGTATGCCGGCATTGGGCTGGAAATACCGGTTTTGGGATTCTGCACAGAAAGGGTTTGCAAACCGCTGAATCCACACGTGAGTTTAACTCTGTCAGTTGAATGCACACATTGACAACCATTCAGTTAGATAGCTCCGTTTTGGTTTTAGAAGCAGATATTTCTCTGTACAGCCTATGGTCCCATTCACTCGGGAATATCCCAACGCAGCTCCTAGAAGAAACGTGTTTCTGACTCGCTGAATCTCAACATAGATTCAAGTCTCTTAGGTGAACGAACGCACAGCAGAGCAGTTTCAAGGAAACGTTTCTCCTGAGTTTTAGACGAAGTTTCCTGCTGTTTAGTATGTATGCCGGCATTGGGCTGGAAATACCGGTTTTGGGATTCTGCACAGAAAGGGTTTGCCAACCGCTGAATCCACACGTGAGTTTAACTCTGTCAGTTGAATGCACACATTGACAACCATTCAGTTAGATAGCTCCGTTTTGGTTTTAGAAGCAGATATTTCTCTGTACAGCCTATGGTTCCATTCACTCGGGAATATCCCAACGCAGCTCCTAGAAGAAACGTGTTTCTGACTCGCTGAATCTCAACATAGATTCAACTCTCTTAGGTGAACGAACGCACCGCAGAGCAGTTTCAAGGAAACGTTTCTCCTGAATTTTAGACGAAGTTTCCTGCTGTTTCGTACGTATGCCGGCATTGGGCTGGAAATACCGGTTTTGGGATTCTGCACAGAAAGGGTTTGCAAACCGCTGAATCCACACGTGAGTTTAATTCTGTCAGTTGAATGCACACATTGACAACCATTCAGTTAGAGAGCTCCGTTTTGCTTTTAGAAGCAGATATTTCTCTGTACAGCCTATGGTCCCATTCACTCGGGAATATCCCAACGCAGCTCCTAGACGAAACGTGTTTCTGACTCGCTGAATCTCAACATAGATTCAACTCTCTTAGGTGAACGAACGCACAGCAGAGCAGTTTCAAGGAAACGTTTCTCCTGAGTTTTAGACGAAGATTCCTGCTGTTTAGTACGTGTGCCGGCATTGGGCTGGAAATACCGGTTTTGGGATTCTGCACAGAAAGGGTTTGCAAACCGCTGAATCCACACGTGAGTTTAACTCTGTCAGTTGAATGCACACATTGACAACCATTCAGTTAGATAGCTCCGTTTTGGTTTTAGAAGCAGATATTTCTCTGTACAGCCTATGGTCCCATTCACTCGGGAATATCCCAACGCAGCTCCTAGAAGAAACGTGTTTCTGACTCGCTGAATCTCAACATAGATTCAACTCTCTTAGGTGAACGAACGCACCGCAGAGCAGTTTCAAGGAAACGTTTCTCCTGAATTTTAGACGAAGTTTCCTGCTGTTTCGTACGTATGCCGGCATTGGGCTGGAAATACCGGTTTTGGGATTCTGCACAGAAAGGGTTTGCAAACCGCTGAATCCACACGTGAGTTTAATTCTGTCAGTTGAATGCACACATTGACAACCATTCAGTTAGAGAGCTCCGTTTTGCTTTTAGAAGCAGATATTTCTCTGTACAGCCTATGGTCCCATTCACTCGGGAATATCCCAACGCAGCTCCTAGACGAAACGTGTTTCTGACTCGCTGAATCTCAACATAGATTCAACTCTCTTAGGTGAACGAACGCACAGCAGAGCAGTTTCAAGGAAACGTTTCTCCTGAGTTTTAGACGAAGTTTCCTGCTGTTTAGTACGTGTGCCGGCATTGGGCTGGAAATACCGGTTTGGGATTCTGCACAGAAAGAGTTTGCAAACCGCTGAATCCACACGTGAGTTTAACTCTGTCAGTTGAATGCACACATTGACAACCATTCAGTTAGATAGCTCCGTTTTGGTTTTAGAAGCAGATATTTCTCTGTACAGCCTATGGTCCCATTCACTCGGGAATATCCCAACGCAGCTCCTAGAAGAAACGTGTTTCTGACTCGCTGAGTCTCAACATAGATTCAACTCTCTTAGGTGAACGAACGCACAGCAGAGCAGTTTCAAGGAAACGTATCTCCTGAATTTTGTACGAAATTTCCTGCTGTTTAGTACGTATGCCAGCATTGGGCTGGAAATACCGGTTTTGCGATTCTGCACAGAAAGGGTTTGCAAACCGCTGACTCCACACGTGAGTTTAACTCTGTCAGTTGAATGCACAAATTGACAACCATTCAGTTAGATAGCTCCGTTTTGGTTTTAGAAGCAGATATTTCTCTGTACAGCCTATGGTCCCA
This sequence comes from Aotus nancymaae, assembly GCF_030222135.1. Lineage (NCBI taxonomy): Eukaryota > Metazoa > Chordata > Mammalia > Primates > Aotidae > Aotus > Aotus nancymaae. The sequence continues at coordinate 3,767,740 of NW_026988495.1, read as the reverse complement.
TTCACTCGGGAATATCCCAACGCAGCTCCTAGAAGAAACGTGTTTCTGACTCGCTGAGTCTCAACATAGATTCAACTCTCTTAGGTGAACGAACGCACAGCAGAGCAGTTTCAAGGAAACGTTTCTCCTGAATTTTGGACGAAATTTCCTGCTGTTTAGTACGTATGCCGGCATTGGACTGGAAATACCGGTTTTGGGATTCTGCACAGAAAGGGTTTGCAAACCGCTGAATCCACACGTGAGTTTAACTCTGTCAGTTGAATGCACACATTGACAACCATTCAGTTAGATAGCTCCGTTTTGGTTTTAGAAGCAGATATTTCTCTGTACAGCCTATGGTCCCATTCACTCGGGAATATCCCAACGCAGCTCCTAGAAGAAAAGTGTTTCTGACTCGCTGAATCTCAACATAGATTCAAGTCTCTTAGGTGAACGAACGCACAGCAGAGCAGTTTCAAGGAAACGTTTCTCCTGAGTTTTAGACGAAGATTCCTGCTGTTTAGTACGTGTGCCGGCATTGGGCTGGAAATACCGGTTTTGGGATTCTGCACAGAAAGGGTTTGCAAACCGCTGAATCCACACGTGAGTTTAACTCTGTCAGTTGAATGCACACATTGACAACCATTCAGTTAGATAGCTCCGTTTTGGTTTTAGAAGCAGATATTTCTCTGTACAGCCTATTGTCCCATTCACTCGGGAATATCCCAACGCAGCTCCTAGAAGAAACGTGTTTCTGACTCGCTGAGTCTCAACATAGATTCAACTCTCTTAGGTGAACGAACGCACAGCAGAGCAGTTTCAAGGAAACGTTTCTCCTGAATTTTGGACGAAATTTCCTGCTGTTTAGTACGTATGCCGGCATTGGGCTGGAAATACCGGTTTTGGGATTATGCACAGAAAGGGTTGGCAAACCGCTGAATCCACACGTGAGTTTAACTCTGTCAGTTGAATGCACACATTGACAACCATTCAGTTAGATAGCTCCGTTTTGGTTTTAGAAGCAGATATTTCTCTGTACAGCCTATGGTCCCATTCACTCGGGAATATCCCAACGCAGCTCCTAGAAGAAAAGTGTTTCTGACTCGCTGAATCTCAACATAGATTCAACTCTCTTAGGTGAACGAACGCACCGCAGAGCAGTTTCAAGGAAACGTTTCTCCTGAATTTTAGACGAAGTTTCCTGCTGTTTCGTACGTATGCCGGCATTGGGCTGGAAATACCGGTTTTGGGATTCTGCACAGAAAGGGTTTGCAAACCGCTGAATCCACACGTGAGTTTAATTCTGTCAGTTGAATGCACACATTGACAACCATTCAGTTAGAGAGCTCCGTTTTGCTTTTAGAAGCAGATATTTCTCTGTACAGCCTATGGTCCCATTCACTCGGGAATATCCCAACGCAGCTCCTAGACGAAACGTGTTTCTGACTCGCTGAATCTCAACATAGATTCAACTCTCTTAGGTGAACGAACGCACAGCAGAGCAGTTTCAAGGAAACGTTTCTCCTGAGTTTTAGACGAAGATTCCTGCTGTTTAGTACGTGTGCCGGCATTGGGCTGGAAATACCGGTTTTGGGATTCTGCACAGAAAGGGTTTGCAAACCGCTGAATCCACACGTGAGTTTAACTCTGTCAGTTGAATGCACACATTGACAACCATTCAGTTAGATAGCTCCGTTTTGGTTTTAGAAGCAGATATTTCTCTGTACAGCCTATGGTCCCATTCACTCGGGAATATCCCAACGCAGCTCCTAGAAGAAACGTGTTTCTGACTCGCTGAGTCTCAACATAGATTCAACTCTCTTAGGTGAACGAACGCACAGCAGAGCAGTTTCAAGGAAACGTTTCTCCTGAATTTTGGACGAAATTTCCTGCTGTTTAGTACGTATGCCGGCATTGGGCTGGAAATACCGGTTTTGGGATTCTGCACAGAAAGGGTTTGCAAACCGCTGAATCCACACGTGAGTTTAATTCTGTCAGTTGAATGCACACATTGACAACCATTCAGTTAGAGAGCTCCGTTTTGCTTTTAGAAGCAGATATTTCTCTGTACAGCCTATGGTCCCATTCACTCGGGAATATCCCAACGCAGCTCCTAGACGAAACGTGTTTCTGACTCGCTGAATCTCAACATAGATTCAACTCTCTTAGGTGAACGAACGCACAGCAGAGCAGTTTCAAGGAAACGTTTCTCCTGAGTTTTAGACGAAGATTCCTGCTGTTTAGTACGTGTGCCGGCATTGGGCTGGAAATACCGGTTTTGGGATTCTGCACAGAAAGGGTTTGCAAACCGCTGAATCCACACGTGAGTTTAACTCTGTCAGTTGAATGCACACATTGACAACCATTCAGTTAGATAGCTCCGTTTTGGTTTTAGAAGCAGATATTTCTCTGTACAGCCTATGGTCCCATTCACTCGGGAATATCCCAACGCAGCTCCTAGAAGAAACGTGTTTCTGACTCGCTGAATCTCAACATAGATTCAACTCTCTTAGGTGAACGAACGCACCGCAGAGCAGTTTCAAGGAAACGTTTCTCCTGAATTTTAGACGAAGTTTCCTGCTGTTTCGTACGTATGCCGGCATTGGGCTGGAAATACCGGTTTTGGGATTCTGCACAGAAAGGGTTTGCAAACCGCTGAATCCACACGTGAGTTTAATTCTGTCAGTTGAATGCACACATTGACAACCATTCAGTTAGAGAGCTCCGTTTTGCTTTTAGAAGCAGATATTTCTCTGTACAGCCTATGGTCCCATTCACTCGGGAATATCCCAACGCAGCTCCTAGACGAAACGTGTTTCTGACTCGCTGAATCTCAACATAGATTCAACTCTCTTAGGTGAACGAACGCACAGCAGAGCAGTTTCAAGGAAACGTTTCTCCTGAGTTTTAGACGAAGTTTCCTGCTGTTTAGTACGTGTGCCGGCATTGGGCTGGAAATACCGGTTTGGGATTCTGCACAGAAAGAGTTTGCAAACCGCTGAATCCACACGTGAGTTTAACTCTGTCAGTTGAATGCACACATTGACAACCATTCAGTTAGATAGCTCCGTTTTGGTTTTAGAAGCAGATATTTCTCTGTACAGCCTATGGTCCCATTCACTCGGGAATATCCCAACGCAGCTCCTAGAAGAAACGTGTCTCTGACTCGCTGAGTCTCAACATAGATTCAACTCTCTTAGGTGAACGAACGCACAGCAGAGCAGTTTCAAGGAAACGTATCTCCTGAATTTTGTACGAAATTTCCTGCTGTTTAGTACGTATGCCAGCATTGGGCTGGAAATACCGGTTTTGCGATTCTGCACAGAAAGGGTTTGCAAACCGCTGAATCCACACGTGAGTTTAACTCTGTCAGTTGAATGCACACATTGACAACCATTCAGTTAGATAGCTCCGTTTTGGTTTTAGAAGCAGATATTTCTCTGTACAGCCTATGGTCCCATTCACTCGGGAATATCCCAACGCAGCTCCTAGAAGAAACGTGTTTCTGACTCGCTGAGTCTCAACATAGATTCAACTCTCTTAGGTGAACGAACGCACAGCAGAGCAGTTTCAAGGAAACGTTTCTCCTGAATTTTGGACGAAATTTCCTGCTGTTTAGTACGTATGCCGGCATTGGGCTGGAAATACCGGTTTTGGGATTCTGCACAGAAAGGGTTTGCAAACCGCTGAATCCACACGTGAGTTTAACTCTGTCAGTTGAATGCACACATTGACAACCATTCAGTTAGATAGCTCCGTTTTGGTTTTAGAAGCAGATATTTCTCTGTACAGCCTATGGTCCCATTCACTCGGGAATATCCCAACGCAGCTCCTAGAAGAAACGTGTTTCTGACTCGCTGAATCTCAACATAGATTCAACTCTCTTAGGTGAACGAACGCACCGCAGAGCAGTTTCAAGGAAACGTTTCTCCTGAATTTTAGACGAAGTTTCCTGCTGTTTCGTACGTATGCCGGCATTTGCCTGGAAATACCGGTTTTGGGATTCTGCACAGAAAGGGTTTGCAAACCGCTGAATCCACACGTGAGTTTAATTCTGTCAGTTGAATGCACACATTGACAACCATTCAGTTAGAGAGCTCCGTTTTGCTTTTAGAAGCAGATATTTCTCTGTACAGCCTATGGTCCCATTCACTCGGGAATATCCCAACGCAGCTCCTAGACGAAACGTGTTTCTGACTCGCTGAATCTCAACATAGATTCAACTCTCTTAGGTGAACGAACGCACAGCAGAGCAGTTTCAAGGAAACGTTTCTCCTGAGTTTTAGACGAAGATTCCTGCTGTTTAGTACGTGTGCCGGCATTGGGCTGGAAATACCGGTTTTGGGATTCTGCACAGAAAGGGTTTGCAAACCGCTGAATCCACACGTGAGTTTAACTCTGTCAGTTGAATGCACACATTGACAACCATTCAGTTAGATAGCTCCGTTTTGGTTTTAGAAGCAGATATTTCTCTGTACAGCCTATGGTTCCATTCACTCGGGAATATCCCAACGCAGCTCCTAGAAGAAACGTGTTTCTGACTCGCTGAATCTCAACATAGATTCAACTCTCTTAGGTGAACGAACGCACAGCAGAGCAGTTTCAAGGAAACGTTTCTCCTGAATTTTAGACGAAGTTTCCTGCTGTTTCGTACGTATGCCGGCATTGGGCTGGAAATACCGGTTTTGGGATTCTGCACAGAAAGGGTTTGCAAACCGCTGAATCCACACGTGAGTTTAATTCTGTCAGTTGAATGCACACATTGACAACCATTCAGTTAGAGAGCTCGGTTTTGCTTTTAGAAGCAGATATTTCTCTGTATAGCCTATGGTCCCATTCACTCGGGAATATCCCAACGCAGCTCCTTGACGAAACGTGTTTCTGACTCGCTGAATCTCAACATAGATTCAACTCTCTTAGGTGAACGAACGCACAGCAGAGCAGTTTCAAGGAAACGTTTCTCCTGAGTTTTAGACGAAGATTCCTGCTGTTTAGTACGTGTGCCGGCATTGGGCTGGAAATACCGGTTTTGGGATTCTGCACAGAAAGGGTTTGCAAACCGCTGAATCCACACGTGAGTTTAACTCTGTCAGTTGAATGCACACATTGACAACCATTCAGTTAGATAGCTCCGTTTTGGTTTTAGAAGCAGATATTTCTCTGTACAGCCTATGGTCCCATTCACTCGGGAATATCCCAACGCAGCTCCTAGAAGAAACGTGTTTCTGACTCGCTGAGTCTCAACATGGATTCAACTCTCTTAGGTGAACGAACGCACAGCAGAGCAGTTTCAAGGAAACGTTTCTCCTGAATTTTGCACGAAATTTCCTGCTGTTTAGTACGTATGCCGGCATTGGACTGGAAATACCGGTTTTGGGATTCTGCACAGAAAGGGTTTGCAAACCGCTGAATCCACACGTGAGTTTAACTCTGTCAGTTGAATGCACACATTGACAACCATTCAGTTAGATAGCTCCGTTTTGGTTTTAGAAGCAGATATTTCTCTGTACAGCCTATGGTCCCATTCACTCGGGAATATCCCAACGCAGCTCCTAGAAGAAAAGTGTTTCTGACTCGCTGAATCTCAACATAGATTCAACTCTCTTAGGTGAACGAACGCACCGCAGAGCAGTTTCAAGGAAACGTTTCTCCTGAATTTTAGACGAAGTTTCCTGCTGTTTCGTACGTATGCCGGCATTGGGCTGGAAATACCGGTTTTGGGATTCTGCACAGAAAGGGTTTGCAAACCGCTGAATCCACACGTGAGTTTAATTCTGTCAGTTGAATGCACACATTGACAACCATTCAGTTAGAGAGCTCCGTTTTGCTTTTAGAAGCAGATATTTCTCTGTACAGCCTATGGTCCCATTCACTCGGGAATATCCCAACGCAGCTCCTTGACGAAACGTGTTTCTGACTCGCTGAATCTCAACATAGATTCAACTCTCTTAGGTGAACGAACGCACAGCAGAGCAGTTTCAAGGAAACGTTTCTCCTGAGTTTTAGACGAAGATTCCTGCTGTTTAGTACGTGTGCCGGCATTGGGCTGGAAATACCGGTTTTGGGATTCTGCACAGAAAGGGTTTGCAAACCGCTGAATCCACACGTGAGTTTAACTCTGTCAGTTGAATGCACACATTGACAACCATTCAGTTAGATAGCTCCGTTTTGGTTTTAGAAGCAGATATTTCTCTGTACAGCCTATTGTCCCATCCACTCGGGAATATCCCAACGCAGCTCCTAGAAGAAACGTGTTTCTGACTCGCTGAGTCTCAACATAGATTCAACTCTCTTAGGTGAACGAACGCACAGCAGAGCAGTTTCAAGGAAACGTTTCTCCTGAATTTTGGACGAAATTTCCTGCTGTTTAGTACGTATGCCGGCATTGGGCTGGAAATACCGGTTTTGGGATTATGCACAGAAAGGGTTGGCAAACCGCTGAATCCACACGTGAGTTTAACTCTGTCAGTTGAATGCACACATTGACAACCATTCAGTTAGATAGCTCCGTTTTGGTTTTAGAAGCAGATATTTCTCTGTACAGCCTATGGTCCCATTCACTCGGGAATATCCCAACGCAGCTCCTAGAAGAAAAGTGTTTCTGACTCGCTGAATCTCAACATAGATTCAACTCTCTTAGGTGAACGAACGCACCGCAGAGCAGTTTCAAGGAAACGTTTCTCCTGAATTTTAGACGAAGTTTCCTGCTGTTTCGTACGTATGCCGGCATTGGGCTGGAAATACCGGTTTTGGGATTCTGCACAGAAAGGGTTTGCAAACCGCTGAATCCACACGTGAGTTTAATTCTGTCAGTTGAATGCACACATTGACAACCATTCAGTTAGAGAGCTCCGTTTTGCTTTTAGAAGCAGATATTTCTCTGTACAGCCTATGGTCCCATTCACTCGGGAATATCCCAACGCAGCTCCTAGACGAAACGTGTTTCTGACTCGCTGAATCTCAACATAGATTCAACTCTCTTAGGTGAACGAACGCACAGCAGAGCAGTTTCAAGGAAACGTTTCTCCTGAGTTTTAGACGAAGATTCCTGCTGTTTAGTACGTGTGCCGGCATTGGGCTGGAAATACCGGTTTTGGGATTCTGCACAGAAAGGGTTTGCAAACCGCTGAATCCACACGTGAGTTTAACTCTGTCAGTTGAATGCACACATTGACAACCATTCAGTTAGATAGCTCCGTTTTGGTTTTAGAAGCAGATATTTCTCTGTACAGCCTATGGTCCCATTCACTCGGGAATATCCCAACGCAGCTCCTAGAAGAAACGTGTTTCTGACTCGCTGAGTCTCAACATAGATTCAACTCTCTTAGGTGAACGAACGCACAGCAGAGCAGTTTCAAGGAAACGTTTCTCCTGAATTTTGGACGAAATTTCCTGCTGTTTAGTACGTATGCCGGCATTGGGCTGGAAATACCGGTTTTGGGATTCTGCACAGAAAGGGTTTGCAAACCGCTGAATCCACACGTGAGTTTAACTCTGTCAGTTGAATGCACACATTGACAACCATTCAGTTAGATAGCTCCGTTTTGGTTTTAGAAGCAGATATTTCTCTGTACAGCCTATGGTCCCATTCACTCGGGAATATCCCAACGCAGCTCCTAGAAGAAACGTGTTTCTGACTCGCTGAATCTCAACATAGATTCAACTCTCTTAGGTGAACGAACGCACAGCAGAGCAGTTTCAAGGAAACGTTTCTCCTGAATTTTGGACGAAATTTCCTGCTGTTTAGTACGTATGCCGGCATTGGGCTGGAAATACCGGTTTTGGGATTCTGCACAGAAAGGGTTTGCAAACCGCTGAATCCACACGTGAGTTTAACTCTGTCAGTTGAATGCACACATTGACAACCATTCAGTTAGATAGCTCCGTTTTGGTTTTAGAAGCAGATATTTCTCTGTACAGCCTATGGTCCCATTCACTCGGGAATATCCCAACGCAGCTCCTAGAAGAAACGTGTTTCTGACTCGCTGAATCTCAACATAGATTCAAGTCTCTTAGGTGAACGAACGCACAGCAGAGCAGTTTCAAGGAAACGTTTCTCCTGAGTTTTAGACGAAGTTTCCTGCTGTTTAGTACGTATGCCGGCATTGGGCTGGAAATACCGGTTTTGGGATTCTGCACAGAAAGTGTTTGCCAACCGCTGAATCCACACGTGAGTTTAACTCTGTCAGTTGAATGCACACATTGACAACCATTCAGTTAGATAGCTCCGTTTTGGTTTTAGAAGCAGATATTTCTCTGTACAGCCTATGGTTCCATTCACTCGGGAATATCCCAACGCAGCTCCTAGAAGAAACGTGTTTCTGACTCGCTGAATCTCAACATAGATTCAACTCTCTTAGGTGAACGAACGCACCGCAGAGCAGTTTCAAGGAAACGTTTCTCCTGAATTTTAGACGAAGTTTCCTGCTGTTTCGTACGTATGCCGGCATTGGGCTGGAAATACCGGTTTTGGGATTCTGCACAGAAAGGGTTTGCAAACCGCTGAATCCACACGTGAGTTTAATTCTGTCAGTTGAATGCACACATTGACAACCATTCAGTTAGAGAGCTCCGTTTTGCTTTTAGAAGCAGATATTTCTCTGTACAGCCTATGGTCCCATTCACTCGGGAATATCCCAACGCAGCTCCTAGACGAAACATGTTTCTGACTCGCTGAATCTCAACATAGATTCAACTCTCTTAGGTGAACGAACGCACAGCAGAGCAGTTTCAAGGAAACGTTTCTCCTGAGTTTTAGACGAAGATTCCTGCTGTTTAGTACGTGTGCCGGCATTGGGCTGGAAATACCGGTTTTGGGATTCTGCACAGAAAGGGTTTGCAAACCGCTGAATCCACACGTGAGTTTAACTCTGTCAGTTGAATGCACACATTGACAACCATTCAGTTAGATAGCTCCGTTTTGGTTTTAGAAGCAGATATTTCTCTGTACAGCCTATGGTCCCATTCACTCGGGAATATCCCAACGCAGCTCCTAGAAGAAACGTGTTTCTGACTCGCTGAATCTCAACATAGATTCAACTCTCTTAGGTGAACGAACGCACCGCAGAGCAGTTTCAAGGAAACGTTTCTCCTGAATTTTAGACGAAGTTTCCTGCTGTTTCGTACGTATGCCGGCATTGGGCTGGAAATACCGGTTTTGGGATTCTGCACAGAAAGGGTTTGCAAACCGCTGAATCCACACGTGAGTTTAATTCTGTCAGTTGAATGCACACATTGACAACCATTCAGTTAGAGAGCTCCGTTTTGCTTTTAGAATCAGATATTTCTCTGTACAGCCTATGGTCCCATTCACTCGGGAATATCCCAACGCAGCTCCTAGACGAAACGTGTTTCTGACTCGCTGAATCTCAACATAGATTCAACTCTCTTAGGTGAACGAACGCACAGCAGAGCAGTTTCAAGGAAACGTTTCTCCTGAGTTTTAGACGAAGTTTCCTGCTGTTTAGTACGTGTGCCGGCATTGGGCTGGAAATACCGGTTTGGGATTCTGCACAGAAAGAGTTTGCAAACCGCTGAATCCACACGTGAGTTTAACTCTGTCAGTTGAATGCACACATTGACAACCATTCAGTTAGATAGCTCCGTTTTGGTTTTAGAAGCAGATATTTCTCTGTACAGCCTATGGTCCCATTCACTCGGGAATATCCCAACGCAGCTCCTAGAAGAAACGTGTCTCTGACTCGCTGAGTCTCAACATAGATTCAACTCTCTTAGGTGAACGAACGCACAGCAGAGCAGTTTCAAGGAAACGTATCTCCTGAATTTTGTACGAAATTTCCTGCTGTTTAGTACGTATGCCAGCATTGGGCTGGAAATACCGGTTTTGCGATTCTGCACAGAAAGGGTTTGCAAACCGCTGAATCCACACGTGAGTTTAACTCTGTCAGTTGAATGCACACATTGACAACCATTCAGTTAGATAGCTCCGTTTTGGTTTTAGAAGCAGATATTTCTCTGTACAGCCTATGGTCCCATTCACTCGGGAATATCCCAACGCAGCTCCTAGAAGAAACGTGTTTCTGACTCGCTGAGTCTCAACATAGATTCAACTCTCTTAGGTGAACGAACGCACAGCAGAGCAGTTTCAAGGAAACGTTTCTCCTGAATTTTGGACGAAATTTCCTGCTGTTTAGTACGTAAGCCGGCATTGGGCTGGAAATACCGGTTTTGGGATTCTGCACAGAAAGGGTTTGCAAACCGCTGAATCCACACGTGAGTTTAACTCTGTCAGTTGAATGCACACATTGACAACCATTCAGTTAGATAGCTCCGTTTTGGTTTTAGAAGCAGATATTTCTCTGTACAGCCTATGGTCCCATTCACTCGGGAATATCCCAACGCAGCTCTTAGAAGAAAAGTGTTTCTGACTCGCTGAATCTCAACATAGATTCAACTCTCTTAGGTGAACGAACGCACAGCAGAGCAGTTTCAAGGAAACGTTTCTCCTGAGTTTTAGACGAAGTTTCCTGCTGTTTAGTACGTATGCCGGCATTGGGCTGGAAATACCGGTTTTGGGATTCTGCACAGAAAGGGTTTGCAAACCGCTGAATCCACACGTGAGTTTAACTCTGTCAGTTGAATGCACACATTGACAACCATTCAGTTAGATAGCTCCGTTTTGGTTTTAGAAGCAGATATTTCTCTGTACAGCCTATGGTCCCATTCACTCGGGAATATCCCAACGCAGCTCCTAGAAGAAACGTGTTTCTGACTCGCTGAATCTCAACATAGATTCAACTCTCTTAGGTGAACGAACGCACCGCAGAGCAGTTTCAAGGAAACGTTTCTCCTGAATTTTAGACGAAGTTTCCTGCTGTTTCGTACGTATGCCGGCATTTGCCTGGAAATACCGGTTTTGGGATTCTGCACAGAAAGGGTTTGCAAACCGCTGAATCCACACGTGAGTTTAATTCTGTCAGTTGAATGCACACATTGACAACCATTCAGTTAGAGAGCTCCGTTTTGCTTTTAGAAGCAGATATTTCTCTGTACAGCCTATGGTCCCATTCACTCGGGAATATCCCAACGCAGCTCCTAGACGAAACGTGTTTCTGACTCGCTGAATCTCAATATAGATTCAACTCTCTTAGGTGAACGAACGCACCGCAGAGCAGTTTCAAGGAAACGATTCTCCTGAATTTTAGACGAAGTTTCCTGCTGTTTCGTACGTATGCCGGCATTGGGCTGGAAATACCGGTTTTGGGATTCTGCACAGAAAGGGTTTGCAAACCGCTGAATCCACACGTGAGTTTAATTCTGTCAGTTGAATGCACACATTGACAACCATTCAGTTAGAGAGCTCCGTTTTGCTTTTAGAAGCAGATATTTCTCTGTACAGCCTATGGTCCCATTCACTCGGGAATATCCCAACGCAGCTCCTAGACGAAACGTGTTTCTGACTCGCTGAATCTCAACATAGATTCAACTCTCTTAGGTGAACGAACGCACAGCAGAGCAGTTTCAAGGAAACGTTTCTCCTGAGTTTTAGACGAAGATTCCTGCTGTTTAGTACGTGTGCCGGCATTGGGCTGGAAATACCGGTTTTGGGATTCTGCACAGAAAGGGTTTGCAAACCGCTGAATCCACACGTGAGTTTAACTCTGTCAGTTGAATGCACACATTGACAACCATTCAGTTAGATAGCTCCGTTTTGGTTTTAGAAGCAGATATTTCTCTGTACAGCCTATGGTCCCATTCACTCGGGAATATCCCAACGCAGCTCCTAGAAGAAACGTGTTTCTGACTCGCTGAGTCTCAACATAGATTCAACTCTCTTAGGTGAACGAACGCACAGCAGAGCAGTTTCAAGGAAACGTTTCTCCTGAATTTTGGACGAAATTTCCTGCTGTTTAGTACGTATGCCGGCATTGGGCTGGAAATACCGGTTTTGGGATTCTGCACAGAAAGGGTTTGCAAACCGCTGAATCCACACGTGAGTTTAACTCTGTCAGTTGAATGCACACATTGACAACCATTCAGTTAGATAGCTCCGTTTTGGTTTTAGAAGCAGATATTTCTCTGTACAGCCTATGGTCCCATTCACTCGGGAATATCCCAACGCAGCTCCTAGAAGAAAAGTGTTTCTGACTCGCTGAATCTCAACATAGATTCAACTCTCTTAGGTGAACGAACGCACCGCAGAGCAGTTTCAAGGAAACGTTTCTCCTGAGTTTTAGACGAAGTTTCCTGCTGTTTAGTACGTATGCCGGCATTGGGCTGGAAATACCGGTTTTGGGATTCTGCACAGAAAGGGTTTGCAAACCGCTGAATCCACACGTGAGTTTAACTCTGTCAGTTGAATGCACACATTGACAACCATTCAGTTAGATAGCTCCGTTTTGGTTTTAGAAGCAGATATTTCTCTGTACAGCCTATGGTCCCATTCACTCGGGAATATCCCAACGCAGCTCCTAGAAGAAACGTGTTTCTGACTCGCTGAATCTCAACATAGATTCAACTCTCTTAGGTGAACGAACGCACCGCAGAGCAGTTTCAAGGAAACGTTTCTCCTGAATTTTAGACGAAGTTTCCTGCTGTTTCGTACGTATGCCGGCATTGGGCTGGAAATACCGGTTTTGGGATTATGCACAGAAATGGTTGGCAAACCGCTGAATCCACACGTGAGTTTAACTCTGTCAGTTGAATGCACACATTGACAACCATTCAGTTAGATAGCTCCGTTTTGGTTTTAGAAGCAGATATTTCTCTGTATAGCCTATGGTCCCATTCACTCGGGAATATCCCAACGCAGCTCCTAGAAGAAACGTATTTCTGACTCGCTGAATCTCAACATAGATTCAACTCTCTTAGTTGAACGAACGCACAGCAGAGCAGTTTCAAGGAAACGTTTCTCCTGAGTTTTAGACGAAGTTTCCTGCTGTTTAGTACGTATGCCGGCATTGGGCTGGAAATACCGGTTTTGGGATTCTGCACAGAAAGGGTTTGCAAACCGCTGAATCCACACGTGAGTTTAACTCTGTCAGTTGAATGCACACATTGACAACCATTCAGTTAGATAGATCCGTTTTGGTTTTAGAAGCAGATATTTCTCTGTACAGCCTATGGTCCCATTCACTCGGGAATATCCCAACGCAGCTCCTAGAAGAAACGTGTTTCTGACTCGCTGAGTCTCAACATAGATTCAACTCTCTTAGGTGAACGAACGCACAGCAGAGCAGTTTCAAGGAAACGTTTCTCCTGAATTTTGGACGAAATTTCCTGCTGTTTAGTACGTATGCCGGCATTGGGCTGGAAATACCGGTTTTGCGATTCTGCACAGAAAGGGTTTGCAAACCGCTGAATCCACACGTGAGTTTAACTCTGTCAGTTGAATGCACACATTGACAACCATTCAGTTAGATAGCTCCGTTTTGGTTTTAGAAGCAGATATTTCTCTGTACAGCCTATGGTCCCATTCACTCGGGAATATCCCAATGCAGCTCCTAGAAGAAACGTGTTTCTGACTCGCTGAATCTCAACATAGATTCAACTCTCTTAGGTGAACGAACGCACCGCAGAGCAGTTCCAAGGAAACGTTTCTCCTGAATTTTAGACGAAGTTTCCTCCTGTTGCGTACGTATGCCGGCATTGGGCTGGAAATACCGGTTTTGGGATTCTGCACAGAAAGGGTTTGCAAACCGCTGAATCCACACGTGAGTTTAACTCTGTCAGTTGAATGCACACATTGACAACCATTCAGTTAGATAGCTCCGTTTTGGTTTTAGAAGCAGATATTTCTCTGTACAGCCTATGGTCCCATTCACTCGGGAATATCCCAACGCAGCTCCTAGAAGAAACGTGTTTCTGACTCGCTGAATCTCAACATAGATTCAACTCTCTTAGGTGAACGAACGCACAGCAGAGCAGTTTCAAGGAAACGTTTCTCCTGAATTTTAGACGAAGTTTCCTGCTGTTTAGTACGTATGCCGGCATTGGGCTGGAAATACCGGTTTTGGGATTCTGCACAGAAAGGGTTTGCAAACCGCTGAATCCACACGTGAGTTTAACTCTGTCAGTTGAATGCACACATTGACAACCATTCAGTTAGATAGCTCCGTTTTGGTTTTAGAAGCAGATATTTCTCTGTACAGCCTATGGTCCCATTCACTCGGGAATATCCCAACGCAGCTCCTAGAAGAAACGTGTTTCTGACTCGCTGAATCTCAACATAGATTCAACTCTCTTAGGTGAACGAACGCACAGCAGAGCAGTTTCAAGGAAACGTTTCTCCTGAGTTTTAGACGAAGTTTCCTGCTGTTTAGTACGTATGCCGGCATTGGGCTGGAAATACCGGTTTTGGGATTCTGCACAGAAAGGGTTTGCAAACCGCTGACTCCACACGTGAGTTTAACTCTGTCAGTTGAATGCACAAATTGACAACCATTCAGTTAGATAGCTCCGTTTTGGTTTTAGAAGCAGATATTTCTCTGTACAGCCTATGGTCCCATTCACTCGGGAATATCCCAACGCAGCTCCTAGAAGAAACGTGTTTCTGACTCACTGAATCTCAACATAGATTCAACTCTCTTAGGTGAACGAACGCACCGCAGAGCAGTTCCAAGGAAACGTTTCTCCTGAATTTTAGACGAAGTTTCCTGCTGTTGCGTACGTATGCCGGCATTGGGCTGGAAATACCGGTTTTTGGATTCTGCACAGAAAGGGTTTGCAGACCGCTGAATCCACACGTGAGTTTAACTCTGTCAGTTGAATGCACACATTGACAACCATTCAGTTAGATAGCTCCGTTTTGGTTTTAGAAGCAGATATTTCTCTGTACAGCCTATGGTCCCATTCACTCGGGAATATCACAACGCAGCTCCTAGAAGAAAAGTGTTGCTGACTCGCTGAGTCTCAACATAGATTCAACTCTCTTAGGTGAACGAACGCACAGCAGAGCAGTTTCAAGGAATCGTTTCTCCTGAATTTTAGACGAAGTTTCCTGCTGTTGCGTACGTATGCCGGCATTGGGCTGGAAATACCGGTTTTGGAATTCTGCACAGAAAGGGTTTGCAAACCGCTGAATTCACACGTGAGTTTAACTCTGTCAGTTGAATGCACACATTGACAACCATTAAGTTAGATAGATCCGTTTTGGTTTTAGAAGCAGATATTTCTCTGTACAGCCTATGGTCCCATTCACTCGGGAATATCCCAACGCAGCTCCTAGAAGAAACGTGTTTCTGACTCGCTGAGTCTCAACATAGATTCAACTCTCTTAGGTGAACGAACGCACAGCAGAGCAGTTTCAAGGAAACGTTTCTCCTGAATTTTGGACGAAATTTCCTGCTGTTTAGTACGTATGCCGGCATTGGGCTGGAAATACCGGTTTTGCGATTCTGCACAGAAAGGGTTTGCAAACCGCTGAATCCACACGTGAGTTTAACTCTGTCAGTTGAATGCACACATTGACAACCATTCAGTTAGATAGCTCCGTTTTGGTTTTAGAAGCAGATATTTCTCTGTACAGCCTATGGTCCCATTCACTCGGGAATATCCCAACGCAGCTCCTAGAAGACACGTGTTTCTGACTCGCTGAATCTCAACATAGATTCAACTCTCTTAGGTGAACGAACGCAAAGCAGAGCAGTTTCAAGGAAACGTTTCTCCTGAGTTTTAGACGAAGTTTCCTGCTGTTTAGTACGTATGCCGGCATTGGGCTGGAAATACCGGTTTTGGGATTATGCACAGAAATGGTTGGCAAACCGCTGAATCCACACGTGAGTTTAACTCTGTCAGTTGAATGCACACATTGACAACCATTCAGTTAGATAGCTCCGTTTTGGTTTTAGAAGCAGATATTTCTCTGTATAGCCTATGGTCCCATTCACTCGGGAATATCCCAACGCAGCTCCTAGAAGAAACGTATTTCTGACTCGCTGAATCTCAACATAGATTCAACTCTCTTAGTTGAACGAACGCACAGCAGAGCAGTTTCAAGGAAACGTTTCTCCTGAGTTTTAGACGAAGTTTCCTGCTGTTTAGTACGTATGCCGGCATTGGGCTGGAAATACCGGTTTTGGGATTCTGCACAGAAAGGGTTTGCAAACCGCTGAATCCACACGTGAGTTTAACTCTGTCAGTTGAATGCACACATTGACAACCATTCAGTTAGATAGATCCGTTTTGGTTTTAGAAGCAGATATTTCTCTGTACAGCCTATGGTCCCATTCACTCGGGAATATCCCAACGCAGCTCCTAGAAGAAACGTGTTTCTGACTCGCTGAGTCTCAACATAGATTCAACTCTCTTAGGTAAACGAACGCACAGCAGAGCAGTTTCAAGGAAACGTTTCTCCTGAATTTTGGACGAAATTTCCTGCTGTTTAGTACGTATGCCGGCATTGGGCTGGAAATACCGGTTTTGCGATTCTGCACAGAAAGGGTTTGCAAACCGCTGAATCCACACGTGAGTTTAACTCTGTCAGTTGAATGCACACATTGACAACCATTCAGTTAGATAGCTCCGTTTTGGTTTTAGAAGCAGATATTTCTCTGTACAGCCTATGGTCCCATTCACTCGGGAATATCCCAACGCAGCTCCTAGAAGAAACGTGTTTCTGACTCGCTGAATCTCAACATAGATTCAACTCTCTTAGGTGAACGAACGCACCGCAGAGCAGTTCCAAGGAAACGTTTCTCCTGAATTTTAGACGAAGTTTCCTCCTGTTGCGTACGTATGCCGGCATTGGGCTGGAAATACCGGTTTTGGGATTCTGCACAGAAAGGGTTTGCAAACCGCTGAATCCACACGTGAGTTTAACTCTGTCAGTTGAATGCACACATTGACAACCATTCAGTTAGATAGCTCCGTTTTGGTTTTAGAAGCAGATATTTCTCTGTACAGCCTATGGTCCCATTCACTCGGGAATATCCCAACGCAGCTCCTAGAAGAAAAGTGTTTCTGACTCGCTGAATCTCAACATAGATTCAACTCTCTTAGGTGAACGAACGCACAGCAGAGCAGTTTCAAGGAAACGTTTCTCCTGAATTTTAGACGAAGTTTCCTGCTGTTTAGTACGTATGCCGGCATTGGGCTGGAAATACCGGTTTTGGGATTCTGCACAGAAAGGGTTTGCAAACCGCTGAATCCACACGTGAGTTTAACTCTGTCAGTTGAATGCACACATTGACAACCATTCAGTTAGATAGCTCCGTTTTGGTTTTAGAAGCAGATATTTCTCTGTACAGCCTATGGTCCCATTCACTCGGGAATATCCCAACGCAGCTCCTAGAAGAAACGTGTTTCTGACTCGCTGAATCTCAACATAGATTCAACTCTCTTAGGTGAACGAACGCACAGCAGAGCAGTTTCAAGGAAACGTTTCTCCTGAGTTTTAGACGAAGTTTCCTGCTGTTTAGTACGTATGCCGGCATTGGGCTGGAAATACCGGTTTTGGGATTCTGCACAGAAAGGGTTTGCAAACCGCTGACTCCACACGTGAGTTTAACTCTGTCAGTTGAATGCACAAATTGACAACCATTCAGCTGGATAGCTCCGTTTTGGTTTTAGAAGCAGATATTTCTCTGTACAGCCTATGGTCCCATTCACTCGGGAATATCCCAACGCAGCTCCTAGAAGAAACGTGTTTCTGACTCGCTGTATCTCAACATAGATTCAACTCTCTTAGGTGAACGAACGCACCGCAGAGCAGTTCCAAGGAAACGTTTCTCCTGAATTTTAGACGAAGTTTCCTGCTGTTGCGTACGTATGCCGGCATTGGGCTGGAAATACCTGTTTTTGGATTCTGCACAGAAAGGGTTTGCAAACCGCTGAATCCACACGTGAGTTTAACTCTGTCAGTTGAATGCACACATTGACAACCATTCAGTTAGATAGCTCCGTTTTGGTTTTAGAAGCAGATATTTCTCTGTACAGCCTATGGTCCCATTCACTCGGGAACATCACAACGCAGCTCCTAGAAGAAAAGTGTTGCTGACTCGCTGAGTCTCAACATAGATTCAACTCTCTTAGGTGAACGAACGCACAGCAGAGCAGTTTCAAGGAATCGTTTCTCCTGAATTTTAGACGAAGTTTCCTGCTGTTGCGTACGTATGCCGGCATTGGGCTGGAAATACCGGTTTTGCGATTCTGCACAGAAAGGGTTTGCAAACCGCTGAATCCACACGTGAGTTTAACTCTGTCAGTTGAATGCACACATTGACAACCATTCAGTTAGATAGCTCCGTTTTGGTTTTAGAAGCAGATATTTCTCTGTACAGCCTATGGTCCCATTCACTCGGGAATATCCCAACGCAGCTCCTAGAAGAAACGTGTTTCTGACTCGCTGAATCTCAACATAGATTCAACTCTCTTAGGTGAACGAACGCACAGCAGAGCAGTTTCAAGGAAACGTTTCTCCTGAGTTTTAGACGAAGTTTCCTGCTGTTTCGTACGTATGCCGGCATTGGGCTGGAAATACCGGTTTTGGGATTCTGCACAGAAAGGGTTTGCAAACCGCTGAATCCACACGTGAGTTTAACTCTGTCAGTTGAATGCACACATTGACAACCATTCAGTTAGATAGCTCCGTTTTGGTTTTAGAAGCAGATATTTCTCTGTACAGCCTATGGTCCCATTCACTCGGGAATATCCCAACGCAGCTCCTAGAAGAAACGTGTTTCTGACTCGCTGAATCTCAACATAGATTCAACTCTCTTAGGTGAACGAACGCACAGCAGAGCAGTTTCAAGGAAACGTTTCTCCTGAGTTTTAGACGAAGTTTCCTGCTGTTTCGTACGTATGCCGGCATTGGGCTGGAAATACCGGTTTTGGGATTCTGCACAGAAAGGGTTTGCAAACCGCTGAATCCACACGTGAGTTTAACTCTGTCAGTTGAATGCACACATTGACAACCATTCAGTTAGATAGCTCCGTTTTGGTTTTAGAAGCAGATATTTCTCTGTACAGCCTATGGTCCCATTCACTCGGGAATATCCCAACGCAGCTCCTAGAAGAAACGTGTTTCTGACTCGCTGAATCTCAACATAGATTCAACTCTCTTAGGTGAACGAACGCACCGCAGAGCAGTTCCAAGGAAACGTTTCTCCTGAATTTTAGACGAAGTTTCCTGCTGTTGCGTACGTATGCCGGCATTGGGCTGGAAATACCGGTTTTGGGATTCTGCACAGAAAGGATTTGCAAACCGCTGAATCCACACGTGAGTTTAACTCTGTCAGTTGAATGCACACATTGACAACCATTCAGTTAGATAGATCCGTTTTGGTTTTAGAAGCAGATATTTCTCTGTACAGCCTATGGTCCCATTCACTCGGGAATATCCCAACGCAGCTCCTAGAAGAAACGTGTTTCTGACTCGCTGAGTCTCAACATAGATTCAACTCTCTTAGGTGAACGAACGCACAGCAGAGCAGTTTCAAGGAAACGTTTCTCCTGAATTTTGTACGAAATTTCCTGCTGTTTAGTACGTATGCCAGCATTGGGCTGGAAATACCGGTTTTGGGATTCTGCACAGAAAGGGTTTGCAAACCGCTGAATCCACACGTGAGTTTAACTCTGTCAGTTGAATGCACACATTGACAACCATTCAGTTAGATAGCTCCGTTTTGGTTTTAGAAGCAGATATTTCTCTGTACAGCCTATGGTCCCATTCACTCGGGAATATCACAACGCAGCTCCTAGAAGAAAAGTGTTGCTGACTCGCTGAGTCTCAACATAGATTCAACTCTCTTAGGTGAACGAACGCACAGCAGAGCAGTTTCAAGGAATCGTTTCTCCTGAATTTTAGACGAAGTTTCCTGCTGTTGCGTACGTATGCCGGCATTGGGCTGGAAATACCGGTTTTGGAATTCTGCACAGAAAGGGTTTGCAAACCGCTGAATTCACACGTGAGTTTAACTCTGTCAGTTGAATGCACACATTGACAACCATTAAGTTAGATAGATCCGTTTTGGTTTTAGAAGCAGATATTTCTCTGTACAGCCTATGGTCCCATTCACTCGGGAATATCCCAACGCAGCTCCTAGAAGAAACGTGTTTCTGACTCGCTGAGTCTCAACATAGATTCAACTCTCTTAGGTGAACGAACGCACAGCAGAGCAGTTTCAAGGAAACGTTTCTCCTGAATTTTGGACGAAATTTCCTGCTGTTTAGTACGTATGCCGGCATTGGGCTGGAAATACCGGTTTTGCGATTCTGCACAGAAAGGGTTTGCAAACCGCTGAATCCACACGTGAGTTTAACTCTGTCAGTTGAATGCACACATTGACAACCATTCAGTTAGATAGCTCCGTTTTGGTTTTAGAAGCAGATATTTCTCTGTACAGCCTATGGTCCCATTCACTCGGGAATATCCCAACGCAGCTCCTAGAAGACACGTGTTTCTGACTCGCTGAATCTCAACATAGATTCAACTCTCTTAGGTGAACGAACGCAAAGCAGAGCAGTTTCAAGGAAACGTTTCTCCTGAGTTTTAGACGAAGTTTCCTGCTGTTTAGTACGTATGCCGGCATTGGGCTGGAAATACCGGTTTTGGGATTATGCACAGAAATGGTTGGCAAACCGCTGAATCCACACGTGAGTTTAACTCTGTCAGTTGAATGCACACATTGACAACCATTCAGTTAGATAGCTCCGTTTTGGTTTTAGAAGCAGATATTTCTCTGTATAGCCTATGGTCCCATTCACTCGGGAATATCCCAACGCAGCTCCTAGAAGAAACGTATTTCTGACTCGCTGAATCTCAACATAGATTCAACTCTCTTAGTTGAACGAACGCACAGCAGAGCAGTTTCAAGGAAACGTTTCTCCTGAGTTTTAGACGAAGTTTCCTGCTGTTTAGTACGTATGCCGGCATTGGGCTGGAAATACCGGTTTTGGGATTCTGCACAGAAAGGGTTTGCAAACCGCTGAATCCACACGTGAGTTTAACTCTGTCAGTTGAATGCACACATTGACAACCATTCAGTTAGATAGATCCGTTTTGGTTTTAGAAGCAGATATTTCTCTGTACAGCCTATGGTCCCATTCACTCGGGAATATCCCAACGCAGCTCCTAGAAGAAACGTGTTTCTGACTCGCTGAGTCTCAACATAGATTCAACTCTCTTAGGTAAACGAACGCACAGCAGAGCAGTTTCAAGGAAACGTTTCTCCTGAATTTTGGACGAAATTTCCTGCTGTTTAGTACGTATGCCGGCATTGGGCTGGAAATACCGGTTTTGCGATTCTGCACAGAAAGGGTTTGCAAACCGCTGAATCCACACGTGAGTTTAACTCTGTCAGTTGAATGCACACATTGACAACCATTCAGTTAGATAGCTCCGTTTTGGTTTTAGAAGCAGATATTTCTCTGTACAGCCTATGGTCCCATTCACTCGGGAATATCCCAACGCAGCTCCTAGAAGAAACGTGTTTCTGACTCGCTGAATCTCAACATAGATTCAACTCTCTTAGGTGAACGAACGCACCGCAGAGCAGTTCCAAGGAAACGTTTCTCCTGAATTTTAGACGAAGTTTCCTCCTGTTGCGTACGTATGCCGGCATTGGGCTGGAAATACCGGTTTTGGGATTCTGCACAGAAAGGGTTTGCAAACCGCTGAATCCACACGTGAGTTTAACTCTGTCAGTTGAATGCACACATTGACAACCATTCAGTTAGATAGCTCCGTTTTGGTTTTAGAAGCAGATATTTCTCTGTACAGCCTATGGTCCCATTCACTCGGGAATATCCCAACGCAGCTCCTAGAAGAAAAGTGTTTCTGACTCGCTGAATCTCAACATAGATTCAACTCTCTTAGGTGAACGAACGCACAGCAGAGCAGTTTCAAGGAAACGTTTCTCCTGAATTTTAGACGAAGTTTCCTGCTGTTTAGTACGTATGCCGGCATTGGGCTGGAAATACCGGTTTTGGGATTCTGCACAGAAAGGGTTTGCAAACCGCTGAATCCACACGTGAGTTTAACTCTGTCAGTTGAATGCACACATTGACAACCATTCAGTTAGATAGCTCCGTTTTGGTTTTAGAAGCAGATATTTCTCTGTACAGCCTATGGTCCCATTCACTCGGGAATATCCCAACGCAGCTCCTAGAAGAAACGTGTTTCTGACTCGCTGAATCTCAACATAGATTCAACTCTCTTAGGTGAACGAACGCACAGCAGAGCAGTTTCAAGGAAACGTTTCTCCTGAGTTTTAGACGAAGTTTCCTGCTGTTTAGTACGTATGCCGGCATTGGGCTGGAAATACCGGTTTTGGGATTCTGCACAGAAAGGGTTTGCAAACCGCTGACTCCACACGTGAGTTTAACTCTGTCAGTTGAATGCACAAATTGACAACCATTCAGCTGGATAGCTCCGTTTTGGTTTTAGAAGCAGATATTTCTCTGTACAGCCTATGGTCCCATTCACTCGGGAATATCCCAACGCAGCTCCTAGAAGAAACGTGTTTCTGACTCGCTGTATCTCAACATAGATTCAACTCTCTTAGGTGAACGAACGCACCGCAGAGCAGTTCCAAGGAAACGTTTCTCCTGAATTTTAGACGAAGTTTCCTGCTGTTGCGTACGTATGCCGGCATTGGGCTGGAAATACCTGTTTTTGGATTCTGCACAGAAAGGGTTTGCAAACCGCTGAATCCACACGTGAGTTTAACTCTGTCAGTTGAATGCACACATTGACAACCATTCAGTTAGATAGCTCCGTTTTGGTTTTAGAAGCAGATATTTCTCTGTACAGCCTATGGTCCCATTCACTCGGGAACATCACAACGCAGCTCCTAGAAGAAAAGTGTTGCTGACTCGCTGAGTCTCAACATAGATTCAACTCTCTTAGGTGAACGAACGCACAGCAGAGCAGTTTCAAGGAATCGTTTCTCCTGAATTTTAGACGAAGTTTCCTGCTGTTGCGTACGTATGCCGGCATTGGGCTGGAAATACCGGTTTTGCGATTCTGCACAGAAAGGGTTTGCAAACCGCTGAATCCACACGTGAGTTTAACTCTGTCAGTTGAATGCACACATTGACAACCATTCAGTTAGATAGCTCCGTTTTGGTTTTAGAAGCAGATATTTCTCTGTACAGCCTATGGTCCCATTCACTCGGGAATATCCCAACGCAGCTCCTAGAAGAAACGTGTTTCTGACTCGCTGAATCTCAACATAGATTCAACTCTCTTAGGTGAACGAACGCACAGCAGAGCAGTTTCAAGGAAACGTTTCTCCTGAGTTTTAGACGAAGTTTCCTGCTGTTTCGTACGTATGCCGGCATTGGGCTGGAAATACCGGTTTTGGGATTCTGCACAGAAAGGGTTTGCAAACCGCTGAATCCACACGTGAGTTTAACTCTGTCAGTTGAATGCACACATTGACAACCATTCAGTTAGATAGCTCCGTTTTGGTTTTAGAAGCAGATATTTCTCTGTACAGCCTATGGTCCCATTCACTCGGGAATATCCCAACGCAGCTCCTAGAAGAAACGTGTTTCTGACTCGCTGAATCTCAACATAGATTCAACTCTCTTAGGTGAACGAACGCACAGCAGAGCAGTTTCAAGGAAACGTTTCTCCTGAGTTTTAGACGAAGTTTCCTGCTGTTTCGTACGTATGCCGGCATTGGGCTGGAAATACCGGTTTTGGGATTCTGCACAGAAAGGGTTTGCAAACCGCTGAATCCACACGTGAGTTTAACTCTGTCAGTTGAATGCACACATTGACAACCATTCAGTTAGATAGCTCCGTTTTGGTTTTAGAAGCAGATATTTCTCTGTACAGCCTATGGTCCCATTCACTCGGGAATATCCCAACGCAGCTCCTAGAAGAAACGTGTTTCTGACTCGCTGAATCTCAACATAGATTCAACTCTCTTAGGTGAACGAACGCACCGCAGAGCAGTTCCAAGGAAACGTTTCTCCTGAATTTTAGACGAAGTTTCCTGCTGTTGCGTACGTATGCCGGCATTGGGCTGGAAATACCGGTTTTGGGATTCTGCACAGAAAGGATTTGCAAACCGCTGAATCCACACGTGAGTTTAACTCTGTCAGTTGAATGCACACATTGACAACCATTCAGTTAGATAGATCCGTTTTGGTTTTAGAAGCAGATATTTCTCTGTACAGCCTATGGTCCCATTCACTCGGGAATATCCCAACGCAGCTCCTAGAAGAAACGTGTTTCTGACTCGCTGAGTCTCAACATAGATTCAACTCTCTTAGGTGAACGAACGCACAGCAGAGCAGTTTCAAGGAAACGTTTCTCCTGAATTTTGTACGAAATTTCCTGCTGTTTAGTACGTATGCCAGCATTGGGCTGGAAATACCGGTTTTGCGATTCTGCACAGAAAGGGTTTGCAAACCGCTGAATCCACACGTGAGTTTAACTCTGTCAGTTGAATGCACACATTGACAACCATTCAGTTAGATAGCTCCGTTTTGTTTTTAGAAGCAGATATTTCTCTGTACACCCTATGGTCCCATTCACTCGGGAATATCCCAACGCAGCTCCTAGAAGACACGTGTTTCTGACTCGCTGAATCTCAACATAGATTCAACTCTCTTAGGTGAACGAACGCAAAGCAGAGCAGTTTCAAGGAAACGTTTCTCCTGAGTTTTAGACGAAGTTTCCTGCGGTTTAGTACGTATGCCGGCATTGGGCTGGAAATACCGGTTTTGGGATTATGCACAGAAAGGGTTGGCAAACCGCTGAATTCACACGTGAGTTTAACTCTGTCAGTTGAATGCACACATTGACAACCATTCAGTTAGATAGCTCCGTTTTGGTTTTAGAAGCAGATATTTCTCTGTACAGCCTATGGTCCCATTCACTCGGGAATATCCCAACGCAGCTCCTAGAGAAACGTGTTTCTGACTCGCTGAATCTCAACATAGATTCAAGTCTCTTAGGTGAACGAACGCACAGCAGAGCAGTTTCAAGGAAACGTTTCTCCTGAGTTTTAGACGAAGTTTCCTGCTGTTTAGTACGTATGCCGGCATTGGGCTGGAAATACCGGTTTTGGGATTCTGCACAGAAAGGGTTGGCAAACCGCTGAATCCACACGTGAGTTTAACTCTGTCAGTTGAATGCACACATTGACAACCATTCAGTTAGATAGCTCCGTTTTGGTTTTAGAAGCAGATATTTCTCTGTACAGCCTATGGTTCCATTCACTCGGCAATATCCCAACGCAGCTCCTAGAAGAAACGTGTTTCTGACTCGCTGAATCTCAACATAGATTCAACTCTCTTAGGTGAACGAACGCACAGCAGAGCAGTTTCAAGGAAACGTTTCTCCTGAATTTTAGACGAAGTTTCCTGCTGTTTCGTACGTATGCCGGCATTGGGCTGGAAATACCGGTTTTGGGATTCTGCACAGAAAGGGTTTGCAAACCGCTGAATCCACACGTGAGTTTAATTCTGTCAGTTGAATGCACACATTGACAACCATTCAGTTAGAGAGCTCCGTTTTGGTTTTAGAAGCAGATATTTCTCTGTACAGCCTATGGTCCCATTCACTCGGGAATATCCCAACGCAGCTCCTAGACGAAACGTGTTTCTGACTCGCTGAATCTCAACATAGATTCAACTCTCTTAGGTGAACGAACGCACAGCAGAGCAGTTTCAAGGAAACGTTTCTCCTGAGTTTTAGACGAAGTTTCCTGCTGTTTAGTACGTGTGCCGGCATTGGGCTGGAAATACCGGTTTTGGGATTATGCACAGAAAGGGTTGGCAAACCGCTGAATCCACACGTGAGTTTAACTCTGTCAGTTGAATGCACACATTGACAACCATTCAGTTAGATAGCTCCGTTTTGGTTTTAGAAGCAGATATTTCTCTGTACAGCCTATGGTCCCATTCACTCGGGAATATCCCAACGCAGCTCCTAGAAGAAACGTGTTTCTGACTCGCTGAATCTCAACATAGATTCAACTCTCTTAGGTGAACGAACGCACCGCAGAGCAGTTTCAAGGAAACGTTTCTCCTGAATTTTGGACGAAATTTCCTGCTGTTTATTACGTATGCCGGCATTGGGCTGGAAATACCGTTTTTGGGATTCTGCACAGAAAGGGTTTGCAAACCGCTGAATCCACACGTGAGTTTAACTCTGTCAGTTGAATGCACACATTGACAACCATTCAGTTAGATAGATCCGTTTTGGTTTAGAAGCAGATATTTCTCTGTACAGCCGATGGTCCCATTCACTCGGGAATATCCCAACGCAGCTCCTAGAAGAAACGTGTTTCTGACTCGCTGAATCTCAACATAGATTCAACTCTCTTAGGTGAACGAACGCACCGCAGAGCATTTCCAAGGAAACGTTTCTCCTGAATTTTAGACGAAGTTTCCTGCTCTTGAGTACGTATGCCGGCATTGGGCTGGAAATACCGGTTTTTGGATTCTGCACAGAAAGGGTTTGCAAACCGCTGAATTCACACGTGAGTTTAACTCTGTCAGTTGAATGCACACATTGACAACCATTCAGTTAGATAGATCCGTTTTGGTTTTAGAAGCAGATATTTCTCTGTACAGCCTATGGTCCCATTCACTCGGGAATATCCCAACGCAGC
The DNA here is from genome assembly GCF_030222135.1 of Aotus nancymaae. Classification (NCBI taxonomy): domain Eukaryota; kingdom Metazoa; phylum Chordata; class Mammalia; order Primates; family Aotidae; genus Aotus; species Aotus nancymaae. The sequence continues at coordinate 3,741,230 of NW_026988495.1, read as the reverse complement.
TCCTAGAAGAAAAGTGTTTCTGACTCGCTGAGTCTCAACATAGATTCAACTCTCTTAGGTGAACGAACGCACAGCAGAGCAGTTTCAAGGAAACGTTTCTCCTGAGTTTTAGACGAAGTTTCCTGCTGTTTAGTACGTATGCCGGCATTGGGCTGGAAACACCGGTTTTGGGATTCTGCACAGAAAGGGTTTGCAAACCGCTGAATTCACACGTGAGTTTAACTCTGTCAGTTGAATGCACACATTGACAACCATTCAGTTAGATAGATCCGTTTTGGTTTTAGAAGCAGATATTTCTCTGTACAGCCTATGGTCCCATTCACTCGGGAATATCCCAACGCAGCTCCTAGAAGAAACGTGTTTCTCACTCGCTGAGTCTCAACATAGATTCAACTCTCTTAGGTGAACGAACGCACAGCAGAGCAGTTTCAAGGAAACGTTTCTCCTGAATTTTGGACGAAATTTCCTGCTGTTTAGCACGTATGCCGGCATTGGGCTGGAAATACCGGTTTTGCGATTCTGCACAGAAAGGGTTTGCAAACCGCTGAATCCACACGTGAGTTTAACTCTGTCAGTTGAATGCACACATTGACAACCATTCAGTTAGATAGCTCCGTTTTGGTTTTAGAAGCAGATATTTCTCTGTACAGCCTATGGTCCCATTCACTCGGGAATATCCCAACGCAGCTCCTAGAAGAAACGTGTTTCTGACTCGCTGAATCTCAACATAGATTCAACTCTCTTAGGTGAACGAACGCACAGCAGAGCAGTTTCAAGGAAACGTTTCTCTTAAGTTTTAGACGAAGTTTCCTGCTGTTTAGTACGTATGCCGGCATTGGGCTGGAAATACCGGTTTTGGGATTCTGCACAGAAAGGGTTTGCAAACCGCTGAATCCACACGTGAGTTTAACTCTGTCAGTTGAATGCACACATTGACAACCATTCAGTTAGATAGCTCCGTTTTGGTTTTAGAAGCAGATATTTCTCTGTACAGCCTATGGTCCCATTCACTCGGGAATATCCCAACGCAGCTCCTAGAAGAAACGTGTTTCTGACTCGCTGAATCTCAACATAGATTCAACTCTCTTAGGTGAACGAACGCACAGCAGAGCAGTTTCAAGGAAACGTTTCTCCTGAATGTTGGACGAAATTTCCTGCTGTTTAGTACGTATGCCGGCATTGGGCTGGAAATACCGGTTTTGCGATTCTGCACAGAAAGGGTTTGCAAACCGCTGAATCCACATGTGAGTTTAACTCTGTCAGTTGAATGCACACATTGACAACCATTCAGTTAGATAGCTCCGTTTTGGTTTTAGAAGCAGATATTTCTCTGTACAGCCTATGGTCCCATTCACTCGGGAATATCCCAACGCAGCTCCTAGAAGAAACGTGTTTCTGACTCGCTGAATCTCAACATAGATTCAACTCTCTTAGGTGAACGAACGCACAGCAGAGCAGTTTCAAGGAAACGTTTCTCCTGAGTTTTAGACGAAGTTTCCTGCTGTTTCGTACGTATGCCGGCATTGGGCTGGAAATACCGGTTTTGGGATTCTGCACAGAAAGGGTTTGCAAACCGCTGAATCCACACGTGAGTTTAACTCTGTCAGTTGAATGCACACATTGACAACCATTCAGTTAGATAGCTCCGTTTTGGTTTTAGAAGCAGATATTTCTCTGTACAGCCTATGGTCCCATTCACTCGGGAATATCCCAACGCAGCTCCTAGAAGAAACGTGTTTCTGACTCGCTGAATCTCAACATAGATTCAACTCTCTTAGGTGAACGAACGCACCGCAGAGCAGTTCCAAGGAAACGTTTCTCCTGAATTTTAGACGAAGTTTCCTGCTGTTGCGTACGTATGCCGGCATTGGGCTGGAAATACCGGTTTTGGGATTCTGCACAGAAAGGATTTGCAAACCGCTGAATCCACACGTGAGTTTAACTCTGTCAGTTGAATGCACACATTGACAACCATTCAGTTAGATAGATCCGTTTTGGTTTTAGAAGCAGATATTTCTCTGTACAGCCTATGGTCCCATTCACTCGGGAATATCCCAACGCAGCTCCTAGAAGAAACGTGTTTCTGACTCGCTGAGTCTCAACATAGATTCAACTCTCTTAGGTGAACGAACGCACAGCAGAGCAGTTTCAAGGAAACGTTTCTCCTGAATTTTGTACGAAATTTCCTGCTGTTTAGTACGTATGCCAGCATTGGGCTGGAAATACCGGTTTTGCGATTCTGCACAGAAAGGGTTTGCAAACCGCTGAATCCACACGTGAGTTTAACTCTGTCAGTTGAATGCACACATTGACAACCATTCAGTTAGATAGCTCCGTTTTGTTTTTAGAAGCAGATATTTCTCTGTACACCCTATGGTCCCATTCACTCGGGAATATCCCAACGCAGCTCCTAGAAGACACGTGTTTCTGACTCGCTGAATCTCAACATAGATTCAACTCTCTTAGGTGAACGAACGCAAAGCAGAGCAGTTTCAAGGAAACGTTTCTCCTGAGTTTTAGACGAAGTTTCCTGCTGTTTAGTACGTATGCCGGCATTGGGCTGGAAATACCGGTTTTGGGATTATGCACAGAAAGGGTTGGCAAACCGCTGAATCCACACGTGAGTTTAACTCTGTCAGTTGAATGCACACATTGACAACCATTCAGTTAGATAGCTCCGTTTTGGTTTTAGAAGCAGATATTTCTCTGTACAGCCTATGGTCCCATTCACTCGGGAATATCCCAACGCAGCTCCTAGAAGAAACGTGTTTCTGACTCGCTGAATCTCAACATAGATTCAAGTCTCTTAGGTGAACGAACGCACAGCAGAGCAGTTTCAAGGAAACGTTTCTCCTGAGTTTTAGACGAAGTTTCCTGCTGTTTAGTACGTATGCCGGCATTGGGCTGGAAATACCGGTTTTGGGATTCTGCACAGAAAGGGTTTGCAAACCGCTGAATCCACACGTGAGTTTAACTCTGTCAGTTGAATGCACACATTGACAACCATTCAGTTAGATAGCTCCGTTTTGGTTTTAGAAGCAGATATTTCTCTGTAGAGCCTATGGTCCCATTCACTCGGGAATATCCCAACGCAGCTCCTAGAAGAAACGTGTTTCTGACTCGCTGAATCTCAACATAGATTCAACTCTCTTAGGTGAACGAACGCACCGCAGAGCAGTTTCAAGGAAACGTTTCTCCTGAATTTTGGACGAAATTTCCTGCTGTTTATTACGTATGCCGGCATTGGGCTGGAAATACCGGTTTTGGGATTCTGCACAGAAAGGGTTTGCAAACCGCTGAATCCACACGTGAGTTTAACTCTGTCAGTTGAATGCACACATTGACAACCATTCAGTTAGATAGATCCGTTTTGGTTTAGAAGCAGATATTTCTCTGTACAGCCGATGGTCCCATTCACTCGGGAATATCCCAACGCAGCTCCTAGAAGAAACGTGTTTCTGACTCGCTGAATCTCAACATAGATTCAACTCTCTTAGGTGAACGAACGCACCGCAGAGCAGTTCCAAGGAAACGTTTCTCCTGAATTTTAGACGAAGTTTCCTGCTGTTGAGTACGTATGCCGGCATTGGGCTGGAAATACCGGTTTTTGGATTCTGCACAGAAAGGGTTTGCAAACCGCTGAATTCACACGTGAGTTTAACTCTGTCAGTTGAATGCACACATTGACAACCATTCAGTTAGATAGATCCGTTTTGGTTTTAGAAGCAGATATTTCTCTGTACAGCCTATGGTCCCATTCACTCGGGAATATCCCAACGCAGCTCCTAGAAGAAAAGTGTTTCTGACTCGCTGAGTCTCAACATAGATTCAACTCTCTTAGGTGAACGAACGCACAGCAGAGCAGTTTCAAGGAAACGTTTCTCTTAAGTTTTAGACGAAGTTTCCTGCTGTTTAGTACGTATGCCGGCATTGGGCTGGAAATACCGGTTTTGGGATTCTGCACAGAAAGGGTTTGCAAACCGCTGAATCCACACGTGAGTTTAACTCTGTCAGTTGAATGCACACATTGACAACCATTCAGTTAGATAGCTCCGTTTTGGTTTTAGAAGCAGATATTTCTCTGTACAGCCTATGGTCCCATTCACTCGGGAATATCCCAACGCAGCTCCTAGAAGAAACGTGTTTCTGACTCGCTGAATCTCAACATAGATTCAACTCTCTTAGGTGAACGAACGCACAGCAGAGCAGTTTCAAGGAAACGTTTCTCCTGAATTTTGGACGAAATTTCCTGCTGTTTAGTACGTATGCCGGCATTGGGCTGGAAATACCGGTTTTGCGATTCTGCACAGAAAGGGTTTGCAAACCGCTGAATCCACACGTGAGTTTAACTCTGTCAGTTGAATGCACACATTGACAACCATTCAGTTAGATAGCTCCGTTTTGGTTTTAGAAGCAGATATTTCTCTGTACAGCCTATGGTCCCATTCACTCGGGAATATCCCAACGCAGCTCCTAGAAGAAACGTGTTTCTGACTCGCTGAATCTCAACATAGATTCAACTCTCTTAGGTGAACGAACGCACAGCAGAGCAGTTTCAAGGAAACGTTTCTCCTGAGTTTTAGACGAAGTTTCCTGCTGTTTCGTACGTATGCCGGCATTGGGCTGGAAATACCGGTTTTGGGATTCTGCACAGAAAGGGTTTGCAAACCGCTGAATCCACACGTGAGTTTAACTCTGTCAGTTGAATGCACACATTGACAACCATTCAGTTAGATAGCTCCGTTTTGGTTTTAGAAGCAGATATTTCTCTGTACAGCCTATGGTCCCATTCACTCGGGAATATCCCAACGCAGCTCCTAGAAGAAACGTGTTTCTGACTCGCTGAATCTCAACATAGATTCAACTCTCTTAGGTGAACGAACGCACCGCAGAGCAGTTCCAAGGAAACGTTTCTCCTGAATTTTAGACGAAGTTTCCTGCTGTTGCGTACGTATGCCGGCATTGGGCTGGAAATACCGGTTTTGGGATTCTGCACAGAAAGGATTTGCAAACCGCTGAATCCACACGTGAGTTTAACTCTGTCAGTTGAATGCACACATTGACAACCATTCAGTTAGATAGATCCGTTTTGGTTTTAGAAGCAGATATTTCTCTGTACAGCCTATGGTCCCATTCACTCGGGAATATCCCAACGCAGCTCCTAGAAGAAACGTGTTTCTCACTCGCTGAGTCTCAACATAGATTCAACTCTCTTAGGTGAACGAACGCACAGCAGAGCAGTTTCAAGGAAACGTTTCTCCTGAATTTTGGACGAAATTTCCTGCTGTTTAGCACGTATGCCGGCATTGGGCTGGAAATACCGGTTTTGCGATTCTGCACAGAAAGGGTTTGCAAACCGCTGAATCCACACGTGAGTTTAACTCTGTCAGTTGAATGCACACATTGACAACCATTCAGTTAGATAGCTCCGTTTTGGTTTTAGAAGCAGATATTTCTCTGTACAGCCTATGGTCCCATTCACTCGGGAATATCCCAACGCAGCTCCTAGAAGAAACGTGTTTCTGACTCGCTGAATCTCAACATAGATTCAACTCTCTTAGGTGAACGAACGCACAGCAGAGCAGTTTCAAGGAAACGTTTCTCTTAAGTTTTAGACGAAGTTTCCTGCTGTTTAGTACGTATGCCGGCATTGGGCTGGAAATACCGGTTTTGGGATTATGCACAGAAAGGGTTGGCAAACCGCTGAATCCACACGTGAGTTTAACTCTGTCAGTTGAATGCACACATTGACAACCATTCAGTTAGATAGCTCCGTTTTGGTTTTAGAAGCAGATATTTCTCTGTACAGCCTATGGTCCCATTCACTCGGGAATATCCCAACGCAGCTCCTAGAAGAAACGTGTTTCTGACTCGCTGAATCTCAACATAGATTCAACTCTCTTAGGTGAACGAACGCACAGCAGAGCAGTTTCAAGGAAACGTTTCTCCTGAATTTTGGACGAAATTTCCTGCTGTTTAGTACGTATGCCGGCATTGGGCTGGAAATACCGGTTTTGCGATTCTGCACAGAAAGGGTTTGCAAACCGCTGAATCCACACGTGAGTTTAACTCTGTCAGTTGAATGCACACATTGACAACCATTCAGTTAGATAGCTCCGTTTTGGTTTTAGAAGCAGATATTTCTCTGTACAGCCTATGGTCCCATTCACTCGGGAATATCCCAACGCAGCTCCTAGAAGAAACGTGTTTCTGACTCGCTGAATCTCAACATAGATTCAACTCTCTTAGGTGAACGAACGCACAGCAGAGCAGTTTCAAGGAAACGTTTCTCCTGAGTTTTAGACGAAGTTTCCTGCTGTTTCGTACGTATGCCGGCATTGGGCTGGAAATACCGGTTTTGGGATTCTGCACAGAAAGGGTTTGCAAACCGCTGAATCCACACGTGAGTTTAACTCTGTCAGTTGAATGCACACATTGACAACCATTCAGTTAGATAGCTCCGTTTTGGTTTTAGAAGCAGATATTTCTCTGTACAGCCTATGGTCCCATTCACTCGGGAATATCCCAACGCAGCTCCTAGAAGAAACGTGTTTCAGACTCGCTGAATCTCAACATAGATTCAACTCTCTTAGGTGAACGAACGCACCGCAGAGCAGTTCCAAGGAAACGTTTCTCCTGAATTTTAGACGAAGTTTCCTGCTGTTGCGTACGTATGCCGGCATTGGGCTGGAAATACCGGTTTTGGGATTCTGCACAGAAAGGATTTGCAAACCGCTGAATCCACACGTGAGTTTAACTCTGTCAGTTGAATGCACACATTGACAACCATTCAGTTAGATAGATCCGTTTTGGTTTTAGAAGCAGATATTTCTCTGTACAGCCTATGGTCCCATTCACTCGGGAATATCCCAACGCAGCTCCTAGAAGAAACGTGTTTCTGACTCGCTGAGTCTCAACATAGATTCAACTCTCTTAGGTGAACGAACGCACAGCAGAGCAGTTTCAAGGAAACGTTTCTCCTGAATTTTGTACGAAATTTCCTGCTGTTTAGTACGTATGCCAGCATTGGGCTGGAAATACCGGTTTTGCGATTCTGCACAGAAAGGGTTTGCAAACCGCTGAATCCACACGTGAGTTTAACTCTGTCAGTTGAATGCACACATTGACAACCATTCAGTTAGATAGCTCCGTTTTGGTTTTAGAAGCAGATATTTCTCTGTACACCCTATGGTCCCATTCACTCGGGAATATCCCAACGCAGCTCCTAGAAGACACGTGTTTCTGACTCGCTGAATCTCAACATAGATTCAACTCTCTTAGGTGAACGAACGCAAAGCAGAGCAGTTTCAAGGAAACGTTTCTCCTGAGTTTTAGACGAAGTTTCCTGCTGTTTAGTACGTATGCCGGCATTGGGCTGGAAATACCGGTTTTGGGATTATGCACAGAAAGGGTTGGCAAACCGCTGAATCCACACGTGAGTTTAACTCTGTCAGTTGAATGCACACATTGACAACCATTCAGTTAGATAGCTCCGTTTTGGTTTTAGAAGCAGATATTTCTCTGTACAGCCTATGGTCCCATTCACTCGGGAATATCCCAACGCAGCTCCTAGAAGAAACGTGTTTCTGACTCGCTGAATCTCAACATAGATTCAAGTCTCTTAGGTGAACGAACGCACAGCAGAGCAGTTTCAAGGAAACGTTTCTCCTGAGTTTTAGACGAAGTTTCCTGCTGTTTAGTACGTATGCCGGCATTGGGCTGGAAATACCGGTTTTGGGATTCTGCACAGAAAGGGTTTGCCAACCGCTGAATCCACACGTGAGTTTAACTCTGTCAGTTGAATGCACACATTGACAACCATTCAGTTAGATAGCTCCGTTTTGGTTTTAGAAGCAGATATTTCTCTGTACAGCCTATGGTCCCATTCACTCGGGAATATCCCAACGCAGCTCCTAGAAGAAACGTGTTTCTGACTCGCTGAATCTCAACATAGATTCAACTCTCTTAGGTGAACGAACGCACCGCAGAGCAGTTTCAAGGAAACGTTTCTCCTGAATTTTGGACGAAATTTCCTGCTGTTTATTACGTATGCCGGCATTGGGCTGGAAATACCGGTTTTGGGATTCTGCACAGAAAGGGTTTGCAAACCGCTGAATCCACACGTGAGTTTAACTCTGTCAGTTGAATGCACACATTGACAACCATTCAGTTAGATAGATCCGTTTTGGTTTAGAAGCAGATATTTCTCTGTACAGCCGATGGTCCCATTCACTCGGGAATATCCCAACGCAGCTCCTAGAAGAAACGTGTTTCTGACTCGCTGAATCTCAACATAGATTCAACTCTCTTAGGTGAACGAACGCTCCGCAGAGCATTTCCAAGGAAACGTTTCTCCTGAATTTTAGACGAAGTTTCCTGCTGTTGAGTACGTATGCCGGCATTGGGCTGGAAATACCGGTTTTTGGATTCTGCACAGAAAGGGTTTGCAAACCGCTGAATTCACACGTGAGTTTAACTCTGTCAGTTGAATGCACACATTGACAACCATTCAGTTAGATAGATCCGTTTTGGTTTTAGAAGCAGATATTTCTCTGTACAGCCTATGGTCCCATTCACTCGGGAATATCCCAACGCAGCTCCTAGAAGAAAAGTGTTTCTGACTCGCTGAGTCTCAACATAGATTCAACTCTCTTAGGTGAACGAACGCACAGCAGAGCAGTTTCAAGGAAACGTTTCTCCTGAGTTTTAGACGAAGTTTCCTGCTGTTTAGTACGTATGCCGGCATTGGGCTGGAAACACCGGTTTTGGGATTCTGCACAGAAAGGGTTTGCAAACCGCTGAATTCACACGTGAGTTTAACTCTGTCAGTTGAATGCACACATTGACAACCATTCAGTTAGATAGATCCGTTTTGGTTTTAGAAGCAGATATTTCTCTGTACAGCCTATGGTCCCATTCACTCGGGAATATCCCAACGCAGCTCCTAGAAGAAACGTGTTTCTCACTCGCTGAGTCTCAACATAGATTCAACTCTCTTAGGTGAACGAACGCACAGCAGAGCAGTTTCAAGGAAACGTTTCTCCTGAATTTTGGACGAAATTTCCTGCTGTTTAGCACGTATGCCGGCATTGGGCTGGAAATACCGGTTTTGCGATTCTGCACAGAAAGGGTTTGCAAACCGCTGAATCCACACGTGAGTTTAACTCTGTCAGTTGAATGCACACATTGACAACCATTCAGTTAGATAGCTCCGTTTTGGTTTTAGAAGCAGATATTTCTCTGTACAGCCTATGGTCCCATTCACTCGGGAATATCCCAACGCAGCTCCTAGAAGAAACGTGTTTCTGACTCGCTGAATCTCAACATAGATTCAACTCTCTTAGGTGAACGAACGCACAGCAGAGCAGTTTCAAGGAAACGTTTCTCTTAAGTTTTAGACGAAGTTTCCTGCTGTTTAGTACGTATGCCGGCATTGGGCTGGAAATACCGGTTTTGGGATTCTGCACAGAAAGGGTTTGCAAACCGCTGAATCCACACGTGAGTTTAACTCTGTCAGTTGAATGCACACATTGACAACCATTCAGTTAGATAGCTCCGTTTTGGTTTTAGAAGCAGATATTTCTCTGTACAGCCTATGGTCCCATTCACTCGGGAATATCCCAACGCAGCTCCTAGAAGAAACGTGTTTCTGACTCGCTGAATCTCAACATAGATTCAACTCTCTTAGGTGAACGAACGCACAGCAGAGCAGTTTCAAGGAAACGTTTCTCCTGAGTTTTAGACGAAGTTTCCTGCTGTTTAGTACGTATGCCGGCATTGGGCTGGAAATACCGGTTTTGCGATTCTGCACAGAAAGGGTTTGCAAACCGCTGAATCCACACGTGAGTTTAACTCTGTCAGTTGAATGCACACATTGACAACCATTCAGTTAGATAGCTCCGTTTTGGTTTTAGAAGCAGATATTTCTCTGTACAGCCTATGGTCCCATTCACTCGGGAATATCCCAACGCAGCTCCTAGAAGAAACGTGTTTCTGACTCGCTGAATCTCAACATAGATTCAACTCTCTTAGGTGAACGAACGCACAGCAGAGCAGTTTCAAGGAAACGTTTCTCCTGAGTTTTAGACGAAGTTTCCTGCTGTTTCGTACGTATGCCGGCATTGGGCTGGAAATACCGGTTTTGGGATTCTGCACAGAAAGGGTTTGCAAACCGCTGAATCCACACGTGAGTTTAACTCTGTCAGTTGAATGCACACATTGACAACCATTCAGTTAGATAGCTCCGTTTTGGTTTTAGAAGCAGATATTTCTCTGTACAGCCTATGGTCCCATTCACTCGGGAATATCCCAACGCAGCTCCTAGAAGAAACGTGTTTCTGACTCGCTGAATCTCAACATAGATTCAACTCTCTTAGGTGAACGAACGCACAGCAGAGCAGTTTCAAGGAAACGTTTCTCTTAAGTTTTAGACGAAGTTTCCTGCTGTTTAGTACGTATGCCGGCATTGGGCTGGAAATACCGGTTTTGGGATTCTGCACAGAAAGGGTTTGCAAACCGCTGAATCCACACGTGAGTTTAACTCTGTCAGTTGAATGCACACATTGACAACCATTCAGTTAGATAGCTCCGTTTTGGTTTTAGAAGCAGATATTTCTCTGTACAGCCTATGGTCCCATTCACTCGGGAATATCCCAACGCAGCTCCTAGAAGAAACGTGTTTCTGACTCGCTGAATCTCAACATAGATTCAACTCTCTTAGGTGAACGAACGCACAGCAGAGCAGTTTCAAGGAAACGTTTCTCCTGAGTTTTAGACGAAGTTTCCTGCTGTTTAGTACGTATGCCGGCATTGGGCTGGAAATACCGGTTTTGCGATTCTGCACAGAAAGGGTTTGCAAACCGCTGAATCCACACGTGAGTTTAACTCTGTCAGTTGAATGCACACATTGACAACCATTCAGTTAGATAGCTCCGTTTTGGTTTTAGAAGCAGATATTTCTCTGTACAGCCTATGGTCCCATTCACTCGGGAATATCCCAACGCAGCTCCTAGAAGAAACGTGTTTCTGACTCGCTGAATCTCAACATAGATTCAACTCTCTTAGGTGAACGAACGCACAGCAGAGCAGTTTCAAGGAAACGTTTCTCCTGAGTTTTAGACGAAGTTTCCTGCTGTTTCGTACGTATGCCGGCATTGGGCTGGAAATACCGGTTTTGGGATTCTGCACAGAAAGGGTTTGCAAACCGCTGAATCCACACGTGAGTTTAACTCTGTCAGTTGAATGCACACATTGACAACCATTCAGTTAGATATCTCCGTTTTGGTTTTAGAAGCAGATATTTCTCTGTACAGCCTATGGTCCCATTCACTCGGGAATATCCCAACGCAGCTCCTAGAAGAAACGTGTTTCTGACTCGCTGAATCTCAACATAGATTCAAGTCTCTTAGGTGAACGAACGCACAGCAGAGCAGTTTCAAGGAAACGTTTCTCCTGAGTTTTAGACGAAGTTTCCTGCTGTTTAGTACGTATGCCGGCATTGGGCTGGAAATACCGGTTTTGGGATTCTGCACAGAAAGGGTTTGCAAACCGCTGAATCCACACGTGAGTTTAACTCTGTCAGTTGAATGCACACATTGACAACCATTCAGTTAGATAGCTCCGTTTTGGTTTTAGAAGCAGATATTTCTCTGTACAGCCTATGGTCCCATTCACTCGGGAATATCCCAACGCAGCTCCTAGAAGAAACGTGTTTCTGACTCGCTGAATCTCAACATAGATTCAACTCTCTTAGGTGAACGAACGCACCGCAGAGCAGTTTCAAGGAAACGTTTCTCCTGAATTTTGGACGAAATTTCCTGCTGTTTATTACGTATGCCGGCATTGGGCTGGAAATACCGGTTTTGGGATTCTGCACAGAAAGGGTTTGCAAACCGCTGAATCCACACGTGAGTTTAACTCTGTCAGTTGAATGCACACATTGACAACCATTCAGTTAGATAGATCCGTTTTGGTTTAGAAGCAGATATTTCTCTGTACAGCCGATGGTCCCATTCACTCGGGAATATCCCAACGCAGCTCCTAGAAGAAACGTGTTTCTGACTCGCTGAATCTCAACATAGATTCAACTCTCTTAGGTGAACGAACGCTCCGCAGAGCATTTCCAAGGAAACGTTTCTCCTGAATTTTAGACGAAGTTTCCTGCTGTTGAGTACGTATGCCGGCATTGGGCTGGAAATACCGGTTTTTGGATTCTGCACAGAAAGGGTTTGCAAACCGCTGAATTCACACGTGAGTTTAACTCTGTCAGTTGAATGCACACATTGACAACCATTCAGTTAGATAGATCCGTTTTGGTTTTAGAAGCAGATATTTCTCTGTACAGCCTATGGTCCCATTCACTCGGGAATATCCCAACGCAGCTCCTAGAAGAAAAGTGTTTCTGACTCGCTGAGTCTCAACATAGATTCAACTCTCTTAGGTGAACGAACGCACAGCAGAGCAGTTTCAAGGAAACGTTTCTCCTGAGTTTTAGACGAAGTTTCCTGCTGTTTAGTACGTATGCCGGCATTGGGCTGGAAACACCGGTTTTGGGATTCTGCACAGAAAGGGTTTGCAAACCGCTGAATTCACACGTGAGTTTAACTCTGTCAGTTGAATGCACACATTGACAACCATTCAGTTAGATAGATCCGTTTTGGTTTTAGAAGCAGATATTTCTCTGTACAGCCTATGGTCCCATTCACTCGGGAATATCCCAACGCAGCTCCTAGAAGAAACGTGTTTCTCACTCGCTGAGTCTCAACATAGATTCAACTCTCTTAGGTGAACGAACGCACAGCAGAGCAGTTTCAAGGAAACGTTTCTCCTGAATTTTGGACGAAATTTCCTGCTGTTTAGCACGTATGCCGGCATTGGGCTGGAAATACCGGTTTTGCGATTCTGCACAGAAAGGGTTTGCAAACCGCTGAATCCACACGTGAGTTTAACTCTGTCAGTTGAATGCACACATTGACAACCATTCAGTTAGATAGCTCCGTTTTGGTTTTAGAAGCAGATATTTCTCTGTACAGCCTATGGTCCCATTCACTCGGGAATATCCCAACGCAGCTCCTAGAAGAAACGTGTTTCTGACTCGCTGAATCTCAACATAGATTCAACTCTCTTAGGTGAACGAACGCACAGCAGAGCAGTTTCAAGGAAACGTTTCTCTTAAGTTTTAGACGAAGTTTCCTGCTGTTTAGTACGTATGCCGGCATTGGGCTGGAAATACCGGTTTTGGGATTCTGCACAGAAAGGGTTTGCAAACCGCTGAATCCACACGTGAGTTTAACTCTGTCAGTTGAATGCACACATTGACAACCATTCAGTTAGATAGCTCCGTTTTGGTTTTAGAAGCAGATATTTCTCTGTACAGCCTATGGTCCCATTCACTCGGGAATATCCCAACGCAGCTCCTAGAAGAAACGTGTTTCTGACTCGCTGAATCTCAACATAGATTCAACTCTCTTAGGTGAACGAACGCACAGCAGAGCAGTTTCAAGGAAACGTTTCTCCTGAGTTTTAGACGAAGTTTCCTGCTGTTTAGTACGTATGCCGGCATTGGGCTGGAAATACCGGTTTTGCGATTCTGCACAGAAAGGGTTTGCAAACCGCTGAATCCACACGTGAGTTTAACTCTGTCAGTTGAATGCACACATTGACAACCATTCAGTTAGATAGCTCCGTTTTGGTTTTAGAAGCAGATATTTCTCTGTACAGCCTATGGTCCCATTCACTCGGGAATATCCCAACGCAGCTCCTAGAAGAAACGTGTTTCTGACTCGCTGAATCTCAACATAGATTCAACTCTCTTAGGTGAACGAACGCACAGCAGAGCAGTTTCAAGGAAACGTTTCTCCTGAGTTTTAGACGAAGTTTCCTGCTGTTTCGTACGTATGCCGGCATTGGGCTGGAAATACCGGTTTTGGGATTCTGCACAGAAAGGGTTTGCAAACCGCTGAATCCACACGTGAGTTTAACTCTGTCAGTTGAATGCACACATTGACAACCATTCAGTTAGATAGCTCCGTTTTGGTTTTAGAAGCAGATATTTCTCTGTACAGCCTATGGTCCCATTCACTCGGGAATATCCCAACGCAGCTCCTAGAAGAAACGTGTTTCTGACTCGCTGAATCTCAACATAGATTCAACTCTCTTAGGTGAACGAACGCACCGCAGAGCAGTTCCAAGGAAACGTTTCTCCTGAATTTTAGACGAAGTTTCCTGCTGTTGCGTACGTATGCCGGCATTGGGCTGGAAATACCGGTTTTGGGATTCTGCACAGAAAGGATTTGCAAACCGCTGAATCCACACGTGAGTTTAACTCTGTCAGTTGAATGCACACATTGACAACCATTCAGTTAGATAGATCCGTTTTGGTTTTAGAAGCAGATATTTCTCTGTACAGCCTATGGTCCCATTCACTCGGGAATATCCCAACGCAGCTCCTAGAAGAAACGTGTTTCTGACTCGCTGAGTCTCAACATAGATTCAACTCTCTTAGGTGAACGAACGCACAGCAGAGCAGTTTCAAGGAAACGTTTCTCCTGAATTTTGTACGAAATTTCCTGCTGTTTAGTACGTATGCCAGCATTGGGCTGGAAATACCGGTTTTGCGATTCTGCACAGAAAGGGTTTGCAAACCGCTGAATCCACACGTGAGTTTAACTCTGTCAGTTGAATGCACACATTGACAACCATTCAGTTAGATAGCTCCGTTTTGTTTTTAGAAGCAGATATTTCTCTGTACACCCTATGGTCCCATTCACTCGGGAATATCCCAACGCAGCTCCTAGAAGACACGTGTTTCTGACTCGCTGAAACTCAACATAGATTCAACTCTCTTAGGTGAACGAACGCAAAGCAGAGCAGTTTCAAGGAAACGTTTCTCCTGAGTTTTAGACGAAGTTTCCTGCTGTTTAGTACGTATGCCGGCATTGGGCTGGAAATACCGGTTTTGGGATTATGCACAGAAAGGGTTTGCAAACCGCTGAATCCACACGTGAGTTTAACTCTGTCAGTTGAATGCACACATTGACAACCATTCAGTTAGATAGCTCCGTTTTGGTTTTAGAAGCAGATATTTCTCTGTACAGCCTATGGTCCCATTCACTCGGGAATATCCCAACGCAGCTCCTAGAAGAAACGTGTTTCTGACTCGCTGAATCTCAACATAGATTCAACTCTCTTAGGTGAACGAACGCACAGCAGAGCAGTTTCAAGGAAACGTTTCTCCTGAGTTTTAGACGAAGTTTCTTGCTGTTTAGTACGTATGCCGGCATTGGGCTGGAAATACCGGTTTTGGGATTCTGCACAGAAAGGGTTTGCAAACCGCTGAATCCACACGTGAGTTTAACTCTGTCAGTTGAATGCACACATTGACAACCATTCAGTTAGATAGCTCCGTTTTGGTTTTAGAAGCAGATATTTCTCTGTACAGCCTATGGTTCCATTCACTCGGGAATATCCCAACGCAGCTCCTAGAAGAAACGTGTTTCTGACTCGCTGAATCTCAACATAGATTCAACTCTCTTAGGTGAACGAACGCACAGCAGAGCAGTTTCAAGGAAACGTTTCTCCTGAGTTTTAGACGACGTTTCTTGCTGTTTAGTACGTATGCCGGCATTGGGCTGGAAATACCGGTTTTGGGATTCTGCACAGAAAGGGTTTGCAAACCGCTGAATCCACACGTGAGTTTAACTCTGTCAGTTGAATGCACACATTGACAACCATTCAGTTAGATAGCTCCGTTTTGGTTTTAGAAGCAGATATTTCTCTGTACAGCCTATGGTTCCATTCACTCGGGAATATCCCAACGCAGCTCCTAGAAGAAACGTGTTTCTGACTCGCTGAATCTCAACATAGATTCAACTCTCTTAGGTGAACGAACGCACCGCAGAGCAGTTTCAAGGAAACGTTTCTCCTGAATTTTAGACGAAGTTTCCTGCTGTTTCGTACGTATGCCGGCATTGGGCTGGAAATACCGGTTTTGGGATTCTGCACAGAAAGGGTTTGCAAACCGCTGAATCCACACGTGAGTTTAATTCTGTCAGTTGAATGCACACATTGACAACCATTCAGTTAGAGAGCTCCGTTTTGCTTTTAGAAGCAGATATTTCTCTGTACAGCCTATGGTCCCATTCACTCGGGAATATCCCAACGCAGCTCCTAGACGAAACGTGTTTCTGACTCGCTGAATCTCAACATAGATTCAACTCTCTTAGGTGAACGAACGCACAGCAGAGCAGTTTCAAGGAAACGTTTCTCCTGAGTTTTAGACGAAGTTTCCTGCTCTTTAGTACGTGTGCCGGCATTGGGCTGGAAATACCGGTTTTGGGATTATGCACAGAAAGGGTTGGCAAACCGCTGAATCCACACGTGAGTTTAACTCTGTCAGTTGAATGCACACATTGACAACCATTCAGTTAGATAGCTCCGTTTTGGTTTTAGAAGCAGATATTTCTCTGTACAGCCTATGGTCCCATTCACTCGGGAATATCCCAACGCAGCTCCTAGAAGAAACGTGTTTCTGACTCGCTGAATCTCAACATAGATTCAAGTCTCTTAGGTGAACGAACGCACAGCAGAGCAGTTTCAAGGAAACGTTTCTCCTGAATTTTGGACGAAATTTCCTGCTGTTTAGTACGTATGCCGGCATTGGGCTGGAAATACCGGTTTTGGGATTCTGCACAGAAAGGGTTTGCAAACCGCTGAATCCACACGTGAGTTTAACTCTGTCAGTTGAATGCACACATTGACAACCATTCAGTTAGATAGCTCCGTTTTGGTTTTAGAAGCAGATATTTCTCTGTACAGCCTATGGTCCCATTCACTCGGGAATATCCCAACGCAGCTCCTAGAAGAAACGTGTTTCTGACTCGCTGAATCTCAACATAGATTCAAGTCTCTTAGGTGAACGAACGCACAGCAGAGCAGTTTCAAGGAAACGTTTCTCCTGAGTTTTAGACGAAGTTTCCTGCTGTTTAGTACGTGTGCCGGCATTGGGCTGGAAATACCGGTTTTGGGATTCTGCACAGAAAGGGTTTGCAAACCGCTGAATCCACACGTGAGTTTAACTCTGTCAGTTGAATGCACACATTGACAACCATTCAGTTAGATAGCTCCGTTTTGGTTTTAGAAGCAGATATTTCTCTGTACAGCCTATGGTCCCATTCACTCGGGAATATCCCAACGCAGCTCCTAGAAGAAACGTGTTTCTGACTCGCTGAGTCTCAACATAGATTCAACTCTCTTAGGTGAACGAACGCACAGCAGAGCAGTTTCAAGGAAACGTTTCTCCTGAATTTTGGACGAAATTTCCTGCTGTTTAGTACGTATGCCGGCATTGGGCTGGAAATACCGGTTTTGCGATTCTGCACAGAAAGGGTTTGCAAACCGCTGAATCCACACGTGAGTTTAACTCTGTCAGTTGAATGCACACATTGACAACCATTCAGTTAGATAGCTCCGTTTTGGTTTTAGAAGCAGATATTTCTCTGTACAGCCTATGGTCCCATTCACTCGGGAATATCCCAACGCAGCTCCTAGAAGAAACGTGTTTCTGACTCGCTGAATCTCAACATAGATTCAACTCTCTTAGGTGAACGAACGCACAGCAGAGCAGTTTCAAGGAAACGTTTCTCCTGAGTTTTAGACGAAGTTTCCTGCTGTTTCGTACGTATGCCGGCATTGGGCTGGAAATACCGGTTTTGGGATTCTGCACAGAAAGGGTTTGCAAACCGCTGAATCCACACGTGAGTTTAACTCTGTCAGTTGAATGCACACATTGACAACCATTCAGTTAGATAGCTCCGTTTTGGTTTTAGAAGCAGATATTTCTCTGTACAGCCTATGGTCCCATTCACTCGGGAATATCCCAACGCAGCTCCTAGAAGAAACGTGTTTCTGACTCGCTGAATCTCAACATAGATTCAACTCTCTTAGGTGAACGAACGCACAGCAGAGCAGTTTCAAGGAAACGTTTCTCCTGAATTTTGTACGAAATTTCCTGCTGTTTAGTACGTATGCCAGCAATGGGCTGGAAATACCGGTTTTGCGATTCTGCACAGAAAGGGTTTGCAAACCGCTGAATCCACACGTGAGTTTAACTCTGTCAGTTGAATGCACACATTGACAACCATTCAGTTAGATAGCTCCGTTTTGTTTTTAGAAGCAGATATTTCTCTGTACACCCTATGGTCCCATTCACTCGGGAATATCCCAACGCAGCTCCTAGAAGACACGTGTTTCTGACTCGCTGAATCTCAACATAGATTCAACTCTCTTAGGTGAACGAACGCAAAGCAGAGCAGTTTCAAGGAAACGTTTCTCCTGAGTTTTAGACGAAGTTTCCTGCTGTTTAGTACGTATGCCGGCATTGGGCTGGAAATACCGGTTTTGGGATTATGCACAGAAAGGGTTTGCAAACCGCTGAATCCACACGTGAGTTTAACTCTGTCAGTTGAATGCACACATTGACAACCATTCAGTTAGATAGCTCCGTTTTGGTTTTAGAAGCAGATATTTCTCTGTACAGCCTATGGTCCCATTCACTCGGGAATATCCCAACGCAGCTCCTAGAAGAAACGTGTTTCTGACTCGCTGAATCTCAACATAGATTCAACTCTCTTAGGTGAACGAACGCACCGCAGAGCAGTTTCAAGGAAACGTTTCTCCTGAGTTTTAGACGAAGTTTCTTGCTGTTTAGTACGTATGCCGGCATTGGGCTGGAAATACCGGTTTTGGGATTCTGCACAGAAAGGGTTTGCAAACCGCTGAATCCACACGTGAGTTTAACTCTGTCAGTTGAATGCACACATTGACAACCATTCAGTTAGATAGCTCCGTTTTGGTTTTAGAAGCAGATATTTCTCTGTACAGCCTATGGTTCCATTCACTCGGGAATATCCCAACGCAGCTCCTAGAAGAAACGTGTTTCTGACTCGCTGAATCTCAACATAGATTCAACTCTCTTAGGTGAACGAACGCACCGCAGAGCAGTTTCAAGGAAACGTTTCTCCTGAATTTTAGACGAAGTTTCCTGCTGTTTCGTACGTATGCCGGCATTGGGCTGGAAATGCCGGTTTTGGGATTCTGCACAGAAAGGGTTTGCAAACCGCTGAATCCACACGTGAGTTTAATTCTGTCAGTTGAATGCACACATTGACAACCATTCAGTTAGAGAGCTCCGTTTTGCTTTTAGAAGCAGATATTTCTCTGTACAGCCTATGGTCCCATTCACTCGGGAATATCCCAACGCAGCTCCTAGACGAAACGTGTTTCTGACTCGCTGAATCTCAACATAGATTCAACTCTCTTAGGTGAACGAACGCACAGCAGAGCAGTTTCAAAGAAACGTTTCTCCTGAGTTTTAGACGAAGTTTCCTGCTGTTTAGTACGTGTGCCGGCATTGGGCTGGAAATACCGGTTTTGGGATTATGCACAGAAAGGGTTGGCAAACCGCTGAATCCACACGTGAGTTTAACTCTGTCAGTTGAATGCACACATTGACAACCATTCAGTTAGATAGCTCCGTTTTGGTTTTAGAAGCAGATATTTCTCTGTACAGCCTATGGTCCCATTCACTCGGGAATATCCCAACGCAGCTCCTAGAAGAAACGTGTTTCTGACTCGCTGAATCTCAACATAGATTCAAGTCTCTTAGGTGAACGAACGCACAGCAGAGCAGTTTCAAGGAAACGTTTCTCCTGAATTTTGGACGAAATTTCCTGCTGTTTAGTACGTATGCCGGCATTGGGCTGGAAATACCGGTTTTGGGATTCTGCACAGAAAGGGTTTGCAAACCGCTGAATCCACACGTGAGTTTAACTCTGTCAGTTGAATGCACACATTGACAACCATTCAGTTAGATAGCTCCGTTTTGGTTTTAGAAGCAGATATTTCTCTGTACAGCCTATGGTCCCATTCACTCGGGAATATCCCAACGCAGCTCCTAGAAGACACGTGTTTCTGACTCGCTGAATCTCAACATAGATTCAAGTCTCTTAGGTGAACGAACGCACAGCAGAGCAGTTTCAAGGAAACGTTTCTCCTGTGTTTTAGACGAAGTTTCCTGCTGTTTAGTACGTGTGCCGGCATTGGGCTGGAAATACCGGTTTTGGGATTCTGCACAGAAAGGGTTTGCAAACCGCTGAATCCACACGTGAGTTTAACTCTGTCAATTGAATGCACACATTGACAACCATTCAGTTAGATAGCTCCGTTTTGGTTTTAGAAGCAGATATTTCTCTGTACAGCCTATGGTCCCATTCACTCGGGAATATCCCAACGCAGCTCCTAGAAGAAACGTGTTTCTGACTCGCTGAGTCTCAACATAGATTCAACTCTCTTAGGTGAACGAACGCACAGCAGAGCAGTTTCAAGGAAACGTTTCACCTGAATTTTGGACGAAATTTCATGCTGTTTAGTACGTATGCCGGCATTGGGCTGGAAATACCGGTTTTGGGATTATGCACAGAAAGGGGTGGCAAACCGCTGAATCCACACGTGAGTTTAACTCTGTCAGTTGAATGCACACATTGACAACCATTCAGTTAGATAGCTCCGTTTTGGTTTTAGAAGCAGATATTTCTCTGTACAGCCTATGGTCCCATTCACTCGGGAATATCCCAACGCAGCTCCTAGAAGAAACGTGTTTCTGACTCGCTGAATCTCAACATAGATTCAACTCTCTTAGGTGAACGAACGCACAGCAGAGCAGTTTCAAGGAAACGTTTCTCCTGAATTTTGGACGAAATTTCCTGCTGTTTAGTACGTATGCCGGCATTGGGCTGGAAATACCGGTTTTGGGATTCTGCACAGAAAGGGTTTGCAAACCGCTGAATCCACACGTGAGTTTAACTCTGTCAGTTGAATGCACACATTGACAACCATTCAGTTAGATAGCTCCGTTTTGGTTTTAGAAGCAGATATTTCTCTGTACAGCCTATGGTCCCATTCACTCGGGAATATCCCAACGCAGCTCCTAGAAGAAAAGTGTTTCTGACTCGCTGAATCTCAACATAGATTCAACTCTCTTAGGTGAACGAACGCACCGCAGAGCAGTTTCAAGGAAACGTTTCTCCTGAGTTTTAGACGAAGTTTCCTGCTCTTTCGTACGTATGCCGGCATTGGGCTGGAAATACCGGTTTTGGGATTCTGCACAGAAAGGGTTTGCAAACCGCTGAATCCACACGTGAGTTTAACTCTGTCAGTTGAATGCACACATTGACAACCATTCAGTTAGATAGCTCCGTTTTGGTTTTAGAAGCAGATATTTCTCTGTACAGCCTATGGTCCCATTCACTCGGGAATATCCCAACGCAGCTCCTAGAAGAAACGTGTTTCTGACTCGCTGAATCTCAACATAGATTCAACTCTCTTAGGTGAACGAACGCACCGCAGAGCAGTTTCAAGGAAACGTTTCTCCTGAATTTTAGACGAAGTTTCCTGCTGTTTCGTACGTATGCCGGCATTGGGCTGGAAATACCGGTTTTGTGATTCTGCACAGAAAGGGTTTGAAAACCGCTGAATCCACACGTGAGTTTAATTCTGTCAGTTGAATGCACACATTGACAACCATTCAGTTAGAGAGCTCCGTTTTGCTTTTAGAAGCAGATATTTCTCTGTACAGCCTATGGTCCCATTCACTCGGGAATATCCCAACTCAGCTCCTAGACGAAACGTGTTTCTGACTCGCTGAATCTCAACATAGATTCAACTCTCTTAGGTGAACGAACGCACAGCAGAGCAGTTTCAAGGAAACGTTTCTCCTGAGTTTTAGACGAAGTTTCCTGCTGTTTAGTACGTGTGTCGGCATTGGGCTGGAAATACCGGTTTTGCGATTCTGCACAGAAAGGGTTTGCAAACCGCTGAATCCACACGTGAGTTTAACTCTGTCAGTTGAATGCACACATTGACAACCATTCAGTTAGATAGCTCCGTTTTGGTTTTAGAAGCAGATATTTCTCTGTACAGCCTATGGTCCCATTCACTCGGGAATATCCCAACGCAGCTCCTAGAAGACACGTGTTTCTGACTCGCTGAATCTCAACATAGATTCAACTCTCTTAGGTGAACGAACGCAAAGCAGAGCAGTTTCAAGGAAACGTTTCTCCTGAGTTTTAGACGAAGTTTCCTGCTGTTTAGTACGTATGCCGGCATTGGGCTGGAAATACCGGTTTTGGGATTATGCACAGAAAGGGTTGGCAAACCGCTGAATCCACACGTGAGTTTAACTCTGTCAGTTGAATGCACACATTGACAACCATTCAGTTAGATAGCTCCGTTTTGGTTTTAGAAGCAGATATTTCTCTGTACAGCCTATGGTCCCATTCACTCGGGAATATCCCAACGCAGCTCCTAGAAGAAACGTATTTCTGACTCGCTGAATCTCAACATAGATTCAACTCTCTTAGTTGAACGAACGCACAGCAGAGCAGTTTCAAGGAAACGTTTCTCCTGAGTTTTAGACGAAGTTTCCTGCTGTTTAGTACGTATGCCGGCATTGGGCTGGAAATACCGGTTTTGGGATTCTGCACAGAAAGGGTTTGCAAACCGCTGAATCCACACGTGAGTTTAACTCTGTCAGTTGAATGCACACATTGACAACCATTCAGTTAGATACCTCCGTTTTGGTTTTAGAAGCAGATATTTCTCTGTACAGCCTATGGTCCCATTCACTCGGGAATATCCCAACGCAGCTCCTAGAAGAAACGTGTTTCTGACTCGCTGAGTCTCAACATAGATTCAACTCTCTTAGGTGAACGAACGCACAGCAGAGCAGTTTCAAGGAAACGTTTCTCCTGAATTTTGGACGAAATTTCCTGCTGTTTAGTACGTATGCCGGCATTGGGCTGGAAATACCGGTTTTGCGATTCTGCACAGAAAGGGTTTGCAAACCGCTGAATCCACACGTGAGTTTAACTCTGTCAGTTGAATGCACACATTGACAACCATTCAGTTAGATAGCTCCGTTTTGGTTTTAGAAGCAGATATTTCTCTGTACAGCCTATGGTCCCATTCACTCGGGAATATCCCAACGCAGCTCCTAGAAGAAACGTGTTTCTGACTCGCTGAATCTCAACATAGATTCAACTCTCTTAGGTGACGAACGAACAGCAGAGCAGTTTCAAGGAAACGTTTCTCCTGAGTTTTAGACGAAGTTTCCTGCTGTTTAGTACGTGTGCCGGCATTGGGCTGGAAATACCGGTTTTGGGATTCTGCACAGAAAGGGTTTGCAAACCGCTGAATCCACACGTGAGTTTAACTCTGTCAGTTGAATGCACACATTGACAACCATTCAGTTAGATAGCTCCGTTTTGGTTTTAGAAGCAGATATTTCTCTGTACAGCCTATGGTCCCATTCACTCGGGAATATCCCAACGCAGCTCCTAGAAGAAACGTGTTTCTGACTCGCTGAGTCTCAACATAGATTCAACTCTCTTAGGTGAACGAACGCACCGCAGAGCACTTCCAAGGAAACGTTTCTCCTGAATTTTAGACGAAGTTTCCTGCTGTTGCGTACGTATGCCGGCATTGGGCTGGAAATACCGGTTTTGGGATTCTGCACAGAAAGGGTTTGCAAACCGCTGAATCCACACGTGAGTTTAACTCTGTCAGTTGAATGCACACATTGACAACCATTCAGTTAGATAGCTCCGTTTTGGTTTTAGAAGCAGGTATTTCTCTGTACAGCCTATGGTCCCATTCACTCGGGAATATCCCAACGCAGCTCCTAGAAGAAACGTGTTTCTGACTCGCTGAGTCTCAACATAGATTCAACTCTCTTAGGTGAACGAACGCACCGCAGAGCAGTTTCAAGGAAACGTTTCTCCTGAATTTTGGACGAAATTTCCTGCTGTTTAGTACGTATGCCGGCATTGGGCTGGAAATACCGGTTTTGCGAGTCTGCACAGAAAGGGTTTGCAAACCGCTGAATCCACACGTGAGTTTAACTCTGTCAGTTGAATGCACACATTGACAACCATTCAGTTAGATAGCTCCGTTTTGGTTTTAGAAGCAGATATTTCTCTGTACAGCCTATGGTCCCATTCACTCGGGAATATCCCAACGCAGCTCCTAGAAGAAACGTGTTTCTGACTCGCTGAATCTCAACATAGATTCAACTCTCTTAGGTGAACGAACGCACCGCAGATCAGTTCCAAGGAAACGTTTCTCCTGAATTTTAGACGAAGTTTCCTGCTGTTGCGTACGTATGCCGGCATTGGGCTGGAAATACCGGTTTTTGGATTCTGCACAGAAAGGTTTTGCAAACCGCTGAATCCACACGTGAGTTTAACTCTGTCAGTTTAATGCACACATTGACAACCATTCAGTTAGATGGATCCGTTTTGGTTTTAGAAGCAGATATTTCTCTGTACAGCCTATGGTCCCATTCACTCGGGAATATCACAACGCAGCTCCTAGAAGAAAAGTGTTTCTGACTCGCTGAGTCTCAACATAGATTCAACTCTCTTAGGTGAACGAACGCACAGCAGAGCAGTTTCAAGGAAACGTTTCTCCTGAGTTTTAGACGAAGTTTCCTGCTGTTTAGTACGTATGCCGGCATTGGGCTGGAAATACCGGTTTTGGGATTCTGCACAGAAAGGGTTTGCAAACCGCTGAATCCACACGTGAGTTTAACTCTGTCAGTTGAATGCACACATTGACAACCATTCAGTTAGATAGCTCCGTTTTGGTTTTAGAAGCAGATATTTCTCTGTACAGCCTATGGTCCCATTCACTCGGGAATATCCCAACGCAGCTCCTAGAAGAAACGTGTTTCTGACTCGCTGAATCTCAACATAGATTCAACTCTCTTAGGTGAACGAACGCACCGCAGATCAGTTCCAAGGAAACGTTTCTCCTGAATTTTAGACGAAGTTTCCTGCTGTTGCGTACGTATGCCGGCATTGGGCTGGAAATACCGGTTTTTGGATTCTGCACAGAAAGGTTTTGCAAACCGCTGAATCCACACGTGAGTTTAACTCTGTCAGTTTAATGCACACATTGACAACCATTCAGTTAGATGGATCCGTTTTGGTTTTAGAAGCAGATATTTCTCTGTACAGCCTATGGTCCCATTCACTCGGGAATATCACAACGCAGCTCCTAGAAGAAAAGTGTTTCTGACTCGCTGAGTCTCAACATAGATTCAACTCTCTTAGGTGAACGAACGCACAGCAGAGCAGTTTCAAGGAAACGTTTCTCCTGAATTTTAGACGAAGTTTCCTGCTGTTGCGTACGTATGCCGGCATTGGGCTGGAAATACCGGTTTTGGGATTCTGCACAGAAAGGTTTTGCAAACCGCTGAATTCACACGTGAGTTTAACTCTGTCAGTTGAATGCACACATTGACAACCATTCAGTTAGATAGATCCGTTTTGGTTTTAGAAGCAGATATTTCTCTGTACAGCCTATGGTCCCATTCACTCGGGAATATCCCAACGCAGCTCCTAGAAGAAAAGTGTTTCTGACTCGCTGAGTCTCAACATAGATTCAACTCTCTTAGGTGAACGAACGCACAGCAGAGCAGTTTCAAGGAAACGTTTCTCCTGAATTTTGGACGAAATTTCCTGCTGTTTAGTACGTATGCCGGCATTGGGCTGGAAATACCGGTTTTGCGATTCTGCACAGAAAGGGTTTGCAAACCGCTGAATCCACACGTGAGTTTAACTCTGTCAGTTGAATGCACACATTGACAACCATTCAGTTAGATAGCTCCGTTTTGGTTTTAGAAGCAGATATTTCTCTGTACAGCCTATGGTCCCATTCACTCGGGAATATCCCAACGCAGCTCCTAGAAGAAACGTGTTTCTGACTCGCTGAATCTCAACATAGATTCAACTCTCTTAGGTGAACGAACGCACAGCAGAGCAGTTTCAAGGAAACGTTTCTCCTGAGTTTTAGACGAAGTTTCCTGCTGTTTAGTACGTATGCCGGCATTGGGCTGGAAATACCGGTTTTGGGATTCTGCACAGAAAGGGTTTGCAAACCGCTGAATCCACACGTGAGTTTAACTCTGTCAGTTGAATGCACACATTGACAACCATTCAGTTAGATAGATCCGTTTTGGTTTTAGAAGCAGATATTTCTCTGTACAGCCTATGGTCCCATTCACTCGGGAATATCCCAACGCAGCTCCTAGAAGAAACGTGTTTCTGACTCGCTGAATCTCAACATAGATTCAACTCTCTTAGGTGAACGAACCCACAGCAGAGCAGTTTCAAGGAAACGTTTCTCCTGAATTTTGGACGAAATTTCCTGCTGTTTAGTACGTATGCCGGCATTGGGCTGGAAATACCGGTTTTGCGATTCTGCACAGAAAGGGTTTGCAAACCGCTGAATCCACACGTGAGTTTAACTCTGTCAGTTGAATGCACACATTGACAACCATTCAGTTAGATAGCTCCGTTTTGGTTTTAGAAGCAGATATTTCTCTGTACAGCCTATGGTCCCATTCACTCGGGAATATCCCAACGCAGCTCCTAGAAGAAACGTGTTTCTGACTCGCTGAATCTCAACATAGATTCAACTCTCTTAGGTGAAAGAACGCACAGCAGAGCAGTTTCAAGGAAACGTTTCTCCTGAGTTTTAGACGAAGTTTCCTGCTGTTTCATACGTATGCCGGCATTGGGCTGGAAATACCGGTTTTGGGATTCTGCACAGAAAGGGTTTGCAAACCGCTGAATCCACACGTGAGTTTAACTCTGTCAGTTGAATGCACACATTGACAACCATTCAGTTAGATAGCTCCGTTTTGGTTTTAGAAGCAGATATTTCTCTGTACAGCCTATGGTACCATTCACTCGGGAATATCCCAACGCAGCTCCTAGAAGAAACGTGTTTCTGACTCGCTGAATCTCAACATAGATTCAACTCTCTTAGGTGAACGAACGCACAGCAGAGCAGTTTCAAGGAAACGTTTCTCCTGAATTTTGGGCGAAATTTCCTGCTGTTTAGTACGTATGCCGGCATTGGGCTGGAAATACCGGTTTTGCGATTCTGCACAGAAAGGGTTTGCAAACCGCTGAATCCACACGTGAGTTTAACTCTGTCAGTTGAATGCACACATTGACAACCATTCAGTTAGATAGCTCCGTTTTGGTTTTAGAAGCAGATATTTCTCTGTACAGCCTATGGTCCCATTCACTCGGGAATATCCCAACGCAGCTCCTAGAAGAAACGTGTTTCTGACTCGCTGAATCTCAACATAGATTCAACTCTCTTAGGTGAACGAACGCACAGCAGAGCAGTTTCAAGGAAACGTTTCTCCTGAGTTTTAGACGAAGTTTCCTGCTGTTTCGTACGTATGCCGGCATTGGGCTGGAAATACCGGTTTTGGGATTCTGCACAGAAAGGGTTTGCAAACCGCTGAATCCACACGTGAGTTTAACTCTGTCAGTTGAATGCACACATTGACAACCATTCAGTTAGATACCTCCGTTTTGGTTTTAGAAGCAGATATTTCTCTGTACAGCCTATGGTCCCATTCACTCGGGAATATCCCAACGCAGCTCCTAGACGAAACGTGTTTCTGACTCGCTGAATCTCAACATAGATTCAACTCTCTTAGGTGAACGAACGCACCGCAGAGCAGTTTCAAGGAAACGTTTCTCCTGAGTTTTAGATGAAGTTTCCTGCTGTTTAGTACGTATGCCGGCATTGGGCTGGAAATACCGGTTTTGGGATTCTGCACAGAAAGGGTTTGCAAACCGCTGAATCCACACGTGAGTTTAACTCTGTCAGTTGAATGCACACATTGACAACCATTCAGTTAGATAGCTCCGTTTTGGTTTTAGAAGCAGATATTTCTCTGTACAGCCTATGGTCCCATTCACTCGGGAATATCCCAACGCAGCTCCTAGAAGAAACGTGTTTCTGACTCGCTGAATCTCAACATAGATTCAACTCTCTTAGGTGAACGAACGCACCGCAGAGCAGTTTCAAGGAAACGTTTCTCCTGAATTTTAGACGAAGTTTCCTGCTGTTTCGTACGTATGCCGGCATTGGGCTGGAAATACCGGTTTTGGGATTCTGCACAGAAAGGGTTTGCAAACCGCTGAATCCACACGTGAGTTTAATTCTGTCAGTTGAATGCACACATTGACAACCATTCAGTTAGATAGCTCCGTTTTGGTTTTAGAAGCAGATATTTCTCTGTACAGCCTATGGTCCCATTCACTCGGGAATATCCCAACGAAGCTCCTAGAAGAAACGTGTTTCTGACTCGCTGAATCTCAACATAGATTCAACTCTCTTAGGTGAACGAACGCACAGCAGAGCAGTTTCAAGGAAACGTTTCTCCTGAGTTTTAGACGAAGTTTCCTGCTGTTTAGTATGTGTGCCGGCATTGGGCTGGAAATACCGGTTTTGGGATTCTGCACAGAAAGGGTTTGCAAACCGCTGAATCCACACGTGAGTTTAACTCTGTCAGTTGAATGCACACATTGACAACCACTCAGTTAGATAGCTCCGTTTTGGTTTTAGAAGCAGATATTTCTCTGTACAGCCTATGGTCCCATTCACTCGGGAATATCCCAACGCAGCTCCTAGACGAAACGTGTTTCTGACTCGCTGAATCTCAACATAGATTCAACTCTCTTAGGTGAACGAACGCACCGCAGAGCAGTTTCAAGGAATCGTTTCTCCTGAGTTTTAGACGAAGTTTCCTGCTGTTTAGTATGTATGCCGGCATTGGGCTGGAAATACCGGTTTTGGGATTCTGCACAGAAAGGGTTTGCAAACCGCTGAATCCACACGTGAGTTTAATTCTGTCAGTTGAATGCACACATTGACAACCATTCAGTTAGATAGCTCCGTTTTGGTTTTAGAAGCAGATATTTCTCTTTACAGCCTATGGTCCCATTCACTCGGGAATATCCCAACGCAGCTCCTAGAAGAAACGTGTTTCTGACTCGCTGAATCTCAACATAGATTCAACTCTCTTAGGTGAACGAACGCACAGCAGAGCAGTTTCAAGGAAACGTTTCTCCTGAGTTTTAGACGAAGTTTCCTGGTGTTTAGTACGTGTGCCGGCATTGGGCTGGAAATACCGGTTTTGGGATTCTGCACAGAAAGGGTTTGCAAACCGCTGAATCCACACGTGAGTTTAACTCTGTCAGTTGAATGCACACATTGACAACCATTCAGTTAGATAGCTCCGTTTTGGTTTTAGAAGCAGATATTTCTCTGTACAGCCTACGGTCCCATTCACTCGGGAATATCCCAACGCAGCTCCTAGAAGAAACGTGTTTCTGACTCGCTGAATCTCAACATAGATTCAACTCTCTTAGGTGAACGAACGCACAGCAGAGCAGTTTCAAGGAAACGTTTCTCCTGAGTTTTAGACGAAGTTTCCTGCTGTTTCGTACGTATGCCGGCATTGGGCTGGAAATACCGGTTTTGGGATTCTGCACAGAAAGGGTTTGCAAACCGCTGAATCCACACGTGAGTTTAACTCTGTCAGTTGAATGCACACATTGACAACCATTCAGTTAGATACCTCCGTTTTGGTTTTAGAAGCAGATATTTCTCTGTACAGCCTATGGTCCCATTCACTCGGGAATATCCCAACGCAGCTCCTAGACGAAACGTGTTTCTGACTCGCTGAATCTCAACATAGATTCAACTCTCTTAGGTGAACGAACGCACCGCAGAGCAGTTTCAAGGAAACGTTTCTCCTGAGTTTTAGATGAAGTTTCCTGCTGTTTAGTACGTATGCCGGCATTGGGCTGGAAATACCGGTTTTGGGATTCTGCACAGAAAGGGTTTGCAAACCGCTGAATCCACACGTGAGTTTAACTCTGTCAGTTGAATGCACACATTGACAACCATTCAGTTAGATAGCTCCGTTTTGGTTTTAGAAGCAGATATTTCTCTGTACAGCCTATGGTCCCATTCACTCGGGAATATCCCAACGCAGCTCCTAGAAGAAACGTGTTTCTGACTCGCTGAATCTCAACATAGATTCAACTCTCTTAGGTGAACGAACGCACCGCAGAGCAGTTTCAAGGAAACGTTTCTCCTGAATTTTAGACGAAGTTTCCTGCTGTTTCGTACGTATGCCGGCATTGGGCTGGAAATACCGGTTTTGGGATTCTGCACAGAAAGGGTTTGCAAACCGCTGAATCCACACGTGAGTTTAATTCTGTCAGTTGAATGCACACATTGACAACCATTCAGTTAGATAGCTCCGTTTTGGTTTTAGAAGCAGATATTTCTCTTTACAGCCTATGGTCCCATTCACTCGGGAATATCCCAACGAAGCTCCTAGAAGAAACGTGTTTCTGACTCGCTGAATCTCAACATAGATTCAACTCTCTTAGGTGAACGAACGCACAGCAGAGCAGTTTCAAGGAAACGTTTCTCCTGAGTTTTAGACGAAGTTTCCTGCTGTTTAGTATGTGTGCCGGCATTGGGCTGGAAATACCGGTTTTGGGATTCTGCACAGAAAGGGTTTGCAAACCGCTGAATCCACACGTGAGTTTAACTCTGTCAGTTGAATGCACACATTGACAACCACTCAGTTAGATAGCTCCGTTTTGGTTTTAGAAGCAGATATTTCTCTGTACAGCCTATGGTCCCATTCACTCGGGAATATCCCAACGCAGCTCCTAGACGAAACGTGTTTCTGACTCGCTGAATCTCAACATAGATTCAACTCTCTTAGGTGAACGAACGCACCGCAGAGCAGTTTCAAGGAATCGTTTCTCCTGAGTTTTAGACGAAGTTTCCTGCTGTTTAGTATGTATGCCGGCATTGGGCTGGAAATACCGGTTTTGGGATTCTGCACAGAAAGGGTTTGCAAACCGCTGAATCCACACGTGAGTTTAATTCTGTCAGTTGAATGCACACATTGACAACCATTCAGTTAGATAGCTCCGTTTTGGTTTTAGAAGCAGATATTTCTCTTTACAGCCTATGGTCCCATTCACTCGGGAATATCCCAACGCAGCTCCTAGAAGAAACGTGTTTCTGACTCGCTGAATCTCAACATAGATTCAACTCTCTTAGGTGAACGAACGCACAGCAGAGCAGTTTCAAGGAAACGTTTCTCCTGAGTTTTAGACGAAGTTTCCTGGTGTTTAGTACGTGTGCCGGCATTGGGCTGGAAATACCGGTTTTGGGATTCTGCACAGAAAGGGTTTGCAAACCGCTGAATCCACACGTGAGTTTAACTCTGTCAGTTGAATGCACACATTGACAACCATTCAGTTAGATAGCTCCGTTTTGGTTTTAGAAGCAGATATTTCTCTGTACAGCCTACGGTCCCATTCACTCGGGAATATCCCAACGCAGCTCCTAGAAGAAACGTGTTTCTGACTCGCTGAATCTCAACATAGATTCAACTCTCTTAGGTGAACGAACGCACAGCAGAGCAGTTTCAAGGAAACGTTTCTCCTGAATTTTGGACGAAATTTCCTGCTGTTTATTACGTATGCCGGCATTGGGCTGGAAATACCGGTTTTGGGATTCTGCACAGAAAGGGTTTGCAAACCGCTGAATCCACACGTGAGTTTAACTCTGTCAGTTGAATGCACACATTGAAAACCATTCAGTTAGATAGATCCGTTTTGGTTTTAGAAGCAGATATTTCTCTGTACAGCCTATGGTCCCATTCACTCGGGAATATCCCAACGCAGCTCCTAGAAGAAACGTGTTTCTGACTCGCTGAATCTCAACATAGATTCAACTCTCTTAGGTGAACGAACGCACCGCAGATCAGTTCCAAGGAAACGTTTCTCCTGAATTTTAGACGAAGTTTCCTGCTGTTGCGTACGTATGCCGGCATTGGGCTGGAAATACCGGTTTTTGGATTCTGCACAGAAAGGTTTTGCAAACCGCTGAATCCACACGTGAGTTTAACTCTGTCAGTTTAATGCACACATTGACAACCATTCAGTTAGATGGATCCGTTTTGGTTTTAGAAGCAGATATTTCTCTGTACAGCCTATGGTCCCATTCACTCGGGAATATCACAACGCAGCTCCTAGAAGAAAAGTGTTTCTGACTCGCTGAGTCTCAACATAGATTCAACTCTCGTAGGTGAACGAACGCACAGCAGAGCAGTTTCAAGGAAACGTTTCTCCTGAGTTTTAGACGAAGTTTCCTGCTGTTTAGTACGTATGCCGGCATTCGGCTGGAAATACCGGTTTTGGGATTCTGCACAGAAAGGGTTTGCAAACCGCTGACTCCACACGTGAGTTTAACTCTGTCAGTTGAATGCACACATTGACAACCATTCAGTTAGATAGCTCCGTTTTGGTTTTAGAAGCAGATATTTCTCTGTACAGCCTATGGTCCCATTCACTCGGGAATATCCCAACGCAGCTCCTAGAAGAAACGTGTTTCTGACTCGCTGAATCTCAACATAGATTCAACTCTGTTAGGTGAACGAACGCACCGCAGATCAGTTCCAAGGAAACGTTTCTCCTGAATTTTAGACGAAGTTTCCTGCTGTTGCGTACGTATGCCGGCATTGGGCTGGAAATACCGGTTTTTGGATTCTGCACAGAAAGGTTTTGCAAACCGCTGAATCCACACGTGAGTTTAACTCTGTCAGTTTAATGCACACATTGACAACCATTCAGTTAGATGGATCCGTTTTGGTTTTAGAAGCAGATATTTCTCTGTACAGCCTATGGTCCCATTCACTCGGGAATATCACAACGCAGCTCCTAGAAGAAAAGTGTTTCTGACTCGCTGAGTCTCAACATAGATTCAACTCTCTTAGGTGAACGAACGCACAGCAGAGCAGTTTCAAGGAAACGTTTCTCCTGAATTTTAGACGAAGTTTCCTGCTGTTGCGTACGTATGCCGGCATTGGGCTGGAAATACCGGTTTTGGGATTCTGCACAGAAAGGTTTTGCAAACCGCTGAATTCACACGTGAGTTTAACTCTGTCAGTTGAATGCACACATTGACAACCATTCAGTTAGATAGATCCGTTTTGGTTTTAGAAGCAGATATTTCTCTGTACAGCCTATGGTCCCATTCACTCGTGAATATCCCAACGCAGCTCCTAGAAGAAACGTGTTTCTGACTCGCTGAGTCTCAACATAGATTCAACTCTCTTAGGTGAACGAACGCACAGCAGAGCAGTTTCAAGGAAACGTTTCTCCTGAATTTTGGACGAAATTTCCTGCTGTTTAGTACGTATGCCGGCATTGGGCTGGAAATACCGGTTTTGGGATTCTGCACAGAAAGGGTTTGCAAACCGCTGAATCCACACGTGAGTTTAACTCTGTCAGTTGAATGCACACATTGACAACCATTCAGTTAGATAGCTCCGTTTTGGTTTTAGAAGCAGATATTTCTCTGTACAGCCTATGGTCCCATTCACTCGGGAATATCCCAACGCAGCTCCTAGAAGAAACGTGTTTCTGACTCGCTGAATCTCAACATAGATTCAACTCTCTTAGGTGAACGAACGCACAGCAGAGCAGTTTCAAGGAAACGTTTCTCCTGAGTTTAAGACGAAGTTTCCTGCTGTTTAGTACGTATGCCGGCATTGGGCTGGAAATACCGGTTTTGGGATTCTGCACAGAAAGGGTTTGCAAACCGCTGAATCCACACGTGAGTTTAACTCTGTCAGTTGAATGCACACATTGACAACCATTCAGTTAGATAGATCCGTTTTGGTTTTAGAAGCAGATATTTCTCTGTACAGCCTATGGTCCCATTCACTCGGGAATATCCCAACGCAGCTCCTAGAAGAAACGTGTTTCTGACTCGCTGAATCTCAACATAGATTCAACTCTCTTAGGTGAACGAACCCACAGCAGAGCAGTTTCAAGGAAACGTTTCTCCTGAATTTTGGACGAAATTTCCTGCTGTTTAGTACGTATGCCGGCATTGGGCTGGAAATACCGGTTTTGCGATTCTGCACAGAAAGGGTTTGCAAACCGCTGAATCCACACGTGAGTTTAACTCTGTCAGTTGAATGCACACATTGACAACCATTCAGTTAGATAGCTCCGTTTTGGTTTTAGAAGCAGATATTTCTCTGTACAGCCTATGGTCCCATTCACTCGGGAATATCCCAACGCAGCTCCTAGAAGAAACGTGTTTCTGACTCGCTGAATCTCAACATAGATTCAACTCTCTTAGGTGAAAGAACGCACAGCAGAGCAGTTTCAAGGAAACGTTTCTCCTGAGTTTTAGACGAAGTTTCCTGCTGTTTCATACGTATGCCGGCATTGGGCTGGAAATACCGGTTTTGGGATTCTGCACAGAAAGGGTTTGCAAACCGCTGAATCCACACGTGAGTTTAACTCTGTCAGTTGAATGCACACATTGACAACCATTCAGTTAGATAGCTCCGTTTTGGTTTTAGAAGCAGATATTTCTCTGTACAGCCTATGGTACCATTCACTCGGGAATATCCCAACGCAGCTCCTAGAAGAAACGTGTTTCTGACTCGCTGAATCTCAACATAGATTCAACTCTCTTAGGTGAACGAACGCACAGCAGAGCAGTTTCAAGGAAACGTTTCTCCTGAATTTTGGACGAAATTTCCTGCTGTTTAGTACGTATGCCGGCATTGGGCTGGAAATACCGGTTTTGCGATTCTGCACAGAAAGGGTTTGCAAACCGCTGAATCCACACGTGAGTTTAACTCTGTCAGTTGAATGCACACATTGACAACCATTCAGTTAGATAGCTCCGTTTTGGTTTTAGAAGCAGATATTTCTCTGTACAGCCTATGGTCCCATTCACTCGGGAATATCCCAACGCAGCTCCTAGAAGAAACGTGTTTCTGACTCGCTGAATCTCAACATAGATTCAACTCTCTTAGGTGAACGAACGCACAGCAGAGCAGTTTCAAGGAAACGTTTCTCCTGAGTTTTAGACGAAGTTTCCTGCTGTTTCGTACGTATGCCGGCATTGGGCTGGAAATACCGGTTTTGGGATTCTGCACAGAAAGGGTTTGCAAACCGCTGAATCCACACGTGAGTTTAACTCTGTCAGTTGAATGCACACATTGACAACCATTCAGTTAGATACCTCCGTTTTGGTTTTAGAAGCAGATATTTCTCTGTACAGCCTATGGTCCCATTCACTCGGGAATATCCCAACGCAGCTCCTAGACGAAACGTGTTTCTGACTCGCTGAATCTCAACATAGATTCAACTCTCTTAGGTGAACGAACGCACCGCAGAGCAGTTTCAAGGAAACGTTTCTCCTGAGTTTTAGATGAAGTTTCCTGCTGTTTAGTACGTATGCCGGCATTGGGCTGGAAATACCGGTTTTGGGATTCTGCACAGAAAGGGTTTGCAAACCGCTGAATCCACACGTGAGTTTAACTCTGTCAGTTGAATGCACACATTGACAACCATTCAGTTAGATAGCTCCGTTTTGGTTTTAGAAGCAGATATTTCTCTGTACAGCCTATGGTCCCATTCACTCGGGAATATCCCAACGCAGCTCCTAGAAGAAACGTGTTTCTGACTCGCTGAATCTCAACATAGATTCAACTCTCTTAGGTGAACGAACGCACCGCAGAGCAGTTTCAAGGAAACGTTTCTCCTGAATTTTAGACGAAGTTTCCTGCTGTTTCGTACGTATGCCGGCATTGGGCTGGAAATACCGGTTTTGGGATTCTGCACAGAAAGGGTTTGCAAACCGCTGAATCCACACGTGAGTTTAATTCTGTCAGTTGAATGCACACATTGACAACCATTCAGTTAGATAGCTCCGTTTTGGTTTTAGAAGCAGATATTTCTCTTTACAGCCTATGGTCCCATTCACTCGGGAATATCCCAACGAAGCTCCTAGAAGAAACGTGTTTCTGACTCGCTGAATCTCAACATAGATTCAACTCTCTTAGGTGAACGAACGCACAGCAGAGCAGTTTCAAGGAAACGTTTCTCCTGAGTTTTAGACGAAGTTTCCTGCTGTTTAGTATGTGTGCCGGCATTGGGCTGGAAATACCGGTTTTGGGATTCTGCACAGAAAGGGTTTGCAAACCGCTGAATCCACACGTGAGTTTAACTCTGTCAGTTGAATGCCCACATTGACAACCATTCAGTTAGATAGCTCCGTTTTGGTTTTAGAAGCAGATATTTCTCTGTACAGCCTATGGTCCCATTCACTCGGGAATATCCCAACGCAGCTCCTAGACGAAACGTGTTTCTGACTCGCTGAATCTCAACATAGATTCAACTCTCTTAGGTGAACGAACGCACCGCAGAGCAGTTTCAAGGAAACGTTTCTCCTGAGTTTTAGACGAAGTTTCCTGCTGTTTAGTATGTATGCCGGCATTGGGCTGGAAATACCGGTTTTGGGATTCTGCACAGAAAGGGTTTGCAAACCGCTGAATCCACACTTGAGTTTAACTCTGTCAGTTGAATGCACACATTGACAACCATTCAGTTAGATAGCTCCGTTTTGGTTTTAGAAGCAGATATTTCTCTGTACAGCCTATGGTCCCATTCACTCGGGAATATCCCAACGCAGCTCCTAGAAGAAACGTGTTTCTGACTCGCTGAATCTCAACATAGATTCAACTCTCTTAGGTGAACGAACGCACCGCAGAGCAGTTTCAAGGAAACGTTTCTCCTGAATTTTAGACGAAGTTTCCTGCTGTTTCGTACGTATGCCGGCATTGGGCTGGAAATACCGGTTTTGGGATTCTGCACAGAAAGGGTTTGCAAACCGCTGAATCCACACGTGAGTTTAATTCTGTCAGTTGAATGCACACATTGACAACCATTCAGTTAGATAGCTCCGTTTTGGTTTTAGAAGCAGATATTTCTCTTTACAGCCTATGGTCCCATTCACTCGGGAATATCCCAACGCAGCTCCTAGAAGAAACGTGTTTCTGACTCGCTGAATCTCAACATAGATTCAACTCTCTTAGGTGAACGAACGCACAGCAGAGCAGTTTCAAGGAAACGTTTCTCCTGAGTTTTAGACGAAGTTTCCTGGTGTTTAGTACGTGTGCCGGCATTGGGCTGGAAATACCGGTTTTGGGATTCTGCACAGAAAGGGTTTGCAAACCGCTGAATCCACACGTGAGTTTAACTCTGTCAGTTGAATGCACACATTGACAACCATTCAGTTAGATAGCTCCGTTTTGGTTTTAGAAGCAGATATTTCTCTGTACAGCCTACGGTCCCATTCACTCGGGAATATCCCAACGCAGCTCCTAGAAGAAACGTGTTTCTGACTCGCTGAATCTCAACATAGATTCAACTCTCTTAGGTGAACGAACGCACAGCAGAGCAGTTTCAAGGAAACGTTTCTCCTGAATTTTGGACGAAATTTCCTGCTGTTTATTACGTATGCCGGCATTGGGCTGGAAATACCGGTTTTGGGATTCTGCACAGAAAGGGTTTGCAAACCGCTGAATCCACACGTGAGTTTAACTCTGTCAGTTGAATGCACACATTGAAAACCATTCAGTTAGATAGATCCGTTTTGGTTTTAGAAGCAGATATTTCTCTGTACAGCCTATGGTCCCATTCACTCGGGAATATCCCAACGCAGCTCCTAGAAGAAACGTGTTTCTGACTCGCTGAATCTCAACATAGATTCAACTCTCTTAGGTGAACGAACGCACCGCAGAGCAGTTCCAAGGAAACGTTTCTCCTGAATTTTAGACGAAGTTTCCTGCTGTTGCGTACGTATGCCGGCATTGGGCTGGAAATACCGGTTTTGGGATTCTGCACAGAAAGGGTTTGCAAACCGCTGAATTCACACGTGAGTTTAACTCTGTCAGTTGAATGCACACATTGACAACCATTCAGTTAGATAGCTCCGTTTTGGTTTTAGAAGCAGATATTTCTCTGTACAGCCTATGGTCCCATTCACTCGGGAATATCCCAACGCAGCTCCTAGAAGAAAAGTGTTTCTGACTCGCTGAGTCTCAACATAGATTCAACTCTCTTAGGTGAACGAACGCACAGCAGAGCAGTTTCAAGGAATCGTTTCTCCTGAGTTTTAGACGAAGTTTCCTGCTGTTTCGTACGTATGCCGGCATTGGGCTGGAAATACCGGTTTTGGGATTCTGCACAGAAAGGGTTTGCCAACCGCTGAATCCACACGTGAGTTTAACTCTGTCAGTTGAATGCACACATTGACAACCATTCAGTTAGATAGCTCCGTTTTGGTTTTAGAAGCAGATATTTCTCTGTACAGCCTATGGTCCCATTCACTCGGGAATATCCCAACGCAGCTCCTAGAAGAAACGTGTTTCTGACTCGCTGAATCTCAACATAGATTCAACTCTCTTAGGTGAACGAACGCACAGCAGAGCAGTCTCAAGGGAACGTTTCTCCTGAGTTTTAGGCGAAGTTTCCTGCTGTTTAGTACGTATGCCGTCATTGGGCTGGAAATACCGGTTTTGGGATTCTGCACAGAAAGGGTTTGCAAACCGCTGAATCCACACGTGAGTTTAACTCTGTCAGTTGAATGCACACATTGACAACCATTCAGTTAGATAGCTCCGTTTTGGTTTTAGAAGCAGATATTTCTCTGTACAGCCTATGGTCCCATTGACTCGGGAATATCCCAACGCACCTCCTAGAAGAAACGTGTTTCTGACTCGCTGAATCTCAACATAGATTCAACTCTCTTAGGTGAACGAACGCACAGCAGAGCAGTTTCAAGGAAGCGTTTCTCCTGAGATTTAGACGAAGTTTCCTGCTGTTTAGTACGTATGCCGGCATTGGGCTGGAAATACCGGTTTTGGGATTCTGCACAGAAAGGGTTTGCAAACCGCTGAATCCACACGTGAGTTTAACTCTGTCAGTTGAATGCACACATTGACAACCATTCAGTTAGATAGCTCCGTTTTGGTTTTAGAAGCAGATATTTCTCTGTACAGCCTATGGTCCCATTCACTCGGGAATATCCCAACGCAGCTCCTAGAAGAAACGTGTTTCGGACTCGCTGAATCTCAACATAGATTCAACTCTCTTAGTTGAACGAACTCACAGCTGAGTAGTTTCAAGGAAACGTTTCTCCTGAATTTTAGACGAAATTTCCTGCTGTTTAGAACGTATGCCGGCATTGGCCTGGAAATACCGGTTTTGGGATTCTGCACAGAAAGGGTTTGCAAACCGCTGAATCCACACGTGAGTTTAACTCTGTCAGTTGAATGCACACATTGACAACCATTCAGTTAGACAGCTCCGTTTTGGTTTTAGAAGCAGATATTTCTCTGTACAGCCTATGGTCCCATTCACTCGGGAATATCCCAACGCAGCTACTAGAAGAAACGTGTTTCTGACTCGCTGAGTCTCAACATAGATTAAAATCTCTTAGGTGAACGAACGCACCGCAGAGCAGTTCCAAGGAAACGTTTCTCCTGAATTTTAGACGAAGTTTCCTGCTGTTGCGTACGTATGCCGGCATTGGGCTGGAAATACCGGTTTTGGGATTCTGCACAGAAAGGGTTTGCAAACCGCTGAATCCACACGTGAGTTTAACTCTGTCAGTTGAATGCACACATTGACAACCATTCAGTTAGATAGATCCGTTTTGGTTTTAGAAGCAGATATTTCTCTGTACAGCCTATGGTCCCATTCACTCGGGAATATCCCAACGCAGCTCCTAGAAGAAACGTGTTTCTGACTCGCTGAGTCTCAACATAGATTAAAATCTCTTAGGTGAACGAACGCAAAGCAGAGCAGTTTCAAGGAAACGTTTCTCCTGAATTTTGGACGAAATTTCCTGCTGTTTAGTACGTATGCCGGCATTGGGCTGGAAATACCGGTCTTGGGATTATGCACAGAAAGGGTTGGCAAACCGCTGAATCCACACGTGAGTTTAATTCTGTCAGTTGAATGCACACATTGACAACCATTCAGTTAGATAGCTCCGTTTTGGTTTTAGAAGCAGATATTTCTCTGTACAGCCTATGGTCCCATTCACTCGGTAATATCCCAACGCAGCTCCTAGAAGAAACGTGTTTCTGACTCGCTGAATCTCAACATAGATTCAACTCTCTTAGGTGAACGAACGAACAGCAGAGCAGTTTCAAGGAAACGTTTCTCCTGAGTTTTAGACGAAGTTTCCTGCTGTTTAGTACGTATGCCGGCATTGGGCTGGAAATACCGGTTTTGGGATTCTGCACAGAAAGGGTTTGCAAACCGCTGAATCCACACGTGAGTTTAACTCTGTCAGTTGAATGCACACATTGACAACCATTCAGTTAGATAGATCCGTTTTGGTTTTAGAAGCAGATATTTCTCTGTACAGCCTATGGTCCCATTCACTCGGGAATATCCCAACGCAGCTCCTAGAAGAAACGTGTTTCTGACTCGCTGAGTCTCAACATAGATTCAACTCTCTTAGGTAAACGAACGCACAGCAGAGCAGTTTCAAGGAAACGTTTCTCATGAATTTTGGACGAAATTTCCTGCTGTTTAGTACGTATGCCGGCATTGGGCTGGAAATACCGGTTTTGGGATTCTGCACAGAAAGGGTTTGCAAACCGCTGAATCCACACGTGAGTTTAACTCTGTCAGTTGAATGCACACATTGACAACCATTCAGTTAGATAGCTCCGTTTTGGTTTTAGAAGCAGATATTTCTCTGTACAGCCTATGGTCCCATTCACTCGGGAATATCCCAACGCAGCTCCTAGAAGAAAAGTGTTTCTGACTCGCTGAATCTCAACATAGATTCAACTCTCTTAGGTGAACGAACACACCGCAGAGCAGTTTCAAGGAAACGTTTCTCCTGAGTTTTAGACGAAGTTTCCTGCTGTTTAGTACGTATGCCGGCATTGGGCTGGAAATACTGGTTTTGGGATTCTGCACAGAAAGGGTTTGCAAACCGCTGAATCCACACGTGAGTTTAACTCTGTCAGTTGAATGCACACATTGACAACCATTCAGTTAGATAGCTCCGTTTTGGTTTTAGAAGCAGATATTTCTCTGTACAGCCTATGGTCCCATTCACTCGGGAATATCCCAACGCAGCTCCTAGAAGAAACGTGTTTCTGACTCGCTGAATCTCAACATAGATTCAACTCTCTTAGGTGAACGAACGCACCGCAGAGCAGTTTCAAGGAAACGTTTCTCCTGAATTTTAGACGAAGTTTCCTGCTGTTTCGTACGTATGCCGGCATTGGGCTGGAAATACCGGTTTTGGGATTCTGCACAGAAAGGGTTTGCAAACCGCTGAATCCACACGTGAGTTTAATTCTGTCAGTTGAATGCACACATTGACAACCATTCAGTTAGAGAGCTCCGTTTTGCTTTTAGAAGCAGATATTTCTCTGTACAGCCTATGGTCCCATTCACTCGGGAATATCCCAACGCAGCTCCTAGACGAAACGTGTTTCTGACTCGCTGAATCTCAACATAGATTCAACTCTCTTAGGTGAACGAACGCACAGCAGAGCAGTTTCAAGGAAACGTTTCTCCTGAGTTTTAGACGAAGGTTCCTGCTGTTTAGTACGTGTGCCGGCATTGGGCTGGAAATACCGGTTTTGGGATTCTGCACAGAAAGGGTTTGCAAACCGCTGAATCCACACGTGAGTTTAACTCTGTCAGTTGAATGCACACATTGACAACCATTCAGTTAGATAGCTCCGTTTTGGTTTTAGAAGCAGATATTTCTCTGTACAGCCTATGGTCCCATTCACTCGGGAATATCCCAACGCAGCTCCTAGAAGAAACGTGTTTCTGACTCGCTGAATCTCAACATAGATTCAACTCTCTTAGGTGAACGAACGCACAGCAGAGCAGTTTCAAGGAAACGTTTCTCCTGAATTTTGGACGAAATTTCCTGCTGTTTAGTACGTATGCCGGCATTGGGCTGGAAATACCGGTTTTGCGATTCTGCACAGAAAGGGTTTGCAAACCGCTGAATCCACACGTGAGTTTAACTCTGTCAGTTGAATGCACACATTGACAACCATTCAGTTAGATAGCTCCGTTTTGGTTT
The DNA here is from genome assembly GCF_030222135.1 of Aotus nancymaae. NCBI lineage: Eukaryota > Metazoa > Chordata > Mammalia > Primates > Aotidae > Aotus > Aotus nancymaae. Next base: position 3,699,329 of record NW_026988495.1, on the reverse strand, counting down.
TAGAAGCAGATATTTCTCTGTACAGCCTATGGTCCCATTCACTCGGGAATATCCCAACGCAGCTCCTAGAAGAAACGTGTTTCTGACTCGCTGAATCTCAACATAGATTCAACTCTCTTAGGTGAACGAACGCACCGCAGAGCAGTTCCAAGGAAACGTTTCTCCTGAATTTTAGACGAAGTTTCCTGCTGTTGCGTACGTATGCTGGCATTGGGCTGGAAATACCGGTTTTGGGATTCTGCACAGAAAGGGTTTGCAAACCGCTGAATCCACACGTGAGTTTAACTCTGTCAGTTGAATGCACACATTGACAACCATTCAGTTAGATAGATCCGTTTTGGTTTTAGAAGCAGATATTTCTCTGTACAGCCTATGGTCCCATTCACTCGGGAATATCCCAACGCAGCTCCTAGAAGAAACGTGTTTCTGACTCGCTGAGTCTCAACATAGATTCAACTCTCTTAGGTGAACGAACGCACAGCAGAGCAGTTTCAAGGAAACGTTTCTCCTGAATTTTGGACGAAATTTCCTGCTGTTTAGTACGTATGCCGGCATTGGGCTGGAAATACCGGTTTTGGGATTCTGCACAGAAAGGGTTTGCAAACCGCTGAATCCACACGTGAGTTTAACTCTGTCAGTTGAATGCACACATTGACAACCATTCAGTTAGATAGCTCCGTTTTGGTTTTAGAAGCAGATATTTCTCTGAACAGCCTATGGTCCCATTCACTCGGGAATATCCCAACGCAGCTCCTAGAAGAAACGTGTTTCTGACTCGCTGAGTCTCAACATAGATTCAACTCTCTTAGGTGAACGAACGCACAGCAGAGCAGTTTCAAGGAAACGTTTCTCCTGAATTTTGGACGAAATTTCATGCTGTTTAGTACGTATGCCGGCATTGGGCTGGAAATACCGGTTTTGGGATTATGCACAGAAAGGGTTGGCAAACCGCTGAATCCACACGTGAGTTTAACTCTGTCAGTTGAATGCACACATTGACAACCATTCAGTTAGATAGCTCCGTTTTGGTTTTAGAAGCAGATATTTCTCTGTACAGCCTATGGTCCCATTCACTCGGGAATATCCCAACGCAGCTCCTAGAAGAAACGTGTTTCTGACTCGCTGAATCTCAACATAGATTCAAGTCTCTTAGGTGAACGAACGCACAGCAGAGCAGTTTCAAGGAAACGTTTCTCCTGAGTTTTAGACGAAGTTTCCTGCTGTTTCGTACGTATGCCAGCATTGGGCTGGAAATACCGGTTTTGGGATTCTGCACAGAATGGGTTTGCAAACCGCTGAATCCACACGTGAGTTTAACTCTGTCAGTTGAATGCACACATTGACAACCATTCAGTTAGATAGCTCCGTTTTGGTTTTAGAAGCAGATATTTCTCTGTACAGCCTATGGTCCCATTCACTCGGGAATATCCCAACGCAGCTCCTAGAAGAAACGTGTTTCTGACTCGCTGAATCTCAACATAGATTCAACTCTCTTAGGTGAACGAACGAACAGCAGAGCAGTTTCAAGGAAACGTTTCTCCTGAGTTTTAGACGAAGTTTCCTGCTGTTTAGTACGTATGCCGGCATTGGGCTGGAAATACCGGTTTTGGGATTCTGCACAGAAAGGGTTTGCAAACCGCTGAATCCACACGTGAGTTTAACTCTGTCAGTTGAATGCACACATTGACAACCATTCAGTTAGATAGCTCCGTTTTGGTTTTAGAAGCAGATATTTCTCTGTACAGCCTATGGTCCCATTCACTCGGGAATATCCCAACGCAGCTCCTAGAAGAAACGTGTTTCGGACTCGCTGAATCTCAACATAGATTCAACTCTCTTAGTTGAACGAACTCACAGCTGAGTAGTTTCAAGGAAACGTTTCTCCTGAATTTTAGACGAAATTTCCTGCTGTTTAGAACGTATGCCGGCATTGGCCTGGAAATACCGGTTTTGGGATTCTGCACAGAAAGGGTTTGCAAACCGCTGAATCCACACGTGAGTTTAACTCTGTCAGTTGAATGCACACATTGACAACCATTCAGTTAGACAGCTCCGTTTTGGTTTTAGAAGCAGATATTTCTCTGTACAGCCTATGGTCCCATTCACTCGGGAATATCCCAACGCAGCTACTAGAAGAAACGTGTTTCTGACTCGCTGAGTCTCAACATAGATTAAAATCTCTTAGGTGAACGAACGCACCGCAGAGCAGTTCCAAGGAAACGTTTCTCCTGAATTTTAGACGAAGTTTCCTGCTGTTGCGTACGTATGCCGGCATTGGGCTGGAAATACCGGTTTTGGGATTCTGCACAGAAAGGGTTTGCAAACCGCTGAATCCACACGTGAGTTTAACTCTGTCAGTTGAATGCACACATTGACAACCATTCAGTTAGATAGATCCGTTTTGGTTTTAGAAGCAGATATTTCTCTGTACAGCCTATGGTCCCATTCACTCGGGAATATCCCAACGCAGCTCCTAGAAGAAACGTGTTTCTGACTCGCTGAGTCTCAACATAGATTAAAATCTCTTAGGTGAACGAACGCACAGCAGAGCAGTTTCAAGGAAACGTTTCTCCTGAATTTTGGACGAAATTTCCTGCTGTTTAGTACGTATGCCGGCATTGGGCTGGAAATACCGGTCTTGGGATTATGCACAGAAAGGGTTGGCAAACCGCTGAATCCACACGTGAGTTTAATTCTGTCAGTTGAATGCACACATTGACAACCATTCAGTTAGATAGCTCCGTTTTGGTTTTAGAAGCAGATATTTCTCTGTACAGCCTATGGTCCCATTCACTCGGTAATATCCCAACGCAGCTCCTAGAAGAAACGTGTTTCTGACTCGCTGAATCTCAACATAGATTCAACTCTCTTAGGTGAACGAACGAACAGCAGAGCAGTTTCAAGGAAACGTTTCTCCTGAGTTTTAGACGAAGTTTCCTGCTGTTTAGTACGTATGCCGGCATTGGGCTGGAAATACCGGTTTTGGGATTCTGCACAGAAAGGGTTTGCAAACCGCTGAATCCACACGTGAGTTTAACTCTGTCAGTTGAATGCACACATTGACAACCATTCAGTTAGATAGATCCGTTTTGGTTTTAGAAGCAGATATTTCTCTGTACAGCCTATGGTCCCATTCACTCGGGAATATCCCAACGCAGCTCCTAGAAGAAACGTGTTTCTGACTCGCTGAGTCTCAACATAGATTCAACTCTCTTAGGTAAACGAACGCACAGCAGAGCAGTTTCAAGGAAACGTTTCTCATGAATTTTGGACGAAATTTCCTGCTGTTTAGTACGTATGCCGGCATTGGGCTGGAAATACCGGTTTTGGGATTCTGCACAGAAAGGGTTTGCAAACCGCTGAATCCACACGTGAGTTTAACTCTGTCAGTTGAATGCACACATTGACAACCATTCAGTTAGATAGCTCCGTTTTGGTTTTAGAAGCAGATATTTCTCTGTACAGCCTATGGTCCCATTCACTCGGGAATATCCCAACGCAGCTCCTAGAAGAAAAGTGTTTCTGACTCGCTGAATCTCAACATAGATTCAACTCTCTTAGGTGAACGAACACACCGCAGAGCAGTTTCAAGGAAACGTTTCTCCTGAGTTTTAGACGAAGTTTCCTGCTGTTTAGTACGTATGCCGGCATTGGGCTGGAAATACTGGTTTTGGGATTCTGCACAGAAAGGGTTTGCAAACCGCTGAATCCACACGTGAGTTTAACTCTGTCAGTTGAATGCACACATTGACAACCATTCAGTTAGATAGCTCCGTTTTGGTTTTAGAAGCAGATATTTCTCTGTACAGCCTATGGTCCCATTCACTCGGGAATATCCCAACGCAGCTCCTAGAAGAAACGTGTTTCTGACTCGCTGAATCTCAACATAGATTCAACTCTCTTAGGTGAACGAACGCACCGCAGAGCAGTTTCAAGGAAACGTTTCTCCTGAATTTTAGACGAAGTTTCCTGCTGTTTCGTACGTATGCCGGCATTGGGCTGGAAATACCGGTTTTGGGATTCTGCACAGAAAGGGTTTGCAAACCGCTGAATCCACAAGTGAGTTTAATTCTGTCAGTTGAATGCACACATTGACAACCATTCAGTTAGAGAGCTCCGTTTTGCTTTTAGAAGCAGATATTTCTCTGTACAGCCTATGGTCCCATTCACTCGGGAATATCCCAACGCAGCTCCTAGACGAAACGTGTTTCTGACTCGCTGAATCTCAACATAGATTCAACTCTCTTAGGTGAACGAACGCACAGCAGAGCAGTTTCAAGGAAACGTTTCTCCTGAGTTTTAGACGAAGTTTCCTGCTGTTTAGTACGTGTGCCGGCATTGGGCTGGAAATACCGGTTTTGGGATTCTGCACAGAAAGGGTTTGCAAACCGCTGAATCCACACGTGAGTTTAACTCTGTCAGTTGAATGCACACATTGACAACCATTCAGTTAGATAGCTCCGTTTTGGTTTTAGAAGCAGATATTTCTCTGTACAGCCTATGGTCCCATTCACTCGGGAATATCCCAACGCAGCTCCTAGAAGAAACGTGTTTCTGACTCGCTGAATCTCAACATAGATTCAACTCTCTTAGGTGAACGAACGCACAGCAGAGCAGTTTCAAGGAAACGTTTCTCCTGAATTTTGGACGAAATTTCCTGCTGTTTAGTACGTATGCCGGCATTGGGCTGGAAATACCGGTTTTGCGATTCTGCACAGAAAGGGTTTGCAAACCGCTGAATCCACACGTGAGTTTAACTCTGTCAGTTGAATGCACACATTGACAACCATTCAGTTAGATAGCTCCGTTTTGGTTTTAGAAGCAGATATTTCTCTGTACAGCCTATGGTCCCATTCACTCGGGAATATCCCAACGCAGCTCCTAGAAGAAACGTGTTTCTGACTCGCTGAATCTCAACATAGATTCAACTCTCTTAGGTGAACGAACGCACCGCAGAGCAGTTCCAAGGAAACGTTTCTCCTGAATTTTAGACGAAGTTTCCTGCTGTTGCGTACGTATGCTGGCATTGGGCTGGAAATACCGGTTTTGGGATTCTGCACAGAAAGGGTTTGCAAACCGCTGAATCCACACGTGAGTTTAACTCTGTCAGTTGAATGCACACATTGACAACCATTCAGTTAGATAGATCCGTTTTGGTTTTAGAAGCAGATATTTCTCTGTACAGCCTATGGTCCCATTCACTCGGGAATATCCCAACGCAGCTCCTAGAAGAAACGTGTTTCTGACTCGCTGAGTCTCAACATAGATTCAACTCTCTTAGGTGAACGAACGCACAGCAGAGCAGTTTCAAGGAAACGTTTCTCCTGAATTTTGGACGAAATTTCCTGCTGTTTAGTACGTATGCCGGCATTGGGCTGGAAATACCGGTTTTGGGATTCTGCACAGAAAGGGTTGGCAAACCGCTGAATCCACACGTGAGTTTAACTCTGTCAGTTGAATGCACACATTGACAACCATTCAGTTAGATAGCTCCGTTTTGGTTTTAGAAGCAGATATTTCTCTGTACAGCCTATGGTCCCATTCACTCGGGAATATCCCAACGCAGCTCCTAGAAGAAACGTGTTTCTGACTCGCTGAATCTCAACATAGATTCAAGTCTCTTAGGTGAACGAACGCACAGCAGAGCAGTTTCAAGGAAACGTTTCTCCTGAGTTTTAGACGAAGTTTCCTGCTGTTTCGTACGTATGCCAGCATTGGGCTGGAAATACCGGTTTTGGGATTCTGCACAGAATGGGTTTGCAAACCGCTGAATCCACACGTGAGTTTAACTCTGTCAGTTGAATGCACACATTGACAACCATTCAGTTAGATAGCTCCGTTTTGGTTTTAGAAGCAGATATTTCTCTGTACAGCCTATGGTCCCATTCACTCGGGAATATCCCAACGCAGCTCCTAGAAGAAACGTGTTTCTGACTCGCTGAATCTCAACATAGATTCAACTCTCTTAGGTGAACGAACGAACAGCAGAGCAGTTTCAAGGAAACGTTTCTCCTGAGTTTTAGACGAAGTTTCCTGCTGTTTAGTACGTATGCCGGCATTGGGCTGGAAATACCGGTTTTGGGATTCTGCACAGAAAGGGTTTGCAAACCGCTGAATCCACACGTGAGTTTAACTCTGTCAGTTGAATGCACACATTGACAACCATTCAGTTAGATAGATCCGTTTTGGTTTTAGAAGCAGATATTTCTCTGTACAGCCTATGGTCCCATTCACTCGGGAATATCCCAACGCAGCTCCTAGAAGAAACGTGTTTCTGACTCGCTGAATCTCAACATAGATTCAACTCTCTTAGGTGAACGAACCCACAGCAGAGCAGTTTCAAGGAAACGTTTCTCCTGAATTTTGGACGAAATTTCCTGCTGTTTAGTACGTATGCCGGCATTGGGCTGGAAATACCGGTTTTGGGATTCTGCACAGAAAGGGTTTGCAAACCGCTGAATCCACACGTGAGTTTAACTCTGTCAGTTGAATGCACACATTGACAACCATTCAGTTAGATAGCTCCGTTTTGGTTTTAGAAGCAGATATTTCTCTGAACAGCCTATGGTCCCATTCACTCGGGAATATCCCAACGCAGCTCCTAGAAGAAACGTGTTTCTGACTCGCTGAATCTCAACATAGATTCAACTCTCTTAGGTGAACGAACGCACCGCAGAGCAGTTTCAAGGAAACGTTTCTCCTGAATTTTAGACGAAGTTTCCTGCTGTTTCGTACGTATGCCGGCATTGGGCTGGAAATACCGGTTTTGGGATTCTGCACAGAAAGGGTTTGCAAACCGCTGAATCCACACGTGAGTTTAATTCTGTCAGTTGAATGCACACATTGACAACCATTCAGTTAGAGAGCTCCGTTTTGCTTTTAGAAGCAGATATTTCTCTGTACAGCCTATGGTCCCATTCACTCGGGAATATCCCAACGCAGCTCCTAGACGAAACGTGTTTCTGACTCGCTGAATCTCAACATAGATTCAACTCTCTTAGGGGAACGAACGCACAGCAGAGCAGTTTCAAGGAAACGTTTCTCCTGAGTTTTAGACGAAGTTTCCTGCTGTTTAGTATGTGTGCCGGCATTGGGCTGGAAATACCGGTTTTGGGATTCTGCACAGAAAGGGTTTGCAAACCGCTGAATCCACACGTGAGTTTAACTCTGTCAGTTGAATGCACACATTGACAACCATTCAGTTAGATAGCTCCGTTTTGGTTTTAGAAGCAGATATTTCTCTGTACATCCTATGGTCCCATTCACTCGGGAATATCCCAACGCAGCTCCTAGAAGAAACGTGTTTCTGACTCGCTGAGTCTCAACATAGATTCAACTCTCTTAGGTGAACGAACGCACAGCAGAGCAGTTTCAAGGAAACGTTTCTCCTGAATTTTGGACGAAATTTCCTGCTGTTTAGTACGTATGCCAGCATTGGGCTGGAAATACCGGTTTTGCGATTCTTCACAGAAAGGTTTTGCAAACCGCTGAATCCACACGTGAGTTTAACTCTGTCAGTTGAATGCACACATTGACAACCATTCAGTTAGATAGCTCCGTTTTGGTTTGTAGAAGCAGATATTTCTCTGTACAGCCTATGGTCCCATTCACTCGGGAATATCCCAACGCAGCTCCTAGAAGACACGTGTTTCTGACTCGCTGAATCTCAACATAGATTCAACTCTCTTAGGTGAACGAACGCACAGCAGAGCAGTTTCAAGGAAACGTTTCTCCTGAGTTTTAGACGAAGTTTCCTGCTTTTTAGTACGTATGCCGGCATTGGGCTGGAAATACCGGTTTTGGGATTATGCACAGAAAGGGTTGGCAAACCGCTGAATCCACACGTGAGTTTAACTCTGTCAGTTGAATGCACACATTGACAACCATTCAGTTAGATAGATCCGTTTTGGTTTTAGAAGCAGATATTTCTCTGTACAGCCTATGGTCCCATTCACTCGGGAATATCCCAACGCAGCTCCTAGAAGAAACGTGTTTCTGACTCGCTGAGTCTCAACATAGATTCAACTCTCTTAGGTAAACGAACGCACAGCAGAGCAGTTTCAAGGAAACGTTTCTCATGAATTTTGGACGAAATTTCCTGCTGTTTAGTACGTATGCCGGCATTGGGCTGGAAATACCGGTTTTGGGATTCTGCACAGAAAGGGTTTGCAAACCGCTGAATCCACACGTGAGTTTAACTCTGTCAGTTGAATGCACACATTGACAACCATTCAGTTAGATAGCTCCGTTTTGGTTTTAGAAGCAGATATTTCTCTGTACAGCCTATGGTCCCATTCACTCGGGAATATCCCAACGCAGCTCCTAGAAGAAAAGTGTTTCTGACTCGCTGAATCTCAACATAGATTCAACTCTCTTAGGTGAACCAACACACCGCAGAGCAGTTTCAAGGAAACGTTTCTCCTGAGTTTTAGACGAAGTTTCCTGCTGTTTAGTACGTATGCCGGCATTGGGCTGGAAATACTGGTTTTGGGATTCTGCACAGAAAGGGTTTGCAAACCGCTGAATCCACACGTGAGTTTAACTCTGTCAGTTGAATGCACACATTGACAACCATTCAGTTAGATAGCTCCGTTTTGGTTTTAGAAGCAGATATTTCTCTGTACAGCCTATGGTCCCATTCACTCGGGAATATCCCAACGCAGATCCTAGAAGAAACGTGTTTCTGACTCGCTGAATCTCAACATAGATTCAACTCTCTTAGGTGAACGAACGCACCGCAGAGCAGTTTCAAGGAAACGTTTCTCCTGAATTTTAGACGAAGTTTCCTGCTGTTTCGTACGTATGCCGGCATTGGGCTGGAAATACCGGTTTTGGGATTCTGCACAGAAAGGGTTTGCAAACCGCTGAATCCACACGTGAGTTTAATTCTGTCAGTTGAATGCACACATTGACAACCATTCAGTTAGAGAGCTCCGTTTTGCTTTTAGAAGCAGATATTTCTCTGTACAGCCTATGGTCCCATTCACTCGGGAATATCCCAACGCAGCTCCTAGACGAAACGTGTTTCTGACTCGCTGAATCTCAACATAGATTCAACTCTCTTAGGTGAACGAACGCACAGCAGAGCAGTTTCAAGGAAACGTTTCTCCTGAGTTTTAGACGAAGTTTCCTGCTGTTTAGTACGTGTGCCGGCATTGGGCTGGAAATACCGGTTTTGGGATTCTGCACAGAAAGGGCTTGCAAACCGCTGAATCCACACGTGAGTTTAACTCTGTCAGTTGAATGCACACATTGACAACCATTCAGTTAGATAGCTCCGTTTTGGTTTTAGAAGCAGATATTTCTCTGTACAGCCTATGGTCCCATTCACTCGGGAATATCCCAACGCAGCTCCTAGAAGAAACGTGTTTCTGACTCGCTGAATCTCAACATAGATTCAACTCTCTTAGGTGAACGAACGCACAGCAGAGCAGTTTCAAGGAAACGTTTCTCCTGAATTTTGGACGAAATTTCCTGCTGTTTAGTACGTATGCCGGCATTGGGCTGGAAATACCGGTTTTGCGATTCTGCACAGAAAGGGTTTGCAAACCGCTGAATCCACACGTGAGTTTAACTCTGTCAGTTGAATGCACACATTGACAACCATTCAGTTAGATAGATCCGTTTTGGTTTTAGAAGCAGATATTTCTCTGTACAGCCTATGGTCCCATTCACTCGGGAATATCCCAACGCAGCTCCTAGAAGAAACGTGTTTCTGACTCGCTGAATCTCAACATAGATTCAACTCTCTTAGGTGAACGAACGCACCGCAGAGCAGTTCCAAGGAAACGTTTCTCCTGAATTTTGGACGAAGTTTCCTGCTGTTGCGTACGTATGCTGGCATTGGGCTGGAAATACCGGTTTTGGGATTCTGCACAGAAAGGGTTTGCAAACCGCTGAATCCACACGTGAGTTTAACTCTGTCAGTTGAATGCACACATTGACAACCATTCAGTTAGATAGATCCGTTTTGGTTTTAGAAGCAGATATTTCTCTGTACAGCCTATGGTCCCATTCACTCGGGAATATCCCAACGCAGCTCCTAGAAGAAACGTGTTTCTGACTCGCTGAGTCTCAACATAGATTCAACTCTCTTAGGTGAACGAACGCACAGCAGAGCAGTTTCAAGGAAACGTTTCTCCTGAATTTTGGACGAAATTTCCTGCTGTTTAGTACGTATGCCGGCATTGGGCTGGAAATACCGGTCTTGGGATTATGCACAGAAAGGGTTGGCAAACCGCTGAATCCACACGTGAGTTTAACTCTGTCAGTTGAATGCACACATTGACAACCATTCAGTTAGATAGCTCCGTTTTGGTTTTAGAAGCAGATATTTCTCTGTACAGCCTATGGTCCCATTCACTCGGGAATATCCCAACGCAGCTCCTAGAAGAATCGTCTTTCTGACTCGCTGAATCTCAACATAGATTCAAGTCTCTTAGGTGAACGAACGCACAGCAGAGCAGTTTCAAGGAAACGTTTCTCCTGAGTTTTAGACGAAGTTTCCTGCTGTTTCGTACGTATGCCGGCATTGGGCTGGAAATACCGGTTTTGGGATTCTGCACAGAATGGGTTTGCAAACCGCTGAATCCACACGTGAGTTTAACTCTGTCAGTTGAATGCACACATTGACAACCATTCAGTTAGATAGATCCGTTTTGGTTTTAGAAGCAGATATTTCTCTGTACAGCCTATGGTCCCATTCACTCGGGAATATCCCAACGCAGCTCCTAGAAGAAACGTGTTTCTGACTCGCTGAATCTCAACATAGATTCAACTCTCTTAGGTGAACGAACGCACAGCAGAGCAGTTTCAAGGAAACGTTTCTCCTGAATTTTGGACGAAATTTCCTGCTGTTTAGTACGTATGCCGGCATTGGGCTGGAAATACCGGTTTTGGGATTCTGCACAGAAAGGGTTTGCAAACCGCTGAATCCACACGTGAGTTTAACTCTGTCAGTTGAATGCACACATTGACAACCATTCAGTTAGATAGCTCCGTTTTGGTTTTAGAAGCAGATATTTCTCTGAACAGCCTATGGTCCCATTCACTCGGGAATATCCCAACGCAGCTCCTAGAAGAAACGTGTTTCTGACTCGCTGAATCTCAACATAGATTCAACTCTCTTAGGTGAACGAACGCACCGCAGAGCAGTTTCAAGGAAACGTTTCTCCTGAATTTTAGACGAAGTTTCCTGCTGTTTCGTACGTATGCCGGCATTGGGCTGGAAATACCGGTTTTGGGATTCTGCACAGAAAGGGTTTGCAAACCGCTGAATCCACACGTGAGTTTAATTCTGTCAGTTGAATGCACACATTGACAACCATTCAGTTAGAGAGCTCCGTTTTGCTTTTAGAAGCAGATATTTCTCTGTACAGCCTATGGTCCCATTCACTCGGGAATATCCCAACGCAGCTCCTAGACGAAACGTGTTTCTGACTCGCTGAATCTCAACATAGATTCAACTCTCTTAGGGGAACGAACGCACAGCAGAGCAGTTTCAAGGAAACGTTTCGCCTGAGTTTTAGACGAAGTTTCCTGCTGTTTAGTATGTGTGCCGGCATTGGGCTGGAAATACCGGTTTTGGGATTCTGCACAGAAAGGGTTTGCAAACCGCTGAATCCACACGTGAGTTTAACTCTGTCAGTTGAATGCACACATTGACAACCATTCAGTTAGATAGCTCCGTTTTGGTTTTAGAAGCAGATATTTCTCTGTACATCCTATGGTCCCATTCACTCGGGAATATCCCTACGCAGCTCCTAGAAGAAACGTGTTTCTGACTCGCTGAGTCTCAACATAGATTCAACTCTCTTAGGTGAACGAACGCACAGCAGAGCAGTTTCAAGGAAACGTTTCTCCTGAATTTTGGACGAAATTTCCTGCTGTTTAGTACGTATGCCAGCATTGGGCTGGAAATACCGGTTTTGCGATTCTTCACAGAAAGGGTTTGCAAACCGCTGAATCCACACGTGAGTTTAACTCTGTCAGTTGAATGCACACATTGACAACCATTCAGTTAGATAGCTCCGTTTTGGTTTGTAGAAGCAGATATTTCTCTGTACATCCTATGGTCCCATTCACTCGGGAATATCCCAACGCAGCTCCTAGAAGACACGTGTTTCTGACTCGCTGAATCTCAACATAGATTCAACTCTCTTAGGTGAACGAACGCACAGCAGAGCAGTTTCAAGGAAACGTTTCTCCTGAGTTTTAGACGAAGTTTCCTGCTTTTTAGTACGTATGCCGGCATTGGGCTGGAAATACCGGTTTTGGGATTATGCACAGAAAGGGTTGGCAAACCGCTGAATCCACACTTGAGTTTAACTCTGTCAGTTGAATGCACACATTGACAACCATTCAGTTAGATAGCTCCGTTTTGGTTTTAGAAGCAGATATTTCTCTGTACAGCGTATGGTCCCATTCACTCGGGAATATCCCAACGCAGCTCCTAGAAGAAACGTGTTTCTGACTCGCTGAATCTCAACATAGATTCAAGTCTCTTAGGTGAACGAACGCACAGCAGAGCAGTTTCAAGGAAACGTTTCTCCTGAATTTTGGACGAAATTTCCTGCTGTTTAGTACGTATGCCGGCATTGGGCTGGAAATACCGGTTTTGGGATTCTGCACAGAAAGGGTTTGCAAACCGCTGAATCCACACGTGAGTTTAACTCTGTCAGTTGAATGCACACATTGACAACCATTCAGTTAGATAGCTCCGTTTTGGTTTTAGAAGCAGATATTTCTCTGAACAGCCTATGGTCCCATTCACTCGGGAATATCCCAACGCAGCTCCTAGAAGAAACGTGTTTCTGACTCGCTGAATCTCAACATAGATTCAACTCTCTTAGGTGAACGAACGCACCGCAGAGCAGTTTCAAGGAAACGTTTCTCCTGAATTTTAGACGAAGTTTCCTGCTGTTTCGTACGTATGCCGGCATTGGGCTGGAAATACCGGTTTTGGGATTCTGCACAGAAAGGGTTTGCAAACCGCTGAATCCACACGTGAGTTTAATTCTGTCAGTTGAATGCACACATTGACAACCATTCAGTTAGAGAGCTCCGTTTTGCTTTTAGAAGCAGATATTTCTCTGTACAGCCTATGGTCCCATTCACTCGGGAATATCCCAACGCAGCTCCTAGACGAAACGTGTTTCTGACTCGCTGAATCTCAACATAGATTCAACTCTCTTAGGGGAACGAACGCACAGCAGAGCAGTTTCAAGGAAACGTTTCGCCTGAGTTTTAGACGAAGTTTCCTGCTGTTTAGTATGTGTGCCGGCATTGGGCTGGAAATACCGGTTTTGGGATTCTGCACAGAAAGGGTTTGCAAACCGCTGAATCCACACGTGAGTTTAACTCTGTCAGTTGAATGCACACATTGACAACCATTCAGTTAGATAGCTCCGTTTTGGTTTTAGAAGCAGATATTTCTCTGTACATCCTATGGTCCCATTCACTCGGGAATATCCCTACGCAGCTCCTAGAAGAAACGTGTTTCTGACTCGCTGAGTCTCAACATAGATTCAACTCTCTTAGGTGAACGAACGCACAGCAGAGCAGTTTCAAGGAAACGTTTCTCCTGAATTTTGGACGAAATTTCCTGCTGTTTAGTACGTATGCCAGCATTGGGCTGGAAATACCGGTTTTGCGATTCTTCACAGAAAGGGTTTGCAAACCGCTGAATCCACACGTGAGTTTAACTCTGTCAGTTGAATGCACACATTGACAACCATTCAGTTAGATAGCTCCGTTTTGGTTTGTAGAAGCAGATATTTCTCTGTACATCCTATGGTCCCATTCACTCGGGAATATCCCAACGCAGCTCCTAGAAGACACGTGTTTCTGACTCGCTGAATCTCAACATAGATTCAACTCTCTTAGGTGAACGAACGCACAGCAGAGCAGTTTCAAGGAAACGTTTCTCCTGAGTTTTAGACGAAGTTTCCTGCTTTTTAGTACGTATGCCGGCATTGGGCTGGAAATACCGGTTTTGGGATTATGCACAGAAAGGGTTGGCAAACCGCTGAATCCACACTTGAGTTTAACTCTGTCAGTTGAATGCACACATTGACAACCATTCAGTTAGATAGCTCCGTTTTGGTTTTAGAAGCAGATATTTCTCTGTACAGCGTATGGTCCCATTCACTCGGGAATATCCCAACGCAGCTCCTAGAAGAAACGTGTTTCTGACTCGCTGAATCTCAACATAGATTCAAGTCTCTTAGGTGAACGAACGAACAGCAGAGCAGTTTCAAGGAAACGTTTCTCCTGAGTTTTAGACGAAGTTTCCTGCTGTTTAGTACGTATGCCGGCATTGGGCTGGAAATGCCGGTTTTGGGATTCTGCACAGAATGGGTTTGCAAACCGCTGAATCCACACGTGAGTTTAACTCTGTCAGTTGAATGCACACATTGACAACCATTCAGTTAGATAGCCCCGTTTTGGTTTTAGAAGCAGATATTTCTCTGTACAGCCTATGGTCCCATTCACTCGGGAATATCCCAACGCAGATCCTAGCAGAAACGTGTTTCTGACTTGCTGAATCTCAACATAGATTCAACTCTCTTAGGTGAACGAACGCACAGCAGAGCAGTTTCAAGGAAACGTTTCTCCTGAGTTTTAGACGAAGTTTCCTGCTGTTTCGTACGTATGCCGGCATTGGGCTGGAAATACCGGTTTTGGGATTCTGCACAGAATGGGTTTGCAAACCGCTGAATCCACACGTGAGTTTAACTCTGTCAGTTGAATGCACACATTGACAACCATTCAGTTAGATAGCTCCGTTTTGGTTTTAGAAGCAGATATTTCTCTGTACAGCCTATGGTCCCATTCACTCGGGAATATCCCAACGCAGCTCCTAGAAGAAACGTGTTTCTGACTCGCTGAATCTCAACATAGATTCAACTCTCTTAGGTGAACGAACGCACCGCAGAGCAGTTTCAAGGAAACGTTTCTCCTGAGTTTTAGACGAAGTTTCCTGCTGTTTAGTACGTATGCCGGCATTGGGCTGGAAATACCGGTTTTGGGATTCTGCACAGAAAGGGTTTGCAAACCGCTGAATCCACACGTGAGTTTAACTCTGTCAGTTCAATGCACACATTGACAACCATTCAGTTAGATAGATCCGTTTTGGTTTTAGAAGCAGATATTTCTCTGTACAGCCTATGGTCCCATTCACTCGGGAATATCCCAACGCAGCTCCTAGAAGAAACGTGTTTCTGACTCGCTGAGTCTCAATATAGATTCAACTCTCTTAGGTGAACGAACGCACAGCAGAGCAGTTTCAAGGAAACGTTTCTCCTGAATTTTGGACGAAATTTCCTGCTGTTTAGTACGTATGCCGGCATTGGGCTGGAAATACCGGTTTTGGGATTCTGCACAGAAAGGTTTTGCAAACCGCTGAATCCACACGTGAGTTTAACTCTGTCAGTTGAATGCACACATTGACAACCATTCTGTTAGATAGCTCCGTTTTGGTTTTAGAAGCAGATATTTCTCTTTACAGCCTATGGTCCCATTCACTCGGGAATATCCCAACGCAGCTCCTAGAAGACACGTGTTTCTGACTCGCTGAATCTCAACATAGATTCAACTCTCTTAGGTGAACGAAGTCACCGCAGAGCAGTTTCAAGGAAACGTTTCTCCTGAGTTTTAGACGAAGTTTCCTGCTGTTTAGTACGTATGCCGGCATTGGGCTGGAAATACCGGTTTTGGGATTCTGCACAGAAAGGGTTTGCAAACCGCTGAATCCACACGTGAGCTTAACTCTGTCAGTTGAATGCACACATTGACAACCATTCAGTTACATAGCTCCGTTTTGGTTTTAGAAGCAGATATTTCTCTGTACAGCCTATGGTCCCATTCACTCGGGAATATCCCAACGCAGCTCCTAGAAGAAACGTGCTTCTGACTCGCTGAATCTCAACATAGATTCAACTCTCTTAGGTGAACGAACGCACCGCAGAGCAGTTTCAAGGAAACGTTTCTCCTGAATTTTAGACGAAGTTTCCTGCTGTTTCGTACGTATGCCGGCATTGGGCTGGAAATACCGGTTTTGGGATTCTGCACAGAAAGGGTTTGCAAACCGCTGAATCCACACGTGAGTTTAATTCTGTCAGTTGAATGCACACATTGACAACCATTCAGTTAGAGAGCTCCGTTTTGCTTTTAGAAGCAGATATTTCTCTGTACAGCCTATGGTCCCATTCACTCGGGAATATCCCAACGCAGCTCCTAGACGAAACGAGTTTCTGACTCGCTGAATCTCAACATAGATTCAACTCTCTTAGGGGAACGAACGCACAGCAGAGCAGTTTCAAGGAAACGTTTCTCCTGAGTTTTAGACGAAGTTTCCTGCTGTTTAGTACGTGTGCCGGCATTGGGCTGGAAATACCGGTTTTGGGATTCTGCACAGAAAGGGTTTGCAAACCGCTGAATCCACACGTGAGTTTAACTCTGTCAGTTGAATGCACACATTGACAACCATTCAGTTAGATAGCTCCGTTTTGCTTTTAGAAGCAGATATTTCTCTGTACAGCCTATGGTCCCATTCACTCGGGAATATCCCAACGCAGCTCCTAGAAGAAACGTGTTTCTGACTCGCTGAGTCTCAACATAGATTCAACTCTCTTAGGTGAACGAACGCACAGCAGAGCAGTTTCAAGGAAACGTTTCTCCTGAATTTTGGACGAAATTTCCTGCTGTTTAGTACGTATGCCAGCATTGGGCTGGAAATACTGGTTTTGCGATTCTTCACAGAAAGGGTTTGCAAACCGCTGAATCCACACGTGAGTTTAACTCTGTCAGTTGAATGCACACATTGACAACCATTCAGTTAGATAGCTCCGTTTTGGTTTGTAGAAGCAGATATTTCTCTGTACAGCCTATGGTCCCATTCACTCGGGAATATCCCAACGCAGCTCCTAGAAGACACGTGTTTCTGACTCGCTGAATCTCAACATAGATTCAACTCTCTTAGGTGAACGAACGCACAGCAGAGCAGTTTCAAGGAAACGTTTCTCCTGAGTTTTAGACGAAGTTTCCTGCTTTTTAGTACGTATGCCGGCATTGGGCTGGAAATACCGGTTTTGGGATTATGCACAGAAAGGGTTGGCAAACCGCTGAATCCACACGTGAGTTTAACTCTGTCAGTTGAATGCACACATTGACAACCATTCAGTTAGATAGCTCCGTTTTGGTTTTAGAAGCAGATATTTCTCTGTACAGCCTATGGTCCCATTCACTCGGGAATATCCCAACGCAGATCCTAGAAGAAACGTGTTTCTGACTCGCTGAATCTCAACATAGATTCAAGTCTCTTAGGTGAACGAACGCACAGCAGAGCAGTTTCAAGGAAACGTTTCTCCTGAGTTTTAGACGAAGTTTCCTGCTGTTTAGTACGTATGCCGGCATTGGGCTGGAAATACCGGTTTTGGGATTCTGCACAGAATGGGTTTGCAAACCGCTGAATCCACACGTGAGTTTAACTCTGTCAGTTGAATGCACACATTGACAACCATTCAGTTAGATAGCTCCGTTTTGGTTTTAGAAGCAGATATTTCTCTGTACAGCCTATGGTCCCATTCACTCGGGAATATCCCAACGCAGATCCTAGCAGAAACGTGTTTCTGACTTGCTGAATCTCAACATAGATTCAACTCTCTTAGGTGAACGAACGCACAGCAGAGCAGTTTCAAGGAAACGTTTCTCCTGAGTTTTAGACGAAGTTTCCTGCTGTTTCGTACGTATGCCGGCATTGGGCTGGAAATACCGGTTTTGGGATTCTGCACAGAATGGGTTTGCAAACCGCTGAATCCACACGTGAGTTTAACTCTGTCAGTTGAATGCACACATTGACAACCATTCAGTTAGATAGATCCGTTTTGGTTTTAGAAGCAGATATTTCTCTGTACAGCCTATGGTCCCATTCACTCGGGAATATCCCAACGCAGCTCCTAGAAGAAACGTGTTTCTGACTCGCTGAGTCTCAATATAGATTCAACTCTCTTAGGTGAACGAACGCACCGCAGAGCAGTTTCAAGGAAACGTTTCTCCTGAGTTTTAGACGAAGTTTCCTGCTGTTTAGTACGTATGCCGGCATTGGGCTGGAAATACCGGTTTTGGGATTCTGCACAGAAAGGGTTTGCAAACCGCTGAATCCACACGTGAGTTTAACTCTGTCAGTTGAATGCACACATTGACAACCATTCAGTTACATAGCTCCGTTTTGGTTTTAGAAGCAGATATTTCTCTGTACAGCCTATGGTCCCATTCACTCGGGAATATCCCAACGCAGCTCCTAGAAGAAACGTGCTTCTGACTCGCTGAATCTCAACATAGATTCAACTCTCTTAGGTGAACGAACGCACCGCAGAGCAGTTTCAAGGAAACGTTTCTCCTGAATTTTAGACGAAGTTTCCTGCTGTTTAGTACGTATGCCGGCATTGGGCTGGAAATACCGGTTTTGGGATTCTGCACAGAATGGGTTTGCAAACCGCTGAATCCACACGTGAGTTTAACTCTGTCAGTTGAATGCACACATTGACAACCATTCAGTTAGATAGCTCCGTTTTGGTTTTAGAAGCAGATATTTCTCTGTACAGCCTATGGTCCCATTCACTCGGGAATATCCCAACGCAGCTCCTAGAAGAAAAGTGTTTCTGACTCGCTGAGTCTCAACATAGATTCAACTCTCTTAGGTGAACGAACGCACAGCAGAGCAGTTTCAAGGAATCGTTTCTCCTGAGTTTTAGACGAAGTTTCCTGCTGTTTAGTACGTAGGCCGGCATTGGGCTGGAAACACCGGTTTTGGGATTCTGCACAGAAAGGGTTTGCAAACCGCTGAATTCACACGTGAGTTTAACTCTGTCAGTTGAATGCACACATTGACAACCATTCAGTTAGATAGATCCGTTTTGGTTTTAGAAGCAGATATTTCTCTGAACAGCCTATGGTCCCATTCACTCGGGAATATCCCAACGCAGCTCCTAGAAGAAACGTGTTTCTCACTCGCTGAGTCTCAACATAGATTCAACTCTCTTAGGTGAACGAACGCACAGCAGAGCAGTTTCAAGGAAACGTTTCTCCTGAATTTTGGACGAAATTTCCTGCTGTTTAGCACGTATGCCGGCATTGGGCTGGAAATACCGGTTTTGGGATTCTGCACAGAAAGGGTTTGCAAACCGCTGAATCCACACGTGAGTTTAACTCTGTCAGTTGAATGCACACATTGAAAACCATTCAGTTAGATAGATCCGTTTTGGTTTTAGAAGCAGATATTTCTCTGTACAGCCTATGGTCCCATTCACTCGGGAATATCCCAACGCAGCTCCTAGAAGAAACGTGTTTCTGACTCGCTGAATCTCAACATAGATTCAACTCTCTTAGGTGAACGAACGCACAGCAGAGCAGTTTCAAGGAAACGTTTCTCCTGAGTTTTAGACGAAGTTTCCTGCTGTTTAGTACGTATGCCGGCATTGGGCTGGAAATACCGGTTTTGGGATTCTGCACAGAAAGGGTTTGCAAACCGCTGAATCCACACGTGAGTTTAACTCTGTCAGTTGAATGCACACATTGACAACCATTCAGTTAGATAGCTCCGTTTTGGTTTTAGAAGCAGATATTTCTCTGTACAGCCTATGGTCCCATTCACTCGGGAATATCCCAACGCAGCTCCTAGAAGAAACGTGTTTCTGACTCGCTGAATCTCAACATAGATTCAACTCTCTTAGGTGAACGAACGCACAGCAGAGCAGTTTCAAGGAAACGTTTCTCCTGAATTTTGGACGAAATTTCCTGCTGTTTAGTACGTATGCCGGCATTGGGCTGTAAATACCGGTTTTGCGATTCTGCACAGAAAGGGTTTGCAAACCGCTGAATCCACACGTGAGTTTAACTCTGTCAGTTGAATGCACACATTGACAACCATTCAGTTAGATAGCTCCGTTTTGGTTTTAGAAGCAGATATTTCTCTGTACAGCCTATGGTCCCATTCACTCGGGAATATCCCAACGCAGCTCCTAGAAGAAACGTGTTTCTGACTCGCTGAATCTCAACATAGATTCAACTCTCTTAGGTGAACGAACGCACCGCAGAGCAGTTCCAAGGAAACGTTTCTCCTGAATTTTAGACGAAGTTTCCTGCTGTTGCGTACGTATGCCGGCATTGGGCTGGAAATACCGGTTTTGGGATTCTGCACAGAAAGGGTTTGCAAACCGCTGAATCCACACGTGAGTTTAACTCTGTCAGTTGAATGCACACATTGACAACCATTCAGTTAGATAGATCCGTTTTGGTTTTAGAAGCAGATATTTCTCTGTACAGCCTATGGTCCCATTCACTAGGGAATATCCCAACGCAGCTCCTAGAAGAAACGTGTTTCTGACTCGCTGAGTCTCAACATAGATTCAACTCTCTTAGGTGAACGAACGCACAGCAGAGCAGTTTCAAGGAAACGTTTCTCCTGAATTTTGGACGAAATTTCCTGCTGTTTAGTACGTATGACGGCATTGGGCTGGAAATACCGGTCTTGGGATTATGCACAGAAAGGGTTGGCAAACCGCTGAATCCACACGTGAGTTTAACTCTGTCAGTTGAATGCACACATTGACAACCATTCAGTTAGATAGCTCCGTTTTGGTTTTAGAAGCAGATATTTCTCTGTACAGCCTATGGTCCCATTCACTCGGGAATATCCCAACGCAGCTCCTAGAAGAAACGTGTTTCTGACTCGCTGAATCTCAACATAGATTCAACTCTCTTAGGTGAACGAACGAACAGCAGAGCAGTTTCAAGGAAACGTTTCTCCTGAGTTTTAGACGAAGTTTCCTGCTGTTTAGTACGTATGCCGGCATTGGGCTGGAAATACCGGTTTTGGGATTCTGCACAGAAAGGGTTTGCAAACCGCTGAATCCACACGTGAGTTTAACTCTGTCAGTTGAATGCACACATTGACAACCATTCAGTTAGATAGATCCGTTTTGGTTTTAGAAGCAGATATTTCTCTGTACAGCCTATGTTCCCATTCACTCGGGAATATCCCAACGCAGCTCCTAGAAGAAACGTGTTTCTGACTCGCTGAGTCTCAACATAGATTCAACTCTCTTAGGTGAACGAACGCACAGCAGAGCAGTTTCAAGGAAACGTTTCTCATGAATTTTGGACGAAATTTCCTGCTGTTTAGTACGTATGCCGGCATTGGGCTGGAAATACCGGTTTTGGGATTCTGCACAGAAAGGGTTTGCAAACCGCTGAATCCACACGTGAGTTTAACTCTGTCAGTTGAATGCACACATTGACAACCATTCAGTTAGAGAGCTCCGTTTTGGTTTTAGAAGCAGATATTTCTCTGTACAGCCTATGGTCCCATTCACTCGGGAATATCCCAACGCAGCTCCTAGAAGAAAAGTGTTTCTGACTCGCTGAATCTCAACATAGATTCAACTCTCTTAGGTGAACGAACGCACCGCAGAGCAGTTTCAAGGAAACGTTTCTCCTGAGTTTTAGACGAAGTTTCCTGCTGTTTAGTACGTTTGCCGGCATTGGGCTGGAAATACCGGTTTTGGGATTCTGCACAGAAAGGGTTTGCAAACCGCTGAATCCACACGTGAGTTTAACTCTGTCAGTTGAATGCACACATTGACAACCATTCAGTTAGATAGCTCCGTTTTGGTTTTAGAAGCAGATATTTCTCTGTACAGCCTATGGTCCCATTCACTCGGGAATATCCCAACGCAGCTCCTAGAAGAAACGTGTTTCTGACTCGCTGAATCTCAACATAGATTCAACTCTCTTAGGTGAACGAACGCACCGCAGAGCAGTTTCAAGGAAACGTTTCTCCTGAATTTTAGACGAAGTTTCCTGCTGTTTCGTACGTATGCCGGCATTGGGCTGGAAATACCGGTTTTGGGATTCTGCACAGAAAGGGTTTGCAAACCGCTGAATCCCCACGTGAGTTTAATTCTGTCAGTTGAATGCACACATTGACAACCATTCAGTTAGAGAGCTCCGTTTTGCTTTTAGAAGCAGATATTTCTCTGTACAGCCTATGGTCCCATTCACTCGGGAATATCCCAACGCAGCTCCTAGACGAAACGTGTTTCTGACTCGCTGAATCTCAACATAGATTCAACTCTCTTAGGTGAACGAACGCACAGCAGAGCAGTTTCAAGGAAACGTTTCTCCTGAGTTTTAGACGAAGTTTCCTGCTGTTTAGTACGTGTGCCGGCATTGGGCTGGAAATACCGGTTTTGGGATTCTGCACAGAAAGGGTTTGCAAACCGCTGAATCCACACGTGAGTTTAACTCTGTCAGTTGAATGCACACATTGACAACCATTCAGTTACATAGCTCCGTTTTGGTTTTAGAAGCAGATATTTCTCTGTACAGCCTATGGTCCCATTCACTCGGGAATATCCCAACGCAGCTCCTAGAAGAAACGTGTTTCTCACTCGCTGAGTCTCAACATAGATTCAACTCTCTTAGGTGAACGAACGCACAGCAGAGCAGTTTCAAGGAAACGTTTCTCCTGAATTTTGGACGAAATTTCCTGCTGTTTAGCACGTATGCCGGCATTGGGCTGGAAATACCGGTTTTGGGATTCTGCACAGAAAGGGTTTGCAAACCGCTGAATCCACACGTGAGTTTAACTCTGTCAGTTGAATGCACACATTGACAACCATTCAGTTAGATAGCTCCGTTTTGGTTTTAGAAGCAGATATTTCTCTGTACAGCCTATGGTCCCATTCACTCGGGAATATCCCAACGCAGCTCCTAGAAGAAACGTGTTTCTGACTCGCTGAATCTCAACATAGATTCAACTCTCTTAGGTGAACGAAAGCACAGCAGAGCAGTTTCAAGGAAACGTTTCTCCTGAGTTTTAGACGAAGTTTCCTGCTGTTTAGTACGTATGCCGGCATTGGGCTGGAAATACCGGTTTTGGGATTCTGCACAGAAAGGGTTTGCAAACCGCTGAATCCACAGGTGAGTTTAACTCTGTCAGTTGAATGCACACATTGACAACCATTCAGTTAGATAGCTCCGTTTTGGTTTTAGAAGCAGATATTTCTCTGTACAGCCTATGGTCCCATTCACTCGGGAATATCCCAACGCAGCTCCTAGAAGAAACGTGTTTCTGACTCGCTGAATCTCAACATAGATTCAACTCTCTTAGGTGAACGAACGCACAGCAGAGCAGTTTCAAGGAAACGTTTCTCCTGAATTTTGGACGAAATTTCCTGCTGTTTAGTACGTATGCCGGCATTGGGCTGGAAATACCGGTTTTGCGATTCTGCACAGAAAGGGTTTGCAAACCGCTGAATCCACACGTGAGTTTAACTCTGTCAGTTGAATGCACACATTGACAACCATTCAGTTAGATAGATCCGTTTTGGTTTTAGAAGCAGATATTTCTCTGTACAGCCTATGGTCCCATTCACTCGGGAATATCCCAACGCAGCTCCTAGAAGAAACGTGTTTCTGACTCGCTGAGTCTCAACATAGATTCAACTCTCTTAGGTGAACGAACGCACAGCAGAGCAGTTTCAAGGAAACGTTTCTCCTGAATTTTGGACGAAATTTCCTGCTGTTTAGTACGTATGCCGGCATTGGGCTGGAAATACCGGTCTTGGGATTATGCACAGAAAGGGTTGGCAAACCGCTGAATCCACACGTGAGTTTAACTCTGTCAGTTGAATGCACACATTGACAACCATTCAGTTAGATAGCTCCGTTTTGGTTTTAGAAGCAGATATTTCTCTGTACAGCCTATGGTCCCATTCACTCGGGAATATCCCAACGCAGCTCCTAGAAGAAACGTGTTTCTGACTCGCTGAATCTCAACATAGATTCAAGTCTCTTAGGTGAACGAACGCACAGCAGAGCAGTTTCAAGGAAACGTTTCTCCTGAGTTTTAGACGAAGTTTCCTGCTGTTTCGTACGTATGCCGGCATTGGGCTGGAAATACCGGTTTTGGGATTCTGCACAGAATGGGTTTGCAAACCGCTGAATCCACACGTGAGTTTAACTCTGTCAGTTGAATGCACACATTGACAACCATTCAGTTAGATAGCTCCGTTTTGGTTTTAGAAGCAGATATTTCTCTGTACAGCCTATGGTCCCATTCACTCGGGAATATCCCAACGCAGCTCCTAGAAGAAACGTGTTTCTGACTCGCTGAATCTCAACATAGATTCAACTCTCTTAGGTGAACGAACGCACCGCAGAGCAGTTTCAAGGAAACGTTTCTCCTGAATTTTAGACGAAGTTTCCTGCTGTTTCGTACGTATGCCGGCATTGGGCTGGAAATACCGGTTTTGGGATTCTGCACAGAAAGGATTTGCAAACCGCTGAATCCACACGTGAGTTTAATTCTGTCAGTTGAATGCACACATTGACAACCATTCAGTTAGAGAGCTCCGTTTTGCTTTTAGAAGCAGATATTTCTCTGTACAGCCTATGGTCCCATTCACTCGGGAATATCCCAACGCAGCTCCTAGACGAAACGTGTTTCTGACTCGCTGAATCTCAACATAGATTCAACTCTCTTAGGTGAACGAACGCACAGCAGAGCAGTTTCAAGGAAACGTTTCTCCTGAGTTTTAGACGAAGTTTCCTGCTGTTTAGTACGTGTGCCGGCATTGGGCTGGAAATACCGGTTTTGGGATTCTGCACAGAAAGGGTTTGCAAACCGCTGAATCCACACGTGAGTTTAACTCTGTCAGTTGAATGCACACATTGACAACCATTCAGTTAGATAGATCCGTTTTGGTTTTAGAAGCAGATATTTCTCTGAACAGCCTATGGTCCCATTCACTCGGGAATATCCCAACGCAGCTCCTAGAAGAAACGTGTTTCTCACTCGCTGAGTCTCAACATAGATTCAACTCTCTTAGGTGAACGAACGCACAGCAGAGCAGTTTCAAGGAAACGTTTCTCCTGAATTTTGGACGAAATTTCCTGCTGTTTAGCACGTATGCCGGCATTGGGCTGGAAATACCGGTTTTGGGATTCTGCACAGAAAGGGTTTGCAAACCGCTGAATCCACACGTGAGTTTAACTCTGTCAGTTGAATGCACACATTGAAAACCATTCAGTTAGATAGATCCGTTTTGGTTTTAGAAGCAGATATTTCTCTGTACAGCCTATGGTCCCATTCACTCGGGAATATCCCAACGCAGCTCCTAGAAGAAACGTGTTTCTGACTCGCTGAATCTCAACATAGATTCAACTCTCTTAGGTGAACGAACGCACAGCAGAGCAGTTTCAAGGAAACGTTTCTCCTGAGTTTTAGACGAAGTTTCCTGCTGTTTAGTACGTATGCCGGCATTGGGCTGGAAATACCGGTTTTGGGATTCTGCACAGAAAGGGTTTGCAAACCGCTGAATCCACACGTGAGTTTAACTCTGTCAGTTGAATGCACACATTGACAACCATTCAGTTAGATAGCTCCGTTTTGGTTTTAGAAGCAGATATTTCTCTGTACAGCCTATGGTCCCATTCACTCGGGAATATCCCAACGCAGCTCCTAGAAGAAACGTGTTTCTGACTCGCTGAATCTCAACATAGATTCAACTCTCTTAGGTGAACGAACGCACAGCAGAGCAGTTTCACGGAAACGTTTCTCCTGAATTTTGGACGAAATTTCCTGCTGTTTAGTACGTATGCCGGCATTGGGCTGGAAATACCGGTTTTGCGATTCTGCACAGAAAGGGTTTGCAAACCGCTGAATCCACACGTGAGTTTAACTCTGTCAGTTGAATGCACACATTGACAACCATTCAGTTAGATAGCTCCGTTTTGGTTTTAGAAGCAGATATTTCTCTGTACAGCCTATGGTCCCATTCACTCGGGAATATCCCAACGCAGCTCCTAGAAGAAACGTGTTTCTGACTCGCTGAATCTCAACATAGATTCAACTCTCTTAGGTGAACGAACGCACCGCAGAGCAGTTCCAAGGAAACGTTTCTCCTGAATTTTAGACGAAGTTTCCTGCTGTTGCGTACGTATGCCGGCATTGGGCTGGAAATACCGGTTTTGGGATTCTGCACAGAAAGGGTTTGCAAACCGCTGAATCCACACGTGAGTTTAACTCTGTCAGTTGAATGCACACATTGACAACCATTCAGTTAGATAGATCCGTTTTGGTTTTAGAAGCAGATATTTCTCTGTACAGCCTATGGTCCCATTCACTAGGGAATATCCCAACGCAGCTCCTAGAAGAAACGTGTTTCTGACTCGCTGAGTCTCAACATAGATTCAACTCTCTTAGGTGAACGAACGCACAGCAGAGCAGTTTCAAGGAAACGTTTCTCCTGAATTTTGGACGAAATTTCCTGCTGTTTAGTACGTATGACGGCATTGGGCTGGAAATACCGGTCTTGGGATTATGCACAGAAAGGGTTGGCAAACCGCTGAATCCACACGTGAGTTTAACTCTGTCAGTTGAATGCACACATTGACAACCATTCAGTTAGATAGCTCCGTTTTGGTTTTAGAAGCAGATATTTCTCTGTACAGCCTATGGTCCCATTCACTCGGGAATATCCCAACGCAGCTCCTAGAAGAAACGTGTTTCTGACTCGCTGAGTCTCAACATAGATTCAACTCTCTTAGGTGAACGAACGAACAGCAGAGCAGTTTCAAGGAAACGTTTCTCCTGAGTTTTAGACGAAGTTTCCTGCTGTTTAGTACGTATGCCGGCATTGGGCTGGAAATACCGGTTTTGGGATTCTGCACAGAAAGGGTTTCCAAACCGCTGAATCCACACGTGAGTTTAACTCTGTCAGTTGAATGCACACATTGACAACCATTCAGTTAGATAGATCCGTTTTGGTTTTAGAAGCAGATATTTCTCTGTACAGCCTATGGTCCCATTCACTCGGGAATATCCCAACGCAGCTCCTAGAAGAAACGTGTTTCTGACTCGCTGAGTCTCAACATAGATTCAACTCTCTTAGGTGAACGAACGCACAGCAGAGCAGTTTCAAGGAAACGTTTCTCATGAATTTTGGACGAAATTTCCTGCTGTTTAGTACGTATGCCGGCATTGGGCTGGAAATACCGGTTTTGGGATTCTGCACAGAAAGGGTTTGCAAACCGCTGAATCCACACGTGAGTTTAACTCTGTCAGTTGAATGCACACATTGACAACCATTCAGTTAGAGAGCTCCGTTTTGGTTTTAGAAGCAGATATTTCTCTGTACAGCCTATGGTCCCATTCACTCGGGAATATCCCAACGCAGCTCCTAGAAGAAAAGTGTTTCTGACTCGCTGAATCTCAACATAGATTCAACTCTCTTAGGTGAACGAACGCACCGCAGAGCAGTTTCAAGGAAACGTTTCTCCTGAGTTTTAGACGAAGTTTCCTGCTGTTTAGTACGTATGCCGGCATTGGGCTGGAAATACTGGTTTTGGGATTCTGCACAGAAAGGGTTTGCAAACCGCTGAATCCACACGTGAGTTTAACTCTGTCAGTTGAATGCACACATTGACAACCATTCAGTTAGATAGCTCCGTTTTGGTTTTAGAAGCAGATATTTCTCTGTACAGCCTATGGTCCCATTCACTCGGGAATATCCCAACGCAGCTCCTAGAAGAAACGTGTTTCTGAGTCGCTGAATCTCAACATAGATTCAACTCTCTTAGGTGAACGAACGCACCGCAGAGCAGTTTCAAGGAAACGTTTCTCCTGAATTTTAGACGAAGTTTCCTGCTGTTTCGTACGTATGCCGGCATTGGGCTGGAAATACCGGTTTTGGGATTCTGCACAGAAAGGGTTTGCAAACCGCTGAATCCCCACGTGAGTTTAATTCTGTCAGTTGAATGCACACATTGACAACCATTCAGTTAGAGAGCTCCGTTTTGCTTTTAGAAGCAGATATTTCTCTGTACAGCCTATGGTCCCATTCACTCGGGAATATCCCAACGCAGCTCCTAGACGAAACGTGTTTCTGACTCGCTGAATCTCAACATAGATTCAACTCTCTTAGGTGAACGAACGCACAGCAGAGCAGTTTCAAGGAAACGTTTCTCCTGAGTTTTAGACGAAGTTTCCTGCTGTTTAGTACGTGTGCCGGCATTGGGCTGGAAATACCGGTTTTGGGATTCTGCACAGAAAGGGTTTGCAAACCGCTGAATCCACACGTGAGTTTAACTCTGTCAGTTGAATGCACACATTGACAACCATTCAGTTAGATAGCTCCGTTTTGGTTTTAGAAGCAGATATTTCTCTGTACAGCCTATGGTCCCATTCACTCGGGAATATCCCAACGCAGCTCCTAGAAGAAACGTGTTTCTCACTCGCTGAGTCTCAACATAGATTCAACTCTCTTAGGTGAACGAACGCACAGCAGAGCAGTTTCAAGGAAACGTTTCTCCTGAATTTTGGACGAAATTTCCTGCTGTTTAGCACGTATGCCGGCATTGGCCTGAAATACCGGTTTTGGGATTCTGCACAGAAAGGGTTTGCAAACCGCTGAATCCACACGTGAGTTTAACTCTGTCAGTTGAATGCACACATTGACAACCATTCAGTTAGATAGCTCCGTTTTGGTTTTAGAAGCAGATATTTCTCTGTACAGCCTATGGTCCCATTCACTCGGGAATATCCCAACGCAGCTCCTAGAAGAAACGTGTTTCTGACTCGCTGAATCTCAACATAGATTCAACTCTCTTAGGTGAACGAAAGCACAGCAGAGCAGTTTCAAGGAAACGTTTCTCCTGAGTTTTAGACGAAGTTTCCTGCTGTTTAGTACGTATGCCGGCATTGGGCTGGAAATACCGGTTTTGGGATTCTGCACAGAAAGGGTTTGCAAACCGCTGAATCCACAGGTGAGTTTAACTCTGTCAGTTGAATGCACACATTGACAACCATTCAGTTAGATAGCTCCGTTTTGGTTTTAGAAGCAGATATTTCTCTGTACAGCCTATGGTCCCATTCACTCGGGAATATCCCAACGCAGCTCCTAGAAGAAACGTGTTTCTGACTCGCTGAATCTCAACATAGATTCAACTCTCTTAGGTGAACGAAAGCACAGCAGAGCAGTTTCAAGGAAACGTTTCTCCTGAGTTTTAGACGAAGTTTCCTGCTGTTTAGTACGTATGCCGGCATTGGGCTGGAAATACCGGTTTTGGGATTCTGCACAGAAAGGGTTTGCAAACCGCTGAATCCACACGTGAGTTTAACTCTGTCAGTTGAATGCACACATTGACAACCATTCAGTTAGATAGATCCGTTTTGGTTTTAGAAGCAGATATTTCTCTGTACAGCCTATGGTCCCATTCACTCGGGAATATCCCAACGCAGCTCCTAGAAGAAACGTGTTTCTGACTCGCTGAGTCTCAACATAGATTCAACTCTCTTAGGTGAACGAACGCACAGCAGAGCAGTTTCAAGGAAACGTTTCTCCTGAATTTTGGACGAAATTTCCTGCTGTTTAGTACGTATGCCGGCATTGGGCTGGAAATACCGGTCTTGGGATTATGCACAGAAAGGGTTGGCAAACCGCTGAATCCACACGTGAGTTTAACTCTGTCAGTTGAATGCACACATTGACAACCATTCAGTTAGATAGCTCCGTTTTGGTTTTAGAAGCAGATATTTCTCTGTACAGCCTATGGTCCCATTCACTCGGGAATATCCCAACGCAGCTCCTAGAAGAAACGTGTTTCTGACTCGCTGAATCTCAACATAGATTCAAGTCTCTTAGGTGAACGAACGCACAGCAGAGCAGTTTCAAGGAAACGTTTCTCCTGAGTTTTAGACGAAGTTTCCTGCTGTTTCGTACGTATGCCGGCATTGGGCTGGAAATACCGGTTTTGGGATTCTGCACAGAATGGGTTTGCAAACCGCTGAATCCACACGTGAGTTTAACTCTGTCAGTTGAATGCACACATTGACAACCATTCAGTTAGATAGCTCCGTTTTGGTTTTAGAAGCAGATATTTCTCTGTACAGCCTATGGTCCCATTCACTCGGGAATATCCCAACGCAGCTCCTAGAAGAAACGTGTTTCTGACTCGCTGAATCTCAACATAGATTCAACTCTCTTAGGTGAACGAACGCACCGCAGAGCAGTTTCAAGGAAACGTTTCTCCTGAATTTTAGACGAAGTTTCCTGCTGTTTCGTACGTATGCCGGCATTGGGCTGGAAATACCGGTTTTGGGATTCTGCACAGAAAGGGTTTGCAAACCGCTGAATCCACACGTGAGTTTAACTCTGTCAGTTGAATGCACACATTGACAACCATTCAGTTAGATAGCTCCGTTTTGGTTTTAGAAGCAGATATTTCTCTGTACAGCCTATGGTCCCATTCACTCGGGAATATCCCAACGCAGCTCCTAGAAGAAACGTGTTTCTCACTCGCTGAGTCTCAACATAGATTCAAGTCTCTTAGGTGAACGAACGCACAGCAGAGCAGTTTCAAGGAAACGTTTCTCCTGAATTTTGGACGAAATTTCCTGCTGTTTAGCACGTATGCCGGCATTGGGCTGGAAATACCGGTTTTGGGATTCTGCACAGAAAGGGTTTGCAAACCGCTGAATCCACACGTGAGTTTAACTCTGTCAGTTGAATGCACACATTGACAACCATTCAGTTAGATAGCTCCGTTTTGGTTTTAGAAGCAGATATTTCTCTGTACAGCCTATGGTCCCATTCACTCGGGAATATCCCAACGCAGCTCCTAGAAGAAACGTGTTTCTGACTCGCTGAGTCTCAACATAGATTCAACTCTCTTAGGTGAACGAACGCACAGCAGAGCAGTTTCAAGGAAACGTTTCTCCTGAATTTTGGACGAAATTTCCTGCTGTTTAGTACGTATGCCGGCATTGGGCTGGAAATACCGGTCTTGGGATTATGCACAGAAAGGGTTGGCAAACCGCTGAATCCACACGTGAGTTTAACTCTGTCAGTTGAATGCACACATTGACAACCATTCAGTTAGATAGCTCCGTTTTGGTTTTAGAAGCAGATATTTCTCTGTACAGCCTATGGTCCCATTCACTCGGGAATATCCCAACGCAGCTCCTAGAAGAAACGTGTTTCTGACTCGCTGAATCTCAACATAGATTCAAGTCTCTTAGGTGAACGAACGCACAGCAGAGCAGTTTCAAGGAAACGTTTCTCCTGAGTTTTAGACGAAGTTTCCTGCTGTTTCGTACGTATGCCGGCATTGGGCTGGAAATACCGGTTTTGGGATTCTGCACAGAATGGGTTTGCAAACCGCTGAATCCACACGTGAGTTTAACTCTGTCAGTTGAATGCACACATTGACAACCATTCAGTTAGATAGCTCCGTTTTGGTTTTAGAAGCAGATATTTCTCTGTACAGCCTATGGTCCCATTCACTCGGGAATATCCCAACGCAGCTCCTAGAAGAAACGTGTTTCTGACTCGCTGAATCTCAACATAGATTCAACTCTCTTAGGTGAACGAACGCACCGCAGAGCAGTTTCAAGGAAACGTTTCTCCTGAATTTTAGACGAAGTTTCCTGCTGTTTCGTACGTATGCCGGCATTGGGCTGGAAATACCGGTTTTGGGATTCTGCACAGAAAGGATTTGCAAACCGCTGAATCCACACGTGAGTTTAATTCTGTCAGTTGAATGCACACATTGACAACCATTCAGTTAGAGAGCTCCGTTTTGCTTTTAGAAGCAGATATTTCTCTGTACAGCCTATGGTCCCATTCACTCGGGAATATCCCAACGCAGCTCCTAGACGAAACGTGTTTCTGACTGGCTGAATCTCAACATAGATTCAACTCTCTTAGGTGAACGAACGCACAGCAGAGCAGTTTCAAGGAAACGTTTCTCCTGAGTTTTAGACGAAGTTTCCTGCTGTTTAGTACGTATGCCGGCATTGGGCTGGAAATACCGGTTTTGGGATTCTGCACAGAAAGGGTTTGCAAACCGCTGAATCCACACGTGAGTTTAACTCTGTCAGTTGAATGCACACATTGACAACCATTCAGTTAGATAGATCCGTTTTGGTTTTAGAAGCAGATATTTCTCTGTACAGCCTATGGTCCCATTCACTCGGGAATATCCCAACGCAGCTCCTAGAAGAAACGTGTTTCTCACTCGCTGAGTCTCAACATAGATTCAACTCTCTTAGGTGAACGAACGCACAGCAGAGCAGTTTCAAGGAAACGTTTCTCCTG
This sequence comes from Aotus nancymaae, assembly GCF_030222135.1. Taxonomy (NCBI): domain Eukaryota; kingdom Metazoa; phylum Chordata; class Mammalia; order Primates; family Aotidae; genus Aotus; species Aotus nancymaae. The sequence goes on along the minus strand of NW_026988495.1, from coordinate 3,667,167 downwards.
AATTTTGGACGAAATTTCCTGCTGTTTAGCACGTATGCCGGCATTGGGCTGGAAATACCGGTTTTGGGATTCTGCACAGAAAGGGTTTGCAAACCGCTGAATCCACACGTGAGTTTAACTCTGTCAGTTGAATGCACACATTGACAACCATTCAGTTAGATAGCTCCGTTTTGGTTTTAGAAGCAGATATTTCTCTGTACAGCCTATGGTCCCATTCACTCGGGAATATCCCAACGCAGCTCCTAGAAGAAACGTGTTTCTGACTCGCTGAATCTCAACATAGATTCAACTCTCTTAGGTGAACGAAAGCACAGCAGAGCAGTTTCAAGGAAACGTTTCTCCTGAGTTTTAGACGAAGTTTCCTGCTGTTTAGTACGTATGCCGGCATTGGGCTGGAAATACCGGTTTTGGGATTCTGCACAGAAAGGGTTTGCAAACCGCTGAATCCACAGGTGAGTTTAACTCTGTCAGTTGAATGCACACATTGACAACCATTCAGTTAGATAGCTCCGTTTTGATTTTAGAAGCAAATATTTCTCTGTACAGCCTATGGTCCCATTCACTCGGGAATATCCCAACGCAGCTCCTAGAAGAAACGTGTTTCTGACTCGCTGAATCTCAACATAGATTCAACTCTCTTAGGTGAACGAACGCACAGCAGAGCAGTTTCAAGGAAACGTTTCTCCTGAATTTTGGACGAAATTTCCTGCTGTTTAGTACGTATGCCGGCATTGGGCTGGAAATACCGGTTTTGGGATTATGCACAGAAAGGGTTGGCAAACCGCTGAATCCACACGTGAGTTTAACTCTGTCAGTTGAATGCACACATTGACAACCATTCAGTTAGATAGCTCCGTTTTGGTTTTAGAAGCAGATATTTCTCTGTACAGCCTATGGTCCCATTCACTCGGGAATATCCCAACGCAGCTCCTAGAAGAAACGTGTTTCTGACTCGCTGAATCTCAACATAGATTCAACTCTCTTAGGTGAACGAACGCACCGCAGAGCAGTTCCAAGGAAACGTTTCTCCTGAGTTTTAGACGAAGTTTCCTGCAGTTGCGTACGTATGCTGGCATTGGGCTGGAAATACCGGTTTTGGGATTCTGCACAGAAAGGGTTTGCAAACCGCTGAATCCACACGTGAGTTTAACTCTGTCAGTTGAATGCACACATTGACAACCATTCAGTTAGATAGATCCGTTTTGGTTTTAGAAGCAGATATTTCTCTGTACAGCCTATGGTCCCATTCACTCGGGAATATCCCAACGCAGCTCCTAGAAGAAACGTGTTTCTGACTCGCTGAGCCTCAACATAGATTCAACTCTCTTAGGTGAACGAACGCACAGCAGAGCAGTTTCAAGGAAACGTTTCTCCTGAATTTTGGACGAAATTTCCTGCTGTTTAGTACGTATGCCGGCATTGGGCTGGAAATACCGGTCTTGGGATTATGCACAGAAAGGGTTTGCAAACCGCTGAATCCACACGTGAGTTTAACTCTGTCAGTTGAATGCACACATTGACAACCATTCAGTTAGATAGCTCCGTTTTGGTTTTAGAAGCAGATATTTCTCTGTACAGCCTATGGTCCCATTCACTCGGGAATATCCCAACGCAGCTCCTAGAAGAAACGTGTTTCTGACTCGCTGAATCTCAACATAGATTCAAGTCTCTTAGGTGAACGAACGCACAGCAGAGCAGTTTCAAGGAAACGTTTCTCCTGAGTTTTAGACGAAGTTTCCTGCTGTTTCGTACGTATGCCGGCATTGGGCTGGAAATACCGGTTTTGGGATTCTGCACAGAATGGGTTTGCAAACCGCTGAATCCACACGTGAGTTTAACTCTGTCAGTTGAATGCACACATTGACAACCATTCAGTTAGATAGCTCCGTTTTGGTTTTAGAAGCAGATATTTCTCTGTACAGCCTATGGTCCCATTCACTCGGGAATATCCCAACGCAGCTCCTAGAAGAAACGTGTTTCTGACTCGCTGAATCTCAACATAGATTCAACTCTCTTAGGTGAACGAACGAACAGCAGAGCAGTTTCAAGGAAACGTTTCTCCTGAGTTTTAGACGAAGTTTCCTGCTGTTTAGTACGTATGCCGGCATTGGGCTGGAAATACCGGTTTTGGGATTCTGCACAGAAAGGGTTTGCAAACCGCTGAATCCACACGTGAGTTTAACTCTGTCAGTTGAATGCACACATTGACAACCATTCATTTAGATAGATCCGTTTTGGTTTTAGAAGCAGATATTTCTCTGTACAGCCTATGGTCCCATTCACTCGGGAATATCCCAACGCAGCTCCTAGAAGAAACGTGTTTCTGACTCGCTGAGTCTCAACATAGATTCAACTCTCTTAGGTGAACGAACGCACAGCAGAGCAGTTTCAAGGAAACGTTTCTCATGAATTTTGGACGAAATTTCCTGCTGTTTAGTACGTATGCCGGCATTGGGCTGGAAATACCGGTTTTGGGATTCTGCACAGAATGGGTTTGCAAACCGCTGAATCCACACGTGAGTTTAACTCTGTCAGTTGAATGCACACATTGACAACCATTCAGTTAGATAGCTCCGTTTTGGTTTTAGAAGCAGATATTTCTCTGTACAGCCTATGGTCCCATTCACTCGGGAATATCCCAACGCATCTCCTAGAAGAAACGTGTTTCTGACTCGCTGAATCTCAACATAGATTCAACTCTCTTAGGTGAACGAACGCACCGCAGAGCAGTTTCAAGGAAACGTTTCTCCTGAATTTTAGACGAAGTTTCCTGCTGTTTCGTACGTATGCCGGCATTGGGCTGGAAATACCGGTTTTGGGATTCTGCACAGAAAGGATTTGCAAACCGCTGAATCCACACGTGAGTTTAATTCTGTCAGTTGAATGCACACATTGACAACCATTCAGTTAGAGAGCTCCGTTTTGCTTTTAGAAGCAGATATTTCTCTGTACAGCCTATGGTCCCATTCACTCGGGAATATCCCAACGCAGCTCCTAGACGAAACGTGTTTCTGACTCGCTGAATCTCAACATAGATTCAACTCTCTTAGGTGAACGAACGCACAGCAGAGCAGTTTCAAGGAAACGTTTCTCCTGAGTTTTAGACGAAGTTTCCTGCTGTTTAGTACGTGTGCCGGCATTGGGCTGGAAATACCGGTTTTGGGATTCTGCACAGAAAGGGTTTGCAAACCGCTGAATCCACACGTGAGTTTAACTCTGTCAGTTGAATGCACACATTGACAACCATTCAGTTAGATAGATCCGTTTTGGTTTTAGAAGCAGATATTTCTCTGAACAGCCTATGGTCCCATTCACTCGGGAATATCCCAACGCAGCTCCTAGAAGAAACGTGTTTCTCACTCGCTGAGTCTCAACATAGATTCAACTCTCTTAGGTGAACGAACGCACAGCAGAGCAGTTTCAAGGAAACGTTTCTCCTGAATTTTGGACGAAATTTCCTGCTGTTTAGCACGTATGCCGGCATTGGGCTGGAAATACCGGTTTTGGGATTCTGCACAGAAAGGGTTTGCAAACCGCTGAATCCACACGTGAGTTTAACTCTGTCAGTTGAATGCACACATTGAAAACCATTCAGTTAGATAGATCCGTTTTGGTTTTAGAAGCAGATATTTCTCTGTACAGCCTATGGTCCCATTCACTCGGGAATATCCCAACGCAGCTCCTAGAAGAAACGTGTTTCTGACTCGCTGAATCTCAACATAGATTCAACTCTCTTAGGTGAACGAACGCACAGCAGAGCAGTTTCAAGGAAACGTTTCTCCTGAGTTTTAGACGAAGTTTCCTGCTGTTTAGTACGTATGCCGGCATTGGGCTGGAAATACCGGTTTTGGGATTCTGCACAGAAAGGGTTTGCAAACCGCTGAATCCACACGTGAGTTTAACTCTGTCAGTTGAATGCACACATTGACAACCATTCAGTTAGATAGCTCCGTTTTGGTTTTAGAAGCAGATATTTCTCTGTACAGCCTATGGTCCCATTCACTCGGGAATATCCCAACGCAGCTCCTAGAAGAAACGTGTTTCTGACTCGCTGAATCTCAACATAGATTCAACTCTCTTAGGTGAACGAACGCACAGCAGAGCAGTTTCAAGGAAACGTTTCTCCTGAATTTTGGACGAAATTTCCTGCTGTTTAGTACGTATGCCGGCATTGGGCTGGAAATACCGGTTTTGCGATTCTGCACAGAAAGGGTTTGCAAACCGCTGAATCCACACGTGAGTTTAACTCTGTCAGTTGAATGCACACATTGACAACCATTCAGTTAGATAGCTCCGTTTTGGTTTTAGAAGCAGATATTTCTCTGTACAGCCTATGGTCCCATTCACTCGGGAATATCCCAACGCAGCTCCTAGAAGAAACGTGTTTCTGACTCGCTGAATCTCAACATAGATTCAACTCTCTTAGGTGAACGAACGCACCGCAGAGCAGTTCCAAGGAAACGTTTCTCCTGAATTTTAGACGAAGTTTCCTGCTGTTGCGTACGTATGCCGGCATTGGGCTGGAAATACCGGTTTTGGGATTCTGCACAGAAAGGGTTTGCAAACCGCTGAATCCACACGTGAGTTTAACTCTGTCAGTTGAATGCACACATTGACAACCATTCAGTTAGATAGATCCGTTTTGGTTTTAGAAGCAGATATTTCTCTGTACAGCCTATGGTCCCATTCACTAGGGAATATCCCAACGCAGCTCCTAGAAGAAACGTGTTTCTGACTCGCTGAGTCTCAACATAGATTCAACTCTCTTAGGTGAACGAACGCACAGCAGAGCAGTTTCAAGGAAACGTTTCTCCTGAATTTTGGACGAAATTTCCTGCTGTTTAGTACGTATGACGGCATTGGGCTGGAAATACCGGTCTTGGGATTATGCACAGAAAGGGTTGGCAAACCGCTGAATCCACACGTGAGTTTAACTCTGTCAGTTGAATGCACACATTGACAACCATTCAGTTAGATAGCTCCGTTTTGGTTTTAGAAGCAGATATTTCTCTGTACAGCCTATGGTCCCATTCACTCGGGAATATCCCAACGCAGCTCCTAGAAGAAACGTGTTTCTGACTCGCTGAATCTCAACATAGATTCAACTCTCTTAGGTGAACGAACGAACAGCAGAGCAGTTTCAAGGAAACGTTTCTCCTGAGTTTTAGACGAAGTTTCCTGCTGTTTAGTACGTATGCCGGCATTGGGCTGGAAATACCGGTTTTGGGATTCTGCACAGAAAGGGTTTGCAAACCGCTGAATCCACACGTGAGTTTAACTCTGTCAGTTGAATGCACACATTGACAACCATTCAGTTAGATAGATCCGTTTTGGTTTTAGAAGCAGATATTTCTCTGTACAGCCTATGGTCCCATTCACTCGGGAATATCCCAACGCAGCTCCTAGAAGAAACGTGTTTCTGACTCGCTGAGTCTCAACATAGATTCAACTCTCTTAGGTGAACGAACGCACAGCAGAGCAGTTTCAAGGAAACGTTTCTCATGAATTTTGGACGAAATTTCCTGCTGTTTAGTACGTATGCCGGCATTGGGGTGGAAATACCGGTTTTGGGATTCTGCACAGAAAGGGTTTGCAAACCGCTGAATCCACACGTGAGTTTAACTCTGTCAGTTGAATGCACACATTGACAACCATTCAGTTAGATAGCTCCGTTTTGGTTTTAGAAGCAGATATTTCTCTGTACAGCCTATGGTCCCATTCACTCGGGAATATCCCAACGCAGCTCCTAGAAGAAACGTGTTTCTGACTCGCTGAATCTCAACATAGATTCAACTCTCTTAGGTGAACGAACGCACCGCAGAGCAGTTTCAAGGAAACGTTTCTCCTGAATTTTAGACGAAGTTTCCTGCTGTTTCGTACGTATGCCGGCATTGGGCTGGAAATACCGGTTTTGGGATTCTGCACAGAAAGGATTTGCAAACCGCTGAATCCACACGTGAGTTTAATTCTGTCAGTTGAATGCACACATTGACAACCATTCAGTTAGAGAGCTCCGTTTTGCTTTTAGAAGCAGATATTTCTCTGTACAGCCTATGGTCCCATTCACTCGGGAATATCCCAACGCAGCTCCTAGACGAAACGTGTTTCTGACTCGCTGAATCTCACCATAGATTCAACTCTCTTAGGTGAACGAACGCACAGCAGAGCAGTTTCAAGGAAACGTTTCTCCTGAGTTTTAGACGAAGTTTCCTGCTGTTTAGTACATATGCCGGCATTGGGCTGGAAATACCGGTTTTGGGATTCTGCACAGAAAGGGTTTGCAAACCGCTGAATCCACACGTGAGTTTAACTCTGTCAGTTGAATGCACACATTGACAACCATTCAGTTAGATAGCTCCGTTTTGGTTTTAGAAGCAGATATTTCTCTGTACAGCCTATGGTCCCATTCACTCGGGAATATCCCAACGCAGCTCCTAGAAGAAACGTGTTTCTCACTCGCTGAGTCTCAACATAGATTCAACTCTCTTAGGTGAACGAACGCACAGCAGAGCAGTTTCAAGGAAACGTTTCTCCTGAATTTTGGACGAAATTTCCTGCTGTTTAGCACGTATGCCGGCATTGGGCTGGAAATACCGGTTTTGGGATTCTGCACAGAAAGGGTTTGCAAACCGCTGAATCCACACGTGAGTTTAACTCTGTCAGTTGAATGCACACATTGACAACCATTCAGTTAGATAGCTCCGTTTTGGTTTTAGAAGCAGATATTTCTCTGTACAGCCTATGGTCCCATTCACTCGGGAATATCCCAACGCAGCTCCTAGAAGAAACGTGTTTCTGACTCGCTGAATCTCAACATAGATTCAACTCTCTTAGGTGAACGAAAGCACAGCAGAGCAGTTTCAAGGAAACGTTTCTCCTGAGTTTTAGACGAAGTTTCCTGCTGTTTAGTACGTATGCCGGCATTGGGCTGGAAATACCGGTTTTGGGATTCTGCACAGAAAGGGTTTGCAAACCGCTGAATCCACAGGTGAGTTTAACTCTGTCAGTTGAATGCACACATTGACAACCATTCAGTTAGATAGCTCCGTTTTGGTTTTAGAAGCAAATATTTCTCTGTACAGCCTATGGTCCCATTCACTCGGGAATATCCCAACGCAGCTCCTAGAAGAAACGTGTTTCTGACTCGCTGAATCTCAACATAGATTCAACTCTCTTAGGTGAACGAACGCACAGCAGAGCAGTTTCAAGGAAACGTTTCTCCTGAATTTTGGACGAAATTTCCTGCTGTTTAGTACGTATGCCGGCATTGGGCTGGAAATACCGGTTTTGGGATTATGCACAGAAAGGGTTGGCAAACCGCTGAATCCACACGTGAGTTTAACTCTGTCAGTTGAATGCACACATTGACAACCATTCAGTTAGATAGCTCCGTTTTGGTTTTAGAAGCAGATATTTCTCTGTACAGCCTATGGTCCCATTCACTCGGGAATATCCCAACGCAGCTCCTAGAAGAAACGTGTTTCTGACTCGCTGAATCTCAACATAGATTCAACTCTCTTAGGTGAACGAACGCACCGCAGAGCAGTTCCAAGGAAACGTTTCTCCTGAGTTTTAGACGAAGTTTCCTGCAGTTGCGTACGTATGCTGGCATTGGGCTGGAAATACCGGTTTTGGGATTCTGCACAGAAAGGGTTTGCAAACCGCTGAATCCACACGTGAGTTTAACTCTGTCAGTTGAATGCACACATTGACAACCATTCAGTTAGATAGATCCGTTTTGGTTTTAGAAGCAGATATTTCTCTGTACAGCCTATGGTCCCATTCACTCGGGAATATCCCAACGCAGCTCCTAGAAGAAACGTGTTTCTGACTCGCTGAGCCTCAACATAGATTCAACTCTCTTAGGTGAACGAACGCACAGCAGAGCAGTTTCAAGGAAACGTTTCTCCTGAATTTTGGACGAAATTTCCTGCTGTTTAGTACGTATGCCGGCATTGGGCTGGAAATACCGGTCTTGGGATTATGCACAGAAAGGGTTTGCAAACCGCTGAATCCACACGTGAGTTTAACTCTGTCAGTTGAATGCACACATTGACAACCATTCAGTTAGATAGCTCCGTTTTGGTTTTAGAAGCAGATATTTCTCTGTACAGCCTATGGTCCCATTCACTCGGGAATATCCCAACGCAGCTCCTAGAAGAAACGTGTTTCTGACTCGCTGAATCTCAACATAGATTCAAGTCTCTTAGGTGAACGAACGCACAGCAGAGCAGTTTCAAGGAAACGTTTCTCCTGAGTTTTAGACGAAGTTTCCTGCTGTTTCGTACGTATGCCGGCATTGGGCTGGAAATACCGGTTTTGGGATTCTGCACAGAATGGGTTTGCAAACCGCTGAATCCACACGTGAGTTTAACTCTGTCAGTTGAATGCACACATTGACAACCATTCAGTTAGATAGCTCCGTTTTGGTTTTAGAAGCAGATATTTCTCTGTACAGCCTATGGTCCCATTCACTCGGGAATATCCCAACGCAGCTGCTAGAAGAAACGTGTTTCTGACTCGCTGAATCTCAACATAGATTCAACTCTCTTAGGTGAACGAACGAACAGCAGAGCAGTTTCAAGGAAACGTTTCTCCTGAGTTTTAGACGAAGTTTCCTGCTGTTTAGTACGTATGCCGGCATTGGGCTGGAAATACCGGTTTTGGGATTCTGCACAGAAAGGGTTTGCAAACCGCTGAATCCACACGTGAGTTTAACTCTGTCAGTTGAATGCAGACATTGACAACCATTCATTTAGATAGATCCGTTTTGGTTTTAGAAGCAGATATTTCTCTGTACAGCCTATGGTCCCATTCACTCGGGAATATCCCAACGCAGCTCCTAGAAGAAACGTGTTTCTGACTCGCTGAGTCTCAACATAGATTCAACTCTCTTAGGTGAACGAACGCACAGCAGAGCAGTTTCAAGGAAACGTTTCTCATGAATTTTGGACGAAATTTCCTGCTGTTTAGTACGTATGCCGGCATTGGGCTGGAAATACCGGTTTTGGGATTCTGCACAGAATGGGTTTGCAAACCGCTGAATCCACACGTGAGTTTAACTCTGTCAGTTGAATGCACACATTGACAACCATTCAGTTAGATAGCTCCGTTTTGGTTTTAGAAGCAGATATTTCTCTGTACAGCCTATGGTCCCATTCACTCGGGAATATCCCAACGCAGCTCCTAGAAGAAACGTGTTTCTGACTCGCTGAATCTCAACATAGATTCAACTCTCTTAGGTGAACGAACGCACCGCAGAGCAGTTTCAAGGAAACGTTTCTCCTGAATTTTAGACGAAGTTTCCTGCTGTTTCGTACGTATGCCGGCATTGGGCTGGAAATACCGGTTTTGGGATTCTGCACAGAAAGGATTTGCAAACCGCTGAATCCACACGTGAGTTTAATTCTGTCAGTTGAATGCACACATTGACAACCATTCAGTTAGAGAGCTCCGTTTTGCTTTTAGAAGCAGATATTTCTCTGTACAGCCTATGGTCCCATTCACTCGGGAATATCCCAACGCAGCTCCTAGACGAAACGTGTTTCTGACTCGCTGAATCTCAACATAGATTCAACTCTCTTAGGTGAACGAACGCACAGCAGAGCAGTTTCAAGGAAACGTTTCTCCTGAGTTTTAGACGAAGTTTCCTGCTGTTTAGTACGTGTGCCGGCATTGGGCTGGAAATACCGGTTTTGGGATTCTGCACAGAAAGGGTTTGCAAACCGCTGAATCCACACGTGAGTTTAACTCTGTCAGTTGAATGCACACATTGACAACCATTCAGTTAGATAGATCCGTTTTGGTTTTAGAAGCAGATATTTCTCTGAACAGCCTATGGTCCCATTCACTCGGGAATATCCCAACGCAGCTCCTAGAAGAAACGTGTTTCTCACTCGCTGAGTCTCAACATAGATTCAACTCTCTTAGGTGAACGAACGCACAGCAGAGCAGTTTCAAGGAAACGTTTCTCCTGAATTTTGGACGAAATTTCCTGCTGTTTAGCACGTATGCCGGCATTGGGCTGGAAATACCGGTTTTGGGATTCTGCACAGAAAGGGTTTGCAAACCGCTGAATCCACACGTGAGTTTAACTCTGTCAGTTGAATGCACACATTGAAAACCATTCAGTTAGATAGATCCGTTTTGGTTTTAGAAGCAGATATTTCTCTGTACAGCCTATGGTCCCATTCACTCGGGAATATCCCAACGCAGCTCCTAGAAGAAACGTGTTTCTGACTCGCTGAATCTCAACATAGATTCAACTCTCTTAGGTGAACGAACGCACAGCAGAGCAGTTTCAAGGAAACGTTTCTCCTGAGTTTTAGACGAAGTTTCCTGCTGTTTAGTACGTATGCCGGCATTGGGCTGGAAATACCGGTTTTGGGATTCTGCACAGAAAGGGTTTGCAAACCGCTGAATCCACACGTGAGTTTAACTCTGTCAGTTGAATGCACACATTGACAACCATTCAGTTAGATAGCTCCGTTTTGGTTTTAGAAGCAGATATTTCTCTGTACAGCCTATGGTCCCATTCACTCGGGAATATCCCAACGCAGCTCCTAGAAGAAACGTGTTTCTGACTCGCTGAATCTCAACATAGATTCAACTCTCTTAGGTGAACGAACGCACAGCAGAGCAGTTTCAAGGAAACGTTTCTCCTGAATTTTGGACGAAATTTCCTGCTGTTTAGTACGTATGCCGGCATTGGGCTGGAAATACCGGTTTTGCGATTCTGCACAGAAAGGGTTTGCAAACCGCTGAATCCACACGTGAGTTTAACTCTGTCAGTTGAATGCACACATTGACAACCATTCAGTTAGATAGCTCCGTTTTGGTTTTAGAAGCAGATATTTCTCTGTACAGCCTATGGTCCCATTCACTCGGGAATATCCCAACGCAGCTCCTAGAAGAAACGTGTTTCTGACTCGCTGAATCTCAACATAGATTCAACTCTCTTAGGTGAACGAACGCACCGCAGAGCAGTTCCAAGGAAACGTTTCTCCTGAATTTTAGACGAAGTTTCCTGCTGTTGCGTACGTATGCCGGCATTGGGCTGGAAATACCGGTTTTGGGATTCTGCACAGAAAGGGTTTGCAAACCGCTGAATCCACACGTGAGTTTAACTCTGTCAGTTGAATGCACACATTGACAACCATTCAGTTAGATAGATCCGTTTTGGTTTTAGAAGCAGATATTTCTCTGTACAGCCTATGGTCCCATTCACTAGGGAATATCCCAACGCAGCTCCTAGAAGAAACGTGTTTCTGACTCGCTGAGTCTCAACATAGATTCAACTCTCTTAGGTGAACGAACGCACAGCAGAGCAGTTTCAAGGAAACGTTTCTCCTGAATTTTGGACGAAATTTCCTGCTGTTTAGTACGTATGACGGCATTGGGCTGGAAATACCGGTCTTGGGATTATGCACAGAAAGGGTTGGCAAACCGCTGAATCCACACGTGAGTTTAACTCTGTCAGTTGAATGCACACATTGACAACCATTCAGTTAGATAGCTCCGTTTTGGTTTTAGAAGCAGATATTTCTCTGTACAGCCTATGGTCCCATTCACTCGGGAATATCCCAACGCAGCTCCTAGAAGAAACGTGTTTCTGACTCGCTGAATCTCAACATAGATTCAACTCTCTTAGGTGAACGAACGAACAGCAGAGCAGTTTCAAGGAAACGTTTCTCCTGAGTTTTAGACGAAGTTTCCTGCTGTTTAGTACGTATGCCGGCATTGGGCTGGAAATACCGGTTTTGGGATTCTGCACAGAAAGGGTTTGCAAACCGCTGAATCCACACGTGAGTTTAACTCTGTCAGTTGAATGCACACATTGACAACCATTCAGTTAGATAGCTCCGTTTTGGTTTTAGAAGCAGATATTTCTCTGTACAGCCTATGGTCCCATTCACTCGGGAATATCCCAACGCAGCTCCTAGAAGAAACGTGTTTCTGACTCGCTGAATCTCAACATAGATTCAACTCTCTTAGGTGAACGAACGAACAGCAGAGCAGTTTCAAGGAAACGTTTCTCCTGAGTTTTAGACGAAGTTTCCTGCTGTTTAGTACGTATGCCGGCATTGGGCTGGAAATACCGGTTTTGGGATTCTGCACAGAAAGGGTTTGCAAACCGCTGAATCCACACGTGAGTTTAACTCTGTCAGTTGAATGCACACATTGACAACCATTCAGTTAGAGAGCTCCGTTTTGGTTTTAGAAGCAGATATTTCTCTGTACAGCCTATGGTCCCATTCACTCGGGAATATCCCAACGCAGCTCCTAGAAGAAAAGTGTTTCTGACTCGCTGAATCTCAACATAGATTCAACTCTCTTAGGTGAACGAACGCACCGCAGAGCAGTTTCAAGGAAACGTTTCTCCTGAGTTTTAGACGAAGTTTCCTGCTGTTTAGTACGTATGCCGGCATTGGGCTGGAAATACTGGTTTTGGGATTCTGCACAGAAAGGGTTTGCAAACCGCTGAATCCACACGTGAGTTTAACTCTGTCAGTTGAATGCACACATTGACAACCATTCAGTTAGATAGCTCCGTTTTGGTTTTAGAAGCAGATATTTCTCTGTACAGCCTATGGTCCCATTCACTCGGGAATATCCCAACGCAGCTCCTAGAAGAAACGTGTTTCTGACTCGCTGAATCTCAACATAGATTCAACTCTCTTAGGTGAACGAACGCACCGCAGAGCAGTTTCAAGGAAACGTTTCTCCTGAATTTTAGACGAAGTTTCCTGCTGTTTCGTACGTATGCCGGCATTGGGCTGGAAATACCGGTTTTGGTATTCTGCACAGAAAGGGTTTGCAAACCGCTGAATCCCCACGTGAGTTTAATTCTGTCAGTTGAATGCACACATTGACAACCATTCAGTTAGAGAGCTCCGTTTTGCTTTTAGAAGCAGATATTTCTCTGTACAGCCTATGGTCCCATTCACTCGGGAATATCCCAACGCAGCTCCTAGACGAAACGTGTTTCTGACTCGCTGAATCTCAACATAGATTCAACTCTCTTAGGTGAACGAACGCACAGCAGAGCAGTTTCAAGGAAACGTTTCTCCTGAGTTTTAGACGAAGTTTCCTGCTGTTTAGTACGTGTGCCGGCATTGGGCTGGAAATACCGGTTTTGGGATTCTGCACAGAAAGGGTTTGCAAACCGCTGAATCCACACGTGAGTTTAACTCTGTCAGTTGAATGCACACATTGACAACCATTCAGTTAGATAGCTCCGTTTCGGTTTTAGAAGCAGATATTTCTCTGTACAGCCTATGGTCCCATTCACTCGGGAATATCCCAACGCAGCTCCTAGAAGAAACGTGTTTCTCACTCGCTGAGTCTCAACATAGATTCAACTCTCTTAGGTGAACGAACGCACAGCAGAGCAGTTTCAAGGAAACGTTTCTCCTGAATTTTGGACGAAATTTCCTGCTGTTTAGCACGTATGCCGGCATTGGGCTGGAAATACCGGTTTTGGGATTCTGCACAGAAAGGGTTTGCAAACCGCTGAATCCACACGTGAGTTTAACTCTGTCAGTTGAATGCACACATTGACAACCATTCAGTTAGATAGCTCCGTTTTGGTTTTAGAAGCAGATATTTCTCTGTACAGCCTATGGTCCCATTCACTCGGGAATATCCCAACGCAGCTCCTAGAAGAAACGTGTTTCTGACTCGCTGAATCTCAACATAGATTCAACTCTCTTAGGTGAACGAAAGCACAGCAGAGCAGTTTCAAGGAAACGTTTCTCCTGAGTTTTAGACGAAGTTTCCTGCTGTTTAGTACGTATGCCGGCATTGGGCTGGAAATACCGGTTTTGGGATTCTGCACAGAAAGGGTTTGCAAACCGCTGAATCCACAGGTGAGTTTAACTCTGTCAGTTGAATGCACACATTGACAACCATTCAGTTAGATAGCTCCGTTTTGGTTTTAGAAGCAGATATTTCTCTGTACAGCCTATGGTCCCATTCACTCGGGAATATCCCAACGCAGCTCCTAGAAGAAACGTGTTTCTGACTCGCTGAATCTCAACATAGATTCAACTCTCTTAGGTGAACGAACGCACAGCAGAGCAGTTTCAAGGAAACGTTTCTCCTGAATTTTGGACGAAATTTCCTGCTGTTTAGTACGTATGCCGGCATTGGGCTGGAAATACCGGTTTTGCGATTCTGCACAGAAAGGGTTTGCAAACCGCTGAATCCACACGTGAGTTTAACTCTGTCAGTTGAATGCACACATTGACAACCATTCAGTTAGATAGATCCGTTTTGGTTTTAGAAGCAGATATTTCTCTGTACAGCCTATGGTCCCATTCACTCGGGAATATCCCAACGCAGCTCCTAGAAGAAACGTGTTTCTGACTCGCTGAGTCTCAACATAGATTCAACTCTCTTAGGTGAACGAACGCACAGCAGAGCAGTTTCAAGGAAACGTTTCTCCTGAATTTTGGACGAAATTTCCTGCTGTTTAGTACGTATGCCGGCATTGGGCTGGAAATACCGGTCTTGGGATTATGCACAGAAAGGGTTGGCAAACCGCTGAATCCACACGTGAGTTTAACTCTGTCAGTTGAATGCACACATTGACAACCATTCAGTTAGATAGCTCCGTTTTGGTTTTAGAAGCAGATATTTCTCTGTACAGCCTATGGTCCCATTCACTCGGGAATATCCCAACGCAGCTCCTAGAAGAAACGTGTTTCTGACTCGCTGAATCTCAACATAGATTCAAGTCTCTTAGGTGAACGAACGCACAGCAGAGCAGTTTCAAGGAAACGTTTCTCCTGAGTTTTAGACGAAGTTTCCTGCTGTTTCGTACGTATGCCGGCATTGGGCTGGAAATACCGGTTTTGGGATTCTGCACAGAATGGGTTTGCAAACCGCTGAATCCACACGTGAGTTTAACTCTGTCAGTTGAATGCACACATTGACAACCATTCAGTTAGATAGCTCCGTTTTGGTTTTAGAAGCAGATATTTCTCTGTACAGCCTATGGTCCCATTCACTCGGGAATATCCCAACGCAGCTCCTAGAAGAAACGTGTTTCTGACTCGCTGAATCTCAACATAGATTCAACTCTCTTAGGTGAACGAACGCACCGCAGAGCAGTTTCAAGGAAACGTTTCTCCTGAATTTTAGACGAAGTTTCCTGCTGTTTCGTACGTATGCCGGCATTGGGCTGGAAATACCGGTTTTGGGATTCTGCACAGAAAGGATTTGCAAACCGCTGAATCCACACGTGAGTTTAATTCTGTCAGTTGAATGCACACATTGACAACCATTCAGTTAGAGAGCTCCGTTTTGCTTTTAGAAGCAGATATTTCTCTGTACAGCCTATGGTCCCATTCACTCGGGAATATCCCAACGCAGCTCCTAGACGAAACGTGTTTCTGACTCGCTGAATCTCAACATAGATTCAACTCTCTTAGGTGAACGAACGCACAGCAGAGCAGTTTCAAGGAAACGTTTCTCCTGAGTTTTAGACGAAGTTTCCTGCTGTTTAGTACGTGTGCCGGCATTGGGCTGGAAATACCGGTTTTGGGATTCTGCACAGAAAGGGTTTGCAAACCGCTGAATCCACACGTGAGTTTAACTCTGTCAGTTGAATGCACACATTGACAACCATTCAGTTAGATAGCTCCGTTTTGGTTTTAGAAGCAGATATTTCTCTGTACAGCCTATGGTCCCATTCACTCGGGAATATCCCAACGCAGCTCCTAGAAGAAACGTGTTTCTCACTCGCTGAGTCTCAACATAGATTCAACTCTCTTAGGTGAACGAACGCACAGCAGAGCAGTTTCAAGGAAACGTTTCTCCTGAATTTTGGACGAAATTTCCTGCTGTTTAGCACGTATGCCGGCATTGGGCTGGAAATACCGGTTTTGGGATTCTGCACAGAAAGGGTTTGCAAACCGCTGAATCCACACGTGAGTTTAACTCTGTCAGTTGAATGCACACATTGACAACCATTCAGTTAGATAGCTCCGTTTTGGTTTTAGAAGCAGATATTTCTCTGTACAGCCTATGGTCCCATTCACTCGGGAATATCCCAACGCAGCTCCTAGAAGAAACGTGTTTCTGACTCGCTGAATCTCAACATAGATTCAACTCTCTTAGGTGAACGAAAGCACAGCAGAGCAGTTTCAAGGAAACGTTTCTCCTGAGTTTTAGACGAAGTTTCCTGCTGTTTAGTACGTATGCCGGCATTGGGCTGGAAATACCGGTTTTGGGATTCTGCACAGAAAGGGTTTGCAAACCGCTGAATCCACAGGTGAGTTTAACTCTGTCAGTTGAATGCACACATTGACAACCATTCAGTTAGATAGCTCCGTTTTGGTTTTAGAAGCAAATATTTCTCTGTACAGCCTATGGTCCCATTCACTCGGGAATATCCCAACGCAGCTCCTAGAAGAAACGTGTTTCTGACTCGCTGAATCTCAACATAGATTCAACTCTCTTAGGTGAACGAACGCACAGCAGAGCAGTTTCAAGGAAACGTTTCTCCTGAATTTTGGACGAAATTTCCTGCTGTTTAGTACGTATGCCGGCATTGGGCTGGAAATACCGGTTTTGGGATTATGCACAGAAAGGGTTGGCAAACCGCTGAATCCACACGTGAGTTTAACTCTGTCAGTTGAATGCACACATTGACAACCATTCAGTTAGATAGCTCCGTTTTGGTTTTAGAAGCAGATATTTCTCTGTACAGCCTATGGTCCCATTCACTCGGGAATATCCCAACGCAGCTCCTAGAAGAAACGTGTTTCTGACTCGCTGAATCTCAACATAGATTCAACTCTCTTAGGTGAACGAACGCACCGCAGAGCAGTTCCAAGGAAACGTTTCTCCTGAGTTTTAGACGAAGTTTCCTGCAGTTGCGTACGTATGCTGGCATTGGGCTGGAAATACCGGTTTTGGGATTCTGCACAGAAAGGGTTTGCAAACCGCTGAATCCACACGTGAGTTTAACTCTGTCAGTTGAATGCACACATTGACAACCATTCAGTTAGATAGATCCGTTTTGGTTTTAGAAGCAGATATTTCTCTGTACAGCCTATGGTCCCATTCACTCGGGAATATCCCAACGCAGCTCCTAGAAGAAACGTGTTTCTGACTCGCTGAGCCTCAACATAGATTCAACTCTCTTAGGTGAACGAACGCACAGCAGAGCAGTTTCAAGGAAACGTTTCTCCTGAATTTTGGACGAAATTTCCTGCTGTTTAGTACGTATGCCGGCATTGGGCTGGAAATACCGGTCTTGGGATTATGCACAGAAAGGGTTGGCAAACCGCTGAATCCACACGTGAGTTTAACTCTGTCAGTTGAATGCACACATTGACAACCATTCAGTTAGATAGCTCCGTTTTGGTTTTAGAAGCAGATATTTCTCTGTACAGCCTATGGTCCCATTCACTCGGGAATATCCCAACGCAGCTCCTAGAAGAAACGTGTTTCTGACTCGCTGAATCTCAACATAGATTCAAGTCTCTTAGGTGAACGAACGCACAGCAGAGCAGTTTCAAGGAAACGTTTCTCCTGAGTTTTAGACGAAGTTTCCTGCTGTTTCGTACGTATGCCGGCATTGGGCTGGAAATACCGGTTTTGGGATTCTGCACAGAATGGGTTTGCAAACCGCTGAATCCACACGTGAGTTTAACTCTGTCAGTTGAATGCACACATTGACAACCATTCAGTTAGATAGCTCCGTTTTGGTTTTAGAAGCAGATATTTCTCTGTACAGCCTATGGTCCCATTCACTCGGGAATATCCCAACGCAGCTCCTAGAAGAAACGTGTTTCTGACTCGCTGAATCTCAACATAGATTCAACTCTCTTAGGTGAACGAACGAACAGCAGAGCAGTTTCAAGGAAACGTTTCTCCTGAGTTTTAGACGAAGTTTCCTGCTGTTTAGTACGTATGCCGGCATTGGGCTGGAAATACCGGTTTTGGGATTCTGCACAGAAAGGGTTTGCAAACCGCTGAATCCACACGTGAGTTTAACTCTGTCAGTTGAATGCACACATTGACAACCATTCAGTTAGATAGCTCCGTTTTGGTTTTAGAAGCAGATATTTCTCTGTACAGCCTATGGTCCCATTCACTCGGGAATATCCCAACGCAGCTCCTAGAAGAAACGTGTTTCTGACTCGCTGAGTCTCAACATAGATTCAACTCTCTTAGGTGAACGAACGCACAGCAGAGCAGTTTCAAGGAAACGTTTCTCATGAATTTTGGACGAAATTTCCTGCTGTTTAGTACGTATGCCGGCATTGGGCTGGAAATACCGGTTTTGGGATTCTGCACAGAAAGGGTTTCCAAACCGCTGAATCCACACGTGAGTTTAACTCTGTCAGTTGAATGCACACATTGACAACCATTCAGTTAGATACCTCCGTTTTGGTTTTAGAAGCAGATATTTCTCTGTACAGCCTATGGTCCCATTCACTCGGGAATATCCCAACGCAGCTCCTAGAAGAAACGTGTTTCTGACTCGCTGAATCTCAACATAGATTCAACTCTCTTAGGTGAACGAACGCACCGCAGAGCAGTTTCAAGGAAACGTTTCTCCTGAATTTTAGACGAAGTTTCCTGCTGTTTCGTACGTATGCCGGCATTGGGCTGGAAATACCGGTTTTGGGATTCTGCACAGAAAGGGTTTGCAAACCGCTGAATCCACACTTGAGTTTAACTCTGTCAGTTGAATGCACACATTGACAACCATTCAGTTAGATAGCTCCGTTTTGGTTTTAGAAGCAGATATTTCTCTGTACAGCCTATGGTCCCATTCACTCGGGAATATCCCAACGCAGCTCCTAGAAGAAACGTGTTTCTGACTCGCTGAATCTCAACATAGATTCAACTCTCTTAGGTGAACGAAAGCACAGCAGAGCAGTTTCAAGGAAACGTTTCTCCTGAGTTTTAGACGAAGTTTCCTGCTGTTTAGTACGTATGCCGGCATTGGGCTGGAAATACCGGTTTTGGGATTCTGCACAGAAAGGGTTTGCAAACCGCTGAATCCACACGTGAGTTTAACTCTGTCAGTTGAATGCACACATTGACAACCATTCAGTTAGATAGCTCCGTTTTGGTTTTAGAAGCAGATATTTCTCTGTACAGCCTATGGTCCCATTCACTCGGGAATATCCCAACGCAGCTCCTAGAAGAAACGTGTTTCTGACTCGCTGAATCTCAACATAGATTCAAGTCTCTTAGGTGAACGAACGCACAGCAGAGCAGTTTCAAGGAAACGTTTCTCCTGAATTTTGGACGAAATTTCCTGCTGTTTAGTACGTATGCCAGCATTGGGCTGGAAATACCGGTTTTGCGATTCTGCACAGAAAGGGTTTGCCAACCGCTGAATCCACACGTGAGTTTAACTCTGTCAGTTGAATGCACACATTGACAACCATTCAGTTAGATAGCTCCGTTTTGGTTTTAGAAGCAGATATTTCTCTGTACAGCCTATGGTCCCATTCACTCGGGAATATCCCAACGCAGCTCCTAGAAGAAACGTGTTTCTGACTCGCTGAATCTCAACATAGATTCAACTCTCTTAGGTGAACGAACGCACCGCAGAGCAGTTCCAAGGAAACGTTTCTCCTGAATTTTAGACGAAGTTTCCTGCTGTTGCGTACGTATGCTGGCATTGGGCTGGAAATACCGGTTTTGGGATTCTGCACAGAAAGGGTTTGCAAACCGCTGAATCCACACGTGAGTTTAACTCTGTCAGTTGAATGCACACATTGACAACCATTCAGTTAGATAGATCCGTTTTGGTTTTAGAAGCAGATATTTCTCTGTACAGCCTATGGTCCCATTCACTCGGGAATATCCCAACGCAGCTCCTAGAAGAAACGTGTTTCTGACTCGCTGAGTCTCAACATAGATTCAACTCTCTTAGGTGAACGAACGCACAGCAGAGCAGTTTCAAGGAAACGTTTCTCCTGAATTTTGGACGAAATTTCCTGCTGTTTAGTACGTATGCCGGCATTGGGCTGGAAATACCGGTCTTGGGATTATGCACAGAAAGGGTTGGCAAACCGCTGAATCCACACGTGAGTTTAACTCTGTCAGTTGAATGCACACATTGACAACCATTCAGTTAGATAGCTCCGTTTTGGTTTTAGAAGCAGATATTTCTCTGTACAGCCTATGGTCCCATTCACTCGGGAATATCCCAACGCAGCTCCTAGAAGAAACGTGTTTCTGACTCGCTGAATCTCAACATAGATTCAACTCTCTTAGGTGAACGAACGCACAGCAGAGCAGTTTCAAGGAAACGTTTCTCCTGAGTTTTAGACGAAGTTTCCTGCTGTTTCGTACGTATGCCGGCATTGGGCTGGAAATACCGGTTTTGGGATTCTGCACAGAATGGGTTTGCAAACCGCTGAATCCACACGTGAGTTTAACTCTGTCAGTTGAATGCACACATTGACAACCATTCAGTTAGATAGCTCCGTTTTGGTTTTAGAAGCAGATATTTCTCTGTACAGCCTATGGTCCCATTCACTCGGGAATATCCCAACGCAGCTCCTAGAAGAAACGTGTTTCTGACTCGCTGAATCTCAACATAGATTCAACTCTCTTAGGTGAACGAACGAACAGCAGAGCAGTTTCAAGGAAACGTTTCTCCTGAGTTTTAGACGAAGTTTCCTGCTGTTTAGTACGTATGCCGGCATTGGGCTGGAAATACCGGTTTTGGGATTCTGCACAGAAAGGGTTTGCAAACCGCTGAATCCACACGTGAGTTTAACTCTGTCAGTTGAATGCACACATTGACAACCATTCATTTAGATAGATCCGTTTTGGTTTTAGAAGCAGATATTTCTCTGTACAGCCTATGGTCCCATTCACTCGGGAATATCCCAACGCAGCTCCTAGAAGAAACGTGTTTCTGACTCGCTGAGTCTCAACATAGATTCAACTCTCTTAGGTGAACGAACGCACAGCAGAGCAGTTTCAAGGAAACGTTTCTCATGAATTTTGGACGAAATTTCCTGCTGTTTAGTACGTATGCCGGCATTGGGCTGGAAATACCGGTTTTGGGATTCTGCACAGAAAGGGTTTGCAAACCGCTGAATCCACACGTGAGTTTAACTCTGTCAGTTGAATGCACACATTGACAACCATTCAGTTAGATAGCTCCGTTTTGGTTTTAGAAGCAGATATTTCTCTGTACAGCCTATGGTCCCATTCACTCGGGAATATCCCAACGCAGCTCCTAGAAGAAACGTGTTTCTGACTCGCTGAATCTCAACATAGATTCAACTCTCTTAGGTGAACGAACGCACCGCAGAGCAGTTTCAAGGAAACGTTTCTCCTGAATTTTAGACGAAGTTCCCTGCTGTTTCGTACGTATGCCGGCATTGGGCTGGAAATACCGGTTTTTGGATTCTGCACAGAAAGGGTTTGCAAACCGCTGAATCCACACGTGAGTTTAACTCTGTCAGTTGAATGCACACATTGACAACCATTCAGTTAGATAGCTCCGTTTTGGTTTTAGAAGCAGATATTTCTCTGTACAGCCTATGGTCCCATTCACTCGGGAATATCCCAACGCAGCTCCTAGAAGAAACGTGTTTCTGACTCGCTGAGTCTCAACATAGATTCAACTCTCTTAGGTGAACGAACGCACAGCAGAGCAGTTTCAAGGAAACGTTTCTCCTGAGTTTTAGACGAAGTTTCCTGCTGTTTCGTACGTATGCCGGCATTGGGCTGGAAATACCGGTTTTGGGATTCTGCACAGAATGGGTTTGCAAACCGCTGAATCCACACGTGAGTTTAACTCTGTCAGTTGAATGCACACATTGACAACCATTCAGTTAGATAGCTCCGTTTTGGTTTTAGAAGCAGATATTTCTCTGTATAGCCTATGGTCCCATTCACTCGGGAATATCCCAACGCAGCTCCTAGAAGAAACGTGTTTCTGACTCGCTGAATCTCAACATAGATTCAACTCTCTTAGGTGAACGAACGAACAGCAGAGCAGTTTCAAGGAAACGTTTCTCCTGAGTTTTAGACGAAGTTTCCTGCTGTTTAGTACGTATGCCGGCATTGGGCTGGAAATACCGGTTTTGGGATTCTGCACAGAAAGGGTTTGCAAACCGCTGAATCCACACGTGAGTTTAACTCTGTCAGTTGAATGCACACATTGACAACCATTCAGTTAGATAGCTCCGTTTTGGTTTTAGAAGCAGATATTTCTCTGTACAGCCTATGGTCCCATTCACTCGGGAATATCCCAACGCAGCTCCTAGAAGAAACGTGTTTCTGACTCGCTGAAGCTCAACATAGATTCAACTCTCTTAGGTGAACGAACGCACAGCAGAGCAGTTTCAAGGAAACGTTTCTCCTGAATTTTGGACGAAATTTCCTGCTGTTTCGTACGTATGCCGGCATTGGGCTGGAAATACCGGTTTTGGGATTCTGCACAGAAAGGGTTTGCAAACCGCTGAATCCACACGTGAGTTTAACTCTGTCAGTTGAATGCACACATTGACAACCATTCAGTTAGATAGCTCCGTTTTGGTTTTAGAAGCAGATATTTCTCTGAACAGCCTATGGTCCCATTCACTCGGGAATATCCCAACGCAGCTCCTAGAAGAAACGTGTTTCTGACTCGCTGAGTCTCAACATAGATTCAACTCTCTTAGGTGAACGAACGCACAGCAGAGCAGTTTCAAGGAAACGTTTCTCCTGAATTTTGGACGAAATTTCATGCTGTTTAGTACGTATGCCGGCATTGGGCTGGAAATACCGGTTTTGGGATTATGCACAGAAAGGGTTGGCAAACCGCTGAATCCACACGTGAGTTTAACTCTGTCAGTTGAATGCACACATTGACAACCATTCAGTTAGATAGCTCCGTTTTGGTTTTAGAAGCAGATATTTCTCTGTACAGCCTATGGTCCCATTCACTCGGGAATATCCCAACGCAGCTCCTAGAAGAAACGTGTTTCTGATTCGCTGAATCTCAACATAGATTCAACTCTCTTAGGTGAACGAACGCACAGCACAGCAGTTTCAAGGAAACGTTTCTCCTGAGTTTTAGACGAAGTTTCCTGCTGTTTCGTACGTATGCCGGCATTGGGCTGGAAATACCGGTTTTGGGATTCTGCACAGAATGAGTTTGCAAACCGCTGAATCCACACGTGAGTTTAACTCTGTCAGTTGAATGCACACATTGACAACCATTCAGTTAGATAGCTCCGTTTTGGTTTTAGAAGCAGATATTTCTCTGTATAGCCTATGGTCCCATTCACTCGGGAATATCCCAACGCAGCTCCTAGAAGAAACGTGTTTCTGACTCGCTGAATCTCAACATAGATTCAACTCTCTTAGGTGAACGAACGAACAGCAGAGCAGTTTCAAGGAAACGTTTCTCCTGAGTTTTAGACGAAGTTTCCTGCTGTTTAGTACGTATGCCGGCATTGGGCTGGAAATACCGGTTTTGGGATTCTGCACAGAAAGGGTTTGCAAACCGCTGAATCCACACGTGAGTTTAACTCTGTCAGTTGAATGCACACATTGACAACCATTCAGTTAGATAGCTCCGTTTTGGTTTTAGAAGCAGATATTTCTCTGTACAGCCTATGGTCCCATTCACTCGGGAATATCCCAACGCAGCTCCTAGAAGAAACGTGTTTCTGACTCGCTGAATCTCAACATAGATTCAACTCTCTTAGGTGAACGAACGCACAGCAGAGCAGTTTCAAGGAAACGTTTCTCCTGAATTTTGGACGAAATTTCCTGCTGTTTAGTACGTATGCCGGCATTGGGCTGGAAATACCGGTTTTGGGATTCTGCACAGAAAGGGTTTGCAAACCGCTGAATCCACACGTGAGTTTAACTCTGTCAGTTGAATGCACACATTGACAACCATTCAGTTAGATAGCTCCGTTTTGCTTTTAGAAGCAGATATTTCTCTGAACAGCCTATGGTCCCATTCACTCGGGAATATCCCAACGCAGCTCCTAGAAGAAACGTGTTTCTGACTCGCTGAATCTCAACATAGATTCAACTCTCTTAGGTGAACGAACGCACCGCAGAGCAGTTTCAAGGAAACGTTTCTCCTGAATTTTAGACGAAGTTTCCTGCTGTTTCGTACGTATGCCGGCATTGGGCTGGAAATACCGGTTTGGGGATTCTGCACAGAAAGGGTTTGCAAACCGCTGAATCCACACGTGAGTTTATTTCTGTCAGTTGAATGCACACATTGACAACCATTCAGTTAGAGAGCTCCGTTTTGCTTTTAGAAGCAGATATTTCTCTGTACAGCCTATGGTCCCATTCACTCGGGAATATCCCAACGCAGCTCCTAGACGAAACGTGTTTCTGACTCGCTGAATCTCAACATAGATTCAACTCTCTTAGGGGAACGAACGCACAGCAGAGCAGTTTCAAGGAAACGT
Organism: Aotus nancymaae; assembly: GCF_030222135.1. NCBI lineage: Eukaryota > Metazoa > Chordata > Mammalia > Primates > Aotidae > Aotus > Aotus nancymaae. The sequence continues at coordinate 3,642,751 of NW_026988495.1, read as the reverse complement.
TTCTCCTGAGTTTTAGACGAAGTTTCCTGCTGTTTAGTATGTGTGCCGGCATTGGGCTGGAAATACCGGTTTTGGGATTCTGCACAGAAAGGGTTTGCAAACCGCTGAATCCACACGTGAGTTTAACTCTGTCAGTTGAATGCACACATTGACAACCATTCAGTTAGATAGCTCCGTTTTGGTTTTAGAAGCAGATATTTCTCTGAACAGCCTATGGTCCCATTCACTCGGGAATATCCCAACGCAGCTCCTAGAAGAAACGTGTTTCTGACTCGCTGAGTCTCAACATAGATTCAACTCTCTTAGGTGAACGAACGCACAGCAGAGCAGTTTCAAGGAAACGTTTCTCCTGAATTTTGGACGAAATTTCCTGCTGTTTAGTACGTATGCCAGCATTGGGCTGGAAATACCGGTTTTGCGATTCTTCACAGAAAGGGTTTGCAAACCGCTGAATCCACACGTGAGTTTAACTCTGTCAGTTGAATGCACACATTGACAACCATTCAGTTAGATAGCTCCGTTTTGGTTTGTAGAAGCAGATATTTCTCTGTACAGCCTATGGTCCCATTCACTCGGGAATATCCCAACGCAGCTCCTAGAAGACACGTGTTTCTGACTCGCTGAATCTCAACATAGATTCAACTCTCTTAGGTGAACGAACGCACAGCAGAGCAGTTTCAAGGAAACGTTTCTCCTGAGTTTTAGACGAAGTTTCCTGCTTTTTAGTACGTATGCCGGCATTGGGCTGGAAATACCGGTTTTGGGATTATGCACAGAAAGGGTTGGCAAACCGCTGAATCCACACGTGAGTTTAACTCTGTCAGTTGAATGCACACATTGACAACCATTCAGTTAGATAGCTCCGTTTTGGTTTTAGAAGCAGATATTTCTCTGTACAGCCTATGGTCCCATTCACTCGGGAATATCCCAACGCAGCTCCTAGAAGAAACGTGTTTCTGACTCGCTGAATCTCAACATAGATTCAAGTCTCTTAGGTGAGCGAACGCACCGCAGAGCAGTTTCAAGGAAACGTTTCTCCTGAGTTTTAGACGAAGTTTCCTGCTGTTTAGTACGTATGCCGGCATTGGGCTGGAAATACCGGTTTTGGGATTCTGCACAGAATGGGTTTGCAAACCGCTGAATCCACACGTGAGTTTAACTCTGTCAGTTGAATGCACACATTGACAACCATTCAGTTAGATAGCTCCGTTTTGGTTTTAGAAGCAGATATTTCTCTGTACAGCCTATGGTCCCATTCACTCGGGAATATCCCAACGCAGCTCGTAGAAGAAACGTGTTTCTGACTCGCTGAATCTCAACATAGATTCAACTCTCTTAGGTGAACGAATGCACAGCAGAGCAGTTTCAAGGAAACGTTTCTCCTGAGTTTTAGACGAAGTTTCCTGCTGTTTCGTACGTATGCCGGCATTGGGCTGGAAATACCGGTTTTGGGATTCTGCACAGAATGGGTTTGCAAACCGCTGAATCCACACGTGAGTTTAACTCTGTCAGTTGAATGCACACATTGACAACCATTCAGTTAGATAGCTCCGTTTTGGTTTTAGAAGCAGATATTTCTCTGTACAGCCTATGGTCCCATTCACTCGGGAATATCCCAACGCAGCTCCTAGAAGAAACGTGTTTCTGACTCGCTGAATCTCAACATAGATTCAACTCTCTTAGGTGAACGAACGCACCACAGAGCAGTTTCAAGGAAACGTTTCTCCTGAGTTTTAGACGAAGTTTCCTGCTGTTTAGTACGTATGCCGGCATTGGGCTGGAAATACCGGTTTTGGGATTCTGCACAGAAAGGGTTTGCAAACCGCTGAATCCACACGTGAGTTTAACTCTGTCAGTTGAATGCACACATTGACAACCATTCAGTTAGATAGATCCGTTTTGGTTTTAGAAGCAGATATTTCTCTGTACAGCCTATGGTCCCATTCACTCGGGAATATCCCAACGCAGCTCCTAGAAGAAACGTGTTTCTGACTCGCTGAGTCTCAACATAGATTCAACTCTCTTAGGTGAACGAACGCACAGCAGAGCAGTTTCAAGGAAACGTTTCTCCTGAATTTTGGACGAAATTTCCTGCTGTTTAGTACGTATGCCGGCATTGGGCTGGAAATACCGGTTTTGGGATTCTGCACAGAAAGGTTTTGCAAACCGCTGAATCCACACGTGAGTTTAACTCTGTCAGTTGAATGCACACATTGACAACCATTCTGTTAGATAGCTCCGTTTTGGTTTTAGAAGCAGATATTTCTCTGTACAGCCTATGGTCCCATTCACTCGGGAATATCCCAACGCAGCTCCTAGAAGACACGTGTTTCTGACTCGCTGAATCTCAACATAGATTCAAGTCTCTTAGGTGAACGAACGCACAGCAGAGCAGTTTCAAGGAAACGTTTCTCCTGAGTTTTAGACGAAGTTTCCTGCTGTTTAGTACGTATGCCGGCATTGGGCTGGAAATACCGGTTTTGGGATTCTGCACAGAATGGGTTTGCAAACCGCTGAATCCACACGTGAGTTTAACTCTGTCAGTTGAATGCACACATTGACAACCATTCAGTTAGATAGATCCGTTTTGGTTTTAGAAGCAGATATTTCTCTGTACAGCCTATGGTCCCATTCACTCGGGAATATCCCAACGCAGCTCCTAGAAGAAACGTGTTTCTGACTCGCTGAGTCTCAACATAGATTCAACTCTCTTAGGTGAACGAACGCACAGCAGAGCAGTTTCAAGGAAACGTTTCTCCTGAATTTTGGACGAAATTTCCTGCTGTTTAGTACGTATGCCGGCATTGGGCTGGAAATACCGGTTTTGGGATTCTGCACAGAAAGGTTTTGCAAACCGCTGAATCCACACGTGAGTTTAACTCTGTCAGTTGAATGCACACATTGACAACCATTCAGTTAGATAGCTCCGTTTTGGTTTTAGAAGCAGATATTTCTCTGTACAGCCTATGGTCCCATTCACTCGGGAATATCCCAACGCAGCTCCTAGAAGACACGTGTTTCTGACTCGCTGAATCTCAACATAGATTCAACTCTCTTAGGTGAACGAACGCACCGCAGAGCAGTTTCAAGGAAACGTTTCTCCTGAGTTTTAGACGAAGTTTCCTGCTGTTTAGTACGTATGCCGGCATTGGGCTGGAAATACCGGTTTTGGGATTCTGCACAGAAAGGGTTTGCAAACCGCTGAATCCACACGTGAGTTTAACTCTGTCAGTTGAATGCACACATTGACAACCATTCAGTTAGATAGCTCCGTTTTGGTTTTAGAAGCAGATATTTCTCTGTACAGCCTATGGTCCCATTCACTCGGGAATATCCCAACGCAGCTCCTAGAAGAAACGTGTTTCTGACTCGCTGAATCTCAACATAGATTCAACTCTCTTAGGTGAACGAACGCACCGCAGAGCAGTTTCAAGGAAACGTTTCTCCTGAATTTTAGACGAAGTTTCCTGCTGTTTCGTACGTATGCCGGCATTGGGCTGGAAATACCGGTTTTGGGATTCTGCACAGAAAGGGTTTGCAAACCGCTGAATCCACACGTGAGTTTAATTCTGTCAGTTGAATGCACACATTGACAACCATTCAGTTAGAGAGCTCCGTTTTGCTTTTAGAAGCAGATATTTCTCTGTACAGCCTATGGTTCCATTCACTCGGGAATATCCCAACGCAGCTCCTAGACGAAACGTGTTTCTGACTCGCTGAATCTCAACATAGATTCAACTCTCTTAGGTGAACGAACGCACAGCAGAGCAGTTTCAAGGAAACGTTTCTCCTGAGTTTTAGACGAAGTTTCCTGCTGTTTAGTACGTATGCCGGCATTGGGCTGGAATTACCGGTTTTGGGATTATGCACAGAAAGGGTTGGCAAACAGCTGAATCCACACGTGAGTTTAACTCGGTCAGTTGAATGCACACATTGACAACCATTCAGTTAGATAGCTCCGTTTTGGTTTTAGAAGCAGATATTTCTCTGTACAGCCTATGGTCCCATTCACTCGGGAATATCCCAACGCAGCTCCTAGAAGAAAAGTGTTTCTGACTCGCTGAATCTCAACATAGATTCAACTCTCTTAGGTGAACGAACGCACAGCAGAGCAGTTTCAAGGAAACGTTTCTCCTGAGTTTTAGACGAAGTTTCCTGCTGTTTCGTACGTATGCCGGCTTTGGGCTGGAAATACCGGTTTTGGGATTCTGCACAGATAGGGTTTGCAAACCGCTGAATCCACACGTGAGTTTTACTCTGTCAGTTGAATGCACACATTGAAAACCATTCAGTTAGATAGCTCCGTTTTGGTTTTAGAAGCAGATATTTCTCTGTACAGCCTATGGTCCCATTCACTCGGGAATATCCCATCGCAGCTCCTAGAAGAAACGTGTTTCTGACTCGCTGAATCTCAACATAGATTCAACTCTCTTAGGTGAACGAACGCACAGCAGAGCAGTTTCAAGGAAACGTTTCTCCTGAGTTTTAGACGAAGTTTCCTTCTGTTTAGTACGTATGCCGGCATTGGGCTGGAAATACCGGTTTTGGGATTCTGCACAGAAAGGGTTTGCAAACCGCTGAATCCACACGTGAGTTTAACTCTGTCAGTTGAATGCACACATTGACAACCATTCAGTTAGATAGCTCCGTTTTGGTTTTAGAAGCAGATATTTCTCTGTACAGCCTATGGTCCCATTCACTCGGGAATATCCCAACGCAGCTCCTAGAAGAAACGTGTTTCTGACTCGCTGAATCTCAACATAGATTCAACTCTCTTAGGTGAACGAACGAACAGCAGAGCAGTTTCAAGGAAACGTTTCTCCTGAGTTTTAGACGAAGTTTCCTGCTGTTTAGTACGTGTGCCGGCATTGGGCTGGAAATACCGGTTTTGGGATTCTGCACAGAAAGGGTTTGCAAACCGCTGAATCCACACGTGAGTTTAACTCTGTCAGTTGAATGCACACATTGACAACCATTCAGTTAGATAGCTCCGTTTTGGTTTTAGAAGCAGATATTTCTCTGTACAGCCTATGGTCCCATTCACTCGGGAATATCCCAACGCAGCTCCTAGAAGAAACGTGTTTCTGACTCGCTGAGTCTCAACATAGATTCAACTCTCTTAGGTGAACGAACGCACAGCAGAGCAGTTTCAAGGAAACGTTTCTCCTGAATTTTTGACGAAATTTCCTGCTGTTTAGTACGTATGCCGGCATTGGGCTGGAAATACCGGTTTTGCGATTCAGCACAGAAAGGGTTTGCAAACCACTGAATCCACACGTGAGTTTAACTCTGTCAGTTGAATGCACACATTGACAACCATTCAGTTAGATAGCTCCGTTTTGGTTTTAGAAGCAGATATTTCTCTGTACAGCCTATGGCACCATTCACTCGGGAATATCCCAACGCAGCTCCTAGAAGACACGTGTTTCTGACTCGCTGAATCTCAACATAGATTCAACTCTCTTAGGTGAACGAACGCACAGCAGAGCAGTTTCAAGGAAACGTTTCTCCTGAGTTTTAGACGAAGTTTCCTGCTGTTTAGTACGTATAGGGGCATTGGGCTGGAAATACCGGTTTTGGGATTATGCACAGAAAGGGTTGGCAAACAGCTGAATCCACACGTGAGTTTAACTCTGTCAGTTGAATGCACACATTGACAACCATTCAGTTAGATAGCTCCGTTTTGGTTTTAGAAGCAGATATTTCTCTGTACAGCCTATGGTCCCATTCACTCGGGAATATCCAAACGCAGCTCCTAGAAGAAAAGTGTTTCTGACTCGCTGAATCTCAACATAGATTCAACTCTCTTAGGTGAACGAACGCACAGCAGAGCAGTTTCAAGGAAACGTTTCTCCTGAGTTTTAGACGAAGTTTCCTGCTGTTTCGTACGTATGCCGGCTTTGGGCTGGAAATACCGGTTTTGGGATTCTGCACAGATAGGGTTTGCAAACCGCTGAATCCACACGTGAGTTTAACTCTGTCAGTTGAATGCACACATTGACAACCATTCAGTTAGATAGCTCCGTTTTGGTTTTAGAAGCAGATATTTCTCTGTACAGCCTATGATCCCATTCACTCGGGAATATCCCAACGCAGCTCCTAGAAGAAACGTGTTTCTGAGTCGCTGAATCTCAACATAGATTCAACTCTCTTAGGTGAACGAACGCACAGCAGAGCAGTTTCAAGGAAACGTTTCTCCTGAGTTTTAGACGAAGTTTCCTGCTGTTTAGTACGTGTGCCGGCATTGGGCTGGAAATACCGGTTTTGGGATTCTGCACAGAAAGGGTTTGCAAACCGCTGAATCCACACGTGAGTTTAACTCTGTCAGTTGAATGCACACATTGACAACCATTCAGTTAGATAGCTCCGTTTTGGTTTTAGAAGCAGATATTTCTCTGTACAGCCTATGGTCCCATTCACTCGGGAATATCCCAACGCAGCTCCTAGAAGAAACGTGTTTCTGACTCGCTGAGTCTCAACATAGATTCAACTCTCTTAGGTGAACGAACGCACAGCAGAGCAGTTTCGAGGAAACGTTTCTCCTGAATTTTGGACGAAATTTCCTGCTGTTTAGTACGTATGCCAGCATTGGGCTGGAAATACCGGTTTTGCGATTCTGCACAGAAAGGGTTTGCAAACCGCTGAATCCACACGTGAGTTTAACTCTGTCAGTTGAATGCACACATTGACAACCATTCAGTTAGATAGCTCCGTTTTGGTTTTAGAAGCAGATATTTCTCTGTACAGCCTATGGTCCCATTCACTCGGGAATATCCCAACGCAGCTCCTAGAAGACACGTGTTTCTGACTCGCTGAATCTCAACATAGATTCAACTCTCTTAGGTGAACGAACGCACAGCAGAGCAGTTTCAAGGAAACGTTTCTCCTGAGTTTTAGACGAAGTTTCCTGCTGTTTAGTACGTATGCCGGCATTGGGCTGGAAATACCGGTTTTGGGATTATGCACAGAAAGGGTTGGCAAACAGCTGAATCCACACGTGAGTTTAACTCGGTCAGTTGAATGCACACATTGACAACCATTCAGTTAGATAGCTCCGTTTTGGTTTTAGAAGCAGATATTTCTCTGTACAGCCTATGGTCCCATTCACTCGGGAATATCCCAACGCAGCTCCTAGAAGAAAAGTGTTTCTGACTCGCTGAATCTCAACATAGATTCAACTCTCTTAGGTGAACGAACGCACAGCAGAGCAGTTTCAAGGAAACGTTTCTCCTGAGTTTTAGACGAAGTTTCCTGCTGTTTCGTACGTATGCCGGCTTTGGGCTGGAAATACCGGTTTTGGGATTCTGCACAGATAGGGTTTGCAAACCACTGAATCCACACGTGAGTTTAACTCTGTCAGTTGAATGCACACATTGACAACCATTCAGTTAGATAGCTCCGTTTTGGTTTTAGAAGCAGATATTTCTCTGTACAGCCTATGGTACCATTCACTCGGGAATATCCCAACGCAGCTCCTAGAAGACACGTGTTTCTGACTCGCTGAATCTCAACATAGATTCAACTCTCTTAGGAGAACGAACGCACAGCAGAGCAGTTTCAAGGAAACGTTTCTCCTGAGTTTTAGACGAAGTTTCCTGCTGTTTAGTACGTATGCCGGCATTGGGCTGGAAATACCGGTTTTGGGATTATGCACAGAAAGGGTTGGCAAACAGCTGAATCCACACGTGAGTTTAACTCTGTCAGTTGAATGCACACATTGACAACCATTCAGTTAGATAGCTCCGTTTTGGTTTTAGAAGCAGATATTTCTCTGTACAGCCTATGGTCCCATTCACTCGGGAATATCCAAACGCAGCTCCTAGAAGAAAAGTGTTTCTGACTCGCTGAATCTCAACATAGATTCAACTCTCTTAGGTGAACGAACGCACAGCAGAGCAGTTTCAAGGAAACGTTTCTCCTGAGTTTTAGACGAAGTTTCCTGCTGTTTCGTACGTGTGCCGGCTTTGGGCTGGAAATACCGGTTTTGGGATTCTGCACAGAAAGGGTTTGCAAACCGCTGAATCCACACGTGAGTTTAACTCTGTCAGTTGAATGCACACATTGACAACCATTCAGTTAGATAGCTCCGTTTTGGTTTTAGAAGCAGATATTTCTCTGTACAGCCTATGGTCCCATTCACTCGGAATATCCCAACGCAGCTCCTAGAAGAAACGTGTTTCTGAGTCGCTGAATCTCAACATAGATTCAACTCTCTTAGGTGAACGAACGCACAGCAGAGCAGTTTCAAGGAAACGTTTCTCCTGAGTTTTAGACGAAGTTTCCTGCTGTTTAGTACGTATGCCGGCATTGGGCTGGAAATACCGGTTTTGGGATTCTGCACAGAAAGGGTTGGCAAACCGCTGAATCCACACGTGAGTTTAACTCTGTCAGTTGAATGCACACATTGACAACCATTCAGTTAGAGAGCTCCGTTTTGCTTTTAGAAGCAGATATTTCTCTGTACAGCCTATGGTCCCATTCACTCGGGAATATCCCAACGCAGCTCCTAGAAGAAACGTGTTTCTGACTCGCTGAATCTCAACATAGATTCAACTCTCTTAGGTGAACGAACGCACAGCACAGCAGTTTCAAGGAAACGTTTCTCCTGAGTTTTAGACGAAGTTTCCTGCTGTTTCGTACGTATGCCGGCATTGGCCTGGAAATACCGGTTTTGGGATTCTGCACAGAAAGGGTTTGCAAAACCGCTGAATCCACACGTGAGTTTAACTCTGTCAGTTGAATGCACACATTGACAACCATTCAGTTAGATAGCTCCGTTTTGGTTTTAGAAGCAGATATTTCTCTGTACAGCCTATGGTCCTATTCACTCGGGAATATCCCAACGCAGCTCCTAGAAGAAAAGTGTTTCTGACTCGCTGAGTCTCAACATAGATTCAACTCTCTTAGGTGAACGAACGCACAGCAGAGCCGTTTCAAGGAAACGTTTCTCCTGAGTTTTAGACGAAGTTTCCTGCTCTTTCGTACGTATGCCGGCTTTGGGCTGGAAATAACGGTTTTGGGATTCTGCACAGAAAGGGTTTGCAAAACCGCTGAATCCACACGTGAGTTTAACTCTGTCAGTTGAATGCACACATTGACAACCATTCATTTAGATAGCTCCGTTTTGGTTTTAGAAGCAGATATTTCTCTGTACAGCCTATGGTCCCATTCACTCGGGAATATCCCAACGCAGCTCCTAGAAGAAAAGTGTTTCTGACTCGCTGAATCTCAACATAGATTCAACTCTCTTAGGTGAACGAACGGACCGCAGAGCAGTTCCAAGGAAACGTTTCTCCTGAGTTTTAGACGAAGTTTCCTGCTGTTTAGTACGTATGCCAGCATTGGGCTGGAAATACCGGTTTTGGGATTCTGCACAGAAAGGGTTTGCAAACCGCTGAATCCACACGTGAGTTTAACTTTGTCAGTTGAATGCACACATTGACAACCATTCAGTTAGATAGCTCCGTTTTGGTTTTAGAAGCAGATATTTCTCTGTACAGCCTATGGTCCCATTCACTCGGGAATATCCCAACGCAGCTCCTAAAAGAAACGTGTTTCTGACTCGCTGAATCTCAACATAGATTCAACTCTCTTAGGTGAACGAACGCACCGCAGAGCAGTTTCAAGGAAACGTTTCTCCTGAATTTTAGACGAAGTTTCCTGCTGTTTCGTACGTATGCCGGCATTGGGCTGGAAATACCGGTTTTGGGATTCTGCACAGAAAGGGTTTGCAAACCGCTGAATCCACACGTGAATTTCACTCTGTCAGTTGAATGCACACATTGAAAACCATTCAGTTAGATAGCTCCGTTTTTTTTTTAGAAGCAGATATTTCTCTGTACAGCCTATGGTCCCATTCACTCGGGAATGTCCCAACGCAGCTCCTAGAAGAAACGTGTTTCTGACTCGCTGAATCTCAACATAGATTCAACTCTCTTAGGTGAACGAACGCACAGCAGAGCAGTTTCAAGGAAACGTTTCTCCTGAGTTTTAGACGAAGTTTCCTGCTGTTTAGTACGTATGCCGGCATTGGGCTGGAAATACCGGTTTTGTGATTCTGCACAGAAAGGTTTTGCAAACCGCTGAATCCACACGTGAGTTTAACTCTGTAAGTTGAATGCACACATTGACAACCATTCAGTTAGATAGCTCCGTTTTGGTTTTAGAAGCAGATATTTCTCTGTACAGCCTATGGTCCCATTCACTCGGGAATATCCCAACGCAGCTCCTGGAAGAAACGTGTTTCTGACTCGCTGAATCTCAACATAGATTCAACTCTCTTAGGTGAACGAACGCACCGCAGAACAGTTTCAAGGAAACGTTTCTCCTGAATTTTAGACGAAGTTTCCTGCTGTTTCGTACGTATGCCGGCATTGGGCTGGAAATACCGGTTTTGGGATTCTGCACAGAAAGGGTTTGCAAACCGCTGAATCCACACGTGAGTTTAACTCTGTCAGTTGAATGCACACATTGACAACCATTCAGTTAGATAGCTCCGTTTTGGTTTTAGAAGCAGATATTTCTCTGTACAGCCTATGGTCCCATTCACTCGGGAATATCCCAACGCAGCTCCTAAAAGAAACGTGTTTCTGACTCGCTGAATCTCAACATAGATTCAACTCTCTTAGGTGAACGAACGCACCGCAGAGCAGTTTCAAGGAAACGTTTCTCCTGAATTTTAGACGAAGTTTCCTGCTGTTTAGTACGTATGCCGGCATTGGGCTGGAAAAACCGGTTTTGGGATTCTGCACAGAAAGGGTTGGCAAACCGCTGAATCCACACGTGAGTTTAACTCTGTCAGTTGAATGCACACATTGATAACCATTCAGTTAGATAGCTCCGTTTTGGTTTTAGAAGCAGATATTTCTCTGTACAGCCTATGGTCCCATTCACTCGGGAATATCCCAACGCAGCTCCTAGAAAAAACGTGTTTCTGACTCGCTGAATCTCAACATAGATTCAACTCTCTTAGGTGAACGAACGCACAGCAGAGCAGTTTCAAGGAAACGTTTCTCCTGAGTTTTAGACGAAGTTTCGTGCTGTTTCGTACGTATGCCGGCTTTGGGCTGGAAATACCGGTTTTGGGATTCTGCACAGATAGAATTTGCAAACCGCTGAATCCACACTTGAGTTTAACTCTGTCAGTTGAATGCACACATTGACAACCATTCAGTTAGATAGCTCCGTTTTGGTTTTAGAAGCAGATATTTCTCTGTACAGCCTATGGTCCCATTCACTCGGGAATATCCCAACGCAGCTCCTAGAAGACACGTGTTTCTGACTCGCTGAATCTCAACATAGATTCAACTCTCTTAGGTGAACGAACGCACAGCAGAGCAGTTTCAAGGAAACGTTTCTCCTGAGTTTTAGACGAAGTTTCCTGCTGTTTAGTACGTATGCCGGCATTGGGCTGGAAATACCGGTTTTGGGATTCTGCACAGAAAGGGTTTGAAAACCGCTGAATCCACACGTGAGTTTAACTCTGTCAGTTGAATGCACACATTGACAACCATTCAGTTAGATAGCTCCGTTTTGGTTTTAGAAGCAGATATTTCTCTGTACAGCCTTTGGTCCCATTCACTCGGGAATATCCCAACGCAGCTCCTAGAGGACACGTGTTTCTGAGTCGCTGAATCTCAACATAGATTCAACTCTCTTAGGTGAACGAACGCACAGCAGAGCAGTTTCAAGGAAACGTTTCTCCTGAGTTTTAGACGAAGTTTCCTGCTGTTTAGTACGTATGCCGGCATTGGGCTGGAAATACCGGTTTTGGGATAATGCACAGAAAGGGTTGGCAAACAGCTGAATCCACACGTGAGATTAACTCTGTCAGTTGAATGCACACATTGACAACCATTCAGTTAGATAGCTCCGTTTTGGTTTTAGAAGCAGATATTTCTCTGTACAGCCTATGGTCCCATTCACTCGGGAATATCCCAACGCAGGCACGTAGAAAAAAAGTGTTTATGACTCGCTGAATATCAACATAGATTCAACTCTCTTAGGTGAACGAACGCACAGCAGAGCAGTTTCAAGGAAACGTTTCTCCTGAGTTTTAGACGAAGTTTCCTGCTGTTTAGTACGTATGCCAGCATTGGGCTGGAAATACCGGTTTTGGGATTCTGCACAGAAAGGGTTTGCAAACCGCTGAATCCACACGTGAGTTTAACTCTGTCAGTTGAATGCACACATTGACAACCATTCAGTTAGATAGCTCCGTTTTGGTTTTAGAAGCAGATATTTCTCTGTACAGCCTATGGTCCCATTCACTCGGGAATATCCCAACGCAGCTCCTAGAAGAAACGTGTTTCTGACTCGCTGAATATCAACATAGATTCAACTCTCTTAGGTGAACGAACGCACAGCACAGCAGTTTCAAGGAAACGTTTCTCCTGAGTTTTAGACGAAGTTTCCTGCTGTTTAGTACGTATGCCAGCATTGGGCTGGAAATACCGGTTTTGGGATTCTGCACAGAAAGGGTTTGCAAACCGCTGAATCCACACGTGAGTTTAACTCTGTCAGTTGAATGCACACATTGACAACCATTCAGTTAGATAGCTCCGTTTTGGTTTTAGAAGCAGATATTTCTCTGTACAGCCTATGGTCCCATTCACTCGGGAATATCCAAACGCAGCTCCTAGAAGAAAAGTGTTTCTGACTCGCTGAATCTCAACATAGATTCAACTCTCTTAGGTGAACGAACGCACAGCAGAGCAGTTTCAAGGAAACGTTTCTCCTGAGTTTTAGACGAAGTTTCCTGCTGTTTCGTACGTATGCCGGCTTTGGGCTGGAAATACCGGTTTTGGGATTCTGCACAGATAGGGTTTGCAAACCGCTGAATCCACACGTGAGTTTAACTCTGTCAGTTGAATGCACACATTGACAACCATTCAGTTAGATAGCTCCGTTTCGGTTTTAGAAGCAGATATTTCTCTGTACAGCCTATGATCCCATTCACTCGGGAATATCCCAACGCAGCTCCTAGAAGAAACGTGTTTCTGAGTCGCTGAATCTCAACATAGATTCAACTCTCTTAGGTGAACGAACGCACAGCAGAGCAGTTTCAAGGAAACGTTTCTCCTGAGTTTTAGACGAAGTTTCCTGCTGTTTAGTACGTGTGCCGGCATTGGGCTGGAAATACCGGTTTTGGGATTCTGCACAGAAAGGGTTTGCAAACCGCTGAATCCACACGTGAGTTTAACTCTGTCAGTTGAATGCACACATTGACAACCATTCAGTTAGATAGCTCCGTTTTGGTTTTAGAAGCAGATATTTCTCTGTACAGCCTATGGTCCCATTCACTCGGGAATATCCCAACGCAGCTCCTAGAAGAAACGTGTTTCTGACTCGCTGAGTCTCAACATAGATTCAACTCTCTTAGGTGAACGAACGCACAGCAGAGCAGTTTCGAGGAAACGTTTCTCCTGAATTTTGGACGAAATTTCCTGCTGTTTAGTACGTATGCCAGCATTGGGCTGGAAATACCGGTTTTGCGATTCTGCACAGAAAGGGTTTGCAAACCGCTGAATCCACACGTGAGTTTAACTCTGTCAGTTGAATGCACACATTGACAACCATTCAGTTAGATAGCTCCGTTTTGGTTTTAGAAGCAGATATTTCTCTGTACAGCCTATGGTCCCATTCACTCGGGAATATCCCAACGCAGCTCCTAGAAGACACGTGTTTCTGACTCGCTGAATCTCAACATAGATTCAACTCTCTTAGGTGAACGAACGCACAGCAGAGCAGTTTCAAGGAAACGTTTCTCCTGAGTTTTAGACGAAGTTTCCTGCTGTTTAGTACGTATGCCGGCATTGGGCTGGAAATACCGGTTTTGGGATTATGCACAGAAAGGGTTGGCAAACAGCTGAATCCACACGTGAGTTTAACTCGGTCAGTTGAATGCACACATTGACAACCATTCAGTTAGATAGCTCCGTTTTGGTTTTAGAAGCAGATATTTCTCTGTACAGCCTATGGTCCCATTCACTCGGGAATATCCCAACGCAGCTCCTAGAAGAAAAGTGTTTCTGACTCGCTGAATCTCAACATAGATTCAACTCTCTTAGGTGAACGAACGCACAGCAGAGCAGTTTCAAGGAAACGTTTCTCCTGAGTTTTAGACGAAGTTTCCTGCTGTTTCGTACGTATGCCGGCTTTGGGCTGGAAATACCGGTTTTGGGATTCTGCACAGATAGGGTTTGCAAACCGCTGAATCCACACGTGAGTTTAACTCTGTCAGTTGAATGCACACATTGAAAACCATTCAGTTAGATAGCTCCGTTTTGGTTTTAGAAGCAGATATTTCTCTGTACAGACTATGGTCCCATTCACTCGGGAATATCCCAACGTAGCTCCTAGAAGAAACGTGTTTCTGACTCGCTGAATCTCAACATAGATTCAACTCTCTTAGGTGAACGAACGCACAGCAGAGCAGTTTCAAGGAAACGTTTCTCCTGAGTTTTAGACGAAGTTTCCTGCTGTTTAGTACGTATGCCGGCATTGGGCTGGAAATACCGGTTTTGGGATTCTGCACAGAAAGGGTTGGCAAACCGCTGAATCCACACGTGAGTTTAACTCTGTCAGTTGAATGCACACATTGACAACCATTCAGTTAGATAGCTCCGTTTTGGTTTTAGAAGCAGATATTTCTCTGTACAGCCTATGTTCCCATTCACTCGGGAATATCCCAACGCAGCTCCTAGAAGAAACGTGTTTCTGACTCGCTGAATCTCAACATAGATTCAACTCTCTTAGGTGAACGAACGAACAGCAGAGGAGTTTCAAGGAAACGTTTCTCCTGAGTTTTAGACGAAGTTTCCTGCTGTTTAGTACGTGTGCCGGCATTGGGCTGGAAATACCGGTTTTGCGATTCTGCACAGAAAGGGTTTGCAAACCGCTGAATCCACACGTGAGTTTAACTCTGTCAGTTGAATGCACACATTGACAACCATTCAGTTAGATAGCTCCGTTTTGGTTTTAGAAGCAGATATTTCTCTGTACAGCCTATGGTCCCATTCACTCGGGAATATCCCAACGCAGCTCCTAGAAGAAACGTGTTTCTGACTCGCTGAGTCTCAACATAGATTCAACTCTCTTAGGTGAACGAACGCACAGCAGAGCAGTTTCAAGGAAACGTTTCTCCTGAATTTTTGACGAAATTTCCTGCTGTTTAGTACGTATGCCGGCATTGGGCTGGAAATACCGGTTTTGGGATTATGCACAGAAAGGGTTGGCAAACAGCTGAATCCACACGTGAGTTTAACTCTGTCAGTTGAATGCACACATTGACAACCATTCAGTTAGATAGCTCCGTTTTGGTTTTAGAAGCAGATATTTCTCTGTACAGCCTATGGTCCCATTCACTCGGGAATATCCCAACGCAGCTCCTAGAAGACACGTGTTTCTGAGTCGCTGAATCTCAACATAGATTCAGCTCTCTTAGGTGAACGAACGCACAGCAGAGCAGTTTCAAGGAAACGTTTCTCCTGAGTTTTAGACGAAGTTTCCTGCTGTTTCGTACGTATGCCGGCTTTGGGCTGGAAATACCGGTTTTGGGATTCTGCACAGAAAGGGTTTGCAAACCGCTGAATCCACACGTGAGTTTAACTCTGTCAGTTGAATGCACACATTGACAACCATTCAGTTAGATAGCTCCGTTTTGGTTTTAGAAGCAGATATTTCTCTGTACAGCCTATGGTCCCATTCACTCGGGAATATCCCAACGCAGCTCCTAGAAGAAACGTGTTTCTGAGTCGCTGAATCTCAACATAGATTCAACTCTCTTAGGTGAACGAACGCACAGCAGAGCCGTTTCAAGGAAACGTTTCTCCTGAGTTTTAGACGAAGTTTCCTGCTCTTTCGTACGTATGCCGGCTTTGGGCTGGAAATAACGGTTTTGGGATTCTGCACAGAAAGGGTTTGCAAAACCGCTGAATCCACACGTGAGTTTAACTCTGTCAGTTGAATGCACACATTGACAACCATTCATTTAGATAGCTCCGTTTTGGTTTTAGAAGCAGATATTTCTCTGTACAGCCTATGGTCCCATTCACTCGGGAATATCCCAACGCAGCTCCTAGAAGAAAAGTGTTTCTGACTCGCTGAATCTCAACATAGATTCAACTCTCTTAGGTGAACGAACGCACCGCAGAGCAGTTCCAAGGAAACGTTTCTCCTGAGTTTTAGACGAAGTTTCCTGCTGTTTAGTACGTATGCCAGCATTGGGCTGGAAATACCGGTTTTGGGATTCTGCACAGAAAGGGTTTGCAAACCGCTGAATCCACACGTGAGTTTAACTTTGTCAGTTGAATGCACACATTGACAACCATTCAGTTAGATAGCTCCGTTTTGGTTTTAGAAGCAGATATTTCTCTGTACAGCCTATGGTCCCATTCACTCGGGAATATCCCAACGCAGCTCCTAGAAGAAACGTGTTTCTGACTCGCTGAATCTCAACATAGATTCAACTCTCTTAGGTGAACGAACGCACCGCAGAACAGTTTCAAGGAAACGTTTCTCCTGAATTTTAGACGAAGTTTCCTGCTGTTTCGTACGTATGCCGGCATTGGGCTGGAAATACCGGTTTTGGGATTCTGCACAGAAAGGGTTTGCAAACCGCTGAATCCACACGTGAGTTTAACTCTGTCAGTTGAATGCACACATTGACAACCATTCAGTTAGATAGCTCCGTTTTGGTTTTAGAAGCAGATATTTCTCTGTACAGCCTATGGTCCCATTCACTCGGGAATATCCCAACGCAGCTCCTAAAAGAAACGTGTTTCTGACTCGCTGAATCTCAACATAGATTCAACTCTCTTAGGTGAACGAACGCACCGCAGAGCCGTTTCAAGGAAACGTTTCTCCTGAATTTTAGACGAAGTTTCCTGCTGTTTCGTACGTATGCCGGCATTGGGCTGGAAATACCGGTTTTGGGATTCTGCACAGAAAGGGTTTGCAAACCGCTGAATCCACACGTGAGTTTCACTCTGTCAGTTGAATGCACACATTGAAAACCATTCAGTTAGATAGCTCCGTTTTTTTTTTAGAAGCAGATATTTCTCTGTACAGCCTATGGTCCCATTCACTCGGGAATGTCCCAACGCAGCTCCTAGAAGAAACGTGTTTCTGACTCGCTGAATCTCAACATAGATTCAACTCTCTTAGGTGAACGAACGCACAGCAGAGCAGTTTCAAGGAAACGTTTCTCCTGAGTTTTAGACGAAGTTTCCTGCTGTTTAGTACGTATGCCGGCATTGGGCTGGAAATACCGGTTTTGTGATTCTGCACAGAAAGGTTTTGCAAACCGCTGAATCCACACGTGAGTTTAACTCTGTCAGTTGAATGCACACATTGACAACCATTCAGTTAGATAGCTCCGTTTTGGTTTTAGAAGCAGATATTTCTCTGTACAGCCTATGGTCCCATTCACTCGGGAATATCCCAACGCAGCTCCTAGAAGAAACGTGTTTCTGACTCGCTGAATCTCAACATAGATTCAACTCTCTTAGGTGAACGAACGCACCGCAGAACAGTTTCAAGGAAACGTTTCTCCTGAATTTTAGACGAAGTTTCCTGCTGTTTCGTACGTATGCCGGCATTGGGCTGGAAATACCGGTTTTGGGATTCTGCACAGAAAGGGTTTGCAAACCGCTGAATCCACACGTGAGTTTAACTCTGTCAGTTGAATGCACACATTGACAACCATTCAGTTAGATAGCTCCGTTTTGGTTTTAGAAGCAGATATTTCTCTGTACAGCCTATGGTCCCATTCACTCGGGAATATCCCAACGCAGCTCCTAAAAGAAACGTGTTTCTGACTCGCTGAATCTCAACATAGATTCAACTCTCTTAGGTGAACGAACGCACCGCAGAGCAGTTTCAAGGAAACGTTTCTCCTGAATTTTAGACGAAGTTTCCTGCTGTTTAGTACGTATGCCGGCATTGGGCTGGAAATACCGGTTTTGGGATTCTGCACAGAAAGGGTTGGCAAACCGCTGAATCCACACGTGAGTTTAACTCTGTCAGTTGAATGCACACATTGACAACCATTCAGTTAGATAGCTCCGTTTTGGTTTTAGAAGCAGATATTTCTCTGTACAGCCTATGGTCCCATTCACTCGGGAATATCCCAACGCAGCTCCTAGAAAAAACGTGTTTCTGACTCGCTGAATCTCAACATAGTTTCAACTTTCGTAGGTGAACGAACGCACAGCAGAGCAGTTTCAAGGAAACGTTTCTCCTGAGTTTTAGACGAAGTTTCGTGCTGTTTCGTACGTATGCCGGCTTTGGGCTGGAAATACCGGTTTTGGGATTCTGCACAGATAGAATTTGCAAACCGCTGAATCCACACTTGAGTTTAACTCTGTCAGTTGAATGCACACATTGACAACCATTCAGTTAGATAGCTCCGTTTTGGTTTTAGAAGCAGATATTTCTCTGTACAGCCTATGGTCCCATTCACTCGGGAATATCCCAACGCAGCTCCTAGAAGACACGTGTTTCTGACTCGCTGAATCTCAACATAGATTCAACTCTCTTAGGTGAACGAACGCACAGCAGAGCAGTTTCAAGGAAACGTTTCTCCTGAGTTTTAGACGAAGTTTCCTGCTGTTTAGTACGTATGCCGGCATTGGGCTGGAAATACCGGTTTTGGGATTCTGCACAGAAAGGGTTTGCAAACCGCTGAATCCACACGTGAGTTTAACTCTGTCAGTTGAATGCACACATTGACAACCATTCAGTTAGATAGCTCCGTTTTGGTTTTAGAAGCAGATATTTCTCTGTACAGCCTTTGGTCCCATTCACTCGGGAATATCCCAACGCAGCTCCTAGAAGACACGTGTTTCTGAGTCGCTGAATCTCAACATAGATTCAACTCTCTTAGGTGAACGAACGCACAGCAGAGCAGTTTCAAGGAAACGTTTCTCCTGAGTTTTAGACGAAGTTTCCTGCTGTTTAGTACGTATGCCGGCATTGGGCTGGAAATACCGGTTTTGGGATAATGCACAGAAAGGGTTGGCAAACAGCTGAATCCACACGTGAGTTTAACTCTGTCAGTTGAATGCACACATTGACAACCATTCAGTTAGATAGCTCCGTTTTGGTTTTAGAAGCAGATATTTCTCTGTACAGCCTATGGTCCCATTCACTCGGGAATATCCCAACGCAGGCACCTAGAAAAAAAGTGTTTCTGACTCGCTGAATATCAACATAGATTCAACTCTCTTAGGTGAACGAACGCACAGCAGAGCAGTTTCAAGGAAACGTTTCTCCTGAGTTTTAGACGAAGTTTCCTGCTGTTTAGTACGTATGCCGGCATTGGGCTGGAAATACCGGTTTTGGGATTCTGCACAGAAAGGGTTGGCAAACCGCTGAATCCACACGTGAGTTTAACTCTGTCAGTTGAATGCACACATTGACAACCATTCAGTTAGATAGCTCCGTTTTGGTTTTAGAAGCAGATATTTCTCTGTACAGCCTATGGTCCCATTCACTCGGGAATATCCCAACGCAGCTCCTAGAAGAAACGTGTTTCTGACTCGCTGAATATCAACATAGATTCAACTCTCTTAGGTGAACGAACGCACAGCACAGCAGTTTCAAGGAAACGTTTCTCCTGAGTTTTAGACGAAGTTTCCTGCTGTTTAGTACGTATGCCAGCATTTGGCTGGAAATACCGGTTTTGGGATTCTGCACAGAAAGGGTTTGCAAACCGCTGAATCCACACGTGAGTTTAACTCTGTCAGTTGAATGCACACATTGACAACCATTCAGTTAGATAGCTCCGTTTTGGTTTTAGAAGCAGATATTTCTCTGTACAGCCTATGGTCCCATTCTCTCGGGAATATCCCAACGCAGCTCCTAGAAGAAACGTGTTTCTGACTCGCTGAATCTCAACATAGATTCAACTCTCTTAGGTGAACGAACGCACCGCAGAACAGTTTCAAGGAAAAGTTTCTCCTGAATCTTAGACGAAGTTTCCTGCTGTTTCGTACGTATGCCGGCATTGGGCTGGAAATACCGGTTTTGGGATTCTGCACAGAAAGGGTTTGCAAACCGCTGAATCCACACGTGAGATTAACTCTGTCAGTTGAATGCACACATTGACAACCATTCAGTTAGATAGCTCCGTTTTGGTTTTAGAAGCAGATATTTCTCTGTACAGCCTATGGTCCCATTCACTCGGGAATATCCCAACGCAGCTCCTAAATGAAACGTGTTTCTGACTCGCTGAATCTCAACATAGATTCAACTCTCTTAGGTGAACGAACGCACCGCAGAGCAGTTTCAAGGAAACGTTTCTCCTGAATTTTAGACGAAGTTTCCTGCTGTTTCGTACGTATGCCGGCATTGGGCTGGAAATACCGGTTTTGGGATTCTGCACAGAAAGGGTTTGCAAACCGCTGAATCCACACGTGAGTTTCACTCTGTCAGTTGAATGCACACATTGAAAACCATTCAGTTAGATAGCTCCGTTTTTTTTTTAGAAGCAGATATTTCTCTGTACAGCCTATGGTCCCATTCACTCGGGAATGTCCCAACGCAGCTCCTAGAAGAAACGTGTTTCTGACTCGCTGAATCTCAACATAGATTCAACTCTCTTAGGTGAACGAACGCACAGCAGAGCAGTTTCAAGGAAACGTTTCTCCTGAGTTTTAGACGAAGTTTCCTGCTGTTTAGTACGTATGCCGGCATTGGGCTGGAAATACCGGTTTTGTGATTCTGCACAGAAAGGTTTTGCAAACCGCTGAATCCACACGTGAGTTTAACTCTGTCAGTTGAATGCACACATTGACAACCATTCAGTTAGATAGCTCCGTTTTGGTTTTAGAAGCAGATATTTCTCTGTACAGCCTATGGTCCCATTCACTCGGGAATATCCCAACGCAGCTCCTAGAAGAAACGTGTTTCTGACTCGCTGAATCTCAACATAGATTCAACTCTCTTAGGTGAACGAACGCACCGCAGAACAGTTTCAAGGAAACGTTTCTCCTGAATTTTAGACGAAGTTTCCTGCTGTTTCGTACGTATGCCGGCATTGGGCTGGAAATACCGGTTTTGGGATTCTGCACAGAAAGGGTTTGCAAACCGCTGAATCCACACGTGAGTTTAACTCTGTCAGTTGAATGCACACATTGACAACCATTCAGTTAGATAGCTCCGTTTTGGTTTTAGAAGCAGATATTTCTCTGTACAGCCTATGGTCCCATTCACTCGGGAATATCCCAACGCAGCTCCTAGAAGAAACGTGTTTCTGACTCGCTGAATCTCAACATAGATTCAACTCTCTTAGGTGAACGAACGCACCGCAGAACAGTTTCAAGGAAACGTTTCTCCTGAATTTTAGACGAAGTTTCCTGCTGTTTAGTACGTATGCCGGCATTGGGCTGGAAATACCGGTTTTGGGATTCTGCACAGAAAGGGTTGGCAAACCGCTGAATCCACACGTGAGTTTAACTCTGTCAGTTGAATGCACACATTGACAACCATTCAGTTAGATAGCTCCGTTTTGGTTTTAGAAGCAGATATTTCTCTGTACAGCCTATGGTCCCATTCACTCGGGAATATCCCAACGCAGCTCCTAGAAAAAACGTGTTTCTGACTCGCTGAATCTCAACATAGATTCAACTCTCTTAGGTGAACGAACGCACAGCAGAGCAGTTTCAAGGAAACGTTTCTCCTGAGTTTTAGACGAAGTTTCGTGCTGTTTCGTACGTATGCCGGCTTTGGGCTGGAAATACCGGTTTTGGGATTCTGCACAGATAGAATTTGCAAACCGCTGAATCCACACTTGAGTTTAACTCTGTCAGTTGAATGCACACATTGACAACCATTCAGTTAGATAGCTCCGTTTTGGTTTTAGAAGCAGATATTTCTCTGTACAGCCTATGGTCCCATTCACTCGGGAATATCCCAACGCAGCTCCTAGAAGACACGTGTTTCTGACTCGCTGAATCTCAACATAGATTCAACTCTCTTAGGTGAA
Organism: Aotus nancymaae; assembly: GCF_030222135.1. Classification (NCBI taxonomy): domain Eukaryota; kingdom Metazoa; phylum Chordata; class Mammalia; order Primates; family Aotidae; genus Aotus; species Aotus nancymaae. Next base: position 3,620,763 of record NW_026988495.1, on the reverse strand, counting down.
CGAACGCACAGCAGAGCAGTTTCAAGGAAACGTTTCTCCTGAGTTTTAGACGAAGTTTCCTGCTGTTTAGTACGTATGCCGGCATTGGGCTGGAAATACCGGTTTTGGGATTCTGCACAGAAAGGGTTTGCAAACCGCTGAATCCACACGTGAGTTTAACTCTGTCAGTTGAATGCACACATTGACAACCATTCAGTTAGATAGCTCCGTTTTGGTTTTAGAAGCAGATATTTCTCTGTACAGCCTTTGGTCCCATTCACTCGGGAATATCCCAACGCAGCTCCTAGAAGACACGTGTTTCTGAGTCGCTGAATCTCAACATAGATTCAACTCTCTTAGGTGAACGAACGCACAGCAGAGCAGTTTCAAGGAAATGTTTCTCCTGAGTTTTAGACGAAGTTTCCTGCTGTTTAGTACGTATGCCGGCATTGGGCTGGAAATACCGGTTTTGGGATAATGCACAGAAAGGGTTGGCAAACAGCTGAATCCACACGTGAGATTAACTCTGTCAGTTGAATGCACACATTGACAACCATTCAGTTAGATAGCTCCGTTTTGGTTTTAGAAGCAGATATTTCTCTGTACAGCCTATGGTCCCATTCACTCGGGAATATCCCAACGCAGCTCCTAGAAAAAACGTGTTTCTGACTCGCTGAATCTCAACATAGATTCAACTCTCTTAGGTGAACGAACGCACAGCAGAGCAGTTTCAAGGAAACGTTTCTCCTGAGTTTTAGACGAAGTTTCGTGCTGTTTCGTACGTATGCCGGCATTGGGCTGGAAATACCGGTTTTGGGATTCTGCACAGATAGAATTTGCAAACCGCTGAATCCACACTTGAGTTTAACTCTGTCAGTTGAATGCACACATTGACAACCATTCAGTTAGATAGCTCCGTTTTGGTTGTAGAAGCAGATATTTCTCTGTACAGCCTATGGTCCCATTCACTCGGGAATATCCCAACGCAGCTCCTAGAAGACACGTGTTTCTGACTCGCTGAATCTCAACATAGATTCAACTCTCTTAGGTGAACGAAGGCACAGCAGAGCAGTTTCAAGGAAACGTTTCTCCTGAGTTTTAGACGAAGTTTCCTGCTGTTTAGTACGTATGCCGGCATTGGGCTGGAAATACCGGTTTTGGGATTCTGCACAGAAAGGGTTTGCAAACCGCTGAATCCACACGTGAGTTTAACTCTGTCAGTTGAATGCACACATTGACAAACATTCAGTTAGATAGCTCCGTTTTGGTTTTAGAAGCAGATATTTCTCTGTACAGCCTTTGGTCCCATTCACTCGGGAATATCCCAACGCAGCTCCTAGAAGACACGTGTTTCTGAGTCGCTGAATCTCAACATAGATTCAACTCTCTTAGGTGAACGAACGCACAGCAGAGCAGTTTCAAGGAAAGGTTCCTCCTGAATTTTAGACGAAATTTCCTGCTGTTTAGTACGTATGCCGGCATTGGGCTGGAAATACCGGTTTTGCGATTCTGCACAGAAAGGGTTTGCAAACCGCTGAATCCACACGTGAGTTTAACTCTGTCAGTTGAATGCACACATTGACAACCATTCAGTTAGATAGCTCCGTTTTGGTTTTAGAAGCAGATATTTCTCTGTACAGCCGATGGTCCCATTCACTCGGGAATATCCCAACGCAGCTCCTAGAAGAAACGTGTTTCTGAGTCGCTGAATCTCAACATAGATTCAACTCTATTAGGTGAACGAACGCACAGCAGAGCAGTTTCAAGGAAACGTTTCTCCTGAGTTTTAGACGAAGTTTCCTGCTCTTTAGTACGTATGCCGGCATTGGGCTGGAAATACCGGTTTTGGGATTCTGCACAGAAAGGGTTGGCAAACCGCTGAATCCACACGTGAGTTTAACTCTGTCAGTTGAATGCACACATTGACAACCATTCAGTTAGATAGCTCCGTTTTGGTTTTAGAAGCAGATATTTCTCTGTACAGCCTATGGTCCCATTCACTCGGGAATATCCCAACGCAGCTCCTAGAAGAAAAGTGTTTCTGACTCACTGAATCTCAACATAGATTCAACTCTCTTAGGTGAACGAACGCACAGCAGAGCAGTTTCAAGGAAACGTTTCTCCTGAGTTTTAGACGAAGTTTCCTGCTGTTGCGTACGTATGCCGGCATTGGGCTGGAAATACCGGTTTTGGGATTCTACACAGAAAGGGTTTGCAAAACCGCTGAATCCACACGTGAGTTTAACTCTGTCAGTTGAATGCACACATTGACAACCATTCAGTTAGATAGCTCCGTTTTGGTTTTAGAAGCAGATATTTCTCTGTACAGCCTATGGTCCCATTCACTCGGGAATATCCCAACGCAGCTCCTAGAAGACACGTGTTTCTGACTCGCTGAATCTCAACATAGATTCAACTCTCTTAGGTGAACGAACGCACAGCAGAGCAGTTTCAAGGAAACGTTTCTCCTGAGTTTTAGACGATGTTTCCTGCTGTTTAGTACGTATGCCGGCATTGGGCTGGAAATACCGGTTTTGGGATTATGCACAGAAAGGGTTGGCAAACCGCTGAATCCACACGTGAGTTTAATTCTGTCAGTTGAATGCACACATTGACAACCATTCAGTTAGATAGCTCCGTTTTGGTTTTAGAAGCAGATATTTCTCTGTACAGCCTATGGTCCCATTCACTCGGGAATATCCCAACGCAGCTCCTAGAAGAAACGTGTTTCTGACTCGCTGAATCTCAACATAGATTCAAGTCTCTTAGGTCAACGAACGCACAGCAGAGCAGTTTCAAGGAAACGTTTCTCCTGAGTTTTAGACGAAGTTTCCTGCTGTTTAGTACGTATGCCGGCATTGGGCTGGAAATACCGGTTTTGGGATTCTGCACAGAATGGGTTTGCAAACCGCTGAATTCACACGTGAGTTTAACTCTGTCAGTTGAATGCACACATTGACAACCATTCAGTTAGATAGCTCCGTTTTGGTTTTAGAAGCAGATATTTCTCTGTACAGCCTATGGTCCCATTCACTCGGGAATATCCCAACGCAGCTCCTAGAAGAAACGTGTTTCTGACTCGCTGAATCTCAACATAGATTCAACTCTCTTAGGTGAACGAACGAACAGCAGAGCAGTTTCAAGGAAACGTTTCTCCTGAGTTTTAGACGAAGTTTCCTGCTGTTTAGTACGTATGCCGGCATTGGGCTGGAAATACCGGTTTTGGGATTCTGCACAGAAAGGGTTTGCAAACCGCTGAATCCACACGTGAGTTTAACTCTGTCAGTTGAATGCACACATTGACAACCATTCAGTTAGATAGTTCCGTTTTGGTTTTAGAAGCAGATATTTCTCTGTACAGCCTATGGTCCCATTCACTCGGGAATATCCCAACGCAGCTCCTAGAAGAAACGTGTTTCTGACTCGCTGAGTCTCAACATAGATTCAACTCTCTTAGGTGAACGAACGCACAGCAGAGCAGTTTCAAGGAAACGTTTCTCCTGAATTTTGGATGAAATTTCCTGCTGTTTAGTACGTATGCCGGCATTGGGCTGGAAATACCGGTTTTGGGATTCTGCACAGAAAGGGTTTGCAAAACGCTGAATCCACACGTGAGTTTAACTCTGTCAGTTGAATGCACACATTGACAACCATTCAGTTAGATAGCTCCGTTTTGGTTTTAGAAGCAGATATTTCTCTGTACAGCCTATGGTCCCATTCACTCGGGAATATCCCAACGCAGCTCCTAGAAGACACGTGTTTCTGACTCGCTGAATCTCAACATAGATTCAACTCTCTTAGGTGAACGAACGCACCGCAGAGCAGTTTCAAGGAAACGTTTCTCCTGAGTTTTAGACGAAGTTTCCTGCTGTTTAGTACGTATGCCGGCATTGGGCTGGAAATACCGGTTTTGGGATTCTGCACAGAAAGGGTTTGCAAACCGCTGAATCCACACGTGAGTTTAACTCTGTCAGTTGAATGCACACATTGACAACCATTCAGTTAGATAGCTCCGTTTTGGTTTTAGAAGCAGATATTTCTCTGTACAGCCTATGGTCCCATTCACTCGGGAATATCCCAACGCAGCTCCTAGAAGAAACTTGTTTCTGACTCGCTGAATCTCAACATAGATTCAACTCTCTTAGGTGAACGAACGCACCGCAGAGCAGTTTCAAGGAAACGTTTCTCCTGAATTTTAGACGAAGTTTCCTGCTGTTTCGTACGTATGCCGGCATTGGGCTGGAAATACCGGTTTTGGGATTCCGCACAGAAAGGGTTTGCAAACCGCTGAATCCACACGTGAGTTTAATTCTGTCAGTTGAATGCACACATTGACAACCATTCAGTTAGAGAGCTCCGTTTTGCTTTTAGAAGCAGATATTTCTCTGTACAGCCTATGGTCCCATTCACTCGGGAATATCCCAACGCAGCTCCTAGACGAAACGTGTTTCTGACTCGCTGAATCTCAACATAGATTCAACTCTCTTAGGTGAACGAACGCACAGCAGAGCAGTTTCAAGGAAACGTTTCTCCTGAGTTTTAGACGAAGTTTCCTGCTGTTTAGTACGTGTGCCGGCATTGGGCTGGAAATACCGGTTTTGGGATTCTGCACAGAAAGGGTTTGCAAACCGCTGAATCCACACGTGAGTTTAACTCTGTCAGTTGAATGCACACATTGACAACCATTCAGTTAGATAGCTCCGTTTTGGTTTTAGAAGCAGATATTTCTCTGTACAGCCTATGGTCCCATTCACTCGGGAATATCCCAACGCAGCTCCTAGAAGAAACGTGTTTCTGACTCGCTGAGTCTCAACATAGATTCAACTCTCTTAGGTGAACGAACGCACAGCAGAGCAGTTTCAAGGAAACGTTTCTCCTGAATTTTGGACGAAATTTCCTGCTGTTTAGTACGTATGCCAGCATTGGGCTGGAAATACCGGTTTTGCGATTCTGCACAGAAAGGGTTTGCAAACCGCTGAATCCACACGTGAGTTTAACTCTGTCAGTTGAATGCACACATTGACAACCATTCAGTTAGATAGCTCCGTTTTGGTTTTAGAAGCAGATATTTCTCTGTACAGCCTATGGTCCCATTCACTCGGGAATATCCCAACGCAGCTCCTAGAAGAAACGTGTTTCTGACTCGCTGAATCTCAACATAGATTCAACTCTCTTAGGTGAACGAACGCACAGCAGAGCAGTTTCAAGGAAACGTTTCTCCTGAGTTTTAGACGAAATTTTCTGCTGTTTAGTACGTATGCCGGCATTGGGCTGGAAATACCGGTTTTGGGATTATGCACAGAAAGGGTTGGCAAACAGCTGAATCCACACGTGAGTTTAACTCGGTCAGTTGAATGCACACATTGACAACCATTCAGTTAGATAGCTCCGTTTTGGTTTTAGAAGCAGATATTTCTCTGTACAGCCTATGGTCCCATTCACTCGGGAATATCCCAACGCAGCTCCTAGAAGAAAAGTGTTTCTGACTCGCTGAATCTCAACATAGATTCAACTCTCTTAGGTGAACGAACGCACAGCAGAGCAGTTTCAAGGAAACGTTTCTCCTGAGTTTTAGACGAAGTTTCCTGCTGTTTCGTACGTATGCCGGCTTTGGGCTGGAAATACCGGTTTTGGGATTCTGCACAGATAGGGTTTGCAAACCGCTGAATCCACACGTGAGTTTTACTCTGTCAGTTGAATGCACACATTGAAAACCATTCAGTTAGATAGCTCCGTTTTGGTTTTAGAAGCAGATATTTCTCTGTACAGCCTATGGTCCCATTCACTCGGGAATATCCCAACGCAGCTCCTAGAAGAAACGTGTTTCTGACTCGCTGAATCTCAACATAGATTCAACTCTCTTAGGTGAACGAACGCACAGCAGAGCAGTTTCAAGGAAACGTTTCTCCTGAGTTTTAGACGAAGTTTCCTGCTGTTTAGTACGTATGCCGGCATTGGGCTGGAAATACCGGTTTTGGGATTCTGCACAGAAAGGGTTTGCAAACCGCTGAATCCACACGTGAGTTTAACTCTGTCAGTTGAATGCACACATTGACAACCATTCAGTTAGATAGCTCCGTTTTGGTTTTAGAAGCAGATATTTCTCTGTACAGCCTATGGTCCCATTCACTCGGGAATATCCCAACGCAGCTCCTAGAAGAAACGTGTTTCTGACTCGCTGAATCTCAACATAGATTCAACTGTCTTAGGTGAACGAACGAACAGCAGAGCAGTTTCAAGGAAACGTTTCTCCTGAGTTTTAGACGAAGTTTCCTGCTGTTTAGTACGTGTGCCGGCATTGGGCTGGAAATACCGGTTTTGGGATTCTGCACAGAAAGGGTTTGCAAACCGCTGAATCCACACGTGAGTTTAACTCTGTCAGTTGAATGCACACATTGACAACCATTCAGTTAGATAGCTCCGTTTTGGTTTTAGAAGCAGATATTTCTCTGTACAGCCTATGGTCCCATTCACTCGGGAATATCCCAACGCAGCTCCTAGAAGAAACGTGTTTCTGACTCGCTGAGTCTCAACATAGATTCAACTCTCTTAGGTGAACGAACGCACAGCAGAGCAGTTTCAAGGAAACGTTTCTCCTGAATTTTTGACGAAATTTCCTGCTGTTTAGTACGTATGCCGGCATTGGGTTGGAAATACCGGTTTTGCGATTCAGCACAGAAAGGGTTTGCAAACCACTGAATCCACACGTGAGTTTAACTCTGTCAGTTGAATGCACACATTGACAACCATTCAGTTAGATAGCTCCGTTTTGGTTTTAGAAGCAGATATTTCTCTGTACAGCCTATGGTCCCATTCACTCGGGAATATCCCAACGCAGCTCCTAGAAGACACGTGTTTCTGACTCGCTGAATCTCAACATAGATTCAACTCTCTTAGGTGAACGAACGCACAGCAGAGCAGTTTCAAGGAAACGTTTCTCCTGAGTTTTAGACGAAGTTTCCTGCTGTTTAGTACGTATGCCGGCATTGGGCTGGAAATACCGGTTTTGGGATTATGCACAGAAAGGGTTGGCAAACAGCTGAATCCACACGTGAGTTTAACTCGGTCAGTTGAATGCACACATTGACAACCATTCAGTTAGATAGCTCCGTTTTGGTTTTAGAAGCAGATATTTCTCTGTACAGCCTATGGTCCCATTCACTCGGGAATATCCAAACGCAGCTCCTAGAAGAAAAGTGTTTCTGACTCGCTGAATCTCAACATAGATTCAACTCTCTTAGGTGAACGAACGCACAGCAGAGCAGTTTCAAGGAAACGTTTCTCCTGAGTTTTAGACGAAGTTTCCTGCTGTTTCGTACGTATGCCGGCTTTGGGCTGGAAATACCGGTTTTGGGATTCTGCACAGATAGGGTTTCCAAACCGCTGAATCCACACGTGAGTTTAACTCTGTCAGTTGAATGCACACATTGACAACCATTCAGTTAGATAGCTCCGTTTTGGTTTTAGAAGCAGATATTTCTCTGTACAGCCTATGATCCCATTCACTCGGGAATATCCCAACGCAGCTCCTAGAAGAAACGTGTTTCTGAGTCGCTGAATCTCAACATAGATTCAACTCTCTTAGGTGAACGAACGCACAGCAGAGCAGTTTCAAGGAAACGTTTCTCCTGAGTTTTAGACGAAGTTTCCTGCTGTTTAGTACGTGTGCCGGCATTGGGCTGGAAATACCGGTTTTGGGATTCTGCACAGAAAGGGTTTGCAAACCGCTGAATCCACACGTGAGTTTAACTCTGTCAGTTGAATGCACACATTGACAACCATTCAGTTAGATAGCTCCGTTTTGGTTTTAGAAGCAGATATTTCTCTGTACAGCCGATGGTCCCATTCACTCGGGAATATCCCAACGCAGCTCCTAGAAGAAACGTGTTTCTGACTCGCTGAATCTCAACATAGATTCAACTCTCTTAGGTGAACGAACGCACAGCAGAGCAGTTTCAAGGAAACGTTCCTCCTGAATTTTAGACGAAATTTCCTGCTGTTTAGTACGTATGCCGGCATTGGGCTGGAAATACCGGTTTTGCGATTCTGCACAGAAAGGGTTTGCAAACCGCTGAATCCACACGTGAGTTTAACTCTGTCAGTTGAATGCACACATTGACAACCATTCAGTTAGATAGCTCCGTTTTGGTTTTAGAAGCAGATATTTCTCTGTACAGCCTATGGTCCCATTCACTCGGGAATATCCCAACGCAGCTCGTAGAAGAAACGTGTTTCTGACTCGCTGAATCTCAACATAGATTCAAGTCTCTTAGGTGAACGAACGCACAGCAGAGCAGTTTCAAGGAAACGTTTCTCCTGAGTTTTAGACGAAGTTTCCTGCTGTTTAGTACGTATGCCGGCATTGGGCTGGAAATACCGGTTTTGGGATTCTGCACAGAATGGGTTTGCAAACCGCTGAATTCACACGTGAGTTTAACTCTGTCAGTTGAATGCACACATTGACAACCATTCAGTTAGATAGCTCCGTTTTGGTTTTAGAAGCAGATATTTCTCTGTACAGCCTATGGTCCCATTCACTCGGGAATATCCCAACGCAGCTCCTAGAAGAAACGTGTTTCTGACTCGCTGAATCTCAACATAGATTCAACTCTCTTAGGTGAACGAACGAACAGCAGAGCAGTTTCAAGGAAACGTTTCTCCTGAGTTTTAGACGAAGTTTCCTGCTGTTTAGTACGTATGCCGGCATTGGGCTGGAAATACCGGTTTTGGGATTCTGCACAGAAAGGGTTTGCCAACCGCTGAATCCACACGTGAGTTTAACTCTGTCAGTTGAATGCACACATTGACAACCATTCAGTTAGATAGATCCGTTTTGGTTTTAGAAGCAGATATTTCTCTGTACAGCCTATGGTCCCATTCACTCGGGAATATCCCAACGCAGCTCCTAGAAGAAACGTGTTTCTGACTCGCTGAGTCTCAACATAGATTCAACTCTCTTAGGTGAACGAACGCACAGCAGAGCAGTTTCAAGGAAACGTTTCTCCTGAATTTTGGACGAAATTTCCTGCTGTTTAGTACGTATGCCGGCATTGGGCTGGAAATACCGGTTTTGGGATTCTGCACAGAAAGGGTTTGCAAACCGCTGAATCCACACGTGAGTTTAACTCTGTCAGTTGAATGCACACATTGACAACCATTCAGTTAGATAGCTCCGTTTTGGTTTTAGAAGCAGATATTTCTCTGTACAGCCTATGGTCCCATTCACTCGGGAATATCCCAACGCAGCTCCTAGAAGAAACGTGTTTCTGACTCGCTGAATCTCAACATAGATTCAACTCTCTTAGGTGAACGAACGCACCGCAGAGCAGTTTCAAGGAAACGTTTCTCCTGAATTTTAGACGAAGTTTCCTGCTGTTTCGTACGTATGCCGGCATTGGGCTGGAAATACCGGTTTTGGGATTCTGCACAGAAAGGGTTTGCAAACCGCTGAATCCACACGTGAGTTTAATTCTGTCAGTTGAATGCACACATTGACAACCATTCAGTTAGAGAGCTCCGTTTTGCTTTTAGAAGCAGATATTTCTCTGTACAGCCTATGGTCCCATTCACTCGGGAATATCCCAACGCAGCTCCTAGACGAAACGTGTTTCTGACTCGCTGAATCTCAACATAGATTCAACTCTCTTAGGTGAACGAACGCACAGCAGAGCAGTTTCAAGGAAACGTTTCTCCTGAGTTTTAGACGAAGTTTCCTGCTGTTTAGTACGTATGCCGGCATTGGGCTGGAAATACCGGTTTTGGGATTCTGCACAGAAAGGGTTTGCAAACCGCTGAATCCACACGTGAGTTTAACTCTGTCAGTTGAATGCACACATTGACAACCATTCAGTTAGATAGCTCCGTTTTGGTTTTAGAAGCAGATATTTCTCTATACAGCCTATGGTCCCATTCACTCGGGAATATCCCAACGCAGCTCCTAGAAGAAACGTGTTTCTGACTCGCTGAGTCTCAACATAGATTCAACTCTCTTAGGTGAACGAACGCACAGCAGAGCAGTTTCAAGGAAACGTTTCTCCTGAATTTTGGACGAAATTTCCTGCTGTTTAGTACGTATGCCAGCATTGGGCTGGAAATACCGGTTTTGCGATTCTGCACAGAAAGGGTTTGCAAACCGCTGAATCCACACGTGAGTTTAACTCTGTCAGTTGAATGCACACATTGACAACCATTCAGTTAGATAGCTCCGTTTTGGTTTTAGAAGCAGATATTTCTCTGTACAGCCTATGGTCCCATTCACTCGGGAATATCCCAACGCAGCTCCTAGAAGACACGTGTTTCTGACTCGCTGAATCTCAACATAGATTCAACTCTCTTAGGTGAACGAACGCACCGCAGAGCAGTTTCAAGGAAACGTTTCTCCTGAGTTTTAGACGAAATTTCCTGCTGTTTAGTACGTATGCCGGCATTGGGCTGGAAATACCGGTTTTGGGATTATGCACAGAAAGGGTTGGCAAACAGCTGAATCCACACGTGAGTTTAACTCGGTCAGTTGAATGCACACATTGACAACCATTCAGTTAGATAGCTCCGTTTTGGTTTTAGAAGCAGATATTTCTCTGTACAGCCTATGGTCCCATTCACTCGGGAATATCCCAACGCAGCTCCTAGAAGAAAAGTGTTTCTGACTCGCTGAATCTCAACATAGATTCAACTCTCTTAGGTGAACGAACGCACAGCAGAGCAGTTTCAAGGAAACGTTTCTCCTGAGTTTTAGACGAAGTTTCCTGCTGTTTCGTACGTATGCCGGCTTTGGGCTGGAAATACCGGTTTTGGGATTCTGCACAGATAGGGTTTGCAAACCGCTGAATCCACACGTGAGTTTTACTCTGTCAGTTGAATGCACACATTGACAACCATTCAGTTAGATAGCTCCGTTTTGGTTTTAGAAGCAGATATTTCTCTGTACAGCCTATGGTCCCATTCACTCGGGAATATCCCAACGCAGCTCCTAGAAGAAACGTGTTTCTGACTCGCTGAATCTCAACATAGATTCAACTCTCTTAGGTGAACGAACGCACAGCAGAGCAGTTTCAAGGAAACGTTTCTCCTGAGTTTTAGACGAAGTTTCCTGCTGTTTAGTACGTATGCCGGCATTGGGCTGGAAATACCGGTTTTGGGATTCTGCACAGAAAGGGTTTGCAAACCGCTGAATCCACACGTGAGTTTAACTCTGTCAGTTGAATGCACACATTGACAACCTTTCAGTTAGATAGCTCCGTTTTGGTTTTAGAAGCAGATATTTCTCTGTACAGCCTATGGTCCCATTCACTCGGGAATATCCCAACGCAGCTCCTAGAAGAAACGTGTTTCTGACTCGCTGAATCTCAACATAGATTCAACTGTCTTAGGTGAACGAACGAACAGCAGAGCAGTTTCAAGGAAACGTTTCTCCTGAGTTTTAGACGAAGTTTCCTGCTGTTTAGTACGTGTGCCGGCATTGGGCTGGAAATACCGGTTTTGGGATTCTGCACAGAAAGAGTTTGCAAACCGCTGAATCCACACGTGAGTTTAACTCTGTCAGTTGAATGCACACATTGACAACCATTCAGTTAGATAGCTCCGTTTTGGTTTTAGAAGCAGATATTTCTCTGTACAGCCTATGGTCCCATTCACTCGGGAATATCCCAACGCAGCTCCTAGAAGAAACGTGTTTCTGACTCGCTGAGTCTCAACATAGATTCAACTCTCTTAGGTGAACGAACGCACAGCAGAGCAGTTTCAAGGAAACGTTTCTCCTGAATTTTTGACGAAATTTCCTGCTGTTTAGTACGTATGCCGGCATTGGGCTGGAAATACCGGTTTTGCGATTCAGCACAGAAAGGGTTTGCAAACCACTGAATCCACACGTGAGTTTAACTCTGTCAGTTGAATGCACAGATTGACAACCATTCAGTTAGATAGCTCCGTTTTGGTTTCAGAAGCAGATATTTCTCTGTACAGCCTATGGTACAATTCACTCGGGAATATCCCAACGCAGCTCCTAGAAGACACGTGTTTCTGACTCGCTGAATCTCAACATAGATTCAACTCTCTTAGGTGAACGAACGCACAGCAGAGCAGTTTCAAGGAAACGTTTCTCCTGAGTTTTAGACGAAGTTTCCTGCTGTTTAGTACGTATGCCGGCATTGGGCTGAAAATACCGGTTTTGGGATTATGCACAGAAAGGGTTGGCAAACAGCTGAATCCACACGTGAGTTTAACTCTGTCAGTTGAATGCACACATTGACAACCATTCAGTTAGATAGCTCCGTTTTGGTTTTAGAAGCAGATATTTCTCTGTACAGCCTATGGTCCCATTCACTCGGGAATATCCAAACGCAGCTCCTAGAAGAAAAGTGTTTCTGACTCTCTGAATCTCAACATAGATTCAACTCTCTTAGGTGAACGAACGCACAGCAGAGCAGTTTCAAGGAAACGTTTCTCCTGAGTTTTAGACGAAGTTTCCTGCTGTTTCGTACGTATGCCGGCTTTGGGCTGGAAATACCGGTTTTGGGATTCTGCACAGATAGGGTTTGCAAACCGCTGAATCCACACGTGAGTTTAACTCTGTCAGTTGAATGCACACATTGACAACCATTCAGTTAGATAGCTCCGTTTTGGTGTTAGAAGCAGATATTTCTCTGTACAGCCTATGATCCCATTCACTCGGGAATATCCCAACGCAGCTCCTAGAAGAAACGTGTTTCTGAGTCGCTGAATCTCAACATAGATTAAACTCTCTTAGGTGAACGAACGCACAGCAGAGCAGTTTCAAGGAAACGTTTCTCCTGAGTTTTAGACGAAGTTTCCTGCTGTTTAGTACGTGTGCCGGCATTGGACTGGAAATACCGGTTTTGGGATTCTGCACAGAAAGGGTTTGCAAACCGCTGAATCCACACGTGAGTTTAACTCTGTCAGTTGAATGCACACATTGACAACCATTCAGTTAGATAGCTCCGTTTTGGTTTTAGAAGCAGATATTTCTCTGTACAGCCTATGGTCCCATTCACTCGGGAATATCCCAACGCAGCTCCTAGAAGAAACGTGTTTCTGACTCGCTGAGTCTCAACATAGATTCAACTCTCTTAGGTGAACGAACACACAGCAGAGCAGTTTCAAGGAAACGTTTCTCCTGAATTTTGGACGAAATTTCCTGCTGTTTAGTACGTATGCCAGCATTGGGCTGGAAATACCGGTTTTGCGATTCTGCACAGAAAGGGTTTGCAAACCGCTGAATCCACACGTGAGTTTAACTCTGTCAGTTGAATGCACACATTGACAACCATTCAGTTAGATAGCTCCGTTTTGGTTTTAGAAGCAGATATTTCTCTGTACAGCCTATGGTCCCATTCACTCGGGAATATCCCAACGCAGCTCCTAGAAGACACGTGTTTCTGACTCGCTGAATCTCAACATAGATTCAACTCTCTTAGGTGAACGAACGCACAGCAGAGCAGTTTCAAGGAAACGTTTCTCCTGAGTTTTAGACGAAGTTTCCTGCTGTTTAGTACGTATGCCGGCATTGGGCTGAAAATACCGGTTTTGGGATTATGCACAGAAAGGGTTGGCAAACAGCTGAATCCACACGTGAGTTTAACTCTGTCAGTTGAATGCACACATTGACAACCATTCAGTTAGATAGCTCCGTTTTGGTTTTAGAAGCAGATATTTCTCTGTACAGCCTATGGTCCCATTCACTCGGGAATATCCAAACGCAGCTCCTAGAAGAAAAGTGTTTCTGACTCTCTGAATCTCAACATAGATTCAACTCTCTTAGGTGAACGAACGCACAGCAGAGCAGTTTCAAGGAAACGTTTCTCCTGAGTTTTAGACGAAGTTTCCTGCTGTTTCGTACGTATGCCGGCTTTGGGCTGGAAATACCGGTTTTGGGATTCTGCACAGATAGGGTTTGCAAACCGCTGAATCCACACGTGAGTTTAACTCTGTCAGTTGAATGCACACATTGACAACCATTCAGTTAGATAGCTCCGTTTTGGTTTTAGAAGCAGATATTTCTCTGTACAGCCTATGATCCCATTCACTCGGGAATATCCCAACGCAGCTCCTAGAAGAAACGTGTTTCTGAGTCGCTGAATCTCAACATAGATTAAACTCTCTTAGGTGAACGAACGCACAGCAGAGCAGTTTCAAGGAAACGTTTCTCCTGAGTTTTAGACGAAGTTTCCTGCTGTTTAGTACGTGTGCCGGCATTGGACTGGAAATACCGGTTTTGGGATTCTGCACAGAAAGGGTTTGCAAACCGCTGAATCCACACGTGAGTTTAACTCTGTCAGTTGAATGCACACATTGACAACCATTCAGTTAGATAGCTCCGTTTTGGTTTTAGAAGCAGATATTTCTCTGTACAGCCTATGGTCCCATTCACTCGGGAATATCCCAACGCAGCTCCTAGAAGAAACGTGTTTCTGACTCGCTGAGTCTCAACATAGATTCAACTCTCTTAGGTGAACGAACACACAGCAGAGCAGTTTCAAGGAAACGTTTCTCCTGAATTTTGGACGAAATTTCCTGCTGTTTAGTACGTATGCCAGCATTGGGCTGGAAATACCGGTTTTGCGATTCTGCACAGAAAGGGTTTGCAAACCGCTGAATCCACACGTGAGTTTAACTCTGTCAGTTGAATGCACACATTGACAACCATTCAGTTAGATAGCTCCGTTTTGGTTTTAGAAGCAGATATTTCTCTGTACAGCCTATGGTCCCATTCACTCGGGAATATCCCAACGCAGCTCCTAGAAGACACGTGTTTCTGACTCGCTGAATCTCAACATAGATTCAACTCTCTTAGGTGAACGAACGCACAGCAGAGCAGTTTCAAGGAAACGTTTCTCCTGAGTTTTAGACGAAGTTTCCTGCTGTTTAGTACGTATGCCGGCATTGGGCTGGAAATACCGGTTTTGGGATTATGCACAGAAAGGGTTGGCAAACAGCTGAATCCACACGTGAGTTTAACTCGGTCAGTTGAATGCACACATTGACAACCATTCAGTTAGATAGCTCCGTTTTGGTTTTAGAAGCAGATATTTCTCTGTACAGCCTATGGTCCCATTCACTCGGGAATATCCAAACGCAGCTCCTAGAAGAAAAGTGTTTCTGACTCGCTGAATCTCAACATAGATTCAACTCTCTTAGGTGAACGAACGCACAGCAGAGCAGTTTCAAGGAAACGTTTCTCCTGAGTTTTAGACGAAGTTTCCTGCTGTTTCGTACGTATGCCGGCTTTGGGCTGGAAATACCGGTTTTGGGATTCTGCACAGATAGGGTTTGCAAACCGCTGAATCCACACGTGAGTTTAACTCTGTCAGTTGAATGCACACATTGACAACCATTCAGTTAGATAGCTCCGTTTTGGTTTTAGAAGCAGATATTTCTCTGTACAGCCTATGATCCCATTCACTCGGGAATATCCCAACGCAGCTCCTAGAAGAAACGTGTTTCTGAGTCGCTGAATCTCAACATAGATTCAACTCTCTTAGGTGAACGAACGCACAGCAGAGCAGTTTCAAGGAAACGTTTCTCCTGAGTTTTAGACGAAGTTTCCTGCTGTTTAGTACGTGTGCCGGCATTGGGCTGGAAATACCGGTTTTGGGATTCTGCACAGAAAGGGTTTGCAAACCGCTGAATCCACACGTGAGTTTAACTCTGTCAGTTGAATGCACACATTGACAACCATTCAGTTAGATAGCTCCGTTTTGGTTTTAGAAGCAGATATTTCTCTGTACAGCCGATGGTCCCATTCACTCGGGAATATCCCAACGCAGCTCCTAGAAGAAACGTGTTTCTGACTCGCTGAATCTCAACATAGATTCAACTCTCTTAGGTGAACGAACGCACAGCAGAGCAGTTTCAAGGAAACGTTCCTCCTGAATTTTAGACGAAATTTCCTGCTGTTTAGTACGTATGCCGGCATTGGGCTGGAAATACCGGTTTTGCGATTCTGCACAGAAAGGGTTTGCAAACCGCTGAATCCACACGTGAGTTTAACTCTGTCAGTTGAATGCACACATTGACAACCATTCAGTTAGATAGCTCCGTTTTGGTTTTAGAAGCAGATATTTCTCTGTACAGCCTATGGTCCCATTCACTCGGGAATATCCCAACGCAGCTCGTAGAAGAAACGTGTTTCTGACTCGCTGAATCTCAACATAGATTCAACTCTCTTAGGTGAACGAACGCACAGCAGAGCAGTTTCAAGGAAACGTTTCTCCTGAGTTTTAGACGAAGTTTCCTGCTGTTTAGTACGTATGCCGGCATTGGGCTGGAAATACCGGTTTTGGGATTCTGCACAGAATGGGTTTGCAAACCGCTGAATTCACACGTGAGTTTAACTCTGTCAGTTGAATGCACACATTGACAACCATTCAGTTAGATAGCTCCGTTTTGGTTTTAGAAGCAGATATTTCTCTGTACAGCCTATGGTCCCATTCACTCGGGAATATCCCAACGCAGCTCCTAGAAGAAACGTGTTTCTGACTCGCTGAATCTCAACATAGATTCAACTCTCTTAGGTGAACGAACGAACAGCAGAGCAGTTTCAAGGAAACGTTTCTCCTGAGTTTTAGACGAAGTTTCCTGCTGTTTAGTACGTATGCCGGCATTGGGCTGGAAATACCGGTTTTGGGATTCTGCACAGAAAGGGTTTGCAAACCGCTGAATCCACACGTGAGTTTAACTCTGTCAGTTGAATGCACACATTGACAACCATTCAGTTAGATAGATCCGTTTTGGTTTTAGAAGCAGATATTTCTCTGTACAGCCTATGGTCCCATTCACTCGGGAATATCCCAACGCAGCTCCTAGAAGAAACGTGTTTCTGACTCGCTGAGTCTCAACATAGATTCAACACTCTTAGGTGAACGAACGCACGGCAGAGCAGTTTCAAGGAAACGTTTCTCCTGAATTTTGGACGAAATTTCCTGCTGTTTAGTACGTATGCCGGCATTGGGCTGGAAATACCGGTTTTGGGATTCTGCACAGAAAGGGTTTGCAAACCGCTGAATCCACACGTGAGTTTAACTCTGTCAGTTGAATGCACACATTGACAACCATTCAGTTAGATAGCTCCGTTTTGGTTTTAGAAGCAGATATTTCTCTGTACAGCCTATGGTCCCATTCACTCGGGAATATCCCAACGCAGCTCCTAGAAGAAACGTGTTTCTGACTCGCTGAATCTCAACATAGATTCAACTCTCTTAGGTGAACGAACGCACCGCAGAGCAGTTTCAAGGAAACGTTTCTCCTGAATTTTAGACGAAGTTTCCTGCTGTTTCGTACGTATGCCGGCATTGGGCTGGAAATACCGGTTTTGGGATTCTGCACAGAAAGGGTTTGCAAACCGCTGAATCCACACGTGAGTTTAATTCTGTCAGTTGAATGCACACATTGACAACCATTCAGTTAGAGAGCTCCGTTTTGCTTTTAGAAGCAGATATTTCTCTGTACAGCCTATGGTCCCATTCACTCGGGAATATCCCAACGCAGCTCCTAGACGAAACGTGTTTCTGACTTGCTGAATCTCAACATAGATTCAACTCTCTTAGGTGAACGAACGCACAGCAGAGCAGTTTCAAGGAAACGTTTCTCCTGAGTTTTAGACGAAGTTTCCTGCTGTTTAGTACGTATGCCAGCATTGGGCTGGAAATACCGGTTTTGCGATTCTGCACAGAAAGGGTTTGCAAACCGCTGAATCCACACGTGAGTTTAACTCTGTCAGTTGAATGCACACATTGACAACCATTCAGTTAGATAGCTCCGTTTTGGTTTTAGAAGCAGATATTTCTCTGTACAGCCTATGGTCCCATTCACTCGGGAATATCCCAACGCAGCTCCTAGAAGACACGTGTTTCTGACTCGCTGAATCTCAACATAGATTCAACTCTCTTAGGTGAACGAACGCACCGCAGAGCAGTTTCAAGGAAACGTTTCTCCTGAGTTTTAGACGAAATTTCCTGCTGTTTAGTACGTATGCCGGCATTGGGCTGGAAATACCGGTTTTGGGATTATGCACAGAAAGGGTTGGCAAACAGCTGAATCCACACATGAGTTTAACTCGGTCAGTTGAATGCACACATTGACAACCATTCAGTTAGATAGCTCCGTTTTGGTTTTAGAAGCAGATATTTCTCTGTACAGCCTATGGTCCCATTCACTCGGGAATATCCCAACGCAGCTCCTAGAAGAAAAGTGTTTCTGACTCGCTGAATCTCAACATAGATTCAACTCTCTTAGGTGAACGAACGCACAGCAGAGCAGTTTCAAGGAATCGTTTCTCCTGAGTTTTAGACGAAGTTTCCTGCTGTTTCGTACGTATGCCGGCTTTGGGCTGGAAATACCGGTTTTGGGATTCTGCACAGATAGGGTTTGCAAACCGCTGAATCCACACGTGAGTTTTACTCTGTCAGTTGAATGCACACATTGACAACCATTCAGTTAGATAGCTCCGTTTTGGTTTTAGAAGCAGATATTTCTCTGTACAGCCTATGGTCCCATTCACTCGGGAATATCCCAACGCAGCTCCTAGACGAAACGTGTTTCTGACTCGCTGAATCTCAACATAGATTCAACTCTCTTAGGTGAACGAACGCACAGCAGAGCAGTTTCAAGGAAACGTTTCTCCTGAGTTTTAGACGAAGTTTCCTGCTGTTTAGTACGTATGCCGGCATTGGGCTGGAAATACCGGTTTTGGGATTCTGCACAGAAAGGGTTTGCAAACCGCTGAATCCACACGTGAGTTTAACTCTGTCAGTTGAATGCACACATTGACAACCTTTCAGTTAGATAGCTCCGTTTTGGTTTTAGAAGCAGATATTTCTCTGTACAGCCTATGGTCCCATTCACTCGGGAATATCCCAACGCAGCTCCTAGAAGAAACGTGTTTCTGACTCGCTGAATCTCAACATAGATTCAACTGTCTTAGGTGAACGAACGAACAGCAGAGCAGTTTCAAGGAAACGTTTCTCCTGAGTTTTAGACGAAGTTTCCTGCTGTTTAGTACGTGTGCCGGCATTGGGCTGGAAATACCGGTTTTGGGATTCTGCACAGAAAGGGTTTGCAAACCGCTGAATCCACACGTGAGTTTAACTCTGTCAGTTGAATGCACACATTGACAACCATTCAGTTAGATAGCTCCGTTTTGGTTTTAGAAGCAGATATTTCTCTGTACAGCCTATGGTCCCATTCACTCGGGAATATCCCAACGCAGCTCCTAGAAGAAACGTGTTTCTGACTCGCTGAGTCTCAACATAGATTCAACTCTCTTAGGTGAACGAACGCACAGCAGAGCAGTTTCAAGGAAACGTTTCTCCTGAATTTTTGACGAAATTTCCTGCTGTTTAGTACGTATGCCGGCATTGGGCTGGAAATACCGGTTTTGCGATTCAGCACAGAAAGGGTTTGCAAACCACTGAATCCACACGTGAGTTTAACTCTGTCAGTTGAATGCACACATTGACAACCATTCAGTTAGATAGCTCCGTTTTGGTTTCAGAAGCAGATATTTCTCTGTACAGCCTATGGTACAATTCACTCGGGAATATCCCAACGCAGCTCCTAGAAGACACGTGTTTCTGACTCGCTGAATCTCAACATAGATTCAACTCTCTTAGGTGAACGAACGCACAGCAGAGCAGTTTCAAGGAAACGTTTCTCCTGAGTTTTAGACGAAGTTTCCTGCTGTTTAGTACGTATGCCGGCATTGGGCTGAAAATACCGGTTTTGGGATTATGCACAGAAAGGGTTGGCAAACAGCTGAATCCACACGTGAGTTTAACTCTGTCAGTTGAATGCACACATTGACAACCATTCAGTTAGATAGCTCCGTTTTGGTTTTAGAAGCAGATATTTCTCTGTACAGCCTATGGTCCCATTCACTCGGGAATATCCAAACGCAGCTCCTAGAAGAAAAGTGTTTCTGACTCTCTGAATCTCAACATAGATTCAACTCTCTTAGGTGAACGAACGCACAGCAGAGCAGTTTCAAGGAAACGTTTCTCCTGAGTTTTAGACGAAGTTTCCTGCTGTTTCGTACGTATGCCGGCTTTGGGCTGGAAATACCGGTTTTGGGATTCTGCACAGATAGGGTTTGCAAACCGCTGAATCCACACGTGAGTTTAACTCTGTCAGTTGAATGCACACATTGACAACCATTCAGTTAGATAGCTCCGTTTTGGTTTTAGAAGCAGATATTTCTCTGTACAGCCTATGATCCCATTCACTCGGGAATATCCCAACGCAGCTCCTAGAAGAAACGTGTTTCTGAGTCGCTGAATCTCAACATAGATTAAACTCTCTTAGGTGAACGAACGCACAGCAGAGCAGTTTCAAGGAAACGTTTCTCCTGAGTTTTAGACGAAGTTTACTGCTGTTTAGTACGTGTGCCGGCATTGGACTGGAAATACCGGTTTTGGGATTCTGCACAGAAAGGGTTTGCAAACCGCTGAATCCACACGTGAGTTTAACTCTGTCAGTTGAATGCACACATTGACAACCATTCAGTTAGATAGCTCCGTTTTGGTTTTAGAAGCAGATATTTCTCTGTACAGCCTAAGGTCCCATTCACTCGGGAATATCCCAACGCAGCTCCTAGAAGAAACGTGTTTCTGACTCGCTGAGTCTCAACATAGATTCAACTCTCTTAGGTGAACGAACACACAGCAGAGCAGTTTCAAGGAAACGTTTCTCCTGAATTTTGGACGAAATTTCCTGCTGTTTAGTACGTATGCCAGCATTGGGCTGGAAATACCGGTTTTGCGATTCTGCACAGAAAGGGTTTGCAAACCGCTGAATCCACACGTGAGTTTAACTCTGTCAGTTGAATGCACACATTGACAACCATTCAGTTAGATAGCTCCGTTTTGGTTTTAGAAGCAGATATTTCTCTGTACAGCCTATGGTCCCATTCACTCGGGAATATCCCAACGCAGCTCCTAGAAGACACGTGTTTCTGACTCGCTGAATCTCAACATAGATTCAACTCTCTTAGGTGAACGAACGCACAGCAGAGCAGTTTCAAGGAAACGTTTCTCCTGAGTTTTAGACGAAGTTTCCTGCTGTTTAGTACGTATGCCGGCATTGGGATGGAAATACCGGTTTGGGATTATGCACAGAAAGGGTTGGCAAACAGATGAATCCACACGTGAGTTTAACTCGGTCAGTAGAATGCACACATTGACAACCATTCAGTTAGATAGCTCCGTTTTGGTTTTAGAAGCAGATATTTCTCTGTACAGCCTATGGTCCCATTCACTCGGGAATATCCCAACGCAGCTCCTAGAAGAAAAGTGTTTCTGACTCGCTGAATCTCAACATAGATTCAACTCTCTTAGGTGAACGAACGCACAGCAGAGCAGTTTCAAGGAAACGTTTCTCCTGAGTTTTAGACGAAGTTTCCTGCTGTTGCGTACGTATGCCGGCTTTGGGCTGGAAATACCGGTTTTGGGATTCTGCACAGATAGGGTTTGCAAACCGCTGAATCCACACGTGAGTTTAACTCTGTCAGTTGAATGCACACATTGAAAACCATTCAGTTAGAAAGCTCCGTTTTGGTTTTAGAAGCAGATATTTCTCTGTACAGCCTATGGTCCCATTCACTCGGGAATATCCCAACGCAGCTCCTAGAAGAAACGTGTTTCTGACTCGCTGAATCTCAACATAGATTCAACTCTCTTAGGTGAACGAACGCACAGCAGAGCAGTTTCAAGGAAACGTTTCTCCTGAGTTTTAGACGAAGTTTCCTGCTGTTTAGTACGTATGCCGGCATTGGGCTGGAAATACCGGTTTTGGGATTCTGCACAGAAAGGGTTTGCAAACCGCTGAATCCACACGTGAGTTTAACTCTGTCAGTTGAATGCACACATTGACAACCATTCAGTTAGATAGCTCCGTTTTGGTTTTAGAAGCAGATATTTCTCTGTACAGCCTATGGTCCCATTCACTCGGGAATATCCCAACGCAGCTCCTAGAAGAAACGTGTTTCTGACTCGCTGAATCTCAACATAGATTCAACTCTCTTAGGTGAACGAACGAACAGCAGAGGAGTTTCAAGGAAACGTTTCTCCTGAGTTTTAGACGAAGTTTCCTGCTGTTTAGTACGTGTGCCGGCATTGGGCTGGAAATACCGGTTTTGGGATTCTGCACAGAAAGGGTTTGCAAACCGCTGAATCCACACGTGAGTTTAACTCTGTCAGTTGAATGCACACATTGACAACCATTCAGTTAGATAGCTCCGTTTTGGTTTTAGAAGCAGATATTTCTCTGTACAGCCTATGGTCCCATTCACTCGGGAATATCCCAACGCAGCTCCTAGAAGAAACGTGTTTCTGACTCGCTGAGTCTCAACATAGATTCAACTCTCTTAGGTGAACGAACGCACAGCAGAGCAGTTTCAAGGAAACGTTTCTCCTGAATTTTTGACGAAATTTCCTGCTGTTTAGTACGTATGCCGGCATTTGGCTGGAAATACAGGTTTTGCGATTCAGCACAGAAAGGGTTTGCAAACCACTGAATCCACACGTGAGTTTAACTCTGTCAGTTGAATGCACACATTGACAACCATTCAGTTAGATAGCTCCGTTTTGGTTTTAGAAGCAGATATTTCTCTGTACAGCCTATGGTAACATTCACTCGGGAATATCCCAACGCAGCTCCTAGAAGACACGTTTTTCTGACTCGCTGAATCTCAACATAGATTCAACTCTCTTAGGTGAACGAACGCACAGCAGAGCAGTTTCAAGGAAACGTTTCTCCTGAGTTTTAGACGAAGTTTCCTGCTGTTTCGTACGTATGCCGGCATTGGGCTGGAAATACCGGTTTTGGGATTCTGCACAGAAAGGGTTGGCAAACAGCTGAATCCACACGTGAGTTTAACTCTGTCAGTTGAATGCACACATTGACAACCATTCAGTTAGATAGCTCCGTTTTGGTTTTAGAAGCAGATATTTCTCTGTACAGCCTATGGTCCCATTCACTCGGGAATATCCAAACGCAGCTCCTAGAAGAAAAGTGTTTCTGACTCGCTGAATCTCAACATAGATTCAACTCTCTTAGGTGAACGAACGCACAGCAGAGCAGTTTCAAGGAAACGTTTCTCCTGAGTTTTAGACGAAGTTTCCTGCTGTTTCGTACGTATGCCGGCTTTGGGCTGGAAATACCGGTTTTGGGATTCTGCACAGAAAGGGTTTGCAAACCGCTGAATCCACACGTGAGTTTAACTCTGTCAGTTGAATGCACACATTGACAACCATTCAGTTAGATAGCTCCGTTTTGGTTTTAGAAGCAGATATTTCTCTGTACAGCCTATGGTCCCATTCACTCGGGAATATCCCAACGCAGCTCCTAGAAGACACGTGTTTCTGAGTCGCTGAATCTCAACATAGATTCAACTCTCTTAGGTGAACGAACGCACAGCAGAGCAGTTTCAAGGAAACGTTTCTCCTGAGTTTTAGACGAAGTTTCCTGCTGTTTAGTATGTATGCCGGCATTGGGCTGGAAATACCGGTTTTGGGATTCTGCACAGAAAGGGTTGGCAAACCGCTGAATCCACACGTGAGTTTAACTCTGTCAGTTGAATGCACACATTGACAACCATTCAGTTAGATAGCTCCGTTTTGGTTTTAGAAGCAGATATTTCTCTGTACAGCCTATGGTCCCATTCACTCGGGAATATCCCAACGCAGCTCCTAGAAGAAACGTGTTTCTGACTCGCTGAATCTCAACATAGATTCAACTCTCTTAGGTGAACGAACGCACAGCACAGCAGTTTCAAGGAAACGTTTCTCCTGAGTTTTAGACGAAGTTTCCTGCTGTTTCGTACGTATGCCGGCATTGGGCTGGAAATACCGGTTTTGGGATTCTGCACAGAAAGGGTTTGCAAAACCGCTGAATCCACACGTGAGTTTAACTCTGTCAGTTGAATGCACACATTGACAACCATTCAGTTAGATAGCTCCGTTTTGGTTTTAGAAGCAGATATTTCTCTGTACAGCCTATGGTCCTATTCACTCGGGAATATCCCAACGCAGCTCCTAGAAGAAAACTGTTTCTGACTCGCTGAATCTCAACATAGATTCAACTCTCTTAGGTGAACGAACGCACAGCAGAGCCGTTTCAAGGAAACGTTTCTCCTGAGTTTTAGACGAAGTTTCCTGCTCTTTCGTACGTATGCCGGCTTTGGGCTGGAAATAACGGTTTTGGGATTCTGCACAGAAAGGGTTTGCAAAACCGCTGAATCCACACGTGAGTTTAACTCTGTCATTTGAATGCACACATTGACAACCATTCATTTAGATAGCTCCGTTTTGGTTTTAGAAGCAGATATTTCTCTGTACAGCCTATGGTCCCATTCACTCGGGAATATCCCAACGCAGCTCCTAGAAGAAAAGTGTTTCTGACTCGCTGAATCTCAACATAGATTCAACTCTCTTAGGTGAACGAACGCACCGCAGAGCAGTTCCAAGGAAACGTTTCTCCTGAGTTTTAGACGAAGTTTCCTGCTGTTTAGTACGTATGCCAGCATTGGGCTGGAAATACCGGTTTTGGGATTCTGCACAGAAAGGGTTTGCAAACCGCTGAATCCACACGTGAGTTTAACTTTGTCAGTTGAATGCCCACATTGACAACCATTCAGTTAGATAGCTCCGTTTTGGTTTTAGAAGCAGATATTTCTCTGTACAGCCTATGGTCCCATTCACTCGGGAATATCCCAACGCAGCTCCTAGAAGAAACGTGTTTCTGACTCGCTGAATCTCAACATAGATTCAACTCTCTTAGGTGAACGAACGCACCGCAGAACAGTTTCAAGGAAACGTTTCTCCTGAATTTTAGACGAAGTTTCCTGCTGTTTCGTACGTATGCCGGCATTGGGCTGGAAATACCGGTTTTGGGATTCTGCACAGAAAGGGTTTGCAAACCGCTGAATCCACACGTGAGTTTAACTCTGTCAGTTGAATGCACACATTGACAACCATTCAGTTAGATAGCTCCGTTTTGGTTTTAGAAGCAGATATTTCTCTGTACAGCCTATGGTCCCATTCACTCGGGAATATCCCAACGCAGCTCCTAAAAGAAACGTGTTTCTGACTCGCTGAATCTCAACATAGATTCAACTCTCTTAGGTGAACGAACGCACCGCAGAGCAGTTTCAAGGAAACGTTTCTCCTGAATTTTAGACGAAGATTCCTGCTGTTTCGTATGTATGCCGGCATTGGGCTGGAAATACCAGCTTTGGGATTCTGCACAGAAAGGGTTTGCAAACCGCTGAATCCACACGTGAGTTTCACTCTGTCAGTTGAATGCACACATTGAAAACCATTCAGTTAGATAGCTCCGTTTTTTTTTTAGAAGCAGATATTTCTCTGTACAGCCTATGGTCCCATTCACTCGGGAATGTCCCAACGCAGCTCCTAGAAGAAACGTGTTTCTGACTCGCTGAATCTCAACATAGATTCAACTCTCTTAGGTGAACGAACGCACAGCAGAGCAGTTTCAAGGAAACGTTTCTCCTGAGTTTTAGACGAAGTTTCCTGCTGTTTAGTACGTATGCCGGCATTGGGCTGGAAATACCGGTTTTGTGATTCTGCACAGAAAGGTTTTGCAAACCGCTGAATCCACACGTGAGTTTAACTCTGTCAGTTGAATGCACACATTGACAACCATTCAGTTAGATAGCTCCGTTTTGGTTTTAGAAGCAGATATTTCTCTGTACAGCCTATGGTCCCATTCACTCGGGAATATCCCAACGCAGCTCCTAGAAGACACGTGTTTCTGACTCGCTGAATCTCAACATAGATTCAACTCTCTTAGGTGAACGAACGCACAGCAGAGCAGTTTCAAGGAAACGTTTCTCCTGAGTTTTAGACGAAGTTTCCTGCTGTTTAGTACGTATGCCGGCATTGGGCTGGAAATACCGGTTTTGGGATTCTGCACAGAAAGGGTTTGCAAACCGCTGAATCCACACGTGAGTTTAACTCTGTCAGTTGAATGCACACATTGACAACCATTCAGTTAGATAGCTCCGTTTTGGTTTCAGAAGCAGATATTTCTCTGTACAGCCTTTGGTCCCATTCACTCGGGAATATCCCAACGCAGCTCCTAGAAGACACGTGTTTCTGAGTCGCTGAATCTCAACATAGATTCAACTCTCTTAGGTGAACGAACGCACAGCAGAGCAGTTTCAAGAAACGTTTCTCCTGAGTTTTAGACGAAGTTTCCTGCTGTTTAGTACGTATGCCGGCATTGGGCTGGAAATACCGGTTTTGGGATAATGCACAGAAAGGGTTGGCAAACAGCTGAATCCACACGTGAGATTAACTCTGTCAGTTGAATGCACACATTGACAACCATTCAGTTAGATAGCTCCGTTTTGGTTTTAGAAGCAGATATTTCTCTGTACAGCCTATGGTCCCATTCACTCGGGAATATCCCAACGCAGGCACCTAGAAGAAAAGTGTTTCTGACTCGCTGTATCTCAACATAGATTCAACTCTCTTAGGTGAACGAACGCACAGCAGAGCAGTTTCAAGGAAACGTTTCTCCTGAGTTTTAGACGAAGTTTCCTGCTGTTTAGTACGTATGCCGGCATTGGGCTGGAAATACCGGTTTTGGGATTCTGCACAGAAAGGGTTTGCAAACCGCTGAATCCACACGTGAGTTTAACTCTGTCAGTTGAATGCACACATTGACAACCATTCAGTTAGATAGCTCCGTTTTGGTTTTAGAAGCAGATATTTCTCTGTACAGCCTATGGTCCCATTCACTCGGGAATATCCCAACGCAGCTCCTAGAAGAAACGTGTTTCTGACTCGCTGAATCTCAACATAGATTCAACTCTCTTAGGTGAACGAACGCACAGCACAGCAGTTTCAAGGAAACGTTTCTCCTGAGTTTTAGACGAAGTTTCCTGCTGTTTCGTACGTATGCCGGCATTGGGCTGGAAATACCGGTTTTGGGATTCTGCACAGAAAGGGTTTGCAAAACCGCTGAATCCACACGTGAGTTTAACTCTGTCAGTTGAATGCACACATTGACAACCATTCAGTTAGATAGCTCCGTTTTGGTTTTAGAAGCAGATATTTCTCTGTACAGCCTATGGTCCCATTCACTCGGGAATATCCCAACGCAGCTCCTAGAAGAAACGTGTTTCTGACTCGCTGAATCTCAACATAGATTCAACTCTCTTAGGTGAACGAACGCACCGCAGAACAGTTTCAAGGAAACGTTTCTCCTGAATTTTAGACGAAGTTTCCTGCTGTTTCGTACGTATGCCGGCATTGGGCTGGAAATACCGGTTTTGGGATTCTGCACAGAAAGGGTTTGCAAACCGCTGAATCCACACGTGAGTTTAACTCTGTCAGTTGAATGCACACATTGACAACCATTCAGTTAGATAGCTCCGTTTTGGTTTTAGAAGCAGATATTTCTCTGTACAGCCTATGGTCCCATTCACTCGGGAATATCCCAACGCAGCTCCTAAAAGAAACGTGTTTCTGACTCGCTGAATCTCAACATAGATTCAACTCTCTTAGGTGAACGAACGCACCGCAGAGCAGTTTCAAGGAAACGTTTCTCCTGAATTTTAGACGAAGATTCCTGCTGTTTCGTACGTATGCCGGCATTGGGCTGGAAATACCGGTTTTGGGATTCTGCACAGAAAGGGTTTGCAAACCGCTGAATCCACACGTGAGTTTCACTCTGTCAGTTGAATGCACACATTGAAAACCATTCAGTTAGATAGCTCCGTTTTTTTTTTAGAAGCAGATATTTCTCTGTACAGCCTATGGTCCCATTCACTCGGGAATGTCCCAACGCAGCTCCTAGAAGAAACGTGTTTCTGACTCGCTGAATCTCAACATAGATTCAACTCTCTTAGGTGAACGAACGCACAGCAGAGCAGTTTCAAGGAAACGTTTCTCCTGAGTTTTAGACGAAGTTTCCTGCTGTTTAGTACGTATGCCGGCATTGGGCTGGAAATACCGGTTTTGGGATAATGCACAGAAAGGGTTGGCAAACAGCTGAATCCACACGTGAGATTAACTCTGTCAGTTGAATGCACACATTGACAACCATTCAGTTAGATAGCTCCGTTTTGGTTTTAGAAGCAGATATTTCTCTGTACAGCCTATGGTCCCATTCACTCGGGAATATCCCAACGCAGGCACCTAGAAGAAAAGTGTTTCTGACTCGCTGAATCTCAACATAGATTCAACTCTCTTAGGTGAACGAACGCACAGCAGAGCAGTTTCAAGGAAACGTTTCTCCTGAGTTTTAGACGAAGTTTCCTGCTGTTTAGTACGTATGCCGGCATTGGGCTGGAAATACCGGTTTTGGGATTCTGCACAGAAAGGGTTGGCAAACCGCTGAATCCACACGTGAGTTTAACTCTCTCAGTTGAATGCACACATTGACAACCATTCAGTTAGATAGCTCCGTTTTGGTTTTAGAAGCAGATATTTCTCTGTACAGCCTATGGTCCCATTCACTCGGGAATATCCCAACGCAGCTCCTAGAAGAAACGTGTTTCTGACTCGCTGAATCTCAACATAGATTCAACTCTCTTAGGTGAACGAACGCACAGCAGAGCAGTTTCAAGGAAACGTTTCTCCTGAGTTTTAGACGAAGTTTCCTGCTGTTTCGTACGTATGCCGGCATTGGGCTGGAAATACCGGTTTTGGGATTCTGCACAGAAAGGGTTTGCAAACCGCTGAATCCACACGTGAGTTTAACTCTGTCAGTTGAATGCACACATTGACAACCATTCAGTTAGATAGCTCCGTTTTGGTTTTAGAAGCAGATATTTCTCTGTACAGCCTATGGTCCCATTCACTCGGGAATATCCCAACGCAGCTCCTAGAAGAAACGTGTTTCTGACTCGCTGAATCTCAACATAGATTCAACTCTCTTAGGTGAACGAACGCACCGCAGAACAGTTTCAAGGAAACGTTTCTCCTGAATTTTAGACGAAGTTTCCTGCTGTTTCGTACGTATGCCGGCATTGGGCTGGAAATACCGGTTTTGGGATTCTGCACAGAAAGGGTTTGCAAACCGCTGAATCCACACGTGAGTTTAACTCTGTCAGTTGAATGCACACATTGACAACCATTCAGTTAGATAGCTCCGTTTTGGTTTTAGAAGCAGATATTTCTCTGTACAGCCTATGGTCCCATTCACTCGGGAATATCCCAACGCAGCTCCTAAAAGAAACGTGTTTCTGACTCGCTGAATCTCAACATAGATTCAACTCTCTTAGGTGAACGAACGCACCGCAGAGCAGTTTCAAGGAAACGTTTCTCCTGAATTTTAGACGAAGATTCCTGCTGTTTCGTACGTATGCCGGCATTGGGCTGGAAATACCGGTTTTGGGATTCTGCACAGAAAGGGTTTGCAAACCGCTGAATCCACACGTGAGTTTCACTCTGTCAGTTGAATGCACACATTGAAAACCATTCAGTTAGATAGCTCCGTTTTTTTTTTAGAAGCAGATATTTCTCTGTACAGCCTATGGTCCCATTCACTCGGGAATGTCCCAACGCAGCTCCTAGAAGAAACGTGTTTCTGACTCGCTGAATCTCAACATAGATTCAACTCTCTTAGGTGAACGAACGCACAGCAGAGCAGTTTCAAGGAAACGTTTCTCCTGAGTTTTAGACGAAGTTTCCTGCTGTTTAGTACGTATGCCGGCATTGGGCTGGAAATACCGGTTTTGGGATAATGCACAGAAAGGGTTGGCAAACAGCTGAATCCACACGTGAGATTAACTCTGTCAGTTGAATGCACACATTGACAACCATTCAGTTAGATAGCTCCGTTTTGGTTTTAGAAGCAGATATTTCTCTGTACAGCCTATGGTCCCATTCACTCGGGAATATCCCAACGCAGGCACCTAGAAGAAAAGTGTTTCTGGCTCGCTGAATCTCAACATAGATTCAACTCTCTTAGGTGAACGAACGCACAGCAGAACAGTTTCAAGGAAACGTTTCTCCTGAGTTTTAGACGAAGTTTCCTGCTGTTTAGTACGTATGCCGGCATTGGGCTGGAAATACCGGTTTTGGGATTCTGCACAGAAAGGGTTGGCAAACCGCTGAATCCACACGTGAGTTTAACTCTGTCAGTTGAATGCACACATTGACAACCATTCAGTTAGATAGCTCCGTTTTGGTTTTAGAAGCAGATATTTCTCTGTACAGCCTATGGTCCCATTCACTCGGGAATATCCCAACGCAGCTCCTAGAAGAAACGTGTTTCTGACTCGCTGAATCTCAACATAGATTCAACTCTCTTAGGTGAACGAACGCACAGCAGAGCAGTTTCAAGGAAACGTTTCTCCTGAGTTTTAGACGAAGTTTCCTGCTGTTTCGTACGTATGCCGGCATTGGGCTGGAAATACCGGTTTTGGGATTCTGCACAGAAAGGGTTTGCAAACCGCTGAATCCACACGTGAGTTTAACTTTGTCAGTTGAATGCCCACATTGACAACCATTCAGTTAGATAGCTCCGTTTTGGTTTTAGAAGCAGATATTTCTCTGTACAGCCTATGGTCCCATTCACTCGGGAATATCCCAACGCAGCTCCTAGAAGAAACGTGTTTCTGACTCGCTGAATCTCAACATAGATTCAACTCTCTTAGGTGAACGAACGCACCGCAGAACAGTTTCAAGGAAACGTTTCTCCTGAATTTTAGACGAAGTTTCCTGCTGTTTCGTACGTATGCCGGCATTGGGCTGGAAATACCGGTTTTGGGATTCTGCACAGAAAGGGTTTGCAAACCGCTGAATCCACACGTGAGTTTAACTCTGTCAGTTGAATGCACACATTGACAACCATTCAGTTAGATAGCTCCGTTTTGGTTTTAGAAGCAGATATTTCTCTGTACAGCCTATGGTCCCATTCACTCGGGAATATCCCAACGCAGCTCCTAAAAGAAACGTGTTTCTGACTCGCTGAATCTCAACATAGATTCAACTCTCTTAGGTGAACGAACGCACCGCAGAGCAGTTTCAAGGAAACGTTTCTCCTGAATTTTAGACGAAGATTCCTGCTGTTTCGTATGTATGCCGGCATTGGGCTGGAAATACCAGCTTTGGGATTCTGCACAGAAAGGGTTTGCAAACCGCTGAATCCACACGTGAGTTTCACTCTGTCAGTTGAATGCACACATTGAAAACCATTCAGTTAGATAGCTCCGTTTTTTTTTTAGAAGCAGATATTTCTCTGTACAGCCTATGGTCCCATTCACTCGGGAATGTCCCAACGCAGCTCCTAGAAGAAACGTGTTTCTGACTCGCTGAATCTCAACATAGATTCAACTCTCTTAGGTGAACGAACGCACAGCAGAGCAGTTTCAAGGAAACGTTTCTCCTGAGTTTTAGACGAAGTTTCCTGCTGTTTAGTACGTATGCCGGCATTGGGCTGGAAATACCGGTTTTGTGATTCTGCACAGAAAGGTTTTGCAAACCGCTGAATCCACACGTGAGTTTAACTCTGTCAGTTGAATGCACACATTGACAACCATTCAGTTAGATAGCTCCGTTTTGGTTTTAGAAGCAGATATTTCTCTGTACAGCCTATGGTCCCATTCACTCGGGAATATCCCAACGCAGCTCCTAAAAGAAACGTGTTTCTGACTCGCTGAATCTCAACATAGATTCAACTCTCTTAGGTGAACGAACGCACCGCAGAGCAGTTTCAAGGAAACGTTTCTCCTGAATTTTAGACGAAGTTTCCTGCTGTTTAGTACGTATGCCGGCATTGGGCTGGAAATACCGGTTTTGGGATTCTGCACAGAAAGGGTTGGCAAAACGCTGAATCCACACGTGAGTTTAACTCTGTCAGTTGAATGCACACATTGACAACCATTCAGTTAGATAGCTCCGTTTTGGTTTTAGAAGCAGATATTTCTCTGTACAGCCTATGGTCCCATTCACTCGGGAATATCCCAACGCAGCTCCTAGAAAAAACGTGTTTCTGACTCACTGAATCTCAACATAGATTCAACTCTCTTAGGTGAACGAACGCACAGCAGAGCAGTTTCAAGGAAACGTTTCTCCTGAGTTTTAGACGAAGTTTCGTGCTGTTTCGTACGTATGCCGGCTTTGGGCTGGAAATACCGGTTTTGGGATTCTGCACAGATAGAATTTGCAAACCGCTGAATCCACACTTGAGTTTAACTCTGTCAGTTGAATGCACACATTGACAACCATTCAGTTAGATAGCTCCGTTTTGGTTTTAGAAGCAGATATTTCTCTGTACAGCCTATGGTCCCATTCACTCGGGAATATCCCAACGCAGCTCCTAGAAGACACGTGTTTCTGACTCGCTGAATCTCAACATAGATTCAACTCTCTTAGGTGAACGAACGCACAGCAGAGCAGTTTCAAGGAAACGTTTCTCCTGAGTTTTAGACGAAGTTTCCTGCTGTTTAGTACGTATGCCGGCATTGGGCTGGAAATACCGGTTTTGGGATTCTGCACAGAAAGGGTTTGCAAACCGCTGAATCCACACGTGAGTTTAACTCTGTCAGTTGAATGCACACATTGACAACCATTCAGTTAGATAGCTCCGTTTTGGTTTCAGAAGCAGATATTTCTCTGTACAGCCTTTGGTCCCATTCACTCGGGAATATCCCAACGCAGCTCCTAGAAGACACGTGTTCCTGAGTCGCTGAATCTCAACATAGATTCAACTCTCTTAGGTGAACGAACGCACAGCAGAGCAGTTTCAAGAAACGTTTCTCCTGAGTTTTAGACGAAGTTTCCTGCTGTTTAGTACGTATGCCGGCATTGGGCTGGAAATACCGGTTTTGGGATAATGCACAGAAAGGGTTGGCAAACAGCTGAATCCACACGTGAGATTAACTCTGTCAGTTGAATGCACACATTGACAACCATTCAGTTAGATAGCTCCGTTTTGGTTTTAGAAGCAGATATTTCTCTGTACAGCCTATGGTCCCATTCACTCGGGAATATCCCAACGCAGGCACCTAGAAGAAAAGTGTTTCTGACTCGCTGAATCTCAACATAGATTCAACTCTCTTAGGTGAACGAACGAACAGCAGAGCAGTTTCAAGGAAACGTTTCTCCTGAGTTTTAGACGAAGTTTCCTGCTGTTTAGTACGTATGCCGGCATTGGGCTGGAAATACCGGTTTTGGGATTCTGCACAGAAAGGGTTTGCAAACCGCTGAATCCACACGTGAGTTTAACTCTGTCAGTTGAATGCACACATTGACAACCATTCAGTTAGATAGCTCCGTTTTGGTTTTAGAAGCAGATATTTCTCTGTACAGCCTATGGTCCCATTCACTCGGGAATATCCCAACGCAGCTCCTAGAAGAAACGTGTTTCTGACTCGCTGAATCTCAACATAGATTCAACTCTCTTAGGTGAACGAACGCACAGCACAGCAGTTTCAAGGAAACGTTTCTCCTGAGTTTTAGACGAAGTTTCCTGCTGTTTCGTACGTATGCCGGCATTGGGCTGGAAATACCGGTTTTGGGATTCTGCACAGAAAGGGTTTGCAAAACCGCTGAATCCACACGTGAGTTTAACTCTGTCAGTTGAATGCACACATTGACAACCATTCAGTTAGATAGCTCCGTTTTGGTTTTAGAAGCAGATATTTCTCTGTACAGCCTATGGTCCCATTCACTCGGGAATATCCCAACGCAGCTCCTAGAAGAAACGTGTTTCTGACTCGCTGAATCTCAACATAGATTCAACTCTCTTAGGTGAACGAACGCACCGCAGAACAGTTTCAAGGAAACGTTTCTCCTGAATTTTAGACGAAGTTTCCTGCTGTTTCGTACGTATGCCGGCATTGGGCTGGAAATACCGGTTTTGGGATTCTGCACAGAAAGGGTTTGCAAACCGCTGAATCCACACGTGAGTTTAACTCTGTCAGTTGAATGCACACATTGACAACCATTCAGTTAGATAGCTCCGTTTTGGTTTTAGAAGCAGATATTTCTCTGTACAGCCTATGGTCCCATTCACTCGGGAATATCCCAACGCAGCTCCTAAAAGAAACGTGTTTCTGACTCGCTGAATCTCAACATAGATTCAACTCTCTTAGGTGAACGAACGCACCGCAGAGCAGTTTCAAGGAAACGTTTCTCCTGAATTTTAGACGAAGATTCCTGCTGTTTCGTACGTATGCCGGCATTGGGCTGGAAATACCGGTTTTGGGATTCTGCACAGAAAGGGTTTGCAAACCGCTGAATCCACACGTGAGTTTCACTCTGTCAGTTGAATGCACACATTGAAAACCATTCAGTTAGATAGCTCCGTTTTTTTTTTAGAAGCAGATATTTCTCTGTACAGCCTATGGTCCCATTCACTCGGGAATGTCCCAACGCAGCTCCTAGAAGAAACGTGTTTCTGACTCGCTGAATCTCAACATAGATTCAACTCTCTTAGGTGAACGAACGCACAGCAGAGCAGTTTCAAGGAAACGTTTCTCCTGAGTTTTAGACGAAGTTTCCTGCTGTTTAGTACGTATGCCGGCATTGGGCTGGAAATACCGGTTTTGGGATAATGCACAGAAAGGGTTGGCAAACAGCTGAATCCACACGTGAGATTAACTCTGTCAGTTGAATGCACACATTGACAACCATTCAGTTAGATAGCTCCGTTTTGGTTTTAGAAGCAGATATTTCTCTGTACAGCCTATGGTCCCATTCACTCGGGAATATCCCAACGCAGGCACCTAGAAGAAAAGTGTTTCTGACTCGCTGAATCTCAACATAGATTCAACTCTCTTAGGAGAACGAACGCACAGCAGAGCAGTTTCAAGGAAACGTTTCTCCTGAGTTTTAGACGAAGTTTCCTGCTGTTTAGTACGTATGCCGGCATTGGGCTGGAAATACCGGTTTTGGGATTCTGCACAGAAAGGGTTGGCAAACCGCTGAATCCACACGTGAGTTTAACTCTGTCAGTTGAATGCACACATTGACAACCATTCAGTTAGATAGCTCCGTTTTGGTTTTAGAAGCAGATATTTCTCTGTACAGCCTATGGTCCCATTCACTCGGGAATATCCCAACGCAGCTCCTAGAAGAAACGTGTTTCTGACTCGCTGAATCTCAACATAGATTCAACTCTCTTAGGTGAACGAACGCACAGCAGAGCAGTTTCAA
This sequence comes from Aotus nancymaae, assembly GCF_030222135.1. NCBI lineage: Eukaryota > Metazoa > Chordata > Mammalia > Primates > Aotidae > Aotus > Aotus nancymaae. Next base: position 3,585,643 of record NW_026988495.1, on the reverse strand, counting down.
GGAAACGTTTCTCCTGAGTTTTAGACGAAGTTTCCTGCTGTTTCGTACGTATGCCGGCATTGGGCTGGAAATACCGGTTTTGGGATTCTGCACAGAAAGGGTTTGCAAACCGCTGAATCCACACGTGAGTTTAACTCTGTCAGTTGAATGCACACATTGACAACCATTCAGTTAGATAGCTCCGTTTTGGTTTTAGAAGCAGATATTTCTCTGTACAGCCTATGGTCCCATTCACTCGGGAATATCCCAACGCAGCTCCTAGAAGAAACGTGTTTCTGACTCGCTGAATCTCAACATAGATTCAACTCTCTTAGGTGAACGAACGCACCGCAGAGCAGTTTCAAGGAAACGTTTCTCCTGAATTTTAGACGAAGATTCCTGCTGTTTCGTACGTATGCCGGCATTGGGCTGGAAATACCGGTTTTGGGATTCTGCACAGAAAGGGTTTGCAAACCGCTGAATCCACACGTGAGTTTCACTCTGTCAGTTGAATGCACACATTGAAAACCATTCAGTTAGATAGCTCCGTTTTTTTTTTAGAAGCAGATATTTCTCTGTACAGCCTATGGTCCCATTCACTCGGGAATGTCCCAACGCAGCTCCTAGAAGAAACGTGTTTCTGACTCGCTGAATCTCAACATAGATTCAACTCTCTTAGGTGAACGAACGCACAGCAGAGCAGTTTCAAGGAAACGTTTCTCCTGAGTTTTAGACGAAGTTTCCTGCTGTTTAGTACGTATGCCGGCATTGGGCTGGAAATACCGGTTTTGGGATAATGCACAGAAAGGGTTGGCAAACAGCTGAATCCACACGTGAGATTAACTCTGTCAGTTGAATGCACACATTGACAACCATTCAGTTAGATAGCTCCGTTTTGGTTTTAGAAGCAGATATTTCTCTGTACAGCCTATGGTCCCATTCACTCGGGAATATCCCAACGCAGGCACCTAGAAGAAAAGTGTTTCTGGCTCGCTGAATCTCAACATAGATTCAACTCTCTTAGGTGAACGAACGCACAGCAGAACAGTTTCAAGGAAACGTTTCTCCTGAGTTTTAGACGAAGTTTCCTGCTGTTTAGTACGTATGCCGGCATTGGGCTGGAAATACCGGTTTTGGGATTCTGCACAGAAAGGGTTGGCAAACCGCTGAATCCACACGTGAGTTTAACTCTGTCAGTTGAATGCACACATTGACAACCATTCAGTTAGATAGCTCCGTTTTGGTTTTAGAAGCAGATATTTCTCTGTACAGCCTATGGTCCCATTCACTCGGGAATATCCCAACGCAGCTCCTAGAAGAAACGTGTTTCTGACTCGCTGAATCTCAACATAGATTCAACTCTCTTAGGTGAACGAACGCACAGCAGAGCAGTTTCAAGGAAACGTTTCTCCTGAGTTTTAGACGAAGTTTCCTGCTGTTTCGTACGTATGCCGGCATTGGGCTGGAAATACCGGTTTTGGGATTCTGCACAGAAAGGGTTTGCAAACCGCTGAATCCACACGTGAGTTTAACTCTGTCAGTTGAATGCACACATTGACAACCATTCAGTTAGATAGCTCCGTTTTGGTTTTAGAAGCAGATATTTCTCTGTACAGCCTATGGTCCCATTCACTCGGGAATATCCCAACGCAGCTCCTAGAAGAAACGTGTTTCTGACTCGCTGAATCTCAACATAGATTCAACTCTCTTAGGTGAACGAACGCACCGCAGAACAGTTTCAAGGAAACGTTTCTCCTGAATTTTAGACGAAGTTTCCTGCTGTTTCGTACGTATGCCGGCATTGGGCTGGAAATACCGGTTTTGGGATTCTGCACAGAAAGGGTTTGCAAACCGCTGAATCCACACGTGAGTTTAACTCTGTCAGTTGAATGCACACATTGACAACCATTCAGTTAGATAGCTCCGTTTTGGTTTTAGAAGCAGATATTTCTCTGTACAGCCTATGGTCCCATTCACTCGGGAATATCCCAACGCAGCTCCTAAAAGAAACGTGTTTCTGACTCGCTGAATCTCAACATAGATTCAACTCTCTTAGGTGAACGAACGCACCGCAGAGCAGTTTCAAGGAAACGTTTCTCCTGAATTTTAGACGAAGATTCCTGCTGTTTCGTACGTATGCCGGCATTGGGCTGGAAATACCGGTTTTGGGATTCTGCACAGAAAGGGTTTGCAAACCGCTGAATCCACACGTGAGTTTCACTCTGTCAGTTGAATGCACACATTGAAAACCATTCAGTTAGATAGCTCCGTTTTTTTTTTAGAAGCAGATATTTCTCTGTACAGCCTATGGTCCCATTCACTCGGGAATGTCCCAACGCAGCTCCTAGAAGAAACGTGTTTCTGACTCGCTGAATCTCAACATAGATTCAACTCTCTTAGGTGAACGAACGCACAGCAGAGCAGTTTCAAGGAAACGTTTCTCCTGAGTTTTAGACGAAGTTTCCTGCTGTTTAGTACGTATGCCGGCATTGGGCTGGAAATACCGGTTTTGGGATTCTGCACAGAAAGGGTTTGCAAACCGCTGAATCCACACGTGAGTTTAACTCTGTCAGTTGAATGCACACATTGACAACCATTCAGTTAGATAGCTCCGTTTTGGTTTTAGAAGCAGATATTTCTCTGTACAGCCTATGGTCCCATTCACTCGGGAATATCCCAACGCAGCTCCTAAAAGAAACGTGTTTCTGACTCGCTGAATCTCAACATAGATTCAACTCTCTTAGGTGAACGAACGCACCGCAGAGCAGTTTCAAGGAAACGTTTCTCCTGAATTTTAGACGAAGATTCCTGCTGTTTCGTACGTATGCCGGCATTGGGCTGGAAATACCGGTTTTGGGATTCTGCACAGAAAGGGTTTGCAAACCGCTGAATCCACACGTGAGTTTCACTCTGTCAGTTGAATGCACACATTGAAAACCATTCAGTTAGATAGCTCCGTTTTTTTTTTAGAAGCAGATATTTCTCTGTACAGCCTATGGTCCCATTCACTCGGGAATGTCCCAACGCAGCTCCTAGAAGAAACGTGTTTCTGACTCGCTGAATCTCAACATAGATTCAACTCTCTTAGGTGAACGAACGCACAGCAGAGCAGTTTCAAGGAAACGTTTCTCCTGAGTTTTAGACGAAGTTTCCTGCTGTTTAGTACGTATGCCGGCATTGGGCTGGAAATACCGGTTTTGGGATAATGCACAGAAAGGGTTGGCAAACAGCTGAATCCACACGTGAGATTAACTCTGTCAGTTGAATGCACACATTGACAACCATTCAGTTAGATAGCTCCGTTTTGGTTTTAGAAGCAGATATTTCTCTGTACAGCCTATGGTCCCATTCACTCGGGAATATCCCAACGCAGGCACCTAGAAGAAAAGTGTTTCTGACTCGCTGAATCTCAACATAGATTCAACTCTCTTAGGTGAACGAACGCACAGCAGAGCAGTTTCAAGGAAACGTTTCTCCTGAGTTTTAGACGAAGTTTCCTGCTGTTTAGTACGTATGCCGGCATTGGGCTGGAAATACCGGTTTTGGGATTCTGCACAGAAAGGGTTGGCAAACCGCTGAATCCACACGTGAGTTTAACTCTGTCAGTTGAATGCACACATTGACAACCATTCAGTTAGATAGCTCCGTTTTGGTTTTAGAAGCAGATATTTCTCTGTACAGCCTATGGTCCCATTCACTCGGGAATATCCCAACGCAGCTCCTAGAAGAAACGTGTTTCTGACTCGCTGAATCTCAACATAGATTCAACTCTCTTAGGTGAACGAACGCACAGCAGAGCAGTTTCAAGGAAACGTTTCTCCTGAGTTTTAGACGAAGTTTCCTGCTGTTTCGTACGTATGCCGGCATTGGGCTGGAAATACCGGTTTTGGGATTCTGCACAGAAAGGGTTTGCAAACCGCTGAATCCACACGTGAGTTTAACTCTGTCAGTTGAATGCACACATTGACAACCATTCAGTTAGATAGCTCCGTTTTGGTTTTAGAAGCAGATATTTCTCTGTAGAGCCTATGGTCCCATTCACTCGGGAATATCCCAACGCAGCTCCTAGAAGAAACGTGTTTCTGACTCGCTGAATCTCAACATAGATTCAACTCTCTTAGGTGAACGAACGCACCGCAGAACAGTTTCAAGGAAACGTTTCTCCTGAATTTTAGACGAAGTTTCCTGCTGTTTCGTACGTATGCCGGCATTGGGCTGGAAATACCGGTTTTGGGATTCTGCACAGAAAGGGTTTGCAAACCGCTGAATCCACACGTGAGTTTAACTCTGTCAGTTGAATGCACACATTGACAACCATTCAGTTAGATAGCTCCGTTTTGGTTTTAGAAGCAGATATTTCTCTGTACAGCCTATGGTCCCATTCACTCGGGAATATCCCAACGCAGCTCCTAAAAGAAACGTGTTTCTGACTCGCTGAATCTCAACATAGATTCAACTCTCTTAGGTGAACGAACGCACCGCAGAGCAGTTTCAAGGAAACGTTTCTCCTGAATTTTAGACGAAGATTCCTGCTGTTTCGTACGTATGCCGGCATTGGGCTGGAAATACCGGTTTTGGGATTCTGCACAGAAAGGGTTTGCAAACCGCTGAATCCACACGTGAGTTTCACTCTGTCAGTTGAATGCACACATTGAAAACCATTCAGTTAGATAGCTCCGTTTTTTTTTTAGAAGCAGATATTTCTCTGTACAGCCTATGGTCCCATTCACTCGGGAATGTCCCAACGCAGCTCCTAGAAGAAACGTGTTTCTGACTCGCTGAATCTCAACATAGATTCAACTCTCTTAGGTGAACGAACGCACAGCAGAGCAGTTTCAAGGAAACGTTTCTCCTGAGTTTTAGACGAAGTTTCCTGCTGTTTAGTACGTATGCCGGCATTGGGCTGGAAATACCGGTTTTGGGATAATGCACAGAAAGGGTTGGCAAACAGCTGAATCCACACGTGAGATTAACTCTGTCAGTTGAATGCACACATTGACAACCATTCAGTTAGATAGCTCCGTTTTGGTTTTAGAAGCAGATATTTCTCTGTACAGCCTATGGTCCCATTCACTCGGGAATATCCCAACGCAGGCACCTAGAAGAAAAGTGTTTCTGGCTCGCTGAATCTCAACATAGATTCAACTCTCTTAGGTGAACGAACGCACAGCAGAACAGTTTCAAGGAAACGTTTCTCCTGAGTTTTAGACGAAGTTTCCTGCTGTTTAGTACGTATGCCGGCATTGGGCTGGAAATACCGGTTTTGGGATTCTGCACAGAAAGGGTTGGCAAACCGCTGAATCCACACGTGAGTTTAACTCTGTCAGTTGAATGCACACATTGACAACCATTCAGTTAGATAGCTCCGTTTTGGTTTTAGAAGCAGATATTTCTCTGTACAGCCTATGGTCCCATTCACTCGGGAATATCCCAACGCAGCTCCTAGAAGAAACGTGTTTCTGACTCGCTGAATCTCAACATAGATTCAACTCTCTTAGGTGAACGAACGCACAGCAGAGCAGTTTCAAGGAAACGTTTCTCCTGAGTTTTAGACGAAGTTTCCTGCTGTTTCGTACGTATGCCGGCATTGGGCTGGAAATACCGGTTTTGGGATTCTGCACAGAAAGGGTTTGCAAACCGCTGAATCCACACGTGAGTTTAACTTTGTCAGTTGAATGCCCACATTGACAACCATTCAGTTAGATAGCTCCGTTTTGGTTTTAGAAGCAGATATTTCTCTGTACAGCCTATGGTCCCATTCACTCGGGAATATCCCAACGCAGCTCCTAGAAGAAACGTGTTTCTGACTCGCTGAATCTCAACATAGATTCAACTCTCTTAGGTGAACGAACGCACCGCAGAACAGTTTCAAGGAAACGTTTCTCCTGAATTTTAGACGAAGTTTCCTGCTGTTTCGTACGTATGCCGGCATTGGGCTGGAAATACCGGTTTTGGGATTCTGCACAGAAAGGGTTTGCAAACCGCTGAATCCACACGTGAGTTTAACTCTGTCAGTTGAATGCACACATTGACAACCATTCAGTTAGATAGCTCCGTTTTGGTTTTAGAAGCAGATATTTCTCTGTACAGCCTATGGTCCCATTCACTCGGGAATATCCCAACGCAGCTCCTAAAAGAAACGTGTTTCTGACTCGCTGAATCTCAACATAGATTCAACTCTCTTAGGTGAACGAACGCACCGCAGAGCAGTTTCAAGGAAACGTTTCTCCTGAATTTTAGACGAAGATTCCTGCTGTTTCGTATGTATGCCGGCATTGGGCTGGAAATACCAGCTTTGGGATTCTGCACAGAAAGGGTTTGCAAACCGCTGAATCCACACGTGAGTTTCACTCTGTCAGTTGAATGCACACATTGAAAACCATTCAGTTAGATAGCTCCGTTTTTTTTTTAGAAGCAGATATTTCTCTGTACAGCCTATGGTCCCATTCACTCGGGAATGTCCCAACGCAGCTCCTAGAAGAAACGTGTTTCTGACTCGCTGAATCTCAACATAGATTCAACTCTCTTAGGTGAACGAACGCACAGCAGAGCAGTTTCAAGGAAACGTTTCTCCTGAGTTTTAGACGAAGTTTCCTGCTGTTTAGTACGTATGCCGGCATTGGGCTGGAAATACCGGTTTTGTGATTCTGCACAGAAAGGTTTTGCAAACCGCTGAATCCACACGTGAGTTTAACTCTGTCAGTTGAATGCACACATTGACAACCATTCAGTTAGATAGCTCCGTTTTGGTTTTAGAAGCAGATATTTCTCTGTACAGCCTATGGTCCCATTCACTCGGGAATATCCCAACGCAGCTCCTAGAAGAAACGTGTTTCTGACTCGCTGAATCTCAACATAGATTCAACTCTCTTAGGTGAACGAACGCACAGCACAGCAGTTTCAAGGAAACGTTTCTCCTGAATTTTAGACGAAGTTTCCTGCTGTTTCGTACGTATGCCGGCATTGGGCTGGAAATACCGGTTTTGGGATTCTGCACAGAAAGGGTTTGCAAACCGCTGAATCCACAAGTGAGTTTAACTCTGTCAGTTGAATGCACACATTGACAACCATTCAGTTAGATAGCTCCGTTTTGGTTTTAGAAGCAGATATTTCTCTGTACAGCCTATGGTCCCATTCACTCGGGAATATCCCAACGCAGCTCCTAAAAGAAACGTGTTTCTGACTCACTGAATCTCAACATAGATTCAACTCTCTTAGGTGAACGAACGCACCGCAGAGCAGTTTCAAGGAAACGTTTCTCCTGAATTTTAGACGAAGTTTCCTGCTGTTTAGTACGTATGCCGGCATTGGGCTGGAAATACCGGTTTTGGGATTCTGCACAGAAAGGGTTGGCAAAACGCTGAATCCACACGTGAGTTTAACTCTGTCAGTTGAATGCACACATTGACAACCATTCAGTTAGATAGCTCCGTTTTGGTTTTAGAAGCAGATATTTCTCTGTACAGCCTATGGTCCCATTCACTCGGGAATATCCCAACGCAGCTCCTAGAAAAAACGTGTTTCTGACTCACTGAATCTCAACATAGATTCAACTCTCTTAGGTGAACGAACGCACAGCAGAGCAGTTTCAAGGAAACGTTTCTCCTGAGTTTTAGACGAAGTTTCGTGCTGTTTCGTACGTATGCCGGCTTTGGGCTGGAAATACCGGTTTTGGGATTCTGCACAGATAGAATTTGCAAACCGCTGAATCCACACTTGAGTTTAACTCTGTCAGTTGAATGCACACATTGACAACCATTCAGTTAGATAGCTCCGTTTTGGTTTTAGAAGCAGATATTTCTCTGTACAGCCTATGGTCCCATTCACTCGGGAATATCCCAACGCAGCTCCTAGAAGACACGTGTTTCTGACTCGCTGAATCTCAACATAGATTCAACTCTCTTAGGTGAACGAACGCACAGCAGAGCAGTTTCAAGGAAACGTTTCTCCTGAGTTTTAGACGAAGTTTCCTGCTGTTTAGTACGTATGCCGGCATTGGGCTGGAAATACCGGTTTTGGGATTCTGCACAGAAAGGGTTTGCAAACCGCTGAATCCACACGTGAGTTTAACTCTGTCAGTTGAATGCACACATTGACAACCATTCAGTTAGATAGCTCCGTTTTGGTTTCAGAAGCAGATATTTCTCTGTACAGCCTTTGGTCCCATTCACTCGGGAATATCCCAACGCAGCTCCTAGAAGACACGTGTTTCTGAGTCGCTGAATCTCAACATAGATTCAACTCTCTTAGGTGAACGAACGCACAGCAGAGCAGTTTCAAGAAACGTTTCTCCTGAGTTTTAGACGAAGTTTCCTGCTGTTTAGTACGTATGCCGGCATTGGGCTGGAAATACCGGTTTTGGGATAATGCACAGAAAGGGTTGGCAAACAGCTGAATCCACACGTGAGATTAACTCTGTCAGTTGAATGCACACATTGACAACCATTCAGTTAGATAGCTCCGTTTTGGTTTTAGAAGCAGATATTTCTCTGTACAGCCTATGGTCCCATTCACTCGGGAATATCCCAACGCAGGCACCTAGAAGAAAAGTGTTTCTGACTCGCTGAATCTCAACATAGATTCAACTCTCTTAGGTGAACGAACGCACAGCAGAGCAGTTTCAAGGAAACGTTTCTCCTGAGTTTTAGACGAAGTTTCCTGCTGTTTAGTACGTATGCCGGCATTGGGCTGGAAATACCGGTTTTGGGATTCTGCACAGAAAGGGTTTGCAAACCGCTGAATCCACACGTGAGTTTAACTCTGTCAGTTGAATGCACACATTGACAACCATTCAGTTAGATAGCTCCGTTTTGGTTTTAGAAGCAGATATTTCTCTGTACAGCCTATGGTCCCATTCACTCGGGAATATCCCAATGCAGCTCCTAGAAGAAACGTGTTTCTGACTCGCTGAATCTCAACATAGATTCAACTCTCTTAGGTGAACGAACGCACAGCACAGCAGTTTCAAGGAAACGTTTCTCCTGAGTTTTAGACGAAGTTTCCTGCTGTTTCGTACGTATGCCGGCATTGGGCTGGAAATACCGGTTTTGGGATTCTGCACAGAAAGGGTTTGCAAAACCGCTGAATCCACACGTGAGTTTAACTCTGTCAGTTGAATGCACACATTGACAACCATTCAGTTAGATAGCTCCGTTTTGGTTTTAGAAGCAGATATTTCTCTGTACAGCCTATGGTCCCATTCACTCGGGAATATCCCAACGCAGCTCCTAGAAGAAACGTGTTTCTGACTCGCTGAATCTCAACATAGATTCAACTCTCTTAGGTGAACGAACGCACCGCAGAACAGTTTCAAGGAAACGTTTCTCCTGAATTTTAGACGAAGTTTCCTGCTGTTTCGTACGTATGCCGGCATTGGGCTGGAAATACCGGTTTTGGGATTCTGCACAGAAAGGGTTTGCAAACCGCTGAATCCACAGGTGAGTTTAACTCTGTCAGTTGAATGCACACATTGACAACCATTCAGTTAGATAGCTCCGTTTTGGTTTTAGAAGCAGATATTTCTCTGTACAGCCTATGGTCCCATTCACTCGGGAATATCCCAACGCAGCTCCTAAAAGAAACGTGTTTCTGACTCGCTGAATCTCAACATAGATTCAACTCTCTTAGGTGAACGAACGCACCGCAGAGCAGTTTCAAGGAAACGTTTCTCCTGAATTTTAGACGAAGATTCCTGCTGTTTCGTACGTATGCCGGCATTGGGCTGGAAATACCGGTTTTGGGATTCTGCACAGAAAGGGTTTGCAAACCGCTGAATCCACACGTGAGTTTCACTCTGTCAGTTGAATGCACACATTGAAAACCATTCAGTTAGATAGCTCCGTTTTTTTTTTAGAAGCAGATATTTCTCTGTACAGCCTATGGTCCCATTCACTCGGGAATGTCCCAACGCAGCTCCTAGAAGAAACGTGTTTCTGACTCGCTGAATCTCAACATAGATTCAACTCTCTTAGGTGAACGAACGCACAGCAGAGCAGTTTCAAGGAAACGTTTCTCCTGAGTTTTAGACGAAGTTTCCTGCTGTTTAGTACGTATGCCGGCATTGGGCTGGAAATACCGGTTTTGGGATAATGCACAGAAAGGGTTGGCAAACAGCTGAATCCACACGTGAGATTAACTCTGTCAGTTGAATGCACACATTGACAACCATTCAGTTAGATAGCTCCGTTTTGGTTTTAGAAGCAGATATTTCTCTGTACAGCCTATGGTCCCATTCACTCGGGAATATCCCAACGCAGGCACCTAGAAGAAAAGTGTTTCTGACTCGCTGAATCTCAACATAGATTCAACTCTCTTAGGTGAACGAACGCACAGCAGAGCAGTTTCAAGGAAACGTTTCTCCTGAGTTTTAGACGAAGTTTCCTGCTGTTTAGTACGTATGCCGGCATTGGGCTGGAAATACCGGTTTTGGGATTCTGCACAGAAAGGGTTGGCAAACCGCTGAATCCACACGTGAGTTTAACTCTGTCAGTTGAATGCACACATTGACAACCATTCAGTTAGATAGCTCCGTTTTGGTTTTAGAAGCAGATATTTCTCTGTACAGCCTATGGTCCCATTCACTCGGGAATATCCCAACGCAGCTCCTAGAAGAAACGTGTTTCTGACTCGCTGAATCTCAACATAGATTCAACTCTCTTAGGTGAACGAACGCACAGCAGAGCAGTTTCAAGGAAACGTTTCTCCTGAGTTTTAGACGAAGTTTCCTGCTGTTTCGTACGTATGCCGGCATTGGGCTGGAAATACCGGTTTTGGGATTCTGCACAGAAAGGGTTTGCAAACCGCTGAATCCACACGTGAGTTTAACTCTGTCAGTTGAATGCACACATTGACAACCATTCAGTTAGATAGCTCCGTTTTGGTTTTAGAAGCAGATATTTCTCTGTACAGCCTATGGTCCCATTCACTCGGGAATATCCCAACGCAGCTCCTAGAAGAAACGTGTTTCTGACTCGCTGAATCTCAACATAGATTCAACTCTCTTAGGTGAACGAACGCACCGCAGAACAGTTTCAAGGAAACGTTTCTCCTGAATTTTAGACGAAGTTTCCTGCTGTTTCGTACGTATGCCGGCATTGGGCTGGAAATACCGGTTTTGGGATTCTGCACAGAAAGGGTTTGCAAACCGCTGAATCCACACGTGAGTTTAACTCTGTCAGTTGAATGCACACATTGACAACCATTCAGTTAGATAGCTCCGTTTTGGTTTTAGAAGCAGATATTTCTCTGTACAGCCTATGGTCCCATTCACTCGGGAATATCCCAACGCAGCTCCTAAAAGAAACGTGTTTCTGACTCGCTGAATCTCAACATAGATTCAACTCTCTTAGGTGAACGAACGCACCGCAGAGCAGTTTCAAGGAAACGTTTCTCCTGAATTTTAGACGAAGATTCCTGCTGTTTCGTACGTATGCCGGCATTGGGCTGGAAATACCGGTTTTGGGATTCTGCACAGAAAGGGTTTGCAAACCGCTGAATCCACACGTGAGTTTCACTCTGTCAGTTGAATGCACACATTGAAAACCATTCAGTTAGATAGCTCCGTTTTTTTTTTAGAAGCAGATATTTCTCTGTACAGCCTATGGTCCCATTCACTCGGGAATGTCCCAACGCAGCTCCTAGAAGAAACGTGTTTCTGACTCGCTGAATCTCAACATAGATTCAACTCTCTTAGGTGAACGAACGCACAGCAGAGCAGTTTCAAGGAAACGTTTCTCCTGAGTTTTAGACGAAGTTTCCTGCTGTTTAGTACGTATGCCGGCATTGGGCTGGAAATACCGGTTTTGGGATAATGCACAGAAAGGGTTGGCAAACAGCTGAATCCACACGTGAGATTAACTCTGTCAGTTGAATGCACACATTGACAACCATTCAGTTAGATAGCTCCGTTTTGGTTTTAGAAGCAGATATTTCTCTGTACAGCCTATGGTCCCATTCACTCGGGAATATCCCAACGCAGGCACCTAGAAGAAAAGTGTTTCTGGCTCGCTGAATCTCAACATAGATTCAACTCTCTTAGGTGAACGAACGCACAGCAGAACAGTTTCAAGGAAACGTTTCTCCTGAGTTTTAGACGAAGTTTCCTGCTGTTTAGTACGTATGCCGGCATTGGGCTGGAAATACCGGTTTTGGGATTCTGCACAGAAAGGGTTGGCAAACCGCTGAATCCACACGTGAGTTTAACTCTGTCAGTTGAATGCACACATTGACAACCATTCAGTTAGATAGCTCCGTTTTGGTTTTAGAAGCAGATATTTCTCTGTACAGCCTATGGTCCCATTCACTCGGGAATATCCCAACGCAGCTCCTAGAAGTAACGTGTTTCTGACTCGCTGAATCTCAACATAGATTCAACTCTCTTAGGTGAACGAACGCACAGCAGAGCAGTTTCAAGGAAACGTTTCTCCTGAGTTTTAGACGAAGTTTCCTGCTGTTTCGTACGTATGCCGGCATTGGGCTGGAAATACCGGTTTTGGGATTCTGCACAGAAAGGGTTTGCAAACCGCTGAATCCACACGTGAGTTTAACTCTGTCAGTTGAATGCACACATTGACAACCATTCAGTTAGATAGCTCCGTTTTGGTTTTAGAAGCAGATATTTCTCTGTACAGCCTATGGTCCCATTCACTCGGGAATATCCCAACGCAGCTCCTAGAAGAAACGTGTTTCTGACTCGCTGAATCTCAACATAGATTCAACTCTCTTAGGTGAACGAACGCACCGCAGAACAGTTTCAAGGAAACGTTTCTCCTGAATTTTAGACGAAGTTTCCTGCTGTTTCGTACGTATGCCGGCATTGGGCTGGAAATACCGGTTTTGGGATTCTGCACAGAAAGGGTTTGCAAACCGCTGAATCCACACGTGAGTTTAACTCTGTCAGTTGAATGCACACATTGACAACCATTCAGTTAGATAGCTCCGTTTTGGTTTTAGAAGCAGATATTTCTCTGTACAGCCTATGGTCCCATTCACTCGGGAATATCCCAACGCAGCTCCTAAAAGAAACGTGTTTCTGACTCGCTGAATCTCAACATAGATTCAACTCTCTTAGGTGAACGAACGCACCGCAGAGCAGTTTCAAGGAAACGTTTCTCCTGAATTTTAGACGAAGATTCCTGCTGTTTCGTACGTATGCCGGCATTGGGCTGGAAATACCGGTTTTGGGATTCTGCACAGAAAGGGTTTGCAAACCGCTGAATCCACACGTGAGTTTCACTCTGTCAGTTGAATGCACACATTGAAAACCATTCAGTTAGATAGCTCCGTTTTTTTTTTAGAAGCAGATATTTCTCTGTACAGCCTATGGTCCCATTCACTCGGGAATGTCCCAACGCAGCTCCTAGAAGAAACGTGTTTCTGACTCGCTGAATCTCAACATAGATTCAACTCTCTTAGGTGAACGAACGCACAGCAGAGCAGTTTCAAGGAAACGTTTCTCCTGAGTTTTAGACGAAGTTTCCTGCTGTTTAGTACGTATGCCGGCATTGGGCTGGAAATACCGGTTTTGTGATTCTGCACAGAAAGGTTTTGCAAACCGCTGAATCCACACGTGAGTTTAACTCTGTCAGTTGAATGCACACATTGACAACCATTCAGTTAGATAGCTCCGTTTTGGTTTTAGAAGCAGATATTTCTCTGTACAGCCTATGGTCCCATTCACTCGGGAATATCCCAACGCAGCTCCTAGAAGAAACGTGTTTCTGACTCGCTGAATCTCAACATAGATTCAACTCTCTTAGGTGAACGAACGCACCGCAGAACAGTTTCAAGGAAACGTTTCTCCTGAATTTTAGACGAAGTTTCCTGCTGTTTCGTACGTATGCCGGCATTGGGCTGGAAATACCGGTTTTGGGATTCTGCACAGAAAGGGTTTGCAAACCGCTGAATCCACACGTGAGTTTAACTCTGTCAGTTGAATGCACACATTGACAACCATTCAGTTAGATAGCTCCGTTTTGGTTTTAGAAGCAGATATTTCTCTGTACAGCCTATGGTCCCATTCACTCGGGAATATCCCAACGCAGCTCCTAAAAGAAACGTGTTTCTGACTCGCTGAATCTCAACATAGATTCAACTCTCTTAGGTGAACGAACGCACCGCAGAGCAGTTTCAAGGAAACGTTTCTCCTGAATTTTAGACGAAGTTTCCTGCTGTTTAGTACGTATGCCGGCATTGGGCTGGAAATACCGGTTTTGGGATTCTGCACAGAAAGGGTTGGCAAACCGCTGAATACACACGTGAGTTTAACTCTGTCAGTTGAATGCACACATTGACAACCATTCAGTTAGATAGCTCCGTTTTGGTTTTAGAAGCAGATATTTCTCTGTACAGCCTATGGTCCCATTCACTCGGGAATATCCCAACGCAGCTCCTAGAAAAAACGTGTTTCTGACTCACTGAATCTCAACATAGATTCAACTCTCTTAGGTGAACGAACGCACAGCAGAGCAGTTTCAAGGAAACGTTTCTCCTGAGTTTTAGACGAAGTTTCGTGCTGTTTCGTACGTATGCCGGCTTTGGGCTGGAAATACCGGTTTTGGGATTCTGCACAGATAGAATTTGCAAACCGCTGAATCCACACTTGAGTTTAACTCTGTCAGTTGAATGCACACATTGACAACCATTCAGTTAGATAGCTCCGTTTTGGTTTTAGAAGCAGATATTTCTCTGTACAGCCTATGGTCCCATTCACTCGGGAATATCCCAACGCAGCTCCTAGAAGACACGTGTTTCTGACTCGCTGAATCTCAACATAGATTCAACTCTCTTAGGTGAACGAACGCACAGCAGAGCAGTTTCAAGGAAACGTTTCTCCTGAGTTTTACACGAAGTTTCCTGCTGTTTAGTACGTATGCCGGCATTGGGCTGGAAATACCGGTTTTGGGATTCTGCACAGAAAGGGTTTGCAAACCGCTGAATCCACACGTGAGTTTAACTCTGTCAGTTGAATGCACACATTGACAACCATTCAGTTAGATAGCTCCGTTTTGGTTTCAGAAGCAGATATTTCTCTGTACAGCCTTTGGTCCCATTCACTCGGGAATATCCCAACGCAGCTCCTAGAAGACACGTGTTTCTGAGTCGCTGAATCTCAACATAGATTCAACTCTCTTAGGTGAACGAACGCACAGCAGAGCAGTTTCAAGAAACGTTTCTCCTGAGTTTTAGACGAAGTTTCCTGCTGTTTAGTACGTATGCCGGCATTGGGCTGGAAATACCGGTTTTGGGATAATGCACAGAAAGGGTTGGCAAACAGCTGAATCCACACGTGAGATTAACTCTGTCAGTTGAATGCACACATTGACAACCATTCAGTTAGATAGCTCCGTTTTGGTTTTAGAAGCAGATATTTCTCTGTACAGCCTATGGTCCCATTCACTCGGGAATATCCCAACGCAGGCACCTAGAAGAAAAGTGTTTCTGACTCGCTGAATCTCAACATAGATTCAACTCTCTTAGGTGAACGAACGCACAGCAGAGCAGTTTCAAGGAAACGTTTCTCCTGAGTTTTAGACGAAGTTTCCTGCTGTTTAGTACGTATGCCGGCATTGGGCTGGAAATACCGGTTTTGGGATTCTGCACAGAAAGGGTTGGCAAACCGCTGAATCCACACGTGAGTTTAACTCTGTCAGTTGAATGCACACATTGACAACCATTCAGTTAGATAGCTCCGTTTTGGTTTTAGAAGCAGATATTTCTCTGTACAGCCTATGGTCCCATTCACTCGGGAATATCCCAACGCAGCTCCTAGAAGAAACGTGTTTCTGACTCGCTGAATCTCAACATAGATTCAACTCTCTTAGGTGAACGAACGCACAGCACAGCAGTTTCAAGGAAACGTTTCTCCTGAGTTTTAGACGAAGTTTCCTGCTGTTTCGTACGTATGCCGGCATTGGGCTGGAAATACCGGTTTTGGGATTCTGCACAGAAAGGGTTTGCAAAACCGCTGAATCCACACGTGAGTTTAACTCTGTCAGTTGAATGCACACATTGACTACCATTCAGTTAGATAGCTCCGTTTTGGTTTTAGAAGCAGATATTTCTCTGTACAGCCTATGGTCCTATTCACTCGGGAATATCCCAACGCAGCTCCTAGAAGAAAAGTGTTTCTGACTCGCTGAATCTCAACATAGATTCAACTCTCTTAGGTGAACGAACGCACAGCAGAGCCGTTTCAAGGAAACGTTTCTCCTGAGTTTTAGACGAAGTTTCCTGCTCTTTCGTACGTATGCCGGCTTTGGGCTGGAAATAACGGTTTTGGGATTCTGCACAGAAAGGGTTTGCAAAACCGCTGAATCCACACGTGAGTTTAACTCTGTCAGTTGAATGCACACATTGACAACCATTCATTTAGATAGCTCCGTTTTGGTTTTAGAAGCAGATATTTCTCTGTACAGCCTATGGTCCCATTCACTCGGGAATATCCCAACGCAGCTCCTAGAAGAAAAGTGTTTCTGACTCGCTGAATCTCAACATAGATTCAACTCTCTTAGGTGAACGAACGCACCGCAGAGCAGTTCCAAGGAAACGTTTCTCCTGAGTTTTAGACGAAGTTTCCTGCTGTTTAGTACGTATGCCAGCATTGGGCTGGAAATACCGGTTTTGGGATTCTGCACAGAAAGGGTTTGCAAACCGCTGAATCCACACGTGAGTTTAACTTTGTCAGTTGAATGCACACATTGACAACCATTCAGTTAGATAGCTCCGTTTTGGTTTTAGAAGCAGATATTTCTCTGTACAGCCTATGGTCCCATTCACTCGGGAATATCCCAACGCAGCTCCTAGAAGAAACGTGTTTCTGACTCGCTGAATCTCAACATAGATTCAACTCTCTTAGGTGAACGAACGCACCGCAGAACAGTTTCAAGGAAACGTTTCTCCTGAATTTTAGACGAAGTTTCCTGCTGTTTCGTACGTATGCCGGCATTGGGCTGGAAATACCGGTTTTGGGATTCTGCCCAGAAAGGGTTTGCAAACCGCTGAATCCACACGTGAGTTTAACTCTGTCAGTTGAATGCACACATTGACAACCATTCAGTTAGATAGCTCCGTTTTGGTTTTAGAAGCAGATATTTCTCTGTACAGCCTATGGTCCCATTCACTCGGGAATATCCCAACGCAGCTCCTAAAAGAAACGTGTTTCTGACTCGCTGAATCTCAACATAGATTCAACTCTCTTAGGTGAACGAACGCACCGCAGAGCAGTTTCAAGGAAACGTTTCTCCTGAATTTTAGACGAAGTTTCCTGCTGTTTCGTACGTATGCCGGCATTGGGCTGGAAATACCGGTTTTGGGATTCTGCACAGAAAGGGTTTGCAAACCGCTGAATCCACACGTGAGTTTCACTCTGTCAGTTGAATGCACACATTGAAAACCATTCAGTTAGATAGCTCCGTTTTTTTTTTAGAAGCACATATTTCTCTGTACAGCCTATGGTCCCATTCACTCGGGAATATCCCAACGCAGCTCCTAGAAGAAACGTGTTTCTGACTCGCTGAATCTCAACATAGATTCAACTCTCTTAGGTGAACGAACGCACAGCAGAGCAGTTTCAAGGAAACGTTTCTCCTGAGTTTTAGACGAAGTTTCCTGCTGTTTAGTACGTATGCCGGCATTGGGCTGGAAATACCGGTTTTGTGATTCTGCACAGAAAGGTTTTGCAAACCGCTGAATCCACACGTGAGTTTAACTCTGTCAGTTGAATGCACACATTGACAACCATTCAGTTAGATAGCTCCGTTTTGGTTTTAGAAGCAGATATTTCTCTGTACAGCCTATGGTCCCATTCACTCGGGAATATCCCAACGCAGCTCCTAGAAGAAACGTGTTTCTGACTCGCTGAATCTCAACATAGATTCAACTCTCTTAGGTGAACGAACGCACCGCAGAACAGTTTCAAGGAAACGTTTCTCCTGAATTTTAGACGAAGTTTCCTGCTGTTTCGTACGTATGCCGGCATTGGGCTGGAAATACCGGTTTTGGGATTCTGCACAGAAAGGGTTTGCAAACCGCTGAATCCACACTTGAGTTTAACTCTGTCAGTTGAATGCACACATTGACAACCATTCAGTTAGATAGCTCCGTTTTGGTTTTAGAAGCAGATATTTCTCTGTACAGCCTATGGTCCCATTCACTCGGGAATATCCCAACGCAGCTCCTAAAAGAAACGTGTTTCTGACTCGCTGAATCTCAACATAGATTCAACTCTCTTAGGTGAACGAACGCACCGCAGAGCAGTTTCAAGGAAACGTTTCTCCTGAATTTTAGACGAAGTTTCCTGCTGTTTAGTACGTATGCCGGCATTGGGCTGGAAATACCGGTTTTGGGATTCTGCACAGAAAGGGTTGGCAAACCGCTGAATCCACACGTGAGTTTAACTCTGTCAGTTGAATGCACACATTGACAACCATTCAGTTAGATAGCTCCGTTTTGGTTTTAGAAGCAGATATTTCTCTGTACAGCCTATGGTCCCATTCACTCGGGAATATCCCAACGCAGGCACCTAGAAGAAAAGTGTTTCTGACTCGCTGAATCTCAACATAGATTCAACTCTCTTAGGTGAACGAACGCACAGCAGAGCAGTTTCAAGGAAACGTTTCTCCTGAGTTTTAGACGAAGTTTCCTGCTGTTTAGTACGTATGCCGGCATTGGGCTGGAAATACCGGTTTTGGGATTCTGCACAGAAAGGGTTGGCAAACCGCTGAATCCACACGTGAGTTTAACTCTGTCAGTTGAATGCACACATTGACAACCATTCAGTTAGATAGCTCCGTTTTGGTTTTAGAAGCAGATATTTCTCTGTACAGCCTATGGTCCCATTCACTCGGGAATATCCCAACGCAGCTCCTAGAAGAAACGTGTTTCTGACTCGCTGAATCTCAACATAGATTCAACTCTCTTAGGTGAACGAACGCACAGCACAGCAGTTTCAAGGAAACGTTTCTCCTGAGTTTTAGACGAAGTTTCCTGCTGTTTCGTACGTATGCCGGCATTGGGCTGGAAATACCGGTTTTGGGATTCTGCACAGAAAGGGTTTGCAAAACCGCTGAATCCACACGTGAGTTTAACTCTGTCAGTTGAATGCACACATTGACTACCATTCAGTTAGATAGCTCCGTTTTGGTTTTAGAAGCAGATATTTCTCTGTACAGTCTATGGTCCTATTCACTCGGGAATATCCCAACGCAGCTCCTAGAAGAAAAGTGTTTCTGACTCGCTGAATCTCAACATAGATTCAACTCTCTTAGGTGAACGAACGCACAGCAGAGCCGTTTCAAGGAAACGTTTCTCCTGAGTTTTAGACGAAGTTTCCTGCTCTTTCGTACGTATGCCGGCTTTGGGCTGGAAATAACGGTTTTGGGATTCTGCACAGAAAGGGTTTGCAAAACCGCTGAATCCACACGTGAGTTTAACTCTGTCAGTTGAATGCACACATTGACAACCATTCATTTAGATAGCTCCGTTTTGGTTTTAGAAGCAGATATTTCTCTGTACAGCCTATGGTCCCATTCACTCGGGAATATCCCAACGCAGCTCCTAGAAGAAAAGTGTTTCTGACTCGCTGAATCTCAACATAGATTCAACTCTCTTAGGTGAACGAACGCACCGCAGAGCAGTTCCAAGGAAACGTTTCTCCTGAGTTTTAGACGAAGTTTCCTGCTGTTTAGTACGTATGCCAGCATTGGGCTGGAAATACCGGTTTTGGGATTCTGCACAGAAAGGGTTTGCAAACCGCTGAATCCACACGTGAGTTTAACTTTGTCAGTTGAATGCACACATTGACAACCATTCAGTTAGATAGCTCCGTTTTGGTTTTAGAAGCAGATATTTCTCTGTACAGCCTATGGTCCCATTCACTCGGGAATATCCCAACGCAGCTCCTAGAAGAAACGTGTTTCTGACTCGCTGAATCTCAACATAGATTCAACTCTCTTAGGTGAACGAACGCACCGCAGAACAGTTTCAAGGAAACGTTTCTCCTGAATTTTAGACGAAGTTTCCTGCTGTTTCGTACGTATGCCGGCATTGGGCTGGAAATACCGGTTTTGGGATTCTGCCCAGAAAGGGTTTGCAAACCGCTGAATCCACACGTGAGTTTAACTCTGTCAGTTGAATGCACACATTGACAACCATTCAGTTAGATAGCTCCGTTTTGGTTTTAGAAGCAGATATTTCTCTGTACAGCCTATGGTCCCATTCACTCGGGAATATCCCAACGCAGCTCCTAGAAGAAACGTGTTTCTGACTCGCTGAATCTCAACATAGATTCAACTCTCTTAGGTGAACGAACGCACCGCAGAGCAGTTTCAAGGAAACGTTTCTCCTGAATTTTAGACGAAGTTTCCTGCTGTTTCGTACGTATGCCGGCATTGGGCTGGAAATACCGGTTTTGGGATTCTGCACAGAAAGGGTTTGCAAACCGCTGAATCCACACGTGAGTTTCACTCTGTCAGTTGAATGCACACATTGAAAACCATTCAGTTAGATAGCTCCGTTTTTTTTTTAGAAGCACATATTTCTCTGTACAGCCTATGGTCCCATTCACTCGGGAATGTCCCAACGCAGCTCCTAGAAGAAACGTGTTTCTGACTCGCTGAATCTCAACATAGATTCAACTCTCTTAGGTGAACGAACGCACAGCAGAGCAGTTTCAAGGAAACGTTTCTCCTGAGTTTTAGACGAAGTTTCCTGCTGTTTAGTACGTATGCCGGCATTGGGCTGGAAATACCGGTTTTGTGATTCTGCACAGAAAGGTTTTGCAAACCGCTGAATCCACACGTGAGTTTAACTCTGTCAGTTGAATGCACACATTGACAACCATTCAGTTAGATAGCTCCGTTTTGGTTTTAGAAGCAGATATTTCTCTGTACAGCCTATGGTCCCATTCACTCGGGAATATCCCAACGCAGCTCCTAGAAGAAACGTGTTTCTGACTCGCTGAATCTCAACATAGATTCAACTCTCTTAGGTGAACGAACGCACCGCAGAACAGTTTCAAGGAAACGTTTCTCCTGAATTTTAGACGAAGTTTCCTGCTGTTTCGTACGTATGCCGGCATTGGGCTGGAAATACCGGTTTTGGGATTCTGCACAGAAAGGGTTTGCAAACCGCTGAATCCACACTTGAGTTTAACTCTGTCAGTTGAATGCACACATTGACAACCATTCAGTTAGATAGCTCCGTTTTGGTTTTAGAAGCAGATATTTCTCTGTACAGCCTATGGTCCCATTCACTCGGGAATATCCCAACGCAGCTCCTAAAAGAAACGTGTTTCTGACTCGCTGAATCTCAACATAGATTCAACTCTCTTAGGTGAACGAACGCACCGCAGAGCAGTTTCAAGGAAACGTTTCTCCTGAATTTTAGACGAAGTTTCCTGCTGTTTAGTACGTATGCCGGCATTGGGCTGGAAATACCGGTTTTGGGATTCTGCACAGAAAGGGTTGGCAAACCGCTGAATCCACACGTGAGTTTAACTCTGTCAGTTGAATGCACACATTGACAACCATTCAGTTAGATAGCTCCGTTTTGGTTTTAGAAGCAGATATTTCTCTGTACAGCCTATGGTCCCATTCACTCGGGAATATCCCAACGCAGCTCCAAGAAAAAACGTGTTTCTGACTCGCTGAATCTCAACATAGATTCAACTCTCTTAGGTGAACGAACGCACAGCAGAGCAGTTTCAAGGAAACGTTTCTCCTGAGTTTTAGACGAAGTTTCGTGCTGTTTCGTACGTATGCCGGCTTTGGGCTGGAAATACCGGTTTTGGGATTCTGCACAGATAGAATTTGCAAACCGCTGAATCCACACTTGAGTTTAACTCTGTCAGTTGAATGCACACATTGACAACCATTCAGTTAGATAGCTCCGTTTTGGTTTTAGAAGCAGATATTTCTCTGTACAGCCTATGGTCCCATTCACTCGGGAATATCCCAACGCAGCTCCTAGAAGACACGTGTTTCTGACTCGCTGAATCTCAACATAGATTCAACTCTCTTAGGTGAACGAACGCACAGCAGAGCAGTTTCAAGGAAACGTTTCTCCTGAGTTTTAGACGAAGTTTCCTGCTGTTTAGTACGTATGCCGGCATTGGGCTGGAAATACCGGTTTTGGGATTCTGCACAGAAAGGGTTTGCAAACCGCTGAATCCACACGTGAGTTTAACTCTGTCAGTTGAATGCACACATTGACAACCATTCAGTTAGATAGCTCCGTTTTGGTTTTAGAAGCAGATATTTCTCTGTACAGCCTTTGGTCCCATTCACTCGGGAATATCCCAACGCAGCTCCTAGAAGACACGTGTTTCTGACTCGCTGAATCTCAACATAGATTCAACTCTCTTAGGTGAACGAACGCACAGCAGAGCAGTTTCAAGGAAACGTTTCTCCTGAGTTTTAGACGAAGTTTCCTGCTGTTTAGTACGTATGCCGGCATTGGGCTGGAAATACCGGTTTTGGGATTCTGCACAGAAAGGGTTTGCAAACCGCTGAATCCACACGTGAGTTTAACTCTGTCAGTTGAATGCACACATTGACAACCATTCAGTTAGATAGCTCCGTTTTGGTTTTAGAAGCAGATATTTCTCTGTACAGCCTTTGGTCCCATTCACTCGGGAATATCCCAACGCAGCTCCTAGAAGACACGTGTTTCTGAGTCGCTGAATCTCAACATAGATTCAACTCTCTTAGGTGAACGAACGCACAGCAGAGCAGTTTCAAGGAAACGTTTCTCCTGAGTTTTAGACGAAGTTTCCTGCTGTTTAGTACGTATGCCGGCATTGGGCTGGAAATACCGGTTTTGGGATAATGCACAGAAAGGGTTGGCAAACAGCTGAATCCACACGTGAGATTAACTCTGTCAGTTGAATGCACACATTGACAACCATTCAGTTAGATAGCTCCGTTTTGGTTTTAGAAGCAGATATTTCTCTGTACAGCCTATGGTCCCATTCACTCGGGAATATCCCAACGCAGGCACCTAGAAGAAAAGTGTTTCTGACTCGCTGAATCTCAACATAGATTCAACTCTCTTAGGTGAACGAACGCACAGCAGAGCAGTTTCAAGGAAACGTTTCTCCTGAGTTTTAGACGAAGTTTCCTGCTGTTTAGTACGTATGCCGGCATTGGGCTGGAAATACCGGTTTTGGGATTCTGCACAGAAAGGGTTGGCAAACCGCTGAATCCACACGTGAGTTTAACTCTGTCAGTTGAATGCACACATTGACAACCATTCAGTTAGATAGCTCCGTTTTGGTTTTAGAAGCAGATATTTCTCTGTACAGCCTATGGTCCCATTCACTCGGGAATATCCCAACGCAGCTCCTAGAAGACACGTGTTTCTGACTCGCTGAATCTCAACATAGATTCAACTCTCTTAGGTGAACGAACGCACAGCAGAGCAGTTTCAAGGAAACGTTTCTCCTGAGTTTTAGACGAAGTTTCGTGCTGTTTCGTACGTATGCCGGCATTGGGCTGGAAATACCGGTTTTGGGATTCTGCACAGATAGAATTTGCAAACCGCTGAATCCACACTTGAGTTTAACTCTGTCAGTTGAATGCACACATTGACAACCATTCAGTTAGATAGCTCCGTTTTCGTTTTAGAAGCAGATATTTCTCTGTACAGCCTATGGTCCCATTCACTCGGGAATATCCCAACGCAGCTCCTAGAAGACACGTGTTTCTGACTCGCTGAATCTCAACATAGATTCAACTCTCTTAGGTGAACGAAGGCACAGCAGAGCAGTTTCAAGGAAACGTTTCTCCTGAGTTTTAGACGAAGTTTCCTGCTGTTTAGTACGTATGCCGGCATTGGGCTGGAAATACCGGTTTTGGGATTCTGCACAGAAAGGGTTTGCAAACCGCTGAATCCACACGTGAGTTTAACTCTGTCAGTTGAAAGCACACATTGACAACCATTCAGTTAGATAGCTCCGTTTTGGTTTTAGAAGCAGATATTTCTCTGTACAGCCTTTGGTCCCATTCACTCGGGAATATCCCAACGCAGCTCCTAGAAGACACGTGTTTCTGAGTCGCTGAATCTCAACATAGATTCAACTCTCTTAGGTGAACGAACGCACAGCAGAGCAGTTTCAAGGAAACGTTTCTCCTGAGTTTTAGACGAAGTTTCCTGCTGTTTAGTACGTATGCCGGCATTGGGCTGGAAATACCGGTTTTGGGATAATGCACAGAAAGGGTTGGCAAACAGCTGAATCCACACGTGAGTTTAACTCTGTCAGTTGAATGCACACATTGACAACCATTCAGTTAGATAGCTCCGTTTTGGTTTTAGAAGCAGATATTTCTCTGTACAGCCTATGGTCCCATTCACTCGGGAATATCCCAACGCAGGCACCTAGAAGAAAAGTGTTTCTGACTCGCTGAATCTCAACATAGATTCAACTCTCTTAGGTGAACGAACGCACAGCAGAGCAGTTTCAAGGAAACGTCTCTCCTGAGTTTTAGACGAAGTTTCCTGCTCTTTCGTACGTATGCCGGCTTTGGGCTGGAAATACCGGTTTTGGGATTCTGCACAGATAGAGTTTGCAAACCGCTGAATCCACACGTGAGTTTAACTCTGTCAGTTGAATGCACACATTGACAACCATTCAGTTAGATAGCTCCGTTTTGGTTTTAGAAGCAGATATTTCTCTGTACAGCCTATGGTCCCATTCACTCGGGAATATCCCAACGCAGCTCCTAGAAGAAACGTGTTTCTGACTCGCTGAATCTCAACATAGATTCAACTCTCTTAGGTGAACGAACGCACAGCAGAGCAGTTTCAAGGAAACGTTCCTCCTGAATTTTAGACGAAATTTCCTGCTGTTTAGTACGTATGCCGGCATTGGGCTGGAAATACCGGTTTTGCGATTCTGCACAGAAAGGGTTTGCAAACCGCTGAATCCACACGTGAGTTTAACTCTGTCAGTTGAATGCACACATTGACAACCATTCAGTTAGATAGCTCCGTTTTGGTTTTAGAAGCAGATATTTCTCTGTACAGCCGATGGTCCCATTCACTCGGGAATATCCCAACGCAGCTCCTAGAAGAAACGTGTTTCTGAGTCGCTGAATCTCAACATAGATTCAACTCTATTAGGTGAACGAACGCACAGCAGAGCAGTTTCAAGGAAACGTTTCTCCTGAGTTTTAGACGAAGTTTCCTGCTGTTTAGTACGTATGCCGGCATTGGGCTGGAAATACCGGTTTTGGGATTCTGCACAGAAAGGGTTGGCAAACCGCTGAATCCACACGTGAGTTTAACTCTGTCAGTTGAATGCACACATTGACAACCATTCAGTTAGATAGCTCCGTTTTGGTTTTAGAAGCAGATATTTCTCTGTACAGCCTATGGTCCCATTCACTCGGGAATATCCCAACGCAGCTACTAAAAGAAACGTGTTTCTGACTCGCTGAATCTCAACATAGATTCAACTCTCTTAGGTGAACGAACGCACAGCAGAGCAGTTCCAAGGAAACGTTTCTCCTGAGTTTTAGACGAAGTTTCCTGCTGTTTAGTACGTATGCCAGCATTGGGCTGGAAATACCGGTTTTGGGATTCTGCACAGAAAGGGTTTGCAAACCGCTGAATCCATACGTGAGTTTAACTCTGTCAGTTGAATGCACACATTGACAACCATTCAGTTAGATAGCTCCGTTTTGGTTTTAGAAGCAGATATTTCTCTGTACAGCCTATGGTCCCATTCACTCGGGAATATCCCAACGCAGCTCCTAGAAGAAACGTGTTTCTGACTCGCTGAATCTCAACATAGATTCAACTCTCTTAGGTGAACGAACGCACAGCAGAGCAGTTTCAAGGAAACGTTTCTCCTGAATTTTAGACGAAGTTTCCTGCTGTTTCGTACGTATGCCGGCATTGGGCTGGAAATACCGGTTTTGGGATTCTGCACAGAAAGGGTTTGCAAACCGCTGAATCCACACGTGAGTTTAACTCTGTCAGTTGAATGCACACATTGACAACCATTCAGTTAGATAGCTCCGTTTTGGTTTTAGAAGCAGATATTTCTCTGTACAGCCTATGGTCCCATTCACTCGGGAATGTCCCAACGCAGCTCCTAGAAGAAACGTGTTTCTGACTCGCTGAATCTCAACATAGATTCAACTCTCTTAGGTGAACGAACGCACAACAGAGCAGTTTCAAGGAAACGTTTCTCCTGAGTTTTAGACGAAGTTTCCTGCTGTTTAGTACGAATGCCAGCATTGGGCTGGAAATACCGGTTTTGGGATTCTGCACAGAAAGGGTTTGCAACCCCCTGAATCCACACGTGAGTTTAACTCTGTCAGTTGAAAGCACACATTGACAACCATTCAGTTAGATAGCTCCGTTTTGGTTTTAGAAGCAGATATTTCTCTGCACAGCCTTTGGTCCCATTCACTCGGGAATATCCCAACGCAGCTCCTAGAAGACACGTGTTTCTGAGTCGCTGAATCTCAACATAGATTCAACTCTCTTAGGTGAACGAACGCACAGCAGAGCAGTTTCAAGGAAACGTTTCTCCTGAGTTTTAGACGAAGTTTCCTGCTGTTTAGTACGTATGCCGGCATTGGGCTGGAAATACCGGTTTTGGGATAATGCACAGAAAGGGTTGGCAAACAGCTGAATCCACACGTGAGTTTAACTCTGTCAGTTGAATGCACACATTGACAACCATTCAGTTAGATAGCTCCGTTTTGGTTTTAGAAGCAGATATTTCTCTGTACAGCCTATGGTCCCATTCACTCGGGAATATCCCAACGCAGGCACCTAGAAGAAAAGTGTTTCTGACTCGCTGAATCTCAACATAGATTCAACTCTCTTAGGTGAACGAACGCACAGCAGAGCAGTTTCAAGGAAACGTTTCTCCTGAGTTTTAGACGAAGTTTCCTGCTCTTTCGTACGTATGCCGGCTTTGGGCTGGAAATACCGGTTTTGGGATTCTGCACAGATAGAGTTTGCAAACCGCTGAATCCACACGTGAGTTTAACTCTGTCAGTTGAATGCACACATTGACAACCATTCAGTTAGATAGCTCCGTTTTGGTTTTAGAAGCAGATATTTCTCTGTACAGCCTATGGTCCCATTCACTCGGGAATATCCCAACGCAGCTCCTAGAAGAAACGTGTTTCTGACTCGCTGAATCTCAACATAGATTCAACTCTCTTAGGTGAACGAACGCACAGCAGAGCAGTTTCAAGGAAACGTTCCTCCTGAATTTTAGACGAAATTTCCTGCTGTTTAGTACGTATGCCGGCATTGGGCTGGAAATACCGGTTTTGCGATTCTGCACAGAAAGGGTTTGCAAACCGCTGAATCCACACGTGAGTTTAACTCTGTCAGTTGAATGCACACATTGACAACCATTCAGTTAGATAGCTCCGTTTTGGTTTTAGAAGCAGATATTTCTCTGTACAGCCGATGGTCCCATTCACTCGGGAATATCCCAACGCAGCTCCTAGAAGAAACGTGTTTCTGAGTCGCTGAATCTCAACATAGATTCAACTCTATTAGGTGAACGAACGCACAGCAGAGCAGTTTCAAGGAAACGTTTCTCCTGAGTTTTAGACGAAGTTTCCTGCTGTTTAGTACGTATGCCGGCATTGGGCTGGAAATACCGGTTTTGGGATTCTGCACAGAAAGGGTTGGCAAACCGCTGAATCCACACGTGAGTTTAACTCTGTCAGTTGAATGCACACATTGACAACCATTCAGTTAGATAGCTCCGTTTTGGTTTTAGAAGCAGATATTTCTCTGTACAGCCTATGGTCCCATTCACTCGGGAATATCCCAACGCAGCTACTAAAAGAAACGTGTTTCTGACTCGCTGAATCTCAACATAGATTCAACTCTCTTAGGTGAACGAACGCACCGCAGAGCATTTCCAAGGAAACGTTTCTCCTGAGTTTTAGACGAAGTTTCCTGCTGTTTAGTACGTATGCCAGCATTGGGCTGGAAATACCGGTTTTGGGATTCTGCACAGAAAGGGTTTGCAAACCGCTGAATCCATACGTGAGTTTAACTCTGTCAGTTGAATGCACACATTGACAACCATTCAGTTAGATAGCTCCGTTTTGGTTTTAGAAGCAGATATTTCTCTGTACAGCCTATGGTCCCATTCACTCGGGAATATCCCAACGCAGCTCCTAGAAGAAACGTGTTTCTGACTCGCTGAATCTCAACATAGATTCAACTCTCTTAGGTGAACGAACGCACAGCAGAGCAGTTTCAAGGAAACGTTTCTCCTGAATTTTAGACGAAGTTTCCTGCTGTTTCGTACGTATGCCGGCATTGGGCTGGAAATACCGGTTTTGGGATTCTGCACAGAAAGGGTTTGCAAACCGCTGAATCCACACGTGAGTTTAACTCTGTCAGTTGAATGCACACATTGACAACCATTCAGTTAGATAGCTCCGTTTTGGTTTTAGAAGCAGATATTTCTCTGTACAGCCTATGGTCCCATTCACTCGGGAATGTCCCAACGCAGCTCCTAGAAGAAACGTGTTTCTGACTCGCTGAATCTCAACATAGATTCAACTCTCTTAGGTGAACGAACGCACAACAGAGCAGTTTCAAGGAAACGTTTCTCCTGAGTTTTAGACGAAGTTTCCTGCTGTTTAGTACGAATGCCGGCATTGGGCTGGAAATACCGGTTTTGGGATTCTGCACAGAAAGGGTTTGCAACCCCCTGAATCCACACGTGAGTTTAACTCTGTCAGTTGAATGCACACATTGACAAACATTCAGTTAGATAGATCCGTTTTGGTTTTAGAAGCAGATATTTCTCTGTACAGCCTATGGTCCCATTCACTCGGGAATATCCCAACGCAGCTCCTAGAAGAAACGTGTTTCTGACTCGCTGAATCTCAACATAGATTCAACTCTCTTAGGTGAACGAACGCACAGCAGAGCAGTTTCAAGTAAACGTTTCCCCTGAGTTTTAGACGAAGTTTCCTGCTGTTTAGTACGTATGCCGGCATTGGGCTGGAAATACCGGTTTTGGGATTCTGCACAGAAAGGGTTTGCAAACCCCTGAATCCACACGTGAGTTTAACTCTGTCAGTTGAATGCACACATTGACAACCATTCAGTTAGATAGCTCCGTTTTGGTTTTAGAAGCAGATATTTCTCTGTACAGCCTATGGTCCCATTCACTCGGGAATATCCCAACGCAGCTCCTAGAAGAAACGTGTTTCTGACTCACTGAATCTCAACATAGATTCAACTCTCTTAGGTGAACGAACGCACCGCAGAGCAGTTTCAAGGAAACGTTTCTCCTGAGTTTTAGACGAAGTTTCCTGCTGTTGCGTACGTATGCCGGCATTGGGCTGGAAATACCGGTTTTGGGATTCTGCACAGAAAGGGTTTGCAAAACCGCTGAATCCACACGTGAGTTTAACTCTGTCAGTTGAATGCACACATTGACAACCATTCAGTTAGATAGCTCCGTTTTGGTTTTAGAAGCAGATATTTCTCTGTACAGCCTATGGTCCCATTCACTCGGGAATATCCCAACGCAGCTCCTAGAAGAAAAGTGTTTCTGACTCGCTGAATCTCAACATAGATTCAACTCTCTTAGGTGAACGAACGCACCGCAGAGCAGTTCCAAGGAAACGTTTCTCCTGAGTTTTAGACGAAGTTTCCTCCTGTTTAGTACGTATGCCAGCATTGGGCTGGAAATACCGGTTTTGGGATTCTGCACAGAAAGGGTTTGCAAACCGCTGAATCCACACGTGAGTTTAACTCTGTCAGTTGAATGCACACATTGACAACCATTCAGTTAGATAGCTCCGTTTTGGTTTTAGAAGCAGATATTTCTCTGTACAGCCTATGGTCCCATTCACTCGGGAATATCCCAACGCAGCTCCTAAAAGAAACGTGTTTCTGACTCGTTGAATCTCAACATAGATTCAACTCTCTTAGGTGAACGAACGCACCGCAGAGCAGTTTCAAGGAAACGTTTCTCCTGAATTTTAGACGAAGTTTCCTGCTGTTTCGTACGTATGCCGGCATTGGGCTGGAAATACCGGTTTTGAGATTCTGCACAGAAAGGGTTTGCAAACCGCTGAATCCACACGTGAGTTTAACTCTGTCAGTTGAATGCACACATTGACAACCATTCAGTTAGATAGCTCCGTTTTGGTTTTAGAAGCAGATATTTCTCTGTACAGCCTATGGTCCCATTCACTCGGGAATATCCCAACGCAGCTCCTAAAAGAAACGTGTTTCTGACTCGCTGAATCTCAACATAGATTCAACTCTCTTAGGTGAACGAACGCACCGCAGAGCAGTTTCAAGGAAACGTTTCTCCTGAATTTTAGACGAAGTTTCCTGCTGTTTAGTACGTATGCCGGCATTGGGCTGGAAATACCGGTTTTGGGATTCTGCACAGAAAGGGTTGGCAAACCGCTGAATCCACACGTGAGTTTAACTCTGTCAGTTGAATGCACACATTGACAACCATTCAGTTAGATAGCTCCGTTTTGGTTTTAGAAGCAGATATTTCTCTGTACAACCTATGGTCCCATTCACTCGGGAATATCCCAACGCAGCTCCTAGAAAAAACGTGTTTCTGACTCGCTGAATCTCAACATAGATTCAACTCTCTTAGGTGAACGAACGCACAGCAGAGCAGTTTGAAGGAAACGTTTCTCCTGAGTTTTAGACGAAGTTTCGTGCTGTTTCGTACGTATGCCGGCTTTGGGCTGGAAATACCGGTTTTGGGATTCTGCACAGATAGAATTTGCAAACCGCTGAATCCACACTTGAGTTTAACTCTGTCAGTTGAATGCACACATTGACAACCATTCAGTTAGATAGCTCCGTTTTGGTTTTAGAAGCAGATATTTCTCTGTACAGCCTATGGTCCCATTCACTCGGGAATATCCCAACGCAGCTCCTAGAAGACACGTGTTTCTGACTCGCTGAATCTCAACATAGATTCAACTCTCTTAGGTGAACGAACGCACAGCAGAGCAGTTTCAAGGAAACGTTTCTCCTGAGTTTTAGACGAAGTTTCCTGCTGTTTAGTACGTATGCCGGCATTGGGCTGGAAATACCGGTTTTGGGATTCTGCACAGAAAGGGTTTGCAAACCGCTGAATCCACACGTGAGTTTAACTCTGTCAGTTGAATGCACACATTGACAACCATTCAGTTAGATAGCTCCGTTTTGGTTTTAGAAGCAGATATTTCTCTGTACAGCCTTTGGTCCCATTCACTCGGGAATATCCCAACGCAGCTCCTAGAAGACACGTGTTTCTGAGTCGCTGAATCTCAACATAGATTCAACTCTCTTAGGTGAACGAACGCACAGCAGAGCAGTTTCAAGGAAACGTTTCTCCTGAGTTTTAGACGAAGTTTCCTGCTGTTTAGTACGTATGCCGGCATTGGGCTGGAAATACCGGTTTTGGGATAATGCACAGAAAGGGTTGGCAAACAGCTGAATCCACACGTGAGATTAACTCTGTCAGTTGAATGCACACATTGACAACCATTCAGTTAGATAGCTCCGTTTTGGTTTTAGAAGCAGATATTTCTCTGTACAGCCTATGGTCCCATTCATTCGGGAATATCCCAACGCAGGCACCTAGAAGAAAAGTGTTTCTGACTCGCTGAATCTCAACATAGATTCAACTCTCTTAGGTGAACGAACGCACAGCAGAGCAGTTTCAAGGAAACGTTTCTCCTGAGTTTTAGACGAAGTTTCCTGCTGTTTAGTACGTATGCCGGCATTGGGCTGGAAATACCGGTTTTGGGATTCTGCACAGAAAGGGTTGGCAAACCGCTGAATCCACACGTGAGTTTAACTCTGTCAGTTGAATGCACACATTGACAACCATTCAGTTAGATAGCTCCGTTTTGGTTTTAGAAGCAGATATTTCTCTGTACAACCTATGGTCCCATTCACTCGGGAATATACCAACGCAGCTCCTAGAAAAAACGTGTTTCTGACTCGCTGAATCTCAACATAGATTCAACTCTCTTAGGTGAACGAACGCACAGCAGAGCAGTTTCAAGGAAACGTTTCTCCTGAGTTTTAGACGAAGTTTCGTGCTGTTTCGTACGTATGCCGGCATTGGGCTGGAAATACCGGTTTTGGGATTCTGCACAGATAGAATTTGCAAACCGCTGAATCCACACTTGAGTTTAACTCTGTCAGTTGAATGCACACATTGACAACCATTCAGTTAGATAGCTCCGTTTTGGTTTTAGAAGCAAATATTTCTCTGTACAGCCTATGGTCCCATTCACTCGGGAATATCCCAACGCAGCTCCTAGAAGACACGTGTTTCTGACTCGCTGAATCTCAACATAGATTCAACTCTCTTAGGTGAACGAAGGCACAGCAGAGCAGTTTCAAGGAAACGTTTCTCCTGAGTTTTAGACGAAGTTTCCTGCTGTTTAGTACGTATGCCGGCATTGGGCTGGAAATACCGGTTTTGGGATTCTGCACAGAAAGGGTTTGCAAACCGCTGAATCCACACGTGAGTTTAACTCTGTCAGTTGAATGCACACATTGACAACCATTCAGTTAGATAGCTCCGTTTTGGTTTTAGAAGCAGATATTTCTCTGTACAGCCTTTGGTCCCATTCACTCGGGAATATCCCAACGCAGCTCCTAGAAGAAACGTGTTTCTGACTCGCTGAATCTCAACATAGATTCAACTCTCTTAGGTGAACGAACGCACAGCAGAGCAGTTTCAAGGAAACGTTTCTCCTGAGTTTTAGACGAAGTTTCCTGCTCTTTCGTACGTATGCCGGCTTTGGGCTGGAAATACCGGTTTTGGGATTCTGCACAGATAGAGTTTGCAAACCGCTGAATCCACACGTGAGTTTAACTCTGTCAGTTGAATGCACACATTGACAACCATTCAGTTAGATAGCTCCGTTTTGGTTTTAGAAGCAGATATTTCTCTGTACAGCCTATGGTCCCATTCACTCGGGAATATCCCAACGCAGCTCCTAGAAGAAACGTGTTTCTGACTCGCTGAATCTCAACATAGATTCAACTCTCTTAGGTGAACGAACGCACAGCAGAGCAGTTTCAAGGAAACGTTCCTCCTGAATTTTAGACGAAATTTCCTGCTGTTTAGTACGTATGCCGGCATTGGGCTGGAAATACCGGTTTTGCGATTCTGCACAGAAAGGGTTTGCAAACCGCTGAATCCACACGTGAGTTTAACTCTGTCAGTTGAATGCACACATTGACAACCATTCAGTTAGATAGCTCCGTTTTGGTTTTAGAAGCAGATATTTCTCTGTACAGCCGATGGTCCCATTCACTCGGGAATATCCCAACGCAGCTCCTAGAAGAAACGTGTTTCTGAGTCGCTGAATCTCAACATAGATTCAACTCTATTAGGTGAACGAACGCACAGCAGAGCAGTTTCAAGGAAACGTTTCTCCTGAGTTTTAGACGAAGTTTCCTGCTGTTTAGTACGTATGCCGGCATTGGGCTGGAAATACCGGTTTTGGGATTCTGCACAGAAAGGGTTGGCAAACCGCTGAATCCACACGTGAGTTTAACTCTGTCTGTTGAATGCACACATTGACAACCATTCAGTTAGATAGCTCCGTTTTGGTTTTAGAAGCAGATATTTCTCTGTACAGCCTATGGTCCCATTCACTCGGGAATATCCCAACGCAGCTCCTAGAAGAAAAGTGTTTCTGACTCACTGAATCTCAACATAGATTCAACTCTCTTAGGTGAACGAACGCACAGCAGAGCAGTTTCAAGGAAACGTTTCTCCTGAGTTTTAGACGAAGTTTCCTGCTGTTGCGTACGTATGTCGGCATTGGGCTGGAAATACCGGTTTTGGGATTCTTCACAGAAAGGGTTTGCAAAACCGCTGAATCCACACGTGAGTTTAACTCTGTCAGTTGAATGCACACATTGACAACCATTCAGTTAGATAGCTCCGTTTTGGTTTTAGAAGCAGATATTTCTCTGTACAGCCTATGGTCCCATTCACTCGGGAATATCCCAACGCAGCTCCTAGAAGAAACGTGTTTCTGACTCGCTGAATCTCAACATAGATTCAACTCTCTTAGGTGAACGAACGCACCACAGAGCAGTTCCAAGGAAACGTTTCTCCTGAGTTTTAGACGAAGTTTCCTCCTGTTTAGTACGTATGCCAGCATTGGGCTGGAAATACCGGTTTTGGGATTCTGCACAGAAAGGGTTTGCAAACCGCTGAATCCACACGTGAGTTTAACTCTGTCAGTTGAATGCACACATTGACAACCATGCAGTTAGATAGCTCCGTTTTGGTTTTAGAAGCAGATATTTCTCTGTACAGCCTATGGTCCCATTCACTCGGGAATATCCCAACGCAGCTCCTGGAAGAAACGTGTTTCTGACTCGCTGAATCTCAACATAGATTCAACTCTCTTAGGTGAACGAACGCACAGCAGAGCAGTTTCAAGGAAACGTTTCTCCTGAGTTTTAGACGAAGTTTCGTGCTGTTTCGTACGTATGCCGGCATTGGGCTGGAAATACCGGTTTTGGGATTCTGCACAGATAGAATTTGCAAACCGCTGAATCCACACTTGAGTTTAACTCTGTCAGTTGAATGCACACATTGACAACCATTCAGTTAGATAGCTCCGTTTTGGTTTTAGAAGCAGATATTTCTCTGTACAGCCTATGGTCCCATTCACTCGGGAATATCCCAACGCAGCTCCTAGAAGACACGTGTTTCTGACTCGCTGAATCTCAACATAGATTCAACTCTCTTAGGTGAACGAAGGCACAGCAGAGCAGTTTCAAGGAAACGTTTCTCCTGAGTTTTAGACGAAGTTTCCTGCTGTTTAGTACGTATGCCGGCATTGGGCTGGAAATACCGGTTTTGGGATTCTGCACAGAAAGGGTTTGCAAACCGCTGAATCCACACGTGAGTTTAACTCTGTCAGTTGAAAGCACACATTGACAACCATTCAGTTAGATAGCTCCGTTTTGGTTTTAGAAGCAGATATTTCTCTGTACAGCCTTTGGTCCCATTCACTCGGGAATATCCCAACGCAGCTCCTAGAAGACACGTGTTTCTGAGTCGCTGAATCTCAACATAGATTCAACTCTCTTAGGTGAACGAACGCACAGCAGAGCAGTTTCAAGGAAACGTTTCTCCTGAGTTTTAGACGAAGTTTCCTGCTGTTTAGTACGTATGCCGGCATTGGGCTGGAAATACCGGTTTTGGGATAATGCACAGAAAGGGTTGGCAAACAGCTGAATCCACACGTGAGTTTAACTCTGTCAGTTGAATGCACACATTGACAACCATTCAGTTAGATAGCTCCGTTTTGGTTTTAGAAGCAGATATTTCTCTGTACAGCCTATGGTCCCATTCACTCGGGAATATCCCAACGCAGGCACCTAGAAGAAAAGTGTTTCTGACTCGCTGAATCTCAACATAGATTCAACTCTCTTAGGTGAACGAACGCACAGCAGAGCAGTTTCAAGGAAACGTTTCTCCTGAGTTTTAGACGAAGTTTCCTGCTCTTTCGTACGTATGCCGGCTTTGGGCTGGAAATACCGGTTTTGGGATTCTGCACAGATAGAGTTTGCAAACCGCTGAATCCACACGTGAGTTTAACTCTGTCAGTTGAATGCACACATTGACAACCATTCAGTTAGATAGCTCCGTTTTGGTTTTAGAAGCAGATATTTCTCTGTACAGCCTATGGTCCCATTCACTCGGGAATATCCCAACGCAGCTCCTAGAAGAAACGTGTTTCTGACTCGCTGAATCTCAACATAGATTCAACTCTCTTAGGTGAACGAACGCACAGCAGAGCAGTTTCAAGGAAACGTTCCTCCTGAATTTTAGACGAAATTTCCTGCTGTTTAGTACGTATGCCGGCATTGGGCTGGAAATACCGGTTTTGCGATTCTGCACAGAAAGGGTTTGCAAACCGCTGAATCCACACGTGAGTTTAACTCTGTCAGTTGAATGCACACATTGACAACCATTCAGTTAGATAGCTCCGTTTTGGTTTTAGAAGCAGATATTTCTCTGTACAGCCGATGGTCCCATTCACTCGGGAATATCCCAACGCAGCTCCTAGAAGAAACGTGTTTCTGAGTCGCTGAATCTCAACATAGATTCAACTCTATTAGGTGAACGAACGCACAGCAGAGCAGTTTCAAGGAAACGTTTCTCCTGAGTTTTAGACGAAGTTTCCTGCTGTTTAGTACGTATGCCGGCATTGGGCTGGAAATACCGGTTTTGGGATTCTGCACAGAAAGGGTTGGCAAACCGCTGAATCCACACGTGAGTTTAACTCTGTCAGTTGAATGCACACATTGACAACCATTCAGTTAGATAGCTCCGTTTTGGTTTTAGAAGCAGATATTTCTCTGTACAGCCTATGGTCCCATTCACTCGGGAATATCCCAACGCAGCTACTAAAAGAAACGTGTTTCTGACTCGCTGAATCTCAACATAGATTCAACTCTCTTAGGTGAACGAACGCACCGCAGAGCATTTCCAAGGAAACGTTTCTCCTGAGTTTTAGACGAAGTTTCCTGCTGTTTAGTACGTATGCCAGCATTGGGCTGGAAATACCGGTTTTGGGATTCTGCACAGAAAGGGTTTGCAAACCGCTGAATCCATACGTGAGTTTAACTCTGTCAGTTGAATGCACACATTGACAAACATTCAGTTAGATAGATCCGTTTTGGTTTTAGAAGCAGATATTTCTCTGTACAGCCTATGGTCCCATTCACTCGGGAATATCCCAACGCAGCTCCTAGAAGAAACGTGTTTCTGACTCGCTGAATCTCAACATAGATTCAACTCTCTTAGGTGAACGAACGCACAGCAGAGCAGTTTCAAGTAAACGTTTCCCCTGAGTTTTAGACGAAGTTTCCTGCTGTTTAGTACGTATGCCGGCATTGGGCTGGAAATACCGGTTTTGGGATTCTGCACAGAAAGGGTTTGCAAACCCCTGAATCCACACGTGAGTTTAACTCTGTCAGTTGAATGCACACATTGACAACCATTCAGTTAGATAGCTCCGTTTTGGTTTTAGAAGCAGATATTTCTCTGTACAGCCTATGGTCCCATTCACTCGGGAATATCCCAACGCAGCTCCTAGAAGAAACGTGTTTCTGACTCACTGAATCTCAACATAGATTCAACTCTCTTAGGTGAACGAACGCACCGCAGAGCAGTTTCAAGGAAACGTTTCTCCTGAGTTTTAGACGAAGTTTCCTGCTGTTGCGTACGTATGCCGGCATTGGGCTGGAAATACCGGTTTTGGGATTCTGCACAGAAAGGGTTTGCAAAACCGCTGAATCCACACGTGAGTTTAACTCTGTCAGTTGAATGCACACATTGACAACCATTCAGTTAGATAGCTCCGTTTTGGTTTTAGAAGCAGATATTTCTCTGTACAGCCTATGGTCCCATTCACTCGGGAATATCCCAACGCAGCTCCTAGAAGAAAAGTGTTTCTGACTCGCTGAATCTCAACATAGATTCAACTCTCTTAGGTGAACGAACGCACCGCAGAGCAGTTCCAAGGAAACGTTTCTCCTGAGTTTTAGACGAAGTTTCCTGCTGTTTAGTACGTATGCCAGCATTGGGCTGGAAATACCGGTTTTGGGATTCTGCACAGAAAGGGTTTGCAAACCGCTGAATCCACACGTGAGTTTAACTCTGTCAGTTGAATGCACACATTGACAACCATTCAGTTAGATAGCTCCGTTTTGGTTTTAGAAGCAGATATTTCTCTGTACAGCCTATGGTCCCATTCACTCGGGAATATCCCAACGCAGCTCCTAGAAGAAACGTGTTTCTGACTCGCTGAATCTCAACATAGATTCAACTCTCTTAGGTGAACGAACGCACCGCAGAGCAGTTTCAAGGAAACGTTTCTCCTGAATTTTAGACGAAGTTTCCTGCTGTTTCGTACGTATGCCGGCATTGGGCTGGAAATACCGGTTTTGGGATTCTGCACAGAAAGGGTTGGCAAACCGCTGAATCCACACGTGAGTTTAACTCTGTCAGTTGAATGCACACATTGACAACCATTCAGTTAGATAGCTCCGTTTTGATTTTAGAAGCAGATATTTCTCTGTACAGCCTATGGTCCCATTCACTCGGGAATATCCCAACGCAGCTCCTAAAAGAAACGTGTTTCTGACTCGCTGAATCTCAACATAGATTCAACTCTCTTAGGTGAACGAACGCACCGCAGAGCAGTTTCAAGGAAACGTTTCTCCTGAATTTTAGACGAAGTTTCCTGCTGTTTCGTACGTATGCCGGCATTGGGCTGGAAATACCGGTTTTGGGATTCTGCACAGAAAGGGTTTGCAAACCGCTGAATCCACACGTGAGTTTCACTCTGTCAGTTGAATGCACACATTGAAAACCATTCAGTTAGATAGCTCCGTTTTTTTTTTAGAAGCAGATATTTATCTGTACAGCCTATGGTCCCATTCACTCGGGAATGTCCCAACGCAGCTCCTAGAAGAAACGTGTTTCTGACTCGCTGAATCTCAACATAGATTCAACTCTCTTAGGTGAACGAACGCACAGCAGAGCAGTTTCAAGGAAACGTTTCTCCTGAGTTTTAGACGAAGTTTCCTGCTGTTTAGTACGTATGCCGGCATTGGGCTGGAAATACCGGTTTTGTGATTCTGCACAGAAAGGTTTTGCAAACCGCTGAATCCACACGTGAGTTTAACTCTGTCAGTTGAATGCACACATTGACAACCATTCAGTTAGATAGCTCCGTTTTGGTTTTAGAAGCAGATATTTCTCTGTACAGCCTATGGTCCCATTCACTCGGGAATATCCCAACGCAGCTCCTAGAAGAAACGTGTTTCTGACTCGCTGAATCTCAACATAGATTCAACTCTCTTAGGTGAACGAACGCACCGCAGAACAGTTTCAAGGAAACGTTTCTCCTGAATTTTAGACGAAGTTTCCGGCTGTTTCGTACGTATGCCGGCATTGGGCTGGAAATACCGGTTTTGAGATTCTGCACAGAAAGGGTTTGCAAACCGCTGAATCCACACGTGAGTTTAACTCTGTCAGTTGAATGCACACATTGACAACCATTCAGTTAGATAGCTCCGTTTTGGTTTTAGAAGCAGATATTTCTCTGTACAGCCTATGGTCCCATTCACTCGGGAATATCCCAACGCAGCTCCTAAAAGAAACGTGTTTCTGACTCGCTGAATCTCAACATAGATTCAACTCTCTTAGGTGAACGAACGCACCGCAGAGCAGTTTCAAGGAAACGTTTCTCCTGAATTTTAGACGAAGTTTCCTGCTGTTTAGTACGTATGCCGGCATTGGGCTGGAAATACCGGTTTTGGGATTCTGCACAGAAAGGGTTGGCAAACCGCTGAATCCACACGTGAGTTTAACTCTGTCAGTTGAATGCACACATTGACAACCATTCAGTTAGATAGCTCCGTTTTGGTTTTAGAAGCAGATATTTCTCTGTACAGCCTATGGTCCCATTCACTCGGGAATATCCCAACGCAGCTCCTAGAAAAAACGTGTTTCTGACTCGCTGAATCTCAACATAGATTCAACTCTCTTAGGTGAACGAACGCACAGCAGAGCAGTTTCAAGGAAACGTTTCTCCTGAGTTTTAGACGAAGTTTCGTGCTGTTTCGTACGTATGCCGGCTTTGGGCTGGAAATACCGGTTTTGGGATTCTGCACAGATAGAATTTGCAAACCGCTGAATCCACACTTGAGTTTAACTCTGTCAGTTGAATGCACACATTGACAACCATTCAGTTAGATAGCTCCGTTTTGGTTTTAGAAGCAGATATTTCTCTGTACAGCCTTTGGTCCCATTCACTCGGGAATATCCCAACGCAGCTCCTAGAAGACACGTGTTTCTGAGTCGCTGAATCTCAACATAGATTCAACTCTCTTAGGTGAACGAACGCACAGCAGAGCAGTTTCAAGGAAACGTTTCTCCTGAGTTTTAGACGAAGTTTCCTGCTGTTTAGTACGTATGCCGGCATTGGGCTGGAAATACCGGTTTTGGGATAATGCACAGAAAGGGTTGGCAAACAGCTGAATCCACACGTGAGATTAACTCTGTCAGTTGAATGCACACATTGACAACCATTCAGTTAGATAGCTCCGTTTTGGTTTTAGAAGCAGATATTT
Source organism: Aotus nancymaae (assembly GCF_030222135.1). Classification (NCBI taxonomy): domain Eukaryota; kingdom Metazoa; phylum Chordata; class Mammalia; order Primates; family Aotidae; genus Aotus; species Aotus nancymaae. The sequence continues at coordinate 3,545,512 of NW_026988495.1, read as the reverse complement.
CTCTGTACAGCCTATGGTCCCATTCACTCGGGAATATCCCAACGCAGGCACCTAGAAGAAAAGTGTTTCTGACTCGCTGAATCTCAACATAGATTCAACTCTCTTAGGTGAACGAACGCACAGCAGAGCAGTTTCAAGGAAACGTTTCTCCTGAGTTTTAGACGAAGTTTCCTGCTGTTTAGTACGTATGCCGGCATTGGGCTGGAAATACCGGTTTTGGGATTCTGCACAGAAAGGGTTGGCAAACCGCTGAATCCACACGTGAGTTTAACTCTGTCAGTTGAATGCACACATTGACAACCATTCAGTTAGATAGCTCCGTTTTGGTTTTAGAAGCAGATATTTCTCTGTACAGCCTATGGTCCCATTCACTCGGGAATATCCCAACGCAGCTCCTAGAAAAAACGTGTTTCTGACTCGCTGAATCTCAACATAGATTCAACTCTCTTAGGTGAACGAACGCACAGCAGAGCAGTTTCAAGGAAACGTTTCTCCTGAGTTTTAGACGAAGTTTCCTGCTGTTTAGTACGTATGCCGGCATTGGGCTGGAAATACCGGTTTTGGGATTCTGCACAGATAGAATTTGCAAACCGCTGAATCCACACTTGAGTTTAACTCTGTCAGTTGAATGCACACATTGACAACCATTCAGTTAGATAGCTCCGTTTTGGTTTTAGAAGCAGATATTTCTCTGTACAGCCTATGGTCCCATTCACTCGGGAATATCCCAACGCAGCTCCTAGAAGACACGTGTTTCTGACTCGCTGAATCTCAACATAGATTCAACTCTCTTAGGTGAACGAAGGCACAGCAGAGCAGTTTCAAGGAAACGTTTCTCCTGAGTTTTAGACGAAGTTTCCTGCTGTTTAGTACGTATGCCGGCATTGGGCTGGAAATACCGGTTTTGGGATTCTGCACAGAAAGGGTTGGCAAACCGCTGAATCCACACGTGAGTTTAACTCTGTCAGTTGAATGCACACATTGACAACCATTCAGTTAGATAGCTCCGTTTTGGTTTTAGAAGCAGATATTTCTCTGTACAGCCTTTGGTCCCATTCACTCGGGAATATCCCAACGCAGCTCCTAGAAGAAACGTGTTTCTGACTCGCTGAATCTCAACATAGATTCAACTCTCTTAGGTGAACGAACGCACAGCAGAGCAGTTTCAAGGAAACGTTTCTCCTGAGTTTTAGACGAAGTTTCCTGCTCTTTCGTACGTATGCCGGCTTTGGCCTGGAAATACCGGTTTTGGGATTCTGCACAGATAGAGTTTGCAAACCGCTGAATCCACACGTGAGTTTAACTCTGTCAGTTGAATGCACACATTGACAACCATTCAGTTAGATAGCTCCGTTTTGGTTTTAGAAGCAGATATTTCTGTGTACAGCCTATGGTCCCATTCACTCGGGAATATCCCAACGCAGCTCCTAGAAGAAACGTGTTTCTGACTCGCTGAATCTCAACATAGATTCAACTCTCTTAGGTGAACGAACGCACAGCAGAGCAGTTTCAAGGAAACGTTCCTCCTGAATTTTAGACGAAATTTCCTGCTGTTTAGTACGTATGCCGGCATTGGGCTGGAAATACCGGTTTTGCGATTCTGCACAGAAAGGGTTTGCAAACCGCTGAATCCACACGTGAGTTTAACTCTGTCAGTTGAATGCACACATTGACAACCATTCAGTTAGATAGCTCCGTTTTGGTTTTAGAAGCAGATATTTCTGTGTACAGCCGATGGTCCCATTCACTCGGGAATATCCCAACGCAGCTCCTAGAAGAAACGTGTTTCTGAGTCGCTGAATCTCAACATAGATTCAACTCTATTAGGTGAACGAACGCACAGCAGAGCAGTTTCAAGGAAACGTTTCTCCTGAGTTTTAGACGAAGTTTCCTGCTGTTTAGTACGTATGCCGGCATTGGGCTGGAAATACCGGTTTTGGGATTCTGCACAGAAAGGGTTGGCAAACCGCTGAATCCACACGTGAGTTTAACTCTGTCTGTTGAATGCACACATTGACAACCATTCAGTTAGATAGCTCCGTTTTGGTTTTAGAAGCAGATATTTCTCTGTACAGCCTATGGTCCCATTCACTCGGGAATATCCCAACGCAGCTCCTAGAAGAAAAGTGTTTCTGACTCACTGAATCTCAACATAGATTCAACTCTCTTAGGTGAACGAACGCACAGCAGAGCAGTTTCAAGGAAACGTTTCTCCTGAGTTTTAGACGAAGTTTCCTGCTGTTGCGTACGTATGTCGGCATTGGGCTGGAAATACCGGTTTTGGGATTCTTCACAGAAAGGGTTTGCAAAACCGCTGAATCCACACGTGAGTTTAACTCTGTCAGTTGAATGCACACATTGACAACCATTCAGTTAGATAGCTCCGTTTTGGTTTTAGAAGCAGATATTTCTCTGTACAGCCTATGGTCCCATTCACTCGGGAATATCCCAACGCAGCTCCTAGAAGAAAAGTGTTTCTGACTCGCTGAATCTCAACATAGATTCAACTCTCTTAGGTGAACGAACGCACCACAGAGCAGTTCCAAGGAAACGTTTCTCCTGAGTTTTAGACGAAGTTTCCTCCTGTTTAGTACGTATGCCAGCATTGGGCTGGAAATACCGGTTTTGGGATTCTGCACAGAAAGGGTTTGCAAACCGCTGAATCCACACGTGAGTTTAACTCTGTCAGTTGAATGCACACATTGACAACCATGCAGTTAGATAGCTCCGTTTTGGTTTTAGAAGCAGATATTTCTCTGTACAGCCTATGGTCCCATTCACTCGGGAATATCCCAACGCAGCTCCTGGAAGAAACGTGTTTCTGACTCGCTGAATCTCAACATAGATTCAACTCTCTTAGGTGAACGAACGCACCGCAGAGCAGTTTCAGGGAAACGTTTCTCCTGAATTTTAGACGAAGTTTCCTGCTGTTTCGTACGTATGCCGGCATTGGGCTGGAAATACCGGTTTTGGGATTCTGCACAGAAAGGGTTGGCAAACCGCTGAATCCACACGTGAGTTTAACTCTGTCAGTTGAATGCACACATTGACAACCATTCAGTTAGATAGCTCCGTTTTGGTTTTAGAAGCAGATATTTCTCTGTACAGCCTATGGTCCCATTCACTCGGGAATATCCCAACGCAGCTACTAAAAGAAACGTGTTTCTGACTCGCTGAATCTCAACATAGATTCAACTCTCTTAGGTGAACGAACGCACCGCAGAGCACTTCCAAGGAAACGTTTCTCCTGAGTTTTAGACGAAGTTTCCTGCTGTTTAGTACGTATGCCAGCATTGGGCTGGAAATACCGGTTTTGGGATTCTGCACAGAAAGGGTTTGCAAACCGCTGAATCCACACGTGAGTTTAACTCTGTCAGTTGAATGCACACATTGACAACCATTCAGTTAGATAGCTCCGTTTTGGTTTTAGAAGCAGATATTTCTCTGTACAGCCTATGGTCCCATTCACTCGGGAATATCCCAACGCAGCTCCTAGAAGAAACGTGTTTCTGACTCGCTGAATCTCAACATAGATTCAACTCTCTTAGGTGAACGAACGCACAGCAGAGCAGTTTCAAGGAAACGTTTCTCCTGAATTTTAGACGAAGTTTCCTGCTGTTTCGTACGTATGCCGGCATTGGGCTGGAAATACCGGTTTTGGGATTCTGCACAGAACGGGTTTGCAAACCGCTGAATCCACACGTGAGTTTAACTCTGTCAGTTGAATGCACACATTGACAACCATTCAGTTAGATAGCTCCGTTTTGGTTTTAGAAGCAGATATTTCTCTGTACAGCCTATGGTCCCATTCACTCGGGAATGTCCCAACGCAGCTCCTAGAAGAAACGTGTTTCTGACTCGGTGAATCTCAACATAGATTCAACTCTCTTAGGTGAACGAACGCACAGCAGAGCAGTTTCAAGGAAACGTTTCTCCTGAGTTTTAGACGAAGTTTCCTGCTGTTTAGTACGAATGCCGGCATTGGGCTGGAAATACCGGTTTTGGGATTCTGCACAGAAAGGGTTTGCAACCCCCTGAATCCACACGTGAGTTTAACTCTGTCAGTTGAATGCACACATTGACAACCATTCAGTTAGATAGCTCCGTTTTGGTTTTAGAAGCAGATATTTCTCTGTACAGCCTATGGTCCCATTCACTCGGGAATATCCCAACGCAGCTCCTAGAAGAAAAGTGTTTCTGACTCGCTGAATCTCAACATAGATTCAACTCTCTTAGGTGAACGAACGCACCACAGAGCAGTTCCAAGGAAACGTTTCTCCTGAGTTTTAGACGAAGTTTCCTCCTGTTTAGTACGTATGCCAGCATTGGGCTGGAAATACCGGTTTTGGGATTCTGCACAGAAAGGGTTTGCAAACCGCTGAATCCACACGTGAGTTTAACTCTGTCAGTTGAATGCACACATTGACAACCATGCAGTTAGATAGCTCCGTTTTGGTTTTAGAAGCAGATATTTCTCTGTACAGCCTATGGTCCCATTCACTCGGGAATATCCCAACGCAGCTCCTGGAAGAAACGTGTTTCTGACTCGCTGAATCTCAACATAGATTCAACTCTCTTAGGTGAACGAACGCACCGCAGAGCAGTTTCAGGGAAACGTTTCTCCTGAATTTTAGACGAAGTTTCCTGCTGTTTCGTACGTATGCCGGCATTGGGCTGGAAATACCGGTTTTGGGATTCTGCACAGAAAGGGTTGGCAAACCGCTGAATCCACACGTGAGTTTAACTCTGTCAGTTGAATGCACACATTGACAACCATTCAGTTAGATAGCTCCGTTTTGGTTTTAGAAGCAGATATTTCTCTGTACAGCCTATGGTCCCATTCACTCGGGAATATCCCAACGCAGCTACTAAAAGAAACGTGTTTCTGACTCGCTGAATCTCAACATAGATTCAACTCTCTTAGGTGAACGAACGCACCGCAGAGCATTTCCAAGGAAACGTTTCTCCTGAGTTTTAGACGAAGTTTCCTGCTGTTCAGTACGTATGCCAGCATTGGGTTGGAAATACCGGTTTTGGGATTCTGCACAGAAAGGGTTTGCAAACCGCTGAATCCACACGTGAGTTTAACTCTGTCAGTTGAATGCACACATTGACAACCATTCAGTTAGATAGCTCCGTTTTGGTTTTAGAAGCAGATATTTCTCTGTACAGCCTATGGTCCCATTCACTCGGGAATATCCCAACGCAGCTCCTAGAAGACACGTGTTTCTGACTCGCTGAATCTCAACATAGATTCAACTCTCTTAGGTGAACGAACGCACAGCAGAGCAGTTTCAAGGAAACGTTTCTCCTGAATTTTAGACGAAGTTTCCTGCTGTTTCGTACGTATGCCGGCATTGGGCTGGAAATACCGGTTTTGGGATTCTGCACAGAAAGGGTTTGCAAACCGCTGAATCCACACGTGAGTTTAACTCTGTCAGTTGAATGCACACATTGACAACCATTCAGTTAGATAGCTCCGTTTTGGTTTTAGAAGCAGATATTTCTCTGTACAGCCTATGGTCCCATTCACTCGGGAATGTCCCAACGCAGCTCCTAGAAGAAACGTGTTTCTGACTCGGTGAATCTCAACATAGATTCAACTCTCTTAGGTGAACGAACGCACAGCAGAGCAGTTTCAAGGAAACGTTTCTCCTGAGTTTTAGACGAAGTTTCCTGCTGTTTAGTACGAATGCCGGCATTGGGCTGGAAATACCGGTTTTGGGATTCTGCACAGAAAGGGTTTGCAACCCCCTGAATCCACACGTGAGTTTAACTCTGTCAGTTGAATGCACACATTGACAACCATTCAGTTAGATAGCTCCGTTTTGGTTTTAGAAGCAGATATTTCTCTGTACAGCCTATGGTCCCATTCACTCGGGAATATCCCAACGCAGCTCCTAGAAGAAACGTGTTTCTGACTCGCTGAATCTCAACATAGATTCAACTCTCTTAGGTGAACGAACGCACAGCAGAGCAGTTTCAAGGAAACGTTTCCCCTGAGTTTTAGACGAAGTTTCCTGCTGTTTAGTACGTATGCCGGCATTGGGCTGGAAATACCGGTTTTGGGATTCTGCACAGAAAGGGTTTGCAAACCCCTGAATCCACACGTGAGTTTAACTCTGTCAGTTGAATGCACACATTGACAACCAATCAGTTAGATAGCTCCGTTTTGGTTTTAGAAGCAGATATTTCTCTGTACAGCCTATGGTCCCATTCACTCGGGAATATCCCAACGCAGCTCCTAGAAGAAACGTGTTTCTGATTCACTGAATCTCAACATAGATTCAACTCTCTTAGGTGAACGAACGCACCGCAGAGCAGTTTCAAGGAAACGTTTCTCCTGAGTTTTAGACGAAGTTTCCTGCTGTTGCGTACGTATGCCGGCATTGGGCTGGAAATACCGGTTTTGGGATTCTGCACAGAAAGGGTTTGCAAAACCGCTGAATCCACACGTGAGTTTAACTCTGTCAGTTGAATGCACACATTGACAACCATTCAGTTAGATAGATCCGTTTTGGTTTTAGAAGCAGATATTTCTCTGTACAGCCTATGGTCCCATTCACTCGGGAATATCCCAACGCAGCTCCTAGAAGAAAAGTGTTTCTGACTCGCTGAATCTCAACATAGATTCAACTCTCTTAGGTGAACGAACGCGCCGCAGAGCAGTTCCAAGGAAACGTTTCTCCTGAGTTTTAGACGAAGTTTCCTCCTGTTTAGTACGTATGCCAGCATTGGGCTGGAAATACCGGTTTTGGGATTCTGCACAGAAAGGGTTTGCAAACCGCTGAATCCACACGTGAGTTTAACTCTGTCAGTTGAATGCACACATTGACAACCATTCAGTTAGATAGCTCCGTTTTGGTTTTAGAAGCAGATATTTCTCTGTACAGCCTATGGTCCCATTCACTCGGGAATATCCCAACGCAGCTCCTAGAAGAAACGTGTTTCTGACTCGCTGAATCTCAACATAGATTCAACTCTCTTAGGTGAACGAACGCACCGCAGAGCAGTTTCAAGGAAACGTTTCTCCTGAATTTTAGACGAAGTTTCCTGCTGTTTCGTACGTATGCCGGCATTGGGCTGGAAATACCGGTTTTGGGATTCTGCACAGAAAGGGTTGGCAAACCGCTGAATCCACACGTGAGTTTAACTCTGTCAGTTGAATGCACACATTGACAACCATTCAGTTAGATAGCTCCGTTTTGGTTTTAGAAGCAGATATTTCTCTGTACAGCCTATGGTCCCATTCACTCGGGAATATCCCAACGCAGCTACTAAAAGAAACGTGTTTCTGACTCGCTGAATCTCAACATAGATTCAACTCTCTTAGGTGAACGAACGCACCGCAGAGCAGTTCCAAGGAAACGTTTCTCCTGAGTTTTAGACGAAGTTTCCTGCTGTTTAGTACGTATGCCAGCATTGGGCTGGAAATACCGGTTTTGGGATTCTGCACAGAAAGGGTTTGCAAACCGCTGAATCCACACGTGAGTTTAACTCTGTCAGTTGAATGCACACATTGACAACCATTCAGTTAGATAGCTCCGTTTTGGTTTTAGAAGCAGATATTTCTCTGTACAGCCTATGGTCCCATTCACTCGGGAATATCCCAACGCAGCTCCTAGAAGAAAAGTGTTTCTGACTCGCTGAATCTCAACATAGATACAACTCTCTTAGGTGAACGAACGCACCGCAGAGCAGTTTCAAGGAAACGTTTCTCCTGAATTTTAGACGAAGTTTCCTGCTGTTTCGTACGTATGCCGGCATTGGGCTGGAAATACCGGTTTTGGGATTCTGCACAGAAAGGGTTGGCAAACCGCTGAATCCACACGTGAGTTTAACTCTGTCAGTTGAATGCACACATTGACAACCATTCAGTTAGATAGCTCCGTTTTGGTTTTAGAAGCAGATATTTCTCTGTACAGCCTATGGTCCCATTCACTCGGGAATATCCCAACGCAGCTCCTAGAAGAAACGTGATTCTGACTCGCTGAATCTCAACATAGATTCAACTCTCTTAGGTGAACGAACGCACAGCAGAGCAGTTTCAAGGAAACGTTTCTCCTGAGTTTTAGAGGAAGTTTCCTGCTGTTTCGTACGTATGCCAGCATTGGGCTGGAAATACCGGTTTTGCGATTCTGCACAGAAAGGGTTTGCAAAACCGCTGAATCCACACGTGAGTTTAACTCTGTCAGTTGAATGCACACATTGACAATCATTCAGTTAGAGAGCTCCGCTTTGGTTTTAGAAGCAGATATTTCTCTGTACAGCCTATGGTCCCATTCACTCGGGAATATCCCAACGCAGCTACTAAAAGAAACGTGTTTCTGACTCGCTGAATCTCAACATAGATTCAACTCTCTTAGGTGAACGAACGCACCGCAGAGCAGTTCCAAGGAAACGTTTCTCCTGAGTTTTAGACGAAGTTTCCTGCTGTTTAGTACGTATGCCAGCATTGGGCTGGAAATACCGGTTTTGGGATTCTGCACAGAAAGGGTTTGCAAACCGCTGAATCCACACGTGAGTTTAACTCTGTCAGTTGAATGCACACATTGACAACCATTCAGTTAGATAGCTCCGTTTTGGTTTTAGAAGCAGATATTTCTCTGTACAGCCTATGGTCCCATTCACTCGGGAATATCCCAACGCAGCTCCTAGAAGAAACGTGTTTCTGACTCGCTGAATCTCAACATAGATACAACTCTCTTAGGTGAACGAACGCACCGCAGAGCAGTTTCAAGGAAACGTTTCTCCTGAATTTTAGACGAAGTTTCCTGCTGTTTCGTACGTATGCCGGCATTGGGCTGGAAATACCGGTTTTGGGATTCTGCACAGAAAGGGTTTGCAAACCGCTGAATCCACACGTGAGTTTAACTCTGTCAGTTGAATGCACACATTGACAACCATTCAGTTAGATAGCTCCGTTTTGGTTTTAGAAGCAGATATTTCTCTGTACAGCCTATGGTCCCATTCACTCGGGAATATCCCAACGCAGCTACTAAAAGAAACGTGTTTCTGACTCGCTGAATCTCAACATAGATTCAACTCTCTTAGGTGAACGAACGCACAGCAGAGCAGTTTCAAGGAAACGTTTCTCCTGAGTTTTAGACGAAGTTTAATGCTGTTTAGTACGTATGCCGGCATTGGGCTGGAAATACCGGTTTTGGGATTCTGCACACAAAGGTTTTGCAAACCGCTGAATCCACACGTGAGTTTAACTCTGTCAGTTGAATGCACACATTGACAACCATTCAGTTAGATAGCTCCGTTTTGGTTTTAGAAGCAGATATTTCTCTGTACAGCCTGTGGTCCCATTCACTCGGGAATATCCCAACGCAGCTCCTAGAAGAAACGTGTTTCTGACTCGCTGAATCTCAACATAGATTCAACTCTCTTAGGTGAACGAACGCACAGCAGAGCAGTTTCAAGGAAACGTTTCTCCTGAGTTTTAGACGAAGTTTCCTGCTGTTTCGTACGTATGCCGGCATTGGGCTGGAAATACCGGTTTTGCGATTCTGCACAGAAAGGGTTTGCAAAACCGTTGAATCCACACGTGAGTTTAACTCTGTCAGTTGAATGCACACATTGACAATCATTCAGTTAGAGAGCTCCGTTTTGGTTTTAGAAGCAGATATTTCTCTGTACAGCCTATGGTCCCATTCACTCGGGAATATCCCAACGCAGCTCCTAGAAGAAAAGTGTTTCTGACTCGCTGAATCTCAACATAGATTCAACTCCCTTAGGTGAACGAACGCACCGCAGAGCAGTTTCAAGGAAACGTTTCTCCTGAGTTTTAGACGAAGTTTCCTGCTGTTTAGTACGTATGCCAGCATTGGGCTGGAAATACCGGTTTTGGGATTCTGCACAGAAAGGGTTTGCAAACCGCTGAATCCACACGTGAGTTTAACTCTGTCAGTTGAATGCACACATTGACAACCATTCAGTTAGATAGCTCCGTTTTGGTTTTAGAAGCAGATATTTCTCTGTACAGCCTATGGTCCCATTCACTCGGGAATATCCCAACGCAGCTCCTAGAAGAAACGTGTTTCTGACTCGCTGAATCTCAACATAGATACAACTCTCTTAGGTGAACGAACGCACCGCAGAGCAGTTTCAAGGAAACGTTTCTCCTGAATTTTAGACGAAGTTTCCTGCTGTTTCGTACGTATGCCGGCATTGGGCTGGAAATACCGGTTTTGGGATTCTGCACAGAAAGGGTTTGCAAACCGCTGAATCCACACGTGAGTTTAACTCTGTCAGTTGAATGCACACATTGACAACCATTCAGTTAGATAGCTCCGTTTTGGTTTTAGAAGCAGATATTTCTCTGTACAGCCTATGGTCCCATTCACTCGGGAATATCCCAATGCAGCTACTAAAAGAAACGTGTTTCTGACTCGCTGAATCTCAACATAGATTCAACTCTCTTAGGTGAACGAACGCACAGCAGAGCAGTTTCAAGGAAACGTTTCTCCTGAGTTTCAGACGAAGTTTAATGCTGTTTAGTACGTATGCCGGCATTGGGCTGGAAATACCGGTTTTGGGATTCTGCACACAAAGGTTTTGCAAACCGCTGAATCCACACGTGAGTTTAACTCTGTCAGTTGAATGCACACATTGACAACCATTCAGTTAGATAGCTCCGTTTTGGTTTTAGAAGCAGATATTTCTCTGTACAGCCTGTGGTCCCATTCACTCGGGAATATCCCAACGCAGCTCCTAGAAGAAACGTGTTTCTGACTCGCTGAATCTCAACATAGATTCAACTCTCTTAGGTGAACGAACGCACAGCAGAGCAGTTTCAAGGAAACGTTTCTCCTGAGTTTTAGACGAAGTTTCCTGCTGTTTCGTACGTATGCCGGCATTGGGCTGGAAATACCGGTTTTGCGATTCTGCACAGAAAGGGTTTGCAAAACCGCTGAATCCACACGTGAGTTTAACTCTGTCAGTTGAATGCACACATTGACAATCATTCAGTTAGAGAGCTCCGTTTTGGTTTTAGAAGCAGATATTTCTCTGTACAGCCTATGGTCCCATTCACTCGGGAATATCCCAACGCAGCTCCTAGAAGAAAAGTGTTTCTGACTCGCTGAATCTCAACATAGATTCAACTCCCTTAGGTGAACGAACGCACCGCAGAGCAGTTTCAAGGAAACGTTTCTCCTGAGTTTTAGACGAAGTTTCCTGCTGTTTAGTACGTATGCCAGCATTGGGCTGGAAATACCGGTTTTGGGATTCTGCACAGAAAGGGTTTGCAAACCGCTGAATCCACACGTGAGTTTAACTCTGTCAGTTGAATGCACACATTGACAAACATTCAGTTAGATAGCTCCGTTTTGGTTTTAGAAGCAGATATTTCTCTGTACAGCCTATGGTCCCATTCACTCGGGAATATCCCAACGCAGCTCCTAGAAGAAACGTGTTTCTGACTCGCTGAATCTCAACATAGATTCAACTCTCTTAGGTGAACGAACGCACAGCAGAGCAGTTTCAAGGAAACGTTTCTATTGAATTTTAGACGAAGTTTCCTGCTGTTTCGTACGTATGCCGGCATTGGGCTGGAAATACCGGTTTTGGGATTCTCCACAGAAAGGGTTTGCAAACCGCTGAATCCACACTTGAGTTTAACTCTGTCAGTTGAATGCACACATTGACAACCATTCAGTTAGATAGCTCCGTTTTGGTTTTAGAAGCAGATATTTCTCTGTACAGCCTATGGTCCCATTCACTCGGGAATATCCCAACGCAGCTCCTAGAAGAAACGTGTTTCTGACTCGCTGAATCTCAACATTGATTCAACTCTCTTAGGTGAACGAACGCACAGCAGAGCAGTTTCAAGGAAACGTTTCTCCTGAGTTTTAGACGAAGTTTCCTGCTGTTTCGTACGTATGCCGGCATTGGCCTGGAAATACCGGTTTTGGGATTCTGCACAGAAAGGGTTTGCAAAACCGCTGAATCCACACGTGAGTTTAACTCTGTCAGTTGAATGCACACATTGACAACCATTCAGTTAGATAGCTCCGTTTTGGTTTTAGAAGCAGATATTTCTCTGTACAGCCTATGGTCCCATTGACTCGGGAATATCCCAACGCAGCTCCTAGAAGAAAAGTGTTTCTGACTCGCTGAATCTCAACATAGATTCAACTCCCTTAGGTGAACGAACGCACCGCAGAGCAGTTTCAAGGAAACGTTTCTCCTGAGTTTTAGACGAAGTTTCCTGGTGTTTAGTACGTATGCCAGCATTGGGCTGGAAATACCGGTTTTGGGATTCTGCACAGAAAGGGTTTGCAAACCGCTGAATCCACACGTGAGTTTAACTCTGTCAGTTGAATGCACACATTGACAACCATTCAGTTAGATAGCTCCGTTTTGGTTTTAGAAGCAGATATTTCTCTGTACAGCCTATGGTCCCATTCACTCGGGAATATCCCAACGCAGCTCCTAGAAGAAACGTGTTTCTGACTCGCTGAATCTCAACATAGATTCAACTCTCTTAGGTGAACGAACGCACAGCAGAGCAGTTTCAAGGAAACGTTTCTCCTGAGTTTTAGACGAAGTTTCCTGCTGTTTAGTACGTATGCCGGCATTGGGCTGGAAATACCGGTTTTGGGATTCTGCACAGAAAGGGTTTGCAAACCGCTGAATCCACACGTGAGTTTAACTCTGTCAGTTGAATGCACACATTGACAACCATTCAGTTAGATAGCTCCGTTTTGGTTTTAGAAGCAGATATTTCTCTGTACAGCCTATGGTCCCATTCACTCGGGAATATCCCAACGCAGCTCCTAGAAGAAAAGTGTTTCTGACTCGCTGAATCTCAACATAGATTCAACTCTCTTAGGTGAACGAACGCACTGCAGAGCAGTTCCAAGGAAACGTTTCTCCTGAGTTTTAGACGAAGTTTCCTCCTGTTTAGTACGTATGCCAGCATTGGGCTGGAAATACCGGTTTTGGGATTCTGCACAGAAAGGGTTTGCAAACCGCTGAATCCACACGTGAGTTTAACTCTGTCAGTTGAATGCACACATTGACAACCATTCAGTTAGATAGCTCCGTTTTGGTTTTAGAAGCAGATATTTCTCTGTACAGCCTATGGTCCCATTCACTCGGGAATATCCCAACGCAGCTCCTAGAAGAAACGTGTTTCTGACTCGCTGAATCTCAACATAGATTCAACTCTCTTAGGTGAACGAACGCACCGCAGAGCAGTTTCAAGGAAACGTTTCTCCTGAATTTTAGACGAAGTTTCCTGCTGTTTCGTACGTATGCCGGCATTGGGCTGGAAATACCGGTTTTGGGATTCTGCACAGAAAGGGTTGGCAAACCGCTGAATCCACACGTGAGTTTAACTCTGTCAGTTGAATGCACACATTGACAACCATTCAGTTAGATAGCTCCGTTTTGGTTTTAGAAGCAGATATTTCTCTGTACAGCCTATGGTCCCATTCACTCGGGAATATCCCAACGCAGCTACTAAAAGAAACGTGTTTCTGACTCGCTGAATCTCAACATAGATTCAACTCTCTTAGGTGAACGAACGCACCGCAGAGCAGTTCCAAGGAAACGTTTCTCCTGAGTTTTAGACGAAGTTTCCTGCTGTTTAGTACGTATGCCAGCATTGGGCTGGAAATACCGGTTTTGGGATTCTGCACAGAAAGGGTTTGCAAACCGCTGAATCCACACGTGAGTTTAACTCTGTCAGTTGAATGCACACATTGACAACCATTCAGTTAGATAGCTCCGTTTTGGTTTTAGAAGCAGATATTTCTCTGTACAGCCTATGGTCCCATTCACTCGGGAATATCCCAACGCAGCTCCTAGAAGAAAAGTGTTTCTGACTCGCTGAATCTCAACATAGATACAACTCTCTTAGGTGAACGAACGCACCGCAGAGCAGTTTCAAGGAAACGTTTCTCCTGAATTTTAGACGAAGTTTCCTGCTGTTTCGTACGTATGCCGGCATTGGGCTGGAAATACCGGTTTTGGGATTCTGCACAGAAAGGGTTGGCAAACCGCTGAATCCACACGTGAGTTTAACTCTGTCAGTTGAATGCACACATTGACAACCATTCAGTTAGATAGCTCCGTTTTGGTTTTAGAAGCAGATATTTCTCTGTACAGCCTATGGTCCCATTCACTCGGGAATATCCCAATGCAGCTCCTAGAAGAAACGTGATTCTGACTCGCTGAATCTCAACATAGATTCAACTCTCTTAGGTGAACGAACGCACAGCAGAGCAGTTTCAAGGAAACGTTTCTCCTGAGTTTTAGAGGAAGTTTCCTGCTGTTTCGTACGTATGCCAGCATTGGGCTGGAAATACCGGTTTTGCGATTCTGCACAGAAAGGGTTTGCAAAACCGCTGAATCCACACGTGAGTTTAACTCTGTCAGTTGAATGCACACATTGACAATCATTCAGTTAGAGAGCTCCGCTTTGGTTTTAGAAGCAGATATTTCTCTGTACAGCCTATGGTCCCATTCACTCGGGAATATCCCAACGCAGCTACTAAAAGAAACGTGTTTCTGACTCGCTGAATCTCAACATAGATTCAACTCTCTTAGGTGAACGAACGCACCGCAGAGCAGTTCCAAGGAAACGTTTCTCCTGAGTTTTAGACGAAGTTTCCTGCTGTTTAGTACGTATGCCAGCATTGGGCTGGAAATACCGGTTTTGGGATTCTGCACAGAAAGGGTTTGCAAACCGCTGAATCCACACGTGAGTTTAACTCTGTCAGTTGAATGCACACATTGACAACCATTCAGTTAGATAGCTCCGTTTTGGTTTTAGAAGCAGATATTTCTCTGTACAGCCTATGGTCCCATTCACTCGGGAATATCCCAACGCAGCTCCTAGAAGAAACGTGTTTCTGACTCGCTGAATCTCAACATAGATACAACTCTCTTAGGTGAACGAACGCACCGCAGAGCAGTTTCAAGGAAACGTTTCTCCTGAATTTTAGACGAAGTTTCCTGCTGTTTCGTACGTATGCCGGCATTGGGCTGGAAATACCGGTTTTGGGATTCTGCACAGAAAGGGTTTGCAAACCGCTGAATCCACACGTGAGTTTAACTCTGTCAGTTGAATGCACACATTGACAACCATTCAGTTAGATAGCTCCGTTTTGGTTTTCGAAGCAGATATTTCTCTGTACAGCCTATGGTCCCATTCACTCGGGAATATCCCAACGCAGCTACTAAAAGAAACGTGTTTCTGACTCGCTGAATCTCAACATAGATTCAACTCTCTTAGGTGAACGAACGCACAGCAGAGCAGTTTCAAGGAAACGTTTCTCCTGAGTTTTAGACGAAGTTTAATGCTGTTTAGTACGTATGCCGGCATTGGGCTGGAAATACCGGTTTTGGGATTCTGCACACAAAGGTTTTGCAAACCGCTGAATCCACACGTGAGTTTAACTCTGTCAGTTGAATGCACACATTAACAACCATTCAGTTAGATAGCTCCGTTTTGGTTTTAGAAGCAGATATTTCTCTGTACAGCCTGTGGTCCCATTCACTCGGGAATATCCCAACGCAGCTCCTAGAAGAAACGTGTTTCTGACTCGCTGAATCTCAACATAGATTCAACTCTCTTAGGTGAACGAACGCACAGCAGAGCAGTTTCAAGGAAACGTTTCTCCTGAGTTTTAGACGAAGTTTCCTGCTGTTTCGTACGTATGCCGGCATTGGGCTGGAAATACCGGTTTTGCGATTCTGCACAGAAAGGGTTTGCAAAACCGTTGAATCCACACGTGAGTTTAACTCTGTCAGTTGAATGCACACATTGACAATCATTCAGTTAGAGAGCTCCGTTTTGGTTTTAGAAGCAGATATTTCTCTGTACAGCCTATGGTCCCATTCACTCGGGAATATCCCAACGCAGCTCCTAGAAGAAAAGTGTTTCTGACTCGCTGAATCTCAACATAGATTCAACTCCCTTAGGTGAACGAACGCACCGCAGAGCAGTTTCAAGGAAACGTTTCTCCTGAGTTTTAGACGAAGTTTCCTGCTGTTTAGTACGTATGCCAGCATTGGGCTGGAAATACCGGTTTTGGGATTCTGCACAGAAAGGGTTTGCAAACCGCTGAATCCACACGTGAGTTTAACTCTGTCAGTTGAATGCACACATTGACAACCATTCAGTTAGATAGCTCCGTTTTGGTTTTAGAAGCAGATATTTCTCTGTACAGCCTATGGTCCCATTCACTCGGGAATATCCCAACGCAGCTCCTAGAAGAAACGTGTTTCTGACTCGCTGAATCTCAACATAGATACAACTCTCTTAGGTGAACGAACGCACCGCAGAGCAGTTTCAAGGAAACGTTTCTCCTGAATTTTAGACGAAGTTTCCTGCTGTTTCGTACGTATGCCGGCATTGGGCTGGAAATACCGGTTTTGGGATTCTGCACAGAAAGGGTTTGCAAACCGCTGAATCCACACGTGAGTTTAACTCTGTCAGTTGAATGCACACATTGACAACCATTCAGTTAGATAGCTCCGTTTTGGTTTTAGAAGCAGATATTTCTCTGTACAGCCTATGGTCCCATTCACTCGGGAATATCCCAATGCAGCTACTAAAAGAAACGTGTTTCTGACTCGCTGAATCTCAACATAGATTCAACTCTCTTAGGTGAACGAACGCACAGCAGAGCAGTTTCAAGGAAACGTTTCTCCTGAGTTTCAGACGAAGTTTAATGCTGTTTAGTACGTATGCCGGCATTGGGCTGGAAATACCGGTTTTGGGATTCTGCACACAAAGGTTTTGCAAACCGCTGAATCCACACGTGAGTTTAACTCTGTCAGTTGAATGCACACATTGACAACCATTCAGTTAGATAGCTCCGTTTTGGTTTTAGAAGCAGATATTTCTCTGTACAGCCTGTGGTCCCATTCACTCGGGAATATCCCAACGCAGCTCCTAGAAGAAACGTGTTTCTGACTCGCTGAATCTCAACATAGATTCAACTCTCTTAGGTGAACGAACGCACAGCAGAGCAGTTTCAAGGAAACGTTTCTCCTGAGTTTTAGACGAAGTTTCCTGCTGTTTCGTACGTATGCCGGCATTGGGCTGGAAATACCGGTTTTGCGATTCTGCACAGAAAGGGTTTGCAAAACCGCTGAATCCACACGTGAGTTTAACTCTGTCAGTTGAATGCACACATTGACAATCATTCAGTTAGAGAGCTCCGTTTTGGTTTTAGAAGCAGATATTTCTCTGTACAGCCTATGGTCCCATTCACTCGGGAATATCCCAACGCAGCTCCTAGAAGAAACGTGTTTCTGACTCGCTGAATCTCAACATAGATTCAACTCCCTTAGGTGAACGAACGCACAGCAGAGCAGTTTCAAGGAAACGTTTCTCCTGAGTTTTAGACGAAGTTTCCTGCTGTTTAGTACGTATGCCAGCATTGGGCTGGAAATACCGGTTTTGGGATTCTGCACAGAAAGGGTTTGCAAACCGCTGAATCCACACGTGAGTTTAACTCTGTCAGTTGAATGCACACATTGACAAACATTCAGTTAGATAGCTCCGTTTTGGTTTTAGAAGCAGATATTTCTCTGTACAGCCTATGGTCCCATTCACTCGGGAATATCCCAACGCAGCTCCTAGAAGAAACGTGTTTCTGACTCGCTGAATCTCAACATAGATTCAACTCTCTTAGGTGAACGAACGCACAGCAGAGCAGTTTCAAGGAAACGTTTCTATTGAATTTTAGACGAAGTTTCCTGCTGTTTCGTACGTATGCCGGCATTGGGCTGGAAATACCGGTTTTGGGATTCTCCACAGAAAGGGTTTGCAAACCGCTGAATCCACACTTGAGTTTAACTCTGTCAGTTGAATGCACACATTGACAACCATTCAGTTAGATAGCTCCGTTTTGGTTTTAGAAGCAGATATTTCTCTGTACAGCCTATGGTCCCATTCACTCGGGAATATCCCAACGCAGCTCCTAGAAGAAACGTGTTTCTGACTCGCTGAATCTCAACATTGATTCAACTCTCTTAGGTGAACGAACGCACAGCAGAGCAGTTTCAAGGAAACGTTTCTCCTGAGTTTTAGACGAAGTTTCCTGCTGTTTCGTACATATGCCGGCATTGGCCTGGAAATACCGGTTTTGGGATTCTGCACAGAAAGGGTTTGCAAAACCGCTGAATCCACACGTGAGTTTAACTCTGTCAGTTGAATGCACACATTGACAACCATTCAGTTAGATAGCTCCGTTTTGGTTTTAGAAGCAGATATTTCTCTGTACAGCCTATGGTCCCATTGACTCGGGAATATCCCAACGCAGCTCCTAGAAGAAAAGTGTTTCTGACTCGCTGAATCTCAACATAGATTCAACTCCCTTAGGTGAACGAACGCACCGCAGAGCAGTTTCAAGGAAACGTTTC
Organism: Aotus nancymaae; assembly: GCF_030222135.1. Lineage (NCBI taxonomy): Eukaryota > Metazoa > Chordata > Mammalia > Primates > Aotidae > Aotus > Aotus nancymaae. The sequence continues at coordinate 3,527,122 of NW_026988495.1, read as the reverse complement.
TCCTGAGTTTTAGACGAAGTTTCCTGGTGTTTAGTACGTATGCCAGCATTGGGCTGGAAATACCGGTTTTGGGATTCTGCACAGAAAGGGTGTGCAAACCGCTGAATCCACACGTGAGTTTAACTCTGTCAGTTGAATGCACACATTGACAACCATTCAGTTAGATAGCTCCGTTTTGGTTTTAGAAGCAGATATTTCTCTGTACAGCCTATGGTCCCATTCACTCGGGAATATCCCAAGGCAGCTCCTAGAAGAAACGTGTTTCTGACTCGCTGAATCTCAACATAGATTCAACTCTCTTAGGTGAACGAACGCACAGCAGAGCAGTTTCAAGGAAACGTTTCTCCTGAGTTTTAGACGAAGTTTCCTGCTGTTTAGTACGTATGCCGGCATTGGGCTGGAAATACCGGTTTTGGGATTCTGCACAGAAAGGGTTTGCAAACCGCTGAATCCACACGTGAGTTTAACTCTGTCAGTTGAATGCACACATTGACAACCATTCAGTTAGATAGCTCCGTTTTGGTTTTAGAAGCAGATATTTCTCTGTACAGCCTATGGTCCCATTCACTCGGGAATATCCCAACGCAGCTCCTAGAAGAAACGTGTTTCTGACTCGCTGAATCTCAACATAGATTCAACTCTCTTAGGTGAACGAACGCACAGCAGAGCAGTTTCAAGGAAACGTTTCTCCTGAGTTTTAGACGAAGTTTCCTGCTCTTTAGTACGTATGCCGGCATTGGGCTGGAAATACCGGTTTTGGGATTCTGCACAGAAAGGGTTTGCAAACCGCTGAATCCACACGTGAGTTTAACTCTGTCAGTTGAATGCACACATTGACAACCATTCAGTTAGATAGCTCCGTTTTGGTTTTAGAAGCAGATATTTCTCTGTACAGCCTATGGTCCCATTCACTCGGGAATATCCCAACGCAGCTCCTAGAAGAAACGTGTTTCTGACTCGCTGAATCTCAACATTGATTCAACTCTCTTAGGTGAACGAACGCACAGCAGAGCAGTTTCAAGGAAACGTTTCTCCTGAGTTTTAGACGAAGTTTCCTGCTGTTTCGTACGTATGCCGGCATTGGGCTGGAAATACCGGTTTTGCGATTCTGCACAGAAAGGGTTTGCAAAACCGCTGAATCCACACGTGAGTTTAACTCTGTCAGTTGAATGCACACATTGACAATCATTCAGTTAGAGAGCTCCGTTTTGGTTTTAGAAGCAGATATTTCTCTGTACAGCCTATGGTCCCATTCACTCGGGAATATCCCAACGCAGCTCCTAGAAGAAAAGTGTTTCTGACTCGCTGAATCTCAACATAGATTCAACTCCCTTAGGTGAACGAACGCACCGCAGAGCAGTTTCAAGGAAACGTTTCTCCTGAGTTTTAGACGAAGTTTCCTGCTGTTTAGTACGTATGCCAGCATTGGGCTGGAAATACCGGTTTTGGGATTCTGCACAGAAAGGGTTTGCAAACCGCTGAATCCACACGTGAGTTTAACTCTGTCAGTTGAATGCACACATTGACAACCATTCAGTTAGATAGCTCCGTTTTGGTTTTAGAAGCAGATATTTCTCTGTACAGCCTATGGTCCCATTCACTCGGGAATATCCCAACGCAGCTCCTAGAAGAAACGTGTTTCTGACTCGCTGAATCTCAACATAGATTCAACTCTCTTAGGTGAACGAACGCACAGCAGAGCAGTTTCAAGGAAACGTTTCTGTTGAATTTTAGACGAAGTTTCCTGCTGTTTCGTACGTATGCCGGCATTGGGCTGGAAATACCGGTTTTGGGATTCTCCACAGAAAGGGTTTGCAAACCGCTGAATCCACACTTGAGTTTAACTCTGTCAGTTGAATGCACACATTGACAACCATTCAGTTAGATAGCTCCGTTTTGGTTTTAGAAGCAGATATTTCTCTGTACAGCCTATGGTCCCATTCACTCGGGAATATCCCAACGCAGCTCCTAGAAGAAACGTGTTTCTGACTCGCTGAATCTCAACATTGATTCAACTCTCTTAGGTGAACGAACGCACAGCAGAGCAGTTTCAAGGAAACGTTTCTCCTGAGTTTTAGACGAAGTTTCCTGCTGTTTCGCATTGGCCTGGAAATACCGGTTTTGGGATTCTGCACACAAAGGTTTTGCAAACCGCTGAATCCACACGTGAGTTTAACTCTGTCAGTTGAATGCACACATTAACAACCATTCAGTTAGATAGCTCCGTTTTGGTTTTAGAAGCAGATATTTCTCTGTACAGCCTGTGGTCCCATTCACTCGGGAATATCCCAACGCAGCTCCTAGAAGAAACGTGTTTCTGACTCGCTGAATCTCAACATAGATTCAACTCTCTTAGGTGAACGAACGCACAGCAGAGCAGTTTCAAGGAAACGTTTCTCCTGAGTTTTAGACGAAGTTTCCTGCTGTTTCGCATTGGCCTGGAAATACCGGTTTTGGGATTCTGCACAGAAAGGGTTTGCAAAACCGCTGAATCCACACGTGAGTTTAACTCTGTCAGTTGAATGCACACATTGACAACCATTCAGTTAGATAGCTCCGTTTTGGTTTTAGAAGCAGATATTTCTCTGTACAGCCTATGGTCCCATTCACTCGGGAATATCCCAACGCAGCTCCTAGAAGAAAAGTGTTTCTGACTCGCTGAATCTCAACATAGATTCAACTCCCTTAGGTGAACGAACGCACCGCAGAGCAGTTTCAAGGAAACGTTTCTCCTGAGTTTTAGACGAAGTTTCCTGGTGTTTAGTACGTATGCCAGCATTGGGCTGGAAATACCGGATTTGGGATTCTGCACAGAAAGGGTTTGCAAACCGCTGAATCCACACTTGAGTTTAACTCTGTCAGTTGAATGCACACATTGACAACCATTCAGTTAGATAGCTCCGTTTTGGTTTTAGAAGCAGATATTTCTCTGTACAGCCTATGGTCCCATTCACTCGGGAATATCCCAACGCAGCTCCTAGAAGAAACGTGTTTCTGACTCGCTGAATCTCAACATAGATTCAACTCTCTTAGGTGATCGAACGCACAGCAGAGCAGTTTCAAGGAAACGTTTCTCCTGAATTTTAGACGAAGTTTCCTGCTGTTTCGTACGTATGCCGGCATTGGGCTGGAAATACCGGTTTTGGGATTCTGCACAGAAAGGGTTTGCAAACCGCTGAATCCACACGTGAGTTTAACTCTGTCAGTTGAATGCACACATTGACAACCATTCAGTTAGATAGCTCCGTTTTGGTTTTAGAAGCAGATATTTCTCTGTACAGCCTATGGTCCCATTCACTCGGGAATGTCCCAACGCAGCTCCTAGAAGAAACGTGTTTCTGACTCGCTGAATCTCAACAGAGATTCAACTCTCTTAGGTGAACGAACGCACAGCAGAGCAGTTTCAAGGAAACGTTTCTCCTGAGTTTTAGACGAAGTTTCCTGCTGTTTAGTACGAATGCCGGCATTGGGCTGGAAATACCGGTTTTGGGATTCTGCACAGAAAGGGTTTGCAACCCCCAGAATCCACACGTGAGTTTAACTCTGTCAGTTGAATGCACACATTGACAACCATTCAGTTAGATAGCTCCGCTTTGGTTTTAGAAGCAGATATTTCTCTGTACAGCCTATGGTCCCATTCACTCGGGAATATCCCAACGCAGCTCCTAGAAGAAACGTGTTTCTGACTCACTGAATCTCAACATAGATTCAACTCTGTTAGGTGAACGAACGCACAGCAGAGCAGTTTCAAGGAAACGTTTCTCCTGAGTTTTAGACGAAGTTTCCTGCTGTTGCGTACGTATGCCGGCATTGGGCTGGAAATACCGGTTTTGGGATTCTGCACAGAAAGGGTTTGCAAAACCGCTGAATCCAAACGTGAGTTTAACTCTGTCAGTTGAATGCACACATTGACAACCATTCAGTTAGATAGCTCCGTTTTGGTTTTAGAAGCAGATATTTCTCTGTACAGCCTATGGTCCCATTCACTCGGGAATATCCCAACGCAGCTCCTAGAAGAAACGTGTTTCTGACTCGCTGAATCTCAACATTGATTCAACTCTCTTAGGTGAACGAACGCACAGCAGAGCAGTTTCAAGGAAACGTTTCTCCTGAGTTTTAGACGAAGTTTCCTGCTGTTTCGCATTGGCCTGGAAATACCGGTTTTGGGATTCTGCACAGAAAGGGTTTGCAAAACCGCTGAATCCACACGTGAGTTTAACTCTGTCAGTTGAATGCACACATTGACAACCATTCAGTTAGATAGCTCCGTTTTGGTTTTAGAAGCAGATATTTCTCTGTACAGCCTATGGTCCCATTCACTCGGGAATATCCCAACGCAGCTACTAGAAGAAAAGTGTTTCTGACTCGCTGAATCTCAACATAGATTCAACTCCCTTAGGTGAACGAACGCACCGCAGAGCAGTTTCAAGGAAACGTTTCTCCTGAGTTTTAGACGAAGTTTCCTGGTGTTTAGTACGTATGCCAGCATTGGGCTGGAAATACCGGTTTTGGGATTCTGCACAGAAAGGGTTTGCAAACCGCTGAATCCACACGTGAGTTTAACTCTGTCAGTTGAATGCACACATTGACAACCATTCAGTTAGATAGCTCCGTTTTGGTTTTAGAAGCAGATATTTCTCTGTACAGCCTATGGTCCCATTCACTCGGGAATATCCCAACGCAGCTCCTAGAAGAAACGTGTTTCTGACTCGCTGAATCTCAACATAGATTCAACTCTCTTAGGTGAACGAACGCACAGCAGAGCAGTTTCAAGGAAACGTTTCTCCTGAATTTTAGACGAAGTTTCCTGCTGTTTCGTACGTATGCCGGCATTGGGCTGGAAATACCGGTTTTGGGATTCTGCACAGAAAGGGTTTGCAAACCGCTGAATCCACACGTGAGTTTAACTCTGTCAGTTGAATGCACACATTGACAACCATTCAGTTAGATAGCTCCGTTTTGGTTTTAGAAGCAGATATTTCTCTGTACAGCCTATGGTCCCATTCACTCGGGAATGTCCCAACGCAGCTCCTAGAAGAAACGTGTTTCTGACTCGCTGAATGTCAACATAGATTCAACTCTCTTAGGTGAACGAACGCACAGCAGAGCAGTTTCAAGGAAACGTTTCTCCTGAGTTTTAGACGAAGTTTCCTGCTGTTTAGTACGAATGCCGGCATTGGGCTGGAAATACCGGTTTTGGGATTCTGCACAGAAAGGGTTTGCAACCCCCAGAATCCACACGTGAGTTTAACTCTGTCAGTTGAATGCACACATTGACAAACATTCAGTTAGATAGATCCGTTTTGGTTTTAGAAGCAGATATTTCTCTGTACAGCCTATGGTCCCATTCACTCGGGAATATCCCAACGCAGCTCCTAGAAGAAACGTGTTTCTGACTCGCTGAATCTCAACATAGATTCAACTCTCTTAGGTGAACGAACGCAAAGCAGAGCAGTTTCAAGGAAACGTTTCCCCTGAGTTTTAGACGAAGTTTCCTGCTGTTTAGTACGTATGCCGGCATTGGGCTGGAAATACCGGTTTTGGGATTCTGCACAGAAAGGGTTTGCAAACCCCTGAATCCACACGTGAGTTTAACTCTGTCAGTTGAATGCACACATTGACAACCATTCAGTTAGATAGCTCCGTTTTGGTTTTAGAAGCAGATATTTCTCTGTACAGACTATGGTCCCATTCACTCGGGAATATCCCAACGCAGCTCCTAGAAGAAACGTGTTTCTGACTCACTGAATCTCAACATAGATTCAACTCTCTTAGGTGAACGAACGCACAGCAGAACAGTTTCAAGGAAACGTTTCTCCTGAGTTTTAGACGAAGTTTCCTGCTGTTGCGTACGTATGCCGGCATTGGGCTGGAAATACCGGTTTTGGGATTCTGCACAGAAAGGGTTTGCAAAACCGCTGAATCCAAACGTGAGTTTAACTCTGTCAGTTGAATGCACGCATTGACAACCATTCAGTTAGATAGCTCCGTTTTGGTTTTAGAAGCAGATATTTCTCTGTACAGCCTATGGTCCCATTCACTCGGGAATATCCCAACGCAGCTCCTAGAAGAAAAGTGTTTCTGACTCGCTGAATCTCAACATAGATTCAACTCTCTTAGGTGAACGAACGCACCGCAGAGCAGTTTCAAGGAAACGTTTCTCCTGAATTTTAGACGAAGTTTCCTGCTGTTTCGTACGTATGCCGGCATTGGGCTGGAAATACCGGTTTTGGGATTCTGCACAGAAAGGTTTGGCAAACCGCTGAATCCACACGTAAGTTTAACTCTGTCAGTTGAATGCACACATTGACAACCATTCAGTTAGATAGCTCCGTTTTGGTTTTAGAAGCAGATATTTCTCTGTACATCCTATGGTCCCATTCACTCGGGAATATCCCAACGCAGCTACTAAAAGAAACGTGTTTCTGACTCGCTGAATCTCAACATAGATTCAACTCTCTTAGGTGAACGAACGCACCGCAGAGCAGTTTCAAGGAAACGTTTCTCCTGAGTTTTAGACGAAGTTTCCTGCTGTTTAGTACGTATGCCAGCATTGGGCTGGAAATACCGGTTTTGGGATTCTGCACAGAAAGGGTTTGCAAACCGCTGAATCCACACGTGAGTTTAACTCTGTCAGTTGAATGCACACATTGACAACCATTCAGTTAGATAGCTCCGTTTTGGTTTTAGAAGCAGATATTTCTCTGTACAGCCTATGGTCCCATTCACTCGGGAATATCCCAACGCAGCTCCTAGAAGAAACGTGTTTCTGACTCGCTGAATCTCAACATAGATACAACTCTCTTAGGTGAACGAACGCACCGCAGAGCAGTTTCAAGGAAACGTTTCTCCTGAATTTTAGACGAAGTTTCCTGCTGTTTCGTACGTATGCCGGCATTGGGCTGGAAATACCGGTTTTGGGATTCTGCACAGAAAGGGTTGGCAAACCGCTGAATCCACACGTGAGTTTAACTCTGTCAGTTGAATGCACACATTGACAACCATTCAGTTAGATAGCTCCGTTTTGGTTTTAGAAGCAGATATTTCTCTGTACAGCCTATGGTCCCATTCACTCGGGAATATCCCAACGCAGCTACTAAAAGAAACGTGTTTCTGACTCGCTGAATCTCAACATAGATTCAACTCTCTTAGGTGAACGAACGCACAGCAGATCAGTTTCAAGGAAACGTTTCTCCTGAGTTTTAGACGAAGTTTCCTGCTGTTTAGTACGTATGCCGGCATTGGGCTGGAAATACCGGTTTTGGGATTCTGCACAGAAAGGTTTTGCAAACCGCTGAATCCACACGTGAGTTTAACTCTGTCAGTTGAATGCACACATTGACAACCATTCAGTTAGATAGCTCCGTTTTGGTTTTAGAAGCAGATATTTCTCTGTACAGCCTATGGTCCCATTCACTCGGGAATATCCCAACGCAGCTCCTAGAAGAAACGTGTTTCTGACTCGCTGAATCTCAACATAGATTCAACTCTCTTAGGTGAACGAACGCACAGCACAGCAGTTTCAAGGAAACGTTTCTCCTGAGTGTTAGACGAAGTTTCCTGCTGTTTCGTACGTATGCCGGCATTGGGCTGGAAATACCGGTTTTGCGATTCTGCACAGAAAGGGTTTGCAAAACCGCTGAATCCACACGTGAGTTTAACTCTGTCAGTTGAATGCACACATTGACAATCATTCAGTTAGAGAGCTCCGTTTTGGTTTTAGAAGCAGATATTTCTCTGTACAGCCTATGGTCCCATTCACTCGGGAATATCCCAACGCAGCTACTAAAAGAAACGTGTTTCTGACTCGCTGAATCTCAACATAGATTCAACTCTCTTAGGTGAACGAACGCACCGCTGAGCAGTTCCAAGGAAACGTTTCTCCTGAGTTTTAGACGAAGTTTCCTGCTGTTTAGTACGTATGCCAGCATTGGGCTGGAAATACCGGTTTTGGGATTCTGCACAGAAAGGGTTTGCAAACCGCTGAATCCACACGTGAGTTTAACTCTGTCAGTTGAATGCACACATTGACAACCATTCAGTTAGATAGCTCCGTTTTGGTTTTAGAAGCAGATATTTCTCTGTACAGCCTATGGTCCCATTCACTCGGGAATATCCCAACGCAGCTCCTAGAAGAAACGTGTTTCTGACTCGCTGAATCTCAACATAGATTCAACTCTCTTAGGTGAACGAACGCACAGCAGAGCAGTTTCAAGGAAACGTTTCTCCTGAGTTTTAGACGAAGTTTCGTGCTGTTTCGTACGTATGCCGGCTTTGGGCTGGAAATACCGGTTTTGGGATTCTGCACAGATAGAATTTGCAAACCGCTGAATCCACACTTGAGTTTAACTCTGTCAGTTGAATGCACACATTGACAACCATTCAGTTAGATAGCTCCGTTTTGGTTTTAGAAGCAGATATTTCTCTGTACAGCCTATGGTCCCATTCACTCGGGAATATCCCAACGCAGACACCTAGAAGAAAAGTGTTTCTGACTCGCTGAATCTCAACATAGATTCAACTCTCTTAGGTGAACGAACGCACAGCAGAGCAGTTTCAAGGAAACGTTTCTCCTGAGTTTTAGACGAAGTTTCCTGCTGTTTCGTACGTATGCCGGCATTGGGCTGGAAATACCGGTTTTGGGATTCTGCACAGAAAGGGTTGGCAAACCGCTGAATCCACACGTGAGTTTAACTCTGTCAGTTGAATGCACACATTGACAACCATTCAGTTAGATAGCTCCGTTTTGGTTTTAGAAGCAGACATTTCTCTGTACAGCCTATGATCCCATTCACTCGGGAATATCCCAACGCAGCTCCTAGAAGAAACGTGTTTCTGACTCGCTGAATCTCAACATAGATTCAACTCTCTTAGGTGAACGAACGCACAGCAGAGCAGTTTCAAGGAAGCGTTTCTCCTGAGTTTTAGACGAAGTTTCCTGCTGTTTAGTACGTATGCCGGCATTGGGCTGGAAATACCGGTTTTGGGATTCTGTACAGAAAGGGTTTGCCAACCGCTGAATCCACACGTGGGTTTAACTCTGTCAGTTGAATGCACACATTGACAACCATTCAGTTAGATAGCTCCGTTTTGGTTTTAGAAGCAGATATTTCTCTGTACAGCCTATGGTCCCATTCACTCGGGAATATCCCAACGCAGCTCCTAGAAGAAACGTGTTTCTGACTCGCTGAATCTCAACATAGATTCAACTCTCTTAGGTGAACGAACGCACCGCAGAGCAGTTTCAAGGAAACGTTTCTCCTGAGTTTTAGACGAAGTTTCCTGCTGTTTAGTACGTATGCCGGCATTGGGCTGGAAATACCGGTTTTGGGATTCTGCACAGAAAGGGTTGGCAAACCGCTGAATCCACACGTGAGTTTAACTCTGTCAGTTGAATGCACACATTGACAACCATTCAGTTAGATAGCTCCGTTTTGGTTTTAGAAGCAGATATTTCTCTGTACAGCCTATGGTCCCATTCACTCGGGAATATCCCAACGCAGCTCCTAGAAGAAACGTGTTTCTGACTCGCTGAATCTCAACATAGATTCAACTCTCTTAGGTGAGCGAACGCACAGCAGAGCAGTTTCAAGGAAACGTTTCTCCTGAGTTTTAGACGAAGTTTTCTGCTGTTTCGTACGTATGCCGGCATTGGGCTGGAAATACCGGTTTTGGGATTCTACACAGAAAGGGTTTGCAAACCGCTGAATCCACACGTGAGATTAACTCTGTCAGTTGAATGCACACATTGACAACCATTCAGTTAGATAGCTCCGTTTTGGTTTTAGAAGCAGATATTTCTCTGTACAGCCTATGGTCCCATTCACTCGGGAATATCCCAATGAAGCTCCAAGAAGAAACGTGTTTCTCACTCGCTGAATCTCAACATGGATTCAACTCTCTTAGGTGAACGAACGCACAACAGAGCAGTTTCAAAGAAACGTTTCTCCTGAGTTTTAGACGAAGTTTCCTGCTGTTTAGTACGTATGCCGGCATTGGGCTGGAATTACCGGTTTTGGGATTCTGCACAGAAAGGGTTTGCAAACCGCTGAATCCACACGTGAGTTTAACTCTGTCAGTTGAATGCACACATTGACAACCATTCAGTTAGATAGCTCCGTTTTGGTTTTAGAAGCAGATATTTCTCTGTACAGACTATGGTCCCATTCACTCGGGAATATCCCAACGCAGCTCGTAGAAGAAACGTGTTTCTGACTCGCTGAATCTCAACATAGATTCAACTCTCTTAGGTGAACGAACGCACAGCAGAGCAGTTTCAAGGAAACGTTTCTCCTGAGTTTTAGACGAAGTTTCCTGCTGTTTAGTACGTATGCCGGCATTGGGCTGGAAATACCGGTTTTGGGATTCTGCACAGAAAGGGTTGGCCAACCGCTGAATCCACACGTGAGTTTAACTCTGTCAGTTGAATGCACACATTGACAACCATTCAGTTAGATAGCTCCGTTTTGGTTTTAGAAGCAGATATTTCTCTGTACAGCCTATGGTCCCATTCACTCAGGAATATCCCAACGCAGCTCCTAGAAGAAACGTGTTTCTGACTCGCTGAATCTCAACATAGATTCAACTCTCTTAGGTGAACGAACGCACAGCAGAGCAGTTTCAAGGAAGCGTTTCTCCTGAGTTTTAGACGAAGTTTCCCCCTGTTTCGTACGTATGGCGGCATTGGGATGGAAATACCGGTTTTGGGATTCTGCACAGAAAGGGTTTGCAAACCGCTGAATCCACACGTGAGTTTAACTCTGTCAGTTGAATGCACACATTGACAACCATTCTGTTAGATAGCTCCGTTTTGGTTTTAGAAGCAGATATTTCTCTGTACAGCCTATGGTCCCATTCCCTCGGGAATATCCCAACGCAGCTCCTAGAAGAAACGTGTTTCTGACTCGCTGAATCTCAACATAGATTCAACTCTCTTAGGTGAACGAACGCACAGCAGAGCAGTTTCAAGGAAACGTTTCTCCTGAGTTTTAGACGAAGTTTCCTGCTGTTTAGTACGTATGCCGGCATTGGGCTGGAATTACCGGTTTTGGGATTCTGCACAGAAAGGGTTTGCAAACCGCTGAATCCACACGTGAGTTTAACTCTGTCAGTTGAATGCATACATTGACAACCATTCAGTTAGATAGCTCCGTTTTGGTTTTAGAAGCAGATATTTCTCTATACAGCCTATGGTCCCATTCACTCGGGAATATCCCAACGCAGCTCCTAGAAGAAACGTGTTTCTGACTCGCTGAATCTCAACATAGATTCAACTCTCTTAGGTGAACGAACCACAGCAGAGCAGTTTCAAGGAAACGTTTCTCCTGAGTTTTAGACGAAGTTTCCTGCTGTTTAGTACGTATGCCGGCATTGGGCTGGAAATACCGGTTTTGGGATTCTGCATAGAAAGTGTTTGCAAACCGCTGAATCCACACGTGAGTTTAACTCTGTCAGTTGAATGCACACATTGACAACCATTCAGTTAGATAGCTCCGTTTTGGTTATAGAAGCAGATATTTCTCTGTACAGCCTATGGTCCCATTCACTCGGGAATATCCCATCGCAGCTCCTAGAAGAAACGTGTTTCTGACTCGCTGAATCTCAACATAGATTCAACTCTCTTAGGTGAACGAACGCACAGCAGAGCAGTTTCAAGGAAACGTTTCTCCTGAGTTTTAGACGAAGTTTCCTGCTCTTTAGTACGTATGCCGGCATTGGGCTGGAAATACCGGTTTTGGGATTCTGCACAGAAAGGGTTGGCCAACCGCTGAATCCACACGTGAGTTTAACTCTGTCAGTTGAATGCACACATTGACAACCATTCAGTTAGATAGCTCCGTTTTGGTTTTAGAAGCAGATATTTCTCTGTACAGCCTATGGTCCCATTCACTCGGGAATATCCCAACGCAGCTCCTAGAAGAAACGTGTTTCTGACTCGCTGAATCTCAACATAGATTCAACTCTCTTAGGTGAACGAACGCACAGCAGAGCAGTTTCAAGGAAACGTTTCTCCTGAGTTTTAGACGAAGTTTCCTGCTGTTTAGTACGTATGCCGGCATTGGGCTGGAAATACCGGTTTTGGGATTCTGCACAGAAAGGGTTTGCAAACCGCTGAATCCACACGTCAGTTTAACTCTGTCATTTGAATGCACACATTGACAACCATTCAGTTAGATAGCTCCGTTTTGGTTTTAGAAGCAGATATTTCTCTGTACAGCCTATGGTCCCATTCACTCGGGAATATCCCAACGCAGCTCGTAGAAGAAACGTGTTTCTGACTCGGTGAATCTCAACATAGATTCAACTCTCTTAGGTGAACGAACGCACAGCAGAGCAGTTTCAAGGAAACGTTTCTCCTGAGTTTTAGACGAAGTTTCCTGCTGTATAGTACGTATGCCGGCATTGGGCTGGAAATACCGGTATTGGGATTCTGCACAGAAAGGGTTGGCCAACCGCTGAATCCACACGTAAGTTTAACTCTGTCAGTTGAATGCACACATTGACAACCATTCAGTTAGATAGCTCCGTTTTGCTTTTAGAAGCAGATATTTCTCTGTACAGCCTATGGTCCCATTCACTCAGGAATATCCCAACGCAGCTCCTAGAAGAAACGTGTTTCTGACTCGCTGAATCTCAACATAGATTCAACTCTCTTAGGTGAACGAACGCACAGCAGAGCAGTTTCAAGGAAGCGTTTCTCCTGAGTTTTAGACGAAGTTTCCTGCTGTTTAGTACGTATGGCGGCATTGGGCTGGAAATACCGGTTTTGGGATTCTGCACAGAAAGGGTTGGCAAACCGCTGAATCCACACGTGAGTTTAACTCTGTCAGTTGAATGCACACATTGACAACCATTCCTTTAGATAGCTCCGTTTTGGTTTTAGAAGCAGATATTTCTCTGTACAGCCTATGGTCCCATTCACTCGGGAATATCCCAACGCAGCTCCTAGAAGAAACGTGTTTCTGACTCGCTGAATCTCAACAGAGATTCAACTCTCTTAGGTGAACGAACGCACAGCAGAGCAGTTTCAAGGAAACGTCTCTCCTGAGTTTTAGACGAAGTTTCCTGCTGTTTAGTATGTATGCCGGCATTGGGCTGGAAATACCGGTTTTGGGATTCTGCACAGAAAGGGTTTGCAAACCGCTGAATCCACACGTGAGTTTAACTCTGTCAGTTGAATGCACACATTGACAACCATTCAGTTAGATAGCTCCGTTTTGGTTTTAGAAGCAGATATTTCTCTGTACAGCCTATGGTCCCATTCACTCGGGAATATCCCAACGCAGCTCCTAGAAGAAACGTGTTTCTGACTCGCTGAATCTCAACATAGATTCAACTCTCTTAGGTGAACGAACGCACAGCAGAGCAGTTTCAAGGAAACGTTTCTCCTGAGTTTTAGACGAAGTTTCCTGCTGTTTAGTACGTATGCCGGCATTGGGCTGGAAATACCGGTTTTGGGATTCTGCACAGAAAGGGTTGGCAAACCGCTGAATCCACACGTGAGTTTAACTCTGTCAGTTGAATGCACACATTGACAACCATTCAGTTAGATAGCTCCGTTTTGGTTTTAGAAGCAGATATTTCTCTGTACAGCCTATGGTCCCATTCACTCGGGAATATCCCAACGCAGCTCCTAGAAGAAACGTGTTTCTGACTCGCTGAATCTCAACATAGATTCAACTCTCTTAGGTGAGCGAACGCACAGCACAGCAGTTTCAAGGAAACGTTTCTCCTGAGTTTTAGACGAAGTTTTCTGCTGTTTCGTACGTATGCCGACATTGGGCTGGAAATACCGGTTTTGGGATTCTACACAGAAAGGGTTTGCAAACCGCTGAATCCACACGTGAGTTTAACTCTGTCAGTTGAATGCACACATTGACAACCATTCAGTTAGATAGCTCCGTTTTGGTTTTAGAAGCAGATATTTCTCTGTACAGCCTATGGTCCCATTCACTCGGCAATATCCCAACGCAGCTCCTAGAAGAAACGTGTTTCTCACTCGCTGAATCTCAACATGGATTCAACTCTCTTAGGTGAACGAACGCACAACAGAGCAGTTTCAAAGAAACGTTTCTCCTGAGTTTTAGACGAAGTTTCCTGCTGTTTAGTACGTATGCCGGCATTGGGCTGGAATTACCGGTTTTGGGATTCTGCACAGAAAGGGTTTGCAAACCGCTGAATCCACACGTGAGTTTAACTCTGTCAGTTGAATGCACACATTGACAACCATTCAGTTAGATAGCTCCGTTTTGGTTTTAGAAGCAGATATTTCTCTATACAGCCTATGGTCCCATTCACTCGGGAATATCCCAACGCAGCTCCTAGAAGAAACGTGTTTCTGACTCGCTGAATCTCAACATAGATTCAACTCTCTTAGGTGAACGAACCACAGCAGAGCAGTTTCAAGGAAACGTTTCTCCTGAGTTTTAGACGAAGTTTCCTGCTGTTTAGTACGTATGCCGGCATTGGGCTGGAAATACCGGTTTTGGGATTCTGCATAGAAAGTGTTTGCAAACCGCTGAATCCACACGTGAGTTTAACTCTGTCAGTTGAATGCACACATTGACAACCATTCAGTTAGATAGCTCCGTTTTGGTTATAGAAGCAGATATTTCTCTGTACAGACTATGGTCCCATTCACTCGGGAATATCCCATCGCAGCTCCTAGAAGAAACGTGTTTCTGACTCGCTGAATCTCAACATAGATTCAACTCTCTTAGGTGAACGAAAGCACAGCAGAGCAGTTTCAAGGAAACGTTTCTCCTGAGTTTTAGACGAAGTTTCCTGCTGTTTAGTACGTATGCCGGCATTGGGCTGGAAATACCGGTTTTGGGATTCTGCACAGAAAGGGTTGGCCAACCGCTGAATCCACACGTGAGTTTAACTCTGTCAGTTGAATGCACACATTGACGACCATTTAGTTAGATAGCTCCGTTTTGGTTTTAGAAGCAGATATTTCTCTGTACAGCCTATGGTCCCATTCACTCGGGAATATCCCAACGCAGCTCCTAGAAGAAACGTGTTTCTGACTCGCTGAATCTCAACATAGATTCAACTCTCTTAGGTGAACGAACGCACAGCAGAGCAGTTTCAAGGAAGCGTTTCTCCTGAGTTTTAGACGAAGTTTCCTGCTGTTTAGTACGTATGCCGGCATTGGGCTGGAAATACCGGTTTTGGGATTCTGCACAGAAAGGGTTTGCACACCGCTGAATCCACACGTGAGTTTAACTCTGACAGTTGAATGCACACATTGACAACCATTCAGTTACATAGCTCCGTTTTGGTTTTAGAAGCAGATATTTCTCTGTACAGCCTATGGTCCCATTCACTCGGGAATATCCCATCGCAGCTCCTAGAAGAAACGTGTTTCTGACTCGCTGAATCTCAACATAGATTCAACTCTCTTAGGTGAGCGAACGCACAGCAGAGCAGTTTCAAGGAAACGTTTCTCCTGAGTTTTAGACGAAGTTTTCTGCTGTTTCGTACGTATGCCGGCATTGGGCTGGAAATACCGGTTTTGGGATTCTGCACAGAAAGGGTTGGCCAACCGCTGAATCCACACGTGAGTTTAGCTCTGTCAGTTGAATGCACACATTGACAACCATTCAGTTAGATAGCTCCGTTTTGGTTTTAGAAGCAGATATTTCTCTGTACAGCCTATGGTCCCATTCACTCGGGAATATCCCAATGCAGCTCCTAGAAGAAACGTGTTTCTGACTCGCTGAATCTCAACATAGATTCAACTCTCTTAGGTGAACGAACGCACAGCAGAGCAGTTTCAAGGAAACGTTTCTCCTGAGTTTTAGACGAAGTTTCCTGCTGTTTAGTACGTATGCCGGCATTGGGCTGGAAATACCGGTTTTGGGATTCTGCACAGAAATGGTTTGCAAACCGCTGAATCCACACATGAGTTTAACTCTGTCAGTTGAATGCACACATTGACAACCATTCAGTTAGATAGCTCCGTTTTGGTTTTAGAAGCAGATATTTCTCTGTACAGCCTATGGTCCCATTCACTCGGGAATATCCCAACGCAGCTCGTAGAAGAAACGTGTTTCTGACTCGGTGAATGTCAACATAGATTCAACTCTCTTAGCTGAACGAACGCACAGCAGAGCAGTTTCAAGGAAACGTTTCTCCTGAGTTTTAGACGAAGTTTCCTGCTGTATAGTACGTATGCCGGCATTGGGCTGGAAATACCGGTATTGGGATTCTGCACAGAAAGGGTTGGCCAACCGCTGAATCCACACGTAAGTTTAACTCTGTCAGTTGAATGCACACATTGACAACCATTCAGTTAGATAGCTCCGTTTTGCTTTTAGAAGCAGATATTTCTCTGTACAGCCTATGGTCCCATTCACTCAGGAATATCCCAACGCAGCTCCTAGAAGAAACGTGTTTCTGACTCGCTGAATCTCAACATAGATTCAACTCTCTTAGGTGAACGAACGCACAGCAGAGCAGTTTCAAGGAAGCGTTTCTCCTGAGTTTTAGACGAAGTTTCCTGCTGTTTAGTACGTATGGCGGCATTGGGCTGGAAATACCGGTTTTGGGATTCTGCACAGAAAGGGTTTGCAAACCGCTGAATCCACACGTGAGTTTAACTCTGTCAGTTGAATGCACACATTGACAACCATTCAGTTAGATAGCTCCGTTTTGGTTTTAGAAGCAGATATTTCTCTGTACAGCCTATGGTCCCATTCACTCGGGAATATCCCAACGCAGCTCCTAGAAGAAACGTGTTTCTGACTCGCTGAATCTCAACAGAGATTCAACTCTCTTAGGTGAACGAACGCACAGCAGAGCAGTTTCAAGGAAACGTCTCTCCTGAGTTTTAGACGAAGTTTCCTGCTGTTTAGTATGTATGCCGGCATTGGGCTGGAAATACCGGTTTTGGGATTCTGCACAGAAAGGGTTTGCAAACCGCTGAATCCACACGTGAGTTTAACTCTGTCAGTTGAATGCACACATTGACAACCATTCAGTTAGATAGCTCCGTTTTGGTTTTAGAAGCAGATATTTCTCTGTACAGCCTATGGTCCCATTCACTCGGGAATATCCCAACGCAGCTCCTAGAAGAAACGTGTTTCTGACTCGCTGAATCTCAACATAGATTCAACTCTCTTAGGTGAACGAACGCACAGCAGAGCAGTTTCAAGGAAACGTTTCTCCTGAGTTTTAGACGAAGTTTCCTGCTGTTTAGTACGTATGCCGGCATTGGGCTGGAAATACCGGTTTTGGGATTCTGCACAGAAAGGGTTGGCCAACCGCTGAATCCACACGTGAGTTTAACTCTGTCAGTTGAATGCACACATTGACAACCATTCAGTTAGATAGCTCCGTTTTGGTTTTAGAAGCAGATATTTCTCTGTACAGCCTATGGTCCCATTCACTCGGGAATATCCCAACGCAGCTCCTAGAAGAAAGGTGTTTCTGACTCGCTGAATCTCAACATAGATTCAACTCTCTTAGGTGAGCGAACGCACAGCACAGCAGTTTCAAGGAAACGTTTCTCCTGAGTTTTAGACGAAGTTTTCTGCTGTTTCGTACGTATGCCGGCATTGGGCTGGAAATACCGGTTTTGGGATTCTACACAGAAAGGGTTTGCAAACCGCTGAATCCACACGTGAGTTTAACTCTGTCAGTTGAATGCACACATTGACAACCATTCAGTTAGATAGCTCCGTTTTGGTTTTAGAAGCAGATATTTCTCTGTACAGCCTATG
Organism: Aotus nancymaae; assembly: GCF_030222135.1. Taxonomy (NCBI): domain Eukaryota; kingdom Metazoa; phylum Chordata; class Mammalia; order Primates; family Aotidae; genus Aotus; species Aotus nancymaae. The sequence goes on along the minus strand of NW_026988495.1, from coordinate 3,509,396 downwards.
GTCCCATTCACTCGGGAATATCCCAACGCAGCTCCTAGAAGAAACGTGTTTCTCACTCGCTGAATCTCAACATGGATTCAACTCTCTTAGGTGAACGAACGCACAACAGAGCAGTTTCAAAGAAACGTTTCTCCTGAGTTTTAGACGAAGTTTCCTGCTGTTTAGTACGTATGCCGGCATTGGGCTGGAATTACCGGTTTTGGGATTCTGCACAGAAAGGGTTTGCAAACCGCTGAATCCACACGTGAGTTTAACTCTGTCAGTTGAATGCACACATTGACAACCATTCAGTTAGATAGCTCCGTTTTGGTTTTAGAAGCAGATATTTCTCTATACAGCCTATGGTCCCATTCACTCGGGAATATCCCAACGCAGCTCCTAGAAGAAACGTGTTTCTGACTCGCTGAATCTCAACATAGATTCAACTCTCTTAGGTGAACGAACCACAGCAGAGCAGTTTCAAGGAAACGTTTCTCCTGAGTTTTAGACGAAGTTTCCTGCTGTTTAGTACGTATGCCGGCATTGGGCTGGAAATACCGGTTTTGGGATTCTGCATAGAAAGTGTTTGCAAACCGCTGAATCCACACGTGAGTTTAACTCTGTCAGTTGAATGCACACATTGACAACCATTCAGTTAGATAGCTCCGTTTTGGTTATAGAAGCAGATATTTCTCTGTACAGCCTATGGTCCCATTCACTCGGGAATATCCCATCGCAGCTCCTAGAAGAAACGTGTTTCTGACTCGCTGAATCTCAACATAGATTCAACTCTCTTAGGTGAACGAAAGCACAGCAGAGCAGTTTCAAGGAAACGTTTCTCCTGAGTTTTAGACGAAGTTTCCTGCTGTTTAGTACGTATGCCGGCATTGGGCTGGAAATACCGGTTTTGGGATTCTGCACAGAAAGGGTTGGCCAACCGCTGAATCCACACGTGAGTTTAACTCTGTCAGTTGAATGCACACATTGACGACCATTTAGTTAGATAGCTCCGTTTTGGTTTTAGAAGCAGATATTTCTCTGTACAGCCTATGGTCCCATTCACTCGGGAATATCCCAACGCAGCTCCTAGAAGAAACGTGTTTCTGACTCGCTGAATCTCAACATAGATTCAACTCTCTTAGGTGAACGAACGCACAGCAGAGCAGTTTCAAGGAAGCGTTTCTCCTGAGTTTTAGACGAAGTTTCCTGCTGTTTAGTACGTATGCCGGCATTGGGCTGGAAATACCGGTTTTGGGATTCTGCACAGAAAGGGTTTGCAAACCGCTGAATCCACACGTGAGTTTAACTCTGTCAGTTGAATGCACACATTGACAACCATTCAGTTAGATAGCTCCGTTTTGGTTTTAGAAGCAGATATTTCTCTATACAGCCTATGGTCCCATTCACTCGGGAATATCCCAACGCAGCTCCTAGAAGAAACGTGTTTCTGACTCGCTGAATCTCAACATAGATTCAACTCTCTTAGGTGAACGAACCACAGCAGAGCAGTTTCAAGGAAACGTTTCTCCTGAGTTTTAGACGAAGTTTCCTGCTGTTTAGTACGTATGCCGGCATTGGGCTGGAAATACCGGTTTTGGGATTCTGCATAGAAAGTGTTTGCAAACCGCTGAATCCACACGTGAGTTTAACTCTGTCAGTTGAATGCACACATTGACAACCATTCAGTTAGATAGCTCCGTTTTGGTTATAGAAGCAGATATTTCTCTGTACAGCCTATGGTCCCATTCACTCGGGAATATCCCATCGCAGCTCCTAGAAGAAACGTGTTTCTGACTCGCTGAATCTCAACATAGATTCAACTCTCTTAGGTGAACGAAAGCACAGCAGAGCAGTTTCAAGGAAACGTTTCTCCTGAGTTTTAGACGAAGTTTCCTGCTGTTTAGTACGTATGCCGGCATTGGGCTGGAAATACCGGTTTTGGGATTCTGCACAGAAAGGGTTGGCCAACCGCTGAATCCACACGTGAGTTTAACTCTGTCAGTTGAATGCACACATTGACGACCATTTAGTTAGATAGCTCCGTTTTGGTTTTAGAAGCAGATATTTCTCTGTACAGCCTATGGTCCCATTCACTCGGGAATATCCCAACGCAGCTCCTAGAAGAAACGTGTTTCTGACTCGCTGAATCTCAACATAGATTCAACTCTCTTAGGTGAACGAACGCACAGCAGAGCAGTTTCAAGGAAGCGTTTCTCCTGAGTTTTAGACGAAGTTTCCTGCTGTTTAGTACGTATGCCGGCATTGGGCTGGAAATACCGGTTTTGGGATTCTGCACAGAAAGGGTTTGCAAACCGCTGAATCCACACGTGAGTTTAACTCTGTCAGTTGAATGCACACATTGACAACCATTCAGTTAGATAGCTCCGTTTTGGTTTTAGAAGCAGATATTTCTCTGTACAGCCTATGGTCCCATTCACTCGGGAATATCCCATCGCAGCTCCTAGAAGAAACGTGTTTCTGACTCGCTGAATCTCAACATAGATTCAACTCTCTTAGGTGAGCGAACGCACAGCAGAGCAGTTTCAAGGAAACGTTTCTCCTGAGTTTTAGACGAAGTTTTCTGCTGTTTCGTACGTATGCCGGCATTGGGCTGGAAATACCGGTTTTGGGATTCTGCACAGAAAGGGTTGGCCAACCGCTGAATCCACACGTGAGTTTAGCTCTGTCAGTTGAATGCACACATTGACAACCATTCAGTTAGATATCTCCGTTTTGGTTTTAGAAGCAGATATTTCTCTGTACAGCCTATGGTCCCATTCACTCGGGAATATCCCAATGCAGCTCCTAGAAGAAACGTGTTTCTGACTCGCTGAATCTCAACATAGATTCAACTCTCTTAGGTGAACGAACGCACAGCAGAGCAGTTTCAAGGAAACGTTTCTCCTGAGTTTTAGACGAAGTTTCCTGCTGTTTAGTACGTATGCCGGCATTGGGCTGGAAATACCGGTTTTGGGATTCTGCACAGAAATGGTTTGCAAACCGCTGAATCCACACGTGAGTTTAACTCTGTCAGTTGAATGCACACATTGACAACCATTCAGTTAGATAGCTCCGTTTTGGTTTTAGAAGCAGATATTTCTCTGTACAACCTATGGTCCCTTTCACTCGGGAATATCCCAACGCAGCTCCTAGAAGAAACGTGTTTCTGACTCGCTGAATCTCAACATAGATTCAACTCTCTTAGGTGAACGAACGCACAGCAGAGCAGTTTCAAGGAAGCGTTTCTCCTGAGTTTTAGACGAAGTTTCCTGCTGTTTAGTACGTATGCCGGCATTGGGCTGGAAATACCGGTTTTGGGATTCTGTACAGAAAGGGTTTGCCAACCGCTGAATCCACACGTGGGTTTAACTCTGTCAGTTGAATGCACACATTGACAACCATTCACTTAGATAGCTCCGTTTTGGTTTTAGAAGCAGATATTTCTCTGTACAGCCTATGGTCCCATTCACTCGGGAATATCCCAACGCAGCTCCTAGAAGAAACGTGTTTCTGACTCGCTGAATCTCAACATAGATTCAACTCTCTTAGGTGAACGAACGCACAGCAGAGCAGTTTCAAGGAAACGTTTCTCCTGAGTTTTAGACGAAGTTTCCTGCTGTTTAGTACGTATGCCGGCATTGGGCTGGAAATACCGGTTTTGGGATTCTGCACAGAAAGGGTTGGCAAACCGCTGAATCCACACGTGAGTTTAACTCTGTCAGTTGAATGCACACATTGACAACCATTCAGTTAGATAGCTCCGTTTGGGTTTTAGAAGCAGATATTTCTCTGTACAGCCTATGGTCCCATTCACTCGGGAATATCCCAACGCAGCTCCTAGAAGAAACGTGTTTCTGACTCGCTGAATCTCAACATAGATTCAACTCTCTTAGGTGAACGAACGCACAGCAGAGCAGTTTCAAGGAAACGTTTCTCCTGAGTTTTAGACGAAGTTTCCTGCTGTTTAGTACGTATGCCGGCATTGGGCTGGAAATACCGGTTTTGGGATTCTGCACAGAAAGGGTTTGCAAACCGCTGAATCCACACGTGAGTTTAACTCTGTCAGTTGAATGCACACATTGACAACCATTCAGTTAGATAGCTCCGTTTTGGTTTTAGAAGCAGATATTTCTCTGTACAGCCTATGGTCCCATTCACTCGGGAATATCCCAACGCAGCTCCTAGAAGAAACGTGTTTCTGACTCGCTGAATCTCAACATAGATTCAACTCTCTTAGGTGAACGAACGCACAGCAGAGCAGTTTCAAGGAAACGTTTCTCCTGAGTTTTAGACGAAGTTTCCTGCTGTTTCGTACGTATGCCAGCATTGGGCTGGAAATACCGGTTTTGGGATTCTGCACAGAAAGGGTTTGCAAACCGCTGAATCTACACGTGAGTTTAACTCTGTCAGTTGAATGCACACATTGACAACCATTCAGTTAGATAGCTCCGTTTTGGTTTTAGAAGCAGATATTTCTCTGTACAGCCTATGGTCCCATTCACTCGGGAATATCCCAACGCAGCTCCTAGAAAAAACGTGTTTCTGACTCGCTGAATCTCAACATAGATTCAACTCTCTTAGGTGAACGAACGCACAGCAGAGCAGTTTCAAGGAAACGTTTCTCCTGAGTTTTAGACGAAGTTTCCTGCTGTTTCGTACGTATGCCGGCATTGGGCTGGAAATACCGGTTTTGGGATTCTACACAGAAAGGGTTTGCAAACCGCTGAATCCACACGTGAGTTTAACTCTGTCAGTTGAATGCACACATTGACAACCATTCAGTTAGATAGCTCCGTTTTGGTTTTAGAAGCAGATATTTCTCTGTACAGCCTATGGTCCCATTCACTCGGGAATATCCCAACGCAGCTCCTAGAAGAAACGTGTTTCTGACTCGCTGAATCTCAACATAGATTCAACTCTCTTAGGTGAGCGAACGCACAGCAGAGCAGTTTCAAGGAAACGTTTCTCCTGAGTTTTAGACGAAGTTTTCTGCTGTTTCGTACGTATGCCGGCATTGGGCTGGAAATACCGGTTTTGGGATTCTACACAGAAAGGGTTTGCAAACCGCTGAATCCACACGTGAGTTTAACTCTGTCAGTTGAGTGCACACATTGACAACCCTTCAGTTAGATAGCTCCGTTTTGGTTTTAGAAGCAGATATTTCTCTGTACAGCCTATGGTCCCATTCACTCGGGAATATCCCAACGCAGCTCCTAGAAGAAACGTGTTTCTCACTCGCTGAATCTCAACATGGATTCAACTCTCTTAGGTGAACGAACGCACAACAGAGCAGTTTCAAAGAAACGTTTCTCCTGAGTTTTAGACGAAGTTACCTGCTGTTTAGTACGTATGCCGGCATTGGGCTGGAATTACCGGTTTTGGGATTCTGCACAGAAAGGGTTTGCAAACCGCTTAATCCACACGTGAGTTTAACTCTGTCAGTTGAATGCACACATTGACAACCATTCAGTTAGATAGCTCCGTTTTGGTTTTAGAAGCAGATATTTCTCTGTACAGCCTATGGTACCATTCACTCGGGAATATCCCAACGCAGCTCCTAGAAGAAACGTGTTTCTGACTCGCTGAATCTCAACATAGATTCAACTCTCTTAGGTGAACGAACGCACAGCAGAGCAGTTTCAAGGAAGCGTTTCTCCTGAGTTTTAGACGAAGTTTCCTGCTGTTTAGTACGTATGCCGGCATTGGGCTGGAAATTCCGGTTTTGGGATTCTGCACAGAAAGGGTTTGCAAACCGCTGAATCCACACGTGAGTTTAACTCTGTCAGTTGAATGCACACATTGACAACCATTCAGTTAGATAGCTCCGTTTTGGTTTTAGAAGCAGATATTTCTCTGTACAGCCTATGGTCCCATTCACTCGGGAATATCCCAACGCAGCTCCTAGAAGAAACGTGTTTCTGACTCGCTGAATCTCAACATAGATTCAACTCTCTTAGGTGAACGAACGCACAGCAGAGCAGTTTCAAGGACACGTTTCTCCTGAGTTTTAGACGTAGTTTCCTGCTGTTTAGTACGTATGCCGGCATTGGGCTGGAAATACCGGTTTTGGGATTCTGCACAGAAAGGGTTGGCCAACCGCTGAATCCACACGTAAGTTTAACTCTGTCAGTTGAATGCACACATTGACAACCATTCAGTTAAATAGCTCCGTTTTGCTTTTAGAAGCAGATATTTCTCTGTACAGCCTATGGTCCCATTCACTCAGGAATATCCCAACGCAGCTCCTAGAAGAAACGTGTTTCTGACTCGCTGAATCTCAACATAGATTCAACTCTCTTAGGTGAACGAACGCACAGCAGAGCAGTTTCAAGGAAGCGTTTCTCCTGAGTTTTAGACGAAGTTTCCTGCTGTTTAGTACGTATGGCGGCATTGGGCTGGAAATACCGGTTTTGGGATTCTGCACAGAAAGGGTTTGCAAACCGCTGAATCCACACGTGAGTTTAACTCTGTCAGTTGAATGCACACATTGACAACCATTCTGTTAGATAGCTCCGTTTTGGTTTTAGAAGCAGATATTTCTCTGTACAGCCTATGGTCCCATTCACTCGGGAATATCCCAACGCAGCTCCTAGAAGAAACGTGTTTCTGACTCGCTGAATCTCAACAGAGATTCAACTCTCTTAGGTGAACGAACGCACAGCAGAGCAGTTTCAAGGAAACGTCTCTCCTGAGTTTTAGACGAAGTTTCCTGCTGTTTAGTATGTATGCCGGCATTGGGCTGGAAATACCGGTTTTGGGATTCTGCACAGAAAGGGTTGGAAAACCGCTGAATCCACACGTGAGTTTAACTCTGTCAGTTGAATGCACACATTGACAACCATTCAGTTAGATAGCTCCGTTTTGGTTTTAGAAGCAGATATTTCTCTGTACAGCCTATGGTCCCATTCACTCGGGAATATCCCAACGCAGCTCCTAGAAGAAACGTGTTTCTGACTCGCTGAATCTCAACAGAGATTCAACTCTCTTAGGTGAACGAACGCACAGCAGAGCAGTTTCAAGGAAACGTTTCTCCTGAATTTTAGACGAAATTTCCTGCTGTTTAGAACGTATGCCGGCATTGGGCTGGAAATACCGGTTTTGGGATTCTGCATAGAAAGTGTTTGCAAACCGCTGAATCCACACGTGAGTTTAACTCTGTCAGTTGAATGCACACATTGACAACCATTCAGTTAGATAGCTCCGTTTTGGTTATAGAAGCAGATATTTCTCTGTACAGCCTATGGTCCCATTCACTCGGGAATATCCCATCGCAGCTCCTAGAAGAAACGTGTTTCTGACTCGCTGAATCTCAACATAGATTCAACTCTCTTAGGTGAACGAACGCACAGCAGAGCAGTTTCAAGGAAACGTTTCTCCTGAGTTTTAGACGAAGTTTCCTGCTCTTTAGTACGTATGCCGGCATTGGGCTGGAAATACCGGTTTTGGGATTCTGCACAGAAAGGGTTGGCCAACCGCTGAATCCACACGTGAGTTTAACTCTGTCAGTTGAATGCACACATTGACGACCATTTAGTTAGATAGCTCCGTTTTGGTTTTAGTAGCAGATATTTCTCTGTACAGCCTATGGTCCCATTCACTCGGGAATATCCCAACGCAGCTCCTAGAAGAAACGTGTTTCTGACTCGCTGAATCTCAACATAGATTCAACTCTCTTAGGTGAACGAACGCACAGCAGAGCAGTTTCAAGGAAGCGTTTCTCCTGAGTTTTAGACGAAGTTTCCTGCTGTTTCGTACGTATGCCGGCATTGGGCTGGAAATACCGGTTTTGGGATTCTGCACAGAAAGGGTTTGCAAACCGCTGAATCCACACGTGAGTTTAACTCTGTCAGTTGAATGCACACATTGACAACCATTCAGTTAGATAGCTCCGTTTTGGTTTTAGAAGCAGATATTTCTCTGTACAGCCTATGGTCCCATTCACTCGGGAATATCCCAACGCAGCTCGTAGAAGAAACGTGTTTCTGACTCGCTGAATCTCAACATAGATTCAACTCTCTTAGGTGAACGAACGCACAGCAGAGCAGTTTCAAGGAAACGTTTCTCCTGAGTTTTAGACGAAGTTTCCTGCTGTTTAGTACGTATGCCGGCATTGGGCTGGAAATACGGGTTTTGGGATTCTGCACAGAAAGGGTTGGCCAACCGCTGAATCCACACGTGAGTTTAACTCTGTCAGTTGAATGCACACATTGACAACCATTCAGTTAGATAGCTCCGTTTTGGTTTTAGAAGCAGATATTTCTCTGTACAGCCTATGGTCCCATTCACTCAGGAATATCCCAACGCAGCTCCTAGAAGAAACGTGTTTCTGACTCGCTGAATCTCAACATAGATTCAACTCTCTTAGGTGAACGAACGCACAGCAGAGCAGTTTCAAGGAAGCGTTTCTCCTGAGTTTTAGACGAAGTTTCCTGCTGTTTAGTACGTATGCCGGCATTGGGCTGGAAATACCGGTTTTGGGATTCTGCACAGAAAGGGTTTGCAAACCGCTGAATCCACACGTGAGTTTAACTCTGTCAGTTGAATGCACACATTGACAATCATTCTGTTAGATAGCTCCGTTTTGGTTTTAGAAGCAGATATTTCTCTGTACAGCCTATGGTCCCATTCACTCGGGAATATCCCAACGCAGCTCCTAGAAGAAACGTGTTTCTGACTCGCTGAATCTCAACAGAGATTCAACTCTCTTAGGTGAACGAACGCACAGCAGAGCAGTTTCAAGGAAACGTTTCTCCTGAGTTTTAGACGAAGTTTCCTGCTGTTTAGTATGTATGCCGGCATTGGGCTGGAAATACCGGTTTTGGAATTCTGCACAGAAAGGGTTGGCAAACCGCTGAATCCACACGTGAGTTTAACTCTGTCAGTTGAATGCACACATTGACAACCATTCAGTTAGATAGCTCCGTTTTGGTTTTAGAAGCAGATATTTCTCTGTACAGCCTATGGTCCCATTCACTCGGGAATCTCCCAACGCAGCTCCTAGAAGAAACGTGTTTCTGACTCGCTGAATCTCAACATAGATTCAACTCTCTTAGGTGAACGACCGCACAGCAGAGCAGTTTCAAGGAAACGTTTCTCCTGAATTTTAGACGAAATTTCCTGCTGTTAAGAACGTATGCCGGCATTGGGCTGGAAATACCGGTTTTGGGATTCTCCAAAGAAAGGGTTTGCAAACCGATGAATCCACACGTGAGTTTAACTCTGTCAGTTGAATGCACACAGTGACAACTATTCAGTTAGACAGCTCCGTTTTGGTTTTAGAAGCAGATATTTCTCTGTACAGCCTATGGTCCCATTCACTCGGGAATATCCCAACGCAGCTCCTAGAAGAAACGTGTTTCTGACTCGCTGAATCTCAACATAGTTTCAACTCTCTTAGGTGAACGAACGCACAGCAGAGCAGTTTCAAGGAAACGTTTCCCCTGAGTTTTAGACGAAGTTTCCTGCTGTTTCGTACGTATGACGGCATTGGGCTGGAAATACCGGTTTTGGGATTCTGCACAGAAAGGGTTTGCAAACCCCTGAATCCACACGTGAGTTTAACTCTGTCAGTTGAATGCACACATTGACAACCATTCAGTTAGATAACTCCGTTTTGGTTTTAGAAGCAGATATTTCTCTGTACAGCCTATGGTCCCATTCACTCGGGAATATCCCAACGCAGCTCCTAGAAGAAACGTGTTTCTGACTCGCTGAATCTCAACATAGATTCAACTCTCTTAGGTGAACGAACGCACAGCAGAGCAGTTTCAAGGAAACGTTTCTCCTGAATTTTAGACGAAATTTCCTGCTGTTTAGAACGTATGCCGGCATTGGGCTGGAAATACCGGTTTTGGGATTCTCCAAAGAAAGGGTTTGCCAACCGCTGAATCCACACGTGAGTTTAACTCTGTCAGTTGAATGCACACATTGACAACTATTCAGTTAGACAGCTCCGTTTTGGTTTTAGAAGCAGATATTTCTCTGTACAGCCTATGGTCCCATTCACTCGGGAATATCCCAATGCAGCTCCTAGAAGAAACGTGTTTCTGACTCGCTGAATCTCAACATAGTTTCAACTCTCTTAGGTGAACGAACGCACAGCAGAGCAGTTTCAAGGAAACGTTTCTCCTGAGTTTTAGACGAAGTTTCCTGCTGTTTAGTACGTATGCCGGCATTGGGCTGGAAATACCGGTTTTGGGATTCTGCACAGAAAGGGTTTGCCAACCGCTGAATCCACACGTGAGTTTAACTCTGTCAGTTGAATGCACACATTGACAACCTTTCAGTTAGATAGCTCCGTTTTGGTTTTAGAAGCAGATATTTCTCTGTACAGCCTATGGTCCCATTCACTCGGGAATATCCCAACGCAGCTCCTAGAAGAAACGTGTTTCTGACTCGCTGAATCTCAACATAGATTCAACTCTCTTAGGTGAACGAACGCACAGCAGAGCAGTTTCAAGGAAACGTTTCTCCTGAGTTTTAGACGACGTTTCCTGCTGTTTCCTACGTATGCCGGCATTGGGCTGGAAATACCGGTTTTGGGATTCTGTACAGAAAGGGTTTGCCAACCGCTGAATCCACACGTGAGTTTAACTCTGTCAGTTGAATGCACACATTGACAACCATTCAGTTAGATAGCTCCGTTTTGGTTTTAGAAGCAGATATTTCTCTGTACAGCCTATGGTCCCATTCACTCGGGAATATCCCAACGCAGCTCCTAGAAGAAACGTGTTTCTGACTCGCTGAATCTCAACATAGATTCAACTCTCTTAGGTGAACGAACACACAGCAGAGCAGTTTCAAGGAAGCGTTTCTCCTGAGTTTTAGACGAAGTTTCCTGCTGTTTAGAACGTATGCCGGCATTGGGCTGGAAATACCGGTTTTGGGATTCTGTACAGAAAGGGTTTGCAAACCGCTGAATCCACACGTGAGTTTAACTCTGTCAGTTGAATGCACACATTGACAACCATTCAGTTGGATAGCTCCGTTTTGGTTTTAGAAGCAGATATTTCTCTGTACAGCCTATGGTCCCATTCACTCGGGAATATCCCAACGCAGCTCCTAGAAGAAACGTGTTTCTCACTCGCTGAATCTCAACATGGATTCAACTCTCTTAGGTGAACGAACGCACAACAGAGCAGTTTCAAAGAAACGTTTCTCCTGAGTTTTAGACGAAGTTTCCTGCTGTTTAGTACGTATGCCGGCATTGGGCTGGAATTACCGGTTTTGGGATTCTGCACAGAAAGGGTTTGCAAACCGCTGAATCCACACGTGAGTTTAACTCTGTCAGTTGAATGCACACATTGACAACCAATCAGTTAGATAGCTCCGTTTTGGTTTTAGAAGCAGATATTTCTCTGTACAGCCTATGGTCCCATTCACTCGGGAATATCCCAACGCAGCTCCTAGAAGACACGTGTTTCTGACTCGCTGAATCTCAACATAGATTCAACTCTCTTAGGTGAACGAACGCACAGCAGAGCAGTTTCAAGGAAACGTTTCTCCTGAGTTTTAGACGAAGTTTCCTGCTGTTTAGTACGTATGCCGGCATTGGGCTGGAAATACCGGTTTTGGGATTCTGCACAGAAAGGGTTTGCAAACCGCTGAATCCACACGTGAGTTTAACTCTGTCAGTTGAATGCACACATTGACAACCATTCAGTTAGATAGCTCCGTTTTGGTTTTAGAAGCAGATATTTCTCTGTACAGCCTTTGGTCCCATTCACTCGGGAATATCCCAACGCAGCTCCTAGAAGACACATGTTTCTGAGTCGCTGAATCTCAACATAGATTCAACTCTCTTAGGTGAACGAACGCACAGCAGAGCAGTTTCAAGGAAACGTTTCTCCTGAGTTTTAGACGAAGTTTCCTGCTGTTTAGTACGTATGCCGGCATTGGGCTGGAAATACCGGTTTTGGGATAATGCACAGAAAGGGTTGGCAAACAGCTGAATCCACACGTGAGTTTAACTCTGTCAGTTGAATGCACACATTGACAACCATTCAGTTAGATAGCTCCGTTTTGGTTTTAGAAGCAGATATTTCTCTGTACAGCCTATGGTCCCATTCACTCGGGAATATCCCAACGCAGGCACCTAGAAGAAAAGTGTTTCTGACTCGCTGAATCTCAACATAGATTCAACTCTCTTAGGTGAACGAACGCACAGCAGAGCAGTTTCAAGGAAACGTTTCTCCTGAGTTTTAGACGAAGTTTCCTGCTGTTTAGTACGTATGCCGGCATTGGGCTGGAAATACCGGTTTTGGGATTCTGCACAGAAAGGGTTGGCAAACCGCTGAATCCACACGTGAGTTTAACTCTGTCAGTTGAATGCACACATTGACAACCATTCAGTTAGATAGCTCCGTTTTGGTTTTAGAAGCAGATATTTCTCTGTACAGCCTATGGTCCCATTCACTCGGGAATATCCCAACGCAGCTCCTAGAAGAAACGTGTTTCTGACTCGCTGAATCTCAACATAGATTCAACTCTCTTAGGTGAACGAACGCACAGCAGAGCAGTTTCAAGGAAACGTTTCTCCTGAGTTTTAGACGAAGTTTCGTGCTGTTTCGTACGTATGCCGGCATTGGGCTGGAAATACCGGTTTTGGGATTCTGCACAGATAGAATTTGCAAACCGCTGAATCCACACTTGAGTTTAACTCTGTCAGTTGAATGCACACATTGACAACCATTCAGTTAGATAGCTCCGTTTTGGTTTTAGAAGCAGATATTTCTCTGTACAGCCTATGGTCCCATTCACTCGGGAATATCCCAACGCAGCTCCTAGAAGACACGTGTTTCTGACTCGCTGAATCTCAACATAGATTCAACTCTCTTAGGTGAACGAACGCACAGCAGAGCAGTTTCAAGGAAACGTTTCTCCTGAGTTTTAGACGAAGTTTCCTGCTGTTTAGTACGTATGCCGGCATTGGGCTGGAAATACCGGTTTTGGGATTCTGCACAGAAAGGGTTTGCAAACCGCTGAATCCACACGTGAGTTTAACTCTGTCAGTTGAATGAACACATTGACAACCATTCAGTTAGATAGCTCCGTTTTGGTTTTAGAAGCAGATATTTCTCTGTACAGCCTTTGGTCCCATTCAATCGGGAATATCCCAACTCAGCTCCTAGAAGACACGTGTTTCTGAGTCGCTGAATCTCAACATAGATTCAACTCTCTTAGGTGAACGAACGCACAGCAGAGCAGTTTCAAGGAAGCGTTTCTCCTGAGTTTTAGACGAAGTTTCCTGCTGTTTAGTACGTATGCCGGCATTGGGCTGGAAATACCGGTTTTGGGATTCTGTACAGAAAGGGTTTGCCAACCGCTGAATCCACACGTGGGTTTAACTCTGTCAGTTGAATGCACACATTGACAACCATTCACTTAGATAGCTCCGTTTTGGTTTTAGAAGCAGATATTTCTCTGTACAGCCTATGGTCCCATTCACTCGGGAATATCCCAACGCAGCTCCTAGAAGAAACGTGTTTCTGACTCGCTGAATCTCAACATAGATTCAACTCTCTTAGGTGAACGAACGCACAGCAGAGCAGTTTCAAGGAAACGTTTCTCCTGAGTTTTAGACGAAGTTTCCTGCTGTTTAGTACGTATGCCGGCATTGGGCTGGAAATACCGGTTTTGGGATTCTGCACAGAAAGGGTTGGCAAACCGCTGAATCCACACGTGAGTTTAACTCTGTCAGTTGAATGCACACATTGACAACCATTCAGTTAGATAGCTCCGTTTGGGTTTTAGAAGCAGATATTTCTCTGTACAGCCTATGGTCCCATTCACTCGGGAATATCCCAACGCAGCTCCTAGAAGAAACGTGTTTCTGACTCGCTGAATCTCAACATAGATTCAACTCTCTTAGGTGAACGAACGCACAGCAGAGCAGTTTCAAGGAAACGTTTCTCCTGAGTTTTAGACGAAGTTTCCTGCTGTTTAGTACGTATGCCGGCATTGGGCTGGAAATACCGGTTTTGGGATTCTGCACAGAAAGGGTTTGCAAACCGCTGAATCCACACGTGAGTTTAACTCTGTCAGTTGAATGCACACATTGACAACCATTCAGTTAGATAGCTCCGTTTTGGTTTTAGAAGCAGATATTTCTCTGTACAGCCTATGGTCCCATTCACTCGGGAATATCCCAACGCAGCTCCTAGAAGAAACGTGTTTCTGACTCGCTGAATCTCAACATAGATTCAACTCTCTTAGGTGAACGAACGCACAGCAGAGCAGTTTCAAGGAAACGTTTCTCCTGAGTTTTAGACGAAGTTTCCTGCTGTTTCGTACGTATGCCAGCATTGGGCTGGAAATACCGGTTTTGGGATTCTGCACAGAAAGGGTTTGCAAACCGCTGAATCTACACGTGAGTTTAACTCTGTCAGTTGAATGCACACATTGACAACCATTCAGTTAGATAGCTCCGTTTTGGTTTTAGAAGCAGATATTTCTCTGTACAGCCTATGGTCCCATTCACTCGGGAATATCCCAACGCAGCTCCTAGAAAAAACGTGTTTCTGACTCGCTGAATCTCAACATAGATTCAACTCTCTTAGGTGAACGAACGCACAGCAGAGCAGTTTCAAGGAAACGTTTCTCCTGAGTTTTAGACGAAGTTTCCTGCTGTTTCGTACGTATGCCGGCATTGGGCTGGAAATACCGGTTTTGGGATTCTACACAGAAAGGGTTTGCAAACCGCTGAATCCACACGTGAGTTTAACTCTGTCAGTTGAATGCACACATTGACAACCATTCAGTTAGATAGCTCCGTTTTGGTTTTAGAAGCAGATATTTCTCTGTACAGCCTATGGTCCCATTCACTCGGGAATATCCCAACGCAGCTCCTAGAAGAAACGTGTTTCTGACTCGCTGAATCTCAACATAGATTCAACTCTCTTAGGTGAGCGAACGCACAGCAGAGCAGTTTCAAGGAAACGTTTCTCCTGAGTTTTAGACGAAGTTTTCTGCTGTTTCGTACGTATGCCGGCATTGGGCTGGAAATACCGGTTTTGGGATTCTACACAGAAAGGGTTTGCAAACCGCTGAATCCACACGTGAGTTTAACTCTGTCAGTTGAGTGCACACATTGACAACCCTTCAGTTAGATAGCTCCGTTTTGGTTTTAGAAGCAGATATTTCTCTGTACAGCCTATGGTCCCATTCACTCGGGAATATCCCAACGCAGCTCCTAGAAGAAACGTGTTTCTCACTCGCTGAATCTCAACATGGATTCAACTCTCTTAGGTGAACGAACGCACAACAGAGCAGTTTCAAAGAAACGTTTCTCCTGAGTTTTAGACGAAGTTACCTGCTGTTTAGTACGTATGCCGGCATTGGGCTGGAATTACCGGTTTTGGGATTCTGCACAGAAAGGGTTTGCAAACCGCTTAATCCACACGTGAGTTTAACTCTGTCAGTTGAATGCACACATTGACAACCATTCAGTTAGATAGCTCCGTTTTGGTTTTAGAAGCAGATATTTCTCTGTACAGCCTATGGTCCCATTCACTCGGGAATATCCCAACGCAGCTCCTAGAAGAAACGTGTTTCTGACTCGCTGAATCTCAACATAGATTCAACTCTCTTAGGTGAACGAACGCACAGCAGAGCAGTTTCAAGGAAACGTTTCTCCTGAGTTTTAGACGAAGTTTCCTGCTGTTTAGTACGTATGCCGGCATTGGGCTGGAAATACCGGTTTTGGGATTCTGCACAGAAAGGGTTGGCCAACCGCTGAATCCACACGTGAGTTTAACTCTGTCAGTTGAATGCACACATTGACAACCATTCAGTTAGATAGCTCCGTTTTGGTTTTAGAAGCAGATATTTCTCTGTACAGCCTATGGTCCCATTCACTCAGGAATATCCCAACGCAGCTCCTAGAAGAAACGTGTTTCTGACTCGCTGAATCTCAACATAGATTCAACTCTCTTAGGTGAACGAACGCACAGCAGAGCAGTTTCAAGGAAGCGTTTCTCCTGAGTTTTAGACGAAGTTTCCTCCTGTTTAGTACGTATGGCGGCATTGGGCTGGAAATACCGGTTTTGGGATTCTGCACAGAAAGGGTTTGCAAACCGCTGAATCCACACGTGAGTTTAACTCTGTCAGTTGAATGCACACATTGACAACCATTCTGTTAGATAGCTCCGTTTTGGTTTTAGAAGCAGATATTTCTCTGTACAGCCTATGGTCCCATTCACTCGGGAATATCCCAACGCAGCTCCTAGAAGAAACGTGTTTCTCACTCGCTGAATCTCAACATGGATTCAACTCTCTTAGGTGAACGAACGCACAACAGAGCAGTTTCAAAGAAACGTTTCTCCTGAGTTTTAGACGAAGTTTCCTGCTGTTTAGTACGTATGACGGCATTGGGCTGGAATTACCGGTTTTGGGATTCTGCACAGAAAGGGTTTGCAAACCGCTGAATCCACACGTGAGTTTAACTCTGTCAGTTGAATGCACACATTGAGAACCATTCAGTTAGATAGCTCCGTTTTGGTTTTAGAAGCAGATATTTCTCTGTACAGCCTATGGTCCCATTCACTCGGGAATATCCCAACGCAGCTCGTAGAAGAAACGTGTTTCTGACTCGCTGAATCTCAACATAGATTCAACTCTCTTAGGTGAACGAACGCACAGCAGAGCAGTTTCAAGGAAACGTTTCTCCTGAGTTTTAGACGAAGTTTCCTGCTGTTTAGTACGTATGCCGGCATTGGGCTGGAAATACCGGTTTTGGGATTCTGCACAGATAGGGTTGGCCAACCGCTGAATCCACACGTGAGTTTAACTCTGTCAGTTGAATGCACACATTGACAACCATTCAGTTAGATAGCTCCGTTTTGGTTTTAGAAGCAGATATTTCTCTGTACAGCCTATGGTCCCATTCAATCGGGAATATCCCAACGCAGCTCCTAGAAGAAACGTGTTTCTGACTAGCTGAATCTCAACATAGATTCAACTCTCTTAGGTGAACGAACGCACAGCAGAGCAGTTTCAAGGAAGCGTTTCTCCTGAGTTTTAGACGAAGTTTCCTGCTGTTTAGTACGTATGGCGGCATTGGGCTGGAAATACCGGTTTTGGGATTCTGCACAGAAAGGGTTTGCAAACCGCTGAATCCACACGTGAGTTTAACTCTGTCAGTTGAATGCACACATTGACAACCGTTCTGTTAGATAGCTCCGTTTTGGTTTTAGAAGCAGATATTTCTCTGTACAGCCTATGGTCCCATTCCCTCGGAAATATCCCAACGCAGCTCCTAGAAGAAACGTGTTTCTGACTCGCTGAATCTCAACATAGATTCAACTCTCTTAGTTGAACGAACGCACAGCAGAGCAGTTTCAAGGAAACGTTTCTCCTGAGTTTTAGACGAAGTTTCCTGCTGTTTAGTACGTATGCCGGCATTGGGCTGGAATTACCGGTTTTGGGATTCTGCACAGAAAGGGTTTGCAAACCGCTGAATCCACACGTGAGTTTAACTCTGTCAGTTGAATGCACACATTGACAACCATTCAGTTAGATAGCTCCGTTTTGGTTTTAGAAGCAGATATTTCTCTGTACAGCCTATGGTACCATTCACTCGGGAATATCCCAACGCAGCTCCTAGAAGAAACGTGTTTCTGACTCGCTGAATCTCAACATAGATTCAACTCTCTTAGGTGAACGAAGGCACAGCAGAGCAGTTTCAAGGAAGCGTTTCTCCTGAGTTTTAGACGAAGTTTCCTGCTGTTTAGTACGTATGCCGGCATTGGGCTGGAAATTCCGGTTTTGGGATTCTGCACAGAAAGGGTTTGCAAACCGCTGAATCCACACGTGAGTTTAACTCTGTCAGTTGAATGCACACATTGACAACCATTCAGTTAGATAGCTCCGTTTTGGTTTTAGAAGCAGATATTTCTCTGTACAGCCTATGGTCCCATTCACTCGGGAATATCCCAACGCAGCTCCTAGAAGAAACGTGTTTCTGACTCGCTGAATCTCAACATAGATTCAACTCTCTTAGGTGAACGAACGCACAGCAGAGCAGTTTCAAGGACACGTTTCTCCTGAGTTTTAGACGAAGTTTCCTGCTGTTTAGTACGTATGCCGGCATTGGGCTGGAAATACCGGTTTTGGGATTCTGCACAGAAAGGGTTGGCCAACCGCTGAATCCACACGTAAGTTTAACTCTGTCAGTTGAATGCACACATTGACAACCATTCAGTTAAATAGCTCCGTTTTGCTTTTAGAAGCAGATATTTCTCTGTACAGCCTATGGTCCCATTCACTCAGGAATATCCCAACGCAGCTCCTAGAAGAAACGTGTTTCTGACTCGCTGAATCTCAACATAGATTCAACTCTCTTAGGTGAACGAACGCACAGCAGAGCAGTTTCAAGGAAGCGTTTCTCCTGAGTTTTAGACGAAGTTTCCTGCTGTTTAGTACGTATGGCGGCATTGGGCTGGAAATACCGGTTTTGGGATTCTGCACAGAAAGGGTTTGCAAACCGCTGAATCCACACGTGAGTTTAACTCTGTCAGTTGAATGCACACATTGACAACCATTCTGTTAGATAGCTCCGTTTTGGTTTTAGAAGCAGATATTTCTCTGTACAGCCTATGGTCCCATTCACTCGGGAATATCCCAACGCAGCTCCTAGAAGAAACGTGTTTCTGACTCGCTGAATCTCAACAGAGATTCAACTCTCTTAGGTGAACGAACGCACAGCAGAGCAGTTTCAAGGAAACGTCTCTCCTGAGTTTTAGACGAAGTTTCCTGCTGTTTAGTATGTATGCCGGCATTGGGCTGGAAATACCGGTTTTGGGATTCTGCACAGAAAGGGTTGGAAAACCGCTGAATCCACACGTGAGTTTAACTCTGTCAGTTGAATGCACACATTGACAACCATTCAGTTAGATAGCTCCGTTTTGGTTTTAGAAGCAGATATTTCTCTGTACAGCCTATGGTCCCATTCACTCGGGAATATCCCAACGCAGCTCCTAGAAGAAACGTGTTTCTGACTCGCTGAATCTCAACAGAGATTCAACTCTCTTAGGTGAACGAACGCACAGCAGAGCAGTTTCAAGGAAACGTTTCTCCTGAATTTTAGACGAAATTTCCTGCTGTTTAGAACGTATGCCGGCATTGGGCTGGAAATACCGGTTTTGGGATTCTGCATAGAAAGTGTTTGCAAACCGCTGAATCCACACGTGAGTTTAACTCTGTCAGTTGAATGCACACATTGACAACCATTCAGTTAGATAGCTCCGTTTTGGTTATAGAAGCAGATATTTCTCTGTACAGCCTATGGTCCCATTCACTCGGGAATATCCCATCGCAGCTCCTAGAAGAAACGTGTTTCTGACTCGCTGAATCTCAACATAGATTCAACTCTCTTAGGTGAACGAACGCACAGCAGAGCAGTTTCAAGGAAACGTTTCTCCTGAGTTTTAGACGAAGTTTCCTGCTCTTTAGTACGTATGCCGGCATTGGGCTGGAAATACCGGTTTTGGGATTCTGCACAGAAAGGGTTGGCCAACCGCTGAATCCACACGTGAGTTTAACTCTGTCAGTTGAATGCACACATTGACGACCATTTAGTTAGATAGCTCCGTTTTGGTTTTAGTAGCAGATATTTCTCTGTACAGCCTATGGTCCCATTCACTCGGGAATATCCCAACGCAGCTCCTAGAAGAAACGTGTTTCTGACTCGCTGAATCTCAACATAGATTCAACTCTCTTAGGTGAACGAACGCACAGCAGAGCAGTTTCAAGGAAGCGTTTCTCCTGAGTTTTAGACGAAGTTTCCTGCTGTTTC
Organism: Aotus nancymaae; assembly: GCF_030222135.1. Taxonomy (NCBI): domain Eukaryota; kingdom Metazoa; phylum Chordata; class Mammalia; order Primates; family Aotidae; genus Aotus; species Aotus nancymaae. Next base: position 3,489,625 of record NW_026988495.1, on the reverse strand, counting down.
GTACGTATGCCGGCATTGGGCTGGAAATACCGGTTTTGGGATTCTGCACAGAAAGGGTTTGCAAACCGCTGAATCCACACGTGAGTTTAACTCTGTCAGTTGAATGCACACATTGACAACCATTCAGTTAGATAGCTCCGTTTTGGTTTTAGAAGCAGATATTTCTCTGTACAGCCTATGGTCCCATTCACTCGGGAATATCCCAACGCAGCTCGTAGAAGAAACGTGTTTCTGACTCGCTGAATCTCAACATAGATTCAACTCTCTTAGGTGAACGAACGCACAGCAGAGCAGTTTCAAGGAAACGTTTCTCCTGAGTTTTAGACGAAGTTTCCTGCTGTTTAGTACGTATGCCGGCATTGGGCTGGAAATACGGGTTTTGGGATTCTGCACAGAAAGGGTTGGCCAACCGCTGAATCCACACGTGAGTTTAACTCTGTCAGTTGAATGCACACATTGACAACCATTCAGTTAGATAGCTCCGTTTTGGTTTTAGAAGCAGATATTTCTCTGTACAGCCTATGGTCCCATTCACTCAGGAATATCCCAACGCAGCTCCTAGAAGAAACGTGTTTCTGACTCGCTGAATCTCAACATAGATTCAACTCTCTTAGGTGAACGAACGCACAGCAGAGCAGTTTCAAGGAAGCGTTTCTCCTGAGTTTTAGACGAAGTTTCCTGCTGTTTAGTACGTATGCCGGCATTGGGCTGGAAATACCGGTTTTGGGATTCTGCACAGAAAGGGTTTGCAAACCGCTGAATCCACACGTGAGTTTAACTCTGTCAGTTGAATGCACACATTGACAATCATTCTGTTAGATAGCTCCGTTTTGGTTTTAGAAGCAGATATTTCTCTGTACAGCCTATGGTCCCATTCACTCGGGAATATCCCAACGCAGCTCCTAGAAGAAACGTGTTTCTGACTCGCTGAATCTCAACAGAGATTCAACTCTCTTAGGTGAACGAACGCACAGCAGAGCAGTTTCAAGGAAACGTTTCTCCTGAGTTTTAGACGAAGTTTCCTGCTGTTTAGTATGTATGCCGGCATTGGGCTGGAAATACCGGTTTTGGAATTCTGCACAGAAAGGGTTGGCAAACCGCTGAATCCACACGTGAGTTTAACTCTGTCAGTTGAATGCACACATTGACAACCATTCAGTTAGATAGCTCCGTTTTGGTTTTAGAAGCAGATATTTCTCTGTACAGCCTATGGTCCCATTCACTCGGGAATCTCCCAACGCAGCTCCTAGAAGAAACGTGTTTCTGACTCGCTGAATCTCAACATAGATTCAACTCTCTTAGGTGAACGACCGCACAGCAGAGCAGTTTCAAGGAAACGTTTCTCCTGAATTTTAGACGAAATTTCCTGCTGTTAAGAACGTATGCCGGCATTGGGCTGGAAATACCGGTTTTGGGATTCTCCAAAGAAAGGGTTTGCAAACCGATGAATCCACACGTGAGTTTAACTCTGTCAGTTGAATGCACACAGTGACAACTATTCAGTTAGACAGCTCCGTTTTGGTTTTAGAAGCAGATATTTCTCTGTACAGCCTATGGTCCCATTCACTCGGGAATATCCCAACGCAGCTCCTAGAAGAAACGTGTTTCTGACTCGCTGAATCTCAACATAGTTTCAACTCTCTTAGGTGAACGAACGCACAGCAGAGCAGTTTCAAGGAAACGTTTCCCCTGAGTTTTAGACGAAGTTTCCTGCTGTTTCGTACGTATGACGGCATTGGGCTGGAAATACCGGTTTTGGGATTCTGCACAGAAAGGGTTTGCAAACCCCTGAATCCACACGTGAGTTTAACTCTGTCAGTTGAATGCACACATTGACAACCATTCAGTTAGATAACTCCGTTTTGGTTTTAGAAGCAGATATTTCTCTGTACAGCCTATGGTCCCATTCACTCGGGAATATCCCAACGCAGCTCCTAGAAGAAACGTGTTTCTGACTCGCTGAATCTCAACATAGATTCAACTCTCTTAGGTGAACGAACGCACAGCAGAGCAGTTTCAAGGAAACGTTTCTCCTGAATTTTAGACGAAATTTCCTGCTGTTTAGAACGTATGCCGGCATTGGGCTGGAAATACCGGTTTTGGGATTCTCCAAAGAAAGGGTTTGCCAACCGCTGAATCCACACGTGAGTTTAACTCTGTCAGTTGAATGCACACATTGACAACTATTCAGTTAGACAGCTCCGTTTTGGTTTTAGAAGCAGATATTTCTCTGTACAGCCTATGGTCCCATTCACTCGGGAATATCCCAATGCAGCTCCTAGAAGAAACGTGTTTCTGACTCGCTGAATCTCAACATAGTTTCAACTCTCTTAGGTGAACGAACGCACAGCAGAGCAGTTTCAAGGAAACGTTTCTCCTGAGTTTTAGACGAAGTTTCCTGCTGTTTAGTACGTATGCCGGCATTGGGCTGGAAATACCGGTTTTGGGATTCTGCACAGAAAGGGTTTGCCAACCGCTGAATCCACACGTGAGTTTAACTCTGTCAGTTGAATGCACACATTGACAACCTTTCAGTTAGATAGCTCCGTTTTGGTTTTAGAAGCAGATATTTCTCTGTACAGCCTATGGTCCCATTCACTCGGGAATATCCCAACGCAGCTCCTAGAAGAAACGTGTTTCTGACTCGCTGAATCTCAACATAGATTCAACTCTCTTAGGTGAACGAACGCACAGCAGAGCAGTTTCAAGGAAACGTTTCTCCTGAGTTTTAGACGACGTTTCCTGCTGTTTCCTACGTATGCCGGCATTGGGCTGGAAATACCGGTTTTGGGATTCTGTACAGAAAGGGTTTGCCAACCGCTGAATCCACACGTGAGTTTAACTCTGTCAGTTGAATGCACACATTGACAACCATTCAGTTAGATAGCTCCGTTTTGGTTTTAGAAGCAGATATTTCTCTGTACAGCCTATGGTCCCATTCACTCGGGAATATCCCAACGCAGCTCCTAGAAGAAACGTGTTTCTGACTCGCTGAATCTCAACATAGATTCAACTCTCTTAGGTGAACGAACACACAGCAGAGCAGTTTCAAGGAAGCGTTTCTCCTGAGTTTTAGACGAAGTTTCCTGCTGTTTAGAACGTATGCCGGCATTGGGCTGGAAATACCGGTTTTGGGATTCTGTACAGAAAGGGTTTGCAAACCGCTGAATCCACACGTGAGTTTAACTCTGTCAGTTGAATGCACACATTGACAACCATTCAGTTGGATAGCTCCGTTTTGGTTTTAGAAGCAGATATTTCTCTGTACAGCCTATGGTCCCATTCACTCGGGAATATCCCAACGCAGCTCCTAGAAGAAACGTGTTTCTCACTCGCTGAATCTCAACATGGATTCAACTCTCTTAGGTGAACGAACGCACAACAGAGCAGTTTCAAAGAAACGTTTCTCCTGAGTTTTAGACGAAGTTTCCTGCTGTTTAGTACGTATGCCGGCATTGGGCTGGAATTACCGGTTTTGGGATTCTGCACAGAAAGGGTTTGCAAACCGCTGAATCCACACGTGAGTTTAACTCTGTCAGTTGAATGCACACATTGACAACCAATCAGTTAGATAGCTCCGTTTTGGTTTTAGAAGCAGATATTTCTCTGTACAGCCTATGGTCCCATTCACTCGGGAATATCCCAACGCAGCTCCTAGAAGACACGTGTTTCTGACTCGCTGAATCTCAACATAGATTCAACTCTCTTAGGTGAACGAACGCACAGCAGAGCAGTTTCAAGGAAACGTTTCTCCTGAGTTTTAGACGAAGTTTCCTGCTGTTTAGTACGTATGCCGGCATTGGGCTGGAAATACCGGTTTTGGGATTCTGCACAGAAAGGGTTTGCAAACCGCTGAATCCACACGTGAGTTTAACTCTGTCAGTTGAATGCACACATTGACAACCATTCAGTTAGATAGCTCCGTTTTGGTTTTAGAAGCAGATATTTCTCTGTACAGCCTTTGGTCCCATTCACTCGGGAATATCCCAACGCAGCTCCTAGAAGACACATGTTTCTGAGTCGCTGAATCTCAACATAGATTCAACTCTCTTAGGTGAACGAACGCACAGCAGAGCAGTTTCAAGGAAACGTTTCTCCTGAGTTTTAGACGAAGTTTCCTGCTGTTTAGTACGTATGCCGGCATTGGGCTGGAAATACCGGTTTTGGGATAATGCACAGAAAGGGTTGGCAAACAGCTGAATCCACACGTGAGTTTAACTCTGTCAGTTGAATGCACACATTGACAACCATTCAGTTAGATAGCTCCGTTTTGGTTTTAGAAGCAGATATTTCTCTGTACAGCCTATGGTCCCATTCACTCGGGAATATCCCAACGCAGGCACCTAGAAGAAAAGTGTTTCTGACTCGCTGAATCTCAACATAGATTCAACTCTCTTAGGTGAACGAACGCACAGCAGAGCAGTTTCAAGGAAACGTTTCTCCTGAGTTTTAGACGAAGTTTCCTGCTGTTTAGTACGTATGCCGGCATTGGGCTGGAAATACCGGTTTTGGGATTCTGCACAGAAAGGGTTGGCAAACCGCTGAATCCACACGTGAGTTTAACTCTGTCAGTTGAATGCACACATTGACAACCATTCAGTTAGATAGCTCCGTTTTGGTTTTAGAAGCAGATATTTCTCTGTACAGCCTATGGTCCCATTCACTCGGGAATATCCCAACGCAGCTCCTAGAAGAAACGTGTTTCTGACTCGCTGAATCTCAACATACATTCAACTCTCTTAGGTGAACGAACGCACAGCAGAGCAGTTTCAAGGAAACGTTTCTCCTGAGTTTTAGACGAAGTTTCGTGCTGTTTCGTACGTATGCCGGCATTGGGCTGGAAATACCGGTTTTGGGATTCTGCACAGATAGAATTTGCAAACCGCTGAATCCACACTTGAGTTTAACTCTGTCAGTTGAATGCACACATTGACAACCATTCAGTTAGATAGCTCCGTTTTGGTTTTAGAAGCAGATATTTCTCTGTACAGCCTATGGTCCCATTCACTCGGGAATATCCCAACGCAGCTCCTAGAAGACACGTGTTTCTGACTCGCTGAATCTCAACATAGATTCAACTCTCTTAGGTGAACGAACGCACAGCAGAGCAGTTTCAAGGAAACGTTTCTCCTGAGTTTTAGACGAAGTTTCCTGCTGTTTAGTACGTATGCCGGCATTGGGCTGGAAATACCGGTTTTGGGATTCTGCACAGAAAGGGTTTGCAAACCGCTGAATCCACACGTGAGTTTAACTCTGTCAGTTGAATGAACACATTGACAACCATTCAGTTAGATAGCTCCGTTTTGGTTTTAGAAGCAGATATTTCTCTGTACAGCCTTTGGTCCCATTCAATCGGGAATATCCCAACTCAGCTCCTAGAAGACACGTGTTTCTGAGTCGCTGAATCTCAACATAGATTCAACTCTCTTAGGTGAACGAACGCACAGCAGAGCAGTTTCAAGGAAACGTTTCTCCTGAGTTTTAGACGAAGTTTCCTGCTGTTTAGTACGTATGCCGGCATTGGGCTGGAAATACCGGTTTTGGGATTCTGCACAGAAAGGGTTTCCCAACCGCTGAATCCACAGGTGAGTTTAACTCTGTCAGTTGAATGCACACATTGACAACCATTCAGTTAGATAGCTCCGTTTTGGTTTTAGAAGCAGATATTTCTCTGTACAGCCTATGGTCCCATTCACTCGGGAATATCCCAATGCAGCTCCTAGAAGAAACGTGTTTCTGACTCGCTGAATCTCAACATAGTTTCACCTCTCTTAGGTGAACGAACGCACAGCAGAGCAGTTTCAAGGAAACGTTTCTCCTGAGTTTTAGACGAAGTTTCCTGCTGTTTCGTACGTATGCCGGCATTGGGCTGGAAATACCGGTTTTGGGATTCTGCACAGAAAGGGTTTGCCAACCGCTGAATCCACACGTGAGTTTAACTCTGTCAGTTGAATGCACACATTGACAACCATTCAGTTAGATAGCTCCGTTTTGGTTTTAGAAGCAGATATTTCTCTGTACAGCCTATGGTCCAATTCACTCGGGAATATCCCAACGCAGCTCCTAGAAGAAACGTGTTTCTGACTCGCTGAATCTCAACATAGATTCAACTCTCTTAGGTGAACGAACGCACAGCAGAGCAGTTTCAAGGAAACGTTTCTCCTGAGTTTTAGACGAAGTTTCCTGCTGTTTCCTACGTATGCCGGCATTGGGCTGGAAATACCGGTTTTGGGATTCTGTACAGAAAGGGTTTGCCAACCGCTGAATCCACACGTGAGTTTAACTCTGTCAGTTGAATGCACACATTGACAACCATTCAGTTAGATAGCTCCGTTTTGGTTTTAGAAGCAGACATTTCTCTGTACAGCCTATGGTCCCATTCACTCGGGAATATCCCAACGCAGCTCCTAGAAGAAACGTGTTTCTGACTCGCTGAATCTCAACATAGATTCAACTCTCTTAGGTGAACGAACGCACAGCAGAGCAGTTTCAAGTAAACGTTTCTCCTGAGTTTTAGACGAAGTATCCTGCTGTTGCGTACGTATGCCGGCATTGGGCTAGAAATACCGGTTTTGGGATTCTACACAGAAAGGGTTTGCAAACCGCTGAATCCACACGTGAGTTTAACTCTGTCAGTTGAAAGCACACATTGACAACCATTCAGTTAGATAGCTCCGTTTTGGTTTTAGAAGCAGATATTTCTCTGTACAGCCTATGGTCCCATTCACTCGGGAATATCCCAACGCAGCTCCTAGAAGAAACGTGTTTCTGACTCGCTGAATCTCAACATAGTTTCAACTCTCTTAGGTGAACGAACGCACAGCAGAGCAGTTTCAAGGAAACGTTTCTCCTGAGTTTTAGACGAAGTTTTCTGCTGTTTCGTACGTATGCCGGCATTGGGCTGGAAATACCGGTTTTGGGATTCTCTACAGAAAGGGTTTGCAAACCGCTGAATCCACACGTGAGTTTAACTCTGTCAGTTGAATGCACACATTGACAACCATTCAGTTAGATAGCTCCGTTTTGGTTTTAGAAGCAGATATTTCTCTGTACAGCCTATGGTCCCATTCACTCGGGAATATCCCAACGCAGCTCCTAGAAGAAACGTGTTTCTGACTCGCTGAATCTCAACATAGATTCAACTCTCTTAGGTGAACGAACGCACAGCAGAGCAGTTTCAAGGAAACGTTTCTCCTGAGTTTTAGACGAAGTTTCGTGCTGTTTCGTACGTATGCCGGCATTGGGCTGGAAATACCGGTTTTGGGATTCTGCACAGATAGAATTTGCAAACCGCTGAATCCACACTTGAGTTTAACTCTGTCAGTTGAATGCACACATTGACAACCATTCAGTTAGATAGCTCCGTTTTGGTTTTAGAAGCAGATATTTCTCTGTACAGCCTATGGTCCCATTCACTCGGGAATATCCCAACGCAGCTCCTAGAAGACACGTGTTTCTGACTCGCTGAATCTCAACATAGATTCAACTCTCTTAGGTGAACGAACGCACAGCAGAGCAGTTTCAAGGAAACGTTTCTCCTGAGTTTTAGACGAAGTTTCCTGCTGTTTAGTACGTATGCCGGCATTGGGCTGGAAATACCGGTTTTGGGATTCTGCACAGAAAGGGTTTGCAAACCGCTGAATCCACACGTGAGTTTAACTCTGTCAGTTGAATGAACACATTGACAACCATTCAGTTAGATAGCTCCGTTTTGGTTTTAGAAGCAGATATTTCTCTGTACAGCCTTTGGTCCCATTCAATCGGGAATATCCCAACTCAGCTCCTAGAAGACACGTGTTTCTGAGTCGCTGAATCTCAACATAGATTCAACTCTCTTAGGTGAACGAACGCACAGCAGAGCAGTTTCAAGGAAACGTTTCTCCTGAGTTTTAGACGAAGTTTCCTGCTGTTTAGTACGTATGCCGGCATTGGGCTGGAAATACCGGTTTTGGGATTCTGCACAGAAAGGGTTTCCCAACCGCTGAATCCACAGGTGAGTTTAACTCTGTCAGTTGAATGCACACATTGACAACCATTCAGTTAGATAGCTCCGTTTTGGTTTTAGAAGCAGATATTTCTCTGTACAGCCTATGGTCCCATTCACTCGGGAATATCCCAATGCAGCTCCTAGAAGAAACGTGTTTCTGACTCGCTGAATCTCAACATAGTTTCACCTCTCTTAGGTGAACGAACGCACAGCAGAGCAGTTTCAAGGAAACGTTTCTCCTGAGTTTTAGACGAAGTTTCCTGCTGTTTCGTACGTATGCCGGCATTGGGCTGGAAATACCGGTTTTGGGATTCTGCACAGAAAGGGTTTGCCAACCGCTGAATCCACACGTGAGTTTAACTCTGTCAGTTGAATGCACACATTGACAACCATTCAGTTAGATAGCTCCGTTTTGGTTTTAGAAGCAGATATTTCTCTGTACAGCCTATGGTCCAATTCACTCGGGAATATCCCAACGCAGCTCCTAGAAGAAACGTGTTTCTGACTCGCTGAATCTCAACATAGATTCAACTCTCTTAGGTGAACGAACGCACAGCAGAGCAGTTTCAAGGAAACGTTTCTCCTGAGTTTTAGACGAAGTTTCCTGCTGTTTCCTACGTATGCCGGCATTGGGCTGGAAATACCGGTTTTGGGATTCTGTACAGAAAGGGTTTGCCAACCGCTGAATCCACACGTGAGTTTAACTCTGTCAGTTGAATGCACACATTGACAACCATTCAGTTAGATAGCTCCGTTTTGGTTTTAGAAGCAGACATTTCTCTGTACAGCCTATGGTCCCATTCACTCGGGAATATCCCAACGCAGCTCCTAGAAGAAACGTGTTTCTGACTCGCTGAATCTCAACATAGATTCAACTCTCTTAGGTGAACGAACGCACAGCAGAGCAGTTTCAAGTAAACGTTTCTCCTGAGTTTTAGACGAAGTATCCTGCTGTTGCGTACGTATGCCGGCATTGGGCTAGAAATACCGGTTTTGGGATTCTACACAGAAAGGGTTTGCAAACCGCTGAATCCACACGTGAGTTTAACTCTGTCAGTTGAAAGCACACATTGACAACCATTCAGTTAGATAGCTCCGTTTTGGTTTTAGAATCAGATATTTCTCTGTACAGCCTATGGTCCCATTCACTCGGGAATATCCCAACGCAGCTCCTAGAAGAAACGTGTTTCTGACTCGCTGAATCTCAACATAGTTTCAACTCTCTTAGGTGAACGAACGCACAGCAGAGCAGTTTCAAGGAAACGTTTCTCCTGAGTTTTAGACGAAGTTTTCTGCTGTTTCGTACGTATGCCGGCATTGGGCTGGAAATACCGGTTTTGGGATTCTCTACAGAAAGGGTTTGCAAACCGCTGAATCCACACGTGAGTTTAACTCTGTCAGTTGAATGCACACATTGACAACCATTCAGTTAGATAGCTCCGTTTTGGTTTTAGAAGCAGATATTTCTCTGTACAGCCTATTGTCCCATTCACTCGGGAATATCCCAACGCAGCTCGTAGAAGAAAAGTGTTTCTGACTCGCTGAATCTCAACATAGATTCAACTCTCTTAGGTGAACGAACGCACAGCAGAGCAGTTTCAAGGAAACGTTTCTCCTGAGTTTTAGACGAAGTTTCCTGCTGTTTCGTACATATGCCGGCATTGGGCTGGAAATACCGGTTTTGGGATTCTGCACAGAAAGGGTTTCCCAACCGCTGAATCCACAGGTGAGTTTAACTCTGTCAGTTGAATGCACACATTGACAACCATTCAGTTAGATAGCTCCGTTTTGGTTTTAGAAGCAGATATTTCTCTGTACAGCCTATGGTCCCATTCACTCGGGAATATCCCAACGCAGCTCCTAGAAGAAACGTGTTTCTGACTCGCTGAATCTCAACATAGTTTCAACTCTCTTAGGTGAACGAACGCACAGCAGAGCAGTTTCAAGGAAACGTTTCTCCTGAGTTTTAGACGAAGTTTCCTGCTGTTTAGTACGTATGCCGGCATTGGGCTGGAAATACCGGTTTTGGGATTCTCTACAGAAAGGGTTTGCAAACCGCTGAATCCACACGTGAGTTTAACTCTGTCAGTTCAATGCACACATTGACAACCATTCAGTTAGATAGCTCCGTTTTGGTTTTAGAAGCAGATATTTCTCTGTACAGCCTATTGTCCCATTCACTCGGGAATATCCCAACACAGCTCGTAGAAGAAAAGTGTTTCTGACTCGCTGAATCTCAACATAGATTCAACTCTCTTAGGTGAACGAACGCACAGCAGAGCAGTTTCAAGGAAACGTTTCTCCTGAGTTTTAGACGAAGTTTCCTGCTGTTTCGTACGTATGCCGGCATTGTGCTGGAAATACCGGTTTTGGGATTCTGCACAGAAAGGGTTTGCAAACCCCTGAATCCACACGTGAGTTTAACTCTGTCAGTTGAATGCACACATTGACAACCATTCATTTAGATAGCTCCGTTTTGGTTTTAGAAGCAGATATTTCTCTGTACAGCCTATGGTCCCATTCACTCGGGAATATCCCAACGCAGCTCCTAGAAGAAACGTGTTTCTGACTCGCTGAATCTCAACATAGATTCAACTCTCTTAGGTGAACGAACGCACAGCAGAGCAGTTTCAAGGAAACGTTTCTCCTGAGTTTTAGACGAAGTTTCCTGCTGTTTAGTACGTATGCCGGCATTGGGCTGGAAATACCGGTTTTGGGATTCTGCACAGAAAGGGTTGGCAAACCGCTGAATCCACACGTGAGTTTAACTCTGTCAGTTGAATGCACACATTGACAACCATTCAGTTAGATAGCTCCGTTTTGGTTTTAGAAGCAGATATTTCTCTGTACAGTCTATGGTCCCATTCACTCGGGAATATCCCAACGCAGCTCCTAGAAGAAACGTGTTTCTCACTCGCTGAATCTCAACATAGATTCAACTCTCTTAGGTGAACGAACGCACAGCAGAGCAGTTTCAAGGAAACGTTTCTCCTGAGTTTTAGACGAAGTTTCCTGCTGTTTAGTACGTATGCCGGCATTGGGCTGGAAATACCGGTTTTGGGATTCTTCACAGAAAGGGTTTGCCAACCGCTGAATCCACACGTGAGTTTAACTCTGTCAGTTGAATGCACACATTGACAACCATTCAGTTAGATAGCTCCGTTTTGGTTTTAGAAGCAGATATTTCTCTGTACAGCCTATGGTCCCAATCACTCAGGAATATCCCAACGCAGCTCCTAGAAGAAACGTGTTTCTGACTCGCTGAATCTCAACATAGATTCAACTCTCTTAGGTGAACGAACGCACAGCAGAGCAGTTTCAAGGAAGCGTTTCTCCTGAGTTTTAGACGAAGTTTCCTCCTGTTTAGTACGTATGGCGGCATTGGGCTGGAAATACCGGTTTTGGGATTCTGCACAGAAAGGGTTTGCAAACCGCTGAATCCACACGTGAGTTTAACTCTGTCAGTTGAATGCACACATTGACAACCATTCTGTTAGATAGCTCCGTTTTGGTTTTAGAAGCAGATATTTCTCTGTACAGCCTATGGTCCCATTCCCTCGGGAATATCCCAACGCAGCTCCTAGAAGAAACGTGTTTCTGACTCGCTGAATCTCAAAATAGATTCAACTTTCTTAGGTGAACGAACGCACAGCAGAGCAGTTTCAAGGAAACGTTTCTCCTGAGTTTTAGACGAAGTTTCCTGCTGTTTAGTACGTATGCCGGCATTGGGCTGGAATTACCGGTTTTGGGATCCTGCACAGAAAGGGTTTGCAAACCGCTGAATCCACACGTGAGTTTAACTCTGTCAGTTGAATGCACACATTGACAACCATTCAGTTAGATAGCTCCGTTTTGGTTTTAGAAGCAGATAATTCTCTATACAGCCTATGGTCCCATTCACTCGGGAATATCCCAACGCAGCTCCTAGAAGAAACGTGTTTCTGACTCGCTGAATCTCAACATAGATTCAACTCTCTTAGGTGAACGAACCACAGCAGAGCAGTTTCAAGGAAACGTTTCTCCTGAGTTTTAGACGAAGTTTCCTGCTGTTTAGTACGTATGCCGGCATTGGGCTGGAAATACCGGTTTTGGGATTCTGCATAGAAAGTGTTTGCAAACCGCTGAATCCACACGTGAGTTTAACTCTGTCAGTTGAATGCACACATTGACAACCATTCAGTTAGATAGCTCCGTTTTGGTTTTAGAAGCAGATATTTCTCTGTACAGCCTATGGTCCCATTCACTCGGGAATATCCCATCGCAGCTCCTAGAAGAAACGTGTTTCTGACTCGCTGAATCTCAACATAGATTCAACTCTCTTAGGTGAACGAACGCACAGCAGAGCAGTTTCAAGGAAACGTTTCTCCTGAGTTTTAGACGAAGTTTCCTGCTCTTTAGTACGTATGCCGGCATTGGGCTGGAAATACCGGTTTTGGGATTCTGCACAGAAAGGGTTTGCAAACCGCTGAATCCACACGTGAGTTTAACTCTGTCAGTTGAATGCACACATTGACGACCATTTAGTTAGATAGCTCCGTTTTGGTTTTAGAAGCAGATATTTCTCTGTACAGCCTATGGTCCCATTCACTCGGGAATATCCCAACGCAGCTCGTAGAAGAAACGTGTTTCTGACTCGCTGAATCTCAACATAGATTCAACTCTCTTAGGTGAACGAACGCACAGCAGAGCAGTTTCAAGGAAACGTTTCTCCTGAGTTTTAGACGAAGTTTCCTGCTGTTTAGTACGTATGCCGGCATTGGGCTGGAAATACCGGTTTTGGGATTCTGCACAGAAAGGGTTGGCCAACCGCTGAATCCACACGTGAGTTTAACTCTGTCAGTTGAATGCACACATTGACAACCATTCAGTTAGATAGCTCCGTTTTGGTTTTAGAAGCAGATATTTCTCTGTACAGCCTATGGTCCCATTCACTCAGGAATATCCCAACGCAGCTCCTAGAAGAAACGTGTTTCTGACTCGCTGAATCTCAACATAGATTCAACTCTCTTAGGTGAACGAACGCACAGCAGAGCAGTTTCAAGGAAGCGTTTCTCCTGAGTTTTAGACGAAGTTTCCTGCTGTTTAGTACGTATGCCGGCATTGGGCTGGAAATACCGGTTTTGGGATTCTGCACAGAAAGGGTTTGCAAACCGCTGAATCCACACGTGAGTTTAACTCTGTCAGTTGAATGCACACATTGACAATCATTCTGTTAGATAGCTCCGTTTTGGTTTTAGAAGCAGATATTTCTCTGTACAGCCTATGGTCCCATTCACTCGGGAATATCCCAACGCAGCTCCTAGAAGAAACGTGTTTCTGACTCGCTGAATCTCAACAGAGATTCAACTCTCTTAGGTGAACGAACGCACAGCAGAGCAGTTTCAAGGAAACGTTTCTCCTGAGTTTTAGACGAAGTTTCCTGCTGTTTAGTACGTATGCCGGCATTGGGCTGGAAATACCGGTTTTGGGATTCTGCACAGAAAGGGTTGGCAAACCGCTGAATCCACACGTGAGTTTAACTCTGTCAGTTGAATGCACACATTGACAACCATTCAGTTAGATAGCTCCGTTTTGGTTTTAGAAGCAGATATTTCTCTGTACAGCCTATGGTCCCATTCACTCGGGAATCTCCCAACGCAGCTCCTAGAAGAAACGTGTTTCTGACTCGCTGAATCTCAACATAGATTCAACTCTCTTAGGTGAACGACCGCACAGCAGAGCAGTTTCAAGGAAACGTTTCTCCTGAATTTTAGACGAAATTTCCTGCTGTTTAGAACGTATGCCGGCATTGGGCTGGAAATACCGGTTTTGGGATTCTCCAAAGAAAGGGTTTGCAAACCGATGAATCCACACGTGAGTTTAACTCTGTCAGTTGAATGCACACAGTGACAACTATTCAGTTAGACAGCTCCGTTTTGGTTTTAGAAGCAGATATTTCTCTGTACAGCCTATGGTCCCATTCACTCGGGAATATCCCAACGCAGCTCCTAGAAGAAACGTGTTTCTGACTCGCTGAATCTCAACATAGTTTCAACTCTCTTAGGTGAACGAACACACAGCAGAGCAGTTTCAAGGAAACGTTTCTCCTGAGTTTTAGACGAAGTTTCCTGCTGTTTCGTACGTATGCCGGCATTGGGCTGGAAATACCGGTTTTGGGATTCTGCACAGAAAGGGTTTGCAAACCCCTGAATCGACACGTGAGTTTAACTCTGTCAGTTGAATGCACACATTGACAACCATTCAGTTAGATAGCTCCGTTTTGGCTTTAGAAGCAGATATTTCTCTGTACAGCCTATGGTCCCATTCACTCGGGAATATCCCAACGCAGCTCCTAGAAGAAACGTGTTTCTGACTCGCTGAATCTCAACATAGATTCAACTCTCTTAGGTGAACGAACGCACAGCAGAGCAGTTTCAAGGAAACGTTTCTCCTGAATTTTAGACGAAATTTCCTGCTGTTTAGAACGTATGCCGGCATTGGGCTGGAAATACCGGTTTTGGGATTCTCCAAAGAAAGGTTTTGCCAACCGCTGAATCCACACGTGAGTTTAACTCTGTCAGTTGAATGCACACATTGACAACTATTCAGTTAGACAGCTCCGTTTTGGTTTTAGAAGCAGATATTTCTGTGTACAGCCTATGGTCCCATTCACTCGGGAATATCCCAATGCAGCTCCTAGAAGAAACGTGTTTCTGACTCGCTGAATCTCAACATAGATTCAACTCTCTTAGGTGAACGAACGCACAGCAGAGCAGTTTCAAGGAAACGTTTCTCCTGAGTTTTAGACGAAGTTTCCTGCTGTTTAGTACGTATGCCGGCATTGGGCTGGAAATACCGGTTTTGGGATTCTGCACAGAAAGGGTTGGCCAACCGCTGAATCCACACGTGAGTTTAACTCTGTCAGTTGAATGCACACATTGACAACCATTCAGTTAGATAGCTCCGTTTTGGTTTTAGAAGCAGATATTTCTCTGTACAGCCTATGGTCCCATTCACTCGGGAATATCCCAACGCAGCTCCTAGAAGAAACGTGTTTCTGACTCGCTGAATCTCAACATAGATTCAACTCTCTTAGGTGAACGAACGCACAGCAGAGCAGTTTCAAGGAAACGTTTCTCCTGAGTTTTAGACGAAGTTTCCTGCTGTTTCCTACGTATGCCGGCATTGGGCTGGAAATACCGGTTTTGGGATTCTGTACAGAAAGGGTTTGCCAACCGCTGAATCCACACGTGAGTTTAACTCTGTCAGTTGAATGCACACATTGACAACCATTCAGTTAGATAGCTCCGTTTTGGTTTTAGAAGCAGATATTTCTCTGTACAGCCTATGGTCCCATTCACTCGGGAATATCCCAACGCAGCTCGTAGAAGAAACGTGTTTCTGACTCGCTGAATCTCAACATAGATTCAACTCTCTTAGGTGAACGAACGCACAGCAGAGCAGTTTCAAGGAAACGTTTCTCCTGAGTTTTAGACGAAGTTTCCTGCTGTTTAGTACGTATGCCGGCATTGGGCTGGAAATACCGGTTTTGGGATTCTGCACAGAAAGGGTTTGCCAACCGCTGAATCCACACGTGAGTTTAACTCTGTCAGTTGAATGCACACATTGACAACCATTCAGTTAGATAGCTCCGTTTTGGTTTTAGAAGCAGATATTTCTCTGTACAGCCTATGGTCCCAATCACTCAGGAATATCCCAACGCAGCTCCTAGAAGAAACGTGTTTCTGACTCGCTGAATCTCAACATAGATTCAACTCTCTTAGGTGAACGAACGCACAGCAGAGCAGTTTCAAGGAAGCGTTTCTCCTGAGTTTTAGACGAAGTTTCCTCCTGTTTAGTACGTATGGCGGCATTGGGCTGGAAATACCGGTTTTGGGATTCTGCACAGAAAGGGTTTGCAAACCGCTGAATCCACACGTGAGTTTAACTCTGTCAGTTGAATGCACACATTGACAACCATTCTGTTAGATAGCTCCGTTTTGGTTTTAGAAGCAGATATTTCTCTGTACAGCCTATGGTCCCATTCCCTCGGGAATATCCCAACGCAGCTCCTAGAAGAAACGTGTTTCTGACTCGCTGAATCTCAACATAGATTCAACTCTCTTAGGTGAACGAACGCACAGCAGAGCAGTTTCAAGGAATCGTTTCTCCTGAGTTTTAGACGAAGTTTCCTGCTGTTTAGTACGTATGCCGGCATTGGGCTGGAATTACCGGTTTTGGGATCCTGCACAGAAAGGGTTTGCACACCGCTGAATCCACACGTGAGTTTAACTCTGTCAGTTGAATGCACACATTGACAACCATTCAGTTAGATAGCTCCGTTTTGGTTTTAGAAGCAGATAATTCTCTATACAGCCTATGGTCCCATTCACTCGGGAATATCCCAACGCAGCTCCTAGAAGAAACGTGTTTCTGACTCGCTGAATCTCAACATAGATTCAACTCTCTTAGGTGAACGAACCACAGCAGAGCAGTTTCAAGGAAACGTTTCTCCTGAGTTTTAGACGAAGTTTCCTGCTGTTTAGTACGTATGCCGGCATTGGGCTGGAAATACCGGTTTTGGGATTCTGCATAGAAAGTGTTTGCAAACCGCTGAATCCACACGTGAGTTTAACTCTGTCAGTTGAATGCACACATTGACAACCATTCAGTTAGATAGCTCCGTTTTGGTTATAGAAGCAGATATTTCTCTGTACAGCCTATGGTCCCATTCACTCGGGAATATCCCATCGCAGCTCCTAGAAGAAACGTGTTTCTGACTCGCTGAATCTCAACATAGATTCAACTCTCTTAGGTGAACGAACGCACAGCAGAGCAGTTTCAAGGAAACGTTTCTCCTGAGTTTTAGACGAAGTTTCCTGCTCTTTAGTACGTATGCCGGCATTGGGCTGGAAATACCGGTTTTGGGATTCTGCACAGAAAGGGTTGGCCAACCGCTGAATCCACACGTGAGTTTAACTCTGTCAGTTGAATGCACACATTGACGACCATTTAGTTAGATAGCTCCGTTTTGGTTTTAGAAGCAGATATTTCTCTGTACAGCCTATGGTCCCATTCACTCGGGAATATCCCAACGCAGCTCCTAGAAGAAACGTGTTTCTGACTCGCTGAATCTCAACATAGATTCAACTCTCTTAGGTGAACGAACGCACAGCAGAGCAGTTTCAAGGAAGCGTTTCTCCTGAGTTTTAGACGAAGTTTCCTGCTGTTTAGTACGTATGCCGGCATTGGGCTGGAATACCGGTTTTGGGATTCTGCACAGAAAGGGTTTGCAAACCGCTGAATCCACACGTGAGTTTAACTCTGTCAGTTGAATGCACACATTGACAACCATTCAGTTAGATAGCTCCGTTTTGGTTTTAGAAGCAGATATTTCTCTGTACAGCCTATGGTCCCATTCACTCGGGAATATCCCAATGCAGCTCGTAGAAGAAACGTTTTTCTGACTCGCTGAATCTCAACATAGATTCAACTCTCTTAGGTGAACGAACGCACAGCAGAGCAGTTTCAAGGAAACGTTTCTCCTGAGTTTTAGACGAAGTTTCCTGCTGTTTAGTACGTATGCCGGCATTGGGCTGGAAATACCGGTTTTGGGATTCTGCACAGAAAGGGTTGGCCAACCGCTGAATACACACGTGAGTTTAACTCTGTCAGTTGAATGCACACATTGACAACCATTCAGTTAGATAGCTCCGTTTTGGTTTTAGAAGCAGATATTTCTCTGTACAGTCTATGGTCCCATTCACTCGGGAATATCCCAACGCAGCTCCTAGAAGAATCGTGTTTCTGACTCGCTGAATCTCAACATAGATTCAACTCTCTTAGGTGAACGAACGCACAGCAGAGCAGTTTCAAGGAAGCGTTTCTCCTGAGTTTTAGACGAAGTTTCCTGCTGTTTAGTACGTATGCCGGCATTGGGCTGGAAATACCGGTTTTGGGATTCTGCACAGAAAGGGTTTGCAAACCGCTGAATCCACACGTGAGTTTAACTCTGTCAGTTGAATGCACACATTGACAACCATTCAGTTAGATAGCTCCGTTTTGGTTTTAGAAGCAGATATTTCTCTGTACAGCCTATGGTCCCATTCACTCGGGAATATCCCAACGCAGCTCCTAGAAGAAACGTGTTTCTGACTCGCTGAATCTCAACAGAGATTCAACTCTCTTAGGTGAACGAACGCACAGCAGAGCAGTTTCAAGGAAACGTTTCTCCTGAGTTTTAGACGAAGTTTCCTGCTGTTTAGTACGTATGCCGGCATTGGGCTGGAAATACCGGTTTTGGGATTCTGCACAGAAAGGGTTTGCCAACCGCTGAATCCACACGTGAGTTTAACTCTGTCAGTTGAATGCACACATTGACAACCATTCAGTTAGATAGCTCCGTTTTGGTTTTAGAAGTAGATATTTCTCTGTACAGCCTATGGTCCCATTCACTCGGGAATCTCCCAACGCAGCTCCTAGAAGAAACGTGTTTCTGACTCGCTGAATCTCAACATAGATTCAACTCTCTTAGGTGAACGACCGCACAGCAGAGCAGTTTCAAGGAAACGTTTCTCCTGAATTTTAGACGAAATTTCCTGCTGTTTAGAACGTATGCCGGCATTGGGCTGGAAATACCGGTTTTGGGATTCTCCAAAGAAAGGGTTTGCAAACCGATGAATCCACACGTGAGTTTAACTCTGTCAGTTGAATGCACACAGTGACAACTATTCAGTTAGACAGCTCCGTTTTGGTTTTAGAAGCAGATATTTCTCTGTACAGCCTATGGTCCCATTCACTCGGGAATATCCCAACGCAGCTCCTAGAAGAAACGTGTTTCTGACTCGCTGAATCTCAACATAGTTTCAACTCTCTTAGGTGAACGAACACACAGCAGAGCAGTTTCAAGGAAACGTTTCTCCTGAGTTTTAGACGAAGTTTCCTGCTGTTTCGTACGTATGCCGGAATTGGGCTGGAAATACCGGTTTTGGGATTCTGCACAGAAAGGGTTTGCAAACCCCTGAATCCACACGTGAGTTTAACTCTGTCAGTTGAATGCACACATTGACAACCATTCAGTTAGATAGCTCCGTTTTGGTTTTAGAAGCAGATATTTCTCTGTACAGCCTATGGTCCCATTCACTCGGGAATATCCCAACGCAGCTCCTAGAAGAAACGTGTTTCTGACTCGCTGAATCTCAACATAGATTCAACTCTCTTAGGTGAACGAACGCACAGCAGAGCAGTTTCAAGGAAACGTTTCTCCTGAATTTTAGACGAAATTTCCTGCTGTTTAGAACGTATGCCGGCATTGGGCTGGAAATACCGGTTTTGGGATTCTCCAAAGAAAGGTTTTGCCAACCGCTGAATCCACACGTGAGTTTAACTCTGTCAGTTGAATGCACACATTGACAACTATTCAGTTAGACAGCTCCGTTTTGGTTTTAGAAGCAGATATTTCTCTGTACAGCCTATGGTCCCATTCACTCGGGAATATCCCAATGCAGCTCCTAGAAGAAACGTGTTTCTGACTCGCTGAATCTCAACATAGTTTCAACTCTCTTAGGTGAACGAACGCACAGCAGAGCAGTTTCAAGGAAACGTTTCTCCTGAGTTTTAGACGAAGTTTCCTGCTGTTTCCTACGTATGCCGGCATTGGGCTGGAAATACCGGTTTTGGGATTCTGTACAGAAAGGGTTTGCCAACCGCTGAATCCACACGTGAGTTTAACTCTGTCAGCTTAATGCACACATTGACAACCATTCAGTTAGATAGCTCCGTTTTGGTTTTAGAAGCAGATATTTCTCTGTACAGCCTATGGTCCCATTCACTCGGGAATATCCCAACGCAGCTCCTAGAAGAAACGTGTTTCTGACTGGCTGAATCTCAACATAGATTCAATTCTCGTAGGTGAACGAACGCACAGCAGAGCAGTTTCAAGGAAACGTTTCTCCTGAGTTTTAGACGAAGTTTCCTGCTGTTTAGTACGTATGCCGTCATTGGGCTGGAAATACCGGTTTTGGGATTCTGCACAGAAAGGGTTTGCAAACCGCTGAATCCACACGTGAGTTTAACTCTGTCAGCTTAATGCACACATTGACAACCATTCAGTTAGATAGCTCCTTTTTGGTTTTAGAAGCAGATATTTCTCTGTACAGCCTATGGTCCCTTTCACTCGGGAATATCCCAACGCAGCTCCTAGAAGAAACGTGTTTCTGACTCGCTGAATCTCAACATAGATTCAACTCTCTTAGGTGAACGAACGCACAGCAGAGCAGTTTCAAGGAAGCGTTTCTCCTGAGTTTTAGACGAAGTTTCCTGCTGTTTAGAACGTATGCCGGCATTGGGCTGGAAATACCGGTTTTGGGATTCTGTACAGAAAGGTTTCGCAAACCGCTGAATCCACACGTGAGTTTAACTCTGTCAGTTGAATGCACACATTGACAACCATTCAGTTAGATAGCTCCGTTTTGGTTTTAGAAGCAGATATTTCTCTGTACAGCCTATGGTCCCATTCACTCGGGAATATCCCAACGCAGCTCCTAGAAGAAACGTTTTTCTGACTCGCTGAATCTCAACATAGATTCAACTCTCTTAGGTGAACGAACGCACAGCAGAGCAGTTTCAAGGAAACGTTTCTCCTGAATTTTAGACGAAATTTCCTGCTGTTTAGAACGTATGCCGGCATTGGGCTGGAAATACCGGTTTTGGGATTCTCCAAAGAAAGGTTTTGCCAACCGCTGAATCCACACGTGAGTTTAACTCTGTCAGTTGAATGCACACATTGACAACTATTCAGTTAGACAGCTCCGTTTTGGTTTTAGAAGCAGATATTTCTGTGTACAGCCTATGGTCCCATTCACTCGGGAATATCCCAATGCAGCTCCTAGAAGAAACGTGTTTCTGACTCGCTGAATCTCAACATAGTTTCAACTCTCTTAGGTGAACGAACGCACAGCAGAGCAGTTTCAAGGAAACGTTTCTCCTGAGTTTTAGACGAAGTTTCCTGCTGTTTCCTACGTATGCCGGCATTGGGCTGGAAATACCGGTTTTGGGATTCTGTACAGAAAGGGTTTGCCAACCGCTGAATCCACACGTGAGTTTAACTCTGTCAGCTTAATGCACACATTGACAACCATTCAGTTAGATAGCTCCGTTTTGGTTTTAGAAGCAGATATTTCTCTGTACAGCCTATGGTCCCATTCACTCGGGAATATCCCAACGCAGCTCCTAGAAGAAACGTGTTTCTGACTGGCTGAATCTCAACATAGATTCAATTCTCTTAGGTGAACGAACGCACAGCAGAGCAGTTTCAAGGAAACGTTTCTCCTGAGTTTTAGGCGAAGTTTCCTGCTGTTTAGTACGTATGCCGTCATTGGGCTGGAAATACCGGTTTTGGGATTCTGCACAGAAAGGGTTTGCAAACCGCTGAATCCACACGTGAGTTTAACTCTGTCAGCTTAATGCACACATTGACAACCATTCAGTTAGATAGCTCCTTTTTGGTTTTAGAAGCAGATATTTCTCTGTACAGCCTATGGTCCCTTTCACTCGGGAATATCCCAACGCAGCTCCTAGAAGAAACGTGTTTCTGACTCGCTGAATCTCAACATAGATTCAACTCTCTTAGGTGAACGAACGCACAGCAGAGCAGTTTCAAGGAAGCGTTTCTCCTGAGTTTTAGACGAAGTTTCCTGCTGTTTAGAACGTATGCCGGCATTGGGCTGGAAATACCGGTTTTGGGATTCTGTACAGAAAGGGTTTGCAAACCGCTGAATCCACACGTGAGTTTAACTCTGTCAGTTGAATGCACACATTGACAACCATTCAGTTAGATAGCTCCGTTTTGGTTATAGAAGCAGATATTTCTCTGTACAGCCTATGGTCCCATTCACTCGGGAATATCCCAACGCAGCTCCTAGAAGAAACGTGTTTCTGACTCGCTGAATCTCAACATAGATTCAACTCTCTTAGGTGAACGAACGCACAGCAGAGCAGTTTCAAGGAAACGTTTCTCCTGAGTTTTAGACGAAGTTTCCTGCTCTTTAGTACGTATGCCGGCATTGGGCTAGAAATACCGGTTTTGGGATTCTGCACAGAAAGGGTTGGCCAACCGCTGAATCCACACGTGAGTTTAACTCTGTCAGTTGAATGCACACATTGACGACCATTTAGTTAGATAGCTCCGTTTTGGTTTTAGAAGCAGATATTTCTCTGTACAGCCTATGGTCCCATTCACTCGGGAATATCCCAACGCAGCTCCTAGAAGAAACGTGTTTCTGACTCGCTGAATCTCAACATAGATTCAACTCTCTTAGGTGAACGAACGCACAGCAGAGCAGTTTCAAGGAAGCGTTTCTCCTGAGTTTTAGACGAAGTTTCCTGCTGTTTAGTACGTATGCCGGCATTGGGCTGGAAATACCGGTTTTGGGATTCTGCACAGAAAGGGTTTGCAAACCGCTGAATCCACACGTGAGTTTAACTCTGTCAGTTGAATGCACACATTGACAACCATTCAGTTAGATAGCTCCGTTTTGGTTTTAGAAGCAGATATTTCTCTGTACAGCCTATGGTCCCATTCACTCGGGAATATCCCAATGCAGCTCGTAGAAGAAACGTGTTTCTGACTCGCTGAATCTCAACATAGATTCAACTCTCTTAGGTGAACGAACGCACAGCAGAGCAGTTTCAAGGAAGCGTTTCTCCTGAGTTTTAGACGAAGTTTCCTGCTGTTTAGAACGTATGCCGGCATTGGGCTGGAAATACCGGTTTTGGGATTCTGTACAGAAAGGGTTTGCAAACCGCTGAATCCACACGTGAGTTTAACTCTGTCAGTTGAATGCACACATTGACAACCATTCAGTTAGATAGCTCCGTTTTGGTTATAGAAGCAGATATTTCTCTGTACAGCCTATGGTCCCATTCACTCGGGAATATCCCAACGCAGCTCCTAGAAGAAACGTGTTTCTGACTCGCTGAATCTCAACATAGATTCAACTCTCTTAGGTGAACGAACGCACAGCAGAGCAGTTTCAAGGAAACGTTTCTCCTGAGTTTTAGACGAAGTTTCCTGCTCTTTAGTACGTATGCCGGCATTGGGCTAGAAATACCGGTTTTGGGATTCTGCACAGAAAGGGTTGGCCAACCGCTGAATCCACACGTGAGTTTAACTCTGTCAGTTGAATGCACACATTGACGACCATTTAGTTAGATAGCTCCGTTTTGGTTTTAGAAGCAGATATTTCTCTGTACAGCCTATGGTCCCATTCACTCGGGAATATCCCAACGCAGCTCCTAGAAGAAACGTGTTTCTGACTCGCTGAATCTCAACATAGATTCAACTCTCTTAGGTGAACGAACGCACAGCAGAGCAGTTTCAAGGAAGCGTTTCTCCTGAGTTTTAGACGAAGTTTCCTGCTGTTTAGTACGTATGCCGGCATTGGGCTGGAAATACCGGTTTTGGGATTCTGCACAGAAAGGGTTTGCAAACCGCTGAATCCACACGTGAGTTTAACTCTGTCAGTTGAATGCACACATTGACAACCATTCAGTTAGATAGCTCCGTTTTGGTTTTAGAAGCAGATATTTCTCTGTACAGCCTATGGTCCCATTCACTCGGGAATATCCCAATGCAGCTCGTAGAAGAAACGTGTTTCTGACTCGCTGAATCTCAACATAGATTCAACTCTCTTAGGTGAACGAACGCACAGCAGAGCAGTTTCAAGGAAACGTTTCTCCTGAGTTTTAGACGAAGTTTCCTGCTGTTTAGTACGTATGCCGGCATTGGGCTGGAAATACCGGTTTTGGGATTCTGCACAGAAAGGGTTGGCCAACCGCTGAATACACACGTGAGTTTAACTCTGTCAGTTGAATGCACACATTGACAACCATTCAGTTAGATAGCTCCGTTTTGGTTTTAGAAGCAGATATTTCTCTGTACAGTCTATGGTCCCATTCACTCGGGAATATCCCAACGCAGCTCCTAGAAGAATCGTGTTTCTGACTCGCTGAATCTCAACATAGATTCAACTCTCTTAGGTGAACGAACGCACAGCAGAGCAGTTTCAAGGAAGCGTTTCTCCTGAGTTTTAGACGAAGTTTCCTGCTGTTTAGTACGTATGCCGGCATTGGGCTGGAAATACCGGTTTTGGGATTCTGCACAGAAAGGGTTTGCAAACCGCTGAATCCACACGTGAGTTTAACTCTGTCAGTTGAATGCACACATTGACAACCATTCAGTTAGATAGCTCCGTTTTGGTTTTAGAAGCAGATATTTCTCTGTACAGCCTATGGTCCCATTCACTCGGGAATATCCCAACGCAGCTCCTAGAAGAAACGTGTTTCTGACTCGCTGAATCTCAACAGAGATTCAACTCTCTTAGGTGAACGAACGCACAGCAGAGCAGTTTCAAGGAAACGTTTCTCCTGAGTTTTAGACGAAGTTTCCTGCTGTTTAGTACGTATGCCGGCATTGGGCTGGAAATACCGGTCTTGGGATTCTGCACAGAAAGGGTTTGCCAACCGCTGAATCCACACGTGAGTTTAACTCTGTCAGTTGAATGCACACATTGACAACCATTCAGTTAGATAGCTCCGTTTTGGTTTTAGAAGTAGATATTTCTCTGTACAGCCTATGGTCCCATTCACTCGGGAATCTCCCAACGCAGCTCCTAGAAGAAACGTGTTTCTGACTCGCTGAATCTCAACATAGATTCAACTCTCTTAGGTGAACGAACGCACAGCAGAGCAGTTTCAAGGAAAAGTTTCTCCTGAATTTTAGACGAAATTTCCTTCTGTTTAGAACGTATGCCGGCATTGGGCTGGAAATACCGGTTTTGGGATTCTCCAAAGAAAGGGTTTGCAAACCGATGAATCCACACGTGAGTTTAACTCTGTCAGTTGAATGCACACAGTGACAACTATTCAGTTAGACAGCTCCGTTTTGGTTTTAGAAGCAGATATTTCTCTGTACAGCCTATGGTCCCATTCACTCGGGAATATCCCAACGCAGCTCCTAGAAGAAACGTGTTTCTGACTCGCTGAATCTCAACATAGTTTCAACTCTCTTAGGTGAACGAACACACAGCAGAGCAGTTTCAAGGAAACGTTTCTCCTGAGTTTTAGACGAAGTTTCCTGCTGTTTCGTACGTATGCCGGAATTGGGCTGGAAATACCGGTTTTGGGATTCTGCACAGAAAGGGTTTGCAAACCCCTGAATCCACACGTGAGTTTAACTCTGTCAGTTGAATGCACACATTGACAACCATTCAGTTAGATAGCTCCGTTTTGGTTTTAGAAGCAGATATTTCTCTGTACAGCCTATGGTCCCATTCACTCGGGAATATCCCAACGCAGCTCCTAGAAGAAACGTGTTTCTGACTCGCTGAATCTCAACATAGATTCAACTCTCTTAGGTGAACGAACGCACAGCAGAGCAGTTTCAAGGAAACGTTTCTCCTGAGTTTTAGACGAAGTTTCCTGCTGTTTAGTACGTATGCCGTCATTGGGCTGGAAATACCGGTTTTGGGATTCTGCACAGAAAGGGTTTGCAAACCGCTGAATCCACACGTGAGTTTAACTCTGTCAGCTTAATGCACACATTGACATCCATTCAGTTAGATAGCTCCGTTTTGGTTTTAGAAGCAGATATTTCTCTGTACAGCCTATGGTCCCTTTCACTCGGGAATATCCCAACGCAGCTCCTAGAAGAAACGTGTTTCTGACTCGCTGAATCTCAACATAGATTCAACTCTCTTAGGTGAACGAACGCACTGCAGAGCAGTTTCAAGGAAGCGTTTCTCCTGAGTTTTATACGAAGTTTCCTGCTGTTTAGTACGTATGCCGGCATTGGGCTGGAAATACCGGATTTGGGATTCTGTACAGAAAGGGTTTGCAAACCGCTGAATCCACACGTGAGTTAACTCTGTCAGTTGAATGCACTCATTGACAACCATTCAGTTAGATAGCTCCGTTTTGGTTTTAGAAGCAGATATTTCTCTGTACAGCCTATGGTCCCATTCACTCGGGAATATCCCAACGCAGCTCCTAGAAGAATCGTGTTTCTGACTCGCTGAATCTCAACATAGATTCAACTCTCTTAGGTGAACGAACGCACAGCAGAGCAGTTTCAAGGAAACGTTTCTCCTGAGTTTTAGATGAAGTTTCCTCCTGTTTCGTACGTATGCCGGCATTGGGCTGGAAATACCGGTTTTGGGATTCTACACAGAAAGGGTTTGCAAACCGCTGAATCCACACGTGAGTTTAACTCTGTCAGTTGAATGCACACATTGACAACCATTCAGTTAGATAGCTCCGTTTTGGTTTTAGAAGCAGATATTTCTCTGTACAGCCTATGGTCCCATTCACTCGGGAATATCCCAACGCAGCTCGTAGAAGAAACGTGTTTCTGACTCGCTGAATCTCAACATAGATTCAACTCTCTTAGGTGAACGAACGCACAACAGAGCAGTTTCAAAGAAACGTTTCTCCTGAGTTTTAGACGAAGTTTCCTGCTGTTTAGTACGTATGCCGGCATTGGGCTGGAAATACCGGTTTTGGGATTCTGCACAGAAAGGGTTTGCCAACTGCTGAATCCACACGTGAGTTTAACTCTGTCAGTTGAATGCACACATTGACAACCATTCAGTTAGATAGCTCCGTTTTGGTTTTAGAAGCAGATATTTCTCTGTACAGCCTATGGTCCCATTCACTCGGGAATATCCCAACGCAGCTCCTAGAAGAAACGTGTTTCTGACTCGCTGAATCTCAACATAGATTCAACTCTCTTAGGTGAACGAACGCACAGCAGAGCAGTTTCAAGGAAACGTTTCTCCTGAGTTTTAGACGAAGTTTCCTGCTGTTTCCTACGTATGCCGGCATTGGGCTGGAAATACCGGTTTTGGGATTCTGTACAGAAAGGGTTTGCCAACCGCTGAATCCACACGTGAGTTTAACTCTGTCAGTTGAATGCACACATTGACAACCATTCAGTTAGATAGCTCCGTTTTGGTTTTAGAAGCAGATATTTCTCTGTACAGCCTATGGTCCCATTCACTCGGGAATATCCCAACGCAACTCCTAGAAGAAACGTGTTTCTGACTCGCTGAATCTCAACATAGTTTCAGCTATCTTAGGTGAACGAACGCACAGCAGAGGAGTTTCAAGGAAACGTTTCTCCTGAGTTTTAGACGAAGTTTCCTGCTGTTTCGTACGTATGCCGGCATTGGGCTGGAAATACCGGTTTTGGGATTCCGCACAGAAAGGGTTTGCAAACCGCTGAATCCACACGTGAGTTTAACTCTGTCAGTTGAATGCACACATTGACAACCATTCAGTTAGATAGCTCCGTTTTGGTTTTAGAAGCAGATATTTCTCTGTACAGCCTATTGTCCCATTCACTCGGGAATATCCCAACACAGCTCGTTGAAGAAAAGTGTTTCTGACTCGCTGAATCTCAACATAGATTCAACTCTCTTAGGTGAACGAACGCACAGCAGAGCAGTTTCAAGGAAACGTTTCTCCTGAGTTTTAGACGAAGTTTCCTGCTGTTTCGTACGTATGCCGGCATTGGGCTGGAAATACCGGTTTTGGGATTCTGCACAGAAAGGGTTTGCCAACCGCTGAATCCACACGTGAGTTTAACTCTGTCAGTTGAATGCACACATTGACAACCATTCAGTTAGATAGCTCCGTTTTGGTTTTAGAAGCAGATATTTCTCTGTACAGCCTATGGTCCCATTCACTCGGGAATATCCCAACGCAGCTCCTAGAAGAAACGTGTTTCTGACTCGCTGAATCTCAACATAGATTCAACTCTCTTAGGTGAAGGAACGCACAGCAGAGCAGTTTCAAGGAAACGTTTCTCCTGAGTTTTAGACGAAGTTTCCTGCTGTTTAGTACGTATGCCGGCATTGGGCTGGAAATACCGGTTTTGGGATTCTGCACAGAAAGGGTTTGCCAACCGCTGAATCCACACGTGAGTTTATCTCTGTCAGTTGAATGCACACATTGACAACCATTCAGTTAGATAGCTCCGTTTTGGTTTTAGAAGCAGATATTTCTCTGTACAGCCTATGGTCCCATTCACTCGGGAATATCCCAACGCAGCTCCTAGAAGAAACGTGTTTCTGACTCGCTGAATCTCAACATAGATTCAACTCTCTTAGGTGAACGAACGCACAGCAGAGCAGTTTCAAGGAATCGTTTCTCCTGAGTTTTAGACGAAGTTTCCTGCTGTTTCGTACGTATGCCGGCATTGGGCTGGAAATACCGGTTTTGGGATTCTACACAGAAAGGGTTTGCAAACCGCTGAATCCACACGTGAGTTTAACTCTGTCAGTTGAATGCACACATTGACAACCATTCAGTTAGATAGCTCCGTTTTGGTTTTAGAAGCAGATATTTCTCTGTACAGCCTATTGTCCCATTCACTCGGGAATATCCCAACACAGCTCGTAGAAGAAAAGTGTTTCTGACTCGCTGAATCTCAACATAGATTCAACTCTCTTAGGTGAACGAACGCACAGCAGAGCAGTTTCAAGGAAACGTTTCTCCTGAGTTTTAGACGAAGTTTCCTGCTGTTTCGTACGTATGCCGGCATTGGGCTGGAAATACCGGTTTTGGGATTCTGCACAGAAAGGGTTTCCCAACCGCTGAATCCACAGGTGAGTTTAACTCTGTCAGTTGAATGCACACATTGACAACCATTCAGTTAGATAGCTCCGTTTTGGTTTTAGAAGCAGATATTTCTCTGTACAGCCTATGGTCCCATTCACTCGGGAATATCCCAATGCAGCTCCTAGAAGAAACGTGTTTCTGACTCGCTGAATCTCAACATAGTTTCAACTCTCTTAGGTGAACGAACGCACAGCAGAGCAGTTTCAAGGAAACGTTTCTCCTGAGTTTTAGACGAAGTTTCCTGCTGTTTCGTACGTATGCCGGCATTGGGCTGGAAATACCGGTTTTGGGATTCTGCACAGAAAGGGTTTGCCAACCGCTGAATCCACACGTGAGTTTAACTCTGTCAGTTGAATGCACACATTGACAACCATTCAGTTAGATAGCTCCGTTTTGGTTTTAGAAGCAGATATTTCTCTGTACAGCCTATGGTCCAATTCACTCGGGAATATCCCAACGCAGCTCCTAGAAGAAACGTGTTTCTGACTCGCTGAATCTCAACATAGATTCAACTCTCTTAGGTGAACGAACGCACAGCAGAGCAGTTTCAAGGAAACGTTTCTCCTGAGTTTTAGACGAAGTTTCCTGCTGTTTCCTACGTATGCCGGCATTGGGCTGGAAATACCGGTTTTGGGATTCTGTACAGAAAGGGTTTGCCAACCGCTGAATCCACACGTGAGTTTAACTCTGTCAGTTGAATGCACACATTGACAACCATTCAGTTAGATAGCTCCGTTTTGGTTTTAGAAGCAGATATTTCTCTGTACAGCCTATGGTCCCATTCACTCGGGAATATCCCAACGCAGCTCCTAGAAGAAACGTGTTTCTGACTCGCTGAATCTCAACATAGATTCAACTCTCTTAGGTGAACGAACGCACAGCAGAGCAGTTTCAAGTAAACGTTTCTCCTGAGTTTTAGACGAAGTTTCCTGCTGTTGCGTACGTATGCCGGCATTGGGCTAGAAATACCGGTTTTGCGATTCTACACAGAAAGGGTTTGCAAACCGCTGAATCCACACGTGAGTTTAACTCTGTCAGTTGAATGCACACATTGACAACCATTCAGTTAGATAGCTCCGTTTTGGTTTTAGAAGCAGATATTTCTCTGTACAGCCTATGGTCCCATTCACTCGGGAATATCCCAACACAGCTCGTAGAAGAAAAGTGTTTCTGACTCGCTGAATCTCAACATAGATTCAACTCTCTTAGGTGAACGAACGCACAACAGAGCAGTTTCAAGGAAACGTTTCTCCTGAGTTTTAGACGAAGTTTCCTGCTGTTTCGTACATATGCCGGCATTGGGCTGGAAATACCGGTTTTGGGATTCTGCACAGAAAGGGTTTCCCAACCGCTGAATCCACAGGTGAGTTTAACTCTGTCAGTTGAATGCACACATTGACAACCATTCAGTTAGATAGCTCCGTTTTGGTTTTAGAAGCAGATATTTCTCTGTACAGCCTATGGTCCCATTCACTCGGGAATATCCCAACGCAGCTCCTAGAAGAAACGTGTTTCTGACTCGCTGAATCTCAACATAGTTTCAACTCTCTTAGGTGAACGAACGCACAGCAGAGCAGTTTCAAGGAAACGTTTCTCCTGAGTTTTAGACGAAGTTTCCTGCTGTTTAGTACGTATGCCGGCATTGGGCTGGAAATACCGGTTTTCTGATTCTCTACAGAAAGGGTTTGCAAACCGCTGAATACACACGTGAGTTTAACTCTGTCAGTTGAATGCACACATTGACAACCATTCAGTTAGATAGCTCCGTTTTGGTTTTAGAAGCAGATATTTCTCTGTACAGCCTATTGTCCCATTCACTCGGGAATATCCCAACACAGCTCGTAGAAGAAAAGTGTTTCTGACTCGCTGAATCTCAACATAGATTCAACTCTCTTAGGTGAACGAACGCACAGCAGAGCAGTTTCAAGGAAACGTTTCTCCTGAGTTTTAGACGAAGTTTCCTGCTGTTTCGTACGTATGCCGGCATTGGGCTGGAAATACCGGTTTTGGGATTCTGCACAGAAAGGGTTTCCCAACCGCTGAATCCACAGGTGAGTTTAACTCTGTCAGTTGAATGCACACATTGACAACCATTCAGTTAGATAGCTCCGTTTTGGTTTTAGAAGCAGATATTTCTCTGTACAGCCTATGGTCCCATTCACTCGGGAATACCCCAACGCAGCTCCTAGAAGAAACGTGTTTCTGACTCGCTGAATCTCAACATAGATTCAACTCTCTTAGGTGAACGAACGCACAGCAGAGCAGTTTCAAGGAAACGTTTCTCCTGAGTTTTAGACGAAGTTTCCTGCTATTTCGTACGTATGCCGGCATTGGGCTGGAAATACCGGTTTTGGGATTCTGCACAGAAAGGCTTTGCCAACCGCTGAATCCACACGTGAGTTTAACTCTGTCAGTTGAATGCACACATTGACTACCATTCCGTTAGATAGCTCCGTTTTGGTTTTAGAAGCAGATATTTCTCTGTACAGCCTATGGTCCCATTCACTCGGTAATATCCCAACGCAGCTCCTAGAAGAAACGTGTTTCTGACTCGCTGAATCTCAACATAGATTCAACTCTCTTAGGTGAACGAACGCACAGCAGAGCAGGTTCAAGGAAACGTTTCTCCTGAGTTTTAGACGAAGTTTCCTGCTGTTTAGTACGTATGCCGTCATTGGGCTGGAAATACCGGTTTTGGGATTCTGCACAGAAAGGGTTTGCAAACCGCTGAATCCACACGTGAGTTTAACTCTGTCAGCTTAATGCACACATTGACAACCATTCAGTTAGATAGCTCCGTTTTGGTTTTAGAAGCAGATATTTCTCTGTACAGCCTATGGTCCCTTTCACTCGGGAATATCCCAACGCAGCTCCTAGAAGAAACGTGTTTCTGACTCGGTGAATCTCAACATAGATTCAACTCTCTTAGGTGAACGAACGCACTGCAGAGCAGTTTCAAGGAAGCGTTTCTCCTGAGTTTTATACGAAGTTTCCTGCTGTTTAGTACGTATGCCGGCATTGGGCTGGAAATACCGGTTTTGGGATTCTGTACAGAAATGGTTTGCCAACCGCTGAATCCACACGTGAGTTTAACTCTGTCAGTTGAATGCACACATTGACAACCATTCAGTTAGATAGCTCCGTTTTGGTTTTAGAAGCAGATATTTCTCTGTACAGCCTATGGTCCCATTCACTCGGGAATATCCCAACGCAGCTCCTAGAAGAAACGTGTTTCTGACTCGCTGAATCTCAACATAGATTCAACTCTCTTAGGTGAACGAACGCACAGCAGAGCAGTTTCAAGGAAACGTTTCTCCTGAGTTTTAGACGAAGTTTCCTGCTGTTTTGTACGTATGCCGGCATTGGGCTGGAAATACCGGTTTTGGGATTCTACACAGAAAGGGTTTGCAAACCGCTGAATCCACACGTGAGTTTAACTCTGTCAGTTGAATGCACACATTGACAACCATTCAGTTAGATAGCTCCGTTTTGGTTTTAGAAGCAGATATTTCTCTGTACAGCCTATGGTCCCATTCACTCGGGAATATCCCAACACAGCTCGTTGAAGAAAAGTGTTTCTGACTCGCTGAATCTCAACATAGATTCAACTCTCTTAGGTGAACGAACGCACAGCAGAGCAGTTTCAAGGAAACGTTTCTCCTGAGTTTTAGACGAAGTTTCCTGCTGTTTCGTACGTATACCGGCATTGGGCTGGAAATACCGGTTTTGGGATTCTGCACAGAAAGGGTTTGCCAACCGCTGAATCCACACGTGAGTTTAACTCTGTCAGTTGAATGCACACATTGACAACCATTCAGTTAGATAGCTCCGTTTTGGTTTTAGAAGCAGATATTTCTCTGTACAGCCTATGGTCCCATTCACTCGGGAATATCCCAACGCAGCTCCTAGAAGAAACGTGTTTCTGACTCGCTGAATCTCAACATAGATTCAACTCTCTTAGGTGAAGGAACGCACAGCAGAGCAGTTTCAAGGAAACGTTTCTCCTGAGTTTTAGACGAAGTTTCCTGCTGTTTAGTACGTATGCCGGCATTGGGCTGGAAATACCGGTTTTGGGATTCTGCACAGAAAGGGTTTGCCAATCGCTGAATCCACACGTGAGTTTAACTCTGTCAGTTGAATGCACACATTGACAACCATTCAGTTAGATAGCTCCGTTTTGGTTTTAGAAGCAGATATTTCTCTGTACAGCCTATGGTCCCATTCACTCGGGAATATCCCAACGCAGCTCCTAGAAGAAACGTGTTTCTGACTCGCTGAATCTCAACATAGTTTCAACTCTCTTAGGTGAACGAACACACAGCAGAGCAGTTTCAAGGAAACGTTTCTCCTGAGTTTTAGACGAAGTTTCCTGCTGTTTCGTACGTATGCCGGAATTGGGCTGGAAATACCGGTTTTGGGATTCTGCACAGAAAGGGTTTGCAAACCCCTGAATCCACACGTGAGTTTAACTCTGTCAGTTGAATGCACACATTGACAACCATTCAGTTAGATAGCTCCGTTTTGGTTTTAGAAGCAGATATTTCTCTGTACAGCCTATGGTCCCATTCACTCGGGAATATCCCAACGCAGCTCCTAGAAGAAACGTGTTTCTGACTCGCTGAATCTCAACATAGATTCAACTCTCTTAGGTGAACGAACGCACAGCAGAGCAGTTTCAAGGAAACGTTTCTCCTGAATTTTAGACGAAATTTCCTGCTGTTTAGAACGTATGCCGGCATTGGGCTGGAAATACCGGTTTTGGGATTCTCCAAAGAAAGGTTTTGCCAACCGCTGAATCCACACGTGAGTTTAACTCTGTCAGTTGAATGCACACATTGACAACTATTCAGTTAGACAGCTCCGTTTTGGTTTTAGAAGCAGATATTTCTCTGTACAGCCTATGGTCCCATTCACTCGGGAATATCCCAATGCAGCTCCTAGAAGAAACGTGTTTCTGACTCGCTGAATCTCAACATAGTTTCAACTCTCTTAGGTGAACGAACGCACAGCAGAGCAGTTTCAAGGAAACGTTTCTCCTGAGTTTTAGACGAAGTTTCCTGCTGTTTCCTACGTATGCCGGCATTGGGCTGGAAATACCGGTTTTGGGATTCTGTACAGAAAGGGTTTGCCAACCGCTGAATCCACACGTGAGTTTAACTCTGTCAGCTTAATGCACACATTGACAACCATTCAGTTAGATAGCTCCGTTTTGGTTTTAGAAGCAGATATTTCTCTGTACAGCCTATGGTCCCATTCACTCGGGAATATCCCAACGCAGCTCCTAGAAGAAACGTGTTTCTGACTGGCTGAATCTCAACATAGATTCAATTCTCGTAGGTGAACGAACGCACAGCAGAGCAGTTTCAAGGAAACGTTTCTCCTGAGTTTTAGACGAAGTTTCCTGCTGTTTAGTACGTATGCCGTCATTGGGCTGGAAATACCGGTTTTGGGTTTCTGCACAGAAAGGGTTTGCAAACCGCTGAATCCACACGTGAGTTTAACTCTGTCAGCTTAATGCACACATTGACAACCATTCAGTTAGATAGCTCCTTTTTGGTTTTAGAAGCAGATATTTCTCTGTACAGCCTATGGTCCCTTTCACTCGGGAATATCCCAACGCAGCTCCTAGAAGAAACGTGTTTCTGACTCGCTGAATCTCAACATAGATTCAACTCTCTTAGGTGAACGAACGCACAGCAGAGCAGTTTCAAGGAAGCGTTTCTCCTGAGTTTTAGACGAAGTTTCCTGCTGTTTAGAACGTATGCCGGCATTGGGCTGGAAATACCGGTTTTGGGATTCTGTACAGAAAGGGTTTGCAAACCGCTGAATCCACACGTGAGTTTAACTCTGTCAGTTGAATGCACACATTGACAACCATTCAGTTAGATAGCTCCGTTTTGGTTTTAGAAGCAGATATTTCTCTGTACAGCCTATGGTCCCATTCACTCGGGAATATCCCAACGCAGCTCCTAGAAGAAACGTGTTTCTGACTCGCTGAATCTCAACATAGATTCAACTCTCTTAGGTGAACGAACGCACAGCAGAGCAGTTTCAAGGAAACGTTTCTCCTGAATTTTAGACGAAATTTCCTGCTGTTTAGAACGTATGCCGGCATTGGGCTGGAAATACCGGTTTTGGGATTCTCCAAAGAAAGGTTTTGCCAACCGCTGAATCCACACGTGAGTTTAACTCTGTCAGTTGAATGCACACATTGACAACTATTCAGTTAGACAGCTCCGTTTTGGTTTTAGAAGCAGATATTTCTGTGTACAGCCTATGGTCCCATTCACTCGGGAATATCCCAATGCAGCTCCTAGAAGAAACGTGTTTCTGACTCGCTGAATCTCAACATAGTTTCAACTCTCTTAGGTGAACGAACGCACAGCAGAGCAGTTTCAAGGAAACGTTTCTCCTGAGTTTTAGACGAAGTTTCCTGCTGTTTCCTACGTATGCCGGCATTGGGCTGGAAATACCGGTTTTGGGATTCTGTACAGAAAGGGTTTGCCAACCGCTGAATCCACACGTGAGTTTAACTCTGTCAGCTTAATGCACACATTGACAACCATTCAGTTAGATAGCTCCGTTTTGGTTTTAGAAGCAGATATTTCTCTGTACAGCCTATGGTCCCATTCACTCGGGAATATCCCAACGCAGCTCCTAGAAGAAACGTGTTTCTGACTGGCTGAATCTCAACATAGATTCAATTCTCTTAGGTGAACGAACGCACAGCAGAGCAGTTTCAAGGAAACGTTTCTCCTGAGTTTTAGACGAAGTTTCCTGCTGTTTAGTACGTATGCCGTCATTGGGCTGGAAATACCGGTTTTGGGATTCTGCACAGAAAGGGTTTGCAAACCGCTGAATCCACACGTGAGTTTAACTCTGTCAGCTTAATGCACACATTGACAACCATTCAGTTAGATAGCTCCTTTTTGGTTTTAGAAGCAGATATTTCTCTGTACAGCCTATGGTCCCTTTCACTCGGGAATATCCCAACGCAGCTCCTAGAAGAAACGTGTTTCTGACTCGCTGAATCTCAACATAGATTCAACTCTCTTAGGTGAACGAACGCACAGCAGAGCAGTTTCAAGGAAGCGTTTCTCCTGAGTTTTAGACGAAGTTTCCTGCTGTTTAGAACGTATGCCGGCATTGGGCTGGAAATACCGGTTTTGGGATTCTGTACAGAAAGGGTTTGCAAACCGCTGAATCCACACGTGAGTTTAACTCTGTCAGTTGAATGCACACATTGACAACCATTCAGTTAGATAGCTCCGTTTTGGTTATAGAAGCAGATATTTCTCTGTACAGCCTATGGTCCCATTCACTCGGGAATATCCCAACGCAGCTCCTAGAAGAAACGTGTTTCTGACTCGCTGAATCTCAACATAGATTCAACTCTCTTAGGTGAACGAACGCACAGCAGAGCAGTTTCAAGGAAACGTTTCTCCTGAGTTTTAGACGAAGTTTCCTGCTCTTTAGTACGTATGCCGGCATTGGGCTAGAAATACCGGTTTTGGGATTCTGCACAGAAAGGGTTGGCCAACCGCTGAATCCACACGTGAGTTTAACTCTGTCAGTTGAATGCACACATTGACGACCATTTAGTTAGATAGTTCCGTTTTGGTTTTAGAAGCAGATATTTCTCTGTACAGCCTATGGTCCCATTCACTCGGGAATATCCCAACGCAGCTCCTAGAAGAAACGTGTTTCTGACTCGCTGAATCTCAACATAGATTCAACTCTCTTAGGTGAACGAACGCACAGCAGAGCAGTTTCAAGGAAGCGTTTCTCCTGAGTTTTAGACGAAGTTTCCTGCTGTTTAGTACGTATGCCGGCATTGGGCTGGAAATACCGGTTTTGGGATTCTGCACAGAAAGGGTTTGCAAACCGCTGAATCCACACGTGAGTTTAACTCTGTCAGTTGAATGCACACATTGACAACCATTCAGTTAGATAGCTCCGTTTTGGTTTTAGAAGCAGATATTTCTCTGTACAGCCTATGGTCCCATTCACTCGGGAATATCCCAATGCAGCTCGTAGAAGAAACGTGTTTCTGACTCGCTGAATCTCAACATAGATTCAACTCTCTTAGGTGAACGAACGCACAGCAGAGCAGTTTCAAGGAAACGTTTCTCCTGAGTTTTAGACGAAGTTTCCTGCTGTTTAGTACGTATGCCGGCATTGGGCTGGAAATACCGGTTTTGGGATTCTGCACAGAAAGGGTTGGCCAACCGCTGAATACACACGTGAGTTTAACTCTGTCAGTTGAATGCACACATTGACAACCATTCAGTTAGATAGCTCCGTTTTGGTTTTAGAAGCAGATATTTCTCTGTACAGTCTATGGTCCCATTCACTCGGGAATATCCCAACGCAGCTCCTAGAAGAATCGTGTTTCTGACTCGCTGAATCTCAACATAGATTCAACTCTCTTAGGTGAACGAACGCACAGCAGAGCAGTTTCAAGGAAGCGTTTCTCCTGAGTTTTAGACGAAGTTTCCTGCTGTTTAGTACGTATGCCGGCATTGGGCTGGAAATACCGGTTTTGGGATTCTGCACAGAAAGGGTTTGCAAACCGCTGAATCCACACGTGAGTTTAACTCTGTCAGTTGAATGCACACATTGACAACCATTCAGTTAGATAGCTCCGTTTTGGTTTTAGAAGCAGATATTTCTCTGTACAGCCTATGGTCCCATTCACTCGGGAATATCCCAACGCAGCTCCTAGAAGAAACGTGTTTCTGACTCGCTGAATCTCAACAGAGATTCAACTCTCTTAGGTGAACGAACGCACAGCAGAGCAGTTTCAAGGAAACGTTTCTCCTGAGTTTTAGACGAAGTTTCCTGCTGTTTAGTACGTATGCCGGCATTGGGCTGGAAATACCGGTTTTGGGATTCTGCACAGAAAGGGTTTGCCAACCGCTGAATCCACACGTGAGTTTAACTCTGTCAGTTGAATGCACACATTGACAACCATTCAGTTAGATAGCTCCGTTTTGGTTTTAGAAGTAGATATTTCTCTGTACAGCCTATGGTCCCATTCACTCGGGAATCTCCCAACGCAGCTCCTAGAAGAAACGTGTTTCTGACTCGCTGAATCTCAACATAGATTCAACTCTCTTAGGTGAACGACCGCACAGCAGAGCAGTTTCAAGGAAACGTTTCTCCTGAATTTTAGACGAAATTTCCTTCTGTTTAGAACGTATGCCGGCATTGGGCTGGAAATACCGGTTTTGGGATTCTCCAAAGAAAGGGTTTGCAAACCGATGAATCCACACGTGAGTTTAACTCTGTCAGTTGAATGCACACAGTGACAACTATTCAGTTAGACAGCTCCGTTTTGGTTTTAGAAGCAGATATTTCTCTGTACAGCCTATGGTCCCATTCACTCGGGAATATCCCAACGCAGCTCCTAGAAGAAACGTGTTTCTGACTCGCTGAATCTCAACATAGTTTCAACTCTCTTAGGTGAACGAACACACAGCAGAGCAGTTTCAAGGAAACGTTTCTCCTGAGTTTTAGACGAAGTTTCCTGCTGTTTCGTACGTATGCCGGAATTGGGCTGGAAATACCGGTTTTGGGATTCTGCACAGAAAGGGTTTGCAAACCCCTGAATCCACACGTGAGTTTAACTCTGTCAGTTGAATGCACACATTGACAACCATTCAGTTAGATAGCTCCGTTTTGGTTTTAGAAGCAGATATTTCTCTGTACAGCCTATGGTCCCATTCACTCGGGAATATCCCAACGCAGCTCCTAGAAGAAACGTGTTTCTGACTCGCTGAATCTCAACATAGATTCAACTCTCTTAGGTGAACGAACGCACAGCAGAGCAGTTTCAAGGAAACGTTTCTCCTGAATTTTAGACGAAATTTCCTGCTGTTTAGAATGTATGCCGGCATTGGGCTGGAAATACCGGTTTTGGGATTCTCCAAAGAAAGGTTTTGCCAACCGCTGAATCCACACGTGAGTTTAACTCTGTCAGTTGAATGCACACATTGACAACTATTCAGTTAGACAGCTCCGTTTTGGTTTTAGAAGCAGATATTTCTGTGTACAGCCTATGGTCCCATTCACTCGGGAATATCCCAATGCAGCTCCTAGAAGAAACGTGTTTCTGACTCGCTGAATCTCAACATAGTTTCAACTCTCTTAGGTGAACGAACGCACAGCAGAGCAGTTTCAAGGAAACGTTTCTCCTGAGTTTTAGACGAAGTTTCCTGCTGTTTCCTACGTATGCCGGCATTGGGCTGGAAATACCGGTTTTGGGATTCTGTACAGAAAGGGTTTGCCAACCGCTGAATCCACACGTGAGTTTAACTCTGTCAGCTTAATGCACACATTGACAACCATTCAGTTAGATAGCTCCGTTTTGGTTTTAGAAGCAGATATTTCTCTGTACAGCCTATTGTCCCATTCACTCGGGAATATCCCAACGCAGCTCCTAGAAGAAACGTGTTTCTGACTGGCTGAATCTCAACATAGATTCAATTCTCTTAGGTGAACGAACGCACAGCAGAGCAGTTTCAAGGAAACGTTTCTCCTGAGTTTTAGACGAAGTTTCCTGCTGTTTAGTACGTATGCCGTCATTGGGCTGGAAATACCGGTTTTGGGATTCTGCACAGAAAGGGTTTGCAAACCGCTGAATCCACACGTGAGTTTAACTCTGTCAGCTTAATGCACACATTGACAACCATTCAGTTAGATAGCTCCTTTTTGGTTTTAGAAGCAGATATTTCTCTGTACAGCCTATGGTCCCTTTCACTCGGGAATATCCCAACGCAGCTCCTAGAAGAAACGTGTTTCTTACTCGCTGAATCTCAACATAGATTCAACTCTCTTAGGTGAATGAACGCACAGCAGAGCAGTTTCAAGGAAGCGTTTCTCCTGAGTTTTAGACGAAGTTTCCTGCTGTTTAGAACGTATGCCGGCATTGGGCTGGAAATACCGGTTTTGGGATTCTGTACAGAAAGGGTTTGCAAACCGCTGAATCCACACGTGAGTTTAACTCTGTCAGTTGAATGCACACATTGACAACCATTCAGTTAGATAGCTCCGTTTTGGTTTTAGAAGCAGATATTTCTCTGTACAGCCTATGGTCCCATTCACTCGGGAATATCCCAACGCAGCTCCTAGAAGAAACGTGTTTCTGACTCGCTGAATCTCAACATAGATTCAACTCTCTTAGGTGAACGAACGCACAGCAGAGCAGTTTCAAGTAAACGTTTCTCCTGAGTTTTAGACGAAGTTTCCTGCTGTTGCGTACGTATGCCGGCATTGGGCTAGAAATACCGGTTTTGGGATTCTACAC
The DNA here is from genome assembly GCF_030222135.1 of Aotus nancymaae. Lineage (NCBI taxonomy): Eukaryota > Metazoa > Chordata > Mammalia > Primates > Aotidae > Aotus > Aotus nancymaae. The sequence continues at coordinate 3,449,675 of NW_026988495.1, read as the reverse complement.
AGAAAGGGTTTGCAAACCGCTGAATCCACACGTGAGTTTAACTCTGTCAGTTGAAAGCACACATTGACAACCATTCAGTTAGATAGCTCCGTTTTGGTTTTAGAAGCAGATATTTCTCTGTACAGCCTATGGTCCCATTCACTCGGGAATATCCCAACGCAGCTCCTAGAAGAAACGTGTTTCTGACTCGCTGAATCTCAACATAGTTTCAACTCTCTTAGGTGAACGAACGCACAGCAGAGCAGTTTCAAGGAAACGTTTCTCCTGAGTTTTAGACGAAGTTTCCTGCTGTTTCGTACGTATGCCGGCATTGGGCTGGAAATACCGGTTTTGGGATTCTGCACAGAAAGGGTTTCCCAACCGCTGAATCCACAGGTGAGTTTAACTCTGTCAGTTGAATGCACACATTGACAACCATTCAGTTAGATAGCTCCGTTTTGGTTTTAGAAGCAGATATTTCTCTGTACAGCCTATGGTCCCATTCACTCGGGAATATCCCAACGCAGCTCCTAGAAGAAACGTGTTTCTGACTCGCTGAATCTCAACATAGATTCAACTCTCTTAGGTGAACGAACGCACAGCAGAGCAGTTTCAAGGAAACGTTTCTCCTGAGTTTTAGACGAAGTTTCCTGCTGTTTCGTACGTATGCCGGCATTGGGCTGGAAATACCGGTTTTGGGATTCTGCACAGAAAGGGTTTGCCAACCGCTGAATCCACACGTGAGTTTAACTCTGTCAGTTGAATGCACACATTGACAACCATTCCGTTAGATAGCTCCGTTTTGGTTTTAGAAGCAGATATTTCTCTGTACAGCCTATGGTCCCATTCACTCGGTAATATCCCAACGCAGCTCCTAGAAGAAACGTGTTTCTGACTCGCTGAATCTCAACATAGATTCAACTCTCTTAGGTGAACGAACGCACAGCAGAGCAGTTTCAAGGAAACGTTTCTCCTGAGTTTTAGACGAAGTTTCCTGCTGTTTAGTACGTATGCCGTCATTGGGCTGGAAATACCGGTTTTGGGATTCTGCACAGAAAGGGTTTGCAAACCGCTGAATCCACACGTGAGTTTAACTCTGTCAGCTTAATGCACACATTGACATCCATTCAGTTAGATAGCTCCGTTTTGGTTTTAGAAGCAGATATTTCTCTGTACAGCCTATGGTCCCTTTCACTCGGGAATATCCCAACGCAGCTCCTAGAAGAAACGTGTTTCTGACTCGCTGAATCTCAACATAGATTCAACTCTCTTAGGTGAACGAACGCACTGCAGAGCAGTTTCAAGGAAGCGTTTCTCCTGAGTTTTATACGAAGTTTCCTGCTGTTTAGTACGTATGCCGGCATTGGGCTGGAAATACCGGATTTGGGATTCTGTACAGAAAGGGTTTGCAAACCGCTGAATCCACACGTGAGTTAACTCTGTCAGTTGAATGCACTCATTGACAACCATTCAGTTAGATAGCTCCGTTTTGGTTTTAGAAGCAGATATTTCTCTGTACAGCCTATGGTCCCATTCACTCGGGAATATCCCAACGCAGCTCCTAGAAGAAACGTGTTTCTGACTCGCTGAATCTCAACATAGATTCAACTCTCTTAGGTGAACGAACGCACAGCAGAGCAGTTTCAAGGAAACGTTTCTCCTGAGTTTTAGATGAAGTTTCCTCCTGTTTCGTACGTATGCCGGCATTGGGCTGGAAATACCGGTTTTGGGATTCTACACAGAAAGGGTTTGCAAACCGCTGAATCCACACGTGAGTTTAACTCTGTCAGTTGAATGCACACATTGACAACCATTCAGTTAGATAGCTCCGTTTTGGTTTTAGAAGCAGATATTTCTCTGTACAGCCTATGGTCCCATTCACTCGGGAATATCCCAACGCAGCTCGTAGAAGAAACGTGTTTCTGACTCGCTGAATCTCAACATAGATTCAACTCTCTTAGGTGAACGAACGCACAACAGAGCAGTTTCAAAGAAACGTTTCTCCTGAGTTTTAGACGAAGTTTCCTGCTGTTTAGTACGTATGCCGGCATTGGGCTGGAAATACCGGTTTTGGGATTCTGCACAGAAAGGGTTTGCCAACCGCTGAATCCACACGTGAGTTTAACTCTGTCAGTTGAATGCACACATTGACAACCATTCAGTTAGATAGCTCCGTTTTGGTTTTAGAAGCAGATATTTCTCTGTACAGCCTATGGTCCCATTCACTCGGGAATATCCCAACGCAGCTCCTAGAAGAAACGTGTTTCTGACTCGCTGAATCTCAACATAGATTCAACTCTCTTAGGTGAACGAACGCACAGCAGAGCAGTTTCAAGGAAACGTTTCTCCTGAGTTTTAGACGAAGTTTCCTGCTGTTTCGTACGTATGCCGGCATTGGGCTGGAAATACCGGTTTTGGGATTCTACACAGAAAGGGTTTGCAAACCGCTGAATCCACACGTGAGTTTAACTCTGTCAGTTGAATGCACACATTGACAACCATTCAGTTAGATAGCTCCGTTTTGGTTTTAGAAGCAGATATTTCTCTGTACAGCCTATGGTCCCATTCACTCGGGAATATCCCAACGCAACTCCTAGAAGAAACGTGTTTCTGACTCGCTGAATCTCAACATAGTTTCAGCTATCTTAGGTGAACGAACGCACAGCAGAGGAGTTTCAAGGAAACGTTTCTCCTGAGTTTTAGACGAAGTTTCCTGCTGTTTCGTACGTATGCCGGCATTGGGCTGGAAATACCGGTTTTGGGATTCCGCACAGAAAGGGTTTGCAAACCGCTGAATCCACACGTGAGTTTAACTCTGTCAGTTGAATGCACACATTGACAACCATTCAGTTAGATAGCTCCGTTTTGGTTTTAGAAGCAGATATTTCTCTGTACAGCCTATTGTCCCATTCACTCGGGAATATCCCAACACAGCTCGTTGAAGAAAAGTGTTTCTGACTCGCTGAATCTCAACATAGATTCAACTCTCTTAGGTGAACGAACGCACAGCAGAGCAGTTTCTAGGAAACGTTTCTCCTGAGTTTTAGACGAAGTTTCCTGCTGTTTCGTACGTATGCCGGCATTGGGCTGGAAATACCGGTTTTGGGATTCTGCACAGAAAGGGTTTGCCAACCGCTGAATCCACACGTGAGTTTAACTCTGTCAGTTGAATGCACACATTGACAACCATTCAGTTAGATAGCTCCGTTTTGGTTTTAGAAGCAGATATTTCTCTGTACAGCCTATGGTCCCATTCACTCGGGAATATCCCAACGCAGCTCCTAGAAGAAACGTGTTTCTGACTCGCTGAATCTCAACATAGATTCAACTCTCTTAGGTGAAGGAACGCACAGCAGAGCAGTTTCAAGGAAACGTTTCTCCTGAGTTTTAGACGAAGTTTCCTGCTGTTTAGTACGTATGCCGGCATTGGGCTGGAAATACCGGTTTTGGGATTCTGCACAGAAAGGGTTTGCCAACCGCTGAATCCACACGTGAGTTTATCTCTGTCAGTTGAATGCACACATTGACAACCATTCAGTTAGATAGCTCCGTTTTGGTTTTAGAAGCAGATATTTCTCTGTACAGCCTATGGTCCCATTCACTCGGGAATATCCCAACGCAGCTCCTAGAAGAAACGTGTTTCTGACTCGCTGAATCTCAACATAGATTCAACTCTCTTAGGTGAACGAACGCACAGCAGAGCAGTTTCAAGGAATCGTTTCTCCTGAGTTTTAGACGAAGTTTCCTGCTGTTTCGTACGTATGCCGGCATTGGGCTGGAAATACCGGTTTTGGGATTCTACACAGAAAGGGTTTGCAAACCGCTGAATCCACACGTGAGTTTAACTCTGTCAGTTGAATGCACACATTGACAACCATTCAGTTAGATAGCTCCGTTTTGGTTTTAGAAGCAGATATTTCTCTGTACAGCCTATTGTCCCATTCACTCGGGAATATCCCAACACAGCTCGTAGAAGAAAAGTGTTTCTGACTCGCTGAATCTCAACATAGATTCAACTCTCTTAGGTGAACGAACGCACAGCAGAGCAGTTTCAAGGAAACGTTTCTCCTGAGTTTTAGACGAAGTTTCCTGCTGTTTCGTACGTATGCCGGCATTGGGCTGGAAATACCGGTTTTGGGATTCTGCACAGAAAGGGTTTCCCAACCGCTGAATCCACAGGTGAGTTTAACTCTGTCAGTTGAATGCACACATTGACAACCATTCAGTTAGATAGCTCCGTTTTGGTTTTAGAAGCAGATATTTCTCTGTACAGCCTATGGTCCCATTCACTCGGGAATATCCCAATGCAGCTCCTAGAAGAAACGTGTTTCTGACTCGCTGAATCTCAACATAGTTTCAACTCTCTTAGGTGAACGAACGCACAGCAGAGCAGTTTCAAGGAAACGTTTCTCCTGAGTTTTAGACGAAGTTTCCTGCTGTTTCGTACGTATGCCGGCATTGGGCTGGAAATACCGGTTTTGGGATTCTGCACAGAAAGGGTTTGCCAACCGCTGAATCCACACGTGACTTTAACTCTGTCAGTTGAATGCACACATTGACAACCATTCAGTTAGATAGCTCCGTTTTGGTTTTAGAAGCAGATATTTCTCTGTACAGCCTATGGTCCAATTCACTCGGGAATATCCCAACGCAGCTCCTAGAAGAAACGTGTTTCTGACTCGCTGAATCTCAACATAGATTCAACTCTCTTAGGTGAACGAACGCACAGCAGAGCAGTTTCAAGGAAACGTTTCTCCTGAGTTTTAGACGAAGTTTCCTGCTGTTTCCTACGTATGCCGGCATTGGGCTGGAAATACCGGTTTTGGGATTCTGTACAGAAAGGGTTTGCCAACCGCTGAATCCACACGTGAGTTTAACTCTGTCAGTTGAATGCACACATTGACAACCATTCAGTTAGATAGCTCCGTTTTGGTTTTAGAAGCAGATATTTCTCTGTACAGCCTATGGTCCCATTCACTCGGGAATATCCCAACGCAGCTCCTAGAAGAAACGTGTTTCTGACTCGCTGAATCTCAACATAGATTCAACTCTCTTAGGTGAACGAACGCACAGCAGAGCAGTTTCAAGTAAACGTTTCTCCTGAGTTTTAGACGAAGTTTCCTGCTGTTGCGTACGTATGCCGGCATTGGGCTAGAAATACCGGTTTTGCGATTCTACACAGAAAGGGTTTGCAAACCGCTGAATCCACACGTGAGTTTAACTCTGTCAGTTGAATGCACACATTGACAACCATTCAGTTAGATAGCTCCGTTTTGGTTTTAGAAGCAGATATTTCTCTGTACAGCCTATTGTCCCATTCACTCGGGAATATCCCAACACAGCTCGTAGAAGAAAAGTGTTTCTGACTCGCTGAATCTCAACATAGATTCAACTCTCTTAGGTGAACGAACGCACAACAGAGCAGTTTCAAGGAAACGTTTCTCCTGAGTTTTAGACGAAGTTTCCTGCTGTTTCGTACATATGCCGGCATTGGGCTGGAAATACCGGTTTTGGGATTCTGCACAGAAAGGGTTTCCCAACCGCTGAATCCACAGGTGAGTTTAACTCTGTCAGTTGAATGCACACATTGACAACCATTCAGTTAGATAGCTCCGTTTTGGTTTTAGAAGCAGATATTTCTCTGTACAGCCTATGGTCCCATTCACTCGGGAATATCCCAACGCAGCTCCTAGAAGAAACGTGTTTCTGACTCGCTGAATCTCAACATAGTTTCAACTCTCTTAGGTGAACGAACGCACAGCAGAGCAGTTTCAAGGAAACGTTTCTCCTGAGTTTTAGACGAAGTTTCCTGCTGTTTAGTACGTATGCCGGCATTGGGCTGGAAATACCGGTTTTGGGATTCTGCACAGAAAGGCTTTGCCAACCGCTGAATCCACACGTGAGTTTAACTCTGTCAGTTGAATGCACACATTGACTACCATTCCGTTAGATAGCTCCGTTTTGGTTTTAGAAGCAGATATTTCTCTGTACAGCCTATGGTCCCATTCACTCGGTAATATCCCAACGCAGCTCCTAGAAGAAACGTGTTTCTGACTCGCTGAATCTCAACATAGATTCAACTCTCTTAGGTGAACGAACGCACAGCAGAGCAGTTTCAAGGAAACGTTTCTCCTGAGTTTTAGACGAAGTTTCCTGCTGTTTAGTACGTATGCCGTCATTGGGCTGGAAATACCGGTTTTGGGATTCTGCACAGAAAGGGTTTGCAAACCGCTGAATCCACACGTGAGTTTAACTCTGTCAGCTTAATGCACACATTGACAACCATTCAGTTAGATAGCTCCGTTTTGGTTTTAGAAGCAGATATTTCTCTGTACAACCTATGGTCCCTTTCACTCGGGAATATCCCAACGCAGCTCCTAGAAGAAACGTGTTTCTGACTCGGTGAATCTCAACATAGATTCAACTCTCTTAGGTGAACGAACGCACTGCAGAGCAGTTTCAAGGAAGCGTTTCTCCTGAGTTTTATACGAAGTTTCCTGCTGTTTAGTACGTATGCCGGCATTGGGCTGGAAATACCGGTTTTGGGATTCTGTACAGAAATGGTTTGCCAACCGCTGAATCCACACGTGAGTTTAACTCTGTCAGTTGAATGCACACATTGACAACCATTCAGTTAGATAGCTCCGTTTTGGTTTTAGAAGCAGATATTTCTCTGTACAGCCTATGGTCCCATTCACTCGGGAATATCCCAACGCAGCTCCTAGAAGAAACGTGTTTCTGACTCGCTGAATCTCAACATAGATTCAACTCTCTTAGGTGAACGAACGCACAGCAGAGCAGTTTCAAGGAAACGTTTCTCCTGAGTTTTAGACGAAGTTTCCTGCTGTTTTGTACGTATGCCGGCATTGGGCTGGAAATACCGGTTTTGGGATTCTACACAGAAAGGGTTTGCAAACCGCTGAATCCACACGTGAGTTTAACTCTGTCAGTTGAATGCACACATTGACAACCATTCAGTTAGATAGCTCCGTTTTGGTTTTAGAAGCAGATATTTCTCTGTACAGTCTATGGTCCCATTCACTCGGGAATATCCCAACACAGCTCGTTGAAGAAAAGTGTTTCTGACTCGCTGAATCTCAACATAGATTCAACTCTCTTAGGTGAACGAACGCACAGCAGAGCAGTTTCAAGGAAACGTTTCTCCTGAGTTTTAGACGAAGTTTCCTGCTGTTTCGTACGTATACCGGCATTGGGCTGGAAATACCGGTTTTGGGATTCTGCACAGAAAGGGTTTGCCAACCGCTGAATCCACACGTGAGTTTAACTCTGTCAGTTGAATGCACACATTGACAACCATTCAGTTAGATAGCTCCGTTTTGGTTTTAGAAGCAGATATTTCTCTGTACAGCCTATGGTCCCATTCACTCGGGAATATCCCAACGCAGCTCCTAGAAGAAACGTGTTTCTGACTCGCTGAATCTCAACATAGATTCAACTCTCTTAGGTGAAGGAACGCACAGCAGAGCAGTTTCAAGGAAACGTTTCTCCTGAGTTTTAGACGAAGTTTCCTGCTGTTTAGTACGTATGCCGGCATTGGGCTGGAAATACCGGTTTTGGGATTCTGCACAGAAAGGGTTTGCCAACCGCTGAATCCACACGTGAGTTTAACTCTGTCAGTTGAATGCACACATTGACAACCATTCAGTTAGATAGCTCCGTTTTGGTTTTAGAAGCAGATATTTCTCTGTACAGCCTATGGTCCCATTCACTCGGGAATATCCCAACGCAGCTCCTAGAAGAAACGTGTTTCTGACTCGCTGAATCTCAACATAGATTCAACTCTCTTAGGTGAACGAACGCACAGCAGAGCAGTTTCAAGGAATCGTTTCTCCTGAGTTTTAGACGAAGTTTCCTGCTGTTTCGTACGTATGCCGGCATTGGGCTGGAAATACCGGTTTTGGGATTCTGTACAGAAAGGGTTTGCAAACCGCTGAATTCACACGTGAGTTTAACTCTGTCAGTTGAATGCACACATTGACAACCATTCAGTTAGATAGCTCCGTTTTGGTTTTAGAAGCAGATATTTCTCTGTACAGCCTATTGTCCCATTCACTCGGGAATATCCCAACGCAGCTCGTAGAAGAAAAGTGTTTCTGACTCGCTGAATCTCAACATAGATTCAACTCTCTTAGGTGAACGAACGCACAGCAGAGCAGTTTCAAGGAAACGTTTCTCCTGAGTTTTAGACGAAGTTTCCTGCTGTTTCGTACGTATGCCGGCATTGGGCTGGAAATACCGGTTTTGGGATTCTGCACAGAAAGGGTTTCCCAACCGCTGAATCCACACGTGAGTTTAACTCTGTCAGTTGAATGCACACATTGACAACCATTCAGTTAGATAGCTCCGTTTTGGTTTTAGAAGCAGATATTTCTCTGTACAGCCTATGGTCCCTTTCACTCGGGAATATCCCAACGCAGCTCCTAGAAGAAACGTGTTTCTGACTCGCTGAATCTCAACATAGATTCAACTCTCTTAGGTGAACGAACGCACTGCAGAGCAGTTTCAAGGAAGCGTTTCTCCTGAGTTTTATACGAAGTTTCCTGATGTTTCGTACGTATGCCGGCATTGGGCTGGAAATACCGGTTTTGGGATTCTGTACAGAAAGGGTTTGCAAACCGCTGAATCCACACGTGAGTTAACTCTCTCAGTTGAATGCACACATTGACAACCATTCAGTTAGATAGCTCCGTTTTGGTTTTAGAAGCAGATATTTCTCTGTACAGCCTATGGTCCCATTCACTCGGGAATATCCCAACGCAGCTCCTAGAAGAAACGTGTTTCTGACTCGCTGAATCTCAACATAGATTCAACTCTCTTAGGTGAACGAACGCACAACAGAGCAGTTTCAAAGAAACGTTTCTCCTGAGTTTTAGACGAAGTTTCCTGCTGTTTAGTACGTATGCCGGCATTGGGCTGGAAATACCGGTTTTGGGATTCTGCACAGAAATGGTTTGCCAACCGCTGAATCCACACGTGAGTTTAACTCTGTCAGTTGAATGCACACATTGACAACCATTCAGTTAGATAGCTCCGTTTTGGTTTTAGAAGCAGATATTTCTCTGTACAGCCTATGGTCCCATTCACTCGGGAATATCCCAACGCAGCTCCTAGAAGAAACGTGTTTCTGACTCGCTGAATCTCAACATAGATTCAACTCTCTTAGGTGAACGAACGCACAGCAGAGCAGTTTCAAGGAAACGTTTCTCCTGAGTTTTAGACGAAGTTTCCTGCTGTTTCGTACGTATGCCGGCATTGGGCTGGAAATACCGGTTTTGGGATTCTGCACAGAAAGGGTTTCCCAACCGCTGAATCCACACGTGAGTTTAACTCTGTCAGTTGAATGCACACATTGACAACCATTCAGTTAGATAGCTCCGTTTTGGTTTTAGAAGCAGATATTTCTCTGTACAGCCTATGGTCCCTTTCACTCGGGAATATCCCAACGCAGCTCCTAGAAGAAACGTGTTTCTGACTCGCTGAATCTCAACATAGATTCAACTCTCTTAGGTGAACGAACGCACTGCAGAGCAGTTTCAAGGAAGCGTTTCTCCTGAGTTTTATACGAAGTTTCCTGATGTTTAGTACGTATGCCGGCATTGGGCTGGAAATACCGGTTTTGGGATTCTGTACAGAAAGGGTTTGCAAACCGCTGAATCCACACGTGAGTTAACTCTCTCAGTTGAATGCACACATTGACAACCATTCAGTTAGATAGCTCCGTTTTGGTTTTAGAAGCAGATATTTCTCTGTACAGCCTATGGTCCCATTCACTCGGGAATATCCCAACGCAGCTCCTAGAAGAAACGTGTTTCTGACTCGCTGAATCTCAACATAGATTCAACTCTCTTAGGTGAACGAACGCACAACAGAGCAGTTTCAAAGAAACGTTTCTCCTGAGTTTTAGACGAAGTTTCCTGCTGTTTAGTACGTATGCCGGCATTGGGCTGGAAATACCGGTTTTGGGATTCTGCACAGAAATGGTTTGCCAACCGCTGAATCCACACGTGAGTTTAACTCTGTCAGTTGAATGCACACATTGACAACCATTCAGTTAGATAGCTCCGTTTTGGTTTTAGAAGCAGATATTTCTCTGTACAGCCTATGGTCCCATTCACTCGGGAATATCCCAACGCAGCTCCTAGAAGAAACGTGTTTCTGACTCGCTGAATCTCAACATAGATTCAACTCTCTTAGGTGAACGAACGCACAGCAGAGCAGTTTCAAGGAAACGTTTCTCCTGAGTTTTAGACGAAGTTTCCTGCTGTTTCGTACGTATGCCGGCATTGGGCTGGAAATACCGGTTTTGGGATTCTGCACAGAAAGGGTTTCCCAACCGCTGAATCCACAGGTGAGTTTAACTCTGTCAGTTGAATGCACACATTGACAACCATTCAGTTAGATAGCTCCGTTTTGGTTTTAGAAGCAGATATTTCTCTGTACAGCCTATGGTCCCATTCACTCGGGAATATCCCAACGCAGCTCGTTGAAGAAAAGTGTTTCTGACTCGCTGAATCTCAACATAGATTCAACTCTCTTAGGTGAACGAACGCACAGCAGAGCAGTTTCAAGGAAACGTTTCTCCTGAGTTTTAGACGAAGTTTCCTGCTGTTTCGTACGTATACCGGCATTGGGCTGGAAATACCGGTTTTGGGATTCTGCACAGAAAGGGTTTGCCAACCGCTGAATCCACACGTGAGTTTAACTCTGTCAGTTGAATGCACACATTGACAACCATTCAGTTAGATAGCTCCGTTTTGGTTTTAGAAGCAGATATTTCTCTGTACAGCCTATGGTCCCATTCACTCGGGAATATCCCAACGCAGCTCCTAGAAGAAACGTGTTTCTGACTCGCTGAATCTCAACATAGATTCAACTCTCTTAGGTGAAGGAACGCACAGCAGAGCAGTTTCAAGGAAACGTTTCTCCTGAGTTTTAGACGAAGTTTCCTGCTGTTTAGTACGTATGCCGGCATTGGGCTGGAAATACCGGTTTTGGGATTCTGCACAGAAAGGGTTTGCCAACCGCTGAATCCACACGTGAGTTTAACTCTGTCAGTTGAATGCACACATTGACAACCATTCAGTTAGATAGCTCCGTTTTGGTTTTAGAAGCAGATATTTCTCTGTACAGCCTATGGTCCCATTCACTCGGGAATATCCCAACGCAGCTCCTAGAAGAAACGTGTTTCTGACTCGCTGAATCTCAACATAGATTCAACTCTCTTAGGTGAACGAACGCACAGCAGAGCAGTTTCAAGGAATCGTTTCTCCTGAGTTTTAGACGAAGTTTCCTGCTGTTTCGTACATATGCCGGCATTGGGCTGGAAATACCGGTTTTGGGATTCTGTACAGAAAGGGTTTGCAAACCGCTGAATTCACACGTGAGTTTAACTCTGTCAGTTGAATGCACACATTGACAACCATTCAGTTAGATAGCTCCGTTTTGGTTTTAGAAGCAGATATTTCTCTGTACAGCCTATTGTCCCATTCACTCGGGAATATCCCAACGCAGCTCGTAGAAGAAAAGTGTTTCTGACTCGCTGAATCTCAACATAGATTCAACTCTCTTAGGTGAACGAACGCACAGCAGAGCAGTTTCAAGGAAACGTTTCTCCTGAGTTTTAGACGAAGTTTCCTGCTGTTTCGTACGTATGCCGGCATTGGGCTGGAAATACCGGTTTTGGGATTCTGCACAGAAAGGGTTTCCCAACCGCTGAATCCACACGTGAGTTTAACTCTGTCAGTTGAATGCACACATTGACAACCATTCAGTTAGATAGCTCCGTTTTGGTTTTAGAAGCAGATATTTCTCTGTACAGCCTATGGTCCCTTTCACTCGGGAATATCCCAACGCAGCTCCTAGAAGAAACGTGTTTCTGACTCGCTGAATCTCAACATAGATTCAACTCTCTTAGGTGAACGAACGCACTGCAGAGCAGTTTCAAGGAAGCGTTTCTCCTGAGTTTTATACGAAGTTTCCTGATGTTTAGTACGTATGCCGGCATTGGGCTGGAAATACCGGTTTTGGGATTCTGTACAGAAAGGGTTTGCAAACCGCTGAATCCACACGTGAGTTAACTCTCTCAGTTGAATGCACACATTGACAACCATTCAGTTAGATAGCTCCGTTTTGGTTTTAGAAGCAGATATTTCTCTGTACAGCCTATGGTCCCATTCACTCGGGAATATCCCAACGCAGCTCCTAGAAGAAACGTGTTTCTGACTCGCTGAATCTCAACATAGATTCAACTCTCTTAGGTGAACGAACGCACAGCAGAGCAGTTTCAAGGAATCGTTTCTCCTGAGTTTTAGACGAAGTTTCCTGCTGTTTCGTACGTATGCCGGCATTGGGCTGGAAATACCGGTTTTGGGATTCTGTACAGAAAGGGTTTGCAAACCGCTGAATTCACACGTGAGTTTAACTCTGTCAGTTGAATGCACACATTGACAACCATTCAGTTAGATAGCTCCGTTTTGGTTTTAGAAGCAGATATTTCTCTGTACAGCCTATTGTCCCATTCACTCGGGAATATCCCAACGCAGCTCGTAGAAGAAAAGTGTTTCTGACTCGCTGAATCTCAACATAGATTCAACTCTCTTAGGTGAACGAACGCACAGCAGAGCAGTTTCAAGGAAACGTTTCTCCTGAGTTTTAGACGAAGTTTCCTGCTGTTTCGTACGTATGCCGGCATTGGGCTGGAAATACCGGTTTTGGGATTCTGCACAGAAAGGGTTTCCCAACCGCTGAATCCACACGTGAGTTTAACTCTGTCAGTTGAATGCACACATTGACAACCATTCAGTTAGATAGCTCCGTTTTGGTTTTAGAAGCAGATATTTCTCTGTACAGCCTATGGTCCCTTTCACTCGGGAATATCCCAACGCAGCTCCTAGAAGAAACGTGTTTCTGACTCGCTGAATCTCAACATAGATTCAACTCTCTTAGGTGAACGAACGCACTGCAGAGCAGTTTCAAGGAAGCGTTTCTCCTGAGTTTTATACGAAGTTTCCTGATGTTTAGTACGTATGCCGGCATTGGGCTGGAAATACCGGTTTTGGGATTCTGTACAGAAAGGGTTTGCAAACCGCTGAATCCACACGTGAGTTAACTCTCTCAGTTGAATGCACACATTGACAACCATTCAGTTAGATAGCTCCGTTTTGGTTTTAGAAGCAGATATTTCTCTGTACAGCCTATGGTCCCATTCACTCGGGAATATCCCAACGCAGCTCCTAGAAGAAACGTGTTTCTGACTCGCTGAATCTCAACATAGATTCAACTCTCTTAGGTGAACGAACGCACAACAGAGCAGTTTCAAAGAAACGTGTCTCCTGAGTTTTAGACGAAGTTTCCTGCTGTTTAGTACGTATGCCGGCATTGGGCTGGAAATACCGGTTTTGGGATTCTGCACAGAAATGGTTTGCCAACCGCTGAATCCACACGTGAGTTTAACTCTGTCAGTTGAATGCACACATTGACAACCATTCAGTTAGATAGCTCCGTTTTGGTTTTAGAAGCAGATATTTCTCTGTACAGCCTATGGTCCCATTCACTCGGGAATATCCCAACGCAACTCCTAGAAGAAACGTGTTTCTGACTCGCTGAATCTCAACATAGTTTCAGCTATCTTAGGTGAACGAACGCACAGCAGAGGAGTTTCAAGGAAACGTTTCTCCTGAGTTTTAGACGAAGTTTCCTGCTGTTTCGTACGTATGCCGGCATTGGGCTGGAAATACCGGTTTTGGGATTCTGCACAGAAAGGGTTTGCAAACCGCTGAATCCACACGTGAGTTTAACTCTGTCAGTTGAATGCACACATTGACAACCATTCAGTTAGATAGCTCCGTTTTGGTTTTAGAAGCAGATATTTCTCTGTACAGCCTATTGTCCCATTCACTCGGGAATATCCCAACGCAGCTCGTAGAAGAAAAGTGTTTCTGACTCGCTGAATCTCAACATAGATTCAACTCTCTTAGGTGAACGAACGCACAGCAGAGCAGTTTCAAGGAAACGTTTCTCCTGAGTTTTAGACGAAGTTTCCTGCTGTTTCGTACGTATGCCGGCATTGGGCTGGAAATACCGGTTTTGGGATTCTGCACAGAAAGGGTTTCCCAACCGCTGAATCCACACGTGAGTTTAACTCTGTCAGTTGAATGCACACATTGACAACCATTCAGTTAGATAGCTCCGTTTTGGTTTTAGAAGCAGATATTTCTCTGTACAGCCTATGGTCCCTTTCACTCGGGAATATCCCAACGCAGCTCCTAGAAGAAACGTGTTTCTGACTCGCTGAATCTCAACATAGATTCAACTCTCTTAGGTGAACGAACGCACTGCAGAGCAGTTTCAAGGAAGCGTTTCTCCTGAGTTTTATACGAAGTTTCCTGATGTTTAGTACGTATGCCGGCATTGGGCTGGAAATACCGGTTTTGGGATTCTGTACAGAAAGGGTTTGCAAACCGCTGAATCCACACGTGAGTTAACTCTCTCAGTTGAATGCACACATTGACAACCATTCAGTTAGATAGCTCCGTTTTGGTTTTAGAAGCAGATATTTCTCTGTACAGCCTATGGTCCCATTCACTCGGGAATATCCCAACGCAGCTCCTAGAAGAAACGTGTTTCTGACTCGCTGAATCTCAACATAGATTCAACTCTCTTAGGTGAACGAACGCACAACAGAGCAGTTTCAAAGAAACGTGTCTCCTGAGTTTTAGACGAAGTTTCCTGCTGTTTAGTACGTATGCCGGCATTGGGCTGGAAATACCGGTTTTGGGATTCTGCACAGAAATGGTTTGCCAACCGCTGAATCCACACGTGAGTTTAACTCTGTCAGTTGAATGCACACATTGACAACCATTCAGTTAGATAGCTCCGTTTTGGTTTTAGAAGCAGATATTTCTCTGTACAGCCTATGGTCCCATTCACTCGGGAATATCCCAACGCAACTCCTAGAAGAAACGTGTTTCTGACTCGCTGAATCTCAACATAGTTTCAGCTATCTTAGGTGAACGAACGCACAGCAGAGGAGTTTCAAGGAAACGTTTCTCCTGAGTTTTAGACGAAGTTTCCTGCTGTTTCGTACGTATGCCGGCATTGGGCTGGAAATACCGGTTTTGGGATTCTGCACAGAAAGGGTTTGCAAACCGCTGAATCCACACGTGAGTTTAACTCTGTCAGTTGAATGCACACATTGACAACCATTCAGTTAGATAGCTCCGTTTTGGTTTTAGAAGCAGATATTTCTCTGTACAGCCTATTGTCCCATTCACTCGGGAATATCCCAACACAGCTCGTTGAAGAAAAGTGTTTCTGACTCGCTGAATCTCAACATAGATTCAACTCTCTTAGGTGAACGAACGCACAGCAGAGCAGTTTCAAGGAAACGTTTCTCCTGAGTTTTAGACGAAGTTTCCTGCTGTTTCGTACGTATGCCGGCATTGGGCTGGAAATACCGGTTTTGGGATTCTGCACAGAAAGGGTTTGCCAACCGCTGAATCCACACGTGAGTTTAACTCTGTCAGTTGAATGCACACATTGACAACCATTCAGTTAGATAGCTCCGTTTTGGTTTTAGAATCAGATATTTCTCTGTACAGCCTATGGTCCCATTCACTCGGGAATATCCCAACGCAGCTCCTAGAAGAAACGTGTTTCTGACTCGCTGAATCTCAACATAGATTCAACTCTCTTAGGTGAACGAACGCACAGCAGAGCAGTTTCAAGGAAACGTTTCTCCTGAGTTTTAGACGAAGTTTCCTGCTGTTTAGTACGTATGCCGGCATTGGGCTGGAAATACCGGTTTTGGGATTCTGCACAGAAAGGGTTTGCCAACCGCTGAATCCACACGTGAGTTTAACTCTGTCAGTTGAATGCACACATTGACAACCATTCAGTTAGATAGCTCCGTTTTGGTTTTAGAAGCAGATATTTCTCTGTACAGCCTATGGTCCCATTCACTCGGGAATATCCCAATGCAGCTCCTAGAAGAAACGTGTTTCTGACTCGCTGAATCTCAACATAGATTCAACTCTCTTAGGTGAACGAACGCACAGCAGAGCAGTTTCAAGGAATCGTTTCTCCTGAGTTTTAGACGAAGTTTCCTGCTGTTTCGTACGTATGCCGGCATTGGGCTGGAAATACCGGTTTTGGGATTCTGTACAGAAAGGGTTTGCAAACCGCTGAATCCACACGTGAGTTTAACTCTGTCAGTTGAATGCACACATTGACAACCATTCAGTTAGATAGCTCCGTTTTGGTTTTAGAAGCAGATATTTCTCTGTACAGCCTTTTGTCCCATTCACTCGGGAATATCCCAACACAGCTCGTAGAAGAAAAGTGTTTCTGACTCGCTGAATCTCAACATAGATTCAACTCTCTTAGGTGAACGAACGCACAGAAGAGCAGTTTCAAGGAAACGTTTCTCCTGAGTTTTAGACGAAGTTTCCTGCTGTTTCGTACGTATGCCGGCATTGGGCTGGAAATACCGGTTTTGGGATTCTGCACAGAAAGGGTTTCCCAACCGCTGAATCCACACGTGAGTTTAACTCTGTCAGTTGAATGCACACATTGACAACCATTCAGTTAGATAGCTCCGTTTTGGTTTTAGAAGCAGATATTTCTCTGTACAGCCTATGGTCCCATTCACTCGGGAATATCCCAACGCAGCTCCTAGAAGAAACGTGTTTCTGACTCGCTGAATCTCAACATAGATTCAACTCTCTTAGGTGAACGAACGCACAGCAGAGCAGTTTCAAGGAAACGTTTCTCCTGAGTTTTAGACGAAGTTTCCTGCTGTTTAGTACGTATGCCGTCATTGGGCTGGAAATACCGGTTTTGGGATTCTGCACAGAAAGGGTTTGCCAACCGCTGAATCCACACGTGAGTTTAACTCTGTCAGTTGAATGCACACATTGACAACCATTCAGTTAGATAGCTCCGTTTTGGTTTTAGAAGCAAATATTTCTCTGTACAGCCTATGGTCCCTTTCACTCGGAAATATCCCAACGCAGCTCCTAGAAGAAACGTGTTTCTGACTCGCTGAATCTCAACATAGATTCAACTCTCTTAGGTGAACGAACGCACTGCAGAGCAGTTTCAAGGAAGCGTTTCTCCTGAGTTTTATACGAAATTTCCTGATGTTTAGTACGTATGCCGGCATTGGGCTGGAAATACCGGTTTTGGGATTCTGTACAGAAAGGGTTTGCAAACCGCTGAATCCACACGTGAGTTAACTCTGTCAGTTGAATGCACACATTGACAACCATTCAGTTAGATAGCTACGTTTTGGTTTTAGAAGCAGATATTTCTCTGTACAGCCTATTGTCCCATTCACTCGGGAATATCCCAACGCAGCTCCTAGAAGTAACGTGTTTCTGACTCGCTGAATCTCAACATAGATTCAACTCTCTTAGGTGAACGAACGCACAACAGAGCAGTTTCAAAGAAACGTTTCTCCTGAGTTTTAGACGAAGTTTCCTGCTCTTTAGTACGTATGCCGGCATTGGGCTGGAAATACCGGTTTTGGGATTCTGCACAGAAATGGTTTGCCAACCGCTGAATCCACACGTGAGTTTAACTCTGTCAGTTGAATGCACACATTGACAACCATTCAGTTAGATAGCTCCGTTTTGGTTTTAGAAGCAGATATTTCTCTGTACAGCCTATGGTCCCATTCACTCGGGAATATCCCAACGCAGCTCCTAGAAGAAACGTGTTTCTGACTCGCTGAATCTCAACATAGATTCAACTCTCTTAGGTGAACGAACGCACAGCAGAGCAGTTTCAAGGAAACGTTTCTCCTGAGTTTTAGACGAAGTTTCCTGCTGTTTCGTACGTATGCCGGCATTGGGCTGGAAATACCGGTTTTGGGATTCTACACAGAAAGGGTTTGCAAACCGCTGAATCCACACGTGAGTTTAACTCTGTCAGTTGAATGCACATATTGACAACCATTCAGTTAGATAGCTCCGTTTTGGTTTTAGAAGCAGATATTTCTCTGTACAGCCTATGGTCCCATTCACTCGGGAATATCCCAACGCAACTCCTAGAAGAAACGTGTTTCTGACTCGCTGAATCTCAACATAGTTTCAGCTATCTTAGGTGAACGAACGCACAGCAGAGGAGTTTCAAGGAAACGTTTCTCCTGAGTTTTAGACGAAGTTTCCTGCTGTTTCGTACGTATGCCGGCATTGGGCTGGAAATACCGGTTTTGGGATTCTGCACAGAAAGGGTTTGCAAACCGCTGAATCCACACGTGAGTTTAACTCTGTCAGTTGAATGCACACATTGACAACCATTCAGTTAGATAGCTCCGTTTTGGTTTTAGAAGCAGATATTTCTCTGTACAGCCTATTGTCCCATTCACTCGGTAATATCCCAACACAGCTCGTTGAAGAAAAGTGTTTCTGACTCGCTGAATCTCAACATAGATTCAACTCTCTTAGGTGAACGAACGCACAGCAGAGCAGTTTCAAGGAAACGTTTCTCCTGAGTTTTAGACGAAGTTTCCTGCTGTTTCGTACGTATGCCGGCATTGGGCTGGAAATACCGGTTTTGGGATTCTGCACAGAAAGGGTTTGCCAACCGCTGAATCCACACGTGAGTTTAACTCTGTCAGTTGAATGCACACATTGACAACCATTCAGTTAGATAGCTCCGTTTTGGTTTTAGAAGCAGATATTTCTCTGTACAGCCTATGGTCCCATTCACTCGGGAATATCCCAACGCAGCTCCTAGAAGAAACGTGTTTCTGACTCGCTGAATCTCAACATAGATTCAACTCTCTTAGGTGAACGAACGCACAGCAGAGCAGTTTCAAGGAAACGTTTCTCCTGAGTTTTAGACGAAGTTTCCTGCTGTTTAGTACGTATGCCGGCATTGGGCTGGAAATACCGGTTTTGGGATTCTGCACAGAAAGGGTTTGCCAACCGCTGAATCCACACGTGAGTTTAACTCTGTCAGTTGAATGCACACATTGACAACCATTCAGTTAGATAGCTCCGTTTTGGTTTTAGAAGCAGATATTTCTCTGTACAGCCTATGGTCCCATTCACTCGGGAATATCCCAACGCAGCTCCTAGAAGAAACGTGTTTCTGACTCGCTGAATCTCAACATAGATTCAACTCTCTTAGGTGAACGAACGCACAGCAGAGCAGTTTCAAGGAATCGTTTCTCCTGAGTTTAAGACGAAGTTTCCTGCTGTTTCGTACGTATGCCGGCATTGGGCTGGAAATACCGGTTTTGGGATTCTGTACAGAAAGAGTTTGCAAACCGCTGAATCCACACGTGAGTTTAACTCTGTCAGTTGAATGCACACATTGACAACCATTCAGTTAGATAGCTCCGTTTTGGTTTTAGAAGCAGATATTTCTCTGTACAGCCTATTGTCCCATTCACTCGGGAATATCCCAACACAGCTCGTAGAAGAAAAGTGTTTCTGACTCGCTGAATCTCAACATAGATTCAACTGTCTTAGGTGAACGAACGCACAGCAGAGCAGTTTCAAGGAAACGTTTCTCCTGAGTTTTAGACGAAGTTTCCTGCTGTTTCGTACGTATGCCGGCATTGAGCTGGAAATACCGGTTTTGGGATTCTGCACAGAAAGGGTTTCCCAACCGCTGAATCCACACGTGAGTTTAACTCTGTCAGTTGAATGCACACATTGACAACCATTCAGTTAGATAGCTCCGTTTTGGTTTTAGAAGCAGATATTTCTCTGTACAGCCTATGGTCCCATTCACTCGGGAATATCCCAACGCAGCTCCTAGAAGAAACGTGTTTCTGACTCGCTGAATCTCAACATAGATTCAACTCTCTTAGGTGAAGGAACGCACAGCAGAGCAGTTTCAAGGAAACGTTTCTCCTGAGTTTTAGACGAAGTTTCCTGCTGTTTAGTACGTATGCCGGCATTGGGCTGGAAATACCGGTTTTGGGATTCTGCACAGAAAGGGTTTGCCAACCGCTGAATCCACACGTGAGTTTAACTCTGTCAGTTGAATGCACACATTGACAACCATTCAGTTAGATAGCTCCGTTTTGGTTTTAGAAGCAGATATTTCTCTGTACAGCCTATGGTCCCATTCACTCGGGAATATCCCAACGCAGCTCCTAGAAGAAACGTGTTTCTGACTCGCTGAATCTCAACATAGATTCAACTCTCTTAGGTGAACGAACGCACAGCAGAGCAGTTTCAAGGAATCGTTTCTCCTGAGTTTTAGACGAAGTTTCCTGCTCTTTCGTACGTATGCCGGCATTGGGCTGGAAATACCGGTTTTGGGATTCTGTACAGAAAGGGTTTGCAAACCGCTGAATCCACACGTGAGTTTAACTCTGTCAGTTGAATGCACACATTGACAACCATTCAGTTAGATAGCTCCGTTTTGGTTTTAGAAGCAGATATTTCTCTGTACAGCCTATTGTCCCATTCACTCGGGAATATCCCAACACAGCTCGTAGAAGAAAAGTGTTTCTGACTCGCTGAATCTCAACATAGATTCAACTCTCTTAGGTGAACGAACGCACAGCAGAGCAGTTTCAAGGAAACGTTTCTCCTGAGTTTTAGACGAAGTTTCCTGCTGTTTCGTATGTATGCCGGCATTGGGCTGGAAATACCGGTTTTGGGATTCTGCACAGAAAGGGTTTCCCAACCGCTGAATCCACAGGTGAGTTTAACTCTGTCAGTTGAATGCACACATTGACAACCATTCAGTTAGATAGCTCCGTTTTGGTTTTAGAAGCAGATATTTCTCTGTACAGCCTATGGTCCCATTCACTCGGGAATATCCCAATGCAGCTCCTAGAAGAAACGTGTTTCTGACTCGCTGAATCTCAACATAGTTTCAACTCTCTTAGGTGAACGAACGCACAGCAGAGCAGTTTCAAGGAAACGTTTCTCCTGAGTTTTAGACGATGTTTCCTGCTGTTTCGTACGTATGCCGGCATTGGGCTGTAAATACCGGTTTTGGGATTCTGCACAGAAAGGGTTTGCCAACCGCTGAATCCACACGTGAGTTTAACTCTGTCAGTTGAATGCACACATTGACAACCATTCAGTTAGATAGCTCCGTTTTGGTTTTAGAAGCAGATATTTCTCTGTACAGCCTATGGTCCCATTCACTCGGGAATATCCCAACGCAGCTCCTAGAAGAAACGTGTTTCTGACTCGCTGAATCTCAACATAGATTCAACTCTCTTAGGTGAACGAACGCACAGCAGAGCAGTTTCAAGGAAACGTTTCTCCTGAGTTTTAGACGAAGTTTCCTGCTGTTTCCTACGTATGCCGGCATTGGGCTGGAAATACCGGTTTTGGGATTCTGTACAGAAAGGGTTTGCCAACCGCTGAATCCACACGTGAGTTTATCTCTGTCAGTTGAATGCACACATTGACAACCATTCAGTTAGATAGCTCCGTTTTGGTTTTAGAAGCAGATATTTCTCTGTACAGCCTATGGTCCCATTCACTCGGGAATATCCCAACGCAGCTCCTAGAAGAAACGTGTTTCTGACTCGCTGAATCTCAACATAGATTCAACTCTCTTAGGTGAACGAACGCACAGCAGAGCAGTTTCAAGTAAACGTTTCTCCTGAGTTTTAGACGAAGTTTCCTGCTGTTGCGTACGTATGCCGGCATTGGGCTAGAAATACCGGTTTTGGGATTCTACACAGAAAGGGTTTGCAAACCGCTGAATCCACACGTGAGTTTAACTCTGTCAGTTGAAAGCACACATTGACAACCATTCAGTTAGATAGCTCCGTTTTGGTTTTAGAAGCAGATATTTCTCTGTACAGCCTATGGTCCCATTCACTCGGGAATATCCCAACGCAGCTCCTAGAAGAAACGTGTTTCTGACTCGCTGAATCTCAACATAGTTTCAACTCTCCTAGGTGAACGAACGCACAGCAGAGCAGTTTCAAGGAAGCGTTTCTCCTGAGTTTTAGACGAAGTTTCCTGCTGTTTAGTACGTATGCCGGCATTGGGCTGGAAATACCGGTTTTGGGATTCTCTACAGAAAGGGTTTGCAAACCGCTGAATCCACACGTGAGTTTAACTCTGTCAGTTGAATGCACACATTGACAACCATTCAGTTAGATAGCTCCGTTTTGGTTTTAGAAGCAGATATTTCTCTGTACAGCCTATTGTCCCATTCACTCGGGAATATCCCAACACAGCTCGTAGAAGAAAAGTGTTTCTGACTCGCTGAATCTCCACATAGATTCAACTCTCTTAGGTGAACGAACGCACAGCAGAGCAGTTTCAAGGAAACGTTTCTCCTGAGTTTTAGACGAAGTTTCCTGCTGTTTCGTACGTATGCCGGCATTGGGCTGGAAATACCGGTTTTGGGATTCTGCACAGAAAGGGTTTGCCAACCGCTGAATCCACACGTGAGTTTAACTCTGTCAGTTGAATGCACACATTGACAACCATTCAGTTAGATAGCTCCGTTTTGGTTTTAGAAGCAGATATTTCTCTGTACAGCCTATGGTCCCATTCACTCGGGAATATCCCAACGCAGCTCCTAGAAGAAACGTGTTTCTGACTCGCTGAATCTCAACATAGTTTCAACTCTCTTAGGTGAACGAACGCACAGCAGAGCAGTTTCAAGGAAACGTTTCTCCTGAGTTTTAGACGAAGTTTCCTGCTGTTTAGTACGTATGCCGGCATTGGGCTGGAATTACCGGTTTTCGGATTCTCTACAGAAAGGGTTTGCCAACCGCTGAATCCACACGTGAGTTTAACTCTGTCAGTTGAATGCACACATTGACAACCATTCAGTTAGATAGCTCCGTTTTGGTTTTAGAAGCAGATATTTCTCTGTGCAGCCTATGGTCCCATTCACTCGGGAATATCCCAACGCAGCTCCTAGAAGAAACGTGTTTCTGACTCGCTGAATCTCAACATAGTTTCAACTCTCCTAGGTGAACGAACGCACAGCAGAGCAGTTTCAAGGAAGCGTTTCTCCTGAGTTTTAGACGAAGTTTCCTGCTGTTTAGTACGTATGCCGGCATTGGGCTGGAAATACCGGTTTTGGGATTCTCTACAGAAAGGGTTTGCAAACCGCTGAATCCACACGTGAGTTTAACTCTGTCAGTTGAATGCACACATTGACAACCATTCAGTTAGATAGCTCCGTTTTGGTTTTAGAAGCAGATATTTCTCTGTACAGCCTATTGTCCCATTCACTCGGGAATATCCCAACACAGCTCGTAGAAGAAAAGTGTTTCTGACTCGCTGAATCTCAACATAGATTCAACTCTCTTAGGTGAACGAACGCACAGCAGAGCAGTTTCAAGGAAACGTTTCTCCTGAATTTTAGACGAAGTTTCCTGCTGTTTCGTACGTATGCCGGCATTGGGCTGGAAATACCGGTTTTGGGATTCTGCACAGAAAGGGTTTGCCAACCGCTGAATCCACACGTGAGTTTAACTCTGTCAGTTGAATGCACACATTTACAACCATTCAGTTAGATAGCTCCGTTTTGGTTTTAGAAGCAGATATTTCTCTGTACAGCCTATGGTCCCATTCACTCGGGAATATCCCAACGCAGCTCCTAGAAGAAACGTGTTTCTGACTCGCTGAATCTCAACATAGATTCAACTCTCTTAGGTGAGCGAACGCACAGCAGAGCAGTTTCAAGGAAACGTTTCTCCTGAGTTTTAGACGAAGTTTCCTGCTGTTTAGTACGTATGCCGGCATTGGGCTGGAAATACCGGTTTTCGGATTCTCTACAGAAAGGGTTTGCAAACCGCTGAATCCACACGTGAGTTTAACTCTGTCAGTTGAATGCACACATTGACAACCATTCAGTTAGATAGCTCCGTTTTGGTTTTAGAAGCAGATATTTCTCTGTGCAGCCTATTGTCCCATTCACTCGGGAATATCCCAACACAGCTCGTAGAAGAAAAGTGTTTCTAACTCGCTGAATCTCAACATAGATTCAACTCTCTTAGGTGAACGAACGCACAGCAGAGGGGTTTCAAGGAAACGTTTCTCCTGAGTTTTAGACGAAGTTTCCTGCTGTTTCGTACGTATGCCGGCATTGGGCTGGAAATACCGGTTTTGGGATTCTGCACAGAAAGGGTTTCCCAACCGCTGAATCCACAGGTGAGTTTAACTCTGTCAGTTGAATGCACACATTGACAACCATTCAGTTAGATAGCTCCGTTTTGGTTTTAGAAGCAGATATTTCTCTGTACAGCCTATGGTCCCATTCACTCGGGAATATCCCAACGCAGCTCCTAGAAGAAACGTGTTTCTGACTCGCTGAATCTCAACATAGATTCAACTCTCTTAGGTGAGCGAACGCACAGCAGAGCAGTTTCAAGGAAACGTTTCTCCTGAATTTTAGACGAAGTTTCCTGCTATTTCGTACGTATGCCGGCATTGGGCTGGAAATACCGGTTTTGGGATTCTGCACAGAAAGGGTTTGCCAACCGCTGAATCCACACGTGAGTTTAACTCTGTCAGTTGAATGCACACATTGACAACCATTCCGTTAGATAGCTCCCTTTTGGTTTTAGAAGCAGATATTTCTCTGTACAGCCTATGGTCCCATTCACTCGGGAATATCCCAACGCAGCTCCTAGAAGAAACGTGTTTCTGACTCGCTGAATCTCAACATAGATTCAACTCTCTTAGGTGAACGAACGCACAGCAGAGCAGTTTCAAGGAAACGTTTCTCCTGAGTTTTAGACGAAGTTTCCTGCTGTTTAGTACGTATGCCGTCATTGGGCTGGAAATACCGGTTTTGGGATTCTGCACAGAAAGGGTTTGCAAACCGCTGAATCCACACGTGAGTTTAACTCTGTCAGCTTAATGCACACATTGACAACCATTCAGTTAGATAGCTCCGTTTTGGTTTTAGAAGCAGATATTTCTCTGTACAGCCTATGGTCCCTTTCACTCGGGAATATCCCAACGCAGCTCCTAGAAGAAACGTGTTTCTGACTCGGTGAATCTCAACATAGATTCAACTCTCTTAGGTGAACGAACGCACTGCAGAGCAGTTTCAAGGAAGCGTTTCTCCTGAGTTTTATACGAAGTTTCCTGCTGTTTAGTACGCATGCCGGCATTGGGCTGGAAATACCGGTTTTGGGATTCTGTACAGAAAGGGTTTGCAAACCGCTGAATCCACACGTGAGTTAACTCTGTCAGTTGAATGCACACATTGACAACCATTCAGTTAGATAGCTCCGTTTTGGTTTTAGAAGCAGATATTTCTCTGTACAGCCTATGGTCCCATTCACTCGGGAATATCCCAACACAGCTCCTAGAAGAAACGTGTTTCTGACTCGCTGAATCTCAACATAGATTCAACTCTCTTAGGTGAACGAACGCACAGCAGAGCAGTTTCAAGGAAACGTTTCTCCTGAGTTTTAGATGAAGTTTCCTGCTGTTTCGTACGTATGCCGGCATTGGACTGGAAATACCGGTTTTGGGATTCTACACAGAAAGGGTTTGCAAACCGCTGAATCCACACGTGAGATTAACTCTGTCAGTTGAATGCACACCTTGACAACCATTCAGTTAGATAGCTCCGTTTTGGTTTTAGAAGCAGATATTTCTCTGTACAGCCTATGGTCCCATTCACTCGGGAATATCCCAACGCAGCTCCTAGAAGAAACGTGTTTCTGACTCGCTGAATCTCAACATAGATTCAACTCTCTTAGGTGAACGAACGCACAACAGAGCAGTTTCAAAGAAACGTTTCTCCTGAGTTTTAGACGAATTTTCCTGCTGTTTAGTACGTATGCCGGCATTGGGCTGGAAATACCGGTTTTGGGATTCTGCACAGAAATGGTTTGCCAACCGCTGAATCCACACGTGAGTTTAACTCTGTCAGTTGAATGCACACATTGACAACCATTCAGTTAGATAGCTCCGTTTTGGTTTTAGAAGCAGATATTTCTCTGTACAGCCTATGGTCCCATTCACTCGGGAATATCCCAACGCAGCTCGTAGAAGAAACGTGTTTCTGACTCGCTGAATCTCAACATAGATTCAACTCTCTTAGGTGAACGAACGCACAGCAGAGCAGTTTCAAGGAAACGTTTCTCCTGAGTTTTAGACGAAGTTTCCTGCTGTTTCGTACGTATGCCGGCATTGGGCTGGAAATACCGGTTTTGGGATTCTACACAGAAAGGGTTTGCAAACCGCTGAATCCACACGTGAGTTTAACTCTGTCAGTTGAATGCACACATTGACAACCATTCAGTTAGATAGCTCCGTTTTGGTTTTTGAAGCAGATATTTCTCTGTAAAGCCTATGGTCCCATTCACTCGGGAATATCCCAACGCAGCTCCTAGAAGAAACGTGTTTCTGACTCGCTGAATCTCAACATAGTTTCAGCTATCTTAGGTGAACGAACGCACAGCAGAGGAGTTTCAAGGAAACGTTTCTCCTGAGTTTTAGAGGAAGTTTCCTGCTGTTTCGTACGTATGCCGGCATTGGGCTGGAAATACCGGTTTTGGGATTCTGCACAGAAAGGGTTTGCAAACCGCTGAATCCACACGTGAGTTTAACTCTGTCAGTTGAATGCACACATTGACAACCATTCAGTTAGATAGCTCCGTTTTGGTTTTAGAAGCAGATATTTCTCTGTACAGCCTATTGTCCCATTCACTCGGGAATATCCCAACACAGCTCGTAGAAGAAAAGTGTTTCTGACTCGCTGAATCTCAACATAGATTCAACTCTCTTAGGTGAACGAACGCACAGCAGAGCAGTTTCAAGGAAACGTTTCTCCTGAGTTTTAGACGAAGTTTCCTGCTGTTTCGTACGTATGCCGGCATTGGGCTGGAAATACCGGTTTTGGGATTCTGCACAGAAAGGGTTTGCCAACCGCTGAATCCACACGTGAGTTTAACTCTGTCAGTTGAATGCACACATTGACAAGCATTCAGTTAGATAGCTCCGTTTTGGTTTTAGAAGCAGATATTTCTCTGTACAGCCTATGGTCCCATTCACTCGGGAATATCCCAACGCAGCTCCTAGAAGAAACGTGTTTCTGACTCGCTGAATCTCAACATAGATTCAACTCTCTTAGGTGAAGGAACGCACAGCAGAGCAGTTTCAAGGAAACGCTTCTCCTGAGTTTTAGACGAAGTTTCCTGCTGTTTAGTACGTATGCCGGCATTGGGCTGGAAATACCGGTTTTGGGATTCTGCACAGAAAGGGTTTGCCAACCGCTGAATTCACACGTGAGTTTAACTCTGTCAGTTGAATGCACACATTGACAACCATTCAGTTAGATAGCTCCGTTTTGGTTTTAGAAGCAGATATTTCTCTGTACAGCCTATGGTCCCATTCACTCGGGAATATCCCAACGCAGCTCCTAGAAGAAACGTGTTTCTGACTCGCTGAATCTCAACATAGATTCAACTCTCTTAGGTGAACGAACGCACAGCAGAGCAGTTTCAAGGAATCGTTTCTCCTGAGTTTTAGACGAAGTTTCCTGCTGTTTCGTACGTATGCCGGCATTGGGCTGGAAATACCGGTTTTGGGATTCTGTACAGAAAGGGTTTGCAAACCGCTGAATCCACACGTGAGTTTAACTCTGTCAGTTGAATGCACACATTGACAACCATTCAGTTAGATAGCTCCGTTTTGGTTTTAGAAGCAGATATTTCTCTGTACAGCCTATTGTCCCATTCACTCGGGAATATTCCAACACAGCTCGTAGAAGAAAAGTGTTTCTGACTCGCTGAATCTCAACATAGATTCAACTCTATTAGGTGAACGAACGCACAGCAGAGCAGTTTCAAGGAAACGTTTCTCCTGAGTTTTAGACGAAGTTTCCTGCTGTTTCGTACGTATGCCGGCTTTGGGCTGGAAATACCGGTTTTGGGATTCTGCACAGAAAGGGTTTCCCAACCGCTGAATACACACGTGAGTTTAACTCTGTCAGTTGAATGCACACATTGACAACCATTCAGTTAGATAGCTCCGTTTTGGTTTTAGAAGCAGATATTTCTCTGTACAGGCTATGGTCCCATTCACTCGGGAATATCCCAACGCAGCTCCTAGAAGAAACGTGTTTCTGACTCGCTGAATCTCAACATAGATTTAACTCTCTTAGGTGAACGAACGCACAGCAGAGCAGTTTCAAGGAAACGTTTCTCCTGAGTTTTAGACGAAGTTTCCTGCTGTTTAGTACGTATGCCGTCATTGGGCTGGAAATACCGGTTTTGGGATTCTGCACAGAAAGGGTTTGCCAACCGCTGAATCCACACGTGAGTTTAACTCTGTCAGTTGAATGCACACATTGACAACCATTCAGTTAGATAGCTCCGTTTTGGTTTTAGAAGCAGATATTTCTCTGTACAGCCTATGGTCCCTTTCACTCGGAAATATCCCAACGCAGCTCCTAGAAGAAACGTGTTTCTGACTCGCTGAATCTCAACATAGATTCAACTCTCTTAGGTGAACGAACGCACTGCAGAGCAGTTTCAAGGAAGCGTTTCTCCTGAGTTTTATACGAAGTTACCTGCTGTTTAGTACGTATGCCGGCATTGGGCTGGAAATACCGGTTTTGGGATTCTGTACAGAAAGGGTTTGCAAACCGCTGAATCCACACGTGAGTTAACTCTGTCAGTTGAATGCACACATTGACAACCATTCAGTTAGATAGCTCCGTTTTGGTTTTAGAAGCAGATATTTCTCTGTACAGCCTTTGGTCCCATTCACTCGGGAATATCCCAACGCAGCTCCTAGAAGAAACGTGTTTCTGACTCGCTGAATCTCAACATAGATTCAACTCTCTTAGGTGAACGAACGCACAGCAGAGCAGTTTCAAGGAAACGTTTCTCCTGAGTTTTAGACGAAGTTTCCCGCTGTTTCCTACGTATGCCGGCATTGGGCTGGAAATACCGGTTTTGGGATTCTGTACAGAATGGGTTTGCCAACCGCTGAATCCACACGTGAGTTTATCTCTGTCAGTTGAATGCACACATTGACAACCATTCAGTTAGATAGCTCCGTTTTGGTTTTAGAAGCAGATATTTCTCTGTACAGCCTATGGTCCCATTCACTCGGGAATATCCCAACGCAGCTCCTAGAAGAAACGTGTTTCTGACTCGCTGAATCTCAACATAGATTCAACTCTCTTAGGTGAACGAACGCACAGCAGAGCAGTTTCAAGTAAACGTTTCTCCTGAGTTTTAGACGAAGTTTCCTGCTGTTGCGTACGTATGCCGGCATTGGGCTAGAAATACCGGTTTTGGGATTCTACACAGAAAGGGTTTGCAAACCGCTGAATCCACACGTGAGTTTAACTCTGTCAGTTGAAAGCACACATTGACAACCATTCAGTTAGATAGCTCCGTTTTGGTTTTAGAAGCAGATATTTCTCTGTACAGCCTATGGTCCCATTCACTCGGGAATATCCCAACGCAGCTCCTAGAAGAAACGTGTTTCTGACTCGCTGAATCTCAACATAGTTTCAACTCTCCTAGGTGAACGAACGCACAGCAGAGCAGTTTCAAGGAAGCGTTTCTCCTGAGTTTTAGACGAAGTTTCCTGCTGTTTAGTACGTATGCCGGCATTGGGCTGGAAATACCGGTTTGGGGATTCTCTACAGAAAGGGTTTGCAAACCGCTGAATCCACACGTGAGTTTAACTCTGTCAGTTGAATGCACACATTGACAACCATTCAGTTAGATAGCTCCGTTTTGGTTTTAGAAGCAGATATTTCTCTGTACAGCCTATTGTCCCATTCACTCGGGAATATCCCAACACAGCTCGTAGAAGAAAAGTGTTTCTGACTCGCTGAATCTCAACATAGATTCAACTCTCTTAGGTGAACGAACGCACAGCAGAGCAGTTTCAAGGAAACGTTTCTCCTGAGTTTTAGACGAAGTTTCCTGCTGTTTCGTACGTTTGCCGGCATTGGGCTGGAAATACCGGTTTTGGGATTCTGCACAGAAAGGGTTTCCCAACCGCTGAATCCACAGGTGAGTTTAACTCTGTCAGTTGAATGCACACATTGACAACCATTCAGTTAGATAGCTCCGTTTTGGTTTTAGAAGCAGATATTTCTCTGTACAGCCTATGGTCCCATTCACTCGGGAATATCCCAACGCAGCTCCTAGAAGAAACGTGTTTCTGACTCGCTGAATCTCAACATAGATTCAACTCTCTTAGGTGAGCGAACGCACAGCAGAGCAGTTTCAAGGAAACGTTTCTCCTGAATTTTAGACGAAGTTTCCTGCTATTTCGTACGTATGCCGGCATTGGGCTGGAAATACCGGTTTTGGGATTCTGCACAGAAAGGGTTTGCCAACCGCTGAATCCACACGTGAGTTTAACTCTGTCAGTTGAATGCACACATTGACAACCATTCCGTTAGATAGCTCCCTTTTGGTTTTAGAAGCAGATATTTCTCTGTACAGCCTATGGTCCCATTCACTCGGGAATATCCCAACGCAGCTCCTAGAAGAAACGTGTTTCTGACTCGCTGAATCTCAACATAGATTCAACTCTCTTAGGTGAACGAACGCACAGCAGAGCAGTTTCAAGGAAACGTTTCTCCTGAGTTTTAGACGAAGTTTCCTGCTGTTTAGTACGTATGCCGTCATTGGGCTGGAAATACCGGTTTTGGGATTCTGCACAGAAAGGGTTTGCAAACCGCTGAATCCACACGTGAGTTTAACTCTGTCAGCTTAATGCACACATTGACAACCATTCAGTTAGATAGCTCCGTTTTGGTTTTAGAAGCAGATATTTCTCTGTACAGCCTATGGTCCCTTTCACTCGGGAATATCCCAACGCAGCTCCTAGAAGAAACGTGTTTCTGACTCGGTGAATCTCAACATAGATTCAACTCTCTTAGGTGAACGAACGCACTGCAGAGCAGTTTCAAGGAAGCGTTTCTCCTGAGTTTTATACGAAGTTTCCTGCTGTTTAGTACGCATGCCGGCATTGGGCTGGAAATACCGGTTTTGGGATTCTGTACAGAAAGGGTTTGCAAACCGCTGAATCCACACGTGAGTTAACTCTGTCAGTTGAATGCACACATTGACAACCATTCAGTTAGATAGCTCCGTTTTGGTTTTAGAAGCAGATATTTCTCTGTACAGCCTATGGTCCCATTCACTCGGGAATATCCCAACACAGCTCCTAGAAGAAACGTGTTTCTGACTCGCTGAATCTCAACATAGATTCAACTCTCTTAGGTGAACGAACGCACAGCAGAGCAGTTTCAAGGAAACGTTTCTCCTGAGTTTTAGATGAAGTTTCCTGCTGTTTCGTACGTATGCCGGCATTGGACTGGAAATACCGGTTTTGGGATTCTACACAGAAAGGGTTTGCAAACCGCTGAATCCACACGTGAGATTAACTCTGTCAGTTGAATGCACACCTTGACAACCATTCAGTTAGATAGCTCCGTTTTGGTTTTAGAAGCAGATATTTCTCTGTACAGCCTATGGTCCCATTCACTCGGGAATATCCCAACGCAGCTCCTAGAAGAAACGTGTTTCTGACTCGCTGAATCTCAACATAGATTCAACTCTCTTAGGTGAACGAACGCACAACAGAGCAGTTTCAAAGAAACGTTTCTCCTGAGTTTTAGACGAATTTTCCTGCTGTTTAGTACGTATGCCGGCATTGGGCTGGAAATACCGGTTTTGGGATTCTGCACAGAAATGGTTTGCCAACCGCTGAATCCACACGTGAGTTTAACTCTGTCAGTTGAATGCACACATTGACAACCATTCAGTTAGATAGCTCCGTTTTGGTTTTAGAAGCAGATATTTCTCTGTACAGCCTATGGTCCCATTCACTCGGGAATATCCCAACGCAGCTCGTAGAAGAAACGTGTTTCTGACTCGCTGAATCTCAACATAGATTCAACTCTCTTAGGTGAACGAACGCACAGCAGAGCAGTTTCAAGGAAACGTTTCTCCTGAGTTTTAGACGAAGTTTCCTGCTGTTTCGTACGTATGCCGGCATTGGGCTGGAAATACCGGTTTTGGGATTCTACACAGAAAGGGTTTGCAAACCGCTGAATCCACACGTGAGTTTAACTCTGTCAGTTGAATGCACACATTGACAACCATTCAGTTAGATAGCTCCGTTTTGGTTTTAGAAGCAGATATTTCTCTGTAAAGCCTATGGTCCCATTCACTCGGGAATATCCCAACGCAGCTCCTAGAAGAAACGTGTTTCTGACTCGCTGAATCTCAACATAGTTTCAGCTATCTTAGGTGAACGAACGCACAGCAGAGGAGTTTCAAGGAAACGTTTCTCCTGAGTTTTAGACGAAGTTTCCTGCTGTTTCGTACGTATGCCGGCATTGGGCTGGAAATACCGGTTTTGGGATTCTGCACAGAAAGGGTTTGCAAACCGCTGAATCCACACGTGAGTTTAACTCTGTCAGTTGAATGCACACATTGACAACCATTCAGTTAGATAGCTCCGTTTTGGTTTTAGAAGCAGATATTTCTCTGTACAGCCTATTGTCCCATTCACTCGGGAATATCCCAACACAGCTCGTAGAAGAAAAGTGTTTCTGACTCGCTGAATCTCAACATAGATTCAACTCTCTTAGGTGAACGAACGCACAGCAGAGCAGTTTCAAGGAAACGTTTCTCCTGAGTTTTAGACGAAGTTTCCTGCTGTTTCGTACGTATGCCGGCATTGGGCTGGAAATACCGGTTTTGGGATTCTGCACAGAAAGGGTTTGCCAACCGCTGAATCCACACGTGAGTTTAACTCTGTCAGTTGAATGCACACATTGACAAGCATTCAGTTAGATAGCTCCGTTTTGGTTTTAGAAGCAGATATTTCTCTGTACAGCCTATGGTCCCATTCACTCGGGAATATCCCAACGCAGCTCCTAGAAGAAACGTGTTTCTGACTCGCTGAATCTCAACATAGATTCAACTCTCTTAGGTGAAGGAACGCACAGCAGAGCAGTTTCAAGGAAACGCTTCTCCTGAGTTTTAGACGAAGTTTCCTGCTGTTTAGTACGTATGCCGGCATTGGGCTGGAAATACCGGTTTTGGGATTCTGCACAGAAAGGGTTTGCCAACCGCTGAATTCACACGTGAGTTTAACTCTGTCAGTTGAATGCACACATTGACAACCATTCAGTTAGATAGCTCCGTTTTGGTTTTAGAAGCAGATATTTCTCTGTACAGCCTATGGTCCCATTCACTCGGGAATATCCCAACGCAGCTCCTAGAAGAAACGTGTTTCTGACTCGCTGAATCTCAACATAGATTCAACTCTCTTAGGTGAACGAACGCACAGCAGAGCAGTTTCAAGGAATCGTTTCTCCTGAGTTTTAGACGAAGTTTCCTGCTGTTTCGTACGTATGCCGGCATTGGGCTGGAAATACCGGTTTTGGGATTCTGTACAGAAAGGGTTTGCAAACCGCTGAATCCACACGTGAGTTTAACTCTGTCAGTTGAATGCACACATTGACAACCATTCAGTTAGATAGCTCCGTTTTGGTTTTAGAAGCAGATATTTCTCTGTACAGCCTATTGTCCCATTCACTCGGGAATATCCCAACACAGCTCGTAGAAGAAAAGTGTTTCTGACTCGCTGAATCTCAACATAGATTCAACTCTATTAGGTGAACGAACGCACAGCAGAGCAGTTTCAAGGAAACGTTTCTCCTGAGTTTTAGACGAAGTTTCCTGCTGTTTCGTACGTATGCCGGCTTTGGGCTGGAAATACCGGTTTTGGGATTCTGCACAGAAAGGGTTTCCCAACCGCTGAATCCACACGTGAGTTTAACTCTGTCAGTTGAATGCACACATTGACAACCATTCAGTTAGATAGCTCCGTTTTGGTTTTAGAAGCAGATATTTCTCTGTACAGGCTATGGTCCCATTCACTCGGGAATATCCCAACGCAGCTCCTAGAAGAAACGTGTTTCTGACTCGCTGAATCTCAACATAGATTTAACTCTCTTAGGTGAACGAACGCACAGCAGAGCAGTTTCAAGGAAACGTTTCTCCTGAGTTTTAGACGAAGTTTCCTGCTGTTTAGTACGTATGCCGTCATTGGGCTGGAAATACCGGTTTTGGGATTCTGCACAGAAAGGGTTTGCCAACCGCTGAATCCACACGTGAGTTTAACTCTGTCAGTTGAATGCACACATTGACAACCATTCAGTTAGATAGCTCCGTTTTGGTTTTAGAAGCAGATATTTCTCTGTACAGCCTATGGTCCCTTTCACTCGGAAATATCCCAACGCAGCTCCTAGAAGAAACGTGTTTCTGACTCGCTGAATCTCAACATAGATTCAACTCTCTTAGGTGAACGAACGCACTGCAGAGCAGTTTCAAGGAAGCGTTTCTCCTGAGTTTTATACGAAGTTTCCTGATGTTTAGTACGTATGCCGGCATTGGGCTGGAAATACCGGTTTTGGGATTCTATACAGAAAGGGTTTGCAAACCGCTGAATCCACACGTGAGTTAACTCTGTCAGTTGAATGCACACATTGACAACCATTCAGTTAGATAGCTCCGTTTTGGTTTTAGAAGCAGATATTTCTCTGTACAGCCTTTGGTCCCATTCACTCGGGAATATCCCAACGCAGCTCCTAGAAGAAACGTGTTTCTGACTCGCTGAATCTCAACATAGATTCAACTCTCTTAGGTGAACGAACGCACAGCAGAGCAGTTTCAAGGAAACGTTTCTCCTGAGTTTTAGACGAAGTTTCCTGCTGTTTCGTACGTATGCCGGCATTGGGCTGGAAATACCGGTTTTGGGATTCTACACAGAAAGGGTTTGCAAACCGCTGAATCCACACGTGAGTTTAACCCTGTCAGTTGAATGCACACATTGACAACCATTCAGTTAGATAGCTCCGTTTTGGTTTTAGAAGCAGATATTTCTCTGTACAGCCTATGGTCCCATTCACTCGGGATTATCCCAACGCAGCTCCTAGAAGAAACGTGTTTCTGACTCGCTGAATCTCAACATAGATTCAACTCTCTTAGGTGAACGAACGCACAGCAGAGCAGTTTCAAGGAAACGTTTCTCCTGAATTTTAGACGAAGTTTCCTGCTGTTTCGTACGTATGCCGGCATTGGGCTGGAAATACCGGTTTTGGGATTCTACACAGAAAGGGTTTGCAAACCGCTGAATCCACACGTGAGTTTAACTCTGTCAGTTGAATGCACACATTGACAACCATTCAGTTAGATAGCTCCGTTTTGGTTTTAGAAGCAGATATTTCTCTGTACAGCCTATGGTCCCATTCACTCGGGAATATCCCAACGCAGCTCCTAGAAGAAACGTGTTTCTGACTCGCTGAATCTCAACATAGTTTCAGCTATCTTAGGTGAACGAACGCACAGCAGAGGAGTTTCAAGGAAACGTTTCTCCTGAGTTTTAGACGAAGTTTCCTGCTGTTTCGTACGTATGCCGGCATTGGGCTGGAAATACCGGTTTTGGGATTCTGCACAGAAAGGGTTTGCAAACCGCTGAATCCACACGTGAGTTTAACTCTGTCAGTTGAATGCACACATTGACAACCATTCAGTTAGATAGCTCCGTTTTGGTTTTAGAAGCAGATATTTCTCTGTACAGCCTATTGTCCCATTCACTCGGGAATATCCCAACACAGCTCGTTGAAGAAAAGTGTTTCTGACTCGCTGAATCTCAACATAGATTCAACTCTCTTAGGTGAACGAACGCACAGCAGAGCAGTTTCAAGGAAACGTTTCTCCTGAGTTTTAGACGAAGTTTCCTGCTGTTTCGTACGTATGCCGGCATTGGGCTGGAAATACCGGTTTTGGGATTCTGCACAGAAAGGGTTTGCCAACCGCTGAATCCACACGTGAGTTTAACTCTGTCAGTTGAATGCACACATTGACAACCATTCAGTTAGATAGCTCCGTTTTGGTTTTAGAAGCAGATATTTCTCTGTACACCCTATGGTCCCATTCACTCGGGAATATCCCAACGCAGCTCCTAGAAGAAACGTGTTTCTGACTCGCTGAATCTCAACATAGATTCAACTCTCTTAGGTGAACGAACGCACAGCAGAGCAGTTTCAAGGAAACGTTTCTCCTGAGTTTTAGACGGAGTTTCCTGCTGTTTAGTACGTATGCCGGCATTGGGCTGGAAATACCGGTTTTGGGATTCTGCACAGAAAGGGTTTGCAAACCGTTGAATCCACACGTGAGTTTAACTCTGTCAGTTGAATGCACACATTGACAACCATTCAGTTAGATAGCTCCGTTTTGGTTTTAGAAGCAGGTATTTCTCTGTACAGCCTATTGTCCCATTCACTCGGGAATATCCCAACACAGCTCGTAGAAGAAAAGTGTTTCTGACTCGCTGAATCTCAACATAGATTCAACTCTCTTAGGTGAACGAACGCACAGCAGAGCAGTTTCAAGGAAACGTTTCTCCTGAGTTTTAGACGAAGTTTCCTGCTGTTTCGTACGTATGCCGGCATTGGGCTGGAAATACCGGTTTTGGGATTCTGCACAGAAAGGGTTTGCCAACCGCTGAATCCACACGTGAGTTTAACTCTTTCAGTTGAATGCACACATTGACAACCATTCAGTTAGATAGCTCCGTTTTGGTTTTAGAAGCAGATATTTCTCTGTACAGCCTATGGTCCCATTCACTCGGGAATATCCCAACGCAGCTCCTAGAAGAAACGTGTTTCTGACTCGCTGAATCTCAACATAGATTCAACTCTCTTAGGTGAACGAACGCACAGCAGAGCAGTTTCAAGGAAACGTTTCTCCTGAGTTTTAGACGAAGTTTCCTGCTGTTTCGTACGTATGCCGGCATTGGGCTGGAAATACCGGTTTTGGGATTCTCCACAGAAAGGGTTTGCCAACCGCTGAATCCACACGTGAGTTTAACTCTGTCAGTTGAATGCACACATTGACAACCATTCAGTTAGATAGCTCCGTTTTGGTTTTAGAAGCAGATATTTCTCTGTACAGCCTATGGTCCCTTTCACTCGGGAATATCCCAACGCAGCTCCTAGAAGAAACGTGTTTCTGACTCGCTGAATCTCAACATAGATTCAACTCTCTTAGGTGAACGAACGCACAGCAGAGCAGTTTCAAGGAAGCGTTTCTCCTGAGTTTTAGACGAAGTTTCCTGCTGTTTAGTACGTATGCCGGCATTGG
This sequence comes from Aotus nancymaae, assembly GCF_030222135.1. Classification (NCBI taxonomy): domain Eukaryota; kingdom Metazoa; phylum Chordata; class Mammalia; order Primates; family Aotidae; genus Aotus; species Aotus nancymaae. The sequence continues at coordinate 3,412,564 of NW_026988495.1, read as the reverse complement.
GCTGGAAATACCGGTTTTGGGATTCTACACAGAAAGTGTTTGCAAACCACTGAATCCACACGTGAGTTTAACTCTGTCAGTTGAATGCACACATTGACAACCATTCAGTTAGATAGCTCCGTTTTGGTTTTAGAAGCAGATATTTCTCTGTACATCCTATGGTCCCATTCACTCGGGAATATCCCAACGCAGCTCCTAGAAGAAACGTGTTTCTGACTCGCTGAATCTCAACATAGATTCAACTCTCTTAGGTGAACGAACGCACAACAGAGCAGTTTCAAAGAAACGTTTCTCCTGAGTTTTAGACGATGTTTCCTGCTGTTTAGTACGTATGCCGGCATTGGGCTGGAAATACCGGTTTTGGGATTCTGCACAGAAAGGGTTTGCCAACCGCTGAATCCACACGTGAGTTTAACTCTGTCAGTTGAATGCACACATTGACAACCATTCAGTTAGATAGCTCCGTTTTGGTTTTAGAAGCAGATATTTCTCTGTACAGCCTATGGTCCCATTCACTCGGGAATATCCCAACGCAGCTCCTGGAAGAAACGTGTTTCTGACTCGCTGAATCTCAACATAGATTCAACTCTCTTAGGTGAACGAAGGCACAGCAGAGAAGTTTCAAGGAAACGTTTCTCCTGAGTTTTAGACGAAGTTTCCTGCTGTTTAGTACGTATGCAGGCATTGGGCTGGAAATACCGGTTTTGGGATTCTGCACAGAAAGTGTTTGCATACCGCTGAATCCAAACGTGAGTTTAACTCCGTCAGTTGAATGCAAACATTGACAACCATTCAGTCAGATAGCTCCGTTTTGGTTTTAGAAGCAGATATTTCTCTGTACAGCCTATGGTCCCATTCACTCGGGAATATCCCAACGCAGCTCCTAGAAGAAACGTGTTTCTGACTCGCTGAATCTCAACATAGATTCAACTCTCTTAGGTGAACGAACGCACAGCAGAGCAGTTTCAAGGAAACGTTTCTCCTGAGTTTTAGACGAAGTTTCCTGCTGTTTCGTACGTATGCCGGCATTGGGCTGGAAATACCGGTTTTGGGATTCTGCACAGAAAGGGTTTGCAAACCGCTGAATCCACACGTGAGTTTAACTCTGTCAGTTGAATGCACACATTGACAACCATTCAGTTAGATAGCTCCGTTTTGGTTTTAGAAGCAGATATTTCTCTGTACAGCCTATGGTCCCATTCACTCGGGAATATCCCAACGCAGCTCCTAGAAGAAACGTGTTTCTGACTCGCTGAATCTCAACATAGATTCAACTCTCTTAGGTGAACGAACGCACAGCAGAGCAGTTTCAAGGAAACGTTTCTCCTGAGTTTTAGACGAAGTTTCCTGCTGTTTAGTACGTATGCCGGCATTGGGCTGGAAATACCGGTTTTGGGATTCTGCACAGAAAGGGTTTGCCAACCGCTGAATCCACACGTGAATTTAACTCGGTCAGTTGAATGCACACATTGACAACCATTAAGTTAGATAGCTCCGTTTTGGTTTTAGAAGCAGATATTTCTCTGTACAGCCTATGGTCCCTTTCACTCGGAAATATCCCAACGCAGCTCCTAGAAGAAACGTGTTTCTGACTCGCTGAATCTCAACATAGATTCAACTCTCTTAGGAGAACGAACGCACTGCAGAGCAGTTTCAAGGAAGCGTTTCTCCTGAGTTTTATACGAAGTTTCCTGATGTTTAGTACGTATGCCGGCATTTGGCTGGAAATACCGGTTTTGGGATTCTGTACAGAAAGGGTTTGCAAACCGCTGAATCCACACGTGAGTTAACTCTGTCAGTTGAATGCACACATTGACAACCATTCAGTTAGATAGCTCCGTTTTGGTTTTAGAAGCAGATATTTCTCTGTACAGCCTATGGTCCCATTCACTCGGGAATATCCCAACGCAGCTCCTAGAAGAAACGTGTTTCTGACTCGCTGAATCTCAACATAGATTCAACTCTCTTAGGTGAACGAACGCACAGCAGAGCAGTTTCAAGGAAACGTTTCTCCTGAGTTTTAGACGAAGTTTCCTGCTGTTTCGTACGTATGCCGGCATTGGGCTGGAAATACCGGTTTTGGGATTCTGCACAGAAAGGGTTTGCCAACCGCTGAATCCACACCTGAGTTTAATTCTGTCAGTTGAATGCACACATTGACAACCATTCAGTTAGATAGCTCCGTTTTGGTTTTAGAAGCAGATATTTCTCTGTACAGCCTATGGTCCCATTCACTCGGGAATATCCCAACACAGCTCCTAGAAGAAACGTGTTTCTGACTCGCTAAATCTCAACATAGATTCAACTCTCTTAGGTGAACGAACGCACAGCAGAGCAGTTTCAACGAAACGTTTCTCCTGAGTTTTAGACGAAGTTTCCTGCTGTTTCGTACGTATGCCGGCATTGGGCTGGAAATACCGGTTTTGGGATTCTGCACAGAAAGGGTTTCCCAACCGCTGAATCCACACGTGAGTTTAACTCTGTCAGTTGAATGCACACATTGACAACCATTCAGTTAGATAGCTCCGTTTTGGTTTTAGAAGCAGATATTTCTCTGTACAGCCTATGGTCCCATTCACTCGGGAATATCCCAACGCAGCTCCTAGAAGAAACGTGTTTCTGACTCGCTGAATCTCAACATAGATTCAACTCTCTTAGGTGAACGAACGCACAGCAGAGCAGTTTCAAGGAAACGTTTCTCCTGAGTTTTAGACGAAGTTTCCTGCTGTTTCGTACGTATGCCGGCATTGGGCTGGAAATACCGGTTTTGGGATTCTGCACAGAAAGGGTTTCCCAACCGCTGAATCCACACGTGAGTTTAACTCTGTCAGTTGAATGCACACATTGACAACCATTCAGTTAGATAGCTCCGTTTTGGTTTTAGAAGCAGATATTTCTCTGTACAGCCTATGGTCCCATTCACTCGGGAATATCCCAACGCAGCTCCTAGAAGAAACGTGTTTCTGACTCGCTGAATCTCAACATAGATTCAACTCTCTTAGGTGAACGAACGCACAGCAGAGCAGTTTCAAGGAAACGTTTCTCCTGAGTTTTAGACGAAGTTTCCTGCTGTTTCGTACGTATGCCGGCATTGGGCTGGAAATACCGGTTTTGGGATTCTGCACAGAAAGGGTTTGCAAACCGCTGAATCCACACGTGAGTTTAACTCTGTCAGTTGAATGCACACATTGACAACCATTCAGTTAGATAGCTCCGTTTTGGTTTTAGAAGCAGATATTTCTCTGTACAGCCTATGGTCCCATTCACTCGGGAATATCCCAACGCAGCTCCTAGAAGAAACGTGTTTCTGACTCGCTGAATCTCAACATAGATTCAACTCTCTTATGTGAACGAACGCACAGCAGAGCAGTTTCAAGGAAACGTTTCTCCTGAGTTTTAGACGAAGTTTCCTGCTGTTTAGTACGTATGCCGGCATTGGGCTGGAAATACCGGTTTTGGGATTCTGTACAGAAAGGGTTTGCAAACCGCTGAATCCACACGTGAGTTAACTCTGTCAGTTGAATGCACACATTGACAACCATTCAGTTAGATAGCTCCGTTTTGGTTTTAGAAGCAGATATTTCTCTGTACAGCCTATGTCCCATTCACTCGGGAATATCCCAACGCAGCTCCTAGAAGAAACGTGTTTCTGACTCGCTGAATCTCAACATAGATTCAACTCTCTTAGGTGAACGAACGCACAGCAGAGCAGTTTCAAGGAAACGTTTCTCCTGAGTTTTAGACGAAGTTTCCTGCTGTTTCGTACGTATGCCGGCATTGGGCTGGAAATACCGGTTTTGGGATTCTGCACAGAAAGGGTTTGCCAACCGCTGAATCCACACCTGAGTTTAATTCTGTCAGTTGAATGCACACATTGACAACCATTCAGTTAGATAGCTCCGTTTTGGTTTTAGAAGCAGATATTTCTCTGTACAGCCTATGGTCCCATTCACTCGGGAATATCCCAACACAGCTCCTAGAAGAAACGTGTTTCTGACTCGCTGAATCTCAACATAGATTCAACTCTCTTAGGTGAACGAACGCACAGCAGAGCAGTTTCAAGGAAACGTTTCTCCTGAGTTTTAGACGAAGTTTCCTGCTGTTTCGTACGTATGCCGGCATTGGGCTGGAAATACCGGTTTTGAGATTCTGCACAGAAAGGGTTTCCCAACCGCTGAATCCACACGTGAGTTTAACTCTGTCAGTTGAATGCACACATTGACAACCATTCAGTTAGATAGCTCCGTTTTGGTTTTAGAAGCAGATATTTCTCTGTACAGCCTATGGTCCCATTCACTCGGGAATATCCCAACGCAGCTCCTAGAAGAAACGTGTTTCTGACTCGCTGAATCTCAACATAGATTCAACTCTCTTAGGTGAACGAACGCACAGCAGAGCAGTTTCAAGGAAACGTTTCTCCTGAGTTTTAGACGAAGTTTCCTGCTGTTTAGTACGTATGCCGGCATTGGGCTGGAAATACCGGTTTTGGGATTCTGCACAGAAAGGGTTTCCCAACCGCTGAATCCACACGTGAGTTTAACTCTGTCAGTTGAATGCACACATTGACAACCATTCAGTTAGATAGCTCCGTTTTGGTTTTAGAAGCAGATATTTCTCTGTACATCCTATGGTCCCATTCACTCGGGAATATCCCAACGCAGCTCCTAGAAGAAACGTGTTTCTGACTCGCTGAATCTCAACATAGATTCAACTCTCTTAGGTGAACGAACGCACAACAGAGCAGTTTCAAAGAAACGTTTCTCCTGAGTTTTAGACGATGTTTCCTGCTGTTTAGTACGTATGCCGGCATTGGGCTGGAAATACCGGTTTTGGGATTCTGCACAGAAAGGGTTTGCCAACCGCTGAATCCACACGTGAGTTTAACTCTGTCAGTTGAATGCACACATTGACAACCATTCAGTTAGATAGCTCCGTTTTGGTTTTAGAAGCAGATATTTCTCTGTACAGCCTATGGTCCCATTCACTCGGGAATATCCCAACGCAGCTCCTGGAAGAAACGTGTTTCTGACTCGCTGAATCTCAACATAGATTCAACTCTCTTAGGTGAACGAAGGCACAGCAGAGAAGTTTCAAGGAAACGTTTCTCCTGAGTTTTAGACGAAGTTTCCTGCTGTTTAGTACGTATGCAGGCATTGGGCTGGAAATACCGGTTTTGGGATTCTGCACAGAAAGTGTTTGCATACCGCTGAATCCAAACGTGAGTTTAACTCCGTCAGTTGAATGCAAACATTGACAACCATTCAGTCAGATAGCTCCGTTTTGGTTTTAGAAGCAGATATTTCTCTGTACAGCCTATGGTCCCATTCACTCGGGAATATCCCAACGCAGCTCCTAGAAGAAACGTGTTTCTGACTCGCTGAATCTCAACATAGATTCAACTCTCTTAGGTGAACGAACGCACAGCAGAGCAGTTTCAAGGAAACGTTTCTCCTGAGTTTTAGACGAAGTTTCCTGCTGTTTCGTACGTATGCCGGCATTGGGCTGGAAATACCGGTTTTGGGATTCTGCACAGAAAGGGTTTGCAAACCGCTGAATCCACACGTGAGTTTAACTCTGTCAGTTGAATGCACACATTGACAACCATTCAGTTAGATAGCTCCGTTTTGGTTTTAGAAGCAGATATTTCTCTGTACAGCCTATGGTCCCATTCACTCGGGAATATCCCAACGCAGCTCCTAGAAGAAACGTGTTTCTGACTCGCTGAATCTCAACATAGATTCAACTCTCTTAGGTGAACGAACGCACAGCAGAGCAGTTTCAAGGAAACGTTTCTCCTGAGTTTTAGACGAAGTTTCCTGCTGTTTAGTACGTATGCCGGCATTGGGCTGGAAATACCGGTTTTGGGATTCTGCACAGAAAGGGTTTGCCAACCGCTGAATCCACACGTGAATTTAACTCTGTCAGTTGAATGCACACATTGACAACCATTAAGTTAGATAGCTCCGTTTTGGTTTTAGAAGCAGATATTTCTCTGTACAGCCTATGGTCCCTTTCACTCGGAAATATCCCAACGCAGCTCCTAGAAGAAACGTGTTTCTGACTCGCTGAATCTCAACATAGATTCAACTCTCTTAGGAGAACGAACGCACTGCAGAGCAGTTTCAAGGAAGCGTTTCTCCTGAGTTTTATACGAAGTTTCCTGATGTTTAGTACGTATGCCGGCATTGGGCTGGAAATACCGGTTTTGGGATTCTGTACAGAAAGGGTTTGCAAACCGCTGAATCCACACGTGAGTTAACTCTGTCAGTTGAATGCACACATTGACAACCATTCAGTTAGATAGCTCCGTTTTGGTTTTAGAAGCAGATATTTCTCTGTACAGCCTATGGTCCCATTCACTCGGGAATATCCCAACGCAGCTCCTAGAAGAAACGTGTTTCTGACTCGCTGAATCTCAACATAGATTCAACTCTCTTAGGTGAACGAACGCACAGCAGAGCAGTTTCAAGGAAACGTTTCTCCTGAGTTTTAGACGAAGTTTCCTGCTGTTTCGTACGTATGCCGGCATTGGGCTGGAAATACCGGTTTTGGGATTCTGCACAGAAAGGGTTTGCCAACCGCTGAATCCACACCTGAGTTTAATTCTGTCAGTTGAATGCACACATTGACAACCATTCAGTTAGATAGCTCCGTTTTGGTTTTAGAAGCAGATATTTCTCTGTACAGCCTATGGTCCCATTCACTCGGGAATATCCCAACACAGCTCCTAGAAGAAACGTGTTTCTGACTCGCTAAATCTCAACATAGATTCAACTCTCTTAGGTGAACGAACGCACAGCAGAGCAGTTTCAACGAAACGTTTCTCCTGAGTTTTAGACGAAGTTTCCTGCTGTTTCGTACGTATGCCGGCATTGGGCTGGAAATACCGGTTTTGGGATTCTGCACAGAAAGGGTTTCCCAACCGCTGAATCCACACGTGAGTTTAACTCTGTCAGTTGAATGCACACATTGACAACCATTCAGTTAGATAGCTCCGTTTTGGTTTTAGAAGCAGATATTTCTCTGTACAGCCTATGGTCCCATTCACTCGGGAATATCCCAACGCAGCTCCTAGAAGAAACGTGTTTCTGACTCGCTGAATCTCAACATAGATTCAAATCTCTTAGGTGAACGAACGCACAGCAGAGCAGTTTCAAGGAAACGTTTCTCCTGAGTTTTAGACGAAGTTTCCTGCTGTTTCGTACGTATGCCGGCATTGGGCTGGAAATACCGGTTTTGGGATTCTGCACAGAAAGGGTTTCCCAACCGCTGAATCCACACGTGAGTTTAACTCTGTCAGTTGAATGCACACATTGACAACCATTCAGTTAGATAGCTCCGTTTTGGTTTTAGAAGCAGATATTTCTCTGTACAGCCTATGGTCCCATTCACTCGGGAATATCCCAACGCAGCTCCTAGAAGAAACGTGTTTCTGACTCGCTGAATCTCAACATAGATTCAACTCTCTTAGGTGAACGAACGCACAGCAGAGCAGTTTCAAGGAAACGTTTCTCCTGAGTTTTAGACGAAGTTTCCTGCTGTTTCGTACGTATGCCGGCATTGGGCTGGAAATACCGGTTTTGGGATTCTGCACAGAAAGGGTTTGCAAACCGCTGAATCCACACGTGAGTTTAACTCTGTCAGTTGAATGCACACATTGACAACCATTCAGTTAGATAGCTCCGTTTTGGTTTTAGAAGCAGATATTTCTCTGTACAGCCTATGGTCCCATTCACTCGGGAATATCCCAACGCAGCTCCTAGAAGAAACGTGTTTCTGACTCGCTGAATCTCAACATAGATTCAACTCTCTTATGTGAACGAACGCACAGCAGAGCAGTTTCAAGGAAACGTTTCTCCTGAGTTTTAGACGAAGTTTCCTGCTGTTTAGTACGTATGCCGGCATTGGGCTGGAAATACCGGTTTTGGGATTCTGTACAGAAAGGGTTTGCAAACCGCTGAATCCACACGTGAGTTAACTCTGTCAGTTGAATGCACACATTGACAACCATTCAGTTAGATAGCTCCGTTTTGGTTTTAGAAGCAGATATTTCTCTGTACAGCCTATGTCCCATTCACTCGGGAATATCCCAACGCAGCTCCTAGAAGAAACGTGTTTCTGACTCGCTGAATCTCAACATAGATTCAACTCTCTTAGGTGAACGAACGCACAGCAGAGCAGTTTCAAGGAAACGTTTCTCCTGAGTTTTAGACGAAGTTTCCTGCTGTTTCGTACGTATGCCGGCATTGGGCTGGAAATACCGGTTTTGGGATTCTGCACAGAAAGGGTTTGCCAACCGCTGAATCCACACCTGAGTTTAATTCTGTCAGTTGAATGCACACATTGACAACCATTCAGTTAGATAGCTCCGTTTTGGTTTTAGAAGCAGATATTTCTCTGTACAGCCTATGGTCCCATTCACTCGGGAATATCCCAACACAGCTCCTAGAAGAAACGTGTTTCTGACTCGCTGAATCTCAACATAGATTCAACTCTCTTAGGTGAACGAACGCACAGCAGAGCAGTTTCAAGGAAACGTTTCTCCTGAGTTTTAGACGAAGTTTCCTGCTGTTTCGTACGTATGCCGGCATTGGGCTGGAAATACCGGTTTTGAGATTCTGCACAGAAAGGGTTTCCCAACCGCTGAATCCACACGTGAGTTTAACTCTGTCAGTTGAATGCACACATTGACAACCATTCAGTTAGATAGCTCCGTTTTGGTTTTAGAAGCAGATATTTCTCTGTACAGCCTATGGTCCCATTCACTCGGGAATATCCCAACGCAGCTCCTAGAAGAAACGTGTTTCTGACTCGCTGAATCTCAACATAGATTCAACTCTCTTAGGTGAACGAACGCACAGCAGAGCAGTTTCAAGGAAACGTTTCTCCTGAGTTTTATACGAAGTTTCCTGCTGTTTAGTACGTATGCCGGCATTGGGCTGGAAATACCGGTTTTGGGATTCTGCACAGAAAGGGTTTCCCAACCGCTGAATCCACACGTGAGTTTAACTCTGTCAGTTGAATGCACACATTGACAACCATTCAGTTAGATAGCTCCGTTTTGGTTTTAGAAGCAGATATTTCTCTGTACAGCCTATGGTCCCATTCACTCGGGAATATCCCAACGCAGCTCCTAGAAGAAACGTGTTTCTGACTCGCTGAATCTCAACATAGATTCAACTCTCTTAGGTGAACGAACGCACAGCAGAGCAGTTTCAAGGAAACGTTTCTCCTGAGTTTTAGACGAAGTTTCCTGCTGTTTCGTACGTATGCCGGCATTGGGCTGGAAATACCGGTTTTGGGATTCTGCACAGAAAGGGTTTGCAAACCGCTGAATCCACACGTGAGTTTAACTCTGTCAGTTGAATGCACACATTGACAACCATTCAGTTAGATAGCTCCGTTTTGGTTTTAGAAGCAGATATTTCTCTGTACAGCCTATGGTCCCATTCACTCGGGAATATCCCAACGCAGCTCCTAGAAGAAACGTGTTTCTGACTCGCTGAATCTCAACATAGTTTCAGCTATCTTAGGTGAACGAACGCACAGCAGAGGAGTTTCAAGGAAACGTTTCTCCTGAGTTTTAGACGAAGTTTCCTGCTGTTTCGTACGTATGCCGGCATTGGGCTGGAAATACCGGTTTTGGGATTCTGCACAGAAAGGGTTTGCAAACCGCTGAATCCACACGTGAGTTTAACTCTGTCAGTTGAATGCACACATTGACAACCATTCAGTTAGATAGCTCCGTTTTGGTTTTAGAAGCAGGTATTTCTCTGTACAGCCTATTGTCCCATTCACTCGGGAATATCCCAACACAGCTCGTAGAAGAAAAGTGTTTCTGACTCGCTGAATCTCAACATAGATTCAACTCTCTTAGGTGAACGAACGCACAGTAGAGCAGTTTCAAGGAAACGTTTCTCCTGAGTTTTAGACGAAGTTTCCTGCTGTTTCGTACGTATGCCGGCATTGGGCTGGAAATACCGGTTTTGGGATTCTGCACAGAAAGGGTTTGCCAACCGCTGAATCCACACGTTAGTTTAACTCTTTCAGTTGAATGCACACATTGACAACCATTCAGTTAGATAGCTCCGTTTTGGTTTTAGAAGCAGATATTTCTCTGTACAGCCTATGGTCCCATTCACTCGGGAATATCCCAACGCAGCTCCTAGAAGAAACGTGTTTCTGACTCGCTGAATCTCAACATAGATTCAACTCTCTTAGGTGAACGAACGCACAGCAGAGCAGTTTCAAGGAAACGTTTCCCCTGAGTTTTAGACGAAGTTTCCTGCTGTTTCGTACGTATGCCGGCATTGGGCTGGAAATACCGGTTTTGGGATTCTACACAGAAAGGGTTTGCAAACCGCTGAATCCACACGTGAGTTTAACTCTGTCAGTTGAATGCACACATTGACAACCATTCAGTTAGATAGCTCCGTTTTGGTTTTAGAAGCAGATATTTCTCTGTACAGCCTATGGTCCCTTTCACTCGGGAATATCCCAACGCAGATCCTAGAAGAAACGTGTTTCTGACTCGCTGAATCTCAACATAGATTCAACTCTCTTAGGTGAACGAACGCACAGCAGAGCAGTTTCAAGGAAGCGTTTCTCCTGAGTTTTAGACGAAGTTTCCTGCTGTTTAGTACGTATGCCGGCATTGGGCTGGAAATACCGGTTTTGGGATTCTACACAGAAAGTGTTTGCAAACCACTGAATCCACACGTGAGTTTAACTCTGTCAGTTGAATGCACACATTGACAACCATTCAGTTAGATAGCTCCGTTTTGGTTTTAGAAGCAGATATTTCTCTGTACATCCTATGGTCCCATTCACTCGGGAATATCCCAACGCAGCTCCTAGAAGAAACGTGTTTCTGACTCGCTGAATCTCAACATAGATTCGACTCTCTTAGGTGAACGAACGCACAACAGAGCAGTTTCAAAGAAACGTTTCTCCTGAGTTTTAGACGAAGTTTCCTGCTGTTTAGTACGTATGCCGGCATTGGGCTGGAAACACCGGTTTTGGGATTCTGCACAGAAATGGTTTGCCAACCGCTGAATCCACACGTGAGTTTAACTCTGTCAGTTGAATGCACACATTGACAACCATTCAGTTAGATAGCTCCGTTTTGGTTTTAGAAGCAGATATTTCTCTGTACAGCCTATGGTCCCATTCACTCGGGAATATCCCAACGCAGCTCCTGGAAGAAACGTGTTTCTGACTCGCTGAATCTCAACATAGATTCAGCTCTCTTAGGTGAACGAAGGCACAGCAGAGAAGTTTCAAGGAAACGTTTCTCCTGAGTTTTAGACGAAGTTTCCTGCTGTTTAGTACGTATGCAGGCATTTGGCTGGAAATACCGGTTTTGGGATTCTGCACAGAAAGTGTTTGCATACCGCTGAATCCAAACGTGAGTTTAACTCTGTCAGTTGAATGCACACATTGACAACCATTCAGTCAGATAGCTCCGTTTTGGTTTTAGAAGCAGATATTTCTCTGTACAGCCTATGGTCCCATTCACTCGGGAATATCCCAACGCAGCTCCTAGAAGAAACGTGTTTCTGACTCGCTGAATCTCAACATAGATTCAACTCTCTTAGGTGAACGAACGCACAGCAGAGCAGTTTCAAGGAAACGTTTCTCCTGAGTTTTAGACGAAGTTTCCTGCTGTTTCGTACGTATGCCGGCATTGGGCTGGAAATACCGGTTTTGGGATTCTGCACAGAAAGGGTTTGCAAACCGCTGAATCCACACGTGAGTTTAACTCTGTCAGTTGAATGCACACATTGACAACCATTCAGTTAGATAGCTCCGTTGTGGTTTTAGAAGCAGATATTTCTCTGTACAGCCTATGGTCACATTCACTCGGGAATATCCCAACGCAGCTCCTAGAAGAAACGTGTTTCTGACTCGCTGAATCTCAACATAGATTCAACTCTCTTAGGTGAACGAACGCACAGCAGAGCAGTTTCAAGGAAACGATTCTCCTGAGTTTTAGACGAAGTTTCCTGCTGTTTCGTACGTATGCCGGCATTGGGCTGGAAATACCGGTTTTGGGATTCTGCAAAGAAAGGGTTTGCCAACCGCTGAATCCACACCTGAGTTTAATTCTGTCAGTTGAATGCACACATTGACAACCATTCAGTTAGATAGCTCCGTTTTGGTTTTAGAAGCAGATATTTCTCTGTACAGCCTATGGTCCCATTCACTCGGGAATATCCCAACGCAGCTCCTAGAAGAAACGTGTTTCTGACTCGCTGAATCTCAACATAGATTCAACTCTCTTAGGTGAACGAAGGCACAGCAGAGAAGTTTCAAGGAAACGTTTCTCCTGAGTTTTAGACGAAGTTTCCTGCTGTTTAGTACGTATTCAGGCATTGGGCTGGAAATACTGGTTTTGGGATTCTGCACAGAAAGTGTTTGCATACCGCTGAATCCAAACGTGAGTTTAACTCTGTCAGTTGAATGCACACATTGACAACCATTCAGTCAGATAGCTCCGTTTTGGTTTTAGAAGCAGATATTTCTCTGTACAGCCTATGGTCCCATTCACTCGGGAATATCCCAACGCAGCTCCTAGAAGAAACGTGTTTCTGACTCGCTGAATCTCAACATAGATTCAACTCTCTTAGGTGAACGAAGGCACAGCAGAGCAGTTTCAAGGAAACGTTTCTCCTGAGTTTTAGACGAAGTTTCCTGCTGTTTCGTACGTATGCTGGAATTGGGCTGGAAATACCGGTTTTGGGATTCTGCACAGAAAGGATTTGCAAACCGCTGAATCCACACGTGAGTTTAACTCTGTCAGTTGAATGCACACATTGACAACCATTCAGTTAGATAGCTCCGTTGTGGTTTTAGAAGCAGATATTTCTCTGTACAGCCTATGGTCCCATTCACTCGGGAATATCCCAACGCAGCTCCTAGAAGAAACGTGTTTCTGACTCGCTGAATCTCAACATAGATTCAACTCTCTTAGGTGAACGAACGCACAGCAGAGCAGTTTCAAGGAAACGTTTCTCCTGAGTTTTAGACGAAGTTTCCTGCTGTTTCGTACGTATGCCGGCATTGGGCTGGAAATACCGGTTTTGGGATTCTGCACAGAAATGGTTTGCCGACCGCTGAATCCACACGTGAGTTTAACTCTGTGAGTTGAATGCACACATTGAAAACCATTCAGTTAGATAGCTCCGTTTTGGTTTTAGAAGCAGATATTTCTCTGTACAGCCTATGGTCCCATTCACTCGGGAATATCCCAACGCAGCTCCTAGAAGAAACGTGTTTCTGACTCGCTGAATCTCAACATAGATTCAACTCTCTTAGGTGAACGAACGCACAGCAGAGCAGTTTCAAGGAAACGTTTCTCCTGAGTTTTAGACGAAGTTTCCTGCTGTTTAGTACGTATGCAGGCATTGGGCTGGAAATACCGGTTTTGGGATTCTGCACAGAAAGTGTTTGCATACCGCTGAATCCAAACGTGAGTTTAACTCTGTCAGTTGAATGCACACATTGACAACCATTCAGTCAGATAGCTCCGTTTTGGTTTTAGAAGCAGATATTTCTCTGTACAGCCTATGGTCCCATTCACTCGGGAATATCCCAACGCAGCTCCTAGAAGAAACGTGTTTCTGACTCGCTGAATCTCAACATAGATTCAACTCTCTTAGGTGAACGAACGCACAGCAGAGCAGTTTCAAGGAAACGTTTCTCCTGAGTTTTAGACGAAGTTTCCTGATGTTTCGTACGTATGCCGGCATTGGGCTGGAAATACCGGTTTTGGGATTCTGCACAGAAAGGGTTTGCCAACCGCTGAATCCACACGTGAGTTTAACTCTGTCAGTTAAATGCACACATTGACAACCATTCAGTTAGATAGCTCCGTTTTGGTTTTAGAAGCAGATATTTCTCTGTACAGCCTATGGTCCCATTCACTCGGGAATATCCCAACGCAGCTCCTAGAAGAAACGTGTTTCTGACTCGCTGAATCTCAACATAGATTCAACTCTCTTAGGTGAACGAACGCACAGCAGAGCAGTTTCAAGGAAACGTTTCTCCTGAGTTTTAGACGAAGTTTCCTGCTGTTTCGTACGTATGCCGGCATTGGGCTGGAAATACCGGTTTTGGGATTCTGCACAGAAAGGGTTTGCCAACCGCTGAATCAACACGTGAGTTTAACTTTGTCAGTTGAATGCACACATTGAAAACCATTCAGTTAGATAGCTCCGTTTTGGTTTTAGAAGCAGATATTTCTCTGTACAGCCTATGGTCCCATTCACTCGGGAATATCCCAACGCAGCTCCTAGAAGAAACGTGTTTCTGACTCGCTGAATCTCAACATAGATTCAACTCTCTTAGGTGAACGAACGCACAGCAGAGCAGTTTCAAGGAAACGTTTCTCCTGAGTTTTAGACGAAGTTTCCTGCTGTTTCGTACGTATGCCGGCATTGGGCTGGAAATACCGGTTTTGGGATTCTGCACAGAAAGGGTTTGCAAACCGCTGAATCCACACGTGAGTTTAACTCTGTCAGTTGAATGCACACATTGACAACCATTCAGTTAGATAGCTCCGTTTTGGTTTTAGAAGCAGATATTTCTCTGTACAGCCTATGGTCCCTTTCACTCGGGAATATCCCAACGCAGCTCCTAGAAGAAACGTGTTTCTGACTCGCTGAATCTCAACATAGATTCAACTCTCTTAGGTGAACGAACGCACAGCAGAGCAGTTTCAAGGAAGCGTTTCTCCTGAGTTTTAGACGAAGTTTCCTGCTGTTTAGTACGTATGCCGGCATTGGGCTGGAAATACCGGTTTTGGGATTCTGTACAGAAAGGGTTTGCCAACCGCTGAATCCACACGTGAGTTTAACTCTGTCAGTTGAATGCACACATTGACAACCATTCAGTTAGATAGCTCCGTTTTGGTTTTAGAAGCCGATATTTCTCTATACAGCCTATGGTCCCATTCACTCGGGAATATCCCAACGCAGCCTCTAGAAGAAACGTGTTTCTGACTCGCTGAATCTCAACATAGATTCAACTCTCTTAGGTGAACGAACGCACAGCAGAGCAGTTTCAAGGAAGCGTTTCTCCTGAGTTTTAGACGAAGTTTCCTGCTGTTTAGTACGTATGCCGGCATTGGGCTGGAAATACCGGTTTTGGGATTCTGTACAGAAAGGGTTTGCCAACCGCTGAATCCACACGTGAGTTTAACTCTGTCAGTTGAATGCACACATTGACAACCATTCAGTTAGATAGCTCCGTTTTGGTTTTAGAAGCAGATAGTTCTCTGTACAGCCTATGGTCCCATTCACTCGGGAATATCCCAACGCAGCCTCTAGAAGAAACGTGTTTCTGACTCGCTGAATCTCAACATAGATTCAACTCTCTTAGGTGAACGAACGCACAGCAGAGCAGTTTCAAGGAAACGTTTCTCCTGAGTTTTAGACGAAGTTTCCTGCTGTTTAGTACGTATGCCGGCATTGGGCTGGAAATACCGGTTTTGGGATTCTGCACAGAAAGGGTTTGCCAACCGCTGAATCCACACGTGAGTTTAACTCTGTCAGTTGAATGCACACATTGACAACCATTCAGTTAGATAGCTCCGTTTTGGTTTTAGAAGCAGGTATTTCTCTGTACAGCCTATTGTCCCATTCACTCGGGAATATCCCAACACAGCTCGTAGAAGAAAAGTGTTTCTGACTCGCTGAATCTCAACATAGATTCAACTCTCTTAGGTGAACGAACGCACAGCAGAGCAGTTTCAAGGAAACGTTTCTCCTGAGTTTTAGACGAAGTTTCCTGCTGTTTCGTACGTATGCCGGCATTGGGCTGGAAATACCGGTTTTGGGATTCTGCACAGAAATGGTTTGCCGACCGCTGAATCCACACGTGAGTTTAACTCTGTCAGTTGAATGCACTCATTGAAAACCATTCAGTTAGATAGCTCCGTTTTGGTTTTAGAAGCAGATATTTCTCTGTACAGCCTATGGTCCCATTCACTCGGGAATATCCCAACGCAGCTCCTAGAAGAAACGTGTTTCTGACTCGCTGAATCTCAACATAGATTCAACTCTCTTAGGTGAACGAACGCACAGCAGAGCAGTTTCAAGGAAACGTTTCTCCTGAGTTTTAGACGAAGTTTCCTGCTGTTTAGTACGTATGCCGTCATTGGGCTGGAAATACCGGTTTTGGGATTCTGCACAGAAAGGGTTTGCAAACCGCTGAATCCACACGTGAGTTTAACTCTGTCAGTTGAATGCACACATTGACAACCATTCAGTCAGATAGCTCCGTTTTGGTTTTAGAAGCAGATATTTCTCTGTACAGCCTATGGTCCCATTCACTCGGGAATATCCCAACGCAGCTCCTAGAAGAAACGTGTTTCTGACTCGCTGAATCTCAACATAGATTCAACTCTCTTAGGTGAACGAACGCACAGCAGAGCAGTTTCAAGGAAACGTTTCTCCTGAGTTTAGACGAAGTTTCCTGATGTTTCGTACGTATGCCGGCATTGGGCTGGAAATACCGGTTTTGGGATTCTGCACAGAAAGGGTTTGCCAACCGCTGAATCCACACGTGAGTTTAACTCTGTCAGGTAAATGCACACATTGACAACCATTCAGTTAGATAGCTCCGTTTTGGTTTTAGAAGCAGATATTTCTCTGTACAGCCTATGGTCCCATTCACTCGGGAATATCCCAACGCAGCTCCTAGAAGAAACGTGTTTCTGACTCGCTGAATCTCAACATAGATTCAACTCTCTTAGGTGAACGAACGCACAGCAGAGCAGTTTCAAGGAAACGTTTCTCCTGAGTTTTAGACGAAGTTTCCTGCTGTTTCGTACGTATGCCGGCATTGGGCTGGAAATACCGGTTTTGGGATTCTGCACAGAAAGGGTTTGCCAACCGCTGAATCAACACGTGAGTTTAACTCTGTCAGTTGAATGCACACATTGACAACCATTCAGTTAGATAGCTCCGTTTTGCTTTTAGAAGCAGATATTTCTCTGTACAGCCTATGGTCCCATTCACTCGGGAATATCCCAACGCAGCTCCTAGAAGAAACGTGTTTCTGACTCGCTGAATCTCAACATAGATTCAACTCTCTTAGGTGAACGAACGCACAGCAGAGCAGTTTCAAGGAAACGTTTCTCCTGAGTTTTAGACGAAGTTTCCTGCTGTTTAGTACGTATGCCGACATTGGGCTGGAAATACCGGTTTTGGGATTCTGCACAGAAAGGGTTTGCAAACCGCTGAATCCACACGTGAGTTTAACTCTGTCAGTTGAATGCACACATTGACAACCATTCAGTTAGATAGCTCCGTTTTGGTTTTAGAAGCAGATATTTCTCTGTACAGCCTATGGTCCCTTTCACTCGGGAATATCCCAATGCAGCTCCTAAAAGAAACGTGTTTCTGACTCGCTGAATCTCAACATAGATTCAACTCTCTTAGGTGAACGAACGCACTGCAGAGCAGTTTCAAGGAAGCGTTTCTCCTGAGTTTTATACGAAGTTTCCTGCTGTTTAGTACGTATGCCGGCATTGGGCTGGAAATACCGGTTTTGGGATTCTGTACAGAAATGGTTTGCCAACCGCTGAATCCACACGTGAGTTTAACTCTGTCAGTTGAATGCACACATTGACAACCATTCAGTTAGATAGCTCCGTTTTGGTTTTAGAAGCAGATATTTCTCTGTACAGCCTATGGTCCCATTCACTCGGGAATATCCCAACGCAGCTCCTAGAAGAAACGTGTTTCTGACTCGCTGAATCTCAACATAGATTCAACTCTCTTAGGTGAACGAACGCACAGCAGAGCAGTTTCAAGGAATCGTTTCTCCTGAGTTTTAGACGAAGTTTCCTGCTGTTTCGTACGTATGCCGGCATTGGGCTGGAAATACCGGTTTTGGCATTCTGTACAGAAAGGGTTTGCAAACCGCTGAATCCACACGTGAGTTTAACTCTGTCAGTTGAATGCACACATTGACAACCATTCAGTTAGATAGCTCCGTTTTGGTTTTAGAAGCAGATATTTCTCTGTACAGCCTATTGTCCCATTCACTCGGGAATATCCCAACACAGCTCGTAGAAGAAAAGTGTTTCTGACTCGCTGAATCTCAACATAGATTCAACTCTCTTAGGTGAACGAACGCACAGAAGAGCAGTTT
Source organism: Aotus nancymaae (assembly GCF_030222135.1). NCBI lineage: Eukaryota > Metazoa > Chordata > Mammalia > Primates > Aotidae > Aotus > Aotus nancymaae. The sequence continues at coordinate 3,394,405 of NW_026988495.1, read as the reverse complement.
CAAGGAAACGTTTCTCCTGAGTTTTAGACGAAGTTTCCTGCTGTTTCGTACGTATGCCGGCATTGGGCTGGAAATTCCGGTTTTGGGATTCTGCACAGAAAGGGTTTCCCAACCGCTGAATCCACACGTGAGTTTAACTCTGTCAGTTGAATGCACACATTGACAACCATTCAGTTAGATAGCTCCGTTTTGGTTTTAGAAGCAGATATTTCTCTGTACAGCCTATGGTCCCATTCACTCGGGAATATCCCAACGCAGCTCCTAGAAGAAACGTGTTTCTGACTCGCTGAATCTCAACATAGATTCAACTCTCTTAGGTGAACGAACGCACAGCAGAGCAGTTTCAAGGAAACGTTTCTCCTGAGTTTTAGACGAAGTTTCCTGCTGTTTAGTACGTATGCCGTCATTGGGCTGGAAATACCGGTTTTGGGATTCTGCACAGAAAGGGTTTGCCAACCGCTGAATCCACACGTGAGTTTAACTCTGTCAGTTGAATGCACACATTGACAACCATTCAGTTAGATAGCTCCGTTTTGGTTTTAGAAGCAAATATTTCTCTGTACAGCCTATGGTCCCTTTCACTCGGAAATATCCCAACGCAGCTCCTAGAAGAAACGTGTTTCTGACTCGCTGAATCTCAACATAGATTCAACTCTCTTAGGTGAACGAACGCACTGCAGAGCAGTTTCAAGGAAGCGTTTCTCCTGAGTTTTAGACGAAGTTTCCTGATGTTTAGTACGTATGCCGGCATTGGGCTGGAAATACCGGTTTTGGGATTCTGTACAGAAAGGGTTTGCAAACCGCTGAATCCACACGTGAGTTAACTCTGTCAGTTGAATGCACACATTGACAACCATTCAGTTAGATAGCTACGTTTTGGTTTTAGAAGCAGATATTTCTCTGTACAGCCTATTGTCCCATTCACTCGGGAATATCCCAACGCAGCTCCTAGAAGTAACGTGTTTCTGACTCGCTGAATCTCAACATAGATTCAACTCTCTTAGGTGAACGAACGCACAACAGAGCAGTTTCAAAGAAACGTTTCTCCTGAGTTTTAGACGAAGTTTCCTGCTGTTTAGTACGTATGCCGTCATTGGGCTGGAAATACCGGTTTTGGGATTCTGCACAGAAAGGGTTTGCAAACCGCTGAATCCACACGTGAGTTTAACTCTGTCAGTTGAATGCACACATTGACAACCATTCAGTCAGATAGCTCCGTTTTGGTTTTAGAAGCAGATATTTCTCTGTACAGCCTATGGTCCCATTCACTCGGGAATATCCCAACGCAGCTCCTAGAAGAAACGTGTTTCTGACTCGCTGAATCTCAACATAGATTCAACTCTCTTAGGTGAACGAACGCACAGCAGAGCAGTTTCAAGGAAACGTTTCTCCTGAGTTTAGACGAAGTTTCCTGATGTTTCGTACGTATGCCGGCATTGGGCTGGAAATACCGGTTTTGGGATTCTGCACAGAAAGGGTTTGCCAACCGCTGAATCCACACGTGAGTTTAACTCTGTCAGGTAAATGCACACATTGACAACCATTCAGTTAGATAGCTCCGTTTTGGTTTTAGAAGCAGATATTTCTCTGTACAGCCTATGGTCCCATTCACTCGGGAATATCCCAACGCAGCTCCTAGAAGAAACGTGTTTCTGACTCGCTGAATCTCAACATAGATTCAACTCTCTTAGGTGAACGAACGCACAGCAGAGCAGTTTCAAGGAAACGTTTCTCCTGAGTTTTAGACGAAGTTTCCTGCTGTTTCGTACGTATGCCGGCATTGGGCTGGAAATACCGGTTTTGGGATTCTGCACAGAAAGGGTTTGCCAACCGCTGAATCAACACGTGAGTTTAACTTTGTCAGTTGAATGCACACATTGACAACCATTCAGTTAGATAGCTCCGTTTTGGTTTTAGAAGCAGATATTTCTCTGTACAGCCTATGGTCCCATTCACTCGGGAATATCCCAACGCAGCTCCTAGAAGAAACGTGTTTCTGACTCGCTGAATCTCAACATAGATTCAACTCTCTTAGGTGAACGAACGCACAGCAGAGCAGTTTCAAGGAAACGTTTCTCCTGAGTTTTAGACGAAGTTTCCTGCTGTTTAGTACGTATGCCGGCATTGGGCTGGAAATACCGGTTTTGGGATTCTGCACAGAAAGGGTTTGCAAACCGCTGAATCCACACGTGAGTTTAACTCTGTCAGTTGAATGCACACATTGACAACCATTCAGTTAGATAGCTCCGTTTTGGTTTTAGAAGCAGATATTTCTCTGTACAGCCTATGGTCCCTTTCACTCGGGAATATCCCAATGCAGCTCCTAGAAGAAACGTGTTTCTGACTCGCTGAATCTCAACATAGATTCAACTCTCTTAGGTGAACGAACGCACTGCAGAGCAGTTTCAAGGAAGCGTTTCTCCTGAGTTTTATACGAAGTTTCCTGCTGTTTAGTACGTATGCCGGCATTGGGCTGGAAATACCGGTTTTGGGATTCTGTACAGAAATGGTTTGCCAACCGCTGAATCCACACGTGAGTTTAACTCTGTCAGTTGAATGCACACATTGACAACCATTCAGTTAGATAGCTCCGTTTTGGTTTTAGAAGCAGATATTTCTCTGTACAGCCTATGGTCCCATTCACTCGGGAATATCCCAACGCAGCTCCTAGAAGAAACGTGTTTCTGACTCGCTGAATCTCAACATAGATTCAACTCTCTTAGGTGAACGAACGCACAGCAGAGCAGTTTCAAGGAAACGTTTCTCCTGAGTTTTAGACGAAGTTTCCTGCTGTTTTGTATGTATGCCGGCATTGGGCTGGAAATACCGGTTTTGGGATTCTACACAGAAAGGGTTTGCAAACCGCTGAATCCACACGTGAGTTTAACTCTGTCAGTTGAATGCACACATTGACAACCATTCAGTTAGATAGCTCCGTTTTGGTTTTAGAAGCAGATATTTCTCTGTACAGCCTATGGTCCCATTCACTCGGGAATATCCCAACACAGCTCGTTGAAGAAAAGTGTTTCTGACTCGCTGAATCTCAACATAGATTCAACTCTCTTAGGTGAACGAACGCACAGCAGAGCAGTTTCAAGGAAACGTTTCTCCTGAGTTTTAGACGAAGTTTCCTGCTGTTTCGTACGTATACCGGCATTGGGCTGGAAATACCGGTTTTGGGATTCTGCACAGAAAGGGTTTGCCAACCGCTGAATCCACACGTGAGTTTAACTCTGTCAGTTGAATGCACACATTGACAACCATTCAGTTAGATAGCTCCGTTTTGGTTTTAGAAGCAGATATTTCTCTGTACAGCCTATGGTCCCATTCACTCGGGAATATCCCAACGCAGCTCCTAGAAGAAACGTGTTTCTGACTCGCTGAATCTCAACATAGATTCAACTCTCTTAGGTGAACGAACGCACAGCAGAGCAGTTTCAAGGAAACGTTTCTCCTGAGTTTTAGACGAAGTTTCCTGCTGTTTAGTACGTATGCCGGCATTGGGCTGGAAATACCGGTTTTGGGATTCTGCACAGAAAGGGTTTGCCAACCGCTGAATCCACACGTGAGTTTAACTCTGTCAGTTGAATGCACACATTGACAACCATTCAGTTAGATAGCTCCGTTTTGGTTTTAGAAGCAGATATTTCTCTGTACAGCCTATGGTCCCATTCACTCGGGAATATCCCAACGCAGCTCCTAGAAGAAACGTGTTTCTGACTCGCTGAATCTCAACATAGATTCAACTCTCTTAGGTGAACGAACGCACAGCAGAGCAGTTTCAAGGAATCGTTTCTCCTTAGTTTTAGACGAAGTTTCCTGCTGTTTCGTACGTATGCCGGCATTGGGCTGGAAATACCGGTTTTGGGATTCTGTACAGAAAGGGTTTGCAAACCGCTGAATTCACACGTGAGTTTAACTCTGTCAGTTGAATGCACACATTGACAACCATTCAGTTAGATAGCTCCGTTTTGGTTTTAGAAGCAGATATTTCTCTGTACAGCCTATTGTCCCATTCACTCGGGAATATCCCAACGCAGCTCGTAGAAGAAAAGTGTTTCTGACTCGCTGAATCTCAACATAGATTCAACTCTCTTAGGTGAACGAACGCACAGCAGAGCAGTTTCAAGGAAACGTTTCTCCTGAGTTTTAGACGAAGTTTCCTGCTGTTTCGTACGTATGCCGGCATTGGGCTGGAAATACCGGTTTTGGGATTCTGCACAGAAAGGGTTTCCCAACCGCTGAATCCACACGTGAGTTTAACTCTGTCAGTTGAATGCACACATTGACAACCATTCAGTTAGATAGCTCCGTTTTGGTTTTAGAAGCAGATATTTCTCTGTACAGCCTATGGTCCCATTCACTCGGGAATATCCCAACGCAGCTCCTAGAAGAAACGTGTTTCTGACTCGCTGAATCTCAACATAGATTCAACTCTCTTAGGTGAACGAACGCACAACAGAGCAGTTTCAAAGAAACGTTTCTCCTGAGTTTTAGACGAAGTTTCCTGCTGTTTAGTACGTATGCCGGCATTGGGCTGGAAATACCGGTTTTGGGATTCTGCACAGAAATGGTTTGCCAACCGCTGAATCCACACGTGAGTTTAACTCTGTCAGTTGAATGCACACATTGACAACCATTCAGTTAGATAGCTCCGTTTTGGTTTTAGAAGCAGATATTTCTCTGTACAGCCTATGGTCCCATTCACTCGGGAATATCCCAACGCAGCTCCTAGAAGAAACGTGTTTCTGACTCGCTGAATCTCAACATAGATTCAACTCTCTTAGGTGAACGAACGCACAGCAGAGCAGTTTCAAGGAAACGTTTCTCCTGAGTTTTAGACGAAGTTTCCTGCTGTTTCGTACGTATGCCGGCATTGGGCTGGAAATACCGGTTTTGGGATTCTACACAGAAAGGGTTTGCAAACCGCTGAATCCACACGTGAGTTTAACTCTGTCAGTTGAATGCACACATTGACAACCATTCAGTTAGATAGCTCCGTTTTGGTTTTAGAAGCAGATATTTCTCTGTACAGCCTATGGTCCCATTCACTCGGGAATATCCCAACGCAACTCCTAGAAGAAACGTGTTTCTGACTCGCTGAATCTCAACATAGTTTCAGCTATCTTAGGTGAACGAACGCACAGCAGAGGAGTTTCAAGGAAACGTTTCTCCTGAGTTTTAGACGAAGTTTCCTGCTGTTTCGTACGTATGCCGGCATTGGGCTGGAAATACCGGTTTTGGGATTCTGCACAGAAAGGGTTTGCAAACCGCTGAATCCACACGTGAGTTTAACTCTGTCAGTTGAATGCACACATTGACAACCATTCAGTTAGATAGCTCCGTTTTGGTTTTAGAAGCAGATATTTCTCTGTACAGCCTATTGTCCCATTCACTCGGGAATATCCCAACACAGCTCGTTGAAGAAAAGTGTTTCTGACTCGCTGAATCTCAACATAGATTCAACTTTCTTAGGTGAACGAACGCACAGCAGAGCAGTTTCAAGGAAACGTTTCTCCTGAGTTTTAGACGAAGTTTCCTGCTGTTTCGTACGTATGCCGGCATTGGGCTGGAAATACCGGTTTTGGGATTCTGCACAGAAAGGGTTTGCCAACCGCTGAATCCACACGTGAGTTTAACTCTGTCAGTTGAATGCACACATTTACAACCATTCAGTTAGATAGCTCCGTTTTGGTTTTAGAATCAGATATTTCTCTGTACAGCCTATGGTCCCATTCACTCGGGAATATCCCAACGCAGCTCCTAGAAGAAACGTGTTTCTGACTCGCTGAATCTCAACATAGATTCAACTCTCTTAGGTGAACGAACGCACAGCAGAGCAGTTTCAAGGAAACGTTTCTCCTGAGTTTTAGACGAAGTTTCCTGCTGTTTAGTACGTATGCCGGCATTGGGCTGGAAATACCGGTTTTGGGATTCTGCACAGAAAGGGTTTGCCAACCGCTGAATCCACACGTGAGTTTAACTCTGTCAGTTGAATGCACACATTGACAACCATTCAGTTAGATAGCTCCGTTTTGGTTTTAGAAGCAGATATTTCTCTGTACAGCCTATGGTCCCATTCACTCGGGAATATCCCAACGCAGCTCCTAGAAGAAACGTGTTTCTGACTCGCTGAATCTCAACATAGATTCAACTCTCTTAGGTGAACGAACGCACAGCAGAGCAGTTTCAAGGAATCGTTTCTCCTGAGTTTTAGACGAAGTTTCCTGCTGTTTCGTACGTATGCCGGCATTGGGCTGGAAATACCGGTTTTGGGATTCTGTACAGAAAGGGTTTGCAAACCGCTGAATCCACACGTGAGTTTAACTCTGTCAGTTGAATGCACACATTGACAACCATTCAGTCAGATAGCTCCGTTTTGGTTTTAGAAGCAGATATTTCTCTGTACAGCCTATGGTCCCATTCACTCGGGAATATCCCAACGCAGCTCCTAGAAGAAACGTGTTTCTGACTCGCTGAATCTCAACATAGATTCAACTCTCTTAGGTGAACGAACGCACAGCAGAGCAGTTTCAAGGAAACGTTTCTCCTGAGTTTAGACGAAGTTTCCTGATGTTTCGTACGTATGCCGGCATTGGGCTGGAAATACCGGTTTTGGGATTCTGCACAGAAAGGGTTTGCCAACCGCTGAATCCACACGTGAGTTTAACTCTGTCAGGTAAATGCACACATTGACAACCATTCAGTTAGATAGCTCCGTTTTGGTTTTAGAAGCAGATATTTCTCTGTACAGCCTATGGTCCCATTCACTCGGGAATATCCCAACGCAGCTCCTAGAAGAAACGTGTTTCTGACTCGCTGAATCTCAACATAGATTCAACTCTCTTAGGTGAACGAACGCACAGCAGAGCAGTTTCAAGGAAACGTTTCTCCTGAGTTTTAGACGAAGTTTCCTGCTGTTTCGTACGTATGCCGGCATTGGGCTGGAAATACCGGTTTTGGGATTCTGCACAGAAAGGGTTTGCCAACCGCTGAATCAACACGTGAGTTTAACTTTGTCAGTTGAATGCACACATTGACAACCATTCAGTTAGATAGCTCCGTTTTGGTTTTAGAAGCAGATATTTCTCTGTACAGCCTATGGTCCCATTCACTCGGGAATATCCCAACGCAGCTCCTAGAAGAAACGTGTTTCTGACTCGCTGAATCTCAACATAGATTCAACTCTCTTAGGTGAACGAACGCACAGCAGAGCAGTTTCAAGGAAACGTTTCTCCTGAGTTTTAGACGAAGTTTCCTGCTGTTTAGTACGTATGCCGGCATTGGGCTGGAAATACCGGTTTTGGGATTCTGCACAGAAAGGGTTTGCAAACCGCTGAATCCACACGTGAGTTTAACTCTGTCAGTTGAATGCACACATTGACAACCATTCAGTTAGATAGCTCCGTTTTGGTTTTAGAAGCAGATATTTCTCTGTACAGCCTATGGTCCCTTTCACTCGGGAATATCCCAATGCAGCTCCTAGAAGAAACGTGTTTCTGACTCGCTGAATCTCAACATAGATTCAACTCTCTTAGGTGAACGAACGCACTGCAGAGCAGTTTCAAGGAAGCGTTTCTCCTGAGTTTTATACGAAGTTTCCTGCTGTTTAGTACGTATGCCGGCATTGGGCTGGAAATACCGGTTTTGGGATTCTGTACAGAAATGGTTTGCCAACCGCTGAATCCACACGTGAGTTTAACTCTGTCAGTTGAATGCACACATTGACAACCATTCAGTTAGATAGCTCCGTTTTGGTTTTAGAAGCAGATATTTCTCTGTACAGCCTATGGTCCCATTCACTCGGGAATATCCCAACGCAGCTCCTAGAAGAAACGTGTTTCTGACTCGCTGAATCTCAACATAGATTCAACTCTCTTAGGTGAACGAACGCACAGCAGAGCAGTTTCAAGGAAACGTTTCTCCTGAGTTTTAGACGAAGTTTCCTGCTGTTTTGTATGTATGCCGGCATTGGGCTGGAAATACCGGTTTTGGGATTCTACACAGAAAGGGTTTGCAAACCGCTGAATCCACACGTGAGTTTAACTCTGTCAGTTGAATGCACACATTGACAACCATTCAGTTAGATAGCTCCGTTTTGGTTTTAGAAGCAGATATTTCTCTGTACAGCCTATGGTCCCATTCACTCGGGAATATCCCAACACAGCTCGTTGAAGAAAAGTGTTTCTGACTCGCTGAATCTCAACATAGATTCAACTCTCTTAGGTGAACGAACGCACAGCAGAGCAGTTTCAAGGAAACGTTTCTCCTGAGTTTTAGACGAAGTTTCCTGCTGTTTCGTACGTATGCCGGCATTGGGCTGGAAATACCGGTTTTGGGATTCTGTACAGAAAGGGTTTGCAAACCGCTGAATTCACACGTGAGTTTAACTCTGTCAGTTGAATGCACACATTGACAACCATTCAGTTAGATAGCTCCGTTTTGGTTTTAGAAGCAGATATTTCTCTGTACAGCCTATTGTCCCATTCACTCGGGAATATCCCAACGCAGCTCGTAGAAGAAAAGTGTTTCTGACTCGCTGAATCTCAACATAGATTCAACTCTCTTAGGTGAACGAACGCACAGCAGAGCAGTTTCAAGGAAACGTTTCTCCTGAGTTTTAGACGAAGTTTCCTGCTGTTTCGTACGTATGCCGGCATTGGGCTGGAAATACCGGTTTTGGGATTCTGCACAGAAAGGGTTTCCCAACCGCTGAATCCACACGTGAGTTTAACTCTGTCAGTTGAATGCACACATTGACAACCATTCAGTTAGATAGCTCCGTTTTGGTTTTAGAAGCAGATATTTCTCTGTACAGCCTATGGTCCCTTTCACTCGGGAATATCCCAACGCAGCTCCTAGAAGAAACGTGTTTCTGACTCGCTGAATCTCAACATAGATTCAACTCTCTTAGGTGAACGAACGCACTGCAGAGCAGTTTCAAGGAAGCGTTTCTCCTGAGTTTTATACGAAGTTTCCTGATGTTTAGTACGTATGCCGGCATTGGGCTGGAAATACCGGTTTTGGGATTCTGTACAGAAAGGGTTTGCAAACCGCTGAATCCACACGTGAGTTAACTCTCTCAGTTGAATGCACACATTGACAACCATTCAGTTAGATAGCTCCGTTTTGGTTTTAGAAGCAGATATTTCTCTGTACAGCCTATGGTCCCATTCACTCGGGAATATCCCAACGCAGCTCCTAGAAGAAACGTGTTTCTGACTCGCTGAATCTCAACATAGATTCAACTCTCTTAGGTGAACGAACGCACAACAGAGCAGTTTCAAAGAAACGTTTCTCCTGAGTTTTAGACGAAGTTTCCTGCTGTTTAGTACGTATGCCGGCATTGGGCTGGAAATACCGGTTTTGGGATTCTGCACAGAAATGGTTTGCCAACCGCTGAATCCACACGTGAGTTTAACTCTGTCAGTTGAATGCACACATTGACAACCATTCAGTTAGATAGCTCCGTTTTGGTTTTAGAAGCAGATATTTCTCTGTACAGCCTATGGTCCCATTCACTCGGGAATATCCCAACGCAGCTCCTAGAAGAAACGTGTTTCTGACTCGCTGAATCTCAACATAGATTCAACTCTCTTAGGTGAACGAACGCACAGCAGAGCAGTTTCAAGGAAACGTTTCTCCTGAGTTTTAGACGAAGTTTCCTGCTGTTTCGTACGTATGCCGGCATTGGGCTGGAAATACCGGTTTTGGGATTCTACACAGAAAGGGTTTGCAAACCGCTGAATCCACACGTGAGTTTAACTCTGTCAGTTGAATGCACACATTGACAACCATTCAGTTAGATAGCTCCGTTTTGGTTTTAGAAGCAGATATTTCTCTGTACAGCCTATGGTCCCATTCACTCGGGAATATCCCAACGCAACTCCTAGAAGAAACGTGTTTCTGACTCGCTGAATCTCAACATAGTTTCAGCTATCTTAGGTGAACGAACGCACAGCAGAGGAGTTTCAAGGAAACGTTTCTCCTGAGTTTTAGACGAAGTTTCCTGCTGTTTCGTACGTATGCCGGCATTGGGCTGGAAATACCGGTTTTGGGATTCTGCACAGAAAGGGTTTGCAAACCGCTGAATCCACACGTGAGTTTAACTCTGTCAGTTGAATGCACACATTGACAACCATTCAGTTAGATAGCTCCGTTTTGGTTTTAGAAGCAGATATTTCTCTGTACAGCCTATTGTCCCATTCACTCGGGAATATCCCAACACAGCTCGTTGAAGAAAAGTGTTTCTGACTCGCTGAATCTCAACATAGATTCAACTTTCTTAGGTGAACGAACGCACAGCAGAGCAGTTTCAAGGAAACGTTTCTCCTGAGTTTTAGACGAAGTTTCCTGCTGTTTCGTACGTATGCCGGCATTGGGCTGGAAATACCGGTTTTGGGATTCTGCACAGAAAGGGTTTGCCAACCGCTGAATCCACACGTGAGTTTAACTCTGTCAGTTGAATGCACACATTTACAACCATTCAGTTAGATAGCTCCGTTTTGGTTTTAGAATCAGATATTTCTCTGTACAGCCTATGGTCCCATTCACTCGGGAATATCCCAACGCAGCTCCTAGAAGAAACGTGTTTCTGACTCGCTGAATCTCAACATAGATTCAACTCTCTTAGGTGAACGAAGGCACAGCAGAGCAGTTTCAAGGAAACGTTTCTCCTGAGTTTTAGACGAAGTTTCCTGCTGTTTAGTACGTATGCCGGCATTGGGCTGGAAATACCGGTTTTGGGATTCTGCACAGAAAGGGTTTGCCAACCGCTGAATCCACACGTGAGTTTAACTCTGTCAGTTGAATGCACACATTGACAACCATTCAGTTAGATAGCTCCGTTTTGGTTTTAGAAGCAGATATTTCTCTGTACAGCCTATGGTCCCATTCACTCGGGAATATCCCAACGCAGCTCCTAGAAGAAACGTGTTTCTGACTCGCTGAATCTCAACATAGATTCAACTCTCTTAGGTGAACGAACGCACAGCAGAGCAGTTTCAAGGAATCGTTTCTCCTGAGTTTTAGACGAAGTTTCCTGCTGTTTCGTACGTATGCCGGCATTGGGCTGGAAATACCGGTTTTGGGATTCTGTACAGAAAGGGTTTGCAAACCGCTGAATCCACACGTGAGTTTAACTCTGTCAGTTGAATGCACACATTGACAACCATTCAGTTAGATAGCTCCGTTTTGGTTTTAGAAGCAGATATTTCTCTGTACAGCCTATTGTCCCATTCACTCGGGAATATCCCAACACAGCTCGTAGAAGAAAAGTGTTTCTGACTCGCTGAATCTCAACATAGATTCAACTCTCTTAGGTGAACGAACGCACAGAAGAGCAGTTTCAAGGAAACGTTTCTCCTGAGTTTTAGACGAAGTTTCCTGCTGTTTCGTACGTATGCCGGCATTGGGCTGGAAATACCGGTTTTGGGATTCTGCACAGAAAGGGTTTCCCAACCGCTGAATCCACACGTGAGTTTAACTCTGTCAGTTGAATGCACACATTGACAACCATTCAGTTAGATAGCTCCGTTTTGGTTTTAGAAGCAGATATTTCTCTGTACAGCCTATGGTCCCATTCACTCGGGAATATCCCAACGCAGCTCCTAGAAGAAACGTGTTTCTGACTCGCTGAATCTCAACATAGATTCAACTCTCTTAGGTGAACGAACGCACAGCAGAGCAGTTTCAAGGAAACGTTTCTCCTGAGTTTTAGACGAAGTTTCCTGCTGTTTAGTACGTATGCCGTCATTGGGCTGGAAATACCGGTTTTGGGATTCTGCACAGAAAGGGTTTGCCAACCGCTGAATCCACACGTGAGTTTAACTCTGTCAGTTGAATGCACACATTGACAACCATTCAGTTAGATAGCTCCGTTTTGGTTTTAGAAGCAAATATTTCTCTGTACAGCCTATGGTCCCTTTCACTCGGAAATATCCCAACGCAGCTCCTAGAAGAAACGTGTTTCTGACTCGCTGAATCTCAACATAGATTCAACTCTCTTAGGTGAACGAACGCACTGCAGAGCAGTTTCAAGGAAGCGTTTCTCCTGAGTTTTAGACGAAGTTTCCTGATGTTTAGTACGTATGCCGGCATTGGGCTGGAAATACCGGTTTTGGGATTCTGTACAGAAAGGGTTTGCAAACCGCTGAATCCACACGTGAGTTAACTCTGTCAGTTGAATGCACACATTGACAACCATTCAGTTAGATAGCTACGTTTTGGTTTTAGAAGCAGATATTTCTCTGTACAGCCTATTGTCCCATTCACTCGGGAATATCCCAACGCAGCTCCTAGAAGTAACGTGTTTCTGACTCGCTGAATCTCAACATAGATTCAACTCTCTTAGGTGAACGAACGCACAACAGAGCAGTTTCAAAGAAACGTTTCTCCTGAGTTTTAGACGAAGTTTCCTGCTCTTTAGTACGTATGCCGGCATTGGGCTGGAAATACCGGTTTTGGGATTCTGCACAGAAATGGTTTGCCAACCGCTGAATCCACACGTGAGTTTAACTCTGTCAGTTGAATGCACACATTGACAACCATTCAGTTAGATAGCTCCGTTTTGGTTTTAGAAGCAGATATTTCTCTGTACAGCCTATGGTCCCATTCACTCGGGAATATCCCAACGCAGCTCCTAGAAGAAACGTGTTTCTGACTCGCTGAATCTCAACATAGATTCAACTCTCTTAGGTGAACGAACGCACAGCAGAGCAGTTTCAAGGAAACGTTTCTCCTGAGTTTTAGACGAAGTTTCCTGCTGTTTCGTACGTATGCCGGCATTGGGCTGGAAATACCGGTTTTGGGATTCTACACAGAAAGGGTTTGCAAACCGCTGAATCCACACGTGAGTTTAACTCTGTCAGTTGAATGCACATATTGACAACCATTCAGTTAGATAGCTCCGTTTTGGTTTTAGAAGCAGATATTTCTCTGTACAGCCTATGGTCCCATTCACTCGGGAATATCCCAACGCAACTCCTAGAAGAAACGTGTTTCTGACTCGCTGAATCTCAACATAGTTTCAGCTATCTTAGGTGAACGAACGCACAGCAGAGGAGTTTCAAGGAAACGTTTCTCCTGAGTTTTAGACGAAGTTTCCTGCTGTTTCGTACGTATGCCGGCATTGGGCTGGAAATACCGGTTTTGGGATTCTGTACAGAAAGGGTTTGCAAACCGCTGAATCCACACGTGAGTTTAACTCTGTCAGTTGAATGCACACATTGACAACCATTCAGTTAGATAGCTCCGTTTTGGTTTTAGAAGCAGATATTTCTCTGTACAGCCTATGGTCCCATTCACTCGGGAATATCCCAACGCAACTCCTAGAAGAAACGTGTTTCTGACTCGCTGAATCTCAACATAGTTTCAGCTATCTTAGGTGAACGAACGCACAGCAGAGGAGTTTCAAGGAAACGTTTCTCCTGAGTTTTAGACGAAGTTTCCTGCTGTTTCGTACGTATGCCGGCATTGGGCTGGAAATACCGGTTTTGGGATTCTGCACAGAAAGGGTTTGCAAACCGCTGAATCCACACGTGAGTTTAACTCTGTCAGTTGAATGCACACATTGACAACCATTCAGTTAGATAGCTCCGTTTTGGTTTTAGAAGCAGATATTTCTCTGTACAGCCTATTGTCCCATTCACTCGGGAATATCCCAACACAGCTCGTTGAAGAAAAGTGTTTCTGACTCGCTGAATCTCAACATAGATTCAACTTTCTTAGGTGAACGAACGCACAGCAGAGCAGTTTCAAGGAAACGTTTCTCCTGAGTTTTAGACGAAGTTTCCTGCTGTTTCGTACGTATGCCGGCATTGGGCTGGAAATACCGGTTTTGGGATTCTGCACAGAAAGGGTTTGCCAACCGCTGAATCCACACGTGAGTTTAACTCTGTCAGTTGAATGCACACATTTACAACCATTCAGTTAGATAGCTCCGTTTTGGTTTTAGAATCAGATATTTCTCTGTACAGCCTATGGTCCCATTCACTCGGGAATATCCCAACGCAGCTCCTAGAAGAAACGTGTTTCTGACTCGCTGAATCTCAACATAGATTCAACTCTCTTAGGTGAACGAAGGCACAGCAGAGCAGTTTCAAGGAAACGTTTCTCCTGAGTTTTAGACGAAGTTTCCTGCTGTTTAGTACGTATGCCGGCATTGGGCTGGAAATACCGGTTTTGGGATTCTGCACAGAAAGGGTTTGCCAACCGCTGAATCCACTCGTGAGTTTAACTCTGTCAGTTGAATGCACACATTGACAACCATTCAGTTAGATAGCTCCGTTTTGGTTTTAGAAGCAGATATTTCTCTGTACAGCCTATGGTCCCATTCACTCGGGAATATCCCAACGCAGCTCCTAGAAGAAACGTGTTTCTGACTCGCTGAATCTCAACATAGATTCAACTCTCTTAGGTGAACGAACGCACAGCAGAGCAGTTTCAAGGAATCGTTTCTCCTGAGTTTTAGACGAAGTTTCCTGCTGTTTCGTACGTATGCCGGCATTGGGCTGGAAATACCGGTTTTGGGATTCTGTACAGAAAGGGTTTGCAAACCGCTGAATCCACACGTGAGTTTAACTCTGTCAGTTGAATGCACACATTGACAACCATTCAGTTAGATAGCTCCGTTTTGGTTTTAGAAGCAGATATTTCTCTGTACAGCCTATTGTCCCATTCACTCGGGAATATCCCAACACAGCTCGTAGAAGAAAAGTGTTTCTGACTCGCTGAATCTCAACATAGATTCAACTCTCTTAGGTGAACGAACGCACAGAAGAGCAGTTTCAAGGAAACGTTTCTCCTGAGTTTTAGACGAAGTTTCCTGCTGTTTCGTACGTATGCCGGCATTGGGCTGGAAATACCGGTTTTGGGATTCTGCACAGAAAGGGTTTCCCAACCGCTGAATCCACACGTGAGTTTAACTCTGTCAGTTGAATGCACACATTGACAACCATTCAGTTAGATAGCTCCGTTTTGGTTTTAGAAGCAGATATTTCTCTGTACAGCCTATGGTCCCATTCACTCGGGAATATCCCAACGCAGCTCCTAGAAGAAACGTGTTTCTGACTCGCTGAATCTCAACATAGATTCAACTCTCTTAGGTGAACGAACGCACAGCAGAGCAGTTTCAAGGAAACGTTTCTCCTGAGTTTTAGACGAAGTTTCCTGCTGTTTAGTACGTATGCCGTCATTGGGCTGGAAATACCGGTTTTGGGATTCTGCACAGAAAGGGTTTGCCAACCGCTGAATCCACACGTGAGTTTAACTCTGTCAGTTGAATGCACACATTGACAACCATTCAGTTAGATAGCTCCGTTTTGGTTTTAGAAGCAAATATTTCTCTGTACAGCCTATGGTCCCTTTCACTCGGAAATATCCCAACGCAGCTCCTAGAAGAAACGTGTTTCTGACTCGCTGAATCTCAACATAGATTCAACTCTCTTAGGTGAACGAACGCACTGCAGAGCAGTTTCAAGGAAGCGTTTCTCCTGAGTTTTAGACGAAGTTTCCTGATGTTTAGTACGTATGCCGGCATTGGGCTGGAAATACCGGTTTTGGGATTCTGTACAGAAAGGGTTTGCAAACCGCTGAATCCACACGTGAGTTAACTCTGTCAGTTGAATGCACACATTGACAACCATTCAGTTAGATAGCTACGTTTTGGTTTTAGAAGCAGATATTTCTCTGTACAGCCTATTGTCCCATTCACTCGGGAATATCCCAACGCAGCTCCTAGAAGTAACGTGTTTCTGACTCGCTGAATCTCAACATAGATTCAACTCTCTTAGGTGAACGAACGCACAACAGAGCAGTTTCAAAGAAACGTTTCTCCTGAGTTTTAGACGAAGTTTCCTGCTCTTTAGTACGTATGCCGGCATTGGGCTGGAAATACCGGTTTTGGGATTCTGCACAGAAATGGTTTGCCAACCGCTGAATCCACACGTGAGTTTAACTCTGTCAGTTGAATGCACACATTGACAACCATTCAGTTAGATAGCTCCGTTTTGGTTTTAGAAGCAGATATTTCTCTGTACAGCCTATGGTCCCATTCACTCGGGAATATCCCAACGCAGCTCCTAGAAGAAACGTGTTTCTGACTCGCTGAATCTCAACATAGATTCAACTCTCTTAGGTGAACGAACGCACAGCAGAGCAGTTTCAAGGAAACGTTTCTCCTGAGTTTTAGACGAAGTTTCCTGCTGTTTCGTACGTATGCCGGCATTGGGCTGGAAATACCGGTTTTGGGATTCTACACAGAAAGGGTTTGCAAACCGCTGAATCCACACGTGAGTTTAACTCTGTCAGTTGAATGCACATATTGACAACCATTCAGTTAGATAGCTCCGTTTTGGTTTTAGAAGCAGATATTTCTCTGTACAGCCTATGGTCCCATTCACTCGGGAATATCCCAACGCAACTCCTAGAAGAAACGTGTTTCTGACTCGCTGAATCTCAACATAGTTTCAGCTATCTTAGGTGAACGAACGCACAGCAGAGGAGTTTCAAGGAAACGTTTCTCCTGAGTTTTAGACGAAGTTTCCTGCTGTTTCGTACGTATGCCGGCATTGGGCTGGAAATACCGGTTTTGGGATTCTGTACAGAAAGGGTTTGCAAACCGCTGAATCCACACGTGAGTTTAACTCTGTCAGTTGAATGCACACATTGACAACCATTCAGTTAGATAGCTCCGTTTTGGTTTTAGAAGCAGATATTTCTCTGTACAGCCTATTGTCCCATTCACTCGGTAATATCCCAACACAGCTCGTTGAAGAAAAGTGTTTCTGACTCGCTGAATCTCAACATAGATTCAACTCTCTTAGGTGAACGAAGGCACAGCAGAGCAGTTTCAAGGAAACGTTTCTCCTGAGTTTTAGACGAAGTTTCCTGCTGTTTCGTACGTATGCCGGCATTGGGCTGGAAATACCGGTTTTGGGATTCTGCACAGAAAGGGTTTGCCAACCGCTGAATCCACACGTGAGTTTAACTCTGTCAGTTGAATGCACACATTGACAACCATTCAGTTAGATAGCTCCGTTTTGGTTTTAGAAGCAGATATTTCTCTGTACAGCCTATGGTCCCATTCACTCGGGAATATCCCAACGCAGCTCCTAGAAGAAACGTGTTTCTGACTCGCTGAATCTCAACATAGATTCAACTCTCTTAGGTGAAGGAACGCACAGCAGAGCAGTTTCAAGGAAACGTTTCTCCTGAGTTTTAGACGAAGTTTCCTGCTGTTTAGTACGTATGCCGGCATTGGGCTGGAAATACCGGTTTTGGGATTATGCACAGAAATGGTTTGCCAACCGCTGAATCCACACGTGAGTTTAACTCTGTCAGTTGAATGCACACATTGACAACCATTCAGTTAGATAGCTCCGTTTTGGTTTTAGAAGCAGATATTTCTCTGTACAGCCTATGGTCCCATTCACTCGGGAATATCCCAACGCAGCTCCTAGAAGAAACGTGTTTCTGACTCGCTGAATCTCAACATAGATTCAACTCTCTTAGGTGAACGAACGCACAGCAGAGCAGTTTCAAGGAAACGTTTCTCCTGAGTTTTAGACGAAGTTTCCTGCTGTTTCGTACGTATGACGGCATTGGGCTGGAAATACCGGTTTTGGGATTCTACACAGAAAGGGTTTGCAAACCGCTGAATCCACACGTGAGTTTAACTCTGTCAGTTGAATGCACACATTGACAACCATTCAGTTAGATAGCTCCGTTTTGGTTTTAGAAGCAGATATTTCTCTGTACAGCCTATGGTCCCATTCACTCGGGAATATCCCAACGCAACTCCTAGAAGAAACGTGTTTCTGACTCGCTGAATCTCAACATAGTTTCAGCTATCTTAGGTGAACGAACGCACAGCAGAGGAGTTTCAAGGAAACGTTTCTCCTGAGTTTTAGACATAGTTTCCTGCTGTTTCGTACATATGCCGGCATTGGGCTGGAAATACCGGTTTTGGGATTCCGCACAGAAAGGGTTTGCAAACCGCTGAATCCACACGTGAGTTTAACTCTGTCAGTTGAATGCACACATTGACAACCATTCAGTTAGATAGCTCCGTTTTGGTTTTAGAAGCAGATAGTTCTCTGTACAGCCTATTGTCCCATTCACTCGGGAATATCCCAACACAGCTCGTAGAAGAAAAGTGTTTCTGACTCGCTGAATCTCAACATAGATTCAACTCTCTTAGGTGAACGAACGCACAGCAGAGCAGTTTCAAGGAAACGTTTCTCCTGAGTTTTAGACGAAGTTTCCTGCTGTTTCGTACGTATGCCGGCATTGGGCTGGAAATACCGGTTTTGGGATTCTGCACAGAAAGGGTTTGCCAACCGCTGAATCCACACGTGAGTTTAACTCTGTCAGTTGAATGCACACATTGACAACCATTCAGTTAGATAGCTCCGTTTTGGTTTTAGAAGCAGATATTTCTCTGTACAGCCTATGGTCCCATTCACTCGGGAATATCCCAACGCAGCTCCTAGAAGAAACGTGTTTCTGACTCGCTGAATCTCAACATAGATTCAACTCTCTTAGGTGAAGGAACGCACAGCAGAGCAGTTTCAAGGAAACGTTTCTCCTGAGTTTTAGACGAAGTTTCCTGCTGTTTAGTACGTATGCCGGCATTGGGCTGGAAATACCGGTTTTGGGATTCTGCACAGAAAGGGTTTCCCAACCGCTGAATCTACAGGTGAGTTTAACTCTGTCAGTTGAATGCACACATTGACAACCATTCAGTTAGATAGCTCCATTTTGGTTTTAGAAGCAGATATTTCTCTGTACAGCCTATGGTCCCATTCACTCGGGAATATCCCAATGCAGCTCCTAGAAGAAACGTGTTTCTGACTCGCTGAATCTCAACATAGTTTCAACTCTCTTAGGTGAACGAACGCACAGCAGAGCAGTTTCAAGGAAACGTTTCTCCTGAGTTTTAGACGAAGTTTCCTGCTGTTTCGTACGTATGCCGGCATTGGGCTGGAAATACCGGTTTTGGGATTCTGCACAGAAAGGGTTTGCAAACCGCTGAATCCACAGGTGAGTTTAACTCTGTCAGTTGAATGCACACATTGACAACCATTCAGTTAGATAGCTCCGTTTTGGTTTTAGAAGCAGATAGTTCTCTGTACAGCTTATTGTCCCATTCACTCGGGAATATCCCAACACAGCTCGTAGAAGAAAAGTGTTTCTGACTCGCTGAATCTCAACATAGATTCAACTCTCTTAGGTGAACGAACGCACAGCAGAGCAGTTTCAAGGAAACGTTTCTCCTGAGTTTTAGACGAAGTTTCCTGCTGTTTCCTACGTATGCCGGCATTGGGCTGGAAATACCGGTTTTGGGATTCTGCACAGAAAGGGTTTGCCAACCGCTGAATCCACACGTGAGTTTAACTCTGTCAGTTGAATGCACACATTGACAACCATTCAGTTAGATAGCTCCGTTTTGGTTTTAGAAGCAGATATTTCTCTGTACAGCCTATGGTCCCATTCACTCGGGAATATCCCAACGCAGCTCCTAGAAGAAACGTGTTTCTGACTCGCTGAATCTCAACATAGATTCAACTCTCTTAGGTGAACGAACGCACAGCAGAGCAGTTTCAAGGAAACGTTTCTCCTGAGTTTTAGACGAAGTTTCCTGCTGTTTCGTACGTATGCCGGCATTGGGCTGGAAATACCGGTTTCGGGATTCTGCACAGAAAGGGTTTCCCAACCGCTGAATCTACAGGTGAGATTAACTCTGTCAGTTGAATGCACACATTGACAACCATTCAGTTAGATAGCTCCGTTTTGGTTTTAGAAGCAGATATTTCTCTGTACAGCCTATGGTCCCATTCACTCGGGAATATCCCAACGCAGCTCCTAGAAGAAACGTGTTTCTGACTCGCTGAATCTCAACATAGTTTCAACTCTCTTAGGTGAACGAACGCACAGCAGAGCAGTTTCAAGGAAACGTTTCTCCTGAGTTTTAGACGAAGTTTCCTGCTGTTTCGTACGTATGCCGGCATTGGGCTGGAAATACCGGTTTTGGGATTCTGCACAGAAAGGGTTTGCCAACCGCTGAATCCACACGTGAGTTTAACTCTGTCAGTTGAATGCACACATTGACAACCATTCAGTTAGATAGCTCCGTTTTGGTTTTAGAAGCAGATATTTCTCTGTACAGCCTATGGTCCCATTCACTCGGGAATATCCCAACGCAGCTCCTAGAAGAAACGTGTTTCTGACTCGCTGAATCTCAACATAGATTCAACTCTCTTAGGTGAACGAACGCACAGCAGAGCAGTTTCAAGGAAACGTTTCTCCTGAGTTTTAGACGAAGTTTCCTGCTGTTTCCTACGTATGCCGGCATTGGGCTGGAAATACCGGTTTTGGGATTCTGTACAGAAAGGGTTTGCCAACCGCTGAATCCACACGTGAGTTTAACTCTGTCAGTTGAATGCACACATTGACAACCATTCAGTTAGATAGCTCCGTTTTGGTTTTAGAAGCAGATATTTCTCTGTACAGCCTATGGTCCCATTCACTCGGGAATATCCCAACGCAGCTCCTAGAAGAAACGTGTTTCTGACTCGCTGAATCTCAACATAGATTCAACTCTCTTAGGTGAACGAACGCACAGCAGAGCAGTTTCAAGTAAACGTTTCTCCTGAGTTTTAGACGAAGTTTCCTGCTGTTGCGTACGTATGCCGGCATTGGGCTAGAAATACCGGTTTTGGGATTCTACACAGAAAGGGTTTGCAAACCGCTGAATCCACACGTGAGTTTAACTCTGTCAGTTGAAAGCACACATTGACAACCATTCAGTTAGATAGCTCCGTTTTGGTTTTAGAAGCAGATATTTCTCTGTACAGCCTATGGTCCCATTCACTCGGGAATATCCCAACGCAGCTCCTAGAAGAAACGTGTTTCTGACTCGCTGAATCTCAAAATAGATTCAACTCTCTTAGGTGAAGGAACGCACAGCAGAGCAGTTTCAAGGAAACGTTTCTCCTGAGTTTTAGACGAAGTTTCCTGCTGTTTAGTACGTATGCCGGCATTGGGCTGGAAATACCGGTTTTGGGATTCTGCACAGAAAGGGTTTGCCAACCGCTGAATCAACACGTGAGTTTAACTCTGTCAGTTGAATGCACACATTGACAACCATTCAGTTAGATAGCTCCGTTTTGGTTTTAGAAGCAGATATTTCTCTGTACAGCCTATTGTCCCATTCACTCGGGAATATCCCAACACAGCTCGTAGAAGAAAAGTGTTTCTGACTCGCTGAATCTCAACATAGATTCAACTCTCTTAGGTGAACGAACGCACAGCAGAGCAGTTTCAAGGAAACGTTTCTCCTGAGTTTTAGACGAAGTTTCCTGCTGTTTCGTATGTATGCCGGCATTGGGCTGGAAATACCGGTTTTGGGATTCTGCACAGAAAGGGTTTCCCAACCGCTGAATCCACAGGTGAGTTTAACTCTGTCAGTTGAATGCACACATTGACAACCATTCAGTTAGATAGCTCCGTTTTGGTTTTAGAAGCAGATATTTCTCTGTACAGCCTATGGTCCCATTCACTCGGGAATATCCCAATGCAGCTCCTAGAAGAAACG
This sequence comes from Aotus nancymaae, assembly GCF_030222135.1. Classification (NCBI taxonomy): domain Eukaryota; kingdom Metazoa; phylum Chordata; class Mammalia; order Primates; family Aotidae; genus Aotus; species Aotus nancymaae. The sequence continues at coordinate 3,372,810 of NW_026988495.1, read as the reverse complement.
TGTTTCTGACTCGCTGAATCTCAACATAGTTTCACCTCTCTTAGGTGAACGAACGCACAGCAGAGCAGTTTCAAGGAAACGTTTCTCCTGAGTTTTAGACGAAGTTTCCTGCTGTTTCGTACGTATGCCGGCATTGGGCTGTAAATACCGGTTTTGGGATTCTGCACAGAAAGGGTTTGCCAACCGCTGAATCCACACGTGAGTTTAACTCTGTCAGTTGAATGCACACATTGACAACCATTCAGTTAGATAGCTCCGTTTTGGTTTTAGAAGCAGATATTTCTCTGTACAGCCTATGGTCCCATTCACTCGGGAATATCCCAACGCAGCTCCTAGAAGAAACGTGTTTCTGACTCGCTGAATCTCAACATAGATTCAACTCTCTTAGGTGAACGAACGCACAGCAGAGCAGTTTCAAGGAAACGTTTCTCCTGAGTTTTAGACGAAGTTTCCTGCTGTTTCCTACGTATGCCGGCATTGGGCTGGAAATACCGGTTTTGGGATTCTGTACAGAAAGGGTTTGCCAACCGCTGAATCCACACGTGAGTTTATCTCTGTCAGTTGAATGCACACATTGACAACCATTCAGTTAGATAGCTCCGTTTTGGTTTTAGAAGCAGATATTTCTCTGTACAGCCTATGGTCCCATTCACTCGGGAATATCCCAACGCAGCTCCTAGAAGAAACGTGTTTCTGACTCGCTGAATCTCAACATAGATTCAACTCTCTTAGGTGAACGAACGCACAGCAGAGCAGTTTCAAGTAAACGTTTCTCCTGAGTTTTAGACGAAGTTTCCTGCTGTTGCGTACGTATGCCGGCATTGGGCTAGAAATACCGGTTTTGGGATTCTACACAGAAAGGGTTTGCAAACCGCTGAATCCACACGTGAGTTTAACTCTGTCAGTTGAAAGCACACATTGACAACCATTCAGTTAGATAGCTCCGTTTTGGTTTTAGAAGCAGATATTTCTCTGTACAGCCTATGGTCCCATTCACTCGGGAATATCCCAACGCAGCTCCTAGAAGAAACGTGTTTCTGACTCGCTGAATCTCAACATAGTTTCAACTCTCTTAGGTGAACGAACGCACAGCAGAGCAGTTTCAAGGAAGCGTTTCTCCTGAGTTTTAGACGAAGTTTCCTACTGTTTAGTACGTATGCCGGCATTGGGCTGGAAATACCGGTTTTGGGATTCTCTACAGAAAGGGTTTGCAAACCGCTGAATCCACACGTGAGTTTAACTCTGTCAGTTGAATGCACACATTGACAACCATTCAGTTAGATAGCTCCGTTTTGGTTTTAGAAGCAGATATTTCTCTGTACAGCCTATTGTCCCATTCACTCGGGAATATCCCAACACAGCTCGTAGAAGAAAAGTGTTTCTGACTCGCTGAATCTCAACATAGATTCAACTCTCTTAGGTGAACGAACGCACAGCAGAGCAGTTTCAAGGAAACGTTTCTCCTGAGTTTTAGACGAAGTTTCCTGCTGTTTCGTACGTATGCCGGCATTGGGCTGGAAATACCGGTTTTGGGATTCTGCACAGAAAGGGTTTGCCAACCGCTGAATCCACACGTGAGTTTAACTCTGTCAGTTGAATGCACACATTTACAACCATTCAGTTAGATAGCTCCGTTTTGGTTTTAGAAGCAGATATTTCTCTGTACAGCCTATGGTCCCATTCACTCGGGAATATCCCAACGCAGCTCCTAGAAGAAACGTGTTTCTGACTCGCTGAATCTCAACATAGTTTCAACTCTCTTAGGTGAACGAACGCACAGCAGAGCAGTTTCAAGGAAACGTTTCTCCTGAGTTTTAGATGAAGTTTCCTGCTGTTTAGTACGTATGCCGGCATTGGGCTGGAAATACCGGTTTTCGGATTCTCTACAGAAAGGGTTTGCAAACCGCTGAATCCACACGTGAGTTTAACTCTGTCAGTTGAATGCACACATTGACAACCATTCAGTTAGATAGCTCCGTTTTGGTTTTAGAAGCAGATATTTCTCTGTGCAGCCTATTGTCCCATTCACTCGGGAATATCCCAACACAGCTCGTAGAAGAAAAGTGTTTCTGACTCGCTGAATCTCAACATAGATTCAACTCTCTTAGGTGAACGAACGCACAGCAGAGCAGTTTCAAGGAAACGTTTCTCCTGAGTTTTAGACGAAGTTTCCTGCTGTTTCGTACGTATGCCGGCATTGGGCTGGAAATACCGGTTTTGGGATTCTGCACAGAAAGGGTTTCCCAACCGCTGAATCCACAGGTGAGTTTAACTCTGTCAGTTGAATGCACACATTGACAACCATTCAGTTAGATAGTTCCGTTTTGGTTTTAGAAGCAGATATTTCTCTGTACAGCCTATGGTCCCATTCACTCGGGAATATCCCAACGCAGCTCCTAGAAGAAACGTGTTTCTGACTCGCTGAATCTCAACATAGATTCAACTCTCTTAGGTGAACGAACGCACAGCAGAGCAGTTTCAAGGAAACGTTTCTCCTGAGTTTTAGATGAAGTTTCCTGCTGTTTCGTACGTATGCCGGCATTGGACTGGAAATACCGGTTTTGGGATTCTACACAGAAAGGGTTTGCAAACCGCTGAATGCACACGTGAGATTAACTCTGTCAGTTGAATGCACACCTTGACAACCATTCAGTTAGATAGCTCCGTTTTGGTTTTAGAAGCAGATATTTCTCTGTACAGCCTATGGTCCCATTCACTCGGGAATATCCCAACGCAGCTCCTAGAAGAAACGTGTTTCTGACTCGCTGAATCTCAACATAGATTCAACTCTCTTAGGTGAACGAACGCACAACAGAGCAGTTTCAAAGAAACGTTTCTCCTGAGTTTTAGACGAATTTTCCTGCTGTTTAGTACGTATGCCGGCATTGGGCTGGAAATACCGGTTTTGGGATTCTGCACAGAAATGGTTTGCCAACCGCTGAATCCACACGTGAGTTTATCTCTGTCAGTTGAATGCACACATTGACAACCATTCAGTTAGATAGCTCCGTTTTGGTTTTAGAAGCAGATATTTCTCTGTACAGCCTATGGTCCCATTCCCTCGGGAATATCCCAACGCAGCTCGTAGAAGAAACGTGTTTCTGACTCGCTGAATCTCAACATAGATTCAACTCTCTTAGGTGAACGAACGCACAGCAGAGCAGTTTCAAGGAAACGTTTCTCCTGAATTTTAGACGAAGTTTCCTGCTGTTTCGTACGTATGCCGGCATTGGGCTGGAAATACCGGTTTTGGGATTCTACACAGAAAGGGTTTGCAAACCGCTGAATCCACACGTGAGTTTAACTCTGTCAGTTGAATGCACACATTGACAACCATTCAGTTAGATAGCTCCGTTTTGGTTTTAGAAGCAGACATTTCTCTGTACAGCCTATGGTCCCATTCACTCGGGAATATCCCAACGCAGCTCCTAGAAGAAACGTGTTTCTGACTCGCTGAATCTCAACATAGTTTCAGCTATCTTAGGTGAACGAACGCACAGCAGAGGAGTTTCAAGGAAACGTTTCTCCTGAGTTTTAGACGAAGTTTCCTGCTGTTTCGTACGTATGCCGGCATTGGGCTGGAAATACCGGTTTTGGGATTCTGCACAGAAAGGGTTTGCAAACCGCTGAATCCACACGTGAGTTTAACTCTGTCAGTTGAATGCACACATTGACAACCATTCAGTTAGATAGCTCCGTTTTGGTTTAAGAAGCAGATATTTCTCTGTACAGCCTATTGTCCCATTCACTCGGGAATATCCCAACACAGCTCGTAGAAGAAAAGTGTTTCTGACTCGCTGAATCTCAACATAGATTCAACTCTCTTAGGTGAACGAACGCACAGCAGAGCAGTTTCAAGGAAACGTTTCTCCTGAGTTTTAGACGAAGTTTCCTGCTGTTTCGTACGTATGCCGGCATTGGGCTGGAAATACCGGTTTTGGGATTCTGCACAGAAAGGGTTTGCCAACCGCTGAATCCACACGTGAGTTTAACTCTGTCAGTTGAATGCACACATTGACAACCATTCAGTTAGATAGCTCCGTTTTGGTTTTAGAAGCAGATATTTCTCTGTACAGCCTATGGTCCCATTCACTCGGGAATATCCCAACGCAGCTCCTAGAAGAAACGTGTTTCTGACTCGCTGAATCTCAACATAGATTCAACTCTCTTAGGTGAAGGAACGCACAGCAGAGCAGTTTCAAGGAAACGCTTCTCCTGAGTTTTAGACGAAGTTTCCTGCTGTTTAGTACGTATGCCGGCATTGGGCTGGAAATACCGGTTTTGGGATTCTGCACAGAAAGGGTTTGCCAACCGCTGAATTCACACGTGAGTTTAACTCTGTCAGTTGAATGCACACATTGACAACCATTCAGTTAGATAGCTCCGTTTTGGTTTTAGAAGCAGATATTTCTCTGTACAGCCTATGGTCCCATTCACTCGGGAATATCCCAACGCAGCTCCTAGAAGAAACGTGTTTCTGACTCGCTGAATCTCAACATAGATTCAACTCTCTTAGGTGAACGAACGCACAGCAGAGCAGTTTCAAGGAATCGTTTCTCCTGAGTTTTAGACGAAGTTTCCTGCTGTTTCGTACGTATGCCGGCATTGGGCTGGAAATACCGGTTTTGGGATTCTGTACAGAAAGGGTTTGCAAACCGCTGAATCCACACGTGAGTTTAACTCTGTCAGTTGAATGCACACATTGACAACCATTCAGTTAGATAGCTCCGTTTTGGTTTTAGAAGCAGATATTTCTCTGTACAGCCTATTGTCCCATTCACTCGGGAATATCCCAACACAGCTCGTAGAAGAAAAGTGTTTCTGACTCGCTGAATCTCAACATAGATTCAACTCTATTAGGTGAACGAACGCACAGCAGAGCAGTTTCAAGGAAACGTTTCTCCTGAGTTTTAGACGAAGTTTCCTGCTGTTTCGTACGTATGCCGGCTTTGGGCTGGAAATACCGGTTTTGGGATTCTGCACAGAAAGGGTTTCCCAACCGCTGAATCCACACGTGAGTTTAACTCTCTCAGTTGAATGCACACATTGACAACCATTCAGTTAGATAGCTCCGTTTTGGTTTTAGAAGCAGATATTTCTCTGTACAGGGTATGGTCCCATTCACTCGGGAATATCCCAACGCAGCTCCTAGAAGAAACGTGTTTCTGACTCGCTGAATCTCAACATAGATTTAACTCTCTTAGGTGAACGAACGCACAGCAGAGCAGTTTTAAGGAAACGTTTCTCCTGAGTTTTAGACGAAGTTTCCTGCTGTTTAGTACGTATGCCGTCATTGGGCTGGAAATACCGGTTTTGGGATTCTGCACAGAAAGGGTTTGCCAACCGCTGAATCCACACGTGAGTTTAACTCTGTCAGTTGAATGCACACATTGACAACCATTCAGTTAGATAGCTCCGTTTTGGTTTTAGAAGCAGATATTTCTCTGTACAGCCTATGGTCCCTTTCACTCGGAAATATCCCAACGCAGCTCCTAGAAGAAACGTGTTTCTGACTCGCTGAATCTCAACATAGATTCAACTCTCTTAGGTGAACGAACGCACAGCAGAGCAGTTTCAAGGAAACGTTTCTCCTGAGTTTTAGACGAAGTTTCCTGCTGTTTCGTACGTATGCCGGCATTGGGCTGGAAATACCGGTTTTGGGATTCTACACAGAAAGGGTTTGCAAACCGCTGAATCCACACGTGAGTTTAACTCTGTCAGTTGAATGCACACATTGACAACCATTCAGTTAGATAGCTCCGTTTTGGTTTTAGAAGCAGATATTTCTCTGTACAGCCTATGGTCCCATTCACTCGGGATTATCCCAACGCAGCTCCTAGAAGAAACGTGTTTCTGACTCGCTGAATCTCAACATAGATTCAACTCTCTTAGGTGAACGAACGCACAGCAGAGCAGTTTCAAGGAAACGTTTCTCCTGAATTTTAGACGAAGTTTCCTGCTGTTTCGTACGTATGCCGGCATTGGGCTGGAAATACCGGTTTTGGGATTCTACACAGAAAGGGTTTGCAAACCGCTGAATCCACACGTGAGTTTAACTCTGTCAGTTGAATGCACACATTGACAACCATTCAGTTAGATAGCTCCGTTTTGGTTTTAGAAGCAGATATTTCTCTGTACAGCCTATGGTCCCATTCACTCGGGAATATCCCAACGCAGCTCCTAGAAGAAACGTGTTTCTGACTCGCTGAATCTCAACATAGTTTCAGCTATCTTAGGTGAACGAACGCACAGCAGAGGAGTTTCAAGGAAACGTTTCTCCTGAGTTTTAGACGAAGTTTCCTGCTGTTTCGTACGTATGCCGGCATTGGGCTGGAAATACCGGTTTTGGGATTCTGCACAGAAAGGGTTTGCCAACCGCTGAATCCACACGTGAGTTTAACTCTGTCAGTTGAATGCACACATTGACAACCATTCAGTTAGATAGCTCCGTTTTGGTTTTAGAAGCAGATATTTCTCTGTACACCCTATGGTCCCATTCACTCGGGAATATCCCAACGCAGCTCCTAGAAGAAACGTGTTTCTGACTCGCTGAATCTCAACATAGATTCAACTCTCTTAGGTGAACGAACGCACAGCAGAGCAGTTTCAAGGAAACGTTTCTCCTGAGTTTTAGACGAAGTTTCCTGCTGTTTAGTACGTATGCCGGCATTGGGCTGGAAATACCGGTTTTGGGATTCTGCACAGAAAGGGTTTGCCAACCGCTGAATCCACACGTGAGTTTAACTCTGTCAGTTGAATGCACACATTGACAACCATTCAGTTAGATAGCTCCGTTTTGGTTTTAGAAGCAGGTATTTCTCTGTACAGCCTATTGTCCCATTCACTCGGGAATATCCCAACACAGCTCGTAGAAGAAAAGTGTTTCTGACTCGCTGAATCTCAACATAGATTCAACTCTCTTAGGTGAACGAACGCACAGCAGAGCAGTTTCAAGGAAACGTTTCTCCTGAGTTTTATACGAAGTTTCCTGCTGTTTCGTACGTATGCCGGCATTGGGCTGGAAATACCGGTTTTGGGATTCTGCACAGAAAGGGTTTGCCAACCGCTGAATCCACACGTGAGTTTAACTCTTTCAGTTGAATGCACACATTGACAACCATTCAGTTAGATAGCTCCGTTTTGGTTTTAGAAGCAGATATTTCTCTGTACAGCCTATGGTCCCATTCACTCGGGAATATCCCAACGCAGCTCCTAGAAGAAACGTGTTTCTGACTCGCTGAATCTCAACATAGATTCAACTCTCTTAGGTGAACGAACGCACAGCAGAGCAGTTTCAAGGAAACGTTTCTCCTGAGTTTTAGACGAAGTTTCCTGCTGTTTCGTACGTATGCCGGCATTGGGCTGGAAATACCGGTTTTGGGATTCTCCACAGAAAGGGTTTGCCAACCGCTGAATCCACACGTGAGTTTAACTCTGTCAGTTGAATGCACACATTGACAACCATTCAGTTAGATAGCTCCGTTTTGGTTTTAGAAGCAGATATTTCTCTGTACAGCCTATGGTCCCTTTCACTCGGGAATATCCCAACGCAGCTCCTAGAAGAAACGTGTTTCTGACTCGCTGAATCTCAACATAGATTCAACTCTCTTAGGTGAACGAACGCACAGCAGAGCAGTTTCAAGGAAGCGTTTCTCCTGAGTTTTAGACGAAGTTTCCTGCTGTTTAGTACGTATGCCGGCATTGGGCTGGAAATACCGGTTTTGGGATTCTACACAGAAAGTGTTTGCAAACCACTGAATCCACACGTGAGTTTAACTCTGTCAGTTGAATGCACACATTGACAACCATTCAGTTAGATAGCTCCGTTTTGGTTTTAGAAGCAGATATTTCTCTGTACATCCTATGGTCCCATTCACTCGGGAATATCCCAACGCAGCTCCTAGAAGAAACGTGTTTCTGACTCGCTGAATCTCAACATAGATTCAACTCTCTTAGGTGAACGAACGCACAACAGAGCAGTTTCAAAGAAACGTTTCTCCTGAGTTTTAGACGATGTTTCCTGCTGTTTAGTACGTATGCCGGCATTGGGCTGGAAATACCGGTTTTGGGATTCTGCACAGAAAGGGTTTGCAAACCGCTGAATCCACACGTGAGTTTAACTCTGTCAGTTGAATGCACACATTGACAACCATTCAGTTAGATAGCTCCGTTTTGGTTTTAGAAGCAGATATTTCTCTGTACAGCCTATGGTCCCATTCACTCGGGAATATCCCAACGCAGCTCCTGGAAGAAACGTGTTTCTGACTCGCTGAATCTCAACATAGATTCAACTCTCTTAGGTGAACGAAGGCACAGCAGAGAAGTTTCAAGGAAACGTTTCTCCTGAGTTTTAGACGAAGTTTCCTGCTGTTTAGTACGTATGCAGGCATTGGGCTGGAAATACCGGTTTTGGGATTCTGCACAGAAAGTGTTTGCATACCGCTGAATCCAAACGTGAGTTTAACTCCGTCAGTTGAATGCAAACATTGACAACCATTCAGTCAGATAGCTCCGTTTTGGTTTTAGAAGCAGATATTTCTCTGTACAGCCTATGGTCCCATTCACTCGGGAATATCCCAACGCAGCTCCTAGAAGAAACGTGTTTCTGACTCGCTGAATCTCAACATAGATTCAACTCTCTTAGGTGAACGAACGCACAGCAGAGCAGTTTCAAGGAAACGTTTCTCCTGAGTTTTAGACGAAGTTTCCTGCTGTTTCGTACGTATGCCGGCATTGGGCTGGAAATACCGGTTTTGGGATTCTACACAGAAAGGGTTTGCAAACCGCTGAATCCACACGTGAGTTTAACTCTGTCAGTTGAATGCACACATTGACAACCATTCAGTTAGATAGCTCCGTTTTGGTTTTAGAAGCAGATATTTCTCTGTACAGCCTATGGTCCCATTCACTCGGGATTATCCCAACGCAGCTCCTAGAAGAAACGTGTTTCTGACTCGCTGAATCTCAACATAGATTCAACTCTCTTAGGTGAACGAACGCACAGCAGAGCAGTTTCAAGGAAACGTTTCTCCTGAATTTTAGACGAAGTTTCCTGCTGTTTCGTACGTATGCCGGCATTGGGCTGGAAATACCGGTTTTGGGATTCTACACAGAAAGGGTTTGCAAACCGCTGAATCCACACGTGAGTTTAACTCTGTCAGTTGAATGCACACATTGACAACCATTCAGTTAGATAGCTCCGTTTTGGTTTTAGAAGCAGATATTTCTCTGTACAGCCTATGGTCCCATTCACTCGGGAATATCCCAACGCAGCTCCTAGAAGAAACGTGTTTCTGACTCGCTGAATCTCAACATAGTTTCAGCTATCTTAGGTGAACGAACGCACAGCAGAGGAGTTTCAAGGAAACGTTTCTCCTGAGTTTTAGACGAAGTTTCCTGCTGTTTCGTACGTATGCCGGCATTGGGCTGGAAATACCGGTTTTGGGATTCTGCACAGAAAGGGTTTGCCAACCGCTGAATCCACACGTGAGTTTAACTCTGTCAGTTGAATGCACACATTGACAACCATTCAGTTAGATAGCTCCGTTTTGGTTTTAGAAGCAGATATTTCTCTGTACACCCTATGGTCCCATTCACTCGGGAATATCCCAACGCAGCTCCTAGAAGAAACGTGTTTCTGACTCGCTGAATCTCAACATAGATTCAACTCTCTTAGGTGAACGAACGCACAGCAGAGCAGTTTCAAGGAAACGTTTCTCCTGAGTTTTAGACGAAGTTTCCTGCTGTTTAGTACGTATGCCGGCATTGGGCTGGAAATACCGGTTTTGGGATTCTGCACAGAAAGGGTTTGCCAACCGCTGAATCCACACGTGAGTTTAACTCTGTCAGTTGAATGCACACATTGACAACCATTCAGTTAGATAGCTCCGTTTTGGTTTTAGAAGCAGGTATTTCTCTGTACAGCCTATTGTCCCATTCACTCGGGAATATCCCAACACAGCTCGTAGAAGAAAAGTGTTTCTGACTCGCTGAATCTCAACATAGATTCAACTCTCTTAGGTGAACGAACGCACAGCAGAGCAGTTTCAAGGAAACGTTTCTCCTGAGTTTTATACGAAGTTTCCTGCTGTTTCGTACGTATGCCGGCATTGGGCTGGAAATACCGGTTTTGGGATTCTGCACAGAAAGGGTTTGCCAACCGCTGAATCCACACGTGAGTTTAACTCTTTCAGTTGAATGCACACATTGACAACCATTCAGTTAGATAGCTCCGTTTTGGTTTTAGAAGCAGATATTTCTCTGTACAGCCTATGGTCCCATTCACTCGGGAATATCCCAACGCAGCTCCTAGAAGAAACGTGTTTCTGACTCGCTGAATCTCAACATAGATTCAACTCTCTTAGGTGAACGAACGCACAGCAGAGCAGTTTCAAGGAAACGTTTCTCCTGAGTTTTAGACGAAGTTTCCTGCTGTTTCGTACGTATGCCGGCATTGGGCTGGAAATACCGGTTTTGGGATTCTCCACAGAAAGGGTTTGCCAACCGCTGAATCCACACGTGAGTTTAACTCTGTCAGTTGAATGCACACATTGACAACCATTCAGTTAGATAGCTCCGTTTTGGTTTTAGAAGCAGATATTTCTCTGTACAGCCTATGGTCCCTTTCACTCGGGAATATCCCAACGCAGCTCCTAGAAGAAACGTGTTTCTGACTCGCTGAATCTCAACATAGATTCAACTCTCTTAGGTGAACGAACGCACAGCAGAGCAGTTTCAAGGAAGCGTTTCTCCTGAGTTTTAGACGAAGTTTCCTGCTGTTTAGTACGTATGCCGGCATTGGGCTGGAAATACCGGTTTTGGGATTCTACACAGAAAGTGTTTGCAAACCACTGAATCCACACGTGAGTTTAACTCTGTCAGTTGAATGCACACATTGACAACCATTCAGTTAGATAGCTCCGTTTTGGTTTTAGAAGCAGATATTTCTCTGTACATCCTATGGTCCCATTCACTCGGGAATATCCCAACGCAGCTCCTAGAAGAAACGTGTTTCTGACTCGCTGAATCTCAACATAGATTCAACTCTCTTAGGTGAACGAACGCACAACAGAGCAGTTTCAAAGAAACGTTTCTCCTGAGTTTTAGACGATGTTTCCTGCTGTTTAGTACGTATGCCGGCATTGGGCTGGAAATACCGGTTTTGGGATTCTGCACAGAAAGGGTTTGCAAACCGCTGAATCCACACGTGAGTTTAACTCTGTCAGTTGAATGCACACATTGACAACCATTCAGTTAGATAGCTCCGTTTTGGTTTTAGAAGCAGATATTTCTCTGTACAGCCTATGGTCCCATTCACTCGGGAATATCCCAACGCAGCTCCTGGAAGAAACGTGTTTCTGACTCGCTGAATCTCAACATAGATTCAACTCTCTTAGGTGAACGAAGGCACAGCAGAGAAGTTTCAAGGAAACGTTTCTCCTGAGTTTTAGACGAAGTTTCCTGCTGTTTAGTACGTATGCAGGCATTGGGCTGGAAATACCGGTTTTGGGATTCTGCACAGAAAGTGTTTGCATACCGCTGAATCCAAACGTGAGTTTAACTCCGTCAGTTGAATGCAAACATTGACAACCATTCAGTCAGATAGCTCCGTTTTGGTTTTAGAAGCAGATATTTCTCTGTACAGCCTATGGTCCCATTCACTCGGGAATATCCCAACGCAGCTCCTAGAAGAAACGTGTTTCTGACTCGCTGAATCTCAACATAGATTCAACTCTCTTAGGTGAACGAACGCACAGCAGAGCAGTTTCAAGGAAACGTTTCTCCTGAGTTTTAGACGAAGTTTCCTGCTGTTTCGTACGTATGCCGGCATTGGGCTGGAAATACCGGTTTTGGGATTCTGCACAGAAAGGGTTTGCCAACCGCTGAATCCACACGTGAGTTTAACTCTGTCAGTTGAATGCACACATTGACAACCATTCAGTTAGATAGCTCCGTTTTGGTTTTAGAAGCAGATATTTCTCTGTACAGCCTATGGTCCCATTCACTCGGGAATATCCCAACGCAGCTCCTAGAAGAAACGTGTTTCTGACTCGCTGAATCTCAACATAGATTCAACTCTCTTAGGTGAACGAACGCACAGCAGAGCAGTTTCAAGGAAACGTTTCTCCTGAGTTTTAGACGAAGTTTCCTGCTGTTTCGTACGTATGCCGGCATTGGGCTGGAAATACCGGTTTTGGGATTCTGCACAGAAAGGGTTTGCAAACCGCTGAATCCAAACGTGAGTTTAACTCTGTCAGTTGAATGCACACATTGACAACCATTCAGTTAGATAGCTCCGTTTTGGTTTTAGAAGCAGATATTTCTCTGTACAGCCTATGGTCCCATTCACTCGGGAATATCCCAACGCAGCTCCTAGAAGAAACGTGTTTCTGACTCGCTGAATCTCAACATAGATTCAACTCTCTTAGGTGAACGAACGCACAGCAGAGCAGTTTCAAGGAAACGTTTCTCCTGAGTTTTAGACGAAGTTTCCTGCTGTTTAGTACGTATGCCGGCATTGGGCTGGAAATACCGGTTTTGGGATTCTGCACAGAAAGGGTTTGCCAACCGCTGAATCCACACGTGAATTTAACTCTGTCAGTTGAATGCACACATTGACAACCATTCAGTTAGATAGCTCCGTTTTGGTTTTAGAAGCAGATATTTCTCTGTACAGCCTATGGTCCCTTTCACTCGGAAATATCCCAACGCAGCTCCTAGAAGAAACGTGTTTCTGACTCGCTGAATCTCAACATAGATTCAACTCTCTTAGGAGAACGAACGCACTGCAGAGCAGTTTCAAGGAAGCGTTTCTCCTGAGTTTTATACGAAGTTTCCTGATGTTTAGTACGTATGCCGGCATTGGGCTGGAAATACCGGTTTTGGGATTCTGTACAGAAAGGGTTTGCAAACCGCTGAATCCACACGTGAGTTAACTCTGTCAGTTGGATGCACACATTGACAACCATTCAGTTAGATAGCTCCGTTTTGGTTTTAGAAGCAGATATTTCTCTGTACAGCCTATGGTCCCATTCACTCGGGAATATCCCAACGCAGCTCCTAGAAGAAACGTGTTTCTGACTCGCTGAATCTCAACATAGATTCAACTCTCTTAGGTGAACGAACGCACAGCAGAGCAGTTTCAAGGAAACGTTTCTTCTGAGTTTTAGACGAAGTTTCCTGCTGTTTCGTACGTATGCCGGCATTGGGCTGGAAATACCGGTTTTGGGATTCTGCACAGAAAGGGTTTGCCAACCGCTGAATCCACACGTGAGTTTAACTCTGTCAGTTGAATGCACACATTGACAACCATTCAGTTAGATAGCTCCGTTTTGGTTTTAGAAGCAGATATTTCTCTGTACAGCCTATGGTCCCATTCACTCGGGAATATCCCAACGCAGCTCCTAGAAGAAACGTGTTTCTGACTCGCTGAATCTCAACATAGATTCAACTCTCTTAGGTGAACGAACGCACAGCAGAGCAGTTTCAACGAAACGTTTCTCCTGAGTTTTAGACGAAGTTTCCTGCTGTTTCGTACGTATGCCGGCATTGGGCTGGAAATACCGGTTTTGGGATTCTGCACAGAAAGGGTTTCCCAACCGCTGAATCCACACGTGAGTTTAACTCTGTCAGTTGAATGCACACATTGACAACCATTCAGTTAGATAGCTCCGTTTTGGTTTTAGAAGCAGATATTTCTCTGTACAGCCTATGGTCCCATTCACTCGGGAATATCCCAACGCAGCTCCTAGAAGAAACGTGTTTCTGACTCGCTGAATCTCAACATAGATTCAACTCTCTTAGGTGAACGAACGCACAGCAGAGCAGTTTCAAGGAAACGTTTCTCCTGAGTTTTAGACGAAGTTTCCTGCTGTTTCGTACGTATGCCGGCATTGGGCTGGAAATACCGGTTTTGGGATTCTGCACAGAAAGGGTTTGCAAACCGCTGAATCCACACGTGAGTTTAACTCTGTCAGTTGAATGCACACATTGACAACCATTCAGTTAGATAGCTCCGTTTTGGTTTTAGAAGCAGATATTTCTCTGTACAGCCTATGGTCCCATTCACTCGGGAATATCCCAACGCAGCTCCTAGAAGAAACGTGTTTCTGACTCGCTGAATCTCAACATAGATTCAACTCTCTTAGGTGAACGAACGCACAGCAGAGCAGTTTCAAGGAAACGTTTCTCCTGAGTTTTAGACGAAGTTTCCTGCTGTTTCGTACGTATGCCGGCATTGGGCTGGAAATACCGGTTTTGGGATTCTGCACAGAAAGGGTTTGCAAACCGCTGAATCCACACGTGAGTTTAACTCTGTCAGTTGAATGCACACATTGACAACCATTCAGTTAGATAGCTCCGTTTTGGTTTTAGAAGCAGATATTTCTCTGTACAGCCTATGGTCCCATTCACTCGGGAATATCCCAACGCAGCTCCTAGAAGAAACGTGTTTCTGACTCGCTGAATCTCAACATAGTTTCAGCTATCTTAGGTGAACGAACGCACAGCAGAGGAGTTTCAAGGAAACGTTTCTCCTGAGTTTTAGACGAAGTTTCCTGCTGTTTCGTACGTATGCCGGCATTGGGCTGGAAATACCGGTTTTGGGATTCTGCACAGAAAGGGTTTGCAAACCGCTGAATCCACACGTGAGTTTAACTCTGTCAGTTGAATGCACACATTGACAACCATTCAGTTAGATAGCTCCGTTTTGGTTTTAGAAGCAGGTATTTCTCTGTACAGCCTATTGTCCCATTCACTCGGGAATATCCCAACACAGCTCGTAGAAGAAAAGTGTTTCTGACTCGCTGAATCTCAACATAGATTCAACTCTCTTAGGTGAACGAACGCACAGTAGAGCAGTTTCAAGGAAACGTTTCTCCTGAGTTTTAGACGAAGTTTCCTGCTGTTTCGTACGTATGCCGGCATTGGGCTGGAAATACCGGTTTTGGGATTCTGCACAGAAAGGGTTTGCCAACCGCTGAATCCACACGTTAGTTTAACTCTTTCAGTTGAATGCACACATTGACAACCATTCAGTTAGATAGCTCCGTTTTGGTTTTAGAAGCAGATATTTCTCTGTACAGCCTATGGTCCCATTCACTCGGGAATATCCCAACGCAGCTCCTAGAAGAAACGTGTTTCTGACTCGCTGAATCTCAACATAGATTCAACTCTCTTAGGTGAACGAACGCACAGCAGAGCAGTTTCAAGGAAACGTTTCCCCTGAGTTTTAGACGAAGTTTCCTGCTGTTTCGTACGTATGCCGGCATTGGGCTGGAAATACCGGTTTTGGGATTCTACACAGAAAGGGTTTGCAAACCGCTGAATCCAAACGTGAGTTTAACTCTGTCAGTTGAATGCACACATTGACAACCATTCAGTTAGATAGCTCCGTTTTGGTTTTAGAAGCAGATATTTCTCTGTACAGCCTATGGTCCCTTTCACTCGGGAATATCCCAACGCAGCTCCTAGAAGAAACGTGTTTCTGACTCGCTGAATCTCAACATAGATTCAACTCTCTTAGGTGAACGAACGCACAGCAGAGCAGTTTCAAGGAAGCGTTTCTCCTGAGTTTTAGACGAAGTTTCCTACTGTTTAGTACGTATGCCGGCATTGGGCTGGAAATACCGGTTTTGGGATTCTACACAGAAAGTGTTTGCAAACCACTGAATCCACACGTGAGTTTAACTCTGTCAGTTGAATGCACACATTGACAACCATTCAGTTAGATAGCTCCGTTTTGGTTTTAGAAGCAGATATTTCTCTGTACATCCTATGGTCCCATTCACTCGGGAATATCCCAACGCAGCTCCTAGAAGAAACGTGTTTCTGACTCGCTGAATCTCAACATAGATTCAACTCTCTTAGGTGAACGAACGCACAACAGAGCAGTTTCAAAGAAACGTTTCTCCTGAGTTTTAGACGAAGTTTCCTGCTGTTTAGTACGTATGCCGGCATTGGGCTGGAAACACCGGTTTTGGGATTCTGCACAGAAATGGTTTGCCAACCGCTGAATCCACACGTGAGTTTAACTCTGTCAGTTGAATGCACACATTGACAACCATTCAGTTAGATAGCTCCGTTTTGGTTTTAGAAGCAGATATTTCTCTGTACAGCCTATGGTCCCATTCACTCGTGAATATCCCAACGCAGCTCCTGGAAGAAACGTGTTTCTGACTCGCTGAATCTCAACATAGATTCAACTCTCTTAGGTGAACGAAGGCACAGCAGAGAAGTTTCAAGGAAACGTTTCTCCTGAGTTTTAGACGAAGTTTCCTGCTGTTTAGTACGTATGCAGGCATTTGGCTGGAAATACCGGTTTTGGGATTCTGCACAGAAAGTGTTTGCATACCGCTGAATCCAAACGTGAGTTTAACTCTGTCAGTTGAATGCACACATTGACAACCATTCAGTCAGATAGCTCCGTTTTGGTTTTAGAAGCAGATATTTCTCTGTACAGCCTATGGTCCCATTCACTCGGGAATATCCCAACGCAGCTCCTAGAAGAAACGTGTTTCTGACTCGCTGAATCTCAACATAGATTCAACTCTCTTAGGTGAACGAACGCACAGCAGAGCAGTTTCAAGGAAACGTTTCTCCTGAGTTTTAGACGAAGTTTCCTGCTGTTTCGTACGTATGCCGGCATTGGGCTGGAAATACCGGTTTTGGGATTCTGCACAGAAAGGGTTTGCAAACCGCTGAATCCACACGTGAGTTTAACTCTGTCAGTTGAATGCACACATTGACAACCATTCAGTTAGATAGCTCCGTTGTGGTTTTAGAAGCAGATATTTCTCTGTACAGCCTATGGTCACATTCACTCGGGAATATCCCAACGCAGCTCCTAGAAGAAACGTGTTTCTGACTCGCTGAATCTCAACATAGATTCAACTCTCTTAGGTGAACGAACGCACCGCAGAGCAGTTTCAAGGAAACGTTTCTCCTGAGTTTTAGACGAAGTTTCCTGCTGTTTCGTACGTATGCCGGCATTGGGCTGGAAATACCGGTTTTGGGATTCTGCAAAGAAAGGGTTTGCCAACCGCTGAATCCACACCTGAGTTTAATTCTGTCAGTTGAATGCACACATTGACAACCATTCAGTTAGATAGCTCCGTTTTGGTTTTAGAAGCAGATATTTCTCTGTACAGCCTATGGTCCCATTCACTCGGGAATATCCCAACGCAGCTCCTAGAAGAAACGTGTTTCTGACTCGCTGAATCTCAACATAGATTCAACTCTCTTAGGTGAACGAAGGCACAGCAGAGAAGTTTCAAGGAAACGTTTCTCCTGAGTTTTAGACGAAGTTTCCTGCTGTTTAGTACGTATGCAGGCATTGGGCTGGAAATACTGGTTTTGGGATTCTGCACAGAAAGTGTTTGCATACCGCTGAATCCAAACGTGAGTTTAACTCTGTCAGTTGAATGCACACATTGACAACCATTCAGTCAGATAGCTCCTTTTTGGTTTTAGAAGCAGATATTTCTCTGTACAGCCTATGGTCCCATTCACTCGGGAATATCCCAACGCAGCTCCTAGAAGAAACGTGTTTCTGACTCGCTGAATCTCAACATAGATTCAACTCTCTTAGGTGAACGAATGCACAGCAGAGCAGTTTCAAGGAAACGTTTCTCCTGAGTTTTAGACGAAGTTTCCTGCTGTTTCGTACGTATGCTGGAATTGGGCTGGAAATACCGGTTTTGGGATTCTGCACAGAAAGGATTTGCAAACCGCTGAATCCACACGTGAGTTTAACTCTGTCAGTTGAATGCACACATTGACAACCATTCAGTTAGATAGCTCCGTTTTGGTTTTAGAAGCAGATATTTCTCTGTACAGCCTATGGTCCCTTTCACTCGGGAATATCCCAACGCAGCTCCTAGAAGAAACGTGTTTCTGACTCGCTGAATCTCAACATAGATTCAACTCTCTTAGGTGAGCGAACGCACAGCAGAGCAGTTTCAAGGAAACGTTTCTCCTGAGTTTTAGACGAAGTTTCCTGCTGTTTCGTACGTATGCCGGCATTGGGCTGGAAATACCGGTTTTGGGATTCTGCACAGAAATGGTTTGCCGACCGCTGAATCCACACGTGAGTTTAACTCTGTGAGTTGAATGCACACATTGAAAACCTTTCAGTTAGATAGCTCCGTTTTGGTTTTAGAAGCAGATATTTCTCTGTACAGCCTATGGTCCCATTCACTCGGGAATATCCCAACGCAGCTCCTAGAAGAAACGTGTTTCTGACTCGCTGAATCTCAACATAGATTCAACTCTCTTAGGTGAACGAACGCACAGCAGAGCAGTTTCAAGGAAACGTTTCTCCTGAGTTTTAGACGAAGTTTCCTGCTGTTTAGTACGTATGCAGGCATTGGGCTGGAAATACCGGTTTTGGGATTCTGCACAGAAAGTGTTTGCATACCGCTGAATCCAAACGTGAGTTTAACTCTGTCAGTTGAATGCACACATTGACAACCATTCAGTCAGATAGCTCCGTTTTGGTTTTAGAAGCAGATATTTCTCTGTACAGCCTATGGTCCCATTCACTCGGGAATATCCCAACGCAGCTCCTAGAAGAAACGTGTTTCTGACTCGCTGAATCTCAACATAGATTCAACTCTCTTAGGTGAACGAACGCACAGCAGAGCAGTTTCAAGGAAACGTTTCTCCTGAGTTTTAGACGAAGTTTCCTGATGTTTCGTACGTATGCCGGCATTGGGCTGGAAATACCGGTTTTGGGATTCTGCACAGAAAGGGTTTGCCAACCGCTGAATCCACACGTGAGTTTAACTCTGTCAGTTAAATGCACACATTGACAACCATTCAGTTAGATAGCTCCGTTTTGGTTTTAGAAGCAGATATTTCTCTGTACAGCCTATGGTCCCATTCACTCGGGAATATCCCAACGCAGCTCCTAGAAGAAACGTGTTTCTGACTCGCTGAATCTCAACATAGATTCAACTCTCTTAGGTGAACGAACGCACAGCAGAGCAGTTTCAAGGAAACGTTTCTCCTGAGTTTTAGACGAAGTTTCCTGCTGTTTCGTACGTATGCCGGCATTGGGCTGGAAATACCGGTTTTGGGATTCTGCACAGAAAGGGTTTGCCAACCGCTGAATCCACACGTGAGTTTAACTCTGTCAGTTAAATGCACACATTGACAACCATTCAGTTAGATAGCTCCGTTTTGGTTTTAGAAGCAGATATTTCTCTGTACAGCCTATGGTCCCATTCACTCGGGAATATCCCAACGCAGCTCCTAGAAGAAACGTGTTTCTGACTCGCTGAATCTCAACATAGATTCAACTCTCTTAGGTGAACGAACGCACAGCAGAGCAGTTTCAAGGAAACGTTTCTCCTGAGTTTTAGACGAAGTTTCCTGCTGTTTCGTACGTATGCCGGCATTGGGCTGGAAACACCGGTTTTGGGATTCTGCACAGAAATGGTTTGCCAACCGCTGAATCCACACGTGAGTTTAACTCTGTCAGTTGAATGCACACATTGACAACCATTCAGTTAGATAGCTCCGTTTTGGTTTTAGAAGCAGATATTTCTCTGTACAGCCTATGGTCCCTTTCACTCGGGAATATCCCAACGCAGCTCCTGGAAGAAACGTGTTTCTGACTCGCTGAATCTCAACATAGATTCAACTCTCTTAGGTGAACGAAGGCACAGCAGAGAAGTTTCAAGGAAACGTTTCTCCTGAGTTTTAGACGAAGTTTCCTGCTGTTTAGTACGTATGCAGGCATTTGGCTGGAAATACCGGTTTTGGGATTCTGCACAGAAAGTGTTTGCATACCGCTGAATCCAAACGTGAGTTTAACTCTGTCAGTTGAATGCACACATTGACAACCATTCAGTCAGATAGCTCCGTTTTGGTTTTAGAAGCAGATATTTCTCTGTACAGCCTATGGTCCCATTCACTCGGGAATATCCCAACGCAGCTCCTAGAAGAAACGTGTTTCTGACTCGCTGAATCTCAACATAGATTCAACTCTCTTAGGTGAACGAACGCACAGCAGAGCAGTTTCAAGGAAACGTTTCTCCTGAGTTTTAGACGAAGTTTCCTGCTGTTTCGTACGTATGCCGGCATTGGGCTGGAAATACCGGTTTTGGGATTCTGCACAGAAAGGGTTTGCAAACCGCTGAATCCACACGTGAGTTTAACTCTGTCAGTTGAATGCACACATTGACAACCATTCAGTTAGATAGCTCCGTTGTGGTTTTAGAAGCAGATATTTCTCTGTACAGCCTATGGTCACATTCACTCGGGAATATCCCAACGCAGCTCCTAGAAGAAACGTGTTTCTGACTCGCTGAATCTCAACATAGATTCAACTCTCTTAGGTGAACGAACGCACAGCAGAGCAGTTTCAAGGAAACGTTTCTCCTGAGTTTTAGACGAAGTTTCCTGCTGTTTCGTACGTATGCCGGCATTGGGCTGGAAATACCGGTTTTGGGATTCTGCAAAGAAAGGGTTTGCCAACCGCTGAATCCACACCTGAGTTTAATTCTGTCAGTTGAATGCACACATTGACAACCATTCAGTTAGATAGCTCCGTTTTGGTTTTAGAAGCAGATATTTCTCTGTACAGCCTATGGTCCCATTCACTCGGGAATATCCCAACGCAGCTCCTAGAAGAAACGTGTTTCTGACTCGCTGAATCTCAACATAGATTCAACTCTCTTAGGTGAACGAAGGCACAGCAGAGAAGTTTCAAGGAAACGTTTCTCCTGAGTTTTAGACGAAGTTTCCTGCTGTTTAGTACGTATGCAGGCATTGGGCTGGAAATACTGGTTTTGGGATTCTGCACAGAAAGTGTTTGCATACCGCTGAATCCAAACGTGAGTTTAACTCTGTCAGTTGAATGCACACATTGACAACCATTCAGTCAGATAGCTCCGTTTTGGTTTTAGAAGCAGATATTTCTCTGTACAGCCTATGGTCCCATTCACTCGGGAATATCCCAACGCAGCTCCTAGAAGAAACGTGTTTCTGACTCGCTGAATCTCAACATAGATTCAACTCTCTTAGGTGAACGAACGCACAGCAGAGCAGTTTCAAGGAAACGTTTCTCCTGAGTTTTAGACGAAGTTTCCTGCTGTTTCGTACGTATGCCGGCATTGGGCTGGAAATACCGGTTTTGGGATTCTGCACAGAAAGGATTTGCAAACCGCTGAATCCACACGTGAGTTTAACTCTGTCAGTTGAATGCACACATTGACAACCATTCAGTTAGATAGCTCCGTTTTGGTTTTAGAAGCAGATATTTCTCTGTACAGCCTATGGTCCCTTTCACTCGGGAATATCCCAACGCAGCTCCTAGAAGAAACGTGTTTCTGACTCGCTGAATCTCAACATAGATTCAACTCTCTTAGGTGAACGAACGCACAGCAGAGCAGTTTCAAGGAAACGTTTCTCCTGAGTTTTAGACGAAGTTTCCTGCTGTTTCGTACGTATGCCGGCATTGGGCTGGAAATACCGGTTTTGGGATTCTGCACAGAAATGGTTTGCCGACCGCTGAATCCACACGTGAGTTTAACTCTGTGAGTTGAATGCACACATTGAAAACCATTCAGTTAGATAGCTCCGTTTTGGTTTTAGAAGCAGATATTTCTCTGTACAGCCTATGGTCCCATTCACTCGGGAATATCCCAACGCAGCTCCTAGAAGAAACGTGTTTCGGACTCGCTGAATCTCAACATAGATTCAACTCTCTTAGGTGAACGAACGCACAGCAGAGCAGTTTCAAGGAAACGTTTCTCCTGAGTTTTAGACGAAGTTTCCTGCTGTTTAGTACGTATGCAGGCATTGGGCTGGAAATACCGGTTTTGGGATTCTGCACAGAAAGGGTTTGCCAACCGCTGAATCCACACGTGAGTTTAACTCTGTCAGTTAAATGCACACATTGACAACCATTCAGTTAGATAGCTCCGTTTTGGTTTTAGAAGCAGATATTTCTCTGTACAGCCTATGGTCCCATTCACTCGGGAATATCCCAACGCAGCTCCTAGAAGAAACGTGTTTCTGACTCGCTGAATCTCAACATAGATTCAACTCTCTTAGGTGAACGAACGCACAGCAGAGCAGTTTCAAGGAAACGTTTCTCCTGAGTTTTAGACGAAGTTTCCTGCTGTTTAGTACGTATGCCGGCATTGGGCTGGAAATACCGGTTTTGGGATTCTGCACAGAAAGGGTTTGCCAACCGCTGAATCAACACGTGAGTTTAACTTTGTCAGTTGAATGCACACATTGAAAACCATTCAGTTAGATAGCTCCGTTTTGGTTTTAGAAGCAGATATTTCTCTGTACAGCCTATGGTCCCATTCACTCGGGAATATCCCAACGCAGCTCCTAGAAGAAACGTGTTTCTGACTCGCTGAATCTCAACATAGATTCAACTCTCTTAGGTGAACGAACGCACAGCAGAGCAGTTTCAAGGAAACGTTTCTCCTGAGTTTTAGACGAAGTTTCCTGCTGTTTCGTACGTATGCCGGCATTGGGCTGGAAATACCGGTTTTGGGATTCTGCACAGAAAGGGTTTGCAAACCGCTGAATCCACACGTGAGTTTAACTCTGTCAGTTGAATGCACACATTGACAACCATTCAGTTAGATAGCTCCGTTTTGGTTTTAGAAGCAGATATTTCTCTGTACAGCCTATGGTCCCTTTCACTCGGGAATATCCCAACGCAGCTCCTAGAAGAAACGTGTTTCTGACTCGCTGAATCTCAACATAGATTCAACTCTCTTAGGTGAACGAACGCAGAGCAGAGCAGTTTCAAGGAAGCGTTTCTCCTGAGTTTTAGACGAAGTTTCCTGCTGTTTAGTACGTATGCCGGCATTGGGCTGGAAATACCGGTTTTGGGATTCTGTACAGAAAGGGTTTGCCAACCGCTGAATCCACACGTGAGTTTAACTCTGTCAGTTGAATGCACACATTGACAACCATTCAGTTAGATAGCTCCGTTTTGGTTTTAGAAGCCGATATTTCTCTATACAGCCTATGGTCCCATTCACTCGGGAATATCCCAACGCAGCTCCTAGAAGAAACGTGTTTCTGACTCGCTGAATCACAACATAGATTCAACTCTCTTAGGTGAACGAACGCACAGCAGAGCAGTTTCAAGGAAACGTTTCTCCTGAGTTTTAGACGAAGTTTCCTGCTGTTTCGTTCGTATGCCGGCATTGGGCTGGAAATACCGGTTTTGGGATTCTGCACAGAAAGGGTTTGCCAACCGCTGAATCCACACCTGAGTTTAATTCTGTCAGTTGAATGCACACATTGACAACCATTCAGTTAGATAGCTCCGTTTTGGTTTTAGAAGCAGATATTTCTCTGTACAGCCTATTGTCCCATTCACTCGGGAATATCCCAACACAGCTCGTAGAAGAAAAGTGTTTCTGACTCGCTGAATCTCAACATAGATTCAACTCTCTTAGGTGAACGAACGCACAGCAGAGCAGTTTCAAGGAAACGTTTCTCCTGAGTTTTAGACGAAGTTTCCTGCTGTTTCGTACGTATGCCGGCATTGGGCTGGAAATACCGGTTTTGGGATTCTGCACAGAAATGGTTTGCCGACCGCTGAATCCACACGTGAGTTTAACTCTGTCAGTTGAATGCACACGTTGAAAACCATTCAGTTAGATAGCTCCGTTTTGGTTTTAGAAGCAGATATTTCTCTGTACAGCCTATGGTCCCATTCACTCGGGAATATCCCAACGCAGCTCCTAGAAGAAACGTGTTTCTGACTCGCTGAATCTCAACATAGATTCAACTCTCTTAGGTGAACGAAGGCACAGCAGAGAAGTTTCAAGGAAACGTTTCTCCTGAGTTTTAGACGAAGTTTCCTGCTGTTTAGTACGTATGCAGGCATTGGGCTGGAAATACTGGTTTTGGGATTCTGCACAGAAAGTGTTTGCATACCGCTGAATCCAAACGTGACTTTAACTCTGTCAGTTGAATGCACACATTGACAACCATTCAGTCAGATAGCTCCGTTTTGGTTTTAGAAGCAGATATTTCTCTGTACAGCCTATGGTCCCATTCACTCGGGAATATCCCAACGCAGCTCCTAGAAGAAACGTGTTTCTGACTCGCTGAATCTCAACATAGATTCAACTCTCTTAGGTGAACGAACGCACAGCAGAGCAGTTTCAAGGAAACGTTTCTCCTGAGTTTTAGACGAAGTTTCCTGCTGTTTCGTACGTATGCCGGCATTGGGCTGGAAATACCGGTTTTCGGATTCTGCACAGAAAGGATTTGCAAACCGCTGAATCCACACGTGAGTTTAACTCTGTCAGTTGAATGCACACATTGACAACCATTCAGTTAGATAGCTCCGTTTTGGTTTTAGAAGCAGATATTTCTCTGTACAGCCTACGGTCCCATTCACTCGGGAATATCCCAACGCAGCTCCTAGAAGAAACGTGTTTCTGACTCGCTGAATCTCAACATAGATTCAACTCTCTTAGGTGAACGAACGCACAGCAGAGCAGTTTCAAGGAAACGTTTCTCCTGAGTTTTAGACGA
The DNA here is from genome assembly GCF_030222135.1 of Aotus nancymaae. Taxonomy (NCBI): domain Eukaryota; kingdom Metazoa; phylum Chordata; class Mammalia; order Primates; family Aotidae; genus Aotus; species Aotus nancymaae. Next base: position 3,348,285 of record NW_026988495.1, on the reverse strand, counting down.
AGTTTCCTGCTGTTTCGTACGTATGCCGGCATTGGGCTGGAAATACCGGTTTTGGGATTCTGCACAGAAAGGGTTTGCCAACCGCTGAATCCACACCTGAGTTTAATTCTGTCAGTTGAATGCACACATTGACAACCATTCAGTTAGATAGCTCCGTTTTGGTTTTAGAAGCAGATAGTTCTCTGTACAGCCTATGGTCCCATTCACTCGGGAATATCCCAACGCAGCCTCTAGAAGAAACGTGTTTCTGACTCGCTGAATCTCAACATAGATTCAACTCTCTTAGGTGAACGAACGCACAGCAGAGCAGTTTCAAGGAAACGTTTCTCCTGAGTTTTAGACGAAGTTTCCTGCTGTTTAGAACGTATGCCGGCATTGGGCTGGAAATACCGGTTTTGGGATTCTGCACAGAAAGGGTTTGCCAACCGCTGAATCCACACGTGAGTTTAACTCTGTCAGTTGAATGCACACATTGACAACCATTCAGTTAGATAGCTCCGTTTTGGTTTTAGAAGCAGGTATTTCTCTGTACAGCCTATTGTCCCATTCACTCGGGAATATCCCAACACAGCTCGTAGAAGAAAAGTGTTTCTGACTCGCTGAATCTCAACATAGATTCAACTCTCTTAGGTGAACGAACGCACAGCAGAGCAGTTTCAAGGAAACGTTTCTCCTGAGTTTTAGACGAAGTTTCCTGCTGTTTCGTACGTATGCCGGCATTGGGCTGGAAATACCGGTTTTGGGATTCTGCACAGAAATGGTTTGCCGACCGCTGAATCCACACGTGAGTTTAACTCTGTCAGTTGAATGCACACATTGAAAACCATTCAGTTAGATAGCTCCGTTTTGGTTTTAGAAGCAGATATTTCTCTGTACAGCCTATGGTCCCATTCACTCGGGAATATCCCAACGCAGCTCCTAGAAGAAACGTGTTTCTGACTCGCTGAATCTCAACATAGATTCAACTCTCTTAGGTGAACGAACGCACAGCAGAGCAGTTTCAAGGAAACGTTTCTCCTGAGTTTTAGACGAAGTTTCCTGCTGTTTAGTACGTATGCCGTCATTGGGCTGGAAATACCGGTTTTGGGATTCTGCACAGAAAGGGTTTGCAAACCGCTGAATCCACACGTGAGTTTAACTCTGTCAGTTGAATGCACACATTGACAACCATTCAGTCAGATAGCTCCGTTTTGGTTTTAGAAGCAGATATTTCTCTGTACAGCCTATGGTCCCATTCACTCGGGAATATCCCAACGCAGCTCCTAGAAGAAACGTGTTTCTGACTCGCTGAATCTCAACATAGATTCAACTCTCTTAGGTGAACGAACGCACAGCAGAGCAGTTTCAAGGAAACGTTTCTCCTGAGTTTAGACGAAGTTTCCTGATGTTTCGTACGTATGCCGGCATTGGGCTGGAAATACCGGTTTTGGGATTCTGCACAGAAAGGGTTTGCCAACCGCTGAATCCACACGTGAGTTTAACTCTGTCAGGTAAATGCACACATTGACAACCATTCAGTTAGATAGCTCCGTTTTGGTTTTAGAAGCAGATATTTCTCTGTACAGCCTATGGTCCCATTCACTCGGGAATATCCCAACGCAGCTCCTAGAAGAAACGTGTTTCTGACTCGCTGAATCTCAACATAGATTCAACTATCTTAGGTGAACGAACGCACAGCAGAGCAGTTTCAAGGAAACGTTTCTCCTGAGTTTTAGACGAAGTTTCCTGCTGTTTCGTACGTATGCCGGCATTGGGCTGGAAATACCGGTTTTGGGATTCTGCACAGAAAGGGTTTGCCAACCGCTGAATCAACACGTGAGTTTAACTTTGTCAGTTGAATGCACACATTGACAACCATTCAGTTAGATAGCTCCGTTTTGGTTTTAGAAGCAGATATTTCTCTGTACAGCCTATGGTCCCATTCACTCGGGAATATCCCAACGCAGCTCCTAGAAGAAACGTGTTTCTGACTCGCTGAATCTCAACATAGATTCAACTCTCTTAGGTGAACGAACGCACAGCAGAGCAGTTTCAAGGAAACGTTTCTCCTGAGTTTTAGACGAAGTTTCCTGCTGTTTAGTACGTATGCCGGCATTGGGCTGGAAATACCGGTTTTGGGATTCTGCACAGAAAGGGTTTGCAAACCGCTGAATCCACACGTGAGTTTAACTCTGTCAGTTGAATGCACACATTGACAACCATTCAGTTAGATAGCTCCGTTTTGGTTTTAGAAGCAGATATTTCTCTGTACAGCCTATGGTCCCTTTCACTCGGGAATATCCCAATGCAGCTCCTAGAAGAAACGTGTTTCTGACTCGCTGAATCTCAACATAGATTCAACTCTCTTAGGTGAACGAACTCACAGCAGAGCAGTTTCAAGGAAGCGTTTCTCCTGAGTTTTAGACGAAGTTTCCTGCTGTTTAGTACGTATGCTGGCATTGGGCTGGAAATACTGGTTTTGGGATTCTGTACAGAAAGGGTTTGCCAACCGCTGAATCCACACGTGAGTTTAACTCTGTCAGTTGAATGCACACATTGACAACCATTCAGTTAGATAGCTCCGTTTTGGTTTTAGAAGCAGATATTTCTCTGTACAGCCTATGGTCCCATTCACTCGGGAATATCCCAACGCAGCTCCTAGAAGAAACGTGTTTCTGACTCGCTGAATCTCAACATAGATTCAACTCTCTTAGGTGAACGAACGCACAGCAGAGCAGTTTCAAGGAAACGTTTCTCCTGAGTTTTAGACGAAGTTTCCTGCTGTTTAGTACGTATGCCGGCATTGGGCTGGAAATACCGGTTTTGGGATTCTGCACAGAAAGGGTTGGCAAACCGCTGTATCCACACTTGAGTTTAACTCTGTCAGTTGAATGCACACATTGACAACCATTCAGTTAGATAGCTCCGTTTTGGTTTTAGAAGCAGATATTTCTCTGTACAGCCTATGGTCCCATTCACTCGGGAATATCCCAGCGCAGCTCCTAGAAGAAACGTGTTTCTGACTCGCTGAATCTCAACATAGATTCAACTCTCTTAGGTGAACGAACGCACAACAGAGCAGTTTCAAAGAAACGTTTCTCCTGAGTTTTAGACGAAGTTTCCTGCTATTTAGTACGTATGCCGGCATTGGGCTGGAAACACCGGTTTTGGGATTCTGCACAGAAATGGTTTGCCAACCGCTGAATCCACACGTGAGTTTAACTCTGTCAGTTGAATGCACACATTGACAACCATTCAGTTAGATAGCTCCGTTTTGGTTTTAGAAGCAGATATTTCTCTGTACAGCCTATGGTCCCATTCACTCGGGAATATCCCAACGCAGCTCCTAGAAGAAACGTGTTTCTGACTCGCTGAATCTCAACATAGATTCAACTCTCTTAGGTGAACGAAGGCACAGCAGAGAAGTTTCAAAGAAACGTTTCTCCTGAGTTTTAGACGAAGTTTCCTGCTGTTTAGTACGTATGCCGGCATTGGGCTGGAAATACCGGTTTTGGGATTCTGCACAGAAAGTGTTTGCATACCGCTGAATCCAAACGTGAGTTTAACTCTGTCAGTTGAATGCACACATTGACAACCATTCAGTCAGATAGCTCCGTTTTGGTTTTAGAAGCAGATATTTCTCTGTACAGCCTATGGTCCCATTCACTCGGGAATATCCCAACGCAGCTCCTAGAAGAAACGTGTTTCTGACTCGCTGAATCTCAACATAGATTCAACTCTCTTAGGTGAACGAACGCACAGCAGAGTAGTTTCAAGGAAACGTTTCTCCTGAGTTTTAGACGAAGTTTCCTGCTGTTTCGTACGTATGCTGGAATTGGGCTGGAAATACCGGTTTTGGGATTCTGCACAGAAAGGGTTTGCAAACCGCTGAATCCACACGTGAGTTTAACTCTGTCAGTTGAATGCACACATTGACAACCATTCAGTTAGATAGCTCCGTTGTGGTTTTAGAAGCAGTTATTTCTCTGTACAGCCTATGGTCCCATTCACTCGGGAATATCCCAACGCAGGTCCTAGAAGAAACGTGTTTCTGACTCGCTGAATCTCAACATAGATTCAACTCTCTTAGGTGAACGAACGCACAGCAGAGCAGTTTCAAGGAAACGTTTCTCCTGAGTTTTAGACGAAGTTTCCTGCTGTTTCGTACGTATGCCGGCATTGGGCTGGAAATACCGGTTTTGGGATTCTGCACAGAAAGGGTTTGCCAACCGCTGAATCCACACCTGAGTTTAATTCTGTCAGTTGAATGCACACATTGACAACCATTCAGTTAGATAGCTCCGTTTTGGTTTTAGAAGCAGATATTTCTCTGTACAGCCTATGGTCCCATTCACTCGGGAATATCCCAACGCAGCTCCTAGAAGAAACGTGTTTCTGACTCGCTGAATCTCAACATAGATTCAACTCTCTTAGGTGAACGAACGCACAGCAGAGCAGTTTCAAGGAAACGTTTCTCCTGAATTTTAGACGAAGTTTCCTGCAGTTTAGTACGTATGCCGGCATTGGGCTGGAAATACCGGTTTTGGGATTCTGCACAGAAAGGGTTTGCCAACCGCTGAATCCACACGTGAGTTTAACTCTGTCAGTTGAATGCACACATTGACAACCATTCAGTTAGATAGCTCCGTTTTGGTTTTAGAAGCAGGTATTTCTCTGTACAGCCTATTGTCCCATTCACTCGGGAATATCCCAACACAGCTCGTAGAAGAAAAGTGTTTCTGACTCGCTGAATCTCAACATAGATTCAACTCTCTTAGGTGAACGAACGCACAGCAGAGCAGTTTCAAGGAAACGTTTCTCCTGAGTTTTAGACGAAGTTTCCTGCTGTTTCGTACGTATGCCGGCATTGGGCTTGAAATACCGGTTTTGGGATTCTGCACAGAAATGGTTTGCCGACCGCTGAATCCACACGTGAGTTTAACTCTGTCAGTTGAATGCACACATTGAAAACCATTCAGTTAGATAGCTCCGTTTTGGTTTTAGAAGCAGATATTTCTCTGTACAGCCTATGGTCCCATTCACTCGGGAATATCCCAACGCAGCTCCTAGAAGAAACGTATTTCTGACTCGCTGAATCTCAACATAGATTCAACTCTCTTAGGTGAACGAAGGCACAGCAGAGAAGTTTCAAGGAAACGTTTCTCCTGAGTTTTAGACGAAGTTTCCTGCTGTTTAGTACGTATGCAGTCATTGGGCTGGAAATACTGGTTTTGGGATTCTGCACAGAAAGTGTTTGCATACCGCTGAATCCAAACGTGAGTTTAACTCTGTCAGTTGAATGCACACATTGACAACCATTCAGTCAGATAGCTCCGTTTTGGTTTTAGAAGCAGATATTTCTCTGTACAGCCTATGGTCCCATTCACTCGGGAATATCCCAACACAGCTCGTAGAAGAAAAGTGTTTCTGACTCGCTGAATCTCAACATAGATTCAACTCTCTTAGGTGAACGAACGCACAGCAGAGCAGTTTCAAGGAAACGTTTCTCCTGAGTTTTAGACGAAGTTTCCTGCTGTTTCGTACGTATGCCGGCATTGGGCTGGAAATACCGGTTTTGGGATTCTGCACAGAAATGGTTTGCCGACCGCTGAATCCACACGTGAGTTTAACTCTGTCAGTTGAATGCACACATTGAAAACCATTCAGTTAGATAGCTCCGTTTTGGTTTTAGAAGCAGATATTTCTCTGTACAGCCTATGGTCCCATTCACTCGGGAATATCCCAACGTAGCTCCTAGAAGAAACGTGTTTCTGACTCGCTGAATCTCAACATAGATTCAACTCTCTTAGGTGAACGAACGCACAGCAGAGCAGTTTCAAGGAAACGTTTCTCCTGAGTTTTAGACGAAGTTTCCTGCTGTTTAGTACGTATGCAGGCATTGGGCTGGAAATACCGGTTTTGGGATTCTGCACAGAAAGTGTTTGCATACCGCTGAATCCAAACGTGAGTTTAACTCTGTCAGTTGAATGCACACATTGACAACCATTCAGTCAGATAGCTCCGTTTTGGTTTTAGAAGCAGATATTTCTCTGTACAGCCTATGGTCCCATTCACTCGGGAATATCCCAACGCAGCTCCTAGAAGAAACGTGTTTCTGACTCGCTGAATCTCAACATAGATTCAACTCTCTTAGGTGAACGAACGCACAGCAGAGCAGTTTCAAGGAAACGTTTCTCCTGAGTTTAGACGAAGTTTCCTGATGTTTCGTACGTATGCCGGCATTGGGCTGGAAATACCGGTTTTGGGATTCTGCACAGAAAGGGTTTGCCAACCGCTGAATCCACACGTGAGTTTAACTCTGTCAGTTAAATGCACACATTGACAACCATTCAGTTAGATAGCTCCGTTTTGGTTTTAGAAGCAGATATTTCTCTGTACAGCCTATGGTCCCATTCACTCGGGAATATCCCAACGCAGCTCCTAGAAGAAACGTGTTTCTGACTCGCTGAATCTCAACATAGATTCAACTCTCTTAGGTGAACGAACGCACAGCAGAGCAGTTTCAAGGAAACGTTTCTCCTGAGTTTTAGACGAAGTTTCCTGCTGTTTCGTACGTATGCCGGCATTGGGCTGGAAATACCGGTTTTGGGATTCTGCACAGAAAGGGTTTGCCAACCGCTGAATCAACACGTGAGTTTAACTTTGTCAGTTGAATGCACACATTGACAACCATTCAGTTAGATAGCTCCGTTTTGGTTTTAGAAGCAGATATTTCTCTGTACAGCCTATGGTCCCATTCACTCGGGAATATCCCAACGCAGCTCCTAGAAGAAACGTGTTTCTGACTCGCTGAATCTCAACATAGATTCAACTCTCTTAGGTGAACGAACGCACAGCAGAGCAGTTTCAAGGAAACGTTTCTCCTGAGTTTTAGACGAAGTTTCCTGCTGTTTAGTACGTATGCCGGCATTGGGCTGGAAATACCGGTTTTGGGATTCTGCACAGAAAGGGTTGGCAAACCGCTGAATCCACACTTGAGTTTAACTCTGTCAGTTGAATGCACACATTGACAACCATTCAGTTAGATAGCTCCGTTTTGGTTTTAGAAGCAGATATTTCTCTGTACAGCCTATGGTCCCATTCGCTCGGGAATATCCCAACGCAGCTCCTAGAAGAAACGTGTTTCTGATTCGCTGAATCTCAACATAGATTCAACTCTCTTAGGTGAGCGAACGCACAGCAGAGCAGTTTCAAGGAAACGTTTCTCCTGAATTTTAGACGAAGTTTCCTGCTGTTTAGTACGTATGCCGGCATTGGGCTGGAAATACCGGTTTTGGGATTCTGCACAGAAAGGGTTTGCATGCCGCTGAATCCACACGTGAGTTTAACTCTGTCAGTTGAATGCACACATTGACAACCATTCAGTTAGATAGCTCCGTTTTGGTTTTAGAAGCAGGTATTTCTCTGTACAGCCTATTGTCCCATTCACTCGGGAATATCCCAACACAGCTCGTAGAAGAAACGTGTTTCTGACTCGCTGAATCTCAACATAGATTCAACTCTCTTAGGTGAACGAACGCACAGTAGAGCAGTTTCAAGGAAACGTTTCTCCTGAGTTTTAGACGAAGTTTCCTGCTGTTTCGTACGTATGCCGGCATTGGGCTTGAAATACCGGTTTTGGGATTCTGCACAGAAATGGTTTGCCGACCGCTGAATCCACACGTGAGTTTAACTCTGTCAGTTGAATGCACACATTGAAAACCATTCAGTTAGACAGCTCCGTTTTGGTTTTAGAAGCAGATATTTCTCTGTACAGCCTATGGTCCCATTCACTCGGGAATATCCCAACGCAGCTCCTAGAAGAAACGTATTTCTGACTCGCTGAATCTCAACATAGATTCAACTCTCTTAGGTGAACGAAGGCACAGCAGAGAAGTTTCAAGGAAACGTTTCTCCTGAGTTTTAGACGAAGTTTCCTGCTGTTTAGTACGTATGCAGGCATTGGGCTGGAAATACTGGTTTTGGGATTCTGCACAGAAAGTGTTTGCATACCGCTGAATCCAAACGTGAGTTTAACTCTGTCAGTTGAATGCACACATTGACAACCATACAGTCAGATAGCTCCGTTTTGGTTTTAGAAGCAGATATTTCTCTGTACAGCCTATGGTCCCATTCACTCGGGAATATCCCAACACAGCTCGTAGAAGAAAAGTGTTTCTGACTCGCTGAATCTCAACATAGATTCAACTCTCTTAGGTGAACGAACGCACAGCAGAGCAGTTTCAAGGAAACGTTTCTCCTGAGTTTTAGACGAAGTTTCCTGCTGTTTCGTACGTATGCCGGCATTGGGCTGGAAATACCGGTTTTGGGATTCTGCACAGAAATGGTTTGCCGACCGCTGAATCCACACGTGAGTTTAACTCTGTCAGTTGAATGCACACATTGAAAACCATTCAGTTAGATAGCTCCGTTTTGGTTTTAGAAGCAGATATTTCTCTGTACAGCCTATGGTCCCATTCACTCGGGAATATCCCAACGCAGCTCCTAGAAGAAACGTGTTTCTGACTCGCTGAATCTCAACATAGATTCAACTCTCTTAGGTGAACGAACGCACAGCAGAGCAGTTTCAAGGAAACGTTTCTCCTGAGTTTTAGACGAAGTTTCCTGCTGTTTAGTACGTATGCAGGCATTGGGCTGGAAATACCGGTTTTGGGATTCTGCACAGAAAGTGTTTGCATACCGCTGAATCCAAACGTGAGTTTAACTCTGTCAGTTGAATGCACACATTGAGAACCATTCAGTCAGATAGCTCCGTTTTGGTTTTAGAAGCACATATTTCTCTGTACAGCCTATGGTCCCATTCACTCGGGAATATCCCAACGCAGCTCCTAGAAGAAACGTGTTTCTGACTCGCTGAATCTCAACATAGATTCAACTCTCTTAGGTGAACGAACGCACAGCAGAGCAGTTTCAAGGAAACGTTTCTCCTGAGTTTAGACGAAGTTTCCTGATGTTTAGTACGTATGCCGGCATTGGGCTGGAAATACCGGTTTTGGGATTCTGCACAGAAAGGGTTTGCCAACCGCTGAATCCACACGTGAGTTTAACTCTGTCAGTTAAATGCACACATTGACAACCATTCAGTTAGATAGCTCCGTTTTGGTTTTAGAAGCAGATATTTCTCTGTACAGCCTATGGTCCCATTCACTCGGGAATATCCCAACGCAGCTCCTAGAAGAAACGTGTTTCTGACTCGCTGAATCTCAACATAGATTCAACTCTCTTAGGTGAACGAACGCACAGCAGAGCAGTTTCAAGGAAACGTTTCTCCTGAGTTTTAGACGAAGTTTCCTGCTGTTTCGTACGTATGCCGGCATTGGGCTGGAAATACCGGTTTTGGGATTCTGCACAGAAAGGGTTTGCCAACCGCTGAATCAACACGTGAGTTTAACTTTGTCAGTTGAATGCACACATTGACAACCATTCAGTTAGATAGCTCCGTTTTGGTTTTAGAAGCAGATATTTCTCTGTACAGCCTATGGTCCCATTCACTCGGGAATATCCCAACGCAGCTCCTAGAAGAAACGTGTTTCTGACTCGCTGAATCTCAACATAGATTCAACTCTCTTAGGTGAACGAACGCACAGCAGAGCAGTTTCAAGGAAACGTTTCTCCTGAGTTTTAGATGAAGTTTCCTGCTGTTTAGTACGTATGCCGGCAATGGGCTGGAAATACCGGTTTTGGGATTCTGCACAGAAAGGGTTGGCAAACCGCTGAATCCACACTTGAGTTTAACTCTGTCAGTTGAATGCACACATTGACAACCATTCAGTTAGATAGCTCCGTTTTGGTTTTAGAAGCAGATTTTTCTCTGTACAGCCTATGGTCCCATTCACTCGGGAATATCCCAACGCAGCTCCTAGAAGAAACGTGTTTCTGACTCGCTGAATCTCAACATAGATTCAACTCTCTTAGGTGAGCGAACGCACAGCAGAGCAGTTTCAAGGAAACGTTTCTCCTGAGTTTTAGACGAAGTTTTCTGCTGTTTCGTACGTATGCCGGCATTGGGCTGGAAATACCGGTTTTGGGATTCTACACAGAAAGGGTTTGCAAACCGCTGAATCCACACGTGAGTTTAACTCTGTCAGTTGAATGCACACATTGACAACCATTCAGTTAGATAGCTCCGTTTTGGTTTTAGAAGCAGATATTTCTCTGTACAGCCTATGGTCCCATTCACTCGGGAATATCCCAACGCAGCTCCTAGAAGAAACGTGTTTCTCACTCGCTGAATCTCAACATGGATTCAACTCTCTTAGGTGAACGAACGCACAACAGAGCAGTTTCAAAGAAACGTTTCTCCTGAGTTTTAGACGAAGTTTCCTGCTGTTTAGTATGTATGCCGGCATTGGGCTGGAATTACCGGTTTTGGGATTCTGCACAGAAAGGGATTGCAAACCGCTGAATCCACACGTGAGTTTAACTCTGTCAGTTGAATGCACACATTGACAACCATTCAGTTAGATAGCTCCGTTTTGGTTTTAGAAGCAGATATTTCTCTATACAGCCTATGGTCCCATTCACTCGGGAATATCCCAACGCAGCTCCTAGAAGAAACGTGTTTCTGACTCGCTGAATCTCAACATAGATTCAACTCTCTTAGGTGAACGAACGCACAGCAGAGCAGTTTCAAGGAAACGTTTCTCCTGAGTTTAGACGAAGTTTCCTGATGTTTCATACGTATGCCGGCATTGGGCTGGAAATACCGGTTTTGGGATTCTGCACAGAAAGGGTTTGCCAACCGCTGAATCCACACGTGAGTTTAACTCTGTCAGTTAAATGCACACATTGACAACCATTCAGTTAGATAGCTCCGTTTTGGTTTTAGAAGCAGATATTTCTCTGTACAGCCTATGGTCCCATTCACTCGGGAATATCCCAACGCAGCTCCTAGAAGAAACGTGTTTCTGACTCGCTGAATCTCAACATAGATTCAACTCTCTTAGGTGAACGAACGCACAGCAGAGCAGTTTCAAGGAAACGTTTCTCCTGAGTTTTAGACGAAGTTTCCTGCTGTTTCGTACGTATGCCGGCATTGGGCTGGAAATACCGGTTTTGGGATTCTGCACAGAAAGGGTTTGCCAACCGCTGAATCAACACGTGAGTTTAACTTTGTCAGTTGAATGCACACATTGACAACCATTCAGTTAGATAGCTCCGTTTTGGTTTTAGAAGCAGATATTTCTCTGTACAGCCTATGGTCCCATTCACTCGGGAATATCCCAACGCAGCTCCTAGAAGAAACGTGTTTCTGACTCGCTGAATCTCAACATAGATTCAACTCTCTTAGGTGAACGAACGCACAGCAGAGCAGTTTCAAGGAAACGTTTCTCCTGAGTTTTAGACTAAGTTTCCTGCTGTTTAGTACGTATGCCGGCATTGGGCTGGAAATACCGGTTTTGGGATTCTGCACAGAAAGGGTTGGCAAACCGCTGAATCCACACTTGAGTTTAACTCTGTCAGTTGAATGCACACATTGACAACCATTCAGTTAGATAGCTCCGTTTTGGTTTTAGAAGCAGATATTTCTCTGTACAGCCTATGGTCCCATTCACTCGGGAATATCCCAACGCAGCTCCTAGAAGAAACGTGTTTCTGACTCGCTGAATCTCAACATAGATTCAACTCTCTTAGGTGAGCGAACGCACAGCAGAGCAGTTTCAAGGAAACGTTTCTCCTGAGTTTTAGACGAAGTTTTCTGGGGTTTCGTACGTATGCCGGCATTGGGCTGGAAATACCGGTTTTGGGATTCTACACAGAAAGGGTTTGCAAACCGCTGAATCCACACGTGAGTTTAACTCTGTCAGTTGAATGCACACATTGACAACCATTCAGTTAGATAGCTCCGTTTTGGTTTTAGAAGCAGATATTTCTCTGTACAGCCTATGGTCCCATTCACTCGGGAATATCCCAACGCAGCTCCTAGAAGAAACGTGTTTCTCACTCGCTGAATCTCAACATGGATTCAACTCTCTTAGGTGAACGAACGCACAACAGAGCAGTTTCAAAGAAACGTTTCTCCTGAGTTTTAGACGAAGTTTCCTGCTGTTTAGTATGTATGCCGGCATTGGGCTGGAATTACCGGTTTTGGGATTCTGCACAGAAAGGGATTGCAAACCGCTGAATCCACACGTGAGTTTAACTCTGTCAGTTGAATGCACACATTGACAACCATTCAGTTAGATAGCTCCGTTTTGGTTTTAGAAGCAGATATTTCTCTATACAGCCTATGGTCCCATTCACTCGGGAATATCCCAACGCAGCTCCTAGAAGAAACGTGTTTCTGACTCGCTGAATCTCAACATAGATTCAACTCTCTTAGGTGAACGAACGCACAGCAGAGCAGTTTCAAGGAAACGTTTCTCCTGAGTTTTAGACGAAGTTTCCTGCTGTTTCGTACGTATGCCGGCATTGGGCTGGAAATACCGGTTTTGGGATTCTACACAGAAAGGGTTTGCAAACCGCTGAATCCACACGTGAGTTTTACTCTGTCAGTTGAATGCACACATTGACAACCATTCAGTTAGATAGCTCCGTTTTGGTTTTTGAAGCAGATATTTCTCTGTACAGCCTATGGTCCCATTCACTCGGGAATATCCCAACGCAGCTCCTAGAAGAAACGTGTTTCTGACTCGCTGAATCTCAACATAGTTTCAGCTATCTTAGGTGAATGAACGCACAGCAGAGGAGTTTCAAGGAAACGTTTCTCCTGAGTTTTAGACGAAGTTTCCTGCTGTTTCGTACGTATGCCGGCATTGGGCTGGAAATACCGGTTTTGGGATTCTGCACAGAAAGGGTTTGCAAACCGCTGAATCCACACGTGAGTTTAACTCTGTCAGTTGAATGCACACATTGACAACCATTCAGTTAGATAGCTCCGTTTTGGTTTTAGAAGCAGATATTTCTCTGTAAAGCCTATGGTCCCATTCACTCGGGAATATCGCAACGCAGCTCCTAGAAGAAACGTGTTTCTGACTCGCTGAATCTCAACATAGATTCAACTCTCTTAGGTGAACGAACGCACAGCAGAGCAGTTTCAAGGAAACGTTTCTCCTGAGTTTTAGACGAAGTTTTCTGCTGTTTCGTACGTATGCCGGCATTGGGCTGGAAATACCGGTTTTGGGATTCTGCACAGAAAGGGTTTGCCAACCGCTGAATCCACACGTGAGTTTAACTCTGTCAGTTGAATGCACACATTGACAACCATTCAGTTAGATAGCTCCGTTTTGGTTTTAGAAGCAGATATTTCTCTGTACAGCCTATGGTCCCATTCACTCGGGAATATCCCAACGCAGCTCCTAGAAGAAACGTGTTTCTGACTCGCTGAATCTCAACATAGATTCAACTCTCTTAGGTGACCGAACGCACAGCAGAGCAGTTTCAAGGAAACGTTTCTCGTGAGTTTTAGACGAAGTTTCCTGCTGTTTCGTACGTATGCCGGCATTGGGCTGGAAATACCGGTTTTGGGATTCTGCACAGAAAGGGTTTGCCAACCGCTGAATCCACACGTGAGTTTAACTCTGTCAGTTGAATGCACACATTGACAACCATTCAGTTAGATAGCTCCGTTTTGGTTTTAGAAGCAGATATTTCTCTGTACAGCCTATGGTCCCATTCACTCGGGAATATCCCAACGCAGCTCCTAGAAGAAACGTGTTTCTGACTCGCTGAATCTCAACATAGATTCAACTCTCTTAGGTGAACGAACGCACAGCAGAGCAGTTTCAAGGAAACGTTTCTCCTGAGTTTTAGACGAAGTTTCCTGCTGTTTAGTACGTATGCCGTCATTGGGCTGGAAATACCGGTTTTGGGATTCTGCACAGAAAGGGTTTGCAAACCGCTGAATCCACACGTGAGTTTAACTCTGTCAGTTGAATGCACACATTGACAACCATTCAGTTAGATAGCTCCGTTTTGGTTTTAGAAGCAGATATTTCTCTGTACAGCCTATGGTCCCTTTCACTCGGGAATATCCCATCGCAGCTCCTAGAAGAAACATGTTTCTGACTCGCTGAATCTCAACATAGATTCAACTCTCTTAGGTGAACGAAGGCACAGCAGAGAAGTTTCAAGGAAACGTTTCTCCTGAGTTTTAGACGAAGTTTCCTGCTGTTTAGTACGTATGCAGGCATTGGGCTGGAAATACTGGTTTTGGGATTCTGCACAGAAAGTGTTTGCATACCGCTGAATCCAAACGTGAGTTTAACTCTGTCAGTTGAATGCACACATTGACAACCATTCAGTCAGATAGCTCCGTTTTGGTTTTAGAAGCAGATATTTCTCTGTACAGCCTATGGTCCCATTCACTCGGGAATATCCCAACACAGCTCGTAGAAGAAAAGTGTTTCTGACTCGCTGAATCTCAACATAGATTCAACTCTCTTAGGTGAACGAACGCACAGCAGAGCAGTTTCAAGGAAACGTTTCTCCTGAGTTTTAGACGAAGTTTCCTGCTGTTTAGTACGTATGCAGGCATTGGGCTGGAAATACCGGTTTTGGGATTCTGCACAGAAAGTGTTTGCATACCGCTGAATCCAAACGTGAGTTTAACTCTGTCAGTTGAATGCACACATTGACAACCATTCAGTCAGATAGCTCCGTTTTGGTTTTAGAAGCAGATATTTCTCTGTACAGCCTATGGTCCCATTCACTCGGGAATATCCCAACACAGCTCGTAGAAGAAAAGTGCTTCTGACTCGCTGAATCTCAACATAGATTCAACTCTCTTAGGTGAACGAACGCACAGCAGAGCAGTTTCAAGGAAACGTTTCTCCTGAGTTTTAGACGAAGCTTCCTGCTGTTTCGTACGTATGCCGGCATTGGGCTGGAAATACCGGTTTTGGGATTCTGCACAGAAATGGTTTGCCGACCGCTGAATCCACACGTGAGTTTAACTCTGTGAGTTGAATGCACACATTGAAAACCATTCAGTTAGATAGCTCCGTTTTGGTTTTAGAAGCAGATATTTCTCTGTACAGCCTATGGTCCCATTCACTCGGGAATATCCCAACGCAGCTCCTAGAAGAAACGTGTTTCTGACTCGCTGAATCTCAACATAGATTCAACTCTCTTAGGTGAACGAACGCACAGCAGAGCAGTTTCAAGGAAACGTTTCTCCTGAGTTTTAGACGAAGTTTCCTGCTGTTTAGTACGTATGCAGGCATTGGGCTGGAAATACCGGTTTTGGGATTCTGCACAGAAAGTGTTTGCATACCGCTGAATCCAAACGTGAGATTAACTCTGTCAGTTGAATGCACACATTGACAACCATTCAGTCAGATAGCTCCGTTTTGGTTTTAGAAGCAGATATTTCTCTGTACAGCCTATGGTCCCATTCACTCGGGAATATCCCAACGCAGCTCCTAGAAGAAACGTGTTTCTGACTCGCTGAATCTCAACATAGATTCAACTCTCTTAGGTGAACGAACGCACAGCAGAGCAGTTTCAAGGAAACGTTTCTCCTGAGATTAGACGAAGTTTCCTGATGTTTCGTACGTATGCCGGCATTGGGCTGGAAATACCGGTTTTGGGATTCTGCACAGAAAGGGTTTGCCAACCGCTGAATCCACACGTGAGTTTAACTCTGTCAGTTAAATGCACACATTGACAACCATTCAGTTAGATAGCTCCGTTTTGGTTTTAGAAGCAGATATTTCTCTGTACAGCCTATGGTCCCATTCACTCGGGAATATCCCAACGCAGCTCCTAGAAGAAACGTGTTTCTGACTCGCTGAATCTCAACATAGATTCAACTCTCTTAGGTGAACGAACGCACAGCAGAGCAGTTTCAAGGAAACGTTTCTCCTGAGTTTTAGACGAAGTTTCCTGCTGTTTCGTACGTATGCCGGCATTGGGCTGGAAATACCGGTTTTGGGATTCTGCACAGAAAGGGTTTGCCAACCGCTGAATCAACACGTGAGTTTAACTTTGTCAGTTGAATGCACACATTGACAACCATTCAGTTAGATAGCTCCGTTTTGGTTTTAGAAGCAGATATTTCTCTGTACAGCCTATGGTCCCTTTCACTCGGGAATATCCCAACGCAGCTCCTAGAAGAAACGTGTTTCTGACTCGCTGAATCTCAACATAGATTCAACTCTCTTAGGTGAACGAACGCACAGCAGAGCAGTTTCAAGGAAACGTTTCTCCTGAGTTTTAGACGAAGTTTTCTGCTGTTTCGTACGTATGCCGGCATTGGGCTGGAAATACCGGTTTTGGGATTCTACACAGAAAGGGATTGCAAACCGCTGAATCCACACGTGAGTTTAACTCTGTCAGTTGAATGCACACATTGACAACCATTCAGTTACATAGCTCCGTTTTGGTTTTAGAAGCAGATATTTCTCTGTACAGCCTATGGTCCCATTCACTCGGGAATATCCCAACGCAGCTCCTAGAAGAAACGTGTTTCTCACTCGCTGAATCTCAACATGGATTCAACTCTCTTAGGTGAACGAACGCACAACAGAGCAGTTTCAAAGAAACGTTTCTCCTGAGTTTTAGAGGAAGTTTCCTGCTGTTTAGTATGTATGCCGGCATTGGGCTGGAATTACCGGTTTTGGGATTCTGCACAGAAAGGGATTGCAAACCGCTGAATCCACACGTGAGTTTAACTCTGTCAGTTGAATGCACACATTGACAACCATTCAGTTAGATAGCTCCGTTTTGGTTTTAGAAGCAGATATTTCTCTATACAGCCTATGGTCCCATTCACTCGGGAATATCCCAACGCAGCTCCTAGAAGAAACGTGTTTCTGACTCGCTGAATCTCAACATAGATTCAACTCTCTTAGGTGAACGAACGCACAGCAGAGCAGTTTCAAGGAAACGTTTCTCCTGAGTTTTAGAAGAAGTTTCCTGCTGTTTCGTACGTATGCCGGCATTGGGCTGGAAATACCGGTTTTGGGATTCTACACAGAAAGGGTTTGCAAACCGCTGAATCCACACGTGAGTTTTACTCTGTCAGTTGAATGCACACATTGACAACCATTCAGTTAGATAGCTCCGTTTTGGTTTTTGAAGCAGATATTTCTCTGTACAGCCTATGGTCCCATTCACTCGGGAATATCCCATCGCAGCTCCTAGAAGAAACGTGTTTCTGACTCGCTGAATCTCAACATAGATTCAACTCTCTTAGGTGAACGAACGCACAACAGAGCAGTTTCAAAGAAACGTTTCTCCTGAGTTTTAGACGAAGTTTCCTGCTGTTTAGTACGTATGCCGGCATTGGGCTGGAAATACCGGTTTTGGGATTCTGCACAGAAATGGTTTGCCAACCGCTGAATCCACACGTGAGTTTAACTCTGTCAGTTGAATGCACACATTGACAACCATTCAGTTAGATAGCTCCGTTTTGGTTTTAGAAGCAGATATTTCTCTGTACAGCCTATGGTCCCATTCACTCGGGAATATCCCAACGCAGCTCCTAGAAGAATCGTGTTTCTGACTCGCTGAATCTCAACATAGATTCAACTCTCTTAGGTGAACGAACGCACAGCAGAGCAGTTTCAAGGAAACATTTCTCCTGAGTTTTAGACGAAGTTTCCTGCTGTTTCGTACGTATGCCGGCATTGGGCTGGAAATACCGGTTTTGGGATTCTACACAGAAAGGGTTTGCAAACCGCTGAATCCACACGTGAGTTTAACTCTGTCAGTTGAATGCACACATTGACAACCATTCAGTTAGATAGCTCCGTTTTGGTTTTAGAAGCAGATATTTCTCTGTACAGCCTATGGTCCCATTCACTCGGGAATATCCCAACGCAGCTCCTAGAAGAAACGTGTTTCTGACTCGCTGAATCTCAACATAGATTCAACTCTCTTAGGTGAACGAACGCACAGCAGAGCAGTTTCAAGGAAACGTTTCTCCTGAGTTTTAGACGAAGTTTCCTGCTGTTTCGTACGTATGCCGGCATTGGGCTGGAAATACCGGTTTTGGGATTCTGCACAGAAAGGGTTTGCAAACCGCTGAATCCACACGTGAGTTTAACTCTGTCAGTTGAATGCACACATTGACAACCATTCAGTTAGATAGCTCCGTTTTGGTTTTAGAAGCAGATATTTCTCTGTACAGCCTATTGTCCCATTCACTCGGGAATATCCCAACACAGCTCGTTGAAGAAAAGTGTTTCTGACTCGCTGAATCTCAACATAGATTCAACTCTCTTAGGTGAACGAACGCACAGCAGAGCAGTTTCAAGGAAACGTTTCTCCTGAGTTTTAGACGAAGTTTCCTGCTGTTTCGTACGTATGCCGGCATTGGGCTGGAAATACCGGTTTTGGGATTCTGCACAGAAAGGGTTTGCCAACCGCTGAATCCACACGTGAGTTTAACTCTGTCAGTTGAATGCACACATTGACAACCATTCAGTTAGATAGCTCCGTTTTGGTTTTAGAAGCAGATATTTCTCTGTACAGCCTATGGTCCCATTCACTCGGGAATATCCCAACGCAGCTCCTAGAAGAAACGTGTTTCTGACTCGCTGAATCTCAACATAGATTCAACTCTCTTAGGTGAACGAACGCACAGCAGAGCAGTTTCAAGGAAACGTTTCTCCTTTGTTTAGACGAAGTTTCCTGATGTTTCGTACGTATGCCGGCATTGGGCTGGAAATACCGGTTTTGGGATTCTGCACAGAAAGGGTTTGCCAACCGCTGAATCCACACGTGAGTTTAACTCTGTCAGTTAAATGCACACATTGACAACCATTCAGTTAGATAGCTCCGTTTTGGTTTTAGAAGCAGATATTTCTCTGTACAGCCTATGGTCCCATTCACTCGGGAATATCCCAACGCAGCTCCTAGAAGAAACGTGTTTCTGACTCGCTGAATCTCAACATAGATTCAACTCTCTTAGGTGAACGAACGCACAGCAGAGCAGTTTCAAGGAAACGTTTCTCCTGAGTTTTAGACGAAGTTTCCTGCTGTTTCGTACGTATGCCGGCATTGGGCTGGAAATACCGGTTTTGGGATTCTGCACAGAAAGGGTTTGCCAACCGCTGAATCAACACGTGAGTTTAACTCTGTCAGTTGAATGCACACATTGACAACCATTCAGTTAGATAGCTCCGTTTTGGTTTTAGAAGCAGATATTTCTCTGTACAGCCTATGGTCCCTTTCACTCGGGAATATCCCAACGCAGCTCCTAGAAGAAACGTGTTTCTGACTCGCTGAATCTCAACATAGATTCAACTCTCTTAGGTGAACGAACGCACAGCAGAGCAGTTTCAAGGAAACGTTTCTCCTGAGTTTTAGACGAAGCTTTCTGCTGTTTCGTACGTATGCCGGCATTGGGCTGGAAATACCGGTTTTGGGATTCTACACAGAAAGGGTTTGCAAACCGCTGAATCCACACGTGAGTTTAACTCTGTCAGTTGAATGCACACATTGACAACCATTCAGTTAGATAGCTCCGTTTTGGTTTTAGAAGCAGATATTTCTCTGTACAGCCTATGGTCCCATTCACTCGGGAATATCCCAACGCAGCTCCTAGAAGAAACGTGTTTCTCACTCGCTGAATCTCAACATGGATTCAACTCTCTTAGGTGAACGAACGCAAAACAGAGCAGTTTCAAAGAAACGTTTCTCCTGAGTTTTAGACGAAGTTTCCTGCTGTTTAGTATGTATGCCGGCATTGGGCTGGAATTACCGGTTTTGGGATTCTGCACAGAAAGGGATTGCAAACCGCTGAATCCACACGTGAGTTTAACTCTGTCAGTTGAATGCACACATTGACAAGCATTCAGTTAGATAGCTCCGTTTTGGTTTTAGAAGCAGATATTTCTCTATACAGCCTATGGTCCCATTCACTCGGGAATATCCCAACGCAGCTCCTAGAAGAAACGTGTTTCTGACTCGCTGAATCTCAACATAGATTCAACTCTCTTAGGTGAACGAACGCACAGCAGAGCAGTTTCAAGGAAACGTTTCTCCTGAGTTTTAGAAGAAGTTTCCTGCTGTTTCGTACGTATGCCGGCATTGGGCTGGAAATACCGGTTTTGGGATTCTACACAGAAAGGGTTTGCAAACCGCTGAATCCACACGTGAGTTTTACTCTGTCAGTTGAATGCACACATTGACAACCATTCAGTTAGATAGCTCCGTTTTGGTTTTTGAAGCAGATATTTCTCTGTACAGCCTATGGTCCCATTCACTCGGGAATATCCCAACGCAGCTCATAGAAGAAACGTGTTTCTGACTCGCTGAATCTCAACATAGATTCAACTCTCTTAGGTGAACGAACGCACAGCAGAGTAGTTTCAAGGAAACGTTTCTCCTGAGTTTTAGACGAAGTTTCCTGCTGTTTCGTACGTATGCCGGCATTGGGCTGGAAATACCGGTTTTGGGATTCTGCACAGAAAGGGTTTGCAAACCGCTGAATCCACACGTGAGTTTAACTCTGTCAGTTGAATGCACACATTGACAACCATTCAGTTAGATAGCTCCGTTGTGGTTTTAGAAGCAGTTATTTCTCTGTACAGCCTATGGTCCCATTCACTCGGGAATATCCCAACGCAGCTCCTAGAAGAAACGTGTTTCTGACTCGCTGAATCTCAACATAGATTCAACTCTCTTAGGTGAACGAACGCACAGCAGAGCAGTTTCAAGGAAACGTTTCTCCTGAGTTTTAGACGAAGTTTCCTGCTGTTTCGTACGTATGCCGGCATTGGGCTGGAAATACCGGTTTTGGGATTCTGCACAGAAAGGGCTTGCCAACCGCTGAATCCACACCTGAGTTTAATTCTGTCAGTTGAATGCACACATTGACAACCATTCAGTTAGATAGCTCCGTTTTGGTTTTAGAAGCAGATATTTCTCTGTACAGCCTATGGTCCCATTCACTCGGGAATATCCCAACGCAGCTCCTAGAAGAAACGTGTTTCTGATTCGCTGAATCTCAACATAGATTCAACTCTCTTAGGTGAACGAACGCACAGCAGAGCAGTTTCAAGGAAACGTTTCTCCTGAATTTTAGACGAAGTTTCCTGCTGTTTAGTACGTATGCCGGCATTGGGCTGGAAATACCGGTTTTGGGATTCTGCACAGAAAGGGTTTGCCAACCGCTGAATCCACACGTGAGTTTAACTCTGTCAGTTGAATGCACACATTGACAACCATTCAGTTAGATAGCTCCGTTTTGGTTTTAGAAGCAGGTATTTCTCTGTACAGCCTATTGTCCCATTCACTCGGGAATATCCCAACACAGCTCGTAGAAGAAAAGTGTTTCTGACTCGCTGAATCTCAACATAGATTCAACTTTCTTAGGTGAACGAACGCACAGCAGAGCAGTTTCAAGGAAACGTTTCTCCTGAGTTTTAGACGAAGTTTCCTGCTGTTTCGTACGTATGCCGGCATTGGGCTTGAAATACCGGTTTTGGGATTCTGCACAGAAATGGTTTGCCGACCGCTGAATCCACACGTGAGTTTAACTCTGTCAGTTGAATGCACACATTGAAAACCATTCAGTTAGATAGCTCCGTTTTGGTTTTAGAAGCAGATATTTCTCTGTACAGCCTATGGTCCCATTCACTCGGGAATATCCCAACGCAGCTCCTAGAAGAAACGTATTTCTGACTCGCTGAATCTCAACATAGATTCAACTCTCTTAGGTGAACGAAGGCACAGCAGAGAAGTTTCAAGGAAACGTTTCTCCTGAGTTTTAGACGAAGTTTCCTGCTGTTTAGTACGTATGCAGGCATTGGGCTGGAAATACTGGTTTTGGGATTCTGCACAGAAAGTGTTTGCATACCGCTGAATCCAAACGTGAGTTTAACTCTGTCAGTTGAATGCACACATTGACAACCATTCAGTCAGATAGCTCCGTTTTGGTTTTAGAAGCAGATGTTTCTCTGTACAGCCTATGGTCCCATTCACTCGGGAATATCCCAACACAGCTCGTAGAAGAAAAGTGTTTCTGACTCGCTGAATCTCAACATAGATTCAACTCTCTTAGGTGAACGAACGCACAGCAGAGCAGTTTCAAGGAAACGTTTCTCCTGAGTTTTAGACAAAGTTTCCTGCTGTTTCGTACGTATGCCGGCATTGGGCTGGAAATACCGGTTTTGGGATTCTGCACAGAAATGGTTTGCCAACCGCTGAATCCACACGTGAGTTTAACTCTGTCAGTTGAATGCACACATTGAAAACCATTCAGTCAGATAGCTCCGTTTTGGTTTTAGAAGCAGATATTTCTCTGTACAGCCTATGGTCCCATTCACTCGGGAATATCCCAACGCAGCTCCTAGAAGAAACGTGTTTCTGACTCGCTGAATCTCAACATAGATTCAACTCTCTTAGGTGAACGAACGCACAGCAGAGCAGTTTCAAGGAAGCGTTTCTCCTGAGTTTCAGACGAAGTTTCCTGCTGTTTAGTACGTATGCCGGCATTGGGCTGGAAATACAGGTTTTGGGATTCTGCACAGAAAGTGTTTGCATACCGCTGAATCCAAACGTGAGTTTAACTCTGTCAGTTGAATGCACACATTGACAACCATTCAGTCAGATAGCTCCGTTTTGGTTTTAGAAGCAGATATTTCTCTGTACAGCCTATGGTCCCATTCACTCGGGAATATCCCAACGCAGCTCCTAGAAGAAACGTGTTTCTGACTCGCTGAATCTCAACATAGATTCAACTCTCTTAGGTGAACGAACGCACAGCAGAGCAGTTTCAAGGAAACGTTTCTCCTGAGTTTAGACGAAGTTTCCTGATGTTTCGTACGTATGCCGGCATTGGGCTGGAAATACCGGTTTTGGGATTCTGCACAGAAAGGGTTTGCCAACCGCTGAATCCACACGTGAGTTTAACTCTGTCAGTTAAATGCACACATTGACAACCATTCAGTTAGATAGCTCCGTTTTGGTTTTAGAAGCAGATATTTCTCTGTACAGCCTATGGTCCCATTCACTCGGGAATATCCCAACGCAGCTCCTAGAAGAAACGTGTTTCTGACTCGCTGAATCTCAACATAGATTCAACTCTCTTAGGTGAACGAACGCACAGCAGAGCAGTTTCAAGGAAACGTTTCTCCTGAGTTTTAGACGAAGCTTTCTGCTGTTTCGTACGTATGCCGGCATTGGGCTGGAAATACCGGTTTTGGGATTCTACACAGAAAGGGTTTGCAAACCGCTGAATCCACACGTGAGTTTAACTCTGTCAGTTGAATGCACACATTGACAACCATTCAGTTAGATAGCTCCGTTTTGGTTTTAGAAGCAGATATTTCTCTGTACAGCCTATGGTCCCATTCACTCGGGAATATCCCAACGCAGCTCCTAGAAGAAACGTGTTTCTCACTCGCTGAATCTCAACATGGATTCAACTCTCTTAGGTGAACGAACGCACAACAGAGCAGTTTCAAAGAAACGTTTCTCCTGAGTTTTAGACGAAGTTTCCTGCTGTTTAGTATGTATGCCGGCATTGGGCTGGAATTACCGGTTTTGGGATTCTGCACAGAAAGGGATTGCAAACCGCTGAATCCACACGTGAGTTTAACTCTGTCAGTTGAATGCACACATTGACAAGCATTCAGTTAGATAGCTCCGTTTTGGTTTTAGAAGCAGATATTTCTCTATACAGCCTATGGTCCCATTCACTCGGGAATATCCCAACGCAGCTCCTAGAAGAAACGTGTTTCTGACTCGCTGAATCTCAACATAGATTCAACTCTCTTAGGTGAACGAACGCACAGCAGAGCAGTTTCAAGGAAACGTTTCTCCTGAGTTTTAGAAGAAGTTTCCTGCTGTTTCGTACGTATGCCGGCATTGGGCTGGAAATACCGGTTTTGGGATTCTACACAGAAAGGGTTTGCAAACCGCTGAATCCACACGTGAGTTTTACTCTGTCAGTTGAATGCACACATTGACAACCATTCAGTTAGATAGCTCCGTTTTGGTTTTTGAAGCAGATATTTCTCTGTACAGCCTATGGTCCCATTCACTCGGGAATATCCCAACGCAGCTCCTAGAAGAAACGTGTTTCTGACTCGCTGAATCTCAACATAGATTCAACTCTCTTAGGTGAACGAACGCACAGCAGAGTAGTTTCAAGGAAACGTTTCTCCTGAGTTTTAGACGAAGTTTCCTGCTGTTTCGTACGTATGCCGGCATTGGGCTGGAAATACCGGTTTTGGGATTCTGCACAGAAAGGGTTTGCAAACCGCTGAATCCACACGTGAGTTTAACTCTGTCAGTTGAATGCACACATTGACAACCATTCAGTTAGATAGCTCCGTTGTGGTTTTAGAAGCAGTTATTTCTCTGTACAGACTATGGTCCCATTCACTCGGGAATATCCCAACGCAGCTCCTAGAAGAAACGTGTTTCTGACTCGCTGAATCTCAACATAGATTCAACTCTCTTAGGTGAACGAACGCACAGCAGAGCAGTTTCAAGGAAACGTTTCTCCTGAGTTTTAGACGAAGTTTCCTGCTGTTTCGTACGTATGCCGGCATTGGGCTGGAAATACCGGTTTTGGGATTCTGCACAGAAATGGTTTGCCAACCGCTGAATCCACACGTGAGTTTAACTCTGTCAGTTGAATGCACACATTGAAAACCATTCAGTCAGATAGCTCCGTTTTGGTTTTAGAAGCAGATATTTCTCTGTACAGCCTATGGTCCCATTCACTCGGGAATATCCCAACGCAGCTCCTAGAAGAAACGTGTTTCTGACTCGCTGAATCTCAACATAGATTCAACTCTCTTAGGTGAACGAACGCACAGCAGAGCAGTTTCAAGGAAGCGTTTCTCCTGAGTTTCAGACGAAATTTCCTGCTGTTTAGTACGTATGCCGGCATTGGGCTGGAAATACAGGTTTTGGGATTCTGCACAGAAAGTGTTTGCATACCGCTGAATCCAAACGTGAGTTTAACTCTGTCAGTTGAATGCACACATTGACAACCATTCAGTCAGATAGCTCCGTTTTGGTTTTAGAAGCAGATATTTCTCTGTACAGCCTATGGTCCCATTCACTCGGGAATATCCCAACGCAGCTCCTAGAAGAAACGTGTTTCTGACTCGCTGAATCTCAACATAGATTCAACTCTCTTAGGTGAACGAACGCACAGCAGAGCAGTTTCAAGGAAACGTTTCTCCTGAGTTTAGACGAAGTTTCCTGATGTTTCGTACGTATGCCGGCATTGGGCTGGAAATACCGGTTTTGGGATTCTGCACAGAAAGGGTTTGCCAACCGCTGAATCCACACGTGAGTTTAACTCTGTCAGTTAAATGCACACATTGACAACCATTCAGTTAGATAGCTCCGTTTTGGTTTTAGAAGCAGATATTTCTCTGTACAGCCTATGGTCCCATTCACTCGGGAATATCCCAACGCAGCTCCTAGAAGAAACGTGTTTCTGACTCGCTGAATCTCAACATAGATTCAACTCTCTTAGGTGAACGAACGCACAGCAGAGCAGTTTCAAGGAAACGTTTCTCCTGAGTTTTAGACGAAGCTTTCTGCTGTTTCGTACGTATGCCGGCATTGGGCTGGAAATACCGGTTTTGGGATTCTACACAGAAAGGGTTTGCAAACCGCTGAATCCACACGTGAGTTTAACTCTGTCAGTTGAATGCACACATTGACAACCATTCAGTTAGATAGCTCCGTTTTGGTTTTAGAAGCAGATATTTCTCTGTACAGCCTATGGTCCCATTCACTCGGGAATATCCCAACGCAGCTCCTAGAAGAAACGTGTTTCTCACTCGCTGAATCTCAACATGGATTCAACTCTCTTAGGTGAACGAACGCACAACAGAGCAGTTTCAAAGAAACGTTTCTCCTGAGTTTTAGACGAAGTTTCCTGCTGTTTAGTATGTATGCCGGCATTGGGCTGGAATTACCGGTTTTGGGATTCTGCACAGAAAGGGATTGCAAACCGCTGAATCCACACGTGAGTTTAACTCTGTCAGTTGAATGCACACATTGACAAGCATTCAGTTAGATAGCTCCGTTTTGGTTTTAGAAGCAGATATTTCTCTATACAGCCTATGGTCCCATTCACTCGGGAATATCCCAACGCAGCTCCTAGAAGAAACGTGTTTCTGACTCGCTGAATCTCAACATAGATTCAACTCTCTTAGGTGAACGAACGCACAGCAGAGCAGTTTCAAGGAAACGTTTCTCCTGAGTTTTAGAAGAAGTTTCCTGCTGTTTCGTACGTATGCCGGCATTGGGCTGGAAATACCGGTTTTGGGATTCTACACAGAAAGGGTTTGCAAACCGCTGAATCCACACGTGAGTTTTACTCTGTCAGTTGAATGCACACATTGACAACCATTCAGTTAGATAGCTCCGTTTTGGTTTTTGAAGCAGATATTTCTCTGTACAGCCTATGGTCCCATTCACTCGGGAATATCCCAACGCAGCTCCTAGAAGAAACGTGTTTCTCACTCGCTGAATCTCAACATGGATTCAACTCTCTTAGGTGAACGAACGCAAAACAGAGCAGTTTCAAAGAAACGTTTCTCCTGAGTTTTAGACGAAGTTTCCTGCTGTTTAGTATGTATGCCGGCATTGGGCTGGAATTACCGGTTTTGGGATTCTGCACAGAAAGGGATTGCAAACCGCTGAATCCACACGTGAGTTTAACTCTGTCAGTTGAATGCACACATTGACAAGCATTCAGTTAGATAGCTCCGTTTTGGTTTTAGAAGCAGATATTTCTCTATACAGCCTATGGTCCCATTCACTCGGGAATATCCCAACGCAGCTCCTAGAAGAAACGTGTTTCTGACTCGCTGAATCTCAACATAGATTCAACTCTCTTAGGTGAACGAACGCACAGCAGAGCAGTTTCAAGGAAACGTTTCTCCTGAGTTTTAGAAGAAGTTTCCTGCTGTTTCGTACGTATGCCGGCATTGGGCTGGAAATACCGGTTTTGGGATTCTACACAGAAAGGGTTTGCAAACCACTGAATCCACACGTGAGTTTTACTCTGTCAGTTGAATGCACACATTGACAACCATTCAGTTAGATAGCTCCGTTTTGGTTTTTGAAGCAGATATTTCTCTGTACAGCCTATGGTCCCATTCACTCGGGAATATCCCAACGCAGCTCCTAGAAGAAACGTGTTTCTGACTCGCTGAATCTCAACATAGATTCAACTCTCTTAGGTGAACGAACGCACAGCAGAGTAGTTTCAAGGAAACGTTTCTCCTGAGTTTTAGACGAAGTTTCCTGCTGTTTCGTACGTATGCCGGCATTGGGCTGGAAATACCGGTTTTGGGATTCTGCACAGAAAGGGTTTGCAAACCGCTGAATCCACACGTGAGTTTAACTCTGTCAGTTGAATGCACACATTGACAACCATTCAGTTAGATAGCTCCGTTGTGGTTTTAGAAGCAGTTATTTCTCTGTACAGCCTATGGTCCCATTCACTCGGGAATATCCCAACGCAGCTCCTAGAAGAAACGTGTTTCTGACTCGCTGAATCTCAACATAGATTCAACTCTCTTAGGTGAACGAACGCACAGCAGAGCAGTTTCAAGGAAACGTTTCTCCTGAGTTTTAGACGAAGTTTCCTGCTGTTTCGTACGTATGCCGGCATTGGGCTGGAAATACCGGTTTTGGGATTCTGCACAGAAAGGGCTTGCCAACCGCTGAATCCACACCTGAGTTTAATTCTGTCAGTTGAATGCACACATTGACAACCATTCAGTTAGATAGCTCCGTTTTGGTTTTAGAAGCAGATATTTCTCTGTACAGCCTATGGTCCCATTCACTCGGGAATATCCCAACGCAGCTCCTAGAAGAAACGTGTTTCTGATTCGCTGAATCTCAACATAGATTCAACTCTCTTAGGTGAACGAACGCACAGCAGAGCAGTTTCAAGGAAACGTTTCTCCTGAATTTTAGACGAAGTTTCCTGCTGTTTAGTACGTATGCCGGCATTGGGCTGGAAATACCGGTTTTGGGATTCTGCACAGAAAGGGTTTGCCAACCGCTGAATCCACACGTGAGTTTAACTCTGTCAGTTGAATGCACACATTGACAACCATTCAGTTAGATAGCTCCGTTTTGGTTTTAGAAGCAGGTATTTCTCTGTACAGCCTATTGTCCCATTCACTCGGGAATATCCCAACACAGCTCGTAGAAGAAAAGTGTTTCTGACTCGCTGAATCTCAACATAGATTCAACTTTCTTAGGTGAACGAACGCACAGCAGAGCAGTTTCAAGGAAACGTTTCTCCTGAGTTTTAGACGAAGTTTCCTGCTGTTTCGTACGTATGCCGGCATTGGGCTTGAAATACCGGTTTTGGGATTCTGCACAGAAATGGTTTGCCGACCGCTGAATCCACACGTGAGTTTAACTCTGTCAGTTGAATGCACACATTGAAAACCATTCAGTTAGATAGCTCCGTTTTGGTTTTAGAAGCAGATATTTCTCTGTACAGCCTATGGTCCCATTCACTCGGGAATATCCCAACGCAGCTCCTAGAAGAAACGTATTTCTGACTCGCTGAATCTCAACATAGATTCAACTCTCTTAGGTGAACGAAGGCACAGCAGAGAAGTTTCAAGGAAACGTTTCTCCTGAGTTTTAGACGAAGTTTCCTGCTGTTTAGTACGTATGCAGGCATTGGGCTGGAAATACTGGTTTTGGGATTCTGCACAGAAAGTGTTTGCATACCGCTGAATCCAAACGTGAGTTTAACTCTGTCAGTTGAATGCACACATTGACAACCATTCAGTCAGATAGCTCCGTTTTGGTTTTAGAAGCAGATGTTTCTCTGTACAGCCTATGGTCCCATTCACTCGGGAATATCCCAACACAGCTCGTAGAAGAAAAGTGTTTCTGACTCGCTGAATCTCAACATAGATTCAACTCTCTTAGGTGAACGAACGCACAGCAGAGCAGTTTCAAGGAAACGTTTCTCCTGAGTTTTAGACGAAGTTTCCTGCTGTTTCGTACGTATGCCGGCATTGGGCTGGAAATACCGGTTTTGGGATTCTGCACAGAAATGGTTTGCCAACCGCTGAATCCACACGTGAGTTTAACTCTGTCAGTTGAATGCACACATTGAAAACCATTCAGTCAGATAGCTCCGTTTTGGTTTTAGAAGCAGATATTTCTCTGTACAGCCTATGGTCCCATTCACTCGGGAATATCCCAACGCAGCTCCTAGAAGAAACGTGTTTCTGACTCGCTGAATCTCAACATAGATTCAACTCTCTTAGGTGAACGAACGCACAGCAGAGCAGTTTCAAGGAAGCGTTTCTCCTGAGTTTCAGACGAAGTTTCCTGCTGTTTAGTACGTATGCCGGCATTGGGCTGGAAATACAGGTTTTGGGATTCTGCACAGAAAGTGTTTGCATACCGCTGAATCCAAACGTGAGTTTAACTCTGTCAGTTGAATGCACACATTGACAACCATTCAGTCAGATAGCTCCGTTTTGGTTTTAGAAGCAGATATTTCTCTGTACAGCCTATGGTCCCATTCACTCGGGAATATCCCAACGCAGCTCCTAGAAGAAACGTGTTTCTGACTCGCTGAATCTCAACATAGATTCAACTCTCTTAGGTGAACGAACGCACAGCAGAGCAGTTTCAAGGAAACGTTTCTCCTGAGTTTAGACGAAGTTTCCTGATGTTTCGTACGTATGCCGGCATTGGGCTGGAAATACCGGTTTTGGGATTCTGCACAGAAAGGGTTTGCCAACCGCTGAATCCACACGTGAGTTTAACTCTGTCAGTTAAATGCACACATTGACAACCATTCAGTTAGATAGCTCCGTTTTGGTTTTAGAAGCAGATATTTCTCTGTACAGCCTATGGTCCCATTCACTCGGGAATATCCCAACGCAGCTCCTAGAAGAAACGTGTTTCTGACTCGCTGAATCTCAACATAGATTCAACTCTCTTAGGTGAACGAACGCACAGCAGAGCAGTTTCAAGGAAACGTTTCTCCTGAGTTTTAGACGAAGCTTTCTGCTGTTTCGTACGTATGCCGGCATTGGGCTGGAAATACCGGTTTTGGGATTCTACACAGAAAGGGTTTGCAAACCGCTGAATCCACACGTGAGTTTAACTCTGTCAGTTGAATGCACACATTGACAACCATTCAGTTAGATAGCTCCGTTTTGGTTTTAGAAGCAGATATTTCTCTGTACAGCCTATGGTCCCATTCACTCGGGAATATCCCAACGCAGCTCCTAGAAGAAACGTGTTTCTCACTCGCTGAATCTCAACATGGATTCAACTCTCTTAGGTGAACGAACGCACAACAGAGCAGTTTCAAAGAAACGTTTCTCCTGAGTTTTAGACGAAGTTTCCTGCTGTTTAGTATGTATGCCGGCATTGGGCTGGAATTACCGGTTTTGGGATTCTGCACAGAAAGGGATTGCAAACCGCTGAATCCACACGTGAGTTTAACTCTGTCAGTTGAATGCACACATTGACAAGCATTCAGTTAGATAGCTCCGTTTTGGTTTTAGAAGCAGATATTTCTCTATACAGCCTATGGTCCCATTCACTCGGGAATATCCCAACGCAGCTCCTAGAAGAAACGTGTTTCTGACTCGCTGAATCTCAACATAGATTCAACTCTCTTAGGTGAACGAACGCACAGCAGAGCAGTTTCAAGGAAACGTTTCTCCTGAGTTTTAGAAGAAGTTTCCTGCTGTTTCGTACGTATGCCGGCATTGGGCTGGAAATACCGGTTTTGGGATTCTACACAGAAAGGGTTTGCAAACCGCTGAATCCACACGTGAGTTTTACTCTGTCAGTTGAATGCACACATTGACAACCATTCAGTTAGATAGCTCCGTTTTGGTTTTTGAAGCAGATATTTCTCTGTACAGCCTATGGTCCCATTCACTCGGGAATATCCCAACGCAGCTCCTAGAAGAAACGTGTTTCTGACTCGCTGAATCTCAACATAGATTCAACTCTCTTAGGTGAACGAACGCACAGCAGAGTAGTTTCAAGGAAACGTTTCTCCTGAGTTTTAGACGAAGTTTCCTGCTGTTTCGTACGTATGCCGGCATTGGGCTGGAAATACCGGTTTTGGGATTCTGCACAGAAAGGGTTTGCAAACCGCTGAATCCACACGTGAGTTTAACTCTGTCAGTTGAATGCACACATTGACAACCATTCAGTTAGATAGCTCCGTTGTGGTTTTAGAAGCAGTTATTTCTCTGTACAGCCTATGGTCCCATTCACTCGGGAATATCCCAACGCAGCTCCTAGAAGAAACGTGTTTCTGACTCGCTGAATCTCAACATAGATTCAACTCTCTTAGGTGAACGAACGCACAGCAGAGCAGTTTCAAGGAAACGTTTCTCCTGAGTTTTAGACGAAGTTTCCTGCTGTTTCGTACGTATGCCGGCATTGGGCTGGAAATACCGGTTTTGGGATTCTGCACAGAAATGGTTTGCCAACCGCTGAATCCACACGTGAGTTTAACTCTGTCAGTTGAATGCACACATTGAAAACCATTCAGTCAGATAGCTCCGTTTTGGTTTTAGAAGCAGATATTTCTCTGTACAGCCTATGGTCCCATTCACTCGGGAATATCCCAACGCAGCTCCTAGAAGAAACGTGTTTCTGACTCGCTGAATCTCAACATAGATTCAACTCTCTTAGGTGAACGAACGCACAGCAGAGCAGTTTCAAGGAAGCGTTTCTCCTGAGTTTCAGACGAAGTTTCCTGCTGTTTAGTACGTATGCCGGCATTGGGCTGGAAATACAGGTTTTGGGATTCTGCACAGAAAGTGTTTGCATACCGCTGAATCCAAACGTGAGTTTAACTCTGTCAGTTGAATGCACACATTGACAACCATTCAGTCAGATAGCTCCGTTTTGGTTTTAGAAGCAGATATTTCTCTGTACAGCCTATGGTCCCATTCACTCGGGAATATCCCAACGCAGCTCCTAGAAGAAACGTGTTTCTGACTCGCTGAATCTCAACATAGATTCAACTCTCTTAGGTGAACGAACGCACAGCAGAGCAGTTTCAAGGAAACGTTTCTCCTGAGTTTAGACGAAGTTTCCTGATGTTTCGTACGTATGCCGGCATTGGGCTGGAAATACCGGTTTTGGGATTCTGCACAGAAAGGGTTTGCCAACCGCTGAATCCACACGTGAGTTTAACTCTGTCAGTTAAATGCACACATTGACAACCATTCAGTTAGATAGCTCCGTTTTGGTTTTAGAAGCAGATATTTCTCTGTACAGCCTATGGTCCCATTCACTCGGGAATATCCCAACGCAGCTCCTAGAAGAAACGTGTTTCTGACTCGCTGAATCTCAACATAGATTCAACTCTCTTAGGTGAACGAACGCACAGCAGAGCAGTTTCAAGGAAACGTTTCTCCTGAGTTTTAGACGAAGCTTTCTGCTGTTTCGTACGTATGCCGGCATTGGGCTGGAAATACCGGTTTTGGGATTCTACACAGAAAGGGTTTGCAAACCGCTGAATCCACACGTGAGTTTAACTCTGTCAGTTGAATGCACACATTGACAACCATTCAGTTAGATAGCTCCGTTTTGGTTTTAGAAGCAGATATTTCTCTGTACAGCCTATGGTCCCATTCACTCGGGAATATCCCAACGCAGCTCCTAGAAGAAACGTGTTTCTCACTCGCTGAATCTCAACATGGATTCAACTCTCTTAGGTGAACGAACGCACAACAGAGCAGTTTCAAAGAAACGTTTCTCCTGAGTTTTAGACGAAGTTTCCTGCTGTTTAGTATGTATGCCGGCATTGGGCTGGAATTACCGGTTTTGGGATTCTGCACAGAAAGGGATTGCAAACCGCTGAATCCACACGTGAGTTTAACTCTGTCAGTTGAATGCACACATTGACAAGCATTCAGTTAGATAGCTCCGTTTTGGTTTTAGAAGCAGATATTTCTCTATACAGCCTATGGTCCCATTCACTCGGGAATATCCCAACGCAGCTCCTAGAAGAAACGTGTTTCTGACTCGCTGAATCTCAACATAGATTCAACTCTCTTAGGTGAACGAACGCACAGCAGAGCAGTTTCAAGGAAACGTTTCTCCTGAGTTTTAGAAGAAGTTTCCTGCTGTTTCGTACGTATGCCGGCATTGGGCTGGAAATACCGGTTTTGGGATTCTACACAGAAAGGGTTTGCAAACCGCTGAATCCACACGTGAGTTTTACTCTGTCAGTTGAATGCACACATTGACAACCATTCAGTTAGATAGCTCCGTTTTGGTTTTTGAAGCAGATATTTCTCTGTACAGCCTATGGTCCCATTCACTCGGGAATATCCCAACGCAGCTCCTAGAAGAAACGTGTTTCTGACTCGCTGAATCTCAACATAGATTCAACTCTCTTAGGTGAACGAACGCACAGCAGAGTAGTTTCAAGGAAACGTTTCTCCTGAGTTTTAGACGAAGTTTCCTGCTGTTTCGTACGTATGCCGGCATTGGGCTGGAAATACCGGTTTTGGGATTCTGCACAGAAAGGGTTTGCAAACCGCTGAATCCACACGTGAGTTTAACTCTGTCAGTTGAATGCACACATTGACAACCATTCAGTTAGATAGCTCCGTTGTGGTTTTAGAAGCAGTTATTTCTCTGTACAGCCTATGGTCTCATTCACTCGGGAATATCCCAACGCAGCTCCTAGAAGAAACGTGTTTCTGACTCGCTGAATCTCAACATAGATTCAACTCTCTTAGGTGAACGAACGCACAGCAGAGCAGTTTCAAGGAAACGTTTCTCCTGAGTTTTAGACGAAGTTTCCTGCTGTTTCGTACGTATGCCGGCATTGGGCTGGAAATACCGGTTTTGGGATTCTGCACAGAAAGGGCTTGCCAACCGCTGAATCCACACCTGAGTTTAATTCTGTCAGTTGAATGCACACATTGACAACCATTCAGTTAGATAGCTCCGTTTTGGTTTTAGAAGCAGATATTTCTCTGTACAGCCTATGGTCCCATTCACTCGGGAATATCCCAACGCAGCTCCTAGAAGAAACGTGTTTCTGATTCGCTGAATCTCAACATAGATTCAACTCTCTTAGGTGAACGAACGCACAGCAGAGCAGTTTCAAGGAAACGTTTCTCCTGAATTTTAGACGAAGTTTCCTGCTGTTTAGTACGTATGCCGGCATTGGGCTGGAAATACCGGTTTTGGGATTCTGCACAGAAAGGGTTTGCCAACCGCTGAATCCACACGTGAGTTTAACTCTGTCAGTTGAATGCACACATTGACAACCATTCAGTTAGATAGCTCCGTTTTGGTTTTAGAAGCAGGTATTTCTCTGTACAGCCTATTGTCCCATTCACTCGGGAATATCCCAACACAGCTCGTAGAAGAAAAGTGTTTCTGACTCGCTGAATCTCAACATAGATTCAACTTTCTTAGGTGAACGAACGCACAGCAGAGCAGTTTCAAGGAAACGTTTCTCCTGAGTTTTAGACGAAGTTTCCTGCTGTTTCGTACGTATGCCGGCATTGGGCTTGAAATACCGGTTTTGGGATTCTGCACAGAAATGGTTTGCCGACCGCTGAATCCACACGTGAGTTTAACTCTGTCAGTTGAATGCACACATTGAAAACCATTCAGTTAGATAGCTCCGTTTTGGTTTTAGAAGCAGATATTTCTCTGTACAGCCTATGGTCCCATTCACTCGGGAATATCCCAACGCAGCTCCTAGAAGAAACGTATTTCTGACTCGCTGAATCTCAACATAGATTCAACTCTCTTAGGTGAACGAAGGCACAGCAGAGAAGTTTCAAGGAAACGTTTCTCCTGAGTTTTAGACGAAGTTTCCTGCTGTTTAGTACGTATGCAGGCATTGGGCTGGAAATACTGGTTTTGGGATTCTGCACAGAAAGTGTTTGCATACCGCTGAATCCAAACGTGAGTTTAACTCTGTCAGTTGAATGCACACATTGACAACCATTCAGTCAGATAGCTCCGTTTTGGTTTTAGAAGCAGATGTTTCTCTGTACAGCCTATGGTCCCATTCACTCGGGAATATCCCAACACAGCTCGTAGAAGAAAAGTGTTTCTGACTCGCTGAATCTCAACATAGATTCAACTCTCTTAGGTGAACGAACGCACAGCAGAGCAGTTTCAAGGAAACGTTTCTCCTGAGTTTTAGACGAAGTTTCCTGCTGTTTCGTACGTATGCCGGCATTGGGCTGGAAATACCGGTTTTGGGATTCTGCACAGAAATGGTTTGCCAACCGCTGAATCCACACGTGAGTTTAACTCTGTCAGTTGAATGCACACATTGAAAACCATTCAGTCAGATAGCTCCGTTTTGGTTTTAGAAGCAGATATTTCTCTGTACAGCCTATGGTCCCATTCACTCGGGAATATCCCAACGCAGCTCCTAGAAGAAACGTGTTTCTGACTCGCTGAATCTCAACATAGATTCAACTCTCTTAGGTGAACGAACGCACAGCAGAGCAGTTTCAAGGAAGCGTTTCTCCTGAGTTTCAGACGAAGTTTCCTGCTGTTTAGTACGTATGCCGGCATTGGGCTGGAAATACAGGTTTTGGGATTCTGCACAGAAAGTGTTTGCATACCGCTGAATCCAAACGTGAGTTTAACTCTGTCAGTTGAATGCACACATTGACAACCATTCAGTCAGATAGCTCCGTTTTGGTTTTAGAAGCAGATATTTCTCTGTACAGCCTATGGTCCCATTCACTCGGGAATATCCCAACGCAGCTCCTAGAAGAAACGTGTTTCTGACTCGCTGAATCTCAACATAGATTCAACTCTCTTAGGTGAACGAACGCACAGCAGAGCAGTTTCAAGGAAACGTTTCTCCTGAGTTTAGACGAAGTTTCCTGATGTTTCGTACGTATGCCGGCATTGGGCTGGAAATACCGGTTTTGGGATTCTGCACAGAAAGGGTTTGCCAACCGCTGAATCCACACGTGAGTTTAACTCTGTCAGTTAAATGCACACATTGACAACCATTCAGTTAGATAGCTCCGTTTTGGTTTTAGAAGCAGATATTTCTCTGTACAGCCTATGGTCCCATTCACTCGGGAATATCCCAACGCAGCTCCTAGAAGAAACGTGTTTCTGACTCGCTGAATCTCAACATAGATTCAACTCTCTTAGGTGAACGAACGCACAGCAGAGCAGTTTCAAGGAAACGTTTCTCCTGAGTTTTAGACGAAGCTTTCTGCTGTTTCGTACGTATGCCGGCATTGGGCTGGAAATACCGGTTTTGGGATTCTACACAGAAAGGGTTTGCAAACCGCTGAATCCACACGTGAGTTTAACTCTGTCAGTTGAATGCACACATTGACAACCATTCAGTTAGATAGCTCCGTTTTGGTTTTAGAAGCAGATATTTCTCTGTACAGCCTATGGTCCCATTCACTCGGGAATATCCCAACGCAGCTCCTAGAAGAAACGTGTTTCTCACTCGCTGAATCTCAACATGGATTCAACTCTCTTAGGTGAACGAACGCACAACAGAGCAGTTTCAAAGAAACGTTTCTCCTGAGTTTTAGACGAAGTTTCCTGCTGTTTAGTATGTATGCCGGCATTGGGCTGGAATTACCGGTTTTGGGATTCTGCACAGAAAGGGATTGCAAACCGCTGAATCCACACGTGAGTTTAACTCTGTCAGTTGAATGCACACATTGACAAGCATTCAGTTAGATAGCTCCGTTTTGGTTTTAGAAGCAGATATTTCTCTATACAGCCTATGGTCCCATTCACTCGGGAATATCCCAACGCAGCTCCTAGAAGAAACGTGTTTCTGACTCGCTGAATCTCAACATAGATTCAACTCTCTTAGGTGAACGAACGCACAGCAGAGCAGTTTCAAGGAAACGTTTCTCCTGAGTTTTAGAAGAAGTTTCCTGCTGTTTCGTACGTATGCCGGCATTGGGCTGGAAATACCGGTTTTGGGATTCTACACAGAAAGGGTTTGCAAACCGCTGAATCCACACGTGAGTTTTACTCTGTCAGTTGAATGCACACATTGACAACCATTCAGTTAGATAGCTCCGTTTTGGTTTTTGAAGCAGATATTTCTCTGTACAGCCTATGGTCCCATTCACTCGGGAATATCCCAACGCAGCTCCTAGAAGAAACGTGTTTCTGACTCGCTGAATCTCAACATAGATTCAACTCTCTTAGGTGAACGAACGCACAGCAGAGTAGTTTCAAGGAAACGTTTCTCCTGAGTTTTAGACGAAGTTTCCTGCTGTTTCGTACGTATGCCGGCATTGGGCTGGAAATACCGGTTTTGGGATTCTGCACAGAAAGGGTTTGCAAACCGCTGAATCCACACGTGAGTTTAACTCTGTCAGTTGAATGCACACATTGACAACCATTCAGTTAGATAGCTCCGTTGTGGTTTTAGAAGCAGTTATTTCTCTGTACAGCCTATGGTCCCATTCACTCGGGAATATCCCAACGCAGCTCCTAGAAGAAACGTGTTTCTGACTCGCTGAATCTCAACATAGATTCAACTCTCTTAGGTGAACGAACGCACAGCAGAGCAGTTTCAAGGAAACGTTTCTCCTGAGTTTTAGACGAAGTTTCCTGCTGTTTCGTACGTATGCCGGCATTGGGCTGGAAATACCGGTTTTGGGATTCTGCACAGAAAGGGTTTGCCAACCGCTGAATCCACACCTGAGTTTAATTCTGTCAGTTGAATGCACACATTGACAACCATTCAGTTAGATAGCTCCGTTTTGGTTTTAGAAGCAGATATTTCTCTGTACAGCCTATGGTCCCATTCACTCGGGAATATCCCAACGCAGCTCCTAGAAGAAACGTGTTTCGGACTCGCTGAATCTCAACATAGATTCAACTCTCTTAGGTGAACGAACGCACAGCAGAGCAGTTTCAAGGAAACGTTTCTCCTGAGTTTTAGACGAAGTTTCCTGCTGTTTCGTACGTATGCCGGCATTGGGCTGGAAATACCGGTTTTGGGATTCTGCACAGAAAGGGTTTGCCAACCGCTGAATCCACACGTGAGTTTAACTCTGTCAGTTGAATGCACACATTGACAACCATTCAGTTAGATAGCTCCGTTTTGGTTTTAGAAGCAGGTATTTCTCTGTACAGCCTATTGTCCCATTCACTCGGGAATATCCCAACACAGCTCGTAGAAGAAAAGTGTTTCTGACTCGCTGAATCTCAACATAGATTCAACTTTCTTAGGTGAACGAACGCACAGCAGAGCAGTTTCAAGGAAACGTTTCTCCTGAGTTTTAGACGAAGTTTCCTGCTGTTTCGTACGTATGCCGGCATTGGGCTTGAAATACCGGTTTTGGGATTCTGCACAGAAATGGTTTGCCGACCGCTGAATCCACACGTGAGTTTAACTCTGTCAGTTGAATGCACACATTGACAACCATTCAGTTAGATAGCTCCGTTTTGGTTTTAGAAGCAGATATTTCTCTGTACAGTCTATGGTCCCATTCACTCGGGAATATCCCAACGCAGCTCCTAGAAGAAACGTATTTCTGACTCGCTGAATCTCAACATAGATTCAACTCTCTTAGGTGAACGAAGGCACAGCAGAGAAGTTTCAAGGAAACGTTTCTCCTGAGTTTTAGACGAAGTTTCCTGCTGTTTAGTACGTATGCAGGCATTGGGCTGGAAATACTGGTTTTGGGATTCTGCACAGAAAGTGTTTGCATACCGCTGAATCCAAACGTGAGTTTAACTCTGTCAGTTGAATGCACACATTGACAACCATTCAGTCAGATAGCTCCGTTTTGGTTTTAGAAGCAGATATTTCTCTGTACAGCCTATGGTCCCATTCACTCGGGAATATCCCAACACAGCTCGTAGAAGAAAAGTGTTTCTGACTCGCTGAATCTCAACATAGATTCAACTCTCTTAGGTGAACGAACGCACAGCAGAGCAGTTTCAAGGAAACGTTTCTCCTGAGTTTTAGACGAAGTTTCCTGCTGTTTCGTACGTATGCTGGCATTGGGCTGGAAATACCGGTTTTGGGATTCTGCACAGAAATGGTTTGCCAACCGCTGAATCCACACGTGAGTTTAACTCTGTCAGTTGAATGCACACATTGAAAACCATTCAGTTAGATAGCTCCATTTTGGTTTTAGAAGCAGATATTTCTCTGTACAGCCTATGGTCCCATTCACTCGGGAATATCCCAACGCAGCTCCTAGAAGAAACGTGTTTCTGACTCGCTGAATCTCAACATAGATTCAACTCTCTTAGGTGAACGAACGCACAGCAGAGCAGTTTCAAGGAAGCGTTTCTCCTGAGTTTCAGACGAAGTTTCCTGCTGTTTAGTACGTATGCAGGCATTGGGCTGGAAATACCGGTTTTGGGATTCTGCACAGAAAGTGTTTGCATACCGCTGAATCCAAACGTGAGTTTAACTCTGTCAGTTGAATGCACACATTGACAACCATTCAGTCAGATAGCTCCGTTTTGGTTTTAGAAGCAGATATTTCTCTGTACAGCCTATGGTCCCATTCACTCGGGAATATCCCAACGCAGCTCCTAGAAGAAACGTGTTTCTGACTCGCTGAATCTCAACATAGATTCAACTCTCTTAGGTGAACGAACGCACAGCAGAGCAGTTTCAAGGAAACGTTTCTCCTGAGTTTAGACGAAGTTTCCTGATGTTTCGTACGTATGCCGGCATTGGGCTGGAAATACCGGTTTTGGGATTCTGCACAGAAAGGGTTTGCCAACCGCTGAATCCACACGTGAGTTTAACTCTGTCAGTTAAATGCACACATTGACAACCATTCAGTTAGATAGCTCCGTTTTGGTTTTAGAAGCAGATATTTCTCTGTACAGCCTATGGTCCCATTCACTCGGGAATATCCCAACGCAGCTCCTAGAAGAAACGTGTTTCTGACTCGCTGAATCTCAACATAGATTCAACTCTCTTAGGTGAACGAACGCACAGCAGAGCAGTTTCAAGGAAACGTTTCTCCTGAGTTTTAGACGAAGTTTCCTGCTGTTTCGTACGTATGCCGGCATTGGGCTGGAAATACCGGTTTTGGGATTCTGCACAGAAAGGGTTTGCCAACCGCTGAATCAACACGTGAGTTTAACTTTGTCAGTTGAATGCACACATTGACAACCATTCAGTTAGATAGCTCCGTTTTGGTTTTAGAAGCAGATATTTCTCTGTACAGCCTATGGTCCCATTCACTCGGGAATATCCCAACGCAGCTCCTAGAAGAAACGTGTTTCTGACTCGCTGAATCTCAACATAGATTCAACTCTCTTAGGTGAACGAACGCACAGCAGAGCAGTTTTAAGGAAACGTTTCTCCTGAGTTTTAGACGAAGTTTCCTGCTGTTTAGTACGTATGCCGGCATTGGGCTGGAAATACCGGTTTTGGGATTCTGCACAGAAAGGGTTGGCAAACCGCTGAATCCACACTTGAGTTTAACTCTGTCAGTTGAATGCACACATTGACAACCATTCAGTTAGATAGCTCCGTTTTGGTTTTAGAAGCAGATATTTCTCTGTACAGCCTATGGTCCCATTCACTCGGGAATATCCCAACGCGGCTCCTAGAAGAAACGTGTTTCTGACTCGCTGAATCTCAACATAGATTCAACTCTCTTAGGTGAGCGAACGCACAGCAGAGCAGTTTCAAGGAAACGTTTCTCCTGAATTTTAGACGAAGTTTCCTGCTGTTTAGTACGTATGCCGGCATTGGGCTGGAAATACCGGTTTTGGGATTCTGCACAGAAAGGGTTTGCCAACCGCTGAATCCACACGTGAGTTTAACTCTGTCAGTTGAATGCACACATTGACAACCATTCAGTTAGATAGCTCCGTTTTGGTTTTAGAAGCAGGTATTTCTCTGTACAGCCTATTGTCCCATTCACTCGGGAATATCCCAACACAGCTCGTAGAAGAAAAGTGTTTCTGACTCGCTGAATCTCAACATAGATTCAACTCTCTTAGGTGAACGAACGCACAGCAGAGCAGTTTCAAGGAAACGTTTCTCCTGAGTTTTAGACGAAGTTTCCTGCTGTTTCGTACGTATGCCGGCATTGGGCTTGAAATACCGGTTTTGGGATTCTGCACAGAAATGGTTTGCCGACCGCTGAATCCACACGTGAGTTTAACTCTGTCAGTTGAATGCACACATTGAAAACCATTCAGCTAGATAGCTCCGTTTTGGTTTTAGAAGCAGATATTTCTCTGTACAGCCTATGGTCCCATTCACTCGGGAATATCCCAACGCAGCTCCTAGAAGAAACGTATTTCTGACTCGCTGAATCTCAACATAGATTCAACTCTCTTAGGTGAACGAAGGCACAGCAGAGAAGTTTCAAGGAAACGTTTCTCCTGAGTTTTAGACGAAGTTTCCTGCTGTTTAGTACGTATGCAGGCATTGGGCTGGAAATACTGGTTTTGGGATTCTGCACATAAAGTGTTTGCATACCGCTGAATCCAAACGTGAGTTTAACTCTGTCAGTTGAATGCACACATTGACAACCATACAGTCAGATAGCTCCGTTTTGGTTTTAGAAGCAGATATTTCTCTGTACAGCCTATGGTCCCATTCACTCGGGAATATCCCAACACAGCTCGTAGAAGAAAAGTGTTTCTGACTCGCTGAATCTCAACATAGATTCAACTCTCTTAGGTGAACGAACGCACAGCAGAGCAGGTTCAAGGAAACGTTTCTCCTGAGTTTTAGACGAAGTTTCCTGCTGTTTCGTACGTATGCCGGCATTGGGCTGGAAATACCGGTTTTGGGATTCTGCACAGAAATGGTTTGCCGACCGCTGAATCCACACGTGAGTTTAACTCTGTCAGTTGAATGCACACATTGAAAACCATTCAGTTAGATAGCTCCGTTTTGGTTTTAGAAGCAGATATTTCTCTGTACAGCCTATGGTCCCATTCACTCGGGAATATCCCAACGCAGCTCCTAGAAGAAACGTGTTTCTGACTCGCTGAATCTCAACATAGATTCAACTCTCTTAGGTGAACGAACGCACAGCAGAGCAGTTTCAAGGAAACGTTTCTCCTGAGTTTTAGACGAAGTTTCCTGCTGTTTAGTACGTATGCAGGCATTGGGCTGGAAATACCGGTTTTGGGATTCTGCACAGAAAGTGTTTGCATACCGCTGAATCCAAACGTGAGTTTAACTCTGTCAGT
The DNA here is from genome assembly GCF_030222135.1 of Aotus nancymaae. Classification (NCBI taxonomy): domain Eukaryota; kingdom Metazoa; phylum Chordata; class Mammalia; order Primates; family Aotidae; genus Aotus; species Aotus nancymaae. The sequence continues at coordinate 3,306,213 of NW_026988495.1, read as the reverse complement.
TGAATGCACACATTGACAACCATTCAGTCAGATAGCTCCGTTTTGGTTTTAGAAGCAGATATTTTTCTGTACAGCCTATGGTCCCATTCACTCGGGAATATCCCAACGCAGCTCCTAGAAGAAACGTGTTTCTGACTCGCTGAATCTCAACATAGATTCAACTCTCTTAGGTGAACGAACGCACAGCAGAGCAGTTTCAAGGAAACGTTTCTCCTGAGTTTAGACGAAGTTTCCTGATGTTTCGTACGTATGCCGGCATTGGGCTGGAAATACCGGTTTTGGGATTCTGCACAGAAAGGGTTTGCCAACCGCTGAATCCACACGTGAGTTTAACTCTGTCAGTTAAATGCACACATTGACAACCATTCAGTTAGATAGCTCCGTTTTGGTTTTAGAAGCAGATATTTCTCTGTACAGCCTATGGTCCCATTCACTCGGGAATATCCCAACGCAGCTCCTAGAAGAAACGTGTTTCTGACTCGCTGAATCTCAACATAGATTCAACTCTCTTAGGTGAACGAACGCACAGCAGAGCAGTTTCAAGGAAACGTTTCTCCTGAGTTTTAGACGAAGTTTCCTGCTGTTTCGTACGTATGCCGGCATTGGGCTGGAAATACCGGTTTTGGGATTCTGCACAGAAAGGGTTTGCCAACCGCTGAATCAACACGTGAGTTTAACTTTGTCAGTTGAATGCACACATTGACAACCATTCAGTTAGATAGCTCCGTTTTGGTTTTAGAAGCAGATATTTCTCTGTACAGCCTATGGTCCCATTCACTCGGGAATATCCCAACGCAGCTCCTAGAAGAAACGTGTTTCTGACTCGCTGAATCTCAACATAGATTCAACTCTCTTAGGTGAACGAACGCACAGCAGAGCAGTTTCAAGGAAACGTTTCTCCTGAGTTTTAGACGAAGTTTCCTGCTGTTTAGTACGTATGCCGGCATTGGGCTGGAAATACCGGTTTTGGGATTCTGCACAGAAAGGGTTGGCAAACCGCTGAATCCACACTTGAGTTTAACTCTGTCAGTTGAATGCACACATTGACAACCATTCAGTTAGATAGCTCCGTTTTGGTTTTAGAAGCAGATATTTCTCTGTACAGCCTATGGTCCCATTCACTCGGGAATATCCCAACGCAGCTCCTAGAAGAAACGTGTTTCTGACTCGCTGAATCTCAACATAGATTCAACTCTCTTAGGTGAGCGAACGCACAGCAGAGCAGTTTCAAGGAAACGTTTCTCCTGAGTTTTAGACGAAGTTTTCTGCTGTTTCGTACGTATGCCGGCATTGGGCTGGAAATACCGGTTTTGGGATTCTACACAGAAAGGGTTTGCAAACCGCTGAATCCACACGTGAGTTTAACTCTGTCAGTTGAATGCACACATTGACAACCATTCAGTTAGATAGCTCCGTTTTGGTTTTAGAAGCAGATATTTCTCTGTACAGCCTATGGTCCCATTCACTCGGGAATATCCCAACGCAGCTCCTAGAAGAAACGTGTTTCTCACTCGCTGAATCTCAACATGGATTCAACTCTCTTAGGTGAACGAACGCACAACAGAGCAGTTTCAAAGAAACGTTTCTCCTGAGTTTTAGACGAAGTTTCCTGCTGTTTAGTATGTATGCCGGCATTGGGCTGGAATTACCGGTTTTGGGATTCTGCACAGAAAGGGATTGCAAACCGCTGAATCCACACGTGAGTTTAACTCTGTCAGTTGAATGCACACATTGACAACCATTCAGTTAGATAGCTCCGTTTTGGTTTTAGAAGCAGATATTTCTCTATACAGCCTATGGTCCCATTCACTCGGGAATATCCCAACGCAGCTCCTAGAAGAAACGTGTTTCTGACTCGCTGAATCTCAACATAGATTCAACTCTCTTAGGTGAACGAACGCACAGCAGAGCAGTTTCAAGGAAACGTTTCTCCTGAGTTTTAGACGAAGTTTCCTGCTGTTTCGTACGTATGCCGGCATTGGGCTTGAAATACCGGTTTTGGGATTCTGCACAGAAATGGTTTGCCGACCGCTGAATCCACACGTGAGTTTAACTCTGTCAGTTGAATGCACACATTGAAAACCATTCAGTTAGATAGCTCCGTTTTGGTTTTAGAAGCAGATATTTCTCTGTACAGCCTATGGTCCCATTCACTCGGGAATATCCCAACGCAGCTCCTAGAAGAAACGTATTTCTGACTCGCTGAATCTCAACATAGATTCAACTCTCTTAGGTGAACGAAGGCACAGCAGAGAAGTTTCAAGGAAACGTTTCTCCTGAGTTTTAGACGAAGTTTCCTGCTGTTTAGTACGTATGCAGGCATTGGGCTGGAAATACTGGTTTTGGGATTCTGCACAGAAAGTGTTTGCATACCGCTGAATCCAAACGTGAGTTTAACTCTGTCAGTTGAATGCACACATTGACAACCATTCAGTCAGATAGCTCCGTTTTGGTTTTAGAAGCAGATATTTCTCTGTACAGCCTATGGTCCCATTCACTCGGGAATATCCCAACACAGCTCGTAGAAGAAAAGTGTTTCTGACTCGCTGAATCTCAACATAGATTCAACTCTCTTAGGTGAACGAACGCACAGCAGAGCAGTTTCAAGGAAACGTTTCTCCTGAGTTTTAGACGAAGTTTCCTGCTGTTTCGTACGTATGCTGGCATTGGGCTGGAAATACCGGTTTTGGGATTCTGCACAGAAATGGTTTGCCAACCGCTGAATCCACACGTGAGTTTAACTCTGTCAGTTGAATGCACACATTGAAAACCATTCAGTTAGATAGCTCCATTTTGGTTTTAGAAGCAGATATTTCTCTGTACAGCCTATGGTCCCATTCACTCGGGAATATCCCAACGCAGCTCCTAGAAGAAACGTGTTTCTGACTCGCTGAATCTCAACATAGATTCAACTCTCTTAGGTGAACGAACGCACAGCAGAGCAGTTTCAAGGAAGCGTTTCTCCTGAGTTTCAGACGAAGTTTCCTGCTGTTTAGTACGTATGCAGGCATTGGGCTGGAAATACCGGTTTTGGGATTCTGCACAGAAAGTGTTTGCATACCGCTGAATCCAAACGTGAGTTTAACTCTGTCAGTTGAATGCACACATTGACAACCATTCAGTCAGATAGCTCCGTTTTGGTTTTAGAAGCAGATATTTCTCTGTACAGCCTATGGTCCCATTCACTCGGGAATATCCCAACGCAGCTCCTAGAAGAAACGTGTTTCTGACTCGCTGAATCTCAACATAGATTCAACTCTCTTAGGTGAACGAACGCACAGCAGAGCAGTTTCAAGGAAACGTTTCTCCTGAGTTTAGACGAAGTTTCCTGATGTTTCGTACGTATGCCGGCATTGGGCTGGAAATACCGGTTTTGGGATTCTGCACAGAAAGGGTTTGCCAACCGCTGAATCCACACGTGAGTTTAACTCTGTCAGTTAAATGCACACATTGACAACCATTCAGTTAGATAGCTCCGTTTTGGTTTTAGAAGCAGATATTTCTCTGTACAGCCTATGGTCCCATTCACTCGGGAATATCCCAACGCAGCTCCTAGAAGAAACGTGTTTCTGACTCGCTGAATCTCAACATAGATTCAACTCTCTTAGGTGAACGAACGCACAGCAGAGCAGTTTCAAGGAAACGTTTCTCCTGAGTTTTAGACGAAGTTTCCTGCTGTTTCGTACGTATGCCGGCATTGGGCTGGAAATACCGGTTTTGGGATTCTGCACAGAAAGGGTTTGCCAACCGCTGAATCAACACGTGAGTTTAACTTTGTCAGTTGAATGCACACATTGACAACCATTCAGTTAGATAGCTCCGTTTTGGTTTTAGAAGCAGATATTTCTCTGTACAGCCTATGGTCCCATTCACTCGGGAATATCCCAACGCAGCTCCTAGAAGAAACGTGTTTCTGACTCGCTGAATCTCAACATAGATTCAACTCTCTTAGGTGAACGAACGCACAGCAGAGCAGTTTCAAGGAAACGTTTCTCCTGAGTTTTAGACGAAGTTTCCTGCTGTTTAGTACGTATGCCGGCATTGGGCTGGAAATACCGGTTTTGGGATTCTGCACAGAAAGGGTTGGCAAACCGCTGAATCCACACTTGAGTTTAACTCTGTCAGTTGAATGCACACATTGACAACCATTCAGTTAGATAGCTCCGTTTTGGTTTTAGAAGCAGATATTTCTCTGTACAGCCTATGGTCCCATTCACTCGGGAATATCCCAACGCGGCTCCTAGAAGAAACGTGTTTCTGACTCGCTGAATCTCAACATAGATTCAACTCTCTTAGGTGAGCGAACGCACAGCAGAGCAGTTTCAAGGAAACGTTTCTCCTGAATTTTAGACGAAGTTTCCTGCTGTTTAGTACGTATGCCGGCATTGGGCTGGAAATACCGGTTTTGGGATTCTGCACAGAAAGGGTTTGCCAACCGCTGAATCCACACGTGAGTTTAACTCTGTCAGTTGAATGCACACATTGACAACCATTCAGTTAGATAGCTCCGTTTTGGTTTTAGAAGCAGGTATTTCTCTGTACAGCCTATTGTCCCATTCACTCGGGAATATCCCAACACAGCTCGTAGAAGAAAAGTGTTTCTGACTCGCTGAATCTCAACATAGATTCAACTCTCTTAGGTGAACGAACGCACAGCAGAGCAGTTTCAAGGAAACGTTTCTCCTGAGTTTTAGACGAAGTTTCCTGCTGTTTCGTACGTATGCCGGCATTGGGCTTGAAATACCGGTTTTGGGATTCTGCACAGAAATGGTTTGCCGACCGCTGAATCCACACGTGAGTTTAACTCTGTCAGTTGAATGCACACATTGAAAACCATTCAGCTAGATAGCTCCGTTTTGGTTTTAGAAGCAGATATTTCTCTGTACAGCCTATGGTCCCATTCACTCGGGAATATCCCAACGCAGCTCCTAGAAGAAACGTATTTCTGACTCGCTGAATCTCAACATAGATTCAACTCTCTTAGGTGAACGAAGGCACAGCAGAGAAGTTTCAAGGAAACGTTTCTCCTGAGTTTTAGACGAAGTTTCCTGCTGTTTAGTACGTATGCAGGCATTGGGCTGGAAATACTGGTTTTGGGATTCTGCACATAAAGTGTTTGCATACCGCTGAATCCAAACGTGAGTTTAACTCTGTCAGTTGAATGCACACATTGACAACCATACAGTCAGATAGCTCCGTTTTGGTTTTAGAAGCAGATATTTCTCTGTACAGCCTATGGTCCCATTCACTCGGGAATATCCCAACACAGCTCGTAGAAGAAAAGTGTTTCTGACTCGCTGAATCTCAACATAGATTCAACTCTCTTAGGTGAACGAACGCACAGCAGAGCAGGTTCAAGGAAACGTTTCTCCTGAGTTTTAGACGAAGTTTCCTGCTGTTTCGTACGTATGCCGGCATTGGGCTGGAAATACCGGTTTTGGGATTCTGCACAGAAATGGTTTGCCGACCGCTGAATCCACACGTGAGTTTAACTCTGTCAGTTGAATGCACACATTGAAAACCATTCAGTTAGATAGCTCCGTTTTGGTTTTAGAAGCAGATATTTCTCTGTACAGCCTATGGTCCCATTCACTCGGGAATATCCCAACGCAGCTCCTAGAAGAAACGTGTTTCTGACTCGCTGAATCTCAACATAGATTCAACTCTCTTAGGTGAACGAACGCACAGCAGAGCAGTTTCAAGGAAACGTTTCTCCTGAGTTTTAGACGAAGTTTCCTGCTGTTTAGTACGTATGCAGGCATTGGGCTGGAAATACCGGTTTTGGGATTCTGCACAGAAAGTGTTTGCATACCGCTGAATCCAAACGTGAGTTTAACTCTGTCAGTTGAATGCACACATTGACAACCATTCAGTCAGATAGCTCCGTTTTGGTTTTAGAAGCAGATATTTTTCTGTACAGCCTATGGTCCCATTCACTCGGGAATATCCCAACGCAGCTCCTAGAAGAAACGTGTTTCTGACTCGCTGAATCTCAACATAGATTCAACTCTCTTAGGTGAACGAACGCACAGCAGAGCAGTTTCAAGGAAACGTTTCTCCTGAGTTTAGACGAAGTTTCCTGATGTTTCGTACGTATGCCGGCATTGGGCTGGAAATACCGGTTTTGGGATTCTGCACAGAAAGGGTTTGCCAACCGCTGAATCCACACGTGAGTTTAACTCTGTCAGTTAAATGCACACATTGACAACCATTCAGTTAGATAGCTCCGTTTTGGTTTTAGAAGCAGATATTTCTCTGTACAGCCTATGGTCCCATTCACTCGGGAATATCCCAACGCAGCTCCTAGAAGAAACGTGTTTCTGACTCGCTGAATCTCAACATAGATTCAACTCTCTTAGGTGAACGAACGCACAGCAGAGCAGTTTCAAGGAAACGTTTCTCCTGAGTTTTAGACGAAGTTTCCTGCTGTTTCGTACGTATGCCGGCATTGGGCTGGAAATACCGGTTTTGGGATTCTGCACAGAAAGGGTTTGCCAACCGCTGAATCAACACGTGAGTTTAACTTTGTCAGTTGAATGCACACATTGACAACCATTCAGTTAGATAGCTCCGTTTTGGTTTTAGAAGCAGATATTTCTCTGTACAGCCTATGGTCCCATTCACTCGGGAATATCCCAACGCAGCTCCTAGAAGAAACGTGTTTCTGACTCGCTGAATCTCAACATAGATTCAACTCTCTTAGGTGAACGAACGCACAGCAGAGCAGTTTCAAGGAAACGTTTCTCCTGAGTTTTAGACGAAGTTTCCTGCTGTTTAGTACGTATGCCGGCATTGGGCTGGAAATACCGGTTTTGGGATTCTGCACAGAAAGGGTTGGCAAACCGCTGAATCCACACTTGAGTTTAACTCTGTCAGTTGAATGCACACATTGACAACCATTCAGTTAGATAGCTCCGTTTTGGTTTTAGAAGCAGATATTTCTCTGTACAGCCTATGGTCCCATTCACTCGGGAATATCCCAACGCAGCTCCTAGAAGAAACGTGTTTCTGACTCGCTGAATCTCAACATAGATTCAACTCTCTTAGGTGAGCGAACGCACAGCAGAGCAGTTTCAAGGAAACGTTTCTCCTGAGTTTTAGACGAAGTTTTCTGCTGTTTCGTACGTATGCCGGCATTGGGCTGGAAATACCGGTTTTGGGATTCTACACAGAAAGGGTTTGCAAACCGCTGAATCCACACGTGAGTTTAACTCTGTCAGTTGAATGCACACATTGACAACCATTCAGTTAGATAGCTCCGTTTTGGTTTTAGAAGCAGATATTTCTCTGTACAGCCTATGGTCCCATTCACTCGGGAATATCCCAACGCAGCTCCTAGAAGAAACGTGTTTCTCACTCGCTGAATCTCAACATGGATTCAACTCTCTTAGGTGAACGAACGCACAACAGAGCAGTTTCAAAGAAACGTTTCTCCTGAGTTTTAGACGAAGTTTCCTGCTGTTTAGTATGTATGCCGGCATTGGGCTGGAATTACCGGTTTTGGGATTCTGCACAGAAAGGGATTGCAAACCGCTGAATCCACACGTGAGTTTAACTCTGTCAGTTGAATGCACACATTGACAACCATTCAGTTAGATAGCTCCGTTTTGGTTTTAGAAGCAGATATTTCTCTATACAGCCTATGGTCCCATTCACTCGGGAATATCCCAACGCAGCTCCTAGAAGAAACGTGTTTCTGACTCGCTGAATCTCAACATAGATTCAACTCTCTTAGGTGAACGAACGCACAGCAGAGCAGTTTCAAGGAAACGTTTCTCCTGAGTTTTAGACGAAGTTTCCTGCTGTTTCGTACGTATGCCGGCATTGGGCTTGAAATACCGGTTTTGGGATTCTGCACAGAAATGGTTTGCCGACCGCTGAATCCACACGTGAGTTTAACTCTGTCAGTTGAATGCACACATTGAAAACCATTCAGTTAGATAGCTCCGTTTTGGTTTTAGAAGCAGATATTTCTCTGTACAGCCTATGGTCCCATTCACTCGGGAATATCCCAACGCAGCTCCTAGAAGAAACGTATTTCTGACTCGCTGAATCTCAACATAGATTCAACTCTCTTAGGTGAACGAAGGCACAGCAGAGAAGTTTCAAGGAAACGTTTCTCCTGAGTTTTAGACGAAGTTTCCTGCTGTTTAGTACGTATGCAGGCATTGGGCTGGAAATACTGGTTTTGGGATTCTGCACAGAAAGTGTTTGCATACCGCTGAATCCAAACGTGAGTTTAACTCTGTCAGTTGAATGCACACATTGACAACCATACAGTCAGATAGCTCCGTTTTGGTTTTAGAAGCAGATATTTCTCTGTACAGCCTATGGTCCCATTCACTCGGGAATATCCCAACACAGCTCGTAGAAGAAAAGTGTTTCTGACTCGCTGAATCTCAACATAGATTCAACTCTCTTAGGTGAACGAACGCACAGCAGAGCAGTTTCAAGGAAACGTTTCTCCTGAGTTTTAGACGAAGTTTCCTGCTGTTTCGTACGTATGCCGGCATTGGGCTGGAAATACCGGTTTTGGGATTCTGCACAGAAATGGTTTGCCGACCGCTGAATCCACACGTGAGTTTAACTCTGTCAGTTGAATGCACACATTGAAAACCATTCAGTTAGATAGCTCCGTTTTGGTTTTAGAAGCAGATATTTCTCTGTACAGCCTATGGTCCCATTCACTCGGGAATATCCCAACGCAGCTCCTAGAAGAAACGTGTTTCTGACTCGCTGAATCTCAACATAGATTCAACTCTCTTAGGTGAACGAACGCACAGCAGAGCAGTTTCAAGGAAACGTTTCTCCTGAGTTTTAGACGAAGTTTCCTGCTGTTTAGTACGTATGCAGGCATTGGGCTGGAAATACCGGTTTTGGGATTCTGCACAGAAAGTGTTTGCATACCGCTGAATCCAAACGTGAGTTTAACTCTGTCAGTTGAATGCACACATTGACAACCATTCAGTCAGATAGCTCCGTTTTGGTTTTAGAAGCACATATTTCTCTGTACAGCCTATGGTCCCATTCACTCGGGAATATCCCAACGCAGCTCCTAGAAGAAACGTGTTTCTGACTCGCTGAATCTCCACATAGATTCAACTCTCTTAGGTGAACGAACGCACAGCAGAGCAGTTTCAAGGAAACGTTTCTCCTGAGTTTAGACGAAGTTTCCTGATGTTTCGTACGTATGCCGGCATTGGGCTGGAAATACCGGTTTTGGGATTCTGCACAGAAAGGGTTTGCCAACCGCTGAATCCACACGTGAGTTTAACTCTGTCAGTTAAATGCACACATTGACAACCATTCAGTTAGATAGCTCCGTTTTGGTTTTAGAAGCAGATATTTCTCTGTACAGCCTATGGTCCCATTCACTCGGGAATATCCCAACGCAGCTCCTAGAAGAATCGTGTTTCTGACTCGCTGAATCTCAACATAGATTCAACTCTCTTAGGTGAACGAACGCACAGCAGAGCAGTTTCAAGGAAACATTTCTCCTGAGTTTTAGACGAAGTTTCCTGCTGTTTCGTACGTATGCCGGCATTGGGCTGGAAATACCGGTTTTGCGATTCTACACAGAAAGGGTTTGCAAACCGCTGAATCCACACGTGAGTTTAACTCTGTCAGTTGAATGCACACATTGACAACCATTCAGTTAGATAGCTCCGTTTTGGTTTTAGAAGCAGATATTTCTCTGTACAGCCTATGGTCCCATTCACTCGGGAATATCCCAACGCAGCTCCTAGAAGAAACGTGTTTCTGACTCGCTGAATCTCAACATAGATTCAACTCTCTTAGGTGAACGAACGCACAGCAGAGCAGTTTCAAGGAAACGTTTCTCCTGAGTTTTAGACGAAGTTTCCTGCTGTTTCGTACGTATGCCAGCATTGGGCTGGAAATACCGGTTTTGGGATTCTGCACAGAAAGGGTTTGCAAACCGCTGAATCCACACGTGAGTTTAACTCTGTCAGTTGAATGCACACATTGACAACCATTCAGTTAGATAGCTCCGTTTTGGTTTTAGAAGCAGATATTTCTCTGTACAGCCTATTGTCCCATTCACTCGGGAATATCCCAACACAGCTCGTTGAAGAAAAGTGTTTCTGACTCGCTGAATCTCAACATAGATTCAACTCTCTTAGGTGAACGAACGCACAGCAGAGCAGTTTCAAGGAAACGTTTCTCCTGAGTTTTAGAAGAAGTTTCCTGCTGTTTCGTACGTATGCCGGCATTGGGCTGGAAATACCGGTTTTGGGATTCTACACAGAAAGGGTTTGCAAACCGCTGAATCCACACGTGAGTTTTACTCTGTCAGTTGAATGCACACATTGACAACCATTCAGTTAGATAGCTCCGTTTTGGTTTTTGAAGCAGATATTTCTCTGTACAGCCTATGGTCCCATTCACTCGGGAATATCCCAACGCAGCTCCTAGAAGAAACGTGTTTCTGACTCGCTGAATCTCAACATAGATTCAACTCTCTTAGGTGAACGAACGCACAGCAGAGTAGTTTCAAGGAAACGTTTCTCCTGAGTTTTAGACGAAGTTTCCTGCTGTTTCGTACGTATGCCGGCATTGGGCTGGAAATACCGGTTTTGGGATTCTGCACAGAAAGGGTTTGCAAACCGCTGAATCCACACGTGAGTTTAACTCTGTCAGTTGAATGCACACATTGACAACCATTCAGTTAGATAGCTCCGTTGTGGTTTTAGAAGCAGTTATTTCTCTGTACAGCCTATGGTCCCATTCACTCGGGAATATCCCAACGCAGCTCCTAGAAGAAACGTGTTTCTGACTCGCTGAATCTCAACATAGATTCAACTCTCTTAGGTGAACGAACGCACAGCAGAGCAGTTTCAAGGAAACGTTTCTCCTGAGTTTTAGACGAAGTTTCCTGCTGTTTCGTACGTATGCCGGCATTGGGCTGGAAATACCGGTTTTGGGATTCTGCACAGAAAGGGTTTGCCAACCGCTGAATCCACACCTGAGTTTAATTCTGTCAGTTGAATGCACACATTGACAACCATTCAGTTAGATAGCTCCGTTTTGGTTTTAGAAGCAGATATTTCTCTGTACAGCCTATGGTCCCATTCACTCGGGAATATCCCAACGCAGCTCCTAGAAGAAACGTGTTTCTGACTCGCTGAATCTCAACATAGATTCAACTCTCTTAGGTGAACGAACGCACAGCAGAGCAGTTTCAAGGAAACGTTTCTCCTGAATTTTAGACGAAGTTTCCTGCTGTTTAGTACGTATGCCGGCATTGGGCTGGAAATACCGGTTTTGGGATTCTGCACAGAAAGGGTTTGCCAACCGCTGAATCCACACGTGAGTTTAACTCTGTCAGTTGAATGCACACATTGACAACCATTCAGTTAGATAGCTCCGTTTTGGTTTTAGAAGCAGGTATTTCTCTGTACAGCCTATTGTCCCATTCACTCGGGAATATCCCAACACAGCTCGTAGAAGAAAAGTGTTTCTGACTCGCTGAATCTCAACATAGATTCAACTTTCTTAGGTGAACGAACGCACAGCAGAGCAGTTTCAAGGAAACGTTTCTCCTGAGTTTTAGACGAAGTTTCCTGCTGTTTCGTACGTATGCCGGCATTGGGCTTGAAATACCGGTTTTGGGATTCTGCACAGAAATGGTTTGCCGACCGCTGAATCCACACGTGAGTTTAACTCTGTCAGTTGAATGCAGACATTGAAAACCATTCAGTTAGATAGCTCCGTTTTGGTTTTAGAAGCAGATATTTCTCTGTACAGCCTATGGTCCCATTCACTCGGGAATATCCCAACGCAGCTCCTAGAAGAAACGTATTTCTGACTCGCTGAATCTCAACATAGATTCAACTCTCTTAGGTGAACGAAGGCACAGCAGAGAAGTTTCAAGGAAACGTTTCTCCTGAGTTTTAGACGAAGTTTCCTGCTGTTTAGTACGTATGCAGGCATTGGGCTGGAAATACTGGTTTTGGGATTCTGCACAGAAAGTGTTTGCATACCGCTGAATCCAAACGTGAGTTTAACTCTGTCAGTTGAATGCACACATTGACAACCATTCAGTCAGATAGCTCCGTTTTGGTTTTAGAAGCAGATATTTCTCTGTACAGCCTATGATCCCATTCACTCGGGAATATCCCAACACAGCTCGTAGAAGAAAAGTGTTTCTGACTCGCTGAATCTCAACATAGATTCAACTCTCTTAGGTGAACGAACGCACAGCAGAGCAGTTTCAAGGAAACGTTTCTCCTGAGTTTAGACGAAGTTTCCTGATGTTTCGTACGTATGCCGGCATTGGGCTGGAAATACCGGTTTTGGGATTCTGCACAGAAAGGGTTTGCCAACCGCTGAATCCACACGTGAGTTTAACTCTGTCAGTTAAATGCACACATTGACAACCATTCAGTTAGATAGCTCCGTTTTGGTTTTAGAAGCAGATATTTCTCTGTACAGCCTATGGTCCCATTCACTCGGGAATATCCCAACGCAGCTCCTAGAAGAAACGTGTTTCTGACTCGCTGAATCTCAACATAGATTCAACTCTCTTAGGTGAACGAACGCACAGCAGAGCAGTTTCAAGGAAACGTTTCTCCTGAGTTTTAGACGAAGTTTCCTGCTGTTTCGTACGTATGCCGGCATTGGGCTGGAAATACCGGTTTTGGGATTCTGCACAGAAAGGGTTTGCCAACCGCTGAATCAACACGTGAGTTTAACTCTGTCAGTTGAATGCACACATTGACAACCATTCAGTTAGATAGCTCCGTTTTGGTTTTAGAAGCAGATATTTCTCTGTACAGCCTATGGTCCCTTTCACTCGGGAATATCCCAACGCAGCTCCTAGAAGAAACGTGTTTCTGACTCGCTGAATCTCAACATAGATTCAACTCTCTTAGGTGAACGAACGCACAGCAGAGCAGTTTCAAGGAAACGTTTCTCCTGAGTTTTAGACGAAGCTTTCTGCTGTTTTGTACGTATGCCGGCATTGGGCTGGAAATACCGGTTTTGGGATTCTACACAGAAAGGGTTTGCAAACCGCTGAATCCACACGTGAGTTTAACTCTGTCAGTTGAATGCACACATTGACAACCATTCAGTTAGATAGCTCCGTTTTGGTTTTAGAAGCAGATATTTCTCTGTACAGCCTATGGTCCCATTCACTCGGGAATATCCCAACGCAGCTCCTAGAAGAAACGTGTTTCTCACTCGCTGAATCTCAACATGGATTCAACTCTCTTAGGTGAACGAACGCACAACAGAGCAGTTTCAAAGAAACGTTTCTCCTGAGTTTTAGACGAAGTTTCCTGCTGTTTAGTATGTATGCCGGCATTGGGCTGGAATTACCGGTTTTGGGATTCTGCACAGAAAGGGATTGCAAACCGCTGAATCCACACGTGAGTTTAACTCTGTCAGTTGAATGCACACATTGACAAGCATTCAGTTAGATAGCTCCGTTTTGGTTTTAGAAGCAGATATTTCTCTATACAGCCTATGGTCCCATTCACTCGGGAATATCCCAACGCAGCTCCTAGAAGAAACGTGTTTCTGACTCGCTGAATCTCAACATAGATTCAACTCTCTTAGGTGAACGAACGCACAGCAGAGCAGTTTCAAGGAAACGTTTCTCCTGAGTTTTAGAAGAAGTTTCCTGCTGTTTCGTACGTATGCCGGCATTGGGCTGGAAATACCGGTTTTGGGATTCTACACAGAAAGGGTTTGCAAACCGCTGAATACACACGTGAGTTTTACTCTGTCAGTTGAATGCACACATTGACAACCATTCAGTTAGATAGCTCCGTTTTGGTTTTTGAAGCAGATATTTCTCTGTACAGCCTATGGTCCCATTCACTCGGGAATATCCCAACGCAGCTCCTAGAAGAAACGTGTTTCTGACTCGCTGAATCTCAACATAGATTCAACTCTCTTAGGTGAACGAACGCACAGCAGAGTAGTTTCAAGGAAACGTTTCTCCTGAGTTTTAGACGAAGTTTCCTGCTGTTTCGTACGTATGCCGGCATTGGGCTGGAAATACCGGTTTTGGGATTCTGCACAGAAAGGGTTTGCAAACCGCTGAATCCACACGTGAGTTTAACTCTGTCAGTTGAATGCACACATTGACAACCATTCAGTTAGATAGCTCCGTTGTGGTTTTAGAAGCAGTTATTTCTCTGTACAGCCTATGGTCCCATTCACTCGGGAATATCCCAACGCAGCTCCTAGAAGAAACGTGTTTCTGACTCGCTGAATCTCAACATAGATTCAACTCTCTTAGGTGAACGAACGCACAGCAGAGCAGTTTCAAGGAAACGTTTCTCCTGAGTTTTAGACGAAGTTTCCTGCTGTTTCGTACGTATGCCGGCATTGGGCTGGAAATACCGGTTTTGGGATTCTGCACAGAAAGGGTTTGCCAACCGCTGAATCCACACCTGAGTTTAATTCTGTCAGTTGAATGCACACATTGACAACCATTCAGTTAGATAGCTCCGTTTTGGTTTTAGAAGCAGATATTTCTCTGTACAGCCTATGGTCCCATTCACTCGGGAATATCCCAACGCAGCTCCTAGAAGAAACGTGTTTCTGACTCGCTGAATCTCAACATAGATTCAACTCTCTTAGGTGAACGAACGCACAGCAGAGCAGTTTCAAGGAAACGTTTCTCCTGAATTTTAGACGAAGTTTCCTGCTGTTTAGTACGTATGCCGGCATTGGGCTGGAAATACCGGTTTTGGGATTCTGCACAGAAAGGGTTTGCCAACCGCTGAATCCACACGTGAGTTTAACTCTGTCAGTTGAATGCACACATTGACAACCATTCAGTTAGATAGCTCCGTTTTGGTTTTAGAAGCAGGTATTTCTCTGTACAGCCTATTGTCCCATTCACTCGGGAATATCCCAACACAGCTCGTAGAAGAAAAGTGTTTCTGACTCGCTGAATCTCAACATAGATTCAACTCTCTTAGGTGAACGAACGCACAGCAGAGCAGTTTCAAGGAAACGTTTCTCCTGAGTTTTAGACGAAGTTTCCTGCTGTTTCGTACGTATGCCGGCATTGGGCTTGAAATACCGGTTTTGGGATTCTGCACAGAAATGGTTTGCCGACCGCTGAATCCACACGTGAGTTTAACTCTGTCAGTTGAATGCACACATTGAAAACCATTCAGTTAGATAGTTCCGTTTTGGTTTTAGAAGCAGATATTTCTCTGTACAGCCTATGGTCCCATTCACTCGGGAATATCCCAACGCAGCTCCTAGAAGAAACGTATTTCTGACTCGCTGAATCTCAACATAGATTCAACTCTCTTAGGTGAACGAAGGCACAGCAGAGAAGTTTCAAGGAAACGTTTCTCCTGAGTTTTAGACGAAGTTTCCTGCTGTTTAGTACGTATGCAGGCATTGGGCTGGAAATACTGGTTTTGGGATTCTGCACAGAAAGTGTTTGCATACCGCTGAATCCAAACGTGAGTTTAACTCTGTCAGTTGAATGCACACATTGACAACCATTCAGTCAGATAGCTCCGTTTTGGTTTTAGAAGCAGATATTTCTCTGTACAGCCTATGGTCCCATTCACTCGGGAATATCCCAACACAGCTCGTAGAAGAAAAGTGTTTCTGACTCGCTGAATCTCAACATAGATTCAACTCTCTTAGGTGAACGAACGCACAGCAGAGCAGTTTCAAGGAAACGTTTCTCCTGAGTTTTAGACGAAGTTTCCTGCTGTTTCGTACGTATGCCGGCATTGGGCTGGAAATACCGGTTTTGGGATTCTGCACAGAAATGGTTTGCCAACCGCTGAATCCACACGTGAGTTTAACTCTGTCAGTTGAATGCACACATTGAAAACCATTCAGTTAGATAGCTCCGTTTTGGTTTTAGAAGCAGATATTTCTCTGTACAGCCTATGGTCCCATTCACTCGGGAATATCCCAACGCAGCTCCTAGAAGAAACGTGTTTCTGACTCGCTGAATCTCAACATAGATTCAACTCTCTTAGGTGAACGAACGCACAGCAGAGCAGTTTCAAGGAAGCGTTTCTCCTGAGTTTCAGACGAAGTTTCCTGCTGTTTAGTACGTATGCAGGCATTGGGCTGGAAATACAGGTTTTGGGATTCTGCACAGAAAGTGTTTGAATACCGCTGAATCCAAACGTGAGTTTAACTCTGTCAGTTGAATGCACACATTGACAACCATTCAGTCAGATAGCTCCGTTTTGGTTTTAGAAGCAGATATTTCTCTGTACAGCCTATGGTCCCATTCACTCGGGAATATCCCAACGCAGCTCCTAGAAGAAACGTGTTTCTGACTCGCTGAATCTCAACATAGATTCAACTCTCTTAGGTGAACGAACGCACAGCAGAGCAGTTTCAAGGAAACGTTTCTCCTGAGATTAGACGAAGTTTCCTGATGTTTCGTACGTATGCCGGCATTGGGCTGGAAATACCGGTTTTGGGATTCTGCACAGAAAGGGTTTGCCAACCGCTGAATCCACACGTGAGTTTAACTCTGTCAGTTAAATGCACACATTGACAACCATTCAGTTAGATAGCTCCGTTTTGGTTTTAGAAGCAGATATTTCTCTGTACAGCCTATGGTCCCATTCACTCGGGAATATCCCAACGCAGCTCCTAGAAGAAACGTGTTTCTGACTCGCTGAATCTCAACATAGATTCAACTCTCTTAGGTGAACGAACGCACAGCAGAGCAGTTTCAAGGAAACGTTTCTCCTGAGTTTTAGACGAAGTTTCCTGCTGTTTCGTACGTATGCCGGCAT
Source organism: Aotus nancymaae (assembly GCF_030222135.1). Taxonomy (NCBI): domain Eukaryota; kingdom Metazoa; phylum Chordata; class Mammalia; order Primates; family Aotidae; genus Aotus; species Aotus nancymaae. Next base: position 3,289,447 of record NW_026988495.1, on the reverse strand, counting down.
TGGGCTGGAAATACCGGTTTTGTGATTCTGCACAGAAAGGGTTTGCCAACCGCTGAATCAACACGTGAGTTTAACTTTGTCAGTTGAATGCACACATTGACAACCATTCAGTTAGATAGCTCCGTTTTGGTTTTAGAAGCAGATATTTCTCTGTACAGCCTATGGTCCCATTCACTCGGGAATATCCCAACGCAGCTCCTAGAAGAAACGTGTTTCTGACTCGCTGAATCTCAACATAGATTCAACTCTCTTAGGTGAACGAACGCACAGCAGAGCAGTTTCAAGGAAACGTTTCTCCTGAGTTTTAGACGAAGCTTTCTGCTGTTTCGTACGTATGCCGGCATTGGGCTGGAAATACCGGTTTTGGGATTCTACACAGAAAGGGTTTGCAAACCGCTGAATCCACACGTGAGTTTAACTCTGTCAGTTGAATGCACACATTGACAACCATTCAGTTAGATAGCTCCGTTTTGGTTTTAGAAGCAGATATTTCTCTGTACAGCCTATGGTCCCATTCACTCGGGAATATCCCAACGCAGCTCCTAGAAGAAACGTGTTTCTCACTCGCTGAATCTCAACATGGATTCAACTCTCTTAGGTGAACGAACGCACAACACAGCAGTTTCAAAGAAACGTTTCTCCTGAGTTTTAGACGAAGTTTCCTGCTGTTTAGTATGTATGCCGGCATTGGGCTGGAATTACCGGTTTTGGGATTCTGCACAGAAAGGGATTGCAAACCGCTGAATCCACACGTGAGTTTAACTCTGTCAGTTGAATGCACACATTGACAAGCATTCAGTTAGAAAGCTCCGTTTTGGTTTTAGAAGCAGATATTTCTCTATACAGCCTATGGTCCCATTCACTCGGGAATATCCCAACGCAGCTCCTAGAAGAAACGTGTTTCTGACTCGCTGAATCTCAACATAGATTCAACTCTCTTAGGTGAACGAACGCACAGCAGAGCAGTTTCAAGGAAACGTTTCTCCTGAGTTTTAGAAGAAGTTTCCTGCTGTTTCGTACGTATGCCGGCATTGGGCTGGAAATACCGGTTTTGGGATTCTACACAGAAAGGGTTTGCAAACCGCTGAATCCACACGTGAGTTTTACTCTGTCAGTTGAATGCACACATTGACAACCATTCAGTTAGATAGCTCCGTTTTGGTTTTTGAAGCAGATATTTCTCTGTACAGCCTATGGTCCCATTCACTCGGGAATATCCCAACGCAGCTCCTAGAAGAAACGTGTTTCTGACTCGCTGAATCTCAACATAGATTCAACTCTCTTAGGTGAACGAACGCACAGCAGAGTAGTTTCAAGGAAACGTTTCTCCTGAGTTTTAGACGAAGTTTCCTGCTGTTTCGTACGTATGCCGGCATTGGGCTGGAAATACCGGTTTTGGGATTCTGCACAGAAAGGGTTTGCAAACCGCTGAATCCACACGTGAGTTTAACTCTGTCAGTTGAATGCACACATTGACAACCATTCAGTTAGATAGCTCCGTTGTGGTTTTAGAAGCAGTTATTTCTCTGTACAGCCTATGGTCCCATTCACTCGGGAATATCCCAACGCAGCTCCTAGAAGAAACGTGTTTCTCACTCGCTGAATCTCAACATAGATTCAACTCTCTTAGGTGAACGAACGCACAGCAGAGCAGTTTCAAGGAAACGTTTCTCCTGAGTTTTAGACGAAGTTTCCTGCTGTTTCGTACGTATGCCGGCATTGGGCTGGAAATACCGGTTTTGGGATTCTGCACAGAAAGGGTTTGCCAACCGCTGAATCCACACGTGAGTTTAACTCTGTCAGTTAAATGCACACATTGACAACCATTCAGTTAGATAGCTCCGTTTTGGTTTTAGAAGCAGATATTTCTCTGTACAGCCTATGGTCCCATTCACTCGGGAATATCCCAACGCAGCTCCTAGAAGAAACGTGTTTCTGACTCGCTGAATCTCAACATAGATTCAACTCTCTTAGGTGAACGAACGCACAGCAGAGCAGTTTCAAGGAAACGTTTCTCCTGAGTTTTAGACGAAGTTTCCTGCTGTTTCGTACGTATGCCGGCATTGGGCTGGAAATACCGGTTTTGGGATTCTGCACAGAAAGGGTTTGCCAACCGCTGAATCAACACGTGAGTTTAACTCTGTCAGTTGAATGCACACATTGACAACCATTCAGTTAGATAGCTCCGTTTTGGTTTTAGAAGCAGATATTTCTCTGTACAGCCTATGGTCCCTTTCACTCGGGAATATCCCAACGCAGCTCCTAGAAGAAACGTGTTTCTGACTCGCTGAATCTCAACATAGATTCAACTCTCTTAGGTGAACGAACGCACAGCAGAGCAGTTTCAAGGAAACGTTTCTCCTGAGTTTTAGACGAAGCTTTCTGCTGTTTTGTACGTATGCCGGCATTGGGCTGGAAATACCGGTTTTGAGATTCTACACAGAAAGGGTTTGCAAACCGCTGAATCCACACGTGAGTTTAACTCTGTCAGTTGAATGCACACATTTACAACCATTCAGTTAGATAGCTCCGTTTTGGTTTTAGAAGCAGATATTTCTCTGTACAGCCTATGGTCCCATTCACTCGGGACTATCCCAACGCAGCTCCTAGAAGAAACGTGTTTCTCACTCGCTGAATCTCAACATGGATTCAACTCTCTTAGGTGAACGAACGCACAACAGAGCAGTTTCAAAGAAACGTTTCTCCTGAGTTTTAGACGAAGTTTCCTGCTGTTTAGTATGTATGCCGGCATTGGGCTGGAATTACCGGTTTTGGGATTCTGCACAGAAAGGGATTGCAAACCGCTGAATCCACACGTGAGTTTAACTCTGTCAGTTGAATGCACACATTGACAAGCATTCAGTTAGATAGCTCCGTTTTGGTTTTAGAAGCAGATATTTCTCTATACAGCCTATGGTCCCATTCACTCGGGAATATCCCAACGCAGCTCCTAGAAGAAACGTGTTTCTGACTCGCTGAATCTCAACATAGATTCAACTCTCTTAGGTGAACGAACGCACAGCAGAGCAGTTTCAAGGAAACGTTTCTCCTGAGTTTTAGAAGAAGTTTCCTGCTGTTTCGTACGTATGCCGGCATTGGGCTGGAAATACCGGTTTTGGGATTCTACACAGAAAGGGTTTGCAAACCGCTGAATCCACACGTGAGTTTTACTCTGTCAGTTGAATGCACACATTGACAACCATTCAGTTAGATAGCTCCGTTTTGGTTTTTGAAGCAGATATTTCTCTGTACAGCCTATGGTCCCATTCACTCGGGAATATCCCAACGCAGCTCCTAGAAGAAACGTGTTTCTGACTCGCTGAATCTCAACATAGATTCAACTCTCTTAGGTGAACGAACGCACAGCAGAGTAGTTTCAAGGAAACGTTTCTCCTGAGTTTTAGACGAAGTTTCCTGCTGTTTCGTACGTATGCCGGCATTGGGCTGGAAATACCGGTTTTGGGATTCTGCACAGAAAGGGTTTGCAAACCGCTGAATCCACACGTGAGTTTAACTCTGTCAGTTGAATGCACACATTGACAACCATTCAGTTAGATAGCTCCGTTGTGGTTTTAGAAGCAGTTATTTCTCTGTACAGCCTATGGTCCCATTCACTCGGGAATATCCCAACGCAGCTCCTAGAAGAAACGTGTTTCTGACTCGCTGAATCTCAACATAGATTCAACTCTCTTAGGTGAACGAACGCACAGCAGAGCAGTTTCAAGGAAACGTTTCTCCTGAGTTTTAGACGAAGTTTCCTGCTGTTTCGTACGTATGCCGGCATTGGGCTGAAAATACCGGTTTTGGGATTCTGCACAGAAAGGGTTTGCCAACCGCTGAATCCACACCTGAGTTTAATTCTGTCAGTTGAATGCACACATTGACAACCAATTCAGTTAGATAGCTCCGTTTTGGTTTTAGAAGCAGATATTTCTCTGTACAGCCTATGGTCCCATTCACTCGGGAATATCCCAACGCAGCTCCTAGAAGAAACGTGTTTCTGACTCGCTGAATCTCAACATAGATTCAACTCTCTTAGGTGAACGAACGCACAGCAGAGCAGTTTCAAGGAAACGTTTCTCCTGAATTTTAGACGAAGTTTCCTGCTGTTTAGTACGTATGCCGGCATTGGGCTGGAAATACCGGTTTTGGGATTCTGCACAGAAAGGGTTTGCCAACCGCTGAATCCACACGTGAGTTTAACTCTGTCAGTTGAATGCACACATTGACAACCATTCAGTTAGATAGCTCCGTTTTGGCTTTAGAAGCAGGTATTTCTCTGTACAGCCTATTGTCCCATTCACTCGGGAATATCCCAACACAGCTCGTAGAAGAAAAGTGTTTCTGACTCGCTGAATCTCAACATAGATTCAACTTTCTTAGGTGAACGAACGCACAGCAGAGCAGTTTCAAGGAAACGTTTCTCCTGAGTTTTAGACGAAGTTTCCTGCTGTTTCGTACGTATGCCGGCATTGGGCTTGAAATACCGGTTTTGGGATTCTGCACAGAAATGGTTTGCCGACCGCTGAATCCACACGTGAGTTTAACTCTGTCAGTTGAATGCACACATTGAAAACCATTCAGTTAGATAGCTCCGTTTTGGTTTTAGAAGCAGATATTTCTCTGTACAGCCTATGGTCCCATTCACTCGGGAATATCCCAACGCAGCTCCTAGAAGAAACGTGTTTCTGACTCGCTGAATCTCAACATAGATTCAACTCTCTTAGGTGAACGAAGGCACAGCAGAGAAGTTTCAAGGAAACGTTTCTCCTGAGTTTTAGACGAAGTTTCCTGCTGTTTAGTACGTATGCAGGCATTGGGCTGGAAATACTGGTTTTGGGATTCTGCACAGAAAGTGTTTGCATACCGCTGAATCCAAACGTGAGTTTAACTCTGTCAGTTGAATGCACACATTGACAACCATTCAGTCAGATAGCTCCGTTTTGGTTTTAGAAGCAGATATTTCTCTGTACAGCCTATGGTCCCATTCACTCGGGAATATCCCAACACAGCTCGTAGAAGAAAAGTGTTTCTGACTCGCTGAATCTCAACATAGATTCAACTCTCTTAGGTGAACGAACGCACAGCAGAGCAGTTTCAAGGAAACGTTTCTCCTGAGTTTAGACGAAGTTTCCTGATGTTTCGTACGTATGCCGGCATTGGGCTTGAAATACCGGTTTTGGGATTCTGCACAGAAATGGTTTGCCAACCGCTGAATCCACACGTGAGTTTAACTCTGTCAGTTAAATGCACACATTGACAACCATTCAGTTAGATAGCTCCGTTTTGGTTTTAGAAGCAGATATTTCTCTGTACAGCCTATGGTCCCATTCACTCGGGAATATCCCAACGCAGCTCCTAGAAGAAACGTGTTTCTGACTCGCTGAATCTCAACATAGATTCAACTCTCTTAGGTGAACGAACGCACAGCAGAGCAGTTTCAAGGAAACGTTTCTCCTGAGTTTTAGACGAAGTTTCCTGCTGTTTCGTACGTATGCCGGCATTGGGCTGGAAATACCGGTTTTGGGATTCTGCACAGAAAGGGTTTGCCAACCGCTGAATCAACACGTGAGTTTAACTCTGTCAGTTGAATGCACACATTGACAACCATTCAGTTAGATAGCTCCGTTTTGGTTTTAGAAGCAGATATTTCTCTGTACAGCCTATGGTCCCTTTCACTCGGGAATATCCCAACGCAGCTCCTAGAAGAAACGTGTTTCTGACTCGCTGAATCTCAACATAGATTCAACTCTCTTAGGTGAACGAACGCACAGCAGAGCAGTTTCAAGGAAACGTTTCTCCTGAGTTTTAGACGAAGCTTTCTGCTGTTTTGTACGTATGCCGGCATTGGGCTGGAAATACCGGTTTTGGGATTCTACACAGAAAGGGTTTGCAAACCGCTGAATCCACACGTGAGTTTAACTCTGTCAGTTGAATGCACACATTGACAACCATTCAGTTAGATAGCTCCGTTTTGGTTTTAGAAGCAGATATTTCTCTGTACAGCCTATGGTCCCATTCACTCGGGAATATCCCAACGCAGCTCCTAGAAGAAACGTGTTTCTCACTCGCTGAATCTCAACATGGATTCAACTCTCTTAGGTGAACGAACGCACAACAGAGCAGTTTCAAAGAAACGTTTCTCCTGAGTTTTAGACGAAGTTTCCTGCTGTTTAGTATGTATGCCGGCATTGGGCTGGAATTACCGGTTTTGGGATTCTGCACAGAAAGGGATTGCAAACCGCTGAATCCACACGTGAGTTTAACTCTGTCAGTTGAATGCACACATTGACAACCATTCAGTTAGATAGCTCCGTTTTGGTTTTTGAAGCAGATATTTCTCTGTACAGCCTATGGTCCCATTCACTCGGGAATATCCCAACGCAGCTCCTAGAAGAAACGTGTTTCTGACTCGCTGAATCTCAACATAGATTCAACTCTCTTAGGTGAACGAACGCACAGCAGAGTAGTTTCAAGGAAACGTTTCTCCTGAGTTTTAGACGAAGTTTCCTGCTGTTTCGTACGTATGCCGGCATTGGGCTGGAAATACCGGTTTTGGGATTCTGCACAGAAAGGGTTTGCCAACCGCTGAATCCACACGTGAGTTTAACTCTGTCAGTTGAATGCACACATTGACAACCATTCAGTTAGATAGCTCCGTTGTGGTTTTAGAAGCAGTTATTTCTCTGTACAGCCTATGGTCCCATTCACTCGGGAATATCCCAACGCAGCTCCTAGAAGAAACGTGTTTCTGACTCGCTGAATCTCAACATAGATTCAACTCTCTTAGGTGAACGAACGCACAGCAGAGCAGTTTCAAGGAAACGTTTCTCCTGAGTTTTAGACGAAGTTTCCTGCTGTTTCGTACGTATGCCGGCATTGGGCTGGAAATACCGGTTTTGGGATTCTGCACAGAAATGGTTTGCCAACCGCTGAATCCACACGTGAGTTTAACTCTGTCAGTTGAATGCACACATTGAAAACCATTCAGTTAGATAGCTCCGTTTTGGTTTTAGAAGCAGATATTTCTCTGTACAGCCTATGGTCCCATTCACTCGGGAATATCCCAACGCAGCTCCTAGAAGAAACGTGTTTCTGACTCGCTGAATCTCAACATAGATTCAACTCTCCTAGGTGAACGAACGCACAGCAGAGCAGTTTCAAGGAAGCGTTTCTCCTGAGTTTCAGACGAAGTTTCCTGCTGTTTAGTACGTATGCAGGCATTGGGCTGGAAATACAGGTTTTGGGATTCTGCACAGAAAGTGTTTGCATACCGCTGAATCCAAACGTGAGTTTAACTCTGTCAGTTGAATGCACACATTGACAACCATTCAGTCAGATAGCTCCGTTTTGGTTTTAGAAGCAGATATTTCTCTGTACAGCCTATGGTCCCATTCACTCGGGAATATCCCAACGCAGCTCCTAGAAGAAACGTGTTTCTGACTCGCTGAATCTCAACATAGATTCAACTCTCTTAGGTGAACGAACGCACAGCAGAGCAGTTTCAAGGAAACGTTTCTCCTGAGATTAGACGAAGTTTCCTGATGTTTCGTACGTATGCCGGCATTGGGCTGGAAATACCGGTTTTGGGATTCTGCACAGAAAGGGTTTGCCAACCGCTGAATCCACACGTGAGTTTAACTCTGTCAGTTAAATGCACACATTGACAACCATTCAGTTAGATAGCTCCGTTTTGGTTTTAGAAGCAGATATTTCTCTGTACAGCCTATGGTCCCATTCACTCGGGAATATCCCAACGCAGCTCCTAGAAGAAACGTGTTTCTGACTCGCTGAATCTCAACATAGATTCAACTCTCTTAGGTGAACGAACGCACAGCAGAGCAGTTTCAAGGAAACGTTTCTCCTGAGTTTTAGACGAAGTTTCCTGCTGTTTCGTACGTATGCCGGCATTGGGCTGGAAATACCGGTTTTGGGATTCTGCACAGAAAGGGTTTGCCAACCGCTGAATCAACACGTGAGTTTAACTTTGTCAGTTGAATGCACACATTGACAACCATTCAGTTAGATAGCTCCGTTTTGGTTTTAGAAGCAGATATTTCTCTGTACAGCCTATGGTCCCATTCACTCGGGAATATCCCAACGCAGCTCCTAGAAGAAACGTGTTTCTTACTCGCTGAATCTCAACATAGATTCAACTCTCTTAGGTGAACGAACGCACAGCAGAGCAGTTTCAAGGAAACGTTTCTCCTGAGTTTTAGACGAAGTTTCCTGCTGTTTAGTACGTATGCCGGCATTGGGCTGGAAATACCGGTTTTGGGATTCTGCACAGAAAGGGTTTGCCAACCGCTGAATCCACACGTGAGTTTAACTCTGTCAGTTGAATGCACACATTGACAACCATTCAGTTAGATAGCTCCGTTGTGGTTTTAGAAGCAGTTATTTCTCTGTACAGCCTATGGTCCCATTCACTCGGGAATATCCCAACGCAGCTCCTAGAAGAAACGTGTTTCTGACTCGCTGAATCTCAACATAGATTCAACTCTCTTAGGTGAACGAACGCACAGCAGAGCAGTTTCAAGGAAACGTTTCTCCTGAGTTTTAGACGAAGTTTCCTGCTGTTTCGTACGTATGCCGGCATTGGGATGGAAATACCGGTTTTGGGATTCTGCACAGAAAGGGTTTGCCAACCGCTGAATCCACACCTGAGTTTAATTCTGTCAGTTGAATGCACACATTGACAACCATTCAGTTAGATAGCTCCGTTTTGGTTTTAGAAGCAGATATTTCTCTGTACAGCCTATGGTCCCATTCACTCGGGAATATCCCAACGCAGCTCCTAGAAGAAACGTGTTTCTGACTCGCTGAATCTCAACATAGATTCAACTCTCTTAGGTGAGCGAACGCACAGCAGAGCAGTTTCAAGGAAACGTTTCTCCTGAATTTTAGACGAAGTTTCCTGCTGTTTAGTACGTATGCCGGCATTGGGCTGGAAATACCGGTTTTGGGATTCTGCACAGAAAGGGTTTGCCAACCGCTGAATCCACTCGTGAGTTTAACTCTGTCAGTTGAATGCACACATTGACAACCATTCAGTTAGATAGCTCCGTTTTGGTTTTAGAAGCAGGTATTTCTCTGTACAGCCTATTGTCCCATTCACTCGGGAATATCCCAACACAGCTCGTAGAAGAAAAGTGTTTCTGACTCGCTGAATCTCAACATAGATTCAACTCTCTTAGGTGAACGAACGCACAGCAGAGCAGTTTCAAGGAAACGTTTCTCCTGAGTTTTAGACGAAGTTTCCTGCTGTTTCGTACGTATGCCGGCATTGGGCTTGAAATACCGGTTTTGGGATTCTGCACAGAAATGGTTTGCCGACCGCTGAATCCACACGTGAGTTTAACTCTGTCAGTTGAATGCACACATTGAAAACCATTCAGTTAGATAGCTCCGTTTTGGTTTTAGAAGCAGATATTTCTCTGTACAGCCTATGGTCCCATTCACTCGGGAATATCCCAACGCAGCTCCTAGAAGAAACGTATTTCTGACTCGCTGAATCTCAACATAGATTCAACTCTCTTAGGTGAACGAAGGCACAGCAGAGAAGTTTCAAGGAAACGTTTCTCCTGAGTTTTAGACGAAGTTTCCTGCTGTTTAGTACGTATGCAGGCATTGGGCTGGAAATACTGGTTTTGGGATTCTGCACAGAAAGTGTTTGCATACCGCTGAATCCAAACGTGAGTTTAACTCTGTCAGTTGAATGCACACATTGACAACCATTCAGTCAGATAGCTCCGTTTTGGTTTTAGAAGCAGATATTTCTCTGTACAGCCTATGGTCCCATTCACTCGGGAATATCCCAACACAGCTCGTAGAAGAAAAGTGTTTCTGACTCGCTGAATCTCAACATAGATTCAACTCTCTTAGGTGAACGAACGCACAGCAGAGCAGTTTCAAGGAAACGTTTCTCCTGAGTTTTAGACGAAGTTTCCTGCTGTTTCGTACGTATGCCGGCATTGGGCTGGAAATACCGGTTTTGGGATTCTGCACAGAAATGGTTTGCCAACCGCTGAATCCACACGTGAGTTTAACTCTGTCAGTTGAATGCACACATTGAAAACCATTCAGTTAGATAGCTCCGTTTTGGTTTTAGAAGCAGATATTTCTCTGTACAGCCTATGGTCCCATTCACTCGGGAATATCCCAACGCAGCTCCTAGAAGAAACGTGTTTCTGACTCGCTGAATCTCAACATAGATTCAACTCTCTTAGGTGAACGAACGCACAGCAGAGCAGTTTCAAGGAAGCGTTTCTCCTGAGTTTCAGACGAAGTTTCCTGCTGTTTAGTACGTATGCAGGCATTGGGCTGGAAATACCGGTTTTGGGATTCTGCACAGAAAGTGTTTGCATACCGCTGAATCCAAACGTGAGTTTAACTCTGTCAGTTGAATGCACACATTGACAACCATTCAGTCAGATAGCTCCGTTTTGGTTTTAGAAGCAGATATTTCTCTGTACAGCCTATGGTCCCATTCACTCGGGAATATCCCAACGCAGCTCCTAGAAGAAACGTGTTTCTGACTCGCTGAATCTCAACATAGATTCAACTCTCTTAGGTGAACGAACGCACAGCAGAGCAGTTTCAAGGAAACGTTTCTCCTGAGTTTAGACGAAGTTTCCTGATGTTTCGTACGTATGCCGGCATTGGGCTGGAAATACCGGTTTTGGGATTCTGCACAGAAAGGGTTTGCCAACCGCTGAATCCACACGTGAGTTTAACTCTGTCAGTTAAATGCACACATTGACAACCATTCAGTTAGATAGCTCCGTTTTGGTTTTAGAAGCAGATATTTCTCTGTACAGCCTATGGTCCCATTCACTCGGGAATATCCCAACGCAGCTCCTAGAAGAAACGTGTTTCTGACTCGCTGAATCTCAACATAGATTCAACTCTCTTAGGTGAACGAACGCACAGCAGAGCAGTTTCAAGGAAACGTTTCTCCTGAGTTTAGACGAAGTTTCCTGATGTTTCGTACGTATGCCGGCATTGGGCTTGAAATACCGGTTTTGGGATTCTGCACAGAAATGGTTTGCCAACCGCTGAATCCACACGTGAGTTTAACTCTGTCAGTTAAATGCACACATTGACAACCATTCAGTTAGATAGCTCCGTTTTGGTTTTAGAAGCAGATATTTCTCTGTACAGCCTATGGTCCCATTCACTCGGGAATATCCCAACGCAGCTCCTAGAAGAAACGTGTTTCTGACTCGCTGAATCTCAACATAGATTCAACTCTCTTAGGTGAACGAACGCACAGCAGAGCAGTTTCAAGGAAACGTTTCTCCTGAGTTTTAGACGAAGTTTCCTGCTGTTTCGTACGTATGCCGGCATTGGGCTGGAAATACCGGTTTTGGGATTCTGCACAGAAAGGGTTTGCCAACCGCTGAATCAACACGTGAGTTTAACTCTGTCAGTTGAATGCACACATTGACAACCATTCAGTTAGATAGCTCCGTTTTGGTTTTAGAAGCAGATATTTCTCTGTACAGCCTATGGTCCCTTTCACTCGGGAATATCCCAACGCAGCTCCTAGAAGAAACGTGTTTCTGACTCGCTGAATCTCAACATAGATTCAACTCTCTTAGGTGAACGAACGCACAGCAGAGCAGTTTCAAGGAAACGTTTCTCCTGAGTTTTAGACGAAGCTTTCTGCTGTTTTGTACGTATGCCGGCATTGGGCTGGAAATACCGGTTTTGGGATTCTACACAGAAAGGGTTTGCAAACCGCTGAATCCACACGTGAGTTTAACTCTGTCAGTTGAATGCACACATTGACAACCATTCAGTTAGATAGCTCCGTTTTGGTTTTAGAAGCAGATATTTCTCTGTACAGCCTATGGTCCCATTCACTCGGGAATATCCCAACGCAGCTCCTAGAAGAAACGTGTTTCTCACTCGCTGAATCTCAACATGGATTCAACTCTCTTAGGTGAACGAACGCACAACAGAGCAGTTTCAAAGAAACGTTTCTCCTGAGTTTTAGACGAAGTTTCCTGCTGTTTAGTATGTATGCCGGCATTGGGCTGGAATTACCGGTTTTGGGATTCTGCACAGAAAGGGATTGCAAACCGCTGAATCCACACGTGAGTTTAACTCTGTCAGTTGAATGCACACATTGACAACCATTCAGTTAGATAGCTCCGTTTTGGTTTTTGAAGCAGATATTTCTCTGTACAGCCTATGGTCCCATTCACTCGGGAATATCCCAACGCAGCTCCTAGAAGAAACGTGTTTCTGACTCGCTGAATCTCAACATAGATTCAACTCTCTTAGGTGAACGAACGCACAGCAGAGTAGTTTCAAGGAAACGTTTCTCCTGAGTTTTAGACGAAGTTTCCTGCTGTTTCGTACGTATGCCGGCATTGGGCTGGAAATACCGGTTTTGGGATTCTGCACAGAAAGGGTTTGCCAACCGCTGAATCCACACGTGAGTTTAACTCTGTCAGTTGAATGCACACATTGACAACCATTCAGTTAGATAGCTCCGTTGTGGTTTTAGAAGCAGTTATTTCTCTGTACAGCCTATGGTCCCATTCACTCGGGAATATCCCAACGCAGCTCCTAGAAGAAACGTGTTTCTGACTCGCTGAATCTCAACATAGATTCAACTCTCTTAGGTGAACGAACGCACAGCAGAGCAGTTTCAAGGAAACGTTTCTCCTGAGTTTTAGACGAAGTTTCCTGCTGTTTCGTACGTATGCCGGCATTGGGCTGGAAATACCGGTTTTGGGATTCTGCACAGAAAGGGTTTGCCAACCGCTGAATCCACACCTGAGTTTAATTCTGTCAGTTGAATGCACACATTGACAACCATTCAGTTAGATAGCTCCGTTTTGGTTTTAGAAGCAGATATTTCTCTGTACAGCCTATGGTCCCATTCACTCGGGAATATCCCAACGCAGCTCCTAGAAGAAACGTGTTTCTGACTCGCTGAATCTCAACATAGATTCAACTCTCTTAGGTGAACGAACGCACAGCAGAGCAGTTTCAAGGAAACGTTTCTCCTGAGTTTTAGACGAAGTTTCCTGCTGTTTAGTACGTATGCCGGCATTGGGCTGGAAATACCGGTTTTGGGATTCTGCACAGAAAGGGTTTGCCAACCGCTGAATCCACACGTGAGTTTAACTCTGTCAGTTGAATGCACACATTGACAACCATTCAGTTAGATAGCTCCGTTTTGGTTTTAGAAGCAGGTATTTCTCTGTACAGCCTATTGTCCCATTCACTCGGGAATATCCCAACACAGCTCGTAGAAGAAAAGTGTTTCTGACTCGCTGAATCTCAACATAGATTCAACTTTCTTAGGTGAACGAACGCACAGCAGAGCAGTTTCAAGGAAACGTTTCTCCTGAGTTTTAGACGAAGTTTCCTGCTGTTTCGTACGTATGCCGGCATTGGGCTTGAAATACCGGTTTTGGTATTCTGCACAGAAATGGTTTGCCGACCGCTGAATCCACACGTGAGTTTAACTCTGTCAGTTGAATGCACACATTGAAAACCATTCAGTTAGATAGCTCCGTTTTGGTTTTAGAAGCACATATTTCTCTGTACAGCCTATGGTCCCATTCACTCGGGAATATCCCAACGCAGCTCCTAGAAGAAACGTATTTCTGACTCGCTGAATCTCAACATAGATTCAACTCTCTTAGGTGAACGAAGGCACAGCAGAGAAGTTTCAAGGAAACGTTTCTCCTGAGTTTTAGACGAAGTTTCCTGCTGTTTAGTACGTATGCAGGCATTGGGCTGGAAATACTGGTTTTGGGATTCTGCACAGAAAGTGTTTGCATACCGCTGAATCCAAACGTGAGTTTAACTCTGTCAGTTGAATGCACACATTGACAACCATTCAGTCAGATAGCTCCGTTTTGGTTTTAGAAGCAGATATTTCTCTGTACAGCCTATGGTCCCATTCACTCGGGAATATCCCAACACAGCTCGTAGAAGAAAAGTGTTTCTGACTCGCTGAATCTCAACATAGATTCAACTCTCTTAGGTGAACGAACGCACAGCAGAGCAGTTTCAAGGAAACGTTTCTCCTGAGTTTTAGACGAAGTTTCCTGCTGTTTCGTACGTATGCCGGCATTGGGCTGGAAATACCGGTTTTGGGATTCTGCACAGAAATGGTTTGCCAACCGCTGAATCCACACGTGAGTTTAACTCTGTCAGTTGAATGCACACATTGAAAACCATTCAGTTAGATAGCTCCGTTTTGGTTTTAGAAGCAGATATTTCTCTGTACAGCCTATGGTCCCATTCACTCGGGAATATCCCAACGCAGCTCCTAGAAGAAACGTGTTTCTGACTCGCTGAATCTCAACATAGATTCAACTCTCCTAGGTGAACGAACGCACAGCAGAGCAGTTTCAAGGAAGCGTTTCTCCTGAGTTTCAGACGAAGTTTCCTGCTGTTTAGTACGTATGCAGGCATTGGGCTGGAAATACAGGTTTTGGGATTCTGCACAGAAAGTGTTTGCATACCGCTGAATCCAAACGTGAGTTTAACTCTGTCAGTTGAATGCACACATTGACAACCATTCAGTCAGATAGCTCCGTTTTGGTTTTAGAAGCAGATATTTCTCTGTACAGCCTATGGTCCCATTCACTCGGGAATATCCCAACGCAGCTCCTAGAAGAAACGTGTTTCTGACTCGCTGAATCTCAACATAGATTCAACTCTCTTAGGTGAACGAACGCACAGCAGAGCAGTTTCAAGGAAACGTTTCTCCTGAGATTAGACGAAGTTTCCTGATGTTTCGTACGTATGCCGGCATTGGGCTGGAAATACCGGTTTTGGGATTCTGCACAGAAAGGGTTTGCCAACCGCTGAATCCACACGTGAGTTTAACTCTGTCAGTTAAATGCACACATTGACAACCATTCAGTTAGATAGCTCCGTTTTGGTTTTAGAAGCAGATATTTCTCTGTACAGCCTATGGTCCCATTCACTCGGGAATATCCCAACGCAGCTCCTAGAAGAAACGTGTTTCTGACTCGCTGAATCTCAACATAGATTCAACTCTCTTAGGTGAACGAACGCACAGCAGAGCAGTTTCAAGGAAACGTTTCTCCTGAGTTTTAGACGAAGTTTCCTGCTGTTTCGTACGTATGCCGGCATTGGGCTGGAAATACCGGTTTTGGGATTCTGCACAGAAAGGGTTTGCCAACCGCTGAATCAACACGTGAGTTTAACTTTGTCAGTTGAATGCACACATTGACAACCATTCAGTTAGATAGCTCCGTTTTGGTTTTAGAAGCAGATATTTCTCTGTACAGCCTATGGTCCCATTCACTCGGGAATATCCCAACGCAGCTCCTAGAAGAAACGTGTTTCTTACTCGCTGAATCTCAACATAGATTCAACTCTCTTAGGTGAACGAACGCACAGCAGAGCAGTTTCAAGGAAACGTTTCTCCTGAGTTTTAGACGAAGTTTCCTGCTGTTTAGTACGTATGCCGGCATTGGGCTGGAAATACCGGTTTTGGGATTCTGCACAGAAAGGGTTTGCCAACCGCTGAATCCACACGTGAGTTTAACTCTGTCAGTTGAATGCACACATTGACAACCATTCAGTTAGATAGCTCCGTTGTGGTTTTAGAAGCAGTTATTTCTCTGTACAGCCTATGGTCCCATTCACTCGGGAATATCCCAACGCAGCTCCTAGAAGAAACGTGTTTCTGACTCGCTGAATCTCAACATAGATTCAACTCTCTTAGGTGAACGAACGCACAGCAGAGCAGTTTCAAGGAAACGTTTCTCCTGAGTTTTAGACGAAGTTTCCTGCTGTTTCGTACGTATGCCGGCATTGGGATGGAAATACCGGTTTTGGGATTCTGCACAGAAAGGGTTTGCCAACCGCTGAATCCACACCTGAGTTTAATTCTGTCAGTTGAATGCACACATTGACAACCATTCAGTTAGATAGCTCCGTTTTGGTTTTAGAAGCAGATATTTCTCTGTACAGCCTATGGTCCCATTCACTCGGGAATATCCCAACGCAGCTCCTAGAAGAAACGTGTTTCTGACTCGCTGAATCTCAACATAGATTCAACTCTCTTAGGTGAGCGAACGCACAGCAGAGCAGTTTCAAGGAAACGTTTCTCCTGAATTTTAGACGAAGTTTCCTGCTGTTTAGTACGTATGCCGGCATTGGGCTGGAAATACCGGTTTTGGGATTCTGCACAGAAAGGGTTTGCCAACCGCTGAATCCACTCGTGAGTTTAACTCTGTCAGTTGAATGCACACATTGACAACCATTCAGTTAGATAGCTCCGTTTTGGTTTTAGAAGCAGGTATTTCTCTGTACAGCCTATTGTCCCATTCACTCGGGAATATCCCAACACAGCTCGTAGAAGAAAAGTGTTTCTGACTCGCTGAATCTCAACATAGATTCAACTCTCTTAGGTGAACGAACGCACAGCAGAGCAGTTTCAAGGAAACGTTTCTCCTGAGTTTTAGACGAAGTTTCCTGCTGTTTCGTACGTATGCCGGCATTGGGCTTGAAATACCGGTTTTGGGATTCTGCACAGAAATGGTTTGCCGACCGCTGAATCCACACGTGAGTTTAACTCTGTCAGTTGAATGCACACATTGAAAACCATTCAGTTAGATAGCTCCGTTTTGGTTTTAGAAGCAGATATTTCTCTGTACAGCCTATGGTCCCATTCACTCGGGAATATCCCAACGCAGCTCCTAGAAGAAACGTATTTCTGACTCGCTGAATCTCAACATAGATTCAACTCTCTTAGGTGAACGAAGGCACAGCAGAGAAGTTTCAAGGAAACGTTTCTCCTGAGTTTTAGACGAAGTTTCCTGCTGTTTAGTACGTATGCAGGCATTGGGCTGGAAATACTGGTTTTGGGATTCTGCACAGAAAGTGTTTGCATACCGCTGAATCCAAACGTGAGTTTAACTCTGTCAGTTGAATGCACACATTGACAACCATTCAGTCAGATAGCTCCGTTTTGGTTTTAGAAGCAGATATTTCTCTGTACAGCCTATGGTCCCATTCACTCGGGAATATCCCAACACAGCTCGTAGAAGAAAAGTGTTTCTGACTCGCTGAATCTCAACATAGATTCAACTCTCTTAGGTGAACGAACGCACAGCAGAGCAGTTTCAAGGAAACGTTTCTCCTGAGTTTTAGACGAAGTTTCCTGCTGTTTCGTACGTATGCCGGCATTGGGCTGGAAATACCGGTTTTGGGATTCTGCACAGAAATGGTTTGCCAACCGCTGAATCCACACGTGAGTTTAACTCTGTCAGTTGAATGCACACATTGAAAACCATTCAGTTAGATAGCTCCGTTTTGGTTTTAGAAGCAGATATTTCTCTGTACAGCCTATGGTCCCATTCACTCGGGAATATCCCAACGCAGCTCCTAGAAGAAACGTGTTTCTGACTCGCTGAATCTCAACATAGATTCAACTCTCTTAGGTGAACGAACGCACAGCAGAGCAGTTTCAAGGAAGCGTTTCTCCTGAGTTTCAGACGAAGTTTCCTGCTGTTTAGTACGTATGCAGGCATTGGGCTGGAAATACCGGTTTTGGGATTCTGCACAGAAAGTGTTTGCATACCGCTGAATCCAAACGTGAGTTTAACTCTGTCAGTTGAATGCACACATTGACAACCATTCAGTCAGATAGCTCCGTTTTGGTTTTAGAAGCAGATATTTCTCTGTACAGCCTATGGTCCCATTCACTCGGGAATATCCCAACGCAGCTCCTAGAAGAAACGTGTTTCTGACTCGCTGAATCTCAACATAGATTCAACTCTCTTAGGTGAACGAACGCACAGCAGAGCAGTTTCAAGGAAACGTTTCTCCTGAGTTTAGACGAAGTTTCCTGATGTTTCGTACGTATGCCGGCATTGGGCTGGAAATACCGGTTTTGGGATTCTGCACAGAAAGGGTTTGCCAACCGCTGAATCCACACGTGAGTTTAACTCTGTCAGTTAAATGCACACATTGACAACCATTCAGTTAGATAGCTCCGTTTTGGTTTTAGAAGCAGATATTTCTCTGTACAGCCTATGGTCCCATTCACTCGGGAATATCCCAACGCAGCTCCTAGAAGAAACGTGTTTCTGACTCGCTGAATCTCAACATAGATTCAACTCTCTTAGGTGAACGAACGCACAGCAGAGCAGTTTCAAGGAAACGTTTCTCCTGAGTTTTAGACGAAGTTTCCTGCTGTTTAGTACGTATGCCGGCATTGGGATGGAAATACCGGTTTTGGGATTCTGCACAGAAAGGGTTGGCAAACCGCTGAATCCACACTTGAGTTTAACTCTGTCAGTTGAATGCACACATTGACAACCATTCAGTTAGATAGCTCCGTTTTGGTTTTAGAAGCAGATATTTCTCTGTACAGCCTATGGTCCCATTCACTCGGGAATATCCCAACGCAGCTCCTAGAAGAAACGTGTTTCTGACTCGCTGAATCTCAACATAGATTCAACTCTCTTAGGTGAGCGAACGCACAGCAGAGCAGTTTCAAGGAAACGTTTCTCCTGAATTTTAGACGAAGTTTCCTGCTGTTTAGTACGTATGCCGGCATTGGGCTGGAAATACCGGTTTTGGGATTCTGCACAGAAAGGGTTTGCCAACCGCTGAATCCACTCGTGAGTTTAACTCTGTCAGTTGAATGCACACATTGACAACCATTCAGTTAGATAGCTCCGTTTTGGTTTTAGAAGCAGGTATTTCTCTGTACAGCCTATTGTCCCATTCACTCGGGAATATCCCAACACAGCTCGTAGAAGAAAAGTGTTTCTGACTCGCTGAATCTCAACATAGATTCAACTCTCTTAGGTGAACGAACGCACAGCAGAGCAGTTTCAAGGAAACGTTTCTCCTGAGTTTTAGACGAAGTTTCCTGCTGTTTCGTACGTATGCCGGCATTGGGCTTGAAATACCGGTTTTGGGATTCTGCACAGAAATGGTTTGCCGACCGCTGAATCCACACGTGAGTTTAACTCTGTCAGTTGAATGCACACATTGAAAACCATTCAGTTAGATAGCTCCGTTTTGGTTTTAGAAGCAGATATTTCTCTGTACAGCCTATGGTCCCATTCACTCGGGAATATCCCAACGCAGCTCCTAGAAGAAACGTATTTCTGACTCGCTGAATCTCAACATAGATTCAACTCTCTTAGGTGAACGAAGGCACAGCAGAGAAGTTTCAAGGAAACGTTTCTCCTGAGTTTTAGACGAAGTTTCCTGCTGTTTAGTACGTATGCAGGCATTGGGCTGGAAATACTGGTTTTGGGATTCTGCACAGAAAGTGTTTGCATACCGCTGAATCCAAACGTGAGTTTAACTCTGTCAGTTGAATGCACACATTGACAACCATACAGTCAGATAGCTCCGTTTTGGTTTTAGAAGCAGATATTTCTCTGTACAGCCTATGGTCCCATTCACTCGGGAATATCCCAACACAGCTCGTAGAAGAAAAGTGTTTCTGACTCGCTGAATCTCAACATAGATTCAACTCTCTTAGGTGAACGAACGCACAGCAGAGCAGTTTCAAGGAAACGTTTCTCCTGAGTTTTAGACGAAGTTTCCTGCTGTTTCGTACGTATGCCGGCATTGGGCTGGAAATACCGGTTTTGGGATTCTGCACAGAAATGGTTTGCCGACCGCTGAATCCACACGTGAGTTTAACTCTGTCAGTTGAATGCACACATTGAAAACCATTCAGTTAGATAGCTCCGTTTTGGTTTTAGAAGCAGATATTTCTCTGTACAGCCTATGGTCCCATTCACTCGGGAATATCCCAACGCAGCTCCTAGAAGAAACGTGTTTCTGACTCGCTGAATCTCAACATAGATTCAACTCTCTTAGGTGAACGAACGCACAGCAGAGCAGTTTCAAGGAAGCGTTTCTCCTGAGTTTCAGACGAAGTTTCCTGCTGTTTAGTACGTATGCAGGCATTGGGCTGGAAATACCGGTTTTGGGATTCTGCACAGAAAGTGTTTGCATACCGCTGAATCCAAACGTGAGTTTAACTCTGTCAGTTGAATGCACACATTGACAACCATTCAGTCAGATAGCTCCGTTTTGGTTTTAGAAGCAGATATTTCTCTGTACAGCCTATGGTCCCATTCACTCGGGAATATCCCAACGCAGCTCCTAGAAGAAACGTGTTTCTGACTCGCTGAATCTCAACATAGATTCAACTCTCTTAGGTGAACGAACGCACAGCAGAGCAGTTTCAAGGAAACGTTTCTCCTGAGTTTAGACGAAGTTTCCTGATGTTTCGTACGTATGCCGGCATTGGGCTGGAAATACCGGTTTTGGGATTCTGCACAGAAAGGGTTTGCCAACCGCTGAATCCACACGTGAGTTTAACTCTGTCAGTTAAATGCACACATTGACAACCATTCAGTTAGATAGCTCCGTTTTGGTTTTAGAAGCAGATATTTCTCTGTACAGCCTATGGTCCCATTCACTCGGGAATATCCCAACGCAGCTCCTAGAAGAAACGTGTTTCTGACTCGCTGAATCTCAACATAGATTCAACTCTCTTAGGTGAACGAACGCACAGCAGAGCAGTTTCAAGGAAACGTTTCTCCTGAGTTTTAGACGAAGTTTCCTGCTGTTTAGTACGTATGCCGGCATTGGGATGGAAATACCGGTTTTGGGATTCTGCACAGAAAGGGTTGGCAAACCGCTGAATCCACACTTGAGTTTAACTCTGTCAGTTGAATGCACACATTGACAACCATTCAGTTAGATAGCTCCGTTTTGGTTTTAGAAGCAGATATTTCTCTGTACAGCCTATGGTCCCATTCACTCGGGAATATCCCAACGCAGCTCCTAGAAGAAACGTGTTTCTGACTCGCTGAATCTCAACATAGATTCAACTCTCTTAGGTGAGCGAACGCACAGCAGAGCAGTTTCAAGGAAACGTTTCTCCTGAATTTTAGACGAAGTTTCCTGCTGTTTAGTACGTATGCCGGCATTGGGCTGGAAATACCGGTTTTGGGATTCTGCACAGAAAGGGTTTGCCAACCGCTGAATCCACACGTGAGTTTAACTCTGTCAGTTGAATGCACACATTGACAACCATTCAGTTAGATAGCTCCGTTTTGGTTTTAGAAGCAGGTATTTCTCTGTACAGCCTATTGTCCCATTCACTCGGGAATATCCCAACACAGCTCGTAGAAGAAAAGTGTTTCTGACTCGCTGAATCTCAACATAGATTCAACTCTCTTAGGTGAACGAACGCACAGCAGAGCAGTTTCAAGGAAACGTTTCTCCTGAGTTTTAGACGAAGTTTCCTGCTGTTTCGTACGTATGCCGGCATTGGGCTTGAAATACCGGTTTTGGGATTCTGCACAGAAATGGTTTGCCGACCGCTGAATCCACACGTGAGTTTAACTCTGTCAGTTGAATGCACACATTGAAAACCATTCAGTTAGATAGCTCCGTTTTGGTTTTAGAAGCAGATATTTCTCTGTACAGCCTATGGTCCCATTCACTCGGGAATATCCCAACGCAGCTCCTAGAAGAAACGTATTTCTGACTCGCTGAATCTCAACATAGATTCAACTCTCTTAGGTGAACGAAGGCACAGCAGAGAAGTTTCAAGGAAACGTTTCTCCTGAGTTTTAGACGAAGTTTCCTGCTGTTTAGTACGTATGCAGGCATTGGGCTGGAAATACTGGTTTTGGGATTCTGCACAGAAAGTGTTTGCATACCGCTGAATCCAAACGTGAGTTTAACTCTGTCAGTTGAATGCACACATTGACAACCATACAGTCAGATAGCTCCGTTTTGGTTTTAGAAGCAGATATTTCTCTGTACAGCCTATGGTCCCATTCACTCGGGAATATCCCAACACAGCTCGTAGAAGAAAAGTGTTTCTGACTCGCTGAATCTCAACATAGATTCAACTCTCTTAGGTGAACGAACGCACAGCAGAGCAGTTTCAAGGAAACGTTTCTCCTGAGTTTTAGACGAAGTTTCCTGCTGTTTCGTACGTATGCCGGCATTGGGCTGGAAATACCGGTTTTGGGATTCTGCACAGAAATGGTTTGCCGACCGCTGAATCCACACGTGAGTTTAACTCTGTCAGTTGAATGCACACATTGAAAACCATTCAGTTAGATAGCTCCGTTTTAGTTTTAGAAGCAGATATTTCTCTGTACAGCCTATGGTCCCATTCACTCGGGAATATCCCAACGCAGCTCCTAGAAGAAACGTGTTTCTGACTCGCTGAATCTCAACATGGATTCAACTCTCTTAGGTGAACGAACGCACAACAGAGCAGTTTCAAAGAAACGTTTCTCCTGAGTTTTAGACGAAGTTTCCTGCTGTTTAGTATGTATGCCGGCATTGGGCTGGAATTACCGGTTTTGGGATTCTGCACAGAAAGGGATTGCAAACCGCTGAATCCACACGTGAGTTTAACTCTGTCAGTTGAATGCACACATTGACAAGCATTCAGTTAGATAGCTCCGTTTTGGTTTTAGAAGCAGATATTTCTCTATACAGCCTATGGTCCCATTCACTCGGGAATATCCCAACGCAGCTCCTAGAAGAAACGTGTTTCTGACTCGCTGAATCTCAACATAGATTCAACTCTCTTAGGTGAACGAACGCACAGCAGAGCAGTTTCAAGGAAACGTTTCTCCTGAGTTTTAGAAGAAGTTTCCTGCTGTTTCGTACGTATGCCGGCATTGGGCTGGAAATACCGGTTTTAGGATTCTACACAGAAAGGGTTTGCAAACCGCTGAATCCACACGTGAGTTTTACTCTGTCAGTTGAATGCACACATTGACAACCATTCAGTTAGATAGCTCCGTTTTGGTTTTTGAAGCAGATATTTCTCTGTACAGCCTATGGTCCCATTCACTCGGGAATATCCCAACGCAGCTCCTAGAAGAAACGTGTTTCTGACTCGCTGAATCTCAACATAGATTCAACTCTCTTAGGTGAACGAACGCACAGCAGAGTAGTTTCAAGGAAACGTTTCTCCTGAGTTTTAGACGAAGTTTCCTGCTGTTTCGTACGTATGCCGGCATTGGGCTGGAAATACCGGTTTTGGGATTCTGCACAGAAAGGGTTTGCCAACCGCTGAATCCACACGTGAGTTTAACTCTGTCAGTTGAATGCACACATTGACAACCATTCAGTTAGATAGCTCCGTTGTGGTTTTAGAAGCAGTTATTTCTCTGTACAGCCTATGGTCCCATTCACTCGGGAATATCCCAACGCAGCTCCTAGAAGAAACGTGTTTCTGACTCGCTGAATCTCAACATAGATTCAACTCTCTTAGGTGAACGAACGCACAGCAGAGCAGTTTCAAGGAAACGTTTCTCCTGAGTTTTAGACGAAGTTTCCTGCTGTTTCGTACGTATGCCGGCATTGGGCTGGAAATACCGGTTTTGGGATTCTGCACAGAAAGGGTTTGCCAACCGCTGAATCCACACCTGAGTTTAATTCTGTCAGTTGAATGCACACATTGACAACCATTCAGTTAGATAGCTCCGTTTTGGTTTTAGAAGCAGATATTTCTCTGTACAGCCTATGGTCCCATTCACTCGGGAATATCCCAACGCAGCTCCTAGAAGAAACGTGTTTCTGACTCGCTGAATCTCAACATAGATTCAACTCTCTTAGGTGAACGAACGCACAGCAGAGCAGTTTCAAGGAAACGTTTCTCCTGAGTTTTAGACGAAGTTTCCTGCTGTTTAGTACGTATGCCGGCATTGGGCTGGAAATACCGGTTTTGGGATTCTGCACAGAAAGGGTTTGCCAACCGCTGAATCCACACGTGAGTTTAACTCTGTCAGTTGAATGCACACATTGACAACCATTCAGTTAGATAGCTCCGTTTTGGTTTTAGAAGCAGGTATTTCTCTGTACAGCCTATTGTCCCATTCACTCGGGAATATCCCAACACAGCTCGTAGAAGAAAAGTGTTTCTGACTCGCTGAATCTCAACATAGATTCAACTTTCTTAGGTGAACGAACGCACAGCAGAGCAGTTTCAAGGAAACGTTTCTCCTGAGTTTTAGACGAAGTTTCCTGCTGTTTCGTACGTATGCCGGCATTGGGCTTGAAATACCGGTTTTGGTATTCTGCACAGAAATGGTTTGCCGACCGCTGAATCCACACGTGAGTTTAACTCTGTCAGTTGAATGCACACATTGAAAACCATTCAGTTAGATAGCTCCGTTTTGGTTTTAGAAGCAGATATTTCTCTGTACAGCCTATGGTCCCATTCACTCGGGAATATCCCAACGCAGCTCCTAGAAGAAACGTATTTCTGACTCGCTGAATCTCAACATAGATTCAACTCTCTTAGGTGAACGAAGGCACAGCAGAGAAGTTTCAAGGAAACGTTTCTCCTGCGTTTTAGACGAAGTTTCCTGCTGTTTAGTACGTATGCAGGCATTGGGCTGGAAATACTGGTTTTGGGATTCTGCACAGAAAGTGTTTGCATACCGCTGAATCCAAACGTGAGTTTAACTCTGTCAGTTGAATGCACACATTGACAACCATACAGTCAGATAGCTCCGTTTTGGTTTTAGAAGCAGATATTTCTCTGTACAGCCTATGGTCCCATTCACTCGGGAATATCCCAACACAGCTCGTAGAAGAAAAGTGTTTCTGACTCGCTGAATCTCAACATAGATTCAACTCTCTTAGGTGAACGAACGCACAGCAGAGCAGTTTCAAGGAAACGTTTCTCCTGAGTTTTAGACGAAGTTTCCTGCTGTTTCGTACGTATGCCGGCATTGGGCTGGAAATACCGGTTTTGGGATTCTGCACAGAAATGGTTTGCCGACCGCTGAATCCACACGTGAGTTTAACTCTGTCAGTTGAATGCACACATTGAAAACCATTCAGTTAGATAGCTCCGTTTTGGTTTTAGAAGCAGATATTTCTCTGTACAGCCTATGGTCCCATTCACTCGGGAATATCCCAACGCAGCTCCTAGAAGAAACGTGTTTCTGACTCGCTGAATCTCAACATAGATTCAACTCTCTTAGGTGAACGAACGCACAGCAGAGCAGTTTCAAGGAAGCGTTTCTCCTGAGTTTCAGACGAAGTTTCCTGCTGTTTAGTACGTATGCAGGCATTGGGCTGGAAATACCGGTTTTGGGATTCTGCACAGAAAGTGTTTGCATACCGCTGAATCCAAACGTGAGTTTAACTCTGTCAGTTGAATGCACACATTGACAACCATTCAGTCAGATAGCTCCGTTTTGGTTTTAGAAGCAGATATTTCTCTGTACAGCCTATGGTCCCATTCACTCGGGAATATCCCAACGCAGCTCCTAGAAGAAACGTGTTTCTGACTCGCTGAATCTCAACATAGATTCAACTCTCTTAGGTGAACGAACGCACAGCAGAGCAGTTTCAAGGAAACGTTTCTCCTGAGTTTAGACGAAGTTTCCTGATGTTTCGTACGTATGCCGGCATTGGGCTGGAAATACCGGTTTTGGGATTCTGCACAGAAAGGGTTTGCCAACCGCTGAATCCACACGTGAGTTTAACTCTGTCAGTTAAATGCACACATTGACAACCATTCAGTTAGATAGCTCCGTTTTGGTTTTAGAAGCAGATATTTCTCTGTACAGCCTATGGTCCCATTCACTCGGGAATATCCCAACGCAGCTCCTAGAAGAAACGTGTTTCTGACTCGCTGAATCTCAACATAGATTCAACTCTCTTAGGTGAACGAACGCACAGCAGAGCAGTTTCAAGGAAACGTTTCTCCTGAGTTTTAGACGAAGTTTCCTGCTGTTTAGTACGTATGCCGGCATTGGGATGGAAATACCGGTTTTGGGATTCTGCACAGAAAGGGTTGGCAAACCGCTGAATCCACACTTGAGTTTAACTCTGTCAGTTGAATGCACACATTGACAACCATTCAGTTAGATAGCTCCGTTTTGGTTTTAGAAGCAGATATTTCTCTGTACAGCCTATGGTCCCATTCACTCGGGAATATCCCAACGCAGCTCCTAGAAGAAACGTGTTTCTGACTCGCTGAATCTCAACATAGATTCAACTCTCTTAGGTGAGCGAACGCACAGCAGAGCAGTTTCAAGGAAACGTTTCTCCTGAATTTTAGACGAAGTTTCCTGCTGTTTAGTACGTATGCCGGCATTGGGCTGGAAATACCGGTTTTGGGATTCTGCACAGAAAGGGTTTGCCAACCGCTGAATCCACACGTGAGTTTAACTCTGTCAGTTGAATGCACACATTGACAACCATTCAGTTAGATAGCTCCGTTTTGGTTTTAGAAGCAGGTATTTCTCTGTACAGCCTATTGTCCCATTCACTCGGGAATATCCCAACACAGCTCGTAGAAGAAAAGTGTTTCTGACTCGCTGAATCTCAACATAGATTCAACTCTCTTAGGTGAACGAACGCACAGCAGAGCAGTTTCAAGGAAACGTTTCTCCTGAGTTTTAGACGAAGTTTCCTGCTGTTTCGTACGTATGCCGGCATTGGGCTTGAAATACCGGTTTTGGGATTCTGCACAGAAATGGTTTGCCGACCGCTGAATCCACACGTGAGTTTAACTCTGTCAGTTGAATGCACACATTGAAAACCATTCAGTTAGATAGCTCCGTTTTGGTTTTAGAAGCAGATATTTCTCTGTACAGCCTATGGTCCCATTCACTCGGGAATATCCCAACGCAGCTCCTAGAAGAAACGTATTTCTGACTCGCTGAATCTCAACATAGATTCAACTCTCTTAGGTGAACGAAGGCACAGCAGAGAAGTTTCAAGGAAACGTTTCTCCTGAGTTTTAGACGAAGTTTCCTGCTGTTTAGTACGTATGCAGGCATTGGGCTGGAAATACTGGTTTTGGGATTCTGCACAGAAAGTGTTTGCATACCGCTGAATCCAAACGTGAGTTTAACTCTGTCAGTTGAATGCACACATTGACAACCATACAGTCAGATAGCTCCGTTTTGGTTTTAGAAGCAGATATTTCTCTGTACAGCCTATGGTCCCATTCACTCGGGAATATCCCAACACAGCTCGTAGAAGAAAAGTGTTTCTG
The DNA here is from genome assembly GCF_030222135.1 of Aotus nancymaae. Lineage (NCBI taxonomy): Eukaryota > Metazoa > Chordata > Mammalia > Primates > Aotidae > Aotus > Aotus nancymaae. Next base: position 3,262,404 of record NW_026988495.1, on the reverse strand, counting down.
ACTCGCTGAATCTCAACATAGATTCAACTCTCTTAGGTGAACGAACGCACAGCAGAACAGTTTCAAGGAAACGTTTCTCCTGAGTTTTAGACGAAGTTTCCTGCTGTTTCGTACGTATGCCGGCATTGGGCTGGAAATACCGGTTTTGGGATTCTGCACAGAAATGGTTTGCCGACCGCTGAATCCACACGTGAGTTTAACTCTGTCAGTTGAATGCACACATTGAAAACCATTCAGTTAGATAGCTCCGTTTTAGTTTTAGAAGCAGATATTTCTCTGTACAGCCTATGGTCCCATTCACTCGGGAATATCCCAACGCAGCTCCTAGAAGAAACGTGTTTCTGACTCGCTGAATCTCAACATGGATTCAACTCTCTTAGGTGAACGAACGCACAACAGAGCAGTTTCAAAGAAACGTTTCTCCTGAGTTTTAGACGAAGTTTCCTGCTGTTTAGTATGTATGCCGGCATTGGGCTGGAATTACCGGTTTTGGGATTCTGCACAGAAAGGGATTGCAAACCGCTGAATCCACACGTGAGTTTAACTCTGTCAGTTGAATGCACACATTGACAAGCATTCAGTTAGATAGCTCCGTTTTGGTTTTAGAAGCAGATATTTCTCTATACAGCCTATGGTCCCATTCACTCGGGAATATCCCAACGCAGCTCCTAGAAGAAACGTGTTTCTGACTCGCTGAATCTCAACATAGATTCAACTCTCTTAGGTGAACGAACGCACAGCAGAGCAGTTTCAAGGAAACGTTTCTCCTGAGTTTTAGAAGAAGTTTCCTGCTGTTTCGTACGTATGCCGGCATTGGGCTGGAAATACCGGTTTTAGGATTCTACACAGAAAGGGTTTGCAAACCGCTGAATCCACACGTGAGTTTTACTCTGTCAGTTGAATGCACACATTGACAACCATTCAGTTAGATAGCTCCGTTTTGGTTTTTGAAGCAGATATTTCTCTGTACAGCCTATGGTCCCATTCACTCGGGAATATCCCAACGCAGCTCCTAGAAGAAACGTGTTTCTGACTCGCTGAATCTCAACATAGATTCAACTCTCTTAGGTGAACGAACGCACAGCAGAGTAGTTTCAAGGAAACGTTTCTCCTGAGTTTTAGACGAAGTTTCCTGCTGTTTCGTACGTATGCCGGCATTGGGCTGGAAATACCGGTTTTGGGATTCTGCACAGAAAGGGTTTGCCAACCGCTGAATCCACACGTGAGTTTAACTCTGTCAGTTGAATGCACACATTGACAACCATTCAGTTAGATAGCTCCGTTGTGGTTTTAGAAGCAGTTATTTCTCTGTACAGCCTATGGTCCCATTCACTCGGGAATATCCCAACGCAGCTCCTAGAAGAAACGTGTTTCTGACTCGCTGAATCTCAACATAGATTCAACTCTCTTAGGTGAACGAACGCACAGCAGAGCAGTTTCAAGGAAACGTTTCTCCTGAGTTTTAGACGAAGTTTCCTGCTGTTTCGTACGTATGCCGGCATTGGGCTGGAAATACCGGTTTTGGGATTCTGCACAGAAAGGGTTTGCCAACCGCTGAATCCACACCTGAGTTTAATTCTGTCAGTTGAATGCACACATTGACAACCATTCAGTTAGATAGCTCCGTTTTGGTTTTAGAAGCAGATATTTCTCTGTACAGCCTATGGTCCCATTCACTCGGGAATATCCCAACGCAGCTCCTAGAAGAAACGTGTTTCTGACTCGCTGAATCTCAACATAGATTCAACTCTCTTAGGTGAACGAATGCACAGCAGAGCAGTTTCAAGGAAACGTTTCTCCTGAGTTTTAGACGAAGTTTCCTGCTGTTTAGTACGTATGCCGGCATTGGGCTGGAAATACCGGTTTTGGGATTCTGCACAGAAAGGGTTTGCCAACCGCTGAATCCACACGTGAGTTTAACTCTGTCAGTTGAATGCACACATTGACAACCATTCAGTTAGATAGCTCCGTTTTGGTTTTAGAAGCAGGTATTTCTCTGTACAGCCTATTGTCCCATTCACTCGGGAATATCCCAACACAGCTCGTAGAAGAAAAGTGTTTCTGACTCGCTGAATCTCAACATAGATTCAACTTTCTTAGGTGAACGAACGCACAGCAGAGCAGTTTCAAGGAAACGTTTCTCCTGAGTTTTAGACGAAGTTTCCTGCTGTTTCGTACGTATGCCGGCATTGGGCTTGAAATACCGGTTTTGGTATTCTGCACAGAAATGGTTTGCCGACCGCTGAATCCACACGTGAGTTTAACTCTGTCAGTTGAATGCACACATTGAAAACCATTCAGTTAGATAGCTCCGTTTTGGTTTTAGAAGCACATATTTCTCTGTACAGCCTATGGTCCCATTCACTCGGGAATATCCCAACGCAGCTCCTAGAAGAAACGTATTTCTGACTCGCTGAATCTCAACATAGATTCAACTCTCTTAGGTGAACGAAGGCACAGCAGAGAAGTTTCAAGGAAACGTTTCTCCTGCGTTTTAGACGAAGTTTCCTGCTGTTTAGTACGTATGCAGGCATTGGGCTGGAAATACTGGTTTTGGGATTCTGCACAGAAAGTGTTTGCATACCGCTGAATCCAAACGTGAGTTTAACTCTGTCAGTTGAATGCACACATTGACAACCATTCAGTCAGATAGCTCCGTTTTGGTTTTAGAAGCAGATATTTCTCTGTACAGCCTATGGTCCCATTCACTCGGGAATATCCCAACACAGCTCGTAGAAGAAAAGTGTTTCTGACTCGCTGAATCTCAACATAGATTCAACTCTCTTAGGTGAACGAACGCACAGCAGAGCAGTTTCAAGGAAACGTTTCTCCTGAGTTTTAGACGAAGTTTCCTGCTGTTTCGTACGTATGCCGGCATTGGGCTGGAAATACCGGTTTTGGGATTCTGCACAGAAATGGTTTGCCAACCGCTGAATCCACACGTGAGTTTAACTCTGTCAGTTGAATGCACACATTGAAAACCATTCAGTTAGATAGCTCCGTTTTGGTTTTAGAAGCAGATATTTCTCTGTACAGCCTATGGTCCCATTCACTCGGGAATATCCCAACGCAGCTCCTAGAAGAAACGTGTTTCTGACTCGCTGAATCTCAACATAGATTCAACTCTCTTAGGTGAACGAACGCACAGCAGAGCAGTTTCAAGGAAGCGTTTCTCCTGAGTTTCAGACGAAGTTTCCTGCTGTTTAGTACGTATGCAGGCATTGGGCTGGAAATACAGGTTTTGGGATTCTGCACAGAAAGTGTTTGCATACCGCTGAATCCAAACGTGAGTTTAACTCTGTCAGTTGAATGCACACATTGACAACCATTCAGTCAGATAGCTCCGTTTTGGTTTTAGAAGCAGATATTTCTCTGTACAGCCTATGGTCCCATTCACTCGGGAATATCCCAACGCAGCTCCTAGAAGAAACGTGTTTCTGACTCGCTGAATCTCAACATAGATTCAACTCTCTTAGGTGAACGAACGCACAGCAGAGCAGTTTCAAGGAAACGTTTCTCCTGAGATTAGACGAAGTTTCCTGATGTTTCGTACGTATGCCGGCATTGGGCTGGAAATACCGGTTTTGGGATTCTGCACAGAAAGGGTTTGCCAACCGCTGAATCCACACGTGAGTTTAACTCTGTCAGTTAAATGCACACATTGACAACCATTCAGTTAGATAGCTCCGTTTTGGTTTTAGAAGCAGATATTTCTCTGTACAGCCTATGGTCCCATTCACTCGGGAATATCCCAACGCAGCTCCTAGAAGAAACGTGTTTCTGACTCGCTGAATCTCAACATAGATTCAACTCTCTTAGGTGAACGAACGCACAGCAGAGCAGTTTCAAGGAAACGTTTCTCCTGAGTTTTAGACGAAGTTTCCTGCTGTTTCGTACGTATGCCGGCATTGGGCTGGAAATACCGGTTTTGGGATTCTGCACAGAAAGGGTTTGCCAACCGCTGAATCAACACGTGAGTTTAACTTTGTCAGTTGAATGCACACATTGACAACCATTCAGTTAGATAGCTCCGTTTTGGTTTTAGAAGCAGATATTTCTCTGTACAGCCTATGGTCCCATTCACTCGGGAATATCCCAACGCAGCTCCTAGAAGAAACGTGTTTCTGACTCGCTGAATCTCAACATAGATTCAACTCTCTTAGGTGAACGAACGCACAGCAGAGCAGTTTCAAGGAAACGTTTCTCCTGAGTTTTAGACGAAGTTTCCTGCTGTTTAGTACGTATGCCGGCATTGGGCTGGAAATACCGGTTTTGGGATTCTGCACGGAAAGGGTTTGCCAACCGCTGAATCCACACGTGAGTTTAACTCTGTCAGTTGAATGCACACATTGACAACCATTCAGTTAGATAGCTCCGTTTTGGTTTTAGAAGCAGGTATTTCTCTGTACAGCCTATTGTCCCATTCACTCGGGAATATCCCAACACAGCTCGTAGAAGAAAAGTGTTTCTGACTCGCTGAATCTCAACATAGATTCAACTCTCTTAGGTGAACGAACGCACAGCAGAGCAGTTTCAAGGAAACGTTTCTCCTGAGTTTTAGACGAAGTTTCCTGCTGTTTCGTACGTATGCCGGCATTGGGCTTGAAATACCGGTTTTGGGATTCTGCACAGAAATGGTTTGCCGACCGCTGAATCCACACGTGAGTTTAACTCTGTCAGTTGAATGCACACATTGAAAACCATTCAGTTAGATAGCTCCGTTTTGGTTTTAGAAGCAGATATTTCTCTGTACAGCCTATGGTCCCATTCACTCGGGAATATCCCAACGCAGCTCCTAGAAGAAACGTATTTCTGACTCGCTGAATCTCAACATAGATTCAACTCTCTTAGGTGAACGAAGGCACAGCAGAGAAGTTTCAAGGAAACGTTTCTCCTGAGTTTTAGACGAAGTTTCCTGCTGTTTAGTACGTATGCAGGCATTGGGCTGGAAATACTGGTTTTGGGATTCTGCACAGAAAGTGTTTGCATACCGCTGAATCCAAACGTGAGTTTAACTCTGTCAGTTGAATGCACACATTGACAACCATTCAGTCAGATAGCTCCGTTTTGGTTTTAGAAGCAGATATTTCTCTGTACAGCCTATGGTCCCATTCACTCGGGAATATCCCAACACAGCTCGTAGAAGAAAAGTGTTTCTGACTCGCTGAATCTCAACATAGATTCAACTCTCTTAGGTGAACGAACGCACAGCAGAGCAGTTTCAAGGAAACGTTTCTCCTGAGTTTTAGACGAAGTTTCCTGCTGTTTCGTACGTATGCCGGCATTGGGCTGGAAATACCGGTTTTGGGATTCTGCACAGAAATGGTTTGCCAACCGCTGAATCCACACGTGAGTTTAACTCTGTCAGTTGAATGCACACATTGAAAACCATTCAGTTAGATAGCTCCGTTTTGGTTTTAGAAGCAGATATTTCTCTGTACAGCCTATGGTCCCATTCACTCGGGAATATCCCAACGCAGCTCCTAGAAGAAACGTGTTTCTGACTCGCTGAATCTCAACATAGATTCAACTCTCTTAGGTGAACGAACGCACAGCAGAGCAGTTTCAAGGAAGCGTTTCTCCTGAGTTTCAGACGAAGTTTCCTGCTGTTTAGTACGTATGCAGGCATTGGGCTGGAAATACCGGTTTTGGGATTCTGCACAGAAAGTGTTTGCATACCGCTGAATCCAAACGTGAGTTTAACTCTGTCAGTTGAATGCACACATTGACAACCATTCAGTCAGATAGCTCCGTTTTGGTTTTAGAAGCAGATATTTCTCTGTACAGCCTATGGTCCCATTCACTCGGGAATATCCCAACGCAGCTCCTAGAAGAAACGTGTTTCTGACTCGCTGAATCTCAACATAGATTCAACTCTCTTAGGTGAACGAACGCACAGCAGAGCAGTTTCAAGGAAACGTTTCTCCTGAGTTTAGACGAAGTTTCCTGATGTTTCGTACGTATGCCGGCATTGGGCTGGAAATACCGGTTTTGGGATTCTGCACAGAAAGGGTTTGCCAACCGCTGAATCCACACGTGAGTTTAACTCTGTCAGTTAAATGCACACATTGACAACCATTCAGTTAGATAGCTCCGTTTTGGTTTTAGAAGCAGATATTTCTCTGTACAGCCTATGGTCCCATTCACTCGGGAATATCCCAACGCAGCTCCTAGAAGAAACGTGTTTCTGACTCGCTGAATCTCAACATAGATTCAACTCTCTTAGGTGAACGAACGCACAGCAGAGCAGTTTCAAGGAAACGTTTCTCCTGAGTTTTAGACGAAGTTTCCTGCTGTTTAGTACGTATGCCGGCATTGGGATGGAAATACCGGTTTTGGGATTCTGCACAGAAAGGGTTGGCAAACCGCTGAATCCACACTTGAGTTTAACTCTGTCAGTTGAATGCACACATTGACAACCATTCAGTTAGATAGCTCCGTTTTGGTTTTAGAAGCAGATATTTCTCTGTACAGCCTATGGTCCCATTCACTCGGGAATATCCCAACGCAGCTCCTAGAAGAAACGTGTTTCTGACTCGCTGAATCTCAACATAGATTCAACTCTCTTAGGTGAGCGAACGCACAGCAGAGCAGTTTCAAGGAAACGTTTCTCCTGAATTTTAGACGAAGTTTCCTGATGTTTCGTACGTATGCCGGCATTGGGCTGGAAATACCGGTTTTGGGATTCTGCACAGAAAGGGTTTGCCAACCGCTGAATCCACACGTGAGTTTAACTCTGTCAGTTAAATGCACACATTGACAACCATTCAGTTAGATAGCTCCGTTTTGGTTTTAGAAGCAGATATTTCTCTGTACAGCCTATGGTCCCATTCACTCGGGAATATCCCAACGCAGCTCCTAGAAGAAACGTGTTTCTGACTCGCTGAATCTCAACATAGATTCAACTCTCTTAGGTGAACGAACGCACAGCAGAGCAGTTTCAAGGAAACGTTTCTCCTGAGTTTTAGACGAAGTTTCCTGCTGTTTCGTACGTATGCCGGCATTGGGCTGGAAATACCGGTTTTGGGATTCTGCACAGAAAGGGTTTGCCAACCGCTGAATCAACACGTGAGTTTAACTTTGTCAGTTGAATGCACACATTGACAACCATTCAGTTAGATAGCTCCGTTTTGGTTTTAGAAGCAGATATTTCTCTGTACAGCCTATGGTCCCATTCACTCGGGAATATCCCAACGCAGCTCCTAGAAGAAACGTGTTTCTGACTCGCTGAATCTCAACATAGATTCAACTCTCTTAGGTGAACGAACGCACAGCAGAGCAGTTTCAAGGAAACGTTTCTCCTGAGTTTTAGACGAAGTTTCCTGCTGTTTAGTACGTATGCCGGCATTGGGCTGGAAATACCGGTTTTGGGATTCTGCACGGAAAGGGTTTGCCAACCGCTGAATCCACACGTGAGTTTAACTCTGTCAGTTGAATGCACACATTGACAACCATTCAGTTAGATAGCTCCGTTTTGGTTTTAGAAGCAGGTATTTCTCTGTACAGCCTATTGTCCCATTCACTCGGGAATATCCCAACACAGCTCGTAGAAGAAAAGTGTTTCTGACTCGCTGAATCTCAACATAGATTCAACTCTCTTAGGTGAACGAACGCACAGCAGAGCAGTTTCAAGGAAACGTTTCTCCTGAGTTTTAGACGAAGTTTCCTGCTGTTTCGTACGTATGCCGGCATTGGGCTTGAAATACCGGTTTTGGGATTCTGCACAGAAATGGTTTGCCGACCGCTGAATCCACACGTGAGTTTAACTCTGTCAGTTGAATGCACACATTGAAAACCATTCAGTTAGATAGCTCCGTTTTGGTTTTAGAAGCAGATATTTCTCTGTACAGCCTATGGTCCCATTCACTCGGGAATATCCCAACGCAGCTCCTAGAAGAAACGTATTTCTGACTCGCTGAATCTCAACATAGATTCAACTCTCTTAGGTGAACGAAGGCACAGCAGAGCAGTTTCAAGGAAACGTTTCTCCTGAGTTTTAGACGAAGTTTCCTGCTGTTTAGTACGTATGCAGGCATTGGGCTGGAAATACTGGTTTTGGGATTCTGCACAGAAAGTGTTTGCATACCGCTGAATCCAAACGTGAGTTTAACTCTGTCAGTTGAATGCACACATTGACAACCATACAGTCAGATAGCTCCGTTTTGGTTTTAGAAGCAGATATTTCTCTGTACAGCCTATGGTCCCATTCACTCGGGAATATCCCAACACAGCTCGTAGAAGAAAAGTGTTTCTGACTCGCTGAATCTCAACATAGATTCAACTCTCTTAGGTGAACGAACGCACAGCAGAGCAGTTTCAAGGAAACGTTTCTCCTGAGTTTTAGACGAAGTTTCCTGCTGTTTCGTACGTATGCCGGCATTGGGCTGGAAATACCGGTTTTGGGATTCTGCACAGAAATGGTTTGCCGACCGCTGAATCCACACGTGAGTTTAACTCTGTCAGTTGAATGCACACATTGAAAACCATTCAGTTAGATAGCTCCGTTTTAGTTTTAGAAGCAGATATTTCTCTGTACAGCCTATGGTCCCATTCACTCGGGAATATCCCAACGCAGCTCCTAGAAGAAACGTGTTTCTGACTCGCTGAATCTCAACATAGATTCAACTCTCTTAGGTGAACGAACGCACAGCAGAGCAGTTTCAAGGAAACGTTTCTCCTGAGTTTTAGACGAAGTTTCCTGCTGTTTAGTACGTATGCAGGCATTGGGCTGGAAATACCGGTTTTGGGATTCTGCACAGAAAGTGTTTGCATACCGCTGAATCCAAACGTGAGTTTAACTCTGTCAGTTGAATGCACACATTGACAACCATTCAGTCAGATAGCTCCGTTTTGGTTTTAGAAGCAGATATTTCTCTGTACAGCCTATGGTCCCATTCACTCGGGAATATCCCAACGCAGCTCCTAGAAGAAACGTGTTTCTGACTCGCTGAATCTCAACATAGATTCAACTCTCTTAGGTGAACGAACGCACAGCAGAGCAGTTTCAAGGAAACGTTTCTCCTGAGTTTAGACGAAGTTTCCTGATGTTTCGTACGTATGCCGGCATTGGGCTGGAAATACCGGTTTTGGGATTCTGCACAGAAAGGGTTTGCCAACCGCTGAATCCACACGTGAGTTTAACTCTGTCAGTTAAATGCACACATTGACAACCATTCAGTTAGATAGCTCCGTTTTGGTTTTAGAAGCAGATATTTCTCTGTACAGCCTATGGTCCCATTCACTCGGGAATATCCCAACGCAGCTCCTAGAAGAAACGTGTTTCTGACTCGCTGAATCTCAACATAGATTCAACTCTCTTAGGTGAACGAACGCACAGCAGAGCAGTTTCAAGGAAACGTTTCTCCTGAGTTTTAGACGAAGTTTCCTGCTGTTTCGTACGTATGCCGGCATTGGGCTGGAAATACCGGTTTTGGGATTCTGCACAGAAAGGGTTTGCCAACCGCTGAATCAACACGTGAGTTTAACTTTGTCAGTTGAATGCACACATTGACAACCATTCAGTTAGATAGCTCCGTTTTGGTTTTAGAAGCAGATATTTCTCTGTACAGCCTATGGTCCCATTGACTCGGGAATATCCCAACGCAGCTCCTAGAAGAAACGTGTTTCTGACTCGCTGAATCTCAACATAGATTCAACTCTCTTAGGTGAACGAACGCACAGCAGAGCAGTTTCAAGGAAACGTTTCTCCTGAGTTTTAGACGAAGTTTCCTGCTGTTTAGTACGTATGCCGGCATTGGGCTGGAAATACCGGTTTTGGGATTCTGCACAGAAAGGGTTGGCAAACCGCTGAATCCACACTTGAGTTTAACTCTGTCAGTTGAATGCACACATTGACAACCATTCAGTTAGATAGCTCCGTTTTGGTTTTAGAAGCAGATATTTCTCTGTACAGCCTATGGTCCCATTCACTCGGGAATATCCCAACGCAGCTCCTAGAAGAAACGTGTTTCTGACTCGCTGAATCTCAACATAGATTCAACTCTCTTAGGTGAGCGAACGCAAAGCAGAGCAGTTTCAAGGAAACGTTTCTCCTGAGTTTTAGACGAAGTTTTCTGCTGTTTCGTACGTATGCCGGCATTGGGCTGGAAATACCGGTTTTGGGATTCTACACAGAAAGGGTTTGCAAACCGCTGAATCCACACGTGAGTTTAACTCTGTCAGTTGAATGCACACATTGACAACCATTCAGTTAGATAGCTCCGTTTTGGTTTTAGAAGCAGATATTTCTCTGTACAGCCTATGGTCCCATTCACTCGGGAATATCCCAACGCAGCTCCTAGAAGAAACGTGTTTCTCACTCGCTGAATCTCAACATGGATTCAACTCTCTTAGGTGAACGAACGCACAACAGAGCAGTTTCAAAGAAACGTTTCTCCTGAGTTTTAGACGAAGTTTCCTGCTGTTTAGTATGTATGCCGGCATTGGGCTGGAATTACCGGTTTTGGGATTCTGCACAGAAAGGGATTGCAAACCGCTGAATCCACACGTGAGTTTAACTCTGTCAGTTGAATGCACACATTGACAACCATTCAGTTAGATAGCTCCTTTTTGGTTTTAGAAGCAGATATTTCTCTATACAGCCTATGGTCCCATTCACTCGGGAATATCCCAACGCAGCTCCTAGAAGAAACGTGTTTCTGACTCGCTGAATCTCAACATAGATTCAACTCTCTTAGGTGAACGAACGCACAGCAGAGCAGTTTCAAGGAAACGTTTCTCCTGAGTTTTAGACGAAGTTTCCTGCTGTTTCGTACGTATGCCAGCATTGGGCTTGAAATACCGGTTTTGGGATTCTGCACAGAAATGCTTTGCCGACCGCTGAATCCACACGTGAGTTTAACTCTGTCAGTTGAATGCACACATTGACAACCATTCAGTTAGATAGCTCCGTTTTGGTTTTAGAAGCAGATATTTCTCTGTACAGCCTATGGTCCCATTCACTCGGGAATATCCCAACGCAGCTCCTAGAAGAAACGTATTTCTGACTCGCTGAATCTCAACATAGATTCAACTCTCTTAGGTGAACGAAGGCACAGCAGAGAAGTTTCAAGGAAACGTTTCTCCTGAGTTTTAGACGAAGTTTCCTGCTGTTTAGTACGTATGCAGGCATTGGGCTAGAAATACTGGTTTTGGGATTCTGCACAGAAAGTGTTTGCATACCGCTGAATCCAAACGTGAGTTTAACTCTGTCAGTTGAATGCACACATTGACAACCATACAGTCAGATAGCTCCGTTTTGGTTTTAGAAGCAGATATTTCTCTGTACAGCCTATGGTCCCATTCACTCGGGAATATCCCAACACAGCTCGTAGAAGAAAAGTGTTTCTGACTCGCTGAATCTCAACATAGATTCAACTCTCTTAGGTGAACGAACGCACAGCAGAGCAGTTTCAAGGAAACGTTTCTCCTGAGTTTTAGACGAAGTTTCCTGCTGTTTCGTACGTATGACGGCATTGGGCTGGAAATACCGGTTTTGGGATTCTGCACAGAAATGGTTTGCCGACCGCTGAATCCACACGTGAGTTTAACTCTGTCAGTTGAATGCACACATTGAAAACCATTCAGTTAGATAGCTCCGTTTTGGTTTTAGAAGCAGATATTTCTCTGTACAGCCTATGGTCCCATTCACTCGGTAATATCCCAACGCAGCTCCTAGAAGAAACGTGTTTCTGACTCGCTGAATCTCAACATAGATTCAACTCTCTTAGGTGAACGAACGCACAGCAGAGCAGTTTCAAGGAAACGTTTCTCCTGAGTTTTAGACGAAGTTTCCTGCTGTTTAGTACGTATGCAGGCATTGGGCTGGAAATACCGGTTTTGGGATTCTGCACAGAAAGTGTTTGCATACCGCTGAATCCAAACGTGAGTTTAACTCTGTCAGTTGAATGCACACATTGACAACCATTCAGTCAGATAGCTCCGTTTTGGTTTTAGAAGCACATATTTCTCTGTACAGCCTATGGTCCCATTCACTCGGGAATATCCCAACGCAGCTCCTAGAAGAAACGTGTTTCTGACCCGCTGAATCTCAACATAGATTCAACTCTCTTAGGTGAACGAACGCACAGCAGAGCAGTTTCAAGGAAACGTTTCTCCTGAGTTTAGACGAAGTTTCCTGATGTTTCGTACGTATGCCGGCATTGGGCTGGAAATACCGGTTTTGGGAATCTGCACAGAAAGGGTTTGCCAACCGCTGAATCCACACGTGAGTTTAACTCTGTCAGTTAAATGCACACATTGACAACCATTCAGTTAGATAGCTCCGTTTTGGTTTTAGAAGCAGATATTTCTCTGTACAGCCTATGGTCCCATTCACTCGGGAATATCCCAACGCAGCTCCTAGAAGAAACGTGTTTCTGACTCGCTGAATCTCAACATAGATTCAACTCTCTTAGGTGAACGAACGCACAGCAGAGCAGTTTCAAGGAAACGTTTCTCCTGAGTTTTAGACGAAGTTTCCTGCTGTTTCGTACGTATGCCGGCATTGGGCTGGAAATACCGGTTTTGGGATTCTGCACAGAAAGGGTTTGCCAACCGCTGAATCAACACGTGAGTTTAACTTTGTCAGTTGAATGCACACATTGACAACCATTCAGTTAGATAGCTCCGTTTTGGTTTTAGAAGCAGATATTTCTCTGTACAGCCTATGGTCCCATTCACTCGGGAATATCCCAACGCAGCTCCTAGAAGAAACGTGTTTCTGACTCGCTGAATCTCAACATAGATTCAACTCTCTTAGGTGAACGAACGCACAGCAGAGCAGTTTCAAGGAAACGTTTCTCCTGAGTTTTAGACGAAGTTTCCTGCTGTTTAGTACGTATGCCGGCATTGGGCTGGAAATACCGGTTTTGGGATTCTGCACAGAAAGGGTTGGCAAACCGCTGAATCCACACTTGAGTTTAACTCTGTCAGTTGAATGCACACATTGACAACCATTCAGTTAGATAGCTCCGTTTTGGTTTTAGAAGCAGATATTTCTCTGTACAGCCTATGGTCCCATTCACTCGGGAATATCCCAACGCAGCTCCTAGAAGAAACGTGTTTCTGACTCGCTGAATCTCAACATAGATTCAACTCTCTTAGGTGAGCGAACGCACAGCAGAGCAGTTTCAAGGAAACGTTTCTCCTGAGTTTTAGACGAAGTTTTCTGCTGTTTCGTACGTATGCCGGCATTGGGCTGGAAATACCGGTTTTGGGATTCTACACAGAAAGGGTTTGCAAACCACTGAATCCACACGTGAGTTTAACTCTGTCAGTTGAATGCACACATTGACAACCATTCAGTTAGATAGCTCCGTTTTGGTTTTAGAAGCAGATATTTCTCTGTACAGCCTATGGTCCCTTTCACTCGGGAATATCCCAACGCAGCTCCTAGAAGAAACGTGTTTCTCACTCGCTGAATCTCAACATGGATTCAACTCTCTTAGGTGAACGAACGCACAACAGAGCAGTTTCAAAGAAACGTTTCTCCTGAGTTTTAGACGAAGTTTCCTGCTGTTTAGTATGTATGCCGGCATTGGGCTGGAATTACCGGTTTTGGGATTCTGCACAGAAAGGGATTGCAAACCGCTGAATCCACACGTGAGTTTAACTCTGTCAGTTGAATGCACACATTGACAACCATTCAGTTAGATAGCTCCGTTTTGGTTTTAGAAGCAGATATTTCTCTATACAGCCTATGGTCCCATTCACTCGGGAATATCCCAACGCAGCTCCTAGAAGAAACGTGTTTCTGACTCGCTGAATCTCAACATAGATTCAACTCTCTTAGGTGAACGAACGCACAGCAGAGCAGTTTCAAGGAAACGTTTCTCCTGAGTTTTAGACGAAGTTTCCTGCTGTTTCGTACATATGCCGGCATTGGGCTGGAAATACCGGTTTTGGGATTCTACACAGAAAGGGTTTGCAAACCGCTGAATCCACACGTGAGTTTTACTCTGTCAGTTGAATGCACACATTGACAACCATTCAGTTAGATAGCTCCGTTTTGGTTTTTGAAGCAGATATTTCTCTGTACAGCCTATGGTCCCATTCACTCGGGAATATCCCAACGCAGCTCCTAGAAGAAACGTGTTTCTGACTCGCTGAATCTCAACATAGATTCAACTCTCTTAGGTGAACGAACGCACAACAGAGCAGTTTCAAAGAAACGTTTCTCCTGAGTTTTAGACGAAGTTTCCTGCTGTTTAGTACGTATGCCGGCATTGGGCTGGAAATACCGGTTTTGGGATTCTGCACAGAAAGGGTTTGCCAACCGCTGAATCCACACGTGAGTTTAACTCTGTCAGTTGAATGCACACATTGACAACCATTCAGTTAGATAGCTCCGTTTTGGTTTTAGAAGCAGATATTTCTCTGTACAGCCTATGGTCCCATTCACTCGGGAATATCCCAACGCAGCTCCTAGAAGAATCGTGTTTCTGACTCGCTGAATCTCAACATAGATTCAACTCTCTTAGGTGAACGAACGCACAGCAGAGCAGTTTCAAGGAAACATTTCTCCTGAGTTTTAGACGAAGTTTCCTGCTGTTTCGTACGTATGCCGGCATTGGGCTGGAAATACCGATTTTGGGATTCTGCACAGAAAGGGTTTGCCAACCGCTGAATCCACACGTGAGTTTAACTCTGTCAGTTGAATGCACACATTGACAACCATAAAGTTAGATAGCTCCGTTTTGGTTTTAGAAGCAGGTATTTCTCTGTACAGCCTATTGTCCCATTCACTCGGGAATATCCCAACACAGCTCATAGAAGAAAAGTGTTTCTGACTCGCTGAATCTCAACATAGATTCAACTCTCTTAGGTGAACGAACGCACAGCAGAGCAGTTTCAAGGAAACGTTTCTCCTGAGTTTTAGACGAAGTTTCCTGCTGTTTCGTACGTATGCCGGCATTGGGCTGGAAATACCGATTTTGGGATTCTGCACAGAAAGGGTTTGCCAACCGCTGAATCCACACGTGAGTTTAACTCTGTCAGTTGAATGCACACATTGACAACCATTCAGTTAGATAGCTCCGTTTTGGTTTTAGAAGCAGATATTTCTCTGTACAGCCTATGGTCCCATTCACTCGGGAATATCCCAAAGCAGCTCCTAGAAGAAACGTGTTTCTGACTCGCTGAATCTCAACATAGATTCAACTCTCTTAGGTGAGCGAACGCACAGCAGAGCAGTTTCAAGGAAACGTTTCTCCTGAGTTTTAGACGAAGTTTTCTGCTGTTTCGTACGTATGCCGGCATTGGGCTGGAAATACCGGTTTTGGGATTCTACACAGAAAGGGTTTGCAAACCGCTGAATCCACACGTGAGTTTAACTCTGTCAGTTGAATGCACACATTGACAACCATTCAGTTAGATAGCTCCGTTTTGGTTTTAGAAGCAGATATTTCTCTGTACAGCCTATGGTCCCATTCACTCGGGAATATCCCAACGCAGCTCCTAGAAGAAACGTGTTTCTCACTCGCTGAATCTCAACATGGATTCAACTCTCTTAGGTGAACGAACGCACAACAGAGCAGTTTCAAAGAAACGTTTCTCCTGAGTTTTAGACGAAGTTTCCTGCTGTTTAGTATGTATGCCGGCATTGGGCTTGAATTACCGGTTTTGGGATTCTGCACAGAAAGGGATTGCAAACCGCTGAATCCACACGTGAGTTTAACTCTGTCAGTTGAATGCACACATTGACAACCATTCAGTTAGATAGCTCCGTTTTGGTTTTAGAAGCAGATATTTCTCTATACAGCCTATGGTCTCATTCACTCGGGAATATCCCAACGCAGCTCCTAGAAGAAACGTGTTTCTGACTCGCTGAATCTCAACATAGATTCCACTCTCTTAGGTGAACGAACGCACAGCAGAACAGTTTCAAGGAAACGTTTCTCCTGAGTTTTAGACGAAGTTTCCTGCTGTTTCGTACGTATGCCGGCATTGGGCTGGAAATACCGGTTTTGGGATTCTACACAGAAAGGGTTTGCAAACCGCTGAATCCACACGTGAGTTTTACTCTGTCAGTTGAATGCACACATTGACAACCATTCAGTTAGATAGCTCCGTTTTGGTTTTTGAAGCAGATATTTCTCTGTACAGCCTATGGTCCCATTCACTCGGGAATATCCCAACGCAGCTCCTAGAAGAAACGTGTTTCTGACTCGCTGAATCTCAACATAGATTCAACTCTCTTAGGTGAACGAACGCACAACAGAGCAGTTTCAAAGAAACGTTTCTCCTGAGATTTAGACGAAGTTTCCTGCTGTTTAGTACGTATGCCGGCATTGGGCTGGAAATACCGGTTTTGGGATTCTGCACAGAAATGGTTTGCCAACCGCTGAATCCACACGTGAGTTTAACTCTGTCAGTTGAATGCACACATTGACAACCATTCAGTTAGATAGCTCCGTTTTGGTTTTAGAAGCAGATATTTCTCTGTACAGCCTATGGTCCCATTCACTCGGGAATATCCCAACGCAGCTCCTAGAAGAATCGTGTTTCTGACTCGCTGAATCTCAACATAGATTCAACTCTCTTAGGTGAACGAACGCACAGCAGAGCAGTTTCAAGGAAACATTTCTCCTGAGTTTTAGACGAAGTTTCCTGCTGTTTCGTACGTATGCCGGCATTGGGCTGGAAATACCGGTTTTGGGATTCTACACAGAAAGGGTTTGCAAACCGCTGAATCCACACGTGAGTTTAACTCTGTCAGTTGAATGCACACATTGACAACCATTCAGTTAGATAGCTCCGTTTTGGTTTTAGAAGCAGATATTTCTCTGTACAGCCTATGGTCCCATTCACTCGGGAATATCCCAACGCAGCTCCTAGAAGAAACGTGTTTCTGACTCGCTGAATCTCAACATAGTTTCAGCTATCTTAGGTGAATGAACGCACAGCAGAGGAGTTTCAAGGAAACGTTTCTCCTGAGTTTTAGACGAAGTTTCCTGCTGTTTCGTACGTATGCCGGCATTGGGCTGGAAATACCGGTTTTGGGATTCTGCACAGAAAGGGTTTGCAAACCGCTGAATCCACACGTGAGTTTAACTCTGTCAGTTGAATGCACACATTGACAACCATTCAGTTAGATAGCTCCGTTTTGGTTTTAGAAGCAGATATTTCTCTGTACAGCCTATGGTCCCATTCACTCGGGAATATCGCAACGCAGCTCCTAGAAGAAACGTGTTTCTGACTCGCTGAATCTCAACATAGATTCAACTCTCTTAGGTGAACGAACGCACAGCAGAGCAGTTTCAAGGAAACGTTTCTCCTGAGTTTTAGACGAAGTTTCCTGCTGTTTCGTACGTATGCCGGCATTGGGCTGGAAATACCGGTTTTGGGATTCTGCACAGAAAGGGTTTGCCAACCGCTGAATCCACACGTGAGTTTAACTCTGTCAGTTGAATGCACACATTGACAACCATTCAGTTAGATAGCTCCGTTTTGGTTTTAGAAGCAGATATTTCTCTGTACAGCCTATGGTCCCATTCACTCGGGAATATCCCAACGCAGCTCCTAGAAGAAACGTGTTTCTGACTCGCTGAATCTCAACATAGATTCAACTCTCTTAGGTGAACGAACGCACAGCAGAGCAGTTTCAAGGAAACGTTTCTCCTGAGTTTTAGACGAAGTTTCCTGCTGTTTAGTAAGTATGCCGGCATTGGGCTGGAAATACCGGTTTTGGGATTCTGCACAGAAAGGGTTTGCCAACCGCTGAATCCACACGTGAGTTTAACTCTGTCAGTTGAATGCACACATTGACAACCATAAAGTTAGATAGCTCCGTTTTGGTTTTAGAAGCAGGTATTTCTCTGTACAGCCTATTGTCCCATTCACTCGGGAATATCCCAACACAGCTCATAGAAGAAAAGTGTTTCTGACTCGCTGAATCTCAACATAGATTCAACTCTCTTAGGTGAACGAACGCACAGCAGAGCAGTTTCAAGGAAACGTTTCTCCTGAGTTTTAGACGAAGTTTCCTGCTGTTTCGTACGTATGCCGGCATTGGGCTGGAAATACCGGTTTTGGGATTCTGCACAGAAAGGGTTTGCCAACCGCTGAATCCACACGTGAGTTTAACTCTGTCAGTTCAATGCACACATTGACAACCATTCAGTTAGATAGCTCCGTTTTGGTTTTAGAAGCAGATATTTCTCTGTACAGCCTACGGTCCCATTCACTCGGGAATATCCCAACGCAGCTCCTAGAAGAAACGTGTTTCTGACTCGCTGAATCTCAACATAGATTCAACTCTCTTAGGTGAACGAACGCACAGCAGAGCAGTTTCACGGAAACGTTTCTCCTGAGTTTTAGACGAAGTTTCCTGCTGTTTAGTACGTATGCCGTCATTGGGCTGGAAATACCGGTTTTGGGATTCTGCACAGAAAGGGTTTGCAAACCGCTGAATCCACACGTGAGTTTAACTCTGTCAGTTGAATGCACACATTGACAACCATTCAGTTAGATAGCTCCGTTTTGGTTTTAGAAGCAGATATTTCTCTGTACAGCCTATGGTCCCTTTCACTCGGGAATATCCCATCGCAGCTCCTAGAAGAAACGTGTTTCTGACTCGCTGAATCTCAACATAGATTCAACTCTCTTAGGTGAACGAAGGCACAGCAGAGAAGTTTCAAGGAAACGTTTCTCCTGAGTTTTAGACGAAGTTTCCTGCTGTTTAGTACGTATGCAGGCATTGGGCTGGAAATACTGGTTTTGGGATTCTGCACAGAAAGTGTTTGCATACCGCTGAATCCAAACGTGAGTTTAACTCTGTCAGTTGAATGCACACATTGACAACCATTCAGTCAGATAGCTCCGTTTTGGTTTTAGAAGCAGATATTTCTCTGTACAGCCTATGGTCCCATTCACTCGGGAATATCCCAACACAGCTCGTAGAAGAAAAGTGTTTCTGACTCGCTGAATCTCAACATAGATTCAACTCTCTTAGGTGAACGAACGCACAGCAGAGCAGTTTCAAGGAAACGTTTCTCCTGAGTTTTAGACGAAGTTTCCTGCTGTTTAGTACGTATGCAGGCATTGGGCTGGAAATACCGGTTTTGGGATTCTGCACAGAAAGTGTTTGCATACCGCTGAATCCAAACGTGAGTTTAACTCTGTCAGTTGAATGCACACATTGACAACCATTCAGTCAGATAGCTCCGTTTTGGTTTTAGAAGCAGATATTTCTCTGTACAGCCTATGGTCCCATTCACTCGGGAATATCCCAACGCAGCTCCTAGAAGAAACGTGTTTCTGACTCGCTGAATCTCAACATAGATTCAACTCTCTTAGGTGAACGAACGCACAGCAGAGCAGTTTCAAGGAAACGTTTCTCCTGAGTTTTAGACGAAGTTTCCTGCTGTTTCGTACGTATGCCGGCATTGGGCTGGAAATACCGGTTTTGGGATTCTGCACAGAAAGGGTTTGCCGACCGCTGAATCCACATGTGAGTTTAACTCTGTGAGTTGAATGCACACATTGAAAACCATTCAGTTAGATAGCTCCGTTTTGGTTTTAGAAGCAGATATTTCTCTGTACAGCCTATGGTCCCATTCACTCGGGAATATCCCAACGCAGCTCCTAGAAGAAACGTGTTTCTGACTCGCTGAATCTCAACATAGATTCAACTCTCTTAGGTGAACGAACGCACAGCAGAGCAGTTTCAAGGAAACGTTTCTCCTGAGTTTTAGACGAAGTTTCCTGCTGTTTAGTACGTATGCAGGCATTGGGCTGGAAATACCGGTTTTGGGATTCTGCACAGAAAGTGTTTGCCTTACGCTGAATCCAAACGTGAGTTTAACTCTGTCAGTTGAATGCACACATTGACAACCATTCAGTCAGATAGCTCCGTTTTGGTTTTAGAAGCAGATATTTCTCTGTACAGCCTATGGTCCCATTCACTCGGGAATATCCCAACGCAGCTCCTAGAAGAAACGTGTTTCTGACTCGCTGAATCTCAACATAGATTCAACTCTCTTAGGTGAACGAACGCACAGCAGAGCAGTTTCAAGGAAACGTTTCTCCTGAGTTTAGACGAAGTTTCCTGATGTTTCGTACGTATGCCGGCATTGGGCTGGAAATACCGGTTTTGGGATTCTGCACAGAAAGGGTTTGCCAACCGCTGAATCCACACGTGAGTTTAACTCTGTCAGTTAAATGCACACATTGACAACCATTCAGTTAGATAGCTCCGTTTTGGTTTTAGAAGCAGATATTTCTCTGTACAGCCTATGGTCCCATTCACTCGGGAATATCCCAACGCAGCTCCTAGAAGAAACGTGTTTCTGACTCGCTGAATCTCAACATAGATTCAACTCTCTTAGGTGAACGAACGCACAGCAGAGCAGTTTCAAGGAAACGTTTCTCCTGAGTTTTAGACGAAGTTTCCTGCTGTTTCGTACGTATGCCGGCATTGGGCTGGAAATACCGGTTTTGGGATTCTGCACAGAAAGGGTTTGCCAACCGCTGAATCAACACGTGAGTTTAACTTTGTCAGTTGAATGCACACATTGACAACCATTCAGTTAGATAGCTCCGTTTTGGTTTTAGAAGCAGATATTTCTCTGTACAGCCTATGGTCCCTTTCACTCGGGAATATCTCAACGCAGCTCCTAGAAGAAACGTGTTTCTGACTCGCTGAATCTCAACATAGATTCAACTCTCTTAGGTGAACGAACGCACAGCAGAGCAGTTTCAAGGAAACGTTTCTCCTGAGTTTTAGACGAAGTTTCCTGCTGTTTAGTACGTATGCAGGCATTGGGCTGGAAATACCGGTTTTGGGATTCTGCACAGAAAGTGTTTGCATACCGCTGAATCCAAACGTGAGTTTAACTCTGTCAGTTGAATGCACACATTGACAACCATTCAGTCAGATAGCTCCGTTTTGGTTTTAGAAGCAGATATTTCTCTGTACAGCCTATGGTCCCATTCACTCGGGAATATCCCAACGCAGCTCCTAGAAGAAACGTGTTTCTGACTCGCTGAATCTCAACATAGATTCAACTCTCTTAGGTGAACGAACGCACAGCAGAGCAGTTTCAAGGAAACGTTTCTCCTGAGTTTTAGACGAAGTTTCCTGCTGTTTAGTACGTATGCAGGCATTGGGCTGGAAATACCGGTTTTGGGATTCTGCACAGAAAGTGTTTGCATACCGCTGAATCCAAACGTGAGTTTAACTCTGTCAGTTGAATGCACACATTGACAACCATTCAGTCAGATAGCTCCGTTTTGGTTTTAGAAGCAGATATTTCTCTGTACAGCCTATGGTCCCATTCACTCGGGAATATCCCAACGCAGCTCCTAGAAGAAACGTGTTTCTGACTCGCTGAATCTCAACATAGATTCAACTCTCTTAGGTGAACGAACGCACAGCAGAGCAGTTTCAAGGAAACGTTTCTCCTGAGTTTAGACGAAGTTTCCTGATGTTTCGTACGTATGCCGGCATTGGGCTGGAAATACCGGTTTTGGGATTCTGCACAGAAAGGGTTTGCCAACCGCTGAATCCACACGTGAGTTTAACTCTGTCAGTTAAATGCACACATTGACAACCATTCAGTTAGATAGCTCCGTTTTGGTTTTAGAAGCAGATATTTCTCTGTACAGCCTATGGTCCCATTCACTCGGGAATATCCCAACGCAGCTCCTAGAAGAAACGTGTTTCTGACTCGCTGAATCTCAACATAGATTCAACTCTCTTAGGTGAACGAACGCACAGCAGAGCAGTTTCAAGGAAACGTTTCTCCTGAGTTTTAGACGAAGTTTCCTGCTGTTTCGTACGTATGCCGGCATTGGGCTGGAAATACCGGTTTTGGGATTCTGCACAGAAAGGGTTTGCCAACCGCTGAATCAACACGTGAGTTTAACTTTGTCAGTTGAATGCACACATTGACAACCATTCAGTTAGATAGCTCCGTTTTGGTTTTAGAAGCAGATATTTCTCCGTACAGCCTATGGTCCCTTTCACTCGGGAATATCCCAATGCAGCTCCTAGAAGAAACGTGTTTCTGACTCGCTGAATCTCAACATAGATTCAACTCTCTTAGGTGAACGAACGCACAGCAGAGCAGTTTCAAGGAAACGTTTCTCCTGAGTTTTAGACGAAGTTTTCTGCTGTTTCGTACGTATGCCGGCATTGGGCTGGAAATACCGGTTTTGGGATTCTACACAGAAAGGGTTTGCAAACCGCTGAATCCACACGTGAGTTTAACTCTGTCAGTTGAATGCACACATTGACAACCATTCAGTTACATACCTCCGTTTTGGTTTTAGAAGCAGATATTTCTCTGTACAGCCTATGGTCCCATTCACTCGGGAATATCCCAACGCAGCTCCTAGAAGAAACGTGTTTCTCACTCGCTGAATCTCAACATGGATTCAACTCTCTTAGGTGAACGAACGCACAACAGAGCAGTTTCAAAGAAACGTTTCTCCTGAGTTTTAGACGAAGTTTCCTGCTGTTTAGTATGTATGCCGGCATTGGGCTGGAATTACCGGTTTTGGGATTCTGCACAGAAAGGGATTGCAAACCGCTGAATCCACACGTGAGTTTAACTCTGTCAGTTGAATGCACACATTGACAACCATTCAGTTAGATAGCTCCGTTTTGGTTTTAGAAGCAGATATTTCTCTATACAGCCTATGGTCCCATTCACTCGGGAATATCCCAACGCAGCTCCTAGAAGAAACGTGTTTCTGACTCGCTGAATCTCAACATAGATTCAACTCTCTTAGGTGAACGAACGCACAGCAGAGCAGTTTCAAGGAAACGTTTCTCCTGAGTTTTAGAAGAAGTTTCCTGCTGTTTTGTACGTATGCCGGCATTGGGCTGGAAATACCGGTTTTGGGATTCTACACAGAAAGGGTTTGCAAACCGCTGAATCCACACGTGAGTTTTACTCTGTCAGTTGAATGCACACATTGACAACCATTCAGTTAGATAGCTCCGTTTTGGTTTTTGAAGCAGATATTTCTCTGTACAGCCTATGGTCCCATTCACTCGGGAATATCCCAACGCAGCTCCTAGAAGAAACGTGTTTCTGACTCGCTGAATCTCAACATAGATTCAACTCTCTTAGGTGAACGAACGCACAACAGAGCAGTTTCAAAGAAACGTTTCTCCTGAGTTTTAGACGAAGTTTCCTGCTGTTTAGTACGTATGCCGGCATTGGGCTGGAAATACCGGTTTTGGGATTCTGCACAGAAATGGTTTGCCAACCGCTGAATCCACACGTGAGTTTAACTCTGTCAGTTGAATGCACACATTGACAACCATTCAGTTAGATAGCTCCGTTTTGGTTTTAGAAGCAGATATTTCTCTGTACAGCCTATGGTCCCATTCACTCGGGAATATCCCAACGCAGCTCCTAGAAGAATCGTGTTTCTGACTCGCTGAATCTCAACATAGATTCAACTCTCTTAGGTGAACGAACGCACAGCAGAGCAGTTTCAAGGAAACATTTCTCCTGAGTTTTAGACGAAGTTTCCTGCTGTTTCGTACGTATGCCGGCATTGGGCTGGAAATACCGGTTTTGGGATTCTACACAGAAAGGGTTTGCAAACCGCTGAATCCACACGTGAGTTTAACTCTGTCAGTTGAATGCACACATTGACAACCATTCAGTTAGATAGCTCCGTTTTGGTTTTAGAAGCAGATATTTCTCTGTACAGCCTATGGTCCCATTCACTCGGGAATATCCCAACGCAGCTCCTAGAAGAAACGTGTTTCTGACTCGCTGAATCTCAACATAGATTCAACTCTCTTAGGTGAACGAACGCACAGCAGAGCAGTTTCAAGGAAACGTTTCTCCTGAGTTTTAGACGAAGTTTCCTGCTGTTTCGTACGTATGCCGGCATTGGGCTGGAAATACCGGTTTTGGGATTCTGCACAGAAAGGGTTTGCAAACCGCTGAATCCACACGTGAGTTTAACTCTGTCAGTTGAATGCACACATTGACAACCATTCAGTTAGATAGCTCCGTTTTGGTTTTAGAAGCAGATATTTCTCTGTACAGCCTATTGTCCCATTCACTCGGGAATATCCCAACACAGCTCGTTGAAGAAAAGTGTTTCTGACTCGCTGAATCTCAACATAGATTCAACTCTCTTAGGTGAACGAACGCACAGCAGAGCAGTTTCAAGGAAACGTTTCTCCTGAGTTTTAGACGAAGTTTCCTGCTGTTTCGTACGTATGCCGGCATTGGGCTGGAAATACCGGTTTTGGGATTCTGCACAGAAAGGGTTTGCCAACCGCTGAATCCACACGTGAGTTTAACTCTGTCAGTTGAATGCACACATTGACAACCATTCAGTTAGATAGCTCCGTTTTGGTTTTAGAAGCAGATATTTCTCTGTACAGCCTATGGTCCCATTCACTCGGGAATATCCCAACGCAGCTCCTAGAAGAAACGTGTTTCTGACTCGCTGAATCTCAACATAGATTCAACTCTCTTAGGTGAACGAACGCACAGCAGAGCAGTTTCAAGGAAACGTTTCTCCTGAGTTTAGACGAAGTTTCCTGATGTTTCGTACGTATGCCGGCATTGGGCTGGAAATACCGGTTTTGGGATTCTGCACAGAAAGGGTTTGCCAACCGCTGAATCCACACGTGAGTTTAACTCTGTCAGTTAAATGCACACATTGACAACCATTCAGTTAGATAGCTCCGTTTTGGTTTTAGAAGCAGATATTTCTCTGTACAGCCTATGGTCCCATTCACTCGGGAATATCCCAACGCAGCTCCTAGAAGAAACGTGTTTCTGACTCGCTGAATCTCAACATAGATTCAACTCTCTTAGGTGAACGAACGCACAGCAGAGCAGTTTCAAGGAAACGTTTCTCCTGAGTTTTAGACGAAGTTTCCTGCTGTTTCGTACGTATGCCGGCATTGGGCTGGAAATACCGGTTTTGGGATTCTACACAGAAAGGGTTTGCAAACCGCTGAATCCAGACGTGAGTTTAACTCTGTCAGTTGAATGCACACATTGACAACCATTCAGTTAGATAGCTCCGTTTTGGTTTTAGAAGCAGATATTTCTCTGTACAGCCTATGGTCCCTTTCACTCGGGAATATCCCAACGCAGCTCCTAGAAGAAACGTGTTTCTGACTCGCTGAATCTCAACATAGATTCAACTCTCTTAGGTGAACGAACGCACAGCAGAGCAGTTTCAAGGAAGCGTTTCTCCTGAGTTTTAGACGAAGTTTCCTGCTGTTTAGTACGTATGCCGGCATTGGGCTGGAAATACCGGTTTTGGGATTCTACACAGAAAGGGTTTGCAAAACACTGAATCCACACGTGAGTTTAACTCTGTCAGTTGAATGCACACATTGACAACCGTTCAGTTAGATAGCTCCGTTTTGGTTTTAGAAGCAGGTATTTCTCTGTACAGTCTATGGTCCCATTCACTCGGGAATATCCCAACGCAGCTCCTAGAAGAAACGTGTTTCTGACTCGCTGAATCTCAACATAGATTCAACTCTCTTAGCTGAACGAACGCACAGCAGAGCAGTTTCAAGGAAACGTTTCTCCTGAGTTTTAGACGAAGATTCCTACTGTTTAGTACGTATGCAGGCATTGGGCTGGAAATACCGGTTTTGGGATTCTGCACAGAAAGTGTTTGCATACCGCTGAATCCAAACGTGAGTTTAACTCTGTCAGTTGAATGCACACATTGACAACCATTCAGTCAGATAGCTCCGTTTTGGTTTTAGAAGCAGATATTTCTCTGTACAGCCTATGGTCCCATTCACTCGGGAATATCCCAACGCAGCTCCTAGAAGAAACGTGTTTCTGACTCGCTGAATCTCAACATAGATTCAACTCTCTTAGGTGAACGAACGCACAGCAGAGCAGTTTCAAGGAAACGTTTCTCCTGAGTTTAGACGAAGTTTCCTGCTGTTTCGCACGTATGCCGGCATTGGGCTGGAAATATCGGTTTTGGGATTCTGCACAGAAAGGGTTTGCCAACCGCTGAATCCACACGTGAGTTTAACTCTGTCAGTTAAATGCACACATTGACAACCATTCAGTTAGATAGCTCCGTTTTGGTTTTAGAAGCAGATATTTCTCTGTACAGCCTATGGTCCCATTCACTCGGGAATATCCCAACGCAGCTCCTAGAAGAAACGTGTTTCTGACTCGCTGAATCTCAACATAGATTCAACTCTCTTAGGTGAACGAACGCACAGCAGAGCAGTTTCAAGGAAGCGTTTCTCCTGAGTTTTAGACGAAGTTTCCTGCTGTTTAGTACGTATGCCGGCATTGGGCTGGAAATACCGGTTTTGGGATTCTACACAGAAAGGGTTTGCAAACCACTGAATCCACACGTGAGTTTAACTCTGTCAGTTGAATGCACACATTGACAACCATTCAGTTAGATAGCTCCGTTTTGGTTTTAGAAGCAGATATTTCTCTGTACAGCCTATGGTCCCATTCACTCGGGAATATCCCAACACAGCTCGTAGAAGAAACGTGTTTCTGACTCGCTGAATCTCAACATAGATTCAACTCTCTTAGGTGAACGAACGCACAACAGAGCAGTTTCAAAGAAACGTTTCTCCTGAGTTTTAGACGAAGTTTCCTGCTGTTTAGTACGTATGCCGGCATTGGGCTGGAAATACCGGTTTTGGGATTCTGCACAGAAATGGTTTGCCAACCGCTGAATCCACACGTGAGTTTAACTCTGTCAGTTGAATGCACACATTGACAAACATTCAGTTAGATAGCTCCGTTTTGGTTTTAGAAGCAGGTATTTCTCTGTACAGCCTATTGTCCCATTCACTCGGGAATATCCCAACACAGCTCGTAGAAGAAAAGTGTTTGTGACTCGCTGAATCTCAACATAGATTCAACTCTCTTAGGTGAACGAACGCACAGCAGAGCAGTTTCAAGGAAACGTTTCTCCTGAGTTTTAGACGAAATTTCCTGCTGTTTCGTACGTATGCCGGCATTGGGCTGGAAATACCGGTTTTGGGATTCTGCACAGAAAGGGTTTGCCAACCGCTGAATCCACACGTGAGTTTAACTCTGTCAGTTGAATGCACACATTGACAACCATTCAGTTAGATAGCTCCGTTTTGGTTTTAGAAGCAGATATTTCCTGTACAGCCTATGGTCCCATTCACTCGGGAATATCCCAACGCAGCTCCTAGAAGAAACGTGTTTCTGACTCGCTGAATCTCAACATAGATTCAACTCTCTTAGGTGAACGAAAGCACAGCAGAGCAGTTTCAAGGAAACGTTTCTCCTGAGTTTTAGACGAAGTTTCCTGCTGTTTAGCACGTATGCCGTCATTGGGCTGGAAATACCGGTTTTGGGATTCTGCACAGAAAGGGTTTGCAAACCGCTGAATCCAGACGTGAGTTTAACTCTGTCAGTTGAATGCACACATTGACAACCATTCAGTTAGATAGCTCCGTTTTGGTTTTAGAAGCAGATATTTCTCTGTACAGCCTATGGTCCCTTTCACTCGGGAATATCCCAACGCAGCTCCTAGAAGAAACGTGTTTCTGACTCGCTGAATCTCAACATAGATTCAACTCTCTTAGGTGAACGAACGCACAGCAGAGCAGTTTCAAGGAAGCGTTTCTCCTGAGTTTTAGACGAAGTTTCCTGCTGTTTAGTACGTATGCCGGCATTGGGCTGGAAATACCGGTTTTGGGATTCTACACAGAAAGGGTTTGCAAAACACTGAATCCACACGTGAGTTTAACTCTGTCAGTTGAATGCACACATTGACAACCGTTCAGTTAGATAGCTCCGTTTTGGTTTTAGAAGCAGGTATTTCTCTGTACAGTCTATGGTCCCATTCACTCGGGAATATCCCAACGCAGCTCCTAGAAGAAACGTGTTTCTGACTCGCTGAATCTCAACATAGATTCAACTCTCTTAGCTGAACGAACGCACAGCAGAGCAGTTTCAAGGAAACGTTTCTCCTGAGTTTTAGACGAAGATTCCTACTGTTTAGTACGTATGCAGGCATTGGGCTGGAAATACCGGTTTTGGGATTCTGCACAGAAAGTGTTTGCATACCGCTGAATCCAAACGTGAGTTTAACTCTGTCAGTTGAATGCACACATTGACAACCATTCAGTCAGATAGCTCCGTTTTGGTTTTAGAAGCAGATATTTCTCTGTACAGCCTATGGTCCCATTCACTCGGGAATATCCCAACGCAGCTCCTAGAAGAAACGTGTTTCTGACTCGCTGAATCTCAACATAGATTCAACTCTCTTAGGTGAACGAACGCACAGCAGAGCAGTTTCAAGGAAACGTTTCTCCTGAGTTTAGACGAAGTTTCCTGCTGTATCGCACGTATGCCGGCATTGGGCTGGAAATATCGGTTTTGGGATTCTGCACAGAAAGGGTTTGCCAACCGCTGAATCCACACGTGAGTTTAACTCTGTCAGTTAAATGCACACATTGACAACCATTCAGTTAGATAGCTCCGTTTTGGTTTTAGAAGCAGATATTTCTCTGTACAGCCTATGGTCCCATTCACTCGGGAATATCCCAACGCAGCTCCTAGAAGAAACGTGTTTCTGACTCGCTGAATCTCAACATAGATTCAACTCTCTTAGGTGAACGAACGCACAGCAGAGCAGTTTCAAGGAAGCGTTTCTCCTGAGTTTTAGACGAAGTTTCCTGCTGTTTAGTACGTATGCCGGCATTGGGCTGGAAATACCGGTTTTGGGATTCTGTACAGAAAGGGTTTGCAAACCGCTGAATCCACACGTGAGTTTAACTCTGTCAGTTGAATGCACACATTGACAACCATTCAGTTAGATAGCTCCGTTTTGGTTTTAGAAGCAGATATTTCTCTGTACAGCCTATGGTCCCATTCACTCGGGAATATCCCAACGCAGCTCCTAGAAGAAACGTGTTTCTGACTCGCTGAATCTCAACATAGATTCAACTCTCTTAGGTGAACGAACGCACAGCAGAGCAGTTTCAAGGAAACGTTTCTCCTGAGTTTTAGACGAAGTTTCCTGCTGTTTCGTACGTATGCCGGCATTGGGCTGGAAATACCGGTTTTGGGATTCTGCACAGAAAGGGTTTGCAAACCGCTGAATCCACACGTGAGTTTAACTCTGTCAGTTGAATGCACACATTGACAACCATTCAGTTAGATAGCTCCGTTTTGGTTTTAGAAGCAGATATTTCTCTGTACAGCCTATGGTCCCATTCACTCGGGAATATCCCAACGCAGCTCCTAGAAGAAACGTGTTTCTGACTCGCTGAATCTCAACATAGATTCAACTCTCTTAGGTGAACGAAGGCACAGCAGAGCAGTTTCAAGGAAACGTTTCTCCTGAGTTTTAGACGAAGTTTCCTGCTGTTTAGTACGTATGCCGGCATTGGGCTGGAAATACCGGTTTTGGGATTCTGCACAGAAAGGGTTGGCAAACCGCTGAATCCACACGTGAGTTTAACTCTGTCAGTTGAATGCACACATTGACAACCATTCAGTTAGATAGCTCCGTTTTGGTTTTAGAAGCAGATATTTCTCTGTACAGCCTATGGTCCCATTCACTCGGGAATATCCCAACGCAGCTCCTAGAAGAAACGTGTTTCTGACTCGCTGAATCTCAACATAGATTCAACTCTCTTAGGTGAGCGAACGCACAGCAGAGCAGTTTCAAGGAAACGTTTCTCCTGAGTTTTAGACGAAGTTTCCTGCTGTTTCGTACGTATGCCGGCATTGGGCTGGAAATACCGCTTTTGGGATTCTACACAGAAAGGGTTTGCAAACCGCTGAATCCACACGTGAGTTTAACTCTGTCAGTTGAATGCACACATTGACAACCATTCAGTTAGATAGCTCCGTTTTGGTTTTAGAAGCAGATAATTCTCTGTACAGCCTATGGTCCCATTCACTCGGGAATATCCCAACGCAGCTCCTAGAAGAAACGTGTTTCTCACTCGCTGAATCTCAACATGGATTCAACTCTCTTAGGTGAACGAACGCACAGCAGAGCAGTTTCAAAGAAACGTTTCTCCTGAGTTTTAGACGAAATTTCCTGCTGTTTAGTACGTATGCCGGCATTGGGCTGGAATTACCGGTTTTGGGATTCTGCACAGAAAGGGTTTGCAAACCGCTGAATCCACACGTGAGTTTAACTCTGTCAGTTGAATGCACACATTGACAACCGTTCAGTTAGATAGCTCCGTTTTGGTTTTAGAAGCAGATATTTCTCTGTACAGCCTATGGTCCCATTCACTCGGGAATATCCCAACGCAGCTCCTAGAAGAAACGTGTTTCTGACTCGCTGAATCTCAACATAGATTCAACTCTCTTAGGTGAATGAACGCACAACAGAGCAGTTTCAAAGAAACGTTTCTCCTGAGTTTTAGACGAAGTTTCCTGCTGTTTAGTACGTATGCCGGCATTGGGCTGGAAATACCGGTTTTGGGATTCTGCACAGAAATGGTTTGCCAACCGCTGAATCCACACGTGAGTTTAACTCTGTCAGTTGAATGCACACATTGACAACCATTCAGTTAGATAGCTCCGTTTTGGTTTTAGAAGCAGATATTTCTCTGTACAGTCTATGGTCCCATTCACTCGGGAATATCCCAACGCAGCTCCTAGAAGAAACGTGTTTCTGACTCGCTGAATCTCAACATAGGTTCAACTCTCTTAGCTGAACGAACGCACAGCAGAGCAGTTTCAAGGAAACGTTTCTCCTGAGTTTTAGACGAAGTTTCCTACTGTTTAGTACGTATGCAGGCATTGGGCTGGAAATACCGGTTTTGGGATTCTACACAGAAAGTGTTTGCATACCGCTGAATCCAAACGTGAGTTTAACTCTGTCAGTTGAATGCACACATTGACAACCATTCAGTCAGATAGCTCCGTTTTGGTTTTAGAAGCAGATATTTCTCTGTACAGCCTATGGTCCCATTCACTCGGGAATATCCCAACGCAGCTCCTAGAAGAAACGTGTTTCTGACTCGCTGAATCTCAACATAGATTCAACTCTCTTAGGTGAACGAACGCACAGCAGAGCAGTTTCAAGGAAACGTTTCTCCTGAGTTTAGACGAAGTTTCCTGCTGTTTCGTACGTATGCCGGCATTGGGCTGGAAATACCGGTTTTGGGATTCTGCACAGAAAGGGTTTGCCAACCGCTGAATCCACACGTGAGTTTAACTCTGTCAGGTAAATGCACACATTGACAACCATTCAGTTAGATAGCTCCGTTTTGGTTTTAGAAGCAGATATTTCTCTGTACAGCCTATGGTCCCATTCACTCGGGAATATCCCAAAGCAGCTCCTAGAAGAAACGTGTTTCTGACTCGCTGAATCTCAACATAGATTCAACTCTCTTAGGTGAACGAACGCACAGCAGAGCAGTTTCAAGGAAACGTTTCTCCTGAGTTTTAGACGAAGTTTCCTGCTGTTTCGTACGTATGCCGGCATTGGGCTGTAAATACCGGTTTTGGGATTCTGCACAGAAAGGGTTTGCCAACCGCTGAATCCACACGTGAGTTTAACTCTGTCAGTTGAATGCACACATTGACAACCATTCAGTTAGATAGCTCCGTTTTGGTTTTAGAAGCAGATATTTCTCTGTACAGCCTATGGTCCCTTTCACTCGGGAATATCCCAACGCAGCTCCTAGAAGAAACGTGTTTCTGACTCGCTGAATCTCAACATAGATTCAACTCTCTTAGGTGAACGAACGCACAGCAGAGCAGTTTCAAGGAAGCGTTTCTCCTGAGTTTTAGACGAAGTTTCCTGCTGTTTAGTACGTATGCCGGCATTGGGCTGGAAATACCGGTTTTGGGATTCTACACAGAAAGGGTTTGCAAAACACTGAATCCACACGTGAGTTTAACTCTGTCAGTTGAATGCACACATTGACAACCGTTCAGTTAGATAGCTCCGTTTTGGTTTTAGAAGCAGGTATTTCTCTGTACAGTCTATGGTCCCATTCACTCGGGAATATCCCAACGCAGCTCCTAGAAGAAACGTGTTTCTGACTCGCTGAATCTCAACATAGATTCAACTCTCTTAGCTGAACGAACGCACAGCAGAGCAGTTTCAAGGAAACGTTTCTCCTGAGTTTTAGACGAAGATTCCTACTGTTTAGTACGTATGCAGGCATTGGGCTGGAAATACCGGTTTTGGGATTCTGCACAGAAAGTGTTTGCATACCGCTGAATCCAAACGTGAGTTTAACTCTGTCAGTTGAATGCACACATTGACAACCATTCAGTCAGATAGCTCCGTTTTGGTTTTAGAAGCAGATATTTCTCTGTACAGCCTATGGTCCCATTCACTCGGGAATATCCCAACGCAGCTCCTAGAAGAAACGTGTTTCTCACTCGCTGAATCTCAACATGGATTCAACTCTCTTAGGTGAACGAACGCACAGCAGAGCAGTTTCAAAGAAACGTTTCTCCTGAGTTTTAGACGAAATTTCCTGCTGTTTAGTACGTATGCCGGCATTGGGCTGGAATTACCGGTTTTGGGATTCTGCACAGAAAGGGTTTGCAAACCGCTGAATCCACACGTGAGTTTAACTCTGTCAGTTGAATGCACACATTGACAACCGTTCAGTTAGATAGCTCCGTTTTGGTTTTAGAAGCAGATATTTCTCTGTACAGCCTATGGTCCCATTCACTCGGGAATATCCCAACGCAGCTCCTAGAAGAAACGTGTTTCTGACTCGCTGAATCTCAACATAGATTCAACTCTCTTAGGTGAATGAACGCACAACAGAGCAGTTTCAAAGAAACGTTTCTCCTGAGTTTTAGACGAAGTTTCCTGCTGTTTAGTACGTATGCCGGCATTGGGCTGGAAATACCGGTTTTGGGATTCTGCACAGAAATGGTTTGCCAACCGCTGAATCCACACGTGAGTTTAACTCTGTCAGTTGAATGCACACATTGACAACCATTCAGTTAGATAGCTCCGTTTTGGTTTTAGAAGCAGATATTTCTCTGTACAGTCTATGGTCCCATTCACTCGGGAATATCCCAACGCAGCTCCTAGAAGAAACGTGTTTCTGACTCGCTGAATCTCAACATAGGTTCAACTCTCTTAGCTGAACGAACGCACAGCAGAGCAGTTTCAAGGAAACGTTTCTCCTGAGTTTTAGACGAAGTTTCCTACTGTTTAGTACGTATGCAGGCATTGGGCTGGAAATACCGGTTTGGGATTCTACACAGAAAGTGTTTGCATACCGCTGAATCCAAACGTGAGTTTAACTCTGTCAGTTGAATGCACACATTGACAACCATTCAGTCAGATAGCTCCGTTTTGGTTTTAGAAGCAGATATTTCTCTGTACAGCCTATGGTCCCATTCACTCGGGAATATCCCAACGCAGCTCCTAGAAGAAACGTGTTTCTGACTCGCTGAATCTCAACATAGATTCAACTCTCTTAGGTGAACGAACGCACAGCAGAGCAGTTTCAAGGAAACGTTTCTCCTGAGTTTAGACGAAGTTTCCTGCTGTTTCGTACGTATGCCGGCATTGGGCTGGAAATACCGGTTTTGGGATTCTGCACAGAAAGGGTTTGCCAACCGCTGAATCCACACGTGAGTTTAACTCTGTCAGGTAAATGCACACATTGACAACCATTCAGTTAGATAGCTCCGTTTTGGTTTTAGAAGCAGATATTTCTCTGTACAGCCTATGGTCCCATTCACTCGGGAATATCCCAAAGCAGCTCCTAGAAGAAACGTGTTTCTGACTCGCTGAATCTCAACATAGATTCAACTCTCTTAGGTGAACGAACGCACAGCAGAGCAGTTTCAAGGAAACGTTTCTCCTGAGTTTTAGACGAAGTTTCCTGCTGTTTCGTACGTATGCCGGCATTGGGCTGTAAATACCGGTTTTGGGATTCTGCACAGAAAGGGTTTGCCAACCGCTGAATCCACACGTGAGTTTAACTCTGTCAGTTGAATGCACACATTGACAACCATTCAGTTAGATAGCTCCGTTTTGGTTTTAGAAGCAGATATTTCTCTGTACAGCCTATGGTCCCTTTCACTCGGGAATATCCCAACGCAGCTCCTAGAAGAAACGTGTTTCTGACTCGCTGAATCTCAACATAGATTCAACTCTCTTAGGTGAACGAACGCACAGCAGAGCAGTTTCAAGGAAGCGTTTCTCCTGAGTTTTAGACGAAGTTTCCTGCTGTTTAGTACGTATGCCGGCATTGGGCTGGAAATACCGGTTTTGGGATTCTACACAGAAAGGGTTTGCAAAACACTGAATCCACACGTGAGTTTAACTCTGTCAGTTGAATGCACACATTGACAACCGTTCAGTTAGATAGCTCCGTTTTGGTTTTAGAAGCAGGTATTTCTCTGTACAGTCTATGGTCCCATTCACTCGGGAATATCCCAACGCAGCTCCTAGAAGAAACGTGTTTCTGACTCGCTGAATCTCAACATAGATTCAACTCTCTTAGCTGAACGAACGCACAGCAGAGCAGTTTCAAGGAAACGTTTCTCCTGAGTTTTAGACGAAGATTCCTACTGTTTAGTACGTATGCAGGCATTGGGCTGGAAATACCGGTTTTGGGATTCTGCACAGAAAGTGTTTGCATACCGCTGAATCCAAACGTGAGTTTAACTCTGTCAGTTGAATGCACACATTGACAACCATTCAGTCAGATAGCTCCGTTTTGGTTTTAGAAGCAGATATTTCTCTGTACAGCCTATGGTCCCATTCACTCGGGAATATCCCAACGCAGCTCCTAGAAGAAACGTGTTTCTGACTCGCTGAATCTCAACATAGATTCAACTCTCTTAGGTGAACGAACGCACAGCAGAGCAGTTTCAAGGAAACGTTTCTCCTGAGTTTAGACGAAGTTTCCTGCTGTTTCGCACGTATGCCGGCATTGGGCTGGAAATATCGGTTTTGGGATTCTGCACAGAAAGGGTTTGCCAACCGCTGAATCCACACGTGAGTTTAACTCTGTCAGTTAAATGCACACATTGACAACCATTCAGTTAGATAGCTCCGTTTTGGTTTTAGAAGCAGATATTTCTCTGTACAGCCTATGGTCCCATTCACTCGGGAATATCCCAACGCAGCTCCTAGAAGAAACGTGTTTCTGACTCGCTGAATCTCAACATAGATTCAACTCTCTTAGGTGAACGAACGCACAGCAGAGCAGTTTCAAGGAAGCGTTTCTCCTGAGTTTTAGACGAAGTTTCCTGCTGTTTAGTACGTATGCCGGCATTGGGCTGGAAATACCGGTTTTGGGATTCTGTACAGAAAGGGTTTGCAAACCGCTGAATCCACACGTGAGTTTAACTCTGTCAGTTGAATGCACACATTGACAACCATTCAGTTAGATAGCTCCGTTTTGGTTTTAGAAGCAGATATTTCTCTGTACAGCCTATGGTCCCATTCACTCGGGAATATCCCAACGCAGCTCCTAGAAGAAACGTGTTTCTGACTCGCTGAATCTCAACATAGATTCAACTCTCTTAGGTGAACGAACGCACAGCAGAGCAGTTTCAAGGAAACGTTTCTCCTGAGTTTTAGACGAAGTTTCCTGCTGTTTCGTACGTATGCCGGCATTGGGCTGGAAATACCGGTTTTGGGATTCTGCACAGAAAGGGTTTGCAAACCGCTGAATCCACACGTGAGTTTAACTCTGTCAGTTGAATGCACACATTGACAACCATTCAGTTAGATAGCTCCGTTTTGGTTTTAGAAGCAGATATTTCTCTGTACAGCCTATGGTCCCATTCACTCGGGAATATCCCAACGCAGCTCCTAGAAGAAACGTGTTTCTGACTCGCTGAATCTCAACATAGATTCAACTCTCTTAGGTGAACGAAGGCACAGCAGAGCAGTTTCAAGGAAACGTTTCTCCTGAGTTTTAGACGAAGTTTCCTGCTGTTTAGTACGTATGCCGGCATTGGGCTGGAAATACCGGTTTTGGGATTCTGCACAGAAAGGGTTGGCAAACCGCTGAATCCACACGTGAGTTTAACTCTGTCAGTTGAATGCACACATTGACAACCATTCAGTTAGATAGCTCCGTTTTGGTTTTAGAAGCAGATATTTCTCTGTACAGCCTATGGTCCCATTCACTCGGGAATATCCCAACGCAGCTCCTAGAAGAAACGTGTTTCTGACTCGCTGAATCTCAACATAGATTCAACTCTCTTAGGTGAGCGAACGCACAGCAGAGCAGTTTCAAGGAAACGTTTCTCCTGAGTTTTAGACGAAGTTTCCTGCTGTTTCGTACGTATGCCGGCATTGGGCTGGAAATACCGGTTTTGGGATTCTACACAGAAAGGGTTTGCAAACCGCTGAATCCACACGTGAGTTTAACTCTGTCAGTTGAATGCACACATTGACAACCATTCAGTTAGATAGCTCCGTTTTGGTTTTAGAAGCAGATAATTCTCTGTACAGCCTATGGTCCCATTCACTCGGGAATATCCCAACGCAGCTCCTAGAAGAAACGTGTTTCTCACTCGCTGAATCTCAACATGGATTCAACTCTCTTAGGTGAACGAACGCACAGCAGAGCAGTTTCAAAGAAACGTTTCTCCTGAGTTTTAGACGAAATTTCCTGCTGTTTAGTACGTATGCCGGCATTGGGCTGGAATTACCGGTTTTGGGATTCTGCACAGAAAGGGTTTGCAAACCGCTGAATCCACACGTGAGTTTAACTCTGTCAGTTGAATGCACACATTGACAACCGTTCAGTTAGATAGCTCCGTTTTGGTTTTAGAAGCAGATATTTCTCTGTACAGCCTATGGTCCCATTCACTCGGGAATATCCCAACGCAGCTCCTAGAAGAAACGTGTTTCTGACTCGCTGAATCTCAACATAGATTCAACTCTCTTAGGTGAATGAACGCACAACAGAGCAGTTTCAAAGAAACGTTTCTCCTGAGTTTTAGACGAAGTTTCCTGCTGTTTAGTACGTATGCAGGCATTGGGCTGGAAATACCGGTTTTGGGATTCTACACAGAAAGTGTTTGCATACCGCTGAATCCAAACGTGAGTTTAACTCTGTCAGTTGAATGCACACATTGACAACCATTCAGTCAGATAGCTCCGTTTTGGTTTTAGAAGCAGATATTTCTCTGTACAGCCTATGGTCCCATTCACTCGGGAATATCCCAACGCAGCTCCTAGAAGAAACGTGTTTCTGACTCGCTGAATCTCAACATAGATTCAACTCTCTTAGGTGAACGAACGCACAGCAGAGCAGTTTCAAGGAAACGTTTCTCCTGAGTTTAGACGAAGTTTCCTGCTGTTTCGTACGTATGCCGGCATTGGGCTGGAAATACCGGTTTTGGGATTCTGCACAGAAAGGGTTTGCCAACCGCTGAATCCACAAGTGAGTTTAACTCTGTCAGGTAAATGCACACATTGACAACCATTCAGTTAGATAGCTCCGTTTTGGTTTTAGAAGCAGATATTTCTCTGTACAGCCTATGGTCCCATTCACTCGGGAATATCCCAAAGCAGCTCCTAGAAGAAACGTGTTTCTGACTCGCTGAATCTCAACATAGATTCAACTCTCTTAGGTGAACGAACGCACAGCAGAGCAGTTTCAAGGAAACGTTTCTCCTGAGTTTTAGACGAAGTTTCCTGCTGTTTCGTACGTATGCCGGCATTGGGCTGTAAATACCGGTTTTGGGATTCTGCACAGAAAGGGTTTGCCAACCGCTGAATCCACACGTGAGTTTAACTCTGTCAGTTGAATGCACACATTGACAACCATTCAGTTAGATAGCTCCGTTTTGGTTTTAGAAGCAGATATTTCTCTGTACAGCCTATGGTCCCATTCACTCGGGAATATCCCAACGCAGCTCCTAGAAGAAACGTGTTTCTGACTCGCTGAATCTCAACATAGATTCAACTCTCTTAGGTGAACGAACGCACAGCAGAGCAGTTTCAAGGAAACGTTTCTCCTGAGTTTTAGACGAAGTTTCCTGCTGTTTCGTACGTATGCCGGCATTGGGCTGGAAATACCGGTTTTGGGATTCTACACAGAAAGGGTTTGCAAACCGCTGAATCCACACGTGAGTTTAACTCTGTCAGTTGAATGCACACATTGACAACCATTCAGTTAGATAGCTCCGTTTTGGTTTTAGAAGCAGATATTTCTCTGTACAGCCTATGGTCCCATTCACT
This sequence comes from Aotus nancymaae, assembly GCF_030222135.1. Taxonomy (NCBI): domain Eukaryota; kingdom Metazoa; phylum Chordata; class Mammalia; order Primates; family Aotidae; genus Aotus; species Aotus nancymaae. The sequence goes on along the minus strand of NW_026988495.1, from coordinate 3,224,277 downwards.
CGGGAATATCCCAACGCAGCTCCTAGAAGAAACGTGTTTCTGACTCGCTGAATCTCAACATAGATTCAACTCTCTTAGTTGAACGAACGCACAGCAGAGCAGTTTCAAGGAAACGTTTCTCCTGAGTTTTAGACGAAGTTTCCTGCTGTTTAGTACGTATGCCGGCATTGGGCTGGAAATACCGGTTTTGGGATTCTGCACAGAAAGGGTTGGCAAACCGCTGAATCCACACGTGAGTTTAACTCTGTCAGTTGAATGCACACATTGACAACCATTCAGTTAGATAGCTCCGTTTTGGTTTTAGAAGCAGATATTTCTCTGTACAGCCTATGGTCCCATTCACTCGGGAATATCCCAACGCAGCTCCTAGAAGAAACGTGTTTCTGACTCGCTGAATCTCAACATAGATTCAACTCTCTTAGGTGAGCGAACGCACAGCAGAGCAGTTTCAAGGAAACGTTTCTCCTGAGTTTTAGACGAAGTTTTCTGCTGTTTCATACGTATGCCGGCATTGGGCTGGAAATACCGGTTTTGGGATTCTACACAGAAAGGGTTTGCAAACCGCTGAATCCACACGTGAGTTTAACTCTGTCAGTTGAATGCACACATTGACAACCATTCAGTTAGATAGCTCCGTTTTGGTTTTAGAAGCAGATATTTCTCTGTACAGCCTATGGTCCCATTCACTTGGGAATATCCCAACGCAGCTCCTAGAAGAAACGTGTTTCTGACTCGCTGAATCTAAACATAGATTCAACTCTCTTAGGTGAACGAACGCACAGCAGAGCAGTTTCAAGGAAACGTTTCTCCTGAGTTTTAGACGAAGTTTCCTGCTGTTTAGTACGTATGCCGGCATTGGGCTGGAAATACCGGTTTTGGGATTCTGCACAGAAAGGGTTGGCCAACCGCTGAATCCACACGTGAGTTTAACTCTGTCAGTTGAATGCACACATTGACAACCATTCAGTTAGATAGCTCCGTTTTGGTTTTAGAAGCAGATATTTCTCTGTACAGCCTATGGTCCCATTCACTCGGGAATATCCCAACACAGCTCGTAGAAGAAAAGTGTTTCTGACTCGCTGAATCTCAACATAGATTCAACTCTTAGGTGAACGAACGCACAGCAGAGCAGTTTCAAGGAAACGTTTCTCCTGAGTTTTAGACGAAGTTTCCTGCTGTTTAGTACGTATGCCGGCATTGGGCTGGAAATACCGGTTTTGGGATTCTGCACAGAAAGGGTTTGCAAACCGCTGAATCCACACGTGAGTTTAACTCTGTCAGTTGAATGCACACATTGACAACCATTCAGTTAGATAGCTCCGTTTTGGTTTTAGAAGCAGATATTTCTCTATACAGCCTATAGTCCCATTCACTCGGGAATATCCCAACGGAGCTCCTAGAAGAAACGTGTTTCTGACTCGCTGAACCTCAACATAGATTCAACTCTCTTAGGTGAACGAACGCACAGCAGAGCAGTTTCAAGGAAGCGTTTCTTCTGAGTTTTAGACGAAGTTTCCTGCTGTTTAGTACGTATGCCGGCATTGGGCTGGAAATACCGGTTTTGGGATTCTGTGCAGAAAGGGTTTCCCAACCGCTGAATCCACACGTGAGTTTAACTCTGTCAGTTGAATGCACACATTGACAACCATTCAGTTAGATAGCTCCGTTTTGGTTTTTGAAGCAGATATTTCTCTGTACAGCCTATGGTCCCATTCACTCGGGAATATCCCAACGCAGCTCCTAGAAGAAACGTGTTTCTGACTCGCTGAATCTCAACATAGATTCAACTCTCTTAGGTGAACGAACGCACAGCAGAGCAGTTTCAAGGAAACGTTTCTCCTGAATTTTAGACGAAGTTTCCTGCTGTTTCGTGCGTATGCCGGCACTGGGCTGGAAATACCGGTTTTGGGATTCTACACAGAAAGGGTTTGCAAACCGCTGAATCCACACGTGAGTTTAACTCTGTCAGTTGAATGCACACATTGACAACCATTCAGTTAGATAGCTCCGTTTTGGTTTTAGAAGCAGATATTTCTCTGTACAGCCTATGGTCCCATTCACTCGGGAATATCCCAACGCAGCTCCTAGAACAAACGTGTTTCTGACTCGCTGAATCTCAACATAGATTCAACTCTCTTAGGTGAACGAACGCACAGCAGAGCAGTTTCAAGGAAACGTTTCTCCTGAGTTTTAGACGAAGTTTCCTGCTGTTTAGTACGTATGCCGGCATTGGGCTGGAAATACCGGTTTTGGGATTCTGCACAGAAAGGGTTTGCAAACCGCTGAATCCACACGTGAGTTTAACTCTGTCAGTTGAATGCACACATTGACAACCATTCAGTTAGATAGCTCCGTTTTGGTTTTAAAAGCAGATATTTCTCTGTACAGCCTATGGTCCCTTTCACTCGGGAATATCCCAACGCAGCTCCTAGAATAAACGTGTTTCTGACTCGCTGAATCTCAACATAGATTCAACTCTCTTAGGTGAACGAACGCACAGCAGAGCAGTTTCAAGGAAGCGTTTCTCCTGAGTTTTAGACGAAGTTTCCTGCTGTTTAGTACGTATGCCGGCATTGGGCTGGAAATACCGGTTTTGGGATTCTGTACAGAAAGGGTTTGCCAACCGCTGAATCCACACGTGAGTTTAACTCTGTCAGTTGAATGCACACATTGACAACCATTCAGTTAGATAGCTCCGTTTTGGTTTTAGAAGCAGATATTTCTCTGTACAGCCTATGGTCCCATTCACTCGGGAATATCCCAACGCAGCTCCTAGAAGAAACGTGTTTCTGACTCGCTGAATCTCAACATAGATTCAACTCTCTTAGGTGAACGAAGGCACAGCAGAGCAGTTTCAAGGAAACGTTTCTCCTGAGTTTTAGACGAAGTTTCCTGCTGTTTAGTACGTATGCCGGCATTGGGCTGGAAATACCGGTTTTGGGATTCTGCACAGAAAGGGTTGGCAAACCGCTGAATCCACACGTGAGTTTAACTCTGTCAGTTGAATGCACACATTGACAACCATTCAGTTAGATAGCTCCGTTTTGGTTTTAGAAGCAGATATTTCTCTGTACAGCCTATGGTCCCATTCACTCGGGAATATCCCAACGCAGCTCCTAGAAGAAACGTGTTTCTGACTCGCTGAATCTCAACATAGATTCAACTCTCTTAGGTGAGCGAACGCACAGCAGAGCAGTTTCAAGGAAACGTTTCTCCTGAGTTTTAGACGAAGTTTCCTGCTGTTTCGTACGTATGCCGGCATTGGGCTGGAAATACCGGTTTTGGGATTCTACACAGAAAGGGTTTGCAAACCGCTGAATCCACACGTGAGTTTAACTCTGTCAGTTGAATGCACACATTGACAACCATTCAGTTAGATAGCTCCGTTTTGGTTTTAGAAGCAGATAATTCTCTGTACAGCCTATGGTCCCATTCACTCGGGAATATCCCAACGCAGCTCCTAGAAGAAACGTGTTTCTCACTCGCTGAATCTCAACATGGATTCAACTCTCTTAGGTGAACGAACGCACAGCAGAGCAGTTTCAAAGAAACGTTTCTCCTGAGTTTTAGACGAAATTTCCTGCTGTTTAGTACGTATGCCGGCATTGGGCTGGAATTACCGGTTTTGGGATTCTGCACAGAAAGGGTTTGCAAACCGCTGAATCCACACGTGAGTTTAACTCTGTCAGTTGAATGCACACATTGACAACCGTTCAGTTAGATAGCTCCGTTTTGGTTTTAGAAGCAGATATTTCTCTGTACAGCCTATGGTCCCATTCACTCGGGAATATCCCAACGCAGCTCCTAGAAGAAACGTGTTTCTGACTCGCTGAATCTCAACATAGATTCAACTCTCTTAGGTGAATGAACGCACAACAGAGCAGTTTCAAAGAAACGTTTCTCCTGAGTTTTAGACGAAGTTTCCTGCTGTTTAGTACGTATGCCGGCATTGGGCTGGAAATACCGGTTTTGGGATTCTGCACAGAAATGGTTTGCCAACCGCTGAATCCACACGTGAGTTTAACTCTGTCAGTTGAATGCACACATTGACAACCATTCAGTTAGATAGCTCCGTTTTGGTTTTAGAAGCAGATATTTCTCTGTACAGTCTATGGTCCCATTCACTCGGGAATATCCCAACGCAGCTCCTAGAAGAAACGTGTTTCTGACTCGCTGAATCTCAACATAGGTTCAACTCTCTTAGCTGAACGAACGCACAGCAGAGCAGTTTCAAGGAAACGTTTCTCCTGAGTTTTAGACGAAGTTTCCTACTGTTTAGTACGTATGCAGGCATTGGGCTGGAAATACCGGTTTTGGGATTCTACACAGAAAGTGTTTGCATACCGCTGAATCCAAACGTGAGTTTAACTCTGTCAGTTGAATGCACACATTGACAACCATTCAGTCAGATAGCTCCGTTTTGGTTTTAGAAGCAGATATTTCTCTGTACAGCCTATGGTCCCATTCACTCGGGAATATCCCAACGCAGCTCCTAGAAGAAACGTGTTTCTGACTCGCTGAATCTCAACATAGATTCAACTCTCTTAGGTGAACGAACGCACAGCAGAGCAGTTTCAAGGAAACGTTTCTCCTGAGTTTAGACGAAGTTTCCTGCTGTTTCGTACGTATGCCGGCATTGGGCTGGAAATACCGGTTTTGGGATTCTGCACAGAAAGGGTTTGCCAACCGCTGAATCCACAAGTGAGTTTAACTCTGTCAGGTAAATGCACACATTGACAACCATTCAGTTAGATAGCTCCGTTTTGGTTTTAGAAGCAGATATTTCTCTGTACAGCCTATGGTCCCATTCACTCGGGAATATCCCAAAGCAGCTCCTAGAAGAAACGTGTTTCTGACTCGCTGAATCTCAACATAGATTCAACTCTCTTAGGTGAACGAACGCACAGCAGAGCAGTTTCAAGGAAACGTTTCTCCTGAGTTTTAGACGAAGTTTCCTGCTGTTTCGTACGTATGCCGGCATTGGGCTGTAAATACCGGTTTTGGGATTCTGCACAGAAAGGGTTTGCCAACCGCTGAATCCACACGTGAGTTTAACTCTGTCAGTTGAATGCACACATTGACAACCATTCAGTTAGATAGCTCCGTTTTGGTTTTAGAAGCAGATATTTCTCTGTACAGCCTATGGTCCCATTCACTCGGGAATATCCCAACGCAGCTCCTAGAAGAAACGTGTTTCTGACTCGCTGAATCTCAACATAGATTCAACTCTCTTAGGTGAACGAACGCACAGCAGAGCAGTTTCAAGGAAACGTTTCTCCTGAGTTTTAGACGAAGTTTCCTGCTGTTTCGTACGTATGCCGGCATTGGGCTGGAAATACCGGTTTTGGGATTCTACACAGAAAGGGTTTGCAAACCGCTGAATCCACACGTGAGTTTAACTCTGTCAGTTGAATGCACACATTGACAACCATTCAGTTAGATAGCTCCGTTTTGGTTTTAGAAGCAGATATTTCTCTGTACAGCCTATGGTCCCATTCACTCGGGAATATCCCAACGCAGCTCCTAGAAGAAACGTGTTTCTGACTCGCTGAATCTCAACATAGATTCAACTCTCTTAGTTGAACGAACGCACAGCAGAGCAGTTTCAAGGAAACGTTTCTCCTGAGTTTTAGACGAAGTTTCCTGCTGTTTAGTACGTATGCCGGCATTGGGCTGGAAATACCGGTTTTGGGATTCTGCACAGAAAGGGTTGGCAAACCGCTGAATCCACACGTGAGTTTAACTCTGTCAGTTGAATGCACACATTGACAACCATTCAGTTAGATAGCTCCGTTTTGGTTTTAGAAGCAGATATTTCTCTGTACAGCCTATGGTCCCATTCACTCGGGAATATCCCAACGCAGCTCCTAGAAGAAACGTGTTTCTGACTCGCTGAATCTCAACATAGATTCAACTCTCTTAGGTGAGCGAACGCACAGCAGAGCAGTTTCAAGGAAACGTTTCTCCTGAGTTTTAGACGAAGTTTTCTGCTGTTTCATACGTATGCCGGCATTGGGCTGGAAATACCGGTTTTGGGATTCTACACAGAAAGGGTTTGCAAACCGCTGAATCCACACGTGAGTTTAACTCTGTCAGTTGAATGCACACATTGACAACCATTCAGTTAGATAGCTCCGTTTTGGTTTTAGAAGCAGATATTTCTCTGTACAGCCTATGGTCCCATTCACTTGGGAATATCCCAACGCAGCTCCTAGAAGAAACGTGTTTCTGACTCGCTGAATCTAAACATAGATTCAACTCTCTTAGGTGAACGAACGCACAGCAGAGCAGTTTCAAGGAAACGTTTCTCCTGAGTTTTAGACGAAGTTTCCTGCTGTTTAGTACGTATGCCGGCATTGGGCTGGAAATACCGGTTTTGGGATTCTGCACAGAAAGGGTTGGCCAACCGCTGAATCCACACGTGAGTTTAACTCTGTCAGTTGAATGCACACATTGACAACCATTCAGTTAGATAGCTCCGTTTTGGTTTTAGAAGCAGATATTTCTCTGTACAGCCTATGGTCCCATTCACTCGGGAATATCCCAACACAGCTCGTAGAAGAAAAGTGTTTCTGACTCGCTGAATCTCAACATAGATTCAACTCTTAGGTGAACGAACGCACAGCAGAGCAGTTTCAAGGAAACGTTTCTCCTGAGTTTTAGACGAAGTTTCCTGCTGTTTAGTACGTATGCCGGCATTGGGCTGGAAATACCGGTTTTGGGATTCTGCACAGAAAGGGTTTGCAAACCGCTGAATCCACACGTGAGTTTAACTCTGTCAGTTGAATGCACACATTGACAACCATTCAGTTAGATAGCTCCGTTTTGGTTTTAGAAGCAGATATTTCTCTATACAGCCTATAGTCCCATTCACTCGGGAATATCCCAACGGAGCTCCTAGAAGAAACGTGTTTCTGACTCGCTGAACCTCAACATAGATTCAACTCTCTTAGGTGAACGAACGCACAGCAGAGCAGTTTCAAGGAAGCGTTTCTTCTGAGTTTTAGACGAAGTTTCCTGCTGTTTAGTACGTATGCCGGCATTGGGCTGGAAATACCGGTTTTGGGATTCTGTGCAGAAAGGGTTTCCCAACCGCTGAATCCACACGTGAGTTTAACTCTGTCAGTTGAATGCACACATTGACAACCATTCAGTTAGATAGCTCCGTTTTGGTTTTTGAAGCAGATATTTCTCTGTACAGCCTATGGTCCCATTCACTCGGGAATATCCCAACGCAGCTCCTAGAAGAAACGTGTTTCTGACTCGCTGAATCTCAACATAGATTCAACTCTCTTAGGTGAACGAACGCACAGCAGAGCAGTTTCAAGGAAACGTTTCTCCTGAATTTTAGACGAAGTTTCCTGCTGTTTCGTGCGTATGCCGGCACTGGGCTGGAAATACCGGTTTTGGGATTCTACACAGAAAGGGTTTGCAAACCGCTGAATCCACACGTGAGTTTAACTCTGTCAGTTGAATGCACACATTGACAACCATTCAGTTAGATAGCTCCGTTTTGGTTTTAGAAGCAGATATTTCTCTGTACAGCCTATGGTCCCATTCACTCGGGAATATCCCAACGCAGCTCCTAGAACAAACGTGTTTCTGACTCGCTGAATCTCAACATAGATTCAACTCTCTTAGGTGAACGAACGCACAGCAGAGCAGTTTCAAGGAAACGTTTCTCCTGAGTTTTAGACGAAGTTTCCTGCTGTTTAGTACGTATGCCGGCATTGGGCTGGAAATACCGGTTTTGGGATTCTGCACAGAAAGGGTTTGCAAACCGCTGAATCCACACGTGAGTTTAACTCTGTCAGTTGAATGCACACATTGACAACCATTCAGTTAGATAGCTCCGTTTTGGTTTTAAAAGCAGATATTTCTCTGTACAGCCTATGGTCCCTTTCACTCGGGAATATCCCAACGCAGCTCCTAGAATAAACGTGTTTCTGACTCGCTGAATCTCAACATAGATTCAACTCTCTTAGGTGAACGAACGCACAGCAGAGCAGTTTCAAGGAAGCGTTTCTCCTGAGTTTTAGACGAAGTTTCCTGCTGTTTAGTACGTATGCCGGCATTGGGCTGGAAATACCGGTTTTGGGATTCTGTACAGAAAGGGTTTGCCAACCGCTGAATCCACACGTGAGTTTAACTCTGTCAGTTGAATGCACACATTGACAACCATTCAGTTAGATAGCTCCGTTTTGGTTTTAGAAGCAGATATTTCTCTGTACAGCCTATGGTCCCATTCACTCGGGAATATCCCAACGCAGCTCCTAGAAGAAACGTGTTTCTGACTCGCTGAATCTCAACATAGATTCAACTCTCTTAGGTGAACGAACGCACAGCAGAGCAGTTTCAAGGAAACGTTTCTCCTGAGTTTTAGACGAAGTTTCCTGCTGTTTCGTACGTATGCCGGCATTGGGCTGGAAATACCGGTTTTGGGATTCTACACAGAAAGGGTTTGCAAACCGCTGAATCCACACGTGAGTTTAACTCTGTCAGTTGAATGCACACATTGACAACCATTCAGTTAGATAGCTCCGTTTTGGTTTTAGAAGCAGATATTTCTCTGTACAGCCTATGGTCCCATTCACTCGGGAATATCCCAACGCAGCTCCTAGAAGAAACGTGTTTCTGACTCGCTGAATCTCAACATAGATTCAACTCTCTTAGTTGAACGAACGCACAGCAGAGCAGTTTCAAGGAAACGTTTCTCCTGAGTTTTAGACGAAGTTTCCTGCTGTTTAGTACGTATGCCGGCATTGGGCTGGAAATACCGGTTTTGGGATTCTGCACAGAAAGGGTTGGCAAACCGCTGAATCCACACGTGAGTTTAACTCTGTCAGTTGAATGCACACATTGACAACCATTCAGTTAGATAGCTCCGTTTTGGTTTTAGAAGCAGATATTTCTCTGTACAGCCTATGGTCCCATTCACTCGGGAATATCCCAACGCAGCTCCTAGAAGAAACGTGTTTCTGACTCGCTGAATCTCAACATAGATTCAACTCTCTTAGGTGAGCGAACGCACAGCAGAGCAGTTTCAAGGAAACGTTTCTCCTGAGTTTTAGACGAAGTTTTCTGCTGTTTCATACGTATGCCGGCATTGGGCTGGAAATACCGGTTTTGGGATTCTACACAGAAAGGGTTTGCAAACCGCTGAATCCACACGTGAGTTTAACTCTGTCAGTTGAATGCACACATTGACAACCATTCAGTTAGATAGCTCCGTTTTGGTTTTAGAAGCAGATATTTCTCTGTACAGCCTATGGTCCCATTCACTTGGGAATATCCCAACGCAGCTCCTAGAAGAAACGTGTTTCTGACTCGCTGAATCTAAACATAGATTCAACTCTCTTAGGTGAACGAACGCACAGCAGAGCAGTTTCAAGGAAACGTTTCTCCTGAGTTTTAGACGAAGTTTCCTGCTGTTTAGTACGTATGCCGGCATTGGGCTGGAAATACCGGTTTTGGGATTCTGCACAGAAAGGGTTGGCCAACCGCTGAATCCACACGTGAGTTTAACTCTGTCAGTTGAATGCACACATTGACAACCATTCAGTTAGATAGCTCCGTTTTGGTTTTAGAAGCAGATATTTCTCTGTACAGCCTATGGTCCCATTCACTCGGGAATATCCCAACACAGCTCGTAGAAGAAAAGTGTTTCTGACTCGCTGAATCTCAACATAGATTCAACTCTTAGGTGAACGAACGCACAGCAGAGCAGTTTCAAGGAAACGTTTCTCCTGAGTTTTAGACGAAGTTTCCTGCTGTTTCGTACGTATGCCGGCATTGGGCTGGAAATACCGGTTTTGGGATTCTGCACAGAAAGGGTTTGCAAACCGCTGAATCCACACGTGAGTTTAACTCTGTCAGTTGAATGCACACATTGACAACCATTCAGTTAGATAGCTCCGTTTTGGTTTTAGAAGCAGATATTTCTCTATACAGCCTATAGTCCCATTCACTCGGGAATATCCCAACGGAGCTCCTAGAAGAAACGTGTTTCTGACTCGCTGAACCTCAACATAGATTCAACTCTCTTAGGTGAACGAACGCACAGCAGAGCAGTTTCAAGGAAGCGTTTCTTCTGAGTTTTAGACGAAGTTTCCTGCTGTTTAGTACGTATGCCGGCATTGGGCTGGAAATACCGGTTTTGGGATTCTGTGCAGAAAGGGTTTCCCAACCGCTGAATCCACACGTGAGTTTAACTCTGTCAGTTGAATGCACACATTGACAACCATTCAGTTACATAGCTCCGTTTTGGTTTTTGAAGCAGATATTTCTCTGTACAGCCTATGGTCCCATTCACTCGGGAATATCCCAACGCAGCTCCTAGAAGAAACGTGTTTCTGACTCGCTGAATCTCAACATAGATTCAACTCTCTTAGGTGAACGAACGCACAGCAGAGCAGTTTCAAGGAAACGTTTCTCCTGAATTTTAGACGAAGTTTCCTGCTGTTTCGTGCGTATGCCGGCACTGGGCTGGAAATACCGGTTTTGGGATTCTACACAGAAAGGGTTTGCAAACCGCTGAATCCACACGTGAGTTTAACTCTGTCAGTTGAATGCACACATTGACAACCATTCAGTTAGATAGCTCCGTTTTGGTTTTAGAAGCAGATATTTCTCTGTACAGCCTATGGTCCCATTCACTCGGGAATATCCCAACGCAGCTCCTAGAACAAACGTGTTTCTGACTCGCTGAATCTCAACATAGATTCAACTCTCTTAGGTGAACGAACGCACAACAGAGCAGTTTCAAAGAAACGTTTCTCCTGAGTTTTAGACGAAGTTTCCTGCTGTTTAGTACGTATGCCGGCATTGGGCTGGAAATACCGGTTTTGGGATTCTGCACAGAAATGGTTTGCCAACCGCTGAATCCACACGTGAGTTTAACTCTGTCAGTTGAATGCACACATTGACAACCATTCAGTTAGATAGCTCTGTTTTGGTTTTAGAAGCAGATATTTCTCTGTACAGCCTATGGTCCCATTCACTCGGGAATATCCCAACGCAGCTCCTAGAAGAAACGTGTTTCTGACTCGCTGAATCTCAACATAGATTCAACTCTCTTAGGTGAACGAACGCACAGCAGAGCAGTTTCAAGGAAACGTTTCTCCTGAGTTTTAGACGAAGTTTCCTGCTGTTTAGTACGTATGCAGGCATTGGGCTGGAAATACCGGTTTTGGGATTCTGCACAGAAAGTGTTTGCATACCGCTGAATCCAAACGTGAGTTTAACTCTGTCAGTTGAATGCACACATTGACAACCATTCAGTCAGAAAGCTCCGTTTTGGTTTTAGAAGCAGATATTTCTCTGTACAGCCTATGGTCCCATTCACTCGGGAATATCCCAACGCAGCTCCTAGAAGAAACGTGTTTCTGACTCGCTGAACCTCAACATAGATTCAACTCTCTTAGGTGAACGAACGCACAGCAGAGCAGTTTCAAGGAAACGTTTCTCCTGAGTTTTAGACGAAGTTTCCTGCTGTTTAGTACGTATGCCGGCATTGGGCTGGAAATACCGGTTTTGGGATTCTGTACAGAAAGGGTTTGCCAACCGCTGAATCCACACGTGAGTTTAACTCTGTCAGTTGAATGCACACATTGACAACCATTCAGTTAGATAGCTCCGTTTTGGTTTTAGAAGCAGATATTTCTCTGTACAGCCTATGGTCCCATTCACTCGGGAATATCCCAACGCAGCTCCTAGAAGAAACGTGTTTCTGACTCGCTGAATCTCAACATAGATTCACCTCTCTTAGGTGAACGAACGCACAGCAGAGCAGTTTCAAGGAAACGTTTCTCCTGAGTTTTAGACGAAGTTTCCTGCTGTTTCGTACGTATGCCGGCATTGGGCTGGAAATACCGGTTTTGGGATTCTACACAGAAAGGGTTTGCAAACCGCTGAATCCACACGTGAGTTTAACTCTGTCAGTTGAATGCACACATTGACAACCATTCAGTTAGATAGCTCCGTTTTGGTTTTAGAAGCAGATATTTCTCTGTACAGCCTATGGTCCCATTCACTCGGGAATATCCCAACGCAGCTCCTAGAAGAAACGTGTTTCTCACTCGCTGAATCTCAACATGGATTCAACTCTCTTAGGTGAACGAACGCACAACAGAGCAGTTTCAAAGAAACGTTTCTCCTGAGTTTTAGACGAAGATTCCTGCTGTTTAGTACGTATGCCGGCATTGGGCTGGAATTACCGGTTTTGGGATTCTGCACAGAAAGGGTTTGCAAACCGCTGAATCCACACGTGAGTTTAACTCTGTCAGTTGAATGCACACATTGACAACCATTCAGTTAGATAGCTCCGTTTTGGTTTTAGAAGCAGATATTTCTCTATACAGCCTATGGTCCCATTCACTCGGGAATATCCCAACGCAGCTCCTAGAAGAAACGTGTTTCTGACTCGCTGAATCTCAACATAGATTCAACTCTCTTAGGTGAACGAACGCACAGCAGAGCAGTTTCAAGGAAACGTTTCTCCTGAGTTTTAGACGAAGTTTCCTGCTGTTTAGTACGTATGCCGGCATTGGGCTGGAAATACCGGTTTTGGGATTCTGCACAGAAAGGGTTTGCAAACCGCTGAATCCACACGTGAGTTTAACTCTGTCAGTTGAATGCACACATTGACAACCATTCAGTTAGATAGCTCCGTTTTGGTTTTAGAAGCAGATATTTCTCTGTACAGCCTATGGTCCCATTCACTCGGGAATATCCCAACGCAGCTCGTAGAAGAAACGTGTTTCTGACTCGCTGAATCTCAACATAGATTCAACTCTCTTAGGTGAACGAACGCACAGCAGAGCAGTTTCAAGGAAACGTTTCTCCTGAGTTTTAGACGAAGTTTCCTGCTGTTTAGTACGTATGCCGGCATTGGGCTGGAAATACCGGTTTTGGGATTCTGTACAGAAAGGGTTTGCCAACCGCTGAATCCACACGTGAGTTTAACTCTGTCAGTTGAATGCACACGTTGACAACCATTCAGTTAGATAGCTCTGTTTTGGTTTTAGAAGCAGATATTTCTCTGTACAGCCTATGGTCCCATTCACTCGGGAATATCCCAACGCAGCTCCTAGAAGAAACGTGTTTCTGACTCGCTGAATCTCAACATAGATTCAACTCTCTTAGGTGAACAAACGCACAGCAGAGCAGTTACAAGGAAACGTTTCTCCTGAGTTTTAGACGAAGTTTCCTGCTGTTTCGTACGTATGCCGGCATTGGGCTGGAAATACCGGTTTTGGGATTCTGCACAGAAAGGGTTTGCCAACCGCTGAATCCACACGTGAGTTTAACTCTGTCAGTTGAATGCACACATTGACAACCATTCAGTTAGATAGCTCCGCTTTGGTTTTAGAAGCAGATATTTCTCTGTACAGCCTATGGTCCCATTCACTCGGGAATATCCCAACGCAGCTCCTAGAAGAAACGTGTTTCTGACTCGCTGAATCTCAACATAGATTCAACTCTCTTAGGTGAACGAACGCACAGCAGAGCAGTTTCAAGGAAACGTTTCTCCTGAGTTTTAGACGAAGTTTCCTGCTGTTTCGTACGTATGCCGGCATTGGGCTGGAAATACCGGTTTTGGGATTCTGCACAGAAAGGGTTTGCCAACCGCTGAATCCACACGTGAGTTTAACTCTGTCAGTTGAATGCACACATTGACAACCATCCAGTTAGATAGCTCTGTTTTGGTTTTAGAAGCAGATATTTCTCTGTACAGCCTATGGTCCCATTCACTCGGGAATATCCCAACGCAGCTCCTAGAAGAAACGTGTTTCTGACTCGCTGAATCTCAACATAGATTCAACTCTCTTAGGTGAACAAACGCACAGCAGATCAGTTACAAGGAAACGTTTCTCCTGAGTTTTAGACGAAGTTTCCTGCTGTTTCGTACGTATGCCGGCATTGGGCTGGAAATACCAGTTTTGGGATTCTGCACAGAAAGGGTTTGCCAACCGCTGAATCCACACGTGAGTTTAACTCTGTCAGTTGAATGCACACATTGACAACCATTCAGTTAGATAGCTCCGCTTTGGTTTTAGAAGCAGATATTTCTCTGTACAGCCTATGGTCCCATTCACTCGGGAATATCCCAACGCAGCTCCTAGAAGAAACGTGTTTCTGACTCGCTGAATCTCAACATAGATTCAACTCTCTTAGGTGAACGAACGCACAGCAGAGCAGTTTCAAGGAAACGTTTCTCCTGAGTTTTAGACGAAGTTTCCTGCTGTTTAGTACGTATGCCGGCATTGGGCTGGAAATACCGGTTTTAGGATTCTGCACAGAAAGGGTTGGCAAACCGCTGAATCCACACGTGAGTTTAACTCTGTCAGTTGAATGCACACATTGACAACCATTCAGTTAGATAGCTCCGTTTTGGTTTTAGAAGCAGATATTTCTCTGTACAGCCTATGGTCCCTTTCACTCGGGAATATCCCAACGCAGCTCCTAGAAGAAACGTGTTTCTGACTCGCTGAATCTCAACATAGATTCAACTCTCTTAGGTGAACGAACGCACAGCAGAGCAGTTTCAAGGAAGCATTTCTCCTGAGTTTTAGACGAAGTTTCCTGCTGTTTAGTACGTATGCCGGCATTGGGCTGGAAATACCGGTTTTGGGATTCTGCACAGAAAGGGTTTGCAAACCGCTGAATCCACACGTGAGTTTAACTCTGTCAGTTGAATGCACACATTGACAACCATTCAGTTAGATAGCTCCGTTTTGGTTTTAGAAGCAGATATTTCTCTGTACAGCCTATGGTCCCTTTCACTCGGGAATATCCCAACGCAGCTCCTAGAAGAAACGTGTTTCTGACTCGCTGAATCTCAACATAGATTCAACTCTCTTAGGTGAACGAACGCACAGCAGAGCAGTTTCAAGGAAGCGTTTCTCCTGAGTTTTAGACGAAGTTTCCTGCTGTTTAGTACGTATGCCGGCATTGGGCTGGAAATACCGGTTTTGGGATTCTGCACAGAAAGGGTTTGCAAACCGCTGAATCCACACGTGAGTTTAACTCTGTCAGTTGAATGCACACATTGACAACCATTCAGTTAGATAGCTCCGTTTTGGTTTTAGAAGCAGATATTTCTCTGTACAGCCTATGGTCCCATTCACTCGGGAATATCCCAACGCAGCTCCTAGAAGAAACGTGTTTCTGACTCGCTGAATCTCAACATAGATTCAACTCTCTTAGGTGAACGAACGCACAGCAGAGCAGTTTCAAGGAAACGTTTCTCCTGAGTTTTAGACGAAGTTTCCTGCTGTTTCGTACGTATGCCGGCATTGGGCTGGAAATACCGGTTTTGGGATTCTGCACAGAAAGTGTTTGCATACCGCTGAATCCAAACGTGAGTTTAACTCTGTCAGTTGAATGCACACATTGACAACCATTCAGTCAGAAAGCTCCGTTTTGGTTTTAGAAGCAGATATTTCTCTGTACAGCCTATGGTCCCATTCACTCGGGAATATCCCAACGCAGCTCCTAGAAGAAACGTGTTTCTGACTCGCTGAACCTCAACATAGATTCAACTCTCTTAGGTGAACGAACGCACAGCAGAGCAGTTTCAAGGAAACGTTTCTCCTGAGTTTTAGACGAAGTTTCCTGCTGTTTAGTACGTATGCCGGCATTGGGCTGGAAATACCGGTTTTGGGATTCTGTACAGAAAGGGTTTGCCAACCGCTGAATCCACACGTGAGTTTAACTCTGTCAGTTGAATGCACACATTGACAACCATTCAGTTAGATAGCTCCGTTTTGGTTTTAGAAGCAGATATTTCTCTGTACAGCCTATGGTCCCATTCACTCGGGAATATCCCAACGCAGCTCCTAGAAGAAACGTGTTTCTGACTCGCTGAATCTCAACATAGATTCACCTCTCTTAGGTGAACGAACGCACAGCAGAGCAGTTTCAAGGAAACGTTTCTCCTGAGTTTTAGACGAAGTTTCCTGCTGTTTCGTACGTATGCCGGCATTGGGCTGGAAATACCGGTTTTGGGATTCTACACAGAAAGGGTTTGCAAACCGCTGAATCCACACGTGAGTTTAACTCTGTCAGTTGAATGCACACATTGACAACCATTCAGTTAGATAGCTCCGTTTTGGTTTTAGAAGCAGATAATTCTCTGTACAGCCTATGGTCCCATTCACTCGGGAATATCCCAACGCAGCTCCTAGAAGAAACGTGTTTCTCACTCGCTGAATCTCAACATGGATTCAACTCTCTTAGGTGAATGAACGCACAACAGAGCAGTTTCAAAGAAACGTTTCTCCTGAGTTTTAGACGAAGATTCCTGCTGTTTAGTACGTATGCCGGCATTGGGCTGGAATTACCGGTTTTGGGATTCTGCACAGAAAGGGTTTGCAAACCGCTGAATCCACACGTGAGTTTAACTCTGTCAGTTGAATGCACACATTGACAACCATTCAGTTAGATAGCTCCGTTTTGGTTTTAGAAGCAGATATTTCTCTATACAGCCTATGGTCCCATTCACTCGGGAATATCCCAATGCAGCTCCTAGAAGAAACGTGTTTCTGACTCGCTGAATCTCAACATAGATTCAACTCTCTTAGGTGAACGAACGCACAGCAGAGCAGTTTCAAGGAAACGTTTCTCCTGAGTTTTAGACGAAGTTTCCTGCTGTTTAGTACGTATGCCGGCATTGGGCTGGAAATACCGGTTTTGGGATTCTGCACAGAAAGGGTTTGCAAACCGCTGAATCCACACGTGAGTTTAACTCTGTCAGTTGAATGCACACATTGACAACCATTCAGTTAGATAGCTCCGTTTTGGTTTTAGAAGCAGATATTTCTCTGTACAGCCTATGGTCCCATTCACTCGGGAATATCCCAACGCAGCTCCTAGAAGAAACGTGTTTCTGACTCGCTGAATCTCAACATAGATTCAACTCTCTTAGGTGAACGAACGCACAGCAGAGCAGTTTCAAGGAAACGTTTCTCCTGAGTTTTAGACGAAGTTTCCTGCTGTTTAGTACGTATGCCGGCATTGGGCTGGAAATACCGGTTTTGGGATTCTGCACAGAAAGGGTTTGCCAACCGCTGAATCCACACGTGAGTTTAACTCTGTCAGTTGAATGCACACATTGACAACCATCCAGTTAGATAGCTCTGTTTTGGTTTTAGAAGCAGATATTTCTCTGTACAGCCTATGGTCCCATTCACTCGGGAATATCCCAACGCAGCTCCTAGAAGAAACGTGTTTCTGACTCGCTGAATCTCAACATAGATTCAACTCTCTTAGGTGAACAAACGCACAGCAGAGCAGTTACAAGGAAACGTTTCTCCTGAGTTTTAGACGAAGTTTCCTGCTGTTTCGTACGTATGCCGGCATTGGGCTGGAAATACCGGTTTTGGGATTCTGCACAGAAAGGGTTTGCCAACTGCTGAATCCACACGTGAGTTTAACTCTGTCAGTTGAATGCACACATTGACAACCATTCAGTTAGATAGCTCCGCTTTGGTTTTAGAAGCAGATATTTCTCTGTACAGCCTATGGTCCCATTCACTCGGGAATATCCCAACGCAGCTCCTAGAAGAAACGTGTTTCTGACTCGCTGAATCTCAACATAGATTCAACTCTCTTAGGTGAACGAACGCACAGCAGAGCAGTTTCAAGGAAGCGTTTCTCCTGAGTTTTAGACGAAGTTTCCTGCTGTTTAGTACGTATGCCGGCATTGGGCTGGAAATACCGGTTTTGGGATTCTGCACAGAAAGGGTTTGCAAACCGCTGAATCCACACGTGAGTTTAACTCTGTCAGTTGAATGCACACATTGACAACCATTCAGTTAGATAGCTCCGTTTTGGTTTTAGAAGCAGATATTTCTCTGTACAGCCTATGGTCCCTTTCACTCGGGAATATCCCAACGCAGCTCCTAGAAGAAACGTGTTTCTGACTCGCTGAATCTCAACATAGATTCAACTCTCTTAGGTGAACGAACGCACAGCAGAGCAGTTTCAAGGAAGCGTTTCTCCTGAGTTTTAGACGAAGTTTCCTGCTGTTTAGTACGTATGCCGGCATTGGGCTGGAAATACCGGTTTTGGGATTCTGCACAGAAAGGGTTTGCAAACCGCTGAATCCACACGTGAGTTTAACTCTGTCAGTTGAATGCACACATTGACAACCATTCAGTTAGATAGCTCCGTTTTGGTTTTAGAAGCAGATATTTCTCTGTACAGCCTATGGTCCCATTCACTCGGGAATATCCCAACGCAGCTCCTAGAAGAAACGTGTTTCTGACTCGCTGAATCTCAACATAGATTCAACTCTCTTATGTGAACGAACGCACAGCAGAGCAGTTTCAAGGAAACGTTTCTCCTGAGTTTTAGACGAAGTTTCCTGCTGTTTAGTACGTATGCCGGCATTGGGCTGGAAATACCGGTTTTGGGATTCTGCACAGAAAGGGTTGGCAAACCACTGAATCCACACGTGAGTTTAACTCTGTCAGTTGAATGCATACATTGACAACCATTCAGTTAGATAGCTCCGTTTTGGTTTTAGAAGCAGATATTTCTCTGTACAGCCTATGGTCCCATTCTCTCGGGAATATCCCAACACAGCTCGTAGAAGAAAAGTGTTTCTGACTCGCTGAATCTCAACATAGATTCAACTCTTAGGTGAGCGAACGCACAGCAGAGCAGTTTCAAGGAAACGTTTCTCCTGAGTTTTAGACGAAGTTTCCTGCTGTTTAGTACGTATGCCGGCATTGGGCTGGAAATACCGGTTTTGGGATTCTGCACAGAAAGGGTTTGCCAACCGCTGAATCCACACGTGAGTTTAACTCTGTCAGTTGAATGCACACATTGACAACCATTCAGTTAGATAGCTCCGTTTTGGTTTTAGAAGCAGATATTTCTCTGTACAGCCTATGGTCCCATTCACTCGGGAATATCCCAACGCAGCTCCTAGAAGAAACGTGTTTCTGACTCGCTGAATCTCAACATAGATTCAACTCTCTTAGGTGAACGAACACACAGCAGAGCAGTTTCAAGGAAACGTTTCTCCTGAGTTTTAGACGAAGTTTCCTGCTGTTTCGTACGTATGCCGGCATTGGGCTGGAAATACCGGTTTTGGGATTCTGCACAGAAAGGGATTGCCAACCGCTGAATCCACACGTGAGTCTAACTCTGTCAGTTGAATGCACACATTGAAAACCATTCAGTTAGATAGCTCTGTTTTGGGTTTAGAAGCAGATATTTCTCTGTATAGCCTATGGTCCCATTCACTCGGGAATATCCCAACGCAGCTCCTAGAAGAAACGTGTTTCTGACTCGCTGAATCTCAACATAGATTCAACTCTCTTAGGTGAACAAACGCACAGCAGAGCAGTTACAAGGAAACGTTTCTCCTGAGTTTTAGACGAAGTTTCCAGCTGTTTCGTACGTATGCCGGCATTGGGCTGGAAATACCGGTTTTGGGATTCTGCACAGAAAGGGTTTGCCAACCGCTGAATCCACACGTGAGTTTAACTCTGTCAGTTGAATGCACACATTGACAACCATTCAGTTAGATAGCTCCGCTTTGGTTTTAGAAGCAGATATTTCTCTGTACAGCCTATGGTCCCATTCACTCGGGAATATCCCAACGCAGCTCCTAGAAGAAACGTGTTTCTGACTCGCTGAATCTCAACATAGATTCAACTCTCTTAGGTGAACGAACGCACAGCAGAGCAGTTTCAAGGAAACGTTTCTCCTGAGTTTTAGACGAAGTTTCCTGCTGTTTAGTACGTATGCCGGCATTGGGCTGGAAATACCGGTTTTAGGATTCTGCACAGAAAGGGTTGGCAAACCGCTGAATCCACACGTGAGTTTAACTCTGTCAGTTGAATGCACACATTGACAACCATTCAGTTAGATAGCTCCGTTTTGGTTTTAGAAGCAGATATTTCTCTGTACAGCCTATGGTCCCTTTCACTCGGGAATATCCCAACGCAGCTCCTAGAAGAAACGTGTTTCTGACTCGCTGAATCTCAACATAGATTCAACTCTCTTAGGTGAATGAACGCACAGCAGAGCAGTTTCAAGGAAGCGTTTCTCCTGAGTTTTAGACGAAGTTTCCTGCTGTTTCGTACGTATGCCGGCATTGGGCTGGAAATACCGGTTTTGGGATTCTGCACAGAAAGGGTTTGCCAACCGCTGAATCCACACGTGAGTTTAACTCTGTCAGTTGAATGCACACATTGACAACCATTCAGTTAGATAGCTCCGTTTTGGTTTTAGAAGCAGATATTTCTCTGTACAGCCTATGGTCCCATTCACTCGGGAATATCCCAACGCAGCTCCTAGAAGAAACGTGTTTCTGACTCGCTGAATCTCAACATAGATTCAACTCTCTTAGGTGAACGAACGCACAGCAGAGCAGTTTCAAGGAAACGTTTCTCCTGAGTTTTAGACGAAGTTTCCTGCTGTTTCGTACGTATGCCGGCATTGGGCTGGAAATACCGGTTTTGGGATTCTGCACAGAAAGGGATTGCCAACCGCTGAATCCACACGTGAGTTTAACTCTGTCAGTTGAATGCACACATTGAAAACCATTCAGTTAGATAGCTCTGTTTTGGGTTTAGAAGCAGATATTTCTCTGTATAGCCTATGGTCCCATTCACTCGGGAATATCCCAACGCAGCTCCTAGAAGAAACGTGTTTCTGACTCGCTGAATCTCAACATAGATTCAACTCTCTTAGGTGAATGAACTCACAGCAGAGCAGTTTCAAGGAAACGTTTCTCCTGAATTTTAGACGAAATTTCCTGCTGTTTAGAACGTATGCCGGCATTGGACTGGAAATACCGGTTTTGGGATTCTGCACAGAAAGGGTTTGCAAACCGCTGAATCCACACGTGAGTTTAACTCTGTCAGTTGAATGCACACATTGACAACCATTCAGTTAGACAGCTCCGTTTTGGTTTTAGAAGCAGATATTTCTCTGTACAGCCTATGGTCCCATTCACTCGGGAATATCCCAACGCAGCTCTTAGAAGAAACGTGTTTCTGACTCGCTGAATCTCAACATAGATTCAACTCTCTTAGGTGAACGAACGCACAGCAGAGCAGTTTCAAGGAAACGTTTCTCCTGAGTTTTAGACGAAGTTTCCTGCTGTTTAGTACGTATGCCGGCATTGGGCTGGAAATACCGGTTTTGGGATTCTGCACAGAAAGGGTTGGCAAACCGCTGAATCCACACGTGAGTTTAACTCTGTCAGTTGAATGCACACATTGACAACCATTCAGTTAGATAGCTCCGTTTTGGTTTTAGAAGCAGATATTTCTCTGTACAGCCTATGGTCCCATTCACTCGGGAATATCCCAACACAGCTCGTAGAAGAAAAGTGTTTCTGACTCGCTGAATCTCAACATAGATTCAACTCTTAGGTGAATGAACGCACAGCAGAGCAGTTTCAAGGAAACGTTTCTCCTGAGTTTTAGACGAAGTTTCCTGCTGTTTAGTACGTATGGGGGCATTGGGCTGGAAATACCGGTTTTGGGATTCTGCACAGAAAGGGTTTGCAAACCGCTGAATCCACACGTGAGTTTAACTCTGTCAGTTGAATGCACACATTGACAACCATTCAGTTAGATAGCTCCGTTTTGGTTTTAGAAGCAGATATTTCTCTGTACAGCCTATGGTCCCATTCACTCGGGAATATCCCAACGGAGCTCCTAGAAGAAACGTGTTTCTGACTCGCTGAACCTCAACATAGATTCAACTCTCTTAGGTGAACGAACGCACAGCAGAGCAGTTTCAAGGAAACGTTTCTCCTGAGTTTTAGACGAAGTTTCCTGCTGTTTAGTACGTATGCCGGCATTGTGCTGGAAATACCGGTTTTGGGATTCTGCACAGAAAGGGTTTGCAAACCGTTGAATCCACACGTGAGTTTACCTCTGTCAGTTGAATGCACACATTGACAACCATTCAGTTAGATAGCTCCGTTTTGGTTTTAGAAGCAGATATTTCTCTGTACAGCCTATGGTCCCTTTCACTCGGGAATATCCCAACGCAGCTCCTAGAAGAAACGTGTTTCTGACTCGCTGAATCTCAACATAGATTCAACTCTCTTAGGTGAACGAACGCACAGCAGAGCAGTTTCAAGGAAGCGTTTCTCCTGAGTTTTAGACGAAGTTTCCTGCTGTTTAGTACGTATGCCGGCATTGGGCTGGAAATACCGGTTTTGGGATTCTGTACAGAAAGGTTTTGCCAACCGCTGAATCCACACGTGAGTTTAACTCTGTCAGTTGAATGCACACATTGACAACCATTCAGTTAGATAGCTCCGTTTTGGTTTTAGAAGCAGATATTTCTCTGTACAGCCTATGGTCCCATTCACTCGGGAATATCCCAACGCAGCTCCTAGAAGAAACGTGTTTCTGACTCGCTGAATCTCAACATAGATTCAACTCTCTTAGGTGAACGAACGCACAGCAGAGCAGTTTCAAGGAAGCGTTTCTCCTGAGTTTTAGACGAAGTTTCCTGCTGTTTCGTACGTATGCCGGCATTGGGCTGGAAATACCGGTTTTGGGATTCTGCACAGAAAGGGTTGGCAAACCACTGAATCCACACGTGAGTTTAACTCTGTCAGTTGAATGCATACATTGACAACCATTCAGTTAGATAGCTCCGTTTTGGTTTTAGAAGCAGATATTTCTCTGTACAGCCTATGGTCCCATTCACTCGGGAATATCCCAACGCAGCTCCTAGAAGAAACGTGTTTCTGACTCGCTGAATCTCAACATAGTTTCAACTCTCTTAGGTGAGCGAACGCACAGCAGAGCAGTTTCAAGGAAACGTTTCTCCTGAGTTTTAGACGAAGTTTTCTGCTGTTTCGTACGTATGCCGGCATTGGGCTGGAAATACCGGTTTTGGGATTCTACACAGAAAGGGTTTGCAAACCGCTGAATCCACACGTGAGTTTAACTCTGTCAGTTGAATGCACACATTGACAACCATTCAGTTAGATAGCTCCGTTTTGGTTTTAGAAGCAGATATTTCTCTGTACAGCCTATGGTCCCATTCACTCGGGAATATCCCAACGCAGCTCCTAGAAGAAACGTGTTTCTGACTCGCTGAATCTCAACATAGATTCAACTCTCTTAGGTGAACGGACTCACAGCAGAGCAGTTTCAAGGAACCTTTTCTCCTGAATTTTAGACGAAATTTCCTGCTGTTTAGAACGTATGCCGGCATTGGGCTGGAAATACCGGTTTTGGGATTCTGCACAGAAAGGGTTTGCAAACCGCTGAATCCACACGTGAGTTTAACTCTGTCAGTTGAATGCACACATTGACAACCATTCAGTTAGACAGCTCCGTTTTGGTTTTAGAAGCAGATATTTCTCTGTAGCCTATGGTCCCATTCACTCGGGAATATCCCAACGCAGCTCCTAGAAGAAACGTGTTTATGACTCGCTGAATCTCAACATAGATTCAACTCTCTTAGGTGAACGAACGCACAGCAGAGCAGTTTCAAGGAAACGTTTCTCCTGAGTTTTAGACGAAGTTTCCTGCTGTTTAGTACGTATGCCGGCATTGGGCTGGAAATACCGGTTTTGGGATTCTGCACAGAAAGGGTTGGCAAACCGCTGAATCCACAAGTGAGTTTAACTCTGTCAGTTGAATGCACACATTGACAACCATTCAGTTAGATAGCTCTGTTTTGGTTTTAGAAGCAGATATTTCTCTGTACAGCCTATGGTCCCATTCACTCGGGAATATCCCAACGCAGCTCCTAGAAGAAACGTGTTTCTGACTCGCTGAATCTCAACATAGATTCAACTCTCTTAGGTGAACGAACGCACAGCAGAGCAGTTACAAGGAAACGTTTCTCCTGAGTTTTAGACGAAGTTTCCTGCTGTTTCGTACGTATGCCGGCATTGGGCTGGAAATACCGGTATTGGGATTCTGCACAGAAAGGGTTTGCCAACCGCTGAATCCACACGTGAGTTTAACTCTGTCAGTTGAATGCACACATTTACAACCATTCAGCTAGATAGCTCCGTTTTGGTTTTAGAAGCAGATATTTCTCTGTACAGCCTAAGGTCCCATTCACTCGGGAATATCCCAACGCAGCTCCTAGAAGAAACGTGTTTCTGACTCGCTGAATCTCGACATAGATTCAACTCTCTTAGGTGAACGAACGCACAGCAGAGCAGTTTCAAGGAAGCGTTTCTCCTGAGTTTTAGACGAAGTTTCCTGCTGTTTAGTACGTATGCCGGCATTGGGCTGGAAATACCGGTTTTGGGATTCTGCACAGAAAGGGTTTGCAAACCGCTGAATCCACACGTGAGTTTAACTCTGTCAGTTGAATGCACACATTGACAACCATTCAGTTAGATAGCTCCGTTTTGGTTTTAGAAGCAGATATTTCTCTGTACAGCCTATGGTCCCATTCACTCGGGAATATCCCAACGCAGCTCCTAGAAGAAACGTGTTTCTGACTCGCTGAATCTCAACATAGATTCAACTCTCTTAGGTGAACGAACGCACAGCAGAGCAGTTACAAGGAAACGTTTCTCCTGAGTTTTAGACGAAGTTTCCTGCTGTTTCGTACGTATGCCGGCATTGGGCTGGAAATACCGGTTTTGGGATTCTGCACCGAAAGGGTTTGCCAACCGCTGAATCCACACTTGAGTTTAACTCTGTCAGTTGAATGCACACATTGACAACCATTCAGTTAGATAGCTCCGCTTTGGTTTTAGAAGCAGATATTTCTCTGTACAGCCTATGGTCCCATTCACTCGGGAATATCCCAACGCAGCTCCTAGAAGAAACGTGTTTCTGACTCGCTGAATCTCAACATAGATTCAACTCTTTTAGGTGAATGAACGCACAGCAGAGCAGTTTCAAGGAAACGTTTCTCCTGAGTTTTAGACTTAGTTTCCTGCTGTTTAGTACGTATGCCGGCATTGGGCTGGAAATACCGGTTTTAGTATTCTGCACAGAAAGGGTTGGCAAACCGCTGAATCCACACGTGAGTTTAACTCTGTCAGTTGAATGCACACATTGACAACCATTCAGTTAGATAGCTCCGTTTTGGTTTTAGAAGCAGATATTTCTCTGTACAGCCTATGGTCCCTTTCACTCGGGAATATCCCAACGCAGCTCCTAGAAGAAACGTGTTTCTGACTCGCTGAATCTCAACATAGATTCAACTCTCTTAGGTGAACGAACGCACAGCAGAGCAGTTTCAAGGAAACGTTTCTCCTGAGTTTTAGACGAAGTTTCCTGCTGTTTCGTACGTATGCCGGCATTGGGCTGGAAATACCGGTTTTGGGATTCTGCACAGAAAGGGTTTGCCAACCGCTGAATCCACACGTGAGTTTAACTCTGTCAGTTGAATGCACACATTGACAACCATTCAGTTAGATAGCTCTGTTTTGGTTTTAGAAGCAGATATTTCTCTGAACAGCCTAGGGTCCCATTCACTCGGGAATATCCCAACGCAGCTCCTAGAAGAAACGTGTTTCTGACTCGCTGAATCTCAACATAGATTCAACTCTCTTAGGTGAACGAACGCACAGCAGAGCAGTTACAAGGAAACGTTTCTCCTGAGTTTTAGACGAAGTTTCCTGCTGTTTCGTACGTATGCCGGCATTGGGCTGGAAATACCGGTTTTGGGATTATGCACAGAAAGGGTTTGCCAACCGCTGAATCCACACGTGAGTTTAAATCTGTCAGTTGAATGCACACATTGACAACCATTCAGTTAGATAGCTCCGTTTTGGTTTTAGAAGCAGATATTTCTCTGTACAGCCTATGGTCCCATTCACTCGGGAATATCCCAACGCAGCTCGTAGAAGAAACGTGTTTCTGACTCGCTGAATCTCAACATAGATTGAACTCTCTTAGGTGAACGAACGCACAGCAGAGCAGTTTCAAGGAAGCGTTTCTCCTGAGTTTTAGACGAAGTTTCCTGCTGTTTAGTACGTATGCCGGCATTGGGCTGGAAATACCGGTTTTGGGATTCTGCACAGAAAGGGTTTGCAAACCGCTGAATCCACACGTGAGTTTAACTCTGTCAGTTGAATGCACACAATGACAACCATTCAGTTAGATAGCTCCGTTTTGGTTTTAGAAGCAGATATTTCTCTGTACAGCCTATGGTCCCATTCACTCGGGAATATCCCAACGCAGCTACTAGAAGAAACGTGTTTCTGACTAGCTGAATCTCAACATAGATTCAACTCTCTTAGGTGAACGAACGCACAGCAGAGCAGTTTCAAGGAAACGTTTCTCCTGAGTTTTAGACGAAGTTTCCTGCTGTTTCGTACGTATGCCGGCATTGGGCTGGAAATACCGGTTTTGCGATTCTACACAGAAAGGGTTTGCAAACCGCTGAATCCACACGTGAGTTTAACTCTGTCAGTTGAATGCACACATTGACAACCATTCAGTTAGATAGCTCCGTTTTGGTTTTAGAAGCAGATATTTCTCTGTACAGCCTATGGTCCCATTCACTCGGGAATATCCCAACGCAGCTCGTAGAAGAAACGTGTTTCTGACTCGCTGAATCTCAACATAGATTCAACTCTCTTAGGTGAACGAACGCACAGCAGAGCAGTTTCAAGGAAACGTTTCTCCTAAGTTTTAGACGAAGTTTCCTGCTGTTTACTACGTATGCCGGCATTGGGCTGGAAATACCGGTTTTGGGATTCTGCACAGAAAGGGTTGGCAAACCGCTGAATCCACACGTGAGTTTAACTCTGTCAGTTGAATGCACACATTGACAACCATTCAGTTAGATAGCTCCGTTTTGGTTTTAGAAGCAGATATTTCTCTGTACAGCCTATGGTCCCATTCACTCTGGAATATCCAAACGCAGCTCCTAGAAGAAACGTGTTTCTGACTCGCTGAATCTCAACATAGATTCAACTCTCTTAGGTGAACGAACGCACAGCAGAGCAGTTACAAGGAAACGTTTCTCCTGAGTTTTAGACGAAGTTTCCTGCTGTTTCGTACGTATGCCGGCATTGGGCTGGAAATACCGGTTTTGGGATTCTGCACAGAAAGGGTTTGCCAACCGCTGAATCCACACGTGAGTTTAACTCTGTCAGTTGAATGCACACATTGACAACCATTCAGTTAGATAGCTCCGCTTTGGTTTTAGAAGCAGATATTTCTCTGTACAGCCTATGGTCCCATTCACTCGGGAATATCCCAACGCAGCTCCTAGAAGAAACGTGTTTCTGACTCGCTGAATCTCAACATAGATTCAACTCTTTTAGGTGAACGAACGCACAGCAGAGCAGTTTCAAGGAAACGTTTCTCCTGAGTTTTAGACTTAGTTTCCTGCTGTTTAGTACGTATGCCGGCATTGGGCTGGAAATACCGGTTTTAGGATTCTGCACAGAAAGGGTTGGCAAACCGCTGAATCCACACGTGAGTTTAACTCTGTCAGTTGAATGCACACATTGACAACCATTCAGTTAGATATCTCCGTTTTGGTTTTAGAAGCAGATATTTCTCTGTACAGATTATGGTCCCATTCACTCGGGAATATCCCAACGCAGCTCCTAGAAGAAACGTGTTTCTGACTCGCTGAATCTCAACATAGATTCAACTCTCTTAGGTGAACGAACGCACAGCAGAGCAGTTTCAAGGAAGCTTTTCTCCTGAGTTTTAGACGAAGTTTCCTGCTGTTTCGTACGTATGCCGGCATTGGGCTGGAAATACCGGTTTTGGGATTCTGCACAGAAAGGGTTTGCAAACCGCTGAATCCACACGTGAGTTTAACTCTGTCAGTTGAATGCACACATTGACAACCATTCAGTTAGATAGCTCCGTTTTGGTTTTAGAAGCAGATATTTCTCTGTACAGCCTATGGTCCCATTCACTCGGGAATATCCCAACGCAGCTACTAGAAGAAACGTGTTTCTGACTAGCTGAATCTCAACATAGATTCAACTCTCTTAGGTGAACGAACGCACAGCAGAGCAGTTTCAAGGAAACGTTTCTCCTGAGTTTTAGACGAAGTTTCCTGCTGTTTCGTACGTATGCCGGCATTGGGCTGGAAATACCGGTTTTGCGATTCTACACAGAAAGGGTTTGCAAGCCGCTGAATCCACACGTGAGTTTAACTCTGTCAGTTGAATGCACACATTGACAACCATTCAGTTAGATATCTCCGTTTTGGTTTTAGAAGCAGATATTTCTCTGTACAGCCTATGGTCCCATTCACTCGGGAATATCCCAACGCAGCTCGTAGAAGAAACGTGTTTCTGACTCGCTGAATCTCAACATAGATTCAACTCTCTTAGGTGAACGAACGCACAGCAGAGCAGTTTCAAGGAAACGTTTCTCCTAAGTTTTAGACGAAGTTTCCTGCTGTTTAGTACGTATGCCGGCATTGGGCTGGAAATACCGGTTTTGGGATTCTGCACAGAAAGGGTTTGCAAACCGCTGAATCCACACGTGAGTTTAACTCTGTCAGTTGAATGCACACATTGACAACCATTCAGTTAGATAGCTCCGTTTTGGTTTTAGAAGCAGATATTTCTCTGTACAGCCTATGGTCCCATTCACTTGGGAATATCCCAACGCAGCTCCTAGAAGAAACGTGTTTCTGACTCGCTGAATCTCAACATAGATTCAACTCTCTTAGGTGAACGAACGCACAGCAGAGCAGTTACAAGGAAACGTTTCTCCTGAGTTTTAGACGAAGTTTCCTGCTGTTTCGTACGTATGCCGGCATTGGGCTGGAAATACCGGTTTTGGGATTCTGCACAGAAAGGGTTTGCCAACCGCTGAATCCACACTTGAGTTTAACTCTGTCAGTTGAATGCACACATTGACAACCATTCAGTTAGATAGCTCCGCTTTGGTTTTAGAAGCAGATATTCCTCTGTACAGCCTATGGTCCCATTCACTCGGGAATATCCCAACGCAGCTCCTAGAAGAAACGTGTTTCTGACTCGCTGAATCTCAACATAGATTCAACTCTTTTAGGTGAAAGAACGCACAGCAGAGCAGTTTCAAGGAAACGTTTCTCCTGAGTTTTAGACTTAGTTTCCTGCTGTTTAGTACGTATGCCGGCATTGGGCTGGAAATACCGGTTTTAGGATTCTGCACAGAAAGGGTTGGCAAACCGCTGAATCCACACGTGAGTTTAACTCTGTCAGTTGAATGCACACATTGACAACCATTCAGTTAGATAGCTCCGTTTTGGTTTTAGAAGCAGATATTTCTCTGTACAGCCTATGGTCCCTTTCACTCGGGAATATCCCAACGCAGCTCCTAGAAGAAACGTGTTTCTGACTCGCTGAATCTCAACATAGATTCAACTCTCTTAGGTGAACGAACGCACAGCAGAGCAGTTTCAAGGAAACGTTTCTCCTGAGTTTTAGACGAAGTTTCCTGCTGTTTCGTACGTATGCCGGCATTGGGCTGGAAATACCGGTTTTGGGATTCTGCACAGAAAGGGTTTGCCAACCGCTGAATCCACACGTGAGTTTAACTCTGTCAGTTGAATGCACACATTGACAACCATTCAGTTAGATAGCTCTGTTTTGGTTTTAGAAGCAGACATTTCTCTGAACAGCCTAGGGTCCTATTCACTCGGGAATATCCCAACGCAGCTCCTAGAAGAAACGTGTTTCTGACTCGCTGAATCTCAACATAGATTCAACTCTCTTAGGTGAACGAACGCACAGCAGAGCAGTTACAAGGAAACGTTTCTCCTGAGTTTTAGACGAAGTTTCCTGCTGTTTCGTACGTATGCCGGCATTGGGCTGGAAATACCGGTTTTGGGATTCTGCACAGAAAGGGTTTGCCAACCGCTGAATCCACACGTGAGTTTAAATCTGTCAGTTGAATGCACACATTGACAACCATTCAGTTAGATAGCTCCGTTTTGGTTTTAGAAGCAGATATTTCTCTGTACAGCCTATGGTCCCATTCACTCGGGAATATCCCAACGCAGCTCGTAGAAGAAACGTGTTTCTGACTCGCTGAATCTCAACATAGATTCAACTCTCTTAGGTGAACGAACGCACAGCAGAGCAGTTTCAAGGAAGCGTTTCTCCTGAGTTTTAGACGAAGTTTCCTGCTGTTTAGTACGTATGCCGGCATTGGGCTGGAAATACCGGTTTTGGGATTCTGCACAGAAAGGGTTTGCAAACCGCTGAATCCACACGTGAGTTTAACTCTGTCAGTTGAATGCACACAATGACAACCATTCAGTTAGATAGCTCCGTTTTGGTTTTAGAAGCAGATATTTCTCTGTACAGCCTATGGTCCCATTCACTCGGGAATATCCCAACGCAGCTACTAGAAGAAACGTGTTTCTGACTAGCTGAATCTCAACATAGATTCAACTCTCTTAGGTGAACGAACGCACAGCAGAGCAGTTTCAAGGAAACGTTTCTCCTGAGTTTTAGACGAAGTTTCCTGCTGTTTCGTACGTATGCCGGCATTGGGCTGGAAATACCGGTTTTGCGATTCTACACAGAAAGGGTTTGCAAACCGCTGAATCCACACGTGAGTTTAACTCTGTCAGTTGAATGCACACATTGACAACCATTCAGTTAGATAGCTCCGTTTTGGTTTTAGAAGCAGATATTTCTCTGTACAACCTATGGTCCCATTCACTCGGGAATATCCCAACGCAGCTCGTAGAAGAAACGTGTTTCTGACTCGCTGAATCTCAACATAGATTCAACTCTCTTAGGTGAACGAACGCACAGCAGAGCAGTTTCAAGGAAACGTTTCTCCTAAGTTTTAGACGAAGTTTCCTGCTGTTTAGTACGTATGCCGGCATTGGGCTGGAAATACCGGTTTTGGGATTCTGCACAGAAAGGGTTGGCAAACCGCTGAATCCACACGTGAGTTTAACTCTGTCAGTTGAATGCACACATTGACAACCATTCAGTTAGATAGCTCCGTTTTGGTTTTAGAAGCAGATATTTCTCTGTACAGCCTATGGTCCCATTCACTCTGGAATATCCAAACGCAGCTCCTAGAAGAAACGTGTTTCTGACTCGCTGAATCTCAACATAGATTCAACTCTCTTAGGTGAACGAACGCACAGCAGAGCAGTTACAAGGAAACGTTTCTCCTGAGTTTTAGACGAAGTTTCCTGCTGTTTCGTACGTATGCCGGCATTGGGCTGGAAATACCGGTTTTGGGATTCTGCACAGAAATGGTTTGCCAACCGCTGAATCCACACGTGAGTTTAACTCTGTCAGTTGAATGCACACATTGACAACCATTCAGTTAGATAGCTCCGCTTTGGTTTTAGAAGCAGATATTTCTCTGTACAGCCTATGGTCCCATTCACTCGGGAATATCCCAACGCAGCTCCTAGAAGAAACGTGTTTCTGACTCGCTGAATCTCAACATAGATTCAACTCTTTTAGGTGAACGAACGCACAGCAGAGCAGTTTCAAGGAAACGTTTCTCCTGAGTTTTAGACTTAGTTTCCTGCTGTTTAGTACGTATGCCGGCATTGGGCTGGAAATACCGGTTTTAGGATTCTGCACAGAAAGGGTTGGCAAACCGCTGAATCCACACGTGAGTTTAACTCTGTCAGTTGAATGCACACATTGACAACCATTCAGTTAGATATCTCCGTTTTGGTTTTAGAAGCAGATATTTCTCTGTACAGATTATGGTCCCATTCACTCGGGAATATCCCAACGCAGCTCCTAGAAGAAACGTGTTTCTGACTCGCTGAATCTCAACATAGATTCAACTCTCTTAGGTGAACGAACGCACAGCAGAGCAGTTTCAAGGAAGCGTTTCTCCTGAGTTTTAGACGAAGTTTCCTGCTGTTTCGTACGTATGCCGGCATTGGGCTGGAAATACCGGTTTTGGGATTCTGCACAGAAAGGGTTTGCAAACCGCTGAATCCACACGTGAGTTTAACTCTGTCAGTTGAATGCACACATTGACAACCATTCAGTTAGATAGCTCCGTTTTGGTTTTAGAAGCAGATATTTCTCTGTACAGCCTATGGTCCCATTCACTCGGGAATATCCCAACGCAGCTCCTAGAAGAAACGTGTTTCTGACTCGCTGAATCTCAACATAGATTCAACTCTCTTAGGTGAACGAACGCACAGCAGAGCAGTTTCAAGGAAGCGTTTCTCCTGAGTTTTAGACGAAGATTCCTGCTGTTTAGTACGTATGCCGGCATTGGGCTGGAAATACCGGTTTTGGGATTCTGCACAGAAATGGTTTGCCAACCGCTGAATCCACACGTGAATTTAACTCTGTCAGTTGAATGCACGCATTGACAACCATTCAGTTAGATAGCTCCGTTTTGGTTTTAGAAGCAGATATTTCTCTGTACAGCCTATGGTCCCATTCACTCAGGAATATCCCAACGCAGCTCCTAGAAGAAACGTGTTTCTGACTCGCTGAATCTCAACATAGATTCAACTCTCTTAGGTGAACGAACTCACAGCAGAGCAGTTTCAAGGAATCGTTTCTCCTGAATTTTAGACGAAATTTCCTGCTGTTTAGAACGCATGCCGGCATTGGCCTGGAAATACCGGTTTTGGCATTCTGCACAGAAAGGGTTTGTAAACCGCTGAATCCACACGTGAGTTTAACTCTGTCAGTTGAATGCACACATTGACAACCATTCAGTTAGACAGCACCGTTTTGATTTTAGAAGCAGATATTTCTCTGTACAGCCTATGGTCCCATTCACTCGGGAATATCCCAACGCAGCTCGTAGAAGAAACGTGTTTCTGACTCGCTGAATCTCAACATAGATTCAACTCTCTTAGGTGAACGAACGCACAGCAGAGCAGTTTCAAGGAAACGTTTCTCCTGAGTTTTAGACGAAGTTTCCTGCTGTTTAGTACGTATGCCGGCATTAGGCTGGAAATACCGGATTTGGGATTCTGCACAGAAAGGGTTTGCAAACCGCTGAATCCACACGTGAGTTTAACTCTGTCAGTTGAATGCACACATTGACAACCATTCAGTTAGATAGCTCCGTTTTGGTTTTAGAAGCAGATATTTCTCTGTACAGCCTATGGTCCCATCCACTCGGGAATATCCCAACGCAGCTCCTAGAAGAAACGTGTTTCTGACTCGCTGAATCTCAACATAGATTCAACTCTCTTAGCTGAACGAACGCACAGCAGAGCAGTTTCAAGGAAACGTTTCTCCTGAGTTTTAGACGAAGTTTCCTGCTGTTTCGTACGTATGCCGGCATTGGGCTGGAAATACCGGTTTTGGGATTCTGCACAGAAAGTGTTGGCCAACCGCTGAATCCACCCGTGAGTTTAACTCTGTCAGTTGAATGCACACATTGACGACCATTCAGTTAGATAGCTCCGTTTTGGTTTTAGAAGCAGATATTTCTCTGTACAGCCTATGGTCCCATTCACTCGGGAATATCCCAACGCAGCTCCTAGAAGAAACGTGTTTCTGACTCGCTGAATCTCAACATAGATTCAACTCTCTTAGGTGAACGAACGCACAGCAGAGCAGTTTCAAGGAAACGTTTCTCCTGAGTTTTAGACGAAGTTTCCTGCTGTTTCGTACGTATGCCGGCATTGGGCTGGAAATACCGGTTTTGGGATTCTGCACAGAAAGGGTTTGCCAACCGCTGAATCCACACGTGAGTTTAACTCTGTCAGTTGAATGCACACATTGACAACCATTCAGTTAGATAGCTCCGTTTTGGTTTTAGAAGCAGATATTTCTCTGTACAGCCTATGGTCCCATTCACTCGGGAATATCCCAACGCAGCTCCTAGAAGAAACGTGTTTCTGACTCGCTGAATCTCAACATAGATTCAACTCTCTTAGGTGAACGAACGCACAGCAGAGCAGTTTCAAGGAAACGTTTCTCCTGAGTTTTAGACGAAGTTTCCTGCTGTTTAGTACGTATGCCGGCATTGGGCTGGAAATACCGGTTTTAGGATTCTGCACAGAAAGGGTTGGCAAACCGCTGAATCCACAGGTGAGTTTAACTCTGTCAGTTGAATGCACACATTGACAACCATTCAGTTAGATAGCTCCGTTTTGGTTTTAGAAGCAGATATTTCTCTGTACAGCCTATGGTCCCTTTCACTCGGGAATATCCCAACGCAGCTCCTAGAAGAAACGTGTTTCTGACTCGCTGAATCTCAACATAGATTCAACTCTCTTAGGTGAACGAACGCACATCAGAGCAGTTTCAAGGAAGCGTTTCTCCTGAGTTTTAGACGAAGTTTCCTGCTGTTTCGTACGTATGCCGGCATTGGGCTGGAAATACCGGTTTTGGGATTCTGCACAGAAAGGGTTTGCCAACCGCTGAATCCACACGTGAGTTTAACTCTGTCAGTTGAATGCACACATTGACAACCATTCAGTTAGATAGCTCCGTTTTGGTTTTAGAAGCAGATATTTCCCTGTACAGCCTATGGTCCCATTCACTCGGGAATATCCCAACGCAGCTCCTAGAAGAAACGTGTTTCTGACTCGCTGAATCTCAACATAGATTCAACTCTCTTAGGTGAACGAACGCACAGCAGAGCAGTTTCAAGGAAGCGTTTCTCCTGAGTTTTAGACGAAGTTTCCTGCTGTTTAGTACGTATGCCGGCATTGGGCTGGAATTACCGGTTTTGGGATTCTGCACAGAAAGGGTTTGCAAACCGCTGAATCCACACGTGAGTTTAACTCTGTCAGTTGAATGCACACATTGACAACCATTCAGTTAGATAGCTCCGTTTTGGTTTTAGAAGAAGATATTTCTCTGTACAGCCTATGGTCCCATTCACTCGGGAATATCCCAACGGAGCTCCTAGAAGAAACGTGTTTCTGACTCGCTGAATCTCAACATAGATTCAACTCTTTTAGGTGAACGAACGCACAGCAGAGCAGTTTCAAGGAAACGTTTCTCCTGAGTTTTAGACGAAGTTTCCTGCTGTTTAGTACGTATGCCGGCATTGGGCTGGAAATACCGGTTTTGGGATTCTGCACAGAAAGGGTTTGCCAACCGCTGAATCCACACGTGAGTTTAACTCTGTCAGTTGAATGCACACATTGTCAACCATTCAGTTAGATAGCTCCGTTTTGATTTTAGAAGCAGATATTTCTCTGTACAGCCTATGGTCCCTTTCACTCGGGAATATCCCAACGCAGCTCCTAGAAGAAACGTGTTTCTGACTCGCTGAATCTCAACATAGATTCAACTCTCTTAGGTGAACGAACGCACAGCAGAGCAGTTTCAAGGAAACGTTTCTCCTGAGTTTTAGACGAAGTTTCCTGCTGTTTCGTACGTATGCCGGCATTGGGCTGGAAATACCGGTTTTGGGATTCTACACAGAAAGGGTTTGCCAACCGCTGAATCCACACGTGAGTTTAACTCTGTCAGTTGAATGCACACATTGACAACCATTCAGTTAGATAGCTCCGTTTTGGTTTTAGAAGCAGATATTTCTCTGTACAGCCTATGGTCCCATTCACTCGGGAATATCCCAACGCAGCTCCTAGAAGAAACGTGTTTCTGACTCGCTGAATCTCAACATAGATTCAACTCTCTTAGGTGAACGAACGCACAGCAGAGCAGTTTCAAGGAAACGTTTCTCCTGAGTTTTAGACGAAGTTTCCTGCTGTTTCGTACGTATGCCGTCATTGGGCTGGAAATACCGGTTTTGGGATTCTGCACAGAAAGGGTTTGCAAACCGCTGAATCCACACGTGAGTTTAACTCTGTCAGTTGAATGCACACATTGACAACCATTCAGTTAGATAGCTCCGTTTTGGTTTTAGAAGCAGATATTTCTCTGTACAGCCTATGGTCCCATTCACTCGGGAATATCGCAACGCAGCTCCTAGAAGAAACGTGTTTCTGACTCGCTGAGTCTCAACATAGATTCAACTCTCTTAGGTGAACGAACGCACAGCAGAGCAGTTTCAAGGAAACGTTTCTCCTGAGTTTTAGACGAAGTTTCCTGCTGTTTAGTACGTATGCTGGCATTGGGCTGGAAATACCGGTTTTAGGATTCTGCATAGAAAGGGTTGGCAAACCGCTGAATCCACACGTGAGTTTAACTCTGTCAGTTGAATGCACACATTGACAACCATTCAGTTAGATAGCTCCGTTTTGGTTTTAGAAGCAGATATTTCTCTGTACAGCCTATGGTCCCATTCACTCGGGAATATCCCAACGCAGCTCCTAGAAGAAACGTGTTTCTGACTCGCTGAATCTCAACATAGATTCAGCTCTCTTAGGTGAACGAACGCACAGCAGAGCAGTTTCAAGGAAACGTTTCTCCTGAGTTTTAGACGAAGTTTCCTGCTGTTTCGTACGTATGCCGGCATTGGGCTGGAAATACCGGTTTTGGGATTCTGCACAGAAAGGGTTTGCAAACCGCTGAATCCACACGTGAGTTTAACTCTGTCAGTTGAATGCACACATTGACAACCATTCAGTTAGATAGCTCCGTTTTGGTTTTAGAAGCAGATATTTCTCTGTACAGCCTATGGTCCCTTTCACTCGGGAATATCCCAACGCAGCTCCTAGAAGAAACGTGTTTCTGACTCGCTGAATCTCAACATAGATTCAACTCTCTTAGGTGAACGAACGCACAGCAGAGCAGTTTCAAGGAAGCGTTTCTCCTGAGTTTTAGACGAAGTTTCCTGCTGTTTCGTACGTATGCCGGCATTGGGCTGGAAATACCGGTTTTGGGATTCTACACAGAAAGGGTTTGCAAACCGCTGAATCCACACGTGAGTTTAACTCTGTCAGTTGAATGCACAATTGACAACCATTCAGTTAGATAGCTCCGTTTTGGTTTTAGAAGCAGATATTGCTCTGTACAGCCTATGGTCCCATTCACTCGGGAATATCCCAACGCGGCTCCTAGAAGAAACGTGTTTCTCACTCGCTGAATCTCAACATGGATTCAACTCTCTTAGGTGAACGAACGCACAACAGAGCAGTTTCAAAGAAACCTTTCTCCTGAGTTTTAGACGAAGTTTCCTGCTGTTTAGTACGTATGCCGGCATTGGGCTGGAATTACCGGTTTTGGGATTCTGCACAGAAAGGGTTTACAAACCGCTGAATCCACACGTGAGTTTAACTCTGTCAGTTGAATGCACACATTGACAACCATTCAGTTAGATAGCTCCGTTTTGGTTTTAGAAGCAGATATTTCTCTATACAGCCTATGGTCCCATTCACTCGGGAATATCCCAACGCAGCTCCTAGAAGAAACGTGTTTCTGACTCGCTGAATCTCAACATAGATTCAACTCTCTTAGGTGAACGAACGCACAGCAGAGCAGTTTCAAGGAAGCGTTTCTCCTGAGTTTTAGATGAAGTTTCCTGCTGTTTAGTACGTATGCCGGCATTGGGCTGGAAATACCGGTTTTGGGATTCTGCACAGAAAGGGTTTGCAAACCGCTGAATCCACACGTGAGTTTAACTCTGTCAGTTGAATGCACACATTGACAACCATTCAGTTAGATAGCTCCGTTTTGGTTTTAGAAGCAGATATTTCTCTGTACAGCCTATGGTCCCATTCACTCGGGAATATCCCAACGCAGCTCGTAGAAGAAACGTGTTTCTGACTCGCTGAATCTCAACATAGATTCAACTCTCTTAGGTGAACGAACGCACAGCAGAGCAGTTTCAAGGAAACGTTTCTCCTGAGTTTTAGACGAAGTTTCCTGCTGTTTCGTACGTATGCCGGCATTGGGCTGGAAATACCGGTTTTGCGATTCTACACAGAAAGGGTTTGCAAACCGCTGAATCCACACGTGAGTTTAACTCTGTCAGTTGAATGCACACATTGACAACCATTCAGTTAGATAGCTCCGTTTTGGTTTTAGAAGCAGATATTTCTCTGTACAGCCTATGGTCCCATTCACTCGGGAATATCCCAACGCAGCTCCTAGAAGAAACGTGTTTCTGACTCGCTGAATCTCAACATAGATTCAACTCTCTTAGGTGAACGAACGCACAGCAGAGCAGTTTCAAGGAAACGTTTCTCCTGAGTTTTAGACGAAGTTTCCTGCTGTTTAGAACGTATGCCGGCATTGGGCTGGAAATACCGGTTTTCGGATTCTGCACAGAAAGGGTTTGCAAACCGCTGAATCCACACGTGAGTTTAACTCTGTCAGTTGAATGCACACATTGACAACCATTCAGTTAGATAGCTCCGTTTTGGTTTTAGAAGCAGATATTTCTCTGTACAGCCTATGGTCCCATTCACTCGGGAATATCCCAACGGAGCTCCTAGAAGAAACGTGTTTCTGACTCGCTGAATCTCAACATAGATTCAACTCTCTTAGGTGAACGAACGCACAGCAGAGCAGTTTCAAGGAAACGTTTCTCCTGAGTTTTAGACGAAGTTTCCTGCTGTTTAGTACGTATGCCGGCATTGGGCTGGAAATACCGGTTTTGGGATTCTGCACAGAAAGGGTTGGCAAACCGCTGAATCCACACGTGAGTTTAACTCTGTCAGTTGAATGCACACATTGACAACCATTCAGTTAGATAGCTCCGTTTTGGTTTTAGAAGCAGATATTTCTCTGTACAGCCTATGGTCCCTTTCACTCGGGAATATCCCAACGCAGCTCCTAGAAGAAACGTGTTTCTGACTCGCTGAATCTCAACATAGATTCAACTCTCTTAGGTGAACGAACGCACAGCAGAGCAGTTTCAAGGAAACGTTTCTCCTGAGTTTTAGACGAAGTTTCCTGCTGTTTCGTACGTATGCCGGCATTGGGCTGGAAATACCGGTTTTGGGATTCTGCACAGAAAGGGTTGGCCAACCGCTGAATCCACACGTGAGTTTAACTCTGTCAGTTGAATGCACACATTGACGACCATTCAGTTAGATAGCTCCGTTTTGGTTTTAGAAGCAGATATTTCTCTGTACAGCCTATGGTCCCATTCACTCGGGAATATCCCAACGCAGCTCCTAGAAGAAACGTGTTTCTGACTCGCTGAATCTCAACATAGATTCAACTCTCTTAGGTGAACGAACGCACAGCAGAGCAGTTTCAAGGAAACGTTTCTCCTGAGTTTTAGACGAAGTTTCCTGTTGTTTCGTACGTATGCCGGCATTGGGCTGGAAATACCGGTTTTGGGATTCTACACAGAAAGGGTTTGAGAACCGCTGAATCCACACGTGAGTTTTACTCTGTCAGTTGAATGCACACATTGACAACCATTCAGTTAGATAGCTCCGTTTTGGTTTTAGAAGCAGATATTTCTCTGTACAGCCTATGGTCCCATTCACTCGGGAATATCCCAACGGAGCTCCTAGAAGAAACGTGTTTCTGACTCGCTGAATCTCAACATAGATTCAACTCTCTTAGGTGAACGAACGCACAGCAGAGCAGTTTCAAGGAAACGTTTCTCCTGAGTTTTAGACGAAGTTTCCTGCTGTTTCGTACGTATGCCGGCATTGGGCTGGAAATACCGGTTTTGGGATTCTGCACAGAAAGGGTTGGCCAACCGCTGAATCCACACGTGAGTTTAACTCTGTCAGTTGAATGCACACATTGACGACCATTCAGTTAGATAGCTCCGTTTTGGTTTTAGAAGCAGATATTTCTCTGTACAGCCTATGGTCCCATTCACTCGGGAATATCCCAACGCAGCTCCTAGAAGAAACGTGTTTCTGACTCGCTGAATCTCAACATAGATTCAACTCTCTTAGGTGAACGAACGCACAGCAGAGCAGTTTCAAGGAAACGTTTCTCCTGAGTTTTAGACGAAGTTTCCTGTTGTTTCGTACGTATGCCGGCATTGGGCTGGAAATACCGGTTTTGGGATTCTACACAGAAAGGGTTTGAGAACCGCTGAATCCACACGTGAGTTTTACTCTGTCAGTTGAATGCACACATTGACAACCATTCAGTTAGATAGCTCCGTTTTGGTTTTAGAAGCAGATATTTCTCTGTACAGCCTATGGTCCCATTCACTCGGGAATATCCCAACGCAGCTCCTAGAAGAAACGTGTTTCTGACTCGCTGAATCTCAACATAGATTCAACTCTCTTAGGTGAACGAACGCACAACAGAGCAGTTTCAAAGAAACGTTTCTCCTGAGTTTTAGACGAAGTTTCCTGCTGTTTAGTACGTATGCCGGCATTGGGCTGGAAATACCGGTTTTGGGATTCTGCACAGAAATGGTTTGCCAACCGCTGAATCCACACGTGAGTTTAACTCTGTCAGTTGAATGCACACATTGAGAACCATTCAGTTAGATAGCTCCGTTTTGGTTTTAGAAGCAGATATTTCTCTGTACAGCCTATGGTCCCATTCACTCGGGAATATCCCAACGCAGCTCCTAGAAGAAACGTGTTTCTGACTCGCTGAATCTCAACATAGATTCAACTCTCTTAGGTGAACGAACGCACAGCAGAGCAGTTACAAGGTAACGTTTCTCCTGAGTTTTAGACGAAGTTTCCTGCTGTTTCGTACGTATGCCGGCATTGGGCTGGAAATATCGGTTTTGGGATTCCGCACAGAAAGGGTTTGCCAACCGCTGAATCCACACGTGAGTTTAACTCTGTCAGTTGAATGCA
Source organism: Aotus nancymaae (assembly GCF_030222135.1). Classification (NCBI taxonomy): domain Eukaryota; kingdom Metazoa; phylum Chordata; class Mammalia; order Primates; family Aotidae; genus Aotus; species Aotus nancymaae. Next base: position 3,183,783 of record NW_026988495.1, on the reverse strand, counting down.
CACATTTACAACCATTCAGTTAGATAGCTCCGCTTTGGTTTTAGAAGCAGATATTTCTCTGTACAGCCTATGGTCCCATTCACTCGGGAATATCCCAACGCAGCTCCTAGAAGAAACGTGTTTCTGACTCGCTGAATCTCAACATAGATTCAACTCTCTTAGGTGAACGAACGCACAGCAGAGCAGTTTCAAGGAAACGTTTCTCCTGAGTTTTAGACGAAGTTTCCTGCTGTTTAGTAGGTATGCCGGCATTGGGCTGGAAATACCGGTTTTGGGATTCTGCACAGAAAGGGTTGGCCAACCGCTGAATCCACACGTGAGTTTAACTCTGTCAGTTGAATGCACACATTGACGACCATTTAGTTAGATAGCTCCGTTTTGGTTTTAGAAGCAGATATTTCTCTGTACAGCCTATGGTCCCATTCACTCGGGAATATCCCAACGCAGCTCGTAGAAGAAACGTGTTTCTGACTCGCTGAATCTCAACATAGATTCAACTCTGTTAGGTGAACGAACGCACAGCAGAGCAGTTTCAAGGAAGCGTTTCTCCTGAGTTTTAGACGAAGTTTCCTGCTGTTTAGTACGTATGCCGGCATTGGGCTGGAAATACCGGTTTTGGGATTCTGCACAGAAAGGGTTTGCCAACCGCTGAATCCACACGTGAGTTTAACTCTGTCAGTTGAATGCACACATTGACAACCATTCAGTTAGATAGCTCCGTTTTGGTTTTAGAAGCAGATATTTCTCTGTACAGCCTATGGTCCCATTCACTCGGGAATATCCCAACGCAGCTCCTAGAAGAAACGTGTTTCTGACTCGCTGAATCTCAACATAGATTCAACTCTCTTAGGTGAACGAACGCACAGCAGAGCAGTTTCAAGGAAACGTTTCTCCTGAGTTTTAGACGAAGTTTCCTGCTGTTTCGTACGTATGCCGGCATTGGGCTGGAAATACCGGTTTTGGGATTCTACACAGAAAGGGTTTGCAAACCGCTGAATCCACACGTGAGTTTAACTCTGTCAGTTGAATGCACACATTGACAACCATTCAGTTAGATAGCTCCGTTTTGGTTTTAGAAGCAGATATTTCTCTGTACAGCCTATGGTCCCATTCACTCGGGAATATCCCAACGCAGCTCGTAGAAGAAACGTGTTTCTGACTCGCTGAATCTCAACATAGATTCAACTCTCTTAGGTGAACGAACGCACAGCAGAGCAGTTTCAAGGAAACGTTTCTCCTGAGTTTTAGACGAAGTTTCCTGCTGTTTCGTACGTATGCCGGCATTGGGCTGGAAATACCGGTTTTGCGATTCTACACAGAAAGGGTTTGCAAACCGCTGAATCCACACGTGAGTTTAACTCTGTCAGTTGAATGCACACATTGACAACCATTCAGTTAGATAGCTCCGTTTTGGTTTTAGAAGCAGATATTTCTCTGTACAGCCTATGGTCCCATTCACTCGGGAATATCCCAACGCAGCTCCTAGAAGAAACGTGTTTCTGACTCGCTGAATCTCAACATAGATTCAACTCTCTTAGGTGAACGAACGCACAGCAGAGCAGTTTCAAGGAAGCGTTTCTCCTGAGTTTTAGACGAAGTTTCCTGCTGTTTAGAACGTATGCCGGCATTGGGCTGGAAATACCGGTTTTCGGATTCTGCACAGAAAGGGTTTGCAAACCGCTGAATCCACACGTGAGTTTAACTCTGTCAGTTGAATGCACACATTGACAACCATTCAGTTAGATAGCTCCGTTTTGGTTTTAGAAGCAGATATTTCTCTGTACAGCCTATGGTCCCATTCACTCGGGAATATCCCAACGGAGCTCCTAGAAGAAACGTGTTTCTGACTCGCTGAATCTCAACATAGATTCAACTCTCTTAGGTGAACGAACGCACAGCAGAGCAGTTTCAAGGAAACGTTTCTCCTGAGTTTTAGACGAAGTTTCCTGCTGTTTAGTACGTATGCCGGCATTGGGCTGGAAATACCGGTTTTGGGATTCTGCACAGAAAGGGTTGGCAAACCGCTGAATCCACACGTGAGTTTAACTCTGTCAGTTGAATGCACACATTGACAACCATTCAGTTAGATAGCTCCGTTTTGGTTTTAGAAGCAGATATTTCTCTGTACAGCCTATGGTCCCTTTCACTCGGGAATATCCCAACGCAGCTCCTAGAAGAAACGTGTTTCTGACTCGCTGAATCTCAACATAGATTCAACTCTCTTAGGTGAACGAACGCACAGCAGAGCAGTTTCAAGGAAACGTTTCTCCTGAGTTTTAGACGAAGTTTCCTGCTGTTTCGTACGTATGCCGGCATTGGGCTGGAAATACCGGTTTTGGGATTCTGCACAGAAAGGGTTGGCCAACCGCTGAATCCACACGTGAGTTTAACTCTGTCAGTTGAATGCACACATTGACGACCATTCAGTTAGATAGCTCCGTTTTGGTTTTAGAAGCAGATATTTCTCTGTACAGCCTATGGTCCCATTCACTCGGGAATATCCCAACGCAGCTCCTAGAAGAAACGTGTTTCTGACTCGCTGAATCTCAACATAGATTCAACTCTCTTAGGTGAACGAACGCACAGCAGAGCAGTTTCAAGGAAACGTTTCTCCTGAGTTTTAGACGAAGTTTCCTGTTGTTTCGTACGTATGCCGGCATTGGGCTGGAAATACCGGTTTTGGGATTCTACACAGAAAGGGTTTGAGAACCGCTGAATCCACACGTGAGTTTTACTCTGTCAGTTGAATGCACACATTGACAACCATTCAGTTAGATAGCTCCGTTTTGGTTTTAGAAGCAGATATTTCTCTGTACAGCCTATGGTCCCATTCACTCGGGAATATCCCAACGGAGCTCCTAGAAGAAACGTGTTTCTGACTCGCTGAATCTCAACATAGATTCAACTCTCTTAGGTGAACGAACGCACAGCAGAGCAGTTTCAAGGAAACGTTTCTCCTGAGTTTTAGACGAAGTTTCCTGCTGTTTCGTACGTATGCCGGCATTGGGCTGGAAATACCGGTTTTGGGATTCTGCACAGAAAGGGTTGGCCAACCGCTGAATCCACACGTGAGTTTAACTCTGTCAGTTGAATGCACACATTGACGACCATTCAGTTAGATAGCTCCGTTTTGGTTTTAGAAGCAGATATTTCTCTGTACAGCCTATGGTCCCATTCACTCGGGAATATCCCAACGCAGCTCCTAGAAGAAACGTGTTTCTGACTCGCTGAATCTCAACATAGATTCAACTCTCTTAGGTGAACGAACGCACAGCAGAGCAGTTTCAAGGAAACGTTTCTCCTGAGTTTTAGACGAAGTTTCCTGTTGTTTCGTACGTATGCCGGCATTGGGCTGGAAATACCGGTTTTGGGATTCTACACAGAAAGGGTTTGAGAACCGCTGAATCCACACGTGAGTTTTACTCTGTCAGTTGAATGCACACATTGACAACCATTCAGTTAGATAGCTCCGTTTTGGTTTTAGAAGCAGATATTTCTCTGTACAGCCTATGGTCCCATTCACTCGGGAATATCCCAACGCAGCTCCTAGAAGAAACGTGTTTCTGACTCGCTGAATCTCAACATAGATTCAACTCTCTTAGGTGAACGAACGCACAACAGAGCAGTTTCAAAGAAACGTTTCTCCTGAGTTTTAGACGAAGTTTCCTGCTGTTTAGTACGTATGCCGGCATTGGGCTGGAAATACCGGTTTTGGGATTCCGCACAGAAAGGGTTTGCCAACCGCTGAATCCACACGTGAGTTTAACTCTGTCAGTTGAATGCACACATTTACAACCATTCAGTTACATAGCTCCGCTTTGGTTTTAGAAGCAGATATTTCTCTGTACAGCCTATGGTCCCATTCACTCGGGAATATCCCAACGCAGCTCCTAGAAGAAACGTGTTTCTGACTCGCTGAATCTCAACATAGATTCAACTCTCTTAGGTGAACGAACGCACAGCAGAGCAGTTTCAAGGAAACGTTTCTCCTGAGTTTTAGACGAAGTTTCCTGCTGTTTAGTAGGTATGCCGGCATTGGGCTGGAAATACCGGTTTTGGGATTCTGCACAGAAAGGGTTGGCCAACCGCTGAATCCACACGTGAGTTTAACTCTGTCAGTTGAATGCACACATTGACGACCATTTAGTTAGATAGCTCCGTTTTGGTTTTAGAAGCAGATATTTCTCTGTACAGCCTATGGTCCCATTCACTCGGGAATATCCCAACGCAGCTCGTAGAAGAAACGTGTTTCTGACTCGCTGAATCTCAACATAGATTCAACTCTGTTAGGTGAACGAACGCACAGCAGAGCAGTTTCAAGGAAGCGTTTCTCCTGAGTTTTAGACGAAGTTTCCTGCTGTTTAGTACGTATGCCGGCATTGGGCTGGAAATACCGGTTTTGGGATTCTGCACAGAAAGGGTTTGCCAACCGCTGAATCCACACGTGAGTTTAACTCTGTCAGTTGAATGCACACATTGACAACCATTCAGTTAGATAGCTCCGTTTTGGTTTTAGAAGCAGATATTTCTCTGTACAGCCTATGGTCCCATTCACTCGGGAATATCCCAACGCAGCTCCTAGAAGAAACGTGTTTCTGACTCGCTGAATCTCAACATAGATTCAACTCTCTTAGGTGAACGAACGCACAGCAGAGCAGTTTCAAGGAAACGTTTCTCCTGAGTTTTAGACGAAGTTTCCTGCTGTTTCGTACGTATGCCGGCATTGGGCTGGAAATACCGGTTTTGGGATTCTACACAGAAAGGGTTTGCAAACCGCTGAATCCACACGTGAGTTTTACTCTGTCAGTTGAATGCACACATTGACAACCATTCAGTTAGATAGCTCCGTTTTGGTTTTAGAAGCAGATATTTCTCTGTACAGCCTATGGTCCCATTCACTCGGGAATATCCCAACGCAGCTCCTAGAAGAAACGTGTTTCTGACTCGCTGAATCTCAACATAGATTCAACTCTCTTAGGTGAACGAACGCACAACAGAGCAGTTTCAAAGAAACGTTTCTCCTGAGTTTTAGACGAAGTTTCCTGCTGTTTAGTACGTATGCCGGCATTGGGCTGGAAATACCGGTTTTGGGATTCTGCACAGAAATGGTTTGCCAACCGCTGAATCCACACGTGAGTTTAACTCTGTCAGTTGAATGCACACATTGACAACCATTCAGTTAGATAGCTCCGTTTTGGTTTTAGAAGCAGATATTTCTCTGTACAGCCTATGGTCCCATTCACTCGGGAATATCCCAACGCAGCTCCTAGAAGAAACGTGTTTCTGACTCGCTGAATCTCAACATAGATTCAACTCTCTTAGGTGAACGAACGCACAGCAGAGCAGTTACAAGGAAACGTTTCTCCTGAGTTTTAGACGAAGTTTCCTGCTGTTTCGTACGTATGCCGGCATTGGGCTGGAAATATCGGTTTTGGGATTCTGCACAGAAAGGGTTTGCCAACCGCTGAATCCACACGTGAGTTTAACTCTGTCAGTTAAATGCACACATTTACAACCATTCAGTTAGATAGCTCCGCTTTGGTTTTAGAAGCAGATATTTCTCTGTACAGCCTATGGTCCCATTCACTCGGGAATATCCCAACGCAGCTCCTAGAAGAAACGTGTTTCTGACTCGCTGAATCTCAACATAGATTCAACTCTCTTAGGTGAACGAACGCACAGCAGAGCAGTTTCAAGGAAACGTTTCTCCTGAGTTTTAGACGAAGTTTCCTGCTGTTTCGTACGTATGCCGGCATTGGGCTGGAAATACCGGTTTTGGGATTCTGCACAGAAAGGGTTTGCAAACCGCTGAATCCACACGTGAGTTTAACTCTGTCAGTTGAATGCACACATTGACAACCATTCAGTTAGATAGCTCCGTTTTGGTTTTAGAAGCAGATATTTCTCTGTACAGCCTATGGTCCCATTCACTCGGGAATATCCCAACGGAGCTCCTAGAAGAAACGTGTTTCTGACTCGCTGAATCTCAACATAGATTCAACTCTCTTAGGTGAACGAACGCACAGCAGAGCAGTTTCAAGGAAACGTTTCTCCTGAGTTTTAGACGAAGTTTCCTGCTGTTTAGTACGTATGCCGGCATTGGGCTGGAATTACCGGTTTTGGGATTCTGCACAGAAAGGGATTGCAAACCGCTGAATCCACACGTGAGTTTAACTCTGTCAGTTGAATGCACACATTGAGAACCATTCATTTAGATAGCTCCGTTTTGGTTTTAGAAGCAGATATTTATCTATACAGCCTATGGTCCCATTCACTCGGGAATATCCCAACGCAACTCCTAGAAGAAACGTGTTTCTGACTCGCTGCATCTCAACATAGATTCAACTCTCTTAGGTGAACGAACGCACAGCAAAGCAGTTTCAAGGAAACGTTTCTCCTGAGTTTTAGACGAAGTTTCCTGCTGTTTCGTACGTATGCCGGCATTGGGCTGGAAATACCGGTTTTGGGATTCTACACAGAAAGGGTTTGCAAACCGCTGAATCCACACGTGAGTTTTACTCTGTCAGTTGAATGCACACATTGACAACCATTCAGTTAGATAGCTCCGTTTTGGTTTTAGAAGCAGATATTTCTCTGTACAGCCTATGGTCCCATTCACTCGGGAATATCCCAACGCAGCTCCTAGAAGAAACGTGTTTCTGACTCGCTGAATCTCAACATAGATTCAACTCTCTTAGGTGAACGAACGCACAACAGAGCAGTTTCAAAGAAACGTTTCTCCTGAGTTTTAGACGAAGTTCCCTGCTGTTTAGTACGTATGCCGGCATTGGGCTGGAAATACCGGTTTTGGGATTCTGCACAGAAATGGTTTGCCAACCGCTGAATCCACACGTGAGTTTAACTCTGTCAGTTGAATGCACACATTGACAACCATTCAGTTAGATAGCTCCGTTTTGGTTTTAGAAGCAGATATTTCTCTGTACAGCCTATGGTCCCATTCACTCGGGAATATCCCAACGCAGCTCCTAGAAGAAACGTGTTTCTGACTCGCTGAATCTCAACATAGATTCAACTCTCTTAGGTGAACGAACGCACAGCAGAGCAGTTACAAGGAAACGTTTCTCCTGAGTTTTAGACGAAGTTTCCTGCTCTTTCGTACGTATGCCGGCATTGGGCTGGAAATATCGGTTTTGGGATTCTGCACAGAAAGGGTTTGCCAACCGCTGAATCCACACGTGAGTTTAACTCTGTCAGTTGAATGCACACATTTACAACCATTCAGTTAGATAGCTCCGCTTTGGTTTTAGAAGCAGATATTTCTCTGTACAGCCTATGGTCCCATTCACTCGGGAATATCCCAACGCAGCTCCTAGAAGAAACGTGTTTCTGACTCGCTGAATCTCAACATAGATTCAACTCTCTTAGGTGAACGAACGCACAGCAGAGCAGTTTCAAGGAAACGTTTCTCCTGAGTTTTAGACGAAGTTTCCTGCTGTTTCGTACGTATGCCGGCATTGGGCTGGAAATACCGGTTTTGGGATTCTGCACAGAAAGGGTTTGCAAACCGCTGAATCCACACGTGAGTTTAACTCTGTCAGTTGAATGCACACATTGACAACCATTCAGTTAGATAGCTCCGTTTTGGTTTTAGAAGCAGATATTTCTCTGTACAGCCTATGGTCCCATTCACTCGGGAATATCCCAACGCAGCTCGTAGAAGAAACGTGTTTCTGACTCGCTGAATCTCAACATAGATTCAACTCTGTTAGGTGAACGAACGCACAGCAGAGCAGTTTCAAGGAAGCGTTTCTCCTGAGTTTTAGACGAAGTTTCCTGCTGTTTAGTACGTATGCCGGCATTGGGCTGGAAATACCGGTTTTGGGATTCTGCACAGAAAGGGTTTGCAAACCGCTGAATCCACACGTGAGTTTAACTCTGTCAGTTGAATGCACACATTGACAACCATTCAGTTAGATAGCTCCGTTTTGGTTTTAGAAGCAGATATTTCTCTGTACAGCCTATGGTCCCATTCACTCGGGAATATCCCAACGGAGCTCCTAGAAGAAACGTGTTTCTGACTCGCTGAATCTCAACATAGATTCAACTCTCTTAGGTGAACGAACGCACAGCAGAGCAGTTTCAAGGAAACGTTTCTCCTGAGTTTTAGACGAAGTTTCCTGCTGTTTAGTACGTATGCCGGCATTGGGCTGGAATTACCGGTTTTGGGATTCTGCACAGAAAGGGATTGCAAACCGCTGAATCCACACGTGAGTTTAACTCTGTCAGTTGAATGCACACATTGAGAACCATTCAGTTAGATAGCTCCGTTTTGGTTTTAGAAGCAGATATTTCTCTATACAGCCTATGGTCCCATTCACTCGGGAATATCCCAACGCAGCTCCTAGAAGAAACGTGTTTCTGACTCGCTGAATCTCAACATAGATTCAACTCTCTTAGGTGAACGAACGCACAGCAGAGCAGTTTCAAGGAAACGTTTCTCCTGAGTTTTAGAGGAAGTTTCCTGCTGTTTCGTACGTATGCCGGCATTGGGCTGGAAATACCGGTTTTGGGATTCTACACAGAAAGGGTTTGCAAACCGCTGAATCCACACGTGAGTTTTACTCTGTCAGTTGAATGCACACATTGACAACCATTCAGTTAGATAGCTCCGTTTTGGTTTTAGAAGCAGATATTTCTCTGTACAGCCTATGGTCCCATTCACTCGGGAATATCCCAACGCAGCTCCTAGAAGAAACGTGTTTCTGACTCGCTGAATCTCAACATAGATTCAACTCTCTTAGGTGAACGAACGCACAACAGAGCAGTTTCAAAGAAACGTTTCTCCTGAGTTTTAGACGAAGTTTCCTGCTGTTTAGTACGTATGCCGGCATTGGGCTGGAAATACCGGTTTTGGGATTCTGCACAGAAATGGTTTGCCAACCGCTGAATCCACACGTGAGTTTAACTCTGTCAGTTGAATGCACACATTGACAACCATTCAGTTAGATAGCTCCGTTTTGGTTTTAGAAGCAGATATTTCTCTGTACAGTCTATGGTCCCATTCACTCGGGAATATCCCAACGCAGCTCCTAGAAGAAACGTGTTTCTGACTCGCTGAATCTCAACATAGATTCAACTCTCTTAGGTGAACGAACGCACAGCAGAGCAGTTACAAGGAAACGTTTCTCCTGAGTTTTAGACGAAGTTTCCTGCTGTTTCGTACGTATGCCGGCATTGGGCTGGAAATATCGGTTTTGGGATTCTGCACAGAAAGGGTTTGCAAACCGCTGAATCCACACGTGAGTTTAACTCTGTCAGTTGAATGCACACATTGACAACCATTCAGTTAGATAGCTCCGTTTTGGTTTTAGAAGCAGATATTTCTCTGTACAGCCTATGGTCCCATTCACTCGGGAATATCCCAACGGAGCTCCTAGAAGAAACGTGTTTCTGACTCGCTGAATCTCAACATAGATTCAACTCTCTTAGGTGAACGAACGCACAGCAGAGCAGTTTCAAGGAAACGTTTCTCCTGAGTTTTAGACGAAGTTTCCTGCTGTTTAGTACGTATGCCGGCATTGGGCTGGAATTACCGGTTTTGGGATTCTGCACAGAAAGGGATTGCAAACCGCTGAATCCACACGTGAGTTTAACTCTGTCAGTTGAATGCACACATTGAGAACCATTCATTTAGATAGCTCCGTTTTGGTTTTAGAAGCAGATATTTATCTATACAGCCTATGGTCCCATTCACTCGGGAATATCCCAACGCAACTCCTAGAAGAAACGTGTTTCTGACTCGCTGAATCTCAACATAGATTCAACTCTCTTAGGTGAACGAACGCACAGCAGAGCAGTTTCAAGGAAACGTTTCTCCTGAGTTTTAGACGAAGTTTCCTGCTGTTTCGTACGTATGCCGGCATTGGGCTGGAAATACCGGTTTTGGGATTCTACACAGAAAGGGTTTGCAAACCGCTGAATCCACACGTGAGTTTTACTCTGTCAGTTGAATGCACACATTGACAACCATTCAGTTAGATAGCTCCGTTTTGGTTTTAGAAGCAGATATTTCTCTGTACAGCCTATGGTCCCATTCACTCGGGAATATCCCAACGCAGCTCCTAGAAGAAACGTGTTTCTGACTCGCTGAATCTCAACATAGATTCAACTCTCTTAGGTGAACGAACGCACAACAGAGCAGTTTCAAAGAAACGTTTCTCCTGAGTTTTAGACGAAGTTTCCTGCTGTTTAGTACGTATGCCGGCATTGGGCTGGAAATACCGGTTTTGGGATTCTGCACAGAAAGGGTTTGCCAACCGCTGAATCCACACGTGAGTTTAACTCTGTCAGTTGAATGCACACATTGACAACCATTCAGTTAGATAGCTCCGTTTTGGTTTTAGAAGCAGATATTTCTCTGTACAGCCTATGGTCCCATTCACTCGGGAATATCCCAACGCAGCTCCTAGAAGAAACGTGTTTCTGACTCGCTGAATCTCAACATAGATTCAACTCTCTTAGGTGAACGAACGCACAGCAGAGCAGTTACAAGGAAACGTTTCTCCTGAGTTTTAGACGAAGTTTCCTGCTGTTTCGTACGTATGCCGGCATTGGGCTGGAAATATCGGTTTTGGGATTCTGCACAGAAAGGGTTTGCCAACCGCTGAATCCACACGTGAGTTTAACTCTGTCAGTTGAATGCACACATTGACAACCATTCAGTTAGATAGCTCCGTTTTGGTTTTAGAAGCAGATATTTCTCTGTACAGCCTATGGTCCCATTCACTCGGGAATATCCCAACGGAGCTCCTAGAAGAAACGTGTTTCTGACTCGCTGAATCTCAACATAGATTCAACTCTCTTAGGTGAACGAACGCACAGCAGAGCAGTTTCAAGGAAACGTTTCTCCTGAGTTTTAGACGAAGTTTCCTGCTGTTTAGTACGTATGCCGGCATTGGGCTGGAATTACCGGTTTTGGGATTCTGCACAGAAAGGGATTGCAAACCGCTGAATCCACACGTGAGTTTAACTCTGTCAGTTGAATGCACACATTGAGAACCATTCAGTTAGATAGCTCCGTTTTGGTTTTAGAAGCAGATATTTCTCTGTACAGTCTATGGTCCCATTCACTCGGGAATATCCCAACGCAGCTCCTAGAAGAAACGTGTTTCTGACTCGCTGAATCTCAACATAGATTCAACTCTCTTAGGTGAACGAACGCACAGCAGAGCAGTTACAAGGAAACGTTTCTCCTGAGTTTTAGACGAAGTTTCCTGCTGTTTCGTACGTATGCCGGCATTGGGCTGGAAATATCGGTTTTGGGATTCTGCACAGAAAGGGTTTGCAAACCGCTGAATCCACACGTGAGTTTAACTCTGTCAGTTGAATGCACACATTGACAACCATTCAGTTAGATAGCTCCGTTTTGGTTTTAGAAGCAGATATTTCTCTGTACAGCCTATGGTCCCATTCACTCGGGAATATCCCAACGCAGCTCGTAGAAGAAACGTGTTTCTGACTCGCTGAATCTCAACATAGATTCAGCTCTGTTAGGTGAACGAACGCACAGCAGAGCAGTTTCAAGGAAGCGTTTCTCCTGAGTTTTAGACGAAGTTTCCTGCTGTTTAGTACGTATGCCGGCATTGGGCTGGAAATACCGGTTTTGGGATTCTGCACAGAAAGGGTTTGCAAACCGCTGAATCCACACGTGAGTTTAACTCTGTCAGTTGAATGCACACATTGACAACCATTCAGTTAGATAGCTCCGTTTTGGTTTTAGAAGCAGATATTTCTCTGTACAGCCTATGGTCCCATTCACTCGGGAATATCCCAACGGAGCTCCTAGAAGAAACGTGTTTCTGACTCGCTGAATCTCAACATAGATTCAACTCTCTTAGCTGAACGAACGCACAGCAGAGCAGTTTCAAGGAAACGTTTCTCCTGAGTTTTAGACGAAGTTTCCTGCTGTTTAGTACGTATGCCGGCATTGGGCTGGAATTACCGGTTTTGGGATTCTGCACAGAAAGGGATTGCAAACCGCTGAATCCACACGTGAGTTTAACTCTGTCAGTTGAATGCACACATTGAGAACCATTCATTTAGATAGCTCCGTTTTGGTTTTAGAAGCAGATATTTCTCTATACAGCCTATGGTCCCATTCACTCGGGAATATCCCAACGCAACTCCTAGAAGAAACGTGTTTCTGACTCGCTGAATCTCAACATAGATTCAACTCTCTTAGGTGAACGAACGCACAGCAGAGCAGTTTCAAGGAAACGTTTCTCCTGAGTTTTAGACGAAGTTTCCTGCTGTTTCGTACGTATGCCGGCATTGGGCTGGAAATACCGGTTTTGGGATTCTACACAGAAAGGGTTTGCAAACCGCTGAATCCACACGTGAGTTTTACTCTGTCAGTTGAATGCACACATTGACAACCATTCAGTTAGATAGCTCCGTTTTGGTTTTAGAAGCAGATATTTCTCTGTACAGCCTATGGTCCCATTCACTCGGGAATATCCCAACGCAGCTCCTAGAAGAAACGTGTTTCTGACTCGCTGAATCTCAACATAGATTCAACTCTCTTAGGTGAACGAACGCACAACAGAGCAGTTTCAAAGAAACGTTTCTCCTGAGTTTTAGACGAAGTTTCCTGCTGTTTAGTACGTATGCCGGCATTGGGCTGGAAATACCGGTTTTGGGATTCTGCACAGAAATGGTTTGCCAACCGCTGAATCCACACGTGAGTTTAACTCTGTCAGTTGAATGCACACATTGACAACCATTCAGTTAGATAGCTCCGTTTTGGTTTTAGAAGCAGATATTTCTCTGTACAGCCTATGGTCCCATTCACTCGGGAATATCCCAACGCAGCTCCTAGAAGAAACGTGTTTCTGACTCGCTGAATCTCAACATAGATTCAACTCTCTTAGGTGAACGAACGCACAGCAGAGCAGTTACAAGGAAACGTTTCTCCTGAGTTTTAGACGAAGTTTCCTGCTGTTTCGTACGTATGCCGGCATTGGGCTGGAAATATCGGTTTTGGGATTCTGCACAGAAAGGGTTTGCCAACCGCTGAATCCACACGTGAGTTTAACTCTGTCAGTTGAATGCACACATTTACAACCATTCAGTTAGATAGCTCCGCTTTGGTTTTAGAAGCAGATATTTCTCTGTACAGCCTATGGTCCCATTCACTCGGGAATATCCCAACGCAGCTCCTAGAAGAAACGTGTTTCTGACTCGCTGAATCTCAACATAGATTCAACTCTCTTAGGTGAACGAACGCACAGCAGAGCAGTTTCAAGGAAACGTTTCTCCTGAGTTTTAGACGAAGTTTCCTGCTGTTTCGTACGTATGCCGGCATTGGGCTGGAAATACCGGTTTTGGGATTCTGCACAGAAAGGGTTTGCAAACCGCTGAATCCACACGTGAGTTTAACTCTGTCAGTTGAATGCACACATTGACAACCATTCAGTCAGATAGCTCCGTTTTGGTTTTAGAAGCAGATATTTCTCTGTACAGCCTATGGTCCCATTCACTCGGGAATATCCCAACGCAGCTCGTAGAAGAAACGTGTTTCTGACTCGCTGAATCTCAACATAGATTCAACTCTGTTAGGTGAACGAACGCACAGCAGAGCAGTTTCAAGGAAGCGTTTCTCCTGAGTTTTAGACGAAGTTTCCTGCTGTTTCGTACGTATGCCGGCATTGGGCTGGAAATACCGGTTTTGGGATTCTGCACAGAAAGGGTTTGCAAACCGCTGAATCCACACGTGAGTTTAACTCTGTCAGTTGAATGCACACATTGACAACCATTCAGTTAGATAGCTCCGTTTTGGTTTTAGAAGCAGATATTTCTCTGTACAGCCTATGGTCCCATTCACTCGGGAATATCCCAACGGAGCTCCTAGAAGAAACGTGTTTCTGACTCGCTGAATCTCAACATAGATTCAACTCTCTTAGGTGAACGAACGCACAGCAGAGCAGTTTCAAGGAAACGTTTCTCCTGAGTTTTAGACGAAGTTTCCTGCTGTTTAGTACGTATGCCGGCATTGGGCTGGAATTACCGGTTTTGGGATTCTGCACAGAAAGGGATTGCAAACCGCTGAATCCACACGTGAGTTTAACTCTGTCAGTTGAATGCACACATTGAGAACCATTCAGTTAGATAGCTCCGTTTTGGTTTTAGAAGCAGATATTTCTCTATACAGCCTATGGTCCCATTCACTCGGGAATATCCCAACGCAGCTCCTAGAAGAAACGTGTTTCTGACTCGCTGAATCTCAACATAGATTCAACTCTCTTAGGTGAACGAACGCACAGCAGAGCAGTTTCAAGGAAACGTTTCTCCTGAGTTTTAGACGAAGTTTCCTGCTGTTTCGTACGTATGCCGGCATTGGGCTGGAATTACCGGTTTTGGGATTCTGCACAGAAAGGGATTGCAAACCGCTGAATCCACACGTGAGTTTAACTCTGTCAGTTGAATGCACACATTGAGAACCATTCAGTTAGATAGCTCCGTTTTGGTTTTAGAAGCAGATATTTCTCTATACAGCCTATGGTCCCATTCACTCGGGAATATCCCAACGCAGCTCCTAGAAGAAACGTGTTTCTGACTCGCTGAATCTCAACATAGATTCAACTCTCTTAGGTGAACGAAAGCACAGCAGAGCAGTTTCAAGGAAACGTTTCTCCTGAGTTTTAGAGGAAGTTTCCTGCTGTTTCGTACGTATGCCGGCATTGGGCTGGAAATACCGGTTTTGGGATTCTACACAGAAAGGGTTTGCAAACCGCTGAATCCACACGTGAGTTTTACTCTGTCAGTTGAATGCACACATTGACAACCATTCAGTTAGATAGCTCCGTTTTGGTTTTAGAAGCAGATATTTCTCTGTACAGCCTATGGTCCCATTCACTCGGGAATATCCCAACGCAGCTCCTAGAAGAAACGTGTTTCTGACTCGCTGAATCTCAACATAGATTCAACTCTCTTAGGTGAACGAACGCACAACAGAGCAGTTTCAAAGAAACGTTTCTCCTGAGTTTTAGACGAAGTTTCCTGCTGTTTAGTACGTATGCCGGCATTGGGCTGGAAATACCGGTTTTGGGATTCTGCACAGAAATGGTTTGCCAACCGCTGAATCCACACGTGAGTTTAACTCTGTCAGTTGAATGCACACATTGACAACCATTCAGTTAGATAGCTCCGTTTTGGTTTTAGAAGCAGATATTTCTCTGTACAGTCTATGGTCCCATTCACTCGGGAATATCCCAACGCAGCTCCTAGAAGAAACGTGTTTCTGACTCGCTGAATCTCAACATAGATTCAACTCTCTTAGGTGAACGAACGCACAGCAGAGCAGTTACAAGGAAACGTTTCTCCTGAGTTTTAGACGAAGTTTCCTGCTGTTTCGTACGTATGCCGGCATTGGGCTGGAAATATCGGTTTTGGGATTCTACACAGAAAGGGTTTGCAAACCGCTGAATCCACACGTGAGTTTAACTCTGTCAGTTGAATGCACACATTGACAACCATTCAGTTAGATAGCTCCGTTTTGGTTTTAGAAGCAGATATTTCTCTGTACAGCCTATGGTCCCATTCACTCGGGAATATCCCAACGCAGCTCCAAGAAGAAACGTGTTTCTGACTCGCTGAATCTCAACATAGATTCAACTCTGTTAGGTGAACGAACGCACAGCAGAGCAGTTTCAAGGAAGCGTTTCTCCTGAGTTTTAGACGAAGTTTCCTGCTGTTTAGTACGTATGCCGGCATTGGGCTGGAAATACCGGTTTTGGGATTCTGCACAGAAAGGGTTTGCAAACCGCTGAATCCACACGTGAGTTTAACTCTGTCAGTTGAATGCACACATTGACAACCATTCAGTTAGATAGCTCCGTTTTGGTTTTAGAAGCAGATATTTCTCTGTACAGCCTATGGTCCCATTCACTCGGGAATATCCCAACGGAGCTCCTAGAAGAAACGTGTTTCTGACTCGCTGAATCTCAACATAGATTCAACTCTCTTAGGTGAACGAACGCACAGCAGAGCAGTTTCAAGGAAACGTTTCTCCTGAGTTTTAGACGAAGTTTCCTGCTGTTTAGTACGTATGCCGGCATTGGGCTGGAATTACCGGTTTTGGGATTCTGCACAGAAAGGGATTGCAAACCGCTGAATCCACACGTGAGTTTAACTCTGTCAGTTGAATGCACACATTGAGAACCATTCATTTAGATAGCTCCGTTTTGGTTTTAGAAGCAGATATTTATCTATACAGCCTATGGTCCCATTCACTCGGGAATATCCCAACGCAACTCCTAGAAGAAACGTGTTTCTGACTCGCTGCATCTCAACATAGATTCAACTCTCTTAGGTGAACGAACGCACAGCAGAGCAGTTTCAAGGAAACGTTTCTCCTGAGTTTTAGACGAAGTTTCCTGCTGTTTCGTACGTATGCCGGCATTGGGCTGGAAATACCGGTTTTGGGATTCTACACAGAAAGGGTTTGCAAACCGCTGAATCCACACGTGAGTTTTACTCTGTCAGTTGAATGCACACATTGACAACCATTCAGTTAGATAGCTCCGTTTTGGTTTTAGAAGCAGATATTTCTCTGTACAGCCTATGGTCCCATTCACTCGGGAATATCCCAACGCAGCTCCTAGAAGAAACGTGTTTCTGACTCGCTGAATCTCAACATAGATTCAACTCTCTTAGGTGAACGAACGCACAACAGAGCAGTTTCAAAGAAACGTTTCTCCTGAGTTTTAGACGAAGTTCCCTGCTGTTTAGTACGTATGCCGGCATTGGGCTGGAAATACCGGTTTTGGGATTCTGCACAGAAATGGTTTGCCAACCGCTGAATCCACACGTGAGTTTAACTCTGTCAGTTGAATGCACACATTGACAACCATTCAGTTAGATAGCTCCGTTTTGGTTTTAGAAGCAGATATTTCTCTGTACAGCCTATGGTCCCATTCACTCGGGAATATCCCAACGCAGCTCCTAGAAGAAACGTGTTTCTGACTCGCTGAATCTCAACATAGATTCAACTCTCTTAGGTGAACGAACGCACAGCAGAGCAGTTACAAGGAAACGTTTCTCCTGAGTTTTAGACGAAGTTTCCTGCTGTTTCGTACGTATGCCGGCATTGGGCTGGAAATATCGGTTTTGGGATTCTGCACAGAAAGGGTTTGCCAACCGCTGAATCCACACGTGAGTTTAACTCTGTCAGTTGAATGCACACATTTACAACCATTCAGTTAGATAGCTCCGCTTTGGTTTTAGAAGCAGATATTTCTCTGTACAGCCTATGGTCCCATTCACTCGGGAATATCCCAACGCAGCTCCTAGAAGAAACGTGTTTCTGACTCGCTGAATCTCAACATAGATTCAACTCTCTTAGGTGAACGAACGCACAGCAGAGCAGTTTCAAGGAAACGTTTCTCCTGAGTTTTAGACGAAGTTTCCTGCTGTTTCGTACGTATGCCGGCATTGGGCTGGAAATACCGGTTTTGGGATTCTGCACAGAAAGGGTTTGCAAACCGCTGAATCCACACGTGAGTTTAACTCTGTCAGTTGAATGCACACATTGACAACCATTCAGTTAGATAGCTCCGTTTTGGTTTTAGAAGCAGATATTTCTCTGTACAGCCTATGGTCCCATTCACTCGGGAATATCCCAACGCAGCTCGTAGAAGAAACGTGTTTCTGACTCGCTGAATCTCAACATAGATTCAACTCTGTTAGGTGAACGAACGCACAGCAGAGCAGTTTCAAGGAAGCGTTTCTCCTGAGTTTTAGACGAAGTTTCCTGCTGTTTCGTACGTATGCCGGCATTGGGCTGGAAATACCGGTTTTGGGATTCTGCACAGAAAGGGTTTGCAAACCGCTGAATCCACACGTGAGTTTAACTCTGTCAGTTGAATGCACACATTGACAACCATTCAGTTAGATAGCTCCGTTTTGGTTTTAGAAGCAGATATTTCTCTGTACAGCCTATGGTCCCATTCACTCGGGAATATCCCAACGGAGCTCCTAGAAGAAACGTGTTTCTGACTCGCTGAATCTCAACATAGATTCAACTCTCTTAGGTGAACGAACGCACAGCAGAGCAGTTTCAAGGAAACGTTTCTCCTGAGTTTTAGACGAAGTTTCCTGCTGTTTAGTACGTATGCCGGCATTGGGCTGGAATTACCGGTTTTGGGATTCTGCACAGAAAGGGATTGCAAACCGCTGAATCCACACGTGAGTTTAACTCTGTCAGTTGAATGCACACATTGAGAACCATTCAGTTAGATAGCTCCGTTTTGGTTTTAGAAGCAGATATTTCTCTATACAGCCTATGGTCCCATTCACTCGGGAATATCCCAACGCAGCTCCTAGAAGAAACGTGTTTCTGACTCGCTGAATCTCAACATAGATTCAACTCTCTTAGGTGAACGAACGCACAGCAGAGCAGTTTCAAGGAAACGTTTCTCCTGAGTTTTAGACGAAGTTTCCTGCTGTTTCGTACGTATGCCGGCATTGGGCTGGAAATACCGGTTTTGGGATTCTACACAGAAAGGGTTTGCAAACCGCTGAATCCACACGTGAGTTTTACTCTGTCAGTTGAATGCACACATTGACAACCATTCAGTTAGATAGCTCCGTTTTGGTTTTAGAAGCAGATATTTCTCTGTACAGCCTATGGTCCCATTCACTCGGGAATATCCCAACGCAGCTCCTAGAAGAAACGTGTTTCTGACTCGCTGAATCTCAACATAGATTCAACTCTCTTAGGTGAACGAACGCACAACAGAGCAGTTTCAAAGAAACGTTTCTCCTGAGTTTTAGACGAAGTTTCCTGCTGTTTAGTACGTATGCCGGCATTGGGCTGGAAATACCGGTTTTGGGATTCTGCACAGAAATGGTTTGCCAACCGCTGAATCCACACGTGAGTTTAACTCTGTCAGTTGAATGCACACATTGACAACCATTCAGTTAGATAGCTCCGTTTTGGTTTTAGAAGCAGATATTTCTCTGTACAGTCTATGGTCCCATTCACTCGGGAATATCCCAACGCAGCTCCTAGAAGAAACGTGTTTCTGACTCCCTGAATCTCAACATAGATTCAACTCTGTTAGGTGAACGAACGCACAGCAGAGCAGTTTCAAGGAAGCGTTTCTCCTGAGTTTTAGACGAAGTTTCCTGCTGTTTAGTACGTATGCCGGCATTGGGCTGGAAATACCGGTTTTGGGATTCTGCACAGAAAGGGTTTGCAAACCGCTGAATCCACACGTGAGTTTAACTCTGTCAGTTGAATGCACACATTGACAACCATTCAGTTAGATAGCTCCGTTTTGGTTTTAGAAGCAGATATTTCTCTGTACAGCCTATGGTCCCATTCACTCGGGAATATCCCAACGGAGCTCCTAGAAGAAACGTGTTTCTGACTCGCTGAATCTCAACATAGATTCAACTCTCTTAGGTGAACGAACGCACAGCAGAGCAGTTTCAAGGAAACGTTTCTCCTGAGTTTTAGACGAAGTTTCCTGCTGTTTAGTACGTATGCCGGCATTGGGCTGGAATTACCGGTTTTGGGATTCTGCACAGAAAGGGATTGCAAACCGCTGAATCCACACGTGAGTTTAACTCTGTCAGTTGAATGCACACATTGAGAACCATTCATTTAGATAGCTCCGTTTTGGTTTTAGAAGCAGATATTTCTCTATACAGCCTATGGTCCCATTCACTCGGGAATATCCCAACGCAACTCCTAGAAGAAACGTGTTTCTGACTCGCTGAATCTCAACATAGATTCAACTCTCTTAGGTGAACGAACGCACAGCAGAGCAGTTTCAAGGAAACGTTTCTCCTGAGTTTTAGACGAAGTTTCCTGCTGTTTCGTACGTATGCCGGCATTGGGCTGGAAATACCGGTTTTGGGATTCTACACAGAAAGGGTTTGCAAACCGCTGAATCCACACGTGAGTTTTACTCTGTCAGTTGAATGCACACATTGACAACCATTCAGTTAGATAGCTCCGTTTTGGTTTTAGAAGCAGATATTTCTCTGTACAGCCTATGGTCCCATTCACTCGGGAATATCCCAACGCAGCTCCTAGAAGAAACGTGTTTCTGACTCGCTGAATCTCAACATAGATTCAACTCTCTTAGGTGAACGAACGCACAACAGAGCAGTTTCAAAGAAACGTTTCTCCTGAGTTTTAGACGAAGTTTCCTGCTGTTTAGTACGTATGCCGGCATTGGGCTGGAAATACCGGTTTTGGGATTCTGCACAGAAAGGGTTTGCCAACCGCTGAATCCACACGTGAGTTTAACTCTGTCAGTTGAATGCACACATTGACAACCATTCAGTTAGATAGCTCCGTTTTGGTTTTAGAAGCAGATATTTCTCTGTACAGCCTATGGTCCCATTCACTCGGGAATATCCCAACGCAGCTCCTAGAAGAAACGTGTTTCTGACTCGCTGAATCTCAACATAGATTCAACTCTCTTAGGTGAACGAACGCACAGCAGAGCAGTTACAAGGAAACGTTTCTCCTGAGTTTTAGACGAAGTTTCCTGCTGTTTCGTACGTATGCCGGCATTGGGCTGGAAATATCGGTTTTGGGATTCTGCACAGAAAGGGTTTGCCAACCGCTGAATCCACACGTGAGTTTAACTCTGTCAGTTGAATGCACACATTGACAACCATTCAGTTAGATAGCTCCGTTTTGGTTTTAGAAGCAGATATTTCTCTGTACAGCCTATGGTCCCATTCACTCGGGAATATCCCAACGGAGCTCCTAGAAGAAACGTGTTTCTGACTCGCTGAATCTCAACATAGATTCAACTCTCTTAGGTGAACGAACGCACAGCAGAGCAGTTTCAAGGAAACGTTTCTCCTGAGTTTTAGACGAAGTTTCCTGCTGTTTAGTACGTATGCCGGCATTGGGCTGGAATTACCGGTTTTGGGATTCTGCACAGAAAGGGATTGCAAACCGCTGAATCCACACGTGAGTTTAACTCTGTCAGTTGAATGCACACATTGAGAACCATTCAGTTAGATAGCTCCGTTTTGGTTTTAGAAGCAGATATTTCTCTGTACAGTCTATGGTCCCATTCACTCGGGAATATCCCAACGCAGCTCCTAGAAGAAACGTGTTTCTGACTCGCTGAATCTCAACATAGATTCAACTCTCTTAGGTGAACGAACGCACAGCAGAGCAGTTACAAGGAAACGTTTCTCCTGAGTTTTAGACGAAGTTTCCTGCTGTTTCGTACGTATGCCGGCATTGGGCTGGAAATATCGGTTTTGGGATTCTGCACAGAAAGGGTTTGCAAACCGCTGAATCCACACGTGAGTTTAACTCTGTCAGTTGAATGCACACATTGACAACCATTCAGTTAGATAGCTCCGTTTTGGTTTTAGAAGCAGATATTTCTCTGTACAGCCTATGGTCCCATTCACTCGGGAATATCCCAACGCAGCTCGTAGAAGAAACGTGTTTCTGACTCGCTGAATCTCAACATAGATTCAACTCTGTTAGGTGAACGAACGCACAGCAGAGCAGTTTCAAGGAAGCGTTTCTCCTGAGTTTTAGACGAAGTTTCCTGCTGTTTAGTACGTATGCCGGCATTGGGCTGGAAATACCGGTTTTGGGATTCTGCACAGAAAGGGTTTGCAAACCGCTGAATCCACACGTGAGTTTAACTCTGTCAGTTGAATGCACACATTGACAACCATTCAGTTAGATAGCTCCGTTTTGGTTTTAGAAGCAGATATTTCTCTGTACAGCCTATGGTCCCATTCACTCGGGAATATCCCAACGGAGCTCCTAGAAGAAACGTGTTTCTGACTCGCTGAATCTCAACATAGATTCAACTCTCTTAGCTGAACGAACGCACAGCAGAGCAGTTTCAAGGAAACGTTTCTCCTGAGTTTTAGACGAAGTTTCCTGCTGTTTAGTACGTATGCCGGCATTGGGCTGGAATTACCGGTTTTGGGATTCTGCACAGAAAGGGATTGCAAACCGCTGAATCCACCCGTGAGTTTAACTCTGTCAGTTGAATGCACACATTGAGAACCATTCATTTAGATAGCTCCGTTTTGGTTTTAGAAGCAGATATTTCTCTATACAGCCTATGGTCCCATTCACTCGGGAATATCCCAACGCAACTCCTAGAAGAAACGTGTTTCTGACTCGCTGAATCTCAACATAGATTCAACTCTCTTAGGTGAACGAACGCACAGCAGAGCAGTTTCAAGGAAACGTTTCTCCTGAGTTTTAGACGAAGTTTCCTGCTGTTTCGTACGTATGCCGGCATTGGGCTGGAAATACCGGTTTTGGGATTCTACACAGAAAGGGTTTGCAAACCGCTGAATCCACACGTGAGTTTTACTCTGTCAGTTGAATGCACACATTGACAACCATTCAGTTAGATAGCTCCGTTTTGGTTTTAGAAGCAGATATTTCTCTGTACAGCCTATGGTCCCATTCACTCGGGAATATCCCAACGCAGCTCCTAGAAGAAACGTGTTTCTGACTCGCTGAATCTCAACATAGATTCAACTCTCTTAGGTGAACGAACGCACAACAGAGCAGTTTCAAAGAAACGTTTCTCCTGAGTTTTAGACGAAGTTTCCTGCTGTTTAGTACGTATGCCGGCATTGGGCTGGAAATACCGGTTTTGGGATTCTGCACAGAAATGGTTTGCCAACCGCTGAATCCACACGTGAGTTTAACTCTGTCAGTTGAATGCACACATTGACAACCATTCAGTTAGATAGCTCCGTTTTGGTTTTAGAAGCAGATATTTCTCTGTACAGCCTATGGTCCCATTCACTCGGGAATATCCCAACGCAGCTCCTAGAAGAAACGTGTTTCTGACTAGCTGAATCTCAACATAGATTCAACTCTCTTAGGTGAACGAACGCACAGCAGAGCAGTTACAAGGAAACGTTTCTCCTGAGTTTTAGACGAAGTTTCCTGCTGTTTCGTACGTATGCCGGCATTGGGCTGGAAATATCGGTTTTGGGATTCTGCACAGAAAGCGTTTGCCAACCGCTGAATCCACACGTGAGTTTAACTCTGTCAGTTGAATGCACACATTTACAACCATTCAGTTAGATAGCTCCGCTTTGGTTTTAGAAGCAGATATTTCTCTGTACAGCCTATGGTCCCATTCACTCGGGAATATCCCAACGCAACTCCTAGAAGAAACGTGTTTCTGACTCGCTGAATCTCAACATAGATTCAACTCTCTTAGGTGAACGAACGCACAGCAGAGCAGTTTCAAGGAAACGTTTCTCCTGAGTTTTAGACGAAGTTTCCTGCTGTTTCGTACGTATGCCGGCATTGGGCTGGAAATACCGGTTTTGGGATTCTGCACAGAAAGGGTTTGCAAACCGCTGAATCCACACGTGAGTTTAACTCTGTCAGTTGAATGCACACATTGACAACCATTCAGTTAGATAGCTCCGTTTTGGTTTTAGAAGCAGATATTTCTCTGTACAGCCTATGGTCCCATTCACTCGGGAATATCCCAACGCAGCTCGTAGAAGAAACGTGTTTCTGACTCGCTGAATCTCAACATAGATTCAACTCTGTTAGGTGAACGAACGCACAGCAGAGCAGTTTCAAGGAAGCGTTTCTCCTGAGTTTTAGACGAAGTTTCCTGCTGTTTCGTACGTATGCCGGCATTGGGCTGGAAATACCGGTTTTGGGATTCTGCACAGAAAGGGTTTGCAAACCGCTGAATCCACACGTGAGTTTAACTCTGTCAGTTGAATGCACACATTGACAACCATTCAGTTAGATAGCTCCGTTTTGGTTTTAGAAGCAGATATTTCTCTGTACAGCCTATGGTCCCATTCACTCGGGAATATCCCAACGGAGCTCCTAGAAGAAACGTGTTTCTGACTCGCTGAATCTCAACATAGATTCAACTCTCTTAGCTGAACGAACGCACAGCAGAGCAGTTTCAAGGAAACGTTTCTCCTGAGTTTTAGACGAAGTTTCCTGCTGTTTAGTACGTATGCCGGCATTGGGCTGGAATTACCGGTTTTGGGATTCTGCACAGAAAGGGATTGCAAACCGCTGAATCCACCCGTGAGTTTAACTCTGTCAGTTGAATGCACACATTGAGAACCATTCATTTAGATAGCTCCGTTTTGGTTTTAGAAGCAGATATTTCTCTATACAGCCTATGGTCCCATTCACTCGGGAATATCCCAACGCAACTCCTAGAAGAAACGTGTTTCTGACTCGCTGAATCTCAACATAGATTCAACTCTCTTAGGTGAACGAACGCACAGCAGAGCAGTTTCAAGGAAACGTTTCTCCTGAGTTTTAGACGAAGTTTCCTGCTGTTTCGTACGTATGCCGGCATTGGGCTGGAAATACCGGTTTTGGGATTCTACACAGAAAGGGTTTGCAAACCGCTGAATCCACACGTGAGTTTTACTCTGTCAGTTGAATGCACACATTGACAACCATTCAGTTAGATAGCTCCGTTTTGGTTTTAGAAGCAGATATTTCTCTGTACAGCCTATGGTCCCATTCACTCGGGAATATCCCAACGCAGCTCCTAGAAGAAACGTGTTTCTGACTCGCTGAATCTCAACATAGATTCAACTCTCTTAGGTGAACGAACGCACAACAGAGCAGTTTCAAAGAAACGTTTCTCCTGAGTTTTAGACGAAGTTTCCTGCTGTTTAGTACGTATGCCGGCATTGGGCTGGAAATACCGGTTTTGGGATTCTGCACAGAAATGGTTTGCCAACCGCTGAATCCACACGTGAGTTTAACTCTGTCAGTTGAATGCACACATTGACAACCATTCAGTTAGATAGCTCCGTTTTGGTTTTAGAAGCAGATATTTCTCTGTACAGCCTATGGTCCCATTCACTCGGGAATATCCCAACGCAGCTCCTAGAAGAAACGTGTTTCTGACTAGCTGAATCTCAACATAGATTCAACTCTCTTAGGTGAACGAACGCACAGCAGAGCAGTTACAAGGAAACGTTTCTCCTGAGTTTTAGACGAAGTTTCCTGCTGTTTCGTACGTATGCCGGCATTGGGCTGGAAATATCGGTTTTGGGATTCTGCACAGAAAGCGTTTGCCAACCGCTGAATCCACACGTGAGTTTAACTCTGTCAGTTGAATGCACACATTTACAACCATTCAGTTAGATAGCTCCGCTTTGGTTTTAGAAGCAGATATTTCTCTGTACAGCCTATGGTCCCATTCACTCGGGAATATCCCAACGCAACTCCTAGAAGAAACGTGTTTCTGACTCGCTGAATCTCAACATAGATTCAACTCTCTTAGGTGAACGAACGCACAGCAGAGCAGTTTCAAGGAAACGTTTCTCCTGAGTTTTAGACGAAGTTTCCTGCTGTTTC
Source organism: Aotus nancymaae (assembly GCF_030222135.1). Taxonomy (NCBI): domain Eukaryota; kingdom Metazoa; phylum Chordata; class Mammalia; order Primates; family Aotidae; genus Aotus; species Aotus nancymaae. The sequence goes on along the minus strand of NW_026988495.1, from coordinate 3,158,435 downwards.
GTACGTATGCCGGCATTGGGCTGGAAATACCGGTTTTGGGATTCTGCACAGAAAGGGTTTGCAAACCGCTGAATCCACACGTGAGTTTAACTCTGTCAGTTGAATGCACACATTGACAACCATTCAGTTAGATAGCTCCGTTTTGGTTTTAGAAGCAGATATTTCTCTGTACAGCCTATGGTCCCATTCACTCGGGAATATCCCAACGCAGCTCGTAGAAGAAACGTGTTTCTGACTCGCTGAATCTCAACATAGATTCAACTCTGTTAGGTGAACGAACGCACAGCAGAGCAGTTTCAAGGAAGCGTTTCTCCTGAGTTTTAGACGAAGTTTCCTGCTGTTTCGTACGTATGCCGGCATTGGGCTGGAAATACCGGTTTTGGGATTCTGCACAGAAAGGGTTTGCAAACCGCTGAATCCACACGTGAGTTTAACTCTGTCAGTTGAATGCACACATTGACAACCATTCAGTTAGATAGCTCCGTTTTGGTTTTAGAAGCAGATATTTCTCTGTACAGCCTATGGTCCCATTCACTCGGGAATATCCCAACGGAGCTCCTAGAAGAAACGTGTTTCTGACTCGCTGAATCTCAACATAGATTCAACTCTCTTAGGTGAACGAACGCACAGCAGAGCAGTTTCAAGGAAACGTTTCTCCTGAGTTTTAGACGAAGTTTCCTGCTGTTTAGTACGTATGCCGGCATTGGGCTGGAATTACCGGTTTTGGGATTCTGCACAGAAAGGGATTGCAAACCGCTGAATCCACACGTGAGTTTAACTCTGTCAGTTGAATGCACACATTGAGAACCATTCAGTTAGATAGCTCCGTTTTGGTTTTAGAAGCAGATATTTCTCTATACAGCCTATGGTCCCATTCACTCGGGAATATCCCAACGCAGCTCCTAGAAGAAACGTGTTTCTGACTCGCTGAATCTCAACATAGATTCAACTCTCTTAGGTGAACGAACGCACAGCAGAGCAGTTTCAAGGAAACGTTTCTCCTGAGTTTTAGACGAAGTTTCCTGCTGTTTCGTACGTATGCCGGCATTGGGCTGGAAATACCGGTTTTGGGATTCTACACAGAAAGGGTTTGCAAACCGCTGAATCCACACGTGAGTTTTACTCTGTCAGTTGAATGCACACATTGACAACCATTCAGTTAGATAGCTCCGTTTTGGTTTTAGAAGCAGATATTTCTCTGTACAGCCTATGGTCCCATTCACTCGGGAATATCCCAACGCAGCTCCTAGAAGAAACGTGTTTCTGACTCGCTGAATCTCAACATAGATTCAACTCTCTTAGGTGAACGAACGCACAACAGAGCAGTTTCAAAGAAACGTTTCTCCTGAGTTTTAGACGAAGTTTCCTGCTGTTTAGTACGTATGCCGGCATTGGGCTGGAAATACCGGTTTTGGGATTCTGCACAGAAATGGTTTGCCAACCGCTGAATCCACACGTGAGTTTAACTCTGTCAGTTGAATGCACACATTGACAACCATTCAGTTAGATAGCTCCGTTTTGGTTTTAGAAGCAGATATTTCTCTGTACAGCCTATGGTCCCATTCACTCGGGAATATCCCAACGCAGCTCCAAGAAGAAACGTGTTTCTGACTCGCTGAATCTCAACATAGATTCAACTCTGTTAGGTGAACGAACGCACAGCAGAGCAGTTTCAAGGAAGCGTTTCTCCTGAGTTTTAGACGAAGTTTCCTGCTGTTTAGTACGTATGCCGGCATTGGGCTGGAAATACCGGTTTTGGGATTCTGCACAGAAAGGGTTTGCAAACCGCTGAATCCACACGTGAGTTTAACTCTGTCAGTTGAATGCACACATTGACAACCATTCAGTTAGATAGCTCCGTTTTGGTTTTAGAAGCAGATATTTCTCTGTACAGCCTATGGTCCCATTCACTCGGGAATATCCCAACGGAGCTCCTAGAAGAAACGTGTTTCTGACTCGCTGAATCTCAACATAGATTCAACTCTCTTAGCTGAACGAACGCACAGCAGAGCAGTTTCAAGGAAACGTTTCTCCTGAGTTTTAGACGAAGATTCCTGCTGTTTAGTACGTATGCCGGCATTGGGCTGGAATTACCGGTTTTGGGATTCTGCACAGAAAGGGATTGCAAACCGCTGAATCCACACGTGAGTTTAACTCTGTCAGTTGAATGCACACATTGAGAACCATTCATTTAGATAGCTCCGTTTTGGTTTTAGAAGCAGATATTTCTCTATACAGCCTATGGTCCCATTCACTCGGGAATATCCCAACGCAACTCCTAGAAGAAACGTGTTTCTGACTCGCTGAATCTCAACATAGATTCAACTCTCTTAGGTGAACGAACGCACAGCAGAGCAGTTTCAAGGAAACGTTTCTCCTGAGTTTTAGACGAAGTTTCCTGCTGTTTCGTACGTATGCCGGCATTGGGCTGGAAATACCGGTTTTGGGATTCTACACAGAAAGGGTTTGCAAACCGCTGAATCCACACGTGAGTTTTACTCTGTCAGTTGAATGCACACATTGACAACCATTCAGTTAGATAGCTCCGTTTTGGTTTTAGAAGCAGATATTTCTCTGTACAGCCTATGGTCCCATTCACTCGGGAATATCCCAACGCAGCTCCTAGAAGAAACGTGTTTCTGACTCGCTGAATCTCAACATAGATTCAACTCTCTTAGGTGAACGAACGCACAACAGAGCAGTTTCAAAGAAACGTTTCTCCTGAGTTTTAGACGAAGTTTCCTGCTGTTTAGTACGTATGCCGGCATTGGGCTGGAAATACCGGTTTTGGGATTCTGCACAGAAATGGTTTGCCAACCGCTGAATCCACACGTGAGTTTAACTCTGTCAGTTGAATGCACACATTGACAACCATTCAGTTAGATAGCTCCGTTTTGGTTTTAGAAGCAGATATTTCTCTGTACAGCCTATGGTCCCATTCACTCGGGAATATCCCAACGCAGCTCCAAGAAGAAACGTGTTTCTGACTCGCTGAATCTCAACATAGATTCAACTCTGTTAGGTGAACGAACGCACAGCAGAGCAGTTTCAAGGAAGCGTTTCTCCTGAGTTTTAGACGAAGTTTCCTGCTGTTTAGTACGTATGCCGGCATTGGGCTGGAAATACCGGTTTTGGGATTCTGCACAGAAAGGGTTTGCAAACCGCTGAATCCACACGTGAGTTTAACTCTGTCAGTTGAATGCACACATTGACAACCATTCAGTTAGATAGCTCCGTTTTGGTTTTAGAAGCAGATATTTCTCTGTACAGCCTATGGTCCCATTCACTCGGGAATATCCCAACGGAGCTCCTAGAAGAAACGTGTTTCTGACTCGCTGAATCTCAACATAGATTCAACTCTCTTAGCTGAACGAACGCACAGCAGAGCAGTTTCAAGGAAACGTTTCTCCTGAGTTTTAGACGAAGATTCCTGCTGTTTAGTACGTATGCCGGCATTGGGCTGGAATTACCGGTTTTGGGATTCTGCACAGAAAGGGATTGCAAACCGCTGAATCCACACGTGAGTTTAACTCTGTCAGTTGAATGCACACATTGAGAACCATTCATTTAGATAGCTCCGTTTTGGTTTTAGAAGCAGATATTTCTCTATACAGCCTATGGTCCCATTCACTCGGGAATATCCCAACGCAACTCCTAGAAGAAACGTGTTTCTGACTCGCTGAATCTCAACATAGATTCAACTCTCTTAGGTGAACGAACGCACAGCAGAGCAGTTTCAAGGAAACGTTTCTCCTGAGTTTTAGACGAAGTTTCCTGCTGTTTCGTACGTATGCCGGCATTGGGCTGGAAATACCGGTTTTGGGATTCTACACAGAAAGGGTTTGCAAACCGCTGAATCCACACGTGAGTTTTACTCTGTCAGTTGAATGCACACATTGACAACCATTCAGTTAGATAGCTCCGTTTTGGTTTTAGAAGCAGATATTTCTCTGTACAGCCTATGGTCCCATTCACTCGGGAATATCCCAACGCAGCTCCTAGAAGAAACGTGTTTCTGACTCGCTGAATCTCAACATAGATTCAACTCTCTTAGGTGAACGAACGCACAACAGAGCAGTTTCAAAGAAACGTTTCTCCTGAGTTTTAGACGAAGTTTCCTGCTGTTTAGTACGTATGCCGGCATTGGGCTGGAAATACCGGTTTTGGGATTCTGCACAGAAATGGTTTGCCAACCGCTGAATCCACACGTGAGTTTAACTCTGTCAGTTGAATGCACACATTGACAACCATTCAGTTAGATAGCTCCGTTTTGGTTTTAGAAGCAGATATTTCTCTGTACAGCCTATGGTCCCATTCACTCGGGAATATCCCAACGCAGCTCCTAGAAGAAACGTGTTTCTGACTAGCTGAATCTCAACATAGATTCAACTCTCTTAGGTGAACGAACGCACAGCAGAGCAGTTACAAGGAAACGTTTCTCCTGAGTTTTAGACGAAGTTTCCTGCTGTTTCGTACGTATGCCGGCATTGGGCTGGAAATATCGGTTTTGGGATTCTGCACAGAAAGCGTTTGCCAACCGCTGAATCCACACGTGAGTTTAACTCTGTCAGTTGAATGCACACATTTACAACCATTCAGTTAGATAGCTCCGCTTTGGTTTTAGAAGCAGATATTTCTCTGTACAGCCTATGGTCCCATTCACTCGGGAATATCCCAACGCAGCTCCTAGAAGAAACGTGTTTCTGACTCGCTGAATCTCAACATAGATTCAACTCTCTTAGGTGAACGAACGCACAGCAGAGCAGTTTCAAGGAAACGTTTCTCCTGAGTTTTAGACGAAGTTTCCTGCTGTTTCGTACGTATGCCGGCATTGGGCTGGAAATACCGGTTTTGGGATTCTGCACAGAAAGGGTTTGCAAACCGCTGAATCCACACGTGAGTTTAACTCTGTCAGTTGAATGCACACATTGACAACCATTCAGTTAGATAGCTCCGTTTTGGTTTTAGAAGCAGATATTTCTCTGTACAGCCTATGGTCCCATTCACTCGGGAATATCCCAACGCAGCTCGTAGAAGAAACGTGTTTCTGACTCGCTGAATCTCAACATAGATTCAACTCTGTTAGGTGAACGAACGCACAGCAGAGCAGTTTCAAGGAAGCGTTTCTCCTGAGTTTTAGACGAAGTTTCCTGCTGTTTCGTACGTATGCCGGCATTGGGCTGGAAATACCGGTTTTGGGATTCTGCACAGAAAGGGTTTGCAAACCGCTGAATCCACACGTGAGTTTAACTCTGTCAGTTGAATGCACACATTGACAACCATTCAGTTAGATAGCTCCGTTTTGGTTTTAGAAGCAGATATTTCTCTGTACAGCCTATGGTCCCATTCACTCGGGAATATCCCAACGGAGCTCCTAGAAGAAACGTGTTTCTGACTCGCTGAATCTCAACATAGATTCAACTCTCTTAGGTGAACGAACGCACAGCAGAGCAGTTTCAAGGAAACGTTTCTCCTGAGTTTTAGACGAAGTTTCCTGCTGTTTAGTACGTATGCCGGCATTGGGCTGGAATTACCGGTTTTGGGATTCTGCACAGAAAGGGATTGCAAACCGCTGAATCCACACGTGAGTTTAACTCTGTCAGTTGAATGCACACATTGAGAACCATTCAGTTAGATAGCTCCGTTTTGGTTTTAGAAGCAGATATTTCTCTATACAGCCTATGGTCCCATTCACTCGGGAATATCCCAACGCAGCTCCTAGAAGAAACGTGTTTCTGACTCGCTGAATCTCAACATAGATTCAACTCTCTTAGGTGAACGAACGCACAGCAGAGCAGTTTCAAGGAAACGTTTCTCCTGAGTTTTAGACGAAGTTTCCTGCTGTTTCGTACGTATGCCGGCATTGGGCTGGAAATACCGGTTTTGGGATTCTACACAGAAAGGGTTTGCAAACCGCTGAATCCACACGTGAGTTTTACTCTGTCAGTTGAATGCACACATTGACAACCATTCAGTTAGATAGCTCCGTTTTGGTTTTAGAAGCAGATATTTCTCTGTACAGCCTATGGTCCCATTCACTCGGGAATATCCCAACGCAGCTCCTAGAAGAAACGTGTTTCTGACTCGCTGAATCTCAACATAGATTCAACTCTCTTAGGTGAACGAACGCACAACAGAGCAGTTTCAAAGAAACGTTTCTCCTGAGTTTTAGACGAAGTTTCCTGCTGTTTAGTACGTATGCCGGCATTGGGCTGGAAATACCGGTTTTGGGATTCTGCACAGAAATGGTTTGCCAACCGCTGAATCCACACGTGAGTTTAACTCTGTCAGTTGAATGCACACATTGACAACCATTCAGTTAGATAGCTCCGTTTTGGTTTTAGAAGCAGATATTTCTCTGTACAGCCTATGGTCCCATTCACTCGGGAATATCCCAACGCAGCTCCAAGAAGAAACGTGTTTCTGACTCGCTGAATCTCAACATAGATTCAACTCTCTTAGGTGAACGAACGCACAGCAGAGCAGTTACAAGGAAACGTTTCTCCTGAGTTTTAGACGAAGTTTCCTGCTGTTTCGTACGTATGCCGGCATTGGGCTGGAAATACCGGTTTTGGGATTCTGCACAGAAAGGGTTTGCCAACCGCTGAATCCACACGTGAGTTTAACTCTGTCAGTTGAATGCACACATTTACAACCATTCAGTTAGATAGCTCCGCTTTGGTTTTAGAAGCAGATATTTCTCTGTACAGCCTATGGTCCCATTCACTCGGGAATATCCCAACGCAGCTCCTAGAAGAAACGTGTTTCTGACTCGCTGAATCTCAACATAGATTCAACTCTCTTAGGTGAACGAACGCACAGCAGAGCAGTTTCAAGGAAACGTTTCTCCTGAGTTTTAGACGAAGTTTCCTGCTGTTTCGTACGTATGCCGGCATTGGGCTGGAAATACCGGTTTTGGGATTCTGCACAGAAAGGGTTTGCAAACCGCTGAATCCACACGTGAGCTTAACTCTGTCAGTTGAATGCACACATTGACAACCATTCAGTTAGATAGCTCCGTTTTGGTTTTAGAAGCAGATATTTCTCTGTACAGCCTATGGTCCCTTTCACTCGGGAATATCCCAACGCAGCTCCTAGAAGAAACGTGTTTCTGACTCGGTGAATCTCAACATAGATTCAACTCTCTTAGGTGAACGAACACACAGCAGAGCAGTTTCAAGGAAGCGTTTCTCCTGAGTTTTAGACGAAGTTTCCTGCTGTTTAGTACGTATGCCGGCATTGGGCTGGAAATACCGGTTTTGGGATTCTGCACAGAAAGGGTTTGCAAACCGCTGAATCCACACGTGAGTTTAACTCTGTCAGTTGAATGCACACATTGACAACCATTCAGTTAGATAGCTCCGTTTTGGTTTTAGAAGCAGATATTTCTCTGTACAGCCTATGGTCCCATTCACTCGGGAATATCCCAACGGAGCTCCTAGAAGAAACGTGTTTCTGACTCGCTGAATCTCAACATAGATTCAACTCTCTTAGGTGAACGAACGCACAGCAGAGCAGTTTCAAGGAAACGTTTCTCCTGAGTTTTAGACGAAGTTTCCTGCTGTTTCGTACGTATGCCGGCATTGGGCTGGAAATACCGGTTTTGGGATTCTGCACAGAAAGGGTTTGCAAACCGCTGAATCCACACGTGAGTTTAACTCTGTCAGTTGAATGCACACATTGACAACCATTCAGTTAGATAGCTCCGTTTTGGTTTTAGAAGCAGATATTTCTCTGTACAGCCTATGGTCCCATTCACTCGGGAATATCCCAACGGAGCTCCTAGAAGAAACGTGTTTCTGACTCGCTGAATCTCAACATAGATTCAACTCTCTTAGGTGAACGAACGCACAGCAGAGCAGTTTCAAGGAAACGTTTCTCCTGAGTTTTAGACGAAGTTTCCTGCTGTTTAGTACGTATGCCGGCATTGGGCTGGAATTACCGGTTTTGGGATTCTGCACAGAAAGGGATTGCAAACCGCTGAATCCACACGTGAGTTTAACTCTGTCAGTTGAATGCACACATTGAGAACCATTCAGTTAGATAGCTCCGTTTTGGTTTTAGAAGCAGATATTTCTCTATACAGCCTATGGTCCCATTCACTCGGGAATATCCCAACGCAGCTCCTAGAAGAAACGTGTTTCTGACTCGCTGAATCTCAACATAGATTCAACTCTCTTAGGTGAACGAACGCACAGCAGAGCAGTTTCAAGGAAACGTTTCTCCTGAGTTTTAGACGAAGTTTCCTGCTGTTTCGTACGTATGCCGGCATTGGGCTGGAAATACCGGTTTTGGGATTCTACACAGAAAGGGTTTGCAAACCGCTGAATCCACACGTGAGTTTTACTCTGTCAGTTGAATGCACACATTGACAACCATTCAGTTAGATAGCTCCGTTTTGGTTTTAGAAGCAGATATTTCTCTGTACAGCCTATGGTCCCATTCACTCGGGAATATCCCAACGCAGCTCCTAGAAGAAACGTGTTTCTGACTCGCTGAATCTCAACATAGATTCAACTCTCTTAGGTGAACGAACGCACAACAGAGCAGTTTCAAAGAAACGTTTCTCCTGAGTTTTAGACGAAGTTTCCTGCTGTTTAGTACGTATGCCGGCATTGGGCTGGAAATACCGGTTTTGGGATTCTGCACAGAAATGGTTTGCCAACCGCTGAATCCACACGTGAGTTTAACTCTGTCAGTTGAATGCACACATTGACAACCATTCAGTTAGATAGCTCCGTTTTGGTTTTAGAAGCAGATATTTCTCTGTACAGCCTATGGTCCCATTCACTCGGGAATATCCCAACGCAGCTCCAAGAAGAAACGTGTTTCTGACTCGCTGAATCTCAACATAGATTCAACTCTCTTAGGTGAACGAACGCACAGCAGAGCAGTTACAAGGAAACGTTTCTCCTGAGTTTTAGACGAAGTTTCCTGCTGTTTCGTACGTATGCCGGCATTGGGCTGGAAATACCGGTTTTGGGATTCTGCACAGAAAGGGTTTGCCAACCGCTGAATCCACACGTGAGTTTAACTCTGTCAGTTGAATGCACACATTTACAACCATTCAGTTAGATAGCTCCGCTTTGGTTTTAGAAGCAGATATTTCTCTGTACAGCCTATGGTCCCATTCACTCGGGAATATCCCAACGCAGCTCCTAGAAGAAACGTGTTTCTGACTCGCTGAATCTCAACATAGATTCAACTCTCTTAGGTGAACGAACGCACAGCAGAGCAGTTTCAAGGAAACGTTTCTCCTGAGTTTTAGACGAAGTTTCCTGCTGTTTCGTACGTATGCCGGCATTGGGCTGGAAATACCGGTTTTGGGATTCTGCACAGAAAGGGTTTGCAAACCGCTGAATCCACACGTGAGTTTAACTCTGTCAGTTGAATGCACACATTGACAACCATTCAGTTAGATAGCTCCGTTTTGGTTTTAGAAGCAGATATTTCTCTGTACAGCCTATGGTCCCTTTCACTCGGGAATATCCCAACGCAGCTCCTAGAAGAAACGTGTTTCTGACTCGGTGAATCTCAACATAGATTCAACTCTCTTAGGTGAACGAACACACAGCAGAGCAGTTTCAAGGAAGCGTTTCTCCTGAGTTTTAGACGAAGTTTCCTGCTGTTTAGTACGTATGCCGGCATTGGGCTGGAAATACCGGTTTTGGGATTCTGCACAGAAAGGGTTTGCAAACCGCTGAATCCACACGTGAGTTTAACTCTGTCAGTTGAATGCACACATTGACAACCATTCAGTTAGATAGCTCCGTTTTGGTTTTAGAAGCAGATATTTCTCTGTACAGCCTATGGTCCCATTCACTCGGGAATATCCCAACGGAGCTCCTAGAAGAAACGTGTTTCTGACTCGCTGAATCTCAACATAGATTCAACTCTCTTAGGTGAACGAACGCACAGCAGAGCAGTTTCAAGGAAACGTTTCTCCTGAGTTTTAGACGAAGTTTCCTGCTGTTTAGTACGTATGCCGGCATTGGGCTGGAATTACCGGTTTTGGGATTCTGCACAGAAAGGGATTGCAAACCGCTGAATCCACACGTGAGTTTAACTCTGTCAGTTGAATGCACACATTGACAACCATTCAGTTAGATAGCTCCGTTTTGGTTTTAGAAGCAGATATTTCTCTATACAGCCTATGGTCCCATTCACTCGGGAATATCCCAACGCAGCTCCTAGAAGAAACGTGTTTCTGACTCGCTGAATCTCAACATAGATTCAACTCTCTTAGGTGAACGGACGCACAGCAGAGCAGTTTCAAGGAAACGTTTCTCCTGAGTTTTAGACGAAGTTTCCTGCTGTTTCGTACGTATGCCGGCATTGGGCTGGAAATACCGGTTTTGGGATTCTACACAGAAAGGGTTTGCAAACCGCTGAATCCACACGTGAGTTTTACTCTGTCAGTTGAATGCACACATTGACAACCATTCAGTTAGATAGCTCCGTTTTGGTTTTAGAAGCAGATATTTCTCTGTACAGCCTATGGTCCCATTCACTCGGGAATATCCCAACGCAGCTCCTAGAAGAAACGTGTTTCTGACTCGCTGAATCTCAACATAGATTCAACTCTCTTAGGTGAACGAACGCACAGCAGAGCAGTTTCAAAGAAACGTTTCTCCTGAGTTTTAGACGAAGTTTCCTGCTGTTTAGTACGTATGCCGGCATTGGGCTGGAAATACCGGTTTTGGGATTCTGCACAGAAATGGTTTGCCAACCGCTGAATCCACACGTGAGTTTAACTCTGTCAGTTGAATGCACACATTGACAACCATTCAGTTAGATAGCTCCGTTTTGGTTTTAGAAGCAGATATTTCTCTGTACAGCCTATGGTCCCATTCACTCGGGAATATCCCAACGCAGCTCCTAGAAGAATCGTGTTTCTGACTCGCTGAATCTCAACATAGATTCAACTCTCTTAGGTGAACGAACGCACAGCAGAGCAGTTTCAAGGAAACATTTCTCCTGAGTTTTAGACGAAGTTTCCTGCTGTTTCGTACGTATGCCGGCATTGGGCTGGAAATACCGGTTTTGGGATTCTACACAGAAAGGGTTTGCAAACCGCTGAATCCACACGTGAGTTTAACTCTGTCAGTTGAATGCACACATAGACAACCATTCAGTTAGATAGCTCCGTTTTGGTTTTAGAAGCAGATATTTCTCTGTACAGCCTATGGTCCCATTCACTCGGGAATATCCCAACGCAGCTCCTAGAAGAAACGTGTTTCTGACTCGCTGAATCTCAACATAGTTTCAGCTATCTTAGGTGAATGAACGCACAGCAGAGGAGTTTCAAGGAAACGTTTCTCCTGAGTTTTAGACGAAGTTTCCTGCTGTTTCGTACGTATGCCGGCATTGGGCTGGAAATAACGGTTTTGGGATTCTGCACAGAAAGGGTTTGCAAACCGCTGAATCCACACGTGAGTTTAACTCTGTCAGTTGAATGCACACATTGACAACCATTCAGTTAGATAGCTCCGTTTTGGTTTTAGAAGCAGATATTTCTCTGTACAGCCTATGGTCCCATTCACTCGGGAATATCCCAACACAGCTCGTTGAAGAAAAGTGTTTCTGACTCGCTGAATCTCAACATAGATTCAACTCTCTTAGGTGAACGAACGCACAGCAGAGCAGTTTCAAGGAAACGTTTCTCCTGAGTTTTAGACGAAGTTTCCTGCTGTTTCGTACGTATGCCGGCATTGGGCTGGAAATACCGGTTTTGGGATTCTGCACAGAAAGGGTTTGCCAACCGCTGAATCCACACGTGAGTTTAACTCTGTCAGTTGAATGCACACATTGACAACCATTCAGTTAGATAGCTCCGTTTTGGTTTTAGAAGCAGATATTTCTCTGTACAGCCTATGGTCCCATTCACTCGGGAATATCCCAACGCAGCTCCTAGAAGAAACGTGTTTCTGACTCGCTGAATCTCAACATAGATTCAACTCTCTTAGGTGAACGAACGCACAGCAGAGCAGTTTCAAGGAAACGTTTCTCCTGAGTTTTAGACGAAGTTTCTTGCTGTTTAGTACGTATGCCGGCATTGGGCTGGAAATACCGGTTTTGGGATTCTGCACAGAAATGGTTTGCCAACCGCTGAATCCACACGTGAGTTTAACTCTTGTCAGTTGAATGCACACATTGACAACCATTCAGTTAGATAGCTCCGTTTTGGTTTTAGAAGCAGATATTTCTCTGTACAGCCTATGGTCCCATTCACTCGGGAATATCCCAACGCAGCTCCTAGAAGAAACGTGTTTCTGACTCGCTGAATCTCAACATAGATTCAACTCTCTTAGGTGAACGAACGCACAGCAGAGCAGTTACAAGGAAACGTTTCTCCTGAGTTTTAGACGAAGTTTCCTGCTGTTTCGTACGTATGCCGGCATTGGGCTGGAAATATCGGTTTTGGGATTCTACACAGAAAGGGTTTGCCAACCGCTGAATCCACACGTGAGTTTAACTCTGTCAGTTGAATGCACACATTGACAACCATTCAGTTACACAGCTCCGTTTTGGTTTTAGAAGCAGATATTTCTCTGTACAGCCTATGGTCCCATTCACTCGGGAATATCCCAACGCAGCTCCTAGAAGAAACGTGTTTCTGACTCGCTGAATCTCAACATAGATTCAACTCTCTTAGGTGAACGAACGCACATCAGAGCAGTTTCAAGGAAATGTTTCTCCTGAGTTTTAGACGAAGTTTCCTGCTGTTTAGTACGTATGCCGGCATTGGGCTGGAAATACCGGTTTTGGGATTCTGCACAGAAAGGGTTGGCAAACCGCTGAATCCACACGTGAGTTTAACTCTGTCAGTTGAATGCACACATTGACAACCATTCATTTAGATAGCTCCGTTTTGGTTGTAGAAGCAGATATTTCTCTGTACAGCCTATGGTCCCATTCACTCGGGAATATCCCAACACAGCTCGTAGAAGAAAAGTGTTTCTGACTCGCTGAATCTCAACATAGATTCAACTCTTAGGTGAACGATCGCACAGCAGAGCAGTTTCAAGGAAACGTTTCTCCTGAGTTTTAGACTTAGTTTCCTGCTGTTTAGTACGTATGCCGGCATTGGGCTGGAAATACCGGTTTTGGGATTCTGCACAGAAAGGGTTTGCAAACCGCTGAATCCACACGTGAGTTTAACTCTGTCAGTTGAATGCACACATTGACAACCATTCAGTTAGATAGCTCCGTTTTGGTTTTAGAAGCAGATATTTCTCTGTACAGCCTATGGTCCCATTTACTCGGGAATATCCCAACGGAGCTCCTAGAAGAAACGTGTTTCTGACTCGCTGAACCTCAACATAGATTCAACTCTCTTAGGTGAACGAACGCACAGCAGAGCAGTTACAAGGAAGCGTTTCTCCTGAGTTTTAGACGAAGTTTCCTGCTGTTTTGTACGTATGCCGGCATTGGGCTGGAAATACCGGTTTTGAGATTCTACACAGAAAGGGTTTGCAAACCGCTGAATCCACACGTGAGTTTAACTCTGTCAGTTGAATGCACACATTGACAACCATTCAGTTAGATAGCTCCGTTTTGGTTTTTGAAGCAGATATTTCTCTGTACAGCCTATGGTCCCTTTCACTCGGGAATATCCCAACGCAGCTCCTAGAAGAAACGTGTTTCTGACTCGCTGAATCTCAACATAGATTCAACTCTCTTAGGTGAACGAACGCACAGCAGAGCAGTTTCAAGGAAGCGTTTCTCCTGAGTTTTAGACGAAGTTTCCTGCTGTTTAGTACGTATGCCGGCATTGGGCTGGAAATACCGGTTTTGGGATTCTGTACAGAAAGGGTTTGCCAACCGCTGAATCCACACGTGAGTTTAACTCTGTCAGTTGAATGCACACATTGACAACCATTCAGTTAGATAGCTCCGTTTTGGTTTTAGAAGCAGATATTTCTCTGTACAGCCTATGGTCCCATTCACTCGGGAATATCCCAACGCAGCTCCTAGAAGAAACGTGTTTCTGACTCGCTGAATCTCAACATAGATTCAACTCTCTTAGGTGAACGAACGCACAGCAGAGCAGTTTCAAGGAAACGTTTCTCCTGAGTTTTAGACGAAGTTTCCTGCTGTTTCGTACGTATGCCGGCATTGGGCTGGAAATACCGGTTTTGAGATTCTACACAGAAAGGGTTTGCAAACCGCTGAATCCACACGTGAGTTTAACTCTGTCAGTTGAATGCACACATTGACAACCATTCAGTTAGATAGCTCCGTTTTGGTTTTAGAAGCAGATATTTCTCTGTACAGCCTATGGTCCCATTCACTCGGGAATATCCCAACGCAGCTCCTAGAAGAAACGTGTTTCTGACTCGCTGAATCTCAACATAGATTCAACTCTCTTAGGTGAACGAACGCACAGCAGAGCAGTTTCAACGAAACGTTTCTCCTGAGTTTTAGACGAAGTTTCCTGCTGTTTAGTACGTATGCCGGCATTGGGCTGGAAATACCGGTTTTGGGATTCTGCACAGAAAGGGTTGGCAAACCGCTGAATCCACACGTGAGTTTAACTCTGTCAGTTGAATGCACACATTGACAACCATTCAGTTAGATAGCTCCGTTTTGGTTTTAGAAGCAGATATTTCTCTGTACAGCCTATGGTCCCATTCACTCGGGAATATCCCAACGCAGCTCCTAGAAGAAACGTGTTTCTGACTCGCTGAATCTCAACATAGATTCAACTCTCTTAGGTGAACGAACGCACAGCAGAGCAGTTTCAAGGAAACGTTTCTCCTGAGTTTTAGACGAAGTTTCCTGCTGTTTAGTACGTATGCCGGCCTTGGGCTGGAAATACCGGTTTTGGGATTCTGCACAGAAAGGGTTGGCCAACCGCTGAATCCACACGTGAGTTTAACTCTGTCAGTTGAATGCACACATTGACAACCATTCATTTAGATAGCTCCGTTTTGGTTTTAGAAGCAGATATTTCTCTGTACAGCCTATGGTCCCATTCACTCGGGAATATCCCAACGCAGCTCCTAGAAGAAACGTGTTTCTGACTCGCTGAATCTCAACATAGATTCAACTCTCTTAGGTGAACGAACGCACAGCAGAGCAGTTTCAAGGAAGCGTTTCTCCTGAGTTTAGACGAAGTTTCCTGCTGTTTAGTACGTATGCCGGCATTGGGCTGGAAATACCGGTTTTGGGATTCTGCACAGAAAGGGTTTGCAAACCGCTGAATCCACACGTGAGTTTAACTCTGTCAGTTGAATGCACACATTGACAACCATTCAGTTAGATAGCTCCGTTTTGGTTTTAGAAGCAGATATTTCTCTGTACAGCCTATGGTCCCATTCACTCGGGAATATCCCAACGCAGCTCCTAGAAGAAACGTGTTTCTGACTCGCTGAATCTCAACATAGATTCAACTCTCTTAGGTGAACGAACGCACAGCAGAGCAGTTTCAAGGAAGCGTTTCTCCTGAGTTTAGACGAAGTTTCCTGCTGTTTAGTACGTATGCCGGCATTGGGCTGGAAATACCGGTTTTGGGATTCTGCACAGAAAGGGTTTGCAAACCGCTGAATCCACACGTGAGTTTAACTCTGTCAGTTGAATGCACACATTGACAACCATTCAGTTAGATAGCTCCGTTTTGGTTTTAGAAGCAGATATTTCTCTGTACAGCCTATGGTCCCATTCACTCGGGAATATCCCAACGCAGCTCCTAGAAGAAACGTGTTTCTGACTCGCTGAATCTCAACATAGATTCAACTCTCTTAGGTGAACGAACTCACAGCAGAGCAGTTTCAAGGAAACGTTTCTCCTGAATTTTAGACGTAATTTCCTGCTGTTTAGAACGTATGCCGGCATTGGGCTGGAAATACCGGTTTTGGGATTCTGCACAGAAAGGGTTTGCAAACCGCTGAATCCACACGTGAGTTTAACTCTGTCAGTTGAATGCACACATTGACAACCATTCAGTTACACAGCTCCGTTTTGGTTTTAGAAGCAGATATTTCTCTGTACAGCCTATGGTCCCATTCACTCGGGAATATCCCAACGCAGCTCCTAGAAGAAACGTGTTTCTGACTCGCTGAATCTCAACATAGATTCAACTCTCTTAGGTGAACGAACGCACAGCAGAGCAGTTTCAAGGAAACGTTTCTCCTGAGTTTTAGACGAAGTTTCCTGCTGTTTCGTACGTATGCCGGCATTGGGCTGGAAATACCGGTTTTGGGATTCTGCACAGAAAGGGTTGGCAAACCGCTGAATCCACACGTGAGTTTAACTCTGTCAGTTGAATGCACACATTGACAACCATTCAGTTAGATAGCTCCGTTTTGGTTTTAGAAGCAGATATTTCTCTGTACAGCCTATGGTCCCATTCACTCGGGAATATCCCAACACAGCTCGTAGAAGAAAAGTGTTTCTGACTCGCTGAATCTCAACATAGATTCAACTCTTAGGTGAACGAACGCACAGCAGAGCAGTTTCAAGGAAACGTTTCTCCTGAGTTTTAGACTTAGTTTCCTGCTGTTTAGTACGTATGCCGGCATTGGGCTGGAAATACCGGTTTTGGGATTCTGCACAGAAAGGGTTTGCAAACCGCTGAATCCACACGTGAGTTTAACTCTGTCAGTTGAATGCACACATTGACAACCATTCAGTTAGATAGCTCCGTTTTGGTTTTAGAAGCAGATATTTCTCTGTACAGCCTATGGTCCCATTCACTCGGGAATATCCCAACGGAGCTCCTAGAAGAAACGTGTTTCTGACTCGCTGAACCTCAACATAGATTCAACTCTCTTAGGTGAACGAACGCACAGCAGAGCAGTTTCAAGGAAGCGTTTCTCCTGAGTTTTAGACGAAGTTTCCTGCTGTTTAGTACGTATGCCGGCATTGGGCTGGAAATACCGGTTTTGGGATTCTGTACAAAAAGGGTTTGCCAACCGCTGAATCCACACGTGAGTTTAACTCTGTCAGTTGAATGCACACATTGACAACCATTCAGTTAGATAGCTCCGTTTTGGTTTTAGAAGCAGATATTTCTCTGTACAGCCTATGGTCCCATTCACTCGGGAATATCCCAACGCAGCTCGTAGAAGAAACGTGTTTCTGACTCGCTGAATCTCAACATAGATTCAACTCTCTTAGGTGAACGAACGCACAGCAGAGCAGTTTCAAGGAAACGTTTCTCCTGAGTTTTAGACGAAGTTTCCTGCTGTTTAGTACGTATGCCGGCATTGGGCTGGAAATACCGGTTTTGGGATTCTGCACAGAAAGGGTTGGCAAACCGCTGAATCCACACGTGAGTTTAACTCTGTCAGATGAATGCACACATTGACAACCATTCAGTTAGATAGCTCCGTTTTGGTTTTAGAAGCAGATATTTCTCTGTACAGCCTATGGTCCCATTCACTCGGGAATATCCCAACGCAGCTCCTAGAAGAAACGTGTTTCTGACTCGCTGAATCTCAACATAGATTCAACTCTCTTAGGTGAGCGTACGCACAGCAGAGCAGTTTCAAGGAAACGTTTCTCCTGAGTTTTAGACGAAGTTTTCTGCTGTTTCGTACGTATGCCGGCATTGGGCTGGAAATACCGGTTTTGGGATTCTACACAGAAAGGGTTTGTAAACCGCTGAATCCACACGTGAGTTTTACTCTGTCAGTTGAATGCACACATTGACAACCATTCAGTTAGATAGCTCCGTTTTGGTTTTAGAAGCAGATATTTCTCTATACAGCCTATGGTCCCATTCACTCGGGAATATCCCAACGCAGCTCCTAGAAGAAACGTGTTTCTGACTCGCTGAATCTCAACATAGATTCAACTCTCTTAGGTCAACGAACGCACAGCAGAGCAGTTTCAAGGAAACGTTTCTCCTGAGTTTTAGACGAAGTTTCCTGCTGTTTAGTACGTATGCCGGCATTGGGCTGGAAATACCGGTTTTGGGATTCTGCACAGAAAGTGTTTGCAAACCGCTGAATCCACACGTGAGTTTAACTCTGTCAGTTGAATGCACACATTGACAACCATTCAGTTAGATTGCTCCGTTTTGGTTTTAGAAGCAGATATTTCTCTGTACAGCCTATGGTCCCATTCACTCGGGAATATCCCAACGCAGCTCGTAGAAGAAACGTGTTTCTGACTCGCTGAATCTCAACATAGATTGAACTCTTTTAGGTGAACGAAAGCACAGCAGAGCAGTTTCAAGGAAACGTTTCTCCTGAGTTTTAGACGAAGTTTCCTGCTGTTTAGTACGTATGCCGGCATTGGGCTGGAAATACCGGTTTTGGGAGTCTGCACAGAAAGGGTTGGCCAACCGCTGAATCCACACGTGAGTTTATCTCTGTCAGTTGAATGCACACATTGACGACCATTTAGTTAGATAGCTCCGTTTTGGTTTTAGAAGCAGATATTTCTCTGTACAGCCTATGGTCCCATTCACTCGGGAATATCCCAACGCAGCTCCTAGAAGAGACGTGTTTCTGACTCGCTGAATCTCAACATAGATTCAACTCTCTTAGGTGAACGAACGCACAGCAGAGCAGTTTCAAGGAAGCGTTTCTCCTGAGTTTTAGACGAAGTTTCCTGCTGTTTAGTACGTATGCCGGCATTGGGCTGGAAATACCGGTTTTGGGATTCTGCACAGAAAGGGTTTGCCAACCGCTGAATCCACACGTGAGTTTAACTCTGTCAGTTGAATGCACACATTGACAACCATTCAGTTAGATAGCTCCGTTTTGGTTTTAGAAGCAGATATTTCTCTGTACAGCCTATGGTCCCATTCACTCGGGAATATCCCAACGCAGCTCGTAGAAGAAACGTGTTTCTGACTCGCTGAATCTCAACATAGATTCAACTCTCTTAGGTGAACGAACGCACAGCAGAGCAGTTTCAAGGAAACGTTTCTCCTGAGTTTTAGACGAAGTTTCCTGCTGTTTAGTACGTATGCCGGCATTGGGCTGGAAATACCGGTTTTGGGATTCTGCACAGAAAGGGTTGGCAAACCGCTGAATCCACACGTGAGTTTAACTCTGTCAGATGAATGCACACATTGACAACCATTCAGTTAGATAGCTCCGTTTTGGTTTTAGAAGCAGATATTTCTCTGTACAGCCTATGGTCCCATTCACTCGGGAATATCCCAACGCAGCTCCTAGAAGAAACGTGTTTCTGACTCGCTGAATCTCAACATAGATTCAACTCTCTTAGGTGAGCGTACGCACAGCAGAGCAGTTTCAAGGAAACGTTTCTCCTGAGTTTTAGACGAAGTTTTCTGCTGTTTCGTACGTATGCCGGCATTGGGCTGGAAATACCGGTTTTGGGATTCTACACAGAAAGGGTTTGTAAACCGCTGAATCCACACGTGAGTTTTACTCTGTCAGTTGAATGCACACATTGACAACCATTCAGTTAGATAGCTCCGTTTTGGTTTTAGAAGCAGATATTTCTCTATACAGCCTATGGTCCCATTCACTCGGGAATATCCCAACGCAGCTCCTAGAAGAAACGTGTTTCTGACTCGCTGAATCTCAACATAGATTCAACTCTCTTAGGTCAACGAACGCACAGCAGAGCAGTTTCAAGGAAACGTTTCTCCTGAGTTTTAGACGAAGTTTCCTGCTGTTTAGTACGTATGCCGGCATTGGGCTGGAAATACCGGTTTTGGGATTCTGCACAGAAAGTGTTTGCAAACCGCTGAATCCACACGTGAGTTTAACTCTGTCAGTTGAATGCACACATTGACAACCATTCAGTTAGATAGCTCCGTTTTGGTTTTAGAAGCAGATATTTCTCTGTACAGCCTATGGTCCCATTCACTCGGGAATATCCCAACGCAGCTCGTAGAAGAAACGTGTTTCTGACTCGCTGAATCTCAACATAGATTGAACTCTTTTAGGTGAACGAAAGCACAGCAGAGCAGTTTCAAGGAAACGTTTCTCCTGAGTTTTAGACGAAGTTTCCTGCTGTTTAGTACGTATGCCGGCATTGGGCTGGAAATACCGGTTTTGGGAGTCTGCACAGAAAGGGTTGGCCAACCGCTGAATCCACACGTGAGTTTATCTCTGTCAGTTGAATGCACACATTGACGACCATTTAGTTAGATAGCTCCGTTTTGGTTTTAGAAGCAGATATTTCTCTGTACAGCCTATGGTCCCATTCACTCGGGAATATCCCAACGCAGCTCCTAGAAGAGACGTGTTTCTGACTCGCTGAATCTCAACATAGATTCAACTCTCTTAGGTGAACGAACGCACAGCAGAGCAGTTTCAAGGAAGCGTTTCTCCTGAGTTTTAGACGAAGTTTCCTGCTGTTTAGTACGTATGCCGGCATTGGGCTGGAAATACCGGTTTTGGGATTCTGCACAGAAAGGGTTTGCAAACCGCTGAATCCACACGTGAGTTTAACTCTGTCAGTTGAATGCACACATTTACAACCATTCAGTTAGATAGCTCCGCATTGGTTTTAGAAGCAGATATTTCTCTGTACAGCCTATGGTCCCATTCACTCGGGAATATCCCAACGCAGCTCCTAGAAGAAACGTGTTTCTGACTCGCTGAATCTCAACATAGATTCAACTCTCTTAGGTGAACGAACGCACAGCAGAGCAGTTTCAAGGAAACGTTTCTCCTGAGTTTTAGACGAAGTTTCCTGCTGTTTCGTACGTATGCCGGCATTGGGCTGGAAATACCGGTTTTGGGATTCTGCACAGAAAGGGTTTGCCAACCGCTGAATCCACACGTGAGTTTAACTCTGTCAGTTGAATGCACACATTTACAACCATTCAGTTAGATAGCTCCGCTTTGGTTTTAGAAGCAGATATTTCTCTGTACAGCCTATGGTCCCATTCACTCGGGAATATCCCAACGCAGCTCCTAGAAGAAACGTGTTTCTGACTCGCTGAATCTCAACATAGATTCAACTCTCTTAGGTGAACGAACGCACAGCAGAGCAGTTTCAAGGAAGCGTTTCTCCTGAGTTTTAGACGAAGTTTCCTGCTGTTTCGTACGTATGCCGTCATTGGGCTGGAAATACCGGTTTTGGGATTCTGCACAGAAAGGGTTTGCAAACCGCTGAATCCACACGTGAGTTTAACTCTGTCAGTTGAATGCACACATTGACAACCATTCAGTTAGATAGCTCCGTTTTGGTTTTAGAAGCAGATATTTCTCTGTACAGCCTATGGTCCCATTCACTCGGGAATATCCCAACGCAGCTCCTAGAAGAAACGTGTTTCTGACTCGCTGAATCTCAACATAGATTCAACTCTCTTAGGTGAACGAACGCACAGCAGAGCAGTTTCAAGGAAACGTTTCTCCTGAGTTTTAGACGAAGTTTCCTGCTGTTTAGTACGTATGCCGGCATTGGGCTGGAAATACCGGTTTTAGGATTCTGCATAGAAAGGGTTGGCAAACCGCTGAATCCACACGTGAGTTTAACTCTGTCAGTTGAATGCACACATTGACAACCATTCAGTTAGATAGCTCCGTTTTGGTTTTAGAAGCAGATATTTCTCTGTACAGCCTATGGTCCCATTCACTCGGGAATATCCCAACGCAGCTCCTAGAAGAAACGTGTTTCTGACTCGCTGAATCTCAACATAGATTCAACTCTCTTAGGTGAACGAACGCACAACAGAGCAGTTTCAAAGAAACGTTTCTCCTGAGTTTTAGACGAAGTTTCCTGCTGTTTAGTACGTATGCCGGCATTGGGCTGGAAATACCGGTTTTGGGATTCTGCACAGAAATGGTTTGACAACCGCTGAATCCACACGTGAGTTTAACTCTGTCAGTTGAAAGCACACATTGACAACCATTCAGTTAGATAGCTCCGTTTTGGTTTTAGAAGCAGATATTTCTCTGTACAGCCTATGGTCCCATTCACTCGGGAATATCCCAACGCAGCTCCTAGAAGAAACGTGTTTCTGACTCGCTGAATATCAACATAGATTCAACTCTCTTAGGTGAACGAACGCACAGCAGAGCAGTTTCAAGGAAACGTTTCTCCTGAGTTTTAGACGAAGTTTCCTGCTGTTTAGTACGTATGCAGGCATTGGGCTGGAAATACCGGTTTTGGGATTCTGCACAGAAAGGGTTTGCATACCGCTGAATCCAAACGTGAGTTTAACTCTGTCAGTTGAATGCACACATTGACAACCATTCAGTCAGATAGCTCCGTTTTGGTTTTAGAAGCAGATATTTCTCTGTACAGCCTATGGTCCCATTCACTCGGGAATATCCCAACGCAGCTCCTAGAAGAAACGTGTTTCTGACTCGCTGAATCTCAACATAGATTCAACTCTCTTAGGTGAACGAACGCACAGCAGAGCAGTTTCAAGGAAACGTTTCTCCTGAGTTTTAGACGAAGTTTCCTGCTGTTTCGTACGTATGCCGGCATTGGGCTGGAAATACCGGTTTTGGGATTCTGCACAGAAAGGGTTTGCCAACCGCTGAATCCACACGTGAGTTTAACTCTATCAGTTAAATGCACACATTGACAACCATTCAGTTAGATAGCTCCGTTTTGGTTTTAGAAGCAGATATTTCTCTGTACAGCCTATGGTCCCATTCACTCGGGAATATCCCAACGCAGCTCCTAGAAGAAACGTGTTTCTGACTCGCTGAATCTCAACATAGATTCAACTCTCTTAGCTGAACGAACGCACAGCAGAGCAGTTTCAAGGAAACGTTTCTCCTGAGTTTTAGACGAAGTTTCCTGCTGTTTCGTACGTATGCCGGCATTGGGCTGGAAATACCGGTTTTGGGATTCTGCACAGAAAGGGTTTGCAAACCGCTGAATCCACACGTGAGTTTAACTCTGTCAGTTGAATGCACACATTGACAACCATTCAGTTAGATAGCTCCGTTTTGGTTTTAGAAGCAGATATTTCTCTGTACAGCCTATGGTCCCTTTCACTCGGGAATATCCCAACGCAGCTCCTAGAAGAAACGTGTTTCTGACTCGCTGAATCTCAACATAGATTCAACTCTCTTAGGTGAACGAACGCACAGCAGAGCAGTTTCAAGGAAGCGTTTCTCCTGAGTTTTAGACGAAGTTTCCTGCTGTTTAGTACGTATGCCGGCATTGGGCTGGAAATACCGGTTTTGGGATTCTGTACAGAAAGGGTTTGCCAACCGCTGAATCCACACGTGAGTTTAACTCTGTCAGTTGAATGCACACATTGACAACCATTCAGTTAGATAGCTCCGTTTTGGTTTTAGAAGCAGATATTTCTCTGTACAGCCTATGGTCCCATTCACTCGGGAATATCCCAACGCAGCTCCTAGAAGAAACGTGTTTCTGACTCGCTGAATCTCAACATAGATTCAACTCTCTTAGGTGAACGAACGCACAGCAGAGCAGTTTCAAGGAAACGTTTCTCCTGAGTTTTAGACGAAGTTTCCTGCTGTTTCGTACGTATTCCGGCATTGGGCTGGAAATACCGGTTTTGGGATTCTACACAGAAAGGGTTTGCAAACCGCTGAATCCACACGTGAGTTTAACTCTGTCAGTTGAATGCACACATTGACAACCATTCAGTTAGATAGCTCCGTTTTGGTTTTAGAAGCAGATATTTCTCTGTACAGCCTATGGTCCCATTCACTCGGGAATATCCCAACGCAGTTCCTAGAAGAAACGTGTTTCTCACTCGCTGAATCTCAACATGGATTCAACTCTCTTAGGTGAACGAACGCACAACAGAGCAGTTTCAAAGAAACGTTTCTCCTGAGTTTTAGACGAAGATTCCTGCTGTTTAGTACGTATGCCGGCATTGGGCTGGAATTACCGGTTTTGGGATTCTGCACAGAAAGGGTTTGCAAACCGCTGAATCCACACGTGAGTTTAACTCTGTCAGTTGAATGCACACATTGACAACCATTCAGTTAGATAGCTCCGTTTTGGTTTTAGAAGCAGATATTTCTCTGTACAGCCTATGGTCCCATTCACTCGGGAATATCCCAACGCAGCTCCTAGAAGAAACGTGTTTCTGACTCGCTGAATCTCAACATAGATTCAACTCTCTTAGGTGAACGAACGCACAGCAGAGCAGTTTCAAGGAAACGTTTCTCCTGAGTTTTAGACGAAGTTTCCTGCTGTTTAGTACGTATGCCGGCATTGGGCTGGAAATACCGGTTTTGGGATTCTGCACAGAAAGGGTTGGCAAACCGCTGAATCCACACGTGAGTTTAACTCTGTCAGTTGAATGCACACATTGACAACCATTCAGTTAGATAGCTCCGCTTTGGTTTTAGAAGCAGATATTTCTTTGTACAGCCTATGGTCCCATTCTGTCGGGAATATCCCAACACAGCTCGTAGAAGAAAAGTGTTTCTGACTCGCTGAATCTCAACATAGATTCAACTCTTAGGTGAACGAACGCACAGCAGAGCAGTTTCAAGGAAACGTTTCTCCTGAGTTTTAGACGAAGTTTCCTGCTGTTTAGTACGTATGCCGGCATTGGGCTGGAAATATCGGTTTTGGGATTCTGCACAGAAAGGGTTTGCCAACCGCTGAATCCACACATGAGTTTAACTCTGTCAGTTGAATGCACACATTGACAACCATTCAGTTAGATAGCTCCGTGTTGGTTTTAGAAGCAGATATTTCTCTGTACAGGCTATGGTCCCATTCACTCGGGAATATCCCAACGCAGCTCCTAGAAGAAACGTGTTTCTGACTCGCTGAATCTCAACATAGATTCAACTCCCTTAGGTGAACGAACGCACAGCAGAGCAGTTTCAAGGAAACGTTTCTCCTGAGTTTTAGACGAAGTTTCCTGCTGTTTCGTACGTATGCCGGCATTGGGCTGGAAATACCGGTTTTGGGATTCTGCACAGAAAGGGTTTGCCAACCGCTGAATCCACACGTGAGTTTAACTCTGTCAGTTGAATGCACACATTGACAACCATTCTGTTAGATAGCTCTGTTTTGGTTTTAGAAGCAGATATTTCTCTGTACAGCCTATGGTCCCATTCACTCGGGAATATCCCAACGCAGCTCCTAGAAGAAACGTGTTTCTGACTCGCTGAATCTCAACATAGATTCAACTCTCTTAGGTGAACGAACGCACAGCAGAGCAGTTTCAAGGAAACGTTTCTCCTGAGTTTTAGACGAAGTTTCCTGCTGTTTCGTGCGTATGCCGGCATTGGGCTGGAAATACCGGTTTTGGGATTCTGCACAGAAAGGGTTGGCAAACCGCTGAATCCACACGTGAGTTTAACTCTGTCAGTTGAATGCACACATTGACAACCATTCAGTTAGAGAGCTCCGTTTTGGTTTTAGAAGCAGATATTTCTCTGTACAGCCTATGGTCCCATTCACTCGGGAATATCCCAACGCAGCTCGTAGAAGAAACGTGTTTCTGACTCGCTGAATCTCAACATAGATTCAACTCTTTTAGGTGAACGAACGCACAGCAGAGCAGTTTCAAGGAAACGTTTCTCCTGAGTTTTAGACGAAGTTTCCTGCTGTTTAGTACGTATGCCGGCATTGGGCTGGAAATACCGGTTTTGGGATTCTGCACAGAAAGGGTTGGCCAACCGCTGAATCCACACGTGAGTTTTACTCTGTCAGTTGAATGCACACATTGACGACCATTTAATTAGACAGCTCCGTTTTGGTTTTAGAAGCAGATATTTCTCTGTACAGCCTATGGTCCCATTCACTCGGGAATATCCCAACGCAGCTCCTAGAAGAAACGTGTTTCTGACTCGCTGAATCTCAACATAGATTCAACTCTCTTAGCTGAACGAACGCACAGCAGAGCAGTTTCAAGGAAGCGTTTCTCCTGAGTTTTAGACGAAGTTTCCTGCTGTTTAGTACGTATGCCGGCATTGGGCTGGAAATACCGGTTTTGGGATTCTGCACAGAAAGGGTTTGCAAACCGCTGAATCCACACGTGAGTTTAACTCTGTCAGTTGAATGCACACATTTACAACCATTCAGTTAGATAGCTCCGCATTGGTTTTAGAAGCAGATATTTCTCTGTACAGCCTATGGTCCCATTCACTCGGGAATATCCCAACGCAGCTCCTAGAAGAAACGTGTTTCTGACTCGCTGAATCTCAACATAGATTCAACTCTCTTAGGTGAACGAACGCACAGCAGAGCAGTTTCAAGGAAACGTTTCTCCTGAGTTTTAGACGAAGTTTCCTGCTGTTTCGTACGTATGCCGGCATTGGGCTGGAAATACCGGTTTTGGGATTCTGCACAGAAAGGGTTTGCCAACCGCTGAATCCACACGTGAGTTTAACTCTGTCAGTTGAATGCACACATTTACAACCATTCAGTTAGATAGCTCCGCTTTGGTTTTAGAAGCAGATATTTCTCTGTACAGCCTATGGTCCCATTCACTCGGGAATATCCCAACGCAGCTCCTAGAAGAAACGTGTTTCTGACTCGCTGAATCTCAACATAGATTCAACTCTCTTAGGTGAACGAACGCACAGCAGAGCAGTTTCAAGGAAGCGTTTCTCCTGAGTTTTAGACGAAGTTTCCTGCTGTTTCGTACGTATGCCGTCATTGGGCTGGAAATACCGGTTTTGGGATTCTGCACAGAAAGGGTTTGCAAACCGCTGAATCCACACGTGAGTTTAACTCTGTCAGTTGAATGCACACATTGACAACCATTCAGTTAGATAGCTCCGTTTTGGTTTTAGAAGCAGATATTTCTCTGTACAGCCTATGGTCCCATTCACTCGGGAATATCCCAACGCAGCTCCTAGAAGAAACGTGTTTCTGACTCGCTGAATCTCAACATAGATTCAACTCTCTTAGGTGAACGAACGCACAGCAGAGCAGTTTCAAGGAAACGTTTCTCCTGAGTTTTAGACGAAGTTTCCTGCTGTTTAGTACGTATGCCGGCATTGGGCTGGAAATACCGGTTTTAGGATTCTGCATAGAAAGGGTTGGCAAACCGCTGAATCCACACGTGAGTTTAACTCTGTCAGTTGAATGCACACATTGACAACCATTCAGTTAGATAGCTCCGTTTTGGTTTTAGAAGCAGATATTTCTCTGTACAGCCTATGGTCCCATTCACTCGGGAATATCCCAACGCAGCTCCTAGAAGAAACGTGTTTCTGACTCGCTGAATCTCAACATAGATTCAACTCTCTTAGGTGAACGAACGCACAACAGAGCAGTTTCAAAGAAACGTTTCTCCTGAGTTTTAGACGAAGTTTCCTGCTGTTTAGTACGTATGCCGGCATTGGGCTGGAAATACCGGTTTTGGGATTCTGCACAGAAATGGTTTGACAACCGCTGAATCCACACGTGAGTTTAACTCTGTCAGTTGAAAGCACACATTGACAACCATTCAGTTAGATAGCTCCGTTTTGGTTTTAGAAGCAGATATTTCTCTGTACAGCCTATGGTCCCATTCACTCGGGAATATCCCAACGCAGCTCCTAGAAGAAACGTGTTTCTGACTCGCTGAATATCAACATAGATTCAACTCTCTTAGGTGAACGAACGCACAGCAGAGCAGTTTCAAGGAAACGTTTCTCCTGAGTTTTAGACGAAGTTTCCTGCTGTTTAGTACGTATGCAGGCATTGGGCTGGAAATACCGGTTTTGGGATTCTGCACAGAAAGGGTTTGCATACCGCTGAATCCAAACGTGAGTTTAACTCTGTCAGTTGAATGCACACATTGACAACCATTCAGTCAGATAGCTCCGTTTTGGTTTTAGAAGCAGATATTTCTCTGTACAGCCTATGGTCCCATTCACTCGGGAATATCCCAACGCAGCTCCTAGAAGAAACGTGTTTCTGACTCGCTGAATCTCAACATAGATTCAACTCTCTTAGGTGAACGAACGCACAGCAGAGCAGTTTCAAGGAAACGTTTCTCCTGAGTTTTAGACGAAGTTTCCTGCTGTTTCGTACGTATGCCGGCATTGGGCTGGAAATACCGGTTTTGGGATTCTGCACAGAAAGGGTTTGCCAACCGCTGAATCCACACGTGAGTTTAACTCTATCAGTTAAATGCACACATTGACAACCATTCAGTTAGATAGCTCCGTTTTGGTTTTAGAAGCAGATATTTCTCTGTACAGCCTATGGTCCCATTCACTCGGGAATATCCCAACGCAGCTCCTAGAAGAAACGTGTTTCTGACTCGCTGAATCTCAACATAGATTCAACTCTCTTAGCTGAACGAACGCACAGCAGAGCAGTTTCAAGGAAACGTTTCTCCTGAGTTTTAGACGAAGTTTCCTGCTGTTTCGTACGTATGCCGGCATTGGGCTGGAAATACCGGTTTTGGGATTCTGCACAGAAAGGGTTTGCAAACCGCTGAATCCACACGTGAGTTTAACTCTGTCAGTTGAATGCACACATTGACAACCATTCAGTTAGATAGCTCCGTTTTGGTTTTAGAAGCAGATATTTCTCTGTACAGCCTATGGTCCCTTTCACTCGGGAATATCCCAACGCAGCTCCTAGAAGAAACGTGTTTCTGACTCGCTGAATCTCAACATAGATTCAACTCTCTTAGGTGAACGAACGCACAGCAGAGCAGTTTCAAGGAAGCGTTTCTCCTGAGTTTTAGACGAAGTTTCCTGCTGTTTAGTACGTATGCCGGCATTGGGCTGGAAATACCGGTTTTGGGATTCTGTACAGAAAGGGTTTGCCAACCGCTGAATCCACACGTGAGTTTAACTCTGTCAGTTGAATGCACACATTGACAACCATTCAGTTAGATAGCTCCGTTTTGGTTTTAGAAGCAGATATTTCTCTGTACAGCCTATGGTCCCATTCACTCGGGAATATCCCAACGCAGCTCCTAGAAGAAACGTGTTTCTGACTCGCTGAATCTCAACATAGATTCAACTCTCTTAGGTGAACGAACGCACAGCAGAGCAGTTTCAAGGAAACGTTTCTCCTGAGTTTTAGACGAAGTTTCCTGCTGTTTCGTACGTATTCCGGCATTGGGCTGGAAATACCGGTTTTGGGATTCTACACAGAAAGGGTTTGCAAACCGCTGAATCCACACGTGAGTTTAACTCTGTCAGTTGAATGCACACATTGACAACCATTCAGTTAGATAGCTCCGTTTTGGTTTTAGAAGCAGATATTTCTCTGTACAGCCTATGGTCCCATTCACTCGGGAATATCCCAACGCAGTTCCTAGAAGAAACGTGTTTCTCACTCGCTGAATCTCAACATGGATTCAACTCTCTTAGGTGAACGAACGCACAACAGAGCAGTTTCAAAGAAACGTTTCTCCTGAGTTTTAGACGAAGATTCCTGCTGTTTAGTACGTATGCCGGCATTGGGCTGGAATTACCGGTTTTGGGATTCTGCACAGAAAGGGTTTGCAAACCGCTGAATCCACACGTGAGTTTAACTCTGTCAGTTGAATGCACACATTGACAACCATTCAGTTAGATAGCTCCGTTTTGGTTTTAGAAGCAGATATTTCTCTGTACAGCCTATGGTCCCATTCACTCGGGAATATCCCAACGCAGCTCCTAGAAGAAACGTGTTTCTGACTCGCTGAATCTCAACATAGATTCAACTCTCTTAGGTGAACGAACGCACAGCAGAGCAGTTTCAAGGAAACGTTTCTCCTGAGTTTTAGACGAAGTTTCCTGCTGTTTAGTACGTATGCCGGCATTGGGCTGGAAATACCGGTTTTGGGATTCTGCACAGAAAGGGTTGGCAAACCGCTGAATCCACACGTGAGTTTAACTCTGTCAGTTGAATGCACACATTGACAACCATTCAGTTAGATAGCTCCGCTTTGGTTTTAGAAGCAGATATTTCTTTGTACAGCCTATGGTCCCATTCTGTCGGGAATATCCCAACACAGCTCGTAGAAGAAAAGTGTTTCTGACTCGCTGAATCTCAACATAGATTCAACTCTTAGGTGAACGAACGCACAGCAGAGCAGTTTCAAGGAAACGTTTCTCCTGAGTTTTAGACGAAGTTTCCTGCTGTTTAGTACGTATGCCGGCATTGGGCTGGAAATATCGGTTTTGGGATTCTGCACAGAAAGGGTTTGCCAACCGCTGAATCCACACATGAGTTTAACTCTGTCAGTTGAATGCACACATTGACAACCATTCAGTTAGATAGCTCCGTGTTGGTTTTAGAAGCAGATATTTCTCTGTACAGGCTATGGTCCCATTCACTCGGGAATATCCCAACGCAGCTCCTAGAAGAAACGTGTTTCTGACTCGCTGAATCTCAACATAGATTCAACTCCCTTAGGTGAACGAACGCACAGCAGAGCAGTTTCAAGGAAACGTTTCTCCTGAGTTTTAGACGAAGTTTCCTGCTGTTTCGTACGTATGCCGGCATTGGGCTGGAAATACCGGTTTTGGGATTCTGCACAGAAAGGGTTTGCCAACCGCTGAATCCACACGTGAGTTTAACTCTGTCAGTTGAATGCACACATTGACAACCATTCTGTTAGATAGCTCTGTTTTGGTTTTAGAAGCAGATATTTCTCTGTACAGCCTATGGTCCCATTCACTCGGGAATATCCCAACGCAGCTCCTAGAAGAAACGTGTTTCTGACTCGCTGAATCTCAACATAGATTCAACTCTCTTAGGTGAACGAACGCACAGCAGAGCAGTTTCAAGGAAACGTTTCTCCTGAGTTTTAGACGAAGTTTCCTGCTGTTTCGTGCGTATGCCGGCATTGGGCTGGAAATACCGGTTTTGGGATTCTGCACAGAAAGGGTTGGCAAACCGCTGAATCCACACGTGAGTTTAACTCTGTCAGTTGAATGCACACATTGACAACCATTCAGTTAGAGAGCTCCGTTTTGGTTTTAGAAGCAGATATTTCTCTGTACAGCCTATGGTCCCATTCACTCGGGAATATCCCAACGCAGCTCGTAGAAGAAACGTGTTTCTGACTCGCTGAATCTCAACATAGATTCAACTCTTTTAGGTGAACGAACGCACAGCAGAGCAGTTTCAAGGAAACGTTTCTCCTGAGTTTTAGACGAAGTTTCCTGCTGTTTAGTACGTATGCCGGCATTGGGCTGGAAATACCGGTTTTGGGATTCTGCACAGAAAGGGTTGGCCAACCGCTGAATCCACACGTGAGTTTTACTCTGTCAGTTGAATGCACACATTGACGACCATTTAATTAGACAGCTCCGTTTTGGTTTTAGAAGCAGATATTTCTCTGTACAGCCTATGGTCCCATTCACTCGGGAATATCCCAACGCAGCTCCTAGAAGAAACGTGTTTCTGACTCGCTGAATCTCAACATAGATTCAACTCTCTTAGCTGAACGAACGCACAGCAGAGCAGTTTCAAGGAAGCGTTTCTCCTGAGTTTTAGACGAAGTTTCCTGCTGTTTAGTACGTATGCCGGCATTGGGCTGGAAATACCGGTTTTGGGATTCTGCACAGAAAGGGTTTGCAAACCGCTGAATCCACACGTGAGTTTAACTCTGTCAGTTGAATGCACACATTTACAACCATTCAGTTAGATAGCTCCGCTTTGGTTTTAGAAGCAGATATTTCTCTATACAGCCTATGGTCCCATTCACTCGGGAATATCCCAACGCAGCTCGTAGAAGAAACGTGTTTCTGACTCGCTGAATCTCAACATAGATTCAACTCTCTTAGGTGAACGAACGCACAGCAGAGCAGTTTCAAGGAAACGTTTCTCCTGAGTTTTAGACGAAGTTTCCTGCTGTTTCGTACGTATGCCGGCATTGGGCTGGAAATACCGGTTTTGGGATTCTGCACAGAAAGGGTTTGCCAACCGCTGAATCCACACGTGAGTTTAACTCTGTCAGTTGAATGCACACATTTACAACCATTCAGTTAGATAGCTCCGCTTTGGTTTTAGAAGCAGATATTTCTCTGTACAGCCTATGGTCCCATTCACTCGGGAATATCCCAACGCAGCTCCTAGAAGAAACGTGTTTCTGACTCGCTGAATCTCAACATAGATTCAACTCTCTTAGGTGAACGAACGCACAGCAGAGCAGTTTCAAGGAAACGTTTCTCCTGAGTTTTAGACGAAGTTTCCTGCTGTTTCGTACGTATGCCGTCATTGGGCTGGAAATACCGGTTTTGGGATTCTGCACAGAAAGTGTTTGCAAACCGCTGAATCCACACGTGAGTTTAACTCTGTCAGTTGAATGCACACATTGACAACCATTCAGTTAGATAGCTCCGTTTTGGTTTTAGAAGCAGATATTTCTCTGTACAGCCTATGGTCCCATTCACTCGGGAATATCCCAACGCAGCTCCTAGAAGAAACGTGTTTCTGACTCGCTGAATCTCAACATAGATTCAACTCTCTTAGGTGAACGAACGCACAACAGAGCAGTTTCAAAGAAACGTTTCTCCTGAGTTTTAGACGAAGTTTCCTGCTGTTTAGTACGTATGCCGGCATTGGGCTGGAAATACCGGTTTTGGGATTCTGCACAGAAATGGTTTGCCAATCGCTGAATCCACACGTGAGTTTAACTCTGTCAGTTGAATGCACACATTGACAACCATTCAGTTAGATAGCTCCGTTTTGGTTTTAGAAGCAGATATTTCTCTGTACAGCCTATGGTCCCATTCACTCGGGAATATCCCAACGCAGCTCCTAGAAGAAACGTGTTTCTGACTCGCTGAATCTCAACATAGATTCAACTCTCTTAGGTGAACGAACGCACAGCAGAGCAGTTTCAAGGAAACCTTTCTCCTGAGTTTTAGACGAAGTTTCCTGCTGTTTAGTACGTATGCAGGCATTGGGCTGGAAATACCGGTTTTGGGATTCTGCAGAGAAAGTGTTTGCATACCGCTGAATCCAAACGTGAGTTTAACTCTGTCAGTTGAATGCACACATTGACAACCATTCAGTCAGATAGCTCCGTTTTGGTTTTAGAAGCAGATATTTCTCTGTACAGCCTATGGTCCCATTCACTCGGGAATATCCCAACGCAGCTCCTAGAAGAAACGTGTTTCTGACTCGCTGAATCTCAACATAGATTCAACTCTCTTAGGTGAACGAACGCACAGCAGAGCAGTTTCAAGGAAACGTTTCTCCTGAGTTTTAGACGAAGTTTCCTGCTGTTTCGTACGTATGCCGGCATTGGGCTGGAAATACCGGTTTTGGGATTCTGCACAGAAAGGGTTTGCCAACCGCTGAATCCACACGTGAGTTTACCTCTATCAGTTAAATGCACACATTGACAACCATTCAGTTAGATAGCTCCGTTTTGGTTTTAGAAGCAGATATTTCTCTGTACAGCCTATGGTCCCATTCACTCGGGAATATCCCAACGCAGCTCCTAGAAGAAACGTGTTTCTGACTCGCTGAATCTCAACATAGATTCAACTCTCTTAGGTGAACGAACGCACAGCAGAGCAGTTTCAAGGAAACGTTTCTCCTGAGTTTTAGACGAAGTTTCCTGCTGTTTCGTACGTATGCCGGCATTGGGCTGGAAATACCGGTTTTGGGATTCTGCACAGAAAGGGTTTGCAAACCACTGAATCCACACGTGAGTTTAACTCTGTCAGTTGAATGCACACATTGACAACCATTCAGTTAGATAGCTCCGTTTTGGTTTTAGAAGCAGATATTTCTCTGTACAGCCTATGGTCCCTTTCACTCGGGAATATCCCAACGCAGCTCCTAGAAGAAACGTGTTTCTGACTCGCTGAATCTCAACATAGATTCAACTCTCTTAGGTGAACGAACGCACAGCAGAGCAGTTTCAAGGAAGCGTTTCTCCTGAGTTTTAGACGAAGTTTCCTGCTGTTTCGTACGTATGCCGGCATTGGGCTGGAAATACCGGTTTTGGGATTCTGTACAGAAAGGGTTTGCCAACCGCTGAATCCACACGTGAGTTTAACTCTGTCAGTTGAATGCACACATTGACAACCATTCAGTTAGATAGCTCCGTTTTGGTTTTAGAAGCAGATATTTCTCTGTACAGCCTATGGTCCCATTCACTCGGGAATATCCCAACGCAGCTCCTAGAAGAAACGTGTTTCTGACTCGCTGAATCTCAACATAGATTCAACTCTCTTAGGTGAACGAACGCACAGCAGAGCAGTTTCAAGGAAGCGTTTCTCCTGAGTTTTAGATGAAGTTTCCTGCTGTTTAGTACGTATGCCGGCATTGGGCTGGAAATACCGGTTTTGGGATTTTGCACAGAAAGGGTTTGCAAACCGCTGAATCCACACGTGAGTTTAACTCTGTCAGTTGAATGCACACATTGACAACCATTCAGTTAGATAGCTCCGTTTTGGTTTTAGAAGCAGATATTTCTCTGTACAGCCTATGGTCCCATTCACTCGGGAATATCCCAACGCAGCTCGTAGAAGAAACGTGTTTCTGACTCGCTGAATCTCAACATAGATTCAACTCTCTTAGCTGAACGAACGCACAGCAGAGCAGTTTCAAGGAAACGTTTCTCCTGAGTTTTAGACGAAGTTTCCTGCTGTTTAGTACGTATGCCGGCATTGGGCTGGAAATACCGGTTTTGGGATTCTGCACAGAAAGGGTTGGCCAGCCGCTGAATTCACACGTGAGTTTAACTCTGTCAGTTGAATGCACACATTGACAACCATTCAGTTAGATAGCTCCGTTTTGGTTTTAGAAGCAGATATTTCTCTGTACAGCCTATGGTCCCATTCACTCAGGAATATCCCAACGCAGCTCCTAGAAGAAACGTGTTTCTGACTCGCTGAATCTCAACATAGATTCAACTCTGTTAGGTGAACGAACGCACAGCAGAGCAGTTTCAAGGAAGCGTTTCTCCTGAGTTTTAGACGAAGTTTCCTGCTGTTTAGTACGTATGGCGGCATTGGGCTGGAAATACCGGTTTTGGGATTCTGCACAGAAAGGGTTTGCAAACCGCTGAATCCACACGTGAGTTTAACTCTGTCAGTTGAATGCACACATTGACAACCATTCAGTTAGACAGCTCCGTTTTGGTTTTAAAAGCAGATATTTCTCTGTACAGCCTATGGTCCCATTCACTCGGGAATATCCCAACGCAGCTCCTAGAAGAAACGTGTTTCTGACTCGCTGAATCTCAACATAGATTCAACTCTCTTAGGTGAACGAACGCACAGCAGAGCAGTTTCAAGGAAACGTTTCTCCTGAGTTTTAGACGAAGTTTCCTGCTGTTTAGTACGTATGCCGGCATTGGGCTGGAAATACCGGTTTTGGGATTCTGCACAGAAAGGGTTGGCCAACCGCTGAATTCACACGTGAGTTTAACTCTGTCAGTTGAATGCACACATTGACAACCATTCAGTTAGATAGCTCCGTTTTGGTTTTAGAAGCAGATATTTCTCTGTACAGCCTATGGTCCCATTCACTCGGGAATATCCCAACGCAGCTCCTAGAAGAAACGTGTTTCTGACTCGCTGAATCTCAACATAGATTCAACTCTGTTAGGTGAACGAACGCACAGCAGAGCAGTTTCAAGGAAGCGTTTCTCCTGAGTTTTAGACGAAGTTTCCTGCTGTTTAGTACGTATGGCGGCATTGGGCTGGAAATACCGGTTTTGGGATTCTGCACAGAAAGGGTTTGCAAACCGCTGAATCCACACGTGAGTTTAACTCTGTCAGTTGAATGCACACATTGACAACCATTCAGTTAGACAGCTCCGTTTTGGTTTTAAAAGCAGATATTTCTCTGTACAGCCTATGGTCCCATTCACTCGGGAATATCCCAACGCAGCTCCTAGAAGAAACGTGTTTCTGACTCGCTGAATCTCAACATAGATTCAACTCTCTTAGGTGAACGAACGCACAGCAGAGCAGTTTCAAGGAAACGTTTCTCCTGAGTTTTAGACGAAGTTTCCTGCTGTTTAGTACGTATGCCGGCATTGGGCTGGAAATACCGGTTTTGGGATTCTGCACAGAAAGGGTTTGCCAACCGCTGAATCCACACGTGAGTTTAACTCTATCAGTTAAATGCACACATTGACAACCATTCAGTTAGATAGCTCCGTTTTGGTTTTAGAAGCAGATATTTCTCTGTACAGCCTATGGTCCCATTCACTCGGGAATATCCCAACGCAGCTCCTAGAAGAAACGTGTTTCTGACTCGCTGAATCTCAACATAGATTCAACTCTCTTAGGTGAACGAACGCACAGCAGAGCAGTTTCAAGGAAACGTTTCTCCTGAGTTTTAGACGAAGTTTCCTGCTGTTTAGTACGTATGCCGGCATTGGGCTGGAAATACCGGTTTTGGGATTCTGCACAGAAAGGGTTGGCCAACCGCTGAATCCACACGTGAGTTTAACTCTGTCAGATGAATGCACACATTGACAACCATTCAGTTAGATAGCTCCGTTTTGGTTTTAGAAGCAGATATTTCTCTGTACAGGCTATGGTCCCATTCACTCGGGAATATCCCAACGCAGCTCCTAGAAGAAACGTGTTTCTGACTCGCTGAATCTCAACATAGATTCAACTCTCTTAGGTGAACGAACGCACAGCAGAGCAGTTTCAAGGAAACGTTTATCCTGAGTTTTAGACGAAGTTTCCTGCTGTTTCGTACGTATGCCGGCATTGGGCTGGAAATACCGGTTTTGGGATTCTGCACAGAAAGGGTTTGCCAACCGCTGAATCCACACGTGAGTTTAACTCTGTCAGTTGAATGCACACATTGACAACCATTCTGTTAGATAGCTCTGTTTTGGTTTTAGAAGCAGATATTTCTCTGTACAGCCTATGGTCCCATTCACTCGGGAATATCCCAACGCAGCTCCTAGAAGAAACGTGTTTCTGACTCGCTGAATCTCAACATAGATTCAACTCTCTTAGGTGAACGAACGCACAGCAGAGCAGTTTCAAGGAAACGTTTCTCCTGAGTTTTAGACGAAGTTTCCTGCTGTTTAGTACGTATGCCGGCATTGGGCTGGAAATACCGGTTTTGGGATTCTGCACAGAAAGGGTTGGCAAACCGCTGAATCCACACGTGAGTTTAACTCTGTCAGTTGAATGCACACATTGACAACCATTCAGTTAGATAGCTCCGTTTTGGTTTTAGAAGCAGATATTTCTCTGTACAGCCTATGGTCCCATTCACTCGGGAATATCCCAACGCAGCTCCTAGAAGAAACGTGTTTCTGACTCGCTGAATCTCAACATAGATTCAACTCTCTTAGGTGAACGAACGCACAGCAGAGCAGTTTCAAGGAAACCTTTCTCCTGAGTTTTAGACGAAGTTTCCTGCTGTTTAGTACGTATGCAGGCATTGGGCTGGAAATACCGGTTTTGGGATTCTGCACAGAAAGTGTTTGCATACCGCTGAATCCAAACGTGAGTTTAACTCTGTCAGTTGAATGCACACATTGACAACCATTCAGTCAGATAGCTCCGTTTTGGTTTTAGAAGCAGATATTTCTCTGTACAGCCTATGGTCCCATTCACTCGGGAATATCCCAACGCAGCTCCTAGAAGAAACGTGTTTCTGACTCGCTGAATCTCAACATAGATTCAACTCTCTTAGGTGAACGAACGCACAGCAGAGCAGTTTCAAGGAAACGTTTCTCCTGAGTTTTAGACGAAGTTTCCTGCTGTTTCGTACGTATGCCGGCATTGGGCTGGAAATACCGGTTTTGGGATTCTGCACAGAAAGGGTTTGCCAACCGCTGAATCCACACGTGAGTTTAACTCTATCAGTTAAATGCACACATTGACAACCATTCAGTTAGATAGCTCCGTTTTGGTTTTAGAAGCAGATATTTCTCTGTACAGCCTATGGTCCCATTCACTCGGGAATATCCCAACGCAGCTCCTAGAAGAAACGTGTTTCTGACTCGCTGAATCTCAACATAGATTCAACTCTCTTAGGTGAACGAACGCACAGCAGAGCAGTTTCAAGGAAGCGTTTCTCCTGAGTTTTAGATGAAGTTTCCTGCTGTTTAGTACGTATGCCGGCATTGGGCTGGAAATACCGGTTTTGGGATTCTGCACAGAAAGGGTTTGCAAACCGCTGAATCCACACGTGAGTTTAACTCTGTCAGTTGAATGCACACATTGACAACCATTCAGTTAGATAGCTCCGTTTTGGTTTTAGAAGCAGATATTTCTCTGTACAGCCTATGGTCCCATTCACTCGGGAATATCCCAACGCAGCTCGTAGAAGAAACGTGTTTCTGACTCGCTGAATCTCAACATAGATTCAACTCTCTTAGCTGAACGAACGCACAGCAGAGCAGTTTCAAGGAAACGTTTCTCCTGAGTTTTAGACGAAGTTTCCTGCTGTTTAGTACGTATGCCGGCATTGGGCTGGAAATACCGGTTTTGGGATTCTGCACAGAAAGGGTTGGCCAACCGCTGAATTCACACGTGAGTTTAACTCTGTCAGTTGAATGCACACATTGACAACCATTCAGTTAGATAGCTCCGTTTTGGTTTTAGAAGCAGATATTTCTCTGTACAGCCTATGGTCCCATTCACTCGGGAATATCCCAACGCAGCTCCTAGAAGAAACGTGTTTCTGACTCGCTGAATCTCAACATAGATTCAACTCTGTTAGGTGAACGAACGCACAGCAGAGCAGTTTCAAGGAAGCGTTTCTCCTGAGTTTTAGACGAAGTTTCCTGCTGTTTAGTACGTATGGCGGCATTGGGCTGGAAATACCGGTTTTGGGATTCTGCACAGAAAGGGTTTGCAAACCGCTGAATCCACACGTGAGTTTAACTCTGTCAGTTGAATGCACACATTGACAACCATTCAGTTAGACAGCTCCGTTTTGGTTTTAAAAGCAGATATTTCTCTGTACAGCCTATGGTCCCATTCACTCGGGAATATCCCAACGCAGCTCCTAGAAGAAACGTGTTTCTGACTCGCTGAATCTCAACATAGATTCAACTCTCTTAGGTGAACGAACGCACAGCAGAGCAGTTTCAAGGAAACGTTTCTCCTGAGTTTTAGACGAAGTTTCCTGCTGTTTAGTACGTATGCCGGCATTGGGCTGGAAATACCGGTTTTGGGATTCTGCACAGAAAGGGTTGGCAAACCGCTGAATCCACACGTGAGTTTAACTCTGTCAGTTGAATGCACACATTGACAACCATTCAGTTAGATAGCTCCGTTTTGGTTTTAGAAGCAGATATTTCTCTGTACAGCCTATGGTCCCATTCTCTCGGGAATATCCCAACACAGCTCGTAGAAGAAAAGTGTTTCTGACTCGCTGAATCTCAACATAGATTCAACTCTTAGGTGAACGAACGCACAGCAGAGCAGTTTCAAGGAAACGTTTCTCCTGAGTTTTAGACGAAGTTTCCTGCTGTTTAGTACGTATGCCGGCATTGGGCTGGAAATACCGGTTTTGGGATTCTGCACAGAAAGGGTTGGCCAACCGCTGAATCCACACGTGAGTTTAACTCTGTCAGTTGAATGCACACATTGACAACCATTCAGTTAGATAGCTCCGTTTTGGTTTTAGAAGCAGATATTTCTCTGTACAGGCTATGGTCCCATTCACTCGGGAATATCCCAACGCAGCTCCTAGAAGAAACGTGTTTCTGACTCGCTGAATCTCAACATAGATTCAACTCTCTTAGGTGAACGAACGCACAGCAGAGCAGTTTCAAGGAAACGTTTCTCCTGAGTTTTAGACGAAGTTTCCTGCTGTTTCGTACGTATGCCGGCATTGGGCTGGAAATACCGGTTTTGGGATTCTGCACAGAAAGGGTTTGCCAACCGCTGAATCCACACGTGAGTTTAACTCTATCAGTTAAATGCACACATTGACAACCATTCAGTTAGATAGCTCCGTTTTGGTTTTAGAAGCAGATATTTCTCTGTACAGCCTATGGTCCCATTCACTCGGGAATATCCCAACGCAGCTCCTAGAAGAAACGTGTTTCTGACTCGCTGAATCTCAACATAGATTCAACTCTCTTAGCTGAACGAACGCACAGCAGAGCAGTTTCAAGGAAACGTTTCTCCTGAGTTTTAGACGAAGTTTCCTGCTGTTTCGTACGTATGCCGGCATTGGGCTGGAAATACCGGTTTTGGGATTCTGCACAGAAAGGGTTTGCAAACCGCTGAATCCACACGTGAGTTTAACTCTGTCAGTTGAATGCACACATTGACAACCATTCAGTTAGATAGCTCCGTTTTGGTTTTAGAAGCAGATATTTCTCTGTACAGCCTATGGTCCCTTTCACTCGGGAATATCCCAACGCAGCTCCTAGAAGAAACGTGTTTCTGACTCGCTGAATCTCAACATAGATTCAACTCTCTTAGGTGAACGAACGCACAGCAG
Organism: Aotus nancymaae; assembly: GCF_030222135.1. Classification (NCBI taxonomy): domain Eukaryota; kingdom Metazoa; phylum Chordata; class Mammalia; order Primates; family Aotidae; genus Aotus; species Aotus nancymaae. The sequence goes on along the minus strand of NW_026988495.1, from coordinate 3,118,253 downwards.
AGCAGTTTCAAGGAAGCGTTTCTCCTGAGTTTTAGACGAAGTTTCCTGCTGTTTAGTACGTATGCCGGCATTGGGCTGGAAATACCGGTTTTGGGATTCTGTACAGAAAGGGTTTGCCAACCGCTGAATCCACACGTGAGTTTAACTCTGTCAGTTGAATGCACACATTGACAACCATTCAGTTAGATAGCTCCGTTTTGGTTTTAGAAGCAGATATTTCTCTGTACAGCCTATGGTCCCATTCACTCGGGAATATCCCAACGCAGCTCCTAGAAGAAACGTGTTTCTGACTCGCTGAATCTCAACATAGATTCAACTCTCTTAGGTGAACGAACGCACAGCAGAGCAGTTTCAAGGAAACGTTTCTCCTGAGTTTTAGACGAAGTTTCCTGCTGTTTCGTACGTATTCCGGCATTGGGCTGGAAATACCGGTTTTGGGATTCTACACAGAAAGGGTTTGCAAACCGCTGAATCCACACGTGAGTTTAACTCTGTCAGTTGAATGCACACATTGACAACCATTCAGTTAGATAGCTCCGTTTTGGTTTTAGAAGCAGATATTTCTCTGTACAGCCTATGGTCCCATTCACTCGGGAATATCCCAACGCAGTTCCTAGAAGAAACGTGTTTCTCACTCGCTGAATCTCAACATGGATTCAACTCTCTTAGGTGAACGAACGCACAACAGAGCAGTTTCAAAGAAACGTTTCTCCTGAGTTTTAGACGAAGATTCCTGCTGTTTAGTACGTATGCCGGCATTGGGCTGGAATTACCGGTTTTGGGATTCTGCACAGAAAGGGTTTGCAAACCGCTGAATCCACACGTGAGTTTAACTCTGTCAGTTGAATGCACACATTGACAACCATTCAGTTAGATAGCTCCGTTTTGGTTTTAGAAGCAGATATTTCTCTGTACAGCCTATGGTCCCATTCACTCGGGAATATCCCAACGCAGCTCCTAGAAGAAACGTGTTTCTGACTCGCTGAATCTCAACATAGATTCAACTCTCTTAGGTGAACGAACGCACAGCAGAGCAGTTTCAAGGAAACGTTTCTCCTGAGTTTTAGACGAAGTTTCCTGCTGTTTAGTACGTATGCCGGCATTGGGCTGGAAATACCGGTTTTGGGATTCTGCACAGAAAGGGTTGGCAAACCGCTGAATCCACACGTGAGTTTAACTCTGTCAGTTGAATGCACACATTGACAACCATTCAGTTAGATAGCTCCGCTTTGGTTTTAGAAGCAGATATTTCTTTGTACAGCCTATGGTCCCATTCTGTCGGGAATATCCCAACACAGCTCGTAGAAGAAAAGTGTTTCTGACTCGCTGAATCTCAACATAGATTCAACTCTTAGGTGAACGAACGCACAGCAGAGCAGTTTCAAGGAAACGTTTCTCCTGAGTTTTAGACGAAGTTTCCTGCTGTTTAGTACGTATGCCGGCATTGGGCTGGAAATATCGGTTTTGGGATTCTGCACAGAAAGGGTTTGCCAACCGCTGAATCCACACATGAGTTTAACTCTGTCAGTTGAATGCACACATTGACAACCATTCAGTTAGATAGCTCCGTGTTGGTTTTAGAAGCAGATATTTCTCTGTACAGGCTATGGTCCCATTCACTCGGGAATATCCCAACGCAGCTCCTAGAAGAAACGTGTTTCTGACTCGCTGAATCTCAACATAGATTCAACTCCCTTAGGTGAACGAACGCACAGCAGAGCAGTTTCAAGGAAACGTTTCTCCTGAGTTTTAGACGAAGTTTCCTGCTGTTTCGTACGTATGCCGGCATTGGGCTGGAAATACCGGTTTTGGGATTCTGCACAGAAAGGGTTTGCCAACCGCTGAATCCACACGTGAGTTTAACTCTGTCAGTTGAATGCACACATTGACAACCATTCTGTTAGATAGCTCTGTTTTGGTTTTAGAAGCAGATATTTCTCTGTACAGCCTATGGTCCCATTCACTCGGGAATATCCCAACGCAGCTCCTAGAAGAAACGTGTTTCTGACTCGCTGAATCTCAACATAGATTCAACTCTCTTAGGTGAACGAACGCACAGCAGAGCAGTTTCAAGGAAACGTTTCTCCTGAGTTTTAGACGAAGTTTCCTGCTGTTTCGTGCGTATGCCGGCATTGGGCTGGAAATACCGGTTTTGGGATTCTGCACAGAAAGGGTTGGCAAACCGCTGAATCCACACGTGAGTTTAACTCTGTCAGTTGAATGCACACATTGACAACCATTCAGTTAGAGAGCTCCGTTTTGGTTTTAGAAGCAGATATTTCTCTGTACAGCCTATGGTCCCATTCACTCGGGAATATCCCAACGCAGCTCGTAGAAGAAACGTGTTTCTGACTCGCTGAATCTCAACATAGATTCAACTCTTTTAGGTGAACGAACGCACAGCAGAGCAGTTTCAAGGAAACGTTTCTCCTGAGTTTTAGACGAAGTTTCCTGCTGTTTAGTACGTATGCCGGCATTGGGCTGGAAATACCGGTTTTGGGATTCTGCACAGAAAGGGTTGGCCAACCGCTGAATCCACACGTGAGTTTTACTCTGTCAGTTGAATGCACACATTGACGACCATTTAATTAGACAGCTCCGTTTTGGTTTTAGAAGCAGATATTTCTCTGTACAGCCTATGGTCCCATTCACTCGGGAATATCCCAACGCAGCTCCTAGAAGAAACGTGTTTCTGACTCGCTGAATCTCAACATAGATTCAACTCTCTTAGCTGAACGAACGCACAGCAGAGCAGTTTCAAGGAAGCGTTTCTCCTGAGTTTTAGACGAAGTTTCCTGCTGTTTAGTACGTATGCCGGCATTGGGCTGGAAATACCGGTTTTGGGATTCTGCACAGAAAGGGTTTGCAAACCGCTGAATCCACACGTGAGTTTAACTCTGTCAGTTGAATGCACACATTTACAACCATTCAGTTAGATAGCTCCGCTTTGGTTTTAGAAGCAGATATTTCTCTGTACAGCCTATGGTCCCATTCACTCGGGAATATCCCAACGCAGCTCGTAGAAGAAACGTGTTTCTGACTCGCTGAATCTCAACATAGATTCAACTCTCTTAGGTGAACGAACGCACAGCAGAGCAGTTTCAAGGAAACGTTTCTCCTGAGTTTTAGACGAAGTTTCCTGCTGTTTCGTACGTATGCCGGCATTGGGCTGGAAATACCGGTTTTGGGATTCTGCACAGAAAGGGTTTGCCAACCGCTGAATCCACACGTGAGTTTAACTCTGTCAGTTGAATGCACACATTTACAACCATTCAGTTAGATAGCTCCGCTTTGGTTTTAGAAGCAGATATTTCTCTGTACAGCCTATGGTCCCATTCACTCGGGAATATCCCAACGCAGCTCCTAGAAGAAACGTGTTTCTGACTCGCTGAATCTCAACATAGATTCAACTCTCTTAGGTGAACGAACGCACAGCAGAGCAGTTTCAAGGAAACGTTTCTCCTGAGTTTTAGACGAAGTTTCCTGCTGTTTCGTACGTATGCCGTCATTGGGCTGGAAATACCGGTTTTGGGATTCTGCACAGAAAGTGTTTGCAAACCGCTGAATCCACACGTGAGTTTAACTCTGTCAGTTGAATGCACACATTGACAACCATTCAGTTAGATAGCTCCGTTTTGGTTTTAGAAGCAGATATTTCTCTGTACAGCCTATGGTCCCATTCACTCGGGAATATCCCAACGCAGCTCCTAGAAGAAACGTGTTTCTGACTCGCTGAATCTCAACATAGATTCAACTCTCTTAGGTGAACGAACGCACAACAGAGCAGTTTCAAAGAAACGTTTCTCCTGAGTTTTAGACGAAGTTTCCTGCTGTTTAGTACGTATGCCGGCATTGGGCTGGAAATACCGGTTTTGGGATTCTGCACAGAAATGGTTTGCCAATCGCTGAATCCACACGTGAGTTTAACTCTGTCAGTTGAATGCACACATTGACAACCATTCAGTTAGATAGCTCCGTTTTGGTTTTAGAAGCAGATATTTCTCTGTACAGCCTATGGTCCCATTCACTCGGGAATATCCCAACGCAGCTCCTAGAAGAAACGTGTTTCTGACTCGCTGAATCTCAACATAGATTCAACTCTCTTAGGTGAACGAACGCACAGCAGAGCAGTTTCAAGGAAACCTTTCTCCTGAGTTTTAGACGAAGTTTCCTGCTGTTTAGTACGTATGCAGGCATTGGGCTGGAAATACCGGTTTTGGGATTCTGCAGAGAAAGTGTTTGCATACCGCTGAATCCAAACGTGAGTTTAACTCTGTCAGTTGAATGCACACATTGACAACCATTCAGTCAGATAGCTCCGTTTTGGTTTTAGAAGCAGATATTTCTCTGTACAGCCTATGGTCCCATTCACTCGGGAATATCCCAACGCAGCTCCTAGAAGAAACGTGTTTCTGACTCGCTGAATCTCAACATAGATTCAACTCTCTTAGGTGAACGAACGCACAGCAGAGCAGTTTCAAGGAAACGTTTCTCCTGAGTTTTAGACGAAGTTTCCTGCTGTTTCGTACGTATGCCGGCATTGGGCTGGAAATACCGGTTTTGGGATTCTGCACAGAAAGGGTTTGCCAACCGCTGAATCCACACGTGAGTTTAACTCTATCAGTTAAATGCACACATTGACAACCATTCAGTTAGATAGCTCCGTTTTGGTTTTAGAAGCAGATATTTCTCTGTACAGCCTATGGTCCCATTCACTCGGGAATATCCCAACGCAGCTCCTAGAAGAAACGTGTTTCTGACTCGCTGAATCTCAACATAGATTCAACTCTCTTAGGTGAACGAACGCACAGCAGAGCAGTTTCAAGGAAACGTTTCTCCTGAGTTTTAGACGAAGTTTCCTGCTGTTTCGTACGTATGCCGGCATTGGGCTGGAAATACCGGTTTTGGGATTCTGCACAGAAAGGGTTTGCAAACCACTGAATCCACACGTGAGTTTAACTCTGTCAGTTGAATGCACACATTGACAACCATTCAGTTAGATAGCTCCGTTTTGGTTTTAGAAGCAGATATTTCTCTGTACAGCCTATGGTCCCTTTCACTCGGGAATATCCCAACGCAGCTCCTAGAAGAAACGTGTTTCTGACTCGCTGAATCTCAACATAGATTCAACTCTCTTAGGTGAACGAACGCACAGCAGAGCAGTTTCAAGGAAGCGTTTCTCCTGAGTTTTAGACGAAGTTTCCTGCTGTTTCGTACGTATGCCGGCATTGGGCTGGAAATACCGGTTTTGGGATTCTGTACAGAAAGGGTTTGCCAACCGCTGAATCCACACGTGAGTTTAACTCTGTCAGTTGAATGCACACATTGACAACCATTCAGTTAGATAGCTCCGTTTTGGTTTTAGAAGCAGATATTTCTCTGTACAGCCTATGGTCCCATTCACTCGGGAATATCCCAACGCAGCTCCTAGAAGAAACGTGTTTCTGACTCGCTGAATCTCAACATAGATTCAACTCTCTTAGGTGAACGAACGCACAGCAGAGCAGTTTCAAGGAAGCGTTTCTCCTGAGTTTTAGATGAAGTTTCCTGCTGTTTAGTACGTATGCCGGCATTGGGCTGGAAATACCGGTTTTGGGATTTTGCACAGAAAGGGTTTGCAAACCGCTGAATCCACACGTGAGTTTAACTCTGTCAGTTGAATGCACACATTGACAACCATTCAGTTAGATAGCTCCGTTTTGGTTTTAGAAGCAGATATTTCTCTGTACAGCCTATGGTCCCATTCACTCGGGAATATCCCAACGCAGCTCGTAGAAGAAACGTGTTTCTGACTCGCTGAATCTCAACATAGATTCAACTCTCTTAGCTGAACGAACGCACAGCAGAGCAGTTTCAAGGAAACGTTTCTCCTGAGTTTTAGACGAAGTTTCCTGCTGTTTAGTACGTATGCCGGCATTGGGCTGGAAATACCGGTTTTGGGATTCTGCACAGAAAGGGTTGGCCAGCCGCTGAATTCACACGTGAGTTTAACTCTGTCAGTTGAATGCACACATTGACAACCATTCAGTTAGATAGCTCCGTTTTGGTTTTAGAAGCAGATATTTCTCTGTACAGCCTATGGTCCCATTCACTCAGGAATATCCCAACGCAGCTCCTAGAAGAAACGTGTTTCTGACTCGCTGAATCTCAACATAGATTCAACTCTGTTAGGTGAACGAACGCACAGCAGAGCAGTTTCAAGGAAGCGTTTCTCCTGAGTTTTAGACGAAGTTTCCTGCTGTTTAGTACGTATGGCGGCATTGGGCTGGAAATACCGGTTTTGGGATTCTGCACAGAAAGGGTTTGCAAACCGCTGAATCCACACGTGAGTTTAACTCTGTCAGTTGAATGCACACATTGACAACCATTCAGTTAGACAGCTCCGTTTTGGTTTTAAAAGCAGATATTTCTCTGTACAGCCTATGGTCCCATTCACTCGGGAATATCCCAACGCAGCTCCTAGAAGAAACGTGTTTCTGACTCGCTGAATCTCAACATAGATTCAACTCTCTTAGGTGAACGAACGCACAGCAGAGCAGTTTCAAGGAAACGTTTCTCCTGAGTTTTAGACGAAGTTTCCTGCTGTTTAGTACGTATGCCGGCATTGGGCTGGAAATACCGGTTTTGGGATTCTGCACAGAAAGGGTTGGCCAACCGCTGAATTCACACGTGAGTTTAACTCTGTCAGTTGAATGCACACATTGACAACCATTCAGTTAGATAGCTCCGTTTTGGTTTTAGAAGCAGATATTTCTCTGTACAGCCTATGGTCCCATTCACTCGGGAATATCCCAACGCAGCTCCTAGAAGAAACGTGTTTCTGACTCGCTGAATCTCAACATAGATTCAACTCTGTTAGGTGAACGAACGCACAGCAGAGCAGTTTCAAGGAAGCGTTTCTCCTGAGTTTTAGACGAAGTTTCCTGCTGTTTAGTACGTATGGCGGCATTGGGCTGGAAATACCGGTTTTGGGATTCTGCACAGAAAGGGTTTGCAAACCGCTGAATCCACACGTGAGTTTAACTCTGTCAGTTGAATGCACACATTGACAACCATTCAGTTAGACAGCTCCGTTTTGGTTTTAAAAGCAGATATTTCTCTGTACAGCCTATGGTCCCATTCACTCGGGAATATCCCAACGCAGCTCCTAGAAGAAACGTGTTTCTGACTCGCTGAATCTCAACATAGATTCAACTCTCTTAGGTGAACGAACGCACAGCAGAGCAGTTTCAAGGAAACGTTTCTCCTGAGTTTTAGACGAAGTTTCCTGCTGTTTAGTACGTATGCCGGCATTGGGCTGGAAATACCGGTTTTGGGATTCTGCACAGAAAGGGTTTGCCAACCGCTGAATCCACACGTGAGTTTAACTCTATCAGTTAAATGCACACATTGACAACCATTCAGTTAGATAGCTCCGTTTTGGTTTTAGAAGCAGATATTTCTCTGTACAGCCTATGGTCCCATTCACTCGGGAATATCCCAACGCAGCTCCTAGAAGAAACGTGTTTCTGACTCGCTGAATCTCAACATAGATTCAACTCTCTTAGGTGAACGAACGCACAGCAGAGCAGTTTCAAGGAAACGTTTCTCCTGAGTTTTAGACGAAGTTTCCTGCTGTTTAGTACGTATGCCGGCATTGGGCTGGAAATACCGGTTTTGGGATTCTGCACAGAAAGGGTTGGCCAACCGCTGAATCCACACGTGAGTTTAACTCTGTCAGATGAATGCACACATTGACAACCATTCAGTTAGATAGCTCCGTTTTGGTTTTAGAAGCAGATATTTCTCTGTACAGGCTATGGTCCCATTCACTCGGGAATATCCCAACGCAGCTCCTAGAAGAAACGTGTTTCTGACTCGCTGAATCTCAACATAGATTCAACTCTCTTAGGTGAACGAACGCACAGCAGAGCAGTTTCAAGGAAACGTTTATCCTGAGTTTTAGACGAAGTTTCCTGCTGTTTCGTACGTATGCCGGCATTGGGCTGGAAATACCGGTTTTGGGATTCTGCACAGAAAGGGTTTGCCAACCGCTGAATCCACACGTGAGTTTAACTCTGTCAGTTGAATGCACACATTGACAACCATTCTGTTAGATAGCTCTGTTTTGGTTTTAGAAGCAGATATTTCTCTGTACAGCCTATGGTCCCATTCACTCGGGAATATCCCAACGCAGCTCCTAGAAGAAACGTGTTTCTGACTCGCTGAATCTCAACATAGATTCAACTCTCTTAGGTGAACGAACGCACAGCAGAGCAGTTTCAAGGAAACGTTTCTCCTGAGTTTTAGACGAAGTTTCCTGCTGTTTAGTACGTATGCCGGCATTGGGCTGGAAATACCGGTTTTGGGATTCTGCACAGAAAGGGTTGGCAAACCGCTGAATCCACACGTGAGTTTAACTCTGTCAGTTGAATGCACACATTGACAACCATTCAGTTAGATAGCTCCGTTTTGGTTTTAGAAGCAGATATTTCTCTGTACAGCCTATGGTCCCATTCACTCGGGAATATCCCAACGCAGCTCCTAGAAGAAACGTGTTTCTGACTCGCTGAATCTCAACATAGATTCAACTCTCTTAGGTGAACGAACGCACAGCAGAGCAGTTTCAAGGAAACCTTTCTCCTGAGTTTTAGACGAAGTTTCCTGCTGTTTAGTACGTATGCAGGCATTGGGCTGGAAATACCGGTTTTGGGATTCTGCACAGAAAGTGTTTGCATACCGCTGAATCCAAACGTGAGTTTAACTCTGTCAGTTGAATGCACACATTGACAACCATTCAGTCAGATAGCTCCGTTTTGGTTTTAGAAGCAGATATTTCTCTGTACAGCCTATGGTCCCATTCACTCGGGAATATCCCAACGCAGCTCCTAGAAGAAACGTGTTTCTGACTCGCTGAATCTCAACATAGATTCAACTCTCTTAGGTGAACGAACGCACAGCAGAGCAGTTTCAAGGAAACGTTTCTCCTGAGTTTTAGACGAAGTTTCCTGCTGTTTCGTACGTATGCCGGCATTGGGCTGGAAATACCGGTTTTGGGATTCTGCACAGAAAGGGTTTGCCAACCGCTGAATCCACACGTGAGTTTAACTCTATCAGTTAAATGCACACATTGACAACCATTCAGTTAGATAGCTCCGTTTTGGTTTTAGAAGCAGATATTTCTCTGTACAGCCTATGGTCCCATTCACTCGGGAATATCCCAACGCAGCTCCTAGAAGAAACGTGTTTCTGACTCGCTGAATCTCAACATAGATTCAACTCTCTTAGGTGAACGAACGCACAGCAGAGCAGTTTCAAGGAAGCGTTTCTCCTGAGTTTTAGATGAAGTTTCCTGCTGTTTAGTACGTATGCCGGCATTGGGCTGGAAATACCGGTTTTGGGATTCTGCACAGAAAGGGTTTGCAAACCGCTGAATCCACACGTGAGTTTAACTCTGTCAGTTGAATGCACACATTGACAACCATTCAGTTAGATAGCTCCGTTTTGGTTTTAGAAGCAGATATTTCTCTGTACAGCCTATGGTCCCATTCACTCGGGAATATCCCAACGCAGCTCGTAGAAGAAACGTGTTTCTGACTCGCTGAATCTCAACATAGATTCAACTCTCTTAGCTGAACGAACGCACAGCAGAGCAGTTTCAAGGAAACGTTTCTCCTGAGTTTTAGACGAAGTTTCCTGCTGTTTAGTACGTATGCCGGCATTGGGCTGGAAATACCGGTTTTGGGATTCTGCACAGAAAGGGTTGGCCAACCGCTGAATTCACACGTGAGTTTAACTCTGTCAGTTGAATGCACACATTGACAACCATTCAGTTAGATAGCTCCGTTTTGGTTTTAGAAGCAGATATTTCTCTGTACAGCCTATGGTCCCATTCACTCGGGAATATCCCAACGCAGCTCCTAGAAGAAACGTGTTTCTGACTCGCTGAATCTCAACATAGATTCAACTCTGTTAGGTGAACGAACGCACAGCAGAGCAGTTTCAAGGAAGCGTTTCTCCTGAGTTTTAGACGAAGTTTCCTGCTGTTTAGTACGTATGGCGGCATTGGGCTGGAAATACCGGTTTTGGGATTCTGCACAGAAAGGGTTTGCAAACCGCTGAATCCACACGTGAGTTTAACTCTGTCAGTTGAATGCACACATTGACAACCATTCAGTTAGACAGCTCCGTTTTGGTTTTAAAAGCAGATATTTCTCTGTACAGCCTATGGTCCCATTCACTCGGGAATATCCCAACGCAGCTCCTAGAAGAAACGTGTTTCTGACTCGCTGAATCTCAACATAGATTCAACTCTCTTAGGTGAACGAACGCACAGCAGAGCAGTTTCAAGGAAACGTTTCTCCTGAGTTTTAGACGAAGTTTCCTGCTGTTTAGTACGTATGCCGGCATTGGGCTGGAAATACCGGTTTTGGGATTCTGCACAGAAAGGGTTGGCAAACCGCTGAATCCACACGTGAGTTTAACTCTGTCAGTTGAATGCACACATTGACAACCATTCAGTTAGATAGCTCCGTTTTGGTTTTAGAAGCAGATATTTCTCTGTACAGCCTATGGTCCCATTCTCTCGGGAATATCCCAACACAGCTCGTAGAAGAAAAGTGTTTCTGACTCGCTGAATCTCAACATAGATTCAACTCTTAGGTGAACGAACGCACAGCAGAGCAGTTTCAAGGAAACGTTTCTCCTGAGTTTTAGACGAAGTTTCCTGCTGTTTAGTACGTATGCCGGCATTGGGCTGGAAATACCGGTTTTGGGATTCTGCACAGAAAGGGTTGGCCAACCGCTGAATCCACACGTGAGTTTAACTCTGTCAGTTGAATGCACACATTGACAACCATTCAGTTAGATAGCTCCGTTTTGGTTTTAGAAGCAGATATTTCTCTGTACAGGCTATGGTCCCATTCACTCGGGAATATCCCAACGCAGCTCCTAGAAGAAACGTGTTTCTGACTCGCTGAATCTCAACATAGATTCAACTCTCTTAGGTGAACGAACGCACAGCAGAGCAGTTTCAAGGAAACGTTTCTCCTGAGTTTTAGACGAAGTTTCCTGCTGTTTAGTACGTATGCCGGCATTGGGCTGGAAATACCGGTTTTGGGATTCTGCACAGAAAGGGTTGGCAAACCGCTGAATCCACACGTGAGTTTAACTCTGTCAGTTGAATGCACACATTGACAACCATTCAGTTAGATAGCTCCGTTTTGGTTTTAGAAGCAGATATTTCTCTGTACAGCCTATGGTCCCATTCACTCGGGAATATCCCAACGCAGCTCCTAGAAGAAACGTGTTTCTGACTCGCTGAATCTCAACATAGATTCAACTCTCTTAGGTGAACGAACGCACAGCAGAGCAGTTTCAAGGAAACCTTTCTCCTGAGTTTTAGACGAAGTTTCCTGCTGTTTAGTACGTATGCAGGCATTGGGCTGGAAATACCGGTTTTGGGATTCTGCACAGAAAGTGTTTGCATACCGCTGAATCCAAACGTGAGTTTAACTCTGTCAGTTGAATGCACACATTGACAACCATTCAGTCAGATAGCTCCGTTTTGGTTTTAGAAGCAGATATTTCTCTGTACAGCCTATGGTCCCATTCACTCGGGAATATCCCAACGCAGCTCCTAGAAGAAACGTGTTTCTGACTCGCTGAATCTCAACATAGATTCAACTCTCTTAGGTGAACGAACGCACAGCAGAGCAGTTTCAAGGAAACGTTTCTCCTGAGTTTTAGACGAAGTTTCCTGCTGTTTCGTACGTATGCCGGCATTGGGCTGGAAATACCGGTTTTGGGATTCTGCACAGAAAGGGTTTGCCAACCGCTGAATCCACACGTGAGTTTAACTCTATCAGTTAAATGCACACATTGACAACCATTCAGTTAGATAGCTCCGTTTTGGTTTTAGAAGCAGATATTTCTCTGTACAGCCTATGGTCCCATTCACTCGGGAATATCCCAACGCAGCTCCTAGAAGAAACGTGTTTCTGACTCGCTGAATCTCAACATAGATTCAACTCTCTTAGGTGAACGAACGCACAGCAGAGCAGTTTCAAGGAAACGTTTCTCCTGAGTTTTAGACGAAGTTTCCTGCTGTTTCGTACGTATGCCGGCATTGGGCTGGAAATACCGGTTTTGGGATTCTGCACAGAAAGGGTTTGCAAACCGCTGAATCCACACGTGAGTTTAACTCTGTCAGTTGAATGCACACATTGACAACCATTCAGTTAGATAGCTCCGTTTTGGTTTTAGAAGCAGATATTTCTCTGTACAGCCTATGGTCCCTTTCACTCGGGAATATCCCAACGCAGCTCCTAGAAGAAACGTGTTTCTGACTCGCTGAATCTCAACATAGATTCAACTCTCTTAGGTGAACGAACGCACAGCAGAGCAGTTTCAAGGAAGCGTTTCTCCTGAGTTTTAGACGAAGTTTCCTGCTGTTTCGTACGTATGCCGGCATTGGGCTGGAAATACCGGTTTTGGGATTCTGTACAGAAAGGGTTTGCCAACCGCTGAATCCACACGTGAGTTTAACTCTGTCAGTTGAATGCACACATTGACAACCATTCAGTTAGATAGCTCCGTTTTGGTTTTAGAAGCAGATATTTCTCTGTACAGCCTATGGTCCCATTCACTCGGGAATATCCCAACGCAGCTCCTAGAAGAAACGTGTTTCTGACTCGCTGAATCTCAACATAGATTCAACTCTCTTAGGTGAACGAACGCACAGCAGAGCAGTTTCAAGGAAGCGTTTCTCCTGAGTTTTAGATGAAGTTTCCTGCTGTTTAGTACGTATGCCGGCATTGGGCTGGAAATACCGGTTTTGGGATTCTGCACAGAAAGGGTTTGCAAACCGCTGAATCCACACGTGAGTTTAACTCTGTCAGTTGAATGCACACATTGACAACCATTCAGTTAGATAGCTCCGTTTTGGTTTTAGAAGCAGATATTTCTCTGTACAGCCTATGGTCCCATTCACTCGGGAATATCCCAACGCAGCTCGTAGAAGAAACGTGTTTCTGACTCGCTGAATCTCAACATAGATTCAACTCTCTTAGGTGAACGAACGCACAGCAGAGCAGTTTCAAGGAAACGTTTCTCCTGAGTTTTAGACGAAGTTTCCTGCTGTTTAGTACGTATGCCGGCATTGGGCTGGAAATACCGGTTTTGGGATTCTGCACAGAAAGGGTTGGCCAACCGCTGAATTCACACGTGAGTTTAACTCTGTCAGTTGAATGCACACATTGACAACCATTCAGTTAGATAGCTCCGTTTTGGTTTTAGAAGCAGATATTTCTCTGTACAGCCTATGGTCCCATTCACTCAGGAATATCCCAACGCAGCTCCTAGAAGAAACGTGTTTCTGACTCGCTGAATCTCAACATAGATTCAACTCTGTTAGGTGAACGAACGCACAGCAGAGCAGTTTCAAGGAAGCGTTTCTCCTGAGTTTTAGACGAAGTTTCCTGCTGTTTAGTACGTATGGCGGCATTGGGCTGGAAATACCGGTTTTGGGATTCTGCACAGAAAGGGTTTGCAAACCGCTGAATCCACACGTGAGTTTAACTCTGTCAGTTGAATGCACACATTGACAACCATTCAGTTAGACAGCTCCGTTTTGGTTTTAAAAGCAGATATTTCTCTGTACAGCCTATGGTCCCATTCACTCGGGAATATCCCAACGCAGCTCCTAGAAGAAACGTGTTTCTGACTCGCTGAATCTCAACATAGATTCAACTCTCTTAGGTGAACGAACGCACAGCAGAGCAGTTTCAAGGAAACGTTTCTCCTGAGTTTTAGACGAAGTTTCCTGCTGTTTAGTACGTATGCCGGCATTGGGCTGGAAATACCGGTTTTGGGATTCTGCACAGAAAGGGTTGGCCAACCGCTGAATTCACACGTGAGTTTAACTCTGTCAGTTGAATGCACACATTGACAACCATTCAGTTAGATAGCTCCGTTTTGGTTTTAGAAGCAGATATTTCTCTGTACAGCCTATGGTCCCATTCACTCGGGAATATCCCAACGCAGCTCCTAGAAGAAACGTGTTTCTGACTCGCTGAATCTCAACATAGATTCAACTCTGTTAGGTGAACGAACGCACAGCAGAGCAGTTTCAAGGAAGCGTTTCTCCTGAGTTTTAGACGAAGTTTCCTGCTGTTTAGTACGTATGGCGGCATTGGGCTGGAAATACCGGTTTTGGGATTCTGCACAGAAAGGGTTTGCAAACCGCTGAATCCACACGTGAGTTTAACTCTGTCAGTTGAATGCACACATTGACAACCATTCAGTTAGACAGCTCCGTTTTGGTTTTAAAAGCAGATATTTCTCTGTACAGCCTATGGTCCCATTCACTCGGGAATATCCCAACGCAGCTCCTAGAAGAAACGTGTTTCTGACTCGCTGAATCTCAACATAGATTCAACTCTCTTAGGTGAACGAACGCACAGCAGAGCAGTTTCAAGGAAACGTTTCTCCTGAGTTTTAGACGAAGTTTCCTGCTGTTTAGTACGTATGCCGGCATTGGGCTGGAAATACCGGTTTTGGGATTTTGCACAGAAAGGGTTGGCAAACCGCTGAATCCACACGTGAGTTTAACTCTGTCAGTTGAATGCACACATTGACAACCATTCAGTTAGATAGCTCCGTTTTGGTTTTAGAAGCAGATATTTCTCTGTACAGCCTATGGTCCCATTCTCTCGGGAATATCCCAACACAGCTCGTAGAAGAAAAGTGTTTCTGACTCGCTGAATCTCAACATAGATTCAACTCTTAGGTGAACGAACGCACAGCAGAGCAGTTTCAAGGAAACGTTTCTCCTGAGTTTTAGACGAAGTTTCCTGCTGTTTAGTACGTATGCCGGCATTGGGCTGGAAATACCGGTTTTGGGATTCTGCACAGAAAGGGTTGGCCAACCGCTGAATCCACACGTGAGTTTAACTCTGTCAGTTGAATGCACACATTGACAACCATTCAGTTAGATAGCTCCGTTTTGGTTTTAGAAGCAGATATTTCTCTGTACAGCCTATGGTCCCATTCACTCGGGAATATCCCAACGCAGCTCCTAGAAGAAACGTGTTTCTGACTCGCTGAATCTCAACATAGATTCAACTCTCTTAGGTGAACGAACTCACAGCAGAGCAGTTTCAAGGAAACGTTTCTCCTGAATTTTAGACGAAATTTCCTGCTGTTTAGAACGTATGCCGGCATTGGACTGGAAATACGGGTTTTGGGATTCTGCACAGAAAGGGTTTGCAAACCGCTGAATCCACACGTGAGTTTAACTCTGTCAGTTGAATGCACACATTGACAACCATTCAGTTAGACAGCTCCGTTTTGGTTTTAGAAGCAGATATTTCTCTGTACAGCCTATGGTCCCATTCACTCGGGAATATCCCATCGCAGCTCCTAGAAGAAACGTGTTTCTGACTCGCTGAATCTCAACATAGATTCAACTCTCTTAGGTGAACGAACGCACAGCAGAGCAGTTTCAAGGAAACGTTTCTCCTGAGCTTTAGACGAAGTTTCCTGCTGTTTAGTACGTATGCCGGCATTGTGCTGGAAATACCGGTTTTGGGATTCTGCACAGAAAGGGTTGGCAAACCGCTGAATCCACACGTGAGTTTAACTCTGTCAGTTGAATGCACACATTGACAACCATTCAGTTAGATAGCTCCGTTTTGGTTTTAGAAGCAGATATTTCTCTGTACAGCCTATGGTCCCATTCACTCGGGAATATCCCAACCCAGCTCCTAGAAGAAACGTGTTTCTGACTCGCTGAATCTCAACATAGATTCAACTCTCTTAGGTGAGCGAACGCACAGCAGAGCAGTTTCAAGGAAACGTTTCTCCTGAGTTTTAGACGAAGTTTTCTGCTGTTTCGTACGTATGCCGGCATTGGGCTGGAAATCCCGGTTTTGGGATTCTGCACAGAAAGGGTTTGCCAACCGCTGAATCCACACGTGAGTTTAACTCTGTCAGTTGAATGCACACATTGACGACCATTTAGTTAGATAGCTCCGTTTTGGTTTTAGAAGCAGATATTTCTCTGTACAGCCTATGGTCCCATTCACTCGGGAATATCCCAACGCAGCTCCTAGAAGAAACGTGTTTCTGACTCGCTGAATCTCAACATAGATTCAACTCTCTTAGGTGAACGAACGCACAGCAGAGCAGTTTCAAGGAAGCGTTTCTCCTGAGTTTTAGACGAAGTTTCCTGCTGTTTAGTACGTATGCCGGCATTGGGCTGGAAATACCGGTTTTGGGATTCTGCACAGAAAGGGTTTGCAAACCGCTGAATCCACACGTGAGTTTAACTCTGTCAGTTGAATGCACACATTGACAACCATTCAGTTAGATAGCTCCGTTTTGGTTTTAGAAGCAGATATTTCTCTGTACAGCCTATGGTCCCTTTCACTCGGGAATATCCCAACGCAGCTCCTAGAAGAAACGTGTTTCTGACTCGCTGAATCTCAACATAGATTCAACTCTCTTAGGTGAACGAACGCACAGCAGAGCAGTTTCAAGGAAGCGTTTCTCCTGAGTTTTAGACGAAGTTTCCTGCTGTTTCGTACGTATGCCGGCATTGGGCTGGAAATACCGGTTTTGGGATTCTGTACAGAAAGGGTTTGCCAACCGCTGAATCCACACGTGAGTTTAACTCTGTCAGTTGAATGCACACATTGACAACCATTCAGTTAGATAGCTCCGTTTTGGTTTTAGAAGCAGATATTTCTCTGTACAGCCTATGGTCCCATTCACTCGGGAATATCCCAACGCAGCTCCTAGAAGAAACGTGTTTCTGACTCGCTGAATCTCAACATAGATTCAACTCTCTTAGGTGAACGAACGCACAGCAGAGCAGTTTCAAGGAAGCGTTTCTCCTGAGTTTTAGATGAAGTTTCCTGCTGTTTAGTACGTATGCCGGCATTGGGCTGGAAATACCGGTTTTGGGATTCTGCACAGAAAGGGTTTGCAAACCGCTGAATCCACACGTGAGTTTAACTCTGTCAGTTGAATGCACACATTGACAACCATTCAGTTAGATAGCTCCGTTTTGGTTTTAGAAGCAGATATTTCTCTGTACAGCCTATGGTCCCATTCACTCGGGAATATCCCAACGCAGCTCGTAGAAGAAACGTGTTTCTGACTCGCTGAATCTCAACATAGATTCAACTCTCTTAGGTGAACGAACGCACAGCAGAGCAGTTTCAAGGAAACGTTTCTCCTGAGTTTTAGACGAAGTTTCCTGCTGTTTAGTACGTATGCCGGCATTGGGCTGGAAATACCGGTTTTGGGATTCTGCACAGAAAGGGTTGGCCAACCGCTGAATTCACACGTGAGTTTAACTCTGTCAGTTGAATGCACACATTGACAACCATTCAGTTAGATAGCTCCGTTTTGGTTTTAGAAGCAGATATTTCTCTGTACAGCCTATGGTCCCATTCACTCAGGAATATCCCAACGCAGCTCCTAGAAGAAACGTGTTTCTGACTCGCTGAATCTCAACATAGATTCAACTCTGTTAGGTGAACGAACGCACAGCAGAGCAGTTTCAAGGAAGCGTTTCTCCTGAGTTTTAGACGAAGTTTCCTGCTGTTTAGTACGTATGGCGGCATTGGGCTGGAAATACCGGTTTTGGGATTCTGCACAGAAAGGGTTTGCAAACCGCTGAATCCACACGTGAGTTTAACTCTGTCAGTTGAATGCACACATTGACAACCATTCAGTTAGACAGCTCCGTTTTGGTTTTAAAAGCAGATATTTCTCTGTACAGCCTATGGTCCCATTCACTCGGGAATATCCCAACGCAGCTCCTAGAAGAAACGTGTTTCTGACTCGCTGAATCTCAACATAGATTCAACTCTCTTAGGTGAACGAACGCACAGCAGAGCAGTTTCAAGGAAACGTTTCTCCTGAGTTTTAGACGAAGTTTCCTGCTGTTTAGTACGTATGCCGGCATTGGGCTGGAAATACCGGTTTTGGGATTCTGCACAGAAAGGGTTGGCCAACCGCTGAATTCACACGTGAGTTTAACTCTGTCAGTTGAATGCACACATTGACAACCATTCAGTTAGATAGCTCCGTTTTGGTTTTAGAAGCAGATATTTCTCTGTACAGCCTATGGTCCCATTCACTCGGGAATATCCCAACGCAGCTCCTAGAAGAAACGTGTTTCTGACTCGCTGAATCTCAACATAGATTCAACTCTGTTAGGTGAACGAACGCACAGCAGAGCAGTTTCAAGGAAGCGTTTCTCCTGAGTTTTAGACGAAGTTTCCTGCTGTTTAGTACGTATGGCGGCATTGGGCTGGAAATACCGGTTTTGGGATTCTGCACAGAAAGGGTTTGCAAACCGCTGAATCCACACGTGAGTTTAACTCTGTCAGTTGAATGCACACATTGACAACCATTCAGTTAGACAGCTCCGTTTTGGTTTTAAAAGCAGATATTTCTCTGTACAGCCTATGGTCCCATTCACTCGGGAATATCCCAACGCAGCTCCTAGAAGAAACGTGTTTCTGACTCGCTGAATCTCAACATAGATTCAACTCTCTTAGGTGAACGAACGCACAGCAGAGCAGTTTCAAGGAAACGTTTCTCCTGAGTTTTAGACGAAGTTTCCTGCTGTTTAGTACGTATGCCGGCATTGGGCTGGAAATACCGGTTTTGGGATTTTGCACAGAAAGGGTTGGCAAACCGCTGAATCCACACGTGAGTTTAACTCTGTCAGTTGAATGCACACATTGACAACCATTCAGTTAGATAGCTCCGTTTTGGTTTTAGAAGCAGATATTTCTCTGTACAGCCTATGGTCCCATTCTCTCGGGAATATCCCAACACAGCTCGTAGAAGAAAAGTGTTTCTGACTCGCTGAATCTCAACATAGATTCAACTCTTAGGTGAACGAACGCACAGCAGAGCAGTTTCAAGGAAACGTTTCTCCTGAGTTTTAGACGAAGTTTCCTGCTGTTTAGTACGTATGCCGGCATTGGGCTGGAAATACCGGTTTTGGGATTCTGCACAGAAAGGGTTGGCCAACCGCTGAATCCACACGTGAGTTTAACTCTGTCAGTTGAATGCACACATTGACAACCATTCAGTTAGATAGCTCCGTTTTGGTTTTAGAAGCAGATATTTCTCTGTACAGCCTATGGTCCCATTCACTCGGGAATATCCCAACGCAGCTCCTAGAAGAAACGTGTTTCTGACTCGCTGAATCTCAACATAGATTCAACTCTCTTAGGTGAACGAACTCACAGCAGAGCAGTTTCAAGGAAACGTTTCTCCTGAATTTTAGACGAAATTTCCTGCTGTTTAGAACGTATGCCGGCATTGGACTGGAAATACGGGTTTTGGGATTCTGCACAGAAAGGGTTTGCAAACCGCTGAATCCACACGTGAGTTTAACTCTGTCAGTTGAATGCACACATTGACAACCATTCAGTTAGACAGCTCCGTTTTGGTTTTAGAAGCAGATATTTCTCTGTACAGCCTATGGTCCCATTCACTCGGGAATATCCCATCGCAGCTCCTAGAAGAAACGTGTTTCTGACTCGCTGAATCTCAACATAGATTCAACTCTCTTAGGTGAACGAACGCACAGCAGAGCAGTTTCAAGGAAACGTTTCTCCTGAGCTTTAGACGAAGTTTCCTGCTGTTTAGTACGTATGCCGGCATTGTGCTGGAAATACCGGTTTTGGGATTCTGCACAGAAAGGGTTGGCAAACCGCTGAATCCACACGTGAGTTTAACTCTGTCAGTTGAATGCACACATTGA
Source organism: Aotus nancymaae (assembly GCF_030222135.1). Taxonomy (NCBI): domain Eukaryota; kingdom Metazoa; phylum Chordata; class Mammalia; order Primates; family Aotidae; genus Aotus; species Aotus nancymaae. Next base: position 3,098,482 of record NW_026988495.1, on the reverse strand, counting down.
CAACCATTCAGTTAGATAGCTCCGTTTTGGTTTTAGAAGCAGATATTTCTCTGTACAGCCTATGGTCCCATTCACTCGGGAATATCCCAACCCAGCTCCTAGAAGAAACGTGTTTCTGACTCGCTGAATCTCAACATAGATTCAACTCTCTTAGGTGAGCGAACGCACAGCAGAGCAGTTTCAAGGAAACGTTTCTCCTGAGTTTTAGACGAAGTTTTCTGCTGTTTCGTACGTATGCCGGCATTGGGCTGGAAATCCCGGTTTTGGGATTCTGCACAGAAAGGGTTTGCCAACCGCTGAATCCACACGTGAGTTTAACTCTGTCAGTTGAATGCACACATTGACGACCATTTAGTTAGATAGCTCCGTTTTGGTTTTAGAAGCAGATATTTCTCTGTACAGCCTATGGTCCCATTCACTCGGGAATATCCCAACGCAGCTCCTAGAAGAAACGTGTTTCTGACTCGCTGAATCTCAACATAGATTCAACTCTCTTAGGTGAACGAACGCACAGCAGAGCAGTTTCAAGGAAGCGTTTCTCCTGAGTTTTAGACGAAGTTTCCTGCTGTTTAGTACGTATGCCGGCATTGGGCTGGAAATACCGGTTTTGGGATTCTGCACAGAAAGGGTTTGCAAACCGCTGAATCCACACGTGAGTTTAACTCTGTCAGTTGAATGCACACATTGACAACCATTCAGTTAGATAGCTCCGTTTTGGTTTTAGAAGCAGATATTTCTCTTTACAGCCTATGGTCCCATTTACTCGGGAATATCCCAACGCAGCTCCTAGAAGAAACGTGTTTCTGACTCGCTGAATCTCAACATAGATTCAACTCTCTTAGGTGAACGAACTCACAGCAGAGCAGTTTCAAGGAACCTTTTCTCCTGAATTTTAGACGAAATTTCCTGCTGTTTAGAACGTATGCCGGCATTGGGCTGGAAATACCGGTTTTGGGATTCTGCACAGAAAGGGTTTGCAAACCGCTGAATCCAAACGTGAGTTTAACTCTGTCAGTTGAATGCACACGTTGACAACCATTCAGTTAGACAGCTCCGTTTTGGTTTTAGAAGCAGATATTTCTCTGTACAGGCTATGGTCCCATTAACTCGGGAATATCCCAACGCAGCTCCTAGAAGAAACGTGTTTCTGACTCGCTGAATCTCAACATAGATTCAACTCTCTTAGGTGAACGAACGCACAGCAGAGCAGTTTCAAGGAAGCGTTTCTCCTGAGTTTTAGACGAAGTTTCCTGCTGTTTCGTACGTATGCCGGCATTGGGCTGGAAATACCGGTTTTGGGATTCTGTACAGAAAGGGTTTGCCAACCGCTGAATCCACACGTGAGTTTAACTCTGTCAGTTGAATGCACACATTGACAACCATTCAGTTAGATAGCTCCGTTTTGGTTTTAGAAGCAGATATTTCTCTGTACAGCCTATGGTCCCATTCACTCGGGAATATCCCAACGCAGCTCCTAGAAGAAACGTGTTTCTGACTCGCTGAATCTCAACATAGATTCAACTCTCTTAGGTGAACGAACGCACAGCAGAGCAGTTACAAGGAAACGTTTCTCCTGAGTTTTAGACGAAGTTTCCTGCTGTTTAGTACGTATGCCGGCATTGGGCTGGAATTACCGGTTTTGGGATTCTGCACAGAAAGGGTTGGCAAACCGCTGAATCCACACGTGAGTTTAACTCTGTCAGATGAATGCACACATTGACAACCATTCAGTTAGATAGCTCCGTTTTGGTTTTAGAAGCAGATATTTCTCTGTACAGCCTATGGTCCCTTTCACTCGGGAATATCCCAACGCAGCTCCTAGAAGAAACGTGTTTCTGACTCGCTGAATCTCAACATAGATTCAACTCTCTTAGGTGAACGAACGCACAGCAGAGCAGTTTCAAGGAAGCGTTTCTCCTGAGTTTTAGACGAAGTTTCCTGCTGTTTAGTACGTATGCCGGCATTGGGCTGGAAATACCGGTTTTGGGATTCTGCACAGAAAGGGTTTGCAAACCGCTGAATCCACACGTGAGTTTAACTCTGTCAGTTGAATGCACACATTGACAACCATTCAGTTAGATAGCTCCGTTTTGGTTTTAGAAGCAGATATTTCTCTGTACAGCCTATGGTCCCATTCACTCGGGAATATCCCAACGCAGCTCCTAGAAGAAACGTGTTTCTGACTCGCTGAATCTCAACATAGATTCAACTCTCTTAGGTGAACGAACTCACAGCAGAGCAGTTTGAAGGAAACGTTTCTCCTGAATTTTAGACGAAATTTCCTGCTGTTTAGAACGTATGCCGGCATTGGACTGGAAATACCGGTTTTGGGATTCTGCACAGAAAGGGTTTGCAAACCGCTGAATCCACACGTGAGTTTAACTCTGTCAGTTGAATGCACACATTGACAACCATTCAGTTAGACAGCTCCGTTTTGGTTTTAGAAGCAGATATTTCTCTGTACAGCCTATGGTCCCATTCACTCGGGAATATCCCAACGCAGCTCCTAGAAGAAACGTGTTTCTGACTCGCTGAATCTCAACATAGATTCAACTCTCTTAGGTGAACGAACGCACAGCAGAGCAGTTTCAAGGAAACGTTTCTCCTGAGCTTTAGACGAAGTTTCCTGCTGTTTAGTACGTATGCCGGCATTGGGCTGGAAATACCGGTTTTGGGATTCTGCACAGAAAGGGTTGGCAAACCGCTGAATCCACACGTGAGTTTAACTCTGTCAGTTGAATGCACACATTGACAACCATTCAGTTAGATAGCTCCGTTTTGGTTTTAGAAGCAGATATTTCTCTGTACAGCCTATGGTCCCATTCACTCGGGAATATCCCAACCCAGCTCCTAGAAGAAACGTGTTTCTGACTCGCTGAATCTCAACATAGATTCAACTCTCTTAGGTGAGCGAACGCACAGCAGAGCAGTTTCAAGGAAACGTTTCTCCTGAGTTTTAGACGAAGTTTTCTGCTGTTTCGTACGTATGCCGGCATTGGGCTGGAAATCCCGGTTTTGGGATTCTGCACAGAAAGGGTTTGCAAACCGCTGAATCCACACGTGAGTTTAACTCTGTCAATTGAATGCACACATTGACAACCATTCAGTTAGATAGCTCCGTTTTGGTTTTAGAAGTAGATATTTCTCTGTACAGCCTATGGTCCCATTCACTCGGGAATATCCCAACGCAGCTCCTAGAAGAAACGTGTTTCTCACTCGCTGAATCTCAACATGGATTCAACTCTCTTAGGTGAACGAACGCACAACAGAACAGTTTCAAAGAAACGTTTCTCCTGAGTTTTAGACGAAGTTTCCTGCTGTTTAGTACGTATGCCGGCATTGGGCTGGAATTACCGGTTTTGGGATTCTGCACAGAAAGGGTTTGCAAACCGCTGAATCCACACGTGAGTTTCACTCTGTCAGTTGAATGCACACATTGACAACCATTCAGTTAGATAGCTCCGTTTTGGTTTTAGAAGCAGATATTTCTCTATACAGCCTATGGTCCCATTCACTTGGGAATATCCCAACGCAGCTCCTAGAAGAAACATGTTTCTGACTCGCTGAATCTCAACATAGATTCAACTCTCTTAGGTGAACGAACGCACAGCAGAGCAGTTTCAAGGAAACGTTTCTCCTGAGTTTTAGACGAAGTTTCCTGCTGTTTAGTATGTATGCCGGCATTGGGCTGGAAATACCGGTTTTGGGATTCTGCACAGAAAGTGTTTGCAAACCGCTGAATCCACACGTGAGTTTAACTCTGTCAGTTGAATGCACACATTGACAACCATTCAGTTAGATAGCTCCGTTTTGGTTTTAGAAGCAGATATTTCTCTGTACAGCCTATGGTCCCATTCACTCGGGAATATCCCAACGCAGCTCGTAGAAGAAACGTGTTTCTGACTCGCTGAATCTCAACATAGATTCAACTCTCTTAGGTGAACGAACGCACAGCAGAGCAGTTTCAAGGAAACGTTTCTCCTGAGTTTTAGACGAAGTTTCCTGCTGTTTAGTAGGTATGCCGGCATTGGGCTGGAAATACCGGTTTTGGGATTCTGCACAGAAAGGGTTTGCCAACGGCTGAATCCACACGTGAGTTTACCTCTGTCAGTTGAATGCACACATTGACGACCATTTAGTTAGATAGCTCCGTTTTGGTTTTAGAAGCAGATATTTCTCTGTACAGCCTATGGTCCCATTCACTCGGGAATATCCCAACGCAGCTCCTAGAAGAAACGTGTTTCTGACTCGCTGAATCTCAACATAGATTCAACTCTCTTAGGTGAACGAACGCACAGCAGAGCAGTTTCAAGGAAACGTTTCTCCTGAGTTTTAGACGAAGTTTCCTGCTGTTTAGTACGTATGCCGGCATTGGGCTGGAAATACCGGTTTTGGGATTCTGCACAGAAAGGGTTTGCAAACCGCTGAATCCACACGTGAGTTTAACTCTGTCAGTTGAATGCACACATTGACAACCATTCAGTTAGATAGCTCCGTTTTGGTTTTAGAAGCAGATATTTCTCTGTACAGCCTATGGTCCCATTCACTCGGGAATATCCCAACGCAGCTCCTAGAAGAAACGTGTTTCTGACTCGCTGAATCTCAACATAGATTCAACTCTCTTAGGTGAACGAACGCACAGCAGAGCAGTTTCAAGGAAACGTTTCTCCTGAGTTTTAGACGAAGTTTCCTGCTGTTTAGTATGTATGCCGGCATTGGGCTGGAAATACCGGTTTTGGGATTCTGCACAGAAAGTGTTTGCAAACCGCTGAATCCACACGTGAGTTTAACTCTGTCAGTTGAATGCACACATTGACAACCATTCAGTTAGATAGCTCCGTTTTGGTTTTAGAAGCAGATATTTCTCTGTACAGCCTATGGTCCCATTCACTCGGGAGTATCCCAACGCAGCTCCTCGAAGAAACGTGTTTCTGACTCGCTGAATCTCAACATAGATTCAACTCTCTTAGGTGAACGAACGCACAGCAGAGCAGTTTCAAGGAAACGTTTCTCCTGAGTTTTAGACGAAGTTTCCTGCTGTTTAGTAGGTATGCCGGCATTGGGCTGGAAATACCGGCTTTGGGATTCTGCACAGAAAGGGTTTGCCAACCGCTGAATCCACACGTGAGTTTAACTCTGTCAGTTGAATGCACACATTGACGACCATTTAGTTAGATAGCTCCGTTTTGGTTTTAGAAGCAGATATTTCTCTGTACAGCCTATGGTCCCATTCACTCGGGAATATCCCAACGCAGCTCCTAGAAGAAACGTGTTTCTGACTCGCTGAATCTCAACATAGATTCAACTCTCTTAGGTGAACGAACGCACAGCAGAGCAGTTTCAAGGAAGCGTTTCTCCTGAGTTTTAGACGAAGTTTCCTGCTGTTTAGTACGTATGCCGGCATTGGGCTGGAAATACCGGTTTTGGGATTCTGCACAGAAAGGGTTTGCAAACCGCTGAATCCACACGTGAGTTTAACTCTGTCAGTTGAATGCACACATTGACAACCATTCAGTTAGATAGCTCCGTTTTGGTTTTAGAAGCAGATATTTCTCTGTACAGCCTATGGTCCCATTCACTCGGGAATATCCCAACGCAGCTCCTAGAAGAAACGTGTTTCTGACTCGCTGAATCTCAACATAGATTCAACTCTCTTAGGTGAACGAACTCACAGCAGAGCAGTTTCAAGGAACCTTTTCTCCTGAATTTTAGACGAAATTTCCTGCTGTTTAGAACGTATGCCGGCATTGGGCTGGAAATACCGGTTTTGGGATTCTGCACAGAAAGGGTTTGCAAACCGCTGAATCCACACGTGAGTTTAACTCTGTCAGTTGAATGCACACGATGACAACCATTCAGTTAGACAGCTCCGTTTTGGTTTTAGAAGCAGATATTTCTCTGTACAGCCTATGGTCCCATGCACTCGGGAATATCCCAACGCAGCTCGTAGAAGAAACGTGTTTATGACTCGCTGAATCTCAACATAGATTCAACTCTCTTAGGTGAACGAACGCACAGCAGAGCAGTTTCAAGGAAACGTTTCTCCTGAGTTTTAGACGAAGTTTCCTGCTGTTTAGTACGTATGCCGGCCTTGGGCTGGAAATACCGGTTTTGGGATTCTGCACAGAAAGGGTTTGCCAACCGCTGAATCCACACGTGAGTTTAACTCTGTCAGTTGAATGCACACATTGACAACCATTCAGTTAGATAGCTCCGTTTTGGTTTTAGAAGCAGATATTTCTCTGTACAGGCTATGGTCCCATTAACTCGGGAATATCCCAACGCAGCTCCTAGAAGAAACGTGTTTCTGACTCGCTGAATCTCAACATAGATTCAACTCTCTTAGGTGAACGAACGCACAGCAGAGCAGTTTCAAGGAAGCGTTTCTCCTGAGTTTTAGACGAAGTTTCCTGCTGTTTCGTACGTATGCCGGCATTGGGCTGGAAATACCGGTTTTGGGATTCTGTACAGAAAGGGTTTGCCAACCGCTGAATCCACACGTGAGTTTAACTCTGTCAGTTGAATGCACACATTGACAACCATTCAGTTAGATAGCTCCGTTTTGGTTTTAGAAGCAGATATTTCTCTGTACAGCCTATGGTCCCATTCACTCGGGAATATCCCAACGCAGCTCCTAGAAGAAACGTGTTTCTGACTCGCTGAATCTCAACATAGATTCAACTCTCTTAGGTGAACGAACGCACAGCAGAGCAGTTTCAAGGAAACGTTTCTCCTGAGTTTTAGACGAAGTTTCCCGCTGTTTCGTACGTATGCCGGCATTGGGCTGGAAATACCGGTTTTGGGATTCTACACAGAAAGGGTTTGCAATCCGCTGAATCCACACGTGAGTTTAACTCTGTCAGTTGAATGCACACATTGACAACCATTCAGTTAGATAGCTCCGTTTTGGTTTTAGAAGCAGATATTTCTCTGTACAGCCTATGGTTCCATTCACTCGGGAATATCCCAACGCAGCTCGTAGAAGAAACGTGTTTCTGACTCGCTGAATCTCAACATAGATTCAACTCTCTTAGGTGAACGAACGCACAGCAGAGCAGTTTCAAGGAAACGTTTCTCCTGAGTTTTAGACGAAGTTTCCTGCTGTTTAGTACGTATGCCGGCATTGGGCTGGAAATACCGGTTTTGGGATTCTGCACAGAAAGGGTTGGCCAACCGCTGAATCCACACGTGAGTTTAACTCTGTCAGTTGAATGCACACATTGACGACCATTTAGTTAGATAGCTCCGTTTTGGTTTTAGAAGCAGATATTTCTCTGTACAGCCTATGGTCCCATTCACTCGGGAATATCCCAACGCAGCTCCTAGAAGAAACGTGTTTCTGACTCGCTGAATCTCAACATAGATTCAACTCTCTTAGGTGAACGAACGCACAGCAGAGCAGTTTCAAGGAAGCGTTTCTCCTGAGATTTAGATGAAGTTTCCTGCTGTTTAGTACGTATGCCGGCATTGGGCTGGAAATACCGGTTTTGGGATTCTGCACAGAAAGGGTTTGCAAACCGCTGAATCCACACGTGAGTTTAACTCTGTCAGTTGAATGCACACATTGACAACCATTCAGTTAGATAGCTCCGTTTTGGTTTTAGAAGCAGATATTTCTCTGTACAGCCTATGGTCCCATTCACTCGGGAATATCCCAACGCAGCTCGTAGAAGAAACGTGTTTATGACTCGCTGAATCTCAACATAGATTCAACTCTGTTAGGTGAACGAACGCACAGCAGAGCAGTTTCAAGGAAGCGTTTCTCCTGAGTTTTAGACGAAGTTTCCTGCTGTTTAGTACGTATGGCGGCATTGGGCTGGAAATACCGGTTTTGGGATTCTGCACAGAAAGGGTTTGCAAACCGCTGAATCCACACGTGAGTTTAACTCTGTCAGTTGAATGCACACATTGACAACCATTCAGTTAGACAGCTCCGTTTTGGTTTTAAAAGCAGATATTTCTCTGTACAGCCTATGGTCCCATTCACTCGGGAATATCCCAACGCAGCTCCTAGAAGAAACGTGTTTCTGACTCGCTGAATCTCAACATAGATTCAACTCTCTTAGGTGAACGAACGCACAGCAGAGCAGTTTCAAGGAAACGTTTCTCCTGAGTTTTAGACGAAGTTTCCTGCTGTTTAGTACGTATGCCGGCATTGGGCTGGAAATACCGGTTTTGGGATTCTGCACAGAAAGGTTTGGCAAACCGCTGAATCCACACGTGAGTTTAACTCTGTCAGTTGAATGCACACATTGACAACCATTCAGTTAGATAGCTCCGTTTTGGTTTTAGAAGCAGATATTTCTCTGTACAGCCTATGGTCCCATTCACTCGGGAATATCCCAACGCAGCTCCTAGAAGAAACGTGTTTCTCACTCGCTGAATCTCAACATGGATTCAACTCTCTTAGGTGAACGAACGCACAACAGAGCAGTTTCAAAGAAACGTTTCTCCTGAGTTTTAGACGAAGTTTCCTGCTGTTTAGTACGTATGCCGGCATTGGGCTGGAATTACTGGTTTTGGGATTCTGCACAGAAAGGGTTTGCAAACCGCTGAATCCACACGTGAGTTTAACTCTGTCAGTTGAATGCACACATTGACAACCATTCAGTTAGATAGCTCCGTTTTGGTTTTAGAAGCAGATATTTCTCTATACAGCCTATGGTCCCATTCACTCGGGAATATCCCAACGCAGCTCCTAGAAGAAACGTGTTTCTGACTCGCTGAATCTCAACATAGATTCAACTCTCTTAGGTCAACGAACGCACAGCAGAGCAGTTTCAAGGAAACGTTTCTCCTGAGTTTTAGACGAAGTTTCCTGCTGTTTAGTACGTATGCCGGCATTGGGCTGGAAATACCGGTTTTGGGATTCTGCACAGAAAGTGTTTGCAAACCGCTGAATCCACACGTGAGTTTAACTCTGTCAGTTGAATGCACACATTGACAACCATTCAGTTAGATAGCTCCGTTTTGGTTTTAGAAGCAGATATTTCTCTGTACAGCCTATGGTCCCATTCACTCGGGAATATCCCAACGCAGCTCGTAGAAGAAACGTGTTTCTGACTCGCTGAATCTCAACATAGATTCAACTCTTTTAGGTGAACGAAAGCACAGCAGAGCAGTTTCAAGGAAACGTTTCTCCTGAGTTTTAGACGAAGTTTCCTGCTGTTTAGTACGTATGCCGGCATTGGGCTGGAAATACCGGTTTTGGGATTCTGCACAGAAAGGGTTGGCAAACCGCTGAATCCACACGTGAGTTTAACTCTGTCAGTTGAATGCACACATTGACAACCATTCAGTTAGATAGCTCCGTTTTGGTTTTAGAAGCAGATATTTCTCTGTACAGCCTATGGTCCCATTCACTCGGGAATATCCCAACCCAGCTCCTAGAAGAAACGTGTTTCTGACTCGCTGAATCTCAACATAGATTCAACTCTCTTAGGTGAGCGAACGCACAGCAGAGCAGTTTCAAGGAAACGTTTCTCCTGAGTTTTAGACGAAGTTTTCTGCTGTTTCGTACGTATGCCGGCATTGGGCTGGAAATCCCGGTTTTGGGATTCTGCACAGAAAGGGTTTGAAAACCGCTGAATCCACACGTGAGTTTAACTCTGTCAATTGAATGCACACATTGACAACCATTCAGTTAGATAGCTCCGTTTTGGTTTTAGAAGCAGATATTTCTCTGTACAGCCTATGGTCCCATTCACTCGGGAATATCCCAACGCAGCTCCTAGAAGAAACGTGTTTCTCACTCGCTGAATCTCAACATGGATTCAACTCTCTTAGGTGAACGAACGCACAACAGAACAGTTTCAAAGAAACGTTTCTCCTGAGTTTTAGACGAAGTTTCCTGCTGTTTAGTACGTATGCCGGCATTGGGCTGGAATTACCGGTTTTGGGATTCTGCACAGAAAGGGTTTGCAAACCGCTGAATCCACACGTGAGTTTCACACTGTCAGTTGAATGCACACATTGACAACCATTCAGTTAGATAGCTCCGTTTTGGTTTTAGAAGCAGATATTTCTCTATACAGCCTATGGTCCCATTCACTTGGGAATATCCCAACGCAGCTCCTAGAAGAAACGTGTTTCTGACTCGCTGAATCTCAACATAGATTCAACTCTCTTAGGTGAACGAACGCACAGCAGAGCAGTTTCAAGGAAACGTTTCTCCTGAGTTTTAGACGAAGTTTCCTGCTGTTTAGTATGTATGCCGGCATTGGGCTGGAAATACCGGTTTTGGGATTCTGCACAGAAAGTGTTTGCAAACCGCTGAATCCACACGTGAGTTTAACTCTGTCAGTTGAATGCACACATTGACAACCATTCAGTTAGATAGCTCCGTTTTGGTTTTAGAAGCAGATATTTCTCTGTACAGCCTATGGTCCCATTCACTCGGGAATATCCCAACGCAGCTCGTAGAAGAAACGTGTTTCTGACTCGCTGAATCTCAACATAGATTCAACTCTCTTAGGTGAACGAACGCACAGCAGAGCAGTTTCAAGGAAACGTTTCTCCTGAGTTTTAGACGAAGTTTCCTGCTGTTTAGTAGGTATGCCGGCATTGGGCTGGAAATACCGTTTTTGGGATTCTGCACAGAAAGGGTTGGCCAACCGCTGAATCCACACGTGAGTTTAACTCTGTCAGTTGAATGCACACATTGACGACCATTTAGTTAGATAGCTCCGTTTTGGTTTTAGAAGCAGATATTTCTCTGTACAGCCTATGGTCCCATTCACTCGGGAATATCCCAACGCAGCTCCTAGAAGAAACGTGTTTCTGACTCGCTGAATCTCAACATAGATTCAACTCTCTTAGGTGAACGAACGCACAGCAGAGCAGTCTCAAGGAAGCGTTTCTCCTGAGTTTTAGACGAAGTTTCCTGCTGTTTAGTACGTATGCCGGCATTCGGCTGGAAATACCGGTTTTGGGATTCTGCACAGAAAGGGTTTGCAAACCGCTGAATCCACACGTGAGTTTAACTCTGTCAGTTGAATGCACACATTGACAACCATTCAGTTAGATAGCTCCGTTTTGGTTTTAGAAGCAGATATTTCTCTGTACAGCCTATGGTCCCATTCACTCGGGAATATCCCAACGCAGCTCCTAGAAGAAACGTGTTTCTGACTCGCTGAATCTCAACATAGATTCAACTCTCTTAGGTGAACGAACTCACAGCAGAGCAGTTTCAAGGAACCTTTTCTCCTGAATTTTAGACGAAATTTCCTGCTGTTTAGAACGTATGCCGGCATTGGGCTGGAAATACCGGTTTTGGGATTCTGCACAGAAAGGGTTTGCAAACCGCTGAATCCACACGTGAGTTTAACTCTGTCAGTTGAATGCACACGTTGACAACCATTCAGTTAGACAGCTCCGTTTTGGTTTTAGAAGCAGATATTTCTCTGTACAGCCTATGGTCCCATTCACTCGGGAATATCCCAACGCAGCTCCTAGAAGAAACGTGTTTATGACTCGCTGAATCTCAACATAGATTCAACTCTCTTAGGTGAACGAACGCACAGCAGAGCAGTTTCAAGGAAACGTTTCTCCTGAGTTTTAGACGAAGTTTCCTGCTGTTTAGTACGTATGCCGGCCTTGGGCTGGAAATACCGGTTTTGGGATTCTGCACAGAAAGGGTTTGCCAACCGCTGAATCCACACGTGAGTTTAACTCTGTCAGTTGAATGCACACATTGACAACCATTCAGTTAGATAGCTCCGTTTTGGTTTTAGAAGCAGATATTTCTCTGTACAGGCTATGGTCCCATTAACTCGGGAATATCCCAACGGAGCTCCTAGAAGAAACGTGTTTCTGACTCGCTGAATCTCAACATAGATTCAACTCTCTTAGGTGAACGAACGCACAGCAGAGCAGTTTCAAGGAAGCGTTTCTCCTGAGTTTTAGACGAAGTTTCCTGCTGTTTCGTACGTATGCCGGCATTGGGCTGGAAATACCGGTTTTGGGATTCTGTACAGAAAGGGTTTGCCAACCGCTGAATCCACACGTGAGTTTAACTCTGTCAGTTGAATGCACACATTGACAACCATTCAGTTAGATAGCTCCGTTTTGGTTTTAGAAGCAGATATTTCTCTGTACAGCCTATGGTCCCATTCACTCGGGAATATCCCAACGCAGCTCCTAGAAGAAACGTGTTTCTGACTCGCTGAATCTCAACATAGATTCAACTCTCTTAGGTGAACGAACGCACAGCAGAGCAGTTTCAAGGAAACGTTTCTCCTGAGTTTTAGACGAAGTTTCCTGCTGTTTCGTACGTATGCCGGCATTGGGCTGGAAATACCGGTTTTGGGATTCTACACAGAAAGGGTTTGCAAACCGCTGAATCCACACGTGAGTTTAACTCTGTCAGTTGAATGCACACATTGACAACCATTCAGTTAGATAGCTCCGTTTTGGTTTTAGAAGCAGATATTTCTCTGTACAGCCTATGGTTCCATTCACTCGGGAATATCCCAACGCAGCTCGTAGAAGAAACGTGTTTCTGACTCGCTGAATCTCAACATAGATTCAACTCTCTTAGGTGAACGAACGCACAGCAGAGCAGTTTCAAGGAAACGTTTCTCCTGAGTTTTAGACGAAGTTTCCTGCTGTTTAGTACGTATGCCGGCATTGGGCTGGAAATACCGGTTTTGGGATTCTGCACAGAAAGGGTTGGCCAACCGCTGAATCCACACGTGAGTTTAACTCTGTCAGTTGAATGCACACATTGACGACCATTTAGTTAGATAGCTCCGTTTTGGTTTTAGAAGCAGATATTTCTCTGTACAGCCTATGGTCCCATTCACTCGGGAATATCCCAACGCAGCTCCTAGAAGAAACGTGTTTCTGACTCGCTGAATCTCAACATAGATTCAACTCTCTTAGGTGAACGAACGCACAGCAGAGCAGTTTCAAGGAAGCGTTTCTCCTGAGATTTAGATGAAGTTTCCTGCTGTTTAGTACGTATGCCGGCATTGGGCTGGAAATACCGGTTTTGGGATTCTGCACAGAAAGGGTTTGCAAACCGCTGAATCCACACGTGAGTTTAACTCTGTCAGTTGAATGCACACATTGACAACCATTCAGTTAGATAGCTCCGTTTTGGTTTTAGAAGCAGATATTTCTCTGTACAGCCTATGGTCCCATTCACTCGGGAATATCCCAACGCAGCTCGTAGAAGAAACGTGTTTCTGACTCGCTGAATCTCAACATAGATTCAACTCTCTTAGGTGAACGAACGCACAGCAGAGCAGTTTCAAGGAAACGTTTCTCCTGAGTTTTAGACGAAGTTTCCTGCTGTTTAGTACGTATGCCGGCATTGGGCTGGAAATACCGGTTTTGGGATTCTGCACAGAAAGGGTTGGCCAACCGCTGAATTCACACGTGAGTTTAACTCTGTCAGTTGAATGCACACATTGACAACCATTCAGTTAGATAGCTCCGTTTTGGTTTTAGAAGCAGATATTTCTCTGTACAGCCTATGGTCCCATTCACTCAGGAATATCCCAACGCAGCTCCTAGAAGAAACGTGTTTCTGACTCGCTGAATCTCAACATAGATTCAACTCTGTTAGGTGAACGAACGAACAGCAGAGCAGTTTCAAGGAAGCGTTTCTCCTGAGTTTTAGACGAAGTTTCCTGCTGTTTAGTACGTATGGCGGCATTGGGCTGGAAATACCGGTTTTGGGATTCTGCACAGAAAGGGTTTGCAAACCGCTGAATCCACACGTGAGTTTAACTCTGTCAGTTGAATGCACACATTGACAACCATTCAGTTAGACAGCTCCGTTTTGGTTTTAAAAGCAGATATTTCTCTGTACAGCCTATGGTCCCATTCACTCGGGAATATCCCAACGCAGCTCCTAGAAGAAACGTGTTTCTGACTCGCTGAATCTCAACATAGATTCAACTCTCTTAGGTGAACGAACGCACAGCAGAGCAGTTTCAAGGAAACGTTTCTCCTGAGTTTTAGACGAAGTTTCCTGCTGTTTAGTACGTATGCCGGCATTGGGCTGGAAATACCGGTTTTGGGATTCTGCACAGAAAGGTTTGGCAAACCGCTGAATCCACACGTGAGTTTAACTCTGTCAGTTGAATGCACACATTTACAACCATTCAGTTAGATAGCTCCGTTTTGGTTTTAGAAGCAGATATTTCTCTGTACAGCCTATGGTCCCATTCACTCGGGAATATCCCAACGCAGCTCCTAGAAGAAACGTGTTTCTCACTCGCTGAATCTCAACATGGATTCAACTCTCTTAGGTGAACGAACGCACAACAGAGCAGTTTCAAAGAAACGTTTCTCCTGAGTTTTAGACGAAGTTTCCTGCTGTTTAGTACGTATGCCGGCATTGGGCTGGAATTACTGGTTTTGGGATTCTGCACAGAAAGGGTTTGCAAACCGCTGAATCCACACGTGAGTTTAACTCTGTCAGTTGAATGCACACATTGACAACCATTCAGTTAGATAGCTCCGTTTTGGTTTTAGAAGCAGATATTTCTCTATACAGCCTATGGTCCCATTCACTCGGGAATATCCCAACGCAGCTCCTAGAAGAAACGTGTTTCTGACTCGCTGAATCTCAACATAGATTCAACTCTCTTAGGTCAACGAACGCACAGCAGAGCAGTTTCAAGGAAACGTTTCTCCTGAGTTTTAGACGAAGTTTCCTGCTGTTTAGTACGTATGCCGGCATTGGGCTGGAAATACCGGTTTTGGGATTCTGCACAGAAAGTGTTTGCAAACCGCTGAATCCACACGTGAGTTTAACTCTGTCAGTTGAATGCACACATTTACAACCATTCAGTTAGATAGCTCCGTTTTGGTTTTAGAAGCAGATATTTCTCTGTACAGCCTATGGTCCCATTCACTCGGGAATATCCCAACGCAGCTCGTAGAAGAAACGTGTTTCTGACTCGCTGAATCTCAACATAGATTCAACTCTTTTAGGTGAACGAAAGCACAGCAGAGCAGTTTCAAGGAAACGTTTCTCCTGAGTTTTAGACGAAGTTTCCTGCTGTTTAGTACGTATGCCGGCATTGGGCTGGAAATACCGGTTTTGGGAGTCTGCACAGAAAGGGTTGGCCAACCGCTGAATCCACACGTGAGTTTAACTCTGTCAGTTGAATGCACACATTGACGACCATTTAGTTAGATAGCTCCGTTTTGGTTTTAGAAGCAGATATTTCTCTGTACAGCCTATGGTCCCATTCACTCGGGAATATCCCAACGCAGCTCCTAGAAGAGACGTGTTTCTGACTCCCTGAATCTCAACATAGATTCAACTCTCTTAGGTGAACGAACGCACAGCAGAGCAGTTTCAAGGAAGCGTTTCTCCTGAGTTTTAGACGAAGTTTCCTGCTGTTTAGTACGTATGCTGGCATTGGGCTGGAAATACCGGTTTTGGGATTCTGCACAGAAAGGGTTTGCAAACCGCTGAATCCACACGTGAGTTTAACTCTGTCAGTTGAATGCACACATTTACAACCATTCAGTTAGATAGCTCCGCATTGGTTTTAGAAGCAGATATTTCTCTGTACAGCCTATGGTCCCATTCACTCGGGAATATCCCAACGCAGCTCCTAGAAGAAACGTGTTTCTGACTCGCTGAATCTCAACATAGATTCAACTCTCTTAGGTGAACGAACGCACAGCAGAGCAGTTTCAAGGAAACTTTTCTCCTGAGTTTTACACGAAGTTTCCTGCTGTTTCGTACGTATGCCGGCATTGGGCTGGAAATACCGGTTTTGGGATTCTGCACAGAAAGGGTTTGCCAACCGCTGAATCCACACGTGAGTTTAACTCTGTCAGTTGAATGCACACATTTACAACCATTCAGTTAGATAGCTCCGGTTTGGTTTTAGAAGCAGATATTTCTCTGTACAGCCTATGGTCCCATTCACTCGGGAATATCCCAACGCAGCTCCTAGAAGAAACGTGTTTCTGACTCGCTGAATCTCAACATAGATTCAACTCTCTTAGGTGAACGAACGCACAGCAGAGCAGTTTCAAGGAAGCGTTTCTCCTGAGTTTTAGACGAAGTTTCCTGCTGTTTCGTACGTATGCCGTCATTGGGCTGGAAATACCGGTTTTGGGATTCTGCACAGAAAGGGTTTGCAAACCGCTGAATCCACACGTGAGTTTAACTCTGTCAGTTGAATGCACACATTGACAACCATTCAGTTAGATAGCTCCGTTTTGGTTTTAGAAGCAGATATTTCTCTGTACAGCCTATGGTCCCATTCACTCGGGAATATCCCAACGCAGCTCCTAGAAGAATCGTGTATCTGACTCGCTGAATCTCAACATAGGTTCAACTCTCTTAGGTGAACGAACGTACAGCAGAGCAGTTTCAAGGAAACGTTTCTCCTGAGTTTTAGACGAAGTTTCCTGCTGTTTAGTACGTATGCCGGCATTGGGCTGGAAATACCGGTTTTAGGATTCTGCATAGAAAGGGTTGGCAAACCGCTGAATCCACACGTGAGTTTAACTCTGTCAGTTGAATGCACACATTGACAACCATTCAGTTAGATAGCTCCGTTTTGGTTTTAGAAGCAGATATTTCTCTGTACAGCCTATGGTCCCATTCACTCGGGAATATCCCAACGCAGCTCCTAGAAGAAACGTGTTTCTGACTCGCTGAATCTCAACATAGATTCAACTCTCTTAGGTGAACGAACGCACAACAGAGTAGTTTCAAAGAAACGTTTCTCCTGAGTTTTAGACGAAGTTTCCTGCTGTTTAGTACGTATGCCGGCATTGGGCTGGAAATACCGGTTTTGGGATTCTGCACAGAAATGGTTTGCCAACCGCTGAATCCACACGTGAGTTTAACTCTGTCAGTTGAATGCACACATTGACAACCATTCAGTTAGATAGCTCCGTTTTGGTTTTAGAAGCAGATATTTCTCTGTACAGCCTATGGTCCCATTCACTCGGGAATATCCCAACGCAGCTCCTAGAAGAAACGTGTTTCTGACTCGCTGAATCTCAACATAGATTCAACTCTCTTAGGTGAACGAACGCACAGCAGAGCAGTTTCAAGGAAACGTTTCTCCTGAGTTTTAGACGAAGTTTCCTGCTGTTTAGTACGTATGCAGGCATTGGGCTGGAAGTACCGGTTTTGGGATTCTGCACAGAAAGGGTTTGCATACCGCTGAATCCAAACGTGAGTTTAACTCTGTCAGTTGAATGCACACATTGACAACCATTCAGTCAGATAGCTCCGTTTTGGTTTTAGAAGCAGATATTTCTCTGTACAGCCTATGGTCCCATTCACTCGGGAATATCCCAACGCAGCTCCTAGAAGAAACGTGTTTCTGACTCGCTGAATCTCAACATAGATTCAACTCTCTTAGGTGAACGAACGCACAGCAGAGCAGTTTCAAGGAAACGTTTCTCCTGAGTTTTAGACGAAGTTTCCTGCTGTTTCGTACGTATGCCGGCATTGGGCTGGAAATACCGGTTTTGGGATTCTGCACAGAAAGGGTTTGCCAACCGCTGAATCCACACGTGAGTTTAACTCTATCAGTTAAATGCACACATTGACAACCATTCAGTTAGATAGCTCCGTTTTGGTTTTAGAAGCAGATATTTCTCTGTACAGCCTATGGTCCCATTCACTCGGGAATATCCCAACGCAGCTCCTAGAAGAAACGTGTTTCTTACTCGCTGAATCTCAACATAGATTCAACTCTCTTAGGTGAACGAACGCACAGCAGAGCAGTTTCAAGGAAACGTTTCTCCTGAGTTTTAGACGAAGTTTCCTGCTGTTTCGTACGTATGCCGGCATTGGGCTGGAAATACCGGTTTTGGGATTCTGCACAGAAAGGGTTTGCAAACCGCTGAATCCACACGTGAGTTTAACTCTGTCAGTTGAATGCACACATTGACAACCATTCAGTTAGATAGCTCCGTTTTGGTTTTAGAAGCAGATATTTCTCTGTACAGCCTATGGTCCCTTTCACTCGGGAATATCCCAACGCAGCTCCTAGAAGAAACGTGTTTCTGACTCGCTGAATCTCAACATAGATTCAACTCTCTTAGGTGAACGAACGCACAGCAGAGCAGTTTCAAGGAAGCGTTTCTCCTGAGTTTTAGACGAAGCTTCCTGCTGTTTAGTACGTATGCCGGCATTGGGCTGGAAATACCGGTTTTGGGATTCTCTACAGAAAGGGTTTGCCAACCGCTGAATCCACACGTGAGTTTAACTCTGTCAGTTGAATGCACACATTGACAACCATTCAGTTAGATAGCTCCGTTTTGGTTTTAGAAGCAGATATTTCTCTGTACAGCCTATGGTCCCATTCACTCGGGAATATCCCAACGCAGCTCCTAGAAAAAACGTGTTTCTGACTCGCTGAATCTCAACATAGATTCAACTCTCTTAGGTGAACGAACGCACAGCAGAGCAGTTTCAAGGAAACGTTTCTCCTGAGTTTTAGACGAAGTTTCCTGCTGTTTCGTACGTATGCCGGCATTGGGCTGGAAATACCGGTTTTGGGATTCTACACAGAAAGGGTTTGCAAACCGCTGAATCCACACGTGAGTTTAACTCTGTCAGTTGAATGCACACATTGACAACCATTCAGTTAGATAGCTCCGTTTTGGTTTTAGAAGCAGATATTTCTCTGTACAGCCTATGGTCCCATTCACTCGGGAATATCCCAACGCAGTTCCTAGAAGAAACGTGTTTCTCACTCGCTGAATCTCAACATGGATTCAACTCTCTTAGGTGAACGAACGCACAACAGAGCAGTTTCAAAGAAACGTTTCTCCTGAGTTTTAGACGAAGATTCCTGCTGTTTAGTACGTATGCCGGCATTGGGCTGGAATTACCGGTTTTGGGATTCTGCACAGAAAGGGTTTGCAAACCGCTGAATCCACACGTGAGTTTAACTCTGTCAGTTGAATGCACACATTGACAACCATTCAGTTAGATAGCTCCGTTTTGGTTTTAGAAGCAGATATTTCTCTGTACAGCCTATGGTCCCATTCACTCGGGAATATCCCAACGCAGCTCCTAGAAGAAACGTGTTTCTGACTCGCTGAATCTCAACATAGATTCAACTCTCTTAGGTGAACGAACGCACAGCAGAGCAGTTTCAAGGAAACGTTTCTCCTGAGTTTTAGACGAAGTTTCCTGCTGTTTAGTACGTATGCCGGCATTGGGCTGGAAATACCGGTTTTGGGATTCTGCACAGAAAGGGTTGGCAAACCGCTGAATCCACACGTGAGTTTAACTCTGTCAGTTGAATGCACACATTGACAACCATTCAGTTAGATAGCTCCGTTTTGGTTTTAGAAGCAGATATTTCTTTGTACAGCCTATGGTCCCATTCTCTCGGGAATATCCCAACACAGCTCGTAGAAGAAAAGTGTTTCTGACTCGCTGAATCTCAACATAGATTCAACTCTTAGGTGAACGAACGCACAGCAGAGCAGTTTCAAGGAAACGTTTCTCCTGAGTTTTAGACGAAGTTTCCTGCTGTTTAGTACGTATGCCGGCATTGGGCTGGAAATATCGGTTTTGGGATTCTGCACAGAAAGGGTTTGCCAACCGCTGAATCCACATATGAGTTTAACTCTGTCAGTTGAATGCACACATTGACAACCATTCAGTTAGAGAGCTCCGTGTTGGTTTTAGAAGCAGATATTTCTCTGTACAGGCTATGGTCCCATTCACTCGGGAATATCCCAACGCAGCTCCTAGAAGAAACGTGTTTCTGACTCGCTGAATCTCAACATAGATTCAACTCTGTTAGGTGAACGAACGAACAGCAGAGCAGTTTCAAGGAAGCGTTTCTCCTGAGTTTTAGACGAAGTTTCCTGCTGTTTAGTACGTATGGCGGCATTGGGCTGGAAATACCGGTTTTGGGATTCTGCACAGAAAGGGTTTGCAAACCGCTGAATCCACACGTGAGTTTAACTCTGTCAGTTGAATGCACACATTGACAACCATTCAGTTAGACAGCTCCGTTTTGGTTTTAAAAGCAGATATTTCTCTGTACAGCCTATGGTCCCATTCACTCGGGAATATCCCAACGCAGCTCCTAGAAGAAACGTGTTTCTGACTCGCTGAATCTCAACATAGATTCAACTCTCTTAGGTGAACGAACGCACAGCAGAGCAGTTTCAAGGAAACGTTTCTCCTGAGTTTTAGACGAAGTTTCCTGCTGTTTAGTACGTATGCCGGCATTGGGCTGGAAATACCGGTTTTGGGATTCTGCACAGAAAGGTTTGGCAAACCGCTGAATCCACACGTGAGTTTAACTCTGTCAGTTGAATGCACACATTTACAACCATTCAGTTAGATAGCTCCGTTTTGGTTTTAGAAGCAGATATTTCTCTGTACAGCCTATGGTCCCATTCACTCGGGAATATCCCAACGCAGCTCCTAGAAGAAACGTGTTTCTCACTCGCTGAATCTCAACATGGATTCAACTCTCTTAGGTGAACGAACGCACAACAGAGCAGTTTCAAAGAAACGTTTCTCCTGAGTTTTAGACGAAGTTTCCTGCTGTTTAGTACGTATGCCGGCATTGGGCTGGAATTACTGGTTTTGGGATTCTGCACAGAAAGGGTTTGCAAACCGCTGAATCCACACGTGAGTTTAACTCTGTCAGTTGAATGCACACATTGACAACCATTCAGTTAGATAGCTCCGTTTTGGTTTTAGAAGCAGATATTTCTCTATACAGCCTATGGTCCCATTCACTCGGGAATATCCCAACGCAGCTCCTAGAAGAAACGTGTTTCTGACTCGCTGAATCTCAACATAGATTCAACTCTCTTAGGTCAACGAACGCACAGCAGAGCAGTTTCAAGGAAACGTTTCTCCTGAGTTTTAGACGAAGTTTCCTGCTGTTTAGTACGTATGCCGGCATTGGGCTGGAAATACCGGTTTTGGGATTCTGCACAGAAAGTGTTTGCAAACCGCTGAATCCACACGTGAGTTTAACTCTGTCAGTTGAATGCACACATTTACAACCATTCAGTTAGATAGCTCCGTTTTGGTTTTAGAAGCAGATATTTCTCTGTACAGCCTATGGTCCCATTCACTCGGGAATATCCCAACGCAGCTCGTAGAAGAAACGTGTTTCTGACTCGCTGAATCTCAACATAGATTCAACTCTTTTAGGTGAACGAACGCACAGCAGAGCAGTTTCAAGGAAACGTTTCTCCTGAGTTTTAGACGAAGTTTCCTGCTGTTTAGTACGTATGCCGGCATTGGGCTGGAAATACCGGTTTTGGGAGTCTGCACAGAAAGGGTTGGCCAACCGCTGAATCCACACGTGAGTTTAACTCTGTCAGTTGAATGCACACATTGACGACCATTTAGTTAGATAGCTCCGTTTTGGTTTTAGAAGCAGATATTTCTCTGTACAGCCTATGGTCCCATTCACTCGGGAATATCCCAACGCAGCTCCTAGAAGAGACGTGTTTCTGACTCCCTGAATCTCAACATAGATTCAACTCTCTTAGGTGAACGAACGCACAGCAGAGCAGTTTCAAGGAAGCGTTTCTCCTGAGTTTTAGACGAAGTTTCCTGCTGTTTAGTACGTATGCTGGCATTGGGCTGGAAATACCGGTTTTGGGATTCTGCACAGAAAGGGTTTGCAAACCGCTGAATCCACACGTGAGTTTAACTCTGTCAGTTGAATGCACACATTTACAACCATTCAGTTAGATAGCTCCGCATTGGTTTTAGAAGCAGATATTTCTCTGTACAGCCTATGGTCCCTTTCACTCGGGAATATCCCAACGCAGCTCCTAGAAGAAACGTGTTTCTGACTCGCTGAATCTCAACATAGATTCAACTCTCTTAGGTGAACGAACGCACAGCAGAGCAGTTTCAAGGAAACTTTTCTCCTGAGTTTTACACGAAGTTTCCTGCTGTTTCGTACGTATGCCGGCATTGGGCTGGAAATACCGGTTTTGGGATTCTGCACAGAAAGGGTTTGCCAACCGCTGAATCCACACGTGAGTTTAACTCTGTCAGTTGAATGCACACATTTACAACCATTCAGTTAGATAGCTCCGGTTTGGTTTTAGAAGCAGATATTTCTCTGTACAGCCTATGGTCCCATTCACTCGGGAATATCCCAACGCAGCTCCTAGAAGAAACGTGTTTCTGACTCGCTGAATCTCAACATAGATTCAACTCTCTTAGGTGAACGAACGCACAGCAGAGCAGTTTCAAGGAAGCGTTTCTCCTGAGTTTTAGACGAAGTTTCCTGCTGTTTCGTACGTATGCCGTCATTGGGCTGGAAATACCGGTTTTGGGATTCTGCACAGAAAGGGTTTGCAAACCGCTGAATCCACACGTGAGTTTAACTCTGTCAGTTGAATGCACACATTGACAACCATTCAGTTAGATAGCTCCGTTTTGGTTTTAGAAGCAGATATTTCTCTGTACAGCCTATGGTCCCATTCACTCGGGAATATCCCAACGCAGCTCCTAGAAGAATCGTGTATCTGACTCGCTGAATCTCAACATAGGTTCAACTCTCTTAGGTGAACGAACGTACAGCAGAGCAGTTTCAAGGAAACGTTTCTCCTGAGTTTTAGACGAAGTTTCCTGCTGTTTAGTACGTATGCCGGCATTGGGCTGGAAATACCGGTTTTAGGATTCTGCATAGAAAGGGTTGGCAAACCGCTGAATCCACACGTGAGTTTAACTCTGTCAGTTGAATGCACACATTGACAACCATTCAGTTAGATAGCTCCGTTTTGGTTTTAGAAGCAGATATTTCTCTGTACAGCCTATGGTCCCATTCACTCGGGAATATCCCAACGCAGCTCCTAGAAGAAACGTGTTTCTGACTCGCTGAATCTCAACATAGATTCAACTCTCTTAGGTGAACGAACGCACAACAGAGTAGTTTCAAAGAAACGTTTCTCCTGAGTTTTAGACGAAGTTTCCTGCTGTTTAGTACGTATGCCGGCATTGGGCTGGAAATACCGGTTTTGGGATTCTGCACAGAAATGGTTTGCCAACCGCTGAATCCACACGTGAGTTTAACTCTGTCAGTTGAATGCACACATTGACAACCATTCAGTTAGATAGCTCCGTTTTGGTTTTAGAAGCAGATATTTCTCTGTACAGCCTATGGTCCCATTCACTCGGGAATATCCCAACGCAGCTCCTAGAAGAAACGTGTTTCTGACTCGCTGAATCTCAACATAGATTCAACTCTCTTAGGTGAACGAACGCACAGCAGAGCAGTTTCAAGGAAACGTTTCTCCTGAGTTTTAGACGAAGTTTCCTGCTGTTTAGTACGTATGCAGGCATTGGGCTGGAAGTACCGGTTTTGGGATTCTGCACAGAAAGGGTTTGCATACCGCTGAATCCAAACGTGAGTTTAACTCTGTCAGTTGAATGCACACATTGACAACCATTCAGTCAGATAGCTCCGTTTTGGTTTTAGAAGCAGATATTTCTCTGTACAGCCTATGGTCCCATTCACTCGGGAATATCCCAACGCAGCTCCTAGAAGAAACGTGTTTCTGACTCGCTGAATCTCAACATAGATTCAACTCTCTTAGGTGAACGAACGCACAGCAGAGCAGTTTCAAGGAAACGTTTCTCCTGAGTTTTAGACGAAGTTTCCTGCTGTTTCGTACGTATGCCGGCATTGGGCTGGAAATACCGGTTTTGGGATTCTGCACAGAAAGGGTTTGCCAACCGCTGAATCCACACGTGAGTTTAACTCTATCAGTTAAATGCACACATTGACAACCATTCAGTTAGATAGCTCCGTTTTGGTTTTAGAAGCAGATATTTCTCTGTACAGCCTATGGTCCCATTCACTCGGGAATATCCCAACGCAGCTCCTAGAAGAAACGTGTTTCTTACTCGCTGAATCTCAACATAGATTCAACTCTCTTAGGTGAACGAACGCACAGCAGAGCAGTTTCAAGGAAACGTTTCTCCTGAGTTTTAGACGAAGTTTCCTGCTGTTTCGTACGTATGCCGGCATTGGGCTGGAAATACCGGTTTTGGGATTCTGCACAGAAAGGGTTTGCAAACCGCTGAATCCACACGTGAGTTTAACTCTGTCAGTTGAATGCACACATTGACAACCATTCAGTTAGATAGCTCCGTTTTGGTTTTAGAAGCAGATATTTCTCTGTACAGCCTATGGTCCCTTTCACTCGGGAATATCCCAACGCAGCTCCTAGAAGAAACGTGTTTCTGACTCGCTGAATCTCAACATAGATTCAACTCTCTTAGGTGAACGAACGCACAGCAGAGCAGTTTCAAGGAAGCGTTTCTCCTGAGTTTTAGACGAAGCTTCCTGCTGTTTAGTACGTATGCCGGCATTGGGCTGGAAATACCGGTTTTGGGATTCTCTACAGAAAGGGTTTGCCAACCGCTGAATCCACACGTGAGTTTAACTCTGTCAGTTGAATGCACACATTGACAACCATTCAGTTAGATAGCTCCGTTTTGGTTTTAGAAGCAGATATTTCTCTGTACAGCCTATGGTCCCATTCACTCGGGAATATCCCAACGCAGCTCCTAGAAAAAACGTGTTTCTGACTCGCTGAATCTCAACATAGATTCAACTCTCTTAGGTGAACGAACGCACAGCAGAGCAGTTTCAAGGAAACGTTTCTCCTGAGTTTTAGACGAAGTTTCCTGCTGTTTCGTACGTATGCCGGCATTGGGCTGGAAATACCGGTTTTGGGATTCTACACAGAAAGGGTTTGCAAACCGCTGAATCCACACGTGAGTTTAACTCTGTCAGTTGAATGCACACATTGACAACCATTCAGTTAGATAGCTCCGTTTTGGTTTTAGAAGCAGATATTTCTCTGTACAGCCTATGGTCCCATTCACTCGGGAATATCCCAACGCAGTTCCTAGAAGAAACGTATTTCTCACTCGCTGAATCTCAACATGGATTCAACTCTCTTAGGTGAACGAACGCACAACAGAGCAGTTTCAAAGAAACGTTTCTCCTGAGTTTTAGACGAAGATTCCTGCTGTTTAGTACGTATGCCGGCATTGGGCTGGAATTACCGGTTTTGGGATTCTGCACAGAAAGGGTTTGCAAACCGCTGAATCCACACGTGAGTTTAACTCTGTCAGTTGAATGCACACATTGACAACCATTCAGTTAGATAGCTCCGTTTTGGTTTTAGAAGCAGATATTTCTCTGTACAGCCTATGGTCCCATTCACTCGGGAATATCCCAACGCAGCTCCTAGAAGAAACGTGTTTCTGACTCGCTGAATCTCAACATAGATTCAACTCTCTTAGGTGAACGAACGCACAGCAGAGCAGTTTCAAGGAAACGTTTCTCCTGAGTTTTAGACGAAGTTTCCTGCTGTTTAGTACGTATGCCGGCATTGGGCTGGAAATACCGGTTTTGGGATTCTGCACAGAAAGGGTTGGCAAACCGCTGAATCCACACGTGAGTTTAACTCTGTCAGTTGAATGCACACATTGACAACCATTCAGTTAGATAGCTCCGTTTTGGTTTTAGAAGCAGATATTTCTTTGTACAGCCTATGGTCCCATTCTCTCGGGAATATCCCAACACAGCTCGTAGAAGAAAAGTGTTTCTGACTCGCTGAATCTCAACATAGATTCAACTCTTAGGTGAACGAACGCACAGCAGAGCAGTTTCAAGGAAACGTTTCTCCTGAGTTTTAGACGAAGTTTCCTGCTGTTTAGTACGTATGCCGGCATTGGGCTGGAAATATCGGTTTTGGGATTCTGCACAGAAAGGGTTTGCCAACCGCTGAATCCACATATGAGTTTAACTCTGTCAGTTGAATGCACACATTGACAACCATTCAGTTAGAGAGCTCCGTGTTGGTTTTAGAAGCAGATATTTCTCTGTACAGGCTATGGTCCCATTCACTCGGGAATATCCCAACGCAGCTCCTAGAAGAAACGTGTTTCTGACTCGCTGAATCTCAACATAGATTCAACTCCCTTAGGTGAACGAACGCACAGCAGAGCAGTTTCAAGGAAACGTTTCTCCTGAGTTTTAGACGAAGTTTCCTGCTGTTTCGTACGTATGCCGGCATTGGGCTGGAAATACCGGTTTTGGGATTCTGCACAGAAAGGGTTTGCCAACCGCTGAATCCACACGTGAGTTTAACTCTGTCAGTTGAATGCACACATTGACAACCATTCTGTTAGATAGCTCTGTTTTGGTTTTAGAAGCAGATATTTCTCTGTACAGCCTATGGTCCCATTCACTCGGGAATATCCCAACGCAGCTCCTAGAAGAAACGTGTTTCTGACTCGCTGAATCTCAACATAGATTCAACTCTCTTAGGTGAACGAACGCACAGCAGAGCAGTTTCAAGGAAACGTTTCTCCTGAGTTTTAGACGAAGTTTCCTGCTGTTTCGTGCGTATGCCGGCATTGGGCTGGAAATACCGGATTTGGGATTCTACACAGAAAGGGTTTGCAAACCGCTGAATCCACACGTGAGTTTAACTCTGTCAGTTGAATGCACACATTGACAACCATTCAGTTAGATAGCTCCGTTTTGGTTTTAGAAGCAGATATTTCTCTGTACAGCCTATGGTCCCATTCACTCGGGAATATCCCAACGCAGCTCGTAGAAGAAACGTGTTTCTGACTCGCTGAATCTCAACATAGATTCAACTCTCTTAGGTGAACGAACGCACAGCAGAGCAGTTTCAAGGAAACGTTTCTCCTGAGTTTTAGACGAAGTTTCCTGCTGTTTAGTACGTATGCCGGCATTGGGCTGGAAATACCGGTTTTGGGATTCTGCACAGAAAGGGTTTGCAAACCGCTGAATCCACACGTGAGTTTAACTCTGTCAGTTGAATGCACACATTGACAACCATTCAGTTAGATAGCTCCGTTTTGGTTTTAGAAGCAGATATTTCTCTGTACAGCCTATGGTCCCATTCACTCGGGAATATCCCAACGCAGCTCCTAGAAGAAACGTGTTTCTGACTCGCTGAATCTCAACATAGATTCAACTCTCTTAGGTGAGCGAACGCACAGCAGAGCAGTTTCAAGGAAACGTTTCTCCTGAGTTTTAGACGAAGTTTTCTGCTGTTTCGTACGTATGCCGGCATTGGGCTGGAAATACCGGTTTTGGGATTCTACACAGAAAGGGTTTGCAAACCGCTGAATCCACACGTGTGTTTAACTCTGTCAGTTGAATGCACACATTGACAACCATTCAGTTAGATAGCTCCGTTTTGGTTTTAGAAGCAGATATTTCTCTGTACAGCCTATGGTCCCATTCACTCGGGAATATCCCAACGCAGCTCCTAGAAGAAACGTTTTTCTCACTCGCTGAATCTCAACATGGATTCAACTCTCTTAGGTGAACGAACGCACAACAGAGCAGTTTCAAAGAAACGTTTCTCCTGAGATTTAGACGAAGTTTCCTGCTGTTTAGTACGTATGCCGGCATTGGGCTGGAATTACTGGTTTTGGGATTCTGCACAGAAAGGGTTTGCCAACCGCTGAATCCACACGTGAGTTTAACTCTGTCAGTTGAATGCACACATTGACAACCGTTCAGTTAGATAGCTCCGTTTTGGTTTTAGAAGCAGATATTTCTCTATACAGCCTATGGTCCCATTCACTCGGGAATATCCCAACGCAGCTCCTAGAAGAAACGTGTTTCTGACTCGCTGAATCTCAACATAGATTCAACTCTCTTAGGTCAACGAACGCACAGCAGAGCAGTTTCAAGGAAACGTTTCTCCTGAGTTTTAGACGAAGTTTCCTGCTGTTTCGTGCGTATGCCGGCATTGGGCTGGAAATACCGGATTTGGGATTCTACACAGAAAGGGTTTGCAAACCGCTGAATCCACACGTGAGTTTAACTCTGTCAGTTGAATGCACACATTGACAACCATTCAGTTAGATAGCTCCGTTTTGGTTTTAGAAGCAGATATTTCTCTGTACAGCCTATGGTCCCATTCACTCGGGAATATCCCAACGCAGCTCGTAGAAGAAACGTGTTTCTGACTCGCTGAATCTCAACATAGATTCAACTCTCTTAGGTGAACGAACGCACAGCAGAGCAGTTTCAAGGAAACGTTTCTCCTGAGTTTTAGACGAAGTTTCCTGCTGTTTAGTACGTATGCCGGCATTGGGCTGGAAATACCGGTTTTGGGATTCTGCACAGAAAGGGTTTGCAAACCGCTGAATCCACACGTGAGTTTAACTCTGTCAGTTGAATGCACACATTGACAACCATTCAGTTAGATAGCTCCGTTTTGGTTTTAGAAGCAGATATTTCTCTGTACAGCCTATGGTCCCATTCACTCGGGAATATCCCAACGCAGCTCCTAGAAGAAACGTGTTTCTGACTCGCTGAATCTCAACATAGATTCAACTCTCTTAGGTGAGCGAACGCACAGCAGAGCAGTTTCAAGGAAACGTTTCTCCTGAGTTTTAGACGAAGTTTTCTGCTGTTTCGTACGTATGCCGGCATTGGGCTGGAAATACCGGTTTTGGGATTCTACACAGAAAGGGTTTGCAAACCGCTGAATCCACACGTGTGTTTAACTCTGTCAGTTGAATGCACACATTGACAACCATTCAGTTAGATAGCTCCGTTTTGGTTTTAGAAGCAGATATTTCTCTGTACAGCCTATGGTCCCATTCACTCGGGAATATCCCAACGCAGCTCCTAGAAGAAACGTTTTTCTCACTCGCTGAATCTCAACATGGATTCAACTCTCTTAGGTGAACGAACGCACAACAGAGCAGTTTCAAAGAAACGTTTCTCCTGAGATTTAGACGAAGTTTCCTGCTGTTTAGTACGTATGCCGGCATTGGGCTGGAATTACTGGTTTTGGGATTCTGCACAGAAAGGGTTTGCCAACCGCTGAATCCACACGTGAGTTTAACTCTGTCAGTTGAATGCACACATTGACAACCGTTCAGTTAGATAGCTCCGTTTTGGTTTTAGAAGCAGATATTTCTCTATACAGCCTATGGTCCCATTCACTCGGGAATATCCCAACGCAGCTCCTAGAAGAAACGTGTTTCTGACTCGCTGAATCTCAACATAGATTCAACTCTCTTAGGTCAACGAACGCACAGCAGAGCAGTTTCAAGGAAACGTTTCTCCTGAGTTTTAGACGAAGTTTCCTGCTGTTTAGTACGTATGCCGGCATTGGGCTGGAAATACCGGTTTTGGGATTCTGCACAGAAAGTGTTTGCAAACCGCTGAATCCACACGTGAGTTTAACTCTGTCAGTTGAATGCACACATTGACAACCATTCAGTTAGATAGCTCCGTTTTGGTTTTAGAAGCAGATATTTCTCTGTACAGCCTATGGTCCCATTCACTCGGGAATATCCCAACGCAGCTCGTAGAAGAAACGTGTTTCTGACTCGCTGAATCTCAACATAGATTCAACTCTTTTAGGTGAACGAACGCACAGCAGAGCAGTTTCAAGGAAACGTTTCTCCTGAGTTTTAGACGAAGTTTCCTGCTGTTTAGTACGTATGCCGGCATTGGGCTGGAAATACCGGTTTTGGGATTCTGCACAGAAAGGGTTGGCCAACCGCTGAATCCACACGTGAGTTTTACTCTGTCAGTTGAATGCACACATTGACGACCATTTAGTTAGATAGCTCCATTTTGGTTTTAGAAGCAGATATTTCTCTGTACAGCCTATGGTCCCATTCACTCGGGAATATCCCAACGCAGCTCCTAGAAGAAACGTGTTTCTGACTCGCTGAATCTCAACATAGATTCAACTCTCTTAGGTGAACGAACGCACAGCAGAGCAGTTTCAAGGAAGCGTTTCTCCTGAGTTTTAGACGAAGTTTCCTGCTGTTTAGTACGTATGCCGGCATTGGGCTGGAAATACCGGTTTTGGGATTCTGCACAGAAAGGGTTTGCAAACCGCTGAATCCACACGTGAGTTTAACTCTGTCAGTTGAATGCACACATTTACAACCATTCAGTTAGATAGCTCCACTTTGGTTTTAGAAGCAGATATTTCTCTGTACAGCCTATGGTCCCATTCACTCGGGAATATCCCAACGCAGCTCCTAGAAGAAACGTGTTTCTGACTCGCTGAATCTCAACATAGATTCAACTCTCTTAGGTGAACGAACGCACAGCAGAGCAGTTTCAAGGAAACGTTTCTCCTGAGTTTTAGACGAAGTTTCCTGCTGTTTCGTACGTATGCCGGCATTGGGCTGGAAATACCGGTTTTGGGATTCTGCACAGAAAGGGTTTGCCAACCGCTGAATCCACACGTGAGTTTAACTCTGTCAGTTGAATGCACACATTTACAACCATTCAGTTAGATAGCTCCGCTTTGGTTTTAGAAGCAGATATTTCTCTGTACAGCCTATGGTCCCATTCACTCGGGAATATCCCAACGCAGCTCCTAGAAGAAACGTGTTTCTGACTCGCTGAATCTCAACATAGATTCAACTCTCTTAGGTGAACGAACGCACAGCAGAGCAGTTTCAAGGAAACGTTTCTCCTGAGTTTTAGACGAAGTTTCCTGCTGTTTAGTACGTATGCCGGCATTGGGCTGGAAATACCGGTTTTGGGATTCTGCACAGAAAGGGTTTGCCAACCGCTGAATCCACACGTGAGTTTAACTCTGTCAGTTGAATGCACACATTTACAACCATTCAGTTAGATAGCTCCGCTTTGGTTTTAGAAGCAGATATTTCTCTGTACAGCCTATGGTCCCATTCACTCGGGAATATCCCAACGCAGCTCCTAGAAGAAACGTGTTTCTGACTCGCTGAATCTCAACATAGATTCAACTCTCTTAGGTGAACGAACGCACAGCAGAGCAGTTTCAAGGAAACGTTTCTCCTGAGTTTTAGACGAAGTTTCCTGCTGTTTCGTACGTATGCCGTCATTGGGCTGGAAATACCGGTTTTGGGATTCTGCACAGAAAGGGTTTGCAAACCGCTGAATCCACACGTGAGTTTAACTCTGTCAGTTGAATGCACACATTGACAACCATTCAGTTAGATAGCTCCGTTTTGGTTTTAGAAGCAGATATTTCTCTGTACAGCCTATGGTCCCATTCACTCGGGAATATCCCAACGCAGCTCCTAGAAGAAACGTGTTTCTGACTCGCTGAATCTCAACATAGATTCAACTCTCTTAGGTGAACGAACGCACAGCAGAGCAGTTTCAAGGAAACGTTTCTCCTGAGTTTTAGACGAAGTTTCCTGCTGTTTAGTACGTATGCCGGCATTGGGCTGGAAATACCGGTTTTAGGATTCTGCATAGAAAGGGTTGGCAAACCGCTGAAACCACACGTGACTTTAACTCTGTCAGTTGAATGCACACATTGACAACCATTCAGTTAGATAGCTCCGTTTTGGTTTTAGAAGCAGATATTTCTCTGTACAGCCTATGGTCCCATTCACTCGGGAATATCCCAACGCAGCTCCTAGAGGAAACGTGTTTCTGACTCGCTGAATCTCAACATAGATTCAACTCTCTTAGGTGAACGAACGCACAACAGAGCAGTTTCAAAGAAACGTTTCTCCTGAGTTTTAGACGAAGTTTCCTGCTGTTTAGTACGTATGCCGGCATTGGGCTGGAAATACCGGTTTTGGGATTCTGCACAGAAATGGTTTGCCAATCGCTGAATCCACACGTGAGTTTAACTCTGTCAGTTGAATG
Source organism: Aotus nancymaae (assembly GCF_030222135.1). Classification (NCBI taxonomy): domain Eukaryota; kingdom Metazoa; phylum Chordata; class Mammalia; order Primates; family Aotidae; genus Aotus; species Aotus nancymaae. The sequence goes on along the minus strand of NW_026988495.1, from coordinate 3,066,848 downwards.
CACACATTGACAACCATTCAGTTAGATAGCTCCGTTTTGGTTTTAGAAGCAGATATTTCTCTGTACAGCCTATGGTCCCATTCACTCGGGAATATCCCAACGCAGCTCCTAGAAGAAACGTGTTTCTGACTCGCTGAATCTCAACATAGATTCAACTCTCTTAGGTGAACGAACGCACAGCAGAGCAGTTTCAAGGAAACCTTTCTCCTGAGTTTTAGACGAAGTTTCCTGCTGTTTAGTACGTATGCAGGCATTGGGCTGGAAATACCGGTTTTGGGATTCTGCACAGAAAGTGTTTGCATACCGCTGAATCCAAACGTGAGTTTAACTCTGTCAGTTGAATGCACACATTGACAACCATTCAGTCAGATAGCTCCGTTTTGGTTTTAGAAGCAGATATTTCTCTGTACAGCCTATGGTCCCATTCACTCGGGAATATCCCAACGCAGCTCCTAGAAGAAACGTGTTTCTGACTCGCTGAATCTCAACATAGATTCAACTCTCTTAGGTGAACGAACGCACAGCAGAGCAGTTTCAAGGAAACGTTTCTCCTGAGTTTTAGACGAAGTTTCCTGCTGTTTCGTACGTATGCCGGCATTGGGCTGGAAATACCGGTTTTGGGATTCTGCACAGAAAGGGTTTGCCAACCGCTGAATCCACACGTGAGTTTAACTCTGTCAGTTGAATGCACACATTGACAACCATTCAGTTAGATAGCTCCGTTTTGGTTTTAGAAGCAGATATTTCTCTGTACAGCCTATGGTCCCTTTCACTCGGGAATATCCCAACGCAGCTCCTAGAAGAAACGTGTTTCTGACTCGCTGAATCTCAACATAGATTCAACTCTCTTAGGTGAACGAACGCACAGCAGAGCAGTTTCAAGGAAGCGTTTCTCCTGAGTTTTAGACGAAGTTTCCTGCTGTTTCGTACGTATGCCGGCATTGGGCTGGAAATACCGGTTTTGGGATTCTGTACAGAAAGGGTTTGCCAACCGCTGAATCCACACGTGAGTTTAACTCTGTCAGTTGAATGCACACATTGACAACCATTCAGTTAGATAGCTCCGTTTTGGTTTTAGAAGCAGATATTTCTCTGTACAGCCTATGGTCCCATTCACTCGGGAATATCCCAACGCAGCTCCTAGAAGAAACGTGTTTCTGACTCGCTGAATCTCAACATAGATTCAACTCTCTTAGGTGAACGAACGCACAGCAGAGCAGTTTCACGGAAACGTTTCTCCTGAGTTTTAGACGAAGTTTCCTGCTGTTTCGTACGTATGCCGGCATTGGGCTGGAAATACCGGTTTTGGGATTCTGCACAGAAAGGGTTTGCAAACCGCTGAATCCACACGTGAGTTTAACTCTGTCAGTTGAATGCACACATTGACAACCATTCAGTTAGATAGCTCCGTTTTGGTTTTAGAAGCAGATATTTCTCTGTACAGCCTATGGTTCCATTCACTCGGGAATATCCCAACGCAGCTCCTAGAAGAAACGTGTTTCTGACTCGCTGAATCTCAACATAGATTCAACTCTCTTAGGTGAACGAACGCACAGCAGAGCAGTTTCAAGGAAGCGTTTCTCCTGAGTTTTAGACGAAGTTTCCTGCTGTTTAGTACGTATGCCGGCATTGGGCTGGAAATACCGGTTTTGGGATTCTGCACAGAAAGGGTTTGCAAACCGCTGAATCCACACGTGAGTTTAACTCTGTCAGTTGAATGCACACATTGACAACCATTCAGTTAGATAGCTCCGTTTTGGTTTTAGAAGCAGATATTTCTCTGTACAGCCTATGGTCCCATTCACTCGGGAATATCCCAACGCAGCTCGTAGAAGAAACGTGTTTCTGACTCGCTGAATCTCAACATAGATTCAACTCTCTTAGGTGAACGAACGCACAGCAGAGCAGTTTCAAGGAAACGTTTCTCCTGAGTTTTAGACGAAGTTTCCTGCTGTTTAGTACGTATGCCGGCATTGGGCTGGAAATACCGGTTTTGGGATTCTGCAAAGAAAGGGTTGGCCAACCGCTGAATTCACACGTGAGTTTAACTCTGTCAGTTGAATGCACACATTGACAACCATTCAGTTAGATAGCTCCGTTTTGGTTTTAAAAGCAGATATTTCTCTGTACAGCCTATGGTCCCATTCACTCGGGAATATCCCAACGCAGCTCCTAGAAGAAACGTGTTTCTGACTCGCTGAATCTCAACATAGATTCAACTCTCTTAGGTGAACGAACGCACAGCAGAGCAGTTTCAAGGAAACGTTTCTCCTGAGTTTTAGACGAAGTTTCCTGCTGTTTAGTACGTATGCCGGCATTGGGCTGGAAATACCGGTTTTGGGATTCTGCACAGAAAGGGTTGGCAAACCGCTGAATCCACACGTGAGTTTAACTCTGTCAGTTGAATGCACACATTGACAACCATTCAGTTAGATAGCTCCGTTTTGGTTTTAGAAGCAGATATTTCTCTGTACAGCCTATGGTCCCATTCTCTCGGGAATATCCCAACACAGCTCGTAGAAGAAAAGTGTTTCTGACTCGCTGAATCTCAACATAGATTCAACTCTTAGGTGAACGAACGCACAGCAGAGCAGTTTCAAGGAAACGTTTCTCCTGAGTTTTAGACGAAGTTTCCTGCTGTTTAGTACGTATGCCGGCATTGGTCTGGAAATACCGGTTTTGGGATTCTGCACAGAAAGGGTTTGCCAACCGCTGAATCCACACGTGAGTTTAACTCTGTCAGTTGAATGCACACATTGACAACCATTCAGTTAGATAGCTCCGTTTTGGTTTTAGAAGCAGATATTTCTCTGTACAGGCTATGGTCCCATTCACTCGGGAATATCCCAACGCAGCTCCTAGAAGAAACGTGTTTCTGACTCGCTGAATCTCAACATAGATTCAACTCTCTTAGGTGAACGAACGCACAGCAGAGCAGTTTCAAGGAAACGTTTCTCCTGAGTTTTAGACGAAGTTTCCTGCTGTTTCGTACGTATGCCGGCATTGGGCTGGAAATACCGGTTTTGGGATTCTGCACAGAAAGGGTTTGCCAACCGCTGAATCCACACGTGAGTTTAACTCTGTCAGTTGAATGCACACATTGACAACCATTCTGTTAGATAGCTCTGTTTTGGTTTTAGAAGCAGATATTTCTCTGTACAGCCTATGGTCCCATTCACTCGGGAATATCCCAACGCAGCTCCTAGAAGAAACGTGTTTCTGACTCGCTGAATCTCAACATAGATTCAACTCTCTTAGGTGAACGAACGCACAGCAGAGCAGTTTCAAGGAAACGTTTCTCCTGAGCTTTAGACGAAGTTTCCTGCTGTTTAGTACGTATGCCAGCATTGGGCTGGAAATACCGGTTTTGGGATTCTGCACAGAAAGGGTTGGCAAACCGCTGAATCCACACGTGAGTTTAACTCTGTCAGTTGAATGCACACATTGACAACCATTCAGTTAGATAGCTCCGTTTTGGTTTTAGAAGCAGATATTTCTCTGTACAGCCTATGGTCCCATTCACTCGGGAATATCCCAACCCAGCTCCTAGAAGAAACGTGTTTCTGACTCGCTGAATCTCAACATAGATTCAACTCTCTTAGGTGAGCGAACGCACAGCAGAGCAGTTTCAAGGAAACGTTTCTCCTGAGTTTTAGACGAAGTTTTCTGCTGTTTCGTACGTATGCCGGCATTGGGCTGGAAATCCCGGTTTTGGGATTCTGCACAGAAAGGGTTTGCAAACCGCTGAATCCACACGTGAGTTTAACTCTGTCAATTGAATGCACACATTGACAACCATTCAGTTAGATAGCTCCGTTTTGGTTTTAGAAGCAGATATTTCTCTGTACAGCCTATGGTCCCATTCACTCGGGAATATCCCAACCCAGCTCCTAGAAGAAACGTGTTTCTGACTCGCTGAATCTCAACATAGATTCAACTCTCTTAGGTGAGCGAACGCACAGCAGAGCAGTTTCAAGGAAACGTTTCTCCTGAGTTTTAGACGAAGTTTTCTGCTGTTTCGTACGTATGCCGGCATTGGGCTGGAAATCCCGGTTTTGGGATTCTGCACAGAAAGGGTTTGCAAACCGCTGAATCCACACGTGAGTTTAACTCTGTCAATTGAATGCACACATTGACAACCATTCAGTTAGATAGCTCCGTTTTGGTTTTAGAAGCAGATATTTCTCTGTACAGCCTATGGTCCCATTCACTCGGGAATATCCCAACGCAGCTCCTAGAAGAAACGTGTTTCTGACTCGCTGAATCTCAACATAGATTCAACTCTCTTAGGTGAACGAACGCACAGCAGAGCAGTTTCAAGGAAACGTTTCTCCTGAGTTTCAGACGAAGTTTCCTGCTGTTTAGTACGTATGCCGGCATTGGGCTGGAAATACCGGTTTTGGGATTCTGCACAGAAAGGGTTTGCCAACCGCTGAATCCACACGTGAGTTTAACTCTGTCAGTTGAATGCACACATTTACAACCATTCAGTTAGATAGCTCCGCTTTGGTTTTAGAAGCAGATATTTCTCTGTACAGCCTATGGTCCCATTCACTCGGGAATATCCCAACGCAGCTCCTAGAAGAAACGTGTTTCTGACTCGCTGAATCTCAACATAGATTCAACTCTCTTAGGTGAACGAACGCACAGCAGAGCAGTTTCAAGGAAACGTTTCTCCTGAGTTTTAGACGAAGTTTCCTGCTGTTTCGTACGTATGCCGTCATTGGGCTGGAAATACCGGTTTTGGGATTCTGCACAGAAAGGGTTTGCAAACCGCTGAATCCACACGTGAGTTTAACTCTGTCAGTTGAATGCACACATTGACAACCATTCAGTTAGATAGCTCCGTTTTGGTTTTAGAAGCAGATATTTCTCTGTACAGCCTATGGTCCCATTCACTCGGGAATATCCCAACGCAGCTCCTAGAAGAAACGTGTTTCTGACTCGCTGAATCTCAACATAGATTCAACTCTCTTAGGTGAACGAACGCACAGCAGAGCAGTTTCAAGGAAACGTTTCTCCTGAGTTTTAGACGAAGTTTCCTGCTGTTTAGTACGTATGCCGGCATTGGGCTGGAAATACCGGTTTTAGGATTCTGCATAGAAAGGGTTGGCAAACCGCTGAAACCACACGTGACTTTAACTCTGTCAGTTGAATGCACACATTGACAACCATTCAGTTAGATAGCTCCGTTTTGGTTTTAGAAGCAGATATTTCTCTGTACAGCCTATGGTCCCATTCACTCGGGAATATCCCAACGCAGCTCCTAGAAGAAACGTGTTTCTGACTCGCTGAATCTCAACATAGATTCAACTCTCTTAGGTGAACGAACGCACAACAGAGCAGTTTCAAAGAAACGTTTCTCCTGAGTTTTAGACGAAGTTTCCTGCTGTTTAGTACGTATGCCGGCATTGGGCTGGAAATACCGGTTTTGGGATTCTGCACAGAAATGGTTTGCCAATCGCTGAATCCACACGTGAGTTTAACTCTGTCAGTTGAATGCACACATTGACAACCATTCAGTTAGATAGCTCCGTTTTGGTTTTAGAAGCAGATATTTCTCTGTACAGCCTATGGTCCCATTCACTCGGGAATATCCCAACGCAGCTCCTAGAAGAAACGTGTTTCTGACTCGCTGAATCTCAACATAGATTCAACTCTCTTAGGTGAACGAACGCACAGCAGAGCAGTTTCAAGGAAACCTTTCTCCTGAGTTTTAGACGAAGTTTCCTGCTGTTTAGTACGTATGCAGGCATTGGGCTGGAAATACCGGTTTTGGGATTCTGCACAGAAAGTGTTTGCATACCGCTGAATCCAAACGTGAGTTTAACTCTGTCAGTTGAATGCACACATTGACAACCATTCAGTCAGATAGCTCCGTTTTGGTTTTAGAAGCAGATATTTCTCTGTACAGCCTATGGTCCCATTCACTCGGGAATATCCCAACGCAGCTCCTAGAAGAAACGTGTTTCTGACTCGCTGAATCTCAACATAGATTCAACTCTCTTAGGTGAACGAACGCACAGCAGAGCAGTTTCAAGGAAACGTTTCTCCTGAGTTTTAGACGAAGTTTCCTGCTGTTTCGTACGTATGCCGGCATTGGGCTGGAAATACCGGTTTTGGGATTCTGCACAGAAAGGGTTTGCCAACCGCTGAATCCACACGTGAGTTTAACTCTATCAGTTAAATGCACACATTGACAACCATTCAGTTAGATAGCTCCGTTTTGGTTTTAGAAGCAGATATTTCTCTGTACAGCCTATGGTCCCATTCACTCGGGAATATCCCAACGCAGCTCCTAGAAGAAACGTGTTTCTGACTCGCTGAATCTCAACATAGATTCAACTCTCTTAGGTGAACGAACGCACAGCAGAGCAGTTTCAAGGAAACGTTTCTCCTGAGTTTTAGACGAAGTTTCCTGCTGTTTCGTACGTATGCCGGCATTGGGCTGGAAATACCGGTTTTGGGATTCTGCACAGAAAGGGTTTGCAAACCGCTGAATCCACACGTGAGTTTAACTCTGTCAGTTGAATGCACACATTGACAACCATTCAGTTAGATAGCTCCGTTTTGGTTTTAGAAGCAGATATTTCTCTGTACAGCCTATGGTCCCTTTCACTCGGGAATATCCCAACGCAGCTCCTAGAAGAAACGTGTTTCTGACTCGCTGAATCTCAACATAGATTCAACTCTCTTAGGTGAACGAACGCACAGCAGAGCAGTTTCAAGGAAGCGTTTCTCCTGAGTTTTAGACGAAGTTTCCTGCTGTTTCGTACGTATGCCGGCATTGGGCTGGAAATACCGGTTTTGGGATTCTGTACAGAAAGGGTTTGCCAACCGCTGAATCCACACGTGAGTTTAACTCTGTCAGTTGAATGCACACATTGACAACCATTCAGTTAGATAGCTCCGTTTTGGTTTTAGAAGCAGATATTTCTCTGTACAGCCTATGGTCCCATTCACTCGGGAATATCCCAACGCAGCTCCTAGAAGAAACGTGTTTCTGACTCGCTGAATCTCAACATAGATTCAACTCTCTTAGGTGAACGAACGCACAGCAGAGCAGTTTCAAGGAAACGTTTCTCCTGAGTTTTAGACGAAGTTTCCTGCTGTTTCGTACGTATGCCGGCATTGGGCTGGAAATACCGGTTTTGGGATTCTGCACAGAAAGGGTTTGCAAACCGCTGAATCCACACGTGAGTTTAACTCTGTCAGTTGAATGCACACATTGACAACCATTCAGTTAGATAGCTCCGTTTTGGTTTTAGAAGCAGATATTTCTCTGTACAGCCTATGGTTCCATTCACTCGGGAATATCCCAACGCAGCTCCTAGAAGAAACGTGTTTCTGACTCGCTGAATCTCAACATAGATTCAACTCTCTTAGGTGAACGAACGCACAGCAGAGCAGTTTCAAGGAAGCGTTTCTCCTGAGTTTTAGACGAAGTTTCCTGCTGTTTAGTACGTATGCCGGCATTGGGCTGGAAATACCGGTTTTGGGATTCTGCACAGAAAGGGTTTGCAAACCGCTGAATCCACACGTGAGTTTAACTCTGTCAGTTGAATGCACACATTGACAACCATTCAGTTAGATAGCTCCGTTTTGGTTTTAGAAGCAGATATTTCTCTGTACAGCCTATGGTCCCATTCACTCGGGAATATCCCAACGCAGCTCGTAGAAGAAACGTGTTTCTGACTCGCTGAATCTCAACATAGATTCAACTCTCTTAGGTGAACGAACGCACAGCAGAGCAGTTTCAAGGAAACGTTTCTCCTGAGTTTTAGACGAAGTTTCCTGCTGTTTAGTACGTATGCCGGCATTGGGCTGGAAATACCGGTTTTGGGATTCTGCAAAGAAAGGGTTGGCCAACCGCTGAATTCACACGTGAGTTTAACTCTGTCAGTTGAATGCACACATTGACAACCATTCAGTTAGATAGCTCCGTTTTGGTTTTAGAAGCAGATATTTCTCTGTACAGCCTATGGTCCCATTCACTCAGGAATATCCCAACGCAGCTCCTAGAAGAAACGTGTTTCTGACTCGCTGAATCTCAACATAGATTCAACTCTGTTAGGTGAACGAACGCACAGCAGAGCAGTTTCAAGGAAGCGTTTCTCCTGAGTTTTAGACGAAGTTTCCTGCTGTTTAGTACGTATGGCGGCATTGGGCTGGAAATACCGGTTTTGGGATTCTGCACAGAAAGGGTTTGCAAACCGCTGAATCCACACGTGAGTTTAACTCTGTCAGTTGAATGCACACATTGACAACCATTCAGTTAGACAGCTCCGTTTTGGTTTTAAAAGCAGATATTTCTCTGTACAGCCTATGGTCCCATTCACTCGGGAATATCCCAACGCAGCTCCTAGAAGAAACGTGTTTCTGACTCGCTGAATCTCAACATAGATTCAACTCTCTTAGGTGAACGAACGCACAGCAGAGCAGTTTCAAGGAAACGTTTCTCCTGAGTTTTAGACGAAGTTTCCTGCTGTTTAGTACGTATGCCGGCATTGGGCTGGAAATACCGGTTTTGGGATTCTGCACAGAAAGGGTTGGCAAACCGCTGAATCCACACGTGAGTTTAACTCTGTCAGTTGAATGCACACATTGACAACCATTCAGTTAGATAGCTCCGTTTTGGTTTTAGAAGCAGATATTTCTCTGTACAGCCTATGGTCCCATTCTCTCGGGAATATCCCAACACAGCTCGTAGAAGAAAAGTGTTTCTGACTCGCTGAATCTCAACATAGATTCAACTCTTAGGTGAACGAACGCACAGCAGAGCAGTTTCAAGGAAACGTTTCTCCTGAGTTTTAGACGAAGTTTCCTGCTGTTTAGTACGTATGCCGGCATTGGGCTGGAAATACCGGTTTTGGGATTCTGCACAGAAAGGGTTTGCCAACCGCTGAATCCACACGTGAGTTTAACTCTGTCAGTTGAATGCACACATTGACAACCATTCAGTTAGATAGCTCCGTTTTGGTTTTAGAAGCAGATATTTCTCTGTACAGGCTATGGTCCCATTCACTCGGGAATATCCCAACGCAGCTCCTAGAAGAAACGTGTTTCTGACTCGCTGAATCTCAACATTAGATTCAACTCTCTTAGGTGAACGAACGCACAGCAGAGCAGTTTCAAGGAAACGTTTCTCCTGAGTTTTAGACGAAGTTTCCTGCTGTTTCGTACGTATGCCGGCATTGGGCTGGAAATACCGGTTTTGGGATTCTGCACAGAAAGGGTTTGCCAACCGCTGAATCCACACGTGAGTTTAACTCTGTCAGTTGAATGCACACATTGACAACCATTCTGTTAGATAGCTCTGTTTTGGTTTTAGAAGCAGATATTTCTCTGTACAGCCTATGGTCCCATTCACTCGGGAATATCCCAACGCAGCTCCTAGAAGAAACGTGTTTCTGACTCGCTGAATCTCAACATAGATTCAACTCTCTTAGGTGAACGAACGCACAGCAGAGCAGTTTCAAGGAAACGTTTCTCCTGAGCTTTAGACGAAGTTTCCTGCTGTTTAGTACGTATGCCGGCATTGGGCTGGAAATACCGGTTTTGGGATTCTGCACAGAAAGGGTTGGCAAACCGCTGAATCCACACGTGAGTTTAACTCTGTCAGTTGAATGCACACATTGACAACCATTCAGTTAGATAGCTCCGTTTTGGTTTTAGAAGCAGATATTTCTCTGTACAGCCTATGGTCCCATTCACTCGGGAATATCCCAACCCAGCTCCTAGAAGAAACGTGTTTCTGACTCGCTGAATCTCAACATAGATTCAACTCTCTTAGGTGAGCGAACGCACAGCAGAGCAGTTTCAAGGAAACGTTTCTCCTGAGTTTTAGACGAAGTTTTCTGCTGTTTCGTACGTATGCCGGCATTGGGCTGGAAATCCCGGTTTTGGGATTCTGCACAGAAAGGGTTTGCAAACCGCTGAATCCACACGTGAGTTTAACTCTGTCAATTGAATGCACACATTGACAACCATTCAGTTAGATAGCTCCGTTTTGGTTTTAGAAGCAGATATTTCTCTGTACAGCCTATGGTCCCATTCACTCGGGAATATCCCAACGCAGCTCCTAGAAGAAACGTGTTTCTCACTCGCTGAATCTCAACATGGATTCAACTCTCTTAGGTGAACGAACGCACAACAGAACAGTTTCAAAGAAACGTTTCTCCTGAGTTTTAGACGAAGTTTCCTGCTGTTTAGTACGTATGCCGGCATTGGGCTGGAATTACCGGTTTTGGGATTCTGCACAGAAAGGGTTTGCAAACCGCTGAATCCACACGTGAGTTTAACTCTGTCAGTTGAATGCACACATTGACAACCATTCAGTTAGATAGCTCCGTTTTGGTTTTAGAAGCAGATATTTCTCTATACAGCCTATGGTCCCATTCACTTGGGAATATCCCAACGCAGCTCCTAGAAGAAACGTGTTTCTGACTCGCTGAATCTCAACATAGATTCAACTCTCTTAGGTGAACGAACGCACAGCAGAGCAGTTTCAAGGAAACGTTTCTCCTGAGTTTTAGACGAAGTTTCCTGCTGTTTAGTATGTATGCCGGCATTGGGCTGGAATTACTGGTTTTGGGATTCTGCACAGAAAGGGTTTGCCAACCGCTGAATCCACACGTGAGTTTAACTCTGTCAGTTGAATGCACACATTGACAACCGTTCAGTTAGATAGCTCCGTTTTGGTTTTAGAAGCAGATATTTCTCTATACAGCCTATGGTCCCATTCACTCGGGAATATCCCAACGCAGCTCCTAGAAGAAACGTGTTTCTGACTCGCTGAATCTCAACATAGATTCAACTCTCTTAGGTGAACGAACGCACAGCAGAGCAGTTTCAAGGAAACGTTTCTCCTGAGTTTTAGACGAAGTTTCCTGCTGTTTAGTACGTATGCCGGCATTGGGCTGGAAATACCGGTTTTGGGATTCTGCACAGAAAGGGTTGGCAAACCGCTGAATCCACACGTGAGTTTAACTCTGTCAGTTGAATGCACACATTGACAACCATTCAGTTAGATAGCTCCGTTTTGGTTTTAGAAGCAGATATTTCTCTGTACAGCCTATGGTCCCATTCTATCGGGAATATCCCAACACAGCTCGTAGAAGAAAAGTGTTTCTGACTCGCTGAATCTCAACATAGATTCAACTCTTAGGTGAACGAACGCACAGCAGAGCAGTTTCAAGGAAACGTTTCTCCTGAGTTTTAGACGAAGTTTCCTGCTGTTTAGTACGTATGCCGGCATTGGGCTGGAAATACCGGTTTTGGGATTCTGCACAGAAAGGGTTTGCCAACCGCTGAATCCACACGTGAGTTTAACTCTGTCAGTTGAATGCACACATTGACAACCATTCAGTTAGATAGCTCCGTTTTGGTTTTAGAAGCAGATATTTCTCTGTACAGGCTATGGTCCCATTCACTCGGGAATATCCCAACGCAGCTCCTAGAAGAAACGTGTTTCTGACTCGCTGAATCTCAACATTAGATTCAACTCTCTTAGGTGAACGAACGCACAGCAGAGCAGTTTCAAGGAAACGTTTCTCCTGAGTTTTAGACGAAGTTTCCTGCTGTTTCGTACGTATGCCGGCATTGGGCTGGAAATACCGGTTTTGGGATTCTGCACAGAAAGGGTTTGCCAACCGCTGAATCCACACGTGAGTTTAACTCTGTCAGTTGAATGCACACATTGACAACCATTCTGTTAGATAGCTCTGTTTTGGTTTTAGAAGCAGATATTTCTCTGTACAGCCTATGGTCCCATTCACTCGGGAATATCCCAACGCAGCTCCTAGAAGAAACGTGTTTCTGACTCGCTGAATCTCAACATAGATTCAACTCTCTTAGGTGAACGAACGCACAGCAGAGCAGTTTCAAGGAAACGTTTCTCCTGAGCTTTAGACGAAGTTTCCTGCTGTTTAGTACGTATGCCGGCATTGGGCTGGAAATACCGGTTTTGGGATTCTGCACAGAAAGGGTTGGCAAACCGCTGAATCCACACGTGAGTTTAACTCTGTCAGTTGAATGCACACATTGACAACCATTCAGTTAGATAGCTCCGTTTTGGTTTTAGAAGCAGATATTTCTCTGTACAGCCTATGGTCCCATTCACTCGGGAATATCCCAACCCAGCTCCTAGAAGAAACGTGTTTCTGACTCGCTGAATCTCAACATAGATTCAACTCTCTTAGGTGAGCGAACGCACAGCAGAGCAGTTTCAAGGAAACGTTTCTCCTGAGTTTTAGACGAAGTTTTCTGCTGTTTCGTACGTATGCCGGCATTGGGCTGGAAATCCCGGTTTTGGGATTCTGCACAGAAAGGGTTTGCAAACCGCTGAATCCACACGTGAGTTTAACTCTGTCAATTGAATGCACACATTGACAACCATTCAGTTAGATAGCTCCGTTTTGGTTTTAGAAGCAGATATTTCTCTGTACAGCCTATGGTCCCATTCACTCGGGAATATCCCAACGCAGCTCCTAGAAGAAACGTGTTTCTCACTCGCTGAATCTCAACATGGATTCAACTCTCTTAGGTGAACGAACGCACAACAGAACAGTTTCAAAGAAACGTTTCTCCTGAGTTTTAGACGAAGTTTCCTGCTGTTTAGTACGTATGCCGGCATTGGGCTGGAATTACCGGTTTTGGGATTCTGCACAGAAAGGGTTTGCAAACCGCTGAATCCACACGTGAGTTTAACTCTGTCAGTTGAATGCACACATTGACAACCATTCAGTTAGATAGCTCCGTTTTGGTTTTAGAAGCAGATATTTCTCTATACAGCCTATGGTCCCATTCACTTGGGAATATCCCAACGCAGCTCCTAGAAGAAACGTGTTTCTGACTCGCTGAATCTCAACATAGATTCAACTCTCTTAGGTGAACGAACGCACAGCAGAGCAGTTTCAAGGAAACGTTTCTCCTGAGTTTTAGACGAAGTTTCCTGCTGTTTAGTATGTATGCCGGCATTGGGCTGGAAATACCGGTTTTGGGATTCTGCACAGAAAGTGTTTGCAAACCGCTGAATCCACACGTGAGTTTAACTCTGTCAGTTGAATGCACACATTGACAACCATTCAGTTAGATAGCTCCGTTTTGGTTTTAGAAGCAGATATTTCTCTGTACAGTCTATGGTCCCATTCACTCGGGAATATCCCAACGCAGCTCGTAGAAGAAACGTGTTTCTGACTCGCTGAATCTCAACATAGATTCAACTCTCTTAGGTGAACGAACGCACAGCAGAGCAGTTTCAAGGAAACGTTTCTCCTGAGTTTTAGACGAAGTTTCCTGCTGTTTAGTAGGTATGCCGGCATTGGGCTGGAAATACCGGTTTTGGGATTCTGCACAGAAAGGGTTGGCCAACCGCTGAATCCACACGTGAGTTTAACTCTGTCAGTTGAATGCACACATTGACGACCATTTAGTTAGATAGCTCCGTTTTGGTTTTAGAAGCAGATATTTCTCTGTACAGCCTATGGTCCCATTCACTCGGGAATATCCCAACGCAGCTCGTAGAAGAAACGTGTTTCTGACTCGCTGAATCTCAACATAGATTCAACTCTCTTAGGTGAACGAACGCACAGCAGAGCAGTTTCAAGGAAGCGTTTCTCCTGAGTTTAGACGAAGTTTCCTGCTGTTTAGTACGTATGCCGGCATTGGGCTGGAAATACCGGTTTTGGGATTCTGCACAGAAAGGGTTTGCAAACCGCTGAATCCACACGTGAGTTTAACTCTGTCAGTTGAATGCACACATTGACAACCATTCAGTTAGATAGCTCCGTTTTGGTTTTAGAAGCAGATATTTCTCTGTACAGCCTATGGTCCCATTCACTCGGGAATATCCCAACGCAGCTCCTAGAAGAAACGTGTTTCTGACTCGCTGAATCTCAACATAGATTCAACTCTCTTAGGTGAACGAACTCACAGCAGAGCAGTTTCAAGGAAACGTTTCTCCTGAATTTTAGACGAAATTTCCTGCTGTTTAGAACGTATGCCGGCATTGGACTGGAAATACCGGTTTTGGGATTCTGCACAGAAAGGGTTTGCAAACCGCTGAATCCACACGTGAGTTTAACTCTGTCAGTTGAATGCACACATTGACAACCATTCAGTTAGACAGCTCCGTTTTGGTTTTAGAAGCAGATATTTCTCTGTACAGCCTATGGTCCCATTCACTCGGGAATATCCCAACGCAGCTCCTAGAAGAAACGTGTTTCTGACTCGCTGAATCTCAACATAGATTCAACTCTCTTAGGTGAACGAACGCACAGCAGAGCAGTTTCAAGGAAACGTTTCTCCTGAGCTTTAGACGAAGTTTCCTGCTGTTTCGTACGTATGCCGGCATTGGGCTGGAAATACCGGTTTTGGGATTCTGCACAGAAAGGGTTGGCAAACCGCTGAATCCACACGTGAGTTTAACTCTGTCAGTTGAATGCACACATTGACAACCATTCAGTTAGATAGCTCCCTTTTGGTTTTAGAAGCAGATATTTCTCTGTACAGCCTATGGTCCCATTCACTCGGGAATATCCCAACCCAGCTCCTAGAAGAAACGTGTTTCTGACTCGCTGAATCTCAACATAGATTCAACTCTCTTAGGTGAGCGAACGCACAGCAGAGCAGTTTCAAGGAAACGTTTCTCCTGAGTTTTAGACGAAGTTTTCTGCTGTTTCGTACGTATGCCGGCATTGGGCTGGAAATCCCGGTTTTGGGATTCTGCACAGAAAGGGTTTGCAAACCGCTGAATCCACACGTGAGTTTAACTCTGTCAATTGAATGCACACATTGACAACCATTCAGTTAGATAGCTCCGTTTTGGTTTTAGAAGCAGATATTTCTCTGTACAGCCTATGGTCCCATTCACTCGGGAATATCCCAACGCAGCTCCTAGAAGAAACGTGTTTCTCACTCGCTGAATCTCAACATGGATTCAACTCTCTTAGGTGAACGAACGCACAACAGAACAGTTTCAAAGAAACGTTTCTCCTGAGTTTTAGACGAAGTTTCCTGCTGTTTAGTACGTATGCCGGCATTGGGCTGGAATTACCGGTTTTGGGATTCTGCACAGAAAGGGTTTGCAAACCGCTGAATCCACACGTGAGTTTAACTCTGTCAGTTGAATGCACACATTGACAACCATTCAGTTAGATAGCTCCGTTTTGGTTTTAGAAGCAGATATTTCTCTATACAGCCTATGGTCCCATTCACTTGGGAATATCTCAACGCAGCTCCTAGAAGAAACGTGTTTCTGACTCGCTGAATCTCAACATAGATTCAACTCTCTTAGGTGAACGAACGCACAGCAGAGCAGTTTCAAGGAAACGTTTCTCCTGAGTTTTAGACGAAGTTTCCTGCTGTTTAGTATGTATGCCGGCATTGGGCTGGAAATACCGGTTTTGGGATTCTGCACAGAAAGTGTTTGCAAACCGCTGAATCCACACGTGAGTTTAACTCTGTCAGTTGAATGCACACATTGACAACCATTCAGTTAGATAGCTCCGTTTTGGTTTTAGAAGCAGATATTTCTCTGTACAGCCTATGGTCCCATTCACTCGGGAATATCCCAACGCAGCTCGTAGAAGAAACGTGTTTCTGACTCGCTGAATCTCAACATAGATTCAACTCTCTTAGGTGAACGAACGCACAGCAGAGCAGTTTCAAGGAAACGTTTCTCCTGAGTTTTAGACGAAGTTTCCTGCTGTTTAGTAGGTATGCCGGCATTGGGCTGGAAATACCGGTTTTGGGATTCTGCACAGAAAGGGTTGGCCAACCGCTGAATCCACACGTGAGTTTAACTCTGTCAGTTGAATGCACACATTGACGACCATTTAGTTAGATAGCTCCGTTTTGGTTTTAGAAGCAGATATTTCTCTGTACAGCCTATGGTCCCATTCACTCGGGAATATCCCAACGCAGCTCCTAGAAGAAACGTGTTTCTGACTCGCTGAATCTCAACATAGATTCAACTCTCTTAGGTGAACGAACGCACAGCAGAGCAGTTTCAAGGAAGCGTTTCTCCTGAGTTTTAGACGAAGTTTCCTGCTGTTTAGTACGTATGCCGGCATTGGGCTGGAAATACCGGTTTTGGGATTCTGCACAGAAAGGGTTTGCAAACCGCTGAATCCACACGTGAGTTTAACTCTGTCAGTTGAATGCACACATTGACAACCATTCAGTTAGATAGCTCCGTTTTGGTTTTAGAAGCAGATATTTCTCTGTACAGCCTATGGTCCCATTCACTCGGGAATATCCCAACGCAGCTCCTAGAAGAAACGTGTTTCTGACTCGCTGAATCTCAACATAGATTCAACTCTCTTAGGTGAACGAACTCACAGCAGAGCAGTTTCAAGGAACCTTTTCTCCTGAATTTTAGACGAAATTTCCTGCTGTTTAGAACGTATGCCGGCATTGGGCTGGAAATACCGGTTTTGGGATTCTGCACAGAAAGGGTTTGCAAACCGCTGAATCCACACGTGAGTTTAACTCTGTCAGTTGAATGCACACATTGACAACCATTCAGTTAGACAGCTCCGTTTTGGTTTTAGAAGCAGATATTTCTCTGTACAGCCTATGGTCCCATTCACTCGGGAATATCCCAACGCAGCTCCTAGAAGAAACGTGTTAATGACTCGCTGAATCTCAACATAGATTCAACTCTCTTAGGTGAACGAACGCACAGCAGAGCAGTTTCAAGGAAACGTTTCTCCTGAGTTTTAGACGAAGTTTCCTGCTGTTTCGTACGTATGCCGGCATTGGGCTGGAAATACCGGTTTTGGGATTCTGCACAGAAAGGGTTTGCCAACCGCTGAATCCACACGTGAGTTTAACTCTCTCAGTTGAATGCACACATTTACAACCATTCAGTTAGATAGCTCCGCTTTGGTTTTAGAAGCAGATATTTCTCTGTACAGCCTATGGTCCCATTCACTCGGGAATATCCCAACGCAGCTCCTAGAAGAAACGTGTTTCTGACTCGCTGAATCTCAACATAGATTCAACTCTCTTAGGTGAACGAACGCACAGCAGAGCAGTTTCAAGGAAACGTTTCTCCTGAGTTTTAGACGAAGTTTCCTGCTGTTTCGTACGTATGCCGGCATTGGGCTGGAAATACCGGTTTTGGGATTCTGCACAGAATGGGTTTGCCAACCGCTGAATCCACACGTGAGTTTAACTCTGTCAGTTGAATGCACACATTTACAACCATTCAGTTAGATAGCTCCGCTTTGGTTTTAGAAGCAGATATTTCTCTGTACAGCCTATGGTCCCATTCACTCGGGAATATCCCAACGCAGCTCCTAGAAGAAACGTGTTTCTGACTCGCTGAATCTCAACATAGATTCAACTCTCTTAGGTGAACGAACGCACAGCAGAGCAGTTTCAAGGAAACGTTTCTCCTGAGTTTTAGACGAAGTTTCCTGCTGTTTAGTACGTATGCCGGCATTGGGCTGGAAATACCGGTTTTAGGATTCTGCATAGAAAGGGTTGGCAAACCGCTGAAACCACACGTGACTTTAACTCTGTCAGTTGAATGCACACATTGACAACCATTCAGTTAGATAGCTCCGTTTTGGTTTTAGAAGCAGATATTTCTCTGTACAGCCTATGGTCCCATTCACTCGGGAATATCCCAACGCAGCTCCTAGAAGAAACGTGTTTCTGACTCGCTGAATCTCAACATAGATTCAACTCTCTTAGGTGAACGAACGCACAACAGAGCAGTTTCAAAGAAACGTTTCTCCTGAGTTTTAGACGAAGTTTCCTGCTGTTTAGTACGTATGCCGTCATTGGGCTGGAAATACCGGTTTTGGGATTCTGCACAGAAATGGTTTGCCAATCGCTGAATCCACACGTGAGTTTAACTCTGTCAGTTGAATGCACACATTGACAACCATTCAGTTAGATAGCTCCGTTTTGGTTTTAGAAGCAGATATTTCTCTGTACAGCCTATGGTCCCATTCACTCGGGAATATCCCAACGCAGCTCCTAGAAGAAACGTGTTTCTGACTCGCTGAATCTCAACATAGATTCAACTCTCTTAGGTGAACGAACGCACAGCAGAGCAGTTTCAAGGAAACGTTTCTCCTGAGTTTTAGACGAAGTTTCCTGCTGTTTAGTACGTAGGCAGGCATTGGGCTGGAAATACCGGTTTTGGGATTCTGCACAGAAAGTGTTTGCATACCGCTGAATCCAAACGTGAGTTTAACTCTGTCAGTTGAATGCACACATTGACAACCATTCAGTCAGATAGCTCCGTTTTGGTTTTAGAAGCAGATATTTCTCTGTACAGCCTATGGTCCCATTCACTCGGGAATATCCCAACGCAGCTCCTAGAAGAAACGTGTTTCTGACTCGCTGAATCTCAACATAGATTCAACTCTCTTAGGTGAACGAACGCACAGCAGAGCAGTTTCAAGGAAACGTTTCTCCTGAGTTTTAGACGAAGTTTCCTGCTGTTTCGTACGTATGCCGGCATTGGGCTGGAAATACCGGTTTTGGGATTCTGCACAGAAAGGGTTTGCCAACCGCTGAATCCACACGTGAGTTTACCTCTATCAGTTAAATGCACACATTGACAACCATTCAGTTAGATAGCTCCGTTTTGGTTTTAGAAGCAGATATTTCTCTGTACAGCCTATGGTCCCATTCACTCGGGAATATCCCAACGCAGCTCCTAGAAGAAACGTGTTTCTGACTCGCTGAATCTCAACATAGATTCAACTCTCTTAGGTGAACGAACGCACAGCAGAGCAGTTTCAAGGAAACGTTTCTCCTGAGTTTTAGACGAAGTTTCCTGCTGTTTAGTACGTATGCCGGCATTGGGCTGGAAATACCGGTTTTGGGATTCTGCACAGAAAGGGTTGGCAAACCGCTGAATCCACACGTGAGTTTAACTCTGTCAGTTGAATGCACACATTGACAACCATTCAGTTAGATAGCTCCGTTTTGGTTTTAGAAGCAGATATTTCTCTGTACAGCCTATGGTCCCATTCTCTCGGGAATATCCCAACACAGCTCGTAGAAGAAAAGTGTTTCTGACTCGCTGAATCTCAACATAGATTCAACTCTTAGGTGAACGAACGCACAGCAGAGCAGTTTCAAGGAAACGTTTCTCCTGAGTTTTAGACGAAGTTTCCTGCTGTTTAGTACGTATGCCGGCATTGGGCTGGAAATACCGGTTTTGGGATTCTGCACAGAAAGGGTTGGCCAACCGCTGAATCCACACGTGAGTTTAACTCTGTCAGTTGAATGCACACATTGACAACCATTCAGTTAGATAGCTCCGTTTTGGTTTTAGAAGCAGATATTTCTCTGTACAGCCTATGGTCCCATTCACTCGGGAATATCCCAACGCAGCTCCTAGAAGAAACGTGTTTCTGACTCGCTGAATCTCAACATAGATTCAACTCTCTTAGGTGAACGAACGCACAGCAGAGCAGTTTCAAGGAAACGTTTCTCCTGAGTTTTAGACGAAGTTTCCTGCTGTTTCGTACGTATGCCGGCATTGGGCTGGAAATACCGGTTTTGGGATTCTGCACAGAAAGGGTTTGCCAACCGCTGAATCCACACGTGAGTTTAACTCTGTCAGTTGAATGCACACATTGACAACCATTCTGTTAGATAGCTCTGTTTTGGTTTTAGAAGCAGATATTTCTCTGTACAGCCTATGGTCCCATTCACTCGGGAATATCCCAACGCAGCTCCTAGAAGAAACGTGTTTCTGACTCGCTGAATCTCAACATAGATTCAACTCTCTTAGGTGAACGAACGCACAGCAGAGCAGTTACAAGGAAACGTTTCTCCTGAGTTTTAGACGAAGTTTCCTGCTTTTTCGTACGTATGCCGGCATTGGGCTGGAAATACCGGTTTTGGGATTCTGCACAGAAAGGGTTGGCAAACCGCTGAATCCACACGTGAGTTTAACTCTGTCAGTTGAATGCACACATTGACAACCATTCAGTTAGATAGCTCCGTTTTGGTTTTAGAAGCAGATATTTCTCTGTACAGCCTATGGTCCCTTTCACTCGGGAATATCCCAACGCAGCTCCTAGAAGAAACGTGTTTCTGACTCGCTGAATCTCAACATAGATTCAACTCTCTTAGGTGAACGAACGCACAGCAGAGCAGTTTCAAGGCAGCGTTTCTCCTGAGTTTTAGACGAAGTTTCCTGCTGTTTCGTACGTATGCCGGCATTGGGCTGGAAATACCGGTTTTGGGATTCTGCACAGAAAGGGTTTGAAACCGCTGAATCCACACGTGAGTTTAACTCTGTCAGTTGAATGCACACATTGACAACCATTCAGTTAGATAGCTCCGTTTTGGTTTTAGAAGCAGATATTTCTCTGTACAGCCTATGGTCCCATTCACTCGGGAATATCCCAACGCAGCTCGTAGAAGAAACGTGTTTCTGACTCGCTGAATCTCAACATAGATTCAACTCTCTTAGGTGAACGAACGCACAGCAGAGCAGTTTCAAGGAAGCGTTTCTCCTGAGTTTAGACGAAGTTTCCTGCTGTTTAGTACGTATGCCGGCATTGGGCTGGAAATACCGGTTTTGGGATTCTGCACAGAAAGTGTTTGCAAACCGCTGAATCCACACGTGAGTTTAACTCTGTCAGTTGAATGCACACATTGACAACCATTCAGTTAGATAGCTCCGTTTTGGTTTTAGAAGCAGATATTTCTCTGTACAGCCTATGGTCCCATTCACTCGGGAATATCCCAACGCAGCTCGTAGAAGAAACGTGTTTCTGACTCGCTGAATCTCAACATAGATTCAACTCTCTTAGGTGAACGAACGCACAGCAGAGCAGTTTCAAGGAAACGTTTCTCCTGAGTTTTAGACGAAGTTTCCTGCTGTTTAGTAGGTATGCCGGCATTGGGCTGGAAATACCGGTTTTGGGATTCTGCACAGAAAGGGTTGGCCAACCGCTGAATCCACACGTGAGTTTAACTCTGTCAGTTGAATGCACACATTGACGACCATTTAGTTAGATAGCTCCGTTTTGGTTTTAGAAGCAGATATTTCTCTGTACAGCCTATGGTCCCATTCACTCGGGAATATCCCAACGCAGCTCCTAGAAGAAACGTGTTTCTGACTCGCTGAATCTCAACATAGATTCAACTCTCTTAGGTGAACGAACGCACAGCAGAGCAGTTTCAAGGAAGCGTTTCTCCTGAGTTTTAGACGAAGTTTCCTGCTGTTTAGTACGTATGCCGGCATTGGGCTGGAAATACCGGTTTTGGGATTCTGCACAGAAAGGGTTTGCAAACCGCTGAATCCACACGTGAGTTTAACTCTGTCAGTTGAATGCACACATTGACAACCATTCAGTTAGATAGCTCCGTTTTGGTTTTAGAAGCAGATATTTCTCTGTACAGCCTATGGTCCCATTCACTCGGGAATATCCCAACGCAGCTCCTAGAATAAACGTGTTTCTGACTCGCTGAATCTCAACATAGATTCAACTCTCTTAGGTGAACGAACTCACAGCAGAGCAGTTTCAAGGAACCTTTTCTCCTGAATTTTAGACGAAATTTCCTGCTGTTTAGAACGTATGCCGGCATTGGGCTGGAAATACCGGTTTTGGGATTCTGCACAGAAAGGGTTTGCATACCGCTGAATCCACACGTGAGTTTAACTCTGTCAGTTGAATGCACACATTGACAACCATTCAGTTAGACAGCTCCGTTTTGGTTTTAGAAGCAGATATTTCTCTGTACAGCCTATGGTCCCATTCACTCGGGAATATCCCAACGCAGCTCCTAGAAGAAACGTGTTTATGACTCGCTGAATCTCAACATAGATTCAACTCTCTTAGGTGAACGAACGCACAGCAGAGCAGTTTCAAGGAAACGTTTCTCCTGAGTTTTAGACGAAGTTTCCTGCTGTTTAGTACGTATGCCGGCCTTGGGCTGGAAATACCGGTTTTGGGATTCTGCACAGAAAGGGTTTGCCAACCGCTGAATCCACACGTGAGTTTAACTCTGTCAGTTGAATGCACACATTGACAACCATTCAGTTAGATAGCTCCGTTTTGGTTTTAGAAGCAGATATTTCTCTGTACAGGCTATGGTCCCATTAACTCGGGAATATCCCAACGCAGCTCCTAGAAGAAACGTGTTTCTGACTCGCTGAATCTCAACATAGATTCAACTCTCTTAGGTGAACGAACGCACAGCAGAGCAGTTTCAAGGAAGCGTTTCTCCTGAGTTTTAGACGAAGTTTCCTGCTGTTTCGTACGTATGCCGGCATTGGGCTGGAAATACCGGTTTTGGGATTCTGTACAGAAAGGGTTTGCCAACCGCTGAATCCACACGTGAGTTTAACTCTGTCAGTTGAATGCACACATTGACAACCATTCAGTTAGATAGCTCCGTTTTGGTTTTAGAAGCAGATATTTCTCTGTACAGCCTATGGTCCCATTCACTCGGGAATATCCCAACGCAGCTCCTAGAAGAAACGTGTTTCTGACTCGCTGAATCTCAACATAGATTCAACTCTCTTAGGTGAACGAACGCACAGCAGAGCAGTTTCAAGGAAACGTTTCTCCTGAGTTTTAGACGAAGTTTCCTGCTGTTTCGTACGTATGCCGGCATTGGGCTGGAAATACCGGTTTTGGGATTCTACACAGAAAGGGTTTGCAAACCGCTGAATCCACACGTGAGTTTAACTCTGTCAGTTGAATGCACACATTGACAACCATTCAGTTAGATAGCTCCGTTTTGGTTTTAGAAGCAGATATTTCTCTGTACAGCCTATGGTTCCATTCACTCGGGAATATCCCAACGCAGCTCGTAGAAGAAACGTGTTTCTGACTCGCTGAATCTCAACATAGATTCAACTCTCTTAGGTGAACGAACGCACAGCAGAGCAGTTTCAAGGAAACGTTTCTCCTGAGTTTTAGACGAAGTTTCCTGCTGTTTAGTACGTATGCCGGCATTGGGCTGGAAATACCGGTTTTGGGATTCTGCACAGAAAGGGTTGGCCAACCGCTGAATCCACACGTGAGTTTAACTCTGTCAGTTGAATGCACACATTGACGACCATTTAGTTAGATAGCTCCGTTTTGGTTTTAGAAGCAGATATTTCTCTGTACAGTCTATGGTCCCATTCATTCGGGAATATCCCAACGCAGCTCCTAGAAGAAACGTGTTTCTGACTCGCTGAATCTCAACATAGATTCAACTCTCTTAGGTGAACGAACGCACAGCAGAGCAGTTTCAAGGAAGCGTTTCTCCTGAGATTTAGATGAAGTTTCCTGCTGTTTAGTACGTTTGCCGGCATTGGGCTGGAAATACCGGTTTTGGGATTCTGCACAGAAAGGGTTTGCAAACCGCTGAATCCACACGTGAGTTTAACTCTGTCAGTTGAATGCACACATTGACAACCATTCAGTTAGATAGCTCCGTTTTGGTTTTAGAAGCAGATATTTCTCTGTACAGCCTATGGTCCCATTCACTCGGGAATATCCCAACGCAGCTCGTAGAAGAAACGTGTTTCTGACTCGCTGAATCTCAACATAGATTCAACTCTCTTAGGTGAACGAACGCACAGCAGAGCAGTTTCAAGGAAACGTTTCTCCTGAGTTTTAGACGAAGTTTCCTGCTGTTTAGTACGTATGCCGGCATTGGGCTGGAAATACCGGTTTTGGGATTCTGCACAGAAAGGGTTGGCCAACCGCTGAATTCACACGTGAGTTTAACTCTGTCAGTTGAATGCACACATTGACAACCATTCAGTTAGATAGCTCCGTTTTGGTTTTAGAAGCAGATATTTCTCTGTACAGCCTATGGTCCCATTCACTCAGGAATATCCCAACGCAGCTCCTAGAAGAAACGTGTTTCTGACTCGCTGAATCTCAACATAGATTCAACTCTGTTAGGTGAACGAACGCACAGCAGAGCAGTTTCAAGGAAGCGTTTCTCCTGAGTTTTAGACGAAGTTTCCTGCTGTTTAGTACGTATGGCGGCATTGGGCTGGAAATACCGGTTTTGGGATTCTGCACAGAAAGGGTTTGCAAACCGCTGAATCCACACGTGAGTTTAACTCTGTCAGTTGAATGCACACATTGACAACCATTCAGTTAGACAGCTCCGTTTTGGTTTTAAAAGCAGATATTTCTCTGTACAGCCTATGGTCCCATTCACTCGGGAATATCCCAACGCAGCTCCTAGAAGAAACGTGTTTCTGACTCGCTGAATCTCAACATAGATTCAACTCTCTTAGGTGAACGAACGCACAGCAGAGCAGTTTCAAGGAAACGTTTCTCCTGAGTTTTAGACGAAGTTTCCTGCTGTTTAGTACGTATGCCGGCATTGGGCTGGAAATACCGGTTTTGGGATTCTGCACAGAAAGGGTTGGCAAACCGCTGAATCCACACGTGAATTTAACTCTGTCAGTTGAATGCACACATTGACAACCATTCAGTTAGATAGCTCCGTTTTGGTTTTAGAAGCAGATATTTCTCTGTACAGCCTATGGTCCCTTTCACTCGGGAATATCCCAACGCAGCTCCTAGAAGAAACGTGTTTCTGACTCGCTGAATCTCAACATAGATTCAACTCTTAGGTGACCGAACGCACAGCAGAGCAGTTTCAAGGAAACGTTTCTCCTGAGTTTTAGACGAAGTTTCCTGCTGTTTAGTACGTATGCCGGCATTGGGCTGCAAATACCGGTTTTGGGATTCTGCACAGAAAGGGTTTGCCAACCGCTGAATCCACACGTGAGTTTAACTCTGTCAGTTGAATGCACACATTGACAACCATTCAGTTAGATAGCTCCGTTTTGGTTTTAGAAGCAGATATTTCTCTGTACAGGCTATGGTCCCATTCACTCGGGAATATCCCAACGCAGCTCCTAGAAGAAACGTGTTTCTGACTCGCTGAATCTCAACATAGATTCAACTCTCTTAGGTGAACGAACGCACAGCAGAGCAGTTACAGGGAAACGTTTCTCCTGAGTTTTAGACGAAGTTTCCTGCTTTTTCGTACGTATGCCGGCATTGGGCTGGAAATACCGGTTTTGGGATTCTGCACAGAAAGGGTTGGCAAACCGCTGAATCCACACGTGAGTTTAACTCTGTCAGTTGAATGCACACATTGACAACCATTCAGTTAGATAGCTCCGTTTTGGTTTTAGAAGCAGATATTTCTCTGTACAGCCTATGGTCCCTTTCACTCGGGAATATCCCAACGCAGCTCCTAGAAGAAACGTGTTTCTGACTCGCTGAATCTCAACATAGATTCAACTCTCTTAGGTGAACGAACGCACAGCAGAGCAGTTTCAAGGAAGCGTTTCTCCTGAGTTTTAGACGAAGTTTCCTGCTGTTTAGTACGTATGCCGGCATTGGGCTGGAAATACCGGTTTTGGGATTCTGCACAGAAAGGGTTTGCCAACCGCTGAATCCACACGTGAGTTTAACTCTGTCAGTTGAATGCACACATTGACAACCATTCAGTTAGATAGCTCCGTTTTGGTTTTAGAAGCAGATATTTCTCTGTACAGCCTATGGTCCCATTCACTCGGGAATATCCCAACGCAGCTCCTAGAAGAAACGTGTTTCTGACTCGCTGAATCTCAACATAGATTCAACTCTCTTAGGTGAACGAACGCACAGCAGAGCAGTTACAAGGAAACGTTTCTCCTGAGTTTTAGACGAAGTTTCCTGCTTTTTCGTACGTATGCCGGCATTGGGCTGGAAATACCGGTTTTGGGATTCTGCACAGAAAGGGTTGGCAAACCGCTGAATCCACACGTGAGTTTAACTCTGTCAGTTGAATGCACACATTGACAACCATTCAGTTAGATAGCTCCGTTTTGGTTTTAGAAGCAGATATTTCTCTGTACAGCCTATGGTCCCTTTCACTCGGGAATATCCCAACGCAGCTCCTAAAAGAAACGTGTTTCTGACTCGCTGAATCTCAACATAGATTCAACTCTCTTAGGTGAACGAACGCACAGCAGAGCAGTTTCAAGGAAGCGTTTCTCCTGAGTTTTAGACGAAGTTTCCTGCTGTTTCGTACGTATGCCGGCATTGGGCTGGAAATACCGGTTTTGGGATTCTGCACAGAAAGGGTTTGCAAACCGCTGAATCCACACGTGAGTTTAACTCTGTCAGTTGAATGCACACATTGACAACCATTCAGTTAGATAGCTCCGTTTTGGTTTTAGAAGCAGATATTTCTCTGTACAGCCTATGGTCCCATTCACTCGGGAATATCCCAACGCAGCTCGTAGAAGAAACGTGTTTCTGACTCGCTGAATCTCAACATAGATTCAACTCTCTTAGGTGAACGAACGCACAGCAGAGCAGTTTCAAGGAAGCGTTTCTCCTGAGTTTTAGACGAAGTTTCCTGCTGTTTAGTACGTATGCCGGCATTGGGCTGGAAATACCGGTTTTGGGATTCTGCACAGAAAGGGTTTGCAAACCGCTGAATCCACACGTGAGTTTACCTCTGTCAGTTGAATGCACACATTGACAACCATTCAGTTAGATAGCTCCGTTTTGGTTTTAGAAGCAGATATTTCTCTGTACAGCCTATGGTCCCATTCACTCGGGAATATCCCAACGCAGCTCCTAGAAGAAACGTGTTTCTGACTCGCTGAATCTCAACATAGATTCAACTCTCTTAGGTGAACGAACTCACAGCAGAGCAGTTTCAAGGAAACGTTTCTCCTGAATTTTAGACGAAATTTCCTGCTGTTTAGAACGTATGCCGGCATTGGACTGGAAATACCGGTTTTGGGATTCTGCACAGAAAGGGTTTGCAAACCGCTGAATCCACACGTGAGTTTAACTCTGTCAGTTGAATGCACACATTGACAACCATTCAGTTAGACAGCTCCGTTTTGGTTTTAGAAGCAGATATTTCTCTGTACAGCCTATGGTCCCATTCACTCGGGAATATCCCAACGCAGCTCCTAGAAGAAACGTGTTTCTGACTCGCTGAATCTCAACATAGATTCAACTCTCTTAGGTGAACGAACTCACAGAAGAGCAGTTTCAAGGAAACGTTTCTCCTGAATTTTAGACGAAATTTCCTGCTGTTTAGAACGTATGCCGGCATTGGACTGGAAATACCGGTTTTGGGATTCTGCACAGAAAGGGTTGGCAAACCGCTGAATCCACACGTGAGTTTAACTCTGTCAGTTGAATGCACACATTGACAACCATTCAGTTAGATAGCTCCGTTTTGGTTTTAGAAGCAGATATTTCTCTGTACAGCCTATGGTCCCATTCACTCGGGAATATCCCAACCCAGCTCCTAGAAGAAACGTGTTTCTGACTCGCTGAATCTCAACATAGATTCAACTCTCTTAGGTGAGCGAACGCACAGCAGAGCAGTTTCAAGGAAACGTTTCTCCTGAGTTTTAGACGAAGTTTTCTGCTGTTTCGTACGTATGCCGGCATTGGGCTGGAAATCCCGGTTTTGGGATTCTACACAGAAAGGGTTTGCAAACCGCTGAATCCACACGTGAGTTTAACTCTGTCAATTGAATGCACACATTGACAACCATTCAGTTAGATAGCTCCGTTTTGGTTTTAGAAGCAGATATTTCTCTGTACAGCCTATGGTCCCATTCACTCGGGAATATCCCAACGCAGCTCCTAGAAGAAACGTGTTTCTCACTCGCTGAATCTCAACATGGATTCAACTCTCTTAGGTGAACGAACGCACAACAGAACAGTTTCAAAGAAACGTTTCTCCTGAGTTTTAGACGAAGTTTCCTGCTGTTTAGTACGTATGCCGGCATTGGGCTGGAATTACCGGTTTTGGGATTCTGCACAGAAATGGTTTGCAAACCGCTGAATCCACACGTGAGTTTAACTCTGTCAGTTGAATGCACACATTGACAACCATTCAGTTAGATAGCTCCGTTTTGGTTTTAGAAGCAGATATTTCTCTATACAGCCTATGGTCCCATTCACTTGGGAATATCCCAACGCAGCTCCTAGAAGAAACGTGTTTCTGACTCGCTGAATCTCAACATAGATTCAACTCTCTTAGGTGTACGAACGCACAGCAGAGCAGTTTCAAGGAAACGTTTCTCCTGAGTTTTAGACGAAGTTTCCTGCTGTTTAGTATGTATGCCGGCATTGGGCTGGAAATACCGGTTTTGGGATTCTGCACAGAAAGTGTTTGCAAACCGCTGAATCCACACGTGAGTTTAACTCTGTCAGTTGAATGCACACATTGACAACCATTCAGTTAGATAGCTCCGTTTTGGTTTTAGAAGCAGATATTTCTCTGTACTGCCTATGGTCCCATTCACTCGTGAATATCCCAACGCAGCTCGTAGAAGAAACGTGTTTGACTCGCTGAATCTCAACATAGATTCAACTCTCTTAGGTGAACGAACGCACAGCAGAGCAGTTTCAAGGAAACGTTTCTCCTGAGCTTTAGACGAAGTTTCCTGCTGTTTAGTAGGTATGCCGGCATTGGGCTGGAAATACCGGTTTTGGGATTCTGCACAGAAAGGGTTGGCCAACCGCTGAATCCACACGTGAGTTTAACTCTGTCAGTTGAATGCACACATTGACGACCATTTAGTTAGATAGCTCCGTTTTGGTTTTAGAAGCAGATATTTCTCTGTACAGCCTATGGTCCCATTCACTCGGGAATATCCCAACGCAGCTCCTAGAAGAAACGTGTTTCTGACTCGCTGAATCTCAACATAGATTCAACTCTCTTAGGTGAACGAACGCACAGCAGAGCAGTTTGAAGGAAGCGTTTCTCCTGAGTTTTAGACGAAGTTTCCTGCTGTTTAGTACGTATGCCGGCATTGGGCTGGAAATACCGGTTTTGGGATTCTGCACAGAAAGGGTTTGCAAACCGCTGAATCCACACGTGAGTTTAACTCTGTCAGTTGAATGCACACATTGACAACCATTCAGTTAGATAGCTCCGTTTTGGTTTTAGAAGCAGATATTTCTCTGTACAGCCTATGGTCCCATTCACTCGGGAATATCCCAACGCAGCTCCTAGAAGAAACGTGTTTCTGACTCGCTGAATCTCAACATAGATTCAACTCTCTTAGGTGAACGAACGCACAGCAGAGCAGTTTCAAGGAAGCGTTTCTCCTGAGTTTTAGACGAAGTTTCCTGCTGTTTAGTACGTATGCCGGCATTGGGCTGGAAATACCGGTTTTGGGATTCTGCACAGAAAGGGTTTGCAAACCGCTGAATCCACACGTGAGTTTAACTCTGTCAGTTGAATGCACACATTGACAACCATTCAGTTAGATAGCTCCGTTTTGGTTTTAGAAGCAGATATTTCTCTGTACAGCCTATGGTCCCATTCACTCGGGAATATCCCAACGCAGCTCCTAGAAGAAACGTGTTTCTGACTCGCTGAATCTCAACATAGATTCAACTCTCTTAGGTGAACGAACTCACAGCAGAGCAGTTTCAAGGAACCTTTTCTCCTGAATTTTAGACGAAATTTCCTGCTGTTTAGAACGTATGCCGGCATTGGGCTGGAAATACCGATTTTGGGATTCTGCACAGAAAGGGTTTGCAAACCGCTGAATCCACACGTGAGTTTAACTCTGTCAGTTGAATGCACACATTGACAACCATTCAGTTAGACAGCTCCGTTTTTGTTTTAGAAGCAGATATTTCTCTGTACAGCCTATGGTCCCATTCACTCGGGAATATCCCAACGCAGCTCCTAGAAGAAACGTGTTTATGACTCGCTGAATCTCAACATAGATTCAACTCTCTTAGGTGAACGAACGCACAGCAGAGCAGTTTCAAGGAAACGTTTCTCCTGAGTTTTAGACGAAGTTTCCTGCTGTTTAGTACGTATGCCGGCATTGGGCTGGAAATACCGGTTTTGGGATTCTGCACAGAAAGGGTTTGCCAACCGCTGAATCCACACGTGAGTTTAACTCTGTCAGTTGAATGCACACATTGACAACCATTCAGTTAGATAGCTCCGTTTTGGTTTTAGAAGCAGATATTTCTCTGTACAGGCTATGGTCCCATTAACTCGGGAATATCCCAACGCAGCTCCTAGAAGAAACGTGTTTCTGACTCGCTGAATCTCAACATAGATTCAACTCTCTTAGGTGAACGAACGCACAGCAGAGCAGTTTCAAGGAATCGTTTCTCCTGAGTTTTAGACGAAGTTTCCTGCTGTTTCGTACGTATGCCGGCATTGGGCTGGAAATACCGGTTTTGGGATTCTGCACAGAAAGGGTTTGCCAACCGCTGAATCCACACGTGAGTTTAATTCTGTCAGTTGAATGCACACATTGACAACCATTCAGTTAGATAGCTCTGTTTTGGTTTTAGAAGCAGATATTTCTCTGAACAGCCTATGGTCCCATTCACTCGGGAATATCCCAACGCAGCTCCTAGAAGAAACGTGTTTCTGACTCGCTGAATCTCAACATAGATTCAACTCTCTTAGGTGAACGAACGCACAGCAGAGCAGTTACAAGGAAACGTTTCTCCTGAGTTTTAGACGAAGTTTCCTGCTGTTTCGTACGTATGCCGGCATTGGGCTGGAAATACCGGTTTTGGGATTCTGCACAGAAAGGGTTTGCCAACCGCTGAATCCACACGTGAGTTTAACTCTGTCAGTTGAATGCACACATTGACAACCATTCAGTTAGATAGCTCCGTTTTGGTTTTAGAAGCAGATATTTCTCTGTACAGCCTATGGTCCCATTCACTCGGGAATATCCCAACGCAGCTCCTAGAAGAAACGTGTTTCTGACTCGCTGAATCTCAACATAGATTCAACTCTCTTAGGTGAACGAACGCACAGCAGAGCAGTTTCAAGGAAACGTTTCTCCTGAGTTTTAGACGATGTTTCCTGCTGTTTAGTACGTATGCCGGCATTGGGCTGGAAATACCGGTTTTAGAATTCTGCACAGAAAGGGTTGGCAAACCGCTGAATCCACACGTGAGTTTAACTCTGTCAGTTGAATGCACACATTGACAACCATTCAGTTAGATAGATCCGTTTTGGTTTTAGAAGCAGATATTTCTCTGTACAGCCTATGGTCCCTTTCACTCGGGAATATCCCAACGCAGCTCCTAGAAGAAACGTGTTTCTGACTCGCTGAATCTCAACATAGATTCAACTCTCTTAGGTGAACGAACGCACAGCAGAGCAGTTTCAAGGAAGCGTTTCTCCTGAGTTTTAGACGAAGTTTCCTGCTGTTTCGTACGTATGCCGGCATTGGGCTGGAAATACCGGTTTTGGGATTCTGCACAGAAAGGGTTTGCAAACCGCTGAATCCACACGTGAGTTTAACTCTGTCAGTTGAATGCACACATTGACAACCATTCAGTTAGATAGCTCCGTTTTGGTTTTAGAAGCAGATATTTCTCTGTACAGCCTATGGTCCCATTCACTCGGGAATATCCCAACGCAGCTCCTAGAAGAAACGTGTTTCTGACTCGCTGAATCTCAACATAGATTCAACTCTCTTAGGTGAACGAACGCACAGCAGAGCAGTTTCAAGGAAACGTTTCTCCTGAGTTTTAGACGAAGTTTCCTGCTGTTTCGTATGTATGCCGGCATTGGGCTGGAAATACCGGTTTTGGGATTCTGCACAGAAATGGTTTGCCAACCGCTGAATCCACACGTGAGTTTAACTCTGTCAGTTGAATGCACACATTGACAACCATTCAGTTAGATAGCTCCGTTTTGGTTTTAGAAGCAGATATTTCTCTGTACAGCCTATGGTCCCATTCACTCGGGAATATCCCAACGCAGCTCCTAGAAGAAACGTGTTTCTGACTCGCTGAATCTCAACATAGATTCAACTCTCTTAGGTGAACGAATTCACAGCAGAGCAGTTTCAAGGAAACGTTTCTCCTGAATTTTAGACGAAATTTCCTGCTGTTTAGAACGTATGCCGGCATTGGGCTGGAAATACCGGTTTTGGGATTCTGCACAGAAAGGGTTTGCAAACCGCTGAATCCACACGTGAGTTTAACTCTGTCAGTTGAATGCACACATTGACAACCATTCAGTTAGATAGCTCCGTTTTGGTTTTAGAAGCAGATATTTCTCTGTACAGCCTATGGTCCCATTCACTCGGGAATATCCCAACGCAGCTCCTAGAAGAAACGTGTTTCTGACTCGCTGAATCTCAACATAGATTCAACTCTCTTAGGTGAACGAACGCACAGCAGAGCAGTTTCAAGGAAACGTTTCTCCTGAGTTTTAGACGAAGTTTACTGCTGTTTCGTATGTATGCCGGCATTGGGCTGGAAATACCGGTTTTGGGATTCTGCACAGAAAGGGTTTGCCAACCGCTGAATCCACACGTGAGTTTAACTCTGTCAGTTGAATGCACACATTGACAACCATTCAGTTAGATAGCTCCGTTTTGGTTTTAGAAGCAGATATTTCTCTGTACAGCCTATGGTCCCATTCACTCGGGAATATCCCAACGCAGCTCCTAGAAGAAACGTGTTTCTGACTCGCTGAATCTCAACATAGATTCAACTCTCTTAGGTGAACGAACGCACAGCAGAGCAGTTTCAAGGAAGCGTTTCTCCTGAGTTTTAGACGAAGTTTCCTGCTGTTTAGTACGTATGCCGGCATTGGGCTGGAAATACCGGTTTTGGGATTCTGCACAGAAATGGTTTGCAAACCGCTGAATCCACACGTGAGTTTAACTCTGTCAGTTGAATGCACACATTGACAACCATTCAGTTAGATAGCTCCGTTTTGGTTTTAGAAGCAGATATTTCTCTGTACAGCCTATGGTCCCATTCACTCGGGAATATCCCAACGCAGCTCCTAGAAGAAACGTGTTTCTGACTCGCTGAATCTCAACATAGATTCAACTCTCTTAGGTGAACGAACGCACAGCAGAGCAGTTTCAAGGAAGCGTTTCTCCTGAGTTTTAGACGAAGTTTCCTGCTGTTTCGTACGTATGCCGGCATTGGGCTGGAAATACCGGTTTTGGGATTCTGCACAGAAAGGGTTTGCAAACCGCTGAACCCACACGTGAGTTTAACTCTGTCAGTTGAATGCACACATTGACAACCATTCAGTTAGATAGCTCCGTTTTGGTTTTAGAAGCAGATATTTCTCTGTACAGCCTATGGTCCCATTCACTCGGGAATATCCCAACGCAGCTCGTAGAAGAAACGTGTTTCTGACTCGCTGAATCTCAACATAGATTCAACTCTCTTAGGTGAACGAACGCACAGCAGAGCAGTTTCAAGGAAGCGTTTCTCTTGAGTTTAGACGAAGTTTCCTGCTGTTTAGTACGTATGCCGGCATTGGGCTGGAAATACCGGTTTTGGGATTCTGCACAGAAAGGGTTTGCAAACCGCTGAATCCACACGTGAGTTTAACTCTGTCAGTTGAATGCACACATTGACAACCATTCAGTTAGATAGCTCCGTTTTGGTTTTAGAAGCAGATATTTCTCTGTACAGCCTATGGTCCCATTCACTCGGGAATATCCCAACGCAGCTCCTAGAAGAAACGTGTTTCTGACTCGCTGAATCTCAACATAGATTCAACTCTCTTAGGTGAACGAACTCACAGCAGAGCAGTTTCAAGGAAACGTTTCTCCTGAATTTTAGACGAAATTTCCTGCTGTTTAGAACGTATGCCGGCATTGGACTGGAAATACCGGTTTTGGGATTCTGCACAGAAAGGGTTTGCAAACCGCTGAATCCACACGTGAGTTTAACTCTGTCAGTTGAATGCACACATTGACAACCATTCAGTTAGACAGCTCCGTTTTGGTTTTAGAAGCAGATATTTCTCTGTACAGCCTATGGTCCCATTCACTCGGGAATATCCCAACGCAGCTCCTAGAAGAAACGTGTTTCTGACTCGCTGAATCTCAACATAGATTCAACTCTCTTAGGTGAACGAAGGCACAGCAGAGCAGTTTCAAGGAAACGTTTCTCCTGAGTTTTAGACGAAGATTCCTGCTGTTTAGTACGTATGCCGGCATTGGGCTGGAAATACCGGTTTTGGCATTCTGCACAGAAAGGGTTGGCAAACCGCTGAATCCACACGTGAGTTTAACTCTGTCAGTTGAATGCACACATTGACAACCATTCAGTTAGATAGCTCCGTTTTGGTTTTAGAAGCAGATATTTCTCTGTACAGCCTATGGTCCCATTCACTCGGGAATATCCCAACTCAGCTCCTAGAAGAAACGTGTTTCTGACTCGCTGAATCTCAACATAGATTCAACTCTCTTAGGTGAGCGAACGCACAGCTGAGCAGTTTCAAGGAAACGTTTCTCCTGAGTTTTAGACGAAGTTTTCTGCTGTTTCGTACGTATGCCGGCATTGGGCTGGAAATACCGGTTTTGGGATTCTGCACAGAAAGGTTTTGCAAACCGCTGAATCCACACGTGAGTTTAACTCTGTCAATTGAATGCACACATTGACAACCATTCAGTTAGATAGCTCCGTTTTGGTTTTAGAAGCAGATATTTCTCTGTACAGCCTATGGTCCCATTCACTCGGGAATATCCCAACGCAGCTCCTAGAAGAAACGTGTTTCTCACTCGCTGAATCTCAACATGGATTCAACTCTCTTAGGTGAACGAACGCACAACAGAACAGTTTCAAAGAAACGTTTCTCCTGAGTTTTAGACGAAGTTTCCTGCTGTTTAGTACGTATGCCGGCATTGGGCTGGAATTACCGGTTTTGGGATTCTGCACAGAAAGGGTTTGCAAACCGCTGAATCCACACGTGAGTTTAACTCTGTCAGTTGAATGCACACATTGACAACCATTCAGTTAGATAGCTCCGTTTTGGTTTTAGAAGCAGATATTTCTCTATACAGCCTATGGTCCCATTCACTTGGGAATATCCCAACGCAGCTCCTAGAAGAAACGTGTTTCTGACTCGCTGAATCTCAACATAGATTCAACTCTCTTAGGTGAACGAACGCACAGCAGAGCAGTTTCAAGGAAACGTTTCTCCTGAGTTTTAGACGAAGTTTCCTGCTGTTTAGTATGTATGCCGGCATTGGGCTGGAAATACCGGTTTTGGGATTCTGCACAGAAAGTGTTTGCAAACCGCTGAATCCACACGTGAGTTTAACTCTGTCAGTTGAATGCACACATTGACAACCATTCAGTTAGATAGCTCCGTTTTGGTTTTAGAAGCAGATATTTCTCTGTACAGCCTATGGTCCCATTCACTCGGGAATATCCCAACGCAGCTCATAGAAGAAACGTGTTTCTGACTCGCTGAATCTCAACATAGATTCAACTCTCTTAGGTGAACGAACGCACAGCAGAGCAGTTTCAAGGAAGCGTTTCTCCTGAGTTTTAGACGAAGTTTCCTGCTGTTTAGTACGTATGCCGGCATTGGGCTGGAAATACCGGTTTTGGGATTCTGCACAGAAAGGGTTGGCCAACCGCTGAATCCACACGTGAGTTTAACTCTGTCAGTTGAATGCACACATTGACGACCATATAGTTAGATAGCTCCGTTTTGGTTTTAGAAGCAGATATTTCTCTGTACAGCCTATGGTCCCATTCACTCGGGAATATCCCAACGCAGCTCCTAGAAGAAACGTGTTTCTGACTCGCTGAATCTCAACATAGATTCAACTCTCTTAGGTGAACGAACGCACAGCAGAGCAGTTTCAAGGAAGCGTTTCTCCTGAGTTTTAGACGAAGTTTCCTGCTGTTTAGTACGTATGCCGGCATTGGGCTGGAAATACCGGTTTTGGGATTCTGCACAGAAAGGGTTTGCAAACCGCTGAATCCACACGTGAGTTTAACTCTGTCAGTTGAATGCACACATTGACAACCCTTCAGTTAGATAGCTCCGTTTTGGTTTTAGAAGCAGATATTTCTCTGTACAGCCTATGGTCCCATTCACTCGGGAATATCCCAACGCAGCTCCTAGAAGAAAAGTGTTTCTGACTCGCTGAATCTCAACATAGATTCAACTCTCTTAGGTGAACGAACTCACAGCAGAGCAGTTTCAAGGAACCTTTTCTCCTGAATTTTAGACGAAATTTCCTGCTGTTTAGAACGTATGCCGGCATTGGGCTGGAAATACCGGTTTTGGGATTCTGCACAGAAAGGGTTTGCAAACCGCTGAATCCACACGTGAGTTTAACTCTGTCAGTTGAATGCACACATTGACAACCATTCAGTTAGACAGCTCCGTTTTGGTTTTAGAAGCAGATATTTCTCTGTACAGCCTATGGTCCCATTCACTCGGGAATATCCCAACGCAGCTCCTAGAAGAAACGTGTTTCTCACTCGCTGAATCTCAACATAGATTCAACTCTCTTAGGTGAACGAACGCACAGCAGAGCAGTTTCAAGGAAACGTTTCTCCTGAGTTTTAGACGAAGTTTCCTGCTGTTTCGTATGCATGCCGGCATTGGGCTGGAAATACCGGTTTTGGGATTCTGCACAGAAAGGGTTGGCAAACCGCTGAATCCACACGTGAGTTTAACTCTGTCAGTTGAATGCACACATTGACAACCATTCAGTTAGATAGCTCCGTTTTGGTTTTAGAAGCAGATATTTCTCGGTACAGCCTATGGTCCCATTCTCTCGGGAATATCCCAACACAGCCCCTAGAAGAAACGTGTTTCTGACTCGCTGAATCTCAACATAGATTCAACTCTCTTAGGTGAACGAACGCACAGCAGAGCAGTTTCAAGGAAACGTTTCTCCTGAGTTTTAGACGAAGTTTCCTGCTGTTTCGTACGTATGCCGGCATTGGGCTGGAAATACCGGTTTTGGGATTCTGCACAGAAAGGGTTTGCAAACCGCTGAATCCACACGTGAGTTTAACTCTGTCAGTTGAATGCACACATTGACAACCATTCAGTTAGATAGCTCCGTTTTGGTTTTAGAAGCAGATATTTCTCTGTACAGCCTATGGTCCCATTCACTCGGGAATATCCCAACGCAGCTCGTAGAAGAAACGTGTTTCTGACTCGCTGAATCTCAACATAGATTCAACTCTCTTAGGTGAACGAACGCACAGCAGAGCAGTTTCAAGGAAGCGTTTCTCCTGAGTTTAGACGAAGTTTCCTGCTGTTTAGTACGTATGCCGGCATTGGGCTGGAAATACCGGTTTTGGGATTCTGCACAGAAAGGGTTTGCAAACCGCTGAATCCACACGTGAGTTTAACTCTGTCAGTTGAATGCACACATTGACAACCATTCAGTTAGATAGCTCCGTTTTGGTTTTAGAAGCAGATATTTCTCTGTACAGCCTATGGTCCCATTCACTCGGGAATATCCCAACGCAGCTCCTAGAAGAAACGTGTTTCTGACTCGCTGAATCTCAACATAGATTCAACTCTCTTAGGTGAATGAACTCACAGCAGAGCAGTTTCAAGGAAACGTTTCTCCTGAATTTTAGACGAAATTTCCTGCTGTTTAGAACGTATGCCGGCATTGGACTGGAAATACCGGTTTTGGGATTCTGCACAGAAAGGGTTTGCAAACCGCTGAATCCACACGTGAGTTTAACTCTGTCAGTTGAATGCACACATTGACAACCA
Source organism: Aotus nancymaae (assembly GCF_030222135.1). Classification (NCBI taxonomy): domain Eukaryota; kingdom Metazoa; phylum Chordata; class Mammalia; order Primates; family Aotidae; genus Aotus; species Aotus nancymaae. Next base: position 3,029,351 of record NW_026988495.1, on the reverse strand, counting down.
TTCAGTTAGACAGCTCCGTTTTGGTTTTAGAAGCAGATATTTCTCTGTACAGCCTATGGTCCCATTCACTCGGGAATATCCCAACGCAGCTCCTAGAAGAAACGTGTTTCTGACTCGCTGAATCTCAACATAGATTCAACTCTCTTAGGTGAACGAAAGCACAGCAGAGCAGTTTCAAGGAAACGTTTCTCCTGAGCTTTAGACGAAGTTTCCTGCTGTTTAGTACGTATGCCGGCATTGGGCTGGAAATACCGGTTTTGGGATTCTGCACAGAAAGGGTTGGCAAACCGCTGAATCCACACGTGAGTTTAACTCTGTCAGTTGAATGCACACATTGACAACCATTCAGTTAGATAGCTCCGTTTTGGATTTAGAAGCAGATATTTCTCTGTACAGCCTATGGTCCCATTCACTCGGGAATATCCCAACCCAGCTCCTAGAAGAAACGTGTTTCTGACTCGCTGAATCTCAACATAGATTCAACTCTCTTAGGTGAGCGAACGCACAGCAGAGCAGTTTCAAGGAAACGTTTCTCCTGAGTTTTAGACGAAGTTTTCTGCTGTTTCGTACGTATGCCGGCATTGGGCTGGAAATACCGGTTTTGGGATTCTGCACAGAAAGGGTTTGCAAACCGCTGAATCCACACGTGAGTTTAACTCTGTCAATTGAATGCACACATTGACAACCATTCAGTTAGATAGCTCCGTTTTGGTTTTAGAAGCAGATATTTCTCTGTACAGCCTATGGTCCCATTCACTCGGGAATATCGCAACGCAGCTCCTAGAAGAAACGTGTTTCTCACTCGCTGAATCTCAACATGGATTCAACTCTCTTAGGTGAACGAACGCACAACAGAACAGTTTCAAAGAAACGTTTCTCCTGAGTTTTAGACGAAGTTTCCTGCTGTTTAGTACGTATGCCGGCATTGGGCTGGAATTACCGGTTTTGGGATTCTGCACAGAAAGGATTTGCAAACCGCTGAATCCACACGTGAGTTTAACTCTGTCAGTTGAATGCACACATTGACAACCATTCAGTTAGATAGCTCCGTTTTGGTTTTAGAAGCAGATATTTCTCTATACAGCCTATGGTCCCATTCACTTGGGAATATCCCAACGCAGCTCCTAGAAGAAACGTGTTTCTGACTCGCTGAATCTCAAAATAGATTCAACTCTCTTAGGTGAACGAACGCACAGCAGAGCAGTTTCAAGGAAACGTTTCTCCTGAGTTTTAGACGAAGTTTCCTGCTGTTTAGTATGTATGCCGGCATTGGGCTGGAAATACCGGTTTTGGGATTCTGCACAGAAAGTGTTTGCAAACCGCTGAATCCACACGTGAGTTTAACTCTGTCAGTTGAATGCACACATTGACAACCATTCAGTTAGATAGCTCCGTTTTGGTTTTAGAAGCAGATATTTCTCTGTACAGCCTATGGTCCCATTCACTCGGGAATATCCCAACGCAGCTCGTAGAAGAAACGTGTTTCTGACTCGCTGAATCTCAACATAGATTCAACTCTCTTAGGTGAACGAACGCACAGCAGAGCAGTTTCAAGGAAACGTTTCTCCTGAGTTTTAGACGAAGTTTCCTGCTGTTTAGTAGGTATGCCGGCATTGGGCTGGAAATACCGGTTTTGGGATTCTGCACAGAAAGGGTTGGCCAACCGCTGAATCCACACGTGAGTTTAACTCTGTCAGTTGAATGCACACATTGACGACCATTTAGTTAGATAGCTCCGTTTTGGTTTTAGAAGCAGATATTTCTCTGTACAGCCTATGGTCCCATTCACTCGGGAATATCCCAACGCAGCTCCTAGAAGAAACGTGTTTCTGACTCGCTGAATCTCAACATAGATTCAACTCTCTTAGGTGAACGAACGCACAGCAGAGCAGTTTCAAGGAAGCGTTTCTCCTGAGTTTTAGACGAAGTTTCCTGCTGTTTAGTACGTATGCCGGCATTGGGCTGGAAATACCGGTTTTGGGATTCTGCACAGAAAGGGTTTGCAAACCGCTGAATCCACACGTGAGTTTAACTCTGTCAGTTGAATGCACACATTGGCAACCATTCAGTTAGATAGCTCCGTTTTGGTTTTAGAAGCAGATATTTCTCTGTACAGCCTATGGTCCCATTCACTCGGGAATATCCCAACGCAGCTCCTAGAAGAAACGTGTTTCTGACTCGCTGAATCTCAACATAGATTCAACTCTCTTAGGTGAACGAACTCACAGCAGAGCAGTTTCAAGGAACCTTTTCTCCTGAATTTTAGACGAAATTTCCTGCTGTTTAGAACGCATGCCGGCATTGGGCTGGAAATACCGGTTTTGGGATTCTGCACAGAAAGGGTTTGCAAACCGCTGAATCCACACGTGAGTTTAACTCTGTCAGTTGAATGCACACATTGACAACCATTCAGTTAGACAGCTCCGTTTTGGTTTTAGAAGCAGATATTTCTCTGTACAGCCTATGGTCCCATTCACTCGGGAATATCCCAACGCAGCTCCTAGAAGAAACGTGTTTCTCACTCGCTGAATCTCAACATAGATTCAACTCTCTTAGGTGAACGAACGCACAGCAGAGCAGTTTCAAGGAAACGTTTCTCCTGAGTTTTAGACGAAGTTTCCTGCTGTTTAGTACGTATGCCGGCCTTGGGCTGGAAATACCGGTTTTGGGATTCTGCACAGAAAGGGTTTGCCAACCGCTGAATCCACACGTGAGTTTAACTCTGTCAGTTGAATGCACACATTGACAACCATTCAGTTAGATAGCTCCGTTTTGGTTTTAGAAGCAGATATTTCTCTGTACAGGCTATGGTCCCATTAACTCGGGAATATCCCAACGCAGCTCCTAGAAGAAACGTGTTTCTGACTCGCTGAATCTCAACATAGATTCAACTCTCTTAGGTGAACGAACGCACAGCAGAGCAGTTTCAAGGAAGCGTTTCTCCTGAGTTTTAGACGAAGTTTCCTGCTGTTTCGTACGTATGCCGGCATTGGGCTGGAAATACCGGTTTTGGGATTCTGTACAGAAAGGGTTTGCCAACCGCTGAATCCACACGTGAGTTTAACTCTGTCAGTTGAATGCACACATTGACAACCATTCAGTTAGATAGCTCCGTTTTGGTTTTAGAAGCAGATATTTCTCTGTACAGCCTATGGTCCCATTCACTCGGGAATATCCCAACGCAGCTCCTAGAAGAAACGTGTTTCTGACTCGCTGAATCTCAACATAGATTCAACTCTCTTAGGTGAACGAACGCACAGCAGAGCAGTTTCAAGGAAACGTTTCTCCTGAGTTTTAGACGAAGTTTCCTGCTGTTTAGTACGTATGCCGGCATTGGGCTGGAAATACCGGTTTTGGGATTCTGCACAGAAAGGGTTGGCCAACCGCTGAATCCACACGTGAGTTTAACTCTGTCAGTTGAATGCACACATTGACGACCATTTAGTTAGATAGCTCCGTTTTGGTTTTAGAAGCAGATATTTCTCTGTACAGCCTATGGTCCCATTCACTCGGGAATATCCCAACCCAGCTCCTAGAAGAAACGTGTTTCTGACTCGCTGAATCTCAACATAGATTCAACTCTCTTAGGTGAGCGAACGCACAGCAGAGCAGTTTCAAGGAAACGTTTCTCCTGAGTTTTAGACGAAGTTTTCTGCTGTTTCGTACGTATGCCGGCATTGGGCTGGAAATCCCGGTTTTGGGATTCTGCACAGAAAGGGTTTGCAAACCGCTGAATCCACACGTGAGTTTAACTCTGTCAATTGAATGCACACATTGACAACCATTCAGTTAGATAGCTCCGTTTTTGTTTTAGAAGCAGATATTTCTCTGTACAGCCTATGGTCCCATTCACTCGGGAATATCCCAACGCAGCTCCTAGAAGAAACGTGTTTCTCACTCGCTGAATCTCAACATGGATTCAACTCTCTTAGGTGAACGAACGCACAACAGAACAGTTTCAAAGAAACGTTTCTCCTGAGTTTTAGACGAAGTTTCCTGCTGTTTAGTACGTATGCCGGCATTGGGCTGGAATTACCGGTTTTGGGATTCTGCACAGAAAGGGTTTGCAAACCGCTGAATCCACACGTGAGTTTAACTCTGTCAGTTGAATGCACACATTGACAACCATTCAGTTAGATAGCTCCGTTTTGGTTTTAGAAGCAGATATTTCTCTATACAGCCTATGGTCCCATTCACTTGGGAATATCCCAACGCAGCTCCTAGAAGAAACGTGTTTCTGACTCGCTGAATCTCAACATAGATTCAACTCTCTTAGGTGAACGAACGCACAGCAGAGCAGTTTCAAGGAAACGTTTCTCCTGAGTTTTAGACGAAGTTTCCTGCTGTTTAGTATGTATGCCGGCATTGGGCTGGAAATACCGGTTTTGGGATTCTGCACAGAAAGTGTTTGCAAACCGCTGAATCCACACGTGAGTTTAACTCTGTCAGTTGAATGCACACATTGACAACCATTCAGTTAGATAGCTCCGTTTTGGTTTTAGAAGCAGATATTTCTCTGTACAGCCTATGGTCCCATTCACTCGGGAATATCCCAACGCAGCTCGTAGAAGAAACGTGTTTCTGACTCGCTGAATCTCAACATAGATTCAACTCTCTTAGGTGAACGAACGCACAGCAGAGCAGTTTCAAGGAAACGTTTCTCCTGAGTTTTAGACGAAGTTTCCTGCTGTTTAGTAGGTATGCCGGCATTGGGCTGGAAATACCGGTTTTGGGATTCTGCACAGAAAGGGTTGGCCAACCGCTGAATCCACACGTGAGTTTAACTCTGTCAGTTGAATGCACACATTGACGACCATTTAGTTAGATAGCTCCGTTTTGGTTTTAGAAGCAGATATTTCTCTGTACAGCCTATGGTCCCATTCACTCGGGAATATCCCAACGCAGCTCCTAGAAGAAACGTGTTTCTGACTCGCTGAATCTCAACATAGATTCAACTCTCTTAGCTGAACGAACGCACAGCAGAGCAGTTTCAAGGAAGCGTTTCTCCTGAGTTTTAGACGAAGTTTCCTGCTGTTTAGTACGTATGCCGGCATTGGGCTGGAAATACCGGTTTTGGGATTCTGCACAGAAAGGGTTTGCAAACCGCTGAATCCACACGTGAGTTTAACTCTGTCAGTTGAATGCACACATTGACAACCATTCAGTTAGATAGCTCCGTTTTGGTTTTAGAAGCAGATATTTCTCTGTACAGTCTATGGTCCCATTCACTCGGGAATATCCCAACGCAGCTCCTAGAAGAAACGTGTTTCTGACTCGCTGAATCTCAACATAGATTCAACTCTCTTAGGTGAACGAACTCACAGCAGAGCAGTTTCAAGGAACCTTTTCTCCTGAATTTTAGACGAAATTTCCTGCTGTTTAGAACGTATGCCGGCATTGGGCTGGAAATACCGGTTTTGGGATTCTGCACAGAAAGGGTTTGCAAACCGCTGAATCCACACGTGAGTTTAACTCTGTCAGTTGAATGCACACATTGACAACCATTCAGTTAGACAGCTCCGTTTTGGTTTTAGAAGCAGATATTTCTCTGTACAGCCTATGGTCCCATTCACTCGGGAATATCCCAACGCAGCTCCTAGAAGAAACGTGTTTATGACTCGCTGAATCTCAACATAGATTCAACTCTCTTAGGTGAACGAACGTACAGCAGAGCAGTTTCAAGGAAACGTTTCTCCTGAGTTTTAGACGAAGTTTCCTGCTGTTTAGTACGTATGCCGGCCTTGGGCTGGAAATACCGGTTTTGGGATTCTGCACAGAAAGGGTTTGCCAACCGCTGAATCCACACGTGAGTTTAACTCTGTCAGTTGAATGCACACATTGACAACCATTCAGTTAGATAGCTCCGTTTTGGTTTTAGAAGCAGATATTTCTCTGTACAGGCTATGGTCCCATTAACTCGGGAATATCCCAACGCAGCTCCTAGAAGAAACGTGTTTCTGACTCGCTGAATCTCAACATAGATTCAACTCTCTTAGGTGAACGAACGCACAGCAGAGCAGTTTCAAGGAAGCGTTTCTCCTGAGTTTTAGACGAAGTTTCCTGCTGTTTCGTACGTATGCCGGCATTGGGCTGGAAATACCGGTTTTGGGATTCTGTACAGAAAGGGTTTGCCAACCGCTGAATCCACACGTGAGTTTAACTCTGTCAGTTGAATGCACACATTGACAACCATTCAGTTAGATAGCTCCGTTTTGGTTTTAGAAGCAGATATTTCTCTGTACAGCCTATGGTCCCATTCACTCGGGAATATCCCAACGCAGCTCCTAGAAGAAACGTGTTTCTGACTCGCTGAATCTCAACATAGATTCAACTCTCTTAGGTGAACGAACGCACAGCAGAGCAGTTTCAAGGAAACGTTTCTCCTGAGTTTTAGACGAAGTTTCCTGCTGTTTCGTACGTATGCCGGCATTGGGCTGGAAATACCGGTTTTAGAATTCTGCACAGAAAGGGTTGGCAAACCGCTGAATCCACACGTGAGTTTAACTCTGTCAGTTGAATGCACACATTGACAACCATTCAGTTAGATAGCTCCGTTTTGGTTTTAGAAGCAGATATTTCTCTGTACAGCCTATGGTTCCATTCACTCGGGAATATCCCAACGCAGCTCGTAGAAGAAACGTGTTTCTGACTCGCTGAATCTCAACATAGATTCAACTCTCTTAGGTGAACGAACGCACAGCAGAGCAGTTTCAAGGAAACGTTTCTCCTGAGTTTTAGACGAAGTTTCCTGCTGTTTAGTACGTATGCCGGCATTGGGCTGGAAATACCGGTTTTGGGATTCTGCACAGAAAGGGTTGGCCAACCGCTGAATCCACACGTGAGTTTAACTCTGTCAGTTGAATGCACACATTGACGACCATTTAGTTAGATAGCTCCGTTTTGGTTTTAGAAGCAGATATTTCTCTGTACAGTCTATGGTCCCATTCACTCGGGAATATCCCAACGCAGCTCCTAGAAGAAACGTGTTTCTGACTCGCTGAATCTCAACATAGATTCAACTCTCTTAGGTGAACGAACGCACAGCAGAGCAGTTTCAAGGAAGCGTTTCTCCTGAGATTTAGATGAAGTTTCCTGCTGTTTAGTACGTTTGCCGGCATTGGGCTGGAAATACCGGTTTTGGGATTCTGCACAGAAAGGGTTTGCAAACCGCTGAATCCACACGTGAGTTTAACTCTGTCAGTTGAATGCACACATTGACAACCATTCAGTTAGATAGCTCCGTTTTGGTTTTAGAAGCAGATATTTCTCTGTACAGCCTATGGTCCCATTCACTCGGGAATATCCCAACGCAGCTCGTAGAAGAAACGTGTTTCTGACTCGCTGAATCTCAACATAGATTCAACTCTCTTAGGTGAACGAACGCACAGCAGAGCAGTTTCAAGGAAACGTTTCTCCTGAGTTTTAGACGAAGTTTCCTGCTGTTTAGTACGTATGCCGGCATTGGGCTGGAAATACCGGTTTTGGGATTCTGCACAGAAAGGGTTGGCCAACCGCTGAATTCACACGTGAGTTTAACTCTGTCAGTTGAATGCACACATTGACAACCATTCAGTTAGATAGCTCCGTTTTGGTTTTAGAAGCAGATATTTCTCTGTACAGCCTATGGTCCCATTCACTCAGGAATATCCCAACGCAGCTCCTAGAAGAAACGTGTTTCTGACTCGCTGAATCTCAACATAGATTCAACTCTGTTAGGTGAACGAACGCACAGCAGAGCAGTTTCAAGGAAGCGTTTCTCCTGAGTTTTAGACGAAGTTTCCTGCTGTTTAGTACGTATGGCGGCATTGGGCTGGAAATACCGGTTTTGGGATTCTGCACAGAAAGGGTTTGCAAACCGCTGAATCCACACGTGAGTTTAACTCTGTCAGTTGAATGCACACATTGACAACCATTCAGTTAGACAGCTCCGTTTTGGTTTTAAAAGCAGATATTTCTCTGTACAGCCTATGGTCCCATTCACTCGGGAATATCCCAACGCAGCTCCTAGAAGAAACGTGTTTCTGACTCGCTGAATCTCAACATAGATTCAACTCTCTTAGGTGAACGAACGCACAGCAGAGCAGTTTCAAGGAAACGTTTCTCCTGAGTTTTAGACGAAGTTTCCTGCTGTTTAGTACGTATGTCGGCATTGGGCTGGAAATACCGGTTTTGGGATTCTGCACAGAAAGGGTTGGCAAACTGCTGAATCCACACGTGAATTTAACTCTGTCAGTTGAATGCACACATTGACAACCATTCAGTTAGATAGCTCCGTTTTGGTTTTAGAAGCAGATATTTCTCTGTACAGCCTATGGTCCCTTTCACTCGGGAATATCCCAACGCAGCTCCTAGAAGAAACGTGTTTCTGACTCGCTGAATCTCAACATAGATTCAACTCTTAGGTGAACGAACGCACAGCAGAGCAGTTTCAAGGAAACGTTTCTCCTGAGTTTTAGACGAAGTTTCCTGCTGTTTAGTACGTATGCCGGCATTGGGCTGGAAATACCGGTTTTGGGATTCTGCACAGAAAGGGTTTGCCAACCGCTGAATCCACACGTGAGTTTAACTCTGTCAGTTGAATGCACACATTGACAACCATTCAGTTAGATAGCTCCGTTTTGGTTTTAGAAGCAGATATTTCTCTGTACAGGCTATGGTCCCATTCACTCGGGAATATCCCAACGCAGCTCCTAGAAGAAACGTGTTTCTGACTCGCTGAATCTCAACATAGATTCAACTCTCTTAGGTGAACGAACGCACAGCAGAGCAGTTTCAAGGAAACGTTTCTCCTGAGTTTTAGACGAAGTTTCCTGCTGTTTCGTACGTATGCCGGCATTGGGCTGGAAATACCGGTTTTGGGATTCTGCACAGAAAGGGTTTGCCAACCGCTGAATCCACACGTGAGTTTAACTCTGTCAGTTGAATGCACACATTGACAACCATTCTGTTAGATAGCTCTGTTTTGGTTTTAGAAGCAGATATTTCTCTGTACAGCCTATGGTCCCATTCACTCGGGAATATCCCAACGCAGCTCCTAGAAGAAACGTGTTTCTGACTCGCTGAATCTCAACATAGATTCAACTCTCTTAGGTGAACGAACGCACAGCAGAGCAGTTACAAGGAAACGTTTCTCCTGAGTTTTAGACGAAGTTTCCTGCTTTTTTGTACGTATACCGGCATTGGGCTGGAAATACCGGTTTTGGGATTCTGCACAGAAAGGGTTGGCAAACCGCTGAATCCACACGTGAGTTTAACTCTGTCAGTTGAATGCACACATTGACAACCATTCAGTTAGATAGCTCCGTTTTGGTTTTAGAAGCAGATATTTCTCTGTACAGCCTATGGTCCCTTTCACTCGGGAATATCCCAACGCAGCTCCTAGAAGAAACGTGTTTCTGACTCGCTGAATCTCAACATAGATTCAACTCTCTTAGGTGAACGAACGCACAGCAGAGCAGTTTCAAGGAAGCGTTTCTCCTGAGTTTAGACGAAGTTTCCTGCTGTTTAGTACGTATGCCGGCATTGGGCTGGAAATACCGGTTTTGGGATTCTGCACAGAAAGGGTTTGCAAACCGCTGAATCCACACGTGAGTTTACCTCTGTCAGTTGAATGCACACATTGACAACCATTCAGTTAGATAGCTCCGTTTTGGTTTTAGAAGCAGATATTTCTCTGTACAGCCTATGGTCCAATTCACTCGGGAATATCCCAACGCAGCTCCTAGAAGAAACGTGTTTCTGACTCGCTGAATCTCAACATAGATTCAACTCTCTTAGGTGAACGAACTCACAGCAGAGCAGTTTCAAGGAAACGTTTCTCCTGAATTTTAGACGAAATTTCCTGCTGTTTAGAACGTATGCCGGCATTGGACTGGAAATACCGGTTTTGGGATTCTGCACAGAAAGGGTTTGCAAACCGCTGAATCCACACGTGAGTTTAACTCTGTCAGTTGAATGCACACATTGACAACCATTCAGTTAGACAGCTCCGTTTTGGTTTTAGAAGCAGATATTTCTCTGTACAGCCTATGGTCCCATTCACTCGGGAATATCCCAACGCAGCTCCTAGAAGAAACGTGTTTCTAACTCGCTGAATCTCAACATAGATTCAACTCTCTTAGGTGAACGAACTCACAGCAGAGCAGTTTCAAGGAAACGTTTCTCCTGAATTTTAGACGAAATTTCCTGCTGTTTAGAACGTATGCCGGCATTGGACTGGAAATACCGGTTTTGGGATTCTGCACAGAAAGGGTTGGCAAACCGCTGAATCCACACGTGAGTTTAACTCTGTCAGTTGAATGCACACATTGACAACCATTCAGTTAGATAGCTCCGTTTTGGTTTTAGAAGCAGATATTTCTCTGTACAGCCTATGGTCCCATTCACTCGGGAATATCCCAACCCAGCTCCTAGAAGAAACGTGTTTCTGACTCGCTGAATCTCAACATAGATTAAACTCTCTTAGGTGAGCGAACGCACAGCAGAGCAGTTTCAAGGAAACGTTTCTCCTGAGTTTTAGACGAAGTTTTCTGCTGTTTCGTACGTATGCCGGCATTGGGCTGGAAATCCCGGTTTTGGGATTCTACACAGAAAGGGTTTGCAAACCGCTGAATCCACACGTGAGTTTAACTCTGTCAATTGAATGCACACATTGACAACCATTCAGTTAGATAGCTCCGTTTTGGTTTTAGAAGCAGATATTTCTCTGTACAGCCTATGGTCCCATTCACTCGGGAATATCCCAACGCAGCTCCTAGAAGAAACGTGTTTCTCACTCGCTGAATCTCAACATGGATTCAACTCTCTTAGGTGAACGAACGCACAACAGAACAGTTTCAAAGAAACGTTTCTCCTGAGTTTTAGACGAAGTTTCCTGCTGTTTAGTACGTATGCCGGCATTGGGCTGGAATTACCGGTTTTGGGATTCTGCACAGAAAGGGTTTGCAAACCGCTGAATCCACACGTGAGTTTAACTCTGTCAGTTGAATGCACACATTGACAACCATTCAGTTAGATAGCTCCGTTTTGGTTTTAGAAGCAGATATTTCTCTATACAGCCTATGGTCCCATTCACTTGGGAATATCCCAACGCAGCTCCTAGAAGAAACGTGTTTCTGACTCGCTGAATCTCAACATAGATTCAACTCTCTTAGGTGTACGAACGCACAGCAGAGCAGTTTCAAGGAAACGTTTCTCCTGAGTTTTAGACGAAGTTTCCTGCTGTTTAGTATGTATGCCGGCATTGGGCTGGAAATACCGGTTTTGGGATTCTGCACAGAAAGTGTTTGCAAACCGCTGAATCCACACGTGAGTTTAACTCTGTCAGTTGAATGCACACATTGACAACCATTCAGTTAGATAGCTCCGTTTTGGTTTTAGAAGCAGATATTTCTCTGTACAGCCTATGGTCCCATTCACTCGGGAATATCCCAACGCAGCTCGTAGAAGAAACGTGTTTCTGACTCGCTGAATCTCAACATAGATTCAACTCTCTTAGGTGAACGAACGCACAGCAGAGCAGTTTCAAGGAAACGTTTCTCCTGAGCTTTAGACGAAGTTTCCTGCTGTTTAGTAGGTATGCCGGCATTGGGCTGGAAATACCGGTTTTGGGATTCTGCACAGAAAGGGTTGGCCAACCGCTGAATCCACACGTGAGTTTAACTCTGTCAGTTGAATGCACACATTGACGACCATTTAGTTAGATAGCTCCGTTTTGGTTTTAGAAGCAGATATTTCTCTGTACAGCCTATGGTCCCATTCACTCGGGAATATCCCAGCGCAGCTCCTAGAAGAAACGTGTTTCTGACTCGCTGAATCTCAACATAGATTCAACTCTCTTAGGTGAACGAACGCACAGCAGAGCAGTTTCAAGGAAGCGTTTCTCCTGAGTTTTAGACGAAGTTTCCTGCTGTTTAGTACGTATGCCGGCATTGGGCTGGAAATACCGGTTTTGGGATTCTGCACAGAAAGGGTTTGCAAACCGCTGAATCCACACGTGAGTTTAACTCTGTCAGTTGAATGCACACATTGACAACCATTCAGTTAGATAGCTCCGTTTTGGTTTTAGAAGCAGATATTTCTCTGTACAGCCTATGGTCCCATTCACTCGGGAATATCCCAACGCAGCTCCTAGAAGAAACGTGTTTCTGACTCGCTGAATCTCAACATAGATTCAACTCTCTTAGGTGAACGAACTCACAGCAGAGCAGTTTCAAGGAACCTTTTCTCCTGAATTTTAGACGAAATTTCCTGCTGTTTAGAACGTATGCCGGCATTGGGCTGGAAATACCGATTTTGGGATTCTGCACAGAAAGGGTTTGCAAACCGCTGAATCCACACGTGAGTTTAACTCTGTCAGTTGAATGCACACATTGACAACCATTCAGTTAGACAGCTCCGTTTTGGTTTTAGAAGCAGATATTTCTCTGTACAGCCTATGGTCCCATTCACTCGGGAATATCCCAACGCAGCTCCTAGAAGAAACGTGTTTATGACTCGCTGAATCTCAACATAGATTCAACTCTCTTAGGTGAACGAACGCACAGCAGAGCAGTTTCAAGGAAACGTTTCTCCTGAGTTTTAGACGAAGTTTCCTGCTGTTTAGTACGTATGCCGGCATTGGGCTGGAAATACCGGTTTTGGGATTCTGCACAGAAAGGGTTTGCCAACCGCTGAATCCACACGTGAGTTTAACTCTGTCAGTTGAATGCACACATTGACAACCATTCAGTTAGATAGCTCCGTTTTGGTTTTAGAAGCAGATATTTCTCTGTACAGGCTATGGTCCCATTAACTCGGGAATATCCCAACGCAGCTCCTAGAAGAAACGTGTTTCTGACTCGCTGAATCCCAACATAGATTCAACTCTCTTAGGTGAACGAACGCACAGCAGAGCAGTTTCAAGGAAACGTTTCTCCTGAGTTTTAGACGAAGTTTCCTGCTGTTTCGTACGTATGCCGGCATTGGGCTGGAAATACCGGTTTTGGGATTCTGCACAGAAAGGGTTTGCCAACCGCTGAATCCACACGTGAGTTTAACTCTGTCAGTTGAATGCACACATTGACAACCATTCAGTTAGATAGCTCTGTTTTGGTTTTAGAAGCAGATATTTCTCTGAACAGCCTATGGTCCCATTCACTCGGGAATATCCCAACGCAGCTCCTAGAAGAAACGTGTTTCTGACTCGCTGAATCTCAACATAGATTCAACTCTCTTAGGTGAACGAACGCACAGCAGAGCAGTTACAAGGAAACGTTTCTCCTGAGTTTTAGACGAAGTTTCCTGCTGTTTCGTACGTATGCCGGCATTGGGCTGGAAATACCGGTTTTGGGATTCTGCACAGAAAGGGTTTGCCAACCGCTGAATCCACACGTGAGTTTAACTCTGTCAGTTGAATGCACACATTTACAACCATTCAGTTAGATAGCTCCGCTTTGGTTTTAGAAGCAGATATTTCTCTGTACAGCCTATGGTCCCATTCACTCGGGAATATCCCAACGCAGCTCCTAGAAGAAACGTGTTTCTGACTCGCTGAATCTCAACATAGATTCAACTCTCTTAGGTGAACGAACGCACAGCAGAGCAGTTTCAAGGAAACGTTTCTCCTGAGTTTTAGACGAAGTTTCCTGCTGTTTAGTACGTATGCCGGCATTGGGCTGGAAATACCGGTTTTAGAATTCTGCACAGAAAGGGTTGGCAAACCGCTGAATCCACACGTGAGTTTAACTCTGTCAGTTGAATGCACACATTGACAACCATTCAGTTAGATAGCTCCGTTTTGGTTTTAGAAGCAGATATTTCTCTGTACAGCCTATGGTCCCTTTCACTCGGGAATATCCCAACGCAGCTCCTAGAAGAAACGTGTTTCTGACTCGCTGAATCTCAACATAGATTCAACTCTCTTAGGTGAACGAACGCACAGCCGAGCAGTTTCAAGGAAGCGTTTCTCCTGAGTTTTAGACGAAGTTTCCTGCTGTTTCGTACGTATGCCGGCATTGGGCTGGAAATACCGGTTTTGGGATTCTGCACAGAAAGGGTTTGCAAACCGCTGAATCCACACGTGAGTTTAACTCTGTCAGTTGAATGCACACATTGACAACCATTCAGTTAGATAGCTCCGTTTTGGTTTTAGAAGCAGATATTTCTCTGTACAGCCTATGGTCCCATTCACTCGGGAATATCCCAACGCAGCTCCTAGAAGAAACGTGTTTCTGACTCGCTGAATCTCAACATAGATTCAACTCTCTTAGGTGAACGAACGCACAGCAGAGCAGTTTCAAGGAAACGTTTCTCCTGAGTTTTAGACGAAGTTTCCTGCTGTTTCGTATGTATGCCGGCATTGGGCTGGAAATACCGGTTTTGGGATTCTGCACAGAAAGGGTTGGCCAACCGCTGAATCCACACGTGAGTTTAACTCTGTCAGTTGAATGCACACATTGACAACCATTCAGTTAGATAGCTCCGTTTTGGTTTTAGAAGCAGATATTTCTCTGTACAGCCTATGGTCCCATTCACTCGGGAATATCCCAACGCAGCTCCTAGAAGAAACGTGTTTCTGACTCGCTGAATCTCAACATAGATTCAACTCTCTTAGGTGAACGAACGCACAGCAGAGCAGTTTCAAGGAAACGTTTCTCCTGAGTTTTAGACGAAGTTTCCTGCTGTTTAGTATGTATGCCGGCATTGGGCTGGAAATACCGGTTTTGGGATTCTGCACAGAAAGTGTTTGCAAACCGCTGAATCCACACGTGAGTTTAACTCTGTCAGTTGAATGCACACATTGACAACCATTCAGTTAGATAGCTCCGTTTTGGTTTTAGAAGCAGATATTTCTCTGTACAGCCTATGGTCCCATTCACTCGGGAATATCCCAACGCAGCTCGTAGAAGAAACGTGTTTCTGACTCGCTGAATCTCAACATAGATTCAACTCTCTTAGGTGAACGAACGCACAGCAGAGCAGTTTCAAGGAAACGTTTCTCCTGAGCTTTAGACGAAGTTTCCTGCTGTTTAGTAGGTATGCCGGCATTGGGCTGGAAATACCGGTTTTGGGATTCTGCACAGAAAGGGTTGGCCAACCGCTGAATCCACACGTGAGTTTAACTCTGTCAGTTGAATGCGCACATTGACGACCATTCAGTTAGATAGCTCCGTTTTGGTTTTAGAAGCAGATATTTCTCTGTACAGCCTATGGTCCCATTCACTCGGGAATATCCCAACGCAGCTCCTAGAAGAAACGTGTTTCTGACTCGCTGAATCTCAACATAGATTCAACTCTCTTAGGTGAACGAACTCACAGCAGAGCAGTTTCAAGGAACCTTTTCTCCTGAATTTTAGACGAAATTTCCTGCTGTTTAGAACGTATGCCGGCATTGGGCTGGAAATACCGATTTTGGGATTCTGCACAGAAAGGGTTTGCAAACCGCTGAATCCACACGTGAGTTTAACTCTGTCAGTTGAATGCACACATTGACAACCATTCAGTTAGACAGCTCCGTTTTGGTTTTAGAAGCAGATATTTCTCTGTACAGCCTATGGTCCCATTCACTCGGGAATATCCCAACGCAGCTCCTAGAAGAAACGTGTTTATGACTCGCTGAATCTCAACATAGATTCAACTCTCTTAGGTGAACGAACGCACAGCAGAGCAGTTTCAAGGAAACGTTTCTCCTGAGTTTTAGACGAAGTTTCCTGCTGTTTAGTACGTATGCCGGCACTGGGCTGGAAATACCGGTTTTGGGATTCTGCACAGAAAGGGTTTGCCAACCGCTGAATCCACACGTGAGTTTAACTCTGTCAGTTGAATGCACACATTGACAACCATTCAGTTAGATAGCTCCGTTTTGGTTTTAGAAGCAGATATTTCTCTGTACAGGCTATGGTCCCATTAACTCGGGAATATCCCAACGCAGCTCCTAGAAGAAACGTGTTTCTGACTCGCTGAATCTCAACATAGATTCAACTCTCTTAGGTGAACGAACGCACAGCAGAGCAGTTTCAAGGAATCGTTTCTCCTGAGTTTTAGACGAAGTTTCCTGCTGTTTCGTACGTATGCCGGCATTGGGCTGGAAATACCGGTTTTGGGATTCTGCACAGAAAGGGTTTGCCAACCGCTGAATCCACACGTGAGTTTAACTCTGTCAGTTGAATGCACACATTGGCAACCATTCAGTTAGATAGCTCTGTTTTGGTTTTAGAAGCAGATATTTCTCTGAACAGCCTATGGTCCCATTCACTCGGGAATATCCCAACGCAGCTCCTAGAAGAAACGTGTTTCTGACTCGCTGAATCTCAACATAGATTCAACTCTCTTAGGTGAACGAACGCACAGCAGAGCAGTTACAAGGAAACGTTTCTCCTGAGTTTTAGACGAAGTTTCCTGCTGTTTCGTACGTATGCCGGCATTGGGCTGGAAATACCGGTTTTGGGATTCTGCACAGAAAGGGTTTGCCAACCGCTGAATCCACACGTGAGTTTAACTCTGTCAGTTGAATGCACACATTTACAACCATTCAGTTAGATAGCTCCGCTTTGGTTTTAGAAGCAGATATTTCTCTGTACAGCCTATGGTCCCATTCACTCGGGAATATCCCAACGCAGCTCCTAGAAGAAACGTGTTTCTGACTCGCTGAATCTCAACATAGATTCAACTCTCTTAGGTGAACGAACGCACAGCAGAGCAGTTTCAAGGAAACGTTTCTCCTGAGTTTTAGACGAAGTTTCCTGCTGTTTCGTACGTATGCCGGCATTGGGCTGGAAATACCGGTTTTAGAATTCTGCACAGAAAGGGTTGGCAAACCGCTGAATCCACACGTGAGTTTAACTCTGTCAGTTGAATGCACACATTGACAACCATTCAGTTAGATAGCTCCGTTTTGGTTTTAGAAGCAGATATTTCTCTGTACAGCCTATGGTCCCTTTCACTCGGGAATATCCCAACGCAGCTCCTAGAAGAAACGTGTTTCTGACTCGCTGAATCTCAACATAGATTCAACTCTCTTAGGTGAACGAACGCACAGCAGAGCAGTTTCAAGGAAGCGTTTCTCCTGAGTTTTAGACGAAGTTTCCTGCTGTTTCGTACCTATGCCGGCATTGGGCTGGAAATACCGGTTTTGGGATTCTGCACAGAAAGGGTTTGCAAACCGCTGAATCCACACGTGAGTTTAACTCTGTCAGTTGAATGCACACATTGACAACCATTCAGTTAGATAGCTCCGTTTTGGTTTTAGAAGCAGATATTTCTCTGTACAGCCTATGGTCCCATTCACTCGGGAATATCCCAACGCAGCTCCTAGAAGAAACGTGTTTCTGACTCGCTGAATCTCAACATAGATTCAACTCTCTTAGGTGAACGAACGCACAGCAGAGCAGTTTCAAGGAAACGTTTCTCCTGAGTTTTAGACGAAGTTTCCTGCTGTTTCGTATGTATGCCGGCATTGGGCTGGAAATACCGGTTTTGGGATTCTGCACAGAAATGGTTTGCCAACCGCTGAATCCACACGTGAGTTTAACTCTGTCAGTTGAATGCACACATTGACAACCATTCAGTTAGATAGCTCCGTTTTGGTTTTAGAAGCAGATATTTCTCTGTACAGCCTATGGTCCCATTCACTCGGGAATATCCCAACGCAGCTCCTAGAAGAAACGTGTTTCTGACTCGCTGAATCTCAACATAGATTCAACTCTCTTAGGTGAACGAATTCACAGCAGAGCAGTTTCAAGGAAACGTTTCTCCTGAATTTTAGACGAAATTTCCTGCTGTTTAGAACGTATGCCGGCATTGGGCTGGAAATACCGGTTTTGGGATTCTGCACAGAAAGGGTTTGCAAACCGCTGAATCCACACGTGAGTTTAACTCTGTCAGTTGAATGCACACATTGACAACCATTCAGTTAGATAGCTCCGTTTTGGTTTTAGAAGCAGATATTTCTCTGTACAGCCTATGGTCCCATTCACTCGGGAATATCCCAACGCAGCTCCTAGAAGAAACGTGTTTCTGACTCGCTGAATCTCAACATAGATTCAACTCTCTTAGGTGAACGAACGCACAGCAGAGCAGTTTCAAGGAAGCGTTTCTCCTGAGTTTTAGACGAAGTTTACTGCTGTTTCGTATGTATGCCGGCATTGGGCTGGAAATACCGGTTTTGGGATTCTGCACAGAAAGGGTTTGCAAACCGCTGAATCCACACGTGAGTTTAACTCTGTCAGTTGAATGCACACATTGACAACCATTCAGTTAGATAGCTCCGTTTTGGTTTTAGAAGCAGATATTTCTCTGTACAGCCTATGGTCCCATTCACTCGGGAATATCCCAACGCAGCTCCTAGAAGAAACGTGTTTCTGACTCGCTGAATCTCAACATAGATTCAACTCTCTTAGGTGAACGAACGCACAGCAGAGCAGTTTCAAGGAAGCGTTTCTCCTGAGTTTTAGACGAAGTTTCCTGCTGTTTCGTACGTATGCCGGCATTGGGCTGGAAATACCGGTTTTGGGATTCTGCACAGAAAGGGTTTGCAAACCGCTGAATCCACACGTGAGTTTAACTCTGTCAGTTGAATGCACACATTGACAACCATTCAGTTAGATAGCTCCGTTTTGGTTTTAGAAGCAGATATTTCTCTGTACAGCCTATGGTCCCATTCACTCGGGAATATCCCAACGCAGCTCGTAGAAGAAACGTGTTTCTGACTCGCTGAATCTCAACATAGATTCAACTCTCTTAGGTGAACGAACGCACAGCAGAGCAGTTTCAAGGAAGCGTTTCTCCTGAGTTTAGACGAAGTTTCCTGCTGTTTAGTACGTATGCCGGCATTGGGCTGGAAATACCGGTTTTGGGATTCTGCACAGAAAGGGTTTGCAAACCGCTGAATCCACACGTGAGTTTAACTCTGTCAGTTGAATGCACACATTGACAACCATTCAGTTAGATAGCTCCGTTTTGGTTTTAGAAGCAGATATTTCTCTGTACAGCCTATGGTCCCATTCACTCGGGAATATCCCAACGCAGCTCCTAGAAGAAACGTGTTTCTCACTCGCTGAATCTCAACATGGATTCAACTCTCTTAGGTGAACGAACGCACAACAGAACAGTTTCAAAGAAACGTTTCTCCTGAGTTTTAGACGAAGTTTCCTGCTGTTTAGTACGTATGCCGGCATTGGGCTGGAATTACCGGTTTTGGGATTCTGCACAGAAAGGGTTTGCAAACCGCTGAATCCACACGTGAGTTTAACTCTGTCAGTTGAATGCACACATTGACAACCATTCAGTTAGATAGCTCCGTTTTGGTTTTAGAAGCAGATATTTCTCTATACAGCCTATGGTCCCATTCACTTGGGAATATCCCAACGCAGCTCCTAGAAGAAACGTGTTTCTGACTCGCTGAATCTCAACATAGATTCAACTCTCTTAGGTGAACGAACGCACAGCAGAGCAGTTTCAAGGAAACGTTTCTCCTGAGTTTTAGACGAAGTTTCCTGCTGTTTAGTATGTATGCCGGCATTGGGCTGGAAATACCGGTTTTGGGATTCTGCACAGAAAGTGTTTGCAAACCGCTGAATCCACACGTGAGTTTAACTCTGTCAGTTGAATGCACACATTGACAACCATTCAGTTAGATAGCTCCGTTTTGGTTTTAGAAGCAGATATTTCTCTGTACAGCCTATGGTCCCATTCACTCGGGAATATCCCAACGCAGCTCGTAGAAGAAACGTGTTTCTGACTCGCTGAATCTCAACATAGATTCAACTCTCTTAGGTGAACGAACGCACAGCAGAGCAGTTTCAAGGAAGCGTTTCTCCTGAGTTTTAGACGAAGTTTCCTGCTGTTTAGTACGTATGCCGGCATTGGGCTGGAAATACCGGTTTTGGGATTCTGCACAGAAAGGGTTGGCCAACCGCTGAATCCACACGTGAGTTTAACTCTGTCAGTTGAATGCACACATTGACGACCATATAGTTAGATAGCTCCGTTTTGGTTTTAGAAGCAGATATTTCTCTGTACAGCCTATGGTCCCATTCACTCGGGAATATCCCAACGCAGCTCCTAGAAGAAACGTGTTTCTGACTCGCTGAATCTCAACATAGATTCAACTCTCTTAGGTGAACGAACGCACAGCAGAGCAGTTTCAAGGAAGCGTTTCTCCTGAGTTTTAGACGAAGTTTCCTGCTGTTTAGTACGTATGCCGGCATTGGGCTGGAAATACCGGTTTTGGGATTCTGCACAGAAAGGGTTTGCAAACCGCTGAATCCACACGTGAGTTTAACTCTGTCAGTTGAATGCACACATTGACAACCCTTCAGTTAGATAGCTCCGTTTTGGTTTTAGAAGCAGATATTTCTCTGTACAGCCTATGGTCCCATTCACTCGGGAATATCCCAACGCAGCTCCTAGAAGAAACGTGTTTCTGACTCGCTGAATCTCAACATAGATTCAACTCTCTTAGGTGAACGAACTCACAGCAGAGCAGTTTCAAGGAACCTTTTCTCCTGAATTTTAGACGAAATTTCCTGCTGTTTAGAACGTATGCCGGCATTGGGCTGGAAATACCGGTTTTGGGATTCTGCACAGAAAGGGTTTGCAAACCGCTGAATCCACACGTGAGTTTAACTCTGTCAGTTGAATGCACACATTGACAACCATTCAGTTAGACAGCTCCGTTTTGGTTTTAGAAGCAGATATTTCTCTGTACAGCCTATGGTCCCATTCACTCGGGAATATCCCAACGCAGCTCCTAGAAGAAACGTGTTTATGACTCGCTGAATCTCAACATAGATTCAACTCTCTTAGGTGAACGAACGCACAGCAGAGCAGTTTCAAGGAAACGTTTCTCCTGAGTTTTAGACGAAGTTTCCTGCTGTTTCGTATGCGTGCCGGCATTGGGCTGGAAATACCGGTTTTGGGATTCTGCACAGAAAGGGTTTGCAAACCGCTGAATCCACACGTGAGTTTAACTCTGTCAGTTGAATGCACACATTGACAACCATTCAGTTAGATAGCTCCGTTTTGGTTTTAGAAGCAGATATTTCTCGGTACAGCCTATGGTCCCATTCTCTCGGGAATATCCCAACACAGCCCCTAGAAGAAACGTGTTTCTGACTCGCTGAATCTCAACATAGATTCAACTCTCTTAGGTGAACGAACGCACAGCAGAGCAGTTTCAAGGAAACGTTTCTCCTGAGTTTTAGACGAAGTTTCCTGCTGTTTAGTACGTATGCCGGCCTTGGGCTGGAAATACCGGTTTTGGGATTCTGCACAGAAAGGGTTTGCCAACCGCTGAATCCACACGTGAGTTTAACTCTGTCAGTTGAAAGCACACATTGACAACCATTCAGTTAGATAGCTCCGTTTTGGTTTTAGAAGCAGATATTTCTCTGTACAGGCTATGGTCCCATTAACTCGGGAATATCCCAACGCAGCTCCTAGAAGAAACGTGTTTCTGACTCGCTGAATCTCAACATAGATTCAACTCTCTTAGGTGAACGAACGCACAGCAGAGCAGTTTCAAGGAAACGTTTCTCCTGAGTTTTAGACGAAGTTTCCTGCTGTTTCGTACGTATGCCGGCATTGGGCTGGAAATACCGGTTTTGGGATTCTGCACAGAAAGGGTTTGCCAACCGCTGAATCCACACGTGAGTTTAACTCTGTCAGTTGAATGCACACATTGACAACCATTCAGTTAGATAGCTCTGTTTTGGATTTAGAAGCAGATATTTCTCTGAACAGCCTATGGTCCCATTCACTCGGGAATATCCCAACGCAGCTCCTAGAAGAAACGTGTTTCTGACTCGCTGAATCTCAACATAGATTCAACTCTCTTAGGTGAACGAACGCACAGCAGAGCAGTTACAAGGAAACGTTTCTCCTGAGTTTTAGACGAAGTTTCCTGCTGTTTCGTACGTATGCCGGCATTGGGCTGGAAATACCGGTTTTAGGATTCTGCACAGAAAGGGTTTGCCAACCGCTGAATCCACACGTGAGTTTAACTCTGTCAGTTGAATGCACACATTTACAACCATTCAGTTAGATAGCTCCGTTTTGGTTTTAGAAGCAGATATTTCTCTGTACAGCCTATGGTCCCATTCACTAGGGATTATCCCAACGCAGCTCCTAGAAGAAACGTGTTTCTGACTCGCTGAATCTCAACATAGATTCAACTCTCTTAGGTGAACGAACGCACAGCAGAGCAGTTTCAAGGAAACGTTTCTCCTGAGTTTTAGACGAAGTTTCCTGCTGTTTAGTACGTATGCCGGCATTGGGCTGGAAATACCGGTTTTAGAATTCTGCACAGAAAGGGTTGGCAAACCGCTGAATCCACACGTGAGTTTAACTCTGTCAGTTGAATGCACACATTGACAACCATTCAGTTAGATAGCTCCGTTTTGGTTTTAGAAGCAGATATTTCTCTGTACAGCCTATGGTCCCTTTCACTCGGGAATATCCCAACGCAGCTCCTAGAAGAAACGTGTTTCTGACTCGCTGAATCTCAACATAGATTCAACTCTCTTAGGTGAACGAACGCACAGCAGAGCAGTTTCAAGGAAGCGTTTCTCCTGAGTTTTAGACGAAGTTTCCTGCTGTTTCGTACATATGCCGGCATTGGGCTGGAAATACCGGTTTTGGGATTCTGCACAGAAAGGGTTTGCAAACCGCTGAATCCACACGTGAGTTTAACTCTGTCAGTTGAATGCACACATTGACAACCATTCAGTTAGATAGCTCCGTTTTGGTTTTAGAAGCAGATATTTCTCTGTACAGCCTATGGTCCCACTCACTCGGGAATATCCCAACGCAGCTCCTAGAAGAAACGTGTTTCTGACTCGCTGAATCTCAACATAGATTCAACTCTCTTAGGTGAACGAACGCACAGCAGAGCAGTTTCAAGGAAACGTTTCTCCTGAGTTTTAGACGAAGTTTCCTGCTGTTTCGTATGTATGCCGGCATTTGACTGGAAATACCGGTTTTGGGATTCTGCACAGAAAGGGTTTGCCAACCGCTGAATCCACACGTGAGTTTAACTCTGTCAGTTGAATGCACACATTGACAACCATTCAGTTAGATAGCTCCGTTTTGGTTTTAGAAGCAGATATTTCTCTGTACAGCCTATGGTCCCATTCACTCGGGAATATCCCAACGCAGCTCGTAGAAGAAACGTGTTTCTGACTCTCTGAATCTCAACATAGATTCAACTCTCTTAGGTGAACGAACGCACAGCAGAGCAGTTTCAAGGAAGCGTTTCTCCTGAGTTTTAGACGAAGTTTCCTGCTGTTTCGTACGTATGCCGGCATTAGGCTGGAAATACCGGTTTTGGGATTCTGCACAGAAAGGGTTTGAAAACCGCTGAATCCACACGTGAGTTTAACTCTGTCAGTTGAATGCACACATTGACAACCATTCAGTTAGATAGCTCCGTTTTGGTTTTAGAAGCAGATATTTCTCTGTACAGCCTATGGTCCCATTCACTCGGGAATATCCCAACGCAGCTCCTAGAAGAAACGTGTTTCTGACTCGCTGAATCTCAACATAGATTCAACTCTCTTAGGTGAACGAACGCACAGCAGAGCAGTTTCAAGGAAACGTTTCTCCTGAGTTTTAGACGAAGTTTCCTGCTGTTTCGTATGTATGCCGGCATTGGGCTGGAAATACCGGTTTTGGGATTCTGCACAGAAAGGGTTTGCCAACCGCTGAATCCACACGTGAGTTTAACTCTGTCAGTTGAATGCACACATTGACAACCATTCAGTTAGATAGCTCCGTTTTGGTTTTAGAAGCAGATATTTCTCTGTACAGCCTATGGTCCCATTCACTCGGGAATATCCCAACGCAGCTCCTAGAAGAAACGTGTTTCTGACTCGCTGAATCTCAACATAGATTCAACTCTCTTAGGTGAACGAACGCACAGCAGAGCAGTTTCAAGGAAGCGTTTCTCCTGAGTTTTAGACGAAGTTTCCTGCTGTTTAGTACGTATGCCGGCATTGGGCTGGAAATACCGGTTTTGGGATTCTGCACAGAAAGGGTTTGCAAACCGCTGAATCCACACGTGAGTTTAACTCTGTCAGTTGAATGCACACATTGACAACCATTCAGTTAGATAGCTCCGTTTTGGTTTTAGAAGCAGATATTTCTCTGTACAGCCTATGGTCCCATTCACTCGGGAATATCCCAACGCAGCTCGTAGAAGAAACGTGTTTCTGACTCGCTGAATCTCAACATAGATTCAACTCTCTTAGGTGAACGAACGCACAGCAGAGCAGTTTCAAGGAAACGTTTCTCCTGAGTTTTAGACGAAGTTTCCTGCTGTTTCGTACGTATGCCGGCATTGGGCTGGAAATACCGGTTTTGCGATTCTACACAGAAAGGGTTTGCAAACCGCTGAATCCACACGTGAGTTTAACTCTGTCAGTTGAATGCACACATTGACAACCATTCAGTTAGATAGCTCCGTTTTGGTTTTAGAAGCAGATATTTCTCTGTACAGCCTATGGTCCCATTCACTCGGGAATATCCCAACGCAGCTCCTAGAAGAAACGTGTTTCTGACTCGCTGAATCTCAACATAGATTCAACTCTCTTAGGTGAACGAACGCACAGCAGAGCAGTTTCAAGGAAACGTTTCTCCTAAGTTTTAGACGAAGTTTCCTGCTGTTTAGTAGGTATGCCGGCATTGGGCTGGAAATACCGGTTTTGGGATTCTGCACAGAAAGGGTTTTCAAACCGCTGAATCCACACGTGAGTTTAACTCTGTCAGTTGAATGCACACATTGACAACCATTCAGTTAGATAGCTCCGTTTTGGTTTTAGAAGCAGATATTTCTCTGTACAGCCTATGGTCCCATTCACTCGGGAATATCCCAACGCAGCTCCTAGAAGAAACGTGTTTCTGACTCGCTGAATCTCAACATAGATTCAACTCTCTTACGTGAACGAACGCACAGCAGAGCAGTTACAAGGAAACGTTTCTCCTGAGTTTTAGACGAAGTTTCCTGCTGTTTCATACGTATGCCGGCATTGGGCTGGAAATACCGGTTTTGGGATTCTGCACAGAAAGGGTTTGCCAACCGCTGAATCCACACGTGAGTTTAACTCTGTCAGTTGAATGCACACATTGACAACCATTCAGTTAGATAGCTCCGCTTTGGTTTTAGAAGCAGATATTTCTCTGTACAGCCTATGGTCCCATTCACTCGGGAATATCCCAACGCAGCTCCTAGAAGAAACGTGTTTCTGACTCGCTGAATCTCAACATACATTCAACTCTCTTAGGTGAACGAACGCACAGCAGAGCAGTTTCAAGGAAACGTTTCTCCTGAGTTTTAGACTTAGTTTCCTGCTGTTTAGTACGTATGCCGGCATTGGGCTGGAAATACCGGTTTTAGGATTCTGCACAGAAAGGGTTGGCAAACCGCTGAATCCACACGTGAGTTTAACTCTGTCAGTTGAATGCACACATTGACAACCATTCAGTTAGATAGCTCCGTTTTGGTTTTAGAAGCAGATATTTCTCTGTACAGCCTATGTTCCCTTTCACTCGGGAATATCCCAACGCAGCTCCTAGAAGAAACGTGTTTCTGACTCGCTGAATCTCAACATAGATTCAACTCTCTTAGGTGAACGAACGCACAGCAGAGCAGTTTCAAGGAAGCGTTTCTCCTGAGTTTTAGACGAAGTTTCCTGCTGTTTCGTACGTATGCCGGCATTGGGCTGGAAATACCGGTTTTGGGATTCTGCACAGAAAGGGTTTGCAAACCGTTGAATCCACACGTGAGTTTAACTCTGTCAGTTGAATGCACACATTGACAACCATTCAGTTAGATAGCTCCGTTTTGGTTTTAGAAGCAGATATTTCTCTGTACAGCCTATGGTCCCATTCACTCGGGAATATCCCAACGCAGCTCCTAGAAGAAACGTGTTTCTGACTCGCTGAATCTCAACATAGATTCAACTCTCTTAGGTGAACGAACTCACAGCAGAGCAGTTTCAAGGAACCTTTTCTCCTGAATTTTAGACGATATTTCCTGCTGTTTAGAACGTATGCCGGCATTGGGCTGGAAATACCGGTTTTGGGATTCTGCACAGAAAGGGCTTGCAAACCGCTGAATCCACACGTGAGTTTAACTCTGTCAGTTGAATGCACACATTGACAACCATTCAGTTAGACAGCTCCGTTTTGGTTTTAGAAGCAGATATTTCTCTGTACAGCCTATGGTCCCATTCACTCGGGAATATCCCAACGCAGCTCCTAGAAGAAACGTGTTTCTGACTCGCTGAATCTCAACATAGATTCAACTCTCTTAGGTGAACGAACGCACAGCAGAGCAGTTTCAAGGAAACGTTTCTCCTGAGTTTTAGACGAAGTTTCCTGCTGTTTTGTACGTATGCCGGCATTGGGCTGGAAATACCGGTTTTGGGATTCTGCACAGAAAGGGTTGGCAAACCGCTGAATCCACACGTGAGTTTAACTCTGTCAGTTGAATGCACACATTGACAACCATTCAGTTAGATAGCTCCGTTTTGGTTTTAGAAGCAGATATTTCTCGGTACAGCCTATGGTCCCATTCTCTCGGGAATATCCCAACACAGCCCCTAGAAGAAACGTGTTTCTGACTCGCTGAATCTCAACATAGATTCAACTCTCTTAGGTGAACGAACGCACAGCAGAGCAGTTTCAAGGAAACGTTTCTCCTCAGTTTTAGACGAAGTTTCCTGCTGTTTTGTACGTATGCCGGCCTTGGGCTGGAAATACCGGTTTTGGGATTCTGCACAGAAAGGGTTTGCCAACCGCTGAATCCACACGTGAGTTTAACTCTGTCAGTTGAATGCACACATTGACAACCATTCAGTTAGATAGCTCCGTTTTGGTTTTAGAAGCAGATATTTCTCTGTACAGGCTATGGTCCCAATAACTCGGGAATATCCCAACGCAGCTCCTAGAAGAAACGTGTTTCTGACTCGCTGAATCTCAACATAGATTCAACTCTCTTAGGTGAACGAACGCACAGCAGAGCAGTTTCAAGGAAACGTTTCTCCTGAGTTTTAGACGAAGTTTCCTGCTGTTTCGTACGTATGCCGGCATTGGGCTGGAAATACCGGTTTTGGGATTCTGCACAGAAAGGGTTTGCCAACCGCTGAATCCACACGTGAGTTTAACTCTGTCAGTTGAATGCACACATTGACAACCATTCAGTTAGATAGCTCTGTTTTGGTTTTAGAAGCAGATATTTCTCTGAACAGCCTATGGTCCCATTCACTCGGGAATATCCCAACGCAGCTCCTAGAAGAAACGTGTTTCTGACTCGCTGAATCTCAACATAGATTCAACTCTCTTAGGTGAACGAACGCACAGCAGAGCAGTTACAAGGAAACGTTTCTCCTGAGTTTTAGACGAAGTTTCCTGCTGTTTCGTACGTATGCCGGCATTGGGCTGGAAATACCGGTTTTGGGATTCTGCACAGAAAGGGTTTGCCAACCGCTGAATCCACACGTGAGTTTAACTCTGTCAGTTGAATGCACACATTTACAACCATTCAGTTAGATAGCTCCGCTTTGGTTTTAGAAGCAGATATTTCTCTGTACAGCCTATGGTCCCATTCACTCGGGAATATCCCAACGCAGCTCCTAGAAGAAACGTGTTTCTGACTCGCTGAATCTCAACATAGATTCAACTCTCTTAGGTGAACGAACGCACAGCAGAGCAGTTTCAAGGAAGCGTTTCTCCTGAGTTTTAGACGAAGTTTCCTGCTGTTTCGTACGTAGGCCGGCATTGGGCTGGAAATACCGGTTTTGGGATTCTGCACAGAAAGGGTTGGCAAACCGCTGAATCCACACGTGAGTTTAACTCTGTCAGTTGAATGCACACATTGACAACCATTCAGTTAGATAGCTCCGTTTTGGTTTTAGAAGCAGATATTTCTCTGTACAGCCTATGGTCCCTTTCACTCGGGAATATCCCAACGCAGCTCCTAGAAGAAACGTGTTTCTGACTCGCTGAATCTCAACATAGATTCAACTCTCTTAGGTGAACGAACGCACAGCAGAGCAGTTTCAAGGAAGCGTTTCTCCTGAGTTTTAGACGAATTTTCCTGCTGTTTCGTATGTATGCCGGCATTGGACTGGAAATACCGGTTTTGGGATTCTGCACAGAAAGGGTTTGCCAACCGCTGAATCCACACGTGAGTTTAACTCTGTCAGTTGAATGCACACATTGACAACCATTCAGTTAGATAGCTCCGTTTTGGTTTTAGAAGCAGATATTTCTCTGTACAGCCTATGGTCCCATTCACTCGGGAATATCCCAACGCAGCTCGTAGAAGAAACGTGTTTCTGACTCTCTGAATCTCAACATAGATTCAACTCTCTTAGGTGAACGAACGCACAGCAGAGCAGTTTCAAGGAAGCGTTTCTCCTGAGTTTTAGACGAAGTTTCCTGCTGTTTCGTACGTATGCCGGCATTGGGCTGGAAATACCGGTTTTGGGATTCTGCACAGAAAGGGTTTGAAAACCGCTGAATCCACACGTGAGTTTAACTCTGTCAGTTGAATGCACACATTGACAACCATTCAGTTAGATAGCTCCGTTTTGGTTTTAGAAGCAGATATTTCTCTGTACAGCCTATGGTCCCATTCACTCGGGAATATCCCAACGCAGCTCCTAGAAGAAACGTGTTTCTGACTCGCTGAATCTCAACATAGATTCAACTCTCTTAGGTGAACGAACGCACAGCAGAGCAGTTTCAAGGAAACGTTTCTCCTGAGTTTTAGACGAAGTTTCCTGCTGTTTCGTATGTATGCCGGCATTGGGCTGGAAATACCGGTTTTGGGATTCTGCACAGAAAGGGTTTGCCAACCGCTGAATCCACACGTGAGTTTAACTCTGTCAGTTGAATGCACACATTGACAACCATTCAGTTAGATAGCTCCGTTTTGGTTTTAGAAGCAGATATTTCTCTGTACAGCCTATGGTCCCATTCACTCGGGAATATCCCAACGCAGCTCCTAGAAGAAACGTGTTTCTGACTCGCTGAATCTCAACATAGATTCAACTCTCTTAGGTGAACGAACGCACAGCAGAGCAGTTTCAAGGAAGCGTTTCTCCTGAGTTTTAGACGAAGTTTCCTGCTGTTTAGTACGTATGCCGGCATTGGGCTGGAAATACCGGTTTTGGGATTCTGCACAGAAAGGGTTTGCAAACCGCTGAATCCACACGTGAGTTTAACTCTGTCAGTTGAATGCACACATTGACAACCATTCAGTTAGATAGCTCCGTTTTGGTTTTAGAAGCAGATATTTCTCTGTACAGCCTATGGTCCCATTCACTCGGGAATATCCCAACGCAGCTCGTAGAAGAAACGTGTTTCTGACTCGCTGAATCTCAACATAGATTCAACTCTCTTAGGTGAACGAACGCACAGCAGAGCAGTTTCAAGGAAACGTTTCTCCTGAGTTTTAGACGAAGTTTCCTGCTGTTTCGTACGTATGCCGGCATTGGGCTGGAAATACCGGTTTTGCGATTCTACACAGAAAGGGTTTGCAAACCGCTGAATCCACACGTGAGTTTAACTCTGTCAGTTGAATGCACACATTGACAACCATTCAGTTAGATAGCTCCGTTTTGGTTTTAGAAGCAGATATTTCTCTGTACAGCCTATGGTCCCATTCACTCGGGAATATCCCAACGCAGCTCCTAGAAGAAACGTGTTTCTGACTCGCTGAATCTCAACATAGATTCAACTCTCTTAGGTGAACGAACGCACAGCAGAGCAGTTTCAAGGAAACGTTTCTCCTAAGTTTTAGACGAAGTTTCCTGCTGTTTAGTAGGTATGCCGGCATTGGGCTGGAAATACCGGTTTTGGGATTCTGCACAGAAAGGGTTTTCAAACCGCTGAATCCACACGTGAGTTTAACTCTGTCAGTTGAATGCACACATTGACAACCATTCAGTTAGATAGCTCCGTTTTGGTTTTAGAAGCAGATATTTCTCTGTACAGCCTATGGTCCCATTCACTCGGGAATATCCCAACGCAGCTCCTAGAAGAAACGTGTTTCTGACTCGCTGAATCTCAACATAGATTCAACTCTCTTACGTGAACGAACGCACAGCAGAGCAGTTACAAGGAAACATTTCTCCTGAGTTTTAGACGAAGTTTCCTGCTGTTTCATACGTATGCCGGCATTGGGCTGGAAATACCGGTTTTGGGATTCTGCACAGAAAGGGTTTGCCAACCGCTGAATCCACACGTGAGTTTAACTCTGTCAGTTGAATGCACACATTGACAACCATTCAGTTAGATAGCTCCGCTTTGGTTTTAGAAGCAGATATTTCTCTGTACAGCCTATGGTCCCTTTCACTCGGGAATATCCCAACGCAGCTCCTAGAAGAAACGTGTTTCTGACTCGCTGAATCTCAACATACATTCAACTCTCTTAGGTGAACGAACGCACAGCAGAGCAGTTTCAAGGAAACGTTTCTCCTGAGTTTTAGACTTAGTTTCCTGCTGTTTAGTACGTATGCCGGCATTGGGCTGGAAATACCGGTTTTAGGATTCTGCACAGAAAGGGTTGGCAAACCGCTGAATCCACACGTGAGTTTAACTCTGTCAGTTGAATGCACACATTGACAACCATTCAGTTAGATAGCTCCGTTTTGGTTTTAGAAGCAGATATTTCTCTGTACAGCCTATGTTCCCTTTCACTCGGGAATATCCCAACGCAGCTCCTAGAAGAAACGTGTTTCTGACTCGCTGAATCTCAACATAGATTCAACTCTCTTAGGTGAACGAACGCACAGCAGAGCAGTTTCAAGGAAGCGTTTCTCCTGAGTTTTAGACGAAGTTTCCTGCTGTTTCGTACGTATGCCGGCATTGGGCTGGAAATACCGGTTTTGGGATTCTGCACAGAAAGGGTTTGCAAACCGCTGAATCCACACGTGAGTTTAACTCTGTCAGTTGAATGCACACATTGACAACCATTCAGTTAGATAGCTCCGTTTTGGTTTTAGAAGCAGATATTTCTCTGTACAGCCTATGGTCCCATTCACTCGGGAATATCCCAACGCAGCTCCTAGAAGAAACGTGTTTCTGACTCGCTGAATCTCAACATAGATTCAACTCTCTTAGGTGAACGAACTCACAGCAGAGCAGTTTCAAGGAACCTTTTCTCCTGAATTTTAGACGATATTTCCTGCTGTTTAGAACGTATGCCGGCATTGGGCTGGAAATACCGGTTTTGGGATTCTGCACAGAAAGGGCTTGCAAACCGCTGAATCCACACGTGAGTTTAACTCTGTCAGTTGAATGCACACATTGACAACCATTCAGTTAGACAGCTCCGTTTTGGTTTTAGAAGCAGATATTTCTCTGTACAGCCTATGGTCCCATTCACTCGGGAATATCCCAACGCAGCTCCTAGAAGAAACGTGTTTCTGACTCGCTGAATCTCAACATAGATTCAACTCTCTTAGGTGAACGAACGCACAGCAGAGCAGTTTCAAGGAAACGTTTCTCCTGAGTTTTAGACGAAGTTTCCTGCTGTTTTGTACGTATGCCGGCATTGGGCTGGAAATACCGGTTTTGGGATTCTGCACAGAAAGGGTTGGCAAACCGCTGAATCCACACGTGAGTTTAACTCTGTCAGTTGAATGCACACATTGACAACCATTCAGTTAGATAGCTCCGTTTTGGTTTTAGAAGCAGATATTTCTCGGTACAGCCTATGGTCCCATTCTCTCGGGAATATCCCAACACAGCCCCTAGAAGAAACGTGTTTCTGACTCGCTGAATCTCAACATAGATTCAACTCTCTTAGGTGAACGAACGCACAGCAGAGCAGTTTCAAGGAAACGTTTCTCCTCAGTTTTAGACGAAGTTTCCTGCTGTTTTGTACGTATGCCGGCCTTGGGCTGGAAATACCGGTTTTGGGATTCTGCACAGAAAGGGTTTGCCAACCGCTGAATCCACACGTGAGTTTAACTCTGTCAGTTGAATGCACACATTGACAACCATTCAGTTAGATAGCTCCGTTTTGGTTTTAGAAGCAGATATTTCTCTGTACAGGCTATGGTCCCAATAACTCGGGAATATCCCAACGCAGCTCCTAGAAGAAACGTGTTTCTGACTCGCTGAATCTCAACATAGATTCAACTCTCTTAGGTGAAGGAACGCACAGCAGAGCAGTTTCAAGGAAACGTTTCTCCTGAGTTTTAGACGAAGTTTCCTGCTGTTTCGTACGTATGCCGGCATTGGGCTGGAAATACCGGTTTTGGGATTCTGCACAGAAAGGGTTTGCCAACCGCTGAATCCACACGTGAGTTTAACTCTGTCAGTTGAATGCACACATTGACAACCATTCAGTTAGATAGCTCTGTTTTGGTTTTAGAAGCAGATATTTCTCTGAACAGCCTATGGTCCCATTCACTCGGGAATATCCCAACGCAGCTCCTAGAAGAAACGTGTTTCTGACTCGCTGAATCTCAACATAGATTCAACTCTCTTAGGTGAACGAACGCACAGCAGAGCAGTTACAAGGAAACGTTTCTCCTGAGTTTTAGACGAAGTTTCCTGCTGTTTCGTACGTATGCCGGCATTGGGCTGGAAATACCGGTTTTGGGATTCTGCACAGAAAGGGTTTGCCAACCGCTGAATCCACACGTGAGTTTAACTCTGTCAGTTGAATGCACACATTTACAACCATTCAGTTAGATAGCTCCGCTTTGGTTTTAGAAGCAGATATTTCTCTGTACAGCCTATGGTCCCATTCACTCGGGAATATCCCAACGCAGCTCCTAGAAGAAACGTGTTTCTGACTCGCTGAATCTCAACATAGATTCAACTCTCTTAGGTGAACGAACGCACAGCAGAGCAGTTTCAAGGAAGCGTTTCTCCTGAGTTTTAGACGAAGTTTCCTGCTGTTTCGTACGTATGCCGGCATTGGGCTGGAAATACCGGTTTTGGGATTCTGCACAGAAAGGGTTGGCAAACCGCTGAATCCACACGTGAGTTTAACTCTGTCAGTTGAATGCACACATTGACAACCATTCAGTTAGATAGCTCCGTTTTGGTTTTAGAAGCAGATATTTCTCTGTACAGCCTATGGTCCCTTTCACTCGGGAATATCCCAACGCAGCTCCTAGAAGAAACGTGTTTCTGACTCGCTGAATCTCAACATAGATTCAACTCTCTTAGGTGAACGAACGCACAGCAGAGCAGTTTCAAGGAAGCGTTTCTCCTGAGTTTTAGACGAATTTTCCTGCTGTTTCGTACGTATGCCGGCATTGGGCTGGAAATACCGGTTTTGGGATTCTGCACAGAAAGGGTTTGCAAACCGCTGAATCCACACGTGAGTTTAACTCTGTCAGTTGAATGCACACATTGACAACCATTCAGTTAGATAGCTCCGTTTTGGTTTTAGAAGCAGATATTTCTCTGTACAGCCTATGGTCCCATTCACTCGGGAATATCCCAACGCAGCTCCTAGAAGAAACGTGTTTCTGACTCGCTGAATCTCAACATAGATTCAACTCTCTTAGGTGAACGAACGCACAGCAGAGCAGTTTCAAGGAAACGTTTCTCCTGAGTTTTAGACGAAGTTTCCTGCTGTTTCGTATGTATGCCGGCATTGGGCTGGAAATACCGGTTTTGGGATTCTGCACAGAAAGGGTTTGCCAACCGCTGAATCCACACGTGAGTTTAACTCTGTCAGTTGAATGCACACATTGACAACCATTCAGTTAGATAGCTCCGTTTTGGTTTTAGAAGCAGATATTTCTCTGTACAGCCTATGGTCCCATTCACTCGGGAATATCCCAACGCAGCTCCTAGAAGAAACGTGTTTCTGACTCGCTGAATCTCAACATAGATTCAACTCTCTTAGGTGAACGAACGCACAGCAGAGCAGTTTCAAGGAAACGTTTCTCCTGAGTTTTAGACGAAGTTTCCTGCTGTTTCGTACGTATGCCGTCATTGGGCTGGAAATACCGGTTTTGGGATTCTGCACAGAAAGGGTTTGCAAACCGCTGAATCCACACGTGAGTTTAACTCTGTCAGTTGAATGCACACATTGACAACCATTCAGTTAGATAGCTCCGTTTTGGTTTTAGAAGCAGATATTTCTCTGTACAGCCTATGGTCCCATTCACTCGGGAATATCCCAACGCAGCTCCTAGAAGAAACGTGTTTCTGACTCGCTGAATCTCAACATAGATTCAACTCTCTTAGGTGAACGAACGCACAGCAGAGCAGTTTCAAGGAAGCGTTTCTCCTGAGTTTTAGACGAAGTTTCCTGCTGTTTAGTACGTATGCCGGCATTGGGCTGGAAATACCGGTTTTGGGATTCTGCACAGAAAGGGTTTGCAAACCGCTGAATCCACACGTGAGTTTAACTCTGTCAGTTGAATGCACACATTGACAACCATTCAGTTAGATAGCTCCGTTTTGGTTTTAGAAGCAGATATTTCTCTGTACAGCCTATGGTCCCATTCACTCGGGAATATCCCAACGCAGCTCGTAGAAGAAACGTGTTTCTGACTCGCTGAATCTCAACATAGATTCAACTCTCTTAGGTGAACGAACGCACAGCAGAGCAGTTACAAGGAAACGTTTCTCCTGAGTTTTAGACGAAGTTTCCTGCTGTTTCATACGTATGCCGGCATTGGGCTGGAAATACCGGTTTTGGGATTCTGCACAGAAAGGGTTTGCCA
This sequence comes from Aotus nancymaae, assembly GCF_030222135.1. NCBI lineage: Eukaryota > Metazoa > Chordata > Mammalia > Primates > Aotidae > Aotus > Aotus nancymaae. The sequence continues at coordinate 2,994,669 of NW_026988495.1, read as the reverse complement.
ACCGCTGAATCCACACGTGAGTTTAACTCTGTCAGTTGAATGCACACATTGACAACCATTCAGTTAGATAGCTCCGCTTTGGTTTTAGAAGCAGATATTTCTCTGTACAGCCTATGGTCCCATTCACTCGGGAATATCCCAACGCAGCTCCTAGAAGAAACGTGTTTCTGACTCACTGAATCTCAACATAGATTCAACTCTCTTAGGTGAACTAACGCACAGCAGAGCAGTTTCAAGGAAAAGTTTCTCCTGAGTTTTAGACGAAGTTTCCTGCTGTTTAGTACGTATGCCGGCATTGGACTGGAAATACCGGTTTTAGGATTCTGCACAGAAAGGGTTGGCAAACCGCTGAATCCACACGTGAGTTTAACTCTGTCAGTTGAATGCACACATTGACAACCATTCAGTTAGATAGCTCCGTTTTGGTTTTAGAAGCAGATATTTCTCTGTACAGCCTATGGTCCCTTTCACTCGGGAATATCCCAACGCAGCTCCTAGAAGAAACGTGTTTCTGACTCGCTGAATCTCAACATAGATTCAACTCTCTTAGGTGAACGAACGCACAGCAGAGCAGTTTCAAGGAAGCGTTTCTCCTGAGTTTTAGACGAAGTTTCCTGCTGTTTCGTACGTATGCCGGCATTGGGCTGGAAATACCGGTTTTGGGATTCTGCACAGAAAGGGTTTGCCAACCGCTGAATCCACACGTGAGTTTAACTCTGTCAGTTGAATGCACACATTGACAACCATTCAGTTAGATAGCTCCGTTTTGGTTTTAGAAGCAGATATTTCTCTGTACAGCCTATGGTCCCATTCACTCGGGAATATCCCAACGCAGCTCCTAGAAGAAACGTGTTTCTGACTCGCTGAATCTCAACATAGATTCAACTCTCTTAGGTGAACTAACGCACAGCAGAGCAGTTTCAAGGAAGCGTTTCTCCTGAGTTTTAGACTTAGTTTCCTGCTGTTTAGTACGTATGCCGACATCGGGCTGGAAATACCGGTTTTGGGATTCTGCACAGAAAGGGTTTGCAAACCGCTGAATCCACACGTGAGTTTAACTCTGTCAGTTGAATGCACACATTGACAACCATTCAGTTAGATAGCTCCGTTTTGGTTTTAGAAGCAGATATTTCTCTGTACAGCCTATGGTCCCATTCACTCGGGAATATCCCAACGCAGCTCCTAGAATAAACGTGTTTCTGACTCGCTGAATCTCAACATAGATTCAACTCTCTTAGGTGAACGAACTCACAGCAGAGCAGTTTCAAGGAATCGTTTCTCCTGAATTTTAGACGAAATTTCCTGCTGTTTAGAACGTATGCCGGCATTGGCCTGGAAATACCGGTTTTGGGATTCTGCACAGAAAGGGTTTGTAAACCGCTGAATCCACACGTGAGTTTAACTCTGTCAGTTGAATGCACACATTGACAACCATTCAGTTAGACAGCTCCGTTTTGGTTTTAGAAGCAGATATTTCTCTGTACAGCCTATGGTCCCATTCACTCGGGAATATCCCAACGCAGCTCCTAGAAGAAACGTGTTTCTGACTCGCTGAATCTCAACATAGATTCAACTCTCTTAGGTGAACGAACGCACAGCAGAGCAGTTTCAAGGAAACGTTTCTCCTGAGTTTTAGACGAAGTTTCCTGCTGTTTCGTACGTATGCCGGCATTGGGCTGGAAATACCGGTTTTGGGATTCTGCACAGAAAGGGTTTGCAAACCGCTGAATCCACAGGTGAGTTTAACTCTGTCAGTTGAATGCACACATTGACAACCATTCAGTTAGATAGCTCCGTTTTGGTTTTAGAAGCAGATATTTCTCTGTACAGCCTATGGTCCCATTCACTCGGGAATATCCCAACGGAGCTCCTAGAAGAAACGTGTTTCTGACTCGCTGAATCTCAACATAGATTCAACTCTCTTAGGTGAACGAACGCACAGCAGAGCAGTTTCAAGGAAACGTTTCTCCTGAGTTTTAGACGAAGTTTCCTGCTGTTTAGTACGTATGCCGGCATTGGGCTGGAAATACCGGTTTTGGGATTCTGCACAGAAAGGGTTTGCAAACCGTTGAATCCACACGTGAGTTTACCTCTGTCAATTGAATGCACACATTGACAACCATTCAGTTAGATAGCTCCGTTTTGGTTTTAGAAGCAGATATTTCTCTGTACAGCCTATGGTCCCTTTCACTCGGGAATATCCCAACGCAGCTCCTAGAAGAAACGTGTTTCTGACTCGCTGAATCTCAACATAGATTCAACTCTCTTAGGTGAACGAACGCACAGCAGAGCAGTTTCAAGGAAACGTTTCTCCTGAGTTTTAGACGAAGTTTCCTGCTGTTTCGTACGTATGCCGGCATTGGGCTGGAAATACCGGTTTTGGGATTCTGCACAGAAAGGGTTGGCCAACCGCTGAATCCACACGTGAGTTTAACTCTGTCAGTTGAATGCACACATTGACAACCATTCAGTTAGATAGCTCCGTTTTGGTTTTAGAAGCAGATATTTCTCTGTACAGCCTATGGTCCCATTCACTCGGGAATATCCCAACGCAGCTCCTAGAAGAAACGTGTTTCTGACTCGCTGAATCTCAACATAGATTCAACTCTCTTAGGTGAACGAACGCACAGCAGAGCAGTTACAAGGAAACGTTTCTCCTGAGTTTTAGACGAAGTTTCCTGCTGTTTCGTACGTATGCCGGCATTGGGCTGGAAATACCGGTTTTGGGATTCTGCACAGAAAGGGTTTGCCAACCGCTGAATCCACACGTGAGTTTAACTCTGTCAGTTGAATGGACACATTTACAACCATTCAGTTAGATAGCTCCGCTTTGGTTTTAGAAGCAGATATTTCTCTGTACAGCCTATGGTCCCATTCACTCGGGAATATCCCAACGCAGCTCCTAGAAGAAACGTGTTTCTGACTCGCTGAATCTCAACATAGATTCAACTCTCTTAGGTGAACGAACGCACAGCAGAGCAGTTACAAGGAAACGTTTCTCCTGAGTTTTAGACGAAGTTTCCTGCTGTTTCGTACGTATGCCGGCATTGGGCTGGAAATACCGGTTTTGGGATTCTGCACAGAAAGGGTTTGCAAACCGCTGAATCCACACGTGAGTTTAACTCTGTCAGTTGAATGCACACATTGACAACCATTCAGTTAGATAGCTCCGTTTTGGTTTTAGAAGCAGATATTTCTCTGTACAGCCTATGGTCCCATTCACTCGGGAATATCCCAACGCAGCTCCTAGAAGAAACGTGTTTCTGACTCGCTGAATCTCAACATAGATTCAACTCTCTTAGGTGAACGAACTCACAGCAGAGCAGTTTCAAGGAATCGTTTCTCCTGAATTTTAGACGAAATTTCCTGCTGTTTAGAACGTATGCCGGCATTGGCCTGGAAATACCGGTTTTGGGATTCTGCACAGAAAGGGTTTGTAAACCGCTGAATCCACACGTGAGTTTAACTCTGTCAGTTGAATGCACACATTGACAACCATTCAGTTAGACAGCTCCGTTTTGGTTTTAGAAGCAGATATTTCTCTGTACAGCCTATGGTCCCATTCACTCGGGAATATCCCAACGCAGCTCCTAGAAGAAACGTGTTTCTGACTCGCTGAATCTCAACATAGATTCAACTCTCTTAGGTGAACGAACGCACAGCAGAGCAGTTTCAAGGAAACGTTTCTCCTGAGTTTTAGACTTAGTTTCTACTGTTTAGTACGTATGCCGGCATTGGACTGGAAATACCGGTTTTAGGATTCTGCACAGAAAGGGTTGGCAAACCGCTGAATCCACACGTGAGTTTAACTCTGTCAGTTGAATGCACACATTGACAACCATTCAGTTAGATAGCTCCGTTTTGGTTTTAGAAGCAGATATTTCTCTGTACAGCCTATGGTCCCTTTCACTCGGGAATATCCCAACGCAGCTCCTAGAAGAAACGTGTTTCTGACTCGCTGAATCTCAACATAGATTCAACTCTCTTAGGTGAACGAACGCACAGCAGAGCAGTTTCAAGGAAGCGTTTCTCCTGAGTTTTAGACGAAGTTTCCTGCTGTTTCGTACGTATGCCGGCATTGGGCTGGAAATACCGGTTTTGGGATTCTGCACAGAAAGGGTTTGCCAACCGCTGAATCCACACGTGAGTTTAACTCTGTCAGTTGAATGCACACATTGACAACCATTCAGTTAGATAGCTCCGTTTTGGTTTTAGAAGCAGATATTTCTCTGTACAGCCTATGGTCCCATTCACTCGGGAATATCCCAACGCAGCTCCTAGAAGAAACGTGTTTCTGACTCGCTGAATCTCAACATAGATTCAACTCTCTTAGGTGAACGAACGCACAGCAGAGCAGTTTCAAGGAAGCGTTTCTCCTGAGTTTTAGACTTAGTTTCCTGCTGTTTAGTACGTATGCCGACATTGGGCTGGAAATACCGGTTTTGGGATTCTGCACAGAAAGGGTTTGCAAACCGCTGAATCCACACGTGAGTTTAACTCTGTCAGTTGAATGCACACATTGACAACCATTCAGTTAGATAGCTCCGTTTTGGTTTTAGAAGCAGATATTTCTCTGTACAGCCTATGGTCCCATTCACTCGGGAATATCCCAACGCAGCTCCTAGAAGAAACGTGTTTCTGACTCGCTGAATCTCAACATAGATTCAACTCTCTTAGGTGAACGAACTCACAGCAGAGCAGTTTCAAGGAATCGTTTCTCCTGAATTTTAGACGAAATTTCCTGCTGTTTAGAACGTATGCCGGCATTGGCCTGGAAATACCGGTTTTGGGATTCTGCACAGAAAGGGTTTGTAAACCGCTGAATCCACACGTGAGTTTAACTCTGTCAGTTGAATGCACACATTGACAACCATTCAGTTAGACAGCTCCGTTTTGGTTTTAGAAGCAGATATTTCTCTGTACAGCCTATGGTCCCATTCACTCGGGAATATCCCAACGCAGCTCCTAGAAGAAACGTGTTTCTGACTCGCTGAATCTCAACATAGATTCAACTCTCTTAGGTGAACGAACGCACAGCAGAGCAGTTTCAAGGAAACGTTTCTCCTGAGTTTTAGACGAAGTTTCCTGCTGTTTCGTACGTATGCCGGCATTGGGCTGGAAATACCGGTTTTGGGATTCTGCACAGAAAGGGTTTGCAAACCGCTGAATCCACACGTGAGTTTAACTCTGTCAGTTGAATGCACACATTGACAACCATTCAGTTAGATAGCTCCGTTTTGGTTTTAGAAGCAGATATTTCTCTGTACAGCCTATGGTCCCATTCACTCGGGAATATCCCAACGGAGCTCCTAGAAGAAACGTGTTTCTGACTCGCTGAATCTCAACATAGATTCAACTCTCTTAGGTGAACGAACGCACAGCAGAGCAGTTTCAAGGAAACGTTTCTCCTGAGTTTTAGACGAAGTTTCCTGCTGTTTAGTACGTATGCCGGCATTGGGCTGGAAATACCGGTTTTGGGATTCTGCACAGAAAGGGTTTGCAAACCGTTGAATCCACACGTGAGTTTACCTCTGTCAATTGAATGCACACATTGACAACCATTCAGTTAGATAGCTCCGTTTTGGTTTTAGAAGCAGATATTTCTCTGTACAGCCTATGGTCCCTTTCACTCGGGAATATCCCAACGCAGCTCCTAGAAGAAACGTGTTTCTGACTCGCTGAATCTCAACATAGATTCAACTCTCTTAGGTGAACGAACGCACAGCAGAGCAGTTTCAAGGAAACGTTTCTCCTGAGTTTTAGACGAAGTTTCCTGCTGTTTCGTACGTATGCCGGCATTGGGCTGGAAATACCGGTTTTGGGATTCTGCACAGAAAGGGTTGGCCAACCGCTGAATCCACACGTGAGTTTAACTCTGTCAGTTGAATGCACACATTGACGACCATTCAGTTAGATAGCTCCGTTTTGGTTTTAGAAGCAGATATTTCTCTGTAAAGCCTATGGTCCCATTCACTCGGGAATATCCCAACGCAGCTCGTAGAAGAAACGTGTTTCTGACTCGCTGAATCTCAACATAGATTCAACTCTCTTAGGTGAACGAACGCACAGCAGAGCAGTTTCAAGGAAACGTTTCTCCTGAGTTTTAGACGAAGTTTCCTGCTGTTTCGTACGTATGCCGGCATTGGGCTGGAAATACCGGTTTTGGTATTCTGCACAGAAAGGGTTTGCCAACCGCTGAATCCACACGTGAGTTTAACTCTGTCAGTTGAATGCACACATTGACAACCATTCAGTTAGATAGCTCCGTTTTGGTTTTAGAAGCAGATATTTCTCTGTACAGCCTATGGTCCCATTCACTCGGGAATATCCCAACGCAGCTCCTAGAAGAAACGTGTTTCTGACTCGCTGAATCTCAACATAGATTCAACTCTCTTAGGTGAACGAACGCACAGCAGAGCAGTTACAAGGAAACGTTTCTCCTGAGTTTTAGACGAAGTTTCCTGCTGTTTCGTACGTATGCCGGCATTGGGCTGGAAATACCGGTTTTGGGATTCTGCACAGAAAGGGTTTGCCAACCGCTGAATCCACACGTGAGTTTAACTCTGTCAGTTGAATGGACACATTTACAACCATTCAGTTAGATAGCTCCGCTTTGGTTTTAGAAGCAGATATTTCTCTGTACAGCCTATGGTCCCATTCACTCGGGAATATCCCAACGCAGCTCCTAGAAGAAACGTGTTTCTGACTCGCTGAATCTCAACATAGATTCAACTCTCTTAGGTGAACGAACGCACAGCAGAGCAGTTACAAGGAAACGTTTCTCCTGAGTTTTAGACGAAGTTTCCTGCTGTTTCGTACGTATGCCGGCATTGGGCTGGAAATACCGGTTTTGGGATTCTGCACAGAAAGGGTTGGCAAACCGCTGAATCCACAGGTGAGTTTAACTCTGTCAGTTGAATGCACACATTGACAACCATTCAGTTAGATAGCTCCGTTTTGGTTTTAGAAGCAGATATTTCTCTGTACAGCCTATGGTCCCTTTCACTCGGGAATATCCCAACGCAGCTCCTAGAAGAAACGTGTTTCTGACTCGCTGAATCTCAACATAGATTCAACTCTCTTATGTGAACGAACGCACAGCAGAGCAGTTTCAAGGAAGCGTTTTTCCTGAGTTTTAGACGAAGTTTCCTGCTGTTTCGTACGTATGCCGGCATTGGGCTGGAAATACCGGTTTTGGGATTCTGCACAGAAAGGGTTTGCAAACCGCTGAATCCACACGTGAGTTTAACTCTGTCAGTTGAATGCACACATTGACAACCATTCAGTTAGATAGCTCCGTTTTGGTTTTAGAAGCAGATATTTCTCTGTACAGCCTATGGTCCCATTCACTCGGGAATATCCCAACGCAGCTCGTAGAAGAAACGTGTTTCTGACTCGCTGAATCTCAACATAGATTCAACTCTCTTAGGTGAACGAACGCACAGCAGAGCAGTTTCAAGGAAGCGTTTCTCCTGAGTTTTAGACTTAGTTTCCTGCTGTTTAGTACGTATGCCGGCATTGGGCTGGAAATACCGGTTTTGGGATTCTGCACAGAAAGGGTTTGCAAACCGCTGAATCCACACGTGAGTTTAACTCTGTCAGTTGAATGCACACATTGACAACCATTCAGTTAGATAGCTCCGTTTTGGTTTTAGAAGCAGATATTTCTCTGTACAGCCTATGGTCCCATTCACTCGGGAATATCCCAACGCAGCTCCTAGAAGAAACGTGTTTCTGACTCGCTGAATCTCAACATAGATTCAACTCTCTTAGGTGAACGAACTCACAGCAGAGCAGTTTCAAGGAATCGTTTCTCCTGAATTTTAGACGAAATTTCCTGCTGTTTAGAACGTATGCCGGCATTGGCCTGGAAATACCGGTTTTGGGATTCTGCACAGAAAGGGTTTGTAAACCGCTGAATCCACACGTGAGTTTAACTCTGTCAGTTGAATGCACACATTGACAACCATTCAGTTAGATAGCTCCGTTTTGGTTTTAGAAGCAGATATTTCTCTGTACAGCCTATGGTCCCATTCACTCGGGAATATCCCAACGCAGCTCGTAGAAGAAACGTGTTTCTGACTCGCTGAATCTCAACATAGATTCAACTCTCTTAGGTGAACGAACGCACAGCAGAGCAGTTTCAAGGAAACGTTTCTCCTGAGTTTTAGACGAAGTTTCCTGCTGTTTCGTACGTATGCCGGCATTGGGCTGGAAATACCGGTTTTGGGATTCTGCACAGAAAGGGTTTGCAAACCGCTGAATCCACACGTGAGTTTAACTCTGTCAGTTGAATGCACACATTGACAACCATTCAGTTAGATAGCTCCGTTTTGGTTTTAGAAGCAGATATTTCTCTGTACAGCCTATGGTCCCACTCACTCGGGAATATCCCAACGGAGCTCCTAGAAGAAACGTGTTTCTGACTCGCTGAATCTCAACATAGATTCAACTCTCTTAGGTGAACGAACGCACAGCAGAGCAGTTTCAAGGAAACGTTTCTCCTGAGTTTTAGACGAAGTTTCCTGCTGTTTAGTAGGTATGCCGGCATTGGGCTGGAAATACCGGTTTTGGGATTCTGCACAGAAAGGGTTTGCAAACCGTTGAATCCGCACGTGAGTTTACCTCTGTCAGTTGAATGCACACATTGACAACCATTCAGTTAGATAGCTCCGTTTTGGTTTTAGAAGCAGATATTTCTCTGTACAGCCTATGGTCCCTTTCACTCGGGAATATCCCAACGCAGCTCCTAGAAGAAACGTGTTTCTGACTCGCTGAATCTCAACATAGATTCAACTGTCTTAGGTGAACGAACGCACAGCAGAGCAGTTTCAAGGAAACGTTTCTCCTGAGTTTTAGACGAAGTTTCCTGCTGTTTCGTACGTATGCCGGCATTGGGCTGGAAATACCGGTTTTGGGATTCTGCACAGAAAGGGTTGGCCAACCGCTGAATCCACACGTGAGTTTAACTCTGTCAGTTGAATGCACACATTGACGACCATTCAGTTAGATAGCTCCGTTTTGGTTTTAGAAGCAGATATTTCTCTGTACAGCCTATGGTCCCATTCACTCGGGAATATCCCAACGCAGCTCGTAGAAGAAACGTGTTTCTGACTCGCTGAATCTCAACATAGATTCAACTCTCTTAGGTGAACGAACGCACAGCAGAGCAGTTTCAAGGAAACGTTTCTCCTGAGTTTTAGACGAAGTTTCCTGCTGTTTAGTACGTATGCCGGCATTGGGCTGGAAATACCGGTTTTGGTATTCTGCACAGAAAGGGTTTACCAACCGCTGAATCCACACGTGAGTTTAACTCTGTCAGTTGAATGCACACATTGACAACCATTCAGTTAGATAGCTCCGTTTTGGTTTTAGAAGCAGATATTTCTCTGTACAGCCTATGGTCCCATTCACTCGGGAATATCCCAACGCAGCTCCTAGAAGAAACGTGTTTCTGACTCGCTGAATCTCAACATAGATTCAACTCTCTTAGGTGAACGAACGCACAGCAGAGCAGTTACAAGGAAACGTTTCTCCTGAGTTTTAGACGAAGTTTCCTGCTGTTTCGTACGTATGCCGGCATTGGGCTGGAAATACCGGTTTTGGGATTCTGCACAGAAAGGGTTTGCCAACCGCTGTATCCACACGTGAGTTTAACTCTGTCAGTTGAATGGACACATTTACAACCATTCAGTTAGATAGCTCCGCTTTGGTTTTAGAAGCAGATATTTCTCTGTACAGCCTATGGTCCCTTTCACTCGGGAATATCCCAACGCAGCTCCTAGAAGAAACGTGTTTCTGACTCGCTGAATCTCAACATAGATTCAACTCTCTTAGGTGAACGAACGCACAGCAGAGCAGTTTCAAGGAAGCGTTTTTCCTGAGTTTTAGACGAAGTTTCCTGCTGTTTCGTACGTATGGCGGCATTGGGCTGGAAATACCGGTTTTGGGATTCTGCACAGAAAGGGTTTGCAAACCGCTGAATCCACACGTGAGTTTAACTCTGTCAGTTGAATGCACACATTGACAACCATTCAGTTAGATAGCTCCGTTTTGGTTTTAGAAGCAGATATTTCTCTGTACAGCCTATGGTCCCATTCACTCGGGAATATCCCAACGCAGCTCGTAGAAGAAACGTGTTTCTGACTCGCTGAATCTCAACATAGATTCAACTCTCTTAGGTGAACGAACGCACAGCAGAGCAGTTTCAAGGAAGCGTTTCTCCTGAGTTTTAGACTTAGTTTCCTGCTGTTTAGTACGTATGCCGGCATTGGGCTGGAAATACCGGTTTTGGGATTCTGCACAGAAAGGGTTTGCAAACCGCTGAATCCACACGTGAGTTTAACTCTGTCAGTTGAATGCACACATTGACAACCATTCAGTTAGATAGCTCCGTTTTGGTTTTAGAAGCAGATATTTCTCTGTACAGCCTATGGTCCCATTCACTCGGGAATATCCCAACGCAGCTCCTAGAAGAAACGTGTTTCTGACTCGCTGAATCTCAACATAGATTCAACTCTCTTAGGTGAACGAACTCACAGCAGAGCAGTTTCAAGGAATCGTTTCTCCTGAATTTTAGACGAAATTTCCTGCTGTTTAGAACGTATGCCGGCATTGGCCTGGAAATACCGGTTTTGGGATTCTGCACAGAAAGGGTTTGTAAACCGCTGAATCCACTCGTGAGTTTAACTCTGTCAGTTGAATGCACACATTGACAACCATTCAGTTAGATAGCTCCGTTTTGGTTTTAGAAGCAGATATTTCTCTGTACAGCCTATGGTCCCATTCACTCGGGAATATCCCAACGCAGCTCCTAGAAGAAACGTGTTTCTGACTCGCTGAATCTCAACATAGATTCAACTCTCTTAGGTGAACGAACGCACAGCAGAGCAGTTTCAAGGAAACGTTTCTCCTGAGTTTTAGACGAAGTTTCCTGCTGTTTCGTACGTATGCCGGCATTGGGCTGGAAATACCGGTTTTGGGATTCTGCACAGAAAGGGTTTGCAAACCGCTGAATCCACACGTGAGTTTAACTCTGTCAGTTGAATGCACACATTGACAACCATTCAGTTAGATAGCTCCGTTTTGGTTTTAGAAGCAGATATTTCTCTGTACAGCCTATGGTCCCATTCACTCGGGAATATCCCAACGGAGCTCCTAGAAGAAACGTGTTTCTGACTCGCTGAATCTCAACATAGATTCAACTCTCTTAGGTGAACGAACGCACAGCAGAGCAGTTTCAAGGAAACGTTTCTCCTGAGTTTTAGACGAAGTTTCCTGCTGTTTAGTACGTATGCCGGCATTGGGCTGGAAATACCGGTTTTGGGATTCTGCACAGAAAGGGTTTGCAAACCGTTGAATCCACACGTGAGTTTACCTCTGTCAATTGAATGCACACATTGACAACCATTCAGTTAGATAGCTCCGTTTTGGTTTTAGAAGCAGATATTTCTCTGTACAGCCTATGGTCCCTTTCACTCGGGAATATCCCAACGCAGCTCCTAGAAGAAACGTGTTTCTGACTCGCTGAATCTCAACATAGATTCAACTCTCTTAGGTGAACGAACGCACAGCAGAGCAGTTTCAAGGAAACGTTTCTCCTGAGTTTTAGACGAAGTTTCCTGCTGTTTCGTACGTATGCCGGCATTGGGCTGGAAATACCGGTTTTGGGATTCTGCACAGAAAGGGTTGGCCAACCGCTGAATCCACACGTGAGTTTAACTCTGTCAGTTGAATGCACACATTGACGACCATTCAGTTAGATAGCTCCGTTTTGGTTTTAGAAGCAGATATTTCTCTGTACAGCCTATGGTCCCATTCACTCGGGAATATCCCAACGCAGCTCGTAGAAGAAACGTGTTTCTGACTCGCTGAATCTCAACATAGATTCAACTCTCTTAGGTGAACGAACGCACAGCAGAGCAGTTTCAAGGAAACGTTTCTCCTGAGTTTTAGACGAAGTTTCCTGCTGTTTCGTACGTATGCCGGCATTGGGCTGGAAATACCGGTTTTGGTATTCTGCACAGAAAGGGTTTGCCAACCGCTGAATCCACACGTGAGTTTAACTCTGTCAGCTGAATGCACACATTGACAACCATTCAGTTAGATAGCTCCGTTTTGGTTTTAGAAGCAGATATTTCTCTGTACAGCCTATGGTCCCATTCACTCGGGAATATCCCAACGCAGCTCCTAGAAGAAACGTGTTTCTGACTCGCTGAATCTCAACATAGATTCAACTCTCTTAGGTGAACGAACGCACAGCAGAGCAGTTACAAGGAAACGTTTCTCCTGAGTTTTAGACGAAGTTTCCTGCTGTTTCGTACGTATGCCGGCATTGGGCTGGAAATACCGGTTTTGGGATTCTGCACAGAAAGGGTTTGCCAACCGCTGAATCCACACGTGAGTTTAACTCTGTCAGTTGAATGGACACATTTACAACCATTCAGTTAGATAGCTCCGCTTTGGTTTTAGAAGCAGATATTTCTCTGTACAGCCTATGGTCCCATTCACTCGGGAATATCCCAACGCAGCTCCTAGAAGAAACGTGTTTCTGACTCGCTGAATCTCAACATAGATTCAACTCTCTTAGGTGAACGAACGCACAGCAGAGCAGTTTCAAGGAAACGTTTCTCCTGAGTTTTAGACGAAGTTTCCTGCTGTTTAGTACGTATGCCGGCATTGGGCTGGAAATACCGGTTTTAGGATTCTGCACAGAAAGGGTTGGCAAACCGCTGAATCCACAGGTGAGTTTAACTCTGTCAGTTGAATGCACACATTGACAACCATTCAGTTAGATAGCTCCGTTTTGGTTTTAGAAGCAGATATTTCTCTGTACAGCCTATGGTCCCTTTCACTCGGGAATATCCCAACGCAGCTCCTAGAAGAAACGTGTTTCTGACTCGCTGAATCTCAACATAGATTCAACTCTCTTAGGTGAACGAACGCACAGCAGAGCAGTTTCAAGGAAGCGTTTTTCCTGAGTTTTAGACGAAGTTTCCTGCTGTTTCGTACGTATGGCGGCATTGGGCTGGAAATACCGGTTTTGGGATTCTGCACAGAAAGGGTTTGCAAACCGCTGAATCCACACGTGAGTTTAACTCTGTCAGTTGAATGCACACATTGACAACCATTCAGTTAGATAGCTCCGTTTTGGTTTTAGAAGCAGATATTTCTCTGTACAGCCTATGGTCCCATTCACTCGGGAATATCCCAACGCAGCTCGTAGAAGAAACGTGTTTCTGACTCGCTGAATCTCAACATAGATTCAACTCTCTTAGGTGAACGAACGCACAGCAGAGCAGTTTCAAGGAAGCGTTTCTCCTGAGTTTTAGACGAAGTTTCCTGCTGTTTCGTATGTATGCCGTCATTGGGCTGGAAATACCGGTTTTGGGATTATGCACAGAAAGGGTTTGCAAACCGCTGAATCCACACCTGAGTTTAACTCTGTCAGTTGAATGCACACATTGACAACCATTCAGTTAGATAGCTCCGTTTTGGTTTTAGAAGCAGATATTTCTCTGTACAGCCTATGGTCCCATTCACTCGGGAATATCCCAACGCAGCTCCTAGAAGAAACGTGTTTCTGACTCGCTGAATCTCAACATAGATTCAACTCTCTTAGGTGAACGAACGCACAGCAGAGCAGTTTCAAGGAAACGTTTCTCCTGAGTTTTAGACGAAGTTTCCTGCTGTTTAGTACGTATGCCGGCATTGGGCTGGAAATACCGGTTTTAGGATTCTGCATAGAAAGGGTTGGCAAACCGCTGAATCCACACGTGAGTTTAACTCTGTCAGTTGAATGCACACATTGACAACCATTCAGTTAGATAGCTCCGTTTTGGTTTTAGAAGCAGATATTTCTCTGTACAGCCTATGGTCCCATTCACTCGGGAATATCCCAACGGAGCTCCTAGAAGAAACGTGTTTCTGACTCGCTGAATCTCAACATAGATTCAACTCTCTTAGGTGAACGAACGCACAGCAGAGCAGTTTCAAGGAAACGTTTCTCCTGAGTTTTAGACGAAGTTTCCTGCTGTTTAGTACGTATGCCGGCATTGGGCTGGAAATACCGGTTTTGGGATTCTGCACAGAAAGGGTTTGCAAACCGTTGAATCCACACGTGAGTTTACCTCTGTCAATTGAATGCACACATTGACAACCATTCAGTTAGATAGCTCCGTTTTGGTTTTAGAAGCAGATATTTCTCTGTACAGCCTATGGTCCCTTTCACTCGGGAATATCCCAACGCAGCTCCTAGAAGAAACGTGTTTCTGACTCGCTGAATCTCAACATAGATTCAACTCTCTTAGGTGAACGAACGCACAGCAGAGCAGTTTCAAGGAAACGTTTCTCCTGAGTTTTAGACGAAGTTTCCTGCTGTTTCGTACGTATGCCGGCATTGGGCTGGAAATACCGGTTTTGGGATTCTGCACAGAAAGGGTTGGCCAACCGCTGAATCCACACGTGAGTTTAACTCTGTCAGTTGAATGCACATATTGACGACCATTCAGTTAGATAGCTCCGTTTTGGTTTTAGAAGCAGATATTTCTCTGTACAGCCTATGGTCCCATTCACTCGGGAATATCCCAACGCAGCTCGTAGAAGAAACGTGTTTCTGACTCGCTGAATCTCAACATAGATTCAACTCTCTTAGGTGAACGAACGCACAGCAGAGCAGTTTCAAGGAAACGTTTCTCCTGAGTTTTAGACGAAGTTTCCTGCTGTTTCGTACGTATGCCGGCATTGGGCTGGAAATACCGGTTTTGGTATTCTGCACAGAAAGGGTTTGCCAACCGCTGAATCCACACGTGAGTTTAACTCTGTCAGTTGAATGCACACATTGACAACCATTCAGTTAGATAGCTCCGTTTTGGTTTTAGAAGCAGATATTTCTCTGTACAGCCTATGGTCCCATTCACTCGGGAATATCCCAACGCAGCTCCTAGAAGAAACGTGTTTCTGACTCGCTGAATCTCAACATAGATTCAACTCTCTTAGGTGAACGAACGCACAGCAGAGCAGTTACAAGGAAACGTTTCTCCTGAGTTTTAGACGAAGTTTCCTGCTGTTTCGTACGTATGCCGGCATTGGGCTGGAAATACCGGTTTTGGGATTCTGCACAGAAAGGGTTTGCCAACCGCTGAATCCACACGTGAGTTTAACTCTGTCAGTTGAATGGACACATTTACAACCATTCAGTTAGATAGCTCCGCTTTGGTTTTAGAAGCAGATATTTCTCTGTACAGCCTATGGTCCCATTCACTCGGGAATATCCCAACGCAGCTCCTAGAAGAAACGTGTTTCTGACTCGCTGAATCTCAACATAGATTCAACTCTCTTAGGTGAACGAACGCACAGCAGAGCAGTTTCAAGGAAACGTTTCTCCTGAGTTTTAGACGAAGTTTCCTGCTGTTTAGTACGTATGCCGGCATTGGGCTGGAAATACCGGTTTTAGGATTCTGCACAGAAAGGGTTGGCAAACCGCTGAATCCACAGGTGAGTTTAACTCTGTCAGTTGAATGCACACATTGACAACCATTCAGTTAGATAGCTCCGTTTTGGTTTTAGAAGCAGATATTTCTCTGTACAGCCTATGGTCCCTTTCACTCGGGAATATCCCAACGCAGCTCCTAGAAGAAACGTGTTTCTGACTCGCTGAATCTCAACATAGATTCAACTCTCTTAGGTGAACGAACGCACAGCAGAGCAGTTTCAAGGAAGCGTTTTTCCTGAGTTTTAGACGAAGTTTCCTGCTGTTTCGTACGTATGGCGGCATTGGGCTGGAAATACCGGTTTTGGGATTCTGCACAGAAAGGGTTTGCAAACCGCTGAATCCACACGTGAGTTTAACTCTGTCAGTTGAATGCACACATTGACAACCATTCAGTTAGATAGCTCCGTTTTGGTTTTAGAAGCAGATATTTCTCTGTACAGCCTATGGTCCCATTCACTCGGGAATATCCCAACGCAGCTCGTAGAAGAAACGTGTTTCTGACTCGCTGAATCTCAACATAGATTCAACTCTCTTAGGTGAACGAACGCACAGCAGAGCAGTTTCAAGGAAGCGTTTCTCCTGAGTTTTAGACGAAGTTTCCTGCTGTTTAGTACGTATGCCGGCATTGGGCTGGAAATACCGGTTTTGGGATTCTGCACAGAAAGGGTTTGCAAACCGCTGAATCCACACGTGAGTTTAACTCAGTCAGTTGAATGCACACATTGACAACCATTCAGTTAGATAGCTCCGTTTTGGTTTTAGAAGCAGATATTTCTCTGTACAGCCTATGGTCCCATTCACTCGGGAGTATCCCAACGGAGCTCCTAGAAGAAACGTGTTTCTGACTCGCTGAATCTCAACATAGATTCAACTCTCTTAGGTGAACGAACGCACAGCAGAGCAGTTTTAAGGAAACGTTTCTCCTGAGTTTTAGACGAAGTTTCCTGCTGTTTCGTACGTATGCCGGCATTGGGCTGGAAATACCGGTTTTGGGATTCTGCACAGAAAGGGTTTGCAAACCGTTGAATCCACACGTGAGTTTACCTCTGTCAGTTGAATGCACACATTGACAACCATTCAGTTAGATAGCTCCGTTTTGATTTTAGAAGCAGATATTTCTCTGTACAGCCTATGGTCCCTTTCACTCGGGAATATCCCAACGCAGCTCCTAGAAGAAACGTGTTTCTGACTCGCTGAATCTCAACATAGATTCAACTCTCTTAGGTGAACGAACGCACAGCAGAGCAGTTTCAAGGAAACGTTTCTCCTAAGTTTTAGACGAAGTTTCCTGCTGTTTCGTACGTATGCCGACATTGGGCTGGAAATACCGGTTTTGTGATTCTGCACAGAAAGGGTTTGCCAACCGCTGAATCCACACGTGAGTTTAACTCTGTCAGTTGAATGCACACATTGACAACCATTCAGTTACATAGCTCCGTTTTGGTTTTAGAAGCAGATATTTCTCTGTACAGCCTATGGTCCCATTCACTCGGGAATATCCCAACGCAGCTCCTAGAAGAAACGTGTTTCTGACTCGCTGAATCTCAACATAGATTCAACTCTCTTAGGTGAACGAACGCACAGCAGAGCAGTTTCAAGGAAGCGTTTCTCCTGAGTTTTAGACTTAGTTTCCTGCTGTTTAGTACGTATGCCGGCATTGGGCTGGAAATACCGGTTTTGGGATTCTGCACAGAAAGGGTTTGCAAACCGCTGAATCCACACGTGAGTTTAACTCTGTCAGTTGAATGCACACATTGACAACCATTCAGTTAGATAGCTCCGTTTTGGTTTTAGAAGCAGATATTTCTCTGTACAGCCTATGGTCCCATTCACTCGGGAATATCCCAACGCAGCTCCTAGAAGA
Source organism: Aotus nancymaae (assembly GCF_030222135.1). Lineage (NCBI taxonomy): Eukaryota > Metazoa > Chordata > Mammalia > Primates > Aotidae > Aotus > Aotus nancymaae. The sequence continues at coordinate 2,977,312 of NW_026988495.1, read as the reverse complement.
AACGTGTTTCTGACTCGCTGAATCTCAACATAGATTCAACTCTCTTAGGTGAACGAACTCACAGCAGAGCAGTTTCAAGGAATCGTTTCTCCTGAATTTTAGACGAAATTTCCTGCTGTTTAGAACGTATGCCGGCATTGGGCTGGAAATACCGGTTTTGGGATTCTGCACAGAAAGGGTTTGTAAACCGCTGAATCCACACGTGAGTTTAACTCTGTCAGTTGAATGCACACATTGACAACCATTCAGTTAGACAGCTCCGTTTTGGTTTTAGAAGCAGATATTTCTCTGTACAGCCTATGGTCCCATTCACTCGGGAATATCCCAACGCAGCTCCTAGAAGAAACGTGTTTCTGACTCGCTGAATCTCAACATAGATTCAACTCTCTTAGGTGAACGAACGCACAGCAGAGCAGTTTCAAGGAAACGTTTCTCCTGAGTTTTAGACGAAGTTTCCTGCTGTTTCGTACGTATGCCGGCATTGGGCTGGAAATACCGGTTTTGGGATTCTGCACAGAAAGGGTTTGCAAACCGCTGAATCCACACGTGAGTTTAACTCTGTCAGTTGAATGCACACATTGACAACCATTCAGTTAGATAGCTCCGTTTTGGTTTTAGAAGCAGATATTTCTCTGTACAGCCTATGGTCCCATTCACTCGGGAATATCCCAACGGAGCTCCTAGAAGAAACGTGTTTCTGACTCGCTGAATCTCAACATAGATTCAACTCTCTTAGGTGAACGAACGCACAGCAGAGCAGTTTCAAGGAAACGTTTCTCCTGAGTTTTAGACGAAGTTTCCTGCTGTTTAGTACGTATGCCGGCATTGGGCTGGAAATACCGGTTTTGGGATTCTGCACAGAAAGGGTTTGCAAACCGTTGAATCCACACGTGAGTTTACCTCTGTCAATTGAATGCACACATTGACAACCATTCAGTTAGATAGCTCCGTTTTGGTTTTAGAAGCAGATATTTCTCTGTACAGCCTATGGTCCCTTTCACTCGGGAATATCCCAACGCAGCTCCTAGAAGAAACGTGTTTCTGACTCGCTGAATCTCAACATAGATTCAACTCTCTTAGGTGAACGAACGCACAGCAGAGCAGTTTCAAGGAAACGTTTCTCCTGAGTTTTAGACGAAGTTTCCTGCTGTTTCGTACGTATGCCGGCATTGGGCTGGAAATACCGGTTTTGGGATTCTGCACAGAAAGGGTTGGCCAACCGCTGAATCCACACGTGAGTTTAACTCTGTCAGTTGAATGCACACATTGACGACCATTCAGTTAGATAGCTCCGTTTTGGTTTTAGAAGCAGATATTTCTCTGTACAGCCTATGGTCCCATTCACTCGGGAATATCCCAACGCAGCTCGTAGAAGAAACGTGTTTCTGACTCGCTGAATCTCAACATAGATTCAACTCTCTTAGGTGAACGAACGCACAGCAGAGCAGTTTCAAGGAAACGTTTCTCCTGAGTTTTAGACGAAGTTTCCTGCTGTTTCGTACGTATGCCGGCATTGGGCTGGAAATACCGGTTTTGGTATTCTGCACAGAAAGGGTTTGCCAACCGCTGAATCCACACGTGAGTTTAACTCTGTCAGCTGAATGCACACATTGACAACCATTCAGTTAGATAGCTCCGTTTTGGTTTTAGAAGCAGATATTTCTCTGTACAGCCTATGGTCCCATTCACTCGGGAATATCCCAACGCAGCTCCTAGAAGAAACGTGTTTCTGACTCGCTGAATCTCAACATAGATTCAACTCTCTTAGGTGAACGAACGCACAGCAGAGCAGTTACAAGGAAACGTTTCTCCTGAGTTTTAGACGAAGTTTCCTGCTGTTTCGTACGTATGCCGGCATTGGGCTGGAAATACCGGTTTTGGGATTCTGCACAGAAAGGGTTTGCCAACCGCTGAATCCACACGTGAGTTTAACTCTGTCAGTTGAATGGACACATTTACAACCATTCAGTTAGATAGCTCCGCTTTGGTTTTAGAAGCAGATATTTCTCTGTACAGCCTATGGTCCCATTCACTCGGGAATATCCCAACGCAGCTCCTAGAAGAAACGTGTTTCTGACTCGCTGAATCTCAACATAGATTCAACTCTCTTAGGTGAACGAACGCACAGCAGAGCAGTTTCAAGGAAACGTTTCTCCTGAGTTTTAGACGAAGTTTCCTGCTGTTTAGTACGTATGCCGGCATTGGGCTGGAAATACCGGTTTTAGGATTCTGCACAGAAAGGGTTGGCAAACCGCTGAATCCACAGGTGAGTTTAACTCTGTCAGTTGAATGCACACATTGACAACCATTCAGTTAGATAGCTCCGTTTTGGTTTTAGAAGCAGATATTTCTCTGTACAGCCTATGGTCCCTTTCACTCGGGAATATCCCAACGCAGCTCCTAGAAGAAACGTGTTTCTGACTCGCTGAATCTCAACATAGATTCAACTCTCTTAGGTGAACGAACGCACAGCAGAGCAGTTTCAAGGAAGCGTTTTTCCTGAGTTTTAGACGAAGTTTCCTGCTGTTTCGTACGTATGGCGGTATTGGGCTGGAAATACCGGTTTTGGGATTCTGCACAGAAAGGGTTTGCATACCGCTGAATCCACACGTGAGTTTAACTCTGTCAGTTGAATGCACACATTGACAACCATTCAGTTAGATAGCTCCGTTTTGGTTTTAGAAGCAGATATTTCTCTGTACAGCCTATGGTCCCATTCACTCGGGAATATCCCAACGCAGCTCGTAGAAGAAACGTGTTTCTGACTCGCTGAATCTCAACATAGATTCAACTCTCTTAGGTGAACGAACGCACAGCAGAGCAGTTTCAAGGAAGCGTTTCTCCTGAGTTTTAGACGAAGTTTCCTGCTGTTTAGTACGTATGCCGGCATTGGGCTGGAAATACCGGTTTTGGGATTCTGCACAGAAAGGGTTTGCAAACCGCTGAATCCACACGTGAGTTTAACTCAGTCAGTTGAATGCACACATTGACAACCATTCAGTTAGATAGCTCCGTTTTGGTTTTAGAAGCAGATATTTCTCTGTACAGCCTATGGTCCCATTCACTCGGGAGTATCCCAACGGAGCTCCTAGAAGAAACGTGTTTCTGACTCGCTGAATCTCAACATAGATTCAACTCTCTTAGGTGAACGAACGCACAGCAGAGCAGTTTTAAGGAAACGTTTCTCCTGAGTTTTAGACGAAGTTTCCTGCTGTTTAGTACGTATGCCGGCATTGGGCTGGAAATACCGGTTTTGGGATTCTGCACAGAAAGGGTTTGCAAACCGTTGAATCCACACGTGAGTTTACCTATGTCAGTTGAATGCACACATTGACAACCATTCAGTTAGATAGCTCCGTTTTGATTTTAGAAGCAGATATTTCTCTGTACAGCCTATGGTCCCTTTCACTCGGGAATATCCCAACGCAGCTCCTAGAAGAAACGTGTTTCTGACTCGCTGAATCTCAACATAGATTCAACTCTCTTAGGTGAACGAACGCACAGCAGAGCAGTTTCAAGGAAACGTTTCTCCTAAGTTTTAGACGAAGTTTCCTGCTGTTTCGTACGTATGCCGACATTGGGCTGGAAATACCGGTTTTGTGATTCTGCACAGAAAGGGTTTGCCAACCGCTGAATCCACACGTGAGTTTAACTCTGTCAGTTGAATGCACACATTGACAACCATTCAGTTAGATAGCTCCGTTTTGGTTTTAGAAGCAGATATTTCTCTGTACAGCCTATGGTCCCATTCACTCGGGAATATCCCAACGCAGCTCCTAGAAGAAACGTGTTTCTGACTCGCTGAATCTCAACATAGATTCAACTCTCTTAGGTGAACGAACGCACAGCAGAGCAGTTTCAAGGAAACGTTTCTCCTGAGTTTTAGACGAAGTTTCCTGCTGTTTCGTACGTATGCCGGCATTGGGCTGGAAATACCGGTTTTGGGATTCTGCACAGAAAGGGTTTGCCAACCGCTGAATCCACACGTGAGTTTAACTCTGTCAGTTGAATGCACACATTGACAACCATTCAGTTAGATAGCTCCGTTTTGGTTTTAGAAGCAGATATTTCTCTGTACAGCCTATGGTCCCATTCACTCGGGAATATCCCAACGCAGCTCCTAGAAGAAACGTGTTTCTGACTCGCTGAATCTCAACATAGATTCAACTCTCTTAGGTGAACGAACGCACAGCAGAGCAGTTTCAAGGAAACGTTTCTCCTGAGTTTTAGACGAAGTTTCCTGCTGTTTCGTATGTATGCCGTCATTGGGCTGGAAATACCGGTTTTGGGATTCTGCACAGAAAGGGTTTGCAAACCGCTGAATCCACACGTGAGTTTAACTCTGTCAGTTGAATGCACACATTGACAACCATTCAGTTAGATAGCTCCGTTTTGGTTTTAGAAGCAGATATTTCTCTGTACAGCCTATGGTCCCATTCACTCGGGAATATCCCAACGCAGCTCCTAGAAGAAACGTGTTTCTGACTCGCTGAATCTCAACATAGATTCAACTCTCTTAGGTGAACGAACGCACAGCAGAGCAGTTTCAAGGAAACGTTTCTCCTGAGTTTTAGACGAAGTTTCCTGCTGTTTAGTACGTATGCCGGCATTGGGCTGGAAATACCGGTTTTAGGATTCTGCATAGAAAGGGTTGGCAAACCGCTGAATCCACACGTGAGTTTAACTCTGTCAGTTGAATGCACACATTGACAACCATTCAGTTAGATAGCTCCGTTTTGGTTTTAGAAGCAGATATTTCTCTGTACAGCCTATGGTCCCATTCACTCGGGAATATCCCAACGGAGCTCCTAGAAGAAACGTGTTTCTGACTCGCTGAATCTCAACATAGATTCAACTCTCTTAGGTGAACGAACGCACAGCAGAGCAGTTTCAAGGAAACGTTTCTCCTGAGTTTTAGACGAAGTTTCCTGCTGTTTAGTACGTATGCCGGCATTGGGCTGGAAATACCGGTTTTGGGATTCTGCACAGAAAGGGTTTGCAAACCGTTGAATCCACACGTGAGTTTACCTCTGTCAATTGAATGCACACATTGACAACCATTCAGTTAGATAGCTCCGTTTTGGTTTTAGAAGCAGATATTTCTCTGTACAGCCTATGGTCCCTTTCACTCGGGAATATCCCAACGCAGCTCCTAGAAGAAACGTGTTTCTGACTCGCTGAATCTCAACATAGATTCAACTCTCTTAGGTGAACGAACGCACAGCAGAGCAGTTTCAAGGAAACGTTTCTCCTGAGTTTTAGACGAAGTTTCCTGCTGTTTCGTACGTATGCCGGCATTGGGCTGGAAATACCGGTTTTGGGATTCTGCACAGAAAGGGTTGGCCAACCGCTGAATCCACACGTGAGTTTAACTCTGTCAGTTGAATGCACACATTGACGACCATTCAGTTAGATAGCTCCGTTTTGGTTTTAGAAGCAGATATTTCTCTGTACAGCCTATGGTCCCATTCACTCGGGAATATCCCAACGCAGCTCGTAGAAGAAACGTGTTTCTGACTCGCTGAATCTCAACATAGATTCAACTCTCTTAGGTGAACGAACGCACAGCAGAGCAGTTTCAAGGAAACGTTTCTCCTGAGTTTTAGACGAAGTTTCCTGCTGTTTAGTACGTATGCCGGCATTGGGCTGGAAATACCGGTTTTGGTATTCTGCACAGAAAGGGTTTGCCAACCGCTGAATCCACACGTGAGTTTAACTCTGTCAGTTGAATGCACACATTGACAACCATTCAGTTAGATAGCTCCGTTTTGGTTTTAGAAGCAGATATTTCTCTGTACAGCCTATGGTCCCATTCACTCGGGAATATCCCAACGCAGCTCCTAGAAGAAACGTGTTTCTGACTCGCTGAATCTCAACATAGATTCAACTCTCTTAGGTGAACGAACGCACAGCAGAGCAGTTTCAAGGAAACGTTTCTCCTGAGTTTTAGACGAAGTTTCCTGCTGTTTCGTACGTATGCCGGCATTGGGCTGGAAATACCGGTTTTGGGATTCTGCACAGAAAGGGTTTGCCAACCGCTGAATCCACACGTGAGTTTAACTCTGTCAGTTGAATGCACACATTGACAACCATTCAGTTAGATAGCTCCGTTTTGGTTTTAGAAGCAGATATTTCTCTGTACAGCCTATGGTCCCATTCACTCGGGAATATCCCAACGCAGCTCCTAGAAGAAACGTGTTTCTGACTCGCTGAATCTCAACATAGATTCAACTCTCTTAGGTGAACGAACGCACAGCAGAGCAGTTTCAAGGAAACGTTTCTCCTGAGTTTTAGACGAAGTTTCCTGCTGTTTCGTATGTATGCCGTCATTGGGCTGGAAATACCGGTTTTGGGATTCTGCACAGAAAGGGTTTGCAAACCGCTGAATCCACACGTGAGTTTAACTCTGTCAGTTGAATGCACACATTGACAACCATTCAGTTAGATAGCTCCGTTTTGGTTTTAGAAGCAGATATTTCTCTGTACAGCCTATGGTCCCATTCACTCGGGAATATCCCAACGCAGCTCCTAGAAGAAACGTGTTTCTGACTCGCTGAATCTCAACATAGATTCAACTCTCTTAGGTGAACGAACGCACAGCAGAGCAGTTTCAAGGAAACGTTTCTCCTGAGTTTTAGACGAAGTTTCCTGCTGTTTAGTACGTATGCCGGCATTGGGCTGGAAATACCGGTTTTAGGATTCTGCATAGAAAGGGTTGGCAAACCGCTGAATCCACACGTGAGTTTAACTCTGTCAGTTGAATGCACACATTGACAACCATTCAGTTAGATAGCTCCGTTTTGGTTTTAGAAACAGATATTTCTCTGTACAGCCTATGGTCCCATTCACTCGGGAATATCCCAACGGAGCTCCTAGAAGAAACGTGTTTCTGACTCGCTGAATCTCAACATAGATTCAACTCTCTTAGGTGAACGAACGCACAGCAGAGCAGTTTCAAGGAAACGTTTCTCCTGAGTTTTAGACGAAGTTTCCTGCTGTTTAGTACGTATGCCGGCATTGGGCTGGAAATACCGGTTTTGGGATTCTGCACAGAAAGGGTTTGCAAACCGTTGAATCCACACGTGAGTTTACCTCTGTCAATTGAATGCACACATTGACAACCATTCAGTTAGATAGCTCCGTTTTGGTTTTAGAAGCAGATATTTCTCTGTACAGCCTATGGTCCCTTTCACTCGGGAATATCCCAACGCAGCTCCTAGAAGAAACGTGTTTCTGACTCGCTGAATCTCAACATAGATTCAACTCTCTTAGGTGAACGAACGCACAGCAGAGCAGTTTCAAGGAAACGTTTCTCCTGAGTTTTAGACGAAGTTTCCTGCTGTTTCGTACGTATGCCGGCATTGGGCTGGAAATACCGGTTTTGGGATTCTGCACAGAAAGGGTTGGCCAACCGCTGAATCCACACGTGAGTTTAACTCTGTCAGTTGAATGCACACATTGACGACCATTCAGTTAGATAGCTCCGTTTTGGTTTTAGAAGCAGATATTTCTCTGTACAGCCTATGGTCCCATTCACTCGGGAATATCCCAACGCAGCTCGTAGAAGAAACGTGTTTCTGACTCGCTGAATCTCAACATAGATTCAACTCTCTTAGGTGAACGAACGCACAGCAGAGCAGTTTCAAGGAAACGTTTCTCCTGAGTTTTAGACGAAGTTTCCTGCTGTTTCGTACGTATGCCGGCATTGGGCTGGAAATACCGGTTTTGGTATTCTGCACAGAAAGGGTTTGCCAACCGCTGAATCCACACGTGAGTTTAACTCTGTCAGTTGAATGCACACATTGACAACCATTCAGTTAGATAGCTCCGTTTTGGTTTTAGAAGCAGATATTTCTCTGTACAGCCTATGGTCCCATTCACTCGGGAATATCCCAACGCAGCTCCTAGAAGAAACGTGTTTCTGACTCGCTGAATCTCAACATAGATTCAACTCTCTTAGGTGAACGAACGCACAGCAGAGCAGTTACAAGGAAACGTTTCTCCTGAGTTTTAGACGAAGTTTCCTGCTGTTTCGTACGTATGCCGGCATTGGGCTGGAAATACCGGTTTTGGGATTCTGCACAGAAAGGGTTTGCCAACCGCTGAATCCACACGTGAGTTTAACTCTGTCAGTTGAATGGACACATTTACAACCATTCAGTTAGATAGCTCCGCTTTGGTTTTAGAAGCAGATATTTCTCTGTACAGCCTATGGTCCCATTCACTCGGGAATATCCCAACGCAGCTCCTAGAAGAAACGTGTTTCTGACTCGCTGAATCTCAACATAGATTCAACTCTCTTAGGTGAACGAACGCACAGCAGAGCAGTTTCAAGGAAACGTTTCTCCTGAGTTTTAGACGAAGTTTCCTGCTGTTTAGTACGTATGCCGGCATTGGGCTGGAAATACCGGTTTTAGGATTCTGCACAGAAAGGGTTGGCAAACCGCTGAATCCACAGGTGAGTTTAACTCTGTCAGTTGAATGCACACATTGACAACCATTCAGTTAGATAGCTCCGTTTTGGTTTTAGAAGCAGATATTTCTCTGTACAGCCTATGGTCCCTTTCACTCGGGAATATCCCAACGCAGCTCCTAGAAGAAACGTGTTTCTGACTCGCTGAATCTCAACATAGATTCAACTCTCTTAGGTGAACGAACGCACAGCAGAGCAGTTTCAAGGAAGCGTTTTTCCTGAGTTTTAGACGAAGTTTCCTGCTGTTTCGTACGTATGGCGGCATTGGGCTGGAAATACCGGTTTTGGGATTCTGCACAGAAAGGGTTTGCAAACCGCTGAATCCACACGTGAGTTTAACTCTGTCAGTTGAATGCACACATTGACAACCATTCAGTTAGATAGCTCCGTTTTGGTTTTAGAAGCAGATATTTCTCTGTACAGCCTATGGTCCCATTCACTCGGGAATATCCCAACGCAGCTCGTAGAAGAAACGTGTTTCTGACTCGCTGAATCTCAACATAGATTCAACTCTCTTAGGTGAACGAACGCACAGCAGAGCAGTTTCAAGGAAGCGTTTCTCCTGAGTTTTAGACGAAGTTTCCTGCTGTTTAGTACGTATGCCGGCATTGGGCTGGAAATACCGGTTTTGGGATTCTGCACAGAAAGGGTTTGCAAACCGCTGAATCCACACGTGAGTTTAACTCAGTCAGTTGAATGCACACATTGACAACCATTCAGTTAGATAGCTCCGTTTTGGTTTTAGAAGCAGATATTTCTCTGTACAGCCTATGGTCCCATTCACTCGGGAGTATCCCAACGGAGCTCCTAGAAGAAACGTGTTTCTGACTCGCTGAATCTCAACATAGATTCAACTCTCTTAGGTGAACGAACGCACAGCAGAGCAGTTTTAAGGAAACGTTTCTCCTGAGTTTTAGACGAAGTTTCCTGCTGTTTCGTACGTATGCCGGCATTGGGCTCGAAATACCGGTTTTGGGATTCTGCACAGAAAGGGTTTGCAAACCGTTGAATCCACACGTGAGTTTACCTCTGTCAGTTGAATGCACACATTGACAACCATTCAGTTAGATAGCTCCGTTTTGATTTTAGAAGCAGATATTTCTCTGTACAGCCTATGGTCCCTTTCACTCGGGAATATCCCAACGCAGCTCCTAGAAGAAACGTGTTTCTGACTCGCTGAATCTCAACATAGATTCAACTCTCTTAGGTGAACGAACGCACAGCAGAGCAGTTTCAAGGAAACGTTTCTCCTAAGTTTTAGACGAAGTTTCCTGCTGTTTCGTACGTATGCCGACATTGGGCTGGAAATACCGGTTTTGTGATTCTGCACAGAAAGGGTTTGCCAACCGCTGAATCCACACGTGAGTTTAACTCTGTCAGTTGAATGCACAGATTGACAACCATTCAGTTAGATAGCTCCGTTTTGGTTTTAGAAGCAGATATTTCTCTGTACAGCCTATGGTCCCATTCACTCGGGAATATCCCAACGCAGCTCCTAGAAGAAACGTGTTTCTGACTCGCTGAATCTCAACATAGATTCAACTCTCTTAGGTGAACGAACGCACAGCAGAGCAGTTTCAAGGAAACGTTTCTCCTGAGTTTTAGACGAAGTTTCCTGCTGTTTCGTACGTATGCCGGCATTGGGCTGGAAATACCGGTTTTGGGATTCTGCACAGAAAGGGTTTGCCAACCGCTGAATCCACACGTGAGTTTAACTCTGTCAGTTGAATGCACACATTGACAACCATTCAGTTAGATAGCTCCGTTTTGGTTTTAGAAGCAGATATTTCTCTGTACAGCCTATGGTCCCATTCACTCGGGAATATCCCAACGCAGATCCTAGAAGAAACGTGTTTCTGACTCGCTGAATCTCAACATAGATTCAACTCTCTTAGGTGAACGAACGCACAGCAGAGCAGTTTCAAGGAAACGTTTCTCCTGAGTTTTAGACGAAGTTTCCTGCTGTTTCGTATGTATGCCGTCATTGGGCTGGAAATACCGGTTTTGGGATTCTGCACAGAAAGGGTTTGCAAACCGCTGAATCCACACGTGAGTTTAACTCTGTCAGTTGAATGCACACATTGACAACCATTCAGTTAGATAGCTCCGTTTTGGTTTTAGAAGCAGATATTTCTCTGTACAGCCTATGGTCCCATTCACTCGGGAATATCCCAACGCAGCTCCTAGAAGAAACGTGTTTCTGACTCGCTGAATCTCAACATAGATTCAACTCTCTTAGATGAACGAACGCACAGCAGAGCAGTTTCAAGGAAACGTTTCTCCTGAGTTTTAGACGAAGTTTCCTGCTGTTTAGTACGTATGCCGGCATTGGGCTGGAAATACCGGTTTTGGGATTCTGCATAGAAAGGGTTGGCAAACCGCTGAATCCACACGTGAGTTTAACTCTGTCAGTTGAATGCACACATTGACAACCATTCAGTTAGATAGCTCCGTTTTGGTTTTAGAAGCAGATATTTCTCTGTACAGCCTATGGTCCCATTCACTCGGGAATATCCCAACGCAGCTCCTAGAAGAAACGTGTTTCTGACTCGCTGAATCTCAACATAGATTCAACTCTCTTAGGTGAACGAACGCACAACAGAGCAGTTTCAAAGAAACGTTTCTCCTGAGTTTTAGACGAAGTTTCCTGCTGTTTAGTACGTATGCCGGCATTGGGCTGGAAATACCGGTTTTGGGATTCTGCACAGAAATGGTTTGCCAACCGCTGAATCCACACGTGAGTTTAACTCTGTCAGTTGAATGCACACATTGACAACCATTCAGTTAGATAGCTCCGTTTTGGTTTTAGAAGCAGATATTTCTCTGTACAGCCTATGGTCCCATTCACTCGGGAATATCCCAACGCAGCTCCTAGAAGAAACGTGTTTCTGACTCGCTGAATCTCAACATAGATTCAACTCTCTTAGGTGAACGAACGCACAGCAGAGCAGTTTCAAGGAAACGTTTCTCCTGAGTTTTAGACGAAGTTTCCTGCTGTTTAGTACGTATGCCGGCATTGGGCTGGAAATACCGGTTTTGGGATTCTGCACAGAAAGGGTTTGCAAACCGTTGAATCCACACGTGAGTTTACCTCTGTCAATTGAATGCACACATTGACAACCATTCAGTTAGATAGCTCCGTTTTGGTTTTAGAAGCAGATATTTCTCTGTACAGCCTATGGTCCCTTTCACTCGGGAATATCCCAACGCAGCTCCTAGAAGAAACGTGTTTCTGACTCGCTGAATCTCAACATAGATTCAACTCTCTTAGGTGAACGAACGCACAGCAGAGCAGTTTCAAGGAAACGTTTCTCCTGAGTTTTAGACGAAGTTTCCTGCTGTTTCGTACGTATGCCGGCATTGGGCTGGAAATACCGGTTTTGGGATTCTGCACAGAAAGGGTTGGCCAACCGCTGAATCCACACGTGAGTTTAACTCTGTCAGTTGAATGCACACATTGACGACCATTCAGTTAGATAGCTCCGTTTTGGTTTTAGAAGCAGATATTTCTCTGTACAGCCTATGGTCCCATTCACTCGGGAATATCCCAACGCAGCTCGTAGAAGAAACGTGTTTCTGACTCGCTGAATCTCAACATAGATTCAACTCTCTTAGGTGAACGAACGCACAGCAGAGCAGTTTCAAGGAAACGTTTCTCCTGAGTTTTAGACGAAGTTTCCTGCTGTTTCGTACGTATGCCGGCATTGGGCTGGAAATACCGGTTTTGGTATTCTGCACAGAAAGGGTTTGCCAACCGCTGAATCCACACGTGAGTTTAACTCTGTCAGTTGAATGCACACATTGACAACCATTCAGTTAGATAGCTCCGTTTTGGTTTTAGAAGCAGATATTTCTCTGTACAGCCTATGGTCCCATTCACTCGGGAATATCCCAACGCAGCTCCTAGAAGAAACGTGTTTCTGACTCGCTGAATCTCAACATAGATTCAACTCTCTTAGGTGAACGAACGCACAGCAGAGCAGTTACAAGGAAACGTTTCTCCTGAGTTTTAGACGAAGTTTCCTGCTGTTTCGTACGTATGCCGGCATTGGGCTGGAAATACCGGTTTTGGGATTCTGCACAGAAAGGGTTTGCCAACCGCTGAATCCACACGTGAGTTTAACTCTGTCAGTTGAATGGACACATTTACAACCATTCAGTTAGATAGCTCCGCTTTGGTTTTAGAAGCAGATATTTCTCTGTACAGCCTATGGTCCCATTCACTCGGGAATATCCCAACGCAGCTCCTAGAAGAAACGTGTTTCTGACTCGCTGAATCTCAACATAGATTCAACTCTCTTAGGTGAACGAACGCACAGCAGAGCAGTTTCAAGGAAACGTTTCTCCTGAGTTTTAGACGAAGTTTCCTGCTGTTTAGTACGTATGCCGGCATTGGGCTGGAAATACCGGTTTTAGGATTCTGCACAGAAAGGGTTGGCAAACCGCTGAATCCACAGGTGAGTTTAACTCTGTCAGTTGAATGCACACATTGACAACCATTCAGTTAGATAGCTCCGTTTTGGTTTTAAAAGCAGATATTTCTCTGTACAGCCTATGGTCCCTTTCACTCGGGAATATCCCAACGCAGCTCCTAGAAGAAACGTGTTTCTGACTCGCTGAATCTCAACATAGATTCAACTCTCTTAGGTGAACGAACGCACAGCAGAGCAGTTTCAAGGAAGCGTTTTTCCTGAGTTTTAGACGAAGTTTCCTGCTGTTTCGTACGTATGGCGGCATTGGGCTGGAAATACCGGTTTTGGGATTCTGCACAGAAAGGGTTTGCAAACCGCTGAATCCACACGTGAGTTTAACTCTGTCAGTTGAATGCACACATTGACAACCATTCAGTTAGATAGCTCCGTTTTGGTTTTAGAAGCAGATATTTCTCTGTACAGCCTATGGTCCCATTCACTCGGGAATATCCCAACGCAGCTCGTAGAAGAAACGTGTTTCTGACTCGCTGAATCTCAACATAGATTCAACTCTCTTAGGTGAACGAACGCACAGCAGAGCAGTTTCAAGGAAGCGTTTCTCCTGAGTTTTAGACGAAGTTTCCTGCTGTTTAGTACGTATGCCGGCATTGGGCTGGAAATACCGGTTTTAGGATTCTGCATAGAAAGGGTTTGCAAACCGCTGAATCCACACGTGAGTTTAACTCTGTCAGTTGAATGCACACATTGACAACCATTCAGTTAGATAGCTCCGTTTTGGTTTTAGAAGCAGATATTTCTCTGTACAGCCTATGGTCCCATTCACTCGGGAATATCCCAACGCAGCTCCTAGAAGAAACGTGTTTCTGACTCGCTGAATCTCAACATAGATTCAACTCTCTTAGGTGAACGAACGCACAGCAGAGCAGTTTCAAGGAAACGTTTCTCCTGAGTTTTAGACGAAGTTTCCTGCTGTTTAGTACGTATGCCGGCATTGGGCTGGAAATACCGGTTTTAGGATTCTGCATAGAAAGGGTTGGCAAACCGCTGAATCCACACGTGAGTTTAACTCTGTCAGTTGAATGCACACATTGACAACCATTCAGTTAGATAGCTCCGTTTTGGTTTTAGAAGCAGATATTTCTCTGTACAGCCTATGGTCCCATTCACTCGGGAATATCCCAACGCAGCTCCTAGAAGAAACGTGTTTCTGACTCGCTGAATCTCAACATAGATTCAACTCTCTTAGGTGAACGAACGCACAACAGAGCAGTTTCAAAGAAACGTTTCTCCTGAGTTTTAGACGAAGTTTCCTGCTGTTTAGTACGTATGCCGGCATTGGGCTGGAAATACCGGTTTTGGGATTCTGCACAGAAATGGTTTGCCAACCGCTGAATCCACACGTGAGTTTAACTCTGTCAGTTGAATGCACACATTGACAACCATTCAGTTAGATAGCTCCGTTTTGGTTTTAGAAGCAGATATTTCTCTGTACAGCCTATGGTCCCATTCACTCGGGAATATCCCAACGCAGCTCCTAGAAGAAACGTGTTTCTGACTCGCTGAATCTCAACATAGATTCAACTCTCTTAGGTGAACGAACGCACAGCAGAGCAGTTTCAAGGAAACGTTTCTCCTGAGTTTTAGACGAAGTTTCCTGCTGTTTAGTACGTATGCAGGCATTGGGATGGAAATACCAGTTTTGGGATTCTGCACAGAAAGTGTTTGCATACCGCTGAATCCAAACGTGAGTTTAACTCTCTCAGTTGAATGCACACATTGACAACCATTCAGTCAGATAGCTCCGTTTTGGTTTTAGAAGCAGATATTTCTCTGTACAGCCTATGGTCCCTTTCACTCGGGAATATCCCAACGCAGCTCCTAGTAGAAACGTGTTTCTGACTCGCTGAATCTCAACATAGATTCAACTCTCTTAGGTGAACGAACGCACAGCAGAGCAGTTTCAAGGAAACGTTTCTCCTGAGTTTTAGACGAACTTTCCTGCTGTTTCGTACGTATGCCGGCATTGGGCTGGAAATACCGGTTTTGGGATTCTGCAAAGAAAGGGTTTGCCAACCGCTGAATCCACACGTGAGTTTAACTCTATCAGTTAAATGCACACATTGACAACCATTCAGTTAGATAGCTCCGTTTTGGTTTTAGAAGCAGATATTTCTCTGTACAGCCTATGGTCCCATTCACTCGGGAATATCCCAACGCAGCTCGTAGAAGAAACGTGTTTCTGACTCGCTGAATCTCAACATAGATTCAACTCTCTTAGGTGAACGAACGCACAGCAGAGCAGTTTCAAGGAAGCGTTTCTCCTGAGTTTTAGACGAAGTTTCCTGCTGTTTAGTACGTATGCCGGCATTGGGCTGGAAATACCGGTTTTAGGATTCTGCATAGAAAGGGTTTGCAAACCGCTGAATCCACACGTGAGTTTAACTCTGTCAGTTGAATGCACACATTGACAACCATTCAGTTAGATAGCTCCGTTTTGGTTTTAGAAGCAGATATTTCTCTGTACAGCCTATGGTCCCATTCACTCGGGAATATCCCAACGCAGCTCCTAGAAGAAACGTGTTTCTGACTCGCTGAATCTCAACATAGATTCAACTCTCTTAGGTGAACGAACGCACAGCAGAGCAGTTTCAAGGAAACGTTTCTCCTGAGTTTTAGACGAAGTTTCCTGCTGTTTAGTACGTATGCCGGCATTGGGCTGGAAATACCGGTTTTAGGATTCTGCATAGAAAGGGTTGGCAAACCGCTGAATCCACACGTGAGTTTAACTCTGTCAGTTGAATGCACACATTGACAACCATTCAGTTAGATAGCTCCGTTTTGGTTTTAGAAGCAGATATTTCTCTGTACAGCCTATGGTCCCATTCACTCGGGAATATCCCAACGCAGCTCCTAGAAGAAACGTGTTTCTGACTCGCTGAATCTCAACATAGATTCAACTCTCTTAGGTGAACGAACGCACAACAGAGCAGTTTCAAAGAAACGTTTCTCCTGAGTTTTAGACGAAGTTTCCTGCTGTTTAGTACGTATGCCGGCATTGGGCTGGAAATACCGGTTTTGGGATTCTGCACAGAAATGGTTTGCCAACCGCTGAATCCACACGTGAGTTTAACTCTGTCAGTTGAATGCACACATTGACAACCATTCAGTTAGATAGCTCCGTTTTGGTTTTAGAAGCAGATATTTCTCTGTACAGCCTATGGTCCCATTCACTCGGGAATATCCCAACGCAGCTCCTAGAAGAAACGTGTTTCTGACTCGCTGAATCTCAACATAGATTCAACTCTCTTAGGTGAACGAACGCACAGCAGAGCAGTTTCAAGGAAACGTTTCTCCTGAGTTTTAGACGAAGTTTCCTGCTGTTTAGTACGTATGCAGGCATTGGGATGGAAATACCAGTTTTGGGATTCTGCACAGAAAGTGTTTGCATACCGCTGAATCCAAACGTGAGTTTAACTCTCTCAGTTGAATGCACACATTGACAACCATTCAGTCAGATAGCTCCGTTTTGGTTTTAGAAGCAGATATTTCTCTGTACAGCCTATGGTCCCTTTCACTCGGGAATATCCCAACGCAGCTCCTAGAAGAAACGTGTTTCTGACTCGCTGAATCTCAACATAGATTCAACTCTCTTAGGTGAACGAACGCACAGCAGAGCAGTTTCAAGGAAACGTTTCTCCTGAGTTTTAGACGAACTTTCCTGCTGTTTCGTACGTATGCCGGCATTGGGCTGGAAATACCGGTTTTGGGATTCTGCAAAGAAAGGGTTTGCCAACCGCTGAATCCACACGTGAGTTTAACTCTATCAGTTAAATGCACACATTGACAACCATTCAGTTAGATAGCTCCGTTTTGGTTTTAGAAGCAGATATTTCTCTGTACAGCCTATGGTCCCATTCACTCGGGAATATCCCAACGCAGCTCCTAGAAGAAACGTGTTTCTGACTCGCTGAATCTCAACATAGATTCAACTCTCTTAGGTGAACGAACGTACAGCAGAGCAGTTTCAAGGAAACGTTTCTCCTGAGTTTTAGACGAAGTTTCCTGCTGTTTCGTACGTATGCCGGCATTGGGCTGGAAATACCGGTTTTGGGATTCTGCACAGAAAGGGTTTGCAAACCGCTGAATCCACACGTGAGTTTAACTCTGTCAGTTGAATGCACACATTGACAACCATTCAGTTAGATAGCTCCGTTTTGGTTTTAGAAGCAGATATTTCTCTGTACAGCCTATGGTCCCTTTCACTCGGGAATATCCCAACGCAGCTCCTAGAAGAAACGTGTTTCTGACGCGCTGAATCTCAACATAGATTCAACTCTCTTAGGTGAACGAACGCACAGCAGAGCAGTTTCAAGGAAGCGTTTCTCCTGAGTTTTAGACGAAGTTTCCTGCTGTTTAGTACGTATGCCGGCATTGGGCTGGAAATACCGGTTTTGGGATTCTGCACAGAAAGGGTTTGCCAACCGCTGAATCCACACGTGAGTTTAACTCTGTCAGTTGAATGCACACTTTTACAACCATTCAGTTAGATAGCTCCGCTTTGGTTTTAGAAGCAGATATTTCTCTGTACAGCCTATGGTCCCATTCACTCGGGAATATCCCAACGCAGCTCCTAGAAGAAACGTGTTTCTGACTCGCTGAATCTCAACATAGATTCAACTCTCTTAGGTGAACGAACGCACAGCAGAGCAGTTTCAAGGAAGCGTTTCTCCTGAGTTTTAGACGAAGTTTCCTGCTGTTTCGTACGTATGCCGGCATTGGGCTGGAAATACCGGTTTTGGGATTCTGCACAGAAAGGGTTGGCAAACCGCTGAATCCACACGTGAGTTTAACTCTGTCAGTTGAATGCACACATTGACAACCATTCAGTTAGATAGCTCCGTTTTGGTTTTAGAAGCAGATATTTCTCTGTACAGCCTATGGTCCCATTCACTCGGGAATATCCCAACGCAGCTCCTAGAAGAAACGTGTTTCTGACTCGCTGAATCTCAACATAGATTCAACTCTCTTAGGTGAACGAACGCACAGCAGAGCAGTTTCAAGGAAGCGTTTCTCCTGAGTTTTAGACGAATTTTCCTGCTGTTTCGTACGTATGCCGGCATTGGGCTGGAAATACCGGTTTTGGGATTCTGCACAGAAAGGGTTTGCAAACCGCTGAATCCACACGTGAGTTTAACTCTGTCAGTTGAATGCACACATTGACAACCATTCAGTTAGATAGCTCCGTTTTGGTTTTAGAAGCAGATATTTCTCTGTACAGCCTATGGTCCCATTCACTCGGGAATATCCCAACGCAGCTCCTAGAAGAAACGTGTTTCTGACTCGCTGAATCTCAACATAGATTCAACTCTCTTAGGTGAACGAACGCACAGCAGAGCAGTTTCAAGGAAACGTTTCTCCTGAGTTTTAGACGAAGTTTCCTGCTGTTTCGTATGTATGCCGGCATTGGGCTGGAAATACCGGTTTTGGGATTCTGCACAGAAAGGGTTTGCCAACCGCTGAATCCACACGTGAGTTTAACTCTGTCAGTTGAATGCACACATTGACAACCATTCAGTTAGATAGCTCCGTTTTGGTTTTAGAAGCAGATATTTCTCTGTACAGCCTATGGTCCCATTCACTCGGGAATATCCCAACGCAGCTCCTAGAAGAAACGTGTTTCTGACTCGCTGAATCTCAACATAGATTCAACTCTCTTAGGTGAACGAACGCACAGCAGAGCAGTTTCAAGGAAACGTTTCTCCTGAGTTTTAGACGAAGTTTCCTGCTGTTTCGTACGTATGCCGTCATTGGGCTGGAAATACCGGTTTTGGGATTCTGCACAGAAAGGGTTTGCAAACCGCTGAATCCACACGTGAGTTTAACTCTGTCAGTTGAATGCACACATTGACAACCATTCAGTTAGATAGCTCCGTTTTGGTTTTAGAAGCAGATATTTCTCTGTACAGCCTATGGTCCCATTCACTCGGGAATATCCCAACGCAGCTCCTAGAAGAAACGTGTTTCTGACTCGCTGAATCTCAACATAGATTCAACTCTCTTAGGTGAACGAACGCACAGCAGAGCAGTTTCAAGGAAGCGTTTCTCCTGAGTTTTAGACGAAGTTTCCTGCTGTTTAGTACGTATGCCGGTATTGGGCTGGAAATACCGGTTTTGGGATTCTGCACAGAAAGGGTTTGCAAACCGCTGAATCCACACGTGAGTTTAACTCTGTCAGTTGAATGCACACATTGACAACCATTCAGTTAGATAGCTCCGTTTTGGTTTTAGAAGCAGATATTTCTCTGTACAGCCTATGGTCCCATTCACTCGGGAATATCCCAACGCAGCTCCTAGAAGAAACGTGTTTCTGACTCGCTGAATCTCAACATAGATTCAACTCTCTTAGGTGAACGAACGCACAGCAGAGCAGTTTCAAGGAAACGTTTCTCCTAAGTTTTAGACGAAGTTTCCTGCTGTTTAGTACGTATGCCGGCATTGGGCTGGAAATACCGGTTTTGGGATTCTGCACAGAAAGGGTTTGCGAACCGCTGAATCCACACGTGAGTTTAACTCTGTCAGTTGAATGCACACATTGACAACCATTCAGTTAGATAGCTCCGTTTTGGTTTTAGAAGCAGATATTTCTCTGTACAGCCTATGGTCCCATTCACTCGGGAATATCCCAACGCAGCTCCTAGAAGAAACGTGTTTCTGACTCGCTGAATCTCAACATAGATTCAACTCTCTTAGGTGAACGAACGCACAGCAGAGCAGTTACAAGGAAACGTTTCTCCTGAGTTTTAGACGAAGTTTCCTGCTGTTTCATACGTATGCCGGCATTGGGCTGGAAATACCGGTTTTGGGATTCTGCACAGAAAGGGTTTGCCAACCGCTGAATCCACACGTGAGTTTAACTCTGTCAGTTGAATGCACACATTGACAACCATTCAGTTAGATAGCTCCGCTTTGGTTTTAGAAGCAGATATTTCTCTGTACAGCCTATGGTCCCATTCACTCGGGAATATCCCAACGCAGCTCCTAGAAGAAACGTGTTTCTGACTCACTGAATCTCAACCTAGATTCAACTCTCTTAGGTGAACTAACGCACAGCAGAGCAGTTTCAAGGAAACGTTTCTCCTGAGTTTTAGACTTAGTTTCTACTGTTTAGTACGTATGCCGGCATTGGACTGGAAATACCGGTTTTAGGATTCTGCACAGAAAGGGTTGGCAAACCGCTGAATCCACACGTGAGTTTAACTCTGTCAGTTGAATGCACACATTGACAACCATTCAGTTAGATAGCTCCGTTTTGGTTTTAGAAGCAGATATTTCTCTGTACAGCCTATGGTCCCTTTCACTCGGGAATATCCCAACGCAGCTCCTAGAAGAAACGTGTTTCTGACTCGCTGAATCTCAACATAGATTCAACTCTCTTAGGTGAACGAACGCACAGCAGAGCAGTTTCAAGGAAGCGTTTCTCCTGAGTTTTAGACGAAGTTTCCTGCTGTTTCGTACGTATGCCGGCATTGGGCTGGAAATACCGGTTTTGGGATTCTGCACAGAAAGGGTTTGCCAACCGCTGAATCCACACGTGAGTTTAACTCTGTCAGTTGAATGCACACATTGACAACCATTCAGTTAGATAGCTCCGTTTTGGTTTTAGAAGCAGATATTTCTCTGTACAGCCTATGGTCCCATTCACTCGGGAATATCCCAACGCAGCTCCTAGAAGAAACGTGTTTCTGACTCGCTGAATCTCAACATAGATTCAACTCTCTTAGGTGAACGAACGCACAGCAGAGCAGTTTCAAGGAAGCGTTTCTCCTGAGTTTTAGACTTAGTTTCCTGCTGTTTAGTACGTATGCCGACATTGGGCTGGAAATACCGGTTTTGGGATTCTGCACAGAAAGGGTTTGCAAACCGCTGAATCCACACGTGAGTTTAACTCTGTCAGTTGAATGCACACATTGACAACCATTCAGTTAGATAGCTCCGTTTTGGTTTTAGAAGCAGATATTTCTCTGTACAGCCTATGGTCCCATTCACTCGGGAATATCCCAACGCAGCTCCTAGAAGAAACGTGTTTCTGACTCGCTGAATCTCAACATAGATTCAACTCTCTTAGGTGAACGAACTCACAGCAGAGCAGTTTCAAGGAATCGTTTCTCCTGAATTTTAGACGAAATTTCCTGCTGTTTAGAACGTATGCCGGCATTGGCCTGGAAATACCGGTTTTGGGATTCTGCACAGAAAGGGTTTGTAAACCGCTGAATCCACACGTGAGTTTAACTCTGTCAGTTGAATGCACACATTGACAACCATTCAGTTAGACAGCTCCGTTTTGGTTTTAGAAGCAGATATTTCTCTGTACAGCCTATGGTCCCATTCACTCGGGAATATCCCAACGCAGCTCCTAGAAGAAACGTGTTTCTGACTCGCTGAATCTCAACATAGATTCAACTCTCTTAGGTGAACGAACTCACAGCAGAGCAGTTTCAAGGAATCGTTTCTCCTGAATTTTAGACGAAATTTCCTGCTGTTTAGAACGTATGCCGGCATTGGCCTGGAAATACCGGTTTTGGGATTCTGCACAGAAAGGGTTTCTAAACCGCTGAATCCACACGTGAGTTTAACTCTGTCAGTTGAATGCACACATTGACAACCATTCAGTTAGACAGCTCCGTTTTGGTTTTAGAAGCAGATATTTCTCTGTACAGCCTATGGTCCCATTCACTCGGGAATATCCCAACGCAGCTCCTAGAAGAAACGTGTTTCTGACTCGCTGAATCTCAACATAGATTCAACTCTCTTAGGTGAACGAACGCACAGCAGAGCAGTTTCAAGGAAACGTTTCTCCTGAGTTTTAGACGAAGTTTCCTGCTGTTTAGTACGTATGCCGGCATTGGGCTGGAAATACCGGTTTTGGGATTCTGCACAGAAAGGGTTTGCAAACCGTTGAATCCACACGTGAGTTTACCTCTGTCAATTGAATGCACACATTGACAACCATTCAGTTACATAGCTCCGTTTTGGTTTTAGAAGCAGATATTTCTCTGTACAGCCTATGGTCCCTTTCACTCGGGAATATCCCAACGCAGCTCCTAGAAGAAACGTGTTTCTGACTCGCTGAATCTCAACATAGATTCAACTCTCTTAGGTGAACGAACGCACAGCAGAGCAGTTTCAAGGAAACGTTTCTCCTGAGTTTTAGACGAAGTTTCCTGCTGTTTCGTACGTATGCCGGCATTGGGCTGGAAATACCGGTTTTGGGATTCTGCACAGAAAGGGTTGGCCAACCGCTGAATCCACACGTGAGTTTAACTCTGTCAGTTGAATGCACACATTGACACATTCAGTTAGATAGCTCCGTTTTGGTTTTAGAAGCAGATATTTCTCTGTACAGCCTATGGTCCCATTCACTCGGGAATATCCCAACGCAGCTCCTAGAAGAAACGTGTTTCTGACTCGCTGAATCTCAACATAGATTCAACTCTCTTAGGTGAACGAACGCACAGCAGAGCAGTTTCAAGGAAACGTTTCTCCTGAGTTTTAGACGAAGTTTCCTGCTGTTTCGTACGTATGCCGGCATTGGGCTGGAAATACCGGTTTTGGTATTCTGCACAGAAAGGGTTTGCCAACCGCTGAATCCACACGTGAGTTTAACTCTGTCAGTTGAATGCACACATTGACAACCATTCAGTTAGATAGCTCCGTTTTGGTTTTAGAAGCAGATATTTCTCTGTACAGCCTATGGTCCCTTTCACTCGGTAATATCCCAACGCAGCTCCTAGAAGAAACGTGTTTCTGACTCGCTGAATCTCAACATAGATTCAACTCTCTTAGGTGAACGAACGCACAGCAGAGCAGTTTCAAGGAAACGTTTCTCCTGAGTTTTAGACGAAGTTTCCTGCTGTTTCGTACGTATGCCGGCATTGGGCTGGAAATACCGGTTTTGGGATTCTGCACAGAAAGGGTTTGCCAACCGCTGAATCCACACGTGAGTTTAACTCTGTCAGTTGAATGGACACATTTACAATCATTCAGTTAGATAGCTCCGCTTTGGTTTTAGAAGCAGATATTTCTCTGTACAGCCTATGGTCCCATTCACTCGGGAATATCCCAACGCAGCTCCTAGAAGAAACGTGTTTCTGACTCGCTGAATCTCAACATAGATTCAACTCTCTTAGGTGAACGAACGCACAGCAGAGCAGTTACAAGGAAACGTTTCTCCTGAGTTTTAGACGAAGTTTCCTGCTGTTTCGTACGTATGCCGGCATTGGGCTGGAAATACCGGTTTTGGGATTCTGCACAGAAAGGGTTGGCAAACCGCTGAATCCACAGGTGAGTTTAACTCTGTCAGTTGAATGCACACATTGACAACCATTCAGTTAGATAGCTCCGTTTTGGTTTTAGAAGCAGATATTTCTCTGTACAGCCTATGGTCCCTTTCACTCGGGAATATCCCAACGCAGCTCCTAGAAGAAACGTGTTTCTGACTCGCTGAATCTCAACATAGATTCAACTCTCTTAGGTGAACGAACGCACAGCAGAGCAGTTTCAAGGAAGCGTTTTTCCTGAGTTTTAGACGAAGTTTCCTGCTGTTTCGTACGTATGGCGGCATTGGGCTGGAAATACCGGTTTTGGGATTCTGCACAGAAAGGGTTTGCAAACCGCTGAATCCACACGTGAGTTTAACTCTGTCAGTTGAATGCACACATTGACAACCATTCAGTTAGATAGCTCCGTTTTGGTTTTAGAAGCAGATATTTCTCT
Source organism: Aotus nancymaae (assembly GCF_030222135.1). NCBI lineage: Eukaryota > Metazoa > Chordata > Mammalia > Primates > Aotidae > Aotus > Aotus nancymaae. The sequence goes on along the minus strand of NW_026988495.1, from coordinate 2,953,633 downwards.
GTACAGCCTATGGTCCCATTCACTCGGGAATATCCCAACGCAGCTCGTAGAAGAAACGTGTTTCTGACTCGCTGAATCTCAACATAGATTCAACTCTCTTAGGTGAACGAACGCACAGCAGAGCAGTTTCAAGGAAGCGTTTCTCCTGAGTTTTAGACTTAGTTTCCTGCTGTTTAGTACGTATGCCGGCATTGGGCTGGAAATACCGGTTTTGGGATTCTGCACAGAAAGGGTTTGCAAACCGCTGAATCCACACGTGAGTTTAACTCTGTCAGTTGAATGCACACATTGACAACCATTCAGTTAGATAGCTCCGTTTTGGTTTTAGAAGCAGATATTTCTCTGTACAGCCTATGGTCCCATTCACTCGGGAATATCCCAACGCAGCTCCTAGAAGAAACGTGTTTCTGACTCGCTGAATCTCAACATAGATTCAACTCTCTTAGGTGAACGAACTCACAGCAGAGCAGTTTCAAGGAATCGTTTCTCCTGAATTTTAGACGAAATTTCCTGCTGTTTAGAACGTATGCCGGCATTGGCCTGGAAATACCGGTTTTGGGATTCTGCACAGAAAGGGTTTGTAAACCGCTGAATCCACACGTGAGTTTAACTCTGTCAGTTGAATGCACACATTGACAACCATTCAGTTAGACAGCTCCGTTTTGGTTTTAGAAGCAGATATTTCTCTGTACAGCCTATGGTCCCATTCACTCGGGAATATCCCAACGCAGCTCCTAGAAGAAACGTGTTTCTGACTCGCTGAATCTCAACATAGATTCAACTCTCTTAGGTGAACGAACGCACAGCAGAGCAGTTTCAAGGAAACGTTTCTCCTGAGTTTTAGACGAAGTTTCCTGCTGTTTCGTACGTATGCCGGCATTGGGCTGGAAATACCGGTTTTGGGATTCTGCACAGAAAGGGTTTGCAAACCGCTGAATCCACACGTGAGTTTAACTCTGTCAGTTGAATGCACACATTGACAACCATTCAGTTAGATAGCTCCGTTTTGGTTTTAGAAGCAGATATTTCTCTGTACAGCCTATGGTCCCATTCACTCGGGAATATCCCAACGGAGCTCCTAGAAGAAACGTGTTTCTGACTCGCTGAATCTCAACATAGATTCAACTCTCTTAGGTGAACGAACGCACAGCAGAGCAGTTTCAAGGAAACGTTTCTCCTGAGTTTTAGACGAAGTTTCCTGCTGTTTAGTACGTATGCCGGCATTGGGCTGGAAATACCGGTTTTGGGATTCTGCACAGAAAGGGTTTGCAAACCGTTGAATCCACACGTGAGTTTACCTCTGTCAGTTGAATGCACACATTGACAACCATTCAGTTAGATAGCTCCGTTTTGGTTTTAGAAGCAGATATTTCTCTGTACAGCCTATGGTCCCTTTCACTCGGGAATATCCCAACGCAGCTCCTAGAAGAAACGTGTTTCTGACTCGCTGAATCTCAACATAGATTCAACTCTCTTAGGTGAACGAACGCACAGCAGAGCAGTTTCAAGGAAACGTTTCTCCTGAGTTTTAGACGAAGTTTCCTGCTGTTTCGTACGTATGCCGGCATTGGGCTGGAAATACCGGTTTTGGGATTCTGCACAGAAAGGGTTGGCCAACCGCTGAATCCACACGTGAGTTTAACTCTGTCAGTTGAATGCACACATTGACGACCATTCAGTTAGATAGCTCCGTTTTGGTTTTAGAAGTAGATATTTCTCTGTACAGCCTATGGTCCCATTCACTCGGGAATATCCCAACGCAGCTCGTAGAAGAAACGTGTTTCTGACTCGCTGAATCTCAACATAGATTCAACTCTCTTAGGTGAACGAACGCACAGCAGAGCAGTTTCAAGGAAACGTTTCTCCTGAGTTTTAGACGAAGTTTCCTGCTGTTTCGTACGTATGCCGGCATTGGGCTGGAAATACCGGTTTTGGTATTCTGCACAGAAAGGGTTTGCCAACCGCTGAATCCACACGTGAGTTTAACTCTGTCAGTTGAATGCACACATTGACAACCATTCAGTTAGATAGCTCCGTTTTGGTTTTAGAAGCAGATATTTCTCTGTACAGCCTATGGTCCCATTCACTCGGGAATATCCCAACGCAGCTCCTAGAAGAAACGTGTTTCTGACTCGCTGAATCTCAACATAGATTCAACTCTCTTAGGTGAACGAACGCACAGCAGAGCAGTTACAAGGAAACGTTTCTCCTGAGTTTTAGACGAAGTTTCCTGCTGTTTCGTACGTATGCCGGCATTGGGCTGGAAATACCGGTTTTGGGATTCTGCACAGAAAGGGTTTGCCAACCGCTGAATCCACACGTGAGTTTAACTCTGTCAGTTGAATGGACACATTTACAACCATTCAGTTAGATAGCTCCGCTTTGGTTTTAGAAGCAGATATTTCTCTGTACAGCCTATGGTCCCTTTCACTCGGGAATATCCCAACGCAGCTCCTAGAAGAAACGTGTTTCTGACTCGCTGAATCTCAACATAGATTCAACTCTCTTAGGTGAACGGACGCACAGCAGAGCAGTTTCAAGGAAACGTTTTTCCTGAGTTTTAGACGAAGTTTCCTGCTGTTTCGTACGTATGGCGGCATTGGGCTGGAAATACCGGTTTTGGGATTCTGCACAGAAAGGGTTTGCAAACCGCTGAATCCACACGTGAGTTTAACTCTGTCAGTTGAATGCACACATTGACAACCATTCAGTTAGATAGCTCCGTTTTGGTTTTAGAAGCAGATATTTCTCTGTACAGCCTATGGTCCCATTCACTCGGGAATATCCCAACGCAGCTCGTAGAAGAAACGTGTTTCTGACTCGCTGAATCTCAACATAGATTCAACTCTCTTAGGTGAACGAACGCACAGCAGAGCAGTTTCAAGGAAGCGTTTCTCCTGAGTTTTAGACTTAGTTTCCTGCTGTTTAGTACGTATGCCGGCATTGGGCTGGAAATACCGGTTTTGGGATTCTGCACAGAAAGGGTTTGCAAACCGCTGAATCCACACGTGAGTTTAACTCTGTCAGTTGAATGCACACATTGACAACCATTCAGTTAGATAGCTCCGTTTTGGTTTTAGAAGCAGATATTTCTCTGTACAGCCTATGGTCCCATTCACTCGGGAATATCCCAACGCAGCTCCTAGAAGAAACGTGTTTCTGACTCGCTGAATCTCAACATAGATTCAACTCTCTTAGGTGAACGAACTCACAGCAGAGCAGTTTCAAGGAATCGTTTCTCCTGAATTTTAGACGAAATTTCCTGCTGTTTAGAACGTATGCCGGCATTGGCCTGGAAATACCGGTTTTGGGATTCTGCACAGAAAGGGTTTGTAAACCGCTGAATCCACACGTGAGTTTAACTCTGTCAGTTGAATGCACACATTGACAACCATTCAGTTAGACAGCTCCGTTTTGGTTTTAGAAGCAGATATTTCTCTGTACAGCCTATGGTCCCATTCACTCGGGAATATCCCAACGCAGCTCCTAGAAGAAACGTGTTTCTGACTCGCTGAATCTCAACATAGATTCAACTCTCTTAGGTGAACGAACGCACAGCAGAGCAGTTTCAAGGAAACGTTTCTCCTGAGTTTTAGACGAAGTTTCCTGCTGTTTCGTACGTATGCCGGCATTGGGCTGGAAATACCGGTTTTGGGATTCTGCACAGAAAGGGTTTGCAAACCGCTGAATCCACACGTGAGTTTAACTCTGTCAGTTGAATGCACACATTGACAACCATTCAGTTAGATAGCTCCGTTTTGGTTTTAGAAGCAGATATTTCTCTGTACAGCCTATGGTCCCATTCACTCGGGAATATCCCAACGGAGCTCCTAGAAGAAACGTGTTTCTGACTCGCTGAATCTCAACATAGATTCAACTCTCTTAGGTGAACGAACGCACAGCAGAGCAGTTTCAAGGAAACGTTTCTCCTGAGTTTTAGACGAAGTTTCCTGCTGTTTAGTACGTATGCCGGCATTGGGCTGGAAATACCGGTTTTGGGATTCTGCACAGAAAGGGTTTGCCAACCGCTGAATCCACACGTGAGTTTAACTCTGTCAGTTGAATGGACACATTTACAACCATTCAGTTAGATAGCTCCGCTTTGGTTTTAGAAGCAGATATTTCTCTGTACAGCCTATGGTCCCATTCACTCGGGAATATCCCAACGCAGCTCCTAGCATAAACGTGTTTCTGACTCGCTGAATCTCAACATAGATTCAACTCTCTTAGGTGAACGAACGCACAGCAGAGCAGTTTCAAGGAAACGTTTCTCCTGAGTTTCAGACGAAGTTTCCTGCTGTTTAGTACGTATGCCGGCATTGGGCTGGAAATACCGGTTTTAGGATTCTGCACAGAAAGGGTTGGCAAACCGCTGAATCCACAGGTGAGTTTAACTCTGTCAGTTGAATGCACACATTGACAACCATTCAGTTAGATAGCTCCGTTTTGGTTTTAGAAGCAGATATTTCTCTGTACAGCCTATGGTCCCTTTCACTCGGGAATATCCCAACGCAGCTCCTAGAAGAAACGTGTTTCTGACTCGCTGAATCTCAACATAGATTCAACTCTCTTAGGTGAACGAACGCACAGCAGAGCAGTTTCAAGGAAGCGTTTTTCCTGAGTTTTAGACGAAGTTTCCTGCTGTTTCGTACGTATGGCGGCATTGGGCTGGAAATACCGGTTTTGGGATTCTGCACAGAAAGGGTTTGCAAACCGCTGAATCCACACGTGAGTTTAACTCTGTCAGTTGAATGCACACATTGACAACCATTCAGTTAGATAGCTCCGTTTTGGTTTTAGAAGCAGATATTTCTCTGTACAGCCTATGGTCCCATTCACTCGGGAATATCCCAACGCAGCTCGTAGAAGAAACGTGTTTCTGACTCGCTGAATCTCAACATAGATTCAACTCTCTTAGGTGAACGAACGCACAGCAGAGCAGTTTCAAGGAAGCGTTTCTCCTGAGTTTTAGACTTAGTTTCCTGCTGTTTAGTACGTATGCCGGCATTGGGCTGGAAATACCGGTTTTGGGATTCTGCACAGAAAGGGTTTGCAAACCGCTGAATCCACACGTGAGTTTAACTCAGTCAGTTGAATGCACACATTGACAACCATTCAGTTAGATAGCTCCGTTTTGGTTTTAGAAGCAGATATTTCTCTGTACAGCCTATGGTCCCATTCACTCGGGAGTATCCCAACGGAGCTCCTAGAAGAAACGTGTTTCTGACTCGCTGAATCTCAACATAGATTCAACTCTCTTAGGTGAACGAACGCACAGCAGAGCAGTTTTAAGGAAACGTTTCTCCTGAGTTTTAGACGAAGTTTCCTGCTGTTTAGTACGTATGCCGGCATTGGGCTGGAAATACCGGTTTTGGGATTCTGCACAGAAAGGGTTTGCAAACCGTTGAATCCACACGTGAGTTTACCTCTGTCAGTTGAATGCACACATTGACAACCATTCAGTTAGATAGCTCCGTTTTGATTTTAGAAGCAGATATTTCTCTGTACAGCCTATGGTCCCTTTCACTCGGGAATATCCCAACGCAGCTCCTAGAAGAAACGTGTTTCTGACTCGCTGAATCTCAACATAGATTCAACTCTCTTAGGTGAACGAACGCACAGCAGAGCAGTTTCAAGGAAACGTTTCTCCTAAGTTTTAGACGAAGTTTCCTGCTGTTTCGTACGTATGCCGACATTGGGCTGGAAATACCGGTTTTGTGATTCTGCACAGAAAGGGTTTGCCAACCGCTGAATCCACACGTGAGTTTAACTCTGTCAGTTGAATGCACACATTGACAACCATTCAGTTAGATAGCTCCGTTTTGGTTTTAGAAGCAGATATTTCTCTGTACAGCCTATGGTCCCATTCACTCGGGAATATCCCAACGCAGCTCCTAGAAGAAACGTGTTTCTGACTCGCTGAATCTCAACATAGATTCAACTCTCTTAGGTGAACGAACGCACAGCAGAGCAGTTTCAAGGAAACGTTTCTCCTGAGTTTTAGACGAAGTTTCCTGCTGTTTCGTACGTATGCCGGCATTGGGCTGGAAATACCGGTTTTGGGATTCTGCACAGAAAGGGTTTGCCAACCGCTGAATCCACACGTGAGTTTAACTCTGTCAGTTGAATGCACACATTGACAACCATTCAGTTAGATAGCTCCGTTTTGGTTTTAGAAGCAGATATTTCTCTGTACAGCCTATGGTCCCATTCACTCGGGAATATCCCAACGCAGCTCCTAGAAGAAACGTGTTTCTGACTCGCTGAATCTCAACATAGATTCAACTCTCTTAGGTGAACGAACGCACAGCAGAGCAGTTTCAAGGAAACGTTTCTCCTGAGTTTTAGACGAAGTTTCCTGCTGTTTCGTATGTATGCCGTCATTGGGCTGGAAATACCGGTTTTGGGATTCTGCACAGAAAGGGTTTGCAAACCGCTGAATCCACACGTGAGTTTAACTCTGTCAGTTGAATGCACACATTGACAACCATTCAGTTAGATAGCTCCGTTTTGGTTTTAGAAGCAGATATTTCTCTGTACAGCCTATGGTCCCATTCACTCGGGAATATCCCAACGCAGCTCCTAGAAGAAACGTGTTTCTGACTCGCTGAATCTCAACATAGATTCAACTCTCTTAGGTGAACGAACGCACAGCAGAGCAGTTTCAAGGAAACGTTTCTCCTGAGTTTTAGACGAAGTTTCCTGCTGTTTAGTACGTATGCCGGCATTGGGCTGGAAATACCGGTTTTAGGATTCTGCATAGAAAGGGTTGGCAAACCGCTGAATCCACACGTGAGTTTAACTCTGTCAGTTGAATGCACACATTGACAACCATTCAGTTAGATAGCTCCGTTTTGGTTTTAGAAGCAGATATTTCTCTGTACAGCCTATGGTCCCATTCACTCGGGAATATCCCAACGGAGCTCCTAGAAGAAACGTGTTTCTGACTCGCTGAATCTCAACATAGATTCAACTCTCTTAGGTGAACGAACGCACAGCAGAGCAGTTTCAAGGAAACGTTTCTCCTAAGTTTTAGACGAAGTTTCCTGCTGTTTCGTACGTATGCCGACATTGGGCTGGAAATACCGGTTTTGTGATTCTGCACAGAAAGGGTTTGCCAACCGCTGAATCCACACGTGAGTTTAACTCTGTCAGTTGAATGCACACATTGACAACCATTCAGTTAGATAGCTCCGTTTTGGTTTTAGAAGCAGATATTTCTCTGTACAGCCTATGGTCCCATTCACTCGGGAATATCCCAACGCAGCTCCTAGAAGAAACGTGTTTCTGACTCGCTGAATCTCAACATAGATTCAACTCTCTTAGGTGAACGAACGCACAGCAGAGCAGTTTCAAGGAAACGTTTCTCCTGAGTTTTAGACGAAGTTTCCTGCTGTTTCGTACGTATGCCGGCATTGGGCTGGAAATACCGGTTTTGGGATTCTGCACAGAAAGGGTTTGCCAACCGCTGAATCCACACGTGAGTTTAACTCTGTCAGTTGAATGCACACATTGACAACCATTCAGTTAGATAGCTCCGTTTTGGTTTTAGAAGCAGATATTTCTCTGTACAGCCTATGGTCCCATTCACTCGGGAATATCCCAACGCAGCTCCTAGAAGAAACGTGTTTCTGACTCGCTGAATCTCAACATAGATTCAACTCTCTTAGGTGAACGAACGCACAGCAGAGCAGTTTCAAGGAAACGTTTCTCCTGAGTTTTAGACGAAGTTTCCTGCTGTTTCGTATGTATGCCGTCATTGGGCTGGAAATACCGGTTTTGGGATTCTGCACAGAAAGGGTTTGCAAACCGCTGAATCCACACGTGAGTTTAACTCTGTCAGTTGAATGCACACATTGACAACCATTCAGTTAGATAGCTCCGTTTTGGTTTTAGAAGCAGATATTTCTCTGTACAGCCTATGGTCCCATTCACTCGGGAATATCCCAACGCAGCTCCTAGAAGAAACGTGTTTCTGACTCGCTGAATCTCAACATAGATTCAACTCTCTTAGGTGAACGAACGCACAGCAGAGCAGTTTCAAGGAAACGTTTCTCCTGAGTTTTAGACGAAGTTTCCTGCTGTTTAGTACGTATGCCGGCATTGGGCTGGAAATACCGGTTTTAGGATTCTGCATAGAAAGGGTTGGCAAACCGCTGAATCCACACGTGAGTTTAACTCTGTCAGTTGAATGCACACATTGACAACCATTCAGTTAGATAGCTCCGTTTTGGTTTTAGAAGCAGATATTTCTCTGTACAGCCTATGGTCCCATTCACTCGGGAATATCCCAACGGAGCTCCTAGAAGAAACGTGTTTCTGACTCGCTGAATCTCAACATAGATTCAACTCTCTTAGGTGAACGAACGCACAGCAGAGCAGTTTCAAGGAAACGTTTCTCCTGAGTTTTAGACGAAGTTTCCTGCTGTTTAGTACGTTTGCCGGCATTGGGCTGGAAATACCGGTTTTGGGATTCTGCACAGAAAGGGTTTGCAAACCGTTGAATCCACACGTGAGTTTACCTCTGTCAATTGAATGCACACATTGACAACCATTCAGTTAGATAGCTCCGTTTTGGTTTTAGAAGCAGATATTTCTCTGTACAGCCTATGGTCCCTTTCACTCGGGAATATCCCAACGCAGCTCCTAGAAGAAACGTGTTTCTGACTCGCTGAATCTCAACATAGATTCAACTCTCTTAGGCGAACGAACGCACAGCAGAGCAGTTTCAAGGAAACGTTTCTCCTGAGTTTTAGACGAAGTTTCCTGCTGTTTAGTACGTATGCCGGCATTGGGCTGGAAATACCGGTTTTAGAATTCTGCACAGAAAGGGTTGGCAAACCGCTGAATCCACACGTGAGTTTAACTCTGTCAGTTGAATGCACACATTGACAACCATTCAGTTAGATAGCTCCGTTTTGGTTTTAGAAGCAGATATTTCTCTGTACAGCCTATGGTCCCTTTCACTCGGGAATATCCCAACGCAGCTCCTAGAAGAAACGTGTTTCTGACTCGCTGAATCTCAACATAGATTCAACTCTCTTAGGTGAACGAACGCACAGCAGAGCAGTTTCAAGGAAGCGTTTCTCCTGAGTTTTAGACGAAGTTTCCTGCTGTTTCGTACATATGCCGGCATTGGGCTGGAAATACCGGTTTTGGGATTCTGCACAGAAAGGGTTTGCAAACCGCTGAATCCACACGTGAGTTTAACTCTGTCAGTTGAATGCACACATTGACAACCATTCAGTTAGATAGCTCCGTTTTGGTTTTAGAAGCAGAGATTTCTCTGTACAGCCTATGGTCCCACTCACTCGGGAATATCCCAACGCAGCTCCTAGAAGAAACGTGTTTCTGACTCGCTGAATCTCAACATAGATTCAACTCTCTTAGGTGAACGAACGCACAGCAGAGCAGTTTCAAGGAAACGTTTCTCCTGAGTTTTAGACGAAGTTTCCTGCTGTTTCGTATGTATGCCGGCATTGGACTGGAAATACCGGTTTTGGGATTCTGCACAGAAAGGGTTTGCCAACCGCTGAATCCACACGTGAGTTTAACTCTGTCAGTTGAATGCACACATTGACAACCATTCAGTTAGATAGCTCCGTTTTGGTTTTAGAAGCAGATATTTCTCTGTACAGCCTATGGTCCCATTCACTCGGGAATATCCCAACGCAGCTCGTAGAAGAAACGTGTTTCTGACTCTCTGAATCTCAACATAGATTCAACTCTCTTAGGTGAACGAACGCACAGCAGAGCAGTTTCAAGGAAGCGTTTCTCCTGAGTTTTAGACGAAGTTTCCTGCTGTTTCGTACGTATGCCGGCATTGGGCTGGAAATACCGGTTTTGGGATTCTGCACAGAAAGGGTTTGAAAACCGCTGAATCCACACGTGAGTTTAACTCTGTCAGTTGAATGCACACATTGACAACCATTCAGTTAGATAGCTCCGTTTTGGTTTTAGAAGCAGATATTTCTCTGTACAGCCTATGGTCCCATTCACTCGGGAATATCCCAACGCAGCTCCTAGAAGAAACGTGTTTCTGACTCGCTGAATCTCAACATAGATTCAACTCTCTTAGGTGAACGAACGCACAGCAGAGCAGTTTCAAGGAAACGTTTCTCCTGAGTTTTAGACGAAGTTTCCTGCTGTTTCGTATGTATGCCGGCATTGGGCTGGAAATACCGGTTTTGGGATTCTGCACAGAAAGGGTTTGCCAACCGCTGAATCCACACGTGAGTTTAACTCTGTCAGTTGAATGCACACATTGACAACCATTCAGTTAGATAGCTCCGCTTTGGTTTTAGAAGCAGATATTTCTCTGTACAGCCTATGGTCCCATTCACTCGGGAATATCCCAACGCAGCTCCTAGAAGAAACGTGTTTCTGACTCGCTGAATCTCAACATAGATTCAACTCTCTTAGGTGAACGAACGCACAGCAGAGCAGTTTCAAGGAAACGTTTCTCCTGAGTTTTAGACGAAGTTTCCTGCTGTTTAGTACGTATGCCGGCATTGGGCTGGAAATACCGGTTTTAGGATTCTGCACAGAAAGGGTTGGCAAACCGCTGAATCCACAGGTGAGTTTATCTCTGTCAGTTGAATGCACACATTGACAACCATTCAGTTAGATAGCTCCGTTTTGGTTTTAGAAGCAGATATTTCTCTGTACAGCCTATGGTCCCTTTCACTCGGGAATATCCCAACGCAGCTCCTAGAAGAAACGTGTTTCTGACTCGCTGAATCTCAACATAGATTCAACTCTCTTAGGTGAACGAACGCACAGCAGAGCAGTTTCAAGGAAACGTTTCTCCTGAGTTTTAGACGAAGTTTCCTGCTGTTTAGTACGTATGCCGGCATTGGGCTGGAAATACCGGTTTTAGGATTCTGCATAGAAAGGGTTGGCAAACCGCTGAATCCACACGTGAGTTTAACTCTGTCAGTTGAATGCACACATTGACAACCATTCAGTTAGATAGCTCCGTTTTGGTTTTAGAAGCAGATATTTCTCTGTACAGCCTATGGTCCCATTCACTCGGGAATATCCCAACGGAGCTCCTAGAAGAAACGTGTTTCTGACTCGCTGAATCTCAACATAGATTCAACTCTCTTAGGTGAACGAACGCACAGCAGAGCAGTTTCAAGGAAACGTTTCTCCTGAGTTTTAGACGAAGTTTCCTGCTGTTTAGTACGTATGCCGGCATTGGGCTGGAAATACCGGTTTTGGGATTCTGCACAGAAAGGGTTTGCAAACCGTTGAATCCACACGTGAGTTTACCTCTGTCAATTGAATGCACACATTGACAACCATTCAGTTAGATAGCTCCGTTTTGGTTTTAGAAGCAGATATTTCTCTGTACAGCCTATGGTCCCTTTCACTCGGGAATATCCCAACGCAGCTCCTAGAAGAAACGTGTTTCTGACTCGCTGAATCTCAACATAGATTCAACTCTCTTAGGCGAACGAACGCACAGCAGAGCAGTTTCAAGGAAACGTTTCTCCTGAGTTTTAGACGAAGTTTCCTGCTGTTTAGTACGTATGCCGGCATTGGGCTGGAAATACCGGTTTTAGAATTCTGCACAGAAAGGGTTGGCAAACCGCTGAATCCACACGTGAGTTTAACTCTGTCAGTTGAATGCACACATTGACAACCATTCAGTTAGATAGCTCCGTTTTGGTTTTAGAAGCAGATATTTCTCTGTACAGCCTATGGTCCCTTTCACTCGGGAATATCCCAACGCAGCTCCTAGAAGAAACGTGTTTCTGACTCGCTGAATCTCAACATAGATTCAACTCTCTTAGGTGAACGAACGCACAGCAGAGCAGTTTCAAGGAAGCGTTTCTCCTGAGTTTTAGACGAAGTTTCCTGCTGTTTCGTACATATGCCGGCATTGGGCTGGAAATACCGGTTTTGGGATTCTGCACAGAAAGGGTTTGCAAACCGCTGAATCCACACGTGAGTTTAACTCTGTCAGTTGAATGCACACATTGACAACCATTCAGTTAGATAGCTCCGTTTTGGTTTTAGAAGCAGATATTTCTCTGTACAGCCTATGGTCCCACTCACTCGGGAATATCCCAACGCAGCTCCTAGAAGAAACGTGTTTCTGACTCGCTGAATCTCAACATAGATTCAACTCTCTTAGGTGAACGAACGCACAGCAGAGCAGTTTCAAGGAAACGTTTCTCCTGAGTTTTAGACGAAGTTTCCTGCTGTTTCGTATGTATGCCGGCATTGGACTGGAAATACCGGTTTTGGGATTCTGCACAGAAAGGGTTTGCCAACCGCTGAATCCACACGTGAGTTTAACTCTGTCAGTTGAATGCACACATTGACAACCATTCAGTTAGATAGCTCCGTTTTGGTTTTAGAAGCAGATATTTCTCTGTACAGCCTATGGTCCCATTCACTCGGGAATATCCCAACGCAGCTCGTAGAAGAAACGTGTTTCTGACTCTCTGAATCTCAACATAGATTCAACTCTCTTAGGTGAACGAACGCACAGCAGAGCAGTTTCAAGGAAGCGTTTCTCCTGAGTTTTAGACGAAGTTTCCTGCTGTTTCGTACGTATGCCGGCATTGGGCTGGAAATACCGGTTTTGGGATTCTGCACAGAAAGGGTTTGAAAACCGCTGAATCCACACGTGAGTTTAACTCTGTCAGTTGAATGCACACATTGACAACCATTCAGTTAGATAGCTCCGTTTTGGTTTTAGAAGCAGATATTTCTCTGTACAGCCTATGGTCCCATTCACTCGGGAATATCCCAACGCAGCTCCTAGAAGAAACGTGTTTCTGACTCGCTGAATCTCAACATAGATTCAACTCTCTTAGGTGAACGAACGCACAGCAGAGCAGTTTCAAGGAAACGTTTCTCCTGAGTTTTAGACGAAGTTTCCTGCTGTTTCGTATGTATGCCGGCATTGGGCTGGAAATACCGATTTTGGGATTCTGCACAGAAAGGGTTTGCCAACCGCTGAATCCACACGTGAGTTTAACTCTGTCAGTTGAATGCACACATTGACAACCATTCAGTTAGATAGCTCCGTTTTGGTTTTAGAAGCAGATATTTCTCTGTACAGCCTATGGTCCCATTCACTCGGGAATATCCCAACGCAGCTCCTAGAAGAAACGTGTTTCTGACTCGCTGAATCTCAACATAGATTCAACTCTCTTAGGTGAACGAACGCACAGCAGAGCAGTTACAAGGAAACGTTTCTCCTGAGTTTTAGACGAAGTTTCCTGCTGTTTCGTACGTATGCCGGCATTGGGCTGGAAATACCGGTTTTGGGATTCTGCACAGAAAGGGTTTGCCAACCGCTGAATCCACACGTGAGTTTAACTCTGTCAGTTGAATGGACACATTTACAACCATTCAGTTAGATAGCTCCGCTTTGGTTTTAGAAGCAGATATTTCTCTGTACAGCCTATGGTCCCATTCACTCGGGAATATCCCAACGCAGCTCCTAGAAGAAACGTGTTTCTGACTCGCTGAATCTCAACATAGATTCAACTCTCTTAGGTGAACGAACGCACAGCAGAGCAGTTTCAAGGAAACGTTTCTCCTGAGTTTTAGACGAAGTTTCCTGCTGTTTAGTACGTATGCCGGCATTGGGCTGGAAATACCGGTTTTAGGATTCTGCACAGAAAGGGTTGGCAAACCGCTGAATCCACAGGTGAGTTTAACTCTGTCAGTTGAATGCACACATTGACAACCATTCAGTTAGATAGCTCCGTTTTGGTTTTAGAAGCAGATATTTCTCTGTACAGCCTATGGTCCCTTTCACTCGGGAATATCCCAACGCAGCTCCTAGAAGAAACGTGTTTCTGACTCGCTGAATCTCAACATAGATTCAACTCTCTTAGGTGAACGAACGCACAGCAGAGCAGTTTCAAGGAAGCGTTTTTCCTGAGTTTTAGACGAAGTTTCCTGCTGTTTCGTACGTATTGCGGCATTGGGCTGGAAATACCGGTTTTGGGATTCTGCACAGAAAGGGTTTGCAAACCGCTGAATCCACACGTGAGTTTAACTCTGTCAGTTGAATGCACACATTGACAACCATTCAGTTAGATAGCTCCGTTTTGGTTTTAGAAGCAGATATTTCTCTGTACAGCCTATGGTCCCATTCACTCGGGAATATCCCAACGCAGCTCGTAGAAGAAACGTGTTTCTGACTCGCTGAATCTCAACATAGATTCAACTCTCTTAGGTGAACGAACGCACAGCAGAGCAGTTTCAAGGAAGCGTTTCTCCTGAGTTTTAGACGAAGTTTCCTGCTGTTTAGTACGTATGCCGGCATTGGGCTGGAAATACCGGTTTTGGGATTCTGCACAGAAAGGGTTTGCAAACCGCTGAATCCACACGTGAGTTTAACTCAGTCAGTTGAATGCACACATTGACAACCATTCAGTTAGATAGCTCCGTTTTGGTTTTAGAAGCAGATATTTCTCTGTACAGCCTATGGTCCCATTCACTCGGGAGTATCCCAACGGAGCTCCTAGAAGAAACGTGTTTCTGACTCGCTGAATCTCAACATAGATTCAACTCTCTTAGGTGAACGAACGCACAGCAGAGCAGTTTTAAGGAAACGTTTCTCCTGAGTTTTAGACGAAGTTTCCTGCTGTTTAGTACGTATGCCGGCATTGGGCTGGAAATACCGGTTTTGGGATTCTGCACAGAAAGGGTTTGCCAACCGTTGAATCCACACGTGAGTTTAACTCTGTCAGTTGAATGCACACATTGACAACCATTCAGTTAGATAGCTCCGTTTTGATTTTAGAAGCAGATATTTCTCTGTACAGCCTATGGTCCCTTTCACTCGGGAATATCCCAACGCAGCTCCTAGAAGAAACGTGTTTCTGACTCGCTGAATCTCAACATAGATTCAACTCTCTTAGGTGAACGAACGCACAGCAGAGCAGTTTCAAGGAAACGTTTCTCCTAAGTTTTAGACGAAGTTTCCTGCTGTTTCGTACGTATGCCGACATTGGGCTGGAAATACCGGTTTTGTGATTCTGCACAGAAAGGGTTTGCCAACCGCTGAATCCACACGTGAGTTTAACTCTGTCAGTTGAATGCACACATTGACAACCATTCAGTTACATAGCTCCGTTTTGGTTTTAGAAGCAGATATTTCTCTGTACAGCCTATGGTCCCATTCACTCGGGAATATCCCAACGCAGCTCCTAGAAGAAACGTGTTTCTGACTCGCTGAATCTCAACATAGATTCAACTCTCTTAGGTGAACGAACGCACAGCAGAGCAGTTTCAAGGAAACGTTTCTCCTGAGTTTTAGACGAAGTTTCCTGCTGTTTCGTACGTATGCCGGCATTGGGCTGGAAATACCGGTTTTGGGATTCTGCACAGAAAGGGTTTGCCAACCGCTGAATCCACACGTGAGTTTAACTCTGTCAGTTGAATGCACACATTGACAACCATTCAGTTAGATAGCTCCGTTTTGGTTTTAGAAGCAGATATTTCTCTGTACAGCCTATGGTCCCATTCACTCGGGAATATCCCAACGCAGCTCCTAGAAGAAACGTGTTTCTGACTCGCTGAATCTCAACATAGATTCAACTCTCTTAGGTGAACGAACGCACAGCAGAGCAGTTTCAAGGAAACGTTTCTCCTGAGTTTTAGACGAAGTTTCCTGCTGTTTCGTATGTATGCCGTCATTGGGCTGGACATACCGGTTTTGGGATTCTGCACAGAAAGGGTTTGCAAACCGCTGAATCCACACGTGAGTTTAACTCTGTCAGTTGAATGCACACATTGACAACCATTCAGTTAGATAGCTCCGTTTTGGTTTTAGAAGCAGATATTTCTCTGTACAGCCTATGGTCCCATTCACTCGGGAATATCCCAACGCAGCTCCTAGAAGAAACGTGTTTCTGACTCGCTGAATCTCAACATAGATTCAACTCTCTTAGGTGAACGAACGCACAGCAGAGCAGTTTCAAGGAAACGTTTCTCCTGAGTTTTAGACGAAGTTTCCTGCTGTTTAGTACGTATGCCGGCATTGGGCTGGAAATACCGGTTTTAGGATTCTGCATAGAAAGGGTTGGCAAACCGCTGAATCCACACGTGAGTTTAACTCTGTCAGTTGAATGCACACATTGACAACCATTCAGTTAGATAGCTCCGTTTTGGTTTTAGAAGCAGATATTTCTCTGTACAGCCTATGGTCCCATTCACTCGGGAATATCCCAACGCAGCTCCTAGAAGAAACGTGTTTCTGACTCGCTGAATCTCAACATAGATTCAACTCTCTTAGGTGAACGAACGCACAACAGAGCAGTTTCAAAGAAACGTTTCTCCTGAGTTTTAGACGAAGTTTCCTGCTGTTTAGTACGTATGCCGGCATTGGGCTGGAAATACCGGTTTTGGGATTCTGCACAGAAATGGTTTGCCAACCGCTGAATCCACACGTGAGTTTAACTCTGTCAGTTGAATGCACACATTGACAACCATTCAGTTAGATAGCTCCGTTTTGGTTTTAGAAGCAGATATTTCTCTGTACAGCCTATGGTCCCATTCACTCGGGAATATCCCAACGCAGCTCCTAGAAGAAACGTGTTTCTGACTCGCTGAATCTCAACATAGATTCAACTCTCTTAGGTGAACGAACGCACAGCAGAGCAGTTTCAAGGAAACGTTTCTCCTGAGTTTTAGACGAAGTTTCCTGCTGTTTAGTACGTATGCAGGCATTGGGATGGAAATACCACTTTTGGGATTCTGCACAGAAAGTGTTTGCATACCGCTGAATCCAAACGTGAGTTTAACTCTCTCAGTTGAATGCACACATTGACAACCATTCAGTCAGATAGCTCCGTTTTGGTTTTAGAAGCAGATATTTCTCTGTACAGCCTATGGTCCCTTTCACTCGGGAATATCCCAACGCAGCTCCTAGAAGAAACGTGTTTCTGACTCGCTGAATCTCAACATAGATTCAACTCTCTTAGGTGAACGAACGCACAGCAGAGCAGTTTCAAGGAAACGTTTCTCCTGAGTTTTAGACGAACTTTCCTGCTGTTTCGTACGTATGCCGGCATTGGTCTGGAAATACCGGTTTTGGGATTCTGCAAAGAAAGGGTTTGCCAACCGCTGAATCCACACGTGAGTTTAACTCTATCAGTTAAATGCACACATTGACAACCATTCAGTTAGATAGCTCCGTTTTGGTTTTAGAAGCAGATATTTCTCTGTACAGCCTATGGTCCCATTCACTCGGGAATATCCCAACGCAGCTCCTAGAAGAAACGTGTTTCTGACTCGCTGAATCTCAACATAGTTTCAACTCTCTTAGGTGAACGAACGTACAGCAGAGCAGTTTCAAGGAAACGTTTCTCCTGAGTTTTAGACGAAGTTTCCTGCTGTTTCGTACGTATGCCGGCATTGGGCTGGAAATACCGGTTTTGGGATTCTGCACAGAAAGGGTTTGCAAACCGCTGAATCCACACGTGAGTTTAACTCTGTCAGTTGAATGCACACATTGACAACCATTCAGTTAGATAGCTCCGTTTTGGTTTTAGAAGCAGATATTTCTCTGTACAGCCTATGGTCCCTTTCACTCGGGAATATCCCAACGCAGCTCCTAGAAGAAACGTGTTTCTGACTCGCTGAATCTCAACATAGATTCAACTCTCTTAGGTGAACGAACGCACAGCAGAGCAGTTTCAAGGAAGCGTTTCTCCTGAGTTTTAGACGAAGTTTCCTGCTGTTTAGTACGTATGCCGGCATTGGGCTGGAAATACCGGTTTTGGGATTCTGCACAGAAAGGGTTTGCCAACCGCTGAATCCACACGTGAGTTTAACTCTGTCAGTTGAATGCACACATTGACAACCATTCAGTTAGATAGCTCCGTTTTGGTTTTAGAAGCAGATATTTCTCTGTACAGCCTATGGTCCCATTCACTCGGGAATATCCCAACGCAGCTCCTAGAAGAAACGTGTTTCTGACTCGCTGAATCTCAACATAGATTCAACTCTCTTAGGTGAACGAACGCACAGCAGAGCAGTTTCAAGGAAACGTTTCTCCTGAGTTTTAGACGAAGTTTCCTGCTGTTTCGTACGTATGCCGGCATTGGGCTGGAAATACCGGTTTTGGGATTCTACACAGAAAGGGTTTGCAAACCGCTGAATCCACACGTGAGTTTAACTCTGTCAGTTGAATGCACAATTGACAACCATTCAGTTAGATAGCTCCGTTTTGGTTTTAGAAGCAGATATTTCCCTGTACAGCCTATGGTCCCATTCACTCGGGAATACCCCAACGCAGCTCCTAGAAGAAACGTGTTTCTCACTCGCCGAATCTCAACATGGATTCAACTCTCTTAGGTGAACGAACGCACAACAGAGCAGTTTCAAAGAAACCTTTCTCCTGAGTTTTAGACGAAGTTTCCTGCTGTTTAGTACGTATGCCGGCATTGGGCTGGAATTACCGGTTTTGGGATTCTGCACAGAAAGGGTTTGCCAACCGCTGAATCCACACGTGAGTTTAACTCTGTCAGTTGAATGCACACATTGACAACCATTCAGTTAGATAGCTCCGTTTTGGTTTTAGAAGCAGATATTTCTCTATACAGCCTATGGTCCCATTCACTCGGGAATATCCCAACGCAGCTCCTAGAAGAAACGTGTTTCTGACTCGCTGAATCTCAACATAGATTCAACTCTCTTAGGTGAACGAACGCACAGCAGAGCAGTTTCAAGGAAACGTTTCTCCTGAGTTTTAGACGAAGTTTCCTGCTGTTTCGTACGTATGCCGGCATTGGGCTGGAAATACCGGTTTTGGGATTCTGCACAGAAAGTGTTTGCCAACCGCTGAATCCACACGTGAGTTTAACTCTGTCAGTTGAATGCACACATTGACAACCATTCAGTTAGATAGCTCCGTTTTGGTTTTAGAAGCAGATATTTCTCTGTACAGCCTATGGTCCCATTCACTCGGGAATATCCCAACGCAGCTCGTAGAAGAAACGTGTTTCTGACTCGCTGAATCTCAACATAGATTCAACTCTCTTAGGTGAACGAACGCACAGCAGAGCAGTTTCAAGGAAACGTTTCTCCTGAGTTTTAGACGAAGTTTCCTGCTGTTTAGTACGTATGCCGGCATTGGGCTGGAAATACCGGTTTCGGGATTCTGCACAGAAAGGGTTGGCCAACCGCTGAATCCACACGTGAGTTTAACTCTGTCAGTTGAATGCACACATTGACGACCATTTAGTTAGATAGCTCCGTTTTGGTTTTAGAAGCAGATATTTCTCTGTACAGCCTATGGTCCCATTCACTCGGGAATATCCCAACGCAGCTCTTAGAAGAAACGTGTTTCTGACTCGCTGAATCTCAACATAGATTCAACTCTCTTAGGTGAACGAACGCACAGCAGAGCAGTTTCAAGGAAGCGTTTCTCCTGAGTTTTAGATGAAGTTTCCTGCTGTTTAGTATGTATGCCGGCATTGGGCTGGAAATACCGGTTTTGGGATTCTGCACAGAACGGGTTTGCAAACCGCTGAATCCACACGTGAGTTTAACTCTGTCAGTTGAATGCACACATTGACAACCATTCAGTTAGATAGCTCCGTTTTGGTTTTAGAAGCAGATATTTCTCTGTACAGCCTATGGTCCCATTCACTCGGGAATATCCCAACGCAGCTCGTAGAAGAAACGTGTTTCTGACTCGCTGAATCTCAACATAGATTCAACTCTCTTAGGTGAACGAACGCACAGCAGAGCAGTTTCAAGGAAACGTTTCTCCTGAGTTTTAGACGAAGTTTCCTGCTGTTTCGTACGTATGCCGGCATTGGGCTGGAAATACCGGTTTTGCGATTCTACACAGAAAGGGTTTGCAAACCGCTGAATCCACACGTGAGTTTAACTCTGTCAGTTGAATGCACACATTGACAACCATTCAGTTAGATAGCTCCGCTTTGGTTTTAGAAGCAGATATTTCTCTGTACAGTCTATGGTCCCATTCACTCGGGAATATCCCAACGCAGCTCGTAGAAGAAACGTGTTTCTGACTCGCTGAATCTCAACATAGATTCAACTCTCTTAGGTGAACGAACGCACAGCAGAGCAGTTTCAAGGAAACGTTTCTCCTAAGTTTTAGACGAAGTTTCCTGCTGTTTAGTACGTATGCCGGCATTGGGCTGGAAATACCGGTTTTGGGATTCTGCACAGAAAGGGTTTGCAAACCGCTGCATCCACACGTGAGTTTATCTCTGTCAGTTGAATGCACACATTGACAACCATTCAGTTAGATAGCTCCGTTTTGGTTTTAGAAGCAGATATTTCTCTGTACAGCCTATGGTCCCATTCACTCGGGAATATCCCAACGCAGCTCCTAGAAGAAACGTGTTTCTGACTCGCTGAATCTCAACATAGATTCAACTCTCTTAGGTGAACGAACGCACAGCAGAGCAGTTTCAAGGAAGCGTTTCTCCTGAGTTTTAGACGAAGTTTCCTGCTGTTTAGTACGTATGCCGGCATTGGGCTGGAAATACTGGTTTTGGGATTCTGCACAGAAAGGGTTTGCAAACCGCTGAATCCACACGTGAGTTTAACTCTGTCAGTTGAATGCACACATTGACAACCATTCAGTTAGATAGCTCCGTTTTGGTTTTAGAAGCAGATATTTCTCTGTACAGCCTATGGTCCCATTCACTCGGGAATATCCCAACGCAGCTCCTAGAAGAAACGTGTTTCTGACTCGCTGAATCTCAACATAGATTCAACTCTCTTAGGTGAACGAACGCACAGCAGAGCAGTTTCAAGGAAACGTTTCTCCTGAGTTTTAGACGAAGTTTCCTGCTGTTTCGTACGTATGCCGGCATTGGGCTGGAAATACCGGTTTTGGGATTCTACACAGAAAGGGTTTGCAAACCGCTGAATCCACACGTGAGTTTAACTCTGTCAGTTGAATGCACAATTGACAACCATTCAGTTAGATAGCTCCGTTTTGGTTTTAGAAGCAGATAATTCCCTGTACAGCCTATGGTCCCATTCACTCGGGAATACCCCAACGCAGCTCCTAGAAGAAACGTGTTTCTCACTCGCCGAATCTCAACATGGATTCAACTCTCTTAGGTGAACGAACGCACAACAGAGCAGTTTCAAAGAAACCTTTCTCCTGAGTTTTAGACGAAGTTTCCTGCTGTTTAGTACGTATGCCGGCATTGGGCTGGAATTACCGGTTTTGGGATTCTGCACAGAAAGGGTTTGCCAACCGCTGAATCCACACGTGAGTTTAACTCTGTCAGTTGAATGCACACATTGACAACCATTCAGTTAGATAGCTCCGTTTTGGTTTTAGAAGCAGATATTTCTCTATACAGCCTATGGTCCCATTCACTCGGGAATATCCCAACGCAGCTCCTAGAAGAAACGTGTTTCTGACTCGCTGAATCTCAACATAGATTCAACTCTCTTAGGTGAACGAACGCACAGCAGAGCAGTTTCAAGGAAACGTTTCTCCTGAGTTTTAGACGAAGTTTCCTGCTGTTTCGTACGTATGCCGGCATTGGGCTGGAAATACCGGTTTTGGGATTCTGCACAGAAAGTGTTTGCAAACCGCTGAATCCACACGTGAGTTTAACTCTGTCAGTTGAATGCACACATTGACAACCATTCAGTTAGATAGCTCCGTTTTGGTTTTAGAAGCAGATATTTCTCTGTACAGCCTATGGTCCCATTCACTCGGGAATATCCCAACGCAGCTCGTAGAAGAAACGTGTTTCTGACTCGCTGAATCTCAACATAGATTCAACTCTCTTAGGTGAACGAACGCACAGCAGAGCAGTTTCAAGGAAACGTTTCTCCTGAGTTTTAGACGAAGTTTCCTGCTGTTTAGTACGTATGCCGGCATTGGGCTGGAAATACCGGTTTTGGGATTCTGCACAGAAAGGGTTGGCCAACCGCTGAATCCACACGTGAGTTTAACTCTGTCAGTTGAATGCACACATTGACGACCATTTAGTTAGATAGCTCCGTTTTGGTTTTAGAAGCAGATATTTCTCTGTACAGCCTATGGTCCCATTCACTCGGGAATATCCCAACGCAGCTCTTAGAAGAAACGTGTTTCTGACTCGCTGAATCTCAACATAGATTCAACTCTCTTAGGTGAACGAACGCACAGCAGAGCAGTTTCAAGGAAGCGTTTCTCCTGAGTTTTAGATGAAGTTTCCTGCTGTTTAGTACGTATGCCGGCATTGGGCTGGAAATACCGGTTTTGGGATTCTGCACAGAACGGGTTTGCAAACCGCTGAATCCACACGTGAGTTTAACTCTGTCAGTTGAATGCACACATTGACAACCATTCAGTTAGATAGCTCCGTTTTGGTTTTAGAAGCAGATATTTCTCTGTACAGCCTATGGTCCCATTCACTCGGGAATATCCCAACGCAGCTCGTAGAAGAAACGTGTTTCTGACTCGCTGAATCTCAACATAGATTCAACTCTCTTAGGTGAACGAACGCACAGCAGAGCAGTTTCAAGGAAACGTTTCTCCTGAGTTTTAGACGAAGTTTCCTGCTGTTTCGTACGTATGCCGGCATTGGGCTGGAAATACCGGTTTTGCGATTCTACACAGAAAGGGTTTGCAAACCGCTGAATCCACACGTGAGTTTAACTCGGTCAGTTGAATGCACACATTGACAACCATTCAGTTAGATAGCTCCGCTTTGGTTTTAGAAGCAGATATTTCTCTGTACAGTCTATGGTCCCATTCACTCGGGAATATCCCAACGCAGCTCGTAGAAGAAACGTGTTTCTGACTCGCTGAATCTCAACATAGATTCAACTCTCTTAGGTGAACGAACGCACAGCAGAGCAGTTTCAAGGAAACGTTTCTCCTAAGTTTTAGACGAAGTTTCCTGCTGTTTAGTACGTATGCCGGCATTGGGCTGGAAATACCGGTTTTGGGATTCTGCACAGAAAGGGTTTGCAAACCGCTGCATCCACACGTGAGTTTAACTCTGTCAGTTGAATGCACACATTGACAACCATTCAGTTAGATAGCTCCGTTTTGGTTTTAGAAGCAGATATTTCTCTGTACAGCCTATGGTCCCATTCACTCGGGAATATCCCAACGCAGCTCCTAGAAGAAACGTGTTTCTGACTCGCTGAATCTCAACATAGATTCAACTCTCTTAGGTGAACGAACGCACAGCAGAGCAGTTTCAAGGAAGCGTTTCTCCTGAGTTTTAGACGAAGTTTCCTGCTGTTTAGTACGTATGCCGGCATTGGGCTGGAAATACCGGTTTTGGGATTCTGCACAGAAAGGGTTTGCAAACCGCTGAATCCACACGTGAGTTTAACTCTGTCAGTTGAATGCACACATTGACAACCATTCAGTTAGATAGCTCCGTTTTGGTTTTAGAAGCAGATATTTCTCTGTACAGCCTATGGTCCCATTCACTCGGGAATATCCCAACGCAGCTCCTAGAAGAAACGTGTTTCTGACTCGATGAATCTCAACATAGATTCAACTCTCTTAGGTGAACGAACTCACAGCAGAGCAGTTTCAAGGAATCGTTTCTCCTGAATTTTAGACGAAATTTCCTGCTGTTTAGAACGTATGCCGGCATTGGCCTGGAAATACCGGTTTTGGGATTCTGCACAGAAAGGGTTTGTAAACCGCTGAATCCACACGTGAGTTTAACTCTGTCAGTTGAATGCACACATTGACAACCATTCAGTTAGCCAGCTCCGTTTTGGTTTTAGAAGCAGATATTTCTCTGTACAGCCTATGGTCCCATTCACTCGGGAATATCCCAACGCAGCTCCTAGAAGAAACGTGTTTCTGACTCGCTGAATCTCAACATAGATTCAACTCTCTTAGGTGAACGAACGCACAGCAGAGCAGTTTCAAGGAAACGTTTCTCCTGAGTTTTAGACGAAGTTTCCTGCTGTTTAGTACGTATGCCGGCATTGGGCTGGAAATACCGGATTTGGGATTCTGCACAGAAAGGGTTTGCAAACCGCTGAATCCACACGTGAGTTTAACTCTGTCAGTTGAATGCACACATTGACAACCATTCAGTTAGATAGCTCCGTTTTGGTTTTAGAAGCAGATATTTGTCTGTACAGCCTATGGTCCCATTCACTCGGGAATATCCCAACGGAGCTCCTAGAAGAAACGTGTTTCTGACTCGCTGAATCTCAACATAGATTCAACTCTCTTAGGTGAACGAACGCACAGCAGAGCAGTTTCAAGGAAACGTTTCTCCTGAGTTTTAGACGAAGTTTCCTGCTGTTTAGTACGTATGCCGGCATTGGGCTGGAAATACCGGTTTTGGGATTCTGCACAGAAAGGGTTTGCAAACCGCTGCATCCACACGTGAGTTTAACTCTGTCAGTTGAATGCACACATTGACAACCATTCAGTTAGATAGCTCCGTTTTGGTTTTAGAAGCAGATATTTCTCTGTACAGCCTATGGTCCCATTCACTCGGGAATATCCCAACGCAGCTCCTAGAAGAAACGTGTTTCTGACTCGCTGAATCTCAACATAGATTCAACTCTCTTAGGTGAACGAACGCACAGCAGAGCAGTTTCAAGGAAGCGTTTCTCCTGAGTTTTAGACGAAGTTTCCTGCTGTTTAGTACGTATGCCGGCATTGGGCTGGAAATACCGGTTTTGGGATTCTGCACAGAAAGGGTTTGCAAACCGCTGAATCCACACGTGAGTTTAACTCTGTCAGTTGAATGCACACATTGACAACCATTCAGTTAGATAGCTCCGTTTTGGTTTTAGAAGCAGATATTTCTCTGTACAGCCTATGGTCCCATTCACTCGGGAATATCCCAACGCAGCTCCTAGAAGAAACGTGTTTCTGACTCGATGAATCTCAACATAGATTCAACTCTCTTAGGTGAACGAACTCACAGCAGAGCAGTTTCAAGGAATCGTTTCTCCTGAATTTTAGACGAAATTTCCTGCTGTTTAGAACGTATGCCGGCATTGGCCTGGAAATACCGGTTTTGGGATTCTGCACAGAAAGGGTTTGTAAACCGCTGAATCCACACGTGAGTTTAACTCTGTCAGTTGAATGCACACATTGACAACCATTCAGTTAGCCAGCTCCGTTTTGGTTTTAGAAGCAGATATTTCTCTGTACAGCCTATGGTCCCATTCACTCGGGAATATCCCAACGCAGCTCCTAGAAGAAACGTGTTTCTGACTCGCTGAATCTCAACATAGATTCAACTCTCTTAGGTGAACGAACGCACAGCAGAGCAGTTTCAAGGAAACGTTTCTCCTGAGTTTTAGACGAAGTTTCCTGCTGTTTAGTACGTATGCCGGCATTGGGCTGGAAATACCGGATTTGGGATTCTGCACAGAAAGGGTTTGCAAACCGCTGAATCCACACGTGAGTTTAACTCTGTCAGTTGAATGCACACATTGACAACCATTCAGTTAGATAGCTCCGTTTTGGTTTTAGAAGCAGATATTTGTCTGTACAGCCTATGGTCCCATTCACTCGGGAATATCCCAACGGAGCTCCTAGAAGAAACGTGTTTCTGACTCGCTGAATCTCAACATAGATTCAACTCTCTTAGGTGAACGAACGCACAGCAGAGCAGTTTCAAGGAAGCGTTTCTCCTGAGTTTTAGACGAAGTTTCCTGCTGTTTAGTACGTATGCCGGCATTGGGCTGGAAATACCGGTTTTGGGATTCTGCACAGAAAGGGTTTGCAAACCGCTGAATCCACACGTGAGTTTAACTCTGTCAGTTGAATGCACACATTGACAACCATTCAGTTAGATAGCTCCGTTTTGGTTTTAGAAGCAGATATTTCTCTGTACAGCCTATGGTCCCATTCACTCGGGAATATCCCAACGCAGCTCCTAGAAGAAACGTGTTTCTGACTCGCTGAATCTCAACATAGATTCAACTCTCTTAGGTGAACGAACGCACAGCAGAGCAGTTTCAAGGAAGCGTTTCTCCTGAGTTTTAGACGAAGTTTCCTGCTGTTTAGTACGTATGCCGGCATTGGGCTGGAAATACCGGTTTTGGGATTCTGCACAGAAAGGGTTTGCAAACCGCTGAATCCACACGTGAGTTTAACTCTGTCAGTTGAATGCACACATTGACAACCATTCAGTTAGATAGCTCCGTTTTGGTTTTAGAAGCAGATATTTCTCTGTACAGCCTATGGTCCCATTCACTCGGGAATATCCCAACGCAGCTCCTAGAAGAAACGTGTTTCTGACTCGATGAATCTCAACATAGATTCAACTCTCTTAGGTGAACGAACTCACAGCAGAGCAGTTTCAAGGAATCGTTTCTCCTGAATTTTAGACGAAATTTCCTGCTGTTTAGAACGTATGCCGGCATTGGCCTGGAAATACCGGTTTTGGGATTCTGCACAGAAAGGGTTTGTAAACCGCTGAATCCACACGTGAGTTTAACTCTGTCAGTTGAATGCACACATTGACAACCATTCAGTTAGCCAGCTCCGTTTTGGTTTTAGAAGCAGATATTTCTCTGTACAGCCTATGGTCCCATTCACTCGGGAATATCCCAACGCAGCTCCTAGAAGAAACGTGTTTCTGACTCGCTGAATCTCAACATAGATTCAACTCTCTTAGGTGAACGAACGCACAGCAGAGCAGTTTCAAGGAAACGTTTCTCCTGAGTTTTAGACGAAGTTTCCTGCTGTTTAGTACGTATGCCGGCATTGGGCTGGAAATACCGGATTTGGGATTCTGCACAGAAAGGGTTTGCAAACCGCTGAATCCACACGTGAGTTTAACTCTGTCAGTTGAATGCACACATTGACAACCATTCAGTTAGATAGCTCCGTTTTGGTTTTAGAAGCAGATATTTCTCTGTACAGCCTATGGTCCCATTCACTCGGGAATATCCCAACGCAGCTCCTAGAAGAAACGTGTTTCTGACTCGCTGAATCTCAACATAGATTCAACTCTCTTAGGTGAACGAACGCACAGCAGAGCAGTTTCAAGGAAGCGTTTCTCCTGAGTTTTAGACGAAGTTTCCTGCTGTTTAGTACGTATGCCGGCATTGGGCTGGAAATACCGGTTTTGGGATTCTGCACAGAAAGGGTTTGCAAACCGCTGAATCCACACGTGAGTTTAACTCTGTCAGTTGAATGCACACATTGACAACCATTCAGTTAGATAGCTCCGTTTTGGTTTTAGAAGCAGATATTTCTCTGTACAGCCTATGGTCCCATTCACTCGGGAATATCCCAACGCAGCTCCTAGAAGAAACGTGTTTCTGACTCGATGAATCTCAACATAGATTCAACTCTCTTAGGTGAACGAACTCACAGCAGAGCAGTTTCAAGGAATCGTTTCTCCTGAATTTTAGACGAAATTTCCTGCTGTTTAGAACGTATGCCGGCATTGGCCTGGAAATACCGGTTTTGGGATTCTGCACAGAAAGGGTTTGTAAACCGCTGAATCCACACGTGAGTTTAACTCTGTCAGTTGAATGCACACATTGACAACCATTCAGTTAGCCAGCTCCGTTTTGGTTTTAGAAGCAGATATTTCTCTGTACAGCCTATGGTCCCATTCACTCGGGAATATCCCAACGCAGCTCCTAGAAGAAACGTGTTTCTGACTCGCTGAATCTCAACATAGATTCAACTCTCTTAGGTGAACGAACGCACAGCAGAGCAGTTTCAAGGAAACGTTTCTCCTGAGTTTTAGACGAAGTTTCCTGCTGTTTAGTACGTATGCCGGCATTGGGCTGGAAATACCGGATTTGGGATTCTGCACAGAAAGGGTTTGCAAACCGCTGAATCCACACGTGAGTTTAACTCTGTCAGTTGAATGCACACATTGACAACCATTCAGTTAGATAGCTCCGTTTTGGTTTTAGAAGCAGATATTTCTCTGTACAGCCTATGGTCCCATTCACTCGGGAATATCCCAACGCAGCTCCTAGAAGAAACGTGTTTCTGACTCGCTGAATCTCAACATAGATTCAACTCTCTTAGGTGAACGAACGCACAGCAGAGCAGTTTCAAGGAAGCGTTTCTCCTGAGTTTTAGACGAAGTTTCCTGCTGTTTAGTACGTATGCCGGCATTGGGCTGGAAATACCGGTTTTGGGATTCTGCACAGAAAGGGTTTGCAAACCGCTGAATCCACACGTGAGTTTAACTCTGTCAGTTGAATGCACACATTGACAACCATTCAGTTAGATAGCTCCGTTTTGGTTTTAGAAGCAGATATTTCTCTGTACAGCCTATGGTCCCATTCACTCGGGAATATCCCAACGCAGCTCCTAGAAGAAACGTGTTTCTGACTCGATGAATCTCAACATAGATTCAACTCTCTTAGGTGAACGAACTCACAGCAGAGCAGTTTCAAGGAATCGTTTCTCCTGAATTTTAGACGAAATTTCCTGCTGTTTAGAACGTATGCCGGCATTGGCCTGGAAATACCGGTTTTGGGATTCTGCACAGAAAGGGTTTGTAAACCGCTGAATCCACACGTGAGTTTAACTCTGTCAGTTGAATGCACACATTGACAACCATTCAGTTAGCCAGCTCCGTTTTGGTTTTAGAAGCAGATATTTCTCTGTACAGCCTATGGTCCCATTCACTCGGGAATATCCCAACGCAGCTCCTAGAAGAAACGTGTTTCTGACTCGCTGAATCTCAACATAGATTCAACTCTCTTAGGTGAACGAACGCACAGCAGAGCAGTTTCAAGGAAACGTTTCTCCTGAGTTTTAGACGAAGTTTCCTGCTGTTTAGTACGTATGCCGGCATTGGGCTGGAAATACCGGATTTGGGATTCTGCACAGAAAGGGTTTGCAAACCGCTGAATCCACACGTGAGTTTAACTCTGTCAGTTGAATGCACACATTGACAACCATTCAGTTAGATAGCTCCGTTTTGGTTTTAGAAGCAGATATTTGTCTGTACAGCCTATGGTCCCATTCACTCGGGAATATCCCAACGGAGCTCCTAGAAGAAACGTGTTTCTGACTCGCTGAATCTCAACATAGATTCAACTCTCTTAGGTGAACGAACGCACAGCAGAGCAGTTTCAAGGAAGCGTTTCTCCTGAGTTTTAGACGAAGTTTCCTGCTGTTTAGTACGTATGCCGGCATTGGGCTGGAAATACCGGTTTTGGGATTCTGCACAGAAAGGGTTTGCAAACCGCTGAATCCACACGTGAGTTTAACTCTGTCAGTTGAATGCACACATTGACAACCATTCAGTTAGATAGCTCCGTTTTGGTTTTAGAAGCAGATATTTCTCTGTACAGCCTATGGTCCCATTCACTCGGGAATATCCCAACGCAGCTCCTAGAAGAAACGTGTTTCTGACTCGCTGAATCTCAACATAGATTCAACTCTCTTAGGTGAACGAACGCACAGCAGAGCAGTTTCAAGGAAGCGTTTCTCCTGAGTTTTAGACGAAGTTTCCTGCTGTTTAGTACGTATGCCGGCATTGGGCTGGAAATACCGGTTTTGGGATTCTGCACAGAAAGGGTTTGCAAACCGCTGAATCCACACGTGAGTTTAACTCTGTCAGTTGAATGCACACATTGACAACCATTCAGTTAGATAGCTCCGTTTTGGTTTTAGAAGCAGATATTTCTCTGTACAGCCTATGGTCCCATTCACTCGGGAATATCCCAACGCAGCTCCTAGAAGAAACGTGTTTCTGACTCGATGAATCTCAACATAGATTCAACTCTCTTAGGTGAACGAACTCACAGCAGAGCAGTTTCAAGGAATCGTTTCTCCTGAATTTTAGACGAAATTTCCTGCTGTTTAGAACGTATGCCGGCATTGGCCTGGAAATACCGGTTTTGGGATTCTGCACAGAAAGGGTTTGTAAACCGCTGAATCCACACGTGAGTTTAACTCTGTCAGTTGAATGCACACATTGACAACCATTCAGTTAGCCAGCTCCGTTTTGGTTTTAGAAGCAGATATTTCTCTGTACAGCCTATGGTCCCATTCACTCGGGAATATCCCAACGCAGCTCCTAGAAGAAACGTGTTTCTGACTCGCTGAATCTCAACATAGATTCAACTCTCTTAGGTGAACGAACGCACAGCAGAGCAGTTTCAAGGAAACGTTTCTCCTGAGTTTTAGACGAAGTTTCCTGCTGTTTAGTACGTATGCCGGCATTGGGCTGGAAATACCGGATTTGGGATTCTGCACAGAAAGGGTTTGCAAACCGCTGAATCCACACGTGAGTTTAACTCTGTCAGTTGAATGCACACATTGACAACCATTCAGTTAGATAGCTCCGTTTTGGTTTTAGAAGCAGATATTTGTCTGTACAGCCTATGGTCCCATTCACTCGGGAATATCCCAACGGAGCTCCTAGAAGAAACGTGTTTCTGACTCGCTGAATCTCAACATAGATTCAACTCTCTTAGGTGAACGAACGCACAGCAGAGCAGTTTCAAGGAAACGTTTCTCCTGAGTTTTAGACGAAGTTTCCTGCTGTTTAGTACGTATGCCGGCATTGGGCTGGAAATAGCGGTTTTGGGATTCTGCACAGAAAGGGTTTGCAAACCGCTGAATCCACACGTGAGTTTAACTCTGTCAGTTGAATGCACACATTGACAACCATTCAGTTAGATAACTCCGTTTTGGTTTTAGAAGCAGATATTTCTCTGTACAGCCTATGGTCCCTTTCACTCGGGAATATCCCAACGCAGCTCCTAGAAGAAACGTGTTTCTGACTCGCTGAATCTCAACATAGATTCAACTCTCTTAGGTGAACGAACGCACAGCAGAGCAGTTTCAAGGAAACGTTTCTCCTGAGTTTTAGACGAAGTTTCCTGCTGTTTCGTACGTATGCCGGCATTGGGCTGGAAATACCGGTTTTGGGATTCTGCACAGAAAGGGTTGGCCAACCGCTGAATCCACACGTGAGTTTAACTCTGTCAATTGAATGCACACATTGACGACCATTCAGTTAGATAGCTCCGTTTTGGTTTTAGAAGCAGATATTTCTCTGTACAGCCTATGGTCCCATTCACTCGGGAATATCCCAACGCAGCTCTTAGAAGAAACGTGTTTCTGACTCGCTGAATCTCAACATAGATTCAACTCTCTTAGGTGAACGAACGCACAGCAGAGCAGTTTCAAGGAAGCGTTTCTCCTGAGTTTTTGATGAAGTTTCCTGCTGTTTAGTACGTATGCCGGCATTGGGCTGGAAATACCGGTTTTGGGATTCTGCACAGAAAGGGTTTGCAAACCGCTGAATCCACACGTGAGTTTAACTCTGTCAGTTGAATGCACACATTGACAACCATTCAGTTAGATAGCTCCGTTTTGGTTTTAGAAGCAGATATTTCTCTGTACAGCCTATGGTCCCATTCACTCGGGAATATCCCAACGCAGCTCGTAGAAGAAACGTGTTTCTGACTCGCTGAATCTCAACATAGATTCAACTCTCTTAGGTGAACGAACGCACAGCAGAGCAGTTTCAAGGAAACGTTTCTCCTGAGTTTTAGACGAAGTTTCCTGCTGTTTCGTACGTATGCCGGCATTGGGCTGGAAATACCGGTTTTGCGATTCTACACAGAAAGGGTTTGCAAACCGCTGAATCCACACGTGAGTTTAACTCTGTCAGTTGAATGCACACATTGACAACCATTCAGTTAGATAGCTCCGCTTTGGTTTTAGAAGCAGATATTTCTCTGTACAGTCTATGGTCCCATTCACTCGGGAATATCCCAACGCAGCTCCTAGAAGAAACGTGTTTCTGACTCGATGAATCTCAACATAGATTCAACTCTCTTAGGTGAACGAACGCACAGCAGAGCAGTTACAAGGAAACGTTTCTCCTGAGTTTTAGACGAAGTTTCCTGCTGTTTCGTACGTATGCCGGCATTGGGCTGGAAATACCGGTTTTGGGATTCTGCACAGAAAGGGTTTGCCAACCGCTGAATCCACACGTGAGTTTAACTCTGTCAGTTGAATGCACACATTTACAACCATTCAGTTAGATAGCTCCGCTTTGGTTTTAGAAGCAGATATTTCTCTGTACAGCCTATGGTCCCATTCACTCGGGAATATCCCAACGCAGCTCCTAGAAGAAACGTGTTTCTGACTCGCTGAATCTCAACATAGATTCAACTCTCTTAGGTGAACGAACGCACAGCAGAGCAGTTTCAAGGAAACGTTTCTCCTGAGTTTTAGACGAAGTTTCCTGCTGTTTCGTACGTATGCCGGCATTGGGCTGGAAATACCGGTTTTGGGATTCTGCACAGAAAGGGTTTGCAAACCGCTGAATCCACACGTGAGTTTAACTCTGTCAGTTGAATGCACACATTGACAACCATTCAGTTAGATAGCTCCGTTTTGGTTTTAGAAGCAGATATTTCTCTGTACAGCCTATGGTCCCATTCACTCGGGAATATCCCAACGCAGCTCGTAGAAGAAACGTGTTTCTGACTCGCTGAATCTCAACATAGATTCAACTCTCTTAGGTGAACGAACGCACAGCAGAGCAGTTTCAAGGAAGCGTTTCTCCTGAGTTTTAGACGAAGTTTCCTGCTGTTTAGTACGTATGCCGGCATTGGGCTGGAAATACCGGTTTTGGGATTCTGCACAGAAAGGGTTTGCAAACCGCTGAATCCACACGTGAGTTTAACTCTGTCAGTTGAATGCACACATTGACAACCATTCAGTTAGATAGCTCCGTTTTGGTTTTAGAAGCAGATATTTCTCTGTACAGCCTATGGTCCCATTCACTCGGGAATATCCCAACGGAGCTCCTAGAAGAAACGTGTTTCTGACTCGCTGAATCTCAACATAGATTCAACTCTGTTAGGTGAACGAACGCACAGCAGAGCAGTTTCAAGGAAACGTTTCTCCTGAGTTTTAGACGAAGTTTCCTGCTGTTTAGTACGTATGCCGGCATTGGGCTGGAAATACCGGTTTTGTGATTCTGCACAGAAAGGGTTTGCCAACCGCTGAATCCACACGTGAGTTTAACTCTGTCAGTTGAATGCACACATTGACAACCATTCAGTTAGATAGCTCCGTTTTGGTTTTAGAAGCAGATATTTCTCTGTACAGCCTATGGTCCCATTCACTCGGGAATATCCCAACGCAGCTCGTAGAAGAAACGTGTTTCTGACTCGCTGAATCTCAACATAGATTCAACTCTCTTAGGTGAACGAACGCACAGCAGAGCAGTTTCAAGGAAGCGTTTCTCCTGAGTTTTAGACGAAGTTTCCTGCTGTTTCGTACGTATGCCGGCATTGGGCTGGAAATACCGGTTTTGGGATTCTGCACAGAAAGGGTTTGCAAACCGCTGAATCCACACGTGAGTTTAACTCTGTCAGCTGAATGCAAACATTGACAACCATTCAGTTAGATAGCTCCGTTTTGGTTTTAGAAGCAGATATTTCTCTGTACAGCCTATGGTCCCATTCACTCGGGAATATCCCAACGGAGCTCCTAGAAGAAACGTGTTTCTGACTCGCTGAATCTCAACATAGATTCAACTCTCTTAGGTGAACGAACGCACAGCAGAGCAGTTTCAAGGAAACGTTTCTCCTGAGTTTTAGACGAAGTTTCCTGCTGTTTAGTACGTATGTCGGCATTGGGCTGGAAATACCGGTTTTGGGATTCTGCACAGAAAGGGTTTGCAAACCGTTGAATCCACACGTGAGTTTACCTCTGTCAGTTGAATGCACACATTGACAACCATTCAGTTAGATAGCTCCGTTTTGATTTTAGAAGCAGATATTTCTCTGTACAGCCTATGATCCCTTTCACTCGGGAATATCCCAACGCAGCTCCTAGAAGAAACGTGTTTCTGACTCGCTGAATCTCAACATAGATTCAACTCTCTTAGGTGAACGAACGCACAGCAGAGCAGTTTCAAGGAAACGTTTCTCCTGAGTTTTAGACGAAGTTTCCTGCTGTTTAGTACGTATGCCGGCATTGGGCTGGAAATACCGGTTTTGGGATTCTGCACAGAAAGGGTTTGCCAACCGCTGAATCCACACGTGAGTTTAACTCTGTCAGTTGAATGCACACATTGACAACCATTCAGTTAGATAGCTCCGTTTTGGTTTTAGAAGCAGATATTTCTCTGTACAGCCTATGGTCCCATTCACTCGGGAATATCCCAATGCAGCTCCTAGAAGAAACGTGTTTCTGACTCGCTGAATCTCAACATAGATTCAACTCTCTTAGGTGAACGAACGCACAGCAGAGCAGTTTCAAGGAAACGTTTCTCCTGAGTTTTAGACGAAGTTTCCTGCTGTTTCGTACGTATGCCGGCATTGGGCTGGAAATACCGGTTTTGGGATTCTGCACAGAAAGGGTTTGCAAACCGCTGAATCCACACGTGAGTTTAACTCTGTCAGTTGAATGCACACATTGACAACCATTCAGTTAGATAGCTCCGTTTTGGTTTTAGAAGCAGATATTTCTCTGTACAGCCTATGGTCCCATTCACTCGGGAATATCCCAACGCAGCTCGTAGAAGAAACGTGTTTCTGACTCGCTGAATCTCAACATAGATTCAACTCTCTTAGGTGAACGAACGCACAGCAGAGCAGTTTCAAGGAAGCGTTTCTCCTGAGTTTTAGACGAAGTTTCCTGCTGTTTAGTACGTATGCCAGCATTGGGCTGGAAATACCGGTTTTGGGATTCTGCACAGAAAGGGTTTGCAAACCGCTGAATCCACACGTGAGTTTAACTCTGTCAGTTGAATGCACACATTGACAACCATTCAGTTAGATAGCTCCGTTTTGGTTTTAGAAGCAGATATTTCTCTGTACAGCCTATGGTCCCATTCACTCGGGAATATCCCAACGGAGCTCCTAGAAGAAACGTGTTTCTGACTCGCTGAATCTCAACATAGATTCAACTCTGTTAGGTGAACCAACGCACAGCAGAGCAGTTTCAAGGAAACGTTTCTCCTGAGTTTTAGACGAAGTTTCCTGCTGTTTAGTACGTATGCCGGCATTGGGCTGGAAATACCGGTTTTGGGATTCTACACAGAAAGGGTTTGTAAACCGTTGAATCCACACGTGAGTTTACCTCTGTCAGTTGAATGCACACATTGACAACCATTCAGTTAGATAGCTCCGTTTTGATTTTAGAAGCAGATATTTCTCTGTACAGCCTATGGTCCCTTTCACTCGGGAATATCCCAACGCAGCTCCTAGAAGAAACGTGTTTCTGACTCGCTGAATCTCAACATAGATTCAACTCTCTTAGGTGAACGAACGCACAGCAGAGCAGTTTCAAGGAAACGTTTCTCCTAAGTTTTAGACGAAGTTTCCTGCTGTTTCGTACGTATGCCGACATTGGGCTGGAAATACCGGTTTTGGGATTCTGCACAGAAAGGGTTTGCAAACCGCTGAATCCACACGTGAGTTTAACTCTGTCAGTTGAATGCACACATTGACAACCATTCAGTTAGATAGCTCCGTTTTGGTTTTAGAAGCAGATATTTCTCTGTACAGCCTATGGTCCCATTCACTCGGGAATATCCCAACGCAGCTCGTAGAAGAAACGTGTTTCTGACTCGCTGAATCTCAACATAGATTCAACTCTCTTAGGTGAACGAACGCACAGCAGAGCAGTTTCAAGGAAGCGTTTCTCCTGAGTTTTAGACGAAGTTTCCTGCTGTTTCGTACGTATGCCGGCATTGGGCTGGAAATACCGGTTTTGGGATTCTGCACAGAAAGGGTTTGCAAACCGCTGAATCCACACGTGAGTTTAACTCTGTCAGCTGAATGCACACATTGACAACCATTCAGTTAGATAGCTCCGTTTTGGTTTTAGAAGCAGATATTTCTCTGTACAGCCTATGGTCCCATTCACTCGGGAATATCCCAACGGAGCTCCTAGAAGAAACGTGTTTCTGACTCGCTGAATCTCAACATAGATTCAACTCTCTTAGGTGAACGAACGCACAGCACAGCAGTTTCAAGGAAACGTTTCTCCTGAGTTTTAGACGAAGTTTCCTGCTGTTTAGTACGTATGCCGGCATTGGGCTGGAAATACCGGTTTTGGGATTCTGCACAGAAAGGGTTTGCAAACCGTTGAATCCACACGTGAGTTTACCTCTGTCAGTTGAATGCACACATTGACAACCATTCAGTTAGATAGCTCCGTTTTGATTTTAGAAGCAGATATTTCTCTGTACAGCCTATGATCCCTTTCACTCGGGAATATCGCAACGCAGCTCCTAGAAGAAACGTGTTTCTGACTCGCTGAATCTCAACATAGATTCAACTCTCTTAGGTGAACGAACGCACAGCAGAGCAGTTTCAAGGAAACGTTTCTCCTGAGTTTTAGACGAAGTTTCCTGCTGTTTCGTACGTATGCCAACATTGGGCTGGAAATACCGGTTTTGTGATTCTGCACAGAAAGGGTTTGCCAACCGCTGAATCCACACGTGAGTTTAACTCTGTCAGTTGAATGCACACATTGACAACCATTCAGTTAGATAGCTCCGTTTTGGTTTTAGAAGCAGATATTTCTCTGTACAGCCTATGGTCCCATTCACTCGGGAATATCCCAACGCAGCTCGTAGAAGAAACGTGTTTCTGACTCGCTGAATCTCAACATAGATTCAACTCTATTAGGTGAACGAACGCACAGCAGAGCAGTTTCAAGGAAACGTTTCTCCTGAGTTTTAGACGAAGTTTCCTGCTGTTTAGTACGTATGCCGGCATTGGGCTGGAAATACCGGTTTTGGGATTCTGCACAGAAAGGGTTTGCCAACCGCTGAATCCACACGTGAGTTTAACTCTGTCAGTTGAATGCACACATTGACAACCATTCTGTTAGATAGCTCCGTTTTGGTTTTAGAAGCAGATATTTCTCTGTACAGCCTATGGTCCCATTCACTCGGGAATATCCCAACGCAGCTCCTAGAAGAAACGTGTTTCTGACTCGCTGAATCTCAACATAGATTCAACTCTCTTAGGTGAACGAACGCACAGCAGAGCAGTTTCAAGGAAACGTTTCTCCTGAGTTTTAAACGAAGTTTCCTGCTGTTTCGTACGTATGCCGTCATTGGGCTGGAAATACCGGTTTTGGGATTCTGCACAGAAAGGGTTTGCAAACCGCTGAATCCACACGTGAGTTTAACTCTGTCAGTTGAATGCACACATTGACAACCATTCAGTTAGATAGCTCCGTTTTGGTTTTAGAAGCAGATATTTCTCTGTACAGCCTATGGTCCCATTCACTCGGGAATATCCCAACGCAGCTCCTAGAAGAAACGTGTTTCTGACTCGCTGAATCTCAACATAGATTCAACTCTCTTAGGTGAACGAACGCACAGCAGAGCAGTTTCAAGGAAACGTTTCTCCTGAGTTTTAGACGAAGTTTCCTGCTGTTTAGTACGTATGCCGGCATTGGGCTGGAAATACCGGTTTTAGGATTCTGCATAGAAAGGGTTGGCAAACCGCTGAATCCACACGTGAGTTTAACTCTGTCAGTTGAATGCACACATTGACAACCATTCAGTTAGATAGCTCCGTTTTGGTTTTAGAAGCAGATATTTCTCTGTACAGCCTATGGTCCCATTCACTCGGGAATATCCCAACGCAGCTCCTAGAAGAAACGTGTTTCTGACTCGCTGAATCTCAACATAGATTCAACTCTCTTAGGTGAACGAACGCACAACAGAGCAGTTTCAAAGAAACGTTTCTCCTGAGTTTTAGACGAAGTTTCCTGCTGTTTAGTACGTATGCCGGCATTGGGCTGGAAATACCGGTTTTGGGATTCTGCACAGAAATGGTTTGCCAACCGCTGAATCCACACGTGAGTTTAACTCTGTCAGTTGAATGCACACATTGAGAACCATTCAGTTAGATAGCTCCGTTTTGGTTTTAGAAGCAGATATTTCTCTGTACAGCCTATGGTCCCATTCACTCGGGAATATCCCAACGCAGCTCCTAGAAGAAACGTGTTTCTGACTCGCTGAATCTCAACATAGATTCAACTCTCTTAGGTGAACGAACGCACAGCAGAGCAGTTTCAAGGAAACGTTTCTCCTGAGTTTTAGACGAAGTTTCCTGCTGTTTAGTACGTATGCAGGCATTGGGCTGGAAATACCGGTTTTGGGATTCTGCACAGAAAGTGTTTGCATACCGCTGAATCCAAACGTGAGGTTAACTCTGTCAGTTGAATGCACACATTGACAACCATTCAGTCAGATAGCTCCGTTTTGGTTTTAGAAGCAGATATTTCTCTGTACAGCCTATGGTCCCATTCACTCGGGAATATCCCAACGCAGCTCCTAGAAGAAACGTGTTTCTGACTCGCTGAATCTCAACATAGATTCAACTCTCTTAGGTGAACGAACGCACAGCAGAGCAGTTTCAAGGAAACGTTTCTCCTGAGTTTTAGACGAAGTTTCCTGCTGTTTCGTACGTATGCCGGCATTGGGCTGGAAATACCGGTTTTGGGATTCTGCACAGAAAGGGTTTGCCAACCGCTGAATCCACACGTGAGTTTAACTCTATCAGTTAAATGCACACATTGACAACCATTCAGTTAGATAGCTCCGTTTTGGTTTTAGAAGCAGATATTTCTCTGTACAGCCTATGGTCCCATTCACTCGGGAATATCCCAACGCAGCTCCTAGAAGAGACGTGTTTCTGACTCGCTGAATCTCAACATAGATTCAACTCTCTTAGGTGAACGAACGTACAGCAGAGCAGTTTCAAGGAAACGTTTCTCCTGAGTTTTAGACGAAGTTTCCTGCTGTTTAGTACGTATGCCGGCATTGGGCTGGAAATACCGGTTTTGGGATTCTGCACAGAAAGGGTTTGCAAACCGCTGAATCCACACGTGAGTTTAACTCTGTCAGTTGAATGCACACATTGACAACCATTCAGTTAGATAGCTCCGTTTTGGTTTTAGAAGCAGATATTTCTCGGTACAGCCTATGGTCCCTTTCACTCGGGAATATCCCAACGCAGCTCCTAGAAGAAACGTGTCTCTGACTCGCTGAATCTCAACATATATTCAACTCTCTTAGGTGAACGAACGCACAGCAGAGCAGTTTCAAGGAAGCGTTTCTCCTGAGTTTTAGACGAAGTTTCCTGCTGTTTAGTACGTATGCCGGCATTGGGCTGGAAATACCGGTTTTGGGATTCTACACAGAAAGGGTTTGCAAACCGCTGAATCCACACGTGAGTTTAACTCTGTCAGTTGAATGCACAATTGACAACCATTCAGTTAGATAGCTCCGTTTTGGTTTTAGAAGCAGATATTTCTCTGTACAGCCTATGGTCCCATTCACTCGGGAATATCCCAACGCAGCTCCTAGAAGAAACGTGTTTCTCACTCGCTGAATCTCAACATGGATTCAACTCTCTTAGGTGAACGAACGCACAACAGAGCAGTTTCAAAGAAACCTTTCTCCTGAGTTTTAGACGAAGTTTCCTGCTGTTTAGTACGTATGCCGGCATTGGGCTGGAATTACCGGATTTGGGATTCTGCACAGAAAGGGTTTGCAAACCGCTGAATCCACACGTGAGTTTAACTCTGTCAGTTGAATGCACACATTGACAACCATTCAGTTAGATAGCTCCGTTTTGGTTTTAGAAGCAGATATTTCTCTATACAGCCTATGGTCCCATTCACTCGGGAATATCCCAACGCAGCTCCTAGAAGAAACGTGTTTCTGACTCGCTGAATCTCAACATAGATTCAACTCTCTTAGGTGAACGAACGCACAGCAGAGCAGTTTCAAGGAAACGTTTCTCCTGA
This sequence comes from Aotus nancymaae, assembly GCF_030222135.1. Taxonomy (NCBI): domain Eukaryota; kingdom Metazoa; phylum Chordata; class Mammalia; order Primates; family Aotidae; genus Aotus; species Aotus nancymaae. The sequence continues at coordinate 2,913,927 of NW_026988495.1, read as the reverse complement.
GTTTTAGACGAAGTTTCCTGCTGTTTAGTACGTATGCCGGCATTGGGCTGGAAATACCGGTTTTGGGATTCTGCACAGAAAGTGTTTGCAAACCGCTGAATCCACACGTGAGTTTAACTCTGTCAGTTGAATGCACACATTGACAACCATTCAGTTAGATAGCTCCGTTTTGGTTTTAGAAGCAGATATTTCTCTGTACAGCCTATGGTCCCATTCACTCGGGAATATCCCAACGCAGCTCGTAGAAGAAACGTGTTTCTGACTCGCTGAATCTCAACATAGATTCAACTCTCTTAGGTGAACGAACGCACAGCAGAGCAGTTTCAAGGAAACGTTTCTCCTGAGTTTTAGACGAAGTTTCCTGCTGTTTAGTACGTATGCCGGCATTGGGCTGGAAATACCGGTTTTGGGATTCTGCACAGAAAGGGTTGGCCAACCGTTGAATCCACACGTGAGTTTAACTCTGTCAGTTGAATGCACACATTGACGACCATTTAGTTAGATAGCTCCGTTTTGGTTTTAGAAGCAGATATTTCTCTGTACAGCCTATGGTCCCATTCACTCGGGAATATCCCAACGCAGCTCTTAGAAGAAACGTGTTTCTGACTCGCTGAATCTCAACATAGATTCAACTCTCTTAGGTGAACGAACGCACAGCAGAGCAATTTCAAGGAAGCGTTTCTCCTGAGTTTTAGATGAAGTTTCCTGCTGTTTAGTACGTATGCCGGCATTGGGCTGGAAATACCGGTTTTGGGATTCTGCACAGAAAGGGTTTGCAAACCGCTGAATCCACACGTGAGTTTAACTCTGTCAGTTGAATGCACACATTGACAACCATTCAGTTAGATAGCTCCGTTTTGGTTTTAGAAGCAGATATTTCTCTGTACAGCCTATGGTCCCATTCACTCGGGAATATCCCAACGCAGCTCGTAGAAGAAACGTGTTTCTGACTCGCTGAATCTCAACATAGATTCAACTCTCTTAGGTGAACGAACGCACAGCAGAGCAGTTTCAAGGAAACGTTTCTCCTGAGTTTTAGACGAAGGTTCCTGCTGTTTAGTACGTATGCCGGCATTGGGCTGGAAATACCGGTTTTAGGATTCCGCACAGAAAGGGTTGGCAAACCGCTGAATCCACACGTGAGTTTAACTCTGTCAGTTGAATGCACACATTGACAACCATTTAGTTAGATAGCTCCGTTTTGGTTTTAGAAGCAGATATTTCTCTGTACAGCCTATGGTCCCTTTCACTCGGGAATATCCCAACGCAGCTCCTAGAAGAAACGTGTTTCTGACTCGCTGAATCTCAACATAGATTCAACTCTCTTAGGTGAACGAACGCACAACAGAGCAGTTTCAAGGAAGCGTTTCTCCTGAGTTTTAGATGAAGTTTCCTGCTGTTTAGTACGTATGCCGGCATTGGGCTGGAAATACCGGTTTTGGGATTCTGCACAGAAATGGTTTGCCAACCGCTGAATCCACACGTGAGTTTAACTCTGTCAGTTGAATGCACACATTGACAACCATTCAGTCAGATAGCTCCGTTTTGGTTTTAGAAGCAGATATTTCTTTGTACAGCCTATGGTCCCATTCACTCGGGAATATCCCAACGCAGCTCCTAGAAGAAACGTGTTTCTGACTCGCTGAATCTCAACATAGATTCAACTCTCTTAGGTGAACGAACGCACAGCAGAGCAGTTTCAAGGAAACGTTTCTCCTGAGTTTTAGACGAAGTTTCCTGCTGTTTCGTACGTATGCCGTCATTGGGCTGGAAATACCGGTTTTGGGATTCTGCACAGAAAGGGTTTGCAAACCGCTGAATCCACACGTGAGTTTAACTCTGTCAGTTGAATGCACACATTGACAACCATTCAGTTAGATAGCTCCGTTTTGGTTTTAGAAGCAGATATTTCTCTGTACAGCCTATGGTCCCATTCACTCGGGAATATCCCAACGCAGCTCCTAGAAGAAACGTGTTTCTGACTCGCTGAATCTCAACATAGATTCAACTCTCTTAGGTGAACGAACGCACAGCAGAGCAGTTTCAAGGAAACGTTTCTCCTGAGTTTTAGACGAAGTTTCCTGCTGTTTAGTATGTATGCAGGCATTGGGCTGGAAATACCGGTTTTGGGATTCTGCACAGAAAGTGTTTGCATACCGATGAATCCAAACGTGAGTTTAACTCTGTCAGTTGAATGCACACATTGACAACCATTCAGTCAGATAGCTCCGTTTTGGTTTTAGAAGCAGATATTTCTCTGTACAGCCTATGGTCCCATTCACTCGGGAATATCCCAACGCAGCTCCTAGAAGAAACGTGTTTCTGACTCGCTGAATCTCAACATAGATTCAACTCTCTTAGGTGAACGAACGCACAGCAGAGCAGTTTCAAGGAAACGTTTCTCCTGAGTTTTAGACGAAGTTTCCTGCTGTTTCGTACGTATGCCGGCATTGGGCTGGAAATACCGGTTTTGGGATTCTGCACAGAAAGGGTTTGCAAACCGCTGAATCCACACGTGAGTTTACCTCTGTCAGTTGAATGCACACATTGACAACCATTCAGTTAGATAGCTCCGTTTTGGTTTTAGAAGCAGATATTTCTCTGTACAGCCTATGGTCCCATTCACTCGGGAATATCCCAACGCAGCTCCTAGAAGAAACGTGTTTCTGACTCGCTGAATATCAACATAGATTCAACTCTCTTAGGTGAACGAACGCACAGCAGAGCAGTTTCAAGGAAGCGTTTCTCCTGAGTTTAGACGAAGTTTCCTGCTGTTTAGTACGTATGCCGGCATTGGGCTGGAAATACCGGTTTTGGGATTCTGCACAGAAAGGGTTTGCAAACCGCTGAATCCACACGTGAGTTTAACTCTGTCAGTTGAATGCACACATTGACAACCATTCAGTTAGATAGCTCCGTTTTGGTTTTAGAAGCAGATATTTCTCTGTACAGCCTATGGTCCCATTCACTCGGGAATATCCCAACGCAGCTCCTAGAAGAAACGTGTTTCTGACTCGCTGAATCTCAACATAGATTCAACTCTCTTAGGTGAACGAACTCACAGCAGAGCAGTTTCAAGGAAACGTTTCTCCTGAATTTTAGACGAAATTTCCTGCTGTTTAGAACGTATGCCGGCATTGGGCTGGAAATACCGGTTTTGGGATTCTGCACAGAAAGGGTTGGCAAACCGCTGAATCCACACGTGAGTTTAACTCTGTCAGTTGAATGCACACATTGACAACCATTCAGTTAGACAGCTCCGTTTTGGTTTTAGAAGCAGATATTTCTCTGTACAGCCTATGGTCCCATTCACTCGGGAATATCCCAACGCAGCTCCTAGAAGAAACGTGTTTCTGACTCGCTGAATCTCAACATAGATTCAACTCTCTTAGGTGAACGAACGCACAGCAGAGCAGTTTCAAGGAAACGTTTCTCCTGAGTTTTAGACGAAGTTTCCTGCTGTTTAGTACGTATGCCGGCATTGGGCTGGAAATACCGGTTTTGGGATTCTGCACAGAAAGGGTTGGCCAACCGCTGAATCCACACGTGAGTTTAACTCTGTCAGTTGAATGCACACATTGACAACCATTCAGTTAGATAGCTCCGTTTTGGTTTTAGAAGCAGATATTTCTCTGTACAGCCTATGGTCCCATTCACTCAGGAATATCCCAACGCAGCTCCTAGAAGAAACGTGTTTCTGACTCGCTGAATCTCAACATAGATTCAACTCTGTTAGGTGAACGAACGCACAGCAGAGCAGTTTCAAGGAAGCGTTTCTCCTGAGTTTTAGACGAAGTTTCCTGCTGTTTAGTACATATGGCGGCATTGGGCTGGAAATACCGGTTTTGGGATTCTGCACAGAAAGGGTTTGCAAACCGCTGAATCCACACGTGAGTTTAACTCTGTCAGTTGAATGCACACATTGACAACCATTCAGTTAGACAGCTCCGTTTTGGTTTTAGAAGCAGATATTTCTCTGTACAGCCTATGGTCCCATTCACTCGGGAATATCCCAACGCAGCTCCTAGAAGAAACGTGTTTCTGACTCGCTGAATCTCAACATAGATTCAACTCTCTTAGGTGAACGAACGCACAGCAGAGCAGTTTCAAGGAAACGTTTCTCCTGAGTTTTAGACGAAGTTTCCTGCTGTTTAGTACGTATGCCGGCATTGGGCTGGAAATACCGCTTTTGGGATTCTGCACAGAAAGGGTTGGCAAACCGCTGAATCCACACGTGAGTTTAACTCTGTCAGTTGAATGCACACATTGACAACCATTCAGTTAGATAGCTCCGTTTTGGTTTTAGAAGCAGATATTTCTCGGTACAGCCTATGGTCCCATTCTCTCGGGAATATCCCAACACAGCTCGTAGAAGAAAAGTGTTTCTGACTCGCTGAATCTCAACATAGATTCAACTCTTAGGTGAACGAACGCACAGCAGAGCAGTTTCAAGGAAACGTTTCTCCTGAGTTTTAGACGAAGTTTCCTGCTGTTTAGTACGTATGCCGGCATTGGGCTGGAAATACCGGTTTTGGGATTCTGCACAGAAAGGGTTTGCCAACCGCTGAATCCACACGTGAGTTTAACTCTGTCAGTTGAATGCACACATTGACAACCATTCAGTTAGATAGCTCCGTTTTGGTTTTAGAAGCAGATATTTCTCTGTACAGGCTATGGTCCCATTCACTCGGGAATATCCCAACGCAGCTCCTAGAAGAAACGTGTTTCTGACTCGCTGAATCTCAACATAGATTCAACTATCTTAGGTGAACGAACGCACAGCAGAGCAGTTTCAAGGAAACGTTTCTCCTGAGTTTTAGACGAAGTTTCCTGCTGTTTAGTACGTATGCCGGCATTGGGCTGGAAATACCGGTTTTGGGATTCTGCACAGAAAGGGTTTGCCAACCGCTGAATCCACACGTGACTTTAACTCTGTCAGTTGAATGCACACATTGACAACCATTCAGTTAGGTAGCTCTGTTTTGGTTTTAGAAGCAGATATTTCTCTGTACAGCCTATGGTCCCATTCACTCGGGAATATCCCAACGCAGCTCCTAGAAGAAACGTGTTTCTGACTCGCTGAATCTCAACATAGATTCAACTCTCTTAGGTGAACGAACGCACAGCAGAGCAGTTACAAGGAAACGTTTCTCCTGAGTTTTAGACGAAGTTTCCTACTGTTTCGTACGTATGCCGGCATTGGGCTGGAAATACCGGTTTTGGGATTCTGCACAGAAAGGGTTTGCCAACCGCTGAATCCACACTTGAGTTTAACTCTGTCAGTTGAATGCACACATTGACAACCATTTAGTTAGATAGCTCCGTTTTGGTTTTAGAAGCAGATATTTCTCTGTACAGCCTATGGTCCCATTCACTCGGGAATATCCCAACGCAGCTCCTAGAAGAAACGTGTTTCTGACTCGCTGAATCTCAACATAGATTCAACTCTCTTAGGTGAACGAACGCACAGCAGAGCAGTTTCAAGGAAACGTTTCTCCTGAGTTTTAGACGAAGTTTCCTGCTGTTTAGTACGTATGCCGGCATTGGGCTGGAAATACCGGTTTTAGGATTCCGCACAGAAAGGGTTGGCAAACCGCTGAATCCACACGTGAGTTTAACTCTGTCAGTTGAATGCACACATTGACAACCATTTAGTTAGATAGCTCCGTTTTGGTTTTAGAAGCAGATATTTCTCTGTACAGCCTATGGTCCCTTTCACTCGGGAATATCCCAACGCAGCTCCTAGAAGAAACGTGTTTCTGACTCGCTGAATCTCAACATAGATTCAACTCTCTTAGGTGAACCAACGCACAGCAGAGCAGTTTCAAGGAAGCGTTTCTCCTGAGTTTTAGACGAAGTTTCCTGCTGTTTCGTACGTATGCCGGCATTGGGCTGGAAATACCGGTTTTGGGATTCTGCACAGAAAGGGTTTGCAAACCGCTGAATCCACACGTGAGTTTAACTCTGTCAGTTGAATGCACACTTTGACAACCATTCAGTTAGATAGCTCCGTTTTGGTTTTAGAAGCAGATATTTCTCTGTACAGCCTATGGTCCCATTCACTCGGGAATATCCCAACGCAGCTCGTAGAAGAAACGTGTTTCTGACTCGCTGAATCTCAACATAGATTCAACTCTCTTAGGTGAACGAACGCACAGCAGAGCAGTTTCAAGGAAGCGTTTCTCCTGAGTTTAGACGAAGTTTCCTGCTGTTTAGTACGTATGCCGGCATTGGGCTGGAAATACCGGTTTTGGGATTCTGCATAGAAAGGGTTTGCAAACCGCTGAATCCACACGTGAGTTTAACTCTGTCAGTTGAATGCACACATTGACAACCATTCAGTTAGATAGCTCCGTTTTGGTTTTAGAAGCAGATATTTCTCTGTACAGCCTATGGTCCCATTCACTCGGGAATATCCCAACGCAGCTCCTAGAAGAAACGTGTTTCTGACTCGCTGAATCTCAACATAGATTCAACTCTCTTAGGTGAACGAACTCACAGCAGAGCAGTTTCAAGGAAACGTTTCTCCTGAATTTTAGACGAAATTTCCTGCTGTTTAGAACGTATGCCGGCATTGGGCTGGAAATACCGGTTTTGGGATTCTGCACAGAAAGGGTTTGCAAACCGCTGAATCCACACGTGAGTTTAACTCTGTCAGTTGAATGCACACATTGACAACCATTCAGTTAGACAGCTCCGTTTTGGTTTTAGAAGCAGATATTTCTCTGTACAGCCTATGGTCCCATTCACTCGGGAATATCCCAACGCAGCTCCTAGAAGAAACGTGTTTCTGACTCGCTGAATCTCAACATAGATTCAACTCTCTTAGGTGAACGAACGCACAGCAGAGCAGTTTCAAGGAAACGTTTCTCCTGAGTTTTAGACGAAGTTTCCTGCTGTTTAGTACGTATGCCGGCATTGGGCTGGAAATACCGGTTTTGGGATTCTGCACAGAAAGGGTTGGCAAACCGCTGAATCCACACGTGAGTTTAACTCTGTCAGTTGAATGCACACATTGACAACCATTCAGTTAGACAGCTCCGTTTTGGTTTTAGAAGCAGATATTTCTCTGTACAGCCTATGGTCCCATTCACTCGGGAATATCCCAACGCAGCTCCTAGAAGAAACGTGTTTCTGACTCGCTGAATCTCAACATAGATTCAACTCTCTTAGGTGAACGAACGCACAGCAGAGCAGTTTCAAGGAAACGTTTCTCCTGAGTTTTAGACGAAGTTTCCTGCTGTTTAGTACGTATGCCGGCATTGGGCTGGAAATACCGGTTTTGGGATTCTGCACAGAAAGGGTTGGCCAACCGCTGAATCCACACGTGAGTTTAACTCTGTCAGTTGAATGCACACATTGACAACCATTCAGTTAGATAGCTCCGTTTTGGTTTTAGAAGCAGATATTTCTCTGTACAGTCTATGGTCCCATTCACTCAGGAATATCCCAACGCAGCTCCTAGAAGAAACGTGTTTCTGACTCGCTGAATCTCAACATAGATTCAACTCTGTTAGGTGAACGAACGCACAGCAGAGCAGTTTCAAGGAAGCGTTTCTCCTGAGTTTTAGACGAAGTTTCCTGCTGTTTAGTACGTATGGCGGCATTGGGCTGGAAATACCGGTTTTGGGATTCTGCACAGAAAGGGTTTGCAAACCGCTGAATCCACACGTGAGTTTAACTCTGTCAGTTGAATGCACACATTGACAACCATTCAGTTAGACAGCTCCGTTTTGGTTTTAGAAGCAGATATTTCTCTGTACAGCCTATGGTCCCATTCACTCGGGAATATCCCAACGCAGCTCCTAGAAGAAACGTGTTTCTGACTCGCTGAATCTCAACATAGATTCAACTCTCTTAGGTGAACGAACGCACAGCAGAGCAGTTTCAAGGAAACGTTTCTCCTGAGTTTTAGACGAAGTTTCCTGCTGTTTAGTACGTATGCCGGCATTGGGCTGGAAATACCGGTTTTGGGATTCTGCACAGAAAGGGTTGGCAAACCGCTGAATCCACACGTGAGTTTAACTCTGTCAGTTGAATGCACACATTGACAACCATTCAGTTAGATAGCTCCGTTTTGGTTTTAGAAGCAGATATTTCTCGGTACAGCCTATGGTCCCATTCTCTCGGGAATATCCCAACACAGCTCGTAGAAGAAAAGTGTTTCTGACTCGCTGAATCTCAACATAGATTCAACTCTTAGGTGAACGAACGCACAGCAGAGCAGTTTCAAGGAAACGTTTCTCCTGAGTTTTAGACGAAGTTTCCTGCTGTTTAGTACGTATGCCGGCATTGGGCTGGAAATCCCGGTTTTGGGATTCTGCACAGAAAGGGTTTGCCAACCGCTGAATCCACACGTGAGTTTAACTCTGTCAGTTGAATGCACACATTGACAACCATTCAGTTAGATAGCTCCGTTTTGGTTTTAGAAGCAGATATTTCTCTGTACAGGCTATGGTCCCATTCACTCGGGAATATCCCAACGCAGCTCCTAGAAGAAACGTGTTTCTGACTCGCTGAATCTCAACATAGATTCAACTATCTTAGGTGAACGAACGCACAGCAGAGCAGTTTCAAGGAAACGTTTCTCCTGAGTTTTAGACGAAGTTTCCTGCTGTTTAGTACGTATGCCGGCATTGGGCTGGAAATACCGGTTTTGGGATTCTGCACAGAAAGGGTTTGCCAACCGCTGAATCCACACGTGACTTTAACTCTGTCAGTTGAATGCACACATTGACAACCATTCAGTTAGATAGCTCTGTTTTGGTTTTAGAAGCAGATATTTCTCTGTACAGCCTATGGTCCCATTCACTCGGGAATATCCCAACGCAGCTCCTAGAAGAAACGTGTTTCTGACTCGCTGAATCTCAACATAGATTCAACTCTCTTAGGTGAACGAACGCACAGCAGAGCAGTTACAAGGAAACGTTTCTCCTGAGTTTTAGACGAAGTTTCCTACTGTTTCGTACGTATGCCGGCATTGGGCTGGAAATACCGGTTTTGGGATTCTGCACAGAAAGGGTTTGCCAACCGCTGAATCCACACGTGAGTTTAACTCTGTCAGTTGAATGCACACATTGACAACCATTTAGTTAGATAGCTCCGTTTTGGTTTTAGAAGCAGATATTTCTCTGTACAGCCTATGGTCCCATTCACTCGGGAATATCCCAACGCAGCTCCTAGAAGAAACGTGTTTCTGACTCGCTGAATCTCAACATAGATTCAACTCTCTTAGGTGAACGAACGCACAGCAGAGCAGTTTCAAGGAAACGTTTCTCCTGAGTTTTAGACGAAGTTTCCTGCTGTTTAGTACGTATGCCGGCATTGGGCTGGAAATACCGGTTTTAGGATTCCGCACAGAAAGGGTTGGCAAACCGCTGAATCCACACGTGAGTTTAACTCTGTCAGTTGAATGCACACATTGACAACCATTTAGTTAGATAGCTCCGTTTTGGTTTTAGAAGCAGATATTTCTCTGTACAGCCTATGGTCCCTTTCACTCGGGAATATCCCAACGCAGCTCCTAGAAGAAACGTGTTTCTGACTCGCTGAATCTCAACATAGATTCAACTCTCTTAGGTGAACGAACGCACAGCAGAGCAGTTTCAAGGAAGCGTTTCTCCTGAGTTTTAGACGAAGTTTCCTGCTGTTTCGTACGTATGCCGGCATTGGGCTGGAAATACCGGTTTTGGGATTCTGCACAGAAAGGGTTTGCAAACCGCTGAATCCACACGTGAGTTTACCTCTGTCAGTTGAATGCACACATTGACAACCATTCAGTTAGATAGCTCCGTTTTGGTTTTAGAAGCAGATATTTCTCTGTACAGCCTATGGTCCCATTCACTCGGGAATATCCCAACGCAGCTCGTAGAAGAAACGTGTTTCTGACTCGCTGAATCTCAACATAGATTCAACTCTCTTAGGTGAACGAACGCACAGCAGAGCAGTTTCAAGGAAGCGTTTCTCCTGAGTTTAGACGAAGTTTCCTGCTGTTTAGTACGTATGCCGGCATTGGGCTGGAAATACCGGTTTTGGGATTCTGCACAGAAAGGGTTTGCAAACCGCTGAATCCACACGTGAGTTTAACTCTGTCAGTTGAATGCACACATTGACAACCATTCAGTTAGATAGCTCCGTTTTGGTTTTAGAAGCAGATATTTCTCTGTACAGCCTATGGTCCCATTCACTCGGGAATATCCCAACGCAGCTCGTAGAAGAAACGTGTTTCTGACTCGCTGAATCTCAACATAGATTCAACTCTCTTAGGTGAACGAACTCACAGCAGAGCAGTTTCAAGGAAACGTTTCTCCTGAATTTTAGACGAAATTTCCTGCTGTTTAGAACGTATGCCGGCATTGGGCTGGAAATACCGGTTTTGGGATTCTGCACAGAAAGGGTTTGCAAACCGCTGAATCCACACGTGAGTTTAACTCTGTCAGTTGAATGCACACATTGACAACCATTCAGTTAGACAGCTCCGTTTTGGTTTTAGAAGCAGATATTTCTCTGTACAGCCTATGGTCCCATTCACTCGGGAATATCCCAACGCAGCTCCTAGAAGAAACGTGTTTCTGACTCGCTGAATCTCAACATAGATTCAACTCTCTTAGGTGAACGAACGCACAGCAGAGCAGTTTCAAGGAAACGTTTCTCCTGAGTTTTAGACGAAGTTTCCTGCTGTTTAGTACGTATGCCGGCATTGGGCTGGAAATACCGGTTTTGGGATTCTGCACAGAAAGGGTTGGCAAACCGCTGAATCCACACGTGAGTTTAACTCTGTCAGTTGAATGCACACATTGACAACCATTCAGTCAGATAGCTCCGTTTTGGTTTTAGAAGCAGATATTTCTCTGTACAGCCTATGGTCCCATTCACTCGGGAATATCCCAACACAGCTCGTAGAAGAAAAGTGTTTCTGACTCGCTGAATCTCAACATAGATTCAACTCTTAGGTGAATGAACGCACAGCAGAGCAGTTTCAAGGAAACGTTTCTCCTGAGTTTTAGACGAAGTTTCCTGCTGTTTAGTACGTATGCCGGCATTGGGCTGGAAATACCGGTTTTGGGATTCTGCACAGAAAGGGTTTTCAAACCGCTGAATCCACACGCTAGTTTAACTCTGTCAGTTGAATGCACACATTGACAACCATTCAGTTAGATAGCTCCGTTTTGGTTTTAGAAGCAGATATTTCTCTGTACAGCCTATGGTCCCATTCACTCGGGAATATCCCAACGGAGCTCCTAGAAGAAACGTGTTTCTGACTCGCTGAACCTCAACATAGATTCAACTCTCTTAGGTGAACGAACGCACAGCAGAGCAGTTTCAAGGAAACGTTTCTCCTGAGTTTTAGACGAAGTTTCCTGCTGTTTAGTACGTATGCCGGCATTGGGCTGGAAATACCGGTTTTGGGATTCTGCACAGAAAGGGTTTGCAAACCGCTGAATCCACACGTGAGTTTAACTCTGTCAGTTGAATGCACACATTGACAACCATTCAGTTAGACAGCTCCGTTTTGGTTTTAGAAGCAGATATTTCTCTGTACAGCCTATGGTCCCATTCACTCGGGAATATCCCAACGCAGCTCCTAGAAGAAACGTGTTTCTGACTCGCTGAATCTCAACATAGATTCAACTCTCTTAGGTGAACGAACGCACAGCAGAGCAGTTTCAAGGAAACGTTTCTCCTGAGTTTTAGACGAAGTTTACTGCTGTTTAGTACGTATGCCGGCATTGGGCTGGAAATACCGGTTTTGGGATTCTGCACAGAAAGGGTTGGCAAACCGCTGAATCCACACGTGAGTTTAACTCTGTCAGTTGAATGCACACATTGACAACCATTCAGTTAGATAGCTCCGTTTTGGTTTTAGAAGCAGATATTTCTCGGTACAGCCTATGGTCCCATTCTCTCGGGAATATCCCAACACAGCTCGTAGAAGAAAAGTGTTTCTGACTCGCTGAATCTCAACATAGATTCAACTCTTAGGTGAACGAACGCACAGCAGAGCAGTTTCAAGGAAACGTTTCTCCTGAGTTTTAGACGAAGTTTCCTGCTGTTTAGTACGTATGCCGGCATTGGGCTGGAAATACCGGTTTTGGGATTCTGCACAGAAAGGGTTTGCCAACCGCTGAATCCACACGTGAGTTTAGCTCTGTCAGTTGAATGCACACATTGACAACCATTCAGTTAGATAGCTCCGTTTTGCTTTTAGAAGCAGATATTTCTCTGTACAGGCTATGGTCCCATTAACTCGGGAATATCCCAACGCAGCTCCTAGAAGAAACGTGTTTCTGACTCGCTGAATCTCAACATAGATTCAACTCTCTTAGGTGAACGAACGCACAGCAGAGCAGTTTCAAGGAAACGTTTCTCCTGAGTTTTAGACGAAGTTTCCTGCTGTTTAGTACGTATGCCGGCATTGGGCTGGAAATACCGGTTTTGGGATTCTGCACAGAAAGGGTTTGCCAACCGCTGAATCCACACGTGAGTTTAACTCTGTCAGTTGAATGCACACATTGACAACCATTCAGTTAGACAGCTCTGTTTTGGTTTTAGAAGCAGATATTTCTCTGTACAGCCTATGGTCCCATTCACTCGGGAATATCCCAACGCAGCTCCTAGAAGAAACGTGTTTCTGACTCGCTGAATCTCAACATAGATTCAACTCTCTTAGGTGAACGAACGCACAGCAGAGCAGTTACAAGGAAACGTTTCTCCTGAGTTTTAGACGAAGTTTCCTGCTGTTTCGTACGTATGCCGGCATTGGGCTGGAAATACCGGTTTTGGGATTCTGCACAGAAAGGGTTTGCCAACCGCTGAATCCACACGTGAGTTTAACTCTGTCAGTTGAATGCACACATTTACAACCATTCAGTTAGATAGCTCCGCTTTGGTTTTAGAAGCAGATATTTCTCTGTACAGCCTATTGTCCCATTCACTCGGGAATATCCCAACGCAGCTCCTAGAAGAAACGTGTTTCTGACTCGCTGAATCTCAACATAGATTCAACTCTCTTAGGTGAACGAACGCACAGCAGAGCAGTTTCAAGGAAGCGTTTCTCCTAAGTTTTAGACGAAGTTTCCTGCTGTTTCGTACGTATGCCGGCATTGGGCTGGAAATACCGGTTTTGGGATTCTGCACAGAAAGGGTTGGCAAACCGCTGAATCCACACGTGAGTTTAACTCTGTCAGTTGAATGCACACATTGACAACCATTCAGTTAGATAGCTCCGTTTTGGTTTTAGAAGCAGATATTTCTCTGTACAGCCTATGGTCCCATTCACTCGGGAATATCCCAGCGCAGCTCGTAGAAGAAACGTGTTTCTGACTCGCTGAATCTCAACATAGATTCAACTCTCTTAGGTGAACGAACGCACAGCAGAGCAGTTTCAAGGAAGCGTTTCTCCTGAGTTTAGACGAAGTTTCCTGCTGTTTAGTACGTATGCCGGCATTGGGCTGGAAATACCGGTTTTGGGATTCTGCACAGAAAGGGTTTGCAAACCGCTGAATCCACACGTGAGTTTAACTCTGTCAGTTGAATGCACACATTGACAACCATTCAGTTAGATAGCTCTGTTTTGGTTTTAGAAGCAGATATTTCTCTGTACAGCCTATGGTCCCTTTCACTCGGGAATATCCCAACGCAGCTCCTAGAAGAAACGTGTTTCTGACTCGCTGAATCTCAACATAGATTCAACTCTCTTAGGTGAACGAACGCACAGCAGAGCAGTTTCAAGGAAGCGTTTCTCCTGAGTTTTAGACGAAGTTTCCTGCTGTTTCGTACGTATGCCGGCATTGGGCTGGAAATACCGGTTTTGGGATTCTGCACAGAAAGGGTTTGCAAACCGCTGAATCCTCACGTGAGTTTAACTCTGTCAGTTGAATGCACACATTGACAACCATTCAGTTAGATAGCTCCGTTTTGGTTTTAGAAGCAGATATTTCTCTGTACAGCCTATGGTCCCATTCACTCGGGAATATCCCAACGCAGCTCGTAGAAGAAACGTGTTTCTGACTCGCTGAATCTCAACATAGATTCAACTCTCTTAGGTGAACGAACGCACAGCAGAGCAGTTTCAAGGAAGCGTTTCTCCTGAGTTTAGACGAAGTTTCCTGCTGTTTAGTACGTATGCCGGCATTGGGCTGGAAATACCGGTTTTGGGATTCTGCACAGAAAGGGTTTGCAAACCGGTGAATCCACACGTGAGTTTAACTCTGTCAGTTGAATGCACACAATGACAACCATTCAGTTAGATAGCTCCGTTTTGGTTTTAGAAGCAGATATTTCTCTGTACAGCCTATGGTCCCATTCACTCGGGAATATCCCAACGGAGCTCCTAGAAGAAACGTGTTTCTGCCTCGCTGAACCTCAACATAGATTCAACTCTCTTAGGTGAACGAACGCACAGCAGAGCAGTTTCAAGGAAACGTTTCTCCTGAGTTTTAGACGAAGTTTCCTGCTGTTTAGTACGTATGCCGGCATTGGGCTGGAAATACCGGTTTTGGGATTCTGCACAGAAAGGGTTGGCAAACCGCTGAATCCACACGTGAGTTTAACTCTGTCAGTTGAATGCACACATTGACAACCATTCAGTTAGATAGCTCCGTTTTGGTTTTAGAAGCAGATATTTCTCGGTACAGCCTATGGTCCCATTCTCTCGGGAATATCCCAACACAGCCCGTAGAAGAAAAGTGTTTCTGACTCGCTGAATCTCAACATAGATTCAACTCTTAGGTGAACGAGCGCACAGCAGAGCAGTTTCAAGGAAACATTTCTCCTGAGTTTTAGACGAAGTTTCCTGCTGTTTAGTACGTATGCCGGCATTGGGCTGGAAATACCGGTTTTGGGATTCTGCACAGAAAGGGTTTGCCAACCGCTGAATCCACACGTGAGTTTAACTCTGTCAGTTGAATGCACACATTGACAACCATTCAGTTAGATAGCTCCGTTTTGGTTTTAGAAGCAGATATTTCTCTGTACAGGCTATGGTCCCATTAACTCGGGAATATCCCAACGCAGCTCCTAGAAGAAACGTGTTTCTGACTCGCTGAATCTCAACATAGATTCAACTCTCTTAGGTGAACGAACGCACAGCAGAGCAGTTTCAAGGAAACGTTTCTCCTGAGTTTTAGACGAAGTTTCCTGCTGTTTCGTACGTATGCCGGCATTGGGCTGGAAATACCGGTGTTGGGATTCTGCACAGAAAGGGTTTGCCAACCGCTGAATCCACACGTGAGTTTAACTCTGTCAGTTGAATGCACACATTGACAACCATTCAGTTAGATAGCTCTGTTTTGGTTTTAGAAGCAGATATTTCTCTGTACAGCCTATGGTCCCATTCACTCGGGAATATCCCAACGCAGCTCCTAGAAGAAACGTGTTTCTGACTCGCTGAATCTCAACATAGATTCAACTCTCTTAGGTGAACGAACGCACAGCAGAGCAGTTACAAGGAAACGTTTCTCCTGAGTTTTAGACGAAGTTTCCTGCTGTTTCGTACGTATGCCGGCATTGGGCTGGAAATACCGGTTTTGGGATTCTGCACAGATAGGGTTTGCCAACCGCTGAATCCACACGTGAGTTTAACTCTGTCAGTTGAATGCACACATTTACAACCATTCAGTTAGATAGCTCCGCTTTGGTTTTAGAAGCAGATATTTCTCTGTACAGCCTATGGTCCCATTCACTCGGGAA
Organism: Aotus nancymaae; assembly: GCF_030222135.1. Taxonomy (NCBI): domain Eukaryota; kingdom Metazoa; phylum Chordata; class Mammalia; order Primates; family Aotidae; genus Aotus; species Aotus nancymaae. The sequence continues at coordinate 2,898,237 of NW_026988495.1, read as the reverse complement.
TATCCCAACGCAGCTCCTAGAAGAAACGTGTTTCTGACTCGCTGAATCTCAACATAGATTCAACTCTCTTAGGTGAACGAACGCACAGCAGAGCAGTTTCAAGGAAACGTTTCTCCTGAGTTTTAGACGAAGTTTCCTGCTGTTTAGTACGTATGCCGGCATTGGGCTGGAAATACCGGTTTTGGGATTCTGCACAGAAAGGGTTGGCAAACCGCTGAATCCACACGTGAGTTTAACTCTGTCAGTTGAATGCACACATTGACAACCATTCAGTCAGATAGCTCCGTTTTGGTTTTAGAAGCAGATATTTCTCTGTACAGCCTATGGTCCCATTCACTCGGGAATATCCCAACACAGCTCGTAGAAGAAAAGTGTTTCTGACTCGCTGAATCTCAACATAGATTCAACTCTTAGGTGAATGAACGCACAGCAGAGCAGTTTCAAGGAAACGTTTCTCCTGAGTTTTAGACGAAGTTTCCTGCTGTTTAGTACGTATGCCGGCATTGGGCTGGAAATACCGGTTTTGGGATTCTGCACAGAAAGGGTTTTCAAACCGCTGAATCCACACGCTAGTTTAACTCTGTCAGTTGAATGCACACATTGACAACCATTCAGTTAGATAGCTCCGTTTTGGTTTTAGAAGCAGATATTTCTCTGTACAGCCTATGGTCCCATTCACTCGGGAATATCCCAACGGAGCTCCTAGAAGAAACGTGTTTCTGACTCGCTGAACCTCAACATAGATTCAACTCTCTTAGGTGAACGAACGCACAGCAGAGCAGTTTCAAGGAAACGTTTCTCCTGAGTTTTAGACGAAGTTTCCTGCTGTTTAGTACGTATGCCGGCATTGGGCTGGAAATACCGGTTTTGGGATTCTGCACAGAAAGGGTTTGCAAACCGCTGAATCCACACGTGAGTTTAACTCTGTCAGTTGAATGCACACATTGACAACCATTCAGTTAGACAGCTCCGTTTTGGTTTTAGAAGCAGATATTTCTCTGTACAGCCTATGGTCCCATTCACTCGGGAATATCCCAACGCAGCTCCTAGAAGAAACGTGTTTCTGACTCGCTGAATCTCAACATAGATTCAACTCTCTTAGGTGAACGAACGCACAGCAGAGCAGTTTCAAGGAAACGTTTCTCCTGAGTTTTAGACGAAGTTTACTGCTGTTTAGTACGTATGCCGGCATTGGGCTGGAAATACCGGTTTTGGGATTCTGCACAGAAAGGGTTGGCAAACCGCTGAATCCACACGTGAGTTTAACTCTGTCAGTTGAATGCACACATTGACAACCATTCAGTTAGATAGCTCCGTTTTGGTTTTAGAAGCAGATATTTCTCGGTACAGCCTATGGTCCCATTCTCTCGGGAATATCCCAACACAGCTCGTAGAAGAAAAGTGTTTCTGACTCGCTGAATCTCAACATAGATTCAACTCTTAGGTGAACGAACGCACAGCAGAGCAGTTTCAAGGAAACGTTTCTCCTGAGTTTTAGACGAAGTTTCCTGCTGTTTAGTACGTATGCCGGCATTGGGCTGGAAATACCGGTTTTGGGATTCTGCACAGAAAGGGTTTGCCAACCGCTGAATCCACACGTGAGTTTAGCTCTGTCAGTTGAATGCACACATTGACAACCATTCAGTTAGATAGCTCCGTTTTGCTTTTAGAAGCAGATATTTCTCTGTACAGGCTATGGTCCCATTAACTCGGGAATATCCCAACGCAGCTCCTAGAAGAAACGTGTTTCTGACTCGCTGAATCTCAACATAGATTCAACTCTCTTAGGTGAACGAACGCACAGCAGAGCAGTTTCAAGGAAACGTTTCTCCTGAGTTTTAGACGAAGTTTCCTGCTGTTTAGTACGTATGCCGGCATTGGGCTGGAAATACCGGTTTTGGGATTCTGCACAGAAAGGGTTTGCCAACCGCTGAATCCACACGTGAGTTTAACTCTGTCAGTTGAATGCACACATTGACAACCATTCAGTTAGACAGCTCTGTTTTGGTTTTAGAAGCAGATATTTCTCTGTACAGCCTATGGTCCCATTCACTCGGGAATATCCCAACGCAGCTCCTAGAAGAAACGTGTTTCTGACTCGCTGAATCTCAACATAGATTCAACTCTCTTAGGTGAACGAACGCACAGCAGAGCAGTTACAAGGAAACGTTTCTCCTGAGTTTTAGACGAAGTTTCCTGCTGTTTCGTACGTATGCCGGCATTGGGCTGGAAATACCGGTTTTGGGATTCTGCACAGAAAGGGTTTGCCAACCGCTGAATCCACACGTGAGTTTAACTCTGTCAGTTGAATGCACACATTTACAACCATTCAGTTAGATAGCTCCGCTTTGGTTTTAGAAGCAGATATTTCTCTGTACAGCCTATTGTCCCATTCACTCGGGAATATCCCAACGCAGCTCCTAGAAGAAACGTGTTTCTGACTCGCTGAATCTCAACATAGATTCAACTCTCTTAGGTGAACGAACGCACAGCAGAGCAGTTTCAAGGAAGCGTTTCTCCTAAGTTTTAGACGAAGTTTCCTGCTGTTTCGTACGTATGCCGGCATTGGGCTGGAAATACCGGTTTTGGGATTCTGCACAGAAAGGGTTGGCAAACCGCTGAATCCACACGTGAGTTTAACTCTGTCAGTTGAATGCACACATTGACAACCATTCAGTTAGATAGCTCCGTTTTGGTTTTAGAAGCAGATATTTCTCTGTACAGCCTATGGTCCCATTCACTCGGGAATATCCCAGCGCAGCTCGTAGAAGAAACGTGTTTCTGACTCGCTGAATCTCAACATAGATTCAACTCTCTTAGGTGAACGAACGCACAGCAGAGCAGTTTCAAGGAAGCGTTTCTCCTGAGTTTAGACGAAGTTTCCTGCTGTTTAGTACGTATGCCGGCATTGGGCTGGAAATACCGGTTTTGGGATTCTGCACAGAAAGGGTTTGCAAACCGCTGAATCCACACGTGAGTTTAACTCTGTCAGTTGAATGCACACATTGACAACCATTCAGTTAGATAGCTCTGTTTTGGTTTTAGAAGCAGATATTTCTCTGTACAGCCTATGGTCCCTTTCACTCGGGAATATCCCAACGCAGCTCCTAGAAGAAACGTGTTTCTGACTCGCTGAATCTCAACATAGATTCAACTCTCTTAGGTGAACGAACGCACAGCAGAGCAGTTTCAAGGAAGCGTTTCTCCTGAGTTTTAGACGAAGTTTCCTGCTGTTTCGTACGTATGCCGGCATTGGGCTGGAAATACCGGTTTTGGGATTCTGCACAGAAAGGGTTTGCAAACCGCTGAATCCTCACGTGAGTTTAACTCTGTCAGTTGAATGCACACATTGACAACCATTCAGTTAGATAGCTCCGTTTTGGTTTTAGAAGCAGATATTTCTCTGTACAGCCTATGGTCCCATTCACTCGGGAATATCCCAACGCAGCTCGTAGAAGAAACGTGTTTCTGACTCGCTGAATCTCAACATAGATTCAACTCTCTTAGGTGAACGAACGCACAGCAGAGCAGTTTCAAGGAAGCGTTTCTCCTGAGTTTAGACGAAGTTTCCTGCTGTTTAGTACGTATGCCGGCATTGGGCTGGAAATACCGGTTTTGGGATTCTGCACAGAAAGGGTTTGCAAACCGGTGAATCCACACGTGAGTTTAACTCTGTCAGTTGAATGCACACAATGACAACCATTCAGTTAGATAGCTCCGTTTTGGTTTTAGAAGCAGATATTTCTCTGTACAGCCTATGGTCCCATTCACTCGGGAATATCCCAACGGAGCTCCTAGAAGAAACGTGTTTCTGCCTCGCTGAACCTCAACATAGATTCAACTCTCTTAGGTGAACGAACGCACAGCAGAGCAGTTTCAAGGAAACGTTTCTCCTGAGTTTTAGACGAAGTTTCCTGCTGTTTAGTACGTATGCCGGCATTGGGCTGGAAATACCGGTTTTGGGATTCTGCACAGAAAGGGTTGGCAAACCGCTGAATCCACACGTGAGTTTAACTCTGTCAGTTGAATGCACACATTGACAACCATTCAGTTAGATAGCTCTGTTTTGGTTTTAGAAGCAGATATTTCTCGGTACAGCCTATGGTCCCATTCTCTCGGGAATATCCCAACACAGCCCGTAGAAGAAAAGTGTTTCTGACTCGCTGAATCTCAACATAGATTCAACTCTTAGGTGAACGAGCGCACAGCAGAGCAGTTTCAAGGAAACATTTCTCCTGAGTTTTAGACGAAGTTTCCTGCTGTTTAGTACGTATGCCGGCATTGGGCTGGAAATACCGGTTTTGGGATTCTGCACAGAAAGGGTTTGCCAACCGCTGAATCCACACGTGAGTTTAACTCTGTCAGTTGAATGCACACATTGACAACCATTCAGTTAGATAGCTCCGTTTTGGTTTTAGAAGCAGATATTTCTCTGTACAGGCTATGGTCCCATTAACTCGGGAATATCCCAACGCAGCTCCTAGAAGAAACGTGTTTCTGACTCGCTGAATCTCAACATAGATTCAACTCTCTTAGGTGAACGAACGCACAGCAGAGCAGTTTCAAGGAAACGTTTCTCCTGAGTTTTAGACGAAGTTTCCTGCTGTTTCGTACGTATGCCGGCATTGGGCTGGAAATACCGGTGTTGGGATTCTGCACAGAAAGGGTTTGCCAACCGCTGAATCCACACGTGAGTTTAACTCTGTCAGTTGAATGCACACATTGACAACCATTCAGTTAGATAGCTCTGTTTTGGTTTTAGAAGCAGATATTTCTCTGTACAGCCTATGGTCCCATTCACTCGGGAATATCCCAACGCAGCTCCTAGAAGAAACGTGTTTCTGACTCGCTGAATCTCAACATAGATTCAACTCTCTTAGGTGAACGAACGCACAGCAGAGCAGTTACAAGGAAACGTTTCTCCTGAGTTTTAGACGAAGTTTCCTGCTGTTTCGTACGTATGCCGGCATTGGGCTGGAAATACCGGTTTTGGGATTCTGCACAGATAGGGTTTGCCAACCGCTGAATCCACACGTGAGTTTAACTCTGTCAGTTGAATGCACACATTTACAACCATTCAGTTAGATAGCTCCGCTTTGGTTTTAGAAGCAGATATTTCTCTGTACAGCCTATGGTCCCATTCACTCGGGAATATCCCAACGCAGCTCCTAGAAGAAACGTGTTTCTGACTCGCTGAATCTCAACATAGATTCAACTCTCTTAGGTGAACGAACGCACAGCAGAACAGTTTCAAGGAAACGTTTCTCCTGAGTTTTAGACGAAGTTTCCTGCTGTTTAGTACGTATGCCGGCATTGGGCTGGAAATACCGGTTTTAGGATTCCGCACAGAAAGGGTTGGCCAACTGCTGAATCCACACGTGAGTTTAACTCTGTCAGTTGAATGCACACATTGACAACCATTCAGTTAGATAGCTCCGTTTTGGTTTTAGAAGCAGATATTTCTCTGTACAGCCTATGGTCCCTTTCACTCGGGAATATCCCAACGCAGCTCCTAGAAGAAACGTGTTTCTGACTCGCTGAATCTCAACATAGATTCAACTCTCTTAGGTGAACGAACGCACAGCAGAGCAGTTTCAAGGAAGCGTTTCTCCTGAGTTTTAGACGAAGTTTCCTGCTGTTTCGTACGTATGCCGGCATTGGGCTGGAAATACCGGTTTTGGGATTCTGCACAGAAAGGGTTTGCAAACCGCTGAATCCACACGTGAGTTTACCTCTGTCAGTTGAATGCACACATTGACAACCATTCAGTTAGATAGCTCCGTTTTGGTTTTAGAAGCAGATATTTCTCTGTACAGCCTATGGTCCCATTCACTCGGGAATATCCCAACGCAGCTCGTAGAAGAAACGTGTTTCTGACTCGCTGAATCTCAACATAGATTCAACTCTCTTAGGTGAACGAACGCACAGCAGAGCAGTTTCAAGGAAGCGTTTCTCCTGAGTTTAGACGAAGTTTCCTGCTGTTTAGTACGTATGCCGGCATTGGGCTGGAAATACCGGTTTTGGGATTCTGCACAGAAAGGGTTTGCAAACCGCTGAATCCACACGTGAGTTTAACTCTGTCAGTTGAATGCACACATTGACAACCATTCAGTTAGATAGCTCCGTTTTGGTTTTAGAAGCAGATATTTCTCTGTACAGCCTATGGTCCCATTCACTCGGGAATATCCCAACGCAGCTCGTAGAAGAAACGTGTTTCTGACTCGCTGAATCTCAACATAGATTCAACTCTCTTAGGTGAACGAACTCACAGCAGAGCAGTTTCAAGGAAACGTTTCTCCTGAATTTTAGACGAAATTTCCTGCTGTTTAGAACGTATGCCGGCATTGGGCTGGAAATACCGGTTTTGGGATTCTGCACAGAAAGGGTTTGCAAACCGCTGAATCCACACGTGAGTTTAACTCTGTCAGTTGAATGCACACATTGACAACCATTCAGTTAGACAGCTCCGTTTTGGTTTTAGAAGCAGATATTTCTCTGTACAGCCTATGGTCCCATTCACTCGGGAATATCCCAACGCAGCTCCTAGAAGAAACGTGTTTCTGACTCGCTGAATCTCAACATAGATTCAACTCTCTTAGGTGAACGAACGCACAGCAGAGCAGTTTCAAGGAAACGTTTCTCCTGAGTTTTAGACGAAGTTTCCTGCTGTTTAGTACGTATGCCGGCATTGGGCTGGAAATACCGGTTTTGGGATTCTGCACAGAAAGGGTTGGCAAACCGCTGAATCCACACGTGAGTTAACTCTGTCAGTTGAATGCACACATTGACAACCATTCAGTCAGATAGCTCCGTTTTGGTTTTAGAAGCAGATATTTCTCTGTACAGCCTATGGTCCCATTCACTCGGGAATATCCCAACACAGCTCGTAGAAGAAAAGTGTTTCTGACTCGCTGAATCTCAACATAGATTCAACTCTTAGGTGAATGAACGCACAGCAGAGCAGTTTCAAGGAAACGTTTCTCCTGAGTTTTAGACGAAGTTTCCTGCTGTTTAGTACGTATGCCGGCATTGGGCTGGAAATACCGGTTTTGGGATTCTGCACAGAAAGGGTTTTCAAACCGCTGAATCCACACGCTAGTTTAACTCTGTCAGTTGAATGCACACATTGACAACCATTCAGTTAGATAGCTCCGTTTTGGTTTTAGAAGCAGATATTTCTCTGTACAGCCTATGGTCCCATTCACTCGGGAATATCCCAACGGAGCTCCTAGAAGAAACGTGTTTCTGACTCGCTGAACCTCAACATAGATTCAACTCTCTTAGGTGAACGAACGCACAGCAGAGCAGTTTCAAGGAAACGTTTCTCCTGAGTTTTAGACGAAGTTTCCTGCTGTTTAGTACGTATGCCGGCATTGGGCTGGAAATACCGGTTTTGGGATTCTGCACAGAAAGGGTTTGCAAACCGCTGAATCCACACGTGAGTTTAACTCTGTCAGTTGAATGCACACATTGACAACCATTCAGTTAGACAGCTCCGTTTTGGTTTTAGAAGCAGATATTTCTCTGTACAGCCTATGGTCCCATTCACTCGGGAATATCCCAACGCAGCTCCTAGAAGAAACGTGTTTCTGACTCGCTGAATCTCAACATAGATTCAACTCTCTTAGGTGAACGAACGCACAGCAGAGCAGTTTCAAGGAAACGTTTCTCCTGAGTTTTAGACGAAGTTTCCTGCTGTTTAGTACGTATGCCGGCATTGGGCTGGAAATACCGGTTTTGGGATTCTGCACAGAAAGGGTTGGCAAACCGCTGAATCCACACGTGAGTTTAACTCTGTCAGTTGAATGCACACATTGACAACCATTCAGTCAGGTAGCTCCGTTTTGGTTTTAGAAGCAGATATTTCTCTGTACAGCCTATGGTCCCATTCACTCGGGAATATCCCAACGCAGCTCGTAGAAGAAACGTGTTTCTGACTCGCTGAATCTCAACATAGATTCAACTCTTAGGTGAATGAACGCACAGCAGAGCAGTTTCAAGGAAACGTTTCTCCTGAGTTTTAGACGAAGTTTCCTGCTGTTTAGTACGTATGCCGGCATTGGGCTGGAAATACCGGTTTTGGGATTCTGCACAGAAAGGGTTTTCAAACCGCTGAATCCACACGCGAGTTTAACTCTGTCAGTTGAATGCACACATTGACAACCATTCAGTTAGATAGCTCCGTTTTGGTTTTAGAAGCAGATATTTCTCTGTACAGCCTATGGTCCCATTCACTCGGGAATATCCCAACGGAGCTCCTAGAAGAAACGTGTTTCTGCCTCGCTGAACCTCAACATAGATTCAACTCTCTTAGGTGAACGAACGCACAGCAGAGCAGTTTCAAGGAAACGTTTCTCCTGAGTTTTAGACGAAGTTTCCTGCTGTTTAGTACGTATGCCGGCATTGGGCTGGAAATACCGGTTTTGGGATTCTGCACAGAAAGGGTTGGCAAACCGCTGAATCCACACGTGAGTTTAACTCTGTCAGTTGAATGCACACATTGACAACCATTCAGTTAGATAGCTCTGTTTTGGTTTTAGAAGCAGATATTTCTCGGTACAGCCTATGGTCCCATTCTCTCGGGAATATCCCAACACAGCCCGTAGAAGAAAAGTGTTTCTGACTCGCTGAATCTCAACATAGATTCAACTCTTAGGTGAACGAACGCACAGCAGAGCAGTTTCAAGGAAACGTTTCTCCTGAGTTTTAGACGAAGTTTCCTGCTGTTTAGTACGTATGCCGGCATTGGGCTGGAAATACCGGTTTTGGGATTCTGCACAGAAAGGGTTTGCCAACCGCTGAATCCACACGTGAGTTTAACTCTGTCAGTTGAATGCACACATTGACAACCATTCAGTTAGATAGCTCCGTTTTGGTTTTAGAAGCAGATATTTCTCTGTACAGGCTATGGTCCCATTAACTCGGGAATATCCCAACGCAGCTCCTAGAAGAAACGTGTTTCTGACTCGCTGAATCTCAACATAGATTCAACTCTCTTAGGTGAACGAACGCACAGCAGAGCAGTTTCAAGGAAACGTTTCTCCTGAGTTTTAGACGAAGTTTCCTGCTGTTTCGTACGTATGCCGGCATTGGGCTGGAAATACCGGTGTTGGGATTCTGCACAGAAAGGGTTTGCCAACCGCTGAATCCACACGTGAGTTTAACTCTGTCAGTTGAATGCACACATTGACAACCATTCAGTTAGATAGCTCTGTTTTGGTTTTAGAAGCAGATATTTCTCTGTACAGCCTATGGTCCCATTCACTCGGGAATATCCCAACGCAGCTCCTAGAAGAAACGTGTTTCTGACTCGCTGAATCTCAACATAGATTCAACTCTCTTAGGTGAACGAACGCACAGCAGAGCAGTTACAAGGAAACGTTTCTCCTGAGTTTTAGACGAAGTTTCCTGCTGTTTCGTACGTATGCCGGCATTGGGCTGGAAATACCGGTTTTGGGATTCTGCACAGATAGGGTTTGCCAACCGCTGAATCCACACGTGAGTTTAACTCTGTCAGTTGAATGCACACATTTACAACCATTCAGTTAGATAGCTCCGCTTTGGTTTTAGAAGCAGATATTTCTCTGTACAGCCTATGGTCCCATTCACTCGGGAATATCCCAACGCAGCTCCTAGAAGAAACGTGTTTCTGACTCGCTGAATCTCAACATAGATTCAACTCTCTTAGGTGAACGAACGCACAGCAGAACAGTTTCAAGGAAACGTTTCTCCTGAGTTTTAGACGAAGTTTCCTGCTGTTTAGTACGTATGCCGGCATTGGGCTGGAAATACCGGTTTTAGGATTCCGCACAGAAAGGGTTGGCCAACCGCTGAATCCACACGTGAGTTTAACTCTGTCAGTTGAATGCACACATTGACAACCATTCAGTTAGATAGCTCCGTTTTGGTTTTAGAAGCAGATATTTCTCTGTACAGCCTATGGTCCCTTTAACTCGGGAATATCCCAACGCAGCTCCTAGAAGAAACGTGTTTCTGACTCGCTGAATCTCAACATAGATTCAACTCTCTTAGGTGAACAAACGCACAGCAGAGCAGTTTCAAGGAAGCGTTTCTCCTGAGTTTTAGACGAAGTTTCCTGCTGTTTAGTACGTATGCCGGCATTGGGCTGGAAATACCGGTTTTGGGATTCTGCACAGAAAGGGTTTGCAAACCGCTGAATCCACACGTGAGTTTAACTCTGTCAGTTGAATGCACACATTGACAACCATTCAGTTAGATAGCTCCGTTTTGGTTTTAGAAGCAGATATTTCTCTGTACAGCCTATGGTCCCATTCACTCGGGAATATCCCAACGCAGCTCGTAGAAGAAACGTGTTTCTGACTCCCTGAATCTCAACATAGATTCAACTCTCTTAGGTGAACGAACGCACAGCAGAGCAGTTTCAAGGAAGCGTTTCTCCTGAGTTTAGACGAAGTTTCCTGCTGTTTAGTACGTATGCCGGCATTGGGCTGGAAATACCGGTTTTGGGATTCTGCACAGAAAGGGTTGGCAAACCGCTGAATCCACACGTGAGTTTAACTCTGTCAGTTGAATGCACACATTGACAACCATTCAGTTATATAGCTCCGTTTTGGTTTTAGAAGCAGATATTTCTCGGTACAGCCTATGGTCCCATTAACTCGGGAATATTCCAACGCAGCTCCTAGAAGAAACGTGTTTCTGACTCGCTGAATCTCAACATAGATTCAACTCTCTTAGGTGAACGAACGCACAGCAGAGCAGTTTCAAGGAAACGTTTCTCCTGAGTTTTAGACGAAGTTTCGTGCTGTTTCGTACGTATGCCGGCATTGGGCTGGAAATACCGGTTTTGGGATTCTGCACAGAAAGGGTTTGCCAACCGCTGAATCCACACGTGAGTTTAACTCTGTCAGTTGAATGCACACATTGACAACCATTCAGTTAGATAGCTCTGTTTTGGTTTTAGAAGCAGATATTTCTCTGAACAGCCTATGGTCCCATTCACTCGGGAATATCCCAACGCAGCTCCTAGAAGAAACGTGTTTCTGACTCGCTGAATCTCAACATAGATTCAACTCTCTTAGGTGAACGAACGCACAGCAGAGGAGTTACAAGGAAACGTTTCTCCTGAGTTTTAGACGAAGTTTCCTGCTGTTTCGTACGTATGCCGGCATTGGGCTGGAAATACCGGTTTTGGGATTCTGCACAGAAAGGGTTTGCCAACCGCTGAATCCACACGTGAGTTTAACTCTGTCAGTTGAATGCACACATTTACAACCATTCAGTTAGATAGCTCCGCTTTGGTTTTAGAAGCAGATATTTCTCTGTACAGCCTATGGTCCCATTCACTCGGGAATATCCCAACGCAGCTCCTAGAAGAAACGTGTTTCTGACTCGCTGAATCTCAACATAGATTCAACTCTCTTAGGTGAACGAACGCACAGCAGAGCAGTTTCAAGGAAGCGTTTCTCCTGAGTTTTAGACGAAGTTTCCTGCTGTTTCGTACGTATGCCGGCATTGGGCTGGAAATACCGGTTTTGGGATTCTGCACAGAAAGGGTTTGCAAACCGCTGAATCCACACGTGAGTTTAACTCTGTCAGTTGAATGCACACATTGACAACCATTCAGTTAGATAGCTCCGTTTTGGTTTTAGAAGCAGATATTTCTCTGTACAGCCTATGGTCCCATTCACTCGGGAATATCCCAACGCAGCTCGTAGAAGAAACGTGTTTCTGACTCGCTGAATCTCAACATAGATTCAACTCTCTTAGGTGAACGAACGCACAGCAGAGCAGTTTCAAGGAAGCGTTTCTCCTGAGTTTAGACGAAGTTTCCTGCTGTTTAGTACGTATGCCGGCACTGGGCTGGAAATACCGGTTTTGGGATTCTGCACAGAAAGGGTTTGCAAACCGCTGAATCCACACGTGAGTTTAACTCTGTCAGTTGAATGCACACATTGACAACCATTCAGTTAGATAGCTCCGTTTTGGTATTAGAAGCAGATATTTCTCTGTACAGCCTATGGTCCCATTCACTCGGGAATATCCCAACGCAGCTCCTAGAAGAAACGTGTTTCTGACTCGCTGAATCTCAACATAGATTCAACTCTCTTAGGTGAACGAACTCACAGCAGAGCAGTTTCAAGGAAACGTTTCTCCTGAATTTTAGACGAAATTTCCTGCTGTTTAGAACGTATGCCGGCATTGGGCTGGAAATACCGGTTTTGGGATTCTGCACAGAAAGGGTTTGCAAAACGCTGAATCCACACGTGAGTTTAACTCTGTCAGTTGAATGCACACATTGACAACCATTCAGTTAGACAGCTCCGTTTTGGTTTTAGAAGCAGATATTTCTCTGTACAGCCTATGGTCCCATTCACTCGGGAATATCCCAACGCAGCTCCTAGAAGAAACGTGTTTCTGACTCGCTGAACCTCAACATAGATTCAACTCTCTTAGGTGAACGAACGCACAGCAGAGCAGTTTCAAGGAAACGTTTCTCCTGAGTTTTAGACGAAGTTTCCTGCTGTTTAGTACGTATGCCGGCATTGGGCTGGAAATACCGGTTTTGGGATTCTGCACAGAAAGGGTTTGCAAACCTTTGAATCCACACGTGAGTTTAACTCTGTCAGTTGAATGCACACATTGACAACCATTCAGTTAGATAGCTCCGTTTTGGTTTTAGAAGCAGATATTTCTCTGTAGAGCCTATGGTCCCATTCACTCGGGAATATCCCAACGCAGCTCCTAGAAGAAACGTGTTTCTGACTCGCTGAATCTCAACATAGATTCAACTCTCTTAGGTGAACGAACGCACAGCAGAGCAGTTTCAAGGAAACGTTTCTCCTGAGTTTTAGACGAAGTTTCCTGCTGTTTAGTACGTATGCCGGCATTGGGCTGGAAATACCGGTTTTGGGATTCTGTACAGAAAGGGTTTGCCAACCGCTGAATCCACACGTGAGTTTAACTCTGTCAGTTGAATGCACACATTGACAACCATTCAGTTAGATAGCTACGTTTTGGTTTTAGAAGCAGATATTTCTCTGTACAGCCTATGGTCCCATTCACTCGGGAATATCCCAACGCAGCTCCTAGAAGAAACGTGTTTCTGACTCGCTGAATCTCAACATAGATTCAACTCTCTTAGGTGAACGAACGCACAGCAGAGCAGTTTCAAGGAAACCTTTCTCCTGAGTTTTAGACGAAGTTTCCTGCTGTTTCGTACGTATGCCGGCATTGGGCTGGAAATACCGGTTTTGGGATTCTACACAGAAAGGGTTTGCAAACCGCTGAATCCACACGTGAGTTTAACTCTGTCAGTTGAATGCACACATTGACAACCATTCAGTTAGATAGCTCCGTTTTGGTTTTAGAAGCAGATATTTCTCTGTACAGCCTATGGTCCCATTCACTCGGGAATATCCCAACGCAGCTCCTAGAAGAAACGTGTTTCTGACTCGCTGAATCTCAACATAGATTCAACTCTCTTAGGTGAACGAACGCACAGCAGAGCAGTTTCAAGGAAACGTTTCTCCTGAGTTTTAGACGAAGTTTCCTGCTGTTTAGTACGTATGCCGGCATTGGGCTGGAAATACCGGTTTTGGGATTCTGCACAGAAAGGGTTGGCAAACCACTGAATCCACACGTGAGTTTAACTCTGTCAGTTGAATGCACACATTGACAACCATTCAGTTAGATAGCTCCGTTTTGGTTTTAGAAGCAGATATTTCTCTGTACAGCCTATGGTCCCATTCACTCGGGAATATCCCAACGCAGCTCCTAGAAGAAACGTGTTTCTCACTCGCTGAATCTCAACATGGATTCAACTCTCTTAGGTGAACGAACGTACAACAGAGCAGTTTCAAAGAAACGTTTCTCCTGAGTTTTAGACGAAGTTTCCTGCTGTTTAGTACGTATGCCGGCATTGGGCTGGAATTACCGGTTTTGGGATTCTGCACAGAAAGGGTTTGCAAACCGCTGAATCCACATGTGAGTTTAACTCTGTCAGTTGAATGCACACATTGACAACCATTCAGTTAGATAGCTCCGTTTTGGTTTTAGAAGCAGATATTTCTCTATACAGCCTATGGTCCCATTCACTTGGGAATATCCCAACGCAGCTCCTAGAAGAAACATGTTTCTGACTCGCTGAATCTCAACATAGATTCAACTCTCTTAGGTGAACGAACGCACAGCAGAGCAGTTTCAAGGAAACGTTTCTCCTGAGTTTTAGACGAAGTTTCCTGCTGTTTAGTACGTATGCCGGCATTGGGCTGGAAATACCGGTTTTGGGATTCTGCACAGAAAGTGTTTGCAAACCGCTGAATCCACACGTGAGTTTACCTCTGTCAGTTGAATGCACACATTGACAACCATTCAGTTAGATAGCTCCGTTTTGGTTTTAGAAGCAGATATTTCTCTGTACAGCCTATGGTCCCATTCACTCGGGAATATCCCAACGCAGCTCGTAGAAGAAACGTGTTTCTGACTCGCTGAATCTCAACATAGATTCAACTCTCTTCGTGAACGAACGCACAGCAGAGCAGTTTCAAGGAAACGTTTCTCCTGAGTTTTAGACGAAGTTTCCTGCTGTTTAGTACGTATGCCGGCATTGGGCTGGAAATACCGGTTTTGGGATTCTGCACAGAAAGGGTTGGCCAACCGCTGAATCCACACGTGAGTTTAACTCTGTCAGTTGAATGCACACATTGACGACCATTTAGTTAGATAGCTCCGTTTTGGTTTTAGAAGCAGATATTTCTCTGTACAGCCTATGGTCCCATTCACTCGGGAATATCCCAACGCAGCTCCTAGAAGAAACGTGTTTCTGACTCGCTGAATCTCAACATAGATTCAACTCTCTTAGGTGAACGAACGCACAGCAGAGCAGTTTCAAGGAAGCGTTTCTCCTGAGTTTTAGACGAAGTTTCCTGCTGTTTAGTACGTATGCCGGCATTGGGCTGGAAATACCGGTTTTGGGATTCTGCACAGAAAGGGTTGGCAAACCGCTGAATCCACACGTGAGTTTAACTCTGTCAGTTGAATGCACACATTGACAACCATTCAGTTAGATAGCTCCGTTTTGGTTTTAGAAGCAGATATTTCTCGGTACAGCCTATGGTCCCATTCTCTCGGGGATATCCCAACACAGCTCGTAGAAGAAAAGTGTTTCTGACTCGCTGAATCTCAACATAGATTCAACTCTTAGGTGAACGAACGCACAGCAGAGCAGTTTCAAGGAAACGTTTCTCCTGAGTTTTAGACGAAGTTTCCTGCTGTTTAGTACGTATGCCGGCATTGGGCTGGAAATACCGGTTTTGGGATTCTGCACAGAAAGGGTTGGCAAACCGCTGAATCCACACGTGAGTTTAACTCTGTCAGTTGAATGCACACATTGACAACCATTCAGTTATATAGCTCCGTTTTGGTTTTAGAAGCAGATATTTCTCGGTACAGCCTATGGTCCCATTAACTCGGGAATATCCCAACGCAGCTCCTAGAAGAAACGTGTTTCTGACTCGCTGAATCTCAACATAGATTCAACTCTCTTAGGTGAACGAACGCACAGCAGAGCAGTTTCAAGGAAACGTTTCTCCTGAGTTTTAGACGAAGTTTCGTGCTGTTTCGTACGTATGCCGGCATTGGGCTGGAAATACCGGTTTTGGGATTCTGTACAGAAAGGGTTTGCCAACCGCTGAATCCACACGTGAGTTTAACTCTGTCAGTTGAATGCACACATTGACAACCATTCAGTTAGATAGCTCTGTTTTGGTTTTAGAAGCAGATATTTCTCTGTACATCCTATGGTCCCATTCACTCGGGAATATCCCAACGCAGCTCCTAGAAGAAACGTGTTTCTGACTCGCTGAATCTCAACATAGATTCAACTCTCTTAGGTGAACGAACGCACAGCAGAGGAGTTACAAGGAAACGTTTCTCCTGAGTTTTAGACGAAGTTTCCTGCTGTTTCGTACGTATGCCGGCATTGGGCTGGAAATACCGGTTTTGGGATTCTGCACAGAAAGGGTTTGCCAACCGCTGAATCCACACGTGAGTTTAACTCTGTCAGTTGAATGCACACATTTACAACCATTCAGTTAGATAGCTCCGCTTTGGTTTTAGAAGCAGATATTTCTCTGTACAGCCTATGGTCCCATTCACTCGGGAATATCCCAACGCAGCTCCTAGAAGAAACGTGTTTCTGACTCGCTGAATCTCAACATAGATTCAACTCTCTTAGGTGAACGAACGCACAGCAGAGCAGTTTCAAGGAAGCGTTTCTCCTGAGTTTTAGACGAAGTTTCCTGCTGTTTCGTACGTATGCCGGCATTGGGCTGGAAATACCGGTTTTGGGATTCTGCACAGAAAGGGTTTGCAAACCGCTGAATCCACACGTGAGTTTAACTCTGTCAGTTGAATGCACACATTGACAACCATTCAGTTAGATAGCTCCGTTTTGGTTTTAGAAGCAGATATTTCTCTGTACAGCCTATGGTCCCATTCACTCGGGAATATCCCAACGCAGCTCGTAGAAGAAACGTGTTTCTGACTCGCTGAATCTCAACATAGATTCAACTCTCTTAGGTGAACGAACGCACAGCAGAGCAGTTTCAAGGAAGCGTTTCTCCTGAGTTTAGACGAAGTTTCCTGCTGTTTAGTACGTATGCCGGCATTGGGCTGGAAATACCGGTTTTGGGATTCTGCACAGAAAGGGTTTGCAAACCGCTGAATCCACACGTGAGTTTAACTCTGTCAGTTGAATGCACACATTGACAACCATTCAGTTAGATAGCTCCGTTTTGGTATTAGAAGCAGATATTTCTCTGTACAGCCTATGGTCCCATTCACTCGGGAATATCCCAACGCAGCTCCTAGAAGAAACGTGTTTCTGACTCGCTGAATCTCAACATAGATTCAACTCTCTTAGGTGAACGAACTCACAGCAGAGCAGTTTCAAGGAAACGTTTCTCCTGAATTTTAGACGAAATTTCCTGCTGTTTAGAACGTATGCCGGCATTGGGCTGGAAATACCGGTTTTGGGATTCTGCACAGAAAGGGTTTGCAAAACGCTGAATCCACACGTGAGTTTAACTCTTTCAGTTGAATGCACACATTGACAACCATTCAGTTAGACAGCTCCGTTTTGGTTTTAGAAGCAGATATTTCTCTGTACAGCCTATGGTCCCATTCACTCGGGAATATCCCAACGCAGCTCCTAGAAGAAACGTGTTTCTGACTCGCTGAATCTCAACATAGATTCAACTCTCTTAGGTGAACGAACGCACAGCAGAGCAGTTTCAAGGAAACGTTTCTCCTGAGTTTTAGACGAAGTTTCCTGCTGTTTAGTACGTATGCCGGCATTGGGCTGGAAATACCGGTTTTGGGATTCTGCACAGAAAGGGTTGGCAAACCGCTGAATCCACACGTGAGTTTAACTCTGTCAGTTGAATGCACACATTGAAAACCATACAGTTAGATAGCTCCGTTTTGGTTTTAGAAGAAGATATTTCTCTGTACAGCCTATGGTCCCATTCACTCGGGAATATCCCAACACAGCTCGTAGAAGAAAAGTGTTTCTGACTCGCTGAATCTCAACATAGATTCAACTCTTAGGTGAATGAACGCACAGCAGAGCAGTTTCAAGGAAACGTTTCTCCTGAGTTTTAGACGAAGTTTCCTGCTGTTTAGTACGTATGCCGGCATTGGGCTGGAAATACCGGTTTTGGGATTCTGCACAGAAAGGGTTTGCAAACCGCTGAATCCACACGTGAGTTTAACTCTGTCAGTTGAATGCACACATTGACAACCATTCAGTTAGATAGCTCCGTTTTGGTTTTAGAAGCAGATATTTCTCTGTACAGCCTATGGTCCCATTCACTCGGGTATATCCCAACGGAGCTCCTAGAAGAAACGTGTTTCTGCCTCGCTGAACCTCAACATAGATTCAACTCTCTTAGGTGAACGAACGCACAGCAGAGCAGTTTCAAGGAAACGTTTCTCCTGAGTTTTAGACGAAGTTTCCTGCTGTTTAGTACGTATGCCGGCATTGGGCTGGAAATACCGGTTTTGGGATTCTGCACAGAAAGGGTTTGCAAACCTTTGAATCCACACGTGAGTTTAACTCTGTCAGTTGAATGCACACATTGACAACCATTCAGTTAGATAGCTCCATTTTGGTTTTAGAAGTAGATATTTCTCTGTAGAGCCTATGGTCCCATTCACTTGGGAATATCCCAACGCAGCTCCTAGAAGAAACGTGTTTCTGACTCGCTGAATCTCAACATAGATTCAACTCTCTTAGGTGAACGAACGCACAGCAGAGCAGTTTCAAGGAAACGTTTCTCCTGAGTTTTAGACGAAGTTTCCTGCTGTTTAGTACGTATGCCGGCATTGGGCTGGAAATACCGGTTTTGGGATTCTACACAGAAAGGGTTTGCAAACCGCTGAATCCACACGTGAGTTTAACTCTGTCAGTTGAATGCACACATTGACAACCATTCAGTTAGATAGCTCCGTTTTGCTTTTAGAAGCAGATATTTCTCTGTACAGCCTATGGTCCCATTCACTCGGGAATATCCCAACGCAGCTCCTAGAAGAAACGTGTTTCTGACTCGCTGAATCTCAACATAGATTCAACTCTCTTAGGTGAACGAACGCACAGCAGAGCAGTTTCAAGGAAACGTTTCTCCTGAGTTTTAGACGAAGTTTCCTGCTGTTTAGTACGTATGCCGGCATTGGGCTGGAAATACCGGTTTTGGGATTCTGCACAGAAAGGGTTGGCAAACCACTGAATCCACACGTGAGTTTAACTCTGTCAGTTGAATGCACACATTGACAACCATTCAGTTAGATAGCTCCGTTTTGGTTTTAGAAGCAGATATTTCTCTGTACAGCCTATGGTCCCATTCACTCGGGAATATCCCAACGCAGCTCCTAGAAGAAACGTGTTTCTCACTCGCTGAATCTCAACATGGATTCAACTCTCTTAGGTGAACGAACGTACAACAGAGCAGTTTCAAAGAAACGTTTCTCCTGAGTTTTAGACGAAGTTTCCTGCTGTTTAGTACGTATGCCGGCATTGGGCTGGAATTACCGGTTTTGGGATTCTGCACAGAAAGGGTTTGCAAACCGCTGAATCCACATGTGAGTTTAACTCTGTCAGTTGAATGCACACATTGACAACCATTCAGTTAGATAGCTCCGTTTTGGTTTTAGAAGCAGATATTTCTCTATACAGCCTATGGTCCCATTCACTTGGGAATATCCCAACGCAGCTCCTAGAAGAAACGTGTTTCTGACTCGCTGAATCTCAACATAGATTCAACTCTCTTAGGTGAACGAACGCACAGCAGAGCAGTTTCAAGGAAACGTTTCTCCTGAGTTTTAGACGAAGTTTCCTGCTGTTTAGTACGTATGCCGGCATTGGGCTGGAAATACCGGTTATGGGATTCTGCACAGAAAGTGTTTGCAAACCGCTGAATCCACACGTGAGTTTACCTCTGTCAGTTGAATGCACACATTGACAACCATTCAGTTAGATAGCTCCGTTTTGGTTTTAGAAGCAGATATTTCTCTGTACAGCCTATGGTCCCATTCACTCGGGAATATCCCAACGCAGCTCGTAGAAGAAACGTGTTTCTGACTCGCTGAATCTCAACATAGATTCAACTCTCTTCGTGAACGAACGCCCAGCAGAGCAGTTTCAAGGAAACGTTTCTCCTGAGTTTTAGACGAAGTTTCCTGCTGTTTAGTACGTATGCCGGCATTGGGCTGGAAATACCGGTTTTGGGATTCTGCACAGAAAGGGTTGGCCAACCGCTGAATCCACACGTGAGTTTATCTCTGTCAGTTGAATGCACACATTGACGACCATTTAGTTAGATAGCTCCGTTTTGGTTTTAGAAGCAGATATTTCTCTGTACAGCCTATGGTCCCATTCACTCGGGAATATCCCAACGCAGCTCCTAGAAGAAACGTGTTTCTGACTCGCTGAATCTCAACATAGATTCAACTCTCTTAGGTGAACGAACGCACAGCAGAGCAGTTTCAAGGAAGCGTTTCTCCTGAGTTTTAGACGAAGTTTCCTGCTGTTTAGTACGTATGCCGGCATTGGGCTGGAAATACCGGTTTTGGGATTCTGCACAGAAAGGGTTGGCAAACCGCTGAATCCACACGTGAGTTTAACTCTGTCAGTTGAATGCACACATTGACAACCATTCAGTTAGATAGCTCCGTTTTGGTTTTAGAAGCAGATATTTCTCGGTACAGCCTATGGTCCCATTCTCTCGGGGATATCCCAACACAGCTCGTAGAAGAAAAGT
This sequence comes from Aotus nancymaae, assembly GCF_030222135.1. NCBI lineage: Eukaryota > Metazoa > Chordata > Mammalia > Primates > Aotidae > Aotus > Aotus nancymaae. Next base: position 2,877,937 of record NW_026988495.1, on the reverse strand, counting down.
GTTTCTGACTCGCTGAATCTCAACATAGATTCAACTCTTAGGTGAACGAACGCACAGCAGAGCAGTTTCAAGGAAACGTTTCTCCTGAGTTTTAGACGAAGTTTCCTGCTGTTTAGTACGTATGCCGGCATTGGGCTGGAAATACCGGTTTTGGGATTCTGCACAGAAAGGGTTTGCAAACCGCTGAATCCACACGTGAGTTTAACTCTGTCAGTTGAATGCACACATTGACAACCATTCAGTTAGATAGCTCCGTTTTGGTTTTAGAAGCAGATATTTCTCTGTACAGGCTATGGTCCCATTAACTCGGGAATATCCCAACGCAGCTCCTAGAAGAAACGTGTTTCTGACTCGCTGAATCTCAACATAGATTCAACTCTCTTAGGTGAACGAACGCACAGCAGAGCAGTTTCAAGGAAACGTTTCTCCTGAGTTTTAGACGAAGTTTCCTGTTGTTTCGTACGTATGCCAGCATTGGGCTGGAAATACCGGTTTTGGGATTCTGCACAGAAAGGGTTTTCCAACCGCTGAATCGACACGTGAGTTTAACTCTGTCAGTTGAATGCACACATTGACAGCCATTCAGTTAGATAGCTCTGTTTTGGTTTTAGAAGCAGATATTTCTCTGAACAGCCTATGGTCCCATTCACTCGGGAATATCCCAACGCAGCTCCTAGAAGAAACGTGTTTCTGACTCGCTGAATCTCAACATAGATTCAACTCTCTTAGGTGAACGAACGCACAGCAGAGCAGTTTCAAGGAAACGTTTCTCCTGAGTTTTAGACGAAGTTTCCTGCTGTTTCATACGTATGCCGGCATTGGGCTGGAAATACCGGTTTTGGGATTCTGCACAGAAAGGGTTTGCAAACCGCTGAATCCACACGTGAGTTTAACTCTGTCAGTTGAATGCACACATTTACAACCATTCAGTTAGAAAGCTCCGCTTTGGTTTTAGAAGCAGATATTTCTCTGTACAGCCTATGGTCCCATTCACTCGGGAATATCCCAACGCAGCTCCTAGAAGAAACGTGTTTCTGACTCGCTGAATCTCAACATAGATTCAACTCTCTTAGGTGAACGAACGCACAGCAGAGCAGTTTCAAGGAAACGTTTCTCCTGAGTTTTAGACGAAGTTTCCTGCTGTTTAGTACGTATGCCGGCATTGGGCTGGAAATACCGGTTTTAGGATTCTGCACAGAAAGGGTTTGCAAACCGCTGAATCCACAGGTGAGTTTACCTCTGTCAGTTGAATGCACACATTGACAACCATTCAGTTAGATAGCTCCGTTTTGGTTTTAGAAGCAGATATTTCTCTGTACAGCCTATGGTCCCTTTCACTCGGGAATAACCCAACGCAGCTCCTAGAAGAAACGTGTTTCTGACTCGCTGAAGCTCAACATAGATTCAACTCTCTTAGGTGAACGAACGCACAGCAGAGCAGTTTCAAGGAAGCGTTTCTCCTGAGTTTTAGACGAAGTTTCCTGCTGTTTCGTACGTATGCCGGCATTGGGATGGAAATACCGGTTTTGGGTTTCTGCACAGAAAGGGTTTGCAAACCGCTGAATCCACACGTGAGTTTACCTCTGTCAGTTGAATGCACACATTGACAACCATTCAGTTAGATAGCTCCGTTTTGGTTTTAGAAGCAGATAATTCTCTGTACAGCCTATGGTCCCATTCACTCGGGAATATCCCAACGCAGCTCCTAGAAGAAACGTGTTTCTGACTCGCTGAATCTCAACATAGATTCAACTCTCTTAGGTGAACAAACGCACGGCAGAGCAGTTTCAAGGAAACGTTTCTCCTGAGTTTTAGACGAAGTTTCCTGCTGTTTCGTACGTATGCCGGCATTGGGCTGGAAATACCGGTTTTGGGATTCTGCACAGAAAGGGTTTGCCAACCGCTGAATCCACACGTGAGTTTAACTCTGTCAGTTGAATGCACACATTGACAACCATTCAGTTAGATAGCTCCGTTTTGGTTTTAGAAGCAGATATTTCTCTGTACAGCCTATGGTCCCATTCACTCGGGAATATCCCAACGCAGCTCCTAGAAGAAACGTGTTTCTGACTCGCTGAATCTCAACATAGATTCAACTCTCTTAGGTGAACGAACGCACAGCAGAGCAGTTTCAAGGAAACGTTTCTCCTTAGTTTTAGACGAAGTTTCCTGCTGTTTCGTACGTATGCCGTCATTGGGCTGGAAATACCGGTTTTGGGATTCTGCACAGAAAGGGTTTGCAAACCGCTGAATCCACACGTGAGTTTAACTCTGTCAGTTGAATGCACACATTGACAACCATTCAGTTAGATAGCTCCGTTTTGGTTTTAGAAGCAGATATTTCTCTGTACAACCTATGGTCCCATTCACTCGGGAATATCCCAACGCAGCTCCTAGAAGAAACGTGTTTCTGACTCGCTGAATCTCAACATAGATTCAACTCTCTTAGGTGAACGAACGCACAGCAGAGCAGTTTCAAGGAAGCGTTTCTCCTGAGTTTTAGACGAAGTTTCCTGCTGTTTAGTACGTATGCCGGCTTTGGGCTGGAAATACCGGTTTTGGGATTCTGCACAGAAAGGGTTTGCAAACCGCTGAATCCACACGTGAGTTTAACTCTGTCAGCTGAATGCACACATTGACAACCATTCAGTTAGATAGCTCCGTTTTGGTTTTAGAAGCAGATATTTCTCTGTACAGCCTATGGTCCCATTCACTCGGGAATATCCCAACGCAGCTCCTAGAAGAAACGTGTTTCTGACTCGCTGAATCTCAACATAGATTCAACTCTCTTAGGTGAACGAACGCACAGCAGAGCAGTTTCAAGGAAACGTTTCTCCTGAGTTTTAGACGAAGTTTCCTGCTGTTTCGTACGTATGCCGGCATTGGGCTGGAAATACCGGTTTTGCGATTCTACACAGAAAGGGTTTGCAAACCGCTGAATCCACACGTGAGTTTAACTCTGTCAGTTGAATGCACACATTGACAACCATTCAGTTAGATAGCTCCGTTTTGGTTTTAGAAGCAGATATTTCTCTGTACAGCCTATGGTCCCATTCACTCGGGAATATCCCAACGCAGCTCCTAGAAGAAACGTGTTTCTGACTCGCTGAATCTCAACATAGATTCAATTCTCTTAGGTGAACGAGCGCACAGCAGAGCAGTTTCAAGGAAACGTTTCTCCTAAGTTTTAGACGAAGTTTCCTGCTGTTTAGTACGTATGCCGGCATTGGGCTGGAAATACCGGTTTTGGGATTCTGCACAGAAAGGGTTTGCAAACCGCTGAATCCACACGTGAGTTTAACTCTGTCAGTTGAATGCACACATTGACAACCATTCAGTTAGATAGCTCCGTTTTGGTTTTAGAAGCAGATATTTCTCTGTACAGCCTATGGTCCCATTCACTCGGGAATATGCCAACGCAGCTCCTAGAAGAAACGTGTTTCTGACTCGCTGAATCTCAACATAGATTCAACTCTCTTAGGTGAACGAACGCACAGTAGAGCAGTTACACGGAAACGTTTCTCCTGAGTTTTAGACGAAGTTTCCTGCTGTTTCGTACGTATGCCGGCATTGGGCTGGAAATACCGGTTTTGGGATTCTGCACAGAAAGGGTTAGCCAACCGCTGAATCCACACGTGAGTTTAACTCTGTCAGTTGAATGCACACATTGACAACCATTCAGTTAGATAGCTCCGCTTTGGTTTTAGAAGCAGATATTTCTCTGTACAGCCTATGGTCCCATTCACTCGGGAATATCCCAACGCACCTCCTAGAAGAAACGTGTTTCTGACTCGCTGAATCTCAACATAGATTCAACTCTCTTAGGTGAACGAACGCACAGCAGAGCAGTTTCAAGGAAACGTTTCTCCTGAGTTTTAGACTTAGTTTCCTGCTGTTTGGTACGTATGCCTGCATTGGGCTGGAAATACCGGTTTTAGGATTCTGCACAGAAAGGGTTGGCAAACCGCTGAATCCACACGTGAGTTTAACTCTGTCAGTTGAATGCACACATTGACAACCATTCAGTTAGATAGCTCCGTTTTGGTTTTAGAAGCAGATATTTCTCTGTACAGCCTATGGTCCCTTTCACTCGGGAATATCCCAACGCAGCTCCTAGAAGAAACGTGTTTCTGACTCGCTGAATCTCAACATAGATTCAACTCTCTTAGGTGAACGAACGCACAGCAGAGCAGTTTCAAGGAAGCGTTTCTCCTGAGTTTTAGACGAAGTTTCCTGCTGTTTTGTATGTATGCCGGCATTGGGCTGGAAATACCGGTTTTGGGATTCTGCACAGAAAGGGTTTGCCAACCGCTGAATCCACACGTGAGTTTAACTCTGTCAGTTGAATGCACACATTGACAACCATTCAGCTAGATAGCTCCGTTTTAGTTTTAGAAGCAGATATTTCTCTGTACAGCCTATGGTCCCATTCACTCGGGAATATCCCAACGCAGCTCCTAGAAGAAACGTGTTTCTGACTCGCTGAATCTCAACATAGATTCAACTCTCTTAGGTGAACGAACGCACAGCAGAGCAGTTTCAAGGAAACGTTTCTCCTGAGTTTTAGACGAAGTTTCCTGCTGTTTCGTACGTATGCCGGCATTGGGCTGGAAATACCGGTTTTGGGATTCTGCACAGAAAGGGTTTGCAAACCGCTGAATCCACACGTGAGTTTAACTCTGTCAGTTGAATGCACACATTGACAACCATTCAGTTAGATAGCTCCGTTTTGGTTTTAGAAGCAGATATTTCTCTGTACAGCCTATGGTCCCATTCACTCGGGAATATCCCAACGCAGCTCCTAGAAGAAACGTGTTTCTGACTCGCTGAATCTCAACATAGATTCAACTCTCTTAGGTGAACGAACGCACGGCAGAGCAGTTTCAAGGAAACGTTTCTCCTGAGTTTTAGACGAAGTTTCCTGCTGTTTCGTACGTATGCCGGCATTGGGCTGGAAATACCGGTTTTGAGATTCTACACAGAAAGGGTTTGCAAACCGCTGAATCCACACGTGAGTTTAACTCTGTCAGTTGAATGCACACATTGACAACCATTCAGTTAGATAGCTCCGTTTTGGTTTTAGAAGCAGATATTTCTCTGTACAGCCTATGGTCCCATTCACTCGGGAATATCCCAACGCAGCTCGTAGAAGAAACGTGTTTCTGACTCGCTGAATCTCAACATAGATTCAATTCTCTTAGGTGAACGAACGCACAGCAGAGCAGTTTCAAGGAAACGTTTCTCCTAAGTTTTAGACGAAGTTTCCTGCTGTTTAGTACGTATGCCGGCATTGGGCTGGAAATACCGGTTTTGGGATTCTGCACAGAAAGGGTTTGCAAACCGCTGAATCCACACGTGAGTTTAACTCTGTCAGTTGAATGCACACATTGACAACCATTCAGTTAGATAGCTCCGTTTTGGTTTTAGAAGCAGATATTTCTTTGTACAGCCTATGGTCCCTTTCACTCGGGAATATGCCAACGCAGCTCCTAGAAGAAACGTGTTTCTGACTCGCTGAATCTCAACATAGTTTCAACTCTCTTAGGTGAACGAACGCACAGCAGAGCAGTTACAAGGAAACGTTTCTCCTGAGTTTAGACGAAGTTTCCTGCTGTTTCGTACGTATGCCGGCATTGGGCTGGAAATACCGGTTTTGGGATTCTGCACAGAAAGGGTTAGCCAACCGCTGAGTCCACACGTGAGTTTAACTCTGTCAGTTGAATGCACACATTGACAACCATTCAGTTAGATAGCTCCGCTTTGGTTTTAGAAGCAGATATTTCTCTGTACAGCCTATGGTCCCATTCACTCGGGAATATCCCAACGCAGCTCCTAGAAGAAACGTGTTTCTGACTCGCTGAATCTCAACATAGATTCAACTCTCTTAGGTGAAAGAACGCACAGCAGAGCAGTTTCAAGGAAACGTTTCTCCTGAGTTTTAGACGAAGTTTCCTGCTGTTTCGTACGTATGCCGGCATTGGGCTGGAAATACCGGTTTTGCGATTCTACACAGAAAGGGTTTGCAAACCGCTGAATCCACACGTGAGTTTAACTCTGTCAGTTGAATGCACACATTGACAACCATTCAGTTAGATAGCTCCGCTTTGGTTTTAGAAGCAGATATTTCTCTGTACAGCCTATGGTCCCATTCACTCGGGAATATCCCAACGCAGCTCCTAGAAGAAACGTGTTTCTGACTCGCTGAATCTCAACATAGATTCAACTCTCTTAGGTGAACGAACGCACAGCAGAGCAGTTTCAAGGAAACGTTTCTCCTGAGTTTTAGACTTAGTTTCCTGCTGTTTGGTACGTATGCCTGCATTGGGCTGGAAATACCGGTTTTAGGATTCTGCACAGAAAGGGTTGGCAAACCGCTGAATCCACACGTGAGTTTAACTCTGTCAGTTGAATGCACACATTGACAACCATTCAGTTAGATAGCTCCGTTTTGGTTTTAGAAGCAGATATTTCTCTGTACATCCTATGGTCCCTTTCACTCGGGAATATCCCAACGCAGCTCCTAGAAGAAACGTGTTTCTGACTCGCTGAATCTCAACATAGATTCAACTCTCTTAGGTGAACGAACGCACAGCAGAGCAGTTTCAAGGAAGCGTTTCTCCTGAGTTTTAGACGAAGTTTCCTGCTGTTTTGTATGTATGCCGGCAATGGGCTGGAAATACCGGTTTTGGGATTCTGCACAGAAAGGGTTTGCCAACCGCTGAATCCACACGTGAGTTTAACTCTGTCAGTTGAATGCACACATTGACAACCATTCAGTTAGATAGCTCCGTTTTGGTTTTAGAAGCAGATATTTCTCTGTACAGCCTATGGTCCCATTCACTCGGGAATATCCCAACGCAGCTCCTAGAAGAAACGTGTTTCTGACTCGCTGAATCTCAACATAGATTCAACTCTCTTAGGTGAACGAACGCACAGCAGAGCAGTTTCAAGGAAGCGTTTCTCCTGAGTTTTAGACGAAGTTTCCTGCTGTTTCGTACGTATGCCGGCATTGGGCTGGAAATACCGGTTTTGGGATTCTGCACAGAAAGGGTTTGCAAACCGCTGAATCCACACGTGAGTTTAACTCTGTCAGTTGAATGCACACATTGACAACCATTCAGCTAGATAGCTCCGTTTTGGTTTTAGAAGCAGATATTTCTCTGTACAGCCTATGGTCCCATTCACTCGGGAATATCCCAACGCAGCTCGTAGAAGAAACGTGTTTCTGACTCGCTGAATCTCAACATAGATTCAATTCTCTTAGGTGAACGAACGCACAGCAGAGCAGTTTCAAGGAAACGTTTCTCCTAAGTTTTAGACGAAGTTTCCTGCTGTTTAGTACGTATGCCGGCATTGGGCTGGAAATACCGGTTTTGGGATTCTGCACAGAAAGGGTTTGCAAACCGCTGAATCCACACGTGAGTTTAACTCTGTCAGTTGAATGCACACATTGACAACCATTCAGTTAGATAGCTCCGTTTTGGTTTTAGAAGCAGATATTTCATTGTACAGCCTACGGTCCCATTCACTCGGGAATATGCCAACGCAGCTCCTAGAAGAAACGTGTTTCTGACTCGCTGAATCTCAACATAGTTTCAACTCTCTTAGGTGAACGAACGCACAGCAGAGCAGTTACAAGGAAACGTTTCTCCTGAGTTTAGAGGAAGTTTCCTGCTGTTTCGTACGTATGCCGGCATTGGGCTGGAAATACCGGTTTTGGGATTCTGCACAGAAAGGGTTAGCCAACCGCTGAATCCACACGTGAGTTTAACTCTGTCAGTTGAATGCACACATTGACAACCATTCAGTTAGATAGCTCCGCTTTGGTTTTAGAAGCAGATATTTCTCTGTACAGCCTATGGTCCCATTCACTCGGGAATATCCCAACGCAGCTCCTAGAAGAAACGTGTTTCTGACTCGCTGAATCTCAACATAGATTCAACTCTCTTAGGTGAAAGAATGCACAGCAGAGCAGTTTCAAGGAAACGTTTCTCCTGAGTTTTAGACTTAGTTTCCTGCTGTTTGGTACGTATGCCTGCATTGGGCTGGAAATACCGGTTTTAGGATTCTGCACAGAAAGGGTTGGCAAACCGCTGAATCCACACGTGAGTTTAACTCTGTCAGTTGAATGCACACATTGACAACCATTCAGTTAGATAGCTCCGTTTTGGTTTTAGAAGCAGATATTTCTCTGTACAGCCTATGGTCCCTTTCACTCGTTAATATCCCAACGCAGCTCCTAGAAGAAACGTGTTTCTGACTCGCTGAATCTCAACATAGATTCAACTCTCTTAGGTGAACGAACGCACAGCAGAGCAGTTTCAAGGAAGCGTTTCTCCTGAGTTTTAGACGAAGTTTCCTGCTGTTTTGTATGTATGCCGGCATTGGGCTGGAAATACCGGTTTTGGGATTCTGCACAGAAAGGGTTTGCCAACCGCTGAATCCACACGTGAGTTTAACTCTGTCAGTTGAATGCACACATTGACAACCATTCAGTTAGATAGCTCCGTTTTGGTTTTAGAAGCAGATATTTCTCTGTACAGCCTATGGTCCCATTGACTCGGGAATATCCCAACGCAGCTCCTAGAAGAAACGTGTTTCTGACTCGCTGAATCTCAACATAGATTCAACTCTCTTAGGTGAACGAACGCACAGCAGAGCAGTTTCAAGGAAGCGTTTCTCCTGAGATTTAGACGAAGTTTCCTGCTGTTTAGTACGTATGCCGGCATTGGGCTGGAAATACCGGTTTTGGGATTCTGCACAGAAAGGGTTTGCAAACCGCTGAATCCACACGTGAGTTTAACTCTGTCAGTTGAATGCACACATTGACAACCATTCAGTTAGATAGCTCCGTTTTGGTTTTAGAAGCAGATATTTCTCTGTACAGCCTATGGTCCCATTCACTCGGGAATATCCCAACGCATCTCCTAGAAGAAACGTGTTTCGGACTCGCTGAATCTCAACATAGATTCAACTCTCTTAGGTGAACGAACTCACAGCTGAGTAGTTTCAAGGAAACGTTTCTCCTGAATTTTAGACGAAATTTCCTGCTGTTTAGAACGTATGCCGGCATTGGCCTGGAAATACCGGTTTTAGGATTCTGCACAGAAAGGGTTTGCAAACCGCTGAATCCACACGTGAGTTTAACTCTGTCAGTTGAATGCACACATTGACAACCATTCAGTTAGACAGCTCCGTTTTGGTTTTAGAAGCAGATATTTCTCTGTACAGCCTATGGTCCCTTTCACTCGGGAATATCCCAACGCAGCTCCTAGAAGAAACGTGTTTCTGACTCGCTGAATCTCAACATAGATTCAACTCTCTTAGGTGAACGAACGCACAGCAGAGCAGTTTCAAGGAAACGTTTCTCCTGAGTTTTAGACGAAGTTTCCTGCTGTTTCGTACGTATGCCGGCATTGGGCTGGAAATACCGGTTTTGGGATTCTGCACAGAAAGGGTTTGCCAACCGCTGAATCCACACGTGAGTTTAACTCTGTCAGTTGAATGCACACATTGACAACCATTCAGTTAGATAGCTCCGTTTTGGTTTTAGAAGCAGATATTTCTCTGTACAGCCTATGGTCCCATTCACTCGGGAATATCCCAACGCAGCTCCTAGAAGAAACGTGTTTCTGACTCGCTGAATCTCAACATAGATTCAACTCTCTTAGGTGAACGAACGCACAGCAGAGCAGTTTCAAGGAAACGTTTCTCCTGAGATTTAGACGAAGTTTCCTGCTGTTTCGTACGTATGCCGGCATTGGGCTGGAAATACCGGTTTTGGGATTCTGCACAGAAAGGGTTTGCCAACCGCTGAATCCACACGTGAGTTTAACTCTGTCAGTTGAATGCACACATTGACAACCATTCAGTTAGATAGCTCCGTTTTGGTTTTAGAAGCAGATATTTCTCTGTACAGCCTATGGTCCCATTCACTCGGGAATATCCCAACGCAGCTCCTAGAAGAAACGTGTTTCTGACTCGCTGAATCTCAACATAGATTCAACTCTCTTAGGGGAACGAACGCACAGCAGAGCAGTCTCAAGGGAACGTTTCTCCTGAGTTTTAGGCGAAGTTTCCTGCTGTTTAGTACGTATGCCGTCATTGGGCTGGAAATACCGGTTTTGGGATTCTGCACAGAAAGGGTTTGCAAACCGCTGAATCCACACGTGAGTTTAACTCTGTCAGTTGAATGCACACATTGACAACCATTCAGTTAGATTGCTCCGTTTTGGTTTTAGAAGCAGATATTTCTCTGTACAGCCTATGGTCCCATTCACTCGGGAATATCCCAACGCAGCTCCTAGAAGAAACGTGTTTCTGACTCGCTGAATCTCAACATAGATTCAACTCTCTTAGGTGAACGAACGCACAGCAGAGCAGTTTCAAGGAAACGTTTCTCCTGAGTTTTAGACGAAGTTTCCTGCTGTTTAGTACGTATGCCGGCATTGGGCTGGAAATACCGGTTTTAGGATTCTGCACAGAAAGGGTTGGCAAACCGCTGAATCCACACGTGAGTTTAACTCTGTCAGTAGAATGCACACATTGACAACCATTCAGTTAGATAGCTCCGCTTTGGTTTTAGAAGCAGATATTTCTCTGTACAGCCTATGGTCCCATTCACTCGGGAATATCCCAACGCAGCTCGTAGAAGAAACGTGTTTCTGACTCGCTGAATCTCAACATAGATTCAACTCTCTTAGGTGAACGAACGCACAGCAGAGCAGTTTCAAGGAAACGTTTCTCCTGAGTTTTAGACGAAGTTTCCTGCTGTTTAGTACGTATGCCGGCATTGGGCTGGAAATACCGGTTTTGGGATTCTGCACAGAAAGGGTTGGCAAACCGCTGAATCCACACGTGAGTTTAACTCTGTCAGTTGAATGCACACATTGACAACCATTCAGTTAGATAGCTCCGTTTTGGTTTTAGAAGCAGATATTTCTCTGTACAGCCTATGGTCCCATTCACTCGGGAATATCCCAACACAGCTCATAGAAGAAAAGTGTTTCTGACTCGCTGAATCTCAACATAGATTCAACTCTTAGGTGAACGAACGCACAGCAGAGCAGTTTCAAGGAAACGTTTCTACTGAGTTTTAGACGAAATTTCCTGCTGTTTAGTACGTATGCCGGAATTGGGCTGGAAATACCGGTTTTGGGATTCTGCACAGAAAGGGTTTGCAAACCGCTGAATCCACACGTGAGTTTAACTCTGTCAGTTGAATGCACACATTGACAACCATTCAGTTAGATAGCTCCGTTTTGGTTTTAGAAGCAGATATTTCTTTGTACAGCCTATGGTCCCATTCACTCGGGAATATCCCAACGCAGCTCCTAGAAGAAACGTGTTTCTGACTCGCTGAATCTCAACATAGATTCAACTCTCTTAGGTGAACGAACGCACAGCAGAGCAGTTACAAGGAAACGTTTCTCCTGAGTTTTAGACGAAGTTTCCTGCTGTTTCGTACGTATGCCGGCATTGGGCTGGAAATACCGGTTTTGGGATTCTGCACAGAAAGGGTTAGCCAACCGCTGAATCCACACGTGAGTTTAACTCTGTCAGTTGAATGCACACATTGACAACCATTCAGTTAGATAGCTCCGCTTTGGTTTTAGAAGCAGATATTTCTCTGTACAGCCTATGGTCCCATTCACTCGGGAATATCCCAACGCAGCTCCTAGAAGAAACGTGTTTCTGACTCGCTGAATCTCAACATAGATTCAACTCTCTTAGGTGAACGAACGCACAGCAGAGCAGTTTCAAGGAAACGTTTCTCCTGAGTTTTAGACTTAGTTTCCTGCTGTTTGGTACGTATGCCTGCATTGGGCTGGAAATACCGGTTTTAGGATTCTGCACAGAAAGGGTTGGCAAACCGCTGAATCCACACGTGAGTTTAACTCTGTCAGTTGAATGCACACATTGACAACCATTCAGTTAGATAGCTCCGTTTTGGTTTTAGAAGCAGATATTTCTCTGTACAGCCTATGGTCCCTTTCACTCGGGAATATCCCAACGCAGCTCCTAGAAGAAACGTGTTTCTGACTCGCTGAATCTCAACATAGATTCAACTCTCTTAGGTGAACGAACGCACAGCAGAGCAGTTTCAAGGAAGCGTTTCTCCTGAGTTTTAGACGAAGTTTCCTGCTGTTTTGTATGTATGCCGGCATTGGGCTGGAAATACCGGTTTTGGGATTCTGCACAGAAAGGGTTTGCCAACCGCTGAATCCACACGTGAGTTTAACTCTGTCAGTTGAATGCACACATTGACAACCATTCAGCTAGATAGCTCCGTTTTGGTTTTAGAAGCAGATATTTCTCTGTACAGCCTATGGTCCCATTCACTCGGGAATATCCCAACGCAGCTCCTAGAAGAAACGTGTTTCTGACTCGCTGAATCTCAACATAGATTCAACTCTCTTAGGTGAACGAACGCACAGCAGAGCAGTTTCAAGGAAGCGTTTCTCCTGAGTTTTAGACGAAGTTTCCTGCTGTTTAGTACGTATGCCAGCATTGGGCTGGAAATACCGGTTTTGGGATTCTGCACAGAAAGGGTTTGCAAACCGCTGAATCCACACGTGAGTTTAACTCTGTCAGTTGAATGCACACATTGACAACCATTCAGTTAGATAGCTCCGTTTTGGTTTTAGAAGCAGATATTTCTCTGTACAGCCTATGGTCCCATTCACTCGGGAATATCCCAACGCAGCTCCTAGAAGAAACGTGTTTCTGACTCGCTGAATCTCAACATAGATTCAACTCTCTTAGGTGAACGAACGCACAGCAGAGCAGTTTCAAGGAAACGTTTCTCCTGAGTTTTAGACGAAGTTTCCTGCTGTTTCGTACGTATGCCGGCATTGGGCTGGAAATACCGGTTTTGAGATTCTACACAGAAAGGGTTTGCAAACCGCTGAATCCACACGTGAGTTTAACTCTGTCAGTTGAATGCACACATTGACAACCATTCAGTTAGATAGCTCCGTTTTGGTTTTAGAAGCAGATATTTCTCTGTACAGCCTATGGTCCCATTCACTCGGGAATATCCCAACGCAGCTCGTAGAACAAACGTGTTTCTGACTCGCTGAATCTCAACATAGATTCAATTCTCTTAGGTGAACGAACGCACAGCAGAGCAGTTTCAAGGAAACGTTTCTCCTAAGTTTTAGACGAAGTTTCCTGCTGTTTAGTACGTATGCCGGCATTGGGCTGGAAATACCGGTTTTGGGATTCTGCACAGAAAGGGTTTGCAAACCGCTGAATCCACACGTGAGTTTAACTCTGTCAGTTGAATGCACACATTGACAACCATTCAGTTAGATAGCTCCGTTTTGGTTTTAGAAGCAGATATTTCTTTGTACAGCCTATGGTCCCATTCACTCGGGAATATCCCAACGCAGCTCCTAGAAGAAACGTGTTTCTGACTCGCTGAATCTCAACATAGATTCAACTCTCTTAGGTGAAAGAACGCACAGCAGAGCAGTTTCAAGGAAACGTTTCTCCTGAGTTTTAGACGAAGTTTCCTGCTGTTTCGTACGTATGCCGGCATTGGGCTGGAAATACCGGTTTTGCGATTCTACACAGAAAGGGTTGGCAAACCGCTGAATCCACACGTGAGTTTAACTCTGTCAGTTGAATGCACACATTGACAACCATTCAGTTAGATAGCTCCGCTTTGGTTTTAGAAGCAGATATTTCTCTGTACAGCCTATGGTCCCATTCACTCGGGAATATCCCAACGCAGCTCCTAGAAGAAACGTGTTTCTGACTCGCTGAATCTCAACATAGATTCAACTCTCTTAGGTGAACGAACGCACAGCAGAGCAGTTTCAAGGAAACGTTTCTCCTGAGTTTTAGACTTAGTTTCCTGCTGTTTGGTACGTATGCCTGCATTGGGCTGGAAATACCGGTTTTAGGATTCTGCACAGAAAGGGTTGGCAAACCGCTGAATCCACACGTGAGTTTAACTCTGTCAGTTGAATGCACACATTGACAACCATTCAGTTAGATAGCTCCGTTTTGGTTTTAGAAGCAGATATTTCTCTGTACATCCTATGGTCCCTTTCACTCGGGAATATCCCAACGCAGCTCCTAGAAGAAACGTGTTTCTGACTCGCTGAATCTCAACATAGATTCAACTCTCTTAGGTGAACGAACGCACAGCAGAGCAGTTTCAAGGAAGCGTTTCTCCTGAGTTTTAGACGAAGTTTCCTGCTGTTTTGTATGTATGCCGGCATTGGGCTGGAAATACCGGTTTTGGGATTCTGCACAGAAAGGGTTTGCCAACCGCTGAATCCACACGTGAGTTTAACTCTGTCAGTTGAATGCACACATTGACAACCATTCAGCTAGATAGCTCCGTTTTGGTTTTAGAAGCAGATATTTCTCTGTACAGCCTATGGTCCCATTCACTCGGGAATATCCCAACGCAGCTCCTAGAAGAAACGTGTTTCTGACTCGCTGAATCTCAACATAGATTCAACTCTCTTAGGTGAACGAACGCACAGCAGAGCAGTTTCAAGGAAGCGTTTCTCCTGAGTTTTAGACGAAGTTTCCTGCTGTTTAGTACGTATGCCGGCATTGGGCTGGAAATACCGGTTTTGGGATTCTGCACAGAAAGGGTTTGCAAACCGCTGAATCCACAGGTGAGTTTAACTCTGTCAGTTGAATGCACACATTGACAACCATTCAGCTAGATAGCTCCGTTTTGGTTTTAGAAGCAGATATTTCTCTGTACAGCCTATGGTCCCATTCACTCGGGAATATCCCAACGCAGCTCCTAGAAGAAACGTGTTTCTGACTCGCTGAATCTCAACATAGATTCAACTCTCTTAGGTGAACGAACGCACAGCAGAGCAGTTTCAAGGAAACGTTTCTCCTGAGTTTTAGACGAAGTTTCCTGCTGTTTCGTACGTATGCCGGCATTGGGCTGGAAATACCGGTTTTGAGATTCTACACAGAAAGGGTTTGCAAACCGCTGAATCCACACGTGAGTTTAACTCTGTCAGTTGAATGCACACATTGACAACCATTCAGTTAGATAGCTCCGTTTTGGTTTTAGAAGCAGATATTTCTCTGTACACCCTATGGTCCCATTCACTCGGGAATATCCCAACGCAGCTCGTAGAAGAAACGTGTTTCTGACTCGCTGAATCTCAACATAGATTCAATTCTCTTAGGTGAACGAACGCACAGCAGAGCAGTTTCAAGGAAACGTTTCTCCTAAGTTTTAGACGAAGTTTCCTGCTGTTTAGGACGTATGCCGGCATTGGGCTGGAAATACCGGTTTTGGGATTCTGCACAGAAAGGGTTTGCAAACCGCTGAATCCACACGTGAGTTTAACTCTGTCAGTTGAATGCACACATTGACAACCATTCAGTTAGATAGCTCCGTTTTGGTTTTAGAAGCAGATATTTCTTTGTACAGCCTATGGTCCCATTCACTCGGGAATATGCCAACGCAGCTCCTAGAAGAAACGTGTTTCTGACTCGCTGAATCTCAACATAGTTTCAACTCTCTTAGGTGAACGAACGCACAGCAGAGCAGTTACAAGGAAACGTTTCTCCTGAGTTTAGACGAAGTTTCCTGCTATTTCGTACGTATGCCGGCATTGGGCTGGAAATACCGGTTTTGGGATTCTGCACAGAAAGGGTTAGCCAACCGCTGAATCCACACGTGAGTTTAACTCTGTCAGTTGAATGCACACATTGACAACCATTCAGTTAGATAGCTCCGCTTTGGTTTTAGAAGCAGATATTTCTCTGTACAGCCTATGGTCCCATTCACTCGGGAATATCCCAACGCAGCTCCTAGAAGAAACGTGTTTCTGACTCGCTGAATCTCAACATAGATTCAACTCTCTTAGGTGAAAGAACGCACAGCAGAGCAGTTTCAAGGAAACGTTTCTCCTGAGTTTTAGACGAAGTTTCCTGCTGTTTCGTACGTATGCCGGCATTGGGCTGGAAATACCGGTTTTGCGATTCTACACAGAAAGGGTTTGCAAACCGCTGAATCCACACGTGAGTTTAACTCTGTCAGTTGAATGCACACATTGACAACCATTCAGTTAGATAGCTCCGCTTTGGTTTTAGAAGCAGATATTTCTCTGTACAGCCTATGGTCCCATTCACTCGGGAATATCCCAACGCAGCTCCTAGAAGAAACGTGTTTCTGACTCGCTGAATCTCAACATAGATTCAACTCTCTTAGGTGAACGAACGCACAGCAGAGCAGTTTCAAGGAAACGTTTCTCCTGAGTTTTAGACTTAGTTTCCTGCTGTTTGGTACGTATGCCTGCATTGGGCTGGAAATACCGGTTTTAGGATTCTGCACAGAAAGGGTTGGCAAACCGCTGAATCCACACGTGAGTTTAACTCTGTCAGTTGAATGCACACATTGACAACCATTCAGTTAGATAGCTCCGTTTTGGTTTTAGAAGCAGATATTTCTCTGTACATCCTATGGTCCCTTTCACTCGGGAATATCCCAACGCAGCTCCTAGAAGAAACGTGTTTCTGACTCGCTGAATCTCAACATAGATTCAACTCTCTTAGGTGAACGAACGCACAGCAGAGCAGTTTCAAGGAAGCGTTTCTCCTGAGTTTTAGACGAAGTTTCCTGCTGTTTTGTATGTATGCCGGCATTGGGCTGGAAATACCGGTTTTGGGATTCTGCACAGAAAGGGTTTGCCAACCGCTGAATCCACACGTGAGTTTAACTCTGTCAGTTGAATGCACACATTGACAACCATTCAGCTAGATAGCTCCGTTTTGGTTTTAGAAGCAGATATTTCTCTGTACAGCCTATGGTCCCATTCACTCGGGAATATCCCAACGCAGCTCCTAGAAGAAACGTGTTTCTGACTCGCTGAATCTCAACATAGATTCAACTCTCTTAGGTGAACGAACGCACAGCAAAGCAGTTTCAAGGAAGCGTTTCTCCTGAGTTTTAGACGAAGTTTCCTGCTGTTTAGTACGTATGCCGGCATTGGGCTGGAAATACCGGTTTTGGGATTCTGCACAGAAAGGGTTTGCAAACCGCTGAATCCACACGTGAGTTTAACTCTGTCAGTTGAATGCACACATTGACAACCATTCAGCTAGATAGCTCCGTTTTGGTTTTAGAAGCAGATATTTCTCTGTACAGCCTATGGTCCCATTCACTCGGGAATATCCCAACGCAGCTCCTAGAAGAAACGTGTTTCTGACTCGCTGAATCTCAACATAGATTCAACTCTCTTAGGTGAACGAACGCACAGCAGAGCAGTTTCAAGGAAACGTTTCTCCTGAGTTTTAGACGAAGTTTCCTGCTGTTTCGTACGTATGCCGGCATTGGGCTGGAAATACCGGTTTTGGGATTCTGCACAGAAAGGGTTTGCAAACCGCTGAATCCACACGTGAGTTTAACTCTGTCAGTTGAATGCACACATTGACAACCATTCAGTTAGATAGCTCCGTTTTGGTTTTAGAAGCAGATATTTCTCTGTACACCCTATGGTCCCATTCACTCGGGAATATCCCAACGCAGCTCGTAGAAGAAACGTGTTTCTGACTCGCTGAATCTCAACATAGATTCAATTCTCTTAGGTGAACGAACGCACAGCAGAGCAGTTTCAAGGAAACGTTTCTCCTAAGTTTTAGACGAAGTTTCCTGCTGTTTAGTACGTATGCCGGCATTGGGCTGGAAATACCGGTTTTGGGATTCTGCACAGAAAGGGTTTGCAAACCGCTGAATCCACACGTGAGTTTAACTCTGTCAGTTGAATGCACACATTGACAACCATTCAGTTAGATAGCTCCGTTTTGGTTTTAGAAGCAGATATTTCATTGTCCAGCCTATGGTCCCATTCACTCGGGAATATGCCAACGCAGCTCCTAGAAGAAACGTGTTTCTGACTCGCTGAATCTCAACATAGTTTCAACTCTCTTAGGTGAACGAACGCACAGCAGAGCAGTTACAAGGAAACGTTTCTCCTGAGTTTAGACGAAGTTTCCTGCTGTTTCGTACGTATGCCGGCATTGGGCTGGAAATACCGGTTTTGGGATTCTGCACAGAAAGGGTTAGCCAACCGCTGAATCCACACGTGAGTTTAACTCTGTCAGTTGAATGCACACATTGACAACCATTCAGTTAGATAGCTCCGCTTTGGTTTTAGAAGCAGATATTTCTCTGTACAGCCTATGGTCCCATTCACTCGGGAATATCCCAACGCAGCTCCTAGAAGAAACGTGTTTCTGACTCGCTGAATCTCAACATAGATTCAACTCTCTTAGGTGAAAGAACGCACAGCAGAGCAGTTTCAAGGAAACGTTTCTCCTGAGTTTTAGACTTAGTTTCCTGCTGTTTGGTACGTATGCCTGCATTGGGCTGGAAATACCGGTTTTAGGATTCTGCACAGAAAGGGTTGGCAAACCGCTGAATCCACACGTGAGTTTAACTCTGTCAGTTGAATGCACACATTGACAACCATTCAGTTAGATAGCTCCGTTTTGGTTTTAGAAGCAGATATTTCTCTGTACAGCCTATGGTCCCTTTCACTCGTTAATATCCCAACGCAGCTCCTAGAAGAAACGTGTTTCTGACTCGCTGAATCTCAACATAGATTCAACTCTCTTAGGTGAACGAACGCACAGCAGAGCAGTTTCAAGGAAGCGTTTCTCCTGAGTTTTAGACGAAGTTTCCTGCTGTTTTGTATGTATGCCGGCATTGGGCTGGAAATACCGGTTTTGGGATTCTGCACAGAAAGGGTTTGCCAACCGCTGAATCCACACGTGAGTTTAACTCTGTCAGTTGAATGCACACATTGACAACCATTCAGTTAGATAGCTCCGTTTTGGTTTTAGAAGCAGATATTTCTCTGTACAGCCTATGGTCCCATTGACTCGGGAATATCCCAACGCAGCTCCTAGAAGAAACGTGTTTCTGACTCGCTGAATCTCAACATAGATTCAACTCTCTTAGGTGAACGAACGCACAGCAGAGCAGTTCCAAGGAAGCGTTTCTCCTGCGATTTAGACGAAGTTTCCTGCTGTTTAGTACGTATGCCGGCATTGGGCTGGAAATACCGGTTTTGGGATTCTGCACAGAAAGGGTTTGCAAACCGCTGAATCCACACGTGAGTTTAACTCTGTCAGTTGAATGCACACATTGACAACCATTCAGTTAGATAGCTCCGTTTTGGTTTTAGAAGCAGATATTTCTCTGTACAGCCTATGGTCCCATTCACTCGGGAATATCCCAACGCATCTCCTAGAAGAAACGTGTTTCGGACTCGCTGAATCTCAACATAGATTCAACTCTCTTAGGTGAACGAACTCACAGCTGAGTAGTTTCAAGGAAACGTTTCTCCTGAATTTTAGACGAAATTTCCTGCTGTTTAGAACGTATGCCGGCATTGGCCTGGAAATACCGGTTTTGGGATTCTGCACAGAAAGGGTTTGCAAACCGCTGAATCCACACGTGAGTTTAACTCTGTCAGTTGAATGCACACATTGACAACCATTCAGTTAGACAGCTCCGTTTTGGTTTTAGAAGCAGATATTTCTCTGTACAGCCTATGGTCCCATTCACTCGGGAATATCCCAACGCAGCTACTAGAAGAAACGTGTTTCTGACTCGCTGAATCTCAACATAGATTCAACTCTCTTAGGTGAACGAACGCACAGCAGAGCAGTTTCAAGGAAACGTTTCTCCTGCGTTTTAGACGAAGTTTCCTGCTGTTTAGTACGTATGCCGGCATTGGGCTGGAAATACCGGTTTTGGGATTCTGCACAGAAAGTGTTTGCAAACCGCTGAATCCACACGTGAGTTTAACTCTGTCAGTTGAATGCACACATTGACAACCATTCAGTTAGATAGCTCCGTTTTGGTTTTAGAAGCAGATATTTCTCTGTACAGCCTATGGTCCCATTCACTCGGGAATATCCCAACGGAGCTCCTAGAAGAAACGTGTTTCTGACTCGCTGAATCTCAACATAGATTCAACTCTCTTAGGTGAACGAACGCACAGCAGAGCAGTTTCAAGGAAACGTTTCTCCTGAGTTTTAGACGAAGTTTCCTGCTGTTTAGTACGTATGCCGGCATTGGGCTGGAAATACCGGTTTTGGGATTCTGCACAGAAAGGGTTTGCAAACCGTTGAATCCACACGTGAGTTTACCTCTGTCAGTTGAATGCACACATTGACAACCATTCAGTTAGATAGCTCCGTTTTGGTTTTAGAAGCAGATATTTCTCTGTACAGCCTATGGTCCCTTTCACTCGGGAATATCCCAACGCAGCTCCTAGAAGAAACGTGTTTCTGACTCGCTGAATCTCAACATAGATTCAACTCTCTTAGGTGAACGAACGCACAGCAGAGCAGTTTCAAGGAAACGTTTCTCCTGAGTTTTAGACGAAGTTTCCTGCTGTTTCGTACGTATGCCGGCATTGGGCTGCAAATACCGGTTTTGGGATTCTGCACAGAAAGGGTTTGCCAACCGCTGAATCCACACGTGAGTTTAACTCTGTCAGTTGAATGCACACATTGACAACCATTCAGTTAGATAGCTCCGTTTTGGTTTTAGAAGCAGATATTTCTCTGTACAGCCTATGGTCCCATTCACTCGGGAATATCCCAACGCAGCTCCTAGAAGAAACGTGTTTCTGACTCGCTGAATCTCAACATAGATTCAACTCTCTTAGGTGAACGAACGCACAGCAGAGCAGTTTCAAGGAAACGTTTCTCCTGAGATTTAGACGAAGTTTCCTGCTGTTTCGTACGTATGCCGGCATTGGGCTGGAAATACCGGTTTTGGGATTCTGCACAGAAAGGGTTTGCCAACCGCTGAATCCACACGTGAGTTTAACTCTGTCAGTTGAATGCACACATTGACAACCATTCAGTTAGATAGCTCCGTTTTGGTTTTAGAAGCAGATATTTCTCTGTACAGCCTATGGTCCCATTCACTCGGGAATATCCCAACGCAGCTCCTAGAAGAAACGTGTTTCTGACTCGCTGAATCTCAACATAGATTCAACTCTCTTAGGGGAACGAACGCACAGCAGAGCAGTCTCAAGGGAACGTTTCTCCTGAGTTTTAGGCGAAGTTTCCTGCTGTTTAGTACGTATGCCGTCATTGGGCTGGAAATACCGGTTTTGGGATTCTGCACAGAAAGGGTTTGCAAACCGCTGAATCCACACGTGAGTTTAACTCTGTCAGTTGAATGCACACATTGACAACCATTCAGTTAGATTGCTCCGTTTTGGTTTTAGAAGCAGATATTTCTCTGTACAGCCTATGGTCCCATTCACTCGGGAATATCCCAACGCAGCTCCTAGAAGAAACGTGTTTCTGACTCGCTGAATCTCAACATAGATTCAACTCTCTTAGGTGAACGAACGCACAGCAGAGCAGTTTCAAGGAAACGTTTCTCCTGAGTTTTAGACTTAGTTTCCTGCTGTTTGGTACGTATGCCTGCATTGGGCTGGAAATACCGGTTTTAGGATTCTGCACAGAAAGGGTTTGCAAACCGCTGAATCCACACGTGAGTTTAACTCTGTCAGTTGAATGCACACATTGACAACCATTCAGTTAGATAGCTCCGTTTTGGTTTTAGAAGCAGATATTTCTCTGTACAGCCTATGGTCCCTTTCACTCGTTAATATCCCAACGCAGCTCCTAGAAGAAACGTGTTTCTGACTCGCTGAATCTCAACATAGATTCAACTCTCTTAGGTGAACGAACGCACAGCAGAGCAGTTTCAAGGAAGCGTTTCTCCTGAGTTTTAGACGAAGTTTCCTGCTGTTTTGTATGTATGCCGGCATTGGGCTGGAAATACCGGTTTTGGGATTCTGCACAGAAAGGGTTTGCCAACCGCTGAATCCACACGTGAGTTTAACTCTGTCAGTTGAATGCACACATTGACAACCATTCAGTTAGATAGCTCCGTTTTGGTTTTAGAAGCAGATATTTCTCTGTACAGCCTATGGTCCCATTGACTCGGGAATATCCCAACGCAGCTCCTAGAAGAAACGTGTTTCTGACTCGCTGAATCTCAACATAGATTCAACTCTCTTAGGTGAACGAACGCACAGCAGAGCAGTTCCAAGGAAGCGTTTCTCCTGCGATTTAGACGAAGTTTCCTGCTGTTTAGTACGTATGCCGGCATTGGGCTGGAAATACCGGTTTTGGGATTCTGCACAGAAAGGGTTTGCAAACCGCTGAATCCACACGTGAGTTTAACTCTGTCAGTTGAATGCACACATTGACAACCATTCAGTTAGATAGCTCCGTTTTGGTTTTAGAAGCAGATATTTCTCTGTACAGCCTATGGTCCCATTCACTCGGGAATATCCCAACGCATCTCCTAGAAGAAACGTGTTTCGGACTCGCTGAATCTCAACATAGATTCAACTCTCTTAGGTGAACGAACTCACAGCTGAGTAGTTTCAAGGAAACGTTTCTCCTGAATTTTAGACGAAATTTCCTGCTGTTTAGAACGTATGCCGGCATTGGCCTGGAAATACCGGTTTTGGGATTCTGCACAGAAAGGGTTTGCAAACCGCTGAATCCACACGTGAGTTTAACTCTGTCAGTTGAATGCACACATTGACAACCATTCAGTTAGACAGCTCCGTTTTGGTTTTAGAAGCAGATATTTCTCTGTACAGCCTATGGTCCCATTCACTCGGGAATATCCCAACGCAGCTACTAGAAGAAACGTGTTTCTGACTCGCTGAATCTCAACATAGATTCAACTCTCTTAGGTGAACGAACGCACAGCAGAGCAGTTTCAAGGAAACGTTTCTCCTGCGTTTTAGACGAAGTTTCCTGCTGTTTAGTACGTATGCCGGCATTGGGCTGGAAATACCGGTTTTGGGATTCTGCACAGAAAGTGTTTGCAAACCGCTGAATCCACACGTGAGTTTAACTCTGTCAGTTGAATGCACACATTGACAACCATTCAGTTAGATAGCTCCGTTTTGGTTTTAGAAGCAGATATTTCTCTGTACAGCCTATGGTCCCATTCACTCGGGAATATCCCAACGGAGCTCCTAGAAGAAACGTGTTTCTGACTCGCTGAATCTCAACATAGATTCAACTCTCTTAGGTGAACGAACGCACAGCAGAGCAGTTTCAAGGAAACGTTTCTCCTGAGTTTTAGACGAAGTTTCCTGCTGTTTAGTACGTATGCCGGCATTGGGCTGGAAATACCGGTTTTGGGATTCTGCACAGAAAGGGTTTGCAAACCGTTGAATCCACACGTGAGTTTACCTCTGTCAGTTGAATGCACACATTGACAACCATTCAGTTAGATAGCTCCGTTTTGGTTTTAGAAGCAGATATTTCTCTGTACAGCCTATGGTCCCTTTCACTCGGGAATATCCCAACGCAGCTCCTAGAAGAAACGTGTTTCTGACTCGCTGAATCTCAACATAGATTCAACTCTCTTAGGTGAACGAACGCACAGCAGAGCAGTTTCAAGGAAACGTTTCTCCTGAGTTTTAGACGAAGTTTCCTGCTGTTTCGTACGTATGCCGGCATTGGGCTGCAAATACCGGTTTTGGGATTCTGCACAGAAAGGGTTTGCCAACCGCTGAATCCACACGTGAGTTTAACTCTGTCAGTTGAATGCACACATTGACAACCATTCAGTTAGATAGCTCCGTTTTGGTTTTAGAAGCAGATATTTCTCTGTACAGCCTATGGTCCCATTCACTCGGGAATATCCCAACGCAGCTCCTAGAAGAAACGTGTTTCTGACTCGCTGAATCTCAACATAGATTCAACTCTCTTAGGTGAACGAACGCACAGCAGAGCAGTTTCAAGGAAACGTTTCTCCTGAGATTTAGACGAAGTTTCCTGCTGTTTCGTACGTATGCCGGCATTGGGCTGGAAATACCGGTTTTGGGATTCTGCACAGAAAGGGTTTGCCAACCGCTGAATCCACACGTGAGTTTAACTCTGTCAGTTGAATGCACACATTGACAACCATTCAGTTAGATAGCTCCGTTTTGGTTTTAGAAGCAGATATTTCTCTGTACAGCCTATGGTCCCATTCACTCGGGAATATCCCAACGCAGCTCCTAGAAGAAACGTGTTTCTGACTCGCTGAATCTCAACATAGATTCAACTCTCTTAGGGGAACGAACGCACAGCAGAGCAGTCTCAAGGGAACGTTTCTCCTGAGTTTTAGGCGAAGTTTCCTGCTGTTTAGTACGTATGCCGTCATTGGGCTGGAAATACCGGTTTTGGGATTCTGCACAGAAAGGGTTTGCAAACCGCTGAATCCACACGTGAGTTTAACTCTGTCAGTTGAATGCACACATTGACAACCATTCAGTTAGATTGCTCCGTTTTGGTTTTAGAAGCAGATATTTCTCTGTACAGCCTATGGTCCCATTCACTCGGGAATATCCCAACGCAGCTCCTAGAAGAAACGTGTTTCTGACTCGCTGAATCTCAACATAGATTCAACTCTCTTAGGTGAACGAACGCACAGCAGAGCAGTTTCAAGGAAACGTTTCTCCTGAGTTTTAGACTTAGTTTCCTGCTGTTTGGTACGTATGCCTGCATTGGGCTGGAAATACCGGTTTTAGGATTCTGCACAGAAAGGGTTTGCAAACCGCTGAATCCACACGTGAGTTTAACTCTGTCAGTTGAATGCACACATTGACAACCATTCAGTTAGATAGCTCCGTTTTGGTTTTAGAAGCAGATATTTCTCTGTACAGCCTATGGTCCCTTTCACTCGGGAATATCCCAACGCAGCTTCTAGAAGAAACGTGTTTCTGACTCGCTGAATCTCAACATAGATTCAACTCTCTTAGGTGAACGAACGCACAGCAGAGCAGTTTCAAGGAAGCGTTTCTCCTGAGTTTTAGACGAAGTTTCCTGCTGTTTTGTATGTATGCCGGCATTGGGCTGGAAATACCGGTTTTGGGATTCTGCACAGAAAGGGTTTGCCAACCGCTGAATCCACACGTGAGTTTAA
Source organism: Aotus nancymaae (assembly GCF_030222135.1). NCBI lineage: Eukaryota > Metazoa > Chordata > Mammalia > Primates > Aotidae > Aotus > Aotus nancymaae. The sequence continues at coordinate 2,852,970 of NW_026988495.1, read as the reverse complement.
CTCTGTCAGTTGAATGCACACATTGACAACCATTCAGCTAGATAGCTCCGTTTTGGTTTTAGAAGCAGATATTTCTCTGTACAGCCTATGGTCCCATTCACTCGGGAATATCCCAACGCAGCTCCTAGAAGAAACGTGTTTCTGACTCGCTGAATCTCAACATAGATTCAACTCTCTTAGGTGAACGAACGCACAGCAGAGCAGTTTCAAGGAAGCGTTTCTCCTGAGATTTAGACGAAGTTTCCTGCTGTTTAGTACGTATGCCGGCATTGGGCTGGAAATACCGGTTTTGGGATTCTGCACAGAAAGGGTTTGCAAACCGCTGAATCCACACGTGAGTTTAACTCTGTCAGTTGAATGCACACATTGACAACCATTCAGTTAGATAGCTCCGTTTTGGTTTTAGAAGCAGATATTTCTCTGTACAGCCTATGGTCCCATTCACTCGGGAATATCCCAACGCATCTCCTAGAAGAAACGTGTTTCGGACTCGCTGAATCTCAACATAGATTCAACTCTCTTAGGTGAACGAACTCACAGCTGAGTAGTTTCAAGGAAACGTTTCTCCTGAATTTTAGACGAAATTTCCTGCTGTTTAGAACGTATGCCGGCATTGGCCTGGAAATACCGGTTTTGGGATTCTGCACAGAAAGGGTTTGCAAACCGCTGAATCCACACGTGAGTTTAACTCTGTCAGTTGAATGCACACATTGACAACCATTCAGTTAGACAGCTCCGTTTTGGTTTTAGAAGCAGATATTTCTCTGTACAGCCTATGGTCCCATTCACTCGGGAATATCCCAACGCAGCTACTAGAAGAAACGTGTTTCTGACTCGCTGAATCTCAACATAGATTCAACTCTCTTAGGTGAACGAACGCACAGCAGAGCAGTTTCAAGGAAACGTTTCTCCTGAGATTTAGACGAAGTTTCCTGCTGTTTCGTACGTATGCCGGCATTGGGCTGGAAATACCGGTTTTGGGATTCTGCACAGAAAGGGTTTGCCAACCGCTGAATCCACACGTGAGTTTAACTCTGTCAGTTGAATGCACACATTGACAACCATTCAGTTAGATAGCTCCGTTTTGGTTTTAGAAGCAGATATTTCTCTGTACAGCCTATGGTCCCATTCACTCGGGAATATCCCAACGCAGCTCCTAGAAGAAACGTGTTTCTGACTCGCTGAATCTCAACATAGATTCAACTCTCTTAGGGGAACGAACGCACAGCAGAGCAGTCTCAAGGGAACGTTTCTCCTGAGTTTTAGGCGAAGTTTCCTGCTGTTTAGTACGTATGCCGTCATTGGGCTGGAAATACCGGTTTTGGGATTCTGCACAGAAAGGGTTTGCAAACCGCTGAATCCACACGTGACTTTAACTCTGTCAGTTGAATGCACACATTGACAACCATTCAGTTAGATTGCTCCGTTTTGGTTTTAGAAGCAGATATTTCTCTGTACAGCCTATGGTCCCATTCACTCGGGAATATCCCAACGCAGCTCCTAGAAGAAACGTGTTTCTGACTCGCTGAATCTCAACATAGATTCAACTCTCTTAGGTGAACGAACGCACAGCAGAGCAGTTTCAAGGAAACGTTTCTCCTGAGTTTTAGACGAAGTTTCCTGCTGTTTAGTACGTATGCCGGCATTGGGCTGGAAATACCGGTTTTAGGATTCTGCACAGAAAGGGTTGGCAAACCGCTGAATCCACACGTGAGTTTAACTCTGTCAGTAGAATGCACACATTGACAACCATTCAGTTAGATAGCTCCGCTTTGGTTTTAGAAGCAGATATTTCTCTGTACAGCCTATGGTCCCATTCACTCGGGAATATCCCAACGCAGCTCGTAGAAGAAACGTGTTTCTGACTCGCTGAATCTCAACATAGATTCAACTCTCTTAGGTGAACGAACGCACAGCAGAGCAGTTTCAAGGAAACGTTTCTCCTGAGTTTTAGACGAAGTTTCCTGCTGTTTAGTACGTATGCCGGCATTGGGCTGGAAATACCGGTTTTGGGATTCTGCACAGAAAGGGTTGGCAAACCGCTGAATCCACACGTGAGTTTAACTCTGTCAGTTGAATGCACACATTGACAACCATTCAGTTAGATAGCTCCGTTTTGGTTTTAGAAGCAGATATTTCTCTGTACAGCCTATGGTCCCATTCACTCGGGAATATCCCAACACAGCTCATAGAAGAAAAGTGTTTCTGACTCGCTGAATCTCAACATAGATTCAACTCTTAGGTGAACGAACGCACAGCAGAGCAGTTTCAAGGAAACGTTTCTCCTGAGTTTTAGACGAAATTTCCTGCTGTTTAGTACGTATGCCGGAATTGGGCTGGAAATACCGGTTTTGGGATTCTGCACAGAAAGGGTTTGCAAACCGCTGAATCCACACGTGAGTTTAACTCTGTCAGTTGAATGCACACATTGACAACCATTCAGTTAGATAGCTCCGTTTTGGTTTTAGAAGCAGATATTTCTTTGTACAGCCTATGGTCCCATTCACTCGGGAATATCCCAACGCAGCTCCTAGAAGAAACGTGTTTCTGACTCGCTGAATCTCAACATAGATTCAACTCTCTTAGGTGAACGAACGCACAGCAGAGCAGTTACAAGGAAACGTTTCTCCTGAGTTTTAGACGAAGTTTCCTGCTGTTTCGTACGTATGCCGGCATTGGGCTGGAAATACCGGTTTTGGGATTCTGCACAGAAAGGGTTAGCCAACCGCTGAATCCACACGTGAGTTTAACTCTGTCAGTTGAATGCACACATTGACAACCATTCAGTTAGATAGCTCCGCTTTGGTTTTAGAAGCAGATATTTCTCTGTACAGCCTATGGTCCCATTCACTCGGGAATATCCCAACGCAGCTCCTAGAAGAAACGTGTTTCTGACTCGCTGAATCTCAACATAGATTCAACTCTCTTAGGTGAACGAACGCACAGCAGAGCAGTTTCAAGGAAACGTTTCTCCTGAGTTTTAGACTTAGTTTCCTGCTGTTTGGTACGTATGCCTGCATTGGGCTGGAAATACCGGTTTTAGGATTCTGCACAGAAAGGGTTGGCAAACCGCTGAATCCACACGTGAGTTTAACTCTGTCAGTTGAATGCACACATTGACAACCATTCAGTTAGATAGCTCCGTTTTGGTTTTAGAAGCAGATATTTCTCTGTACAGCCTATGGTCCCTTTCACTCGGGAATATCCCAACGCAGCTCCTAGAAGAAACGTGTTTCTGACTCGCTGAATCTCAACATAGATTCAACTCTCTTAGGTGAACGAACGCACAGCAGAGCAGTTTCAAGGAAGCGTTTCTCCTGAGTTTTAGACGAAGTTTCCTGCTGTTTTGTATGTATGCCGGCATTGGGCTGGAAATACCGGTTTTGGGATTCTGCACAGAAAGGGTTTGCCAACCGCTGAATCCACACGTGAGTTTAACTCTGTCAGTTGAATGCACACATTGACAACCATTCAGCTAGATAGCTCCGTTTTGGTTTTAGAAGCAGATATTTCTCTGTACAGCCTATGGTCCCATTCACTCGGGAATATCCCAACGCAGCTCCTAGAAGAAACGTGTTTCTGACTCGCTGAATCTCAACATAGATTCAACTCTCTTAGGTGAACGAACGCACAGCAGAGCAGTTTCAAGGAAGCGTTTCTCCTGAGTTTTAGACGAAGTTTCCTGCTGTTTCGTACGTATGCCGGCATTGGGCTGGAAATACCGGTTTTGGGATTCTGCACAGAAAGGGTTTGCAAACCGCTGAATCCACACGTGAGTTTAACTCTGTCAGTTGAATGCACACATTGACAACCATTCAGTTAGATAGCTCCGTTTTGGTTTTAGAAGCAGATATTTCTCTGTACAGCCTATGGTCCCATTCACTCGGGAATATCCCAACGCAGCTCCTAGAAGAAACGTGTTTCTGACTCGCTGAATCTCAACATAGATTCAACTCTCTTAGGTGAACGAACGCACAGCAGAGCAGTTTCAAGGAAACGTTTCTCCTGAGTTTTAGACGAAGTTTCCTGCTGTTTCGTACGTATGCCGGCATTGGGCTGGAAATACCGGTTTTGAGATTCTACACAGAAAGGGTTTGCAAACCGCTGAATCCACACGTGAGTTTAACTCTGTCAGTTGAATGCACACATTGACAACCATTCAGTTAGATAGCTCCGTTTTGGTTTTAGAAGCAGATATTTCTCTGTACAGCCTATGGTCCCATTCACTCGGGAATATCCCAACGCAGCTCGTAGAAGAAACGTGTTTCTGACTCGCTGAATCTCAACATAGATTCAATTCTCTTAGGTGAACGAACGCACAGCAGAGCAGTTTCAAGGAAACGTTTCTCCTAAGTTTTAGACGAAGTTTCCTGCTGTTTAGTACGTATGCCGGCATTGGGCTGGAAATACCGGTTTTGGGATTCTGCACAGAAAGGGTTTGCAAACCGCTGAATCCACACGTGAGTTTAACTCTGTCAGTTGAATGCACACATTGACAACCATTCAGTTAGATAGCTCCGTTTTGGTTTTAGAAGCAGATATTTCTTTGTACAGCCTATGGTCCCATTCACTCGGGAATATGCCAACGCAGCTCCTAGAAGAAACGTGTTTCTGACTCGCTGAATCTCAACATAGTTTCAACTCTCTTAGGTGAACGAACGCACAGCAGAGCAGTTACAAGGAAACGTTTCTCCTGAGTTTAGACGAAGTTTCCTGCTGTTTCGTACGTATGCCGGCATTGGGCTGGAAATACCGGTTTTGGGATTCTGCACAGAAAGGGTTAGCCAACCGCTGAGTCCACACGTGAGTTTAACTCTGTCAGTTGAATGCACACATTGACAACCATTCAGTTAGATAGCTCCGCTTTGGTTTTAGAAGCAGATATTTCTCTGTACAGCCTATGGTCCCATTCACTCGGGAATATCCCAACGCAGCTCGTAGAAGAAACGTGTTTCTGACTCGCTGAATCTCAACATAGATTCAACTCTCTTAGGTGAAAGAACGCACAGCAGAGCAGTTTCAAGGAAACGTTTCTCCTGAGTTTTAGACGAAGTTTCCTGCTGTTTCGTACGTATGCCGGCATTGGGCTGGAAATACCGGTTTTGCGATTCTACACAGAAAGGGTTTGCAAACCGCTGAATCCACACGTGAGTTTAACTCTGTCAGTTGAATGCACACATTGACAACCATTCAGTTAGATAGCTCCGCTTTGGTTTTAGAAGCAGATATTTCTCTGTACAGCCTATGGTCCCATTCACTCGGGAATATCCCAACGCAGCTCCTAGAAGAAACGTGTTTCTGACTCGCTGAATCTCAACATAGATTCAACTCTCTTAGGTGAACGAACGCACAGCAGAGCAGTTTCAAGGAAACGTTTCTCCTGAGTTTTAGACTTAGTTTCCTGCTGTTTGGTACGTATGCCTGCATTGGGCTGGAAATACCGGTTTTAGGATTCTGCACAGAAAGGGTTGGCAAACCGCTGAATCCACACGTGAGTTTAACTCTGTCAGTTGAATGCACACATTGACAACCATTCAGTTAGATAGCTCCGTTTTGGTTTTAGAAGCAGATATTTCTCTGTACATCCTATGGTCCCTTTCACTCGGGAATATCCCAACGCAGCTCCTAGAAGAAACGTGTTTCTGACTCGCTGAATCTCAACATAGATTCAACTCTCTTAGGTGAACGAACGCACAGCAGAGCAGTTTCAAGGAAGCGTTTCTCCTGAGTTTTAGACGAAGTTTCCTGCTGTTTTGTATGTATGCCGGCATTGGGCTGGAAATACCGGTTTTGGGATTCTGCACAGAAAGGGTTTGCCAACCGCTGAATCCACACGTGAGTTTAACTCTGTCAGTTGAATGCACACATTGACAACCATTCAGCTAGATAGTTCCGTTTTGGTTTTAGAAGCAGATATTTCTCTGTACAGCCTATGGTCCCATTCACTCGGGAATATCCCAACGCAGCTCCTAGAAGAAACGTGTTTCTGACTCGCTGAATCTCAACATAGATTCAACTCTCTTAGGTGAACGAACGCACAGCAGAGCAGTTTCAAGGAAGCGTTTCTCCTGAGTTTTAGACGAAGTTTCCTGCTGTTTAGTACGTATGCCGGCATTGGGCTGGAAATACCGGTTTTGGGATTCTGCACAGAAAGGGTTGGCAAACCGCTGAATCCACACGTGAGTTTAACTCTGTCAGTTGAATGCACACATTGACAACCATTCAGTTAGATAGCTCCGTTTTGGTTTTAGAAGCAGATATTTCTCTGTACAGCCTATGGTCCCATTCACTCGGGAATATCCCAACACAGCTCATAGAAGAAAAGTGTTTCTGACTCGCTGAATCTCAACATAGATTCAACTCTTAGGTGAACGAACGCACAGCAGAGCAGTTTCAAGGAAACGTTTCTCCTGAGTTTTAGACGAAATTTCCTGCTGTTTAGTACGTATGCCGGAATTGGGCTGGAAATACCGGTTTTGGGATTCTGCACAGAAAGGGTTTGCAAACCGCTGAATCCACACGTGAGTTTAACTCTGTCAGTTGAATGCACACATTGACAACCATTCAGTTAGATAGCTCCGTTTTGGTTTTAGAAGCAGATATTTCTTTGTACAGCCTATGGTCCCATTCACTCGGGAATATCCCAACGCAGCTCCTAGAAGAAACGTGTTTCTGACTCGCTGAATCTCAACATAGATTCAACTCTCTTAGGTGAACGAACGCACAGCAGAGCAGTTACAAGGAAACGTTTCTCCTGAGTTTTAGACGAAGTTTCCTGCTGTTTCGTACGTATGCCGGCATTGGGCTGGAAATACCGGTTTTGGGATTCTGCACAGAAAGGGTTAGCCAACCGCTGAATCCACACGTGAGTTTAACTCTGTCAGTTGAATGCACACATTGACAACCATTCAGTTAGATAGCTCCGCTTTGGTTTTAGAAGCAGATATTTCTCTGTACAGCCTATGGTCCCATTCACTCGGGAATATCCCAACGCAGCTCCTAGAAGAAACGTGTTTCTGACTCGCTGAATCTCAACATAGATTCAACTCTCTTAGGTGAACGAACGCACAGCAGAGCAGTTTCAAGGAAACGTTTCTCCTGAGTTTTAGACTTAGTTTCCTGCTGTTTGGTACGTATGCCTGCATTGGGCTGGAAATACCGGTTTTAGGATTCTGCACAGAAAGGGTTGGCAAACCGCTGAATCCACACGTGAGTTTAACTCTGTCAGTTGAATGCACACATTGACAACCATTCAGTTAGATAGCTCCGTTTTGGTTTTAGAAGCAGATATTTCTCTGTACAGCCTATGGTCCCTTTCACTCGGGAATATCCCAACGCAGCTCCTAGAAGAAACGTGTTTCTGACTCGCTGAATCTCAACATAGATTCAACTCTCTTAGGTGAACGAACGCACAGCAGAGCAGTTTCAAGGAAGCGTTTCTCCTGAGTTTTAGACGAAGTTTCCTGCTGTTTTGTATGTATGCCGGCATTGGGCTGGAAATACCGGTTTTGGGATTCTGCACAGAAAGGGTTTGCCAACCGCTGAATCCACACGTGAGTTTAACTCTGTCAGTTGAATGCACACATTGACAACCATTCAGCTAGATAGCTCCGTTTTGGTTTTAGAAGCAGATATTTCTCTGTACAGCCTATGGTCCCATTCACTCGGGAATATCCCAACGCAGCTCCTAGAAGAAACGTGTTTCTGACTCGCTGAATCTCAACATAGATTCAACTCTCTTAGGTGAACGAACGCACAGCAGAGCAGTTTCAAGGAAGCGTTTCTCCTGAGTTTTAGACGAAGTTTCCTGCTGTTTCGTACGTATGCCGGCATTGGGCTGGAAATACCGGTTTTGGGATTCTGCACAGAAAGGGTTTGCAAACCGCTGAATCCACACGTGAGTTTAACTCTGTCAGTTGAATGCACACATTGACAACCATTCAGTTAGATAGCTCCGTTTTGGTTTTAGAAGCAGATATTTCTCTGTACAGCCTATGGTCCCATTCACTCGGGAATATCCCAACGCAGCTCCTAGAAGAAACGTGTTTCTGACTCGCTGAATCTCAACATAGATTCAACTCTCTTAGGTGAACGAACGCACAGCAGAGCAGTTTCAAGGAAACGTTTCTCCTGAGTTTTAGACGAAGTTTCCTGCTGTTTCGTACGTATGCCGGCATTGGGCTGGAAATACCGGTTTTGAGATTCTACACAGAAAGGGTTTGCAAACCGCTGAATCCACACGTGAGTTTAACTCTGTCAGTTGAATGCACACATTGACAACCATTCAGTTAGATAGCTCCGTTTTGGTTTTAGAAGCAGATATTTCTCTGTACAGCCTATGGTCCCATTCACTCGGGAATATCCCAACGCAGCTCGTAGAAGAAACGTGTTTCTGACTCGCTGAATCTCAACATAGATTCAATTCTCTTAGGTGAACGAACGCACAGCAGAGCAGTTTCAAGGAAACGTTTCTCCTAAGTTTTAGACGAAGTTTCCTGCTGTTTAGTACGTATGCCGGCATTGGGCTGGAAATACCGGTTTTGGGATTCTGCACAGAAAGGGTTTGCAAACCGCTGAATCCACACGTGAGTTTAACTCTGTCAGTTGAATGCACACATTGACAACCATTCAGTTAGATAGCTCCGTTTTGGTTTTAGAAGCAGATATTTCTTTGTACAGCCTATGGTCCCATTCACTCGGGAATATGCCAACGCAGCTCCTAGAAGAAACGTGTTTCTGACTCGCTGAATCTCAACATAGTTTCAACTCTCTTAGGTGAACGAACGCACAGCAGAGCAGTTACAAGGAAACGTTTCTCCTGAGTTTAGACGAAGTTTCCTGCTGTTTCGTACGTATGCCGGCATTGGGCTGGAAATACCGGTTTTGGGATTCTGCACAGAAAGGGTTAGCCAACCGCTGAGTCCACACGTGAGTTTAACTCTGTCAGTTGAATGCACACATTGACAACCATTCAGTTAGATAGCTCCGCTTTGGTTTTAGAAGCAGATATTTCTCTGTACAGCCTATGGTCCCATTCACTCGGGAATATCCCAACGCAGCTCGTAGAAGAAACGTGTTTCTGACTCGCTGAATCTCAACATAGATTCAACTCTCTTAGGTGAAAGAACGCACAGCAGAGCAGTTTCAAGGAAACGTTTCTCCTGAGTTTTAGACGAAGTTTCCTGCTGTTTCGTACGTATGCCGGCATTGGGCTGGAAATACCGGTTTTGCGATTCTACACAGAAAGGGTTTGCAAACCGCTGAATCCACACGTGAGTTTAACTCTGTCAGTTGAATGCACACATTGACAACCATTCAGTTAGATAGCTCCGCTTTGGTTTTAGAAGCAGATATTTCTCTGTACAGCCTATGGTCCCATTCACTCGGGAATATCCCAACGCAGCTCCTAGAAGAAACGTGTTTCTGACTCGCTGAATCTCAACATAGATTCAACTCTCTTAGGTGAACGAACGCACAGCAGAGCAGTTTCAAGGAAACGTTTCTCCTGAGTTTTAGACTTAGTTTCCTGCTGTTTGGTACGTATGCCTGCATTGGGCTGGAAATACCGGTTTTAGGATTCTGCACAGAAAGGGTTGGCAAACCGCTGAATCCACACGTGAGTTTAACTCTGTCAGTTGAATGCACACATTGACAACCATTCAGTTAGATAGCTCCGTTTTGGTTTTAGAAGCAGATATTTCTCTGTACATCCTATGGTCCCTTTCACTCGGGAATATCCCAACGCAGCTCCTAGAAGAAACGTGTTTCTGACTCGCTGAATCTCAACATAGATTCAACTCTCTTAGGTGAACGAACGCACAGCAGAGCAGTTTCAAGGAAGCGTTTCTCCTGAGTTTTAGACGAAGTTTCCTGCTGTTTTGTATGTATGCCGGCATTGGGCTGGAAATACCGGTTTTGGGATTCTGCACAGAAAGGGTTTGCCAACCGCTGAATCCACACGTGAGTTTAACTCTGTCAGTTGAATGCACACATTGACAACCATTCAGCTAGATAGCTCCGTTTTGGTTTTAGAAGCAGATATTTCTCTGTACAGCCTATGGTCCCATTCACTCGGGAATATCCCAACGCAGCTCCTAGAAGAAACGTGTTTCTGACTCGCTGAATCTCAACATAGATTCAACTCTCTTAGGTGAACGAACGCACAGCAGAGCAGTTTCAAGGAAGCGTTTCTCCTGAGTTTTAGACGAAGTTTCCTGCTGTTTAGTACGTATGCCGGCATTGGGCTGGAAATACCGGTTTTGGGATTCTGCACAGAAAGGGTTTGCAAACCGCTGAATCCACACGTGAGTTTAACTCTGTCAGTTGAATGCACACATTGACAACCATTCAGCTAGATAGCTCCGTTTTGGTTTTAGAAGCAGATATTTCTCTGTACAGCCTATGGTCCCATTCACTCGGGAATATCCCAACGCAGCTCCTAGAAGAAACGTGTTTCTGACTCGCTGAATCTCAACATAGATTCAACTCTCTTAGGTGAACGAACGCACAGCAGAGCAGTTTCAAGGAAACGTTTCTCCTGAGTTTTAGACGAAGTTTCCTGCTGTTTCGTACGTATGCCGGCATTGGGCTGGAAATACCGGTTTTGAGATTCTACACAGAAAGGGTTTGCAAACCGCTGAATCCACACGTGAGTTTAACTCTGTCAGTAGAATGCACACATTGACAACCATTCAGTTAGATTGCTCCGTTTTGGTTTTAGAAGCAGATATTTCTCTGTACAGCCTATGGTCCCATTCACTCGGGAATATCCCAACGCAGCTCCTAGAAGAAACGTGTTTCTGACTCGCTGAATCTCAACATAGATTCAACTCTCTTAGGTGAACGAACGCACAGCAGAGCAGTTTCAAGGAAACGTTTCTCCTGAGTTTTAGACGAAGTTTCCTGCTGTTTCGTACGTATGCCGGCATTGGGCTGGAAATACCGGTTTTGGGATTCTGCACAGATAGGGTTTGCCAACCGCTGAATCCACACGTGAGTTTAACTCTGTCAGTTGAATGCACACATTTACAACCATTCAGTTAGATAGCTCCGCTTTGGTTTTAGAAGCAGATATTTCTCTGTACAGCCTATGGTCCCATTCACTCGGGAATATCCCAACGCAGCTCCTAGAAGAAACGTGTTTCTGACTCGCTGAATCTCAACATAGATTCAACTCTCTTAGGTGAACGAACGCACAGCAGAACAGTTTCAAGGAAACGTTTCTCCTGAGTTTTAGACGAAGTTTCCTGCTGTTTAGTACGTATGCCGGCATTGGGCTGGAAATACCGGTTTTAGGATTCCGCACAGAAAGGGTTGGCCAACCGCTGAATCCACACGTGAGTTTAACTCTGTCAGTTGAATGCACACATTGACAACCATTCAGTTAGATAGCTCCGTTTTGGTTTTAGAAGCAGATATTTCTCTGTACAGCCTATGGTCCCTTTAACTCGGGAATATCCCAACGCAGCTCCTAGAAGAAACGTGTTTCTGACTCGCTGAATCTCAACATAGATTCAACTCTCTTAGGTGAACAAACGCACAGCAGAGCAGTTTCAAGGAAGCGTTTCTCCTGAGTTTTAGACGAAGTTTCCTGCTGTTTAGTACGTATGCCGGCATTGGGCTGGAAATACCGGTTTTGGGATTCTGCACAGAAAGGGTTTGCAAACCGCTGAATCCACACGTGAGTTTAACTCTGTCAGTTGAATGCACACATTGACAACCATTCAGTTAGATAGCTCCGTTTTGGTTTTAGAAGCAGATATTTCTCTGTACAGCCTATGGTCCCATTCACTCGGGAATATCCCAACGCAGCTCGTAGAAGAAACGTGTTTCTGACTCCCTGAATCTCAACATAGATTCAACTCTCTTAGGTGAACGAACGCACAGCAGAGCAGTTTCAAGGAAGCGTTTCTCCTGAGTTTAGACGAAGTTTCCTGCTGTTTAGTACGTATGCCGGCATTGGGCTGGAAATACCGGTTTTGGGATTCTGCACAGAAAGGGTTGGCAAACCGCTGAATCCACACGTGAGTTTAACTCTGTCAGTTGAATGCACACATTGACAACCATTCAGTTATATAGCTCCGTTTTGGTTTTAGAAGCAGATATTTCTCGGTACAGCCTATGGTCCCATTAACTCGGGAATATTCCAACGCAGCTCCTAGAAGAAACGTGTTTCTGACTCGCTGAATCTCAACATAGATTCAACTCTCTTAGGTGAACGAACGCACAGCAGAGCAGTTTCAAGGAAACGTTTCTCCTGAGTTTTAGACGAAGTTTCGTGCTGTTTCGTACGTATGCCGGCATTGGGCTGGAAATACCGGTTTTGGGATTCTGCACAGAAAGGGTTTGCCAACCGCTGAATCCACACGTGAGTTTAACTCTGTCAGTTGAATGCACACATTGACAACCATTCAGTTAGATAGCTCTGTTTTGGTTTTAGAAGCAGATATTTCTCTGTACATCCTATGGTCCCATTCACTCGGGAATATCCCAACGCAGCTCCTAGAAGAAACGTGTTTCTGACTCGCTGAATCTCAACATAGATTCAACTCTCTTAGGTGAACGAACGCACAGCAGAGGAGTTACAAGGAAACGTTTCTCCTGAGTTTTAGACGAAGTTTCCTGCTGTTTCGTACGTATGCCGGCATTGGGCTGGAAATACCGGTTTTGGGATTCTGCACAGAAAGGGTTTGCCAACCGCTGAATCCACACGTGAGTTTAACTCTGTCAGTTGAATGCACACATTTACAACCATTCAGTTAGATAGCTCCGCTTTGGTTTTAGAAGCAGATATTTCTCTGTACAGCCTATGGTCCCATTCACTCGGGAATATCCCAACGCAGCTCCTAGAAGAAACGTGTTTCTGACTCGCTGAATCTCAACATAGATTCAACTCTCTTAGGTGAACGAACTCACAGCAGAGCAGTTTCAAGGAAACGTTTCTCCTGAATTTTAGACGAAATTTCCTGCTGTTTAGAACGTATGCCGGCATTGGGCTGGAAATACCGGTTTTGGGATTCTGCACAGAAAGGGTTTGCAAAACGCTGAATCCACACGTGAGTTTAACTCTGTCAGTTGAATGCACACATTGACAACCATTCAGTTAGACAGCTCCGTTTTGGTTTTAGAAGCAGATATTTCTCTGTACAGCCTATGGTCCCATTCACTCGGGAATATCCCAACGCAGCTCCTAGAAGAAACGTGTTTCTGACTCGCTGAATCTCAACATAGATTCAACTCTCTTAGGTGAACGAACGCACAGCAGAGCAGTTTCAAGGAAACGTTTCTCCTGAGTTTTAGACGAAGTTTCCTGCTGTTTAGTACGTATGCCGGCATTGGGCTGGAAATACCGGTTTTGGGATTCTGCACAGAAAGGGTTGGCAAACCGCTGAATCCACACGTGAGTTTAACTCTGTCAGTTGAATGCACACATTGAAAACCATACAGTTAGATAGCTCCGTTTTGGTTTTAGAAGAAGATATTTCTCTGTACAGCCTATGGTCCCATTCACTCGGGAATATCCCAACACAGCTCGTAGAAGAAAAGTGTTTCTGACTCGCTGAATCTCAACATAGATTCAACTCTTAGGTGAATGAACGCACAGCAGAGCAGTTTCAAGGAAACGTTTCTCCTGAGTTTTAGACGAAGTTTCCTGCTGTTTAGTACGTATGCCGGCATTGGGCTGGAAATACCGGTTTTGGGATTCTGCACAGAAAGGGTTTGCAAACCGCTGAATCCACACGTGAGTTTAACTCTGTCAGTTGAATGCACACATTGACAACCATTCAGTTAGATAGCTCCGTTTTGCTTTTAGAAGCAGATATTTCTCTGTACAGCCTATGGTCCCATTCACTCGGGTATATCCCAACGGAGCTCCTAGAAGAAACGTGTTTCTGCCTCGCTGAACCTCAACATAGATTCAACTCTCTTAGGTGAACGAACGCACAGCAGAGCAGTTTCAAGGAAACGTTTCTCCTGAGTTTTAGACGAAGTTTCCTGCTGTTTAGTACGTATGCCGGCATTGGGCTGGAAATACCGGTTTTGGGATTCTGCACAGAAAGGGTTTGCAAACCTTTGAATCCACACGTGAGTTTAACTCTGTCAGTTGAATGCACACATTGACAACCATTCAGTTAGATAGCTCCGTTTTGGTTTTAGAAGCAGATATTTCTCTGTAGAGCCTATGGTCCCATTCACTCGGGAATATCCCAACGCAGCTCCTAGAAGAAACGTGTTTCTGACTCGCTGAATCTCAACATAGATTCAACTCTCTTAGGTGAACGAACGCACAGCAGAGCAGTTTCAAGGAAACGTTTCTCCTGAGTTTTAGACGAAGTTTCCTGCTGTTTAGTACGTATGCCGGCATTGGGCTGGAAATACCGGTTTTGGGATTCTGTACAGAAAGGGTTTGCCAACCGCTGAATCCACACGTGAGTTTAACTCTGTCAGTTGAATGCACACATTGACAACCATTCAGTTAGATAGCTACGTTTTGGTTTTAGAAGCAGATATTTCTCTGTACAGCCTATGGTCCCATTCACTCGGGAATATCCCAACGCAGCTCCTAGAAGAAACGTGTTTCTGACTCGCTGAATCTCAACATAGATTCAACTCTCTTAGGTGAACGAACGCACAGCAGAGCAGTTTCAAGGAAACCTTTCTCCTGAGTTTTAGACGAAGTTTCCTGCTGTTTCGTACGTATGCCGGCATTGGGCTGGAAATACCGGTTTTGGGATTCTACACAGAAAGGGTTTGCAAACCGCTGAATCCACACGTGAGTTTAACTCTGTCAGTTGAATGCACACATTGACAACCATTCAGTTAGATAGCTCCGTTTTGGTTTTAGAAGCAGATATTTCTCTGTACAGCCTATGGTCCCATTCACTCGGGAATATCCCAACGCAGCTCCTAGAAGAAACGTGTTTCTGACTCGCTGAATCTCAACATAGATTCAACTCTCTTAGGTGAACGAACGCACAGCAGAGCAGTTTCAAGGAAACGTTTCTCCTGAGTTTTAGACGAAGTTTCCTGCTGTTTAGTACGTATGCCGGCATTGGGCTGGAAATACCGGTTTTGGGATTCTGCACAGAAAGGGTTGGCAAACCACTGAATCCACACGTGAGTTTAACTCTGTCAGTTGAATGCACACATTGACAACCATTCAGTTAGATAGCTCCGTTTTGGTTTTAGAAGCAGATATTTCTCTGTACAGCCTATGGTCCCATTCACTCGGGAATATCCCAACGCAGCTCCTAGAAGAAACGTGTTTCTCACTCGCTGAATCTCAACATGGATTCAACTCTCTTAGGTGAACGAACGTACAACAGAGCAGTTTCAAAGAAACGTTTCTCCTGAGTTTTAGACGAAGTTTCCTGCTGTTTAGTACGTATGCCGGCATTGGGCTGGAATTACCGGTTTTGGGATTCTGCACAGAAAGGGTTTGCAAACCGCTGAATCCACATGTGAGTTTAACTCTGTCAGTTGAATGCACACATTGACAACCATTCAGTTAGATAGCTCCGTTTTGGTTTTAGAAGCAGATATTTCTCTATACAGCCTATGGTCCCATTCACTTGGGAATATCCCAACGCAGCTCCTAGAAGAAACGTGTTTCTGACTCGCTGAATCTCAACATAGATTCAACTCTCTTAGGTGAACGAACGCACAGCAGAGCAGTTTCAAGGAAACGTTTCTCCTGAGTTTTAGACGAAGTTTCCTGCTGTTTAGTACGTATGCCGGCATTGGGCTGGAAATACCGGTTTTGGGATTCTGCACAGAAAGTGTTTGCAAACCGCTGAATCCACACGTGAGTTTACCTCTGTCAGTTGAATGCACACATTGACAACCATTCAGTTAGATAGCTCCGTTTTGGTTTTAGAAGCAGATATTTCTCTGTACAGCCTATGGTCCCATTCACTCGGGAATATCCCAACGCAGCTCGTAGAAGAAACGTGTTTCTGACTCGCTGAATCTCAACATAGATTCAACTCTCTTCGTGAACGAACGCACAGCAGAGCAGTTTCAAGGAAACGTTTCTCCTGAGTTTTAGACGAAGTTTCCTGCTGTTTAGTACGTATGCCGGCATTGGGCTGGAAATACCGGTTTTGGGATTCTGCACAGAAAGGGTTGGCCAACCGCTGAATCCACACGTGAGTTTAACTCTGTCAGTTGAATGCACACATTGACGACCATTTAGTTAGATAGCTCCGTTTTGGTTTTAGAAGCAGATATTTCTCTGTACAGCCTATGGTCCCATTCACTCGGGAATATCCCAACGCAGCTCCTAGAAGAAACGTGTTTCTGACTCGCTGAATCTCAACATAGATTCAACTCTCTTAGGTGAACGAACGCACAGCAGAGCAGTTTCAAGGAAGCGTTTCTCCTGAGTTTTAGACGAAGTTTCCTGCTGTTTAGTACGTATGCCGGCATTGGGCTGGAAATACCGGTTTTGGGATTCTGCACAGAAAGGGTTGGCAAACCGCTGAATCCACACGTGAGTTTAACTCTGTCAGTTGAATGCACACATTGACAACCATTCAGTTAGATAGCTCCGTTTTGGTTTTAGAAGCAGATATTTCTCGGTACAGCCTATGGTCCCATTCTCTCGGGGATATCCCAACACAGCTCGTAGAAGAAAAGTGTTTCTGACTCGCTGAATCTCAACATAGATTCAACTCTTAGGTGAACGAACGCACAGCAGAGCAGTTTCAAGGAAACGTTTCTCCTGAGTTTTAGACGAAGTTTCCTGCTGTTTAGTACGTATGCCGGCATTGGGCTGGAAATACCGGTTTTGGGATTCTGCACAGAAAGGGTTGGCAAACCGCTGAATCCACACGTGAGTTTAACTCTGTCAGTTGAATGCACACATTGACAACCATTCAGTTATATAGCTCCGTTTTGGTTTTAGAAGCAGATATTTCTCGGTACAGCCTATGGTCCCATTAACTCGGGAATATCCCAACGCAGCTCCTAGAAGAAACGTGTTTCTGACTCGCTGAATCTCAACATAGATTCAACTCTCTTAGGTGAACGAACGCACAGCAGAGCAGTTTCAAGGAAACGTTTCTCCTGAGTTTTAGACGAAGTTTCGTGCTGTTTCGTACGTATGCCGGCATTGGGCTGGAAATACCGGTTTTGGGATTCTGTACAGAAAGGGTTTGCCAACCGCTGAATCCACACGTGAGTTTAACTCTGTCAGTTGAATGCACACATTGACAACCATTCAGTTAGATAGCTCTGTTTTGGTTTTAGAAGCAGATATTTCTCTGTACATCCTATGGTCCCATTCACTCGGGAATATCCCAACGCAGCTCCTAGAAGAAACGTGTTTCTGACTCGCTGAATCTCAACATAGATTCAACTCTCTTAGGTGAACGAACGCACAGCAGAGGAGTTACAAGGAAACGTTTCTCCTGAGTTTTAGACGAAGTTTCCTGCTGTTTCGTACGTATGCCGGCATTGGGCTGGAAATACCGGTTTTGGGATTCTGCACAGAAAGGGTTTGCCAACCGCTGAATCCACACGTGAGTTTAACTCTGTCAGTTGAATGCACACATTTACAACCATTCAGTTAGATAGCTCCGCTTTGGTTTTAGAAGCAGATATTTCTCTGTACAGCCTATGGTCCCATTCACTCGGGAATATCCCAACGCAGCTCCTAGAAGAAACGTGTTTCTGACTCGCTGAATCTCAACATAGATTCAACTCTCTTAGGTGAACGAACGCACAGCAGAGCAGTTTCAAGGAAGCGTTTCTCCTGAGTTTTAGACGAAGTTTCCTGCTGTTTCGTACGTATGCCGGCATTGGGCTGGAAATACCGGTTTTGGGATTCTGCACAAAAAGGGTTTGCAAACCGCTGAATCCACACGTGAGTTTAACTCTGTCAGTTGAATGCACACATTGACAACCATTCAGTTAGATAGCTCCGTTTTGGTTTTAGAAGCAGATATTTCTCTGTACAGCCTATGGTCCCATTCACTCGGGAATATCCCAACGCAGCTCGTAGAAGAAACGTGTTTCTGACTCGCTGAATCTCAACATAGATTCAACTCTCTTAGGTGAACGAACGCACAGCAGAGCAGTTTCAAGGAAGCGTTTCTCCTGAGTTTAGACGAAGTTTCCTGCTGTTTAGTACGTATGCCGGCACTGGGCTGGAAATACCGGTTTTGGGATTCTGCACAGAAAGGGTTTGCAAACCGCTGAATCCACACGTGAGTTTAACTCTGTCAGTTGAATGCACACATTGACAACCATTCAGTTAGATAGCTCCGTTTTGGTATTAGAAGCAGATATTTCTCTGTACAGCCTATGGTCCCATTCACTCGGGAATATCCCAACGCAGCTCCTAGAAGAAACGTGTTTCTGACTCGCTGAATCTCAACATAGATTCAACTCTCTTAGGTGAACGAACTCACAGCAGAGCAGTTTCAAGGAAACGTTTCTCCTGAATTTTAGACGAAATTTCCTGCTGTTTAGAACGTATGCCGGCATTGGGCTGGAAATACCGGTTTTGGGATTCTGCACAGAAAGGGTTTGCAAAACGCTGAATCCACACGTGAGTTTAACTCTTTCAGTTGAATGCACACATTGACAACCATTCATTTAGACAGCTCCGTTTTGGTTTTAGAAGCAGATATTTCTCTGTACAGCCTATGGTCCCATTCACTCGGGAATATCCCAACGCAGCTCCTAGAAGAAACGTGTTTCTGACTCGCTGAATCTCAACATAGATTCAACTCTCTTAGGTGAACGAACGCACAGCAGAGCAGTTTCAAGGAAACGTTTCTCCTGAGTTTTAGACGAAGTTTCCTGCTGTTTAGTACGTATGCCGGCATTGGGCTGGAAATACCGGTTTTGGGATTCTGCACAGAAAGGGTTGGCAAACCGCTGAATCCACACGTGAGTTTAACTCTGTCAGTTGAATGCACACATTGAAAACCATACAGTTAGATAGCTCCGTTTTGGTTTTAGAAGAAGATATTTCTCTGTACAGCCTATGGTCCCATTCACTCGGGAATATCCCAACACAGCTCGTAGAAGAAAAGTGTTTCTGACTCGCTGAATCTTAACATAGATTCAACTCTTAGGTGAATGAACCCACAGCAGAGCAGTTTCAAGGAAACGTTTCTCCTGAGTTTTAGACGAAGTTTCCTGCTGTTTAGTACGTATGCCGGCATTGGGCTGGAAATACCGGTTTTGGGATTCTGCACAGAAAGGGTTTGCAAACCGCTGAATCCACACGTGAGTTTAACTCTGTCAGTTGAATGCACACATTGACAACCATTCAGTTAGATAGCTCCGTTTTGGTTTTAGAAGCAGATATTTCTCTGTACAGCCTATGGTCCCATTCACTCGGGTATATCCCAACGGAGCTCCTAGAAGAAACGTGTTTCTGCCTCGCTGAACCTCAACATAGATTCAACTCTCTTAGGTGAACGAACGCACAGCAGAGCAGTTTCAAGGAAACGTTTCTCCTGAGTTTTAGACGAAGTTTCCTGCTGTTTAGTACGTATGCCGGCATTGGGCTGGAAATACCGGTTTTGGGATTCTGCACAGAAAGGGTTTGCAAACCTTTGAATCCACACGTGAGTTTAACTCTGTCAGTTGAATGCACACATTGACAACCATTCAGTTAGATAGCTCCATTTTGGTTTTAGAAGCAGATATTTCTCTGTAGAGCCTATGGTCCCATTCACTCGGGAATATCCCAACGCAGCTCCTAGAAGAAACGTGTTTCTGACTCGCTGAATCTCAACATAGATTCAACTCTCTTAGGTGAACGAACGCACAGCAGAGCAGTTTCAAGGAAACGTTTCTCCTGAGTTTTAGACGAAGTTTCCTGCTGTTTAGTACGTATGCCGGCATTGGGCTGGAAATACCGGTTTTGGGATTCTGTACAGAAAGGGTTTGCCAACCGCTGAATCCACACGTGAGTTTAACTCTGTCAGTTGAATGCACACATTGACAACCATTCAGTTAGATAGCTACGTTTTGGTTTTAGAAGCAGATATTTCTCTGTACAGCCTATGGTCCCATTCACTCGGGAATATCCCAACGCAGCTCCTAGAAGAAACGTGTTTCTGACTCGCTGAATCTCAACATAGATTCAACTCTCTTAGGTGAACGAACGCACAGCAGAGCAGTTTCAAGGAAACCTTTCTCCTGAGTTTTAGACGAAGTTTCCTGCTGTTTCGTACGTATGCCGGCATTGGGCTGGAAATACCGGTTTTGGGATTCTACACAGAAAGGGTTTGCAAACCGCTGAATCCACACGTGAGTTTAACTCTGTCAGTTGAATGCACACATTGACAACCATTCAGTTAGATAGCTCCGTTTTGCTTTTAGAAGCAGATATTTCTCTGTACAGCCTATGGTCCCATTCATTCGGGAATATCCCAACGCAGCTCCTAGAAGAAACGTGTTTCTGACTCGCTGAATCTCAACATAGATTCAACTCTCTTAGGTGAACGAACGCACAGCAGAGCAGTTTCAAGGAAACGTTTCTCCTGAGTTTTAGACGAAGTTTCCTGCTGTTTAGTACGTATGCCGGCATTGGGCTGGAAATACCGGTTTTGGGATTCTGCACAGAAAGGGTTGGCAAACCACTGAATCCACACGTGAGTTTAACTCTGTCAGTTGAATGCACACATTGACAACCATTCAGTTAGATAGCTCCGTTTTGGTTTTAGAAGCAGATATTTCTCTGTACAGCCTATGGTCCCATTCACTCGGGAATATCCCAACGCAGCTCCTAGAAGAAACGTGTTTCTCACTCGCTGAATCTCAACATGGATTCAACTCTCTTAGGTGAACGAACGTACAACAGAGCAGTTTCAAAGAAACGTTTCTCCTGAGTTTTAGACGAAGTTTCCTGCTGTTTAGTACGTATGCCGGCATTGGGCTGGAATTACCGGTTTTGGGATTCTGCACAGAAAGGGTTTGCAAACCGCTGAATCCACATGTGAGTTTAACTCTGTCAGTTGAATGCACACATTGACAACCATTCAGTTAGATAGCTCCGTTTTGGTTTTAGAAGCAGATATTTCTCTATACAGCCTATGGTCCCATTCACTTGGGAATATCCCAACGCAGCTCCTAGAAGAAACGTGTTTCTGACTCGCTGAATCTCAACATAGATTCAACTCTCTTAGGTGAACGAACGCACAGCAGAGCAGTTTCAAGGAAACGTTTCTCCTGAGTTTTAGACGAAGTTTCCTGCTGTTTAGTACGTATGCCGGCATTGGGCTGGAAATACCGGTTATGGGATTCTGCACAGAAAGTGTTTGCAAACCGCTGAATCCACACGTGAGTTTACCTCTGTCAGTTGAATGCCCACATTTACAACCATTCAGTTAGAAAGCTCCGCTTTGGTTTTAGAAGCAGATATTTCTCTGTACAGCCTATGGTCCCATTCACTCGGGAATATCCCAACGCAGCTCCTAGAAGAAACGTGTTTCTGACTCGCTGAATCTCAACATAGATTCAACTCTCTTAGGTGAACGAACGCACAGCAGAGCAGTTTCAAGGAAACGTTTCTCCTGAGTTTTAGACGAAGTTTCCTGCTGTTTAGTACGTATGCCGGCATTGGGCTGGAAATACCGGTTTTAGGATTCTGCACAGAAAGGGTTTGCAAACCGCTGAATCCACAGGTGAGTTTACCTCTGTCAGTTGAATGCACACATTGACAACCATTCAGTTAGATAGCTCCGTTTTGGTTTTAGAAGCAGATATTTCTCTGTACAGCCTATGGTCCCTTTCACTCGGGAATAACCCAACGCAGCTCCTAGAAGAAACGTGTTTCTGACTCGCTGAAGCTCAACATAGATTCAACTCTCTTAGGTGAACGAACGCACAGCAGAGCAGTTTCAAGGAAGCGTTTCTCCTGAGTTTTAGACGAAGTTTCCTGCTGTTTCGTACGTATGCCGGCATTGGGCTGGAAATACCGGTTTTGGGTTTCTGCACAGAAAGGGTTTGCAAACCGCTGAATCCACACGTGAGTTTACCTCTGTCAGTTGAATGCACACATTGACAACCATTCAGTTAGATAGCTCCGTTTTGGTTTTAGAAGCAGATAATTCTCTGTACAGCCTATGGTCCCATTCACTCGGGAATATCCCAACGCAGCTCCTAGAAGAAACGTGTTTCTGACTCGCTGAATCTCAACATAGATTCAACTCTCTTAGGTGAACGAACGCACGGCAGAGCAGTTTCAAGGAAACGTTTCTCCTGAGTTTTAGACGAAGTTTCCTGCTGTTTCGTACGTATGCCGGCATTGGGCTGGAAATACCGGTTTTGGGATTCTGCACAGAAAGGGTTTGCCAACCGCTGAATCCACACGTGAGTTTAACTCTGTCAGTTGAATGCACACATTGACAACCATTCAGTTAGATAGCTCCGTTTTGGTTTTAGAAGCAGATATTTCTCTGTACAGCCTATGGTCCCATTCACTCGGGAATATCCCAACGCAGCTCCTAGAAGAAACGTGTTTCTGACTCGCTGAATCTCAACATAGATTCAACTCTCTTAGGTGAACGAACGCACAGCAGAGCAGTTTCAAGGAAACGTTTCTCCTTAGTTTTAGACGAAGTTTCCTGCTGTTTCGTACGTATGCCGTCATTGGGCTGGAAATACCGGTTTTGGGATTCTGCACAGAAAGGGTTTGCAAACCGCTGAATCCACACGTGAGTTTAACTCTGTCAGTTGAATGCACACATTGACAACCATTCAGTTAGATAGCTCCGTTTTGGTTTTAGAAGCAGATATTTCTCTGTACAACCTATGGTCCCATTCACTCGGGAATATCCCAACGCAGCTCCTAGAAGAAACGTGTTTCTGACTCGCTGAATCTCAACATAGATTCAACTCTCTTAGGTGAACGAACGCACAGCAGAGCAGTTTCAAGGAAGCGTTTCTCCTGAGTTTTAGACGAAGTTTCCTGCTGTTTAGTACGTATGCCGGCTTTGGGCTGGAAATACCGGTTTTGGGATTCTGCACAGAAAGGGTTTGCAAACCGCTGAATCCACACGTGAGTTTAACTCTGTCAGCTGAATGCACACATTGACAACCATTCAGTTAGATAGCTCCGTTTTGGTTTTAGAAGCAGATATTTCTCTGTACAGCCTATGGTCCCATTCACTCGGGAATATCCCAACGCAGCTCCTAGAAGAAACGTGTTTCTGACTCGCTGAATCTCAACATAGATTCAACTCTCTTAGGTGAACGAACGCACAGCAGAGCAGTTTCAAGGAAACGTTTCTCCTGAGTTTTAGACGAAGTTTCCTGCTGTTTCGTACGTATGCCGGCATTGGGCTGGAAATACCGGTTTTGCGATTCTACACAGAAAGGGTTTGCAAACCGCTGAATCCACACGTGAGTTTAACTCTGTCAGTTGAATGCACACATTGACAACCATTCAGTTAGATAGCTCCGTTTTGGTTTTAGAAGCAGATATTTCTCTGTACAGCCTATGGTCCCATTCACTCGGGAATATCCCAACGCAGCTCCTAGAAGAAACGTGTTTCTGACTCGCTGAATCTCAACATAGATTCAATTCTCTTAGGTGAACGAGCGCACAGCAGAGCAGTTTCAAGGAAACGTTTCTCCTAAGTTTTAGACGAAGTTTCCTGCTGTTTAGTACGTATGCCGGCATTGGGCTGGAAATACCGGTTTTAGGATTCTGCACAGAAAGGGTTTGCAAACCGCTGAATCCACAGGTGAGTTTACCTCTGTCAGTTGAATGCACACATTGACAACCATTCAGTTAGATAGCTCCGTTTTGGTTTTAGAAGCAGATATTTCTCTGTACAGCCTATGGTCCCTTTCACTCGGGAATAACCCAACGCAGCTCCTAGAAGAAACGTGTTTCTGACTCGCTGAAGCTCAACATAGATTCAACTCTCTTAGGTGAACGAACGCACAGCAGAGCAGTTTCAAGGAAGCGTTTCTCCTGAGTTTTAGACGAAGTTTCCTGCTGTTTCGTACGTATGCCGGCATTGGGCTGGAAATACCGGTTTTGGGTTTCTGCACAGAAAGGGTTTGCAAACCGCTGAATCCACACGTGAGTTTACCTCTGTCAGTTGAATGCACACATTGACAACCATTCAGTTAGATAGCTCCGTTTTGGTTTTAGAAGCAGATAATTCTCTGTACAGCCTATGGTCCCATTCACTCGGGAATATCCCAACGCAGCTCCTAGAAGAAACGTGTTTCTGACTCGCTGAATCTCAACATAGATTCAACTCTCTTAGGTGAACGAACGCACGGCAGAGCAGTTTCAAGGAAACGTTTCTCCTGAGTTTTAGACGAAGTTTCCTGCTGTTTCGTACGTATGCCGGCATTGGGCTGGAAATACCGGTTTTGGGATTCTGCACAGAAAGGGTTTGCCAACCGCTGAATCCACACGTGAGTTTAACTCTGTCAGTTGAATGCACACATTGACAACCATTCAGTTAGATAGCTCCGTTTTGGTTTTAGAAGCAGATATTTCTCTGTACAGCCTATGGTCCCATTCACTCGGGAATATCCCAACGCAGCTCCTAGAAGAAACGTGTTTCTGACTCGCTGAATCTCAACATAGATTCAACTCTCTTAGGTGAACGAACGCACAGCAGAGCAGTTTCAAGGAAACGTTTCTCCTTAGTTTTAGACGAAGTTTCCTGCTGTTTCGTACGTATGCCGTCATTGGGCTGGAAATACCGGTTTTGGGATTCTGCACAGAAAGGGTTTGCAAACCGCTGAATCCACACGTGAGTTTAACTCTGTCAGTTGAATGCACACATTGACAACCATTCAGTTAGATAGCTCCGTTTTGGTTTTAGAAGCAGATATTTCTCTGTACAACCTATGGTCCCATTCACTCGGGAATATCCCAACGCAGCTCCTAGAAGAAACGTGTTTCTGACTCGCTGAATCTCAACATAGATTCAACTCTCTTAGGTGAACGAACGCACAGCAGAGCAGTTTCAAGGAAGCGTTTCTCCTGAGTTTTAGACGAAGTTTCCTGCTGTTTAGTACGTATGCCGGCTTTGGGCTGGAAATACCGGTTTTGGGATTCTGCACAGAAAGGGTTTGCAAACCGCTGAATCCACACGTGAGTTTAACTCTGTCAGCTGAATGCACACATTGACAACCATTCAGTTAGATAGCTCCGTTTTGGTTTTAGAAGCAGATATTTCTCTGTACAGCCTATGGTCCCATTCACTCGGGAATATCCCAACGCAGCTCCTAGAAGAAACGTGTTTCTGACTCGCTGAATCTCAACATAGATTCAACTCTCTTAGGTGAACGAACGCACAGCAGAGCAGTTTCAAGGAAACGTTTCTCCTGAGTTTTAGACGAAGTTTCCTGCTGTTTCGTACGTATGCCGGCATTGGGCTGGAAATACCGGTTTTGCGATTCTACACAGAAAGGGTTTGCAAACCGCTGAATCCACACGTGAGTTTAACTCTGTCAGTTGAATGCACACATTGACAACCATTCAGTTAGATAGCTCCGTTTTGGTTTTAGAAGCAGATATTTCTCTGTACAGCCTATGGTCCCATTCACTCGGGAATATCCCAACGCAGCTCCTAGAAGAAACGTGTTTCTGACTCGCTGAATCTCAACATAGATTCAATTCTCTTAGGTGAACGAGCGCACAGCAGAGCAGTTTCAAGGAAACGTTTCTCCTAAGTTTTAGACGAAGTTTCCTGCTGTTTAGTACGTATGCCGGCATTGGGCTGGAAATACCGGTTTTGGGATTCTGCACAGAAAGGGTTTGCAAACCGCTGAATCCACACGTGAGTTTAACTCTGTCAGTTGAATGCACACATTGACAACCATTCAGTTAGATAGCTCCGTTTTGGTTTTAGAAGCAGATATTTCTCTGTACAGCCTATGGTCCCATTCACTCGGGAATATGCCAACGCAGCTCCTAGAAGAAACGTGTTTCTGACTCGCTGAATCTCAACATAGATTCAACTCTCTTAGGTGAACGAACGCACAGTAGAGCAGTTACACGGAAACGTTTCTCCTGAGTTTTAGACGAAGTTTCCTGCTGTTTCGTACGTATGCCGGCATTGGGCTGGAAATACCGGTTTTGGGATTCTGCACAGAAAGGGTTAGCCAACCGCTGAATCCACACGTGAGTTTAACTCTGTCAGTTGAATGCACACATTGACAACCATTCAGTTAGATAGCTCCGCTTTGGTTTTAGAAGCAGATATTTCTCTGTACAGCCTATGGTCCCATTCACTCGGGAATATCCCAACGCACCTCCTAGAAGAAACGTGTTTCTGACTCGCTGAATCTCAACATAGATTCAACTCTCTTAGGTGAACGAACGCACAGCAGAGCAGTTTCAAGGAAACGTTTCTCCTGAGTTTTAGACTTAGTTTCCTGCTGTTTGGTACGTATGCCTGCATTGGGCTGGAAATACCGGTTTTAGGATTCTGCACAGAAAGGGTTGGCAAACCGCTGAATCCACACGTGAGTTTAACTCTGTCAGTTGAATGCACACATTGACAACCATTCAGTTAGATAGCTCCGTTTTGGTTTTAGAAGCAGATATTTCTCTGTACAGCCTATGGTCCCTTTCACTCGGGAATATCCCAACGCAGCTCCTAGAAGAAACGTGTTTCTGACTCGCTGAATCTCAACATAGATTCAACTCTCTTAGGTGAACGAACGCACAGCAGAGCAGTTTCAAGGAAGCGTTTCTCCTGAGTTTTAGACGAAGTTTCCTGCTGTTTTGTATGTATGCCGGCATTGGGCTGGAAATACCGGTTTTGGGATTCTGCACAGAAAGGGTTTGCCAACCGCTGAATCCACACGTGAGTTTAACTCTGTCAGTTGAATGCACACATTGACAACCATTCAGCTAGATAGCTCCGTTTTAGTTTTAGAAGCAGATATTTCTCTGTACAGCCTATGGTCCCATTCACTCGGGAATATCCCAACGCAGCTCCTAGAAGAAACGTGTTTCTGACTCGCTGAATCTCAACATAGATTCAACTCTCTTAGGTGAACGAACGCACAGCAGAGCAGTTTCAAGGAAGCGTTTCTCCTGAGTTTTAGACGAAGTTTCCTGCTGTTTAGTACGTATGCCGGCATTGGGCTGGAAATACCGGTTTTGGGATTCTGCACAGAAAGGGTTTGCAAACCGCTGAATCCACACGTGAGTTTAACTCTGTCAGTTGAATGCACACATTGACAACCATTCAGTTAGATAGCTCCGTTTTGGTTTTAGAAGCAGATATTTCTCTGTACAGCCTATGGTCCCATTAACTCGGGAATATCCCAACGCAGCTCCTAGAAGAAACGTGTTTCTGACTCGCTGAATCTCAACATAGATTCAACTCTCTTAGGTGAACGAACGCACAGCAGAGCAGTTTCAAGGAAACGTTTCTCCTGAGTTTTAGACGAAGTTTCCTGCTGTTTCGTACGTATGCCGGCATTGGGCTGGAAATACCGGTTTTGAGATTCTACACAGAAAGGGTTTGCAAACCGCTGAATCCACACGTGAGTTTAACTCTGTCAGTTGAATGCACACATTGACAACCATTCAGTTAGATAGCTCCGTTTTGGTTTTAGAAGCAGATATTTCTCTGTACAGCCTATGGTCCCATTCACTCGGGAATATCCCAACGCAGCTCGTAGAAGAAACGTGTTTCTGACTCGCTGAATCTCAACATAGATTCAATTCTCTTAGGTGAACGAACGCACAGCAGAGCAGTTTCAAGGAAACGTTTCTCCTAAGTTTTAGACGAAGTTTCCTGCTGTTTAGTACGTATGCCGGCATTGGGCTGGAAATACCGGTTTTGGGATTCTGCACAGAAAGGGTTTGCAAACCGCTGAATCCACACGTGAGTTTAACTCTGTCAGTTGAATGCACACATTGACAACCATTCAGTTAGATAGCTCCGTTTTGGTTTTAGAAGCAGATATTTCTTTGTACAGCCTATGGTCCCATTCACTCGGGAATATGCCAACGCAGCTCCTAGAAGAAACGTGTTTCTGACTCGCTGAATCTCAACATAGTTTCAACT
Source organism: Aotus nancymaae (assembly GCF_030222135.1). NCBI lineage: Eukaryota > Metazoa > Chordata > Mammalia > Primates > Aotidae > Aotus > Aotus nancymaae. The sequence goes on along the minus strand of NW_026988495.1, from coordinate 2,824,948 downwards.
CTCTTAGGTGAACGAACGCACAGCAGAGCAGTTACAAGGAAACGTTTCTCCTGAGTTTAGACGAAGTTTCCTGCTGTTTCGTACGTATGCCGGCATTGGGCTGGAAATACCGGTTTTGGGATTCTGCACAGAAAGGGTTAGCCAACCGCTGAGTCCACACGTGAGTTTAACTCTGTCAGTTGAATGCACACATTGACAACCATTCAGTTAGATAGCTCCGCTTTGGTTTTAGAAGCAGATATTTCTCTGTACAGCCTATGGTCCCATTCACTCGGGAATATCCCAACGCAGCTCCTAGAAGAAACGTGTTTCTGACTCGCTGAATCTCAACATAGATTCAACTCTCTTAGGTGAACGAACGCACAGCAGAGCAGTTTCAAGGAAACGTTTCTCCTGAGTTTTAGACGAAGTTTCCTGCTGTTTCGTACGTATGCCGGCATTGGGCTGGAAATACCGGTTTTGAGATTCTACACAGAAAGGGTTTGCAAACCGCTGAATCCACACGTGAGTTTAACTCTGTCAGTTGAATGCACACATTGACAACCATTCAGTTAGATAGCTCCGTTTTGGTTTTAGAAGCAGATATTTCTCTGTACAGCCTATGGTCCCATTCACTCGGGAATATCCCAACGCAGCTCGTAGAAGAAACGTGTTTCTGACTCGCTGAATCTCAACATAGATTCAATTCTCTTAGGTGAACGAACGCACAGCAGAGCAGTTTCAAGGAAACGTTTCTCCTAAGTTTTAGACGAAGTTTCCTGCTGTTTAGTACGTATGCCGGCATTGGGCTGGAAATACCGGTTTTGGGATTCTGCACAGAAAGGGTTTGCAAACCGCTGAATCCACACGTGAGTTTAACTCTGTCAGTTGAATGCACACATTGACAACCATTCAGTTAGATAGCTCCGTTTTGGTTTTAGAAGCAGATATTTCTTTGTACAGCCTATGGTCCCATTCACTCGGGAATATCCCAACGCAGCTCCTAGAAGAAACGTGTTTCTGACTCGCTGAATCTCAACATAGATTCAACTCTCTTAGGTGAAAGAACGCACAGCAGAGCAGTTTCAAGGAAACGTTTCTCCTGAGTTTTAGACGAAGTTTCCTGCTGTTTCGTACGTATGCCGGCATTGGGCTGGAAATACCGGTTTTGCGATTCTACACAGAAAGGGTTGGCAAACCGCTGAATCCACACGTGAGTTTAACTCTGTCAGTTGAATGCACACATTGACAACCATTCAGTTAGATAGCTCCGCTTTGGTTTTAGAAGCAGATATTTCTCTGTACAGCCTATGGTCCCATTCACTCGGGAATATACCAACGCAGCTCCTAGAAGAAACGTGTTTCTGACTCGCTGAATCTCAACATAGATTCAACTCTCTTAGGTGAACGAACGCACAGCAGAGCAGTTTCAAGGAAACGTTTCTCCTGAGTTTTAGACTTAGTTTCCTGCTGTTTGGTACGTATGCCTGCATTGGGCTGGAAATACCGGTTTTAGGATTCTGCACAGAAAGGGTTGGCAAACCGCTGAATCCACACGTGAGTTTAACTCTGTCAGTTGAATGCACACATTGACAACCATTCAGTTAGATAGCTCCGTTTTGGTTTTAGAAGCAGATATTTCTCTGTACATCCTATGGTCCCTTTCACTCGGGAATATCCCAACGCAGCTCCTAGAAGAAACGTGTTTCTGACTCGCTGAATCTCAACATAGATTCAACTCTCTTAGGTGAACGAACGCACAGCAGAGCAGTTTCAAGGAAGCGTTTCTCCTGAGTTTTAGACGAAGTTTCCTGCTGTTTTGTATGTATGCCGGCATTGGGCTGGAAATACCGGTTTTGGGATTCTGCACAGAAAGGGTTTGCCAACCGCTGAATCCACACGTGAGTTTAACTCTGTCAGTTGAATGCACACATTGACAACCATTCAGCTAGATAGCTCCGTTTTGGTTTTAGAAGCAGATATTTCTCTGTACAGCCTATGGTCCCATTCACTCGGGAATATCCCAACGCAGCTCCTAGAAGAAACGTGTTTCTGACTCGCTGAATCTCAACATAGATTCAACTCTCTTAGGTGAACGAACGCACAGCAGAGCAGTTTCAAGGAAGCGTTTCTCCTGAGTTTTAGACGAAGTTTCCTGCTGTTTAGTACGTATGCCGGCATTGGCCTGGAAATACCGGTTTTGGGATTCTGCACAGAAAGGGTTTGCAAACCGCTGAATCCACAGGTGAGTTTAACTCTGTCAGTTGAATGCACACATTGACAACCATTCAGCTAGATAGCTCCGTTTTGGTTTTAGAAGCAGATATTTCTCTGTACAGCCTATGGTCCCATTCACTCGGGAATATCCCAACGCAGCTCCTAGAAGAAACGTGTTTCTGACTCGCTGAATCTCAACATAGATTCAACTCTCTTAGGTGAACGAACGCACAGCAGAGCAGTTTCAAGGAAACGTTTCTCCTGAGTTTTAGACGAAGTTTCCTGCTGTTTCGTACGTATGCCGGCATTGGGCTGGAAATACCGGTTTTGAGATTCTACACAGAAAGGGTTTGCAAACCGCTGAATCCACACGTGAGTTTAACTCTGTCAGTTGAATGCACACATTGACAACCATTCAGTTAGATAGCTCCGTTTTGGTTTTAGAAGCAGATATTTCTCTGTACACCCTATGGTCCCATTCACTCGGGAATATCCCAACGCAGCTCGTAGAAGAAACGTGTTTCTGACTCGCTGAATCTCAACATAGATTCAATTCTCTTAGGTGAACGAACGCACAGCAGAGCAGTTTCAAGGAAACGTTTCTCCTAAGTTTTAGACGAAGTTTCCTGCTGTTTAGGACGTATGCCGGCATTGGGCTGGAAATACCGGTTTTGGGATTCTGCACAGAAAGGGTTTGCAAACCGCTGAATCCACACGTGAGTTTAACTCTGTCAGTTGAATGCACACATTGACAACCATTCAGTTAGATAGCTCCGTTTTGGTTTTAGAAGCAGATATTTCTTTGTACAGCCTATGGTCCCATTCACTCGGGAATATGCCAACGCAGCTCCTAGAAGAAACGTGTTTCTGACTCGCTGAATCTCAACATAGTTTCAACTCTCTTAGGTGAACGAACGCACAGCAGAGCAGTTACAAGGAAACGTTTCTCCTGAGTTTAGACGAAGTTTCCTGCTGTTTCGTACGTATGCCGGCATTGGGCTGGAAATACCGGTTTTGGGATTCTGCACAGAAAGGGTTAGCCAACCGCTGAATCCACACGTGAGTTTAACTCTGTCAGTTGAATGCACACATTGACAACCATTCAGTTAGATAGCTCCGCTTTGGTTTTAGAAGCAGATATTTCTCTGTACAGCCTATGGTCCCATTCACTCGGGAATATCCCAACGCAGCTCCTAGAAGAAACGTGTTTCTGACTCGCTGAATCTCAACATAGATTCAACTCTCTTAGGTGAAAGAACGCACAGCAGAGCAGTTTCAAGGAAACGTTTCTCCTGAGTTTTAGACGAAGTTTCCTGCTGTTTCGTACGTATGCCGGCATTGGGCTGGAAATACCGGTTTTGCGATTCTACACAGAAAGGGTTTGCAAACCGCTGAATCCACACGTGAGTTTAACTCTGTCAGTTGAATGCACACATTGACAACCATTCAGTTAGATAGCTCCGCTTTGGTTTTAGAAGCAGATATTTCTCTGTACAGCCTATGGTCCCATTCACTCGGGAATATCCCAACGCAGCTCCTAGAAGAAACGTGTTTCTGACTCGCTGAATCTCAACATAGATTCAACTCTCTTAGGTGAACGAACGCACAGCAGAGCAGTTTCAAGGAAACGTTTCTCCTGAGTTTTAGACTTAGTTTCCTGCTGTTTGGTACGTATGCCTGCATTGGGCTGGAAATACCGGTTTTAGGATTCTGCACAGAAAGGGTTGGCAAACCGCTGAATCCACACGTGAGTTTAACTCTGTCAGTTGAATGCACACATTGACAACCATTCAGTTAGATAGCTCCGTTTTGGTTTTAGAAGCAGATATTTCTCTGTACATCCTATGGTCCCTTTCACTCGGGAATATCCCAACGCAGCTCCTAGAAGAAACGTGTTTCTGACTCGCTGAATCTCAACATAGATTCAACTCTCTTAGGTGAACGAACGCACAGCAAAGCAGTTTCAAGGAAGCGTTTCTCCTGAGTTTTAGACGAAGTTTCCTGCTGTTTAGTACGTATGCCGGCATTGGGCTGGAAATACCGGTTTTGGGATTCTGCACAGAAAGGGTTTGCAAACCGCTGAATCCACACGTGAGTTTAACTCTGTCAGTTGAATGCACACATTGACAACCATTCAGCTAGATAGCTCCGTTTTGGTTTTAGAAGCAGATATTTCTCTGTACAGCCTATGGTCCCATTCACTCGGGAATATCCCAACGCAGCTCCTAGAAGAAACGTGTTTCTGACTCGCTGAATCTCAACATAGATTCAACTCTCTTAGGTGAACGAACGCACAGCAGAGCAGTTTCAAGGAAACGTTTCTCCTGAGTTTTAGACGAAGTTTCCTGCTGTTTCGTACGTATGCCGGCATTGGGCTGGAAATACCGGTTTTGAGATTCTACACAGAAAGGGTTTGCAAACCGCTGAATCCACACGTGAGTTTAACTCTGTCAGTTGAATGCACACATTGACAACCATTCAGTTAGATAGCTCCGTTTTGGTTTTAGAAGCAGATATTTCTCTGTACACCCTATGGTCCCATTCACTCGGGAATATCCCAACGCAGCTCGTAGAAGAAACGTGTTTCTGACTCGCTGAATCTCAACATAGATTCGATTCTCTTAGGTGAACGAACGCACAGCAGAGCAGTTTCAAGGAAACGTTTCTCCTAAGTTTTAGACGAAGTTTCCTGCTGTTTAGTACGTATGCCGGCATTGGGCTGGAAATACCGGTTTTGGGATTCTGCACAGAAAGGGTTTGCAAACCGCTGAATCCACACGTGAGTTTAACTCTGTCAGTTGAATGCACACATTGACAACCATTCAGTTAGATAGCTCCGTTTTGGTTTTAGAAGCAGATATTTCATTGTACAGCCTATGGTCCCATTCACTCGGGAATATGCCAACGCAGCTCCTAGAAGAAACGTGTTTCTGACTCGCTGAATCTCAACATAGTTTCAACTCTCTTAGGTGAACGAACGCACAGCAGAGCAGTTACAAGGAAACGTTTCTCCTGAGTTTAGACGAAGTTTCCTGCTGTTTCGTACGTATGCCGGCATTGGGCTGGAAATACCGATTTTGGGATTCTGCACAGAAAGGGTTAGCCAACCGCTGAATCCACACGTGAGTTTAACTCTGTCAGTTGAATGCACACATTGACAACCATTCAGTTAGATAGCTCCGCTTTGGTTTTAGAAGCAGATATTTCTCTGTACAGCCTATGGTCCCATTCACTCGGGAATATCCCAACGCAGCTCCTAGAAGAAACGTGTTTCTGACTCGCTGAATCTCAACATAGATTCAACTCTCTTAGGTGAAAGAACGCACAGCAGAGCAGTTTCAAGGAAACGTTTCTCCTGAGTTTTAGACTTAGTTTCCTGCTGTTTGGTACGTATGCCTGCATTGGGCTGGAAATACCGGTTTTAGGATTCTGCACAGAAAGGGTTGGCAAACCGCTGAATCCACACGTGAGTTTAACTCTGTCAGTTGAATGCACACATTGACAACCATTCAGTTAGATAGCTCCGTTTTGGTTTTAGAAGCAGATATTTCTCTGTACAGCCTATGGTCCCTTTCACTCGTTAATATCCCAACGCAGCTCCTAGAAGAAACGTGTTTCTGACTCGCTGAATCTCAACATAGATTCAACTCTCTTAGGTGAACGAACGCACAGCAGAGCAGTTTCAAGGAAGCGTTTCTCCTGAGTTTTAGACGAAGTTTCCTGCTGTTTTGTATGTATGCCGGCATTGGGCTGGAAATACCGGTTTTGGGATTCTGCACAGAAAGGGTTTGCCAACCGCTGAATCCACACGTGAGTTTAACTCTGTCAGTTGAATGCACACATTGACAACCATTCAGTTAGATAGCTCCGTTTTGGTTTTAGAAGCAGATATTTCTCTGTACAGCCTATGGTCCCATTGACTCGGGAATATCCCAACGCAGCTCCTAGAAGAAACGTGTTTCTGACTCGCTGAATCTCAACATAGATTCAACTCTCTTAGGTGAACGAACGCACAGCAGAGCAGTTTCAAGGAAGCGTTTCTCCTGAGATTTAGACGAAGTTTCCTGCTGTTTAGTACGTATGCCGGCATTGGGCTGGAAATACCGGTTTTGGGATTCTGCACAGAAAGGGTTTGCAAACCGCTGAATCCACACGTGAGTTTAACTCTGTCAGTTGAATGCACACATTGACAACCATTCAGTTAGATAGCTCCGTTTTGGTTTTAGAAGCAGATATTTCTCTGTACAGCCTATGGTCCCATTCACTCGGGAATATCCCAACGCATCTCCTAGAAGAAACGTGTTTCGGACTCGCTGAATCTCAACATAGATTCAACTCTCTTAGGTGAACGAACTCACAGCTGAGTAGTTTCAAGGAAACGTTTCTCCTGAATTTTAGACGAAATTTCCTGCTGTTTAGAACGTATGCCGGCATTGGCCTGGAAATACCGGTTTTGGGATTCTGCACAGAAAGGGTTTGCAAACCGCTGAATCCACACGTGAGTTTAACTCTGTCAGTTGAATGCACACATTGACAACCATTCAGTTAGACAGCTCCGTTTTGGTTTTAGAAGCAGATATTTCTCTGTACAGCCTATGGTCCCATTCACTCGGGAATATCCCAACGCAGCTACTAGAAGAAACGTGTTTCTGACTCGCTGAATCTCAACATAGATTCAACTCTCTTAGGTGAACGAACGCACAGCAGAGCAGTTTCAAGGAAACGTTTCTCCTGCGTTTTAGACGAAGTTTCCTGCTGTTTAGTACGTATGCCGGCATTGGGCTGGAAATACCGGTTTTGGGATTCTGCACAGAAAGTGTTTGCAAACCGCTGAATCCACACGTGAGTTTAACTCTGTCAGTTGAATGCACACATTGACAACCATTCAGTTAGATAGCTCCGTTTTGGTTTTAGAAGCAGATATTTCTCTGTACAGCCTATGGTCCCATTCACTCGGGAATATCCCAACGGAGCTCCTAGAAGAAACGTGTTTCTGACTCGCTGAATCTCAACATAGATTCAACTCTCTTAGGTGAACGAACGCACAGCAGAGCAGTTTCAAGGAAACGTTTCTCCTGAGTTTTAGACGAAGTTTCCTGCTGTTTAGTACGTATGCCGGCATTGGGCTGGAAATACCGGTTTTGGGATTCTGCACAGAAAGGGTTTGCAAACCGTTGAATCCACACGTGAGTTTACCTCTGTCAGTTGAATGCACACATTGACAACCATTCAGTTAGATAGCTCCGTTTTGGTTTTAGAAGCAGATATTTCTCTGTACAGCCTATGGTCCCTTTCACTCGGGAATATCCCAACGCAGCTCCTAGAAGAAACGTGTTTCTGACTCGCTGAATCTCAACATAGATTCAACTCTCTTAGGTGAACGAACGCACAGCAGAGCAGTTTCAAGGAAACGTTTCTCCTGAGTTTTAGACGAAGTTTCCTGCTGTTTCGTACGTATGCCGGCATTGGGCTGGAAATACCGGTTTTGGGATTCTGCACAGAAAGGGTTTGCCAACCGCTGAATCCACACGTGAGTTTAACTCTGTCAGTTGAATGCACACATTGACAACCATTCAGTTAGATAGCTCCGTTTTGGTTTTAGAAGCAGATATTTCTCTGTACAGCCTATGGTCCCATTCACTCGGGAATATCCCAACGCAGCTCCTAGAAGAAACGTGTTTCTGACTCGCTGAATCTCAACATAGATTCAACTCTCTTAGGTGAACGAACGCACAGCAGAGCAGTTTCAAGGAAACGTTTCTCCTGAGATTTAGACGAAGTTTCCTGCTGTTTCGTACGTATGCCGGCATTGGGCTGGAAATACCGGTTTTGGGATTCTGCACAGAAAGGGTTTGCCAACCGCTGAATCCACACGTGAGTTTAACTCTGTCAGTTGAATGCACACATTGACAACCATTCAGTTAGATAGCTCCGTTTTGGTTTTAGAAGCAGATATTTCTCTGTACAGCCTATGGTCCCATTCACTCGGGAATATCCCAACGCAGCTCCTAGAAGAAACGTGTTTCTGACTCGCTGAATCTCAACATAGATTCAACTCTCTTAGGGGAACGAACGCACAGCAGAGCAGTCTCAAGGGAACGTTTCTCCTGAGTTTTAGGCGAAGTTTCCTGCTGTTTAGTACGTATGCCGTCATTGGGCTGGAAATACCGGTTTTGGGATTCTGCACAGAAAGGGTTTGCAAACCGCTGAATCCACACGTGAGTTTAACTCTGTCAGTTGAATGCACACATTGACAACCATTCAGTTAGATTGCTCCGTTTTGGTTTTAGAAGCAGATATTTCTCTGTACAGCCTATGGTCCCATTCACTCGGGAATATCCCAACGCAGCTCCTAGAAGAAACGTGTTTCTGACTCGCTGAATCTCAACATAGATTCAACTCTCTTAGGTGAACGAACGCACAGCAGAGCAGTTTCAAGGAAACGTTTCTCCTGAGTTTTAGACGAAGTTTCCTGCTGTTTAGTACGTATGCCGGCATTGGGCTGGAAATACCGGTTTTAGGATTCTGCACAGAAAGGGTTGGCAAACCGCTGAATCCACACGTGAGTTTAACTCTGTCAGTAGAATGCACACATTGACAACCATTCAGTTAGATAGCTCCGCTTTGGTTTTAGAAGCAGATATTTCTCTGTACAGCCTATGGTCCCATTCACTCGGGAATATCCCAACGCAGCTCGTAGAAGAAACGTGTTTCTGACTCGCTGAATCTCAACATAGATTCAACTCTCTTAGGTGAACGAACGCACAGCAGAGCAGTTTCAAGGAAACGTTTCTCCTGAGTTTTAGACGAAGTTTCCTGCTGTTTAGTACGTATGCCGGCATTGGGCTGGAAATACCGGTTTTGGGATTCTGCACAGAAAGGGTTGGCAAACCGCTGAATCCACACGTGAGTTTAACTCTGTCAGTTGAATGCACACATTGACAACCATTCAGTTAGATAGCTCCGTTTTGGTTTTAGAAGCAGATATTTCTCTGTACAGCCTATGGTCCCATTCACTCGGGAATATCCCAACACAGCTCATAGAAGAAAAGTGTTTCTGACTCGCTGAATCTCAACATAGATTCAACTCTTAGGTGAACGAACGCACAGCAGAGCAGTTTCAAGGAAACGTTTCTCCTGAGTTTTAGACGAAATTTCCTGCTGTTTAGTACGTATGCCGGAATTGGGCTGGAAATACCGGTTTTGGGATTCTGCACAGAAAGGGTTTGCAAACCGCTGAATCCACACGTGAGTTTAACTCTGTCAGTTGAATGCACACATTGACAACCATTCAGTTAGATAGCTCCGTTTTGGTTTTAGAAGCAGATATTTCTTTGTACAGCCTATGTTCCCATTCACTCGGGAATATCCCAACGCAGCTCCTAGAAGAAACGTGTTTCTGACTCGCTGAATCTCAACATAGATTCAACTCTCTTAGGTGAACGAACGCACAGCAGAGCAGTTACAAGGAAACGTTTCTCCTGAGTTTTAGACGAAGTTTCCTGCTGTTTCGTACGTATGCCGGCATTGGGCTGGAAATACCGGTTTTGGGATTCTGCACAGAAAGGGTTAGCCAACCGCTGAATCCACACGTGAGTTTAACTCTGTCAGTTGAATGCACACATTGACAACCATTCAGTTAGATAGCTCCGCTTTGGTTTTAGAAGCAGATATTTCTCTGTACAGCCTATGGTCCCATTCACTCGGGAATATCCCAACGCAGCTCCTAGAAGAAACGTGTTTCTGACTCGCTGAATCTCAACATAGATTCAACTCTCTTAGGTGAACGAACGCACAGCAGAGCAGTTTCAAGGAAACGTTTCTCCTGAGTTTTAGACTTAGTTTCCTGCTGTTTGGTACGTATGCCTGCATTGGGCTGGAAATACCGGTTTTAGGATTCTGCACAGAAAGGGTTTGCAAACCGCTGAATCCACACGTGAGTTTAACTCTGTCAGTTGAATGCACACATTGACAACCATTCAGTTAGATAGCTCCGTTTTGGTTTTAGAAGCAGATATTTCTCTGTACAGCCTATGGTCCCTTTCACTCGGGAATATCCCAACGCAGCTCCTAGAAGAAACGTGTTTCTGACTCGCTGAATCTCAACATAGATTCAACTCTCTTAGGTGAACGAACGCACAGCAGAGCAGTTTCAAGGAAGCGTTTCTCCTGAGTTTTAGACGAAGTTTCCTGCTGTTTTGTATGTATGCCGGCATTGGGCTGGAAATACCGGTTTTGGGATTCTGCACAGAAAGGGTTTGCCAACCGCTGAATCCACACGTGAGTTTAACTCTGTCAGTTGAATGCACACATTGACAACCATTCAGCTAGATAGCTCCGTTTTGGTTTTAGAAGCAGATATTTCTCTGTACAGCCTATGGTCCCATTCACTCGGGAATATCCCAACGCAGCTCCTAGAAGAAACGTGTTTCTGACTCGCTGAATCTCAACATAGATTCAACTCTCTTAGGTGAACGAACGCACAGCAGAGCAGTTTCAAGGAAGCGTTTCTCCTGAGATTTAGACGAAGTTTCCTGCTGTTTAGTACGTATGCCGGCATTGGGCTGGAAATACCGGTTTTGGGATTCTGCACAGAAAGGGTTTGCAAACCGCTGAATCCACACGTGAGTTTAACTCTGTCAGTTGAATGCACACATTGACAACCATTCAGTTAGATAGCTCCGTTTTGGTTTTAGAAGCAGATATTTCTCTGTACAGCCTATGGTCCCATTCACTCGGGAATATCCCAACGCAGCTACTAGAAGAAACGTGTTTCTGACTCGCTGAATCTCAACATAGATTCAACTCTCTTAGGTGAACGAACGCACAGCAGAGCAGTTTCAAGGAAACGTTTCTCCTGCGTTTTAGACGAAGTTTCCTGCTGTTTAGTACGTATGCCGGCATTGGGCTGGAAATACCGGTTTTGGGATTCTGCACAGAAAGTGTTTGCAAACCGCTGAATCCACACGTGAGTTTAACTCTGTCAGTTGAATGCACACATTGGCAACCATTCAGTTAGATAGCTCCGTTTTGGTTTTAGAAGCAGATATTTCTCTGTACAGCCTATGGTCCCATTCACTCGGGAATATCCCAACGGAGCTCCTAGAAGAAACGTGTTTCTGACTCGCTGAATCTCAACATAGATTCAACTCTCTTAGGTGAACGAACGCACAGCAGAGCAGTTTCAAGGAAACGTTTCTCCTGAGTTTTACACGAAGTTTCCTGCTGTTTAGTACGTATGCCGGCATTGGGCTGGAAATACCGGTTTTGGGATTCTGCACAGAAAGGGTTTGCAAACCGTTGAATCCACACGTGAGTTTACCTCTGTCAGTTGAATGCACACATTGACAACCATTCAGTTAGATAGCTCCGTTTTGGTTTTAGAAGCAGATATTTCTCTGTACAGCCTATGGTCCCTTTCACTCGGGAATATCCCAACGCAGCTCCTAGAAGAAACGTGTTTCTGACTCGCTGAATCTCAACATAGATTCAACTCTCTTAGGTGAACGAACGCACAGCAGAGCAGTTTCAAGGAAACGTTTCTCCTGAGTTTTAGACGAAGTTTCCTGCTGTTTCGTACGTATGCCGGCATTGGGCTGGAAATACCGGTTTTGGGATTCTGCACAGAAAGGGTTTGCCAACCGCTGAATCCACACGTGAGTTTAACTCTGTCAGTTGAATGCACACATTGACAACCATTCAGTTAGATAGCTCCGTTTTGGTTTTAGAAGCAGATATTTCTCTGTACAGCCTATGGTTCCATTCACTCGGGAATATCCCAACGCAGCTCCTAGAAGAAACGTGTTTCTGACTCGCTGAATCTCAACATAGATTCAACTCTCTTAGGTGAACGAACGCACAGCAGAGCAGTTTCAAGGAAACGTTTCTCCTGAGATTTAGACGAAGTTTCCTGCTGTTTCGTACGTATGCCGGCATTGGGCTGGAAATACCGGTTTTGGGATTCTGCACAGAAAGGGTTTGCCAACCGCTGAATCCACACGTGAGTTTAACTCTGTCAGTTGAATGCACACATTGACAACCATTCAGTTAGATAGCTCCGTTTTGGTTTTAGAAGCAGATATTTCTCTGTACAGCCTATGGTCCCATTCACTCGGGAATATCCCAACGCAGCTCCTAGAAGAAACGTGTTTCTGACTCGCTGAATCTCAACATAGATTCAACTCTCTTAGGGGAACGAACGCACAGCAGAGCAGTCTCAAGGGAACGTTTCTCCTGAGTTTTAGGCGAAGTTTCCTGCTGTTTAGTACGTATGCCGTCATTGGGCTGGAAATACCGGTTTTGGGATTCTGCACAGAAAGGGTTTGCAAACCGCTGAATCCACACGTGAGTTTAACTCTGTCAGTTGAATGCACACATTGACAACCATTCAGTTAGATTGCTCCGTTTTGGTTTTAGAAGCAGATATTTCTCTGTACAGCCTATGGTCCCATTCACTCGGGAATATCCCAACGCAGCTCCTAGAAGAAACGTGTTTCTGACTCGCTGAATCTCAACATAGATTCAACTCTCTTAGGTGAACGAACGCACAGCAGAGCAGTTTCAAGGAAACGTTTCTCCTGAGTTTTAGACGAAGTTTCCTGCTGTTTAGTACGTATGCCGGCATTGGGCTGGAAATACCGGTTTTAGGATTCTGCACAGAAAGGGTTGGCAAACCGCTGAATCCACACGTGAGTTTAACTCTGTCAGTAGAATGCACACATTGACAACCATTCAGTTAGATAGCTCCGCTTTGGTTTTAGAAGCAGATATTTCTCTGTACAGCCTATGGTCCCATTCACTCGGGAATATCCCAACGCAGCTCGTAGAAGAAACGTGTTTCTGACTCGCTGAATCTCAACATAGATTCAACTCTCTTAGGTGAACGAACGCACAGCAGAGCAGTTTCAAGGAAACGTTTCTCCTGAGTTTTAGACGAAGTTTCCTGCTGTTTAGTACGTATGCCGGCATTGGGCTGGAAATACCGGTTTTGGGATTCTGCACAGAAAGGGTTGGCAAACCGCTGAATCCACACGTGAGTTTAACTCTGTCAGTTGAATGCACACATTGACAACCATTCAGTTAGATAGCTCCGTTTTGGTTTTAGAAGCAGATATTTCTCTGTACAGCCTATGGTTCCATTCACTCGGGAATATCCCAACGCAGCTCCTAGAAGAAACGTGTTTCTGACTCGCTGAATCTCAACATAGATTCAACTCTCTTAGGTGAACGAACGCACAGCAGAGCAGTTTCAAGGAAACGTTTCTCCTGAGATTTAGACGAAGTTTCCTGCTGTTTCGTACGTATGCCGGCATTGGGCTGGAAATACCGGTTTTGGGATTCTGCACAGAAAGGGTTTGCCAACCGCTGAATCCACACGTGAGTTTAACTCTGTCAGTTGAATGCACACATTGACAACCATTCAGTTAGATAGCTCCGTTTTGGTTTTAGAAGCAGATATTTCTCTGTACAGCCTATGGTCCCATTCACTCGGGAATATCCCAACGCAGCTCCTAGAAGAAACGTGTTTCTGACTCGCTGAATCTCAACATAGATTCAACTCTCTTAGGGGAACGAACGCACAGCAGAGCAGTCTCAAGGGAACGTTTCTCCTGAGTTTTAGGCGAAGTTTCCTGCTGTTTAGTACGTATGCCGTCATTGGGCTGGAAATACCGGTTTTGGGATTCTGCACAGAAAGGGTTTGCAAACCGCTGAATCCACACGTGAGTTTAACTCTGTCAGTTGAATGCACACATTGACAACCATTCAGTTAGATTGCTCCGTTTTGGTTTTAGAAGCAGATATTTCTCTGTACAGCCTATGGTCCCATTCACTCGGGAATATCCCAACGCAGCTCCTAGAAGAAACGTGTTTCTGACTCGCTGAATCTCAACATAGATTCAACTCTCTTAGGTGAACGAACGCACAGCAGAGCAGTTTCAAGGAAACGTTTCTCCTGAGTTTTAGACGAAGTTTCCTGCTGTTTAGTACGTATGCCGGCATTGGGCTGGAAATACCGGTTTTAGGATTCTGCACAGAAAGGGTTGGCAAACCGCTGAATCCACACGTGAGTTTAACTCTGTCAGTAGAATGCACACATTGACAACCATTCAGTTAGATAGCTCCGCTTTGGTTTTAGAAGCAGATATTTCTCTGTACAGCCTATGGTCCCATTCACTCGGGAATATCCCAACGCAGCTCGTAGAAGAAACGTGTTTCTGACTCGCTGAATCTCAACATAGATTCAACTCTCTTAGGTGAACGAACGCACAGCAGAGCAGTTTCAAGGAAACGTTTCTCCTGAGTTTTAGACGAAGTTTCCTGCTGTTTAGTACGTATGCCGGCATTGGGCTGGAAATACCGGTTTTGGGATTCTGCACAGAAAGGGTTGGCAAACCGCTGAATCCACACGTGAGTTTAACTCTGTCAGTTGAATGCACACATTGACAACCATTCAGTTAGATAGCTCCGTTTTGGTTTTAGAAGCAGATATTTCTCTGTACAGCCTATGGTCCCATTCACTCGGGAATATCCCAACACAGCTCATAGAAGAAAAGTGTTTCTGACTCGCTGAATCTCAACATAGATTCAACTCTTAGGTGAACGAACGCACAGCAGAGCAGTTTCAAGGAAACGTTTCTCCTGAGTTTTAGACGAAATTTCCTGCTGTTTAGTACGTATGCCGGAATTGGGCTGGAAATACCGGTTTTGGGATTCTGCACAGAAAGGGTTTGCAAACCGCTGAATCCACACGTGAGTTTAACTCTGTCAGTTGAATGCACACATTGACAACCATTCAGTTAGATAGCTCCGTTTTGGTTTTAGAAGCAGATATTTCTTTGTACAGCCTATGGTCCCATTCACTCGGGAATATCCCAACGCAGCTCCTAGAAGAAACGTGTTTCTGACTCGCTGAATCTCAACATAGATTCAACTCTCTTAGGTGAACGAACGCACAGCAGAGCAGTTACAAGGAAACGTTTCTCCTGAGTTTTAGACGAAGTTTCCTGCTGTTTCGTACGTATGCCGGCATTGGGCTGGAAATACCGGTTTTGGGATTCTGCACAGAAAGGGTTAGCCAACCGATGAATCCACACGTGAGTTTAACTCTGTCAGTTGAATGCACACATTGACAACCATTCAGTTAGATAGCTCCGCTTTGGTTTTAGAAGCAGATATTTCTCTGTACAGCCTATGGTCCCATTCACTCGGGAATATCCCAACGCAGCTCCTAGAAGAAACGTGTTTCTGACTCGCTGAATCTCAACATAGATTCAACTCTCTTAGGTGAACGAACGCACAGCAGAGCAGTTTCAAGGAAACGTTTCTCCTGAGTTTTAGACTTAGTTTCCTGCTGTTTGGTACGTATGCCTGCATTGGGCTGGAAATACCGGTTTTAGGATTCTGCACAGAAAGGGTTGGCAAACCGCTGAATCCACACGTGAGTTTAACTCTGTCAGTTGAATGCACACATTGACAACCATTCAGTTAGATAGCTCCGTTTTGGTTTTAGAAGCAGATATTTCTCTGTACAGCCTATGGTCCCTTTCACTCGGGAATATCCCAACGCAGCTCCTAGAAGAAACGTGTTTCTGACTCGCTGAATCTCAACATAGATTCAACTCTCTTAGGTGAACGAACGCACAGCAGAGCAGTTTCAAGGAAGCGTTTCTCCTGAGTTTTAGACGAAGTTTCCTGCTGTTTTGTATGTATGCCGGCATTGGGCTGGAAATACCGGTTTTGGGATTCTGCACAGAAAGGGTTTGCCAACCGCTGAATCCACACGTGAGTTTAACTCTGTCAGTTGAATGCACACATTGACAACCATTCAGCTAGATAGCTCCGTTTTGGTTTTAGAAGCAGATATTTCTCTGTACAGCCTATGGTCCCATTCACTCGGGAATATCCCAACGCAGCTCCTAGAAGAAACGTGTTTCTGACTCGCTGAATCTCAACATAGATTCAACTCTCTTAGGTGAACGAACGCACAGCAGAGCAGTTTCAAGGAAGCGTTTCTCCTGAGTTTTAGACGAAGTTTCCTGCTGTTTCGTACGTATGCCGGCATTGGGCTGGAAATACCGGTTTTGGGATTCTGCACAGAAAGGGTTTGCAAACCGCTGAATCCACACGTGAGTTTAACTCTGTCAGTTGAATGCACACATTGACAACCATTCAGTTAGATAGCTCCGTTTTGGTTTTAGAAGCAGATATTTCTCTGTACAGCCTATGGTCCCATTCACTCGGGAATATCCCAACGCAGCTCCTAGAAGAAACGTGTTTCTGACTCGCTGAATCTCAACATAGATTCAACTCTCTTAGGTGAACGAACGCACAGCAGAGCAGTTTCAAGGAAACGTTTCTCCTGAGTTTTAGACGAAGTTTCCTGCTGTTTCGTACGTATGCCGGCATTGGGCTGGAAATACCGGTTTTGAGATTCTACACAGAAAGGGTTTGCAAACCGCTGAATCCACACGTGAGTTTAACTCTGTCAGTTGAATGCACACATTGACAACCATTCAGTTAGATAGCTCCGTTTTGGTTTTAGAAGCAGATATTTCTCTGTACAGTCTATGGTCCCATTCACTCGGGAATATCCCAACGCAGCTCGTAGAAGAAACGTGTTTCTGACTCGCTGAATCTCAACATAGATTCAATTCTCTTAGGTGAACGAACGCACAGCAGAGCAGTTTCAAGGAAACGTTTCTCCTAAGTTTTAGACGAAGTTTCCTGCTGTTTAGTACGTATGCCGGCATTGGGCTGGAAATACCGGTTTTGGGATTCTGCACAGAAAGGGTTTGCAAACCGCTGAATCCACACGTGAGTTTAACTCTGTCAGTTGAATGCACACATTGACAACCATTCAGTTAGATAGCTCCGTTTTGGTTTTAGAAGCAGATATTTCTTTGTACAGCCTATGGTCCCATTCACTCGGGAATATGCCAACGCAGCTCCTAGAAGAAACGTGTTTCTGACTCGCTGAATCTCAACATAGTTTCAACTCTCTTAGGTGAACGAACGCACAGCAGAGCAGTTACAAGGAAACGTTTCTCCTGAGTTTAGACGAAGTTTCCTGCTGTTTCGTACGTATGCCGGCATTGGGCTGGAAATACCGGTTTTGGGATTCTGCACAGAAAGGGTTAGCCAACCGCTGAGTCCACACGTGAGTTTAACTCTGTCAGTTGAATGCACACATTGACAACCATTCAGTTAGATAGCTCCGCTTTGGTTTTAGAAGCAGATATTTCTCTGTACAGCCTATGGTCCCATTCACTCGGGAATATCCCAACGCAGCTCCTAGAAGAAACGTGTTTCTGACTCGCTGAATCTCAACATAGATTCAACTCTCTTAGGTGAAAGAACGCACAGCAGAGCAGTTTCAAGGAAACGTTTCTCCTGAGTTTTAGACGAAGTTTCCTGCTGTTTCGTACGTATGCCGGCATTGGGCTGGAAATACCGGTTTTGCGATTCTACACAGAAAGGGTTTGCAAACCGCTGAATCCA
Source organism: Aotus nancymaae (assembly GCF_030222135.1). NCBI lineage: Eukaryota > Metazoa > Chordata > Mammalia > Primates > Aotidae > Aotus > Aotus nancymaae. The sequence continues at coordinate 2,807,254 of NW_026988495.1, read as the reverse complement.
CACGTGAGTTTAACTCTGTCAGTTGAATGCACACATTGACAACCATTCAGTTAGATAGCTCCGCTTTGGTTTTAGAAGCAGATATTTCTCTGTACAGCCTATGGTCCCATTCACTCGGGAATATCCCAACGCAGCTCCTAGAAGAAACGTGTTTCTGACTCGCTGAATCTCAACATAGATTCAACTCTCTTAGGTGAACGAACGCACAGCAGAGCAGTTTCAAGGAAACGTTTCTCCTGAGTTTTAGACTTAGTTTCCTGCTGTTTGGTACGTATGCCTGCATTGGGCTGGAAATACCGGTTTTAGGATTCTGCACAGAAAGGGTTGGCAAACCGCTGAATCCACACGTGAGTTTAACTCTGTCAGTTGAATGCACACATTGACAACCATTCAGTTAGATAGCTCCGTTTTGGTTTTAGAAGCAGATATTTCTCTGTACATCCTATGGTCCCTTTCACTCGGGAATATCCCAACGCAGCTCCTAGAAGAAACGTGTTTCTGACTCGCTGAATCTCAACATAGATTCAACTCTCTTAGGTGAACGAATGCACAGCAGAGCAGTTTCAAGGAAGCGTTTCTCCTGAGTTTTAGACGAAGTTTCCTGCTGTTTTGTATGTATGCCGGCATTGGGCTGGAAATACCGGTTTTGGGATTCTGCACAGAAAGGGTTTGCCAACCGCTGAATCCACACGTGAGTTTAACTCTGTCAGTTGAATGCACACATTGACAACCATTCAGCTAGATAGCTCCGTTTTGGTTTTAGAAGCAGATATTTCTCTGTACAGCCTATGGTCCCATTCACTCGGGAATATCCCAACGCAGCTCCTAGAAGAAACGTGTTTCTGACTCGCTGAATCTCAACATAGATTCAACTCTCTTAGGTGAACGAACGCACAGCAGAGCAGTTTCAAGGAAGCGTTTCTCCTGAGTTTTAGACGAAGTTTCCTGCTGTTTAGTACGTATGCCGGCATTGGGCTGGAAATACCGGTTTTGGGATTCTGCACAGAAAGGGTTTGCAAACCGCTGAATCCACACGTGAGTTTAACTCTGTCAGTTGAATGCACACATTGACAACCATTCAGCTAGATAGCTCCGTTTTGGTTTTAGAAGCAGATATTTCTCTGTACAGCCTATGGTCCCATTCACTCGGGAATATCCCAACGCAGCTCCTAGAAGAAACGTGTTTCTGACTCGCTGAATCTCAACATAGATTCAACTCTCTTAGGTGAACGAACGCACAGCAGAGCAGTTTCAAGGAAACGTTTCTCCTGAGTTTTAGACGAAGTTTCCTGCTGTTTCGTACGTATGCCGGCATTGGGCTGGAAATACCGGTTTTGAGATTCTACACAGAAAGGGTTTGCAAACCGCTGAATCCACACGTGAGTTTAACTCTGTCAGTAGAATGCACACATTGACAACCATTCAGTTAGATTGCTCCGTTTTGGTTTTAGAAGCAGATATTTCTCTGTACAGCCTATGGTCCCATTCACTCGGGAATATCCCAACGCAGCTCCTAGAAGAAACGTGTTTCTGACTCGCTGAATCTCAACATAGATTCAACTCTCTTAGGTGAACGAACGCACAGCAGAGCAGTTTCAAGGAAACGTTTCTCCTGAGTTTTAGACGAAGTTTCCTGCTGTTTAGTACGTATGCCGGCATTGGGCTGGAAATACCGGTTTTAGGATTCTGCACAGAAAGGGTTGGCAAACCGCTGAATCCACACGTGAGTTTAACTCTGTCAGTAGAATGCACACATTGACAACCATTCAGTTAGATAGCTCCGCTTTGGTTTTAGAAGCAGATATTTCTCTGTACAGCCTATGGTCCCATTCACTCGGGAATATCCCAACGCAGCTCGTAGAAGAAACGTGTTTCTGACTCGCTGAATCTCAACATAGATTCAACTCTCTTAGGTGAACGAACGCACAGCAGAGCAGTTTCAAGGAAACGTTTCTCCTGAGATTTAGACGAAGTTTCCTGCTGTTTAGTACGTATGCCGGCATTGGGCTGGAAATACCGGTTTTGGGATTCTGCACAGAAAGGGTTGGCAAACCGCTGAATCCACACGTGAGTTTAACTCTGTCAGTTGAATGCACACATTGACAACCATTCAGTTAGATAGCTCCGTTTTGGTTTTAGAAGCAGATATTTCTCTGTACAGCCTATGGTCCCATTCACTCGGGAATATCCCAACACAGCTCATAGAAGAAAAGTGTTTCTGACTCGCTGAATCTCAACATAGATTCAACTCTTAGGTGAACGAACGCACAGCAGAGCAGTTTCAAGGAAACGTTTCTCCTGAGTTTTAGACGAAATTTCCTGCTGTTTAGTACGTATGCCGGAATTGGGCTGGAAATACCGGTTTTGGGATTCTGCACAGAAAGGGTTTGCAAACCGCTGAATCCACACGTGAGTTTAACTCTGTCAGTTGAATGCACACATTGACAACCATTCAGTTAGATAGCTCCGTTTTGGTTTTAGAAGCAGATATTTCTTTGTACAGCCTATGGTCCCATTCGCTCGGGAATATGCCAACGCAGCTCCTAGAAGAAACGTGTTTCTGACTCGCTGAATCTCAACATAGATTCAACTCTCTTAGGTGAACGAACGCACAGCAGAGCAGTTTCAAGGAAGCGTTTCTCCTGAGATTTAGACGAAGTTTCCTGCTGTTTAGTACGTATGCCGGCATTGGGCTGGAAATACCGGTTTTGGGATTCTGCACAGAAAGGGTTTGCAAACCGCTGAATCCACACGTGAGTTTAACTCTGTCAGTTGAATGCACACATTGACAACCATTCAGTTAGATAGCTCCGTTTTGGTTTTAGAAGCAGATATTTCTCTGTACAGCCTATGGTCCCATTCACTCGGGAATATCCCAACGCAGCTCCTAGAAGAAACGTGTTTCGGACTCGCTGAATCTCAACATAGATTCAACTCTCTTAGTTGAACGAACTCACAGCTGAGTAGTTTCAAGGAAACGTTTCTCCTGAATTTTAGACGAAATTTCCTGCTGTTTAGAACGTATGCCGGCATTGGCCTGGAAATACCGGTTTTGGGATTCTGCACAGAAAGGGTTTGCAAACCGCTGAATCCACACGTGAGTTTAACTCTGTCAGTTGAATGCACACATTGACAACCATTCAGTTAGACAGCTCCGTTTTGGTTTTAGAAGCAGATATTTCTCTGTACAGCCTATGGTCCCATTCACTCGGGAATATCCCAACGCAGCTACTAGAAGAAACGTGTTTCTGACTCGCTGAATCTCAACATAGATTCAACTCTCTTAGGTGAACGAACGCACAGCAGAGCAGTTTCAAGGAAACGTTTCTCCTGCGTTTTAGACGAAGTTTCCTGCTGTTTAGTACGTATGCCGGCATTGGGCTGGAAATACCGGTTTTGGGATTCTGCACAGAAAGTGTTTGCAAACCGCTGAATCCACACGTGAGTTTAACTCTGTCAGTTGAATGCACACATTGACAACCATTCAGTTAGATAGCTCCGTTTTGGTTTTAGAAGCAGATATTTCTCTGTACAGCCTATGGTCCCATTCACTCGGGAATATCCCAACGGAGCTCCTAGAAGAAACCTGTTTCTGACTCGCTGAATCTCAACATAGATTCAACTCTCTTAGGTGAACGAACGCACAGCAGAGCAGTTTCAAGGAAACGTTTCTCCTGAGTTTTAGACGAAGTTTCCTGCTGTTTAGTACGTATGCCGGCATTGGGCTGGAAATACCGGTTTTGGGATTCTGCACAGAAAGGGTTTGCAAACCGTTGAATCCACACGTGAGTTTACCTCTGTCAGTTGAATGCACACATTGACAACCATTCAGTTAGATAGCTCCGTTTTGGTTTTAGAAGCAGATATTTCTCTGTACAGCCTATGGTCCCTTTCACTCGGGAATATCCCAACGCAGCTCCTAGAAGAAACGTGTTTCTGACTCGCTGAATCTCAACATAGATTCAACTCTCTTAGGTGAACGAACGCACAGCAGAGCAGTTTCAAGGAAACGTTTCTCCTGAGTTTTAGACGAAGTTTCCTGCTGTTTCGTACGTATGCCGGCATTGGGCTGGAAATACCGATTTTGGGATTCTGCAGAGAAAGGGTTTGCCAACCGCTGAATCCACACGTGAGTTTAACTCTGTCAGTTGAATGCACACATTGACAACCATTCAGTTAGATAGCTCCGTTTTGGTTTTAGAAGCAGATATTTCTCTGTACAGCCTATGGTCCCATTCACTCGGGAATATCCCAACGCAGCTCCTAGAAGAAACGTGTTTCTGACTCGCTGAATCTCAACATAGATTCAACTCTCTTAGGTGAACGAACGCACAGCAGAGCAGTTTCAAGGAAACGTTTCTCCTGAGTTTTAGACGAAGTTTCCTGCTGTTTCGTACGTATGCCGGCATTGGGCTGGAAATACCGGTTTTGGGATTCTGCACAGAAAGGGTTTGCAAACCGCTGAATCCACACGTGAGTTTAACTCTGTCAGTTGAATGCACACATTGACAACCATTCAGTTAGATAGCTCCGTTTTGGTTTTAGAAGCAGATATTTCTCTGTACAGCCTATGGTCCCATTCACTCGGGAATATCCCAACGCAGCTCCTAGAAGAAACGTGTTTCTGACTCGCTGAATCTCAACATAGATTCAACTCTCTTAGGTGAACGAACGCACAGCAGAGCAGTTTCAAGGAAACGTTTCTCCTGAGTTTTAGACGAAGTTTCCTGCTGTTTAGTACGTATGCCGGCATTGGGCTGGAAATACCGGTTTTAGGATTCTGCACAGAAAGGGTTGGCAAACCGCTGAATCCACACGTGAGTTTAACTCTGTCAGTTGAATGCACACATTGACAACCATTCAGTTAGATAGCTCCGCTTTGGTTTTAGAAGCAGATATTTCTCTGTACAGCCTATGGTCCCATTCACTCGGGAATATCCCAACGCAGCTCGTAGAAGAAACGTGTTTCTGACTCGCTGAATCTCAACATAGTTTCAACTCTCTTAGGTGAACGAACGCACAGCAGAGCAGTTTCAAGGAAACGTTTCTCCTGAGTTTTAGACGAAGTTTCCTGCTGTTTAGTACGTATGCCGGCATTGGGCTGGAAATACCGGTTTTGGGATTCTGCACAGAAAGGGTTGGCAAACCGCTGAATCCACACGTGAGTTTAACTCTGTCAGTTGAATGCACACATTGACAACCATTCAGTTAGATAGCTCCGTTTTGGTTTTAGAAGCAGATATTTCTCTGTACAGCCTATGGTCCCATTCACTCGGGAATATCCCAACACAGCTCATAGAAGAAAAGTGTTTCTGACTCGTTGAATCTCAACATAGATTCAACTCTTAGGTGAACGAACGCACAGCAGAGCAGTTTCAAGGAAACGTTTCTCCTGAGTTTTAGACGAAATTTCCTGCTGTTTAGTACGTATGCCGGCATTGGGCTGGAAATACCGGTTTTGGGATTCTGCACAGAAAGGGTTTGCAAACCGCTGAATCGACACGTGAGTTTAACTCTGTCAGTTGAATGCACACATTGACAACCATTCAGTTAGATAGCTCCGTTTTGGTTTTAGAAGCAGATATTTCTCTGTACAGCCTATGGTCCCATTCACTCGGGAATATCCCAACGGAGCTCCTAGAAGAAACCTGTTTCTGACTCGCTGAATCTCAACATAGATTCAACTCTCTTAGGTGAACGAACGCACAGCAGAGCAGTTTCAAGGAAACGTTTCTCCTGAGTTTTAGACGAAGTTTCCTGCTGTTTAGTACCTATGCCGGCATTGGGCTGGAAATACCGGTTTTGGGATTCTGCACAGAAAGGGTTTGCAAACCGTTGAATCCACACGTGAGTTTACCTCTGTCAGTTGAATGCACACATTGACAACCATTCAGTTAGATAGCTCCGTTTTGGTTTTAGAAGCAGATATTTCTCTGTACAGCCTATGGTCCCTTTCACTCGGGAATATCCCAACGCAGCTCCTAGAAGAAACGTGTTTCTGACTCGCTGAATCTCAACATAGATTCAACTCTCTTAGGTGAACGAACGCACAGCAGAGCAGTTTCAAGGAAACGTTTCTCCTGAGTTTTAGACGAAGTTTCCTGCTGTTTCGTACGTATGCCGGCATTGGGCTGGAAATACCGGTTTTGGGATTCTGCACAGAAAGGGTTTGCCAACCGCTGAATCCACACGTGAGTTTAACTCTGTCAGTTGAATGCACACATTGACAACCATTCAGTTAGATAGCTCCGTTTTGGTTTTAGAAGCAGATATTTCTCTGTACAGCCTATGGTCCCATTCACTCGGGAATATCCCAACGCAGCTCCTAGAAGAAACGTGTTTCTGACTCGCTGAATCTCAACATAGATTCAACTCTCTTAGGTGAACGAACGCACAGCAGAGCAGTTTCAAGGAAACGTTTCTCCTGAGTTTTAGACGAAGTTTCCTGCTGTTTAGTACGTATGCCGGCATTGGGCTGGAAATACCGGTTTTAGGATTCTGCACAGAAAGGGTTGGCAAACCGCTGAATCCACACGTGAGTTTAACTCTGTCAGTTGAATGCACACATTGACAACCATTCAGTTAGATAGCTCCGCTTTGGTTTTAGAAGCAGATATTTCTCTGTACAGCCTATGGTCCCATTCACTCGGGAATATCCCAACGCAGCTCGTAGAAGAAACGTGTTTCTGACTCGCTGAATCTCAACATAGATTCAACTCTCTTAGGTGAACGAACGCACAGCAGAGCAGTTTCAAGGAAACGTTTCTCCTGAGTTTTAGACGAAGTTTCCTGCTGTTTAGTACGTATGCCGGCATTGGGCTGGAAATACCGGTTTTGGGATTCTGCACAGAAAGGGTTGGCAAACCGCTGAATCCACACGTGAGTTTAACTCTGTCAGTTGAATGCACACATTGACAACCATTCAGTTAGATAGCTCCGTTTTGGTTTTAGAAGCAGATATTTCTCTGTACAGCCTATGGTCCCATTCACTCGGGAATATCCCAACACAGCTCATAGAAGAAAAGTGTTTCTGACTCGCTGAATCTCAACATAGATTCAACTCTTAGGTGAACGAACGCACAGCAGAGCAGTTTCAAGGAAACGTTTCTCCTGAGTTTTAGACGAAATTTCCTGCTGTTTAGTACGTATGCCGGCATTGGGCTGGAAATACCGGTTTTGGGATTCTGCACAGAAAGGGTTTGCAAACCGCTGAATCGACACGTGAGTTTAACTCTGTCAGTTGAATGCACACATTGACAACCATTCAGTTAGATAGCTCCGTTTTGGTTTTAGAAGCAGATATTTCTCTGTACAGCCTATGGTCCCATTCACTCGGGAATATCCCAACGGAGCTCCTAGGAGAAACGTGTTTCTGACTCGCTGAATCTCAACATAGATTCAACTCTCTTAGGTGAACGAACGCACAGCAGAGCAGTTTCAAGGAAACGTTTCTCCTGAGTTTTAGACGAAGTTTCCTGCTGTTTAGTACGTATGCCGGCATTGGGCTGGAAATACCGGTTTTGGGATTCTGCACAGAAAGGGTTTGCAAACCGCTGAATCGACACGTGAGTTTAACTCTGTCAGTTGAATGCACACATTGACAACCATTCAGTTAGATAGCTCCGTTTTGGTTTTAGAAGCAGATATTTCTCTGTACAGCCTATGGTCCCATTCACTCGGGAATATCCCAACGGAGCTCCTAGGAGAAACGTGTTTCTGACTCGCTGAATCTCAACATAGATTCAACTCTCTTAGGTGAACGAACGCACAGCAGAGCAGTTTCAAGGAAACGTTTCTCCTGCGTTTTAGACGAAGTTTCCTGCTGTTTAGTACGTATGCCGGCATTGGGCTGGAAATACCGGTTTTGGGATTCTGCACAGAAAGTGTTTGCAAACCGCTGAATCCACACGTGAGTTTAACTCTGTCAGTTGAATGCACACATTGACAACCATTCAGTTAGATAGCTCCGTTTTGGTTTTAGAAGCAGATATTTCTCTGTACAGCCTATGGTCCCATTCACTCGGGAATATCCCAACGGAGCTCCTAGAAGAAACCTGTTTCTGACTCGCTGAATCTCAACATAGATTCAACTCTCTTAGGTGAACGAACGCACAGCAGAGCAGTTTCAAGGAAACGTTTCTCCTGAGTTTTAGACGAAGTTTCCTGCTGTTTAGTACGTATGCCGGCATTGGGCTGGAAATACCGGTTTTGGGATTCTGCACAGAAAGGGTTTGCAAACCGTTGAATCCACACGTGAGTTTACCTCTGTCAGTTGAATGCACACATTGACAACCATTCAGTTAGATAGCTCCGTTTTGGTTTTAGAAGCAGATATTTCTCTGTACAGCCTATGGTCCCTTTCACTCGGGAATATCCCAACGCAGCTCCTAGAAGAAACGTGTTTCTGACTCGCTGAATCTCAACATAGATTCAACTCTCTTAGGTGAACGAACGCACAGCAGAGCAGTTTCAAGGAAACGTTTCTCCTGAGTTTTAGACGAAGTTTCCTGCTGTTTCGTACGTATGCCGGCATTGGGCTGGAAATACCGATTTTGGGATTCTGCAGAGAAAGGGTTTGCCAACCGCTGAATCCACACGTGAGTTTAACTCTGTCAGTTGAATGCACACATTGACAACCATTCAGTTAGATAGCTCCGTTTTGGTTTTAGAAGCAGATATTTCTCTGTACAGCCTATGGTCCCATTCACTCGGGAATATCCCAACGCAGCTCCTAGAAGAAACGTGTTTCTGACTCGCTGAATCTCAACATAGATTCAACTCTCTTAGGTGAACGAACGCACAGCAGAGCAGTTTCAAGGAAACGTTTCTCCTGAGTTTTAGACGAAGTTTCCTGCTGTTTCGTACGTATGCCGGCATTGGGCTGGAAATACCGGTTTTGGGATTCTGCACAGAAAGGGTTTGCAAACCGCTGAATCCACACGTGAGTTTAACTCTGTCAGTTGAATGCACACATTGACAACCATTCAGTTAGATAGCTCCGTTTTGGTTTTAGAAGCAGATATTTCTCTGTACAGCCTATGGTCCCATTCACTCGGGAATATCCCAACGCAGCTCCTAGAAGAAACGTGTTTCTGACTCGCTGAATCTCAACATAGATTCAACTCTCTTAGGTGAACGAACGCACAGCAGAGCAGTTTCAAGGAAACGTTTCTCCTGAGTTTTAGACGAAGTTTCCTGCTGTTTAGTACGTATGCCGGCATTGGGCTGGAAATACCGGTTTTAGGATTCTGCACAGAAAGGGTTGGCAAACCGCTGAATCCACACGTGAGTTTAACTCTGTCAGTTGAATGCACACATTGACAACCATTCAGTTAGATAGCTCCGCTTTGGTTTTAGAAGCAGATATTTCTCTGTACAGCCTATGGTCCCATTCACTCGGGAATATCCCAACGCAGCTCGTAGAAGAAACGTGTTTCTGACTCGCTGAATCTCAACATAGTTTCAACTCTCTTAGGTGAACGAACGCACAGCAGAGCAGTTTCAAGGAAACGTTTCTCCTGAGTTTTAGACGAAGTTTCCTGCTGTTTAGTACGTATGCCGGCATTGGGCTGGAAATACCGGTTTTGGGATTCTGCACAGAAAGGGTTGGCAAACCGCTGAATCCACACGTGAGTTTAACTCTGTCAGTTGAATGCACACATTGACAACCATTCAGTTAGATAGCTCCGTTTTGGTTTTAGAAGCAGATATTTCTCTGTACAGCCTATGGTCCCATTCACTCGGGAATATCCCAACACAGCTCATAGAAGAAAAGTGTTTCTGACTCGCTGAATCTCAACATAGATTCAACTCTTAGGTGAACGAACGCACAGCAGAGCAGTTTCAAGGAAACGTTTCTCCTGAGTTTTAGACGAAATTTCCTGCTGTTTAGTACGTATGCCGGCATTGGGCTGGAAATACCGGTTTTGGGATTCTGCACAGAAAGGGTTTGCAAACCGCTGAATCGACACGTGAGTTTAACTCTGTCAGTTGAATGCACACATTGACAACCATTCAGTTAGATAGCTCCGTTTTGGTTTTAGAAGCAGATATTTCTCTGTACAGCCTATGGTCCCATTCACTCGGGAATATCCCAACGGAGCTCCTAGAAGAAACCTGTTTCTGACTCGCTGAATCTCAACATAGATTCAACTCTCTTAGGTGAACGAACGCACAGCAGAGCAGTTTCAAGGAAACGTTTCTCCTGAGTTTTAGACGAAGTTTCCTGCTGTTTAGTACCTATGCCGGCATTGGGCTGGAAATACCGGTTTTGGGATTCTGCACAGAAAGGGTTTGCAAACCGTTGAATCCACACGTGAGTTTACCTCTGTCAGTTGAATGCACACATTGACAACCATTCAGTTAGATAGCTCCGTTTTGGTTTTAGAAGCAGATATTTCTCTGTACAGCCTATGGTCCCTTTCACTCGGGAATATCCCAACGCAGCTCCTAGAAGAAACGTGTTTCTGACTCGCTGAATCTCAACATAGATTCAACTCTCTTAGGTGAACGAACGCACAGCAGAGCAGTTTCAAGGAAACGTTTCTCCTGAGTTTTAGACGAAGTTTCCTGCTGTTTCGTACGTATGCCGGCATTGGGCTGGAAATACCGGTTTTGGGATTCTGCACAGAAAGGGTTTGCCAACCGCTGAATCCACACGTGAGTTTAACTCTGTCAGTTGAATGCACACATTGACAACCATTCAGTTAGATAGCTCCGTTTTGGTTTTAGAAGCAGATATTTCTCTGTACAGCCTATGGTCCCATTCACTCGGGAATATCCCAACGCAGCTCCTAGAAGAAACGTGTTTCTGACTCGCTGAATCTCAACATAGATTCAACTCTCTTAGGTGAACGAACGCACAGCAGAGCAGTTTCAAGGAAACGTTTCTCCTGAGTTTTAGACGAAGTTTCCTGCTGTTTAGTACGTATGCCGGCATTGGGCTGGAAATACCGGTTTTAGGATTCTGCACAGAAAGGGTTGGCAAACCGCTGAATCCACACGTGAGTTTAACTCTGTCAGTTGAATGCACACATTGACAACCATTCAGTTAGATAGCTCCGCTTTGGTTTTAGAAGCAGATATTTCTCTGTACAGCCTATGGTCCCATTCACTCGGGAATATCCCAACGCAGCTCGTAGAAGAAACGTGTTTCTGACTCGCTGAATCTCAACATAGATTCAACTCTCTTAGGTGAACGAACGCACAGCAGAGCAGTTTCAAGGAAACGTTTCTCCTGAGTTTTAGACGAAGTTTCCTGCTGTTTAGTACGTATGCCGGCATTGGGCTGGAAATACCGGTTTTGGGATTCTGCACAGAAAGGGTTGGCAAACCGCTGAATCCACACGTGAGTTTAACTCTGTCAGTTGAATGCACACATTGACAACCATTCAGTTAGATAGCTCCGTTTTGGTTTTAGAAGCAGATATTTCTCTGTACAGCCTATGGTCCCATTCACTCGGGAATATCCCAACACAGCTCATAGAAGAAAAGTGTTTCTGACTCGCTGAATCTCAACATAGATTCAACTCTTAGGTGAACGAACGCACAGCAGAGCAGTTTCAAGGAAACGTTTCTCCTGAGTTTTAGACGAAATTTCCTGCTGTTTAGTACGTATGCCGGCATTGGGCTGGAAATACCGGTTTTGGGATTCTGCACAGAAAGGGTTTGCAAACCGCTGAATCGACACGTGAGTTTAACTCTGTCAGTTGAATGCACACATTGACAACCATTCAGTTAGATAGCTCCGTTTTGGTTTTAGAAGCAGATATTTCTCTGTACAGCCTATGGTCCCATTCACTCGGGAATATCCCAACGGAGCTCCTAGGAGAAACGTGTTTCTGACTCGCTGAATCTCAACATAGATTCAACTCTCTTAGGTGAACGAACGCACAGCAGAGCAGTTTCAAGGAAACGTTTCTCCTGAGTTTTAGACGAAGTTTCCTGCTGTTTAGTACGTATGCCGGCATTGGGCTGGAAATACCGGTTTTGGGATTCTGCACAGAAAGGGTTTGCAAACCGCTGAATCGACACGTGAGTTTAACTCTGTCAGTTGAATGCACACATTGACAACCATTCAGTTAGATAGCTCCGTTTTGGTTTTAGAAGCAGATATTTCTCTGTACAGCCTATGGTCCCATTCACTCGGGAATATCCCAACGGAGCTCCTAGGAGAAACGTGTTTCTGACTCGCTGAATCTCAACATAGATTCAACTCTCTTAGGTGAACGAACGCACAGCAGAGCAGTTTCAAGGAAACGTTTCTCCTGAGTTTTAGACGAAGTTTCCTGCTGTTTAGTACGTATGCCGGCATTGGGCTGGAAATACCGGTTTTGGGATTCTGCACAGAAAGGGTTTGCAAACCGTTGAATCCACACGTGAGTTTACCTCTGTCAGTTGAATGCACACATTGACAACCATTCAGTTAGATAGCTCCGTTTTGGTTTTAGAAGCAGATATTTCTCTGTACAGCCTATGGTCCCTTTCACTCGGGAATATCCCAACGCAGCTCCTAGAAGAAACGTGTTTCTGACTCGCTGAATCTCAACATAGATTCAACTCTCTTAGGTGAACGAACGCACAGCAGAGCAGTTTCAAGGAAACGTTTCTCCTGAGTTTTAGACGAAGTTTCCTGCTGTTTCGTACGTATGCCGGCATTGGGCTGGAAATACCGGTTTTGGGATTCTGCACAGAAAGGGTTTGCCAACCGCTGAATCCACACGTGAGTTTAACTCTGTCAGTTGAATGCACACATTGACAACCATTCAGTTAGATAGCTCCGTTTTGGTTTTAGAAGCAGATATTTCTCTGTACAGCCTATGGTCCCATTCACTCGGGAATATCCCAACGCAGCTCCTAGAAGAAACGTGTTTCTGACTCGCTGAATCTCAACATAGATTCAACTCTCTTAGGTGAACGAACGCACAGCAGAGCAGTTTCAAGGAAACGTTTCTCCTGAGTTTTAGACGAAGTTTCCTGCTGTTTAGTACGTATGCCGGCATTGGGCTGGAAATACCGGTTTTAGGATTCTGCACAGAAAGGGTTGGCAAACCGCTGAATCCACACGTGAGTTTAACTCTGTCAGTTGAATGCACACATTGACAACCATTCAGTTAGATAGCTCCGCTTTGGTTTTAGAAGCAGATATTTCTCTGTACAGCCTATGGTCCCATTCACTCGGGAATATCCCAACGCAGCTCGTAGAAGAAACGTGTTTCTGACTCGCTGAATCTCAACATAGATTCAACTCTCTTAGGTGAACGAACGCACAGCAGAGCAGTTTCAAGGAAACGTTTCTCCTGAGTTTTAGACGAAGTTTCCTGCTGTTTAGTACGTATGCCGGCATTGGGCTGGAAATACCGGTTTTGGGATTCTGCACAGAAAGGGTTGGCAAACCGCTGAATCCACACGTGAGTTTAACTCTGTCAGTTGAATGCACACATTGACAACCATTCAGTTAGATAGCTCCGTTTTGGTTTTAGAAGCAGATATTTCTCTGTACAGCCTATGGTCCCATTCACTCGGGAATATCCCAACACAGCTCATAGAAGAAAAGTGTTTCTGACTCGCTGAATCTCAACATAGATTCAACTCTTAGGTGAACGAACGCACAGCAGAGCAGTTTCAAGGAAACGTTTCTCCTGAGTTTTAGACGAAATTTCCTGCTGTTTAGTACGTATGCCGGCATTGGGCTGGAAATACCGGTTTTGGGATTCTGCACAGAAAGGGTTTGCAAACCGCTGAATCGACACGTGAGTTTAACTCTGTCAGTTGAATGCACACATTGACAACCATTCAGTTAGATAGCTCCGTTTTGGTTTTAGAAGCAGATATTTCTCTGTACAGCCTATGGTCCCATTCACTCGGGAATATCCCAACGGAGCTCCTAGGAGAAACGTGTTTCTGACTCGCTGAATCTCAACATAGATTCAACTCTCTTAGGTGAACGAACGCACAGCAGAGCAGTTTCAAGGAAACGTTTCTCCTGAGTTTTAGACGAAGTTTCCTGCTGTTTAGTACGTATGCCGGCATTGGGCTGGAAATACCGGTTTTCGGATTCTGCACAGAAAGGGTTTGCAAACAGTTGAATCCACACGTGAGTTTACCTCTGTCAGTTGAATGCACACATTGACAACCATTCAGTTAGATAGCTCCGTTTTGGTTTTAGAAGCAGATATTTCTCTGTACAGCCTATGGTACCTTTCACTCGGGAATATCCCAACGCAGCTCCTAGAAGAAACGTGTTTCTGACTCGCTGAATCTCAACATAGATTCAACTCTCTTAGGTGAACGAACGCACAGCAGAGCAGTTTCAAGGAAACGTTTCTCCTGAGTTTTAGACGAAGTTTCCTGCTGTTTCGTACGTATGCCGGCATTGGGCTGGAAATACCGGCTTTGGGATTCTGCACAGAAAGGGTTTGCCAACCGCTGAATCCACACGTGAGTTTAACTCTGTCAGTTGAATGCACACATTGACAACCATTCAGTTAGATAGCTCCGTTTTGGTTTTAGAAGCAGATATTTCTCTGTACAGCCTATGGTCCCATTCACTCGGGAATATCCCAACGCAGCTCCTAGAAGAAACGTGTTTCTGACTCGCTGAATCTCAACATAGATTCAACTCTCTTAGGTGAACGAACGCACAGCAGAGCAGTTTCAAGGGAACGTTTCTCCTGAGTTTTAGACGAAGTTTCCTGCTGTTTAGTACGTATGCCGTCATTGGGCTGGAAATACCGGTTTTGGGATTCTGCACAGAAAGGGTTTGCAAACCGCTGAATCCACACGTGAGTTTAACTCTGTCAGTTGAATGCACACATTGACAACCATTCAGTTAGATAGCTCCGTTTTGGTTTTAGAAGCAGATATTTCTCTGTACAGCCTATGTTCCCATTCACTCGGGAATATCCCAACGCAGCTCCTAGAAGAAACGTGTTTCTGACTCGCTGAATCTCAACATAGATTCAACTCTCTTAGGTGAACGAACGCACAGCAGAGCAGTTTCAAGGAAACGTTTCTCCTGAGTTTTAGACGAAGTTTCCTGCTGTTTAGTACGTATGCCGGCATTGGGCTGGAAATACCGGTTTTAGGATTCTGCACAGAAAGGGTTGGCAAACCGCTGAATCCACACGTGAGTTTAACTCTGTCAGTTGAATGCACACATTGACAACCATTCAGTTAGATAGCTCCGTTTTGGTTTTAGAAGCAGATATTTCTCTGTACAGCCAATGGTCCCATTCACTCGGGAATATCCCAACGCAGCTCCTAGAAGAAACGTGTTTCTGACTCGCTGAATCTCAACATAGATTCAACTCTCTTAGGTGAACGAACGCACAGCAGAGCAGTTTCAAGGAAACGTTTCTCCTGAGTTTTAGACGAAGTTTCCTGCTGTTTAGTACGTATGCCGGCATTGGGCTGGAAATACCGGTTTTGGGATTCTGCACAGAAAGGGTTTGCAAACCGCTGAATCCACACGTGAGTTTAACTCTGTCAGTTGAATGCACACATTGACAACCATTCAGTTAGATAGCTCCGTTTTGGTTTTAGAAGCAGATATTTCTCTGTACAGCCTATGGTCCCTTTCACTCGGGAATATCCCAACGCAGCTCCTAGAAGAAACGTGTTTCGGACTCGCTGAATCTCAACATATATTCAACTCTCTTAGGTGAACGAACGCACAGCAGAGCAGTTTCAAGGAAACGTTTCTCCTGAGTTTTAGACGAAGTTTCCTGCTGTTTCGTACGTATGCCGGCATTGGGCTGGAAATACCGGTTTTGGGATTCTGCACAGAAAGGGTTTGCCAACCGCTGAATCCACACGTGAGTTTAACTCTGTCAGTTGAATGCACACATTGACAACCATTCAGTTAGATAGCTCCGTTTTGGTTTTAGAAGCAGATATTTCTCTGTACAGCCTATGGTCCCATTCACTCGGGAATATCCCAACGCAGCTCCTAGAAGAAACGTGTTTCTGACTCGCTGAATCTCAACATAGATTCAACTCTCTTAGGTGAACGAACGCACAGCAGAGCAGTTTCAAGGAAACGTTTCTCCTGAGTTTTAGACGAAGTTTCCTGCTGTTTAGTACGTATGCCGTCATTGGGCTGGAAATACCGGTTTTGGGATTCTGCACAGAAAGGGTTAGCCAACCGCTGAATCCACACGTGAGTTTAACTCTGTCAGTTGAATGCAAACATTGACAACCATTCAGTTAGATAGCTCCGTTTTGGTTTTAGAAGCAGATATTTCTCTGTACAGCCTATGGTCCCATTCACTCGGGAATATCCCAACGCAGCTCCTAGAAGAAAGGTGTTTCTGACTCGCTGAATCTCAACATAGATTCAACTCTCTTAGGTGAACGAACGCACAGCAGAGCAGTTTCAAGGAAGCGTTTCTCCTGAGTTTTAGACGAAGTTTCCTGCTGTTTAGTACATATGCCGGCATTGGGCTGGAAATACCGGTTTTGGGATTCTGCACAGAAAGGGTTTGCCAACCGCTGAATCCACACGTGAGTTTAACTCTGTCAGTTGAATGCACACATTGACAGCCATTCAGTTAGATAGCTCCGTTTTGGTTTTAGAAGCAGATATTTCTCTGTACAGCCTATGGTCCCATTCACTCGGGAATATCCCAACGCAGCTCCTAGAAGAAACGTGTTTCTGACTCGCTGAATCTCAACATAGATTCAACTCTCTTAGGTGAACGAACGCACAGCAGAGCAGTTTCAAGGAAGCGTTTCTCCTGAGTTTTAGACGAAGTTTCCTGCTGTTTCGTACGTATGCCGGCATTGGGCTGGAAATACCGGTTTTGGGATTCTGCACAGAAAGGGTTTGCCAACCGCTGAATCCACACATGAGTTTAACTCTGTCAGTTGAATGCACACATTGACAACCATTCAGTTAGATAGCTCCGTTTTGGTTTTAGAAGCAGATATTTCTCTGTACAGCCTATGGTCCCATTCACTCGGGAATATCCCAACGCAGCTCCTAGAAGAAACGTGTTTCTGACTCGCTGAATCTCAACATAGATTCAACTCTCTTAGGTGAACGAACGCACAGCAGAGCAGTTTCAAGGGAACGTTTCTCCTGAGTTTTAGACGAAGTTTCCTGCTGTTTAGTACGTATGCCGGCATTGGGCTGGAAATACCGGTTTTGGGATTCTGCACAGAAAGGTTTGGCAAACCGCTGAATCCACACGTGAGTTTAACTCTGTCAGTTGAATGCACACATTGACAACCATTCAGTTAGATAGCTCCGTTTTGGTTTTAGAAGCAGATATTTCTCTGTACAGCCTATGGTCCCATTCACTCGGGAATATCCCAACGCAGCTCCTAGAAGAAATGTGTTTCTGACTCGCTGAATCTCAACATAGATTCAACTCTCTTAGGTGAACGAACGCACAGCAGAGCAGTTTCAAGGAAACGTTTCTCCTGAGTTTTAGACGAAGTTTCCTGCTGTTTAGTACGTATGCCGGCATTGGGCTGGAAATACCGGTTTTGGGATTCTGCACAGAAAGGGTTTGCAAACCGCTGAATCCACACGTGAGTTTAACTCTGTCAGTTGAATGCACACATTGACAACCATTCAGTTAGATAGCTCCGTTTTGGTTTTAGAAGCAGATATTTCTCTGTACAGCCTATGGTCCCATTCACTCGGGAATATCCCAACGCAGCTCCTAGAAGAAAGTGTTTCTGACTCGCTGAATCTCAACATAGATTCAACTCTCTTAGGTGAACGAACGCACAGCAGAGCAGTTTCAAGGAAACGTTTCTCCTGAGTTTTAGACGAACTTTCCTGCTGTTTAGTACGTATGCCGGCATTGGGCTGGAAATACCGGTTTTGCGATTCTGCACAGAAAGGGTTTGCCAACCGCTGAATCCACACGTGAGTTTAACTCTGTCAGTTGAATGCACACATTGACAACCATTCAGTTAGATAGCTCCGTTTTGGTTTTAGAAGCAGATATTTCTCTGTACAGCCTATGGTCCCATTCACTCGGGAATATCCCAACGCAGCTCCTAGAAGAAACGTGTTTCTGACTCGCTGAATCTCAACATAGATTCAACTCTCTTAGGTGAACGAACGCACAGCAGAGCAGTTTCAAGGAAACGTTTCTCCTGAGATTTAGACGAAGTTTCCTGCTGTTTAGTACGTATGCCGGCATTGGGCTGGAAATACCGGTTTTGAGATTCTGCACAGAAAGGGTTTGCAAACCGCTGAATCCACACGTGAGTTTAACTCTGTCAGTTGAATGCACACATTGACAACCATTCAGTTAGATAGCTCCGTTTTGGTTTTAGAAGCAGATATTTCTCTGTACAGCCTATGGTCCCATTCACTCGGGAATATCCCAACGCAGCTCCTAGAAGAAACGTGTTTCTGACTCGCTGAATCTCAACATAGATTCAACTCTCTTAGGTGAACGAACGCACAGCAGAGCAGTTTCAAGGAGGCGTTTCTCCTGAGTTTTAGACGAAGTTTCCTGCTGTTTAGTACGTATGCCGGCATTGGGCTGGAAATACCGGTTTTGGGATTCTGCACAGAAAGTGT
Source organism: Aotus nancymaae (assembly GCF_030222135.1). Lineage (NCBI taxonomy): Eukaryota > Metazoa > Chordata > Mammalia > Primates > Aotidae > Aotus > Aotus nancymaae. The sequence continues at coordinate 2,788,710 of NW_026988495.1, read as the reverse complement.
TTGCAAACCGCTGAATCCACAAGTGAGTTTAACTCTGTCAGTTGAGTGCACACATTGACAACCATTCAGTTATATAGCTCCGTTTTGGTTTTAGAAGCAGATATTTCTCTGTACAGCCTATGGTCCCATTCACTCGGGAATATCCCAACGCAGCTCCTAGAAGAAACGTGTTTCTGACTCGCTGAATCTCAACATAGATTCAACTCTCTTAGGTGAACGAACGCACAGCAGAGCAGTTTCAAGGAAACGTTTCTCCTGAGTTTTAGACGAAGTTTCCTGCTGTTTAGTACGTATGCCGTCATTGGGCTGGAAATACCGGTTTTGGGATTCTGCACAGAAAGTGTTTGCCAACCGCTGAATCCACACGTGAGTTTAACTCTGTCAGTTGAATGCACACATTGACAACCATTCAGTTAGATAGCTCCGTTTTGGTTTTAGAAGCAGATATTTCTCTGTACAGCCTATGGTCCCATTCACTCGGGAATATCCCAACGCAGCTCCTAGAAGAAACGTGTTTCTGACTCGCTGAATCTCAACATAGATTCAACTCTCTTAGGTGAACGAACGCACAGCAGAGCAGTTTCAAGGAAACGTTTCTCCTGAGTTTTAGACGAAGTTTACTGCTGTTTAGTACGTATGCCGGCATTGGGCTGGAAATACCGGTGTTAGGATTCTGCACAGAAAGGGTTTGCAAACCGCTGAATCCACACGTGAGTTTAACTCTGTCAGTTGAATGCACACATTGACAACCATTCAGTTAGATAGCTCCGTTTTGGTTTTAGAAGCAGATATTTCTCTGTACAGCCTATGGTCCCATTCATTCGGGAATATCCCAACGCAGCTCCTAGAAGAAACGTGTTTCTGACTCGCTGAATCTCAACATAGATTCAACTCTCCTAGGTGAACGAACGCACAGGAGAGAAGTTTCAAGGAAACGTTTCTCCTGAGTTTTAGACGAAGTTTCCTGCTGTTTAGTACGTATGCCGGCATTGGTCTGGAAATACCGGTTTTGGGATTCTGCACAGAAAGGGTTTTCAAACTGCTGAATCCACACGTGAGTTTAACTCTGTCAGTTGAATGCACACATTGACAACCATTCAGTTAGATAGCTCCGTTTTGGTTTTAGAAGCAGATATTTCTCTGTACAGCCTATGGTCCCATTCACTCGGGAATATCCCAACGCAGCTCCTAGAAGAAACGTGTTTCTGACTCGCTGAATCTCAACATAGATTCATCTCTCTTAGGTGAACGAACGCACAGCAGAGCAGTTTCAAGGAAACGTTACTCCTGAGTTTTAGACGAAGTTTCCTGCTGTTTAGTACGTATGCCGGCATTGGGCTGGAAATACCGGTTTTGCTATTATACACAGAAAGGGTTTGCCAACCGCTGAATCCACACGTGAGTTTAACTCTGTCAGTTGAATGCACACATTTACAACCATTCAGTTAGATAGCTCCGTTTTGGTTTTAGAAGCAGATATTTCTCTGTACAGCCTATGGTCCCATTCACTCGGGAATATCCCAACGCAGCTCCTAGAAGAAACGTGTTTCTGACTCGCTGAAGCTCAACATAGATTCAACTCTCTTAGGTGAACGAACGCACAGCAGAGCAGTTTCAAGGAAGCGTTTCTCCTGAGTTTAAGACGAAGTTTCCTGCTGTTTACTACGTATGCCGGCATTGGGCTGGAAATACCGGTTTTGGGATTCTGCACAGAAAGGGTTTGCAAACCGCTGAATCCACACGTGAGTTTAACTCTGTCAGTTGAATGCACACATTGACAAACATTCAGTTAGATAGCTCCATTTTGGTTTTAGAAGCAGATATTTCTCTGTACAGCCTATGGTCCCATTCACTCGGGAATATCCCAACGCAGCTCCTAGAAGAAACGTGTTTCTGACTCGCTGAATCTCAACATAGATTCAACTCTCTTAGGTGAACGAACGCACAGCAGAGCAGTTTCAAGGAAACGTTTCTCCTGAGTTTTAGACGAAGTTTCCTGCTGTTTAGTACGTATGCCGGCATTGGGCTGGAAATACCGGTTTTGGGATTCTGCACAGAAAGGGTTTGCCAACCGCTGAATCCACACGTGAGTTTAACTCTGTCAGTTGAATGCAAACATTGACAACCATTCAGTTAGATAGCTCCGTTTTGGTTTTAGAAGCAGATATTTCTCTGTACAGCCTATGGTCCCATTCACTCGGGAATATCCCAACGCAGCTCCTAGAAGAAACGTGCTTCTGACTCGCTGAATCTCAACATAGATTCAACTCTCTTAGGTGAACGAACGCACAGCAGAGCAGTTTCAAGGAAACGTTTCTCCTGAGTTTTAGACGAAGTTTCCTGCTGCTTAGTACGTATGCCGTCATTGGGCTGAAAATACCGGTTTTGGGATTCTGCACAGAAAGGGTTGTCCAACCGCTGAATCCACGCGTGAGTTTAACTCTGTCAGTTGAATGCACACATTGACAACCATTCAGTCAGATAGCTCCGTTTTGGTTTTAGAAGCAGATATTTCTCTGTACAGCCTATGGTCCCATTCACTCGGGAATATCCCAACGCAGCTCCTAGAAGAAACGTGTTTCTGACTCGCTGAATCTCAACATAGATTCAACTCTCTTAGGTGAACGAACGCACAGCAGAGCAGTTTCAAGGAAACGTTTCTCCTGAGTTTTAGACGAAGTTTCCTGCTGTTTAGTACGTATGCCGGCATTTGGCTGGAAATACCGGTTTTGGGATTCTGCACAGAAAGGGTTTGCAAACCGCTGAATCCACACATGAGTTTAACTCTGTCAGTTGAATGCACACATTGACAACCATTCAGTTAGATAGCTCCGTTTTGGTTTTAGAAGCAGATATTTCTCTGTACAGCCTATGGTCCCATTCACTCGGGAATATCCCAACGCAGCTCGTAGAAGAAACGTGTTTCTGACTCGCTGAATCTCAACATAGATTCAATTCTCTTAGGTGAACGAACGCACAGCAGAGCAGTTTCAAGGAAACGTTTCTCCTAAGTTTTAGACGAAGTTTCCTGCTGTTTAGTACGTATGCCGGCATTGGGCTGGAAATACCGGTTTTGGGATTCTGCACAGAAAGGGTTTGCAAACCGCTGAATCCACACGTGAGTTTAACTCTGTCAGTTGAATGCACACATTGACAACCATTCAGTTAGATAGCTCCGTTTTGGTTTTAGAAGCAGATATTTCTTTGTACAGCCTATGGTCCCATTCACTCGGGAATATGCCAACGCAGCTCCTAGAAGAAACGTGTTTCTGACTCGCTGAATCTCAACATAGTTTCAACTCTCTTAGGTGAACGAACGCACAGCAGAGCAGTTACAAGGAAACGTTTCTCCTGAGTTTAGACGAAGTTTCCTGCTGTTTCGTACGTATGCCGGCATTGGGCTGGAAATACCGGTTTTGGGATTCTGCACAGAAAGGGTTAGCCAACCGCTGAGTCCACACGTGAGTTTAACTCTGTCAGTTGAATGCACACATTGACAACCATTCAGTTAGATAGCTCCGCTTTGGTTTTAGAAGCAGATATTTCTCTGTACAGCCTATGGTCCCATTCACTCGGGAATATCCCAACGCAGCTCCTAGAAGAAACGTGTTTCTGACTCGCTGAATCTCAACATAGATTCAACTCTCTTAGGTGAAAGAACGCACAGCAGAGCAGTTTCAAGGAAACGTTTCTCCTGAGTTTTAGACGAAGTTTCCTGCTGTTTCGTACGTATGCCGGCATTGGGCTGGAAATACCGGTTTTGCGATTCTACACAGAAAGGGTTTGCAAACCGCTGAATCCACACGTGAGTTTAACTCTGTCAGTTGAATGCACACATTGACAACCATTCAGTTAGATAGCTCCGCTTTGGTTTTAGAAGCAGATATTTCTCTGTACAGCCTATGGTCCCATTCACTCGGGAATATCCCAACGCAGCTCCTAGAAGAAACGTGTTTCTGACTCGCTGAATCTCAACATAGATTCAACTCTCTTAGGTGAACGAACGCACAGCAGAGCAGTTTCAAGGAAACGTTTCTCCTGAGTTTTAGACTTAGTTTCCTGCTGTTTGGTACGTATGCCTGCATTGGGCTGGAAATACCGGTTTTAGGATTCTGCACAGAAAGGGTTGGCAAACCGCTGAATCCACACGTGAGTTTAACTCTGTCAGTTGAATGCACACATTGACAACCATTCAGTTAGATAGCTCCGTTTTGGTTTTAGAAGCAGATATTTCTCTGTACATCAAATGGTCCCTTTCACTCGGGAATATCCCAACGCAGCTCCTAGAAGAAACGTGTTTCTGACTCGCTGAATCTCAACATAGATTCAACTCTCTTAGGTGAACGAACGCACAGCAGAGCAGTTTCAAGGAAGCGTTTCTCCTGAGTTTTAGACGAAGTTTCCTGCTGTTTTGTATGTATGCCGGCATTGGGCTGGAAATACCGGTTTTGGGATTCTGCACAGAAAGGGTTTGCCAACCGCTGAATCCACACGTGAGTTTAACTCTGTCAGTTGAATGCACACATTGACAACCATTCAGCTAGATAGCTCCGTTTTGGTTTTAGAAGCAGATATTTCTCTGTACAGCCTATGGTCCCATTCACTCGGGAATATCCCAACGCAGCTCCTAGAAGAAACGTGTTTCTGACTCGCTGAATCTCAACATAGATTCAACTCTCTTAGGTGAACGAACGCACAGCAGAGCAGTTTCAAGGAAGCGTTTCTCCTTAGTTTTAGACGAAGTTTCCTGCTGTTTAGTACGTATGCCGGCATTGGGCTGGAAATACCGGTTTTGGGATTCTGCACAGAAAGGGTTTGCAAACCGCTGAATCCACACGTGAGTTTAACTCTGTCAGTTGAATGCACACATTGACAACCATTCAGCTAGATAGCTCCGTTTTGGTTTTAGAAGCAGATATTTCTCTGTACAGCCTATGGTCCCATTCACTCGGGAATATCCCAACGCAGCTCCTAGAAGAAACGTGTTTCTGACTCGCTGAATCTCAACATAGATTCAACTCTCTTAGGTGAACGAACGCACAGCAGAGCAGTTTCAAGGAGGCGTTTCTCCTGAGTTTTAGACGAAGTTTCCTGCTGTTTAGTACGTATGCCGGCATTGGGCTGGAAATACCGGTTTTGGGATTCTGCACAGAAAGTGTTTGCAAACCGCTGAATCCACACGTGAGTTTAACTCTGTCAGTTGAGTGCACACATTGACAACCATTCAGTTATATAGCTCCGTTTTGGTTTTAGAAGCAGATATTTCTCTGTACAGCCTATGGTCCCATTCACTCGGGAATATCCCAACGCAGCTCCTAGAAGAAACGTGTTTCTGACTCGCTGAATCTCAACATAGATTCAACTCTCTTAGGTGAACGAACGCACAGCAGAGCAGTTTCAAGGAAACGTTTCTCCTGAGTTTTAGACGAAGTTTCCTGCTGTTTAGTACGTATGCCGTCATTGGGCTGGAAATACCGGTTTTGGGATTCTGCACAGAAAGTGTTTGCCAACCGCTGAATCCACACGTGAGTTTAACTCTGTCAGTTGAATGCACACATTGACAACCATTCAGTTAGATAGCTCCGTTTTGGTTTTAGAAGCAGATATTTCTCTGTACAGCCTATGGTCCCATTCACTCGGGAATATCCCAACGCAGCTCCTAGAAGAAACGTGTTTCTGACTCGCTGAATCTCAACATAGATTCAACTCTCTTAGGTGAACGAACGCACAGCAGAGCAGTTTCAAGGAAACGTTTCTCCTGAGTTTTAGACGAAGTTTACTGCTGTTTAGTACGTATGCCGGCATTGGGCTGGAAATACCGGTGTTAGGATTCTGCACAGAAAGGGTTTGCAAACCGCTGAATCCACACGTGAGTTTAACTCTGTCAGTTGAATGCACACATTGACAACCATTCAGTTAGATAGCTCCGTTTTGGGTTTAGAAGCAGATATTTCTCTGTACAGCCTATGGTCCCATTCATTCGGGAATATCCCAACGCAGCTCCTAGAAGAAACGTGTTTCTGACTCGCTGAATCTCAACATAGATTCAACTCTCCTAGGTGAACGAACGCACAGGAGAGAAGTTTCAAGGAAACGTTTCTCCTGAGTTTTAGACGAAGTTTCCTGCTGTTTAGTACGTATGCCGGCATTGGTCTGGAAATACCGGTTTTGGGATTCTGCACAGAAAGGGTTTTCAAACTGCTGAATCCACACGTGAGTTTAACTCTGTCAGTTGAATGCACACATTGACAACCATTCAGTTAGATAGCTCCGTTTTGGTTTTAGAAGCAGATATTTCTCTGTACAGCCTATGGTCCCATTCACTCGGGAATATCCCAACGCAGCTCCTAGAAGAAACGTGTTTCTGACTCGCTGAATCTCAACATAGATTCATCTCTCTTAGGTGAACGAACGCACAGCAGAGCAGTTTCAAGGAAACGTTTCTCCTGAGTTTTAGACGAAGTTTCCTGCTGTTTAGTACGTATGCCGGCATTGGGCTGGAAATACCGGTTTTGCTATTCTACACAGAAAGGGTTTGCCAACCGCTGAATCCACACGTGACTTTAACTCTGTCAGTTGAATGCACACATTTACAACCATTCAGTTAGATAGCTCCGTTTTGGTTTTAGAAGCAGATATTTCTCTGTACAGCCTATGGTCCCATTCACTCGGGAATATCCCAACGCAGCTCCTAGAAGAAACGTGTTTCTGACTCGCTGAAGCTCAACATAGATTCAACTCTCTTAGGTGAACGAACGCACAGCAGAGCAGTTTCAAGGAAGCGTTTCTCCTGAGTTTAAGACGAAGTTTCCTGCTGTTTAGTACGTATGCCGGCATTGGGCTGGAAATACCGGTTTTGGGATTCTGCACAGAAAGGGTTTGCAAACCGCTGAATCCACACGTGAGTTTAACTCTGTCAGTTGAATGCACACATTGACAAACATTCAGTTAGATAGCTCCATTTTGGTTTTAGAAGCAGATATTTCTCTGTACAGCCTATGGTCCCATTCACTCGGGAATATCCCAACGCAGCTCCTAGAAGAAACGTGTTTCTGACTCGCTGAATCTCAACATAGATTCAACTCTCTTAGGTGAACGAACGCACAGCAGAGCAGTTTCAAGGAAACGTTTCTCCTGAGTTTTAGACGAAGTTTCCTGCTGTTTAGTATGTATGCCGGAGGGCTGGAAATACCGGTTTTGGGATTCTGCACAGAAAGGGTTTGCAAACCGCTGAATCCACACGTGAGTTTAACTCTGTCAGTTGAATGCACACATTGACAACCATTCAGTTAGATAGCTCCGTTTTGGTTTTAGAAGCAGATATTTCTCTGTACAGCCTATGGTCCCATTCACTCGGGAATACCCCAACACAGGTCGTAGAAGAAAAGTGTTTCTGACTCGCTGAATCTCAACAAAGATTCAACTCTCTTAGGTGAAGGAATGCACAGCAGAGCAGTTTCAAGGAAACGTTTCTCCTGAGTTTTAGACGAAGTTTCCTGCTGTTTATTACGTATGCCGGCATTGGGCTGGAAATACCGGGGTTAGGATTCTGCACAGAAAGGGTTGGCAAACCGCTGAATCCACACGTGAGTTTAACTCTGTCAGTTGAATGCACACATTGACAACCATTCAGTTAGATAGCTCCGTTTTGGTTTTAGAAGCAGATATTTCTCTGTACAGCCTATGGTCCCATTCACTCGGGAATATCCCAACGCAGCTCCTAGAAGAAACGTGTTTCTGACTCGCTGAATCTCAACATAGATTCAACTCTCTTAGGTGAACGAACGCACAGCAGAGCAGTTTCAAGGAAACGTTTCTCCTGAGTTTTAGACGAAGTTTCCTGCTGTTTCGTACGTATGCCGGCATTGGGCTGGAAATACCGGTTTTGCGATTCTACACAGAAAGGGTTTGCAAACCGCTGAATCCACACGTGAGTTTAACTCTGTCAGTTGAATGCACACATTGACAACCATTCAGTTAGATAGCTCCGTTTTGGTTTTAGAAGCAGATATTTCTCTGTACAGCCTATGGTCCCATTCACTCGGGAATATCCCAACGCAGCTCCTAGAAGAAACGTGTTTCTGACTCGCTGAATCTCAACATAGATTCAACTCTCTTAGGTGAACGAACGCACAGCAGAGCAGTTTCAAGGAAACGTTTCTCCTGAGTTTTAGACGAAGTTTCCTGCTGTTTCGTACGTATGCCGGCATTGGGCTGGAAATACCGGTTTTGCGATTCTACACAGAAAGGGTTTGCAAACCGCTGAATCCACACGTGAGTTTAACTCTGTCAGTTGAATGCACACATTGACAAACATTCAGTTAGATAGCTCCGTTTTGGTTTTAGAAGCAGATATTTCTCTGTACAGCCTATGGTCCCTTTCACTCGGGAATATCCCAACGCAGCTCCTAGAAGAAACGTGTTTCTGACTCGCTGAATCTCAACATAGATTCAACTCTCTTAGGTGAACGAACGCACAGCAGAGCAGTTTCAAGGAAACGTTTCTCCTGAGTTTTAGACGAAGTTTCCTGCTGTTTAGTACGTATGCCGGCATTGGGCTGGAAATACCGGTTTTGGGATTCTGCACAGAAAGGGTTTGCCAACCGCTGAATCCACACGTGAGTTTAACTCTGTCAGTTGAATGCAAACATTGACAACCATTCAGTTAGATAGCTCCGTTTTGGTTTTAGAAGCAGATATTTCTCTGTACAGCCTTTGGTCCCATTCACTCGGGAATATCCCAACGCAGCTCCTAGAAGAAACGTGCTTCTGACTCGCTGAATCTCAACATAGATTCAACTCTCTTAGGTGAACGAACGCACAGCAGAGCAGTTTCAAGGAAACGTTTCTCCTGAGTTTTAGAAGAAGTTTCCTGCTGCTTAGTACGTATGCCGTCATTGGGCTGAAAATACCGGTTTTGGGATTCTGCACAGAAAGTGTTGGCCAACCGCTGAATCCACGCGTGAGTTTAACTCTGTCAGTTGAATGCACACATTGACAACCATTCAGTCAGATAGCTCCGTTTTGGTTTTAGAAGCAGATATTTCTCTGTACAGCCTATGGTCCCATTCACTCGGGAATATCCCAACGCAGCTCCTAGAAGAAACGTGTTTCTGACTCGCTGAATCTCAACATAGATTCAACTCTCTTAGGTGAACGAACGCACAGCAGAGCAGTTTCAAGGAAACGTTTCTCCTGAGTTTTAGACGAAGTTTCCTGCTGTTTAGTACGTATGCCGGCATTTGGCTGGAAATACCGGTTTTGGGATTCTGCACAGAAAGGGTTTGCAAACCGCTGAATCCACACATGAGTTTAACTCTGTCAGTTGAATGCACACATTGACAACCATTCAGTTAGATAGCTCCGTTTTGGTTTTAGAAGCAGATATTTCTCTGTACAGCCTATGGTCCCATTCACTCGGGAATATCCCAACGCAGCTCGTAGAAGAAACGTGTTTCTGACTCGCTGAATCTCAACATAGATTCAATTCTCTTAGGTGAACGAACGCACAGCAGAGCAGTTTCAAGGAAACGTTTCTCCTAAGTTTTAGACGAAGTTTCCTGCTGTTTAGTACGTATGCCGGCATTGGGCTGGAAATACCGGTTTTGGGATTCTGCACAGAAAGGGTTTGCAAACCGCTGAATCCACACGTGAGTTTAACTCTGTCAGTTGAATGCACACATTGACAACCATTCAGTTAGATAGCTCCGTTTTGGTTTTAGAAGCAGATATTTCTTTGTACAGCCTATGGTCCCATTCACTCGGGAATATGCCAACGCAGCTCCTAGAAGAAACGTGTTTCTGACTCGCTGAATCTCAACATAGTTTCAACTCTCTTAGGTGAACGAACGCACAGCAGAGCAGTTACAAGGAAACGTTTCTCCTGAGTTTAGACGAAGTTTCCTGCTGTTTCGTACGTATGCCGGCATTGGGCTGGAAATACCGGTTTTGGGATTCTGCACAGAAAGGGTTAGCCAACCGCTGAGTCCACACGTGAGTTTAACTCTGTCAGTTGAATGCACACATTGACAACCATTCAGTTAGATAGCTCCGCTTTGGTTTTAGAAGCAGATATTTCTCTGTACAGCCTATGGTCCCATTCACTCGGGAATATCCCAACGCAGCTCCTAGAAGAAACGTGTTTCTGACTCGCTGAATCTCAACATAGATTCAACTCTCTTAGGTGAAAGAACGCACAGCAGAGCAGTTTCAAGGAAACGTTTCTCCTGAGTTTTAGACGAAGTTTCCTGCTGTTTCGTACGTATGCCGGCATTGGGCTGGAAATACCGGTTTTGCGATTCTACACAGAAAGGGTTTGCAAACCGCTGAATCCACACGTGAGTTTAACTCTGTCAGTTGAATGCACACATTGACAACCATTCAGTTAGATAGCTCCGCTTTGGTTTTAGAAGCAGATATTTCTCTGTACAGCCTATGGTCCCATTCACTCGGGAATATCCCAACGCAGCTCCTAGAAGAAACGTGTTTCTGACTCGCTGAATCTCAACATAGATTCAACTCTCTTAGGTGAACGAACGCACAGCAGAGCAGTTTCAAGGAAACGTTTCTCCTGAGTTTTAGACTTAGTTTCCTGCTGTTTGGTACGTATGCCTGCATTGGGCTGGAAATACCGGTTTTAGGATTCTGCACAGAAAGGGTTGGCAAACCGCTGAATCCACACGTGAGTTTAACTCTGTCAGTTGAATGCACACATTGACAACCATTCAGTTAGATAGCTCCGTTTTGGTTTTAGAAGCAGATATTTCTCTGTACATCCTATGGTCCCTTTCACTCGGGAATATCCCAACGCAGCTCCTAGAAGAAACGTGTTTCTGACTCGCTGAATCTCAACATAGATTCAACTCTCTTAGGTGAACGAACGCACAGCAGAGCAGTTTCAAGGAAGCGTTTCTCCTGAGTTTTAGACGAAGTTTCCTGCTGTTTTGTATGTATGCCGGCATTGGGCTGGAAATACCGGTTTTGGGATTCTGCACAGAAAGGGTTTGCCAACCGCTGAATCCACACGTGAGTTTAACTCTGTCAGTTGAATGCACACATTGACAACCATTCAGCTAGATAGCTCCGTTTTGGTTTTAGAAGCAGATATTTCTCTGTACAGCCTATGGTCCCATTCACTCGGGAATATCCCAACGCAGCTCCTAGAAGAAACGTGTTTCTGACTCGCTGAATCTCAACATAGATTCAACTCTCTTAGGTGAACGAACGCACAGCAGAGCAGTTTCAAGGAAGCGTTTCTCCTGAGTTTTAGACGAAGTTTCCTGCTGTTTAGTACGTATGCCGGCATTGGGCTGGAAATACCGGTTTTGGGATTCTGCACAGAAAGGGTTTGCAAACCGCTGAATCCACACGTGAGTTTAACTCTGTCAGTTGAATGCACACATTGACAACCATTCAGCTAGATAGCTCCGTTTTGGTTTTAGAAGCAGATATTTCTCTGTACAGCCTATGGTCCCATTCACTCGGGAATATCCCAACGCAGCTCCTAGAAGAAACGTGTTTCTGACTCGCTGAATCTCAACATAGATTCAACTCTCTTAGGTGAACGAACGCACAGCAGAGCAGTTTCAAGGAAACGTTTCTCCTGAGTTTTAGACGAAGTTTCCTGCTGTTTCGTACGTATGCCGGCATTGGGCTGGAAATACCGGTTTTGAGATTCTACACAGAAAGGGTTTGCAAACCGCTGAATCCACACGTGAGTTTAACTCTGTCAGTTGAATGCACACATTGACAACCATTCAGTTAGATAGCTCCGTTTTGGTTTTAGAAGCAGATATTTCTCTGTACACCCTATGGTCCCATTCACTCGGGAATATCCCAACGCAGCTCGTAGAAGAAACGTGTTTCTGACTCGCTGAATCTCAACATAGATTCAATTCTCTTAGGTGAACGAACGCACAGCAGAGCAGTTTCAAGGAAACGTTTCTCCTAAGTTTTAGACGAAGTTTCCTGCTGTTTAGTACGTATGCCGGCATTGGGCTGGAAATACCGGTTTTGGGATTCTGCACAGAAAGGGTTTGCAAACCGCTGAATCCACACGTGAGTTTAACTCTGTCAGTTGAATGCACACATTGACAACCATTCAGTTAGATAGCTCCGCTTTGGTTTTAGAAGCAGATATTTCTCTGTACAGCCTATGGTCCCATTCACTCGGGAATATCCCAACGCAGCTCCTAGAAGAAACGTGTTTCTGACTCGCTGAATCTCAACATAGATTCAACTCTCTTAGGTGAACGAACGCACAGCAGAGCAGTTTCAAGGAAACGTTTCTCCTGAGTTTTAGACTTAGTTTCCTGCTGTTTGGTACGTATGCCTGCATTGGGCTGGAAATACCGGTTTTAGGATTCTGCACAGAAAGGGTTGGCAAACCGCTGAATCCACACGTGAGTTTAACTCTGTCAGTTGAATGCACACATTGACAACCATTCAGTTAGATAGCTCCGTTTTGGTTTTAGAAGCAGATATTTCTCTGTACATCCTATGGTCCCTTTCACTCGGGAATATCCCAACGCAGCTCCTAGAAGAAACGTGTTTCTGACTCGCTGAATCTCAACATAGATTCAACTCTCTTAGGTGAACGAACGCACAGCAGAGCAGTTTCAAGGAAGCGTTTCTCCTGAGTTTTAGACGAAGTTTCCTGCTGTTTTGTATGTATGCCGGCATTGGGCTGGAAATACCGGTTTTGGGATTCTGCACAGAAAGGGTTTGCCAACCGCTGAATCCACACGTGAGTTTAACTCTGTCAGTTGAATGCACACATTGACAACCATTCAGCTAGATAGCTCCGTTTTGGTTTTAGAAGCAGATATTTCTCTGTACAGCCTATGGTCCCATTCACTCGGGAATATCCCAACGCAGCTCCTAGAAGAAACGTGTTTCTGACTCGCTGAATCTCAACATAGATTCAACTCTCTTAGGTGAACGAACGCACAGCAGAGCAGTTTCAAGGAAGCGTTTCTCCTGAGTTTTAGACGAAGTTTCCTGCTGTTTAGTACGTATGCCGGCATTGGGCTGGAAATACCGGTTTTGGGATTCTGCACAGAAAGGGTTTGCAAACCGCTGAATCCACACGTGAGTTTAACTCTGTCAGTTGAATGCACACATTGACAACCATTCAGCTAGATAGCTCCGTTTTGGTTTTAGAAGCAGATATTTCTCTGTACAGCCTATGGTCCCATTCACTCGGGAATATCCCAACGCAGCTCCTAGAAGAAACGTGTTTCTGACTCGCTGAATCTCAACATAGATTCAACTCTCTTAGGTGAACGAACGCACAGCAGAGCAGTTTCAAGGAAACGTTTCTCCTGAGTTTTAGACGAAGTTTCCTGCTGTTTCGTACGTATGCCGGCATTGGGCTGGAAATACCGGTTTTGAGATTCTACACAGAAAGGGTTTGCAAACCGCTGAATCCACACGTGAGTTTAACTCTGTCAGTTGAATGCACACATTGACAACCATTCAGTTAGATAGCTCCGTTTTGGTTTTAGAAGCAGATATTTCTCTGTACACCCTATGGTCCCATTCACTCGGGAATATCCCAACGCAGCTCGTAGAAGAAACGTGTTTCTGACTCGCTGAATCTCAACATAGATTCAATTCTCTTAGGTGAACGAACGCACAGCAGAGCAGTTTCAAGGAAACGTTTCTCCTAAGTTTTAGACGAAGTTTCCTGCTGTTTAGTACGTATGCCGGCATTGGGCTGGAAATACCGGTTTTGGGATTCTGCACAGAAAGGGTTTGCAAACCGCTGAATCCACACGTGAGTTTAACTCTGTCAGTTGAATGCACACATTGACAACCATTCAGTTAGATAGCTCCGTTTTGGTTTTAGAAGCAGATATTTCTTTGTACAGCCTATGGTCCCATTCACTCGGGAATATGCCAACGCAGCTCCTAGAAGAAACGTGTTTCTGACTCGCTGAATCTCAACATAGATTCAACTCTCTTAGGTGAACGAACGCACAGCAGAGCAGTTTCAAGGAAACGTTTCTCCTGAGTTTTAGACGAAGTTTCCTGCTGTTTAGTACGTATGCCGGCATTGGGCTGGAAATACCGGTTTTAGGATTCTGCACAGAAAGGGTTGGCAAACCGCTGAATCCACACGTGAGTTTAACTCTGTCAGTAGAATGCACACATTGACAACCATTCAGTTAGATAGCTCCGCTTTGGTTTTAGAAGCAGATATTTCTCTGTACAGCCTATGGTCCCATTCACTCGGGAATATCCCAACGCAGCTCGTAGAAGAAACGTGTTTCTGACTCGCTGAATCTCAACATAGATTCAACTCTCTTAGGTGAACGAACGCACAGCAGAGCAGTTTCAAGGAAACGTTTCTCCTGAGTTTTAGACGAAGTTTCCTGCTGTTTAGTACGTATGCCGGCATTGGGCTGGAAATACCGGTTTTGGGATTCTGCACAGAAAGGGTTGGCAAACCGCTGAATCCACACGTGAGTTTAACTCTGTCAGTTGAATGCACACATTGACAACCATTCAGTTAGATAGCTCCGTTTTGGTTTTAGAAGCAGATATTTCTCTGTACAGCCTATGGTCCCATTCACTCGGGAATATCCCAACACAGCTCATAGAAGAAAAGTGTTTCTGACTCGCTGAATCTCAACATAGATTCAACTCTTAGGTGAACGAACGCACAGCAGAGCAGTTTCAAGGAAACGTTTCTCCTGAGTTTTAGACGAAATTTCCTGCTGTTTAGTACGTATGCCGGAATTGGGCTGGAAATACCGGTTTTGGGATTCTGCACAGAAAGGGTTTGCAAACCGCTGAATCCACACGTGAGTTTAACTCTGTCAGTTGAATGCACACATTGACAACCATTCAGTTAGATAGCTCCGTTTTGGTTTTAGAAGCAGATATTTCTTTGTACAGCCTATGGTCCCATTCACTCGGGAATATGGCAACGCAGCTCCTAGAAGAAACGTGTTTCTGACTCGCTGAATCTCAACATAGATTCAACTCTCTTAGGTGAACGAACGCACAGCAGAGCAGTTTCAAGGAAACGTTTCTCCTGAGTTTTAGACGAAGTTTCCTGCTGTTTCGTACGTATGCCGGCATTGGGCTGGAAATACCGGTTTTGGGATTCTGCACAGAAAGGGTTTGCCAACCGCTGAATCCACACGTGAGTTTAACTCTGTCAGTTGAATGCACACATTGACAACCATTCAGTTAGATAGCTCCGTTTTGGTTTTAGAAGCAGATATTTCTCTGTACAGCCTATGGTCCCATTCACTGGGGAATATCCCAACGCAGCTCCTAGAAGAAACGTGTTTCTGACTCGCTGAATCTCAACATAGATTCAACTCTCTTAGGTGAACGAACGCACAGCAGAGCAGTTTCAAGGAAACGTTTCTCCTGAGTTTTAGACGAAGTTTCCTGCTGTTTCGTACGTATGCCGGCATTGGGCTGGAAATACCGGTTTTGGGATTCTGCACAGAAAGGGTTTGCCAACCGCTGAATCCACACGTGAGTTTAACTCTGTCAGTTGAATGCACACATTGACAACCATTCAGTTAGATAGCTCCGTTTTGGTTTTAGAAGCAGATATTTCTCTGTACAGCCTATGGTCCCATTCACTCGGGAATATCCCAACGCAGCTCCTAGAAGAAACGTGTTTCTGACTCGCTGAATCTCAACATAGATTCAACTCTCTTAGGTGAACGAACGCACAGCAGAGCAGTCTCAAGGGAACGTTTCTCCTGAGTTTTAGGCGAAGTTTCCTGCTGTTTAGTACGTATGCCGTCATTGGGCTGGAAATACCGGTTTTGGGATTCTGCACAGAAAGGGTTTGCAAACCGCTGAATCCACACGTGAGTTTAACTCTGTCAGTTGAATGCACACATTGACAACCATTCAGTTAGATTGCTCCGTTTTGGTTTTAGAAGCAGATATTTCTCTGTACAGCCTATGGTCCCATTCACTCGGGAATATCCCAACGCAGCTCGTAGAAGAAACGTGTTTCTGACTCGCTGAATCTCAACATAGATTCAACTCTCTTAGGTGAACGAACGCACAGCAGAGCAGTTTCAAGGAAACGTTTCTCCTGAGTTTTAGACGAAGTTTCCTGCTGTTTAGTACGTATGCCGGCATTGGGCTGGAAATACCGGTTTTGGGATTCTGCACAGAAAGGGTTGGCAAACCGCTGAATCCACACGTGAGTTTAACTCTGTCAGTTGAATGCACACATTGACAACCATTCAGTTAGATAGCTCCGTTTTGGTTTTAGAAGCAGATATTTCTCTGTACAGCCTATGGTCCCATTCACTCGGGAATATCCCAACACAGCTCATAGAAGAAAAGTGTTTCTGACTCGCTGAATCTCAACATAGATTCAACTCTTAGGTGAACGAACGCACAGCAGAGCAGTTTCAAGGAAACGTTTCTCCTGAGTTTTAGACGAAATTTCCTGCTGTTTAGTACGTATGCCGGAATTGGGCTGGAAATACCGGTTTTGGGATTCTGCACAGAAAGGGTTTGCAAACCGCTGAATCCACACGTGAGTTTAACTCTGTCAGTTGAATGCACACATTGACAACCATTCAGTTAGATAGCTCCGTTTTGGTTTTAGAAGCAGATATTTCTTTGTACAGCCTATGGTCCCATTCACTCGGGAATATGGCAACGCAGCTCCTAGAAGAAACGTGTTTCTGACTCGCTGAATCTCAACATAGATTCAACTCTCTTAGGTGAACGAACGCACAGCAGAGCAGTTACAAGGAAACGTTTCTCCTGAGTTTTAGACGAAGTTTCCTGCTGTTTCGTACGTATGCCGGCATTGGGCTGGAAATACCGGTTTTGGGATTCTGCACAGAAAGGGTTAGCCAACCGCTGAATCCACACGTGAGTTTAACTCTGTCAGTTGAATGCACACATTGACAACCATTCAGTTAGATAGCTCCGCTTTGGTTTTAGAAGCAGATATTTCTCTGTACAGCCTATGGTCCCATTCACTCGGGAATATCCCAACGCAGCTCCTAGAAGAAACGTGTTTCTGACTCGCTGAATCTCAACATAGATTCAACTCTCTTAGGTGAACGAACGCACAGCAGAGCAGTTTCAAGGAAACGTTTCTCCTGCGTTTTAGACGAAGTTTCCTGCTGTTTCGTACGTATGCCTGCATTGGGCTGGAAATACCGGTTTTAGGATTCTGCACAGAAAGGGTTTGCAAACCGCTGAATCCACACGTGAGTTTAACTCTGTCAGTTGAATGCACACATTGACAACCATTCAGTTAGATAGCTCCGTTTTGGTTTTAGAAGCAGATATTTCTCTGTACAGCCTATGGTCCCTTTCACTCGGGAATATCCCAACGCAGCTCCTAGAAGAAACGTGTTTCTGACTCGCTGAATCTCAACATAGATTCAACTCTCTTAGGTGAACGAACGCACAGCAGAGCAGTTTCAAGGAAGCGTTTCTCCTGAGTTTTAGACGAAGTTTCCTGATGTTTTGTATGTATGCCGGCATTGGGCTGGAAATACCGGTTTTGGGATTCTGCACAGAAAGGGTTTGCAAACCGCTGAATCCACACGTGAGTTTAACTCTGTCAGTTGAATGCACACATTGACAACCATTCAGTTAGATAGCTCCGTTTTGGTTTTAGAAGCAGATATTTCTCTGTACAGCCTATGGTCCCTTTCACTCGGGAATATCCCAACGCAGCTCCTAGAAGAAACGTGTTTCTGACTCGCTGAATCTCAACATAGATTCAACTCTCTTAGGTGAACGAACGCACAGCAGAGCAGTTTCAAGGAAGCGTTTCTCCTGAGTTTTAGACGAAGTTTCCTGCTGTTTTGTATGTATGCCGGCATTGGGCTGGAAATACCGGTTTTGGGATTCTGCACAGAAAGGGTTTGCCAACCGCTGAATCCACACGTGAGTTTAACTCTGTCAGTTGAATGCACACATTGACAACCATTCAGTTAGATAGCTCCGTTTTGGTTTTAGAAGCAGATATTTCTCTGTACACCCTATGGTCCCATTCACTCGGGAATATCCCAACGCAGCTCGTAGAAGAAACGAGTTTCTGACTCGCTGAATCTCAACATAGATTCAATTCTCTTAGGTGAACGAACGCACAGCAGAGCAGTTTCAAGGAAACGTTTCTCCTAAGTTTTAGACGAAGTTTCCTGCTGTTTAGTACGTATGCCGGCATTGGGCTGGAAATACCGGTTTTGGGATTCTGCACAGAAAGGGTTTGCAAACCGCTGAATCCACACGTGAGTTTAACTCTGTCAGTTGAATGCACACATTGACAACCATTCAGTTAGATAGCTCCGTTTTGGTTTTAGAAGCAGATATTTCTTTGTACAGCCTATGGTCCCATTCACTCGGGAATATGCCAACGCAGCTCCTAGAAGAAACGTGTTTCTGACTCGCTGAATCTCAACATAGTTTCAACTCTCTTAGGTGAACGAACGCACAGCAGAGCAGTTACAAGGAAACGTTTCTCCTGAGTTTAGACGAAGTTTCCTGCTGTTTCGTACGTATGCCGGCATTGGGCTGGAAATACCGGTTTTGGGATTCTGCACAGAAAGGTTTAGCCAACCGCTGAATCCACACGTGAGTTTAACTCTGTCAGTTGAATGCACACATTGACAACCAATCAGTTAGATAGCTCCGCTTTGGTTTTAGAAGCAGATATTTCTCTGTACAGCCTATGGTCCCATTCACTAGGGAATATCCCAACGCAGCTCCTAGAAGAAACGTGTTTCTGACTCGCTGAATCTCAACATAGATTCAACTCTCTTAGGTGAAAGAACGCACAGCAGAGCAGTTTCAAGGAAACGTTTCTCCTGAGTTTTAGACTTAGTTTCCTGCTGTTTGGTACGTATGCCTGCATTGGGCTGGAAATACCGGTTTTAGGATTCTGCACAGAAAGGGTTGGCAAACCGCTGAATCCACACGTGAGTTTAACTCTGTCAGTTGAATGCACACATTGACAACCATTCAGTTAGATAGCTCCGTTTTGGTTTTAGAAGCAGATATTTCTCTGTACAGCCTATGGTCCCTTTCACTCGTTAATATCCCAACGCAGCTCCTAGAAGAAACGTGTTTCTGACTCGCTGAATCTCAACATAGATTCAACTCTCTTAGGTGAACGAACGCACAGCAGAGCAGTTTCAAGGAAGCGTTTCTCCTGAGTTTTAGACGAAGTTTCCTGCTGTTTTGTATGTATGCCGGCATTGGGCTGGAAATACCGGTTTTGGGATTCTGCACAGAAAGGGTTTGCAAACCGCTGAATCCACACGTGAGTTTAACTCTGTCAGTTGAATGCACTCATTGACAACCATTCAGTTAGATAGCTCCGTTTTGGTTTTAGAAGCAGATATTTCTCTGTACAGCCTATGGTCCCATTGACTCGGGAATATCCCAACGCACCTCCTAGAAGAAACGTGTTTCTGACTCGCTGAATCTCAACATAGATTCAACTCTCTTAGGTGAACGAACGCACAGCAGAGCAGTTTCAAGGAAGCGTTTCTCCTGAGATTTAGACGAAGTTTCCTGCTGTTTAGTACGTATGCCGGCATTGGGGTGGAAATACCGGTTTTGGGATTCTGCACAGAAAGGGTTTGCAAACCGCTGAATCCACACGTGAGTTTAACTCTGTCAGTTGAATGCACACATTGACAACCATTCAGTTAGATAGCTCCGTTTTGGTTTTAGAAGCAGATATTTCTCTGTACAGCCTATGGTCCCATTCACTCGGGAATATCCCAACGCAGCTCCTAGAAGAAACGTGTTTCGGACTCGCTGAATCTCAACATAGATTCAACTCTCTTAGGTGAACGAACGCACAGCAGAGCAGTTTCAAGGAAACGTTTCTCCTGAGTTTTAGACGAAGGTTCCTGCTGTTTAGAACGTATGCCGGCATTGGGCTGGAAATACCGGTTTTGGGATTCTGCACAGAAAGGGTTTGCAAACCGCTGAATCCACACGTGAGTTTAACTCTGTCAGTTGAATGCACACATTGACAACCATTCAGTTAGACAGCTCCGTTTTGGTTTTAGAAGCAGATATTTCTCTGTACAGCCTATGGTCCCATTCACTCGGGAATATCCCAACGCAGCTACTAGAAGAAACGTGTTTCTGACTCGCTGAATCTCAACATAGATTCAACTCTCTTAGGTGAACGAACGCACAGCAGAGCAGTTTCAAGGAAACGTTTCTCCTGAGATTTAGACGAAGTTTCCTGCTGTTTCGTACGTATGCCGGCATTGGGCTGGAAATACCGGTTTTGGGATTCTGCACAGAAAGGGTTTGCCAACCGCTGAATCCACACGTGAGTTTAACTCTGTCAGTTGAATGCACACATTGACAACCATTCAGTTAGATAGCTCCGTTTTGGTTTTAGAAGCAGATATTTCTCTGTACAGCCTATGGTCCCATTCACTCGGGAATATCCCAACGCAGCTCCTAGAAGAAACGTGTTTCTGACTCGCTGAATCTCAACATAGATTCAACTCTCTTAGGTGAACGAACGCACAGCAGAGCAGTCTCAAGGGAACGTTTCTCCTGAGTTTTAGGCAAAGTTTCCTGCTGTTTAGTACGTATGCCGTCATTGGGCTGGAAATACCGGTTTTGGGATTCTGCACAGAAAGGGTTTGCAAACCGCTGAATCCACACGTGAGTTTAACTCTGTCAGTTGAATGCACACATTGACAACCATTCAGTTAGATAGCTCCGTTTTGGTTTTAGAAGCAGATATTTCTCTGTACAGCCTATGGTCCCATTCACTCGGGAATATCCCAACGCAGCTCCTAGAAGAAACGTGTTTCGGACTCGCTGAATCTCAACATAGATTCAACTCTCTTAGTTGAACGAACTCACAGCTGAGTAGTTTCAAGGAAACGTTTCTCCTGAATTTTAGACGAAATTTCCTGCTGTTTAGAACGTATGCCGGCATTGGCCTGGAAATACCGGTTTTGGGATTCTGCACAGAAAGGGTTTGCAAACCGCTGAATCCACACGTGAGTTTAACTCTGTCAGTTGAATGCACACATTGACAACCATTCAGTTAGACAGCTCCGTTTTGGTTTTAGAAGCAGATATTTCTCTGTACAGCCTATGGTCCCATTCACTCGGGAATATCCCAACGCAGCTACTAGAAGAAACGTGTTTCTGACTCGCTGAATGTCAACATAGATTCAACTCTCTTAGGTGAACGAACGCACAGCAGAGCAGTTTCAAGGAAACGTTTCTCCTGCGTTTTAGACGAAGTTTCCTGCTGTTTAGTACGTATGCCGGCATTGGGCTGGAAATACCGGTTTTGGGATTCTGCACAGAAAGTGTTTGCAAACCGCTGAATCCACACGTGAGTTTAACTCTGTCAGTTGAATGCACACATTGACAACCATTCAGTTAGATAGCTCCGTTTTGGTTTTAGAAGCAGATATTTCTCTGTACAGCCTATGGTCCCATTCACTCGGGAATATCCCAACGGAGCTCCTAGAAGAAACGTGTTTCTGACTCGCTGAATCTCAACATAGATTCAACTCTCTTAGGTGAACGAACGCACAGCAGAGCAGTTTCAAGGAAACGTTTCTCCTGAGTTTTAGACGAAGTTTCCTGCTGTTTAGTACGTATGCCGGCATTGGGCTGGAAATACCGGTTTTGGGATTCTGCACAGAAAGGGTTTGCAAACCGTTGAATCCACACGTGAGTTTACCTCTGTCAGTTGAATGCACACATTGACAACCATTCAGTTAGATAGCTCCGTTTTGCTTTTAGAAGCAGATATTTCTCTGTACAGCCTATGGTCCCTTTCACTCGGGAATATCCCAACGCAGCTCCTAGAAGAAACGTGTTTCTGACTCGCTGAATCTCAACATAGATTCAACTCTCTTTGGTGAACGAACGCACAGCAGAGCAGTTTCAAGGAAACGTTTCTCCTGAGTTTTAGACGAAGTTTCCTGCTGTTTCGTACGTATGCCGGCATTGGGCTGGAAATACCGATTTTGGGATTCTGCACAGAAAGGGTTTGCCAACCGCTGAATCCACACGTGAGTTTAACTCTGTCAGTTGAATGCACACATTGACAACCATTCAGTTAGATAGCTCCGTTTTGGTTTTAGAAGCAGATATTTCTCTGTACAGCCTATGGTCCCATTCACTCGGGAATATCCCAAAGCAGCTCCTAGAAGAAACGTGTTTCTGACTCGCTGAATCTCAACATAGATTCAACTCTCTTAGGTGAACGAACGCACAGCAGAGCAGTTTCAAGGAAACGTTTCTCCTGAGTTTTAGACGAAGTTTCCTGCTGTTTCGTACGTATGCCGGCATTGGGCTGGAAATACCGGTTTTGGGATTCTGCACAGAAAGGGTTTGCCAACCTCTGAATCCACACGTGAGTTTAACTCTGTCAGTTGAATGCACACATTGACAACCATTCAGTTAGATAGCTCCGTTTTGGTTTTAGAAGCAGATATTTCTCTGTACAGCCTATGGTCCCATTCACTCGGGAATATCCCAACGCAGCTCCTAGAAGAAACGTGTTTCTGACTCGCTGAATCTCAACATAGATTCAACTCTCTTAGGTGAACGAACGCACAGCAGAGCAGTTTCAAGGGAACGTTTCTCCTGAGTTTTAGGCGAAGTTTCCTGCTGTTTAGTACGTATGCCGTCATTGGGCTGGAAATACCGGTTTTGGGATTCTGCACAGAAAGGGTTTGCAAACCGCTGAATCCACACGTGAGTTTAACTCTGTCAGTTGAATGCACACATTGACAACCATTCAGTTAGATAGCTCCGTTTTGGTTTTAGAAGCAGATATTTCTCTGTACAGCCTATGGTCCCATTCACTCGGGAATATCCCAACGCAGCTCCTAGAAGAAACGTGTTTCTGACTCGCTGAATCTCAACATAGATTCAACTCTCTTAGGTGAACGAACGCACAGCAGAGCAGTTTCAAGGAAACGTTTCTCCTGAGTTTTAGACGAAGTTTCCTGCTGTTTAGTACGTATGCCGGCATTGGGCTGGAAATACCGGTTTTAGGATTCTGCACAGAAAGGGTTGGCAAACCGCTGAATCCACACGTGAGTTTAACTCTGTCAGTTGAATGCACACATTGACAACCATTCAGTTAGATAGCTCCGCTTTGGTTTTAGAAGCAGATATTTCTCTGTACAGCCTATGGTCCCATTCACTCGGGAATATCCCAACGCAGCTCGTAGAAGAAACGTGTTTCTGACTCGCTGAATCTCAACATAGTTTCAACTCTCTTAGGTGAACGAACGCACAGCAGAGCAGTTTCAAGGAAACGTTTCTCCTGAGTTTTAGACGAAGTTTCCTGCTGTTTAGTACGTATGCCGGCATTGGGCTGGAAATACCGGTTTTGGGATTCTGCACAGAAAGGGTTGGCAAACCGCTGAATCCACACGTGAGTTTAACTCTGTCAGTTGAATGCACACATTGACAACCATTCAGTTAGATAGCTCCGTTTTGGTTTTAGAAGCAGATATTTCTCTGTACAGCCTATGGTCCCATTCACTCGGGAATATCCCAACACAGCTCATAGAAGAAAAGTGTTTCTGACTCGCTGAATCTCAACATAGATTCAACTCTTAGGTGAACGAACGCACAGCAGAGCAGTTTCAAGGAAACGTTTCTCCTGAGTTTTAGACGAAATTTCCTGCTGTTTAGTACGTATGCCGGCATTGGGCTGGAAATACCGGTTTTGGGATTCTGCACAGAAAGGGTTTGCAAACCGCTGAATCCACACGTGAGTTTAACTCTGTCAGTTGAATGCACACATTGACAACCATTCAGTTAGATAGCTCCGTTTTGGTTTTAGAAGCAGATATTTCTCTGTACAGCCTATGGTCCCATTCACTCGGGAATATCCCAACGGAGCTCCTAGGAGAAACGTGTTTCTGACTCGCTGAATCTCAACATAGATTCAACTCTCTTAGGTGAACGAACGCACAGCAGAGCAGTTTCAAGGAAACGTTTCCCCTGAGTTTTAGACGAAGTTTCCTGCTGTTTAGTACGTATGCCGGCATTGGGCTGGAAATACCGGTTTTGGGATTCTGCACAGAAAGGGTTTGCAAACCGCTGAATCGACACGTGAGTTTAACTCTGTCAGTTGAATGCACACATTGACAACCATTCAGTTAGATAGCTCCGTTTTGGTTTTAGAAGCAGATATTTCTCTGTACAGCCTATGGTCCCATTCACTCGGGAATATCCCAACGGAGCTCCTAGAAGAAACCTGTTTCTGACTCGCTGAATCTCAACATAGATTCAACTCTCTTAGGTGAACGAACGCACAGCAGAGCAGTTTCAAGGAAACGTTTCTCCTGAGTTTTAGACGAAGTTTCCTGCTGTTTAGTACGTATGCCGGCATTGGGCTGGAAATACCGGTTTTGGGATTCTGCACAGAAAGGGTTTGCAAACCGTTGAATCCACACGTGAGTTTACCTCTGTCAGTTGAATGCACACATTGACAACCATTCAGTTAGATAGCTCCGTTTTGGTTTTAGAAGCAGATATTTCTCTGTACAGCCTATGGTCCCTTTCACTCGGGAATATCCCAACGCAGCTCCTAGAAGAAACGTGTTTCTGACTCGCTGAATCTCAACATAGATTCAACTCTCTTAGGTGAACGAACGCACAGCAGAGCAGTTTCAAGGAAACGTTTCTCCTGAGTTTTAGACGAAGTTTCCTGCTGTTTCGTACGTATGCCGGCATTGGGCTGGAAATACCGGTTTTGGGATTCTGCACAGAAAGGGTTTGCCAACCGCTGAATCCACACGTGAGTTTAACTCTGTCAGTTGAATGCACACATTGACAACCATTCAGTTAGATAGCTCCGTTTTGGTTTTAGAAGCAGATATTTCTCTGTACAGCCTATGGTCCCATTCACTCGGGAATATCCCAACGCAGCTCCTAGAAGAAACGTGTTTCTGACTCGCTGAATCTCAACATAGATTCAACTCTCTTAGGTGAACGAACGCACAGCAGAGCAGTTTCAAGGAAACGTTTCTCCTGAGTTTTAGACGAAGTTTCCTGCTGTTTCGTACGTATGCCGGCATTGGGCTGGAAATACCGGTTTTGGGATTCTGCACAGAAAGGGTTTGCCAACCGCTGAATCCACACGTGAGTTTAACTCTGTCAGTTGAATGCACACATTGACAACCATTCAGTTAGATAGCTCCGTTTTGGTTTTAGAAGCAGATATTTCTCTGTACAGCCTATGGTCCCATTCACTCGGGAATATCCCAACGCAGCTCCTAGAAGAAACGTGTTTCGGACTCGCTGAATCTCAACATAGATTCAACTCTCTTAGTTGAACGAACTCACAGCTGAGTAGTTTCAAGGAAACGTTTCTCCTGAATTTTAGACGAAATTTCCTGCTGTTTAGAACGTATGCCGGCATTGGCCTGGAAATACCGGTTTTGGGATTCTGCACAGAAAGGGTTTGCAAACCGCTGAATCCACACGTGAGTTTAACTCTGTCAGTTGAATGCACACATTGACAACCATTCAGTTAGACAGCTCCGTTTTGGTTTTAGAAGCAGATATTTCTCTGTACAGCCTATGGTCCCATTCACTCGGGAATATCCCAACGCAGCTACTAGAAGAAACGTGTTTCTGACTCGCTGAATGTCAACATAGATTCAACTCTCTTAGGTGAACGAACGCACAGCAGAGCAGTTTCAAGGAAACGTTTCTCCTGCGTTTTAGACGAAGTTTCCTGCTGTTTAGTACGTATGCCGGCATTGGGCTGGAAATACCGGTTTTGGGATTCTGCACAGAAAGTGTTTGCAAACCGCTGAATCCACACGTGAGTTTAACTCTGTCAGTTGAATGCACACATTGACAACCATTCAGTTAGATAGCTCCGTTTTGGTTTTAGAAGCAGATATTTCTCTGTACAGCCTATGGTCCCATTCACTCGGGAATATCCCAACGGAGCTCCTAGAAGAAACGTGTTTCTGACTCGCTGAATCTCAACATAGATTCAACTCTCTTAGGTGAACGAACGCACAGCAGAGCAGTTTCAAGGAAACGTTTCTCCTGAGTTTTAGACGAAGTTTCCTGCTGTTTAGTACGTATGCCGGCATTGGGCTGGAAATACCGGTTTTGGGATTCTGCACAGAAAGGGTTTGCAAACCGTTGAATCCACACGTGAGTTTACCTCTGTCAGTTGAATGCACACATTGACAACCATTCAGTTAGATAGCTCCGTTTTGCTTTTAGAAGCAGATATTTCTCTGTACAGCCTATGGTCCCTTTCACTCGGGAATATCCCAACGCAGCTCCTAGAAGAAACGTGTTTCTGACTCGCTGAATCTCAACATAGATTCAACTCTCTTTGGTGAACGAACGCACAGCAGAGCAGTTTCAAGGAAACGTTTCTCCTGAGTTTTAGACGAAGTTTCCTGCTGTTTCGTACGTATGCCGGCATTGGGCTGGAAATACCGATTTTGGGATTCTGCACAGAAAGGGTTTGCCAACCGCTGAATCCACACGTGAGTTTAACTCTGTCAGTTGAATGCACACATTGACAACCATTCAGTTAGATAGCTCCGTTTTGGTTTTAGAAGCAGATATTTCTCTGTACAGCCTATGGTCCCATTCACTCGGGAATATCCCAAAGCAGCTCCTAGAAGAAACGTGTTTCTGACTCGCTGAATCTCAACATAGATTCAACTCTCTTAGGTGAACGAACGCACAGCAGAGCAGTTTCAAGGAAACGTTTCTCCTGAGTTTTAGACGAAGTTTCCTGCTGTTTCGTACGTATGCCGGCATTGGGCTGGAAATACCGGTTTTGGGATTCTGCACAGAAAGGGTTTGCCAACCTCTGAATCCACACGTGAGTTTAACTCTGTCAGTTGAATGCACACATTGACAACCATTCAGTTAGATAGCTCCGTTTTGGTTTTAGAAGCAGATATTTCTCTGTACAGCCTATGGTCCCATTCACTCGGGAATATCCCAACGCAGCTCCTAGAAGAAACGTGTTTCTGACTCGCTGAATCTCAACATAGATTCAACTCTCTTAGGTGAACGAACGCACAGCAGAGCAGTTTCAAGGGAACGTTTCTCCTGAGTTTTAGGCGAAGTTTCCTGCTGTTTAGTACGTATGCCGTCATTGGGCTGGAAATACCGGTTTTGGGATTCTGCACAGAAAGGGTTTGCAAACCGCTGAATCCACACGTGAGTTTAACTCTGTCAGTTGAATGCACACATTGACAACCATTCAGTTAGATAGCTCCGTTTTGGTTTTAGAAGCAGATATTTCTCTGTACAGCCTATGGTCCCATTCACTCGGGAATATCCCAACGCAGCTCCTAGAAGAAACGTGTTTCTGACTCGCTGAATCTCAACATAGATTCAACTCTCTTAGGTGAACGAACGCACAGCAGAGCAGTTTCAAGGAAACGTTTCTCCTGAGTTTTAGACGAAGTTTCCTGCTGTTTAGTACGTATGCCGGCATTGGGCTGGAAATACCGGTTTTAGGATTCTGCACAGAAAGGGTTGGCAAACCGCTGAATCCACACGTGAGTTTAACTCTGTCAGTTGAATGCACACATTGACAACCATTCAGTTAGATAGCTCCGCTTTGGTTTTAGAAGCAGATATTTCTCTGTACAGCCTATGGTCCCATTCACTCGGGAATATCCCAACGCAGCTCGTAGAAGAAACGTGTTTCTGACTCGCTGAATCTCAACATAGTTTCAACTCTCTTAGGTGAACGAACGCACAGCAGAGCAGTTTCAAGGAAACGTTTCTCCTGAGTTTTAGACGAAGTTTCCTGCTGTTTAGTACGTATGCCGGCATTGGGCTGGAAATACCGGTTTTGGGATTCTGCACAGAAAGGGTTGGCAAACCGCTGAATCCACACGTGAGTTTAACTCTGTCAGTTGAATGCACACATTGACAACCATTCAGTTAGATAGCTCCGTTTTGGTTTTAGAAGCAGATATTTCTCTGTACAGCCTATGGTCCCATTCACTCGGGAATATCCCAACACAGCTCATAGAAGAAAAGTGTTTCTGACTCGCTGAATCTCAACATAGATTCAACTCTTAGGTGAACGAACGCACAGCAGAGCAGTTTCAAGGAAACGTTTCTCCTGAGTTTTAGACGAAATTTCCTGCTGTTTAGTACGTATGCCGGCATTGGGCTGGAAATACCGGTTTTGGGATTCTGCACAGAAAGGGTTTGCAAACCGCTGAATCCACACGTGAGTTTAACTCTGTCAGTTGAATGCACACATTGACAACCATTCAGTTAGATAGCTCCGTTTTGGTTTTAGAAGCAGATATTTCTCTGTACAGCCTATGGTCCCATTCACTCGGGAATATCCCAACGGAGCTCCTAGGAGAAACGTGTTTCTGACTCGCTGAATCTCAACATAGATTCAACTCTCTTAGGTGAACGAACGCACAGCAGAGCAGTTTCAAGGAAACGTTTCCCCTGAGTTTTAGACGAAGTTTCCTGCTGTTTAGTACGTATGCCGGCATTGGGCTGGAAATACCGGTTTTGGGATTCTGCACAGAAAGGGTTTGCAAACCGCTGAATCGACACGTGAGTTTAACTCTGTCAGTTGAATGCACACATTGACAACCATTCAGTTAGATAGCTCCGTTTTGGTTTTAGAAGCAGATATTTCTCTGTACAGCCTATGGTCCCATTCACTCGGGAATATCCCAACGGAGCTCCTAGAAGAAACCTGTTTCTGACTCGCTGAATCTCAACATAGATTCAACTCTCTTAGGTGAACGAACGCACAGCAGAGCAGTTTCAAGGAAACGTTTCTCCTGAGTTTTAGACGAAGTTTCCTGCTGTTTAGTACGTATGCCGGCATTGGGCTGGAAATACCGGTTTTGGGATTCTGCACAGAAAGGGTTTGCAAACCGTTGAATCCACACGTGAGTTTACCTCTGTCAGTTGAATGCACACATTGACAACCATTCAGTTAGATAGCTCCGTTTTGGTTTTAGAAGCAGATATTTCTCTGTACAGCCTATGGTCCCTTTCACTCGGGAATATCCCAACGCAGCTCCTAGAAGAAACGTGTTTCTGACTCGCTGAATCTCAACATAGATTCAACTCTCTTAGGTGAACGAACGCACAGCAGAGCAGTTTCAAGGAAACGTTTCTCCTGAGTTTTAGACGAAGTTTCCTGCTGTTTCGTACGTATGCCGGCATTGGGCTGGAAATACCGGTTTTGGGATTCTGCACAGAAAGGGTTTGCCAACCGCTGAATCCACACGTGAGTTTAACTCTGTCAGTTGAATGCACACATTGACAACCATTCAGTTAGATAGCTCCGTTTTGGTTTTAGAAGCAGATATTTCTCTGTACAGCCTATGGTCCCATTCACTCGGGAATATCCCAACGCAGCTCCTAGAAGAAACGTGTTTCTGACTCGCTGAATCTCAACATAGATTCAACTCTCTTAGGTGAACGAACGCACAGCAGAGCAGTTTCAAGGAAACGTTTCTCCTGAGTTTTAGACGAAGTTTCCTGCTGTTTCGTACGTATGCCGGCATTGGGCTGGAAATACCGGTTTTGGGATTCTGCACAGAAAGGGTTTGCCAACCGCTGAATCCACACGTGAGTTTAACTCTGTCAGTTGAATGCACACATTGACAACCATTCAGTTAGATAGCTCCGTTTTGGTTTTAGAAGCAGATATTTCTCTGTACAGCCTATGGTCCCATTCACTCGGGAATATCCCAACGCAGCTCCTAGAAGAAACGTGTTTCTGACTCGCTGAATCTCAACATAGATTCAACTCTCTTAGGTGAACGAACGCACAGCAGAGCAGTTTCAAGGGAACGTTTCTCCTGAGTTTTAGACGAAGTTTCCTGCTGTTTAGTACGTATGCCGTCATTGGGCTGGAAATACCGGTTTTGGGATTCTGCACAGAAAGGGTTTGCAAACCGCTGAATCCACACGTGAGTTTAACTCTGTCAGTTGAATGCACACATTGACAACCATTCAGTTAGATAGCTCCGTTTTGGTTTTAGAAGCAGATATTTCTCTGTACAGCCTATGTTCCCATTCACTCGGGAATATCCCAACGCAGCTCCTAGAAGAAACGTGTTTCTGACTCGCTGAATCTCAACATAGATTCAACTCTCTTAGGTGAACGAACGCACAGCAGAGCAGTTTCAAGGAAACGTTTCTCCTGAGTTTTAGACGAAGTTTCCTGCTGTTTAGTACGTATGCCGGCATTGGGCTGGAAATACCGGTTTTAGGATTCTGCACAGAAAGGGTTGGCAAACCGCTGAATCCACACGTGAGTTTAACTCTGTCAGTTGAATGCACACATTGACAACCATTCAGTTAGATAGCTCCGCTTTGGTTTTAGAAGCAGATATTTCTCTGTACAGCCTATGGTCCCATTCACTCGGGAATATCCCAACGCAGCTCGTAGATGAAACGTGTTTCTGACTCGCTGAATCTCAACATAGATTCAACTCTCTTAGGTGAACGAACGCACAGCAGAGCAGTTTCAAGGAAACGTTTCTCCTGAGTTTTAGACGAAGTTTCCTGCTGTTTAGTACGTATGCCGGCATTGGGCTGGAAATACCGGTTTTGGGATTCTGCACAGAAAGGGTTGGCAAACCGCTGAATCCACACGTGAGTTTAACTCTGTCAGTTGAATGCACACATTGACAACCATTCAGTTAGATAGCTCCGTTTTGGTTTTAGAAGCAGATATTTCTCTGTACAGCCTATGGTCCCATTCACTCGGGAATATCCCAACACAGCTCATAGAAGAAAAGTGTTTCTGACTCGCTGAATCTCAACATAGATTCAACTCTTAGGTGAACGAACGCACAGCAGAGCAGTTTCAAGGAAACGTTTCTCCTGAGTTTTAGACGAAATTTCCTGCTGTTTAGTACGTATGCCGGCATTGGGCTGGAAATACCGGTTTTGGGATTCTGCACAGAAAGGGTTTGCAAACCGCTGAATCGACACGTGAGTTTAACTCTGTCAGTTGAATGCACACATTGACAACCATTCAGTTAGATAGCTCCGTTTTGGTTTTAGAAGCAGATATTTCTCTGTACAGCCTATGGTCCCATTCACTCGGGAATATCCCAACGGAGCTCCTAGGAGAAACGTGTTTCTGACTCGCTGAATCTCAACATAGATTCAACTCTCTTAGGTGAACGAACGCACAGCAGAGCAGTTTCAAGGAAACGTTTCTCCTGAGTTTTAGACGAAGTTTCCTGCTGTTTAGTACGTATGCCGGCATTGGGCTGGAAATACCGGTTTTGGGATTCTGCACAGAAAGGGTTTGCAAACAGTTGAATCCACACGTGAGTTTACCTCTGTCAGTTGAATGCACACATTGACAACCATTCAGTTAGATAGCTCCGTTTTGGTTTTAGAAGCAGATATTTCTCTGTACAGCCTATGGTACCTTTCACTCGGGAATATCCCAACGCAGCTCCTAGAAGAAACGTGTTTCTGACTCGCTGAATCTCAACATAGATTCAACTCTCTTAGGTGAACGAACGCACAGCAGAGCAGTTTCAAGGAAACGTTTCTCCTGAGTTTTAGACGAAGTTTCCTGCTGTTTCGTACGTATGCCGACATTGGGCTGGAAATACCGGTTTTGTGATTCTGCACAGAAAGGGTTTGCCAACCGCTGAATCCACACGTGAGTTTAACTCTGTCAGTTGAATGCACACATTGACAACCATTCAGTTAGATAGCTCCGTTTTGGTTTTAGAAGCAGATAATTCTCTGTACAGCCTATGGTTCCATTCACTCGGGAATATCCCAACGCAGCTCCTAGAAGAAACGTGTTTCTGACTCGCTGAATCTCAACATAGATTCAACTCTCTTAGGTGAACGAACGCACAGCAGAGCAGTTTCAAGGAAACGTTTCTCCTGAGTTTTAGACGAAGTTTCCTGCTGTTTCGTACGTATGCCGGCATTGGGCTGGAAATACCGGTTTTGGGATTCTGCACAGAAAGGGTTTGCCAACCGCTGAATCCACACGTGAGTTTAACTCTGTCAGTTGAATGCACACATTGACAACCATTCAGTTAGATAGCTCCGTTTTGGTTTTAGAAGCAGATATTTCTCTGTACAGCCTATGGTCCCATTCACTCGGGAATATCCCAACGCAGCTCCTAGAAGAAACGTGTTTCTGACTCGCTGAATCTCAACATAGATTCAACTCTCTTAGGTGAACGAACGCACAGCAGAGCAGTTTCAAGGGAACGTTTCTCCTGAGTTTTAGACGAAGTTTCCTGCTGTTTAGTACGTATGCCGTCATTGGGCTGGAAATACCGGTTTTGGGATTCTGCACAGAAAGGGTTTGCAAACCGCTGAATCCACACGTGAGTTTAACTCTGTCAGTTGAATGCACACATTGACAACCATTCAGTTAGATAGCTCCGTTTTGGTTTTAGAAGCAGATATTTCTCTGTACAGCCTATGTTCCCATTCACTCGGGAATATCCCAACGCAGCTCCTAGAAGAAACGTGTTTCTGACTCGCTGAATCTCAACATAGATTCAACTCTCTTAAGTGAACGAACGCACAGCAGAGCAGTTTCAAGGAAACGTTTCTCCTGAGTTTTAGACGAAGTTTCCTGCTGTTTAGTACGTATGCCGGCATTGGGCTGGAAATACCGGTTTTAGGATTCTGCACAGAAAGGGTTGGCAAACCGCTGAATCCACACGTGAGTTTAACTCTGTCAGTTGAATGCACACATTGACAACCATTCAGTTAGATAGCTCCGTTTTGGTTTTAGAAGCAGATATTTCTCTGTACAGCCAATGGTCCCATTCACTCGGGAATATCCCAACGCAGCTCCTAGAAGAAACGTGTTTCTGACTCGCTGAATCTCAACATAGATTCAACTCTCTTAGGTGAACGAACGCACAGCAGAGCAGTTTCAAGGAAACGTTTCTCCTGAGTTTTAGACGAAGTTTCCTGCTGTTTAGTACGTATGCCGGCATTGGGCTGGAAATACCGGTTTTGGGATTCTGCACAGAAAGGGTTTGCAAACCGCTGAATCCACACGTGAGTTTAACTCTGTCACTTGAATGCACACATTGACAACCATTCAGTTAGATAGCTCCGTTTTGGTTTTAGAAGCAGATATTTCTCTGTACAGCCTATGGTCCCTTTCACTCGGGAATATCCCAACGCAGCTCCTAGAAGAAACGTGTTTCGGACTCGCTGAATCTCAACATAGATTCAACTCTCTTAGGTGAACGAACGCACAGCAGAGCAGTTTCAAGGAAACGTTTCTCCTGAGTTTTAGACGAAGTTTCCTGCTGTTTCGTACGTATGCCGGCATTGGGCTGGAAATACCGGTTTTGGGATTCTGCACAGAAAGGGTTTGCCAACCGCTGAATCCACACTTGAGTTTAACTCTGTCAGTTGAATGCACACATTGACAACCATTCAGTTAGATAGCTCCGTTTTGGTTTTAGAAGCAGATATTTCTCTGTACAGCCTATGGTCCCATTCACTCGGGAATATCCCAACGCAGCTCCTAGAAGAAACGTGTTTCTGACTCGCTGAATCTCAACATAGATTCAACTCTCTTAGGTGAACGAACGCACAGCAGAGCAGTTTCAAGGAAACGTTTCTCCTGAGTTTTAGACGAAGTTTCCTGCTGTTTAGTACGTATGCCGTCATTGGGCTGGAAATACCGGTTTTGGGATTCTGCACAGAAAGGGTTAGCCAACCGCTGAATCCACACGTGAGTTTAACTCTGTCAGTTGAATGCAAACATTGACAACCATTCAGTTAGATAGCTCCGTTTTGGTTTTAGAAGCAGATATTTCTCTGTACAGCCTATGGTCCCATTCACTCGGGAATATCCCAACGCAGCTCCTAGAAGAAAGGTGTTTCTGACTCGCTGAATCTCAACATAGATTCAACTCTCTTAGGTGAACGAACGCACAGCAGAGCAGTTTCAAGGAAGCGTTTCTCCTGAGTTTTAGACGAAGTTTCCTGCTGTTTAGTACGTATGCCGGCATTGGGCTGGAAATACCGGTTTTGGGATTCTGCACAGAAAGGGTTTGCCAACCGCTGAATCCACACGTGAGTTTAACTCTGTCAGTTGAATGCACACATTGACAACCATTCAGTTAGATAGCTCCGTTTTGGTTTTAGAAGCAGATATTTCTCTGTACAGCCTATGGTCCCATTCACTCGGGAATATCCCAACGCAGCTCCTAGAAGAAACTTGTTTCTGACTCGCTGAATCTCAACATAGATTCAACTCTCTTAGGTGAACGAACGCACAGCAGAGCAGTTTCAAGGAAGCGTTTCTCCTGAGTTTTAGACGAAGTTTCCTGCTGTTTCGTACGTATGCCGGCATTGGGCTGGAAATACCGGTTTTGGGATTCTGCACAGAAAGGGTTTGCCAACCGCTGAATCCACACATGAGTTTAACTCTGTCAGTTGAATGCACACATTGACAACCATTCAGTTAGATAGCTCCGTTTTGGTTTTAGAAGCAGATATTTCTCTGTACAGCCTATGGTCCCATTCACTCGGGAATATCCCAACGCAGCTCCTAGAAGAAACGTGTTTCTGACTTGCTGAATCTCAACATAGATTCAACTCTCTTAGGTGAACGAACGCACAGCAGAGCAGTTTCAAGGGAACGTTTCTCCTGAGTTTTAGACGAAGTTTCCTGCTGTTTCGTACGTATGCCGGCATTGGGCTGGAAATACCGGTTTTGGGATTCTGCACAGAAAGGGTTGGCAAACCGCTGAATCCACACGTGAGTTTAACTCTGTCAGTTGAATGCACACATTGACAACCATTCAGTTAGATAGCTCCGTTTTGGTTTTAGAAGCAGATATTTCTCTGTACAGCCTATGGTCCCATTCACTCGGGAATATCCCAACGCAGCTCCTAGAAGAAATGTGTTTCTGACTCGCTGAATCTCAACATAGATTCAACTCTCTTAGGTGAACGAACGCACAGCAGAGCAGTTTCAAGGAAACGTTTCTCCTGAGTTTTAGACGAAGTTTCCTGCTGTTTAGTACGTATGCCGGCATTGGGCTGGAAATACCGGTTTTGGGATTCTACACAGAAAGGGTTTGCAAACCGCTGAATCCAAACGTGAGTTTAACTCTGTCAGTTGAATGCACACATTGACAACCATTCCGTTAGATAGCTCCGTTTTGGTTTTAGAAGCAGATATTTCTCTGTACAGCCTATGGTCCCATTCACTCGGGAATATCCCAACGCAGCTCCTAGAAGAAACGTGTTTCTGACTCGCTGAATCTCAACATAGATTCAACTCTCTTAGGTGAACGAACGCACAGCAGAGCAGTTTCAAGGAAACGTTTCTCCTGAGTTTTAGACGAAGTTTCCTGCTGTTTCGTACTTATGCCGGCATTGGGCTGGAAATACCGGTTTTGGGATTCTGCACAGAAAGGGTTTGCCAACCGCTGAATCCACACGTGAGTTTAACTCTGTCAGTTGAATGCACACATTGACAACCATTCAGTTAGATAGCTCCGTTTTGGTTTTAGAAGCAGATATTTCTCTGTACAGCCTATGGTCCCATTCACTCGGGAATATCCCAACGCAGCTCCTAGAAGAAACGTGTTTCTGACTCGCTGAATCTCAACATAGATTCAACTCTCTTAGGTGAACGAACGCACAGCAGAGCAGTTTCAAGGAAACGTTTCTCCTGAGTTTTAGACGAAGTTTCCTGCTGTTTCGTACGTATGCCGGCATTGGGCTGGAAATACCGGTTTTGGGATTCTGGACAGAAAGGGTTTGCCAACCGCTGAATCCACACGTGAGTTTAACTCTGTCAGTTGAATGCACACATTTACAACCATTCAGTTAGATAGCTCCGTTTTGGTTTTAGAAGCAGATATTTCTCTGTACAGCCTATGGTCCCATTCACTCGGGAATATCCCAACGCAGCTCCTAGAAGAAACGTGTTTCTGACTCGCTGAATCTCAACATAGATTCAACTCTCTTAGGTGAACGAACGCACAGCAGAGCAGTTTCAAGGAAACGTTTCTCCTGAGTTTTAGACGAAGTTTCCTGCTGTTTAGTACGTATGCCGTCATTGGGCTGGAAATACCGGTTTTGGGATTCTGCACAGAAAGGGTTAGCCAACCGGTGAATCCACACGTGAGTTTAACTCTGTCAGTTGAATGCACACATTCACAACCATTCAGTTAGATAGCTCCGTTTTGGTTTTAGAAGCAGATATTTCTCTGTACAGCCTATGGTCCCATTCACTCGGGAATATCCCAACGCAGCTCCTAGAAGAAACGTGTTTCTGACTCGCTGAATCTCAACATAGATTCAACTCTCTTAGGTGAACGAACGCACAGCAGAGCAGTTTCAAGGAAGCGTTTCTCCTGAGTTTTAGACGAAGTTTCCTGCTGTTTAGTACGTATGCCGTCATTGGGCTGGAAATACCGGTTTTGGGATTCTGCACAGAAAGGGTTTGCAAACCGCTGAATCCACACGTGAGTTTAACTCTGTCAGTTGAATGCACACATTGTCAACCATTCAGTTAGATAGCTCCGTTTTGGTTTTAGAAGCAGATATTTCTCTGTACAGCCTATGGTCCCATTCACTCGGGAATATCCCAACGCAGCTCCTAGAAGAAACGTGTTTCTGACTCGCTGAATCTCAACATAGATTCAACTCTCTTAGGTGAACGAACGCACAGCAGAGCAGTTTCAAGGAAACGTTTCTCCTGAGTTTCAGACGAAGTTTCCTGCTGTTTCGTACGTATGCCGGCATTGGGCTGGAAATACCGGTTTTGCGATTCTACACAGAAAGGGTTTGCAAACCGCTGAATCCACACGTGAGTTTAACTCTGTCAGTTGAATGCACACAATGACAACCATTCAGTTAGATAGCTCCGTTTTGGTTTTAGAAGCAGATATTTCTCTGTACAGCCTATGGTCCCATTCACTCGGGAATATCCCAACGCAGCTCCTAGAAGAAAGTGTTTCTGACTCGCTGAATCTCAACATAGATTCAACTCTCTTAGGTGAACGAACGCACAGCAGAGCAGTTTCAAGGAAACGTTTCTCCTGAGTTTTAGACGAACTTTCCTGCTGTTTAGTACGTATGCCGGCATTGGGCTGGAAATACCGGTTTTGCGATTCTGCACAGAAAGGGTTTGCCAACCGCTGAATCCACACGTGAGTTTAACTCTGTCAGTTGAAAGCACACATTGACAACCATTCAGTTAGATAGCTCCGTTTTGGTTTTAGAAGCAGATATTTCTCTGTACAGCCTATGGTCCCATTCACTCGGGAATATCCCAACGCAGCTCCTAGAAGAAACGTGTTTCTGACTCGCTGAATCTCAACATAGATTCAACTCTCTTAGGTGAACGAACGCACAGCAGATCAGTTTCAAGGAAACGTTTCTCCTGAGTTTTAGACGAAGTTTCCTGCTGTTTAGTACGTATGCCGGCATTGGGCTGGAAATACCGGTTTTGGGATTCTGCACAGAAAGGGTTTGCAAACCGCTGAATCCACACGTGAGTTTAACTCTGTCACTTGAATGCACACATTGACAACCATTCAGTTAGATAGCTCCGTTTTGGTTTTAGAAGCAGATATTTCTCTGTACAGCCTATGGTCCCTTTCACTCGGGAATATCCCAACGCAGCTCCTAGAAGAAACGTGTTTCGGACTCGCTGAATCTCAACATAGATTCAACTCTCTTAGGTGAACGAACGCACAGCAGAGCAGTTTCAAGGAAACGTTTCTCCTGAGTTTTAGACGAAGTTTCCTGCTGTTTCGTACGTATGCCGGCATTGGGCTGGAAATACCGGTTTTGGGATTCTGCACAGAAAGGGTTTGCCAACCGCTGAATCCACACTTGAGTTTAACTCTGTCAGTTGAATGCACACATTGACAACCATTCAGTTAGATAGCTCCGTTTTGGTTTTAGAAGCAGATATTTCTCTGTACAGCCTATGGTCCCATTCACTCGGGAATATCCCAACGCAGCTCCTAGAAGAAACGTGTTTCTGACTCGCTGAATCTCAACATAGATTCAACTCTCTTAGGTGAACGAACGCACAGCAGAGCAGTTTCAAGGAAACGTTTCTCCTGAGTTTTAGACGAAGTTTCCTGCTGTTTAGTACGTATGCCGTCATTGGGCTGGAAATACCGGTTTTGGGATTCTGCACAGAAAGGGTTAGCCAACCGCTGAATCCACACGTGAGTTTAACTCTGTCAGTTGAATGCAAACATTGACAACCATTCAGTTAGATAGCTCCGTTTTGGTTTTAGAAGCAGATATTTCTCTGTACAGCCTATGGTCCCATTCACTCGGGAATATCCCAACGCAGCTCCTAGAAGAAAGGTGTTTCTGACTCGCTGAATCTCAACATAGATTCAACTCTCTTAGGTGAACGAACGCACAGCAGAGCAGTTTCAAGGAAGCGTTTCTCCTGAGTTTTAGACGAAGTTTCCTGCTGTTTAGTACGTATGCCGGCATTGGGCTGGAAATACCGGTTTTGGGATTCTGCACAGAAAGGGTTTGCCAACCGCTGAATCCACACGTGAGTTTAACTCTGTCAGTTGAATGCACACATTGACAACCATTCAGTTAGATAGCTCCGTTTTGGTTTTAGAAGCAGATATTTCTCTGTACAGCCTATGGTCCCATTCACTCGGGAATATCCCAACGCAGCTCCTAGAAGAAACGTGTTTCTGACTCGCTGAATCTCAACATAGATTCAACTCTCTTAGGTGAACGAACGCACAGCAGAGCAGTTTCAAGGAAGCGTTTCTCCTGAGTTTTAGACGAAGTTTCCTGCTGTTTCGTACGTATGCCGGCATTGGGCTGGAAATACCGGTTTTGGGATTCTGCACAGAAAGGGTTTGCCAACCGCTGAATCCACACATGAGTTTAACTCTGTCAGTTGAATGCACACATTGACAACCATTCAGTTAGATAGCTCCGTTTTGGTTTTAGAAGCAGATATTTCTCTGTACAGCCTATGGTCCCATTCACTCGGGAATATCCCAACGCAGCTCCTAGAAGAAACGTGTTTCTGACTTGCTGAATCTCAACATAGATTCAACTCTCTTAGGTGAACGAACGCACAGCAGAGCAGTTTCAAGGGAACGTTTCTCCTGAGTTTTAGACGAAGTTTCCTGCTGTTTAGTACGTATGCCGGCATTGGGCTGGAAATACCGGTTTTGGGATTCTGCACAGAAAGGGTTGGCAAACCGCTGAATCCACACGTGAGTTTAACTCTGTCAGTTGAATGCACACATTGACAACCATTCAGTTAGATAGCTCCGTTTTGGTTTTAGAAGCAGATATTTCTCTGTACAGCCTATGGTCCCATTCACTCGGGAATATCCCAACGCAGCTCCTAGAAGAAATGTGTTTCTGACTCGCTGAATCTCAACATAGATTCAACTCTCTTAGGTGAACGAACGCACAGCAGAGCAGTTTCAAGGAAACGTTTCTCCTGAGTTTTAGACGAAGTTTCCTGCTGTTTAGTACGTATGCCGGCATTGGGCTGGAAATACCGGTTTTGGGATTCTGCACAGAAAGGGTTTGCAAACCGCTGAATCCAAACGTGAGTTTAACTCTGTCAGTTGAATGCACACATTGACAACCATTCAGTTAGATAGCTCCGTTTTGGTTTTAGAAGCAGATATTTCTCTGTACAGCCTATGGTCCCATTCACTCGGGAATATCCCAACGCAGCTCCTAGAAGAAACGTGTTTCTGACTCGCTGAATCTCAACATAGATTCAACTCTCTTAGGTGAACGAACGCACAGCAGAGCAGTTTCAAGGAAACGTTTCTCCTGAGTTTTAGACGAAGTTTCCTGCTGTTTCGTACTTATGCCGGCATTGGGCTGGAAATACCGGTTTTGGGATTCTGCACAGAAAGGGTTTGCCAACCGCTGAATCCACACGTGAGTTTAACTCTGTCAGTTGAATGCACACATTGACAACCATTCAGTTAGATAGCTCCGTTTTGGTTTTAGAAGCAGATATTTCTCTGTACAGCCTATGGTCCCATTCACTCGGGAATATCCCAACGCAGCTCCTAGAAGAAACGTGTTTCTGACTCGCTGAATCTCAACATAGATTCAACTCTCTTAGGTGAACGAACGCACAGCAGAGCAGTTTCAAGGAAACGTTTCTCCTGAGTTTTAGACGAAGTTTCCTGCTGTTTAGTACGTATGCCGTCATTGGGCTGGAAATACCGGTTTTGGGATTCTGCACAGAAAGGGTTAGCCAACCGCTGAATCCACACGTGAGTTTAACTCTGTCAGTTGAATGCAAACATTGACAACCATTCAGTTAGATAGCTCCGTTTTGGTTTTAGAAGCAGATATTTCTCTGTACAGCCTATGGTCCCATTCACTCGGGAATATCCCAACGCAGCTCCTAGAAGAAAGGTGTTTCTGACTCGCTGAATCTCAACATAGATTCAACTCTCTTAGGTGAACGAACGCACAGCAGAGCAGTTTCAAGGAAGCGTTTCTCCTGAGTTTTAGACGAAGTTTCCTGCTGTTTAGTACGTATGCCGGCATTGGGCTGGAAATACCGGTTTTGGGATTCTGCACAGAAAGGGTTTGCCAACCGCTGAATCCACACGTGAGTTTAACTCTGTCAGTTGAATGCACACATTGACAACCATTCAGTTAGATAGCTCCGTTTTGGTTTTAGAAGCAGATATTTCTCTGTACAGCCTATGGTCCCATTCACTCGGGAATATCCCAACGCAGCTCCTAGAAGAAACGTGTTTCTGACTCGCTGAATCTCAACATAGATTCAACTCTCTTAGGTGAACGAACGCACAGCAGAGCAGTTTCAAGGAAGCGTTTCTCCTGAGTTTTAGACGAAGTTTCCTGCTGTTTCGTACGTATGCCGGCATTGGGCTGGAAATACCGGTTTTGGGATTCTGCACAGAAAGGGTTTGCCAACCGCTGAATCCACACATGAGTTTAACTCTGTCAGTTGAATGCACACATTGACAACCATTCAGTTAGATAGCTCCGTTTTGGTTTTAGAAGCAGATATTTCTCTGTACAGCCTATGGTCCCATTCACTCGGGAATATCCCAACGCAGCTCCTAGAAGAAACGTGTTTCTGACTTGCTGAATCTCAACATAGATTCAACTCTCTTAGGTGAACGAACGCACAGCAGAGCAGTTTCAAGGGAACGTTTCTCCTGAGTTTTAGACGAAGTTTCCTGCTGTTTAGTACGTATGCCGGCATTGGGCTGGAAATACCGGTTTTGGGATTCTGCACAGAAAGGGTTGGCAAACCGCTGAATCCACACGTGAGTTTAACTCTGTCAGTTGAATGCACACATTGACAACCATTCAGTTAGATAGCTCCGTTTTGGTTTTAGAAGCAGATATTTCTCTGTACAGCCTATGGTCCCATTCACTCGGGAATATCCCAACGCAGCTCCTAGAAGAAATGTGTTTCTGACTCGCTGAATCTCAACATAGATTCAACTCTCTTAGGTGAACGAACGCACAGCAGAGCAGTTTCAAGGAAACGTTTCTCCTGAGTTTTAGACGAAGTTTCCTGCTGTTTAGTACGTATGCCGGCATTGGGCTGGAAATACCGGTTTTGGGATTCTGCACAGAAAGGGTTTGCAAACCGCTGAATCCAAACGTGAGTTTAACTCTGTCAGTTGAATGCACACATTGACAACCATTCAGTTAGATAGCTCCGTTTTG
This sequence comes from Aotus nancymaae, assembly GCF_030222135.1. Lineage (NCBI taxonomy): Eukaryota > Metazoa > Chordata > Mammalia > Primates > Aotidae > Aotus > Aotus nancymaae. The sequence continues at coordinate 2,747,016 of NW_026988495.1, read as the reverse complement.
GTTTTAGAAGCAGATATTTCTCTGTACAGCCTATGGTCCCATTCACTCGGGAATATCCCAACGCAGCTCCTAGAAGAAACGTGTTTCTGACTCGCTGAATCTCAACATAGATTCAACTCTCTTAGGTGAACGAACGCACAGCAGAGCAGTTTCAAGGAAACGTTTCTCCTGAGTTTTAGACGAAGTTTCCTGCTGTTTCGTACTTATGCCGGCATTGGGCTGGAAATACCGGTTTTGGGATTCTGCACAGAAAGGGTTTGCCAACCGCTGAATCCACACGTGAGTTTAACTCTGTCAGTTGAATGCACACATTGACAACCATTCAGTTAGATAGCTCCGTTTTGGTTTTAGAAGCAGATATTTCTCTGTACAGCCTATGGTACCTTTCACTCGGGAATATCCCAACGCAGCTCCTAGAAGAAACGTGTTTCTGACTCGCTGAATCTCAACATAGATTCAACTCTCTTAGGTGAACGAACGCACAGCAGAGCAGTTTCAAGGAAACGTTTCTCCTGAGTTTTAGACGAAGTTTCCTGCTGTTTCGTACGTATGCCGGCATTGGGCTGGAAATACCGGTTTTGGGATTCTGGACAGAAAGGGTTTGCCAACCGCTGAATCCACACGTGAGTTTAACTCTGTCAGTTGAATGCACACATTGACAACCATTCAGTTAGATAGCTCCGTTTTGGTTTTAGAAGCAGATATTTCTCTGTACAGCCTATGGTCCCATTCACTCGGGAATATCCCAACGCAGCTCCTAGAAGAAACGTGTTTCTGACTCGCTGAATCTCAACATAGATTCAACTCTCTTAGGTGAACGAACGCACAGCAGAGCAGTTTCAAGGAAGCGTTTCTCCTGAGTTTTAGACGAAGTTTCCTGCTGTTTAGTACGTATGCCGTCATTGGGCTGGAAATACCGGTTTTGGGATTCTGCACAGAAAGGGTTTGCAAACCGCTGAATCCACACGTGAGTTTAACTCTGTCAGTTGAATGCACACATTGTCAACCATTCAGTTAGATAGCTCCGTTTTGGTTTTAGAAGCAGATATTTCTCTGTACAGCCTATGGTCCCATTCACTCGGGAATATCCCAACGCAGCTCCTAGAAGAAACGTGTTTCTGACTCGCTGAATCTCAACATAGATTCAACTCTCTTAGGTGAACGAACGCACAGCAGAGCAGTTTCAAGGAGGCGTTTCTCCTGAGTTTTAGACGAAGTTTCCTGCTGTTTAGTACGTATGCCGGCATTGGGCTGGAAATACCGGTTTTGGGATTCTGCACAGAAAGTGTTTGCAAACCGCTGAATCCACACGTGAGTTTAACTCTGTCAGTTGAGTGCACACATTGACAACCATTCAGTTATATAGCTCCGTTTTGGTTTTAGAAGCAGATATTTCTCTGTACAGCCTATGGTCCCATTCACTCGGGAATATCCCAACGCAGCTCCTAGAAGAAACGTGTTTCTGACTCGCTGAATCTCAACATAGATTCAACTCTCTTAGGTGAACGAACGCACAGCAGAGCAGTTTCAAGGAAACGTTTCTCCTGAGTTTTAGACGAAGTTTCCTGCTGTTTAGTACGTATGCCGTCATTGGGCTGGAAATACCGGTTTTGGGATTCTGCACAGAAAGTGTTTGCCAACCGCTGAATCCACACGTGAGTTTAACTCTGTCAGTTGAATGCACACATTGACAACCATTCAGTTAGATAGCTCCGTTTTGGTTTTAGAAGCAGATATTTCTCTGTACAGCCTATGGTCCCATTCACTCGGGAATATCCCAACGCAGCTCCTAGAAGAAACGTGTTTCTGACTCGCTGAATCTCAACATAGATTCAACTCTCCTAGGTGAACGAACGCACAGGAGAGAAGTTTCAAGGAAACGTTTCTCCTGAGTTTTAGACGAAGTTTCCTGCTGTTTAGTACGTATGCCGGCATTGGTCTGGAAATACCGGTTTTGGGATTCTGCACAGAAAGGGTTTTCAAACTGCTGAATCCACACGTGAGTTTAACTCTGTCAGTTGAATGCACACATTGACAACCATTCAGTTAGATAGCTCCGTTTTGGTTTTAGAAGCAGATATTTCTCTGTACAGCCTATGGTCCCATTCACTCGGGAATATCCCAACGCAGCTCCTAGAAGAAACGTGTTTCTGACTCGCTGAATCTCAACATAGATTCATCTCTCTTAGGTGAACGAACGCACAGCAGAGCAGTTTCAAGGAAACGTTTCTCCTGAGTTTTAGACGAAGTTTCCTGCTGTTTAGTACGTATGCCGGCATTGGGCTGGAAATACCGGTTTTGCTATTCTACACAGAAAGGGTTTGCCAACCGCTGAATCCACACGTGAGTTTAACTCTGTCAGTTGAATGCACACATTTACAACCATTCAGTTAGATAGCTCCGTTTTGGTTTTAGAAGCAGATATTTCTCTGTACAGCCTATGGTCCCATTCACTCGGGAATATCCCAACGCAGCTCCTAGAAGAAACGTGTTTCTGACTCGCTGAAGCTCAACATAGATTCAACTCTCTTAGGTGAACGAACGCACAGCAGAGCAGTTTCAAGGAAGCGTTTCTCCTGAGTTTAAGACGAAGTTTCCTGCTGTTTACTACGTATGCCGGCATTGGGCTGGAAATACCGGTTTTGGGATTCTGCACAGAAAGGGTTTGCAAACCGCTGAATCCACACGTGAGTTTAACTCTGTCAGTTGAATGCACACATTGACAAACATTCAGTTAGATAGCTCCATTTTGGTTTTAGAAGCAGATATTTCTCTGTACAGCCTATGGTCCCATTCACTCGGGAATATCCCAACGCAGCTCCTAGAAGAAACGTGTTTCTGACTCGCTGAATCTCAACATAGATTCAACTCTCTTAGGTGAACGAACGCACAGCAGAGCAGTTTCAAGGAAACGTTTCTCCTGAGTTTTAGACGAAGTTTCCTGCTGTTTAGTATGTATGCCGGAGGGCTGGAAATACCGGTTTTGGGATTCTGCACAGAAAGGGTTTGCAAACCGCTGAATCCACACGTGAGTTTAACTCTGTCAGTTGAATGCACACATTGACAACCATTCAGTTAGATAGCTCCGTTTTGGTTTTAGAAGCAGATATTTCTCTGTACAGCCTATGGTCCCATTCACTCGGGAATACCCCAACACAGGTCGTAGAAGAAAAGTGTTTCTGACTCGCTGAATCTCAACAAAGATTCAACTCTCTTAGGTGAAGGAATGCACAGCAGAGCAGTTTCAAGGAAACGTTTCTCCTGAGTTTTAGACGAAGTTTCCTGCTGTTTATTACGTATGCCGGCATTGGGCTGGAAATACCGGGGTTAGGATTCTGCACAGAAAGGGTTGGCAAACCGCTGAATCCACACGTGAGTTTAACTCTGTCAGTTGAATGCACACATTGACAACCATTCAGTTAGATAGCTCCGTTTTGGTTTTAGAAGCAGATATTTCTCTGTACAGCCTATGGTCCCATTCACTCGGGAATATCCCAACGCAGCTCCTAGAAGAAACGTGTTTCTGACTCGCTGAATCTCAACATAGATTCAACTCTCTTAGGTGAACGAACGCACAGCAGAGCAGTTTCAAGGAAACGTTTCTCCTGAGTTTTAGACGAAGTTTCCTGCTGTTTCGTACGTATGCCGGCATTGGGCTGGAAATACCGGTTTTGCGATTCTACACAGAAAGGGTTTGCAAACCGCTGAATCCACACGTGAGTTTAACTCTGTCAGTTGAATGCACACATTGACAAACATTCAGTTAGATAGCTCCGTTTTGGTTTTAGAAGCAGATATTTCTCTGTACAGCCTATGGTCCCTTTCACTCGGGAATATCCCAACGCAGCTCCTAGAAGAAACGTGTTTCTGACTCGCTGAATCTCAACATAGATTCAACTCTCTTAGGTGAACGAACGCACAGCAGAGCAGTTTCAAGGAAACGTTTCTCCTGAGTTTTAGAGAAATTTCCTGCTGTTTAGTACGTATGCCGGCATTGGGCTGGAAATACCGGTTTTGGGATTCTGCACAGAAAGGGTTTGCCAACCGCTGAATCCACACGTGAGTTTAACTCTGTCAGTTGAATGCAAACATTGACAACCATTCAGTTAGATAGCTCCGTTTTGGTTTTAGAAGCAGATATTTTTCTGTACAGCCTATGGTCCCATTCACTCGGGAATATCCCAACGCAGCTCCTAGAAGAAACGTGCTTCTGACTCGCTGAATCTCAACATAGATTCAACTCTCTTAGGTGAACGAACGCACAGCAGAGCAGTTTCAAGGAAACGTTTCTCCTGAGTTTTAGACGAAGTTTCCTGCTGCTTAGTACGTATGCCGTCATTGGGCTGAAAATACCGGTTTTGGGATTCTGCACAGAAAGGGTTGGCCAACCGCTGAATCCACGCGTGAGTTTAACTCTGTCAGTTGAATGCACACATTGACAACCATTCAGTCAGATAGCTCCGTTTTGGTTTTAGAAGCAGATATTTCTCTGTACAGCCTATGGTCCCATTCACTCGGGAATATCCCAACGCAGCTCCTAGAAGAAACGTGTTTCTGACTCGCTGAATCTCAACATAGATTCAACTCTCTTAGGTGAACGAACGCACAGCAGAGCAGTTTCAAGGAAACGTTTCTCCTGAGTTTTAGACGAAGTTTCCTGCTGTTTAGTACGTATGCCGGCATTTGGCTGGAAATACCGGTTTTGGGATTCTGCACAGAAAGGGTTTGCAAACCGCTGAATCCACACATGAGTTTAACTCTGTCAGTTGAATGCAAACATTGACAACCATTCAGTTAGATAGCTCCATTTTGGTTTTAGAAGCAGATATTTCTCTGTACAGCCTATGGTCCCATTCACTCGGGAATATCCCAACGCAGCTCCTAGAAGAAACGTGTTTGTGACTCGCTGAATCTCAACATAGATTCAACTCTCTTAGGTGAACGAACGCACAGCAGAGCAGTTTCAAGGAAACGTTTCTCCTGAGTTTTATACGAAGTTTCCTGCTGCTTAGTACGTATGCCGGCATTGGGCTGAAAATACCGGTTTTGGGATTCTGCACAGAAAGGGTTTGCCAACCGCTGAATCCACACGGGAGTTTAACTCAGTCAGGTGAATGCACACATTGACAACCATTCAGTTAGATAGCTCCGTTTTGGTTTTAGAAGCAGATATTTCTCTGTACAGCCTATGGTCCCATTCACTCGGGAATATCCCAGCTCAGCTCCTAGAAGAAACGTGTTTCAGACTCGCTCAATCTCAACATATATTCAACTCTCTTAGGTGAACGAACGCACAGCAGAGCAGTTTCAAGGAAACGTTTCTCCTGAGTTTTAGACGAAGTTTCCTGCTGTTTCGTACGTATGCCGGCATTGGGCTGGAAATACCGGTTTTGCGATTCTACACAGAAAGGGTTTGCAAACCGCTGAATCCACACGTGAGTTTAACTCTGTCAGTTGAATGCACACATTGACAACCATTCAGTTAGATAGCTCCGTTTTGGTTTTAGAAGCAGATATTTCTCTGTACAGCCTATGGTCCCATTCACTCGGGAATATCCCAACGCAGCTCCTAGAAGAAACGTGTTTCTGACTCACTGAATCTCAACATAGATTCAACTCTCTTAGGTGAACGAACGCACAGCAGAGCAGTTTCAAGGAAACGTTTCTCCTGAGTTTTAGACGAAGTTTCCTGCTGTTTCGTACGTATGCCGGCATTGGGCTGGAAATACCGGTTTTGCGATTCTACACAGAAAGGGTTTGCAATCCGCTGAATCCACACGTGAGTTTAACTCTGTCAGTTGAGTGCACACATTGACAACCATTCAGTTAGATAGCTCCGTTTTGGTTTTAGAAGCAGATATTTCTCTGTACAGCCTATGGTCCCTTTCACTCGGGAATATCCCAATGCAGCTCCTAGAAGAAACGTGTTTCTGACTCGCTGAATCTCAACATAGATTCAACTCTCTTAGGTGAACGAACGCACAGCAGAGCAGTTTCAAGGAAACGTTTCTCCTGAGTTTTAGACGAAGTTTCCTGCTGTTTAGTACGTATGCCGGCATTGGGCTGGAAATACCGGTTTTGGGATTCTGCACAGAAAGGGTTTGCCAACCGCTGAATCAACACGTGAGTTTAACTCTGTCAGTTGAATGCAAACATTGACAACCATTCAGTTAGATAGCTCCGTTTTGGTTTTAGAAGCAGATATTTCTCTGTACAGCCTATGGTCCCATTCACTCGGGAATATCCCAACGCAGCTCCTAGAAGAAAGGTGCTTCTGACTCGCTGAATCTCAACATAGATTCAACTCTCTTAGGTGAACGAACGCACCGCAGAGCAGTTTCAAGGAAACGTTTCTCCTGAGTTTTAGACGAAGTTTCCTGCTGCTTAGTACGTATGCCGGCATTGGGCTGAAAATACCGGTTTTGGGATTCTGCACAGAAAGGGTTTGCAAACCGCTGAATCCACACGTGAGTTTAACTCTGTCAGTTGAATGCACACATTGACAACCATTCAGTCAGATAGCTCCGTTTTGGTTTTAGAAGCAGATATTTCTCTGTACAGCCTATGGTCCCTTTCACTCGGGAATATCCCAATGCAGCTCCTAGAAGAAACGTGTTTCTGACTCGCTGAATCTCAACATAGATTCAACTCTCTTAGGTGAACGAACGCACAGCAGAGCAGTTTCAAGGGAACGTTTCTCCTGAGTTTTAGGCGAAGTTTCCTGCTGTTTAGTACGTATGCCGTCATTGGGCTGGAAATACCGGTTTTGGGATTCTGCACAGAAAGGGTTTGCAAACCGCTGAATCCACACGTGAGTTTAACTCTGTCAGTTGAATGCACACATTGACAACCATTCAGTTAGATAGCTCCGTTTTGGTTTTAGAAGCAGATATTTCTCTGTACAGCCTATGGTCCCATTCACTCGGGAATATCCCAACGCAGCTCCTAGAAGAAACGTGTTTCTGACTCGCTGAATCTCAACATAGATTCAACTCTCTTAGGTGAACGAACGCACAGCAGAGCAGTTTCAAGGAAACGTTTCTCCTGAGTTTTAGACGAAGTTTCCTGCTGTTTAGTACGTATGCCGGCATTGGGCTGGAAATACCGGTTTTAGGATTCTGCACAGAAAGGGTTGGCAAACCGCTGAATCCACACGTGAGTTTAACTCTGTCAGTTGAATGCACACATTGACAACCATTCAGTTAGATAGCTCCGCTTTGGTTTTAGAAGCAGATATTTCTCTGTACAGCCTATGGTCCCTTTCACTCGGGAATATCCCAACGCAGCTCGTAGAAGAAACGTGTTTCTGACTCGCTGAATCTCAACATAGATTCAACTCTCTTAGGTGAACGAACGCACAGCAGAGCAGTTTCAAGGAAACGTTTCTCCTGAGTTTTAGACGAAGTTTCCTGCTGTTTAGTACGTATGCCGGCATTGGGCTGGAAATACCGGTTTTGGGATTCTGCACAGAAAGGGTTTGCCAACCGCTGAATCCACACGTGAGTTTAACTCTGTCAGTTGAATGCACACATTGACAACCATTCAGTTAGATAGCTCCGTTTTGGTTTTAGAAGCAGATATTTCTCTGTACAGCCTATGGTCCCATTCACTCGGGAATATCCCAACACAGCTCATAGAAGAAAAGTGTTTCTGACTCGCTGAATCTCAACATAGATTCAACTCTTAGGTGAACGAACGCACAGCAGAGCAGTTTCAAGGAAACGTTTCTCCTGAGTTTTAGACGAAATTTCCTGCTGTTTAGTACGTATGCCGGAATTGGGCTGGAAATACCGGTTTTGGGATTCTGCACAGAAAGGTTTTGCAAACCGCTGAATCCACACGTGAGTTTAACTCTGTCAGTTGAATGCACACATTGACAACCATTCAGTTAGATAGCTCCGTTTTGGTTTTAGAAGCAGATATTTCTCTGTACAGCCTATGGTCCCATTCACTCGGGAATATCCCAACACAGCTCATAGAAGAAAAGTGTTTCTGACTCGCTGAATCTCAACATAGATTCAACTCTTAGGTGAACGAACGCACAGCAGAGCAGTTTCAAGGAAACGTTTCTCCTGAGTTTTAGACGAAATTTCCTGCTGTTTAGTACGTATGCCGGCATTGGGCTGGAAATACCGGTTTTGGGATTCTGCACAGAAAGGGTTTGCAAACCGCTGAATCCACACGTGAGTTTAACTCTGTCAGTTGAATGCACACATTGACAACCATTCAGTTAGATAGCTCCGTTTTGGTTTTAGAAGCAGATATTTCTCTGTACAGCCTATGGTCCCATTCACTCGGGAATATCCCAACACAGCTGATAGAAGAAAAGTGTTTCTGACTCGCTGAATCTCAACATAGATTCAACTCTTAGGTGAACGAACGCACAGCAGAGCAGTTTCAAGGAAACGTTTCTCCTGAGTTTTAGACGAAATTTCCTGCTGTTTAGTACGTATGCCGGAATTGGGCTGGAAATACCGGTTTTGGGATTCTGCACAGAAAGGGTTTGCAAACCGCTGAATCCACACGTGAGTTTAACTCTGTCAGTTGAATGCACACATTGACAACCATTCAGTTAGATAGCTCCGTTTTGGTTTTAGAAGCAGATATTTATCTGTACAGCCTATGGTCCCATTCACTCGGGAATATCCCAACGGAGCTCCTAGAAGAAAGGTGTTTCTGACTCGCTGAATCTCAACATAGATTCAACTCTCTTAGGTGAACGAACGCACAGCAGAGCAGTTTCAAGGAAACGTTTCTCCTGAGTTTTAGACGAAGTTTCCTGCTGTTTAGTACGTATGCCGGCATTGGGCTGGAAATACCGGTTTTGGGATTCTGCACAGAAAGGGTTTGCAAACCGTTGAATCCACACGTGAGTTTACCTCTGTCAGTTGAATGCACACATTGACAACCATTCAGTTAGATAGCTCCGTTTTGGTTTTAGAAGCAGATATTTCTCTGTACAGCCTATGGTCCCATTCACTCGGGAATATCCCAACGCAGCTCCTAGAAGAAACGTGTTTCTGACTCGCTGAATCTCAACATAGATTCAACTCTCTTAGGTGAACGAACGCACAGCAGAGCAGTTTCAAGGAAACGTTTCTCCTGAGTTTTAGACGAAGTTTCCTGCTGTTTCGTACGTATGCCGGCATTGGGCTGGAAATACCGGTTTTGGGATTCTGCACAGAAAGGGTTTGCAAACCGCTGAATCCACACGTGAGTTTAACTCTGTCAGTTGAATGCACACATTGACAACCATTCAGTTAGATAGCTCCGTTTTGGTTTTAGAAGCAGATATTTCTCTGTACAGCCTATGTTCCCATTCACTCGGGAATATCCCAACGCAGCTCCTAGAAGAAACGTGTTTCTGACTCGCTGAATCTCAACATAGATTCAACTCTCTTAGGTGAACGAACGCACTGCAGAGCAGTTTCAAGGAAACGTTTCTCCTGAGTTTTAGACGAAGTTTCCTGCTGTTTAGTACGTATGCCGGCATTGGGCTGAAAATACCGGTTTTAGGATTCTGCACAGAAAGGGTTGGCAAACCGCTGAATCCACACGTGAGTTTAACTCTGTCAGTTGAATGCACACATTGACAACCATTCAGTTAGATAGCTCCGCTTTGGTTTTAGAAGCAGATATTTCTCTGTACAGCCTATGGTCCCATTCACTCGGGAATATCCCAACGCAGCTCGTAGAAGAAACGTGTTTCTGACTCGCTGAATCTCAACATAGATTCAACTCTCTTAGGTGAACGAACGCACAGCAGAGCAGTTTCAAGGAAACGTTTCTCCTGAGTTTTAGACGAAGTTTCCTGCTGTTTAGTACGTATGCCGGCATTGGGCTGGAAATACCGGTTTTGGGATTCTGCACAGAAAGGGTTTGCAAACCGCTGAATCCACACGTGAGTTTAACTCTGTCAGTTGAATGCACACATTGACAACCATTCAGTTAGATAGCTCCGTTTTGGTTTTAGAAGCAGATATTTCTCTGTACAGCCTATGGTCCCATTCACTCGGGAATATCCCAACGCAGCTCCTAGAAGAAACGTGTTTCTGACTCGCTGAATCTCAACATAGATTCAACTCTCTTAGGTGAACGAACGCACAGCAGAGCAGTTTCAAGGAAACGTTTCTCCTGAGTTTTAGACGAAGTTTCCTGCTGTTTCGTACGTATGCCGGCATTGGGCTGGAAATACCGGTTTTGGGATTCTGCACAGAAAGGGTTTGCCAACCGCTGAATCCACACGTGAGTTTAACTCTGTCAGTTGAATGCACACATAGACAACCATTCAGTTAGATAGCTCCGTTTTGGTTTTAGAAGCAGATATTTCTCTGTACAGCCTATGGTCCCATTCACTCGGGAATATCCCAACGCAGCTCCTAGAAGAAACGTGTTTCTGACTCGCTGAATCTCAACATAGATTCAACTCTCTTAGGTGAACGAACGCACAGCAGAGCAGTTTCAAGGAAACGTTTCTCCTGAGTTTTATACGAAGTTTCCTGCTGCTTAGTACGTATGCCGGCATTGGGCTGAAAATACCGGTTTTGGGATTCTGCACAGAAAGGGTTTGCCAACCGCTGAATCCACACGGGAGTTTAACTCAGTCAGGTGAATGCACACATTGACAACCATTCAGTTAGATAGCTCCGTTTTGGTTTTAGAAGCAGATATTTCTCTGTACAGCCTATGGTCCCATTCACTCGGGAATATCCCAGCTCAGCTCCTAGAAGAAACGTGTTTCAGACTCGCTCAATCTCAACATATATTCAACTCTCTTAGGTGAACGAACGCACAGCAGAGCAGTTTCAAGGAAACGTTTCTCCTCAATTTTAGACGAAGTTTCCTGCTGTTTAGTACGTATGCCATCATTGGGCTGGAAATACCGCTTTTGGGATTCTGCACAGAAAGGGTTGGCAAACCGCTGAATCCACACGTGAGTTTAACTCTGTCAGTTGAATGCACACATTGACAACCATTCAGTTAGATAGCTCCGTTTGGGTTTTAGAAGCAGATATTTCTCTGTACAGCCTATGGTCCCATTCACTCGGGAATATCCCAACGCAGCTCCTAGAAGAAACGTGTTTCTGACTCGCTGAATCTCAACATAGATTCAACTCTCTTAGGTGAACGAACGCACAGCAGAGCAATATCAAGAAAGCGTTTCTCCTGAGTTTTAGACGAAGTTTCCTGCTGTTTAGTACGTATGCCGGCATTGGGCTGGAAATACCGGTTTTGGGATTCTGCACAGAAAGGGTTTGCAAACCGCTGAATCCACACGTGAGTTTAACTCTGTCAGTTGAATGCACACATTGACAACCATTCAGTTAGATAGCTCCGTTTTGGTTTTAGAAGCAGATATTTCTCTGTACAGCCTATGGTCCCATTCACTCGGGAATATCCCAACGCAGCTCCTAGAAGAAACGTGTTTCTGACTCGCTGAATCTCAACATAGATTCAACTCTCTTAGGTGAACGAACGCACCGCAGAGCAGTTTCAAGGAAACGTTTCTCCTGAGTTTTAGACGAAGTTTCCTGCTGCTTAGTACGTATGCCGGCATTGGGCTGAAAATACCGGTTTTGGGATTCTGCACAGAAAGGGTTTGCAAACCGCTGAATCCACACGTGAGTTTAACTCTGTCAGTTGAATGCACACATTGACAACCATTCAGTCAGATAGCTCCGTTTTGGTTTTAGAAGCAGATATTTCTCTGTACAGCCTATGGTCCCTTTCACTCGGGAATATCCCAATGCAGCTCCTAGAAGAAACGTGTTTCTGACTCGCTGAATCTCAACATAGATTCAACTCTCTTAGGTGAACGAACGCACAGCAGAGCAGTTTCAAGGGAACGTTTCTCCTGAGTTTTAGGCGAAGTTTCCTGCTGTTTAGTACGTATGCCGTCATTGGGCTGGAAATACCGGTTTTGGGATTCTGCACAGAAAGGGTTTGCAAACCGCTGAATCCACACGTGAGTTTAACTCTGTCAGTTGAATGCACACATTGACAACCATTCAGTTAGATAGCTCCGTTTTGGTTTTAGAAGCAGATATTTCTCTGTACAGCCTATGGTCCCATTCACTCGGGAATATCCCAACGCAGCTCCTAGAAGAAACGTGTTTCTGACTCGCTGAATCTCAACATAGATTCAACTCTCTTAGGTGAACGAACGCACAGCAGAGCAGTTTCAAGGAAACGTTTCTCCTGAGTTTTAGACGAAGTTTCCTGCTGTTTAGTACGTATGCCGGCATTGGGCTGGAAATACCGGTTTTAGGATTCTGCACAGAAAGGGTTGGCAAACCGCTGAATCCACACGTGAGTTTAACTCTGTCAGTTGAATGCACACATTGACAACCATTCAGTTAGATAGCTCCGCTTTGGTTTTAGAAGCAGATATTTCTCTGTACAGCCTATGGTCCCTTTCACTCGGGAATATCCCAACGCAGCTCGTAGAAGAAACGTGTTTCTGACTCGCTGAATCTCAACATAGATTCAACTCTCTTAGGTGAACGAACGCACAGCAGAGCAGTTTCAAGGAAACGTTTCTCCTGAGTTTTAGACGAAGTTTCCTGCTGTTTAGTACGTATGCCGGCATTGGGCTGGAAATACCGGTTTTGGGATTCTGCACAGAAAGGGTTTGCCAACCGCTGAATCCACACGTGAGTTTAACTCTGTCAGTTGAATGCACACATTGACAACCATTCAGTTAGATAGCTCCGTTTTGGTTTTAGAAGCAGATATTTCTCTGTACAGCCTATGGTCCCATTCACTCGGGAATATCCCAACACAGCTCATAGAAGAAAAGTGTTTCTGACTCGCTGAATCTCAACATAGATTCAACTCTTAGGTGAACGAACGCACAGCAGAGCAGTTTCAAGGAAACGTTTCTCCTGAGTTTTAGACGAAATTTCCTGCTGTTTAGTACGTATGCCGGAATTGGGCTGGAAATACCGGTTTTGGGATTCTGCACAGAAAGGTTTTGCAAACCGCTGAATCCACACGTGAGTTTAACTCTGTCAGTTGAATGCACACATTGACAACCATTCAGTTAGATAGCTCCGTTTTGGTTTTAGAAGCAGATATTTCTCTGTACAGCCTATGGTCCCATTCACTCGGGAATATCCCAACACAGCTCATAGAAGAAAAGTGTTTCTGACTCGCTGAATCTCAACATAGATTCAACTCTTAGGTGAACGAACGCACAGCAGAGCAGTTTCAAGGAAACGTTTCTCCTGAGTTTTAGACGAAATTTCCTGCTGTTTAGTACGTATGCCGGCATTGGGCTGGAAATACCGGTTTTGGGATTCTGCACAGAAAGGGTTTGCAAACCGCTGAATCCACACGTGAGTTTAACTCTGTCAGTTGAATGCACACATTGACAACCATTCAGTTAGATAGCTCCGTTTTGGTTTTAGAAGCAGATATTTCTCTGTACAGCCTATGGTCCCATTCACTCGGGAATATCCCAACACAGCTGATAGAAGAAAAGTGTTTCTGACTCGCTGAATCTCAACATAGATTCAACTCTTAGGTGAACGAACGCACAGCAGAGCAGTTTCAAGGAAACGTTTCTCCTGAGTTTTAGACGAAATTTCCTGCTGTTTAGTACGTATGCCGGAATTGGGCTGGAAATACCGGTTTTGGGATTCTGCACAGAAAGGGTTTGCAAACCGCTGAATCCACACGTGAGTTTAACTCTGTCAGTTGAATGCACACATTGACAACCATTCAGTTAGATAGCTCCGTTTTGGTTTTAGAAGCAGATATTTATCTGTACAGCCTATGGTCCCATTCACTCGGGAATATCCCAACGGAGCTCCTAGAAGAAAGGTGTTTCTGACTCGCTGAATCTCAACATAGATTCAACTCTCTTAGGTGAACGAACGCACAGCAGAGCAGTTTCAAGGAAACGTTTCTCCTGAGTTTTAGACGAAGTTTCCTGCTGTTTAGTACGTATGCCGGCATTGGGCTGGAAATACCGGTTTTGGGATTCTGCACAGAAAGGGTTTGCAAACCGCTGAATCCACACGTGAGTTTACCTCTGTCAGTTGAATGCACACATTGACAACCATTCAGTTAGATAGCTCCGTTTTGGTTTTAGAAGCAGATATTTCTCTGTACAGCCTATGGTCCCATTCACTCGGGAATATCCCAACGCAGCTCCTAGAAGAAACGTGTTTCTGACTCGCTGAATCTCAACATAGATTCAACTCTCTTAGGTGAACGAACGCACAGCAGAGCAGTTTCAAGGAAACGTTTCTCCTGAGTTTTAGACGAAGTTTCCTGCTGTTTCGTACGTATGCCGGCATTGGGCTGGAAATACCGGTTTTGGGATTCTGCACAGAAAGGGTTTGCAAACCGCTGAATCCACACGTGAGTTTAACTCTGTCAGTTGAATGCACACATTGACAACCATTCAGTTAGATAGCTCCGTTTTGGTTTTAGAAGCAGATATTTCTCTGTACAGCCTATGTTCCCATTCACTCGGGAATATCCCAACGCAGCTCCTAGAAGAAACGTGTTTCTGACTCGCTGAATCTCAACATAGATTCAACTCTCTTAGGTGAACGAACGCACTGCAGAGCAGTTTCAAGGAAACGTTTCTCCTGAGTTTTAGACGAAGTTTCCTGCTGTTTAGTACGTATGCCGGCATTGGGCTGAAAATACCGGTTTTAGGATTCTGCACAGAAAGGGTTGGCAAACCGCTGAATCCACACGTGAGTTTAACTCTGTCAGTTGAATGCACACATTGACAACCATTCAGTTAGATAGCTCCGCTTTGGTTTTAGAAGCAGATATTTCTCTGTACAGCCTATGGTCCCATTCACTCGGGAATATCCCAACGGAGCTCCTAGAAGAAAGGTGTTTCTGACTCGCTGAATCTCAACATAGATTCAACTCTCTTAGGTGAACGAACGCACAGCAGAGCAGTTTCAAGGAAACGTTTCTCCTGAGTTTTAGACGAAGTTTCCTGCTGTTTAGTACGTATGCCGGCATTGGGCTGGAAATACCGGTTTTGGGATTCTGCACAGAAAGGGTTTGCAAACCGTTGAATCCACACGTGAGTTTACCTCTGTCAGTTGAATGCACACATTGACAACCATTCAGTTAGATAGCTCCGTTTTGGTTTTAGAAGCAGATATTTCTCTGTACAGCCTATGGTCCCATTCACTCGGGAATATCCCAACGCAGCTCCTAGAAGAAACGTGTTTCTGACTCGCTGAATCTCAACATAGATTCAACTCTCTTAGGTGAACGAACGCACAGCAGAGCAGTTTCAAGGAAACGTTTCTCCTGAGTTTTAGACGAAGTTTCCTGCTGTTTCGTACGTATGCCGGCATTGGGCTGGAAATACCGGTTTTGGGATTCTGCACAGAAAGGGTTTGCAAACCGCTGAATCCACACGTGAGTTTAACTCTGTCAGTTGAATGCACACATTGACAACCATTCAGTTAGATAGCTCCGTTTTGGTTTTAGAAGCAGATATTTCTCTGTACAGCCTATGTTCCCATTCACTCGGGAATATCCCAACGCAGCTCCTAGAAGAAACGTGTTTCTGACTCGCTGAATCTCAACATAGATTCAACTCTCTTAGGTGAACGAACGCACTGCAGAGCAGTTTCAAGGAAACGTTTCTCCTGAGTTTTAGACGAAGTTTCCTGCTGTTTAGTACGTATGCCGGCATTGGGCTGAAAATACCGGTTTTAGGATTCTGCACAGAAAGGGTTGGCAAACCGCTGAATCCACACGTGAGTTTAACTCTGTCAGTTGAATGCACACATTGACAACCATTCAGTTAGATAGCTCCGCTTTGGTTTTAGAAGCAGATATTTCTCTGTACAGCCTATGGTCCCATTCACTCGGGAATATCCCAACGCAGCTCGTAGAAGAAACGTGTTTCTGACTCGCTGAATCTCAACATAGATTCAACTCTCTTAGGTGAACGAACGCACAGCAGAGCAGTTTCAAGGAAACGTTTCTCCTGAGTTTTAGACGAAGTTTCCTGCTGTTTAGTACGTATGCCGGCATTGGGCTGGAAATACCGGTTTTGGGATTCTGCACAGAAAGGGTTTGCAAACCGCTGAATCCACACGTGAGTTTAACTCTGTCAGTTGAATGCACACATTGACAACCATTCAGTTAGATAGCTCCGTTTTGGTTTTAGAAGCAGATATTTCTCTGTACAGCCTATGGTCCCATTCACTCGGGAATATCCCAACGCAGCTCCTAGAAGAAACGTGTTTCTGACTCGCTGAATCTCAACATAGATTCAACTCTCTTAGGTGAACGAACGCACAGCAGAGCAGTTTCAAGGAAACGTTTCTCCTGAGTTTTAGACGAAGTTTCCTGCTGTTTCGTACGTATGCCGGCATTGGGCTGGAAATACCGGTTTTGGGATTCTGCACAGAAAGGGTTTGCCAACCGCTGAATCCACACGTGAGTTTAACTCTGTCAGTTGAATGCACACATAGACAACCATTCAGTTAGATAGCTCCGTTTTGGTTTTAGAAGCAGATATTTCTCTGTACAGCCTATGGTCCCATTCACTCGGGAATATCCCAACGCAGCTCCTAGAAGAAACGTGTTTCTGACTCGCTGAATCTCAACATAGATTCAACTCTCTTAGGTGAACGAACGCACAGCAGAGCAGTTTCAAGGAAACGTTTCTCCTGAGTTTTAGACGAAGTTTCCTGCTGTTTCGTACGTATGCCGGCATTGGGCTGGAAATACCGGTTTTGGGATTCTGCACAGAAAGGGTTTGCCAACCGCTGAATCCACACGTGAGTTTAACTCTGTCAGTTGAATGCACACATTGACAACCATTCAGTTAGATAGCTCCGTTTTGGTTTTAGAAGCAGATATTTCTCTGTACAGCCTATGGTCCCATTCACTCGGGAATATCCCAACGCAGCTCCTAGAAGAAACGTGTTTCTGACTCGCTGAATCTCAACATAGATTCAACTCTCTTAGGTGAACGAACGCACAGCAGAGCAGTTTCAAGGAAACGTTTCTCCTGAGTTTTAGACGAAGTTTCCTGCTGTTTCGTACGTATGCCGTCATTGGGCTGGAAATACCGGTTTTGGGATTCTGCACAGAAAGGGTTAGCCAACCGCTGAATCCACACGTGAGTTTAACTCTGTCAGTTGAATGCACACATTGACAACCATTCAGTTAGATAGCTCCGTTTTGGTTTTAGAAGCAGATATTTCTCTGTACAGCCTATGGTCCCATTCACTCGGGAATATCCCAACGCAGCTCCTAGAAGAAACGTGTTTCTGACTCGCTGAATCTCAACATAGATTCAACTCTCTTAGGTGAACGAACGCACAGCAGAGCAGTTTCAAGGAAGCGTTTCTCCTGAGTTTTAGACGAAGTTTCCTGCTGTTTAGTACGTATGCCGGCATTGGGCTGGAAATACCGGTTTTGGGATTCTGCACAGAAAGGGTTTGCAAACCGCTGAATCCACACGTGAGTTTAACTCTGTCAGTTGAATGCACACATTGACAACCATTCAGTTAGATAGCTCCGTTTTGGTTTTAGAAGCAGATATTTCTCTGTACAACCTATGGTCCCATTCACTCGGGAATATCCCAACGCAGCTCCTAGAAGAAACGTGTTTCTGACTCGCTGAATCTCAACATAGATTCAACTCTCTTAGGTGAACGAACGCACAGCAGAGCAGTTTCAAGGAAACGTTTCTCCTGAGTTTCAGACGAAGTTTCCTGCTGTTTCGTACGTATGCCGGCATTGGGCTGGAAATACCGGTTTTGCGATTCTACACAGAAAGGGTTTGCAAACCGCTGAATCCACACGTGAGTTTAACTCTGTCAGTTGAATGCACACAATGACAACCATTCATTAGATAGCTCCGTTTTGGTTTTAGAAGCAGATATTTCTCTGTACAGCCTATGGTCCCATTCACTCGGGAATATCCCAACGCAGCTCCTAGAAGAAACGTGTTTCTGACTCGCTGAATCTCCACATAGATTCAACTCTCTTAGGTGAACGAACGCACAGCAGAGCAGTTTCAAGGAAACGTTTCTCCTGAGTTTTAGACGAACTTTCCAGCTGTTTAGTACGTATGCCGTCATTGGGCTGGAAATACCGGTTTTGCGATTCTGCACAGAAAGGGTTTGCCAACCGCTGAATCCACACGTGAGTTTAACTCTGTCAGTTGAATGCACACATTGACAATCATTCAGTTAGATAGCTCCGTTTTGGTTTTAGAAGCAGATATTTCTCTGTACAGCCTATGGTCCCATTCACTCGGGAATATCCCAACGCAGCTCCTAGAAGAAACGTGTTTCTGACTCGCTGAATCTCAACATAGATTCAACTCTCTTAAGTGAACGAACGCACAGCAGAGCAGTTTCAAGGAAACGTTTCTCCTGAGTTTTAAACGAAGTTTCCTGCTGTTTAGTACGTATGCCGGCATTGGGCTGGAAATACCGGTTTTGAGATTCTGCACAGAAAGGGTTTGCAAACCGCTGAATCCACACGTTAGTTTAACTCTGTCAGTTGAATGCACACATTGACAACCATTCAGATAGATAGCTCCGTTTTGGTTTTAGAAGCAGATATTTCTCTGTACAGCCTATGGTCCCATTCACTCGGGAATATCCCAACGCAGCTCGTAGAAGAAACGTGTTTCTGACTCGCTGAATCTCAACATAGATTCAACTCTCTTAGGTGAACGAACGCACAGCAGAGCAGTTTCAAGGAGGCGTTTCTCCTGAGTTTTAGACGAAGTTTCCTGCTGTTTAGTACGTATGCCGGCATTGGGCTGGAAATACCGGTTTTGGGATTCTGCACAGAAAGTGTTTGCAAACCGCTGAATCCACACGTGAGTTTAACTCTGTCAGTTGAGTGCACACATTGACAACCATTCAGTTAGATAGCTCCGTTTTGGTTTTAGAAGCAGATATTTCTCTGTACAGCCTATGGTCCCATTCACTCGGGAATATCCCAACGCAGCTCCTAGAAGAAACGTGTTTCTGACACGCTGAATCTCAACATAGATTCAACTCTCTTAGGTGAACGAAAGCACAGCAGAGCAGTTTCAAGGAAACGTTTCTCCTGAGTTTTAGACGAAGTTTCCTGCTGTTTAGTACGTATGCCGGCATTGGGCTGGAAATACCGGTGTTAGGATTCTGCACAGAAAGGGTTTGCAAACCGCTGAATCCACACGTGAGTTTAACTCTGTCAGTTGAATGCACACAATGACAACCATTCATTAGATAGCTCCGTTTTGGTTTTAGAAGCAGATATTTCTCTGTACAGCCTATGGTCCCATTCACTCGGGAATATCCCAACGCAGCTCCTAGAAGAAACGTGTTTCTGACTCGCTGAATCTCCACATAGATTCAACTCTCTTAGGTGAACGAACGCACAGCAGAGCAGTTTCAAGGAAACGTTTCTCCTGAGTTTTAGACGAACTTTCCTGCTGTTTAGTACGTATGCCGTCATTGGGCTGGAAATACCGGTTTTGCGATTCTGCACAGAAAGGGTTTGCCAACCGCTGAATCCACACGTGAGTTTAACTCTGTCAGTTGAATGCACACATTGACAATCATTCAGTTAGATAGCTCCGTTTTGGTTTTAGAAGCAGATATTTCTCTGTACAGCCTATGGTCCCATTCACTCGGGAATATCCCAACGCAGCTCCTAGAAGAAACGTGTTTCTGACTCGCTGAATCTCAACATAGATTCAACTCTCTTAAGTGAACGAACGCACAGCAGAGCAGTTTCAAGGAAACGTTTCTCCTGAGTTTTAAACGAAGTTTCCTGCTGTTTAGTACGTATGCCGGCATTGGGCTGGAAATACCGCTTTTGAGATTCTGCACAGAAAGGGTTTGCAAACCGCTGAATCCACACGTGAGTTTAACTCTGTCAGTTGAATGCACACATTGACAACCATTCAGTTAGATAGCTCCGTTTTGGTTTTAGAAGCAGATATTTCTCTGTACAGCCTATGCTCCCATTCACTCGGGAATATCCCAACGCAGCTCCTAGAAGAAACGTGTTTCTGACTCGCTGAATCTCAACATAGATTCAACTCTCTTAGGTGAACGAACGCACAGCAGAGCAGTTTCAAGGAAGCGTTTCTCCTGAGTTTTAGACGAAGTTTCCTGCTGTTTAGTACGTATGCCGGCATTGGGCTGGAAATACCGGTTTTGGGATTCTGCACAGAAAGGGTTTGCAAACCGCTGAATCCACACGTGAGTTTAACTCTGTCAGTTGAATGCACACATTGACAACCATTCAGTTAGATAGCTCCGTTTTGGTTTTAGAAGCAGATATTTCTCTGTACAGCCTATGGTCCCATTCACTCGGGAATATCCCAACGCAGCTCCTAGAAGAAACGTGTTTCTGACTCGCTGAATCTCCGCATAGATTCAACTCTCTTAGGTGAACGAACGCACAGCAGAGCAGTTTCAAGGAAACGTTTCTCCTGAGTTTCAGACGAAGTTTCCTGCTGTTTCGTACGTATGCCGGCATTGGGCTGGAAATACCGGTTTTGCGATTCTACACAGAAAGGGTTTGCAAACCGCTGAATCCACACGTGAGTTTAACTCTGTCAGTTGAATGCACACAATGACAACCATTCATTAGATAGCTCCGTTTTGGTTTTAGAAGCAGATATTTCTCTGTACAGCCTATGGTCCCATTCACTCGGGAATATCCCAACGCAGCTCCTAGAAGAAACGTGTTTCTGACTCGCTGAATCTCCACATAGATTCAACTCTCTTAGGTGAACGAACGCACAGCAGAGCAGTTTCAAGGAAACGTTTCTCCTGAGTTTTAGACGAAGTTTCCTGCTGTTTAGTACGTATGCCGTCATTGGGCTGGAAATACCGGTTTTGCGATTCTGCACAGAAAGGGTTTGCCAACCGCTGAATCCACACGTGAGTTTAACTCTGTCAGTTGAATGCACACATTGACAACCATTCAGTTAGATAGCTCCGTTTTGGTTTTAGAAGCAGATATTTCTCTGTACAGCCTATGGTCCCATTCACTCGGGAATATCCCAACGCAGCTCCTAGAAGAAACGTGTTTCTGACTCGCTGAATCTCAACATAGATTCAACTCTCTTAAGTGAACGAACGCACAGCAGAGCAGTTTCAAGGAAACGTTTCTCCTGAGTTTTAAACGAAGTTTCCTGCTGTTTAGTACGTATGCCGGCATTGGGCTGGAAATACCGGTTTTGAGATTCTGCACAGAAAGGGTTTGCAAACCGCTGAATCCACACGTGAGTTTAACTCTGTCAGTTGAATGCACACATTGACAACCATTCAGATAGATAGCTCCGTTTTGGTTTTAGAAGCAGATATTTCTCTGTACAGCCTATGGTCCCATTCACTCGGGAATATCCCAACGCAGCTCGTAGAAGAAACGTGTTTCTGACTCGCTGAATCTCAACATAGATTCAACTCTCTTAGGTGAACGAACGCACAGCAGAGCAGTTTCAAGGAGGCGTTTCTCCTGAGTTTTAGACGAAGTTTCCTGCTGTTTAGTACGTATGCCGGCATTGGGCTGGAAATACCGGTTTTGGGATTCTGCACAGAAAGTGTTTGCAAACCGCTGAATCCACACGTGAGTTTAACTCTGTCAGTTGAGTGCACACATTGACAACCATTCAGTTAGATAGCTCCGTTTTGGTTTTAGAAGCAGATATTTCTCTGTACAGCCTATGGTCCCATTCACTCGGGAATATCCCAACGCAGCTCCTAGAAGAAACGTGTTTCTGACTCGCTGAATCTCAACATAGATTCAACTCTCTTAGGTGAACGAACGCACAGCAGAGCAGTTTCAAGGAAACGTTTCTCCTGAGTTTTAGACGAAGTTTCCTGCTGTTTAGTACGTATGCCGGCATTTGGCTGGAAATACCGGTGTTAGGATTCTGCACAGAAAGGGTTTGCAAACCGCTGAATCCACACGTGAGTTTAACTCTGTCAGTTGAATGCACACATTGACAACCATTCAGTTAGATAGCTCCGTTTTGGTTTTAGAAGCAGATATTTCTCTGTACAGCCTATGGTCCCATTCACTCGGGAATATCCCAACGCAGCTCCTAGAAGAAACGTGTTTCTGACTCGCTGAATCTCAACATAGATTCAACTCTCCTAGGTGAACGAACGCACAGCAGAGCAGTTTCAAGGAAACGTTTCTCCTGAGTTTTAGACGAAGTTTCCTGCTGTTTAGTACGTATGCCGGCATTGGTCTGGAAATACCGGTTTTGGGATTCTGCACAGAAAGGGTTTTCAAACTGCTGAATCCACACGTGAGTTTAACTCTGTCAGTTGAATGCACACATTGACAACCATTCAGTTAGATAGCTCCGTTTTGGTTTTAGAAGCAGATATTTCTCTGTACAGCCTATGGTCCCTTTCACTCGGGAATATCCCAACGCAGCTCCTAGAAGAAACGTGTTTCTGACTCGCTGAATCTCAACATAGATTCAACTCTCTTAGGTGAACGAACGCACAGCAGAGCAGTTTCAAGGAAGCGTTTCTCCTGAGTTTTAGACGAAGTTTCCTGCTGTTTAGTACGTATGCCGGCATTGGGCTGGAAATACCGGTTTTGGGATTCTGCACAGAAAGGGTTTGCAAACCGCTGAATCCACACGTGAGTTTAACTCTGTCAGTTGAATGCACACATTGACAACCATTCAGTTAGATAGCTCCGTTTTGGTTTTAGAAGCAGATATTTCTCTGTACAGCCTATGGTCCCATTCACTCGGGAATATCCCAACGCAGCTCCTAGAAGAAACGTGTTTCTGACTCGCTGAATCTCCGCATAGATTCAACTCTCTTAGGTGAACGAACGCACAGCAGAGCAGTTTCAAGGAAACGTTTCTCCTGAGTTTCAGACGAAGTTTCCTGCTGTTTCGTACGTATGCCGGCATTGGGCTGGAAATACCGGTTTTGCGATTCTACACAGAAAGGGTTTGCAAACCGCTGAATCCACACGTGAGTTTAACTCTGTCAGTTGAATGCACACAATGACAACCATTCATTAGATAGCTCCGTTTTGGTTTTAGAAGCAGATATTTCTCTGTACAGCCTATGGTCCCATTCACTCGGGAATATCCCAACGCAGCTCCTAGAAGAAACGTGTTTCTGACTCGCTGAATCTCCACATAGATTCAACTCTCTTAGGTGAACGAACGCACAGCAGAGCAGTTTCAAGGAAACGTTTCTCCTGAGTTTTAGACGAAGTTTCCTGCTGTTTAGTACGTATGCCGTCATTGGGCTGGAAATACCGGTTTTGCGATTCTGCACAGAAAGGGTTTGCCAACCGCTGAATCCACACGTGAGTTTAACTCTGTCAGTTGAATGCACACATTGACAACCATTCAGTTAGATAGCTCCGTTTTGGTTTTAGAAGCAGATATTTCTCTGTACAGCCTATGGTCCCATTCACTCGGGAATATCCCAACGCAGCTCCTAGAAGAAACGTGTTTCTGACTCGCTGAATCTCAACATAGATTCAACTCTCTTAAGTGAACGAACGCACAGCAGAGCAGTTTCAAGGAAACGTTTCTCCTGAGTTTTAAACGAAGTTTCCTGCTGTTTAGTACGTATGCCGGCATTGGGCTGGAAATACCGGTTTTGAGATTCTGCACAGAAAGGGTTTGCAAACCGCTGAATCCACACGTGAGTTTAACTCTGTCAGTTGAATGCACACATTGACAACCATTCAGATAGATAGCTCCGTTTTGGTTTTAGAAGCAGATATTTCTCTGTACAGCCTATGGTCCCATTCACTCGGGAATATCCCAACGCAGCTCGTAGAAGAAACGTGTTTCTGACTCGCTGAATCTCAACATAGATTCAACTCTCTTAGGTGAACGAACGCACAGCAGAGCAGTTTCAAGGAGGCGTTTCTCCTGAGTTTTAGACGAAGTTTCCTGCTGTTTAGTACGTATGCCGGCATTGGGCTGGAAATACCGGTTTTGGGATTCTGCACAGAAAGTGTTTGCAAACCGCTGAATCCACACGTGAGTTTAACTCTGTCAGTTGAGTGCACACATTGACAACCATTCAGTTAGATAGCTCCGTTTTGGTTTTAGAAGCAGATATTTCTCTGTACAGCCTATGGTCCCATTCACTCGGGAATATCCCAACGCAGCTCCTAGAAGAAACGTGTTTCTGACTCGCTGAATCTCAACATAGATTCAACTCTCTTAGGTGAACGAACGCACAGCAGAGCAGTTTCAAGGAAACGTTTCTCCTGAGTTTTAGACGAAGTTTCCTGCTGTTTAGTACGTATGCCGGCATTTGGCTGGAAATACCGGTGTTAGGATTCTGCACAGAAAGGGTTTGCAAACCGCTGAATCCACACGTGAGTTTAACTCTGTCAGTTGAATGCACACATTGACAACCATTCAGTTAGATAGCTCCGTTTTGGTTTTAGAAGCAGATATTTCTCTGTACAGCCTATGGTCCCATTCACTCGGGAATATCCCAACGCAGCTCCTAGAAGAAACGTGTTTCTGACTCGCTGAATCTCAACATAGATTCAACTCTCCTAGGTGAACGAACGCACAGCAGAGCAGTTTCAAGGAAACGTTTCTCCTGAGTTTTAGACGAAGTTTCCTGCTGTTTAGTACGTATGCCGGCATTGGTCTGGAAATACCGGTTTTGGGATTCTGCACAGAAAGGGTTTTCAAACTGCTGAATCCACACGTGAGTTTAACTCTGTCAGTTGAATGCACACATTGACAACCATTCAGTTAGATAGCTCCGTTTTGGTTTTAGAAGCAGATATTTCTCTGTACAGCCTATGGTCCCTTTCACTCGGGAATATCCCAACGCAGCTCCTAGAAGAAACGTGTTTCTGACTCGCTGAATCTCAACATAGATTCAACTCTCTTAGGTGAACGAACGCACAGCAGAGCAGTTTCAAGGAAACGTTTCTCCTGAGTTTTAGACGAAGTTTCCTGCTGTTTCGTACGTATGCCGGCATTGGGCTGGAAATAACGGTTTTGCGATTCTACACAGAAAGGGTTTGCCAACCGCTGAATCCACACTTGAGTTTAACTCTGTCAGTTGAATGCACATATTTACAACCATTCAGTTAGATAGCTCCGTTTTGGTTTTAGAAGCAGATATTTCTCTGTACAGCCTATGGTCCCATTCACTCGGGAATATCCCAACGCAGCTCCTAGAAGAAACGTGTTTCTGACTCGCTGAAGCTCAACATAGATTCAACTCTCTTAGGTGAACGAACGCACAGCAGAGCAGTTTCAAGGAAGCGTTTCTCCTGAGTTTAAGACGAAGTTTCCTGCTGTTTAGTACGTATGCCGGCATTGGGCTGGAAATACCGGTTTTGGGATTCTGCACAGAAAGGGTTTGCAAACCGCTGAATCCACACGTGAGTTTAACTCTGTCAGTTGAATGCACACATTGACAAACATTCAGTTAGATAGCTCCATTTTGGTTTTAGAAGCAGATATTTCTCTGTACAGCCTATGGTCCCATTCACTCGGGAATATCCCAACGCAGCTCCTAGAAGAAACGTGTTTCTGACTCGCTGAATCTCAACATAGATTCAACTCTCTTAGGTGAACGAACGCACAGCAGAGCAGTTTCAAGGAAACGTTTCTCCTGAGTTTTAGACGAAGTTTCCTGCTGTTTAGTATGTATGCCGGAGGGCTGGAAATACCGGTTTTGGGATTCTGCACAGAAAGGGTTTGCAAACCGCTGAATCCACACGTGAGTTTAACTCTGTCAGTTGAATGCACACATTGACAACCATTCAGTTAGATAGCTCCGTTTTGGTTTTAGAAGCAGATATTTCTCTGTACAGCCTATGGTCCCATTCACTCGGGAATACCCCAACACAGGTCGTAGAAGAAAAGTGTTTCTGACTCGCTGAATCTCAACAAAGATTCAACTCTCTTAGGTGGAGGAACGCACAGCAGAGCAGTTTCAAGGAAACGTTTCTCCTGAGTTTTAGACGAAGTTTCCTGCTGTTTAGTACGTATGCCGGCATTGGGCTGGAAATACCGGTGTTAGGATTCTGCACAGAAAGGGTTGGCAAACCGCTGAATCCACACGTGAGTTTAACTCTGTCAGTTGAATGCACACATTGACAACCATTCAGTTAGATAGCTCCGTTTTGGTTTTAGAAGCAGATATTTCTCTGTACAGCCTATGGTCCCATTCACTCGGGAATATCCCAACGCAGCTCCTAGAAGAAACGTGTTTCTGACTCGCTGAATCTCAACATAGATTCAACTCTCCTAGGTGAACGAACGCACAGCAGAGCAGTTTCAAGGAAACGTTTCTCCTGAGTTTTAGACGAAGTTTCCTGCTGTTTAGTACGTATGCCGGCATTGGTCTGGAAATACCGGTTTTGGGATTCTGCACAGAAAGGGTTTTCAAACTGCTGAATCCACACGTGAGTTTAACTCTGTCAGTTGAATGCACACATTGACAACCATTCAGTTAGATAGCTCCGTTTTGGTTTTAGAAGCAGATATTTCTCTGTACAGCCTATGGTCCCTTTCACTCGGGAATATCCCAACGCAGCTCCTAGAAGAAACGTGTTTCTGACTCGCTGAATCTCAACATAGATTCAACTCTCTTAGGTGAACGAACGCACAGCAGAGCAGTTTCAAGGAAACGTTTCTCCTGAGTTTTAGACGAAGTTTCCTGCTGTTTCGTACGTATGCCGGCATTGGGCTGGAAATAACGGTTTTGCGATTCTACACAGAAAGGGTTTGCCAACCGCTGAATCCACACTTGAGTTTAACTCTGTCAGTTGAATGCACATATTTACAACCATTCAGTTAGATAGCTCCGTTTTGGTTTTAGAAGCAGATATTTCTCTGTACAGCCTATGGTCCCATTCACTCGGGAATATCCCAACGCAGCTCCTCGAAGAAACGTGTTTCTGACTCGCTGAAGCTCAACATAGATTCAACTCTCTTAGGTGAACGAACGCACAGCAGAGCAGTTTCAAGGAAGCGTTTCTCCTGAGTTTAAGACGAAGTTTCCTGCTGTTTAGTACGTATGCCGGCATTGGGCTGGAAATACCGGTTTTGGGATTCTGCACAGAAAGGGTTTGCAAACCGCTGAATCCACACGTGAGTTTAACTCTGTCAGTTGAATGCACACATTGACAAACATTCAGTTAGATAGCTCCATTTTGGTTTTAGAAGCAGATATTTCTCTGTACAGCCTATGGTCCCATTCACTCGGGAATATCCCAACGCAGCTCCTAGAAGAAACGTGTTTCTGACTCGCTGAATCTCAACATAGATTCAACTCTCTTAGGTGAACGAACGCACAGCAGAGCAGTTTCAAGGAAACGTTTCTCCTGAGTTTTAGACGAAGTTTCCTGCTGTTTAGTATGTATGCCGGAGGGCTGGAAATACCGGTTTTGGGATTCTGCACAGAAAGGGTTTGCAAACCGCTGAATCCACACGTGAGTTTAACTCTGTCAGTTGAATGCACACATTGACAACCATTCAGTTAGATAGCTCCGTTTTGGTTTTAGAAGCAGATATTTCTCTGTACAGCCTATGGTCCCATTCACTCGGGAATACCCCAACACAGGTCGTAGAAGAAAAGTGTTTCTGACTCGCTGAATCTCAACAAAGATTCAACTCTCTTAGGTGGAGGAACGCACAGCAGAGCAGTTTCAAGGAAACGTTTCTCCTGAGTTTTAGACGAAGTTTCCTGCTGTTTAGTACGTATGCCGGCATTGGGCTGGAAATACCGGTGTTAGGATTCTGCACAGAAAGGGTTGGCAAACCGCTGAATCCACACGTGAGTTTAACTCTGTCAGTTGAATGCACACATTGACAACCATTCAGTTAGATAGCTCCGTTTTGGTTTTAGAAGCAGATATTTCTCTGTACAGCCTATGGTCCCATTCACTCGGGAATATCCCAACGTAGCTCCTAGAAGAAACGTGTTTCTGACTCGCTGAATCTCAACATAGATTCAACTCTCTTAGGTGAACGAACGCACAGCAGAGCAGTTTCAAGGAAACGTTTCTCCTGAGTTTTAGATGAAGTTTCCTGCTGTTTCGTACGTATGCCGGCATTGGGCTGGAAATACCGGTTTTGCGATTCTACACAGAAAGGGTTTGCAAACCGCTGAATCCACACGTGAGTTTAACTCTGTCAGTTGAATGCACACATTGACAACCATTCAGTTAGATAGCTCCGTTTTGGTTTTAGAAGCAGATATTTCTCTGTACAGCCTATGGTCCCATTCACTCGGGAATATCCCAACGCAGCTCCTAGAAGAAACGTGTTTCTGACTCACTGAATCTCAACATAGATTCAACTCTCTTAGGTGAACGAACGCACAGCAGAGCAGTTTCAAGGAAACGTTTCTCCTGAGTTTTAGACCAAGTTTCCTGCTGTTTCGTACGTATGCCGGCATTGGGCTGGAAATACCGGTTTTGCGATTCTACACAGAAAGGGTTTGCAATCCGCTGAATCCACACGTGAGTTTAACTCTGTCAGTTGAGTGCACACATTGACAACCATTCAGTTAGATAGCTCCGTTTTGGTTTTAGAAGCAGATATTTCTCTGTACAGCCTATGGTCCCTTTCACTCGGGAATATCCCAACGCAGCTCCTAGAAGAAACGTGTTTCTGACTCGCTGAATCTCAACATAGATTCAACTCTCTTAGGTGAACGAACGCACAGCAGAGCAGTTTCAAGGAAACGTTTCTCCTGAGTTTTAGACGAAGTTTCCTGCTGTTTAGTACGTATGCCGGCATTGGGCTGGAAATACCGGTTTTGGGATTCTGCACAGAAAGGGTTTGCCAACCGCTGAATCCACAGGTGAGTTTAACTCTGTCAGTTGAATGCAAACATTGACAACCATTCAGTTAGATAGCTCCGTTTTGGTTTTAGAAGCAGATATTTCTCTGTACAGCCTATGGTCCCATTCACTCGGGAATATCCCAACGCAGCTCCTAGAAGAAACGTGCTTCTGACTCGCTGAATCTCAACATAGATTCAACTCTCTTAGGTGAACGAACGCACAGCAGAGCAGTTTCAAGGAAACGTTTCTCCTGAGTTTTAGACGAAGTTTCCTGCTGCTTAGTACGTATGCCGGCATTGGGCTGAAAATACCGGTTTTGGGATTCTGCACAGAAAGGGTTTGCAAACCGCTGAATCCACACGTGAGTTTAACTCTGTCAGTTGAATGCACACATTGACAACCATTCAGTCAGATAGCTCCGTTTTGGTTTTAGAAGCAGATATATCTCTGTACAGCCTATGGTCCCTTTCACTCGGGAATATCCCAACGCAGCTCCTAGAAGAAACGTGTTTCTGACTCGCTGAATCTCAACATAGATTCAACTCTCTTAGGTGAACGAACGCACAGCAGAGCAGTTTCAAGGAAACGTTTCTCCTGAGTTTTAGACGAAGTTTCCTGCTGTTTAGTACGTATGCCGGCATTGGGCTGGAAATACCGGTTTTGGGATTCTGCACAGAAAGGGTTTGCCAACCGTTGAATCCACACGTGAGTTTAACTCAGTCAGGTGAATGCACACATTGACAACCATTCACTTAGATAGCTCCGTTTTGGTTTTAGAAGCAGGTATTTCTCTGTACAGACTATGGTCCCATTCACTCGGGAATATCCCAACGCAGCTCCTAGAAGAAACGTGTTTCTGACTCGCTGAAGCTCAACATAGATTCAACTCTCTTAGGTGAACGAACGCACAGCAGAGCAGTTTCAAGGAAACGTTTCTCCTGAGTTTTAGACGAAGTTTCCTGCTGTTTAGTACGTATGCCGTCATTGGGCTGGGAATACCGGTTTTGGGATTCTGCACAGAAAGGGTTGGCCAACCGCTGAATCCACGCGTGAGTTTAACTCTGTCAGTTGAATGCACACATTGACAACCATTCAGTTAGATAGCTCCGTTTTGGTTTTAGAAGCAGATATTTCTCTGTACAGCCTATGGTCCCATTCACTCGGGAATATCCCAACGCAGCTCCTAGAAGAAACGTGTTTCTGACTCGCTGAATCTCAACATAGATTCAACTCTCTTAGGTGAACGAACGCACAGCAGAGCAGTTTCAAGGAAGCGTTTCTCCTGAGTTTTAGACGAAGTTTCCTGCTGTTTAGTACGTATGCCGGCATTTGGCTGGAAATACCGGTTTTGGGAGTCTGCACAGAAAGGGTTTGCAAACCGCTGAATCCACACATGAGTTTAACTCTGTCAGTTGAATGCACACATTGACAACCATTCAGTTAGATAGCTCCATTTTGGTTTTAGAAGCAGATATTTCTCTGTACAGCCTATGGTCCCATTCACTCGGGAATATCCCAACGCAGCTCCTAGAAGAAACGTGTTTCTGACTCGCTGAATCTCAACATAGATTCAACTCTCTTAGGTGAACGAACGCACAGCAGAGCAGTTTCAAGGAAACGTTTCTCCTGAGTTTTAGACGAAGTTTCCTGCTGCTTAGTACGTATGCCGGCATTGGGCTGAAATTACCGGTTTTGGGATTCTGCACAGAAAGGGTTTGCCAACCGCTGAATCCACACGGGAGTTTAACTCAGTCAGGTGAATGCACACATTGACAACCATTCAGTTAGATAGCTCCGTTTTGGTTTAAGAAGCAGATATTTCTCTGTACAGCCTATGGTCCCATTCACTCGGGAATATCCCAGCGCAGCTCCTAGAAGAAACGTGTTTCAGACTCGCTCAATCTCAACATATATTCAACTCTCTTAGGTGAACGAACGCACAGCAGAGCAGTTTCAAGGAAACGTTTCTCCTGAGTTTTAGACGAAGTTTCCTGCTGTTTAGTACGTATGCCGGCATTGGGCTGGAAATACCGGTTTTGGGATTCTGCACAGAAAGGGTTTGCCAACCGCTGAATCCACAGGTGAGTTTAACTCTGTCAGTTGAATGCAAACATTGACAACCATTCAGTTAGATAGCTCCGTTTTGGTTTTAGAAGCAGATATTTCTCTGTACAGCCTATGGTCCCATTCAATCGGGAATATCCCAACGCAGCTCCTAGAAGAAACGTGCTTCTGACTCGCTGAATCTCAACATAGATTCAACTCTCTTAGGTGAACGAACGCACAGCAGAGCAGTTTCAAGGAAACGTTTCTCCTGAGTTTTAGACGAAGTTTCCTGCTGCTTAGTACGTATGCCGGCATTGGGCTGAAAATACCGGTTTTGGGATTCTGCACAGAAAGGGTTTGCAAACCGCTGAATCCACACGTGAGTTTAACTCTGTCAGTTGAATGCACACATTGACAACCATTCAGTCAGATAGCTCCGTTTTGGTTTTAGAAGCAGATATATCTCTGTACAGCCTATGGTCCCTTTCACTCGGGAATATCCCAACGCAGCTCCTAGAAGAAACGTGTTTCTGACTCGCTGAATCTCAACATAGATTCAACTCTCTTAGGTGAACGAACGCACAGCAGAGCAGTTTCAAGGAAACGTTTCTCCTGAGTTTTAGACGAAGTTTCCTGCTGTTTAGTACGTATGCCGGCATTGGGCTGGAAATACCGGTTTTGGGATTCTGCACAGAAACTGTTTGCCAACCGTTGAATCCACACGTGAGTTTAACTCAGTCAGGTGAATGCACACATTGACAACCATTCACTTAGATAGCTCCGTTTTGGTTTTAGAAGCAGATATTTCTCTGTACAGACTATGGTCCCATTCACTCGGGAATATCCCAACGCAGCTCCTAGAAGAAACGTGTTTCTGACTCGCTGAAGCTCAACATAGATTCAACTCTCTTAGGTGAACGAACGCACAGCAGAGCAGTTTCAAGGAAACGTTTCTCCTGAGTTTTAGACGAAGTTTCCTGCTGTTTAGTACGTATGCCGTCATTGGGCTGGGAATACCGGTTTTGGGATTCTGCACAGAAAGGGTTGGCCAACCGCTGAATCCACGCGTGAGTTTAAATCTGTCAGTTGAATGCACACATTGACAACCATTCAGTTAGATAGCTCCGTTTTGGTTTTAGAAGCAGATATTTCTCTGTACAGCCTATGGTCCCATTCACTCGGGAATATCCCAACGCAGCTCCTAGAAGAAACGTGTTTCTGACTCGCTGAATCTCAACATAGATTCAACTCTCTTAGGTGAACGAACGCACAGCAGAGCAGTTTCAAGGAAGCGTTTCTCCTGAGTTTTAGACGAAGTTTCCTGCTGTTTAGTACGTATGCCGGCATTTGGCTGGAAATACCGGTTTTGGGATTCTGCACAGAAAGGGTTTGCAAACCGCTGAATCCACACATGAGTTTAACTCTGTCAGTTGAATGCACACATTGACAACCATTCAGTTAGATAGCTCCATTTTGGTTTTAGAAGCAGATATTTCTCTGTACAGCCTATGGTCCCATTCACTCGGGAATATCCCAACGCAGCTCCTAGAAGAAACGTGTTTCTGACTCGCTGAATCTCAACATAGATTCAACTCTCTTAGGTGAACGAACGCACAGCAGAGCAGTTTCAAGGAAACGTTTCTCCTGAGTTTTAGACGAAGTTTCCTGCTGCTTAGTACGTATGCCGGCATTGGGCTGAAAATACCGGTTTTGGGATTCTGCACAGAAAGGGTTTGCCAACCGCTGAATCCACACGGGAGTTTAACTCAGTCAGGTGAATGCACACATTGACAACCATTCAGTTAGATAGCTCCGTTTTGGTTTTAGAAGCAGATATTTCTCTGTACAGCCTATGGTCCCATTCACTCGGGAATATCCCAGCGCAGCTCCTAGAAGAAACGTGTTTCAGACTCGCTCAATCTCAACATATATTCAACTCTCTTAGGTGAACGAACGCACAGCAGAGCAGTTTCAAGGAAACGTTTCTCCTGAGTTTTAGACGAAGTTTCCTGCTGTTTAGTACGTATGCCGGCATTGGGCTGGAAATACCGGTTTTGGGATTCTGCACAGAAAGGGTTTGCCAAACGTTGAATCCACACGTGAGTTTAACTCAGTCAGGTGAATGCACACATTGACAACCATTGACTTAGATAGCTCCGTTTTGGTTTTAGAAGCAGATATTTCTCTGTACAGACTATGGTCCCATTCACTCGGGAATATCCCAACGCAGCTCCTAGAAGAAACGTGTTTCTGACTCGCTGAAGCTCAACATAGATTCAACTCTCTTAGGTGAACGAACGCACAGCAGAGCAGTTTCAAGGAAACGTTTCTCCTGAGTTTTAGACGAAGTTTCCTGCTGTTTAGTACGTATGCCGTCATTGGGCTGGGAATACCGGTTTTGGGATTCTGCACAGAAAGGGTTGGCCAACCGCTGAATCCACGCGTGAGTTTAACTCTGTCAGTTGAATGCACACATTGACAACCATTCAGTTAGATAGCTCCGTTTTGGTTTTAGAAGCAGATATTTCTCTGTACAGCCTATGGTCCCATTCACTCGGGAATATCCCAACGCAGCTCCTAGAAGAAACGTGTTTCTGACTCGCTGAATCTCAACATAGATTCAACTCTCTTAGGTGAACGAACGCACAGCAGAGCAGTTTCAAGGAAGCGTTTCTCCTGAGTTTTAGACGAAGTTTCCTGCTGTTTAGTACGTATGCCGGCATTGGGCTGGAAATACCGGTTTTGGGATTCTGCACAGAAAGGGTTTGCCAACCGCTGAATCCACACGTGAGTTTAACTCTGTCAGTTGAATGCAAACATTGACAACCATTCAGTTAGATAGCTCCGTTTTGGTTTTAGAAGCAGATATTTCTCTGTACAGCCTATGGTCCCATTCACTCGGGAATATCCCAACGCAGCTCCTAGAAGAAACGTGCTTCTGACTCGCTGAATCTCAACATAGATTCAACTCTCTTAGGTGAACGAACGCACAGCAGAGCAGTTTCAAGAAAACGTTTCTCCTGAGTTTTAGACGAAGTTTCCTGCTGCTTAGTACGTATGCCGGCATTGGGCTGGAAATACCGGTTTTGGGATTCTGCACAGAAAGGGTTTGCAAACCGCTGAATCCACACGTGAGTTTAACTCTGTCAGTTGAATGCACACATTGACAACCATTCAGTCAGATAGCTCCGTTTTGGTTTTAGAAGCAGATATTTCTCTGTACAGCCTATGGTCCCTTTCACTCGGGAATATCCCAACGCAGCTCCTAGAAGAAACGTGTTTCTGACTCGCTGAATCTCAACATAGATTCAACTCTCTTAGGTGAACGAACGCACAGCAGAGCAGTTTCAAGGAAACGTTTCTCCTGAGTTTTAGACGAAGTTTCCTGCTGTTTAGTACGTATGCCGTCATTGGGCTGGGAATACCGGTTTTGGGATTCTGCACAGAAAGGGTTGGCCAACCGCTGAATCCACGCGTGAGTTTAACTCTGTCAGTTGAATGCACACATTGACAACCATTCAGTTAGATAGCTCCGTTTTGGTTTCAGAAGCAGATATTTCTCTGTACAGCCTATGGTCCCATTCACTCGGGAATATCCCAACGCAGCTCCTAGAAGAAACGTGTTTCTGACTCGCTGAATCTCAACATAGATTCAACTCTCTTAGGTGAACGAACGCACAGCAGAGCAGTTTCAAGGAAACGTTTCTCCTGAGTTTTAGACGAAGTTTCCTGCTGTTTAGTACGTATGCCGGCATTTGGCTGGAAATACCGGTTTTGGGATTCTGCACAGAAAGGGTTTGCAAACCGCTGAATCCACACATGAGTTTAACTCTGTCAGTTGAATGCACACATTGACAACCATTCAGTTAGATAGCTCCATTTTGGTTTTAGAAGCAGATATTTCTCTGTACAGCCTATGGCCCCATTCACTCGGGAATATCCCAACGCAGCTCCTAGAAGAAACGTGTTTGTGACTCGCTGAATCTCAACATAGATTCAACTCTCTTAGGTGAACGAACGCACAGCAGAGCAGTTTCAAGGAAACGTTTCTCCTGAGTTTTAGACGAAGTTTCCTGCTGCTTAGTACGTATGCCGGCATTGGGCTGAAAATACCGGTTTTGGGATTCTGCACAGAAAGGGTTTGCCAACCGCTGAATCCACACGGGAGTTTAACTCAGTCAGGTGAATGCACACATTGACAGCCATTCAGTTAGATAGCTCCGTTTTGGTTTTAGAAGCAGATATTTCTCTGTACAGCCTATGGTCCCATTCACTCGGGAATATCCCAGCTCAGCTCCTAGAAGAAACGTGTTTCAGACTCGCTCAATCTCAACATATATTCAACTCTCTTAAGTGAACGAACGCACAGCAGAGCAGTTTCAAGGAAACGTTTCTCTTCAATTTTAGACGAAGTTTCCTGCTGTTTAGTACGTATGCCATCATTGGGCTGGAAATACCGCTTTTGGGATTCTGCACAGAAAGGGTTGGCAAACCGCTGAATCCACACGTGAGTTTAACTCTGTCAGTTGAATGCACACATTGACAACCATTCAGTTAGATAGCTCCGTTTGGGTTTTAGAAGCAGATATTTCTCTGTACAGCCTATGGTCCCATTCACTCGGGAATATCCCAACGCAGCTCCTAGAAGAAACGTGTTTCTGACTCGCTGAATCTCAACATAGATTCAACTCTCTTAGGTGAACGAACGCACAGCAGAGCAGTATCAAGAAAGCGTTTCTCCTGAGTTTTAGACGAAGTCTCCTGCTGTTTAGTACGTATGCCGGCATTGGGCTGGAAATACCGGTTTTGGGATTCTGCACAGAAAGGGTTTGCAAACCGCTGAATCCACACGTGAGTTTAACTCTGTCAGTTGAATGCACACATTGACAACCATTCAGTTAGATAGCTCCGTTTTGGTTTTAGAAGCAGATATTTCTCTGTACAGCCTATGGTCCCATTCACTCGGGAATATCCCAACGCAGCTCCTAGAAGAAACGTGTTTCTGACTCGCTGAATCTCAACATAGATTCAACTCTCTTAGGTGAACGAACGCACAGCAGAGCAGTTTCAAGGAAACGTTTCTCCTGAGTTTTAGACGAAGTTTCCTGCTGTTTCGTACGTATGCCGGCATTGGGCTGGAAATACCGGTTTTGCGATTCTACACAGAAAGGGTTTGCAAACCGCTGAATCCACACGTGAGTTTAACTCTGTCAGTTGAATGCACACATTGACAACCATTCAGTTAGATAGCTCCGTTTTGGTTTTAGAAGCAGATATTTCTCTGTACAGCCTATGGTCCCATTCACTCGGGAATATCCCAACGCAGCTCCTAGAAGAAACGTGTTTCTGACTCACTGAATCTCAACATAGATTCAACTCTCTTAGGTGAACGAACGCACAGCAGAGCAGTTTCAAGGAAACGTTTCTCCTGAGTTTTAGACGAAGTTTCCTGCTGTTTCGTACGTATGCCGGCATTGGGCTGGAAATACCGGTTTTGCGATTCTAGACAGAAAGGGTTTGCAATCCGCTGAATCCACACGTGAGTTTAACTCTGTCAGTTGAGTGCACACATTGACAACCATTCAGTTAGATAGCTCCGTTTTGGTTTTAGAAGCACATATTTCTCTGTACAGCCTATGGTCCCTTTCACTCGGGAATATCCCAATGCAGCTCCTAGAAGAAACGTGTTTCTGACTCGCTGAATCTCAACATAGATTCAACTCTCTTAGGTGAACGAACGCACAGCAGAGCAGTTTCAAGGAAACGTTTCTCCTGAGTTTTAGACGAAGTTTCCTGCTGTTTAGTACGTATGCCGGCATTGGGCTGGAAATACCGGTTTTGGGATTCTGCACAGAAAGGGTTTGCCAACCGCTGAATCCACACGTGAGTTTAACTCTGTCAGTTGAATGCAAACATTGACAACCATTCAGTTAGATAGCTCCGTTTTGGTTTTAGAAGCAGATATTTCTCTGTACAGCCTATGGTCCCATTCACTCGGGAATATCCCAACGCAGCTCCTAGAAGAAAGGTGCTTCTGACTCGCTGAATCTCAACATAGATTCAACTCTCTTAGGTGAACGAACGCACAGCAGAGCAGTTTCAAGGAAACGTTTCTCCTGAGTTTTAGACGAAGTTTCCTGCTGCTTAGTACGTATGCCGGCATTGGGCTGAAAATACCGGTTTTGGGATTCTGCACAGAAAAGGTTTGCAAACCGCTGAATCCACACGTGAGTTTAACTCTGTCAGTTGAATGCACACATTGACAACCATTCAGTCAGATAGCTCCGTTTTGGTTTTAGAAGCAGATATTTCTCTGTACAGCCTATGGTCCCTTTCACTCGGGAATATCCCAACGCAGCTCCTAGAAGAAACGTGTTTCTGACTCGCTGAATCTCAACATAGATTCAACTCTCTTAGGTGAACGAACGCACAGCAGAGCAGTTTCAAGGGAACGTTTCTCCTGAGTTTTAGGCGAAGTTTCCTGCTGTTTAGTACGTATGCCGTCATTGGGCTGGAAATACCGGTTTTGGGATTCTGCACAGAAAGTGTTTGCCAACCGCTGAATCCACACGTGAGTTTAACTCTGTCAGTTGAATGCACACATTGACAACCATTCAGTTAGATAGCTCCGTTTTGGTTTTAGAAGCAGATATTTCTCTGTACAGCCTATGGTCCCATTCACTCGGGAATATCCCAACGCAGCTCCTAGAAGAAACGTGTTTCTGACTCGCTGAATCTCAACATAGATTCAACTCTCTTAGGTGAACGAACGCACAGCAGAGCAGTTTCAAGGAAACGTTTCTCCTGAGTTTTAGACGAAGTTTCCTGCTGTTTCGTACGTATGCCGGCATTGGGCTGGAAATACCGGTTTTAGGATTCTGCACAGAAAGGGTTGGCAAACCGCTGAATCCACACGTGAGTTTAACTCTGTCAGTTGAATGCACACATTGACAACCATTCAGTTAGATAGCTCCGCTTTGGTTTTAGAAGCAGATATTTCTCTGTACAGCCTATGGTCCCATTCACTCGGGAATATCCCAACGCAGCTCCTAGAAGAAACGTGTTTCTGACTCGCTGAATCTCAACATAGATTCAACTCTCTTAGGTGAACGAACGCACAGCAGAGTAGTTTCAAGGAAACGTTTCTCCTGAGTTTTAGACGAAGTTTCCTGCTGTTTAGTACGTATGCCGGCATTTGGCTGGAAATACCGGTTTTGGGATTCTGCACAGAAAGGGTTTGCAAACCGCTGAATCCACACATGAGTTTAACTCTGTCAGTTGAATGCACACATTGACAACCATTCAGTTAGATAGCTCCGTTTTGGTTTTAGAAGCAGATATTTCTCTGTACAGCCTATGGTCCCATTCACTCGGGAATATCCCAACGCAGCTCCTAGAAGAAACGTGTTTGTGACTCGCTGAATCTCAACATAGATTCAACTCTCTTAGGTGAACGAACGCACAGCAGAGCAGTTTCAAGGAAACGTTTCTCCTGAGTTTTAGACGAAGTTTCCTGCTGCTTAGTACGTATGCCGGCATTGGGCTGAAAATACCGGTTTTGGGATTCTGCACAGAAAGGGTTTGCCAACCGCTGA
Organism: Aotus nancymaae; assembly: GCF_030222135.1. Lineage (NCBI taxonomy): Eukaryota > Metazoa > Chordata > Mammalia > Primates > Aotidae > Aotus > Aotus nancymaae. The sequence goes on along the minus strand of NW_026988495.1, from coordinate 2,708,587 downwards.
ATCCACACGGGAGTTTAACTCAGTCAGGTGAATGCACACATTGACAGCCATTCAGTTAGATAGCTCCGTTTGGGTTTTAGAAGCAGATATTTCTCTGTACAGCCTATGGTCCCATTCACTCGGGAATATCCCAACGCAGCTCCTAGAAGAAACGTGTTTCTGACTCGCTGAATCTCAACATAGACTCAACTCTCTTAGGTGAACGAACGCACAGCAGAGCAGTATCAAGAAAGCGTTTCTCCTGAGTTTTAGACGAAGTCTCCTTCTGTTTAGTACGTATGCCGGCATTGGGCTGGAAATACCGGTTTTGCGATTCTACACAGAAAGGGTTTGCAAACCGCTGAATCCACACGTGAGTTTAACTCTGTCAGTTGAATGCACACATTGACAACCATTCAGTTAGATAGCTCCGTTTTGGTTTTAGAAGCAGATATTTCTCTGTACAGCCTATGGTCCCATTCACTCGGGAATATCCCAATGCAGCTCCTAGAAGAAACGTGTTTCTGACTCACTGAATCTCAACATAGATTCAACTCTCTTAGGTGAACGAACGCACAGCAGAGCAGTTTCAAGGAAACGTTTCTCCTGAGTTTTAGACGAAGTTTCCTGCTGTTTAGTACGTATGCCGGCATTGGGCTGGAAATACCGGTTTTGGGATTCTGCACAGAAAGGGTTTGCCAACCGCTGAATCCACACGTGAGTTTAACTCTGTCAGTTGAATGCAAACATTGACAACCATTCAGTTAGATAGCTCCGTTTTGGTTTTAGAAGCAGATATTTCTCTGTACAGCCTATGGTCCCATTCACTCGGGAATATCCCAACGCAGCTCCTAGAAGAAAGGTGCTTCTGACTCGCTGAATCTCAACATAGATTCAACTCTCTTAGGTGAACGAACGCACAGCAGAGCAGTTTCAAGGAAACGTTTCTCCTGAGTTTTAGACGAAGTTTCCTGCTGCTTAGTACGTATGCCGGCATTGGGCTGAAAATACCGGTTTTGGGATTCTGCACAGAAAGGGTTTGCAAACCGCTGAATCCACACGTGAGTTTAACTCTGTCAGTTGAATGCACACATTGACAACCATTCAGTCAGATAGCTCCGTTTTGGTTTTAGAAGCAGATATTTCTCTGTACAGCCTATGGTCCCTTTCACTCGGGAATATCCCAACGCAGCTCCTAGAAGAAACGTGTTTCTGACTCGCTGAATCTCAACATAGATTCAACTCTCTTAGGTGAACGAACGCACAGCAGAGCAGTTTCAAGGGAACGTTTCTCCTGAGTTTTAGGCGAAGTTTCCTGCTGTTTAGTACGTATGCCGTCATTGGGCTGGAAATACCGGTTTTGGGATTCTGCACAGAAAGGGTTGGCAAACCGCTGAATCCACACGTGAGTTTAACTCTGTCAGTTGAATGCACACATTGACAACCATACAGTCAGATAGCTCCGTTTTGGTTTTAGAAGCAGATATTTCTCTGTACAGCCTATGGTCCCTTTCACTCGGGAATATACCAACGCAGCTCCTAGAAGAAACGTGTTTCTGACTCGCTGAATCTCAACATAGATTCAACTCTCTTAGGTGAACGAACGCACAGCAGAGCAGTTTCAAGGAAACGTTTCTCCTGAGTTTTAGACGAAGTTTCCTGCTGTTTAGTATGTATGCCGGCATTGGGCTGGAAATACCGGTTTTGGGATTCTGCACAGAAAGGGTTTGCAAACCGCTGAATCCACACGTGAGTTTAACTCTGTCAGTTGAATGCACACATTGAAAACCATTCAGTTAGATAGCTCCGTTTTGGTTTTAGAAGCAGATATTTCTCTGTACAGCCTATGGTCCCATTCACTCGGGAATGTCCCAACGCAGCTCCTAGAAGAAACGTGTTTCTGACTCGCTGAATCTCAACATAGATTCAACTCTCTTAGGTGAACGAACGCACAGCAGAGCAGTTTCAAGGAAACGTTTCTCCTGAGTTTTAGACGAAGTTTCCTGCTCTTTCGTACGTATGCCGGCATTGGGCTGGAAATCCCGGTTTTGGGATTCTGCACAGATAGAGTTTGCAAACCGCTGAATCCACACGTGAGTTTAACTCTGTCAGTTGAATGCACACATTGACAACCATTCAGTTAGATAGCTCCGTTTTGGTTTTAGAAGCAGATATTTCTCTGTAAAGCCTATGGTCCCATTCACTCGGGAATATCCCAACGCAGCTCCTAGAAGAAACGTGTTTCTGACTCGCTGAATCTCAACATAGATTCAACTCTCTTAGGTGAACGAACGCACAGCAGAGCAGTTTCAAGGAAACGTTTCTCCTGAATTTTAGACGAAGTTTCCTGCTGTTTCGTACGTATGCCGGCATTGGGCTGGAAATACCGGTTTTGGGATTCTGCACAGAAAGGATTTGCAAACCGCTGAATCCACACGTGAGTTTAACTCTGTCAGTTGAATGCACACATTGACAACCATTCAGTTAGATAGCTCCGTTTTGGTTTTAGAAGCAGATATTTCTCTGTACAGCCTATGGTCCCATTCACTCGGGAATATCCGAACGCAGCTCCTAGAAGAAACGTGTTTCTGACTCGCTGAATCTCAACATAGATTCAACTCTCTTAGGTGAACGAACGCACCGCAGAGCAGTTTCAAGGAAACGTTTCTCCTGAATTTTAGACGAATTTTCCTGCTGTTTCGTACGTATGCCGGCATTGGGCTGGAAATACCGGTTTTGGGATTCTGCACAGAAAGGGTTTGCAAACCGCTGAATCCACACGTGAGTTTAACTCTGTCAGTTGAATGCACACATTGAAAACCATTCAGTTAGATAGCTCCGTTTTGGTTTTAGAAGCAGATATTTCTCTGTACAGCCTATGGTCCCATTCACTCGGGAATATCCCAACGCAGCTCCTAGAAGAAACGTGTTTCTGACTCGCTGAATCTCAACATAGATTCAACTCTCTTAGGTGAACGAACGCACAGCAGAGCAGTTTCAAGGAAACGTTTCTCCTGAGTTTTAGACGAAGTTTCCTGCTGTTTAGTACGTATGCCGGCATTGGGCTGGAAATAACGGTTTTGGGATTCTGCACAGAAAGGGTTTGCAAACCGCTGAATCCACACGTGAGCTTAACTCTGTCAGTTGAATGCACACATTGACAACCAGTCAGTTAGATAGCTCCGTTTTGGTTTTAGAAGCAGATATTTCTCTGTACAGCCTATGGTCCCATTCACTCGGGAATATCCCAACGCAGCTCCTAGAAGAAACGTGTTTCTGACTCGCTGAATCTCAACATAGATTCAACTCTCTTAGGTGAACGAACGCACAGCAGAGCAGTTTCAAGGAAACGTTTCTCCTGAGTTTTAGACGAAGTTTCCTGCTGTTTCGTACGTATGCCGGCATTGGGCTGGAAATACCGGTTTTGGGATTCTGCACAGAAAGGGTTTGCAAAACCGCTGAATCCACACGTGAGTTTAACTCTGTCAGTTGAATGCACACATTGAAAACCATTCAGTTAGATAGCTCCGTTTTGGTTTTAGAAGCAGATATTTCTCTGTACAGCCTATGGTCCCATTCACTCGGGAATATCCCAACGCAGCTCCTAGAAGAAACGTGTTTCTGACTCGCTGAATCTCAACATAGATTCAACTCTCTTAGGTGAACGAACGCACAGCAGAGCAGTTTCAAGGAAACGTTTCTCCTGAGTTTTAGACGAAGTTTCCTGCTGTTTAGTATGTATGCCGGCATTGGGCTGGAAATACCGGTTTTGGGATTCTGCACAGAAAGGGTTTGCAAACCGCTGAATCCACACGTGAGTTTAACTCTGTCAGTTGAATGCACACATTGACAACCATTCAGTTAGATAGCTCCGTTTTGGTTTTAGAAGCAGATATTTCTCTGTACAGCCTATGGTCCCATTCACTCGGGAATATCCCAACGCAGCTCCTAGAAGAAACGTGTTTCTGACTCGCTGAATCTCAACATAGATTCAACTCTCTTAGGTGAACGAACGCACCGCAGAGCAGTTTCAGGGAAACGTTTCTCCTGAATTTTAGACGAAGTTTCCTGCTGTTTCGTACGTATGCCGGCATTGGGCTGGAAATACCGGTTTTGGGATTCTGCACAGAAAGGATTTGCAAACCGCTGAATCCACACGTGAGTTTAACTCTGTCAGTTGAATGCACACATTGACAACCATTCAGTTAGATAGCTCCGTTTTGGTTTTAGAAGCAGATATTTCTCTGTACAGCCTATGGTCCCATTCACTCGGGAATATCCCAACGCAGCTCCTAGAAGAAACGTGTTTCTGACTCGCTGAATCTCAACATAGATTCAACTCTCTTAGGTGAACGAACGCACCGCAGAGCAGTTTCAAGGAAACGTTTCTCCTGAATTTTAGACGAAGTTTCCTGCTGTTTCGTACGTATGCCGGCATTGGGCTGGAAATACCGGTTTTGGGATTCTGCACAGAAAGGGTTTGCAAACCGCTGAATCCACACGTGAGTTTAACTCTGTCAGTTGAATGCACACATTGACAACCATTCAGTTAGATAGCTCCGTTTTGGTTTTAGAAGCAGATATTTCTCTGTACAGCCTATGGTCCCATTCACTCGGGAATGTCCCAACGCAGCTCCTAGAAGAAACGTGTTTCTGACTCGCTGAATCTCAACATAGATTCAACTCTCTTAGGTGAACGAACGCACAGCAGAGCAGTTTCAAGGAAACGTTTCTCCTGAGTTTTAGACGAAGTTTCCTGCTCTTTCGTACGTATGCCGGCATTGGGCTGGAAATCCCGGTTTTGGGATTCTGCACAGAAAGGGTTTGCAAACCGCTGAATCCACACGTGAGCTTAACTCTGTCAGTTGAATGCACACATTGACAACCATTCAGTTAGATAGCTCCGTTTTGGTTTTAGAAGCAGATATTTCTCTGTACAGCCTATGGTCCCATTCACTCGGGAATATCCCAATGCAGCTCCTAGAAGAAACGTGTTTCTGACTCGCTGAATCTCAACATAGATTCAACTCTCTTAGGTGAACGAACGCACAGCAGAGCAGTTTCAAGGAAACGTTTCTCCTGAGTTTTAGACGAAGTTTCCTGCTGTTTCGTACGTATGCCGGCATTGGGCTGGAAATACCGGTTTTGGGATTCTGCACAGAAAGGGTTTGCAAAACCGCTGAATCCACACGTGAGTTTAACTCTGTCAGTTGAATGCACACATTGAAAACCATTCAGTTAGATAGCTCCGTTTTGGTTTTAGAAGCAGATATTTCTCTGTACAGCCTATGGTCCCATTCACTCGGGAATATCCCAACGCAGCTCCTAGAAGAAACGTGTTTCTGACACGCTGAATCTCAACATAGATTCAACTCTCTTAGGTGAACGAACGCACAGCAGAGCAGTTTCAAGGAAACGTTTCTCCTGAGTTTTAGACGAAGTTTCCTGCTGTTTAGTACATATGCCGGCATTGTGCTGGAAATACCGGTTTTGGGATTCTGCACAGAAAGGGTTGGCAAACCGCTGAATCCACACGTGAGTTTAACTCTGTCAGTTGAATGCACACATTGACAACCATTCAGTTAGATAGCTCCGTTTTGGTTTTAGAAGCAGATATTTCTCTGTACAGCCTATGGTCCCATTCACTCGGGAATATCCCAACGCAGCTCCTAGAATAAAAGTGTTTCTGACTCACTGAATCTCAACATAGATTCAACTCTCTTAGGTGAACGAACGCACAGCAGAGCAGTTTCAAGGAAACGTTTCTCCTGAGTTTTAGACAAAGTTTCCTGCTGTTTAGTATGTATGCCGGCATTGGGCTGGAAATACCGGTTTTGGGATTCTGCACAGAAAGGGTTTGCAAACCGCTGAATCCACACGTGAGTTTAACTCTGTCAGTTGAATGCACACATTGACAACCATTCAGTTAGATAGCTCCGTTTTGGTTTTAGAAGCAGATATTTCTCTGTACAGACTATGGTCCCATTCACTCGGGAATATCCCAACGCAGCTCCTAGAAGAAACGTGTTTCTGACTCGCTGAATCTCAACATAGATTCAACTCTCTTAGGTGAACGAACGCACAGCAGAGCAGTTTCAAGGAAACGTTTCTCCTGAATTTTAGACGAAGTTTCCTGATGTTTCGTACGTATGCCGGCATTGGGCTGGAAATACCGGTTTTGGGATTCTGCACAGAAAGGATTTGCAAACCGCTGAATCCACACGTGAGTTTAACTCTGTCAGTTGAATGCACACATTGACAACCATTCAGTTAGATAGCTCCGTTTTGGTTTTAGAAGCAGATATTTCTCTGTACAGCCTATGGTCCCATTCACTCGGGAATATCCCAACGCAGCTCCTAGAAGAAACGTGTTTCTGACTCGCTGAATCTCAACATAGATTCAACTCTCTTAGGTGAACGAACGCACCGCAGAGCAGTTTCAAGGAAACGTTTCTCCTGAGTTTTAGACGAAGTTTCCTACTGTTTAATACGTATGCCAGCATTGGGCTGGAAATAACGGTTTTGGGATTCTGCACAGAAAGGGTTTGCAAACCGCTGAATCCACACGTGAGTTTAACTCTGTCAGTTGAATGCACACATTGACAACCATTCAGTTAGATAGCTCCGTTTTGGTTTTAGAAGCAGATATTTCTCTGTACAGCCTATGGTCCCATTCACTCGGGAATATCCCAACGCAGCTCCTAGAAGAAAAGTGTTTCTGACTCGCTGAATCTCAACATAGATTCAACTCTCTTAGGTGAACGAACGCACCGCAGAGCAGTTTCAAGGAAACGTTTCTCCTGAGTTTTAGACGAAGTTTCCTGCTGTTTAGTACGTATGCCATCATTGGGCTGGAAATACCGGTTTTGGGATTCTACACAGAAATGGTTTGCAAACCGCTGAATCCACACGTGAGTTTCACTCTGTCAGTTGAATGCACACATTGACAACCATTCAGTTAGATAGCTCCGTTTTGGTTTTAGAAGCAGATATTTCTCTGTACAGCCTATGGTCCCATTCACTCGGGAATGTCCCAACGCAGCTCCTAGAAGAAACGTGTTTCTGACTCGCTGAATCTCAACATAGATTCAACTCTCTTAGGTGAACGAACGCACAGCAGAGCAGTTTCAAGGAAACGTTTCTCCTGAGTTTTAGACGAAGTTTCCTGCTGTTTCGTACGTATGCCGGCATTGGGCTGGAAATACCGGTTTTGGGATTCTGCACAGAAAGGGTTTGCAAAACCGCTGAATCCACACGTGAGTTTAACTCTGTCAGTTGAATGCACACATTGACAACCATTCAGTTAGATAGCTCCGTTTTGGTTTTAGAAGCAGATATTTCTCTGTACAGCCTATGGTCCCATTCACTCGGGAATATCCCAACGCAGCTCCTAGAAGAAAAGTGTTTCTGACTCGCTGAATCTCAACATAGATTCAACTCTCTTAGGTGAACGAACGCACCGCAGAGCAGTTTCAAGGGAACGTTTCTCCTGAGCTTTAGACGAAGTTTCCTGCTGTTTAGTACGTATGCCAGCATTGGGCTGGAAATACCGGTTTTGGGATTCTGCACAGAAAGGGTTTGCAAACCGCTGAATCCACACGTGAGTTTAATTCTGTCAGTTGAATGCACACATTGACCACCATTCAGTTAGATAGCTCCGTTTTGGTTTTAGAAGCAGATATTTCTCTGTACAGCCTATGGTCCCATTCACTCGGGAATGTCCCAACGCAGCTCCTAGAAGAAACGTGTTTCTGACTCGCTGAATCTCAACATAGATTCAACTCTCTTAGGTGAACGAACGCACAGCAGAGCAGTTTCAAGGAAACGTTTCTCCTGAGTTTTAGACGAAGTTTCCTGCTCTTTCGTACGTATGCCGGCATTGGGCTGGAAATCCCAGTTTTGTGATTCTGCACAGATAGAGTTTGCAAACCGCTGAATCCACACGTGAGTTTAACTCTGTCAGTTGAATGCACACATTGACAACCATTCAGTTAGATAGCTCCGTTTTGGTTTTAGAAGCAGATATTTCTCTGTAAAGCCTATGGTCCCATTCACTCGGGAATATCCCAACGCAGCTCCTAGAAGAAACGTGTTTCTGACTCGCTGAATCTCAACATAGATTCAACTCTCTTAGGTGAACGAACGCACAGCAGAGCAGTTTCAAGGAAACGTTTCTCCTGAGTTTTAGACGAAGTTTCCTGCTGTTTAGTATGTATGCCGGCATTGGGCTGGAAATACCGGTTTTGGGATTCTGCACAGAAAGGGTTTGCAAACCGCTGAATCCACACGTGAGTTTAACTCTGTCAGTTGAATGCACACATTGACAACCATTCAGTTAGATAGCTCTGTTTTGGTTTTAGAAGCAGATATTTCTCTGTACAGCCTATGGTCCCATTCACTCGGGAATATCCCAACGCAGCTCCTAGAAGAAACGTGTTTCTGACTCGCTGAATCTCAACATAGATTCAACTCTCTTAGGTGAACGAACGCACCGCAGAGCAGTTTCAGGGAAACGTTTCTCCTGAATTTTAGACGAAGTTTCCTGCTGTTTCGTACGTATGCCGGCATTGGGCTGCAAATACCGGTTTGGGGATTCTGCACAGAAAGGATTTGCAAACCGCTGAATCCACACGTGAGTTTAACTCTGTCAGTTGAATGCACACATTGACAACCATTCAGTTAGATAGCTCCGTTTTGGTTTTAGAAGCAGATATTTCTCTGTACAGCCTATGGTCCCATTCACTCGGGAATATCCCAACGCAGCTCCTAGAAGAAACGTGTTTCTGACTCGCTGAATCTCAACATAGATTCAACTCTCTTAGGTGAACGAACGCACCGCAGAGCAGTTTCAAGGAAACGTTTCTCCTGAATTTTAGACGAAGTTTCCTGCTGTTTCGTACGTATGCCGGCATTGGGCTGGAAATACCGGTTTTCGGATTCTGCACAGAAAGGGTTTGCAAACCGCTGAATCCACACGTGAGTTTAACTCTGTCAGTTGAATGCACACATTGAAAACCATTCAGTTAGATAGCTCCGTTTTGGTTTTAGAAGCAGATATTTCTCTGTACAGCCTATGGTCCCATTCACTCGGGAATGTCCCAACGCAGCTCCTAGAAGAAACGTGTTTCTGACTCGCTGAATCTCAACATAGATTCAACTCTCTTAGGTGAACGAACGCACAGCAGAGCAGTTTCAAGGAAACGTTTCTCCTGAGTTTTAGACGAAGTTTCCTGCTCTTTCGTACGTATGCCGGCATTGGGCTGGAAATCCCGGTTTTGGGATTCTGCACAGATAGAGTTTGCAAACCACTGAATCCACACGTGAGTTTAATTCTGTCAGTTGAATGCACACATTGACAACCATTCAGTTAGATAGCTCCGTTTTGGTTTTAGAAGCAGATATTTCTCTGTAAAGCCTATGGTCCCATTCACTCGGGAATATCCCAACGCAGCTCCTAGAAGAAACGTGTTTCTGACTCGCTGAATCTCAACATAGATTCAACTCTCTTAGGTGAACGAACGCACAGCAGAGCAGTTTCAAGGAAACGTTTCTCCTGAATTTTAGACGAAGTTTCCTGCTGTTTCGTACGTATGCCGGCATTGGGCTGGAAATACCGGTTTTGGGATTCTGCACAGAAAGGATTTGCAAACCGCTGAATACACACGTGAGTTTAACTCTGTCAGTTGAATGCACACATTGACAACCATTCAGTTAGATAGCTCCGTTTTGGTTTTAGAAGCAGATATTTCTCTGTACAGCCTATGGTCCCATTCACTCGGGAATATCCCAACGCAGCTCCTAGAAGAAACGTGTTTCTGACTCGCTGAATCTCAACATAGATTCAACTCTCTTAGGTGAACGAACGCACCGCAGAGCAGTTTCAAGGAAACGTTTCTCCTGAATTTTAGACGAAGTTTCCTGCTGTTTCGTACGTATGCCGGCATTGGGCTGGAAATACCGGTTTTGGGATTCTGCACAGAAAGGGTTTGCAAACCGCTGAATCCACACGTGAGTTTAACTCTGTCAGTTGAATGCACACATGGAAAACCATTCAGTTAGATAGCTCCGTTTTGGTTTTAGAAGCAGATATTTCTCTGTACAGCCTATGGTCCCATTCACTCGGGAATATCCCAACGCAGCTCCTAGAAGAAACGTGTTTCTGACTCGCTGAATCTCAACATAGATTCAACTCTCTTAGGTGAACGAACGCACAGCAGAGCAGTTTCAAGGAAACGTTTCTCCTGAGTTTTAGACGAAGTTTCCTGCTGTTTCGTACGTATGCCGGCATTGGGCTGGAAATACCGGTTTTGGGATTCTGCACAGAAATGGTTTGCAAAACCGCTGAATCCACACGTGAGTTTAACTCTGTCAGTTGAATGCACACATTGAAAACCATTCAGTTAGATAGCTCCGTTTTGGTTTTAGAAGCAGATATTTCTCTGTACAGCCTATGGTCCCATTCACTCGGGAATATCCCAACGCAGCTCCTAGAAGAAACATGTTTCTGACACGCTGAATCTCAACATAGATTCAACTCTCTTAGGTGAACGAACGCACAGCAGAGCAGTTTCAAGGAAACGTTTCTCCTGAGTTTTAGACGAAGTTTCCTGCTGTTTAGTACATATGCCGGCATTGTGCTGGAAATACCGGTTTTGGGATTCTGCACAGAAAGGGTTGGCAAACCGCTGAATCCACACGTGAGTTTAACTCTGTCAGTTGAATGCACACATTGACAACCATTCAGTTAGATAGCTCCGTTTTGGTTTTAGAAGCAGATATTTCTCTGTACAGCCTATGGTCCCATTCACTCGGGAATATCCCAACGCAGCTCCTAGAATAAAAGTGTTTCTGACTCACTGAATCTCAACATAGATTCAACTCTCTTAGGTGAACGAACGCACAGCAGAGCAGTTTCAAGGAAACGTTTCTCCTGAGTTTTAGACGAAGTTTCCTGCAGTTTAGTATGTATGCCGGCATTGGGCTGGAAATACCGGTTTTGGGATTCTGCACAGAAAGGGTTTGCAAACCGCTGAATCCACACGTGAGTTTAACTCTGTCAGTTGAATGCACACATTGACAACCATTCAGTTAGATAGCTCCGTTTTGGTTTTAGAAGCAGATATTTCTCTGTACAGCCTATGGTCCCATTCACTCGGGAATATCCCAACGCAGCTCCTAGAAGAAACGTGTTTCTGACTCGCTGAATCTCAACATAGATTCAACTCTCTTAGGTGAACGAACGCACAGCAGAGCAGTTTCAAGGAAACGTTTCTCCTGAATTTTAGACGAAGTTTCCTGATGTTTCGTACGTATGCCGGCATTGGGCTGGAAATACCGGTTTTGGGATTCTGCACAGAAAGGATTTGCAAACCGCTGAATCCACACGTGAGTTTAACTCTGTCAGTTGAATGCACACATTGACAACCATTCAGTTAGATAGCTCCGTTTTGGTTTTAGAAGCAGATATTTCTCTGTACAGCCTATGGTCCCATTCACTCGGGAATATCCCAACGCAGCTCCTAGAAGAAACGTGTTTCTGACTCGCTGAATCTCAACATAGATTCAACTCTCTTAGGTGAACGAACGCACCGCAGAGCAGTTTCAAGGAAACGTTTCTCCTGAATTTTAGACGAAGTTTCCTGCTGTTTCGTACGTATGCCGGCATTGGGCTGTAAATACCGGTTTTGGGATTCTGCACAGAAAGGGTTTGCAAACCGCTGAATCCACACGTGAGTTTAACTCTGTCAGTTGAATGCACACATTGAAAACCATTCAGTTAGATAGCTCCGTTTTGGTTTTAGAAGCAGATATTTCTCTGTACAGCCTATGGTCCCATTCACTCGGGAATATCCCAACGCAGCTCCTAGAAGAAAAGTGTTTCTGACTCGCTGAATCTCAACATAGATTCAACTCTCTTAGGTGAACGAACGCACAGCAGAGCAGTTTCAAGGAAACGTTTCTCCTGAGTTTTAGACGAAGTTTCCTGCTGTTTAGTATGTATGCCGGCATTGGGCTGGAAATACCGGTTTTGGGATTCTGCACAGAAAGGGTTTGCAAACCGCTGAATCCACACGTGAGTTTAACTCTGTCAGTTGAATGCACACATTGACAACCATTCAGTTAGATAGCTCCGTTTTGGTTTTAGAAGCAGATATTTCTCTGTACAGCCTATGGTCCCATTCACTCGGGAATATCCCAATGCAGCTCCTAGAAGAAACGTGTTTCTGACTCGCTGAATCTCAACATAGATTCAACTCTCTTAGGTGAACGAACGCACCGCAGAGCAGTCTCAAGGAAACGTTTCTCCTGAATTTTAGACGAAGTTTCCTGCTGTTTCGTACGTATGCCGGCATTGGGCTGGAAATACCGGTTTTGGGATTCTGCACAGAAAGGATTTGCAAACCTCTGAATCCACACGTGAGTTTAACTCTGTCAGTTGAATGCACACATTGACAACCGTTCAGTTAGATAGCTCCGTTTTGGTTTTAGAAGCAGATATTTCTCTGTACAGCCTATGGTCCCATTCACTCGGGAATATCCCAACGCAGCTCCTAGAAGAAACGTGTTTCTGACTCGCTGAATCTCAATATAGATTCAACTCTCTTAGGTGAACGAACGCACCGCAGAGCAGTTTCAAGGAAACGTTTCTCCTGAATTTTAGACGAAGTTTCCTGCTGTTTCGTACGTATGCCGGCATTGGGCTGGAAATACCGGTTTTGGGATTCTGCACAGAAAGGGTTTGCAAACCGCTGAATCCACACGTGAGTTTAACTCTGTCAGTTGAATGCACACATTGAAAACCATTCAGTTAGATAGCTCCGTTTTGGTTTTAGAAGCAGATATTTCTCTGTACAGCCTATGGTCCCATTCACTCGGGAATGTCCCAACGCAGCTCCTAGAAGAAACGTGTTTCTGACTCGCTGAATCTGAACATAGATTCAACTCTCTTAGGTGAACGAACGCACAGCAGAGCAGTTTCAAGGAAACGTTTCTCCTGAGTTTTAGACGAAGTTTCCTGCTGTTTAGTACGTATGCCGGCATTGGGCTGGAAATACCGGTTTTGGGATTCTGCACAGAAAGGGTTTGCAAACCGCTGAATCCACACGTGAGCTTAACTCTGTCAGTTGAATGCACACATTACAACCAGTCAGTTAGATAGCTCCGTTTTGATTTTAGAAGCAGATATTTCTCTGTACAGCCTATGGTCCCATTCACTCGGGAATATCCCAACGCAGCTCCTAGAAGAAACGTGTTTCTGACTCGCTGAATCTCAACATAGATTCAACTCTCTTAGGTGAACGAACGCACAGCAGAGCAGTTTCAAGGAAACGTTTCTCCTGAATTTTAGACGAAGTTTCCTGCTGTTTCGTACGTATGCCGGCATTGGGCTGGAAATACCGGTTTTCGGATTCTGCACAGAAAGGGTTTGCAAACCGCTGAATCAACACGTGAGTTTAACTCTGTCAGTTGAATGCACACATTGAAAACCATTCAGTTAGATAGCTCCGTTTTGGTTTTAGAAGCAGATATTTCTCTGTACAGCCTATGGTCCCATTCACTCGGGAATGTCCCAACGCAGCTCCTAGAAGAAACGTGTTTCTGACTCGCTGAATCTCAACATAGATTCAACTCTCTTAGGTGAACGAACGCACAGCAGAGCAGTTTCAAGGAAACGTTTCTCCTGAGTTTTAGACGAAGTTTCCTGCTCTTTCGTACGTATGCCGGCATTGGGCTGGAAATCCCGGTTTGGGATTCTGCACAGATAGAGTTTGCAAACCGCTGAATCCACACGTGAGTTTAACTCTGTCAGTTGAATGCACACATTGACAACCATTCAGTTAGATAGCTCCGTTTTGGTTTTAGAAGCAGATATTTCTCTGTACAGCCTATGGTCCCATTCACTCGGGAATATCCCAACGCAGCTCCTAGAAGAAACGTGTTTCTGACTCGCTGAATCTCAACATAGATTCAACTCTCTTAGGTGAACGAACGCACCGCAGAGCAGTTTCAAGGAAACGTTTCTCCTGAATTTTAGACGAAGTTTCCTGCTGTTTCGTACGTATGCCGGCATTGGGCTGGAAATACCGGTTTTGGGATTCTGCACAGAAAGGGTTTGCAAACCGCTGAATCCACACGTGAGTTTAACTCTGTCAGTTGAATGCACACATTGACAACCATTCAGTTAGATAGCTCCGTTTTGGTTTTAGAAGCAGATATTTCTCTGTACAGCCTATGGTCCCATTCACTCGGGAAAGTCCCAACGCAGCTCCTAGAAGAAACGTGTTTCTGACTCGCTGAATCTCAACATAGATTCAACTCTCTTAGGTGGACGAACGCACAGCAGAGCAGTTTCAAGGAAACGTTTCTCCTGAGTTTTAGACGAAGTTTCCTGCTGTTTAGTACGTATGCCGGCATTGGGCTGGAAATACCGGTTTTCGGATTCTGCACAGAAAGGGTTTGCAAACCGCTGAATCCACACGTGAGTTTAACTCTGTAAGTTGAATGCACACATTCACAACCAGTCAGTTAGATAGCTCCGTTTTGGTGTTAGAAGCAGATATTTCTCTGTACAGCCTATGGTCCCATTCACTCGGGAATATCCCAACGCAGCTCCTAGAAGAAACGTGTTTCTGACTCGCTGAATCTCAACATAGATTCAACTCTCTTAGGTGAACGAACGCACAGCAGAGCAGTTTCAAGGAAACGTTTCTCCTGAGTTTTAGACGAAGTTTCCTGCTGTTTAGTACGTATGCCGGCATTGGGCTGGAAATACCGGTTTTGGGATTCTGCACAGAAAGGGTTTGCAAAACCGCTGAATCCACACGTGAGTTTAACTCTGTCAGTTTAATGCACACATTGACAACCATTCAGTTAGATAGCTCCGTTTTGGTTTTAGAAGCAGATATTTCTCTGTACAGCCTATGGTCCCATTCACTCGGGAATATCCCAACGCAGCTCCTAGAAGAAACGTGTTTCTGACTCGCTGAATCTCAACATAGATTCAACTCTCTTAGGTGAACGAACGCACCGCAGAGCAGTTTCAAGGAAACGTTTCTCCTGAGTTTTAGACGAAGTTTCCTACTGTTTAATACGTATGCCAGCATTGGGCTGGAAATAACGGTTTTGGGATTCTGCACAGAAAGGGTTTGCAAACCGCTGAATCCACACGTGAGTTTAACTCTGTCAGTTGAATGCACACATTGACAACCATTCAGTTAGATAGCTCCGTTTTGGTTTTAGAAGCAGATATTTCTCTGTACAGCCTATGGTCCCATTCACTCGGGAATATCCCAACGCAGCTCCTAGAAGAAAAGTGTTTCTGACTCGCTGAATCTCAACATAGATTCAACTCTCTTAGGTGAACGAACGCACCGCAGAGCAGTTTCAAGGAAACGTTTCTCCTGAGTTTTAGACGAAGTTTCCTGCTGTTTAGTACGTATGCCATCATTGGGCTGGAAATACCGGTTTTGGGATTCTACACAGAAATGGTTTGCAAACCGCTGAATCCACACGTGAGTTTCACTCTGTCAGTTGAATGCACACATTGACAACCATTCAGTTAGATAGCTCCGTTTTGGTTTTAGAAGCAGATATTTCTCTGTACAGCCTATGGTCCCATTCACTCGGGAATGTCCCAACGCAGCTCCTAGAAGAAACGTGTTTCTGACTCGCTGAATCTCAACATAGATTCAACTCTCTTAGGTGAACGAACGCACAGCAGAGCAGTTTCAAGGAAACGTTTCTCCTGAGTTTTAGACGAAGTTTCCTGCTGTTTCGTACGTATGCCGGCATTGGGCTGGAAATACCGGTTTTGGGATTCTGCACAGAAAGGGTTTGCAAAACCGCTGAATCCACACGTGAGTTTAACTCTGTCAGTTGAATGCACACATTGACAACCATTCAGTTAGATAGCTCCGTTTTGGTTTTAGAAGCAGATATTTCTCTGTACAGCCTATGGTCCCATTCACTCGGGAATATCCCAACGCAGCTCCTAGAAGAAAAGTGTTTCTGACTCGCTGAATCTCAACATAGATTCAACTCTCTTAGGTGAACGAACGCACCGCAGAGCAGTTTCAAGGGAACGTTTCTCCTGAGCTTTAGACGAAGTTTCCTGCTGTTTAGTACGTATGCCAGCATTGGGCTGGAAATACCGGTTTTGGGATTCTGCACAGAAAGGGTTTGCAAACCGCTGAATCCACACGTGAGTTTAATTCTGTCAGTTGAATGCACACATTGACCACCATTCAGTTAGATAGCTCCGTTTTGGTTTTAGAAGCAGATATTTCTCTGTACAGCCTATGGTCCCATTCACTCGGGAATGTCCCAACGCAGCTCCTAGAAGAAACGTGTTTCTGACTCGCTGAATCTCAACATAGATTCAACTCTCTTAGGTGAACGAACGCACAGCAGAGCAGTTTCAAGGAAACGTTTCTCCTGAGTTTTAGACGAAGTTTCCTGCTCTTTCGTACGTATGCCGGCATTGGGCTGGAAATCCCAGTTTTGTGATTCTGCACAGATAGAGTTTGCAAACCGCTGAATCCACACGTGAGTTTAACTCTGTCAGTTGAATGCACACATTGACAACCATTCAGTTAGATAGCTCCGTTTTGGTTTTAGAAGCAGATATTTCTCTGTAAAGCCTATGGTCCCATTCACTCGGGAATATCCCAACGCAGCTCCTAGAAGAAACGTGTTTCTGACTCGCTGAATCTCAACATAGATTCAACTCTCTTAGGTGAACGAACGCACAGCAGAGCAGTTTCAAGGAAACGTTTCTCCTGAGTTTTAGACGAAGTTTCCTGCTGTTTAGTATGTATGCCGGCATTGGGCTGGAAATACCGGTTTTGGGATTCTGCACAGAAAGGGTTTGCAAACCGCTGAATCCACACGTGAGTTTAACTCTGTCAGTTGAATGCACACATTGACAACCATTCAGTTAGATAGCTCCGTTTTGGTTTTAGAAGCAGATATTTCTCTGTACAGCCTATGGTCCCATTCACTCGGGAATATCCCAACGCAGCTCCTAGAAGAAACGTGTTTCTGACTCGCTGAATCTCAACATAGATTCAACTCTCTTAGGTGAACGAACGCACCGCAGAGCAGTTTCAGGGAAACGTTTCTCCTGAATTTTAGACGAAGTTTCCTGCTGTTTCGTACGTATGCCGGCATTGGGCTGCAAATACCGGTTTGGGGATTCTGCACAGAAAGGATTTGCAAACCGCTGAATCCACACGTGAGTTTAACTCTGTCAGTTGAATGCACACATTGACAACCATTCAGTTAGATAGCTCCGTTTTGGTTTTAGAAGCAGATATTTCTCTGTACAGCCTATGGTCCCATTCACTCGGGAATATCCCAACGCAGCTCCTAGAAGAAACGTGTTTCTGACTCGCTGAATCTCAACATAGATTCAACTCTCTTAGGTGAACGAACGCACCGCAGAGCAGTTTCAAGGAAACGTTTCTCCTGAATTTTAGACGAAGTTTCCTGCTGTTTCGTACGTATGCCGGCATTGGGCTGGAAATACCGGTTTTGGGATTCTGCACAGAAAGGGTTTGCAAACCGCTGAATCCACACGTGAGTTTAACTCTGTCAGTTGAATGCACACATTGAAAACCATTCAGTTAGATAGCTCCGTTTTGGTTTTAGAAGCAGATATTTCTCTGTACAGCCTATGGTCCCATTCACTCGGGAATGTCCCAACGCAGCTCCTAGAAGAAACGTGTTTCTGACTCGCTGAATCTCAACATAGATTCAACTCTCTTAGGTGAACGAACGCACAGCAGAGCAGTTTCAAGGAAACGTTTCTCCTGAGTTTTAGACGAAGTTTCCTGCTCTTTCGTACGTATGCCGGCATTGGGCTGGAAATCCCGGTTTTGGGATTCTGCACAGATAGAGTTTGCAAACCACTGAATCCACACGTGAGTTTAATTCTGTCAGTTGAATGCACACATTGACAACCATTCAGTTAGATAGCTCCGTTTTGGTTTTAGAAGCAGATATTTCTCTGTAAAGCCTATGGTCCCATTCACTCGGGAATATCCCAACGCAGCTCCTAGAAGAAACGTGTTTCTGACTCGCTGAATCTCAACATAGATTCAACTCTCTTAGGTGAACGAACGCACAGCAGAGCAGTTTCAAGGAAACGTTTCTCCTGAATTTTAGACGAAGTTTCCTGCTGTTTCGTACGTATGCCGGCATTGGGCTGGAAATACCGGTTTTGGGATTCTGCACAGAAAGGATTTGCAAACCGCTGAATACACACGTGAGTTTAACTCTGTCAGTTGAATGCACACATTGACAACCATTCAGTTAGATAGCTCCGTTTTGGTTTTAGAAGCAGATATTTCTCTGTACAGCCTATGGTCCCATTCACTCGGGAATATCCCAACGCAGCTCCTAGAAGAAACGTGTTTCTGACTCGCTGAATCTCAACATAGATTCAACTCTCTTAGGTGAACGAACGCACCGCAGAGCAGTTTCAAGGAAACGTTTCTCCTGAATTTTAGACGAAGTTTCCTGCTGTTTCGTACGTATGCCGGCATTGGGCTGGAAATACCGGTTTTGGGATTCTGCACAGAAAGGGTTTGCAAACCGCTGAATCCACACGTGAGTTTAACTCTGTCAGTTGAATGCACACATGGAAAACCATTCAGTTAGATAGCTCCGTTTTGGTTTTAGAAGCAGATATTTCTCTGTACAGCCTATGGTCCCATTCACTCGGGAATATCCCAACGCAGCTCCTAGAAGAAACGTGTTTCTGACTCGCTGAATCTCAACATAGATTCAACTCTCTTAGGTGAACGAACGCACAGCAGAGCAGTTTCAAGGAAACGTTTCTCCTGAGTTTTAGACGAAGTTTCCTGCTGTTTCGTACGTATGCCGGCATTGGGCTGGAAATACCGGTTTTGGGATTCTGCACAGAAATGGTTTGCAAAACCGCTGAATCCACACGTGAGTTTAACTCTGTCAGTTGAATGCACACATTGAAAACCATTCAGTTAGATAGCTCCGTTTTGGTTTTAGAAGCAGATATTTCTCTGTACAGCCTATGGTCCCATTCACTCGGGAATATCCCAACGCAGCTCCTAGAAGAAACATGTTTCTGACACGCTGAATCTCAACATAGATTCAACTCTCTTAGGTGAACGAACGCACAGCAGAGCAGTTTCAAGGAAACGTTTCTCCTGAGTTTTAGACGAAGTTTCCTGCTGTTTAGTACATATGCCGGCATTGTGCTGGAAATACCGGTTTTGGGATTCTGCACAGAAAGGGTTGGCAAACCGCTGAATCCACACGTGAGTTTAACTCTGTCAGTTGAATGCACACATTGACAACCATTCAGTTAGATAGCTCCGTTTTGGTTTTAGAAGCAGATATTTCTCTGTACAGCCTATGGTCCCATTCACTCGGGAATATCCCAACGCAGCTCCTAGAATAAAAGTGTTTCTGACTCACTGAATCTCAACATAGATTCAACTCTCTTAGGTGAACGAACGCACAGCAGAGCAGTTTCAAGGAAACGTTTCTCCTGAGTTTTAGACGAAGTTTCCTGCAGTTTAGTATGTATGCCGGCATTGGGCTGGAAATACCGGTTTTGGGATTCTGCACAGAAAGGGTTTGCAAACCGCTGAATCCACACGTGAGTTTAACTCTGTCAGTTGAATGCACACATTGACAACCATTCAGTTAGATAGCTCCGTTTTGGTTTTAGAAGCAGATATTTCTCTGTACAGCCTATGGTCCCATTCACTCGGGAATATCCCAACGCAGCTCCTAGAAGAAACGTGTTTCTGACTCGCTGAATCTCAACATAGATTCAACTCTCTTAGGTGAACGAACGCACAGCAGAGCAGTTTCAAGGAAACGTTTCTCCTGAA
Source organism: Aotus nancymaae (assembly GCF_030222135.1). NCBI lineage: Eukaryota > Metazoa > Chordata > Mammalia > Primates > Aotidae > Aotus > Aotus nancymaae. Next base: position 2,688,728 of record NW_026988495.1, on the reverse strand, counting down.
TTTTAGACGAAGTTTCCTGATGTTTCGTACGTATGCCGGCATTGGGCTGGAAATACCGGTTTTGGGATTCTGCACAGAAAGGATTTGCAAACCGCTGAATCCACACGTGAGTTTAACTCTGTCAGTTGAATGCACACATTGACAACCATTCAGTTAGATAGCTCCGTTTTGGTTTTAGAAGCAGATATTTCTCTGTACAGCCTATGGTCCCATTCACTCGGGAATATCCCAACGCAGCTCCTAGAAGAAACGTGTTTCTGACTCGCTGAATCTCAACATAGATTCAACTCTCTTAGGTGAACGAACGCACCGCAGAGCAGTTTCAAGGAAACGTTTCTCCTGAATTTTAGACGAAGTTTCCTGCTGTTTCGTACGTATGCCGGCATTGGGCTGTAAATACCGGTTTTGGGATTCTGCACAGAAAGGGTTTGCAAACCGCTGAATCCACACGTGAGTTTAACTCTGTCAGTTGAATGCACACATTGAAAACCATTCAGTTAGATAGCTCCGTTTTGGTTTTAGAAGCAGATATTTCTCTGTACAGCCTATGGTCCCATTCACTCGGGAATATCCCAACGCAGCTCCTAGAAGAAAAGTGTTTCTGACTCGCTGAATCTCAACATAGATTCAACTCTCTTAGGTGAACGAACGCACAGCAGAGCAGTTTCAAGGAAACGTTTCTCCTGAGTTTTAGACGAAGTTTCCTGCTGTTTAGTATGTATGCCGGCATTGGGCTGGAAATACCGGTTTTGGGATTCTGCACAGAAAGGGTTTGCAAACCGCTGAATCCACACGTGAGTTTAACTCTGTCAGTTGAATGCACACATTGACAACCATTCAGTTAGATAGCTCCGTTTTGGTTTTAGAAGCAGATATTTCTCTGTACAGCCTATGGTCCCATTCACTCGGGAATATCCCAACGCAGCTCCTAGAAGAAACGTGTTTCTGACTCGCTGAATCTCAACATAGATTCAACTCTCTTAGGTGAACGAACGCACCGCAGAGCAGTCTCAAGGAAACGTTTCTCCTGAATTTTAGACGAAGTTTCCTGCGGTTTCGTACGTATGCCGGCATTGGGCTGGAAATACCGGTTTTGGGATTCTGCACAGAAAGGATTTGCAAACCTCTGAATCCACACGTGAGTTTAACTCTGTCAGTTGAATGCACACATTGACAACCGTTCAGTTAGATAGCTCCGTTTTGGTTTTAGAAGCAGATATTTCTCTGTACAGCCTATGGTCCCATTCACTCGGGAATATCCCAACGCAGCTCCTAGAAGAAACGTGTTTCTGACTCGCTGAATCTCAATATAGATTCAACTCTCTTAGGTGAACGAACGCACCGCAGAGCAGTTTCAAGGAAACGTTTCTCCTGAATTTTAGACGAAGTTTCCTGCTGTTTCGTACGTATGCCGGCATTGGGCTGGAAATACCGGTTTTGGGATTCTGCACAGAAAGGGTTTGCAAACCGCTGAATCCACACGTGAGTTTAACTCTGTCAGTTGAATGCACACATTGAAAACCATTCAGTTAGATAGCTCCGTTTTGGTTTTAGAAGCAGATATTTCTCTGTACAGCCTATGGTCCCATTCACTCGGGAATGTCCCAACGCAGCTCCTAGAAGAAACGTGTTTCTGACTCGCTGAATCTGAACATAGATTCAACTCTCTTAGGTGAACGAACGCACAGCAGAGCAGTTTCAAGGAAACGTTTCTCCTGAGTTTTAGACGAAGTTTCCTGCTGTTTAGTACGTATGCCGGCATTGGGCTGGAAATACCGGTTTTGGGATTCTGCACAGAAAGGGTTTGCAAACCGCTGAATCCACACGTGAGCTTAACTCTGTCAGTTGAATGCACACATTACAACCAGTCAGTTAGATAGCTCCGTTTTGATTTTAGAAGCAGATATTTCTCTGTACAGCCTATGGTCCCATTCACTCGGGAATATCCCAACGCAGCTCCTAGAAGAAACGTGTTTCTGACTCGCTGAATCTCAACATAGATTCAACTCTCTTAGGTGAACGAACGCACAGCAGAGCAGTTTCAAGGAAACGTTTCTCCTGAATTTTAGACGAAGTTTCCTGCTGTTTCGTACGTATGCCGGCATTGGGCTGGAAATACCGGTTTTCGGATTCTGCACAGAAAGGGTTTGCAAACCGCTGAATCCACACGTGAGTTTAACTCTGTCAGTTGAATGCACACATTGAAAACCATTCAGTTAGATAGCTCCGTTTTGGTTTTAGAAGCAGATATTTCTCTGTACAGCCTATGGTCCCATTCACTCGGGAATGTCCCAACGCAGCTCCTAGAAGAAACGTGTTTCTGACTCGCTGAATCTCAACATAGATTCAACTCTCTTAGGTGAACGAACGCACAGCAGAGCAGTTTCAAGGAAACGTTTCTCCTGAGTTTTAGACGAAGTTTCCTGCTCTTTCGTACGTATGCCGGCATTGGGCTGGAAATCCCGGTTTGGGATTCTGCACAGATAGAGTTTGCAAACCGCTGAATCCACACGTGAGTTTAACTCTGTCAGTTGAATGCACACATTGACAACCATTCAGTTAGATAGCTCCGTTTTGGTTTTAGAAGCAGATATTTCTCTGTAAAGCCTATGGTCCCATTCACTCGGGAATATCCCAACGCAGCTCCTAGAAGAAACGTGTTTCTGACTCGCTGAATCTCAACATAGATTCAACTCTCTTAGGTGAACGAACGCACAGCAGAGCAGTTTCAAGGAAACGTTTCTCCTGAATTTTAGACGAAGTTTCCTGCTGTTTCGTACGTATGCCGGCATTGGGCTGGAAATACCGGTTTTGGGATTCTGCACAGAAAGGATTTGCAAACCGCTGAATCCACACGTGAGTTTAACTCTGTCAGTTGAATGCACACATTGACAACCATTCAGTTAGATAGCTCCGTTTTGGTTTTAGAAGCAGATATTTCTCTGTACAGCCTATGGTCCCATTCACTCGGGAATATCCCAACGCAGCTCCTAGAAGAAACGTGTTTCTGACTCGCTGAATCTCAACATAGATTCAACTCTCTTAGGTGAACGAACGCACCGCAGAGCAGTTTCAAGGAAACGTTTCTCCTGAATTTTAGACGAAGTTTCCTGCTGTTTCGTACGTATGCCGGCATTGGGCTGGAAATACCGGTTTTGGGATTCTGCACAGAAAGGGTTTGCAAACCGCTGAATCCACACGTGAGTTTAACTCTGTCAGTTGAATGCACACATTGAAAACCATTCAGTTAGATAGCTCCGTTTTGGTTTTAGAAGCAGATATTTCTCTGTACAGCCTATGGTCCCATTCACTCGGGAATATCCCAACGCAGCTCCTAGAAGAAAAGTGTTTCTGACTCGCTGAATCTCAACATAGATTCAACTCTCTTAGGTGAACGAACGCACAGCAGAGCAGTTTCAAGGAAACGTTTCTCCTGAGTTTTAGACGAAGTTTCCTGCTGTTTAGTATGTATGCCGGCATTGGGCTGGAAATACCGGTTTTGGGATTCTGCACAGAAAGGGTTTGCAAACCGCTGAATCCACACGTGAGTTTAACTCTGTCAGTTGAATGCACACATTGACAACCATTCAGTTAGATAGCTCCGTTTTGGTATTAGAAGCAGATATTTCTCTGTACAGCCTATGGTCCCATTCACTCGGGAATATCCCAACGCAGCTCCTAGAAGAAACGTGTTTCTGACTCGCTGAATCTCAACATAGATTCAACTCTCTTAGGTGAACGAACGCACCGCAGAGCAGTTTCAAGGAAACGTTTCTCCTGAATTTTAGACGAAGTTTCCTGCTGTTTCGTACGTATGCCGGCATTGGGCTGGAAATACCGGTTTTGGGATTCTGCACAGAAAGGATTTGCAAACCGCTGAATCCACACGTGAGTTTAACTCTGTCAGTTGAATGCACACATTGACAACCATTCAGTTAGATAGCTCCGTTTTGGTTTTAGAAGCAGATATTTCTCTGTACAGCCTATGGTCCCATTCACTCGGGAATATCCCAACGCAGCTCTTAGAAGAAACGTGTTTCTGACTCGCTGAATCTCAACATAGATTCAACTCTCTTAGGTGAACGAACGCACCGCAGAGCAGTTTCAAGGAAACGTTTCTCCTGAATTTTAGACGAAGTTTCCTGCTGTTTCGTACGTATGCCGGCATTGGGCTGGAAATACCGGTTTTGGGATTCTGCACAGAAAGGGTTTGCAAACCGCTGAATCCAGACGTGAGTTTATCTCTGTCAGTTGAATGCACACATTGAAAACCATTCAGTTAGATAGCTCCGTTTTGGTTTTAGAAGCAGATATTTCTCTGTACAGCCTATGGTCCCATTCACTCGGGAATGTCCCAACGCAGCTCCTAGAAGAAACGTGTTTCTGACTCGCTGAATCTCAACATAGATTCAACTCTCTTAGGTGAACGAACGCACAGCAGAGCAGTTTCAAGGAAACGTTTCTCCTGAGTTTTAGACGAAGTTTCCTGCTGTTTAGTACGTATGCCGGCATTGGGCTGGAAATAACGGTTTTGGGATTCTGCACAGAAAGGGTTTGCAAACCGCTGAATCCACACGTGAGCTTAACTCTGTCAGTTGAATGCACACATTGACAACCAGTCAGTTAGATAGCTCCGTTTTGGTTTTAGAAGCAGATATTTCTCTGTACAGCCTATGGTCCCATTCACTCGGGAATATCCCAACGCAGCTCCTAGAAGAAACGTGTTTCTGACTCGCTGAATCTCAACATAGATTCAACTCTCTTAGGTGAACGAACGCACAGCAGAGCAGTTTCAAGGAAACGTTTCTCCTGAGTTTTAGACGAAGTTTCCTGCTGTTTCGTACGTATGCCGGCATTGGGCTGGAAATACCGGTTTTGGGATTCTGCACAGAAAGGGTTTGCAAAACCGCTGAATCCACACGTGAGTTTACCTCTGTCAGTTGAATGCACACATTGAAAACCATTCAGTTAGATAGCTCCGTTTTGGTTTTAGAAGCAGATATTTCTCTGTACAGCCTATGGTCCCATTCACTCGGGAATATCCCAACGCAGCTCCTAGAAGAAACGTGTTTCTGACACGCTGAATCTCAACATAGATTCAACTCTCTTAGGTGAACGAACGCACAGCAGAGCAGTTTCAAGGAAACGTTTCTCCTGAGTTTTAGACGAAGTTTCCTGCTGTTTAGTACATATGCCGGCATTGTGCTGGAAATACCGGTTTTGGGATTCTGCACAGAAAGGGTTGGCAAACCGCTGAATCCACACGTGAGTTTAACTCTGTCAGTTGAATGGACACATTGACAACCATTCAGTTAGATAGCTCCGTTTTGGTTTTAGAAGCAGATATTTCTCTGTACAGCCTATGGTCCCATTCACTCGGGAATATCCCAACGCAGCTCCTAGAATAAAAGTGTTTCTGACTCACTGAATCTCAACATAGATTCAACTCTCTTAGGTGAACGAACGCACAGCAGAGCAGTTTCAAGGAAACGTTTCTCCTGAGTTTTAGACGAAGTTTCCTGCTGTTTAGTATGTATGCCGGCATTGGGCTGGAAATACGGGTTTTGGGATTCTGCACAGAAAGGGTTTTACAAACCGCTGAATCCACACGTGAGTTTAACTCTGTCAGTTGAATGCACACATTGACAACCATTCAGTTAGATAGCTCCGTTTTGGTTTTAGAAGCAGATATTTCTCTGTACAGCCTATGGTCCCATTCACTCGGGAATATCCCAACGCAGCTCCTAGAAGAAACGTGTTTCTGACTCGCTGAATCTCAACATAGATTCAACTCTCTTAGGTGAACGAACGCACAGCAGAGCAGTTTCAAGGAAACGTTTCTCCTGAATTTTAGACGAAGTTTCCTGATGTTTCGTACGTATGCCGGCATTGGGCTGGAAATACCGGTTTTGGGATTCTGCACAGAAAGGATTTGCAAACCGCTGAATCCACACGTGAGTTTAACTCTGTCAGTTGAATGCACACATTGACAACCATTCAGTTAGATAGCTCCGTTTTGGTTTTAGAAGCAGATATTTCTCTGTACAGCCTATGGTCCCATTCACTCGGGAATATCCCAACGCAGCTCCTAGAAGAAACGTGTTTCTGACTCGCTGAATCTCAACATAGATTCAACTCTCTTAGGTGAACGAACGCACCGCAGAGCAGTTTCAAGGAAACGTTTCTCCTGAATTTTAGACGAAGTTTCCTGCTGTTTCGTACGTATGCCGGCATTGGGCTGGAAATACCGGTTTTGGGATTCTGCACAGAAAGGGTTTGCAAACCGCTGAATCCACACGTGAGTTTAACTCTGTCAGTTGAATGCACACATTGAAAACCATTCAGTTAGATAGCTCCGTTTTGGTTTTAGAAGCAGATATTTCTCTGTACAGCCTATGGTCCCATTCACTCGGGAAAGTCCCAACGCAGCTCCTAGAAGAAACGTGTTTCTGACTCGCTGAATCTCAACATAGATTCAACTCTCTTAGGTGGACGAACGCACAGCAGAGCAGTTTCAAGGAAACGTTTCTCCTGAGTTTTAGACGAAGTTTCCTGCTGTTTAGTACGTATGCCGGCATTGGGCTGGAAATACCGGTTTTCGGATTCTGCACAGAAAGGGTTTGCAAACCGCTGAATCCACACGTGAGTTTAACTCTGTCAGTTGAATGCACACATTCACAACCAGTCAGTTAGATAGCTCCGTTTTGGTGTTAGAAGCAGATATTTCTCTGTACAGCCTATGGTCCCATTCACTCGGGAATATCCCAACGCAGCTCCTAGAAGAAACGTGTTTCTGACTCGCTGAATCTCAACATAGATTCAACTCTCTTAGGTGAACGAACGCACAGCAGAGCAGTTTCAAGGAAACGTTTCTCCTGAGTTTTAGACGAAGTTTCCTGCTGTTTAGTACGTATTCCGGCATTGGGCTGGAAATACCGGTTTTGGGATTCTGCACAGAAAGGGTTTGCAAAACCGCTGAATCCACACGTGAGTTTAACTCTGTCAGTTGAATGCACACATTGACAACCATTCAGTTAGATAGCTCCGTTTTGGTTTTAGAAGCAGATATTTCTCTGTACAGCCTATGGTCCCATTCACTCGGGAATATCCCAACGCAGCTCCTAGAAGAAACGTGTTTCTGACTCGCTGAATCTCAACATAGATTCAACTCTCTTAGGTGAACGAACGCACCGCAGAGCAGTTTCAAGGAAACGTTTCTCCTGAGTTTTAGACGAAGTTTCCTACTGTTTAATACGTATGCCAGCATTGGGCTGGAAATAACGGTTTTGGGATTCTGCACAGAAAGGGTTTGCAAACCGCTGAATCCACACGTGAGTTTAACTCTGTCAGTTGAATGCACACATTGACAACCATTCAGTTAGATAGCTCCGTTTTGGTTTTAGAAGCAGATATTTCTCTGTACAGCCTATGGTCCCATTCACTCGGGAATGTCCCAACGCACCTCCTAGAAGAAACGTGTTTCTGACTCGCTGAATCTCAACATAGATTCAACTCTCTTAGGTGAACGAACGCACAGCAGAGCAGTTTCAAGGAAACGTTTCTCCTGAGTTTTAGACGAAGTTTCCTGCTCTTTCGTACGTATGCCGGCATTGGGCTGGAAATCCCGGTTTTGGGATTCTGCACAGATAGAGTTTGCAAACCGCTGAATCCACACGAGAGTTTAACTCTGTCAGTTGAATGCACACATTGACAACCATTCAGTTAGATAGCTCCGTTTTGGTTTTAGAAGCAGATATTTCTCTGTAAAGCCTATGGTCCCATTCACTCGGGAATATCCCAACGCAGCTCCTAGAAGAAACGTGTTTCTGACTCGCTGAATCTCAACATAGATTCAACTCTCTTAGGTGAACGAACGCACAGCAGAACAGTTTCAAGGAAACGTTTCTCCTGAATTTTAGACGAAGTTTCCTGCTGTTTAGTACGTATGCCGGCATTGGGCTGGAAATACCGGTTTTGGGATTCTGCACAGAAAGGATTTGCAAACCGCTGAATCCACACGTGAGTTTAACTCTGTCAGTTGAATGCACACATTGACAACCATTCAGTTAGATAGCTCCGTTTTGGTTTTAGAAGCAGATATTTCTCTGTACAGCCTATGGTCCCATTCACTCGGGAATATCCCAACGCAGCTCCTAGAAGAAACGTGTTTCTGACTCGCTGAATCTCAACATAGATTCAACTCTCTTAGGTGAACGAACGCACCGCAGAGCAGTTTCAAGGAAACGTTTCTCCTGAATTTTAGACGAAGTTTCCTGCTGTTTCGTACGTATGCCGGCATTGGGCTGGAAATACCGGTTTTGGGATTCTGCACAGAAAGGGTTTGCAAACCGCTGAATCCACACGTGAGTTTAACTCTGTCAGTTGAATGCACACATTGAAAACCATTCAGTTAGATAGCTCCGTTTTGGTTTTAGAAGCAGATATTTCTCTGTACAGCCTATGGTCCCATTCACTCGGGAATATCCCAACGCAGCTCCTAGAAGAAAAGTGTTTCTGACTCGCTGAATCTCAACATAGATTCAACTCTCTTAGGTGAACGAACGCACAGCAGAGCAGTTTCAAGGAAACGTTTCTCCTGAGTTTTAGACGAAGTTTCCTGCTGTTTAGTATGTATGCCGGCATTGGGCTGGAAATACCGGTTTTGGGATTCTGCACAGAAAGGGTTTGCAAACCGCTGAATCCACACGTGAGTTTAACTCTGTCAGTTGAATGCACACATTGACAACCATTCAGTTAGATAGCTCCGTTTTGGTTTTAGAAGCAGATATTTCTCTGTACAGCCTATGGTCCCATTCACTCGGGAATATCCCAACGCAGCTCCTAGAAGAAACGTTTTTCTGACTCGCTGAATCTCAACATAGATTCAACTCTCTTAGGTGAACGAACGCACCGCAGAGCAGTTTCAAGGAAACGTTTCTCCTGAATTTTAGACGAAGTTTCCTGCTGTTTCGTACGTATGCCGGCATTGGGCTGGAAATACCGGTTTTGGGATTCTGCACAGAAAGGATTTGCAAACCGCTGAATCCACACGTGAGTTTAACTCTGTCAGTTGAATGCACACATTGACAACCATTCAGTTAGATAGCTCCGTTTTGGTTTTAGAAGCAGATATTTCTCTGTACAGCCTATGGTCCCATTCACTCGGGAATATCCCAACGCAGCTCTTAGAAGAAACGTGTTTCTGACTCGCTGAATCTCAACATAGATTCAACTCTCTTAGGTGAACGAACGCACCGCAGAGCAGTTTCAAGGAAACGTTTCTCCTGAATTTTAGACGAAGTTTCCTGCTGTTTCGTACGTATGCCGGCATTGGGCTGGAAATACCGGTTTTGGGATTCTGCACAGAAAGGGTTTGCAAACCGCTGAATCCAGACGTGAGTTTATCTCTGTCAGTTGAATGCACACATTGAAAACCATTCAGTTAGATAGCTCCGTTTTGGTTTTAGAAGCAGATATTTCTCTGTACAGCCTATGGTCCCATTCACTCGGGAATGTCCCAACGCAGCTCCTAGAAGAAACGTGTTTCTGACTCGCTGAATCTCAACATAGATTCAACTCTCTTAGGTGAACGAACGCACAGCAGAGCAGTTTCAAGGAAACGTTTCTCCTGAATTTTAGACGAAGTTTCCTGCTGTTTAGTACGTATGCCGGCATTGGGCTGGAAATAACGGTTTTGGGATTCTGCACAGAAAGGGTTTGCAAACCGCTGAATCCATACGTGAGCTTAACTCTGTCAGTTGAATGCACACATTGACAACCAGTCAGTTAGATAGCTCCGTTTTGGTTTTAGAAGCAGATATTTCTCTGTACAGCCTATGGTCCCATTCACTCGGGAATATCCCAACGCAGCTCCTAGAAGAAACGTGTTTCTGACACGCTGAATCTCAACATAGATTCAACTCTCTTAGGTGAACGAACGCACAGCAGAGCAGTTTCAAGGAAACGTTTCTCCTGAGTTTTAGACGAAGTTTCCTGCTGTTTAGTACATATGCCGGCATTGTGCTGGAAATACCGGTTTTGGGATTCTGCACAGAAAGGGTTGGCAAACCGCTGAATCCACACGTGAGTTTAACTCTGTCAGTTGAATGGACACATTGACAACCATTCAGTTAGATAGCTCCGTTTTGGTTTTAGAAGCAGATATTTCTCTGTACAGCCTATGGTCCCATTCACTCGGGAATATCCCAACGCAGCTCCTAGAATAAAAGTGTTTCTGACTCACTGAATCTCAACATAGATTCAACTCTCTTAGGTGAACGAACGCACAGCAGAGCAGTTTCAAGGAAACGTTTCTCCTGAGTTTTAGACGAAGTTTCCTGCTGTTTAGTATGTATGCCGGCATTGGGCTGGAAATACCGGTTTTGGGATTCTGCACAGAAAGGGTTTTACAAACCGCTGAATCCACACGTGAGTTTAACTCTGTCAGTTGAATGCACACATTGACAACCATTCAGTTAGATAGCTCCGTTTTGGTTTTAGAAGCAGATATTTCTCTGTACAGCCTATGGTCCCATTCACTCGGGAATATCCCAACGCAGCTCCTAGAAGAAACGTGTTTCTGACTCGCTGAATCTCAACATAGATTCAACTCTCTTAGGTGAACGAACGCACAGCAGAGCAGTTTCAAGGAAACGTTTCTCCTGAATTTTAGACGAAGTTTCCTGATGTTTCGTACGTATGCCGGCATTGGGCTGGAAATACCGGTTTTGGGATTCTGCACAGAAAGGATTTGCAAACCGCTGAATCCACACGTGAGTTTAACTCTGTCAGTTGAATGCACACATTGACAACCATTCAGTTAGATAGCTCCGTTTTGGTTTTAGAAGCAGATATTTCTCTGTACAGCCTATGGTCCCATTCACTCGGGAATATCCCAACGCAGCTCCTAGAAGAAACGTGTTTCTGACTCGCTGAATCTCAACATAGATTCAACTCTCTTAGGTGAACGAACGCACCGCAGAGCAGTTTCAAGGAAACGTTTCTCCTGAATTTTAGACGAAGTTTCCTGCTGTTTCGTACGTATGCCGGCATTGGGCTGGAAATACCGGTTTTGGGATTCTGCACAGAAAGGGTTTGCAAACCGCTGAATCCACACGTGAGTTTAACTCTGTCAGTTGAATGCACACATTGAAAACCATTCAGTTAGATAGCTCCGTTTTGGTTTTAGAAGCAGATATTTCTCTGTACAGCCTATGGTCCCATTCACTCGGGAAAGTCCCAACGCAGCTCCTAGAAGAAACGTGTTTCTGACTCGCTGAATCTCAACATAGATTCAACTCTCTTAGGTGGACGAACGCACAGCAGAGCAGTTTCAAGGAAACGTTTCTCCTGAGTTTTAGACGAAGTTTCCTGCTGTTTAGTACGTATGCCGGCATTGGGCTGGAAATACCGGTTTTCGGATTCTGCACAGAAAGGGTTTGCAAACCGCTGAATCCACACGTGAGTTTAACTCTGTCAGTTGAATGCACACATTCACAACCAGTCAGTTAGATAGCTCCGTTTTGGTGTTAGAAGCAGATATTTCTCTGTACAGCCTATGGTCCCATTCACTCGGGAATATCCCAACGCAGCTCCTAGAAGAAACGTGTTTCTGACTCGCTGAATCTCAACATAGATTCAACTCTCTTAGGTGAACGAACGCACAGCAGAGCAGTTTCAAGGAAACGTTTCTCCTGAGTTTTAGACGAAGTTTCCTGCTGTTTAGTACGTATTCCGGCATTGGGCTGGAAATACCGGTTTTGGGATTCTGCACAGAAAGGGTTTGCAAAACCGCTGAATCCACACGTGAGTTTAACTCTGTCAGTTGAATGCACACATTGACAACCATTCAGTTAGATAGCTCCGTTTTGGTTTTAGAAGCAGATATTTCTCTGTACAGCCTATGGTCCCATTCACTCGGGAATATCCCAACGCAGCTCCTAGAAGAAACGTGTTTCTGACTCGCTGAATCTCAACATAGATTCAACTCTCTTAGGTGAACGAACGCACCGCAGAGCAGTTTCAAGGAAACGTTTCTCCTGAGTTTTAGACGAAGTTTCCTACTGTTTAATACGTATGCCAGCATTGGGCTGGAAATAACGGTTTTGGGATTCTGCACAGAAAGGGTTTGCAAACCGCTGAATCCACACGTGAGTTTAACTCTGTCAGTTGAATGCACACATTGACAACCATTCAGTTAGATAGCTCCGTTTTGGTTTTAGAAGCAGATATTTCTCTGTACAGCCTATGGTCCCATTCACTCGGGAATATCCCAACGCAGCTCCTAGAAGAAAAGTGTTTCTGACTCGCTGAATCTCAACATAGATTCAACTCTCTTAGGTGAACGAACGCACCGCAGAGCAGTTTCAAGGAAACGTTTCTCCTGAGTTTTAGACGAAGTTTCCTGCTGTTTAGTACGTATGCCATCATTGGGCTGGAAATACCGGTTTTGGGATTCTACACAGAAATGGTTTGCAAACCGCTGAATCCACACGTGAGTTTCACTCTGTCAGTTGAATGCACACATTGACAACCATTCAGTTAGATAGCTCCGTTTTGGTTTTAGAAGCAGATATTTCTCTGTACAGCCTATGGTCCCATTCACTCGGGAATGTCCCAACGCAGCTCCTAGAAGAAACGTGTTTCTGACTCGCTGAATCTCAACATAGATTCAACTCTCTTAGGTGAACGAACGCACAGCAGAGCAGTTTCAAGGAAACGTTTCTCCTGAGTTTTAGACGAAGTTTCCTGCTGTTTCGTACGTATGCCGGCATTGGGCTGGAAATACCGGTTTTGGGATTCTGCACAGAAAGGGTTTGCAAAACCGCTGAATCCACACGTGAGTTTAACTCTGTCAGTTGAATGCACACATTGACAACCATTCAGTTAGATAGCTCCGTTTTGGTTTTAGAAGCAGATATTTCTCTGTACAGCCTATGGTCCCATTCACTCGGGAATATCCCAACGCAGCTCCTAGAAGAAAAGTGTTTCTGACTCGCTGAATCTCAACATAGATTCAACTCTCTTAGGTGAACGAACGCACCGCAGAGCAGTTTCAAGGGAACGTTTCTCCTGAGCTTTAGACGAAGTTTCCTGCTCTTTAGTACGTATGCCAGCATTGGGCTGGAAATACCGGTTTTGGGATTCTGCACAGAAAGGGTTTGCAAACCGCTGAATCCACACGTGAGTTTAATTCTGTCAGTTGAATGCACACATTGACCACCATTCAGTTAGATAGCTCCGTTTTGGTTTTAGAAGCAGATATTTCTCTGTACAGCCTATGGTCCCTTTCACTCGGGAATATCCCAACGCAGCTCCTAGAAGAAACGTGTTTCTGACTCGCTGAATCTCAACATAGATTCAACTCTCTTAGGTGAACGAACGCACCGCAGAGCAGTTTCAAGGAAACGTTTCTCCTGAATTTTAGACGAAGTTTCCTGCTGTTTCGTACGTATGCCGGCATTGGACTGGAAATACCGGTTTTGGGATTCTGCACAGAAAGGGTTTGCAAACCGCTGAATCCACACGTGAGTTTAACTCTGTCAGTTGAATGCACACATTGAAAACCATTCAGTTAGATAGCTCCGTTTGGGTTTTAGAAGCAGATATTTCTCTGTACAGCCTATGGTCCCATTCACTCGGGAATATCCCAACGCAGCTCCTAGAAGAAACGTGTTTCTGACTCGCTGAATCTCAACATAGATTCAACTCTCTTAGGTGAACGAACGCACAGCAGAGCAGTTTCAAGGAAACGTTTCTCCTGAGTTTTAGACGAAGTTTCCTGCTGTTTAGTATGTATGCCGGCATTGGGCTGGAAATACCAGTTTTGGGATTCTGCACAGAAAGGGTTTGCAAACCGCTGAATCCACACGTGAGTTTAACTCTGTCAGTTGAATGCACACATTGACAACCATTCAGTTAGATAGCTCCGTTTTGGTTTTAGAAGCAGATATTTCTCTGTACAGCCTATGGTCCCTTTCACTCGGGAATATCCCAACGCAACTCCTAGAAGAAACGTGTTTCTGACTCGCTGAATCTCAACATAGATTCAACTCTCTTAGGTGAACGAACGCACCGCAGAGCAGTTTCAAGGAAACGTTTCTCCTGAATTTTAGACGAAGTTTCCTGCTGTTTCGTACGTATGCCGGCATTGGGCTGGAAATACCGGTTTTGGGATTCTGCACAGAAAGGGTTTGCAAACCGCTGAATCCACACGTGAGTTTAACTCTGTCAGTTGAATGCACACGTTGAAAACCATTCAGTTAGATAGCTCCGTTTTGGTTTTAGAAGCAGATATTTCTCTGTACAGCCTATGGTCCCATTCACTCGGGAATGTCCCAACGCAGCTCCTAGAAGAAACGTGTTTCTGACTCGCTGAATCTCAACATAGATTCAACTCTCTTAGGTGAACGAACGCACAGCAGAGCAGTTTCAAGGAAACGTTTCTCCTGAGTTTTAGACGAAGTTTCCTGCTCTTTCGTACGTATGCCGGCATTGGGCTGGAAATCCCAGTTTTGGGATTCTGCACAGATAGAGTTTGCAAACCGCTGAATCCACACGTGAGTTTAACTCTGTCAGTTGAATGCACACATTGACAGCCATTCAGTTAGATAGCTCCGTTTTGGTTTTAGAAGCAGATATTTCTCTGTAAAGCCTATGGTCCCATTCACTCGGGAATATCCCAACGCAGCTCCTAGAAGAAACGTGTTTCTGACTCGCTGAATCTCAACATAGATTCAACTCTCTTAGGTGAACGAACGCACAGCAGAGCAGTTTCAAGGAAACGTTTCTCCTGAGTTTTAGACGAAGTTTCCTGCTGTTTAGTATGTATGCCGGCATTGGGCTGGAAATACCGGTTTTGGGATTCTGCACAGAAAGGGTTTGCAAAACCGCTGAATCCACACGTGAGTTTAACTCTGTCAGTTGAATGCACACATTGACAACCATTCAGTTAGATAGCTCCGTTTTGGTTTTAGAAGCAGATATTTCTCTGTACAGCCTATGGTCCCATTCACTCGGGAATATCCCAACGCAGCTCCTAGAAGAAACGTGTTTCTGACTCGCTGAATCTCAACATAGATTCAACTCTCTTAGGTGAACGAACGCACCGCAGAGCAGTTTCAGGGAAACGTTTCTCCTGAATTTTAGACGAAGTTTCCTGCTGTTTCGTACGTATGCCGGCATTGGGCTGGAAATACCGGTTTTGGGATTCTGCACAGAAAGGATTTGCAAACCGCTGAATCCACACGTGAGTTTAACTCTGTCAGTTGAATGCACACATTGACAACCATTCAGTTAGATAGCTCCGTTTTGGTTTTAGAAGCAGATATTTCTCTGTACAGCCTATGGTCCCATTCACTCGGGAATATCCCAACGCAGCTCCTAGAAGAAACGTGTTTCTGACTCGCTGAATCTCAACATAGATTCAACTCTCTTAGGTGAACGAACGCACCGCAGAGCAGTTTCAAGGAAACGTTTCTCCTGAATTTTAGACGAAGTTTCCTGCTGTTTCGTACGTATGCCGGCATTGGGCTGGAAATACCGGTTTTCGGATTCTGCACAGAAAGGGTTTGCAAACCGCTGAATCCACACGTGAGTTTAACTCTGTCAGTTGAATGCACACATTGAAAACCATTCAGTTAGATAGCTCCGTTTTGGTTTTAGAAGCAGATATTTCTCTGTACAGCCTATGGTCCCATTCACTCGTGAATGTCCCAACGCAGCTCCTAGAAGAAACTTGTTTCTGACTCGCTGAATCTCAACATAGATTCAACTCTCTTAGGTGAACGAACGCACAGCAGAGCAGTTTCAAGGAAACGTTTCTCCTGAGTTTTAGACGAAGTTTCCTGCTCTTTCGTACGTATGCCGGCATTGGGCTGGAAATCCCGGTTTTGGGATTCTGCACAGATAGAGTTTGCAAACCACTGAATCCACACGTGAGTTTAATTCTGTCAGTTGAATGCACACATTGACAACCATTCAGTTAGATAGCTCCGTTTTGGTTTTAGAAGCAGATATTTCTCTGTAAAGCCTATGGTCCCATTCACTCGGGAATATCCCAACGCAGCTCCTAGAAGAAACGTGTTTCTGACTCGCTGAATCTCAACATAGATTCAACTCTCTTAGGTGAACGAACGCACAGCAGAGCAGTTTCAAGGAAACGTTTCTCCTGAATTTTAGACGAAGTTTCCTGCTGTTTCGTACGTATGCCGGCATTGGGCTGGAAATACCGGTTTTGGGATTCTGCACAGAAAGGATTTGCAAACCGCTGAATCCACACGTGAGTTTAACTCTGTCAGTTGAATGCACACATTGACAACCATTCAGTTAGATAGCTCCGTTTTGGTTTTAGAAGCAGATATTTCTCTGTACAGCCTATGGTCCCATTCACTCGGGAATATCCCAACGCAGCTCCTAGAAGAAACGTGTTTCTGACTCGCTGAATCTCAACATAGATTCAACTCTCTTAGGTGAACGAACGCACCGCAGAGCAGTTTCAAGGAAACGTTTCTCCTGAATTTTAGACGAAGTTTCCTGCTGTTTCGTACGTATGCCGGCATTGGGCTGGAAATACCGGTTTTGGGATTCTGCACAGAAAGGGTTTGCAAACCGCTGAATCCACACGTGAGTTTAACTCTGTCAGTTGAATGCACACATGGAAAACCATTCAGTTAGATAGCTCCGTTTTGGTTTTAGAAGCAGATATTTCTCTGTACAGCCTATGGTCCCATTCACTCGGGAATATCCCAACGCAGCTCCTAGAAGAAACGTGTTTCTGACTCGCTGAATCTCAACATAGATTCAACTCTCTTTGGTGAACGAACGCACAGCAGAGCAGTTTCAAGGAAACGTTTCTCCTGAGTTTTAGACGAAGTTTCCTGCTGTTTCGTACGTATGCCGGCATTGGGCTGGAAATACCGGATTTGGGATTCTGCACAGAAATGGTTTGCAAAACCGCTGAATCCACACGTGAGTTTAACTCTGTCAGTTGAATGCACACATTGAAAACCATTCAGTTAGATAGCTCCGTTTTGGTTTTAGAAGCAGATATTTCTCTGTACAGCCTATGGTCCCATTCACTCGGGAATATCCCAAAGCAGCTCCTAGAAGAAACATGTTTCTGACACGCTGAATCTCAACATAGATTCAACTCTCTTAGGTGAACGAACGCACAGCAGAGCAGTTTCAAGGAAACGTTTCTCCTGAGTTTTAGACGAAGTTTCCTGCTGTTTAGTACATATGCCGGCATTGTGCTGGAAATACCGGTTTTGGGATTCTGCACAGAAAGGGTTTTACAAACCGCTGAATCCACACGTGAGTTTAACTCTGTCAGTTGAATGCACACATTGACAACCATTCAGTTAGATAGCTCCGTTTTGGTTTTAGAAGCAGATATTTCTCTGTACAGCCTATGGTCCCATTCACTCGGGAATATCCCAACGCAGCTCCTAGAATAATAGTGTTTCTGACTCACTGAATCTCAACATAGATTCAACTCTCTTAGGTGAACGAACGCACAGCAGAGCAGTTTCAAGGAAACGTTTCTCCTGAGTTTTAGACGAAGTTTCCTGCAGTTTAGTATGTATGCCGGCATTGGGCTGGAAATACCGGTTTTGGGATTCTGCACAGAAAGGGTTTGCAAACCGCTGAATCCACACGTGAGTTTAACTCTGTCAGTTGAATGCACACATTGACAACCATTCAGTTAGATAGCTCCGTTTTGGTTTTAGAAGCAGATATTTCTCTGTACAGCCTATGGTCCCATTCACTCGGGAATATCCCAACGCAGCTCCTAGAAGAAACGTGTTTCTGACTCGCTGAATCTCAACATAGATTCAACTCTCTTAGGTGAACGAACGCACAGCAGAGCAGTTTCAAGGAAACGTTTCTCCTGAATTTTAGACGAAGTTTCCTGATGTTTCGTACGTATGCCGGCATTGGACTGGAAATACCGGTTTTGGGATTCTGCACAGAAAGGATTTGCAAACCGCTGAATCCACACGTGAGTTTAACTCTGTCAGTTGAATGCACACATTGACAACCATTCAGTTAGATAGCTCCGTTTTGGTTTTAGAAGCAGATATTTCTCTGTACAGCCTATGGTCCCATTCACTCGGGAATATCCCAACGCAGCTCCTAGAAGAAACGTGTTTCTGACTCGCTGAATCTCAACATAGATTCAACTCTCTTAGGTGAACGAACGCACCGCAGAGCAGTTTCAAGGAAACGTTTCTCCTGAATTTTAGACGAAGTTTCCTGCTGTTTCGTACGTATGCCGGCATTGGGCTGGAAATACCGGTTTTGGGATTCTGCCCAGAAAGGGTTTGCAAACCGCTGAATCCACACGTGAGTTTAACTCTGTCAGTTGAATGCACACATTGAAAACCATTCAGTTAGATAGCTCCGTTTTGGTTTTAGAAGCAGATATTTCTCTGTACAGCCTATGGTCCCATTCACTCGGGAATATCCCAACGCAGCTCCTAGAAGAAAAGTGTTTCTGACTCGCTGAATCTCAACATAGATTCAACTCTCTTAGGTGAACGAACTCACAGCAGAGCAGTTTCAAGGAAACGTTTCTCCTGAGTTTTAGACGAAGTTTCCTGCTGTTTAGTATGTATGCCGGCATTGGGCTGGAAATACCGGTTTTGGGATTCTGCACAGAAAGGGTTTGCAAACCGCTGAATCCACACGTGAGTTTAACTCTGTCAGTTGAATGCACACATTGACAACCATTCAGTTAGATAGCTCCGTTTTGGTTTTAGAAGCAGATATTTCTCTGTACAGCCTATGGTCCCATTCACTCGGGAATATCCCAACGCAGCTCCTAGAAGAAACGTGTTTCTGACTCGCTGAATCTCAACATAGATTCAACTCTCTTAGGTGAACGAACGCACCGCAGAGCAGTTTCAAGGAAACGTTTCTCCTGAATTTTAGACGAAGTTTCCTGCTGTTTCGTACGTATGCCGGCATTGGGCTGGAAATACCGGTTTTGGGATTCTGCACAGAAAGGATTTGCAAACCTCTGAATCCACACGTGAGTTTAACTCTGTCAGTTGAATGCACACATTGACAACCGTTCAGTTAGATAGCTCCGTTTTGGTTTTAGAAGCAGATATTTCTCTGTACAGCCTATGGTCCCATTCACTCGGGAATATCCCAACGCAGCTCCTAGAAGAAACGTGTTTCTGACTCGCTGAATCTCAACATAGATTCAACTCTCTTAGGTGAACGAACGCACCGCAGAGCAGTTTCAAGGAAACGTTTCTCCTGAATTTTAGACGAAGTTTCCTGCTGTTTCGTACGTATGCCGGCATTGGGCTGGAAATACCAGTTTTGGGATTCTGCACAGAAAGGGTTGGCAAACCGCTGAATCCACACGTGAGTTTAACTCTGTCAGTTGAATGCACACATTGAAAACCATTCAGTTAGATAGCTCCGTTTTGGTTTTAGAAGCAGATATTTCTCTGTACAGCCTATGGTCCCATTCACTCGGGAATGTCCCAACGCAGCTCCTAGAAGAAACGTGTTTCTGACTCGCTGAATCTGAACATAGATTCAACTCTCTTAGGTGAACGAACGCACAGCAGAGCAGTTTCAAGGAAACGTTTCTCCTGAGTTTTAGACGAAGTTACCTGCTGTTTAGTACGTATGCCGGCATTGGGCTGGAAATACCGGTTTTGGGATTCTGCACAGAAAGGGTTTGCAAACCGCTGAATCCACACGTGAGCTTAACTCTGTCAGTTGAATGCACACATTACAACCAGTCAGTTAGATAGCTCCGTTTTGGTTTTAGAAGCAGATATTTCTCTGTACAGCCTATGGTCCCATTCACTCGGGAATATCCCAACGCAGCTCCTAGAAGAAACGTGTTTCTGACTCGATGAATCTCAACATAGATTCAACTCTCTTAGGTGAACGAACGCACAGCAGAGCAGTTTCAAGAAAACGTTTCTCCTGAATTTTAGACGAAGTTTCCTGCTGTTTCGTACGTATGCCGGCATTGGGCTGGAAATACCGGTTTTGGGATTCTGCACAGAAAGGGTTTGCAAACCGCTGAATCCACACGTGAGTTTAACTCTGTCAGTTGAATGCACACATTGAAAACCATTCAGTTAGATAGCTCCGTTTTGGTTTTAGAAGCAGATATTTCTCTGTACAGCCTATGGTCCCATTCACTCGGGAATATCCCAACGCAGCTCCTAGAAGAAAAGTGTTTCTGACTCGCTGAATTTCAACATAGATTCAACTCTCTTAGGTGAACGAACGCACAGCAGAGCAGTTTCAAGGAAACGTTTCTCCTGAGTTTTAGACGAAGTTTCCTGCTGTTTAGTATGTATGCCGGCATTGGGCTGGAAATACCGGTTTTGGGATTCTGCACAGAAAGGGTTTGCAAACCGCTGAATCCACACGTGAGTTTAACTCTGTCAGTTGAATGCACACATTGACAACCATTCAGTTAGATAGCTCCGTTTTGGTTTTAGAAGCAGATATTTCTCTGTACAGCCTATGGTCCCATTCACTCGGGAATATCCCAACGCAGCTCCTAGAAGAAACGTGTTTCTGACTCGCTGAATCTCAACATAGATTCAACTCTCTTAGGTGAACGAACGCACCGCAGAGCAGTCTCAAGGAAACGTTTCTCCTGAATTTTAGACGAAGTTTCCTGCTGTTTCGTACGTATGCCGGCATTGGGCTGGAAATACCGGTTTTGGGATTCTGCACAGAAAGGATTTGCAAACCTCTGAATCCACACGTGAGTTTAACTCTGTCAGTTGAATGCACACATTGAAAACCATTCAGTTAGATAGCTCCGTTTTGGTTTTAGAAGCAGATATTTCTCTGTACAGCCTATGGTCCCATTCACTCGGGAATATCCCAACGCAGCTCCTAGAAGAAAAGTGTTTCTGACTCGCTGAATCTCAACATAGATTCAACTCTCTTAGGTGAACGAACGCACAGCAGAGCAGTTTCAAGGAAACGTTTCTCCTGAGTTTTAGACGAAGTTTCCTGCTGTTTAGTATGTATGCCGGCATTGGGCTGGAAATACCGGTTTTGGGATTCTGCACAGAAAGGGTTTGCAAACCGCTGAATCCACACGTGAGTTTAACTCTGTCAGTTGAATGCACACATTGACAACCATTCAGTTAGATAGCTCCGTTTTGGTTTTAGAAGCAGATATTTCTCTGTACAGCCTATGGTCCCATTCACTCGGGAATATCCCAACGCAGCTCCTAGAAGAAACGTGTTTCTGACTCGCTGAATCTCAACATAGATTCAACTCTCTTAGGTGAACGAACGCACCGCAGAGCAGTCTCAAGGAAACGTTTCTCCTGAATTTTAGACGAAGTTTCCTGCTGTTTCGTACGTATGCCGGCATTGGGCTGGAAATACCGGTTTTGGGATTCTGCACAGAAAGGATTTGGAAACCTCTGAATCCACACGTGAGTTTAACTCTGTCAGTTGAATGCACACATTGACAACCGTTCAGTTAGATAGCTCCGTTTTGGTTTTAGAAGCAGATATTTCTCTGTACAGCCTATGGTCCCATTCACTCGGGAATATCCCAACGCAGCTCCTAGAAGAAACGTGTTTCTGACTCGCTGAATCTCAACATAGATTCAACTCTCTTAGGTGAACGAACGCACCGCAGAGCAGTTTCAAGGAAACGTTTCTCCTGAATTTTAGACGAAGTTTCCTGCTGTTTCGTACGTATGCCGGCATTGGGCTGGAAATACCGGTTTTGGGATTCTGCACAGAAAGGGTTTGCAAACCGCTGAATCCACACGTGAGTTTAACTCTGTCAGTTGAATGCACACATTGAAAACCATTCAGTTAGATAGCTCCGTTTTGGTTTTAGAAGCAGATATTTCTCTGTACAGCCTATGGTCCCATTCACTCGGGAATGTCCCAACGCAGCTCCTAGAAGAAACGTGTTTCTGACTCGCTGAATCTGAACATAGATTCAACTCTCTTAGGTGAACGAACGCACAGCAGAGCAGTTTCAAGGAAACGTTTCTCCTGAGTTTTAGACGAAGTTTCCTGCTGTTTAGTACGTATGCCGGCATTGGGCTGGAAATACTGGTTTTGGGATTCTGCACAGAAAGGGTTTGCAAACCGCTGAATCCACACGTGAGCTTAACTCTGTCAGTTGAATGCACACATTACAACCAGTCAGTTAGATAGCTCCGTTTTGGTTTTAGAAGCAGATATTTCTCTGTACAGCCTATGGTCCCATTCACTCGGGAATATCCCAACGCAGCTCCTAGAAGAAACGTGTTTCTGACTCGCTGAATCTCAACATAGATTCAACTCTCTTAGGTGAACGAACGCACAGCAGAGCAGTTTCAAGGAAACGTTTCTCCTGAGTTTTAGACGAAGTTTCCTGCTGTTTCGTACGTATGCCGGCATTGGGCTGGAAATACCGGTTTTGGGATTCTGCACAGAAATGGTTTGCAAAACCGCTGAATCCACACGTGAGTTTAACTCTGTCAGTTGAATGCACACATTGAAAACCATTCAGTTAGATAGCTCCGTTTTGGTTTTAGAAGCAGATATTTCTCTGTACAGCCTATGGTCTCATTCACTCGGGAATATCCCAACGCAGCTCCTAGAAGAAACGTGTTTATGACTCGCTGAATCTCAACATAGATTCAACTCTCTTAGGTGAACGAACGCACAGCAGAGCAGTTTCAAGGAAACGTTTCTCCTGAGTTTTAGACGAAGTTTCCTGCTGTTTAGTACATATGCCGGCATTGTGCTGGAAATACCGGTTTTGGGATTCTGCACAGAAAGGGTTGGCAAACCGCTGAATCCACACGTGAGTTTAACTCTGTCAGTTGAATGCACACATTGACAACCATTCAGTTAGATAGCTCCGTTTTGGTTTTACAAGCAGATATTTCTCTGTACAGCCTATGGTCCCATTCACTCGGGAATATCCCAACGCAGCTCCTAGAAGAAACGTGTTTCTGACTCGCTGAATCTCAACATAGATTCAACTCTCTTAGGTGAACGAACGCACCGCAGAGCAGTCTCAAGGAAACGTTTCTCCTGAATTTTAGACGAAGCTTCCAGCTGTTTCGTACGTATGCCGGCATTGGGCTGGAAATACCGGTTTTGGGATTCTGCACAGAAAGGGTTTGCAAACCGCTGAATCCACACGTGAGTTTAACTCTGTCAGTTGAATGCACACATTGACAACCATTCAGTTAGATAGCTCCGTTTTGGTTTTAGAAGCAGATATTTCTCTGTACAGCCTATGGTCCCATTCACTCGGGAATATCCCAACGCAGCTCCTAGAAGAAACGTGTTTCTGACTCGCTGAATCTCAACATAGATTCAACTCTCTTAGGTGAACGAACGCACCGCAGAGCAGTCTCAAGGAAACGTTTCTCCTGAATTTTAGACGAAGTTTCCTGCTGTTTCTTACGTATGCCGGCATTGGGCTGGAAATACCGGTTTTGGGATTCTGCACAGAAAGGATTTGGAAACCTCTGAATCCACACGTGAGTTTAACTCTGTCAGTTGAATGCACACATTGACAACCATTCAGTTAGATAGCTCCGTTTTGGTTTTAGAAGCAGATATTTCTCTGTACAGCCTATGGTCCCATTCACTCGGGAATATCCCAACGCAGCTCCTAGAAGAAACGTGTTTCTGACTCGCTGAATCTCAACATAGATTCAACTCTCTTAGGTGAACGAACGCACCGCAGAGCAGTTTCAAGGAAACGTTTCTCCTGAATTTTAGACGAAGTTTCCTGCTGTTTCGTACGTATGCCGGCATTGGGCTGGAAATACCGGTTTTGGGATTCTGCACAGAAAGGGTTTGCAAACCGCTGAATCCACACGTGAGTTTAACTCTGTCAGTTGAATGCACACATTGAAAACCATTCAGTTAGATAGCTCCGTTTTGGTTTTAGAAGCAGATATTTCTCTGTACAGCCTATGGTCCCATTCACTCGGGAATGTCCCAACGCAGCTCCTAGAAGAAACGTGTTTCTGACTCGCTGAATCTGAACATAGATTCAACTCTCTTAGGTGAACGAACGCACAGCAGAGCAGTTTCAAGGAAACGTTTCTCCTGAGTTTTAGACGAAGTTTCCTGCTGTTTAGTACGTATGCCGGCATTGGGCTGGAAATACCGGTTTTGGGATTCTGCACAGAAAGGGTTTGCAAACCGCTGAATCCACACGTGAGCTTAACTCTGTCAGTTGAATGCACACATTACAACCAGTCAGTTAGATAGCTCCGTTTTGGTTTTAGAAGCAGATATTTCTCTGTACAGCCTATGGTCCCCTTCACTCGGGAATATCCCAACGCAGCTCCTAGAAGAAACGTGTTTCTGACTCGCTGAATCTCAACATAGATTCAACTCTCTTAGGTGAACGAACGCACAGCAGAGCAGTTTCAAGGAAACGTTTCTCCTGAGTTTTAGACGAAGTTTCCTGCTGTTTCGTACGTATGCCGGCATTGGGCTGGAAATACCGGTTTTGGGATTCTGCACAGAAATGGTTTGCAAAACCGCTGAATCCACACGTGAGTTTAACTCTGTCAGTTGAATGCACACATTGAAAACCATTCAGTTAGATAGCTCCGTTTTGGTTTTAGAAGCAGATATTTCTCTGTACAGCCTATGGTCTCATTCACTCGGGAATATCCCAACGCAGCTCCTAGAAGAAACGTGTTTATGACTCGCTGAATCTCAACATAGATTCAACTCTCTTAGGTGAACGAACGCACAGCAGAGCAGTTTCAAGGAAACGTTTCTCCTGAGTTTTAGACGAAGTTTCCTGCTGTTTAGTACATATGCCGGCATTGTGCTGGAAATACCGGTTTTGGGATTCTGCACAGAAAGGGTTGGCAAACCGCTGAATCCACACGTGAGTTTAACTCTGTCAGTTGAATGCACACATTGACAACCATTCAGTTAGATAGCTCCGTTTTGGTTTTAGAAGCAGATATTTCTCTGTACAGCCTATGGTCCCATTCACTCGGGAATATCCCAACGCAGCTCCTAGAAGAAACGTGTTTCTGACTCGCTGAATCTCAACATAGATTCAACTCTCTTAGGTGAACGAACGCACCGCAGAGCAGTCTCAAGGAAACGTTTCTCCTGAATTTTAGACGAAGCTTCCTGCTGTTTCGTACGTATGCCGGCATTGGGCTGGAAATACCGGTTTTGGGATTCTGCACAGAAAGGATTTGCAAACCTCTGAATCCACACGTGAGTTTAACTCTGTCAGTTGAATGCACACATTGACAACCGTTCAGTTAGATAGCTCCGTTTTGGTTTTAGAAGCAGATATTTCTCTGTACAGCCTATGGTCCCATTCACTCGGGAATATCCCAACGCAGCTCCTAGAAGAAACGTGTTTCTGACTCGCTGAATCTCAACATAGATTCAACTCTCTTAGGTGAACGAACGCACCGCAGAGCAGTTTCAAGGAAACGTTTCTCCTGAATTTTAGACGAAGTTTCCTGCTGTTTCGTACGTATGCCGGCATTGGGCTGGAAATACCGGTTTTGGGATTCTGCACAGAAAGGGTTTGCAAACCGCTGAATCCACACGTGAGTTTAACTCTGTCAGTTGAATGCACACATTGAAAACCATTCAGTTAGATAGCTCCGTTTTGGTTTTAGAAGCAGATATTTCTCTGTACAGCCTATGGTCCCATTCACTCGGGAATGTCCCAACGCAGCTCCTAGAAGAAACGTGTTTCTGACTCGCTGAATCTGAACATAGATTCAACTCTCTTAGGTGAACGAACGCACAGCAGAGCAGTTTCAAGGAAACGTTTCTCCTGAGTTTTAGACGAAGTTTCCTGCTGTTTAGTACGTATGCCGGCATTGGGCTGGAAATACCGGTTTTGGGATTCTGCACAGAAAGGGTTTGCAAACCGCTGAATCCACACGTGAGCTTAACTCTGTCAGTTGAATGCACACATTACAACCAGTCAGTTAGATAGCTCCGTTTTGGTTTTAGAAGCAGATATTTCTCTGTACAGCCTATGGTCCCATTCACTCGGGAATATCCCAACGCAGCTCCTAGAAGAAACGTGTTTCTGACTCGCTGAATCTCAACATAGATTCAACTCTCTTAGGTGAACGAACGCACAGCAGAGCAGTTTCAAGGAAACGTTTCTCCTGAGTTTTAGACGAAGTTTCCTGCTGTTTCGTACGTATGCCGGCATTGGGCTGGAAATACCGGTTTTGGGATTCTGCACAGAAATGGTTTGCAAAACCGCTGAATCCACACGTGAGTTTAACTCTGTCAGTTGAATGCACACATTGACAACCATTCAGTTAGATAGCTCCGTTTTGGTTTTAGAAGCAGATATTTCTCTGTACAGCCTATGGTCTCATTCACTCGGGAATATCCCAACGCAGCTCCTAGAAGAAACGTGTTTATGACTCGCTGAATCTCAACATAGATTCAACTCTCTTAGGTGAACGAACGCACAGCAGAGCAGTTTCAAGGAAACGTTTCTCCTGAGTTTTAGACGAAGTTTCCTGCTGTTTAGTACATATGCCGGCATTGGGCTGGAAATACCGGTTTTGGGATTCTGCACAGAAAGGGTTGGCAAACCGCTGAATCCACACGTGAGTTTAACTCTGTCAGTTGAATGCACACATTGACAACCATTCAGTTAGATAGCTCCGTTTTGGTTTTAGAAGCAGATATTTCTCTGTACAGCCTATGGTCCCATTCACTCGGGAATATCCCAACGCAGCTCCTAGAAGAAAAGTGTTTCTGACTCACTGAATCTCAACATAGATTCAACTCTCTTAGGTGAACGAACGCACAGCAGAGCAGTTTCAAGGAAACGTTTCTCCTGAGTTTTAGACGAAGTTTCCTGCTGTTTAGTACGTATGCCGGCATTGGGCTGGAAATACCGGTTTTGGGATTCTGCACAGAAAGGGTTTGCAAAACCGCTGAATCCACACGTGAGTTTAACTCTGTCAGCTCAATGCACACATTGACAACCATTCAGTTAGATAGCTCCGTTTTGGTTTTAGAAGCAGATATTTCTCTGTACAGCCTATGGTCCCATTCACTCGGGAATATCCCAACGCAGCTCCTAGAAGAAAAGTGTTTCTGACTCGCTGAATCTCAACATAGATTCAACTCTCTTAGGTGAACGAACGCACAGCAGAGCAGTTTCAAGGAAACGTTTCTCCTGAGTTTTAGACGAAGTTTCCTGCTGTTTAGTACGTATGCCGGCATTGGGCTGGAAATACCGGTTTTGGGATTCTGCACAGAAAGGGTTTGCAAACCGCTGAATCCACACGTGAGTTTAACTCTGTCAGTTGAATGCACACATTGACAACCATTCAGTTAGATAGCTCCGTTTTGGTTTTAGAAGCAGATATTTCTCTGTACAGCCTATGGTCCCATTCACTCGGGAATATCCCAACGCAGCTCCTAGAAGAAACGTGTTTCTGACTCGCTGAATCACAACATAGATTCAACTCTCTTTGGTGAACGAACGCACCGCAGAGCAGTTTCAAGGAAACGTTTCTCCTGAGTTTTAGACGAAGTTTCCTGCTGTTTAGTACGTATGCCGGCATTGGGATGGAAATACCGGTTTTGGGATTCTGCACAGAAAGGGTTTGCAAACCGCTGAATCCACACGTGAGTTTAACTCTGTCAGTTGAATGCACACATTGACAACCATTCAGTTAGATAGCTCCGTTTTGGTTTTAGAAGCAGATATTTCTCTGTACAGCCTATGGTCCCATTCACTCGGGAATATCCCAACGCAGCTCCTAGAAGAAACGTGTTTCTGACTCGCTGAATCTCAACATAGATTCAACTCTCTTAGGTGAACGAACGCACAGCAGAGCAGTTTCAAGGAAACGTTTCTCCTGAATTTTAGACGAAGTTTCCTGCTGTTTCGTACGTATGCCGGCATTGGGCTGGAAATACCGGTTTTGGGATTCTGCACAGAAAGGGTTTGCAAACCGCTGAATCCACACATGAGTTTAACTCTGTCAGTTGAATGCACACATTGAAAACCATTCAGTTAGATAGCTCCGTTTTTGTTTTAGAAGCAGATATTTCTCTGTACAGCCTATGGTCCCATTCACTCGGGAATATCCCAACGCAGCTCCTAGAAGAAAAGTGTTTCTGACTCGCTGAATCTCAACATAGATTCAACTCTCTTAGGTGAAAGAACGCACAGCAGAGCAGTTTCAAGGAAACGTTTCTCCTGAGTTTTAGACGAAGTTTCCTGCTGTTTAGTATGTATGCCGGCATTGGGATGGAAATACCGGTTTTGGGATTCTGCACAGAAAGGGTTTGCAAACCGCTGAATCCACACGTGAGTTTAACTCTGTCAGTTGAATGCACACATTGACAACCATTCAGTTAGATAGCTCCGTTTTGGTTTTAGAAGCAGATATTTCTCTGTACAGCCTATGGTCCCATTCACTCGGGAATATCCCAACGCAGCTCCTAGAAGAAACGTGTTTCTGACTCGCTGAATCTCAACATAGATTCAACTCTCTTAGGTGAACGAACGCACCGCAGAGCAGTTTCAAGGAAACGTTTCTCCTGAATTTTAGACGAAGTTTCCTGCTGTTTCGTACGTATGCCGGCATTGGGCTGGAAATACCGGTTTTGGGATTCTGCACAGAAAGGATTTGCAAACCGCTGAATCCACACATGAGTTTAACTCTGTCAGTTGAATGCACACATTGACAACCATTCAGTTAGATAGCTCCGTTTTGGTTTTAGAAGCAGATATTTCTCTGTACAGCCTATGGTCCCATTCACTCGGGAATATCCCAACGCAGCTCCTAGAAGAAACGTGTTTCTGACTCGCTGAATCTCAACATAGATTCAACTCTCTTAGGTGAACGAACGCACCGCAGAGCAGTTTCAAGGAAGCGTTTCTCCTGAATTTTAGACGAAGTTTCCTGCTGTTTCGTACGTATGCGGGCATTGGGCTGGAAATACCGGTTTTGGGATTCTGCACAGAAAGGGTTTGCAAACCGCTGAATCCACACGTGAGTTTAACTCTGTCAGTTGAATGCACACATTGAAAACCATTCAGTTAGATAGCTCCGTTTTGGTTTTAGAAGCAGATATTTCTCTGTACAGCCTATGGTCCCATTCACTCGGGAATGTCCCAACGCAGCTCCTAGAAGAAACGTGTTTCTGACTCGCTGAATCTCAACATAGATTCAACTCTCTTAGGTGAACGAACGCACAGCAGAGCAGTTTCAAGGAAACGTTTCTCCTGAGTTTTAGACGAAGTTTCCTGCTGTTTAGTACGTATGCCGGCATTGGGCTGGAAATACCGGTTTTGGGATTCTGCATAGAAAGGGTTTGCAAACCGCTGAATCCACACGTGAGCTTAACTCTGTCAGTTGAATGCACACATTGACAACCAGTCAGTTAGATAGCTCCGTTTTGGTTTTAGAAGCAGATATTTCTCTGTACAGCCTATGGTCCCATTCACTCGGGAATATCCCAACGCAGCTCCTAGAGGAAACGTGTTTCTGACTCGCTGAATCTCAACATAGATTCAACTCTCTTAGGTGAACGAACGCACAGCAGAGCAGTTTCAAGGAAACGTTTCTCCTGAGTTTTAGACGAAGTTTCCTGCTGTTTCGTACGTATGCCGGCATTGGGCTGGAAATACCGGTTTTGGGATTCTGCACAGAAATGGTTTGCAAAACCGCTGAATCCACACGTGAGTTTAACTCTGTCAGTTGAATGCACACATTGACAACCATTCAGTTAGATAGCTCCGTTTTGGTTTTAGAAGCAGATATTTCTCTGTACAGCCTATGGTCCCATTCACTCGGGAATATCCCAACGCAGCTCCTAGAAGAAACGTGTTTCTGACTCGCTGAATCTCAACATAGATTCAACTCTCTTAGGTGAACGAACGCACAGCAGAGCAGTTTCAAGGAAACGTTTCTCCTGAATTTTAGACGAAGTTTCCTGCTGTTTCGTACGTATGCCGGCATTGGGCTGGAAATACCGGTTTTGGGATTCTGCACAGAAAGGGTTTGCAAACCGCTGAATCCACACATGAGTTTAACTCTGTCAGTTGAATGCACACATTGAAAACCATTCAGTTAGATAGCTCCGTTTTTGTTTTAGAAGCAGATATTTCTCTGTACAGCCTATGGTCCCATTCACTCGGGAATATCCCAACGCAGCTCCTAGAAGAAAAGTGTTTCTGACTCGCTGAATCTCAACATAGATTCAACTCTCTTAGGTGAACGAACGCACAGCAGAGCAGTTTCAAGGAAACGTTTCTCCTGAGTTTTAGACGAAGTTACCTGCTGTTTAGTATGTATGCCGGCATTGGGATGGAAATACCGGTTTTGGGATTCTGCACAGAAAGGGTTTGCAAACCGCTGAATCCACACGTGAGTTTAACTCTGTCAGTTGAATGCACACATTGACAACCATTCAGTTAGATAGCTCCGTTTTGGTTTTAGAAGCAGATATTTCTCTGTACAGCCTATGGTCCCATTCACTCGGGAATATCCCAACGCAGCTCCTAGAGGAAACGTGTTTCTGACTCGCTGAATCTCAACATAGATTCAACTCTCTTAGGTGAACGAACGCACAGCAGAGCAGTTTCAAGGAAACGTTTCTCCTGAGTTTTAGACGAAGTTTCCTGCTGTTTCGTACGTATGCCGGCATTGGGCTGGAAATACCGGTTTTGGGATTCTGCACAAA
Organism: Aotus nancymaae; assembly: GCF_030222135.1. NCBI lineage: Eukaryota > Metazoa > Chordata > Mammalia > Primates > Aotidae > Aotus > Aotus nancymaae. Next base: position 2,658,026 of record NW_026988495.1, on the reverse strand, counting down.
AATGGTTTGCAAAACCGCTGAATCCACACGTGAGTTTAACTCTGTCAGTTGAATGCACACATTGACAACCATTCAGTTAGATAGCTCCGTTTTGGTTTTAGAAGCAGATATTTCTCTGTACAGCCTATGGTCTCATTCACTCGGGAATATCCCAACGCAGCTCCTAGAAGAAACGTGTTTCTGACTCGCTGAATCTCAACATAGATTCAACTCTCTTAGGTGAACGAACGCACAGCAGAGCAGTTTCAAGGAAACGTTTCTCCTGAGTTTTAGACGAAGTTTCCTGCTGTTTAGTATGTATGCCGGCATTGGGCTGGAAATACCGGTTTTGGGATTCTGCACAGAAAGGGTTGGCAAACCGCTGAATCCACACGTGAGTTTAACTCTGTCAGTTGAATGCACACATTGACAACCATTCAGTTAGATAGCTCCGTTTTGGTTTTAGAAGCAGATATTTCTCTGTACAGCCTATGGTCCCATTCACTCGGGAATATCCCAACGCAGCTCCTAGAATAAAAGTGTTTCTGACTCACTGAATCTCAACGTAGATTCAACTCTCTTAGGTGAACCAACGCACAGCAGAGCAGTTTCAAGGAAACGTTTCTCCTGAGTTTTAGACGAAGTTTCCTGCTGTTTAGTACGTATGCCGGCATTGGGCTGGAAATACCGGTTTTGGGATTCTGCACAGAAAGGGTTGGAAAACCGCTGAATCCACACGTGAGTTTAACTCTGTCAGTTGAATGCACACATTGACAACCATTCAGTTAGATAGCTCCGTTTTGGTTTTAGAAGCAGATATTTCTCTGTACAGCCTATGGTCCCATTCACTCGGGAATATCCCAACGCAGCTCCTAGAATAAAAGTGTTTCTGACTCACTGAATCTCAACATAGATTCAACTCTCTTAGGGGAACCAACGCACAGCAGAGCAGTTTCAAGGAAACGTTTCTCCTGAGTTTTAGACGAAGTTTCCTGCTGTTTAGTACGTATGCCGGCATTGGGCTGGAAATACCGGTTTTGGGATTCTGCACAGAAACGGTTTGCAAAACCGCTGAATCCACACGTGAGTTTAACTCTGTCAGTTGAATGCACACATTGACAACCATTCAGTTAGATAGCTCCGTTTTGGTTTTAGAAGCAGATATTTCTCTGTACAGCCTATGGTCTCATTCACTCGGGAATATCCCAACGCAGCTCCTAGAAGAAACGTGTTTATGACTCGCTGAATCTCAACATAGATTCAACTCTCTTAGGTGAACGAACGCACAGCAGAGCAGTTTCAAGGAAACGTTTCTCCTGAATTTTAGACGAAGTTTCCTGCTGTTTCGTATGTATGCCGGCATTGGGCTGGAAATACCGGTTTTGGGATTCTGCACAGAAAGGATTTGCAAACCGCTGAATCCACACGTGAGTTTAACTCTGTCAGTTGAATGCACACATTGAAAACCATTCAGTTAGATAGCTCCGTTTTGGTTTTAGAAGCAGATATTTCTCTGTACAGCCTATGGTCCCATTCACTCGGGAATGTCCCAACGCAGCTCCTAGAAGAAACGTGTTTCTGACTCGCTGAATCTCAACATAGATTCAACTCTCTTAGGTGAACGAACGCACAGCAGAGCAGTTTCAAGGAAACGTTTCTCCTGAGTTTTAGACGAAGTTTCCTGCTGTTTCGTACGTATGCCGGCATTGGGCTGGAAATACCGGTTTTGGGATTCTGCACAGAAATGGTTTGCAAAACCGCTGAATCCACACGTGAGTTTAACTCTGTCAGTTGAATGCACACATTGAAAACCATTCAGTTAGATAGCTCCGTTTTGGTTTTAGAAGCAGATATTTCTCTGTACAGCCTATGGGCCCATTCACTCGGGAATATCCCAACGCAGCTCCTAGAAGAAACGTGTTTCTGACACGCTGAATCTCAACATAGATTCAACTCTCTTAGGTGAACGAACGCACAGCAGAGCAGTTTCAAGGAAACGTTTCTCCTGAGTTTTAGACGAAGTTTCCTGCTGTTTAGTACATATGCCGGCATTGTGCTGGAAATAACGGTTTTGGGATTCTGCACAGAAAGGGTTGGCAAACCGATGAATCCACACGTGAGTTTAACTCTGTCAGTTGAATGCACACATTGACAACCATTCAGTTAGATAGCTCTGTTTAGGTTTTAGAAGCAGATATTTCTCTGTACAGCCTATGGTCCCATTCACTCGGGAATATCCCAACGCAGCTCCTAGAATAAAAGTGTTTCTGACTCACTGAATCTCAACATAGATTCAACTCTCTTAGGTGAACGAACGCACAGCAGAGCAGTTTCAAGGAAACGTTTCTCCTGAGTTTTAGACGAAGTTTCCTGCAGTTTAGTATGTATGCCGGCATTGGGCTGGAAATACCGGTTTTGGGATTCTGCACAGAAAGGGTTTGCAAACCGCTGAATCCACACGTGAGTTTAACTCTGTCAGTTGAATGCACACATTGACAACCATTCAGTTAGATAGCTCCGTTTTGGTTTTAGAAGCAGATATTTCTCTGTACAGCCTATGGTCCCATTCACTCGGGAATATCCCAACGCAGCTCCTAGAAGAAACGTGTTTCTGACTCGCTGAATCTCAACATAGATTCAACTCTCTTAGGTGAACGAACGCACCGCAGAGCAGTTTCAAGGAAACGTTTCTCCTGAATTTTAGACGAAGTTTCCTGCTGTTTCGTACGTATGCCGGCATTGGGCTGGAAATACCGGTTTTGGGATTCTGCACAGAAAGGGTTTGCAAACCGCTGAATCCACACGTGAGTTTAACTCTGTCAGTTGAATGCACACATTGAAAACCATTCAGTTAGATAGCTCCGTTTTGGTTTTAGAAGCAGATATTTCTCTGTACAGCCTATGGTCCCATTCACTCGGGAATATCCCAACGCAGCTCCTAGAAGAAAAGTGTTTCTGACTCGCTGAATCTCAACATAGATTCAACTCTCTTAGGTGAACGAACGCACAGCAGAGCAGTTTGAAGGAAACGTTTCTCCTGAGTTTTAGACGAAGTTTCCTGCTGTTTAGTATGTATGCCGGCATTGGGATGGAAATACCGGTTTTGGGATTCTGCACAGAAAGGGTTTGCAAACCGCTGAATCCACACGTGAGTTTAACTCTGTCAGTTGAATGCACACATTGACAACCATTCAGTTAGATAGCTCCGTTTTGGTTTTAGAAGCAGATATTTCTCTGTACAGCCTATGGTCCCATTCACTCGGGAATATCCCAACGCAGCTCCTAGAAGAAACGTGTTTCTGACTCGCTGAATCTCAACATAGATTCAACTCTCTTAGGTGAACGAACGCACCGCAGAGCAGTCTCAAGGAAACGTTTCTCCTGAATTTTAGACGAAGTTTCCTGCTGTTTCGTACGTATGCCGGCATTGGGCTGGAAATACCGGTTTTGGGATTCTGCACAGAAAGGATTTGCAAACCTCTGAATCCACACGTGAGTTTAACTCTGTCAGTTGAATGCACACATTGACAACCGTTCAGTTAGATAGCTCCGTTTTGGTTTTAGAAGCAGATATTTCTCTGTACAGCCTATGGTCCCATTCACTCGGGAATATCCCAACGCAGCTCCTAGAAGAAACGTGTTTCTGACTCGCTGAATCTCAACATAGATTCAACTCTCTTAGGTGAACGAACGCACCGCAGAGCAGTTTCAAGGAAACGTTTCTCCTGAATTTTAGACGAAGTTTCCTGCTGTTTCGTACGTATGCCGGCATTGGGCTGGAAATACCGGTTTTGGGATTCTGCACAGAAAGGGTTTGCAAACCGCTGAATCCACACGTGAGTTTAACTCTGTCAGTTGAATGCACACATTGAAAACCATTCAGTTAGATAGCTCCGTTTTGGTTTTAGAAGCAGATATTTCTCTGTACAGCCTATGGTCCCATTCACTCGGGAATGTCCCAACGCAGCTCCTAGAAGAAACGTGTTTCTGACTCGCTGAATCTGAACATAGATTCAACTCTCTTAGGTGAACGAACGCACAGCAGAGCAGTTTCAAGGAAACGTTTCTCCTGAGTTTTAGACGAAGTTTCCTGCTGTTTAGTACGTATGCCGGCATTGGGCTGGAAATACCGGTTTTGGGATTCTGCACAGAAAGGGTTTGCAAACCGCTGAATCCACACGTGAGCTTAACTCTGTCAGTTGAATGCACACATTACAACCAGTCAGTTAGATAGCTCCGTTTTGGTTTTAGAAGCAGATATTTCTCTGTACAGCCTATGGTCCCATTCACTCGGGAATATCCCAACGCAGCTCCTAGGAGAAACGTGTTTCTGACTCGCTGAATCTCAACATAGATTCAACTCTCTTAGGTGAACGAACGCACAGCAGAGCAGTTTCAAGGAAACGTTTCTCCTGAATTTTAGACGAAGTTTCCTGCTGTTTCGTACGTATGCCGGCATTGGGCTGGAAATACCGGTTTTGGGATTCTGCACAGAAAGGGTTTGCAAACCGCTGAATCCACACGTGAGTTTAACTCTGTCAGTTGAATGCACACATTGAAAACCATTCAGTTAGATAGCTCCGTTATGGTTTTAGAAGCAGATATTTCTCTGTACAGCCTATGGTCCCATTCACTCGGGAATATCCCAACGCAGCTCCTAGAAGAAAAGTGTTTCTGACTCGCTGAATCTCAACATAGATTCAACTCTCTTAGGTGAACGAACGCACAGCAGAGCAGTTTCAAGGAAACGTTTCTCCTGAGTTTTAGACGAAGTTTCCTGCTGTTTAGTATGTATGCCGGCATTGGGCTGGAAATACCGGTTTTGGGATTCTGCACAGAAAGGGTTTGCAAACCGCTGAATCCACACGTGAGTTTAACTCTGTCAGTTGAATGCACACATTGACAACCATTCAGTTAGATAGCTCCGTTTTGGTTTTAGAAGCAGATATTTCTCTGTACAGCCTATGGTCCCATTCACTCGGGAATATCCCAACGCAGCTCCTAGAAGAAACGTGTTTCTGACTCGCTGAATCTCAACATAGATTCAACTCTCTTAGGTGAACGAACGCACCGCAGAGCAGTCTCAAGGAATCGTTTCTCCTGAATTTTAGACGAAGTTTCCTGCTGTTTCGTACGTATGCCGGCATTGGGCTGGAAATACCGGTTTTGGGATTCTGCACAGAAAGGATTTGCAAACCTCTGAATCCACACGTGAGTTTAACTCTGTCAGTTGAATGCACACATTGAAAACCATTCAGTTAGATAGCTCCGTTTTGGTTTTAGAAGCAGATATTTCTCTGTACAGCCTATGGTCCCATTCACTCGGGAATATCCCAACGCAGCTCCTAGAAGAAAAGTGTTTCTGACTCGCTGAATCTCAACATAGATTCAACTCTCTTAGGTGAACGAACGCACAGCAGAGCAGTTTCAAGGAAACGTTTCTCCTGAGTTTTAGACGAAGTTTCCTGCTGTTTAGTATGTATGCCGGCATTGGGCTGGAAATACCGGTTTTGGGATTCTGCACAGAACGGGTTTGCAAACCGCTGAATCCACACGTGAGTTTAACTCTGTCAGTTGAATGCACACATTGACAACCATTCAGTTAGATAGCTCCGTTTTGGTTTTAGAAGCAGATATTTCTCTGTACAGCCTATGGTCCCATTCACTCGGGAATATCCCAACGCAGCTCCTAGAAGAAACGTGTTTCTGACTCGCTGAATCTCAACATAGATTCAACTCTCTTAGGTGAACGAACGCACCGCAGAGCAGTCTCAAGGAAACGTTTCTCCTGAGTTTTAGACGAAGTTTCCTGCTGTTTAGTACGTATGCCGGCATTGGGCTGGAAATACCGGTTTTGGGATTCTGCACAGAAAGGATTTGCAAACCTCTGAATCCACACGTGAGTTTAACTCTGTCAGTTGAATGCACACATTACAACCAGTCAGTTAGATAGCTCCGTTTTGGTTTTAGAAGCAGATATTTCTCTGTACAGCCTATGGTCCCATTCACTCGGGAATATCCCAACGCAGCTCCTAGAAGAAACGTGTTTCTGACTCGCTGAATCTCAACATAGATTCAACTCTCTTAGGTGAACGAACGCACAGCAGAGCAGTTTCAAGGAAACGTTTCTCCTGAGTTTTAGACGAAGTTTCCTGCTGTTTCGTACGTATGCCGGCATTGGGCTGGAAATACCGGTTTTGGGATTCTGCACAGAAATGGTTTGCAAAACCGCTGAATCCACACGTGAGTTTAACTCTGTCAGTTGAATGCACACATTGAAAACCATTCAGTTAGATAGCTCCGTTTTGGTTTTAGAAGCAGATATTTCTCTGTACAGCCTATGGTCTCATTCACTCGGGAATATCCCAACGCAGCTCCTAGAAGAAACGTGTTTATGACTCGCTGAATCTCAACATAGATTCAACTCTCTTAGGTGAACGAACGCACAGCAGAGCAGTTTCAAGGAAACGTTTCTCCTGAGTTTTAGACGAAGTTTCCTGCTGTTTAGTACATATGCCGGCATTGGGCTGGAAATACCGGTTTTGGGATTCTGCACAGAAAGGGTTGGCAAACCGCTGAATCCACACGTGAGTTTAACTCTGTCAGTTGAATGCACACATTGACAACCATTCAGTTAGATAGCTCCGTTTTGGTTTTAGAAGCAGATATTTCTCTGTACAGCCTATGGTCCCATTCACTCGGGAATATCCCAACGCAGCTCCTAGAAGAAACGTGTTTCTGACTCGCTGAATCTCAACATAGATTCAACTCTCTTAGGTGAACGAACGCACCGCAGAGCAGTCTCAAGGAAACGTTTCTCCTGAATTTTAGACGAAGTTTCCTGCTGTTTCGTACGTATGCCGGCATTGGGCTGGAAATACCGGTTTTGGGATTCTGCACAGAAAGGATTTGCAAACCTCTGAATCCACACGTGAGTTTAACTCTGTCAGTTGAATGCACACATTGACAACCGTTCAGTTAGATAGCTCCGTTTTGGTTTTAGAAGCAGATATTTCTCTGTACAGCCTATGGTCCCATTCACTCGGGAATATCCCAACGCAGCTCCTAGAAGAAACGTGTTTCTGACTCGCTGAATCTCAACATAGATTCAACTCTCTTAGGTGAACGAACGCACCGCAGAGCAGTTTCAAGGAAACGTTTCTCCTGAATTTTAGACGAAGTTTCCTGCTGTTTCGTACGTATGCCGGCATTGGGCTGGAAATACCGGTTTTGGGATTCTGCACAGAAAGGGTTTGCAAACCGCTGAATCCACACGTGAGTTTAACTCTGTCAGTTGAATGCACACATTGAAAACCATTCAGTTAGATAGCTCCGTTTTGGTTTTAGAAGCAGATATTTCTCTGTACAGCCTATGGTCCCATTCACTCGGGAATGTCCCAACGCAGCTCCTAGAAGAAACGTGTTTCTGACTCGCTGAATCTGAACATAGATTCAACTCTCTTAGGTGAACGAACGCACAGCAGAGCAGTTTCAAGGAAACGTTTCTCCTGAGTTTTAGACGAAGTTTCCTGCTGTTTAGTACGTATGCCGGCATTGGGCTGGAAATACCGGTTTTGGGATTCTGCACAGAAAGGGTTTGCAAACCGCTGAATCCACACGTGAGCTTAACTCTGTCAGTTGAATGCACACATTACAACCAGTCAGTTAGATAGCTCCGTTTTGGTTTTAGAAGCAGATATTTCTCTGTACAGCCTATGGTCCCATTCACTCGGGAATATCCCAACGCAGGTCCTAGAAGAAACGTGTTTCTGACTCGCTGAATCTCAACATAGATTCAACTCTCTTAGGTGAACGAACGCACAGCAGAGCAGTTTCAAGGAAACGTTTCTCCTGAGTTTTAGACGAAGTTTCCTGCTGTTTAGTACGTATGCCGGCATTGGGCTGGAAATACCGGTTTTGGGATTCTGCACAGAAAGGGTTTGCAAACCGCTGAATCCACACGTGAGTTTAACTCTGTCAGTTGAATGCACACATTGACAACCATTCAGTTAGATAGCTCCGTTTTGGTTTTAGAAGCAGATATTTCTCTGTACAGCCTATGGTCCCATTCACTCGGGAATATCCCAACGCAGCTCCTAGAAGAAACGTGTTTCTGACTCGCTGAATCTCAACATAGATTCAACTCTCTTAGGTGAACGAACGCACCGCAGAGCAGTTTCAAGGAAACGTTTCTCCTGAATTTTAGACGAAGTTTCCTGCTGTTTCGTACGTATGCCGGCATTGGGCTGGAAATACCGGTTTTGGGATTCTGCACAGAAAGGATTTGCAAACCGCTGAATCCACACGTGAGTTTACCTCTGTCAGTTGAATGCACACATTGACAACCATTCAGTTAGATAGCTCCGTTTTGGTTTTAGAAGCAGATATTTCTCTGTACAGCCTATGGTCCCATTCACTCGGGAATATCCCAACGCAGCTCCTAGAAGAAACGTGTTTCTGACTCGCTGAATCTCAACATAGATTCAACTCTCTTAGGTGAACGAACGCACCGCAGAGCAGTTTCAAGGAAACGTTTCTCCTGAATTTTAGACGAAGTTTCCTGCTGTTTCGTACGTATGCCGGCATTGGGCTGGAAATACCGGTTTTGGGATTCTGCACAGAAAGGGTTTGCAAACCGCTGAATCCACACGTGAGTTTAACTCTGTCAGTTGAATGCACAGATTGAAAACCATTCAGTTAGATAGCTCCGTTTTGGTTTTAGAAGCAGATATTTCTCTGTACAGCCTATGGTCCCATTCACTCGGGAATGTCCCAACGCAGCTCCTAGAAGAAACGTGTTTCTGACTCGCTGAATCTCAACATAGATTCAACTCTCTTAGGTGAACGAACGCACAGCAGAGCAGTTTCAAGGAAACGTTTCTCCTGAGTTTTAGACGAAGTTTCCTGCTGTTTAGTATGTATGCCGGCATTGGGATGGAAATACCGGTTTTGGGATTCTGCACAGAAAGGGTTTGCAAACCGCTGAATCCACACGTGAGTTTAACTCTGTCAGTTGAATGCACACATTGAAAACCATTCAGTTAGATAGCTCCGTTTTGGTTTTAGAAGCAGATATTTCTCTGTACAGCCTATGGTCCCATTCACTCGGGAATGTCCCAACGCAGCTCCTAGAGGAAACGTGTTTCTGACTCGCTGAATCTCAACATAGATTCAACTCTCTTAGGTGAACGAACGCACAGCAGAGCAGTTTCAAAGAAACGTTTCTCCTGAGTTTTAGGCGAAGTTTCCTGCTGTTTCGTACGTATGCCGGCATTGGGCTGGAAATACCGGTTTTGGGATTCTGCACAGAAATGGTTTGCAAAACCGCTGAATCCACACGTGAGTTTAACTCTGTCAGTTGAATGCACACATTGACAACCATTCAGTTAGATAGCTCCGTTTTGGTTTTAGAAGCAGATATTTCTCTGTACAGCCTATGGTCTCATTCACTCGGGAATATCCCAACGCAGCTCCTAGAAGAAACGTGTTTCGAACTCGCTGAATCTCAACATAGATTCAACTCTCTTAGGTGAACGAACGAACAGCAGAGCAGTTTCAAGGAAACGTTTCTCCTGAGTTTTAGACGAAGTTTCCTGCTGTTTAGTACGTATGCCGGCATTGGGCTGGAAATACCGGTTTTGGGATTCTGCACAGAAAGGGTTGGCAAACCGCTGAATCCACACGTGAGTTTAACTCTGTCAGTTGAATGCACACATTGACAACCATTCAGTTAGATAGCTCCGTTTTGGTTTTAGAAGCAGATATTTCTCTGTACAGCCTATGGTCCCATTCACTCGGGAATATCCCAACGCAGCTCCTAGAAGAAAAGTGTTTCTGACTCACTGAATCTCAACATAGATTCAACTCTCTTAGGTGAACCAACGCACAGCAGAGCAGTTTCAAGGAAACGTTTCTCCTGAGTTTTAGACGAAGTTTCCTGCTGTTTAGTACGTATGCCGGCATTGGGCTGGAAATACCGGTTTTGGGATTCTGCACAGAAACGGTTTGCAAAACCGCTGAATCCACACGTGAGTTTAACTCTGTCAGTTGAATGCACACATTGACAACCATTCAGTTAGATAGCTCCGTTTTGGTTTTAGAGGCAGATATTTCTCTGTACAGCCTATGGTCTCATTCACTCGGGAATATCCCAACGCAGCTCCTAGAAGAAACGTGTTTCTGACTCGCTGAATCTCAACATAGATTCAACTCTCTTAGGTGAACGAACGCACCACAGAGCAGTTTCAAGGAAACGTTTCTCCTGAATTTTAGACGAAGTTTCCTGCTGTTTCGTACGTATGCCGGCATTGGGCTGGAAATACCGGTTTTGGGATTCTGCACAGAAAGGGTTTGCAAACCGCTGAATCCACACGTGAGTTTAACTCTGTCAGTTGAATGCACACATTGAAAACCATTCAGTTAGATAGCTCCGTTTTGGTTTTAGAAGCAGATATTTCTCTGTACAGCCTATGGTCCCATTCACTCGGGAATGTCCCAACGCAGCTCCTAGAAGAAACGTGTTTCTGACTCGCTGAATCTCAACATAGATTCAACTCTCTTAGGTGAACGAACGCACAGCAGAGCAGTTTCAAGGAAACGTTTCTCCTGAGTTTTAGACGAAGTTTCCTGCTGTTTAGTACGTATGCCGGCATTGGGCTGGAAATACCGGGTTTGGGATTCTGCACAGAAAGGGTTTGCAAACCGCTGAATCCACACGTGAGCTTAACTCTGTCAGTTGAATGCACACATTGACAACCAGTCAGTTAGATAGCTCCGTTTTGGTTTTAGAAGCAGATATTTCTCTGTACAGCCTATGGTCCCATTCACTCGGGAATATCCCAACGCAGCTCCTAGAGGAAACGTGTTTCTGACTCGCTGAATCTCAACATAGATTCAACTCTCTTAGGTGAACGAACGCACAGCAGAGCAGTTTCAAGGAAACGTTTCTCCTGAGTTTTAGGCGAAGTTTCCTGCTGTTTCGTACGTATGCCGGCATTGGGCTGGAAATACCGGTTTTGGGATTCTGCACAGAAATGGTTTGCAAAACCGCTGAATCCACACGTGAGTTTAACTCTGTCAGTTGAATGCACACATTGACAACCATTCAGTTAGATAGCTCCGTTTTGGTTTTAGAAGCAGATATTTCTCTGTACAGCCTATGGTCTCATTCACTCGGGAATATCCCAACGCAGCTCCTAGAAGAAACGTGTTTCTGACTCGCTGAATCTCAACATAGATTCAACTCTCTTAGGTGAACGAACGCACAGCAGAGCAGTTTCAAGGAAACGTTTCTCCTGAGTTTTAGACGAAGTTTCCTGCTGTTTAGTACGTATGCCGGCATTGGGCTGGAAATACCGGTTTTGGGATTCTGCACAGAAAGGGTTGGCAAACCGCTGAATCCACACGTGAGTTTAACTCTGTCAGTTGAATGCACACATTGACAACCATTCAGTTAGATAGCTCCGTTTTGGTTTTAGAAGCAGATATTTCTCTGTACAGCCTATGGTCCCATTCACTCGGGAATATCCCAACGCAGCTCCTAGAAGAAAAGTGTTTCTGACTCACTGAATCTCAACATAGATTCAACTCTCTTAGGTGAACCAACGCACAGCAGAGCAGTTTCAAGGAAACGTTTCTCCTGAGTTTTAGACGAAGTTTCCTGCTGTTTAGTACGTATGCCGGCATTGGGCTGGAAATACCGGTTTTGGGATTCTGCACAGAAAGGGTTGGAAAACCGCTGAATCCACAAGTGAGTTTAACTCTGTCAGTTGAATGCACACATTGACAACCATTCATTTAGATAGCTCCGTTTTGGTTTTAGAAGCAGATATTTCTCTGTACAGCCTATGGTCCCATTCACTCGGGAATATCCCAACGCGGCTCCTAGAATAAAAGTGTTTCTGACTCACTGAATCTCAACATAGATTCAACTCTCTTAGGTGAACCAACGCACAGCAGAGCAGTTTCAAGGAAACGTTTCTCCTGAGTTTTAGACGAAGTTTCCTGCTGTTTAGTACGTATGCCGGCATTGGGCTGGAAATACCGGTTTTGGGATTCTGCACAGAAACGGTTTGCAAAACCGCTGAATCCACACGTGAGTTTAACTCTGTCAGTTGAATGCACACATTGACAACCATTCAGTTAGATAGCTCCGTTTTGGTTTTAGAAGCAGATATTTCTCTGTACAGCCTATGGTCTCATTCACTCGGGAATATCCCAACGCAGCTCCTAGAAGAAACGTGTTTATGACTCGCTGAATCTCAACATAGATTCAACTCTCTTAGGTGAACGAACGCACAGCAGAGCAGTTTCAAGGAAACGTTTCTCCTGAATTTTAGACGAAGTTTCCTGCTGTTTCGTACGTATGCCGGCATTGGGCTGGAAATACCGGTTTTGGGATTCTGCACAGAAAGGGTTGGCAAACCGCTGAATCCACACGTGAGTTTAACTCTGTCAGTTGAATGCACACATTGACAACCATTCAGTTAGATAGCTCCGTTTTGGTTTTAGAAGCAGATATTTCTCTGTACAGCCTATGGTCTCATTCACTCGGGAATATCCCAACGCAGCTCCTAGAAGAAACGTGTTTATGACTCGCTGAATCTCAACATAGATTCAACTCTCTTAGGTGAACGAACGCACAGCAGAGCAGTTTCAAGGAAACGTTTCTCCTGAGTTTTAGACGAAGTTTCCTGCTGTTTAGTACGTATGCCGGCATTGGGCTGGAAATACCGGTTTTGGGATTCTGCACAGAAAGGGTTGGCAAACTGCTGCATCCACACGTGAGTTTAACTCTGTCAGTTGAATGCACACATTGACAACCATTCAGTTAGATAGCTCCGTTTTGGTTTTAGAAGCAGATATTTCTCTGTACAGCCTATGGTCCCATTCACTCGGGAATGTCCCAACGCAGCTCCTAGAAGAAACGTGTTTCTGACTCGCTGAATCTCAACATAGATTCAACTCTCTTAGGTGAACGAACGCACAGCAGAGCAGTTTCAAGGAAACGTTTCTCCTGAGTTTTAGACGAAGTTTCCTGCTGTTTAGTACGTATGCCGGCATTGGGCTGGAAATACCGGTTTTGGGATTCTGCACAGAAAGGGTTTGCAAACCGCTGAATCCACACGTGAGTTTAACTCTGTCAGTTGAATGCACACATTGACAACCATTCAGTTAGATAGCTCCGTTTTGGTTTTAGAAGCAGATATTTCTCTGTACAGCCTATGGTCCCATTCACTCGGGAATATCCCAACGCAGCTCCTAGAAGAAACGTGTTTCTGACTCGCTGAATCTCAACATAGATTCAACTCTCTTAGGTGAACGAACGCACCGCAGAGCAGTTTCAAGGAAACGTTTCTCCTGAATTTTAGACGAAGTTTCCTGCTGTTTCGTACGTATGCCGGCATTGGGCTGGAAATACCGGTTTTGGGATTCTGCACAGAAAGGATTTGCAAACCGCTGAATCCACACGTGAGTTTACCTCTGTCAGTTGAATGCACACATTGACAACCATTCAGTTAGATAGCTCCGTTTTGGTTTTAGAAGCAGATATTTCTCTGTACAGCCTATGGTCTCATTCACTCGGGAATATCCCAACGCAGCTCCTAGAAGAAACGTGTTTATGACTCGCTGAATCTCAACATAGATTCAACTCTCTTAGGTGAACGAACGCACAGCAGAGCAGTTTCAAGGAAACGTTTCTCCTGAATTTTAGACGAAGTTTCCTGCTGTTTCGTACGTATGCCGGCATTGGGCTGGAAATACCGGTTTTGGGATTCTGCACAGAAAGGGTTGGCAAACCGCTGAATCCACACGTGAGTTTAACTCTGTCAGTTGAATGCACACATTGACAACCATTCAGTTAGATAGCTCCGTTTTGGTTTTAGAAGCAGATATTTCTCTGTACAGCCTATGGTCTCATTCACTCGGGAATATCCCAACGCAGCTCCTAGAAGAAACGTGTTTATGACTCGCTGAATCTCAACATAGATTCAACTCTCTTAGGTGAACGAACGCACAGCAGAGCAGTTTCAAGGAAACGTTTCTCCTGAGTTTTAGACGAAGTTTCCTGCTGTTTAGTACGTATGCCGGCATTGGGCTGGAAATACCGGTTTTGGGATTCTGCACAGAAAGGGTTGGCAAACTGCTGCATCCACACGTGAGTTTAACTCTGTCAGTTGAATGCACACATTGACAACCATTCAGTTAGATAGCTCCGTTTTGGTTTTAGAAGCAGATATTTCTCTGTACAGCCTATGGTCCCATTCACTCGGGAATGTCCCAACGCAGCTCCTAGAAGAAACGTGTTTCTGACTCGCTGAATCTCAACATAGATTCAACTCTCTTAGGTGAACGAACGCACAGCAGAGCAGTTTCAAGGAAACGTTTCTCCTGAGTTTTAGACGAAGTTTCCTGCTGTTTAGTACGTATGCCGGCATTGGGCTGGAAATACCGGTTTTGGGATTCTGCACAGAAAGGGTTTGCAAACCGCTGAATCCACACGTGAGTTTAACTCTGTCAGTTGAATGCACACATTGACAACCATTCAGTTAGATAGCTCCGTTTTGGTTTTAGAAGCAGATATTTCTCTGTACAGCCTATGGTCCCATTCACTCGGGAATATCCCAACGCAGCTCCTAGAAGAAACGTGTTTCTGACTCGCTGAATCTCAACATAGATTCAACTCTCTTAGGTGAACGAACGCACCGCAGAGCAGTTTCAAGGAAACGTTTCTCCTGAATTTTAGACGAAGTTTCCTGCTGTTTCGTACGTATGCCGGCATTGGGCTGGAAATACCGGTTTTGGGATTCTGCACAGAAAGGATTTGCAAACCGCTGAATCCACACGTGAGTTTACCTCTGTCAGTTGAATGCACACATTGACAACCATTCAGTTAGATAGCTCCGTTTTGGTTTTAGAAGCAGATATTTCTCTGTACAGCCTATGGTCCCATTCACTCGGGAATATCCCAACGCAGCTCCTAGAAGAAACGTGTTTCTGACTCGCTGAATCTCAACATAGATTCAACTCTCTTAGGTGAACGAACGCACCGCAGAGCAGTTTCAAGGAAACGTTTCTCCTGAATTTTAGACGAAGTTTCCTGCTGTTTCGTACGTATGCCGGCATTGGGCTGGAAATACCGGTTTTGGGATTCTGCACAGAAAGGGTTTGCAAACCGCTGAATCCACACGTGAGTTTAACTCTGTCAGTTGAATGCACAGATTGAAAACCATTCAGTTAGATAGCTCCGTTTTGGTTTTAGAAGCAGATATTTCTCTGTACAGCCTATGGTCCCATTCACTCGGGAATGTCCCAACGCAGCTCCTAGAAGAAACGTGTTTCTGACTCGCTGAATCTCAACATAGATTCAACTCTCTTAGGTGAACGAACGCACAGCAGAGCAGTTTCAAGGAAACGTTTCTCCTGAGTTTTAGACGAAGTTTCCTGCTGTTTAGTATGTATGCCGGCATTGGGATGGAAATACCGGTTTTGGGATTCTGCACAGAAAGGGTTTGCAAACCGCTGAATCCACACGTGAGTTTAACTCTGTCAGTTGAATGCACACATTGACAACCATTCAGTTAGATAGCTCCGTTTTGGTTTTAGAAGCAGATATTTCTCTGTACAGCCTATGGTCCCATTCACTCGGGAATATCCCAACGCAGCTCCTAGAGGAAACGTGTTTCTGACTCGCTGAATCTCAACATAGATTCAACTCTCTTAGGTGAACGAACGCACCGCAGAGCAGTTTCAAGGAAACGTTTCTCCTGAATTTTAGACGAAGTTTCCTGCTGTTTCGTACGTATGCCGGCATTGGGCTGGAAATACCGGTTTTGGGATTCTGCACAGAAAGGATTTGCAAACCGCTGAATCCACACGTGAGTTTAACTCTGTCAGTTGAATGCACACATTGACAACCATTCAGTTAGATAGCTCCGTTTTGGTTTTAGAAGCAGATATTTCTCTGTACAGCCTATGGTCCCATTCACTCGGGAATATCCCAACGCAGCTCCTAGAAGAAACGTGTTTCTGACTCGCTGAATCTCAACATAGATTCAACTCTCTTAGGTGAACGAACGCACCGCAGAGCAGTTTCAAGGAAACGTTTCTCCTGAATTTTAGACGAAGTTTCCTGCTGTTTCGTACGTATGCCGGCATTGGGCTGGAAATACCGGTTTTGGGATTCTGCACAGAAAGGGTTTGCAAACCGCTGAATCCACACGTGAGTTTAACTCTGTCAGTTGAATGCACAGATTGAAAACCATTCAGTTAGATAGCTCCGTTTTGGTTTTAGAAGCAGATATTTCTCTGTACAGCCTATGGTCCCATTCACTCGGGAATGTCCCAACGCAGCTCCTAGAAGAAACGTGTTTCTGACTCGCTGAATCTCAACATAGATTCAACTCTCTTAGGTGAACGAACGCACAGCAGAGCAGTTTCAAGGAAACGTTTCTCCTGAGTTTTAGACGAAGTTTCCTGCTGTTTAGTATGTATGCCGGCATTGGGATGGAAATACCGGTTTTGGGATTCTGCACAGAAAGGGTTTGCAAACCGCTGAATCCACACGTGAGTTTAACTCTGTCAGTTGAATGCACACATTGACAACCATTCAGTTAGATAGCTCCGTTTTGGTTTTAGAAGCAGATATTTCTCTGTACAGCCTATGGTCCCATTCACTCGGGAATATCCCAACGCAGCTCCTAGAGGAAACGTGTTTCTGACTCGCTGAATCTCAACATAGATTCAACTCTCTTAGGTGAACGAACGCACCGCAGAGCAGTTTCAAGGAAACGTTTCTCCTGAATTTTAGACGAAGTTTCCTGCTGTTTCGTACGTATGCCGGCATTGGGCTGGAAATACCGGTTTTGGGATTCTGCACAGAAAGGATTTGCAAACCGCTGAATCCACACGTGAGTTTAACTCTGTCAGTTGAATGCACACATTGACAACCATTCAGTTAGATAGCTCCGTTTTGGTTTTAGAAGCAGATATTTCTCTGTACAGCCTATGGTCCCATTCACTCGGGAATATCCCAACGCAGCTCCTAGAAGAAACGTGTTTCTGACTCGCTGAATCTCAACATAGATTCAACTCTCTTAGGTGAACGAACGCACCGCAGAGCAGTTTCAAGGAAACGTTTCTCCTGAATTTTAGACGAAGTTTCCTGCTGTTTCGTACGTATGCCGGCATTGGGCTGGAAATACCGGTTTTGGGATTCTGCACAGAAAGGATTTGCAAACCGCTGAATCCACACGTGAGTTTACCTCTGTCAGTTGAATGCACACATTGACAACCATTCAGTTAGATAGCTCCGTTTTGGTTTTAGAAGCAGATATTTCTCTGTACAGCCTATGGTCTCATTCACTCGGGAATATCCCAACGCAGCTCCTAGAAGAAACGTGTTTATGACTCGCTGAATCTCAACATAGATTCAACTCTCTTAGGTGAACGAACGCACAGCAGAGCAGTTTCAAGGAAACGTTTCTCCTGAATTTTAGACGAAGTTTCCTGCTGTTTCGTACGTATGCCGGCATTGGGCTGGAAATACCGGTTTTGGGATTCTGCACAGAAAGGGTTGGCAAACCGCTGAATCCACACGTGAGTTTAACTCTGTCAGTTGAATGCACACATTGACAACCATTCAGTTAGATAGCTCCGTTTTGGTTTTAGAAGCAGATATTTCTCTGTACAGCCTATGGTCTCATTCACTCGGGAATATCCCAACGCAGCTCCTAGAAGAAACGTGTTTATGACTCGCTGAATCTCAACATAGATTCAACTCTCTTAGGTGAACGAACGCACAGCAGAGCAGTTTCAAGGAAACGTTTCTCCTGAGTTTTAGACGAAGTTTCCTGCTGTTTAGTACGTATGCCGGCATTGGGCTGGAAATACCGGTTTTGGGATTCTGCACAGAAAGGGTTGGCAAACTGCTGCATCCACACGTGAGTTTAACTCTGTCAGTTGAATGCACACATTGACAACCATTCAGTTAGATAGCTCCGTTTTGGTTTTAGAAGCAGATATTTCTCTGTACAGCCTATGGTCCCATTCACTCGGGAATGTCCCAACGCAGCTCCTAGAAGAAACGTGTTTCTGACTCGCTGAATCTCAACATAGATTCAACTCTCTTAGGTGAACGAACGCACAGCAGAGCAGTTTCAAGGAAACGTTTCTCCTGAGTTTTAGACGAAGTTTCCTGCTGTTTAGTACGTATGCCGGCATTGGGCTGGAAATACCGGTTTTGGGATTCTGCACAGAAAGGGTTTGCAAACCGCTGAATCCACACGTGAGTTTAACTCTGTCAGTTGAATGCACACATTGACAACCATTCAGTTAGATAGCTCCGTTTTGGTTTTAGAAGCAGATATTTCTCTGTACAGCCTATGGTCCCATTCACTCGGGAATATCCCAACGCAGCTCCTAGAAGAAACGTGTTTCTGACTCGCTGAATCTCAACATAGATTCAACTCTCTTAGGTGAACGAACGCACCGCAGAGCAGTTTCAAGGAAACGTTTCTCCTGAATTTTAGACGAAGTTTCCTGCTGTTTCGTACGTATGCCGGCATTGGGCTGGAAATACCGGTTTTGGGATTCTGCACAGAAAGGATTTGCAAACCGCTGAATCCACACGTGAGTTTACCTCTGTCAGTTGAATGCACACATTGACAACCATTCAGTTAGATAGCTCCGTTTTGGTTTTAGAAGCAGATATTTCTCTGTACAGCCTATGGTCCCATTCACTCGGGAATATCCCAACGCAGCTCCTAGAAGAAACGTGTTTCTGACTCGCTGAATCTCAACATAGATTCAACTCTCTTAGGTGAACGAACGCACCGCAGAGCAGTTTCAAGGAAACGTTTCTCCTGAATTTTAGACGAAGTTTCCTGCTGTTTCGTACGTATGCCGGCATTGGGCTGGAAATACCGGTTTTGGGATTCTGCACAGAAAGGGTTTGCAAACCGCTGAATCCACACGTGAGTTTAACTCTGTCAGTTGAATGCACAGATTGAAAACCATTCAGTTAGATAGCTCCGTTATGGTTTTAGAAGCAGATATTTCTCTGTACAGCCTATGGTCCCATTCACTCGGGAATGTCCCAACGCAGCTCCTAGAAGAAACGTGTTTCTGACTCGCTGAATCTCAACATAGATTCAACTCTCTTAGGTGAACGAACGCACAGCAGAGCAGTTTCAAGGAAACGTTTCTCCTGAGTTTTAGACGAAGTTTCCTGCTGTTTAGTATGTATGCCGGCATTGGGATGGAAATACCGGTTTTGGGATTCTGCACAGAAAGGGTTTGCAAACCGCTGAATCCACACGTGAGTTTAACTCTGTCAGTTGAATGCACACATTGACAACCATTCAGTTAGATAGCTCCGTTTTGGTTTTAGAAGCAGATATTTCTCTGTACAGCCTATGGTCCCATTCACTCGGGAATATCCCAACGCAGCTCCTAGAGGAAACGTGTTTCTGACTCGCTGAATCTCAACATAGATTCAACTCTCTTAGGTGAACGAACGCACCGCAGAGCAGTTTCAAGGAAACGTTTCTCCTGAATTTTAGACGAAGTTTCCTGCTGTTTCGTACGTATGCCGGCATTGGGCTGGAAATACCGGTTTTGGGATTCTGCACAGAAAGGATTTGCAAACCGCTGAATCCACACGTGAGTTTAACTCTGTCAGTTGAATGCACACATTGACAACCATTCAGTTAGATAGCTCCGTTTTGGTTTTAGAAGCAGATATTTCTCTGTACAGCCTATGGTCCCATTCACTCGGGAATATCCCAACGCAGCTCCTAGAAGAAACGTGTTTCTGACTCGCTGAATCTCAACATAGATTCAACTCTCTTAGGTGAACGAACGCACCGCAGAGCAGTTTCAAGGAAACGTTTCTCCTGAATTTTAGACGAAGTTTCCTGCTGTTTCGTACGTATGCCGGCATTGGGCTGGAAATACCGGTTTTGGGATTCTGCACAGAAAGGGTTTGCAAACCGCTGAATCCACACGTGAGTTTAACTCTGTCAGTTGAATGCACACATTGAAAACCATTCAGTTAGATAGCTCCGTTTTGGTTTTAGAAGCAGATATTTCTCTGTACAGCCTATGGTCCCATTCACTCGGGAATGTCCCAACGCAGCTCCTAGAGGAAACGTGTTTCTGACTCGCTGAATCTCAACATAGATTCAACTCTCTTAGGTGAACGAACGCACAGCAGAGCAGTTTCAAAGAAACGTTTCTCCTGAGTTTTAGGCGAAGTTTCCTGCTGTTTCGTACGTATGCCGGCATTGGGCTGGAAATACCGGTTTTGGGATTCTGCACAGAAATGGTTTGCAAAACCGCTGAATCCACACGTGAGTTTAACTCTGTCAGTTGAATGCACACATTGACAACCATTCAGTTAGATAGCTCCGTTTTGGTTTTAGAAGCAGATATTTCTCTGTACAGCCTATGGTCTCATTCACTCGGGAATATCCCAACGCAGCTCCTAGAAGAAACGTGTTTCTGACTCGCTGAATCTCAACATAGATTCAACTCTCTTAGGTGAACGAACGCACAGCAGAGCAGTTTCAAGGAAACGTTTCTCCTGAGTTTTAGACGAAGTTTCCTGCTGTTTAGTACGTATGCCGGCATTGGGCTGGAAATACCGGTTTTGGGATTCTGCACAGAAAGGGTTGGCAAACCGCTGAATCCACACGTGAGTTTAACTCTGTCAGTTGAATGCACACATTGACAACCATTCAGTTAGATAGCTCCGTTTTGGTTTTAGAAGCAGATATTTCTCTGTACAGCCTATGGTCCCATTCACTCGGGAATATCCCAACGCAGCTCCTAGAAGAAAAGTGTTTCTGACTCACTGAATCTCAACATAGATTCAACTCTCTTAGGTGAACCAACGCACAGCAGAGCAGTTTCAAGGAAACGTTTCTCCTGAGTTTTAGACGAAGTTTCCTGCTGTTTAGTACGTATGCCGGCATTGGGCTGGAAATACCGGTTTTGGGATTCTGCACAGAAACGGTTTGCAAAACCGCTGAATCCACACGTGAGTTTAACTCTGTCAGTTGAATGCACACATTGACAACCATTCAGTTAGATAGCTCCGTTTTGGTTTTAGAGGCAGATATTTCTCTGTACAGCCTATGGTCTCATTCACTCGGGAATATCCCAACGCAGCTCCTAGAAGAAACGTGTTTCTGACTCGCTGAATCTCAACATAGATTCAACTCTCTTAGGTGAACGAACGCACCACAGAGCAGTTTCAAGGAAACGTTTCTCCTGAATTTTAGACGAAGTTTCCTGCTGTTTCGTACGTATGCCGGCATTGGGCTGGAAATACCGGTTTTGGGATTCTGCACAGAAAGGGTTTGCAAACCGCTGAATCCACACGTGAGTTTAACTCTGTCAGTTGAATGCACACATTGAAAACCATTCAGTTAGATAGCTCCGTTTTGGTTTTAGAAGCAGATATTTCTCTGTACAGCCTATGGTCCCATTCACTCGGGAATGTCCCAACGCAGCTCCTAGAAGAAACGTGTTTCTGACTCGCTGAATCTCAACATAGATTCAACTCTCTTAGGTGAACGAACGCACAGCAGAGCAGTTTCAAGGAAACGTTTCTCCTGAGTTTTAGACGAAGTTTCCTGCTGTTTAGTACGTATGCCGGCATTGGGCTGGAAATACCGGGTTTGGGATTCTGCACAGAAAGGGTTTGCAAACCGCTGAATCCACACGTGAGCTTAACTCTGTCAGTTGAATGCACACATTGACAACCAGTCAGTTAGATAGCTCCGTTTTGGTTTTAGAAGCAGATATTTCTCTGTACAGCCTATGGTCCCATTCACTCGGGAATATCCCAACGCAGCTCCTAGAGGAAACGTGTTTCTGACTCGCTGAATCTCAACATAGATTCAACTCTCTTAGGTGAACGAACGCACAGCAGAGCAGTTTCAAGGAAACGTTTCTCCTGAGTTTTAGGCGAAGTTTCCTGCTGTTTCGTACGTATGCCGGCATTGGGCTGGAAATACCGGTTTTGGGATTCTGCACAGAAATGGTTTGCAAAACCGCTGAATCCACACGTGAGTTTAACTCTGTCAGTTGAATGCACACATTGACAACCATTCAGTTAGATAGCTCCGTTTTGGTTTTAGAAGCAGATATTTCTCTGTACAGCCTATGGTCTCATTCACTCGGGAATATCCCAACGCAGCTCCTAGAAGAAACGTGTTTCTGACTCGCTGAATCTCAACATAGATTCAACTCTCTTAGGTGAACGAACGCACAGCAGAGCAGTTTCAAGGAAACGTTTCTCCTGAGTTTTAGACGAAGTTTCCTGCTGTTTAGTACGTATGCCGGCATTGGGCTGGAAATACCGGTTTTGGGATTCTGCACAGAAAGGGTTGGCAAACCGCTGAATCCACACGTGAGTTTAACTCTGTCAGTTGAATGCACACATTGACAACCATTCAGTTAGATAGCTCCGTTTTGGTTTTAGAAGCAGATATTTCTCTGTACAGCCTATGGTCCCATTCACTCGGGAATATCCCAACGCAGCTCCTAGAAGAAAAGTGTTTCTGACTCACTGAATCTCAACATAGATTCAACTCTCTTAGGTGAACCAACGCACAGCAGAGCAGTTTCAAGGAAACGTTTCTCCTGAGTTTTAGACGAAGTTTCCTGCTGTTTAGTACGTATGCCGGCATTGGGCTGGAAATACCGGTTTTGGGATTCTGCACAGAAAGGGTTGGAAAACCGCTGAATCCACAAGTGAGTTTAACTCTGTCAGTTGAATGCACACATTGACAACCATTCATTTAGATAGCTCCGTTTTGGTTTTAGAAGCAGATATTTCTCTGTACAGCCTATGGTCCCATTCACTCGGGAATATCCCAACGCGGCTCCTAGAATAAAAGTGTTTCTGACTCACTGAATCTCAACATAGATTCAACTCTCTTAGGTGAACCAACGCACAGCAGAGCAGTTTCAAGGAAACGTTTCTCCTGAGTTTTAGACGAAGTTTCCTGCTGTTTAGTACGTATGCCGGCATTGGGCTGGAAATACCGGTTTTGGGATTCTGCACAGAAACGGTTTGCAAAACCGCTGAATCCACACGTGAGTTTAACTCTGTCAGTTGAATGCACACATTGACAACCATTCAGTTAGATAGCTCCGTTTTGGTTTTAGAAGCAGATATTTCTCTGTACAGCCTATGGTCTCATTCACTCGGGAATATCCCAACGCAGCTCCTAGAAGAAACGTGTTTATGACTCGCTGAATCTCAACATAGATTCAACTCTCTTAGGTGAACGAACGCACAGCAGAGCAGTTTCAAGGAAACGTTTCTCCTGAATTTTAGACGAAGTTTCCTGCTGTTTCGTACGTATGCCGGCATTGGGCTGGAAATACCGGTTTTGGGATTCTGCACAGAAAGGGTTGGCAAACCGCTGAATCCACACGTGAGTTTAACTCTGTCAGTTGAATGCACACATTGACAACCATTCAGTTAGATAGCTCCGTTTTGGTTTTAGAAGCAGATATTTCTCTGTACAGCCTATGGTCTCATTCACTCGGGAATATCCCAACGCAGCTCCTAGAAGAAACGTGTTTATGACTCGCTGAATCTCAACATAGATTCAACTCTCTTAGGTGAACGAACGCACAGCAGAGCAGTTTCAAGGAAACGTTTCTCCTGAGTTTTAGACGAAGTTTCCTGCTGTTTAGTACGTATGCCGGCATTGGGCTGGAAATACCGGTTTTGGGATTCTGCACAGAAAGGGTTGGCAAACTGCTGCATCCACACGTGAGTTTAACTCTGTCAGTTGAATGCACACATTGACAACCATTCAGTTAGATAGCTCCGTTTTGGTTTTAGAAGCAGATATTTCTCTGTACAGCCTATGGTCCCATTCACTCGGGAATGTCCCAACGCAGCTCCTAGAAGAAACGTGTTTCTGACTCGCTGAATCTCAACATAGATTCAACTCTCTTAGGTGAACGAACGCACAGCAGAGCAGTTTCAAGGAAACGTTTCTCCTGAGTTTTAGACGAAGTTTCCTGCTGTTTAGTACGTATGCCGGCATTGGGCTGGAAATACCGGTTTTGGGATTCTGCACAGAAAGGGTTTGCAAACCCGCTGAATCCACACGTGAGTTTAACTCTGTGAGTTGAATGCACACATTGACAACCATTCAGTTTGATAGCTCCGTTTTGGTTTTAGAAGCAGATATTTCTCTGTACAGCCTATGGTCCCATTCACTCGGGAATATCCCAACGAAGCTCCTAGAAGAAAAGTGTTTCTGACTCGCTGAATCTCAACATAGATTCAACTCTCTTACGTGAACGAACGCACAGCAGAGCAGTTTCAAGGAAACGTTTCTCCTGAGTTTTAGACGAAGTTTCCTGCTGTTTAGTACGTATGCCAGCATTGGGCTGGAAATACCGGTTTTGGGATTCTGCACAGAAACGGTTTGCAAACCGCTGAATCCACACGTGAGTTTAATTCTGTCAGTTGAATGCACACATTGACAACCATTCAGTTAGATAGCTCCGTTTTGGTTTTAGAAGCAGATATTTCTCTGTACAGCCTATGGTCCCATTCACTCGGGAATATCCCAACGCAGCTCCTAGAAGAAACGTGTTTCTGACTCGCTGAATCTCAACATAGATTCAACTCTCTTAGGTGAACGAACGCACAGCAGAGCAGTTTCAAGGAAACGTTTCTCCTGAATTTTAGACGAAGTTTCCTGCTGTTTCGTACGTATGCCGGCATTGGGCTGGAAATACCGGTTTTGGGATTCTGCACAGAAAGGGTTTGCAAACCGCTGAATCCACACGTGAGTTTAACTCTGTCAGTTGAATGCACACATTGACAACCATTCAGTTAGATAGCTCCGTTTTGGTTTTAGAAGCAGATATTTCTCTGTACAGCCTATGGTCCCATTCACTCGGGAATGTCCCAACGCAGCTCCTAGAAGAAACGTGTTTCTGACTCGCTGAACCTCAACATAGATTCAACTCTCTTAGGTGAACGAACGCACAGCAGAGCAGTTTCAAGGAAACGTTTCTCCTGAGTTTTAGACGAAGTTTCCTGCTGTTTAGTACGTATGCCGGCATAGGGCTGGAAATACCGCTGTTGGGATTCTGCACAGAAAGGGTTTGCAAACCGCTGAATCCACACGTGAGCTTAACTCTGTCAGTTGAATGCACACATTGACAACCATTCAGTTAGGTAGCTCCGTTTTGGTTTTAGAAGCAGATATTTCTCTGTACAGCCTATGGTCCCATTCACTCGGGAATATCCCAACGCAGCTCCTAGAAGAAACGTGTTTCTGACTCGCTGAATCTCAACATAGATTCAACTCTCTTAGGTGAACGAACGCACAGCAGAGCAGTTTCAAGGAAACGTTTCTCCTGAGTTTTAGACGAAGTTTCCTGCTGTTTAGTACGTATGCCGGCATTGGGCTGGAAATACCGGTTTTGGGATTCTGCACAGAAAGGGTTTGCAAACCGCTGAATCCACACGTGAGTTTAACTCTGTCAGTTGAATGCACACATTGACAACCATTCAGTTAGATAGCTCCGTTTTGGTTTTAGAAGCAGATATTTCTCTGTACAGCCTATGGTCCCATTCACTCGGGAATATCCCAACGCAGCTCCTAGAAGAATAGTGTTTCTGACTCACTGAATCTCAACATAGATTCAACTCTCTTAGGTGAACGAACGCACAGCAGAGCAGTTTCAAGGAAACGTTTCTCCTGAGTTTTAGACGAAGTTTCCTGCTGTTTCGTACGTATGCCGGCATTGGGCTGGAAATACCGGTTTTGGGATTCTGCACAGAAAGGGTTTGCAAAACCGCTGAATCCACACGTGAGTTTAACTCTGTCAGTTGAATGCACACATTGACAACCATTCAGTTAGATAGCTCCGTTTTGGTTTTAGAAGCAGATATTTCTCTGTACAGCCTATGGTCCCATTCACTCGGGAATATCCCAACGCAGCTCCTAGAAGAAACGTGTTTCTGACTCGCTGAATCTCAACATAGATTCAACTCTCTTAGGTGAACGAACGCACCGCAGAGCAGTTTCAAGGAAACGTTTCTCCTGAATTTTAGACGAAGTTTCCTGCTGTTTCGTACGTATGCCGGCATTGGGCTGGAAATACCGGTTTTGGGATTCTGCACAGAAAGGGTTTGCAAACCGCTGAATCCACACGTGAGTTTAACTCTGTCAGTTGAATGCACACATTGAAAACCATTCAGTTAGATAGCTCCGTTTTGGTTTTAGAAGCAGATATTTCTCTGTACAGCCTATGGTCCCATTCACTCGGGAATGTCCCAACGCAGCTCCTAGAAGAAACGTGTTTCTGACTCGCTGAATCTCAACATAGATTCAACTCTCTTAGGTGAACGAACGCACAGCAGAGCAGTTTCAAAGAAACGTTTCTCCTGAGTTTTAGGCGAAGTTTCCTGCTGTTTCGTACGTATGCCGGCATTGGGCTGGAAATACCGGTTTTGGGATTCTGCACAGAAATGGTTTGCAAAACCGCTGAATCCACACGTGAGTTTAACTCTGTCAGTTGAATGCACACATTGACAACCATTCAGTTAGATAGCTCCGTTTTGGTTTTAGAAGCAGATATTTCTCTGTACAGCCTATGGTCTCTTTCACTCGGGAATATCCCAACGCAGCTCCTAGAAGAAACGTGTTTCTGACTCGCTGAATCTCAACATAGATTCAACTCTCTTAGGTGAACGAACGCACAGCAGAGCAGTTTCAAGGAAACGTTTCTCCTGAGTTTTAGACGAAGTTTCCTGCTGTTTAGTACGTATGCCGGCATTGGGCTGGAAATACCGGTTTTGGGATTCTGCACAGAAAGGGTTGGCAAACCGCTGAATCCACACGTGAGTTTAACTCTGTCAGTTGAATGCACACATTGACAACCATTCAGTTAGATAGCTCCGTTTTGGTTTTAGAAGCAGATATTTCTCTGTACAGCCTATGGTCCCATTCACTCGGGAATATCCCAACGCAGCTCCTAGAAGAAAAGTGTTTCTGACTCACTGAATCTGAACATAGATTCAACTCTCTTAGGTGAACCAACGCACAGCAGAGCAGTTTCAAGGAAACGTTTCTCCTGAGTTTTAGACGAAGTTTCCTGCTGTTTAGTACGTATGCCGGCATTGGGCTGGAAATACCGGTTTTGGGATTCTGCACAGAAAGGGTTGGAAAACCGCTGAATCCACACGTGAGTTTAACTCTGTCAGTTGAATGCACACATTGACAACCATTCAGTTAGATAGCTCCGTTTTGGTTTTAGAAGCAGATATTTCTCTGTACAGCCTATGGTCCCATTCACTCGGGAATATCCCAACGCAGCTCCTAGAATAAAAGTGTTTCTGACTCACTGAATCTCAACATAGATTCAACTCTCTTAGGTGAACCAACGCACAGCAGAGCAGTTTCAAGGAAACGTTTCTCCTGAGTTTTAGACGAAGTTTCCTGCTGTTTAGTACGTATGCCGGCATTGGGCTGGAAATACCGGTTTTGGGATTCTGCACAGAAACGGTTTGCAAAACCGCTGAATCCACACGTGAGTTTAACTCTGTCAGTTGAATGCACACATTGACAACCATTCAGTTAGATAGCTCCGTTTTGGTTTTAGAGGCAGATATTTCTCTGTACAGCCTATGGTCTCATTCACTCGGGAATATCCCAACGCAGCTCCTAGAAGAAACGTGTTTCTGACTCGCTGAATCTCAACATAGATTCAACTCTCTTAGGTGAACGAACGCACCACAGAGCAGTTTCAAGGAAACGTTTCTCCTGAATTTTAGACGAAGTTTCCTGCTGTTTCGTACGTATGCCGGCATTGGGCTGGAAATACCGGTTTTGGGATTCTGCACAGAAAGGGTTTGCAAACCGCTGAATCCACACGTGAGTTTAACTCTGTCAGTTGAATGCACACATTGAAAACCATTCAGTTAGATAGCTCCGTTTTGGTTTTAGAAGCAGATATTTCTCTGTACAGCCTATGGTCCCATTCACTCGGGAATGTCCCAACGCAGCTCCTAGAAGAAACGTGTTTCTGACTCGCTGAATCTCAACATAGATTCAACTCTCTTAGGTGAACGAACGCACAGCAGAGCAGTTTCAAGGAAACGTTTCTCCTGAGTTTTAGACGAAGTTTCCTGCTGTTTAGTACGTATGCCGGCATTGGGCTGGAAATACCGGTTTTGGGATTCTGCACAGAAAGGGTTTGCAAACCGCTGAATCCACACGTGAGCTTAACTCTGTCAGTTGAATGCACACATTGACAACCAGTCAGTTAGATAGCTCCGTTTTGGTTTTAGAAGCAGATATTTCTCTGTACAGCCTATGGTCCCATTCACTCGGGAATATCCCAACGCAGCTCCTAGAGGAAACGTGTTTCTGACTCGCTGAATCTCAACATAGATTCAACTCTCTTAGGTGAACGAACGCACAGCAGAGCAGTTTCAAGGAAACGTTTCTCCTGAGTTTTAGGCGAAGTTTCCTGCTGTTTCGTACGTATGCCGGCATTGGGCTGGAAATACCGGTTTTGGGATTCTGCACAGAAAGGGTTGGAAAACCGCTGAATCCACAAGTGAGTTTAACTCTGTCAGTTGAATGCACACATTGACAACCATTCATTTAGATAGCTCCGTTTTGGTTTTAGAAGCAGATATTTCTCTGTACAGCCTATGGTCCCATTCACTCGGGAATATCCCAACGCGGCTCCTAGAATAAAAGTGTTTCTGACTCACTGAATCTCAACATAGATTCAACTCTCTTAGGTGAACCAACGCACAGCAGAGCAGTTTCAAGGAAACGTTTCTCCTGAGTTTTAGACGAAGTTTCCTGCTGTTTAGTACGTATGCCGGCATTGGGCTGGAAATACCGGTTTTGGGATTCTGCACAGAAACGGTTTGCAAAACCGCTGAATCCACACGTGAGTTTAACTCTGTCAGTTGAATGCACACATTGACAACCATTCAGTTAGATAGCTCCGTTTTGGTTTTAGAAGCAGATATTTCTCTGTACAGCCTATGGTCTCATTCACTCGGGAATATCCCAACGCAGCTCCTAGAAGAAACGTGTTTATGACTCGCTGAATCTCAACATAGATTCAACTCTCTTAGGTGAACGAACGCACAGCAGAGCAGTTTCAAGGAAACGTTTCTCCTGAATTTTAGACGAAGTTTCCTGCTGTTTCGTACGTATGCCGGCATTGGGCTGGAAATACCGGTTTTGGGATTCTGCACAGAAAGGGTTGGCAAACCGCTGAATCCACACGTGAGTTTAACTCTGTCAGTTGAATGCACACATTGACAACCATTCAGTTAGATAGCTCCGTTTTGGTTTTAGAAGCAGATATTTCTCTGTACAGCCTATGGTCTCATTCACTCGGGAATATCCCAACGCAGCTCCTAGAAGAAAAGTGTTTCTGACTCGCTGAATCTCAACATAGATTCAACTCTCTTACGTGAACGAACGCACAGCAGAGCAGTTTCAAGGAAACGTTTCTCCTGAGTTTTAGACGAAGTTTCCTGCTGTTTAGTACGTATGCCAGCATTGGGCTGGAAATACCGGTTTTGGGATTCTGCACAGAAACGGTTTGCAAACCGCTGAATCCACACGTGAGTTTAATTCTGTCAGTTGAATGCACACATTGACAACCATTCAGTTAGATAGCTCCGTTTTGGTTTTAGAAGCAGATATTTCTCTGTACAGCCTATGGTCCCATTCACTCGGGAATATCCCAACGCAGCTCCTAGAAGAAACGTGTTTCTGACTCGCTGAAGCTCAACATAGATTCAACTCTCTTAGGTGAATGAACGCACAGCAGAGCAGTTTCAAGGAAACGTTTCTCCTGAATTTTAGACGAAGTTTCCTGCTCTTTCGTACGTATGCCGGCATTGGGCTGGAAATACCGGTTTTGGGATTCTGCACAGAAAGGGTTTGCAAACCGCTGAATCCACACGTGAGTTTAACTCTGTCAGTTGAATGCACACATTGACAACCATTCAGTTAGATAGCTCCGTTTTGGTTTTAGAAGCAGATATTTCTCTGTACAGCCTATGGTCCCATTCACTCGGGAATGTCCCAACGCAGCTCCTAGAAGAAACGTGTTTCTGACTCGCTGAACCTCAACATAGATTCAACTCTCTTAGGTGAACGAACGCACAGCAGAGCAGTTTCAAGGAAACGTTTCTCCTGAGTTTTAGACGAAGTTTCCTGCTGTTTAGTACGTATGCCGGCATAGGGCTGGAAATACCGCTGTTGGGATTCTGCACAGAAAGGGTTTGCAAACCGCTGAATCCACACGTGAGCTTAACTCTGTCAGTTGAATGCACACATTGACAACCATTCAGTTAGGTAGCTCCGTTTTGGTTTTAGAAGCAGATATTTCTCTGTACAGCCTATGGTCCCATTCACTCGGGAATATCCCAACGCAGCTCCTAGAAGAAACGTGTTTCTGACTCGCTGAATCTCAACATAGATTCAACTCTCTTAGGTGAACGAACGCACAGCAGAGCAGTTTCAAGGAAACGTTTCTCCTGAGTTTTAGACGAAGTTTCCTGCTGTTTCGTACGTATGCCGGCATTGGGCTGGAAATACCGGTTTTGGGATTCTGCACAGAAAGGGTTTGCAAAACCGCTGAATCCACACGTGAGTTTAACTCTGTCAGTTGAATGCACACATTGACAACCATTCAGTTAGATAGCTCCGTTTTGGTTTTAGAAGCAGATATTTCTCTGTACAGCCTATGGTCCCATTCACTCGGGAATATCCCAACGCAGCTCCTAGAAGAATAGTGTTTCTGACTCACTGAATCTCAACATAGATTCAACTCTCTTAGGTGAACGAACGCACAGCAGAGCAGTTTCAAGGAAACGTTTCTCCTGAGTTTTAGACGAAGTTTCCTGCTGTTTCGTACGTATGCCGGCATTGGGCTGGAAATACCGGTTTTGGGATTCTGCACAGAAAGGGTTTGCAAAACCGCTGAATCCACACGTGAGTTTAACTCTGTCAGTTGAATGCACACATTGACAACCATTCAGTTAGATAGCTCCGTTTTGGTTTTAGAAGCAGATATTTCTCTGTACAGCCTATGGTCCCATTCACTCGGGAATATCCCAACGCAGCTCCTAGAAGAAACGTGTTTCTGACTCACTGAATCTCAACATAGATTCAACTCTCTTAGGTGAACGAACGCACAGCAGAGCAGTTTCAAGGAAACGTTTCTCCTGAGTTTTAGACGAAGTTTCCTGCTGTTTAGTACGTATGCCGGCATTGGGCTGGAAATACCGGTTTTGGGATTCTGCACAGAAAGGGTTTGCAAAACCGCTGAATCCACACGTGATTTTAACTCTGTGGGTTGAATGCACACATTGACAACCATTCAGTTTGATAGCTCCGTTTTGGTTTTAGAAGCAGATATTTCTCTGTACAGCCTATGGTCCCATTCACTCGGGAATATCCCAACGCAGCTCCTAGAAGAAAAGTGTTTCTGACTCACTGAATCTCAACATAGATTCAACTCTCTTAGGTGAACGAACGCACAGCAGAGCAGTTTCAAGGAAACGTTTCTCCTGAGTTTTAGACGAAGTTTCCTGCTGTTTAGTACGTATTCCGGCATTGGGCTGGAAATACCGGTTTTGGGATTCTGCACAGAAAGGGTTTGCAAAACCGCTGAATCCACACGTGAGTTTAACTCTGTCAGTTGAATGCACACATTGACAACCATTCAGTTAGATAGCTCCGTTTTGGTTTTAGAAGCAGATATTTCTCTGTACAGCCTATGGTCCCATTCACTCGGGAATATCCCAACTCAGCTCCTAGAAGAAACGTGTTTTTGACTCGCTGAATCTCAACATAGATTCAACTCTCTTAGGTGAACGAACGCACAGCAGAGCAGTTTCAAGGAAACGTTCCTCCTGAATTTTAGACGAAATTTCCTGCTGTTTAGTACGTATGCCGCCATTGGACTGGAAATACCGGTTTTGCGATTCTGCACAGAAAGGGTTTGCAAACCGCTGAATCCACACGTGAGTTTAACTCTGTCAGTTGAATGTACACATTGACAACCATTCAGTTAGATAGCTCCGTTTTGGTTTTAGAAGCAGATATTTCTCTGTACAGCCTATGGTCCCATTCACTCGGGAATATCCCAACGCAGCTCCTAGAAGAAACGTGTTTCTGACTCACTGAATCTCAACATAGATTCAACTCTCTTAGGTGAACGAACGCACAGCAGAGCAGTTTCAAGGAAACGTTTCTCCTGAGTTTTAGACGAAGTTTACTGCTGTTTAGTACGTATGCCGGCATTGGGCTGGAAATACCGGTTTTGGGATTCTGCACAGAAAGGGTTTGCAAAACCGCTGAATCCACACGTGAGTTTAACTCTGTGAGTTGAATGCACACATTGACAACCATTCAGTTTGATAGCTCCGTTTTGGTTTTAGAAGCAGATATTTCTCTGTACAGCCTATGGTCCCATTCATTCGGGAATATCCCAACGCAGCTCCTAGAAGAAAAGTGTTTCTGACTCGCTGAATCTCAACATAGATTCAACTCTCTTAGGTGAACGAACGCACAGCAGAGCAGTTTCAAGGAAACGTTTCTCCTGAGTTTTAGACGAAGTTTCCTGCTGTTTAGTACGTATGCCGCCATTGGACTGGAAATACCGGTTTTGCGATTCTGCACAGAATGGGTTTGCAAACCGCTGAATCCACACGTGAGTTTAACTCTGTCAGTTGAATGCACACATTGATAACCATTCAATTAGATAGCTCCGTTTTGGTTTTAGAAGCAGATATTTCTCTGTACAGCCAATGGTCCCATTCACTCGGGAATATCCCAACGCAGCTCCTAGAAGAAACGTGTTTCTGACTCGCTGAATCTCAACATAGATTCAACTCTCTTAGGTGAACGAACGCACAGCAGAGCAGTTTCAAGGAAACGTTTCTCCTGAGTTTTAGACGAAGTTTCCTGCTGTTTCGTACGCATGACGGCATTGGGCTGGAAATACCGGTTCTGGGATTCTGCACAGAAAGGGTTGGCAAACCGCTGAATCCACACGTGAGTTTAACTCTGTCAGTTGAATGCACACATTGACAACCATTCAGTTAGATAGCTCCGTTTTGGTTTTAGAAGCAGATATTTCTCTGTACAGCCTATGGTCCCATTCACTCGGGAATATCCCAACGCAGCTCCTAGAAGAAACGTGTTTCTGACTCACTGAATCTCAACATAGATTCAACTCTCTTAGGTGAACGAACGCACAGCAGAGCAGTATCAAGGAAACGTTTCTCCTGAGTTTTAGACGAAGTTTCCTGCTGTTTAGTACGTATGCCGGCATTGGGCTGGAAATACCGGTTTTGGGATTCTGCACAGAAAGGGTTTGCAAAACCGCTGAATCCACACGTGAGTTTAACTCTGTGAGTTGAATGCACACATTGACAACCATTCAGTTTGATAGCTCCGTTTTGGTTTTAGAAGCAGATATTTCTCTGTACAGCCTATGGTCCCATTCACTCGGGAATATCCCAACGCAGCTCCTAGAAGAAAAGTGTTTCTGACTCGCTGAATCTCAACATAGATTCAACTCTCTTAGGTGAACGAACGCACAGTAGAGCAGTTTCAAGGAAACGTTTCTCCTGAGTTTTAGACGAAGTTTCCTGCTGTTTAGTACGTATGCCGGCATTGGGCTGGAAATACCGGTTTTGGGATTCTGCACAGAAAGGGTTTGCAAACCCCTGAATCCACACGTGAGTTTAACTCTGTCAGTTGAATGCACACATTGACAACCATTCAGTTAGATAGATCCGTTTTGGTTTTAGAAGCAGATATTTCTCTGTACAGCCTATGGTCCCATTCACTCGGGAATATCCCAACGCAGCTCCTAGAAGAAACGTGTTTCTGACTCGCTGAATCTCAACATAGATTCAACTCTCTTAGGTGAACGAACGCACAGCAGAGCGGTTTCAAGGAAACGTTTCTCCTGAGTTTTAGACGAAGTTTCCTGCTGTTTAGTACGTATGCCGGCATAGGGCTGGAAATACCGGTTTTGGGATTCTACACAGAAAGGGTTTGCAAACCGCTGAATCCACACGTGAGCCTAACTCTGTCAGTTGAATGCACACATTGACAACCATTCAGTTAGATAGCTCCGTTTTGGTTTTAGAAGCAGATATTTCTCTGTACAGCCTATGGTCCCATTCACTCGGGAATATCCCAACGCAGCTCCTAGAAGAAACGTGTTTCTGACTCGCTGAATCTCAACATAGATTCAACTCTCTTAGGTGAACGAACGCACAGCAGAGCAGTTTCAAGGAAACGTTTCTCCTGAGTTTTAGACGAAGTTTCCTGTTGTTTAGTACGTATGCCGGCATTGGGCTGGAAATACCGGTTTTGGGATTCTGCACAGAAAGGGTTTGCAAACCGCTGAATCCACACGTGAGTTTAACTCTGTCAGTTGAATGCACACATTGACAACCATTCAGTTAGATAGCTCCGTTTTGGTTTTAGAAGCAGATATTTCTCTGTACAGCCTATGGTCCCATTCACTCGGGAATATCCCAACGCAGCTCCTAGAAGAAACGTGTTTCTGACTCGCTGAATCTCAACATAGATTCAACTCTCTTAGGTGAACGAACGCACAGCAGAGCAGTTTCAAGGAAACGTTTCTCCTGAGTTTTAGACGAAGTTTCCTGCTGTTTAGTACGTATGCCGGCATTGGGCTGGAAATACCGGTTTTGGGATTCTGCACAGAAAGGTTTGGCAAACCGCTGAATCCAAACGTGAGTTTAACTCTGTGAGTTGAATGCACACATTGACAACCATTCAGTTTGATAGCTCCGTTTTGGTTTTAGAAGCAGATATTTCTCTGTACAGCCTATGGTCCCATTCACTCGGGAATATCCCAACGCAGCTCCTAGAAGAAAAGTGTTTCTGACTCGCTGAATCTCAACATAGATTCAACTATCTTAGGTGAACGAACGCACAGCAGAGCAGTTTCAAGGAAACGTTTCTCCTGAGTTTTAGACGAAGTTTCCTGCTGTTTAGTACGTATGCCGGCATTGGGCTGGAAATACCGGTTTTGGGATTCTGCACAGAAAGGGTTGGCAAACCGCTGAATCCACACGTGAGTTTAACTCTGTGAGTTGAATGCACACATTGACAACCATTCAGTTAGATAGCTCCGTTTTGGTTTTAGAAGCAGATATTTCTCTGTACAGCCTATGGTCCCATTCACTCGGGAATATCCCAACGCAGCTCCTACAAGAAAAGTGTTTCTGACTCGCTGAATCTCAACATAGATTCAACTCTCTTAGGTGAACGAACGCACAGCAGAGCAGTTTCAAGGAAACGTTTCTCCTGAGTTTTAGACGAAGTTTCCTGCTGTTTAGTACGTATGCCGGCATTGGGCTGGAAATACCGGTTTTGGGATTCTGCACAGAAAGGGTTTGCAAAACCGCTGAATCCACACGTGAGTTTAACTCTGTCAGTTGAATGCACACATTGACAACCATTCAGTTAGATAGCTCCGTTTTGGTTTTAGAAGCAGATATTTGTCTGTACAGCCTATGGTCCCATTCACTCGGGAATATCCCAACGCAGCTCCTAGAAGAAACGTGTTTCTGACTCGCTGAATCTCAACATAGATTCAACTCTCTTAGGTGAACGAACGCACAGCAGAGCAGTTTCAAGGAAACGTTCCTCCTGAATTTTAGACGAAATTTCCTGCTTTTTAGTACGTATGCCGCCATTGGACTGGAAATACCGGTTTTGCGATTCTGCACAGAAAGGGTTTGCAAACCGCTGAATCCACACGTGAGTTTAACTCTGTCAGTTGAATGCACACATTGACAATCATTCAGTTAGATAGCTCCGTTTTGGTTTTAGAAGCAGATATTTCTCTGTACAGCCTATGGTCCCATTCACTCGGGAATATCCCAACGCAGCTCCTAGAAGAAACGTGTTTCTGACTCGCTGAATCTCAACATAGATTCAACTCTCTTAGGTGAACGAACGCACAGCAGAGCAGTTTCAAGGAAACGATTCTCCTGAGTTTTAGACGAAGTTTCCTGCTGTTTCGTACGCATGCCGGCATTGGGCTGGAAATACCGGTTTTGGGATTCTGCACAGAAAGGGTTGGCAAACCGCTGAATCCACACGTGAGTTTAACTCTGTCAGTTGAATGCACACATTGAAAACCATTCAGTTAGATAGCTCCGTTTTGGTTTTAGAAGCAGATATTTCTCTGTACAGCCTATGGTCCCATTCACTCGGGAATATCCCAACGCAGCTCCTAGAAGAAACGTGTTTCTGACTCACTGAATCTCAACATAGATTCAACTCTCTTAGGTGAACGAACGCACAGCAGAGCAGTTTCAAGGAAACGTTTCTCCTGAGTTTTAGACGAAGTTTCCTGCTGTTTCGTACGTATGCCGGCATTGGGCTGGAAATACCGGTTTTGGGATTCTGCACAGAAAGGGTTTGCAAAACCGCTGAATCCACACGTGAGTTTAACTCTGTGAGTTGAATGCACACATTGACAACCATTCAGTTTGATAGCTCCGTTTTGGTTTTAGAAGCAGATATTTCTCTGTACAGCCTATGGTCCCATTCACTCGGGAATATCCCAACGCAGCTCCTAGAAGAAACGTGTTTCTGACTCGCTGAATCTCAACATAGATTCAACTCTCTTAGGTGAACGAACGCACAGCAGAGCAGTTTCAAGGAAACGTTTCTCCTGAGTTTTAGACGAAGTTTCCTGCTGTTTCGTACGTATGTCGGCATTGGGCTGGAAATACCGGTTTGGGGATTCTGCACAGAAAGGGTTTGCAAAACCGCTGAATCCACACGTGAGTTTAACTCTGTCAGTTGAATGCACACATTGACAACCATTCAGTTAGATAGCTCCGTTTTGGTTTTAGAAGCAGATATTTCTCTGTACAGCCTATGGTCCCATTCACTCGGGAATATCCCAACGCAGCTCCTAGAAGAAAAGTGTTTCTGACTCGCTGAATCTCAACATAGATTCAACTCTCTTAGGTGAACGATCGCACCGCAGAGCAGTTTCAAGGTAACGTTTCTCCTGAGTTTTAGACGAAGTTTCCTGCTGTTTAGTACGTATGCCAGCATTGGGCTGGAAATACCGGTTTTGGGATTCTGCACAGAAAGGGTTTGCAAACCGCTGAATCCACACGTGAGTTTAACTCTGTCAGTTGAATGCACACATTGAAAACCATTCAGTTAGATAGCTCCGTTTTGGTTTTAGAAGCAGATATTTCTCTGTACAGCCTATGGTCCCATTCACTCGGGAATGTCCCAACGCAGGTCCTAGAAGAAACGTGTTTCTGACTCGCTGAATCTCAACATAGATTCAACTCTCTTAGGTGAACGAACGCACAGCAGAGCAGTTTCAAGGAAACGTTTCTCCTGAGTTTTAGACGAAGTTTCCTGCTGTTTAGTACGTATGCCGGCATTGGGCTGGAAATACCGGTTTTGGGATTCTGCACAGAAAGGGTTTGCAAACCGCTGAATCCACACGTGAGTTTACCTCTGTCAGTTGAATGCACACATTGACAACCATTCAGTTAGATAGCTCCGTTTTGGTTTTAGAAGCAGATATTTCTCTGTACAGCCTATGGTCCCATTCACTCGGGAATATCCCAACGCAGCTCCTAGAAGAAACCTGTTTCTGACTCGCTGAATCTCAACATAGATTCAACTCTCTTAGGTGAACGAACGCACAGCAGAGCAGTTTCAAGGAAACGTTTCTCCTGAGTTTTAGACGAAGTTTCCTGCTCTTTCGTACGTATGCCGGCTTTGGGCTGGAAATACCGGTTTTGGGATTCTGCACAGATAGAGTTTGCAAACCGCTGAATCCACACGTGAGTTTAACTCTGTCAGTTGAATGCACACATTGACAACCATTCAGTTAGATAGCTCCGTTTTGGTTTTAGAAGCAGATATTTCTCTGTAAAGCCTATGGTCCCATTCACTCGGGAATATCCCAACGCAGCTCCTAGAAGAAACGTGTTTCTGACTCGCTGAATCTCAACATAGATTCAACTCTCTTAGGTGAACGAACGCACAGCAGAGCGGTTTCAAGGAAACGTTTCTCCTGAGTTTTAGACGAAGTTTCCTGCTGTTTAGTACGTATGCCGGCATAGGGCTGGAAATACCGGTTTTGGGATTCTACACAGAAAGGGTTTGCAAACCGCTGAATCCACACGTGAGCCTAACTCTGTCAGTTGAATGCACACATTGACAACCATTCAGTTAGATAGCTCCGTTTTGGTTTTAGAAGCAGATATTTCTCTGTACAGCCTATGGTCCCATTCACTCGGGAATATCCCAACGCAGCTCCTAGAAGAAACGTGTTTCTGACTCGCTGAATCTCAACATAGATTCAACTCTCTTAGGTGAACGAACGCACAGCAGAGCAGTTTCAAGGAAACGTTTCTCCTGAGTTTTAGACGAAGTTTCCTGCTGTTTCGTACGCATGCCGGCATTGGGCTGGAAATACCGGTTTTGGGATTCTGCACAGAAAGGGTTGGCAAACCGCTGAATCCACACGTGAGTTTAACTCTGTCAGTTGAATGCACACATTGACAACCATTCAGTTAGATAGCTCCGTTTTGGTTTTAGAAGCAGATATTTCTCTGTACAGCCTATGGTCCCATTCACTCGGGAATATCCCAACGCAGCTCCTAGAAGAAACGTGTTTCTGACTCACTGAATCTCAACATAGATTCAACTCTCTTAGGTGAACGAACGCACAGCAGAGCAGTTTCAAGGAAACGTTTCTCCTGAGTTTTAGACGAAGTTTCCTGCTGTTTAGTACGTATGCCGGCATTGGGCTGGAAATACCGGTTTTGGGATTCTGCACAGAAAGGGTTTGCAAAACCGCTGAATCCACACGTGAGTTTAACTCTGTGAGTTGAATGCACACATTGACAACCATTCAGTTTGATAGCTCCGTTTTGGTTTTAGAAGCAGATATTTCTCTGTACAGCCTATGGTCCCATTCACTCGGGAATATCCCAACGCAGCTCCTAGAAGAAACGTGTTTCTGACTCGCTGAATCTCAACATAGATTCAACTCTCTTAGGTGAACGAACGCACAGCAGAGCAGTTTCAAGGAAACGTTTCTCCTGAGTTTTAGACGAAGTTTCCTGCTGTTTCGTACGTATGTCGGCATTGGGCTGGAAATACCGGTTTGGGGATTCTGCACAGAAAGGGTTTGCAAAACCGCTGAATCCACACGTGAGTTTAACTCTGTCAGTTGAATGCACACATTGACAACCATTCAGTTAGATAGCTCCGTTTTGGTTTTAGAAGCAGATATTTCTCTGTACAGCCTATGGTCCCATTCACTCGGGAATATCCCAACGCAGCTCCTAGAAGAAAAGTGTTTCTGACTCGCTGAATCTCAACATAGATTCAACTCTCTTAGGTGAACGATCGCACCGCAGAGCAGTTTCAAGGAAACGTTTCTCCTGAGTTTTAGACGAAGTTTCCTGCTGTTTAGTACGTATGCCAGCATTGGGCTGGAAATACCGGTTTTGGGATTCTGCACAGAAAGGGTTTGCAAACCGCTGAATCCACACGTGAGTTTAACTCTGTCAGTTGAATGCACACATTGAAAACCATTCAGTTAGATAGCTCCGTTTTGGTTTTAGAAGCAGATATTTCTCTGTACAGCCTATGGTCCCATTCACTCGGGAATGTCCCAACGCAGGTCCTAGAAGAAACGTGTTTCTGACTCGCTGAATCTCAACATAGATTCAACTCTCTTAGGTGAACGAACGCACAGCAGAGCAGTTTCAAGGAAACGTTTCTCCTGAGTTTTAGACGAAGTTTCCTGCTGTTTAGTACGTATGCCGGCATTGGGCTGGAAATACCGGTTTTGGGATTCTGCACAGAAAGGGTTTGCAAACCGCTGAATCCACACGTGAGTTTACCTCTGTCAGTTGAATGCACACATTGACAACCATTCAGTTAGATAGCTCCGTTTTGGTTTTAGAAGCAGATATTTCTCTGTACAGCCTATGGTCCCATTCACTCGGGAATATCCCAACGCAGCTCCTAGAAGAAACGTGTTTCTGACTCGCTGAATCTCAACATAGATTCAACTCTCTTAGGTGAACGAACGCACAGCAGAGCAGTTTCAAGGAAACGTTTCTCCTGAGTTTTAGACGAAGTTTCCTGCTCTTTCGTACGTATGCCGGCTTTGGGCTGGAAATACCGGTTTTGGGATTCTGCACAGATAGAGTTTGCAAACCGCTGAATCCACACGTGAGTTTAACTCTGTCAGTTGAATGCACACATTGACAACCATTCAGTTAGATAGCTCCGTTTTGGTTTTAGAAGCAGATATTTCTCTGTAAAGCCTATGGTCCCATTCACTCGGGAATATCCCAACGCAGCTCCTAGAAGAAACGTGTCTCTGACTCGCTGAATCTCAACATAGATTCAACTCTCTTAGGTGAACGAACGCACAGCAGAGCAGTTTCAAGGAAACGTTCCTCCTGAACTTTAGACGAAATTTCCTGCTGTTTAGTACGTATGCCGGCATTGGGCTGGAAATACCGGTTTTGCGATTCTGCACAGAAAGGGTTTGCAAACCGCTGAATCCACACGTGAGTTTAACTCTGTCAGTTGAATGCACACATTGACAACCATTCAGTTAGATAGCTCCGTTTTGGTTTTAGAAGCAGATATTTCTCTGTACAGACTATGGTCCCATTCACTCGGGAATATCCCAACGTAGCTCCTAGAAGAAAAGTGTTTCTGACTCGCTGAATCTCAACATAGATTGAACTCTCTTAGGTGAACGAACGCACCGCAGAGCAGTTTCAAGGAAACGTTTCTCCTGAGTTTTAGACGAAGTTTCCTGCTGTTTAGTACGTATGCCAGCATTGGGCTGGAAATACCGGTTTTGGGATTCTGCACAGAAAGGGTTTGCAAACCGCTGAATCCACACGTGAGTTTAACTCTGTCAGTTGAATGCACACATTGAAAACCATTCAGTTAGATAGCTCCGTTTTGGTTTTAGAAGCAGATATTTCTCTGTACAGCCTATGGTCCCATTCACTC